>NC_142696.1:27760000-30260000 GCF_029641045.1 Salvia hispanica
AGGGAAAGTGAGGGGGAGATAAAGTGAATTGGGTGTGACGAGGAGTTAGAAAGAAAAAGTGAATGTGAGTTCTTGTATTTGATGCTTTGAATTCTTCAAATTGGTGTATGAATCGGCATGTACTGGGACGATTGAGATGAGGAAGATGAGAGAAGGACGAAGGGGAAGAAGAAAGAGAGGAAATTAAATATTTTAAAGAAGAAGACATAGTATAGTGACTAAATTAACATTCATGGCCATAAGGGTATTCTCGTCCAAAAAAATTAAAAAAAATAGCTCAAATGATATTAAGTCGAAATTGATGTATCTAAAAAAAGATATTTTTAAATGTTAACGACCAAAAATGATAGTTTGACAAAGTTCGCTGACTAAAAAATGTCAAAACTTCCATTACGGATTTTTAGAATCTTAAAAATATATTTTTATACAAATTTTATATATAATGTTATAGGAGTGTGTTATATTGTTAACTAATTTCTAAATTGTTAACTATAACTAAATGATAGATATTAGATCATCAAATCAAGGCACAAGATCATTCATCAATAAATATTAATACAATTCATGAAAAATATCAATTAAGGGTATTAATGTCAATTCAACAAAAGTTAGTTATAACTAACTTTCACAAAATATCTCAAAACTTTAAATAATTTTAACTAACTCAATTTAAATTATATTTTTGCACAACATATATTAAATTATAGATAATTTTAAAAGGATTCCAACGAGATCTCACTTGCATATGTTCAAACGTCAAAATAAAAAAAAATTCTCGAATTTTCGTATTTTTCAAGATTCAGCTAAATATCAATATAGCTATCATTATATCAATATAACACGTATATAATGTTAATTCTAAATTGTGTTGACATATTCAATGAATAGTATTGATAGGTTTAATATACAGTATTGACATTTTGATATAAAACCCTAATTTTGGTAGCTTTCTTATCTTTTTAAATTTAAATAATAAATAAAATGAAATTACACATGACAATTTATAGACCACTAGATTTGTACCAATTTTATGGTTCTACATTAGTTGTAGTTAGCAATTAAAGGTTGATTTAGCAATTGATCACACCCCTAATGTTATATATTAGAAATATATATTCCATTTAAAAAAAATTAAACTAAAGATGCGTATGAAATATTAAATTTTTTTAATTTAAAAATTATATGCGTATATAAAATTATACTACTAAAAATTTAATTTTTTTTAAAATAAATCAATTAAACAGTTAAGTTTAATAAAATGAAGAAATTAATACATCATCTTAAACAACAATTTAAGATGTTTTTTTAGTATTCCCTCTGTCCATGATTAAGTATCTCAAGTTATCTTTTTCGTCCGTTCATAATTAAGTGTCTCATATATATTTTACTCCCTCCATTTCATAGTAATAGGGGCGTTTTTCCATTTCCGTCTGTTCCATAGTAATAGAGTCATTTCCCTTTTTAGTAAAAGTCAACACATTTTTCCACACCTACTTTACCATCTCTTACTTTTTTCTCTCTTCATCTCTCTACCTTTTTCATTTTCCACTTTATTCTCTCTTTACTTAACTCACATAACACAATTTTTTCTTAATCTCCGTGCCGAAAAGTTTTGTCTCCATTACTATGGAACGGAGGGAGTACTATTTTGGTAATGGATCGCATATATTACTAACCCATCTCACTCATATTTTATTATGAAACTAATATATAAAAACAGAACATACATTTTACTAACTTATTTTTTCTATTTTCTATTACATTTCTTAAAACATGTGTCAAGTCGACTCGAAAACTTAATTATGAAAGGATGGAGTATAAAATAAAGATAAATTAATTAAGATAGATAATGAGAAGATAAGAAAGAGAAATAAGAGAACACAAAGATGATTAAATTTATCCAAAAAATCCAAAATAAGCAAAATGAGAAAGAAATATTTTCGAAAACAAAAACCAATAAATTGGAATGTTACTCTAGAGACGTTCTACAATTCATTTATATAAAATCCCATAAATATATAACATTTTTTTCTTTTAAATTGTTTTATTAAAAATGAAACGTTTGCTAAAATGGAAATAACATTATTTCTATTTTTTTCATTTCTCTTACTTTATTTCTCATTACTTCACAAAACAACACTACATAAAATCTCAAATCGAAAAACAAATGTTTCATTTCTAGTGGGACGAAAAGAGTATTATTTTCTCTGTCTACCATTTATAGAATCGTTTTGATATTGCATTTCTTTTCGTCACGAGATTTAAGGAAAAATATTTTAAATGAATTAAGTAAAAAAAATATAAAGTAGACAGAGAGACGAAAAGAGAATAAAGTAAGAGAGAATAAAATATTTTTTGCCAAAAAAAAAAATGAGTCATCTAGAATGACAGTGATCTAGAATGACAGTGGAGGGGATACTTTTTACAATACAAACCCCGCACAATACTATTTTTCTTTTATGTCCACAATCCATTATAATATTAATAGTATAAAAGATAGACTCCATTTGTGACAGCCCGCTTTCCTAGGGTATAATAAATGCGGCGACTGCTACCAAAACGGACTCAAAGAAATGAATGAAGGCTAGGGTTTCAATTAAAGAGTGTTGACCGAAAGATTTGAAAGAACTATCAGAGTGTTTAAAGCAATAACTTAACCTCGAAACTCGAATAAAAAGGAAGGTGTAATAAATGACGTTCAACAATGTCAAGAGTATGACATAGTTTTCCAAGATAAAACCACAAGATAGTCTAAAACCTCTGACTCGAAAGAAGAGTGCAACCTATCCGAAATAAGCATCAGTGTATCAAACTCAGCGGAAAACGACCAAGAGAAAGAGTAGCTATGTATGAAGACACAACTACGCTTGATGTTTCAGATATCCATCTTAATTAATTATCATGCTCAACACCCGCCACCGCTCGTCATCGTTCAATCTGCACATAAGGAAAACACATGCAGGGCTGAGTATTTTGAAATACTCAGTGAACTCATTGCCAAAACATTTTACAAGTTATGCCACCCTTACCAAGTGAACTCGAGTTTTACAATTTATCAAAATAAAATATCATCGAGTATCACAAAATATTTTCATAGATTGGCCAATCAAAATAACTCCCCATTTTCTCATCAAATTCCACATCCACATATCACAATCTTTCCATGGTGCGACGAAAGCGTGGCCACGCTTTTCGCCCACGAGACCGGCCGACTAGCTAGGACGGCTCCCGATCCCCTCGTGTACACAGCCTGGTAGGGTTTGCGGCCCATACTCAGACCCGAATTCGTATATCATATCCATAGCCCTATAGCCCAATGGAGCGAACTCACAAACTAGGCATCAGGCACACAATCTCACAATAAAACAAACATAGGCATGGCATAACAGTTAAACCACCCTTATAGCTCCGATAATTATCTTTGACAAAATAAAAGAGAGTTTTTGAGAGTAAAGCCCACCTCGACTGCTTAGATTTCAAGTAGTTTCGCTTTTCCGTTATCTGGCTTCGCAACCGAGGTTTCACCTTTAAATTCACATAGGCACATATTCACAAATTAGCTTCAATTATGACTCTTAACTTATGCATGTCTCGTTACTTCCCTCTTTCCCATCGATTCACCTTAATCTTCATAACTTATAATTCCAAGTCACACTCATCACAAATTACTAATTTCAAGTCACGCTTAGCTTACATATATTTCTTAGCATCTCAACCCTAGATCTATCATCATATGTCATACAAAAGTATTTAGCCATCAAGCACACACTACACAACACACACTCGCACGCATAACACACACACACGACACACACACCTCACACACTCTCGGCACACACACACACACACACACATGTTCCCATATCCCTTCTTATCCCTTTTTCACTCAATTAATATGCATGAAGGTTCAAGAACACCGATTAAATCGGTTGGAAGAAAAAGAAAAGAAGGGGTAGAAGAAGAACAACATAACTCTTAAGCAAAAATACCTTTTTTTAGAGAAAATCAATTAGTAGAAATAAGGTAGAGACTTGGTTCTTCAATATCCTCGGATTAAACTTCGATTTCTTCTCAAAAGATGAAGGATTTATGGAGTAAAGTGTAAGAAAATTGAGAGAGTATGAAGAAGAAGAGAGGGGGACGAAAATATGAGGGGGGCGAAAATAATGAACTAGGGTTGGGGTCTTGGCTCTTATTTATAGAGTCCAATAAGATCTTTAGAATACATGGTAAGATTCTATTTCTCCACAATTAAATAAATAAATAAATATTATGGAGTAGGGAAGAAGAATTAACAAAAATAGAATAGGGTATCAAGACATGAAATTTTCGAAATATATGGCTCCCAATTAGCCAAGATTTCGTTTTGGTATATTTTACGGAGTAGAATAAAATATCACGGAGCAAAATAAATAAATATAAAAAGGAATCCTCCCACTTGGAGAATGAAACTAGGCGTGTACTATGCTTTAATTAAGGCATGTGATTTTTTTATATTAACTAGAATAGGGTAAGACAAGATCTCTTGAGGTATGGAAAGATTTGGTAGAATATTTAAATTCTAGGTATGGAAGGAAATCAAATAAGGGATCAATTAAAATAAAAATAATTCTTTCCTTCCCACAATAGGTGATTTTCGAAAATCACCAAGGAATAAGGGGGCTCGATTTTTCTCAACAAAAATAAGGAACAATTGGGTCTTGGATTTAATTTGGATAAATATCCCAAGAATTAAATTAAATCCGGAAAAATAGAATTTCCTTCTCCAAAATCATAGGGGTCGAAAATTCCAACTATGAGGAATAGGGTTATAGTATTTATGGAAATTTTCTCTAATATTCTCACTCACCCTTAATAATTAAATTATCACATAAGACTCACATTTAAAACAAATAATTTCACATGCCACATCACATAGTCAACAAATTTGACTTTTCAAACTTCCCGGTCAAAGAAACTCATGCAATAAATTCACTTCACTTATCAAATAATTCGCATCTTCCACGTCATAAATAATAAATTCTAGGGCTCTAAAATTAGGGTTCTAAAATCCGGGATGTTACATCCTACCACACTTAGAAAAATTTCGTCCCGAAATTTGGTACCTTTTTCGGAAAGAGTTCCGGGTAAGGCTCTATCATTTACTTTGTCTCTTTGCTCTATGATTATATCCACCCTTCATCGGTTCATCCGCCACTAGTCACTGTTTTTTTTCCCCTTCATTATTGTGGTCAATGCTGTGGATTCCAATGTCTGAATTTGTAGTACTTTTTTACAGACTTTTGACACTATTATTTTATAGACTTTTACAGTTGAAACTGGAATCAATTTAAGAATTCGCAGCAATTATAAAATTCACTCCAACATCAAATTCTTTCTCATTTTGAGAGATATCCCTCCTGAGGAAGTAGAAGTAGGCCAATTTATGTTTTTTCTATATTCATTTAGATGGAATGATGGTCAGATTATCTTATCAATTTCAAATTCAAAGAGATGAGCCATCACACTTATCGGAATGGACGGCATTGAAAAATTTTCGCATACGGTATTATTTTGCTTTATTAAACTTCGAATTCTACTGTTTTATGTTTGTATTCTCATATTTCATTCTAGTACTAGATTTACTTATTCATATATATTTCTATATGAATTGACTACTTGCTACCAATTCTATGTTCTAAATTGCTTTTGATTTTTTGGGAACCCGGTTTCCATTTTGTGAAAAATATCTCAGAAGAGTCTAAGTGGATGAGTAGTTTGAAATGATTTTTGAATTTGAGGTTTTAATTTTAGGTCAGTTTTGATTATAGTTTTCGATTCTATGTTCTAAAATGTGTATGTCTTGTATTTGAAGAATTTGTGGGGTGAGTTTATACTAACCTAGTGGTTGGAAATCATGAATTATATTGACAATTTGGTAAATACACTTCAAGATGGATGCTACTATGCTTAGTGTAGAATGGGGAAAATTGAGGTTAGCATGCAACATATGAGTGACGACAAGAAAGTCACTAAGCGTAGCTCAGTGTCAGGAATGATTATATATGATTTTTGTGTGTTTAGTTGATTCTATTTGAGGCTTTTTTCCATGTATGTACGTGGTGAGAGTAAATATCCGCCACTTGTACTATATAAAAAAAAATATATGTAAGGGAAAACGGTATTTTGGTATCGACTCTAATAAATAGGGTGGCGAGGGAACCGTTAGATAATGATCTAGAAGATGAAGCCTACATTCAACGGGCACGTATGATTGTGCTTGTGCTGTTGGGGGGCTTGATATTACCCGATGGCTCAGGGTATAAGATACCTCTGATGTGGTTGACCATACATTAGGATGTTGGGGCTGCCTCTATGATTAATTGGGCGAGTGTTGCACTTACTACGTTATATCATACTCTTTGTGAGGCTTCCATGGATAAAAGGAAAGACATTGGAGGTCCGACGGTACTCCTACAGTTGTGGGTGTGGGAGAGAATGCCCACTTTGAGACCCGATTTTGTGATGACACGTATGCATACGGATAACACTGCATGTGCATCGATGTAAGTTTATTGTTTAAGTATTTTGTGTATTTAAAGTATTGAATTTTTTTTTGAATTTGGTATTGAAATTTGTTAGGTATTGATTTTTTTTGTTGAATTTGGTATTGAAATTTGTTAATCATTGAATTTTTTTTATTGAATTTGGTATTGAAATTTGTTAATTATTAAATTATTGTTGATTTATAAGTGCTCTTTTTAAGTGATTCTATTTATTTGGTTTGTATGAAATTTTGATTTATGGTTAGAGAATGTCAAACTTTGATTCATATATATTTATAGAATTTTTGGTTTATAACTGAATATGTTGTTAATTGTTGATTTTATTAGGGTAGTCATATATCTCGTAAGGCGTGGACAGGCGAGGAAACAACTCCATTCAATATTTGGCGCTTTGAGGGGCATTTTTGGAAAATAGATAATCATCACATATGCGTGATTGATTATGTCTGCAGATTTGGTTTTGGTGGAGTTTATTATCTTGGGAAGTCTCTAGATGTAGATCATGCTTTGATAACAGGCTTAGTTGAACGTTGGAGGCCAGAAACACATACCTTCCATCTTCCTGTAGGAGACTACTGTTACCTTGGACGTTCAAGTGCTATGGGTCTACGTGTAGATGGATTTCCTTTTACAGGAAATGGTTATTGTGAATATGGGTGAAGAATCTATGTGGTAATCTGTTGGGCTTCTATCCACATCAAAGTGAGATAAAGAAAAACGGTATTTTGGCATCGACTTTAATAAATAGGATGGCGAGGGAACCGTTGGATGATGATCTAGAAGATGAAGCCTACATTCAACGAGCACGTATGATTGTGCTTGTGCTATTGGAGGGCTTGATATTACCCGATGGCTCAGGGTATAACATACCTCTGATGTGGTTGACCATACTTCGGGATGTTGGAATTGCCTCTATGATTAGTTGAGCAAGTGCTACACTTACTACGTTATATCATAATATTTGTGAGGCTTCCATGGGTAAAAAGAAAGACATTGGAGGTCCGACAGGTGTGGAAGATAATGCTCACTTTGAGACCCGATTTTGTGATGATACGTATGCATACGGACAACATTCCATGTGCATCGATGTAAGTTTATTGTTTAAGTATTTTGTGTATATAAAGTATTGTTTTTTTTTATTGAATTTGGTATTGAAATTTGTTAAGTATTGATTTTTTTTATATTGAATTTGGTATTGATTTTTTATAGATTTGCAAAAAATTTATAATGATTTTTTTAATTGTATTTTTAAAACTGCATTTATATTTCTTAAACCATTAGACAATAGAATTATTTTAAAGAAACTAACTTTACAATTTCTCAACCAACAGTTAACAGCATGAAAAAGAAAAAGTAGATATAGCTCATAAAAAATGAGAATGATTGATGATGATAAATGGATGTCAACCAATGGTGTACATAAAGCTGCAAATCAATTTATAAAAAGTGATGCAAAGTGTATTAAAATACAAAAATAAAAAAAGAATTTAGAGATAGATTAGGCATCCAATATAGCTAATTTGGATTAAGAGCTTCTCTGCATCTCAAGGTGAAGTTTGAATTAGGCAATTAGATTTATTATCATCTCAGTCTTGGGCCATGTTCTTTGAAAAGAAAATCTGAGATAGAGTGTGCATCCCAACCATAAAGGCACAATTTCCTTTTTTCACATACTGTAAGTGGGGTAAAAAGAGAGGGTTGTATCTAATGTGTATTGCCTGTTGTGGAAAAAAAATAGCTTATTCTCCTAGCTTCATCCCTTATAAATAGAGCCAAAATCTGTAAGCATTCTCCCACGCAAAAAATTCAAATAATAATTTAATTTCAAAGGCTCTTAAGAATCAAGAGGCCACGCAGCAATCGATCAATTGTGTTAGCGAGGCCACGCACCAATCGATCAATTGTGTTAGCGAGACCATACAACAATTGAGGGTGAGGTGGAGCTAGAGACGGATGCCAGAGAAGTATGTCGCAGTGAGATCGAGCGTAAGGTAGAAATAATTCATGGGGTCGATCGAAGGAGGCGAAGCGCATGCTGTGTAAGATGGAAGCGACAACCGCTTGCTCAACGGAGCCATCAAAATGGATAGTTTAATAGTGAAGCTACATTGGCCAAATGGGCTATGCAGGCCCAACCCATGCGCATAATGCCCGAATAATTCAATCACGAAACTTTGAAATTGTTATCCATTTAAAGCAAGTACATTTCTTAGCAGAGTCAATATCAACTTTTAGACTCTAGATATTGATCATTTTGTGTTTTATTAGCATTGGTTATTTAGAATCATAAAATTATAGATATTATGTTTATATAAGTAATGGGATTGTCTTTGTTAATTTAGTGTGATTCATTCGTTAGTTCTCAATTATTGAATGATTGGTTGTTGTAAAATTTGAGATGTTTGAGCATGTAGATATATTTATAGATAAGTTATTTTTGGGTCTTACTAATGAATTTGTATAGATATTGCTACATATAAACTATAGCATTTGAACATAAATTGGTTCCTTATATATTGAATTTTTGATTATATATTGTAGCCGGTAATTGGATTGGATTCGACTTAATTTTATTGGTTTCTTCTGGTCTTATTGTATATCGATTGAATTTGTAGAGCCAAAATTTTCATCTTTCTTTAAGGGTTCAGTCTTATTTTATATATTTATTATTTTTATAAAATTTTATTTCTCTTTCATTAATTTAGTGCTAATATTTAAATTTGTATACGTTTATGATTGGTTATGTACCGTGAAATTAAAGAACAATGTCTCAATTAAAAACACACATATATGGAACCGTGCATTGAAACCAATTTCAAAAAATCATACTGTTCGTATCCATCTATATCATAATCAAATACATTATGCTTTGTGTTTGACAACTACATAATCATGTAACTCCAATCATATATCTATATAAAGATATTTTGTCACTCGTGGAAGTAATAAATAAGTTCTTCGACTTAAATTTGCATTTCAAACATTTATTAATAAATTTCCCCAAGTAATAAAAAGGCAAAACACATCCTTAAATTCCTGTACTTTGATTGTTTATTTCAATAGGTCCTTATACAATTTTTTCGTTTTAATAAGTCCTCGTACTTTTATATTCGATATATTCCCATCCTTATTTAACGGAACCGTTAACTTTTCCGTTATAAAATAATACATCATATATTAATTATTTAAATCTATTCCACCTAATATCCTAGTTGGAAAATATCAACCAAACATTAAGAAAAAGATAAAACAAGAAAAAATGATCTAAGAGAGAAGAGCGAGGCTGTTGGCGTTGAAGAGGGCGATGGAGGCGATCCCCGAGCCCACGGCGGTGCCGTTCACGAGGGCGAGGCCTTCCTTGGGCTGGAGCTCGAAGAAGCCGCCCTTGACGCCGGCGAGCTTTAAGGCTTCCTCGGCGTTGAGGAGCTCTCCGGTGGGGCCCACGGCCTTGGAATTGGGCGGCCGGTCAGGAGCCCAGCGATGTAGGAGAGGGGGCACGAGAATGCCGGAGGCCGTGATGTGCCGCGGAGAGGGAGACATGGGGATGTTCTGGTTCAAGAATTTGGTAATGGCTTCAAGGATTTCAAATCGGATGCTGGAGTAGCCTTCGAGTAGGGTGTTGATCCGGACCAGCATCGTCGCTCTCGTTGCCGTGTGCGGCAGCGTGTGGTTTGATTCCGTTCCGTTTCCAAATATTCCAGCGTTCAAGAACCTGTTGCCATTTTGCTCTCATTAATTTCTAATTGAAAAGAACAGCAACTTTAAGCAGAAGACCACTCCACAAAAAATTGGTTCTTGAATTTATTGGGTGTGATTATAGCTCTCTTAGCGTTATACGATACCAGGCTGCAACACAGTGTTTGAGGGAGAAAGAGAGAGTGTGGGAAGGGGCAGTTTCAAAAAATTGATACTCATTTTCCGACTAGGATATTAAGTGGAATAGATTTAAATAATTAATATAAGATGTGTTATTTTATAACAGAAAAGTTAACTGTTCCGTTAAATAAGGATTGGAATATATCGAATATAAAAGTATGAGGACTTGTTAAAACGAGAAAATTGTATAAGAACTTATTAAAATAAATAATCAAAGTACAGGGATTTGATGATGTGTTTTGCCTAATAAAAATTCACATGCATACTACAATATCCATCACATTCGACATCATCATGCTTTATAGTCAAGTAAAAGCAATTACATATTCACATAGCATCTCACATTTCATATAATTCCAACATTTTTTTCAAAAGCCATAGCATTAACTTTAAATTCCCAATAAACAAAAGTGCCATTTTCACAAAGACAATCTTTTTCAATTTAATTCCAAAAATTCAATCATTTATCTCGAAAAACATGAAAATATTTGTACCTCTTCTTTCGTAGTTGGGCGTGACGAGTTTTGGTTTTGAGGCTTCGACGTTTAATACTTTAGTCTATCGATACAAGTCTAGACTATGACTCACAAAAGACTATTGGGTCCAAAGCGGAATGAAACTTGGCTCTGATACCAAACTGTCACGACCACCCTTTCTATGGTTAATAAATACGGGTGGTCGCAATTAATGGAACTTTTAAGAAATAGAAATTTTTTTGGATGGGTGTCAATTAGACCTGCCCAAGGTTTACCGAACCGACGGTTAAAATCGAAACCGTAACCGACGGTTATGGTTCCGAACTGAAACTGTGAGAATTTACCCGAACCGAAACCGTTGCTTTTTGAAACTTGGTTCGGTTCAGGTTCAAAAATTTTCGAACCGAAACCCTGCCAGAACCGACGGTTCCGGGCAGTTCCAAACCGGAACCTCGAAAAATTGTGAAATCAAGCCGGAACCGCAAAAAACCGGGGGTTCGGAACCGTAAAAAACTGCCGGAGAACTGCCGGTTTGGAACCAAAACCGAAACCTGCGGTTTTGGAACCGGAACCGTAACCGCAAAACACCCTAGCGGTTCGATTCCGGATCAACAATTTCTAAAACCAGAACCGGCGGTTCCGAACTGTAACCGTCGGTTCCTGGACCATGAGCACTTCTAGTTTCAATAAAGAATTTGACTAAAATTTTTAATATTCAAATAACAGAGAAAAAATAAGAGTAATGCCTTAACATTTAAATGCAAAGACAAGGGTTATCAAAATAAATAATCTAACAGTAAATGAGGCTCCAAAACGTAATTGTGAAAGGTAATAATATCTTAGCGGAAGCGTTTAAGAGAAAGAGTGACATCATGTATGATGACACGACGACACTCGAAGTTCAAATAAAAAATCAACCAGACTTCAAATTTAGCTCAACACCACCCAGCTCGTCACCGCTCAATTTCTCGGTAATATGCAAAATGAAGATTCATTCTCTCCTTTCTCTAATGCTTTTCTCGATAATATGAAATCTGTATCTCATTTTCCCGCCCAAATTTGTTTCTCTAAAGCTGTCACTTTATATATTAAATTAGTATCACATTCGTGCGATGTACTCCCTCCGTCCCAGATAATTCGTCTCAGTTTTCCATTTCGGTCCATCCCACATAATTTGTCTCATTTCACTTTTACCATTTTTGGTAGTGGACCCCATATTCCACTAACTCAATCCTACTCACATTTTATTATAAAACTAATATATAAAGGTAGGACCCACATTCCACTAACTTTTTCAACCCATTTTTCATTACAATTCTTAAAACCCGTGCCCGGTCAAAGTGACCCGAATTATCCGGGAAGGAGGGAGTATAACTCAATTGATTTTCATCACTAAATATATATTGAATTAATACTAAAATCAAATAAAACTATATTATCAAGTTGAACATCATATTCACTCCAACTCTGATAGCACTTTCAAACTGCAATAACCCTGAATCATGAGCTTTACCCCATGAAAAATTGCATTTACAGCTGGTTAAAATAATATCCTACAACATAATCACCCTCTTAGGTAGATCTCGTCTATGTAATTATCATACACCTACTGTGCAACCATCACATCGTGCATTGTTACATATTATCCTTCTCATCCATTATCCCCTACCTAACCTTGCGAAGCTCTAACACATATATTTTTATTTATACAAAAATACAGAATTATGATAGAATTATGATATTTGATTCAATATTCAAAAATTATAATGTACATATATACTCGTTATTCGTAAATATTCTAATCAATAACTGATAATTCGATAATTATCTTGATTCAAATACAAATCACATTTACTATTATAGTGCTCCTACATATAAACTAGTTTTAAAATATTTGTTCGATTCGAGACTAGTGAATATTGAAATTGAAAATACGGACAACTCAAATATCATTTCGATTAAAATACTCACGAATATGAAATCAAATCTCGATTTGTTTATAAAACTATGATACCTCCATATATATGCACTCTGACACCTAGCAATATCCCCAAATGCATGCACATTGTCTAACAAGCGTCTCATCTTCACAACAGATCCAGAAAACCTCCAAATGTTGGTCATCGTTATGTTAGGTTTGGTATACTGAAAAGCATGTTTCGAGCAAGTTTCGCGCGAATAGAATCTTGCTTGTATACGTAAAACTCTACAATCCACTTTTAACCCGATTCAATATTATTCGAGCAGTCTCGCACGAATAGAATCACTATTATTATTACATTGTGTTTGCTTGTGCATTTATAAGATGTTTTACAAACATTTAAATGCATAAGAAGTAAACAAAGTCTAAGTCTTTTGCTTAGTAGACCGGTTGTGTGCGGCGTCCACTTTAAGGTAACACGGTCAGATCTATGCAATGCTTTGCAAAAGAAAAAGAAGAATTTCACAACCTAGATAGGCTTTGGCTACCTATCATGAAAGGTTGCAATGTCAGTCCGCATATTTCTAAGCCTTACTGAAATAAGATGACATTGGTGTGGTATAGCACTGAACGGATCTAACAGCAAGACGTGTCTTTATGCTATCTATTGAAAGACTTGGTCTTGATAAAATACTATTTCTTAATCTACATAGGTTAGCATTGAGCATACGGTATTGATTATGCACTACTTTGACTTATCAAATGGTGCGAGTTTTTCGCAACCCAATAATCCTGATATATTGGGTAGTGGTGATTAATATCTAGCGGTGCTAGGATTGCTATTATGTTGAATCGTGCGCGAGGTGAGTCTCGTTTGATAATGTCCTCAAGAGGAGCTCGAACAAGGTATTATTATTCGGAAAACTGGCCAGTTGGAGTTTTATTACTCTATGAATAATAAATAAATGATTCTTGCTAAGTCCACTCTTGGAATTAATAAGATATTAATTAATTAAGTCCATAGCGGACATTAATTAATTAATGAACATTTATATCTTAAGCGCGAGAAATAAATAATAAACAAAGTGGAAACCCGGATTACTTGTAATTTCGGATTTGGATGGGGAGAGTTCAATATTACTTCTGTAGTGACTGCTCGTAATATTCCAATATAAGCTTGTATTAAATTGTGGGTTCAATTTAATTAGTAAAAAGCTAATTGGGGGAGCCCATATCCAAAACCTTCCATAGATCCCTATCTGAGCCCAAAAGGAACTTAATATAAATAGGAGAATAAAGGAGACAGAAATCATTCATTATTATTACTCATAATTTTCGTCCCCCTCTACCTAGAGGAGTTCGAATTTATCTCCTAATTGGAGAAGGATTTCTTCTGTCTTCTTTATTCGAGTCCTAGTATTTTGATAAGATCAGCCCACCCTGATATCGAGATACAGTTCGAGAACCAGAGAGAAGATCCGTGGTTTAGTACTCAAGATCATCATCGTGGAGAAGGCGCAAGCAATCGTCGATTCTTTGGAGAATCAATATCGGTAACCCTAAACCGTAGAAATCATGTTTAGGATTTATATTTTCTAAGCATGAATTATTTGCGTTCTAGCATGCAATTATCTGTTTAACATGTGAATTGATTAATCGCATAATCGGTCAAATAGATCCGTGTCTGATTTATTTGTTTTGTATAAGTCTTCCGCTGTGCAAGGGGCTCCTAACCCCATCATGTTATAGCTACCGCATGCCATATATATATAGTCAAAGAAAAAGAATTAAAATTAAAATTAAAATAAAAAAAGTTGTATATTTATAATCAAATATATATTCCACAACCTTTGACTTGTCTCACTTAAGGATAATGTTATAAGAAACCTTTTCACTTTCCTAAGTTTAAAGGAAAAGAACTACAACAACATATATATATTGGACAAAGAATTAACTTTCGAAGACATTACGTAGAATAAAGGTCAATGTTGGTTCTAAATATATGATCAAAATATAAATTTGGTCCAAAACATTCACTTTTTTGAAAAACAGGTCCATAACAAATGAAAATGTCGACGAATTAGTCCTTTTTAACGGTTCCGTAAAAAACCTAACAATCAAAGCTAATTGCACAGTGGCATGACCGTTTTTTTACGGAACCGTCAAAAAAGGACCACTCCGACAAGAATTTCATTTGTTATGGACTTTTTTTTCAAAAAGTGAATTTTTTGGACCAAATTCGTATTTTGGTCGTATGTTTAGGATCAAAATTGACTTTTACTCTGTAATGTATTACACGATCAATTATCCTTGCAAGCTTTAAAATGGGAATTTAAAAAGAGTTTACTACTTAAATATTGTAATTTTTTAATTACAATTTTAATTTTATCCTTTTACTTGTCCCATTTAAGATAAAAATAAAATTATTTTTTCTAAATTACATAACTGTGATTAACGTACGTTTTGTGGATAATTGTGGTGATGATAATAGTAATTAATATTTGTGTAATTAATATACAATCATACATGTATTAACAAATAGTAAGGATATTTCTGAAGCTGTCGTGGATTATACTAAAAACAATTTTAATTAAATTATAATTTTTAATTTAATATAATATTTTTATAAATGTCTTCAAAACTCTTGTTTTATATATGTATAGATATAGATTATAAGTTTTTTTATTAACTATTTTATATTAGTGATTTTTTGTATTAAGTACACATTTTTGAGGTTTGATTTTTATGTTTATTTGAAATTTGAAAATATTATAATTAAAATTTGTTTTTGGTGGAAGGCGATCAATTTTGGTATATTAACTGCACATGTGATTCATTGAATTACTTAACCATATAAATATAGTCACTAAACAAGTTGATAAGGATGTGTGTGATACTTCTAAAAAGTATTCCTATAGCTCAAAGTAAACAAAATTGTCAGACAAATTTAGGCTACACCATATACTTAAAGAAACTTGTTTGATTGATAAAAAAGGGCAATCTGACTTCTAGTATTTATGATATTTACAGTAACCCTAGCCAGTAGCTACTCCAAACATGTCGCTATGCATATCTTAGATACGTTGGAAATCGTCATTTTCAAACAAATATTGTACAATTTCAATAAAATTGTGTTGATACACTCGTTTGTAGCTGTGGATGACATGTGTCATGTCATTGTGTTAATATTTTTAATGTATTACGTTGACATCAAGATAATCACGAAAATTGTTAGATTCAACAAATTGATGATTTTATTCCTTTCACTATAGCAAAAAAAAAAAAAAAAAAAACTTTTAAAGACATTTTTAATACATTTAAGAATGCTAATTTGTAGTATTTCTAAATTTACCATCAACGCTTCTAAAAATGTCCTCACTGTTGACATCCCAACTTAAATTAGAGGATGCAAATAATGGAAGTGTCATAAAGAATTACTCCCTCCGTCCCACAAAAGATGTCACATTTGTGGAACGGCAAGGGATTTTAGGAGGTTTGGTTTTGTATGTTAAATGGAGAGAGAAAATATAATTTTTATATTCATGTGAGAGAAAACTTTTTCCAAAAAGGGAAATGTGACATCTTTTGTGGGACAGAGGGAGTAAAAGATTAAGTTAATTTGTCTTTAATTTGGAACGTTTTCTTTTACGTCTTAAATTGTTGTTATTTTTTGAAAAAAATCCTAAGGAAATAATTGCGTCTCGATTCTTTTTTTATCATTAAAAATTAGTTTTCTTAATGTTTGTTGATAATTTTTGTTAAAATATATTAATATCTGAAAGCTTTAGTATATTGTGAACTCATTTTCAAGTGGTCATTGATTGATATTGGCTATGCAATAGAGTATTATCTGTACTTTAATGCATTGTTTGTTTTATTTTATACAAATACATTTATTATAATATATTAAAAAATATTATTGATATTTTCAATTTTACAATTTTTATAAAAATCATTTATTAATGATTGAGATTTTATGAATAAAACACATTACAAAATTATTTATGTTTGAATATAACTATATGGATATCATGTAGTATCCCTTCAAAGAAAAATCATATAGTAATATCAATTCATAATGAAATTAATAAACGTCCATATATTGTTTTGTATAAAATAAGTAAACTACAATAGTGTGTAGGTTTGGCGCAGTAGGTAAACTGTTTGGATTAGAGGTGCATTATCTCTTAATCAAATAATTTAATCTCTAGAGATAAATTAAATACAATTCCATTCTCATCAATATTTACTATAAATAGGGTTGAGTCCCTCATATTTTACCACACCAAAACCAAAAACATCCCACACCAAAAAACATCCTTAGAAATGGCCTTAATTATGGTGGCTCTCCTCCTCTTCGCCGTTGCAACTCCTCTGGCCCACGGCCAACCGCTGAATACAATCACAGTCGGGGGGCGAGTTTGCTGCACGCCCTCCGGTAACTGCTTGCCAGGTGCAACGGGGATACCGGGAGTGCCTGTGGTGCTGAACTGCTCCGCCTCAATCGGCGGTGGCACGATCACGGTTGGGAGGGGCGTCACCGGTGTGAATGGAGTCCTTAACATTACTGTACCCAACCTAATAAATGACACGCTATTCACCATCCCCGCCATCCTCGGTGGAACCTTACCATGCAGCCTCATCATCACCCTTCCTCTCAACCAAACCATCTGCCCAGTCCTTAACACTGCCACCGGTGTCTTAACCGCCATTCCGGTTATTGTTGGCTCTGTGCTTTCGCCGGTGCTTGGATTCATTCTGAATACAGCGGTGACGCTTTTCATCAGGATTAATATTTGATGAGTTCTCATTGCTGATATACTCTTCTAATTGTAGTAATGAATATGAATAAGCAATAAGTATGCTGCTATTGTTGTATGTGTGTGTGTGTGTGTGTGTGTGTCAATAAACAGCAATTATGCTCTTGTCGTGTGTGTGTGTGGGATGAGCTAGTAATATGTATCAGAAGCAAGCATTCATTATGAATGCCTTTATGAATAAAATATATTGTTAAATTTGATCGAGCTTGTTTTAATTTGTACACGTATTTATATATTATGGGGAAGATTAGTTATGGAGGTTACATGCATCTTCATTTATTTATTATTGCTCTTTTTTTTTTCTACATTACAAATATGATTATACTTAAAGTTTTTACTTTGTTGATTGGTATATTGTTTAGATTGCTTGCAAAGTTGCAAAACCTTTCACAGTGAATCTGTCACGACCCAACTTTGCTAAGTATAACTAAGCTCATTGGATTATGACTTGGGATGGAATAGAAGGACAATCTTTAGATAAAAAGGATTTTCACACACAATACTCGCTTAATCAATACTCGATTATGCAAAATCGAGTTAAGGTTCTTACAATACAACATAGCACACATCAGAGTTTCTTTAGAAATAGGGATCTCAATTTATGGAATAAAACAGCGGAAGCGACTGGAACGCGGTTACATGTATGAAGACATGAACCTCCGAGAGTAGTACACACTAGTAGGGTAGATTTCTTTATTCGGCATACAGTAGTAGGATAAGATAGTTGATTCAGCACACTCCACTCCATCAGAGCTCAACCTGCACATTTAGAAATACATGCAGGGCTGAGTACAGGGGTACTCAGTGCACACGTTGCCGAAAAATACAATATATAAAAACAAATATTGTCAAGCCATCATACAAGTAATACTCGGGGTTTTTCTGAAAATGACCCAAGCTTACTAAATTCTTTTACTTTAAAAGTTGACTGATCAGTCTTAGTTCCTTCTGTAATTCGCCATATCTGAACTTTTCTTCTGGTGCCGGGAAAGTGGCCACTTTCCACGAGCACCGGACCGGCCAACCCTCTCGATGACACACGGTCCATGTGTACACTAGTCCGAGTAGGGACTCTCCCCTTGCTGGGACCTGAATTCGATTTCTTACTTTATTTGGCATAGCACATTCGGTATAACCAAACAGATAGGCATCATACATAAAACAAAACATTTAAGGCATGACAACATTATTTTCATAATTAATCATCATAAAACAATACTTTATACTTTTATCCATTGTAGGATAAGAAAGTGCACCTCGTATGCTTCTTACTCCGTATGACAATATTAACCCACTTGGAGTTAAATTCCTTGCGATGGACCTTGTCCAATAAAAGATAATAAACTATTTAGCTTCAAAGAAATAACAATAGCGGATGATATGCTCTTAGGATATGCATCCTATTTTCCTTCTCTCTTTCATAAACTCATTCACTTTAATTAAACCCGTAGATTTAATTATTGGTATTAATTAATCGAGAGATTAATTAATTTAATAAACTTGAGGATTTACATACAAACCCACTTACTCAAAATTAATTCAAGAGAATTTTATCTCGAGCGATTAATTCAATCATAAATAATGAATTCCAAATAAGGACTAATTAATTTTAGTCTAACACTCATTTGATATTTGAAAGGCCCAAAAGTCAAGGGAGCAAAATCATTATTTCAATTACCTACTGAGTCAAACTAGCTGCTATACGTAACTTCTTTCTTATCATCATTTATCTCTATTCTCTTCCTAACTCTCTCTCTCTCTCTTTCTTTTTCTTTTCTAAATTTTCGCCACACAAGGTGCAGCCTCGAGTTTCTTCACGATCGGGAATTCAAACAACATCCGATTGTCACGAAATTTTAACCAAAAGTAGAAGACTCATAAAGGATCATTCTTACCGAAGGAGATCAAATTTTAACGGTTAGATTTTCCAAAAATAATTTCGGAAGTGGCTGTCGGTTTCTACAGTAGCAGCGTCGATTTTCTATACGATCGGGGGTTCAAACGTAGTACGATCGTTCTGAAATTTTAAAGGAAGGTAAACAACTTATCTGACTTCATTATGACCGAAGGAAATTTCATTTGAACGGTTAGATTTTTCGTTATAAACTTCCGAAGGTGCTGGTCAAACATTTAGGAGTTTTTCCTACTTTTTATGTGATTCCAAGACTTTGCACAAGTAGTACGTAACTTTGGCTCAGCATGAATTGGCACATGAATTTGAAGATTGATTATCTAGGAGCATGCTTGGTTGTGATTCTATGTTCTATATGAATTCATGCTAACATGACATGTTTATAACAACTTGAAAGGATTTAGCTCGTGGTTTGATAATCATTACCTCGAGAGGATGATAAGAGATTTCTATGACGAGACTTGGAATCCTCCTTCCTAAAGAGAGTTTGAACACTTGGTATCGGGAGGTTGGGAACTTCTTCGTCTACTTGCTCGAAAATAAAAGTTTGGAAGTGAAAGAGAATTTTGGGTAGGCGTCGGTAATGGAAGCTGATACCTTCCTTTATACTCTAATTCTCTACACAAGTTATGGCTGTGCGTCTTTCTCGGTAAATTATCCCAACATCATCATTGTTTTATTTAATTTCATCACGTTTGCAGAAGTAGAGTCAAGGAGCTTGTTTGATGGCGGAGCTCCCGGGATGGTGCAGGTGGTAAAGAAGGTCAAGTCTAGGTACTATTCATCTCTTCCCCACTTCCTATTCTTTTGCCCATAGGTAGATATATATTTATTTTACTACTTACCGTGGTCATTTTCTTATGTAGGAGGTTTTTCTAAAATGGAAGCAGGAGTTACTAATCGCTCGCGATGTCGGACTTTCTTTTATCATTGTAAACATTCAAATACCACTTGTTATTTTATGCATCTAGATTAGTGCATCAAATATGTAATTAGAACGGGGTATTACATTCTACCCACCTTAAAAGAAATTTCGTCCCGAAATTTGAGCGGTGTAGGCGAACAATTCAGGATATCGTTCCTTCATTTTATCTTCGAGTTCCCATGTTGCTTCCTCTTGTCCGTGGTGTTTCCACATAACCTTAACTGCAGTGATGGTTTTGTTTCTCAAGTGTTGCTCCTTCCGATCTAAAATGGCCTCGGGTCTTTCCTCGTAACTCAAATCTGGATTTATATCGATCTCTTCTTGATGAATTACATGTTTTGGATCGAACACGTATTTCCTGAGTTGCGACACATGGAAGACGTTGTGTACGTTTCCAAAACTTGGTGGCAACGCCAATTGATATGCCACTGGGCCTATTCTGTCAAGGATCTCATATGGTCCGATAAAACGGGGTCTTAACTTGTCTTTGATCCCAAATCTAGTTATCCCTTTTGAAGGGGACACTTTCAGGAACACTTTGTTTCCTATTTCAAACTGTAATTCAGTTCGGCGGGCATCAGCATAGGACTTCTGTCTATCTTGTGCTTCCTTGATTCGTCCACGAATTTGGCGGACGATTTCAATCATTTCGCCTACAGAATCTGGGCCTAAAATTCTTCATTCACCGACTTCATCCCAGTAAAGTGGTGATCTGCATTTCTTTCCGTACAAGGCCTCGTATGGCGCCATATCTATGGTCGCTTGGTAATTATTATTGTAAGCGAATTCTATTAATGGTAGAATTGGCTCCCAATTTCCTCCTCTATCAAGCACTACTGCTCTAAGCATATCTTCTAACATCTGGATCGTTCTTTCGGACTGCCCATCCGTTTGTGGGTGAAAAGCTGTACTAAAATTCAGTTTTGTGCCTAATTCTTCTTGTAAGCTTCTCCAGAATCTAGAAGTGAATTTTGAATCTCGATCCGATGTGATTGACACGGGTATTCCATGGAGACGTATGATTTCACGTACGTATAGTTGGGCTAGTTCTGAACCGTACGTAATGGAAATTGGTATAAAATGGGCACTCTTGGTGAGGCGATCTACAATTACCCATATGGCGGTATTTCCTCGCTTGGATTTGGGTAGTCCCGTCACAAAATCCATTGTTATATGTTCCCATTTCCATTCGGGAATTTCCAGCGGTTGTAGTTTTCCATAGGGCCGTTGATGCAGAGCCTTGACCTGCTGACAAGTTAAGCATCGTTCAACAAATGATGCTATACTTTTCTTCATTCCTTCCCACCAAAATTTCTTCTTCAAGTCGTGGTACATTTTAGTGCTCCCAGGGTGGGCAGTGTATGGCGTGTCGTGGGCCTCACTCAAAATCTCGTCTCGGAGCTTCTCATTGTTAGGAACACACAACCTTCCTTCAAAGGTAAGTGCACTATCTGTTTCTTCACGGAAATTCCCTTGATTGCCCATCCTCACTTTCATCCGTATCTTTTCCAGTGTCTCATCTCTTCTCTGTGTTTCCACTATGCGGTTTCTCAAGTCTGGTTCTACTACTAGAGTAGCTATTATTCCTTGTACTGTCTCGGGCGATCGTACCATTTCCAGACTCAGCTTGCTGAATTCTTTTATCAGTTCTTCTTTTTGGGTGAAAAAGGCTGCTAAGGGCTGGGTCTTCCTGCTCAAGGCGTCGGCTACAACATTGGCCTTCCCAGGATGATAGTTTATGCCACAGTCGTAGTCCTTTACTAGCTCGAGCCATCTCCGCTGTCGCATGTTTAGATCCTTCTGTTCGAAGAAGTATTTGAGGCTCTTATGATCTGTGAAGATTTCACATCGAACTCCATAGAGATGATGTCTCCATATTTTTAGTGCGTGCACTACAGCAGCTAGTTCTAGATCATGCGTGGGATAGTTTAGCTCGTGGGGACGGAGTTGTCGTGATGCGTATGCAATCACTTTTCCATTCTGCATCAGGACACAGCCGAGTCCATTCTTTGATGCATCAGTGTAGACGACGTAGCCTGTTCCCGGTTCAGGGACCGCTAGTACTGGAGCAGTGGTTAGCTTCTCTTTTAGTAGTTGGAAACTTTTCTCACATTCTGGAGTCCATGAGAATTTGATGTTCTTTTGAAGTTGTTGCGTCATTGGCCTTGCAATCTTGGAAAATCCTTCAATGAATCGCCTATAGTAGCCAGCCAATCCTAAGAAGCTACGAATTTCATTTGGGTTGGTTGGCGACTTCCAATTTTGTACTGCTTCTATTTTGGCTGGGTCTACTCGGACTCCCTCTGCGGTTACGATATGTCCAAGAAAATTTACTTCGTCAAGCCAAAATTCACACTTGCTGAACTTGGCATAAAACTTCTCATGTCTGAGCGTGTCCAAGACAGCTCTTAGGTGTTCCTCGTGTTTCACCCTATCCTTCGAGTAGATGAGTACGTCATCTATGAATACCAAGACAAATTTGTCGAGGTATGAGTGGAAAGTTCTGTTCATTAAATCCATGAAAACAGCTGGGGCATTTGTTAACCCGAATGGCATTACTACAAATTCGTAGTGGCCATATCTGGTTCGAAAGGCCGTCTTAGGTATGTCTTCTGGCCGGATCTTCAGCTGGTGATAACCGGATCTCAAATCTATCTTGGAGAATACGCTGGCCCCCTTGAGTTGATCGAACAGATCATCTATCCTTGGTAGAGGATATTTATTCTTGAGAGTCAGCTTATTCAGTTCTCGATAGTCGATGCACATCCTTAGTGTTCCGTCCTTTTTCTTTACAAAGAGTACGGGTGCTCCCCAAGGTGAGACACTAGGCCGGATAAAACCTAAGTCCATTAGTTCCTGAAGTTGGACCCTGAGTTCTTCTAACTCCTTTGGAGCCATCCGATATGGTGCTTTTGAGATTGGGGCAGATCCAGGTTCAAGATCTATGGTAAATTCTAGTTTCCGATCTGGTGGTAATCCAGGAAGAGTTTCAGGAAACACGTCTAGATATTCGCGCACAACTTTCACATCTTCAGTTTTTCTCTCAGCTTCTCGTTCTTCCTCAGATAGACAAGGTAGGCAGGATGGCCCTTCCTCATGAGAGTCGGGGCTTGTAGGGCGGAGATTACGGATTTTCGCTTCCCCATACTAATCCCATGAAAGCTCGTTGGTTCTTTTCCAGGGGACTGGAAAGAAATTTGTCGTTGATTGCGTAAGATGGTGGCATGGTTTTCGGCTAGCCAATCCATCCCCAAGATTATGTCAACGTCTGACATTGACATGACACTCAAGTTGTTGGCTATGAGTTTATGATTTCCAAAAGAAAGTTCTACGTTCGAGCATAGGTATTTGATTTCCACAATGCCTCCTATTGGCGAAACTACTCTAATTCTAGGTTCGGCTGGTTTTGTAGGTAGTTGTAAAGTATTCACGCAGAGTGCTGATATGAATGAATGCGAGGCGCCAGTATCAAACAGAAGAATGATAGGTATGTCAAGTAATTTTCCCATACCTGCCAAGTTCCCTTTGTTCTTCTCAGACTGGTTCCGGCTTAGTGCGTAAGCTTTGGCTTGTGATGGAAGGCTGGGTCGTTGTGGCTGACGATGTGGGTGTTGCTTATTTCCTTCCAGGGCATGCATTGCTCTCAGTTGTGGCCTTGCTCCCATCTCTGGAGGTTTGTTGGGACAGTTCCTTGCAAAGTGACCAGTCTTGCCACATGCAAAGCAAGTGTCAGTCCCTGCTTTGCAAATCCCCGTGTGTATCCTGTTGCACTTAGGGCAAGGAGGGAGCTTGGCTTGGTAACCTCCTACCGGATAGGAAGTAGGCGGTTTTCCCAATCCCGGAGCTTGGTTGGGAGTCTGCCATGGTTTCTTCAGTCCTTGAGCATTCTGGTTCCCTTCCCATTTCCTCTTATCCTTGAAGGGGTTAGGCTGGGCTTGAGATGGCGGTGGGACCACATTTGCCATAGGTTTTTCACTGGGCATTGCTGCCTCAATGTCCAGGGCTCGACTAAGGGACTCAGGGTATGTCAGTCCCCTGTGGCTTGCTAACGCCATCCTTATCTCGTACCTTAATCCAGTGCGAAATTTTTCAGCCATCTTCTCTTCTGTATCCACTTGATCAGGGACGTATCTTGACATTTCACAGAAAACACGATCGTATTCAGTCACTGACATTTTTCCCTGCTTCAGATTGTAGAACTCCATCTCCTTCTTCTTGCGGTAGCTTTTTGGAATGTGCTTGTCATACACACTGGTCTTGAATTGCTCCCAGGTCATGTTTGCCAGTTGGTCGGGAGTCAAAACCTTCCTCCGTGCTTCCCACCAGAAATCCGCTGATCCAGTCAACTGGAAAGTCACACAAGTCATCCGCTCCTTGTCGGTACAGTGCAAGAAGTCAAAAATACGTTCTAGTGCACGTATCCATACTTCAGCCTCAGAAGGATCTCCCATTCCGTTGAATACCGGTGGGTTTTGTCTTAGGAAGACTTCTTCGATCCTTCGTTCCGGTATCCCCGCAGGAGGGGGCGGTGGGGGAGGTGATGGAGGTGGTGTGATGCCTTGCCACTCTTGACGTTCTCCTTGGACAGTTCGTGGCTCTCTTCTAGGCATTCTTCGGGGTCCTCTAGGCCTTCCACGTCTGGCTCTCATAGGAGGCATTCTGCTAGTTCAAGAAGGTCGTTTAAGCACTAGTTTCTCTTACGATAGGTGGTCGAGATTTAAAGGACACAATCTAAGGTATAATCATATATACATAACAATATTCTGGTATGTCTTAAAGATAGTAGGAACAAACATAATAGATATCATTCATAAGGTTGTCTTTGAAAAAGACTTTTATTACAGATCACATGCACACAAGACTATGCATAGTACGCCTATGCCGTCTATACTAAGGGGTACAGAATACAGATACTTAGGTTCCACGCTTCAAGAGCTACGATACAATCAAAGATAAAATAGAACAAAGCGTTCACATGGGGTTTATCTATAAGAAGTACTTGGACGAGGTACTAGCGTCAGATGGAGAGTTGCGATTTTCCTTGGACTTCTCCTTATTTTTTTCTTCTGGTTCTTCTTCTGAATCGTTTTCAGAATCGCTCTCTACATATATTTTTAGGCGAGAACCCTCACCCGGCTGGTATCGATCTTCGGATATCCCACTAGTTCGACGCGCTCCCCATTCTTCATAAGAATTCTTCTCTGGGACCATGTAGACACGATCTCGTGTATTTCCTTCTTCCTGCATTGGGGCCTTATCCTTTCGGTACCTCTTTCGAATTTTGCCAGAATGTTCTTCTGTCTTCTTTTCAGGTGGGGACTTTGTTGATGCAACCACCTTTGTTGTTTTAAGTGTGTCTCCTGCCCTATTTTGAGTGCGTCGCCACTGTGTATAGCGTGATATTGAGGGTTCTCCTAGTAGAGTTCTCCTTGTTGGGGTCAGATTGCCCAATATTGGATACGTTCCTTGAGGTACATTCCGGTACACAATAAGGCAAAAGTGGACCTCTCCTAGGAATCGAGGAAATCCATTCACAGCGTCGTTGATGTAGTTTCGGGAAATCTGAATGGCCCACGTCTTCCATTTGTTGGGCAGTAATCCAATCAGACGTATTATCCCTTCGTAATGGGATACCCCATATCGGGTTGCCCTTTCCCAAAATATACGGGACTGAGCGAGAAAACTTCCCAAGTCTTCACCACAGTTCCGGGCGTGCATCTCGTATTCTCGTATTATATTTTCAGGAGTCCTCCTTGGGGCATTGTTCCTTCCGGTTGTAGATCGGTTACGTGCCATCTACAAGAAGATGGTAATCGATCAGACTATATCACGAAGCCCTAATTCGAGGAAGACATTTTAGAGGGGCGTGCTTTCAAGTTTTCTTTAATCATCAAGGCGAGCAGGGAAATCGTTGTGCATTATCGAGGATTATCTTTATAGTGAAGTAACTGATTCAGTAATTCTTAAGGTGATTGCAACAATCCACTTGAAGAATTACCATTCCAAATAAATTCCCAGGACGAACTGGAGGGGTCACAAGCGGTCCCACTTAAAACCCAGACTCCTAGACAGAACTTATCTGCACAGTAGTATCACTACTTAGGTTCGTATTGCTTGGATTATTTTCCTCTTTCAAAGGTTCCACCCTTGAAAGATATTAGTCTTTTATTCTGTTAAGCCATAAAGAGCAAGTTATCTTTCGTACTGTACTTTCAAAAAAGTTACCTCGTTCAAGGTTGAGCGCGATGAGATGGGGTGCTGAATCTCTTACGTGATCGGATTTTGGTCTAGTGATACAAGTCTAGACTTAGGGTTCAAGGAAGACTCTCGGGTCCAGAGCAGAATCAACCATGCTCTGATACCACTCTGTCACGACCCAACTTTGCTAAGTATAATTAAGCTCATTGGATTATGACTTGGGATGGAATAGAAGGACAATCTTTAGATAAAAAGGATTTTCACACACAATACTCGCTTAATCAATACTCGATTATGCAAAATCGAGTTAAGGTACTTACAATACAACATAGCACACATCAGAGTTTCTTTAGAAATAGGGATCTCAATTTATGGAATAAAACAGCGGAAGCGACTGGAACGCGGTTACATGTATGAAGACATGAACCTCCGAGAGTAGTACACACTAGTAGGGTAGATTTCTTTATTCGGCATACAGTAGTAGGATAAGATAGTTGATTCAGCACACTCCACTCCATCAGAGCTCAACCTGCACATTTAGAAATACATGCAGGGCTGAGTACAGGGGTACTCAGTGCACACGTTGCCGAAAAATACAATATATAAAAACAAATATTGTCAAGCCATCATACAAGTAATACTCGGGGTTTTTCTGAAAATGACCCAAGCTTACTAAATTCTTTTACTTTAAAAGTTGACTGATCAGTCTTAGTTCCTTCTGTAATTCGCCATATCTGAACTTTTCTTCTGGTGCCGGGAAAGTGGCCACTTTCCACGAGCACCGGACCGGCCAACCCTCTCGATGACACACGGTCCATGTGTACACTAGTCCGAGTAGGGACTCTCCCCTTGCTGGGACCTGAATTCGATTTCTTACTTTATTTGGCATAGCACATTCGGTATAACCAAACAGATAGGCATCATACATAAAACAAAACATTTAAGGCATGACAACATTATTTTCATAATTAATCATCATAAAACAATACTTTATACTTTTATCCATTGTAGGATAAGAAAGTGCACCTCGTATGCTTCTTACTCCGTATGACAATATTAACCCACTTGGAGTTAAATTCCTTGCGATGGACCTTGTCCAATAAAAGATAATAAACTATTTAGCTTCAAAGAAATAACAATAGCGGATGATATGCTCTTAGGATATGCATCCTATTTTCCTTCTCTCTTTCATAAACTCATTCACTTTAATTAAACCCGTAGATTTAATTATTGGTATTAATTAATCGAGAGATTAATTAATTTAATAAACTTGAGGATTTACATACAAACCCACTTACTCAAAATTAATTCAAGAGAATTTTATCTCGAGCGATTAATTCAATCATAAATAATGAATTCCAAATAAGGACTAATTAATTTTAGTCTAACACTCATTTGATATTTGAAAGGCCCAAAAGTCAAGGGAGCAAAATCATTATTTCAATTACCTACTGAGTCAAACTAGCTGCTATACGTAACTTCTTTCTTATCATCATTTATCTCTATTCTCTTCCTAACTCTCTCTCTCTCTTTCTTTTTCTTTTCTAAATTTTCGCCACACAAGGTGCAGCCTCGAGTTTCTTCACGATCGGGAATTCAAACAACATCCGATTGTCACGAAATTTTAACCAAAAGTAGAAGACTCATAAAGGATCATTCTTACCGAAGGAGATCAAATTTTAACGGTTAGATTTTCCAGAAATAATTTCGGAAGTGGTTGTCGGTTTCTACAGTAGCAGCGTCGATTTTCTATACGATCGGGGGTTCAAACGTAGTCCGATCGTTCTGAAATTTTAAAGGAAGGTAAACAACTTATCTGACTTCATTATGACCGAAGGAAATTTCATTTGAACGGTTAGATTTTTCGTTATAAACTTCCGAAGGTGCTGGTCAAACATTTAGGAGTTTTTCCTACTTTTTATGTGATTCCAAGACTTTGCACAAGTAGTACGTAACTTTGGCTCAGCATGAATTGGCACATGAATTTGAAGATTGATTATCTAGGAGCATGCTTGGTTGTGATTCTATGTTCTATATGAATTCATGCTAACATGACATGTTTATAACAACTTGAAAGGATTTAGCTCGTGGTTTGATAATCATTACCTCGAGAGGATGATAAGAGATTTCTATGACGAGACTTGGAATCCTCCTTCCTAAAGAGAGTTTGAACACTTGGTATCGGGAGGTTGGGAACTTCTTCGTCTACTTGCTCGAAAATAAAAGTTTGGAAGTGAAAGAGAATTTTGGGTAGGCGTCGGTAATGGAAGCTGATACCTTCCTTTATACTCTAATTCTCTACACAAGTTATGGCTGTGCGTCTTTCTCGGTAAATTATCCCAACATCATCATTGTTTTATTTAATTTCATCACGTTTGCAGAAGTAGAGTCAAGGAGCTTGTTTGATGGCGGAGCTCCCGGGATGGTGCAGGTGGTGAAGAAGGTCAAGTCTAGGTACTATTCATCTCTTCCCCACTTCCTATTCTTTTGCCCATAGGTAGATATATATTTATTTACTAATTACCGTGGTCATTTTCTTATGTAGGAGGTTTTTCTAATGGAAGCAGGAGTTACTAATCGCTCGCGATGTCGGACTTTCTTTTATCATTGTAAACATTCAAATACCACTTGTTATTTTATGCATCTAGATTAGTGCATCAAATATGTAATTAGAACGGGGTATTACAGAATCTTCATCACAAACTATCATAGTTTGTTATTCTGATACGTTTGTTACATCCAAAATATTACTATCTATATAATTTACATTCTTTGAATTGAATTCTCACTTACTACGACATTTAAATGATAAAATATTTCCCGGAACAAGTAAATTAAAATGCTTTTTGTCTCTATTTTCAGTTATTCTTTGATGTGGTAAAATAGTTTCATCCAAATTTTTTCATAGAAACATATCTTTGCTCTTGATATTTTTGACTAATTTGATGCTTACTCTTATGAAGCAGCAAGATACTTATAGTTTGGTATATAATGATTTATCCGTCTTTTTTGCAAGATAGACGAAGTGGTTCTACAGTCAATACTTCTTTTTCGTCAATATAATTCTAAGAGACTCTAATTATATATTTGTAACATCCCAAAAATGACCCTAGACGAAATTTGCTATTCAATGAGAAAATCGGTGAATTAGAGCTTTTAGCAAATAATTCAATACCGAAAATAATAGTAATTTGTCATAATTATAAGGAAAGTACCGTTGAAGTTAAGTGTTGGAATTGAAATATGATGTGAATTAAGGAGGATTTGTTTTCATAAAATTTGAAAGTCATGAGAATATTATATTAGTTAAATGTTGAACTTAATATGTAGATTCAATCATGATAATAAAATAATTGGATATAAGATTGAATAGAGAGTTGTTTTAGTACATTCACATGAAAAGAAATATATATTATTGTTTAAAGCAAAGGGCACGAAATTTTCAGCTTCTGGGATATGTTTTGATTTCAATATTTATCTTGAATTTATAGAAAATTCTAGATAAAAAGAAAGTTAAATGTGTCTATTTAAAGTTATGCCACTTGTACAATTTTAAAAGCCATATATTATAATGAGTGGATACTATTTATATTAAGATATATATTTTAAAAACTACACTCTCAGCCTTATGGAGGAGGAGAAAAACTCACGGTCACCATGGGAGAGAAAGGAACCGTGAGGTTCAAGCTCTAGCCTCGTTGCCGATTTTCGTTGTATCGATCGTCCGATTACATAAACCTTAATAAATTGAGTAAGCTCTTTCTATTTGTACTATTTTGACAGCATGAAATTGATGAAATTTTGAGATGGGGTTTGGAGAATTTTGTCCAGAATTTGATGGAGTAAAGGGCGTTTGGAAGTTTTGATTAATCGATGAATATGTGTTTAATGAGTAGGGTTTATGGTATTTAGAATCAATTGAACTCTAGCATAAAGATTACATGAGAACTGAAATTATTGCTTAGGGTTTATGGTCTTTATGATTAAATCCACATGTTAGATAAAAGATGTGGTTATTGTGATGATTAAATATAAGTGGAAATATAATTTGATATAAAAGTTTGAATCGAATTATATCCTTTGATTTTTCAGTGATCTGTTCTGAATTATTTGGCTTGTGTAAAACAGTGAAAATTCGGGTTTAACAATTTTTAAAATAACTTTGATGAGTTTAGTAGTTCCCTGAATATTAGGGAGAATTCGAATTATATCCTTTGATTTTTCGGTGATCTGTTCTGAATTATTTGGCTTGTGTAAAACAGTGAAAATTCGAGTTTAACAATTTTTAGAATAACTTTGATGAGAATATTAGGGAGAATTTTGGAGTTTATGTACTACATCAATAAATTGTTGTAACAATACACCTTTAAATTGTCATCCTTTCATTTGTAATGTGTATTGTTTTCGTATATCTTATCTAAGTTATGCAGAGTACTTAAGCTATAAGGAAACTTGAATAAACAAGTTTAGAAATAACTATAAGATGTCGGGGCGTTCTCCAAGTTTTCTAACGAATTAATAGCTACATTTACTATTTATAAATAGTACGTTGAAAACGTTGACGGAGGCTATCCAGTTTTGGTAGTATGTGGGAAAATGATGATAACTACCGAACCAATACGAATTTTTGAATAAATCTTGTTGGATTATAAAGTAGATATCTTTGGGTATCTAAAAATATGAGTTCAAGCCTCTAAAGCCTTCTATTTAATAATAGAGTGTTTATGACAAATTAATCTGATACAATTGTTATTTTAGAAAGATAAAAAAGGAGGAAGTATATAGTATATTTTATGGCATCACAATTTTCTCAACTTAATTTTAATCGATTAATGTAGTGGGCGTAACAATATTAGCCAATTGGCCCAACACTAAATTCAAATAAAAGAACAAGCCCAAAAATAAACCCATTTGAAAAAGTAAAACACACCAATACACTCCCAAATCCCAAAACGCGTAGCTTCTCTTTCTCACCTTTCTTCCCCGAAGCATTCAAATTCTCATGTTAAATTCTCAAAGATTCCAGTTCCGACAATTATCTTTCACCACTGTTACAACATAACAACAATCCTAATCTTTCGCCACTGTTACATTAACGAAGAAAATAGTGGTCCTGAATGGATTGTTACATAATGCAACAGTAATATCTTGTTTGATTTTGAATTGGAATCTTGATGAACGCCAACAATTGGAATCTTTCACCACTTATGAGGATAAGGTATTGTCTTATGACATTAATTTAACCAGTAAAGAATCTCCTCCAAGATTGCCATGGCAGAAAGCCACCTGTACCACCAATTATATTAACATCCACTATATAATGATATTTGAAAACTACATCTAAAAGCAGTCAGTATCCATGAATGATGAATTCATACCGCAAGCAGGGCATCGAAAATAATACTTGTTGTCCCTCAATACAAGGCCAGAGCCTCTACACACCTTGCAATTTCTCTGTTCCACAATTCTCTTGCTGAACTCAACCCCGGCCACCACAAATGGAGCAACACCAGCTGCACACCGCGCCCGCATAATTATTTTATTTTATTTTATTTTATTTGTTTAGATACAAACACAAAAAAAGTTACCTATAGCTCCAACCACTATTTGCCAAGTTAGCTCGGGGTCGGAAGTGATGGCATCGTTCACGGTCACTGTAACAGCCCGGATTTCTAGGGTATAATAAATACGACGACTGCTACCAAGGCGGACTTAAAAGCAATAAGAACATAGACTAGGGTTTCTGTTGGAAATAAATCAAGGAGATTGGAAGAAATCACAAGATTAATTGTAGATTGATTTTAGTGAATATTTTTCCTGATTTGTAGCTAGGGTAAATCTTTCCTTATGTAATCAATCTCTAGCCTATTTAGGCGTGTAAAGTCCTCACAATTCATAACACAGTTGAATATATCAGAAATACATTATTCAACATGGTATCAGAGCAAGACGGCTCAGAATAAGATTCATCACAGCCTGAGAATACCAAATCTCGGCCATGGCAGATCATTCAGACGATGAAGAGAAACCCAACAACAATAATGATTCAAGATTGAGAATGAGTAAGAACGTTACTCTGGCAGTCAAACTCAATGGAAACAACTACCCTCTCTGGCAGAAACTAATGAGGATAGCCGTTGGGGGCAGACGAGCCCTTCGGCACCTCACTGGTATACCAGCGCCTCCAGAACCAGGGGCGAAAGGCTACACCGAATGGGAAGAGACCGACATGATCGTGTTCTCATGGATAATCGACAATATCGAAACTGATATCGTCGTCGATTTCGCACACCACCAAACTACACAGGCCCTGTGGGAGAGCTTGTCGTCACGTTTGCTAGCACTGCTGATCCGTACCTGTTATATAACTTGGAGGAAAGAGCGAGTAAGATAGTGCAAGGAGAACAAGGACTCGAAACTTACTGGCGTCGTCTCCATGGGATCTGGATCGAGATAGATCGATGTGAGAATCGCCCGATTGATTGCTGTGACAAAGGAGTCGGGCAATTCCGAACATACATAGGAACAAGACGTTTGTTCAAGTTCCTCACCGGACTGAATGAACGATACGACGGAATCCGGCGCGACATCCTCAAAGAGCATCCCCTGCCCTCAGCCGAAACCGCATACGGGCGGGTGAAACGAGAAGCTACTCGGCTCAAAATCATGCCGCCGGCAGCAAACTCAGATTCCCCGGCCGGAGCAGCTAGCGACGACTCATCATCGGGCGGAGTGGGGCTAGGATTCACTGCCCGAAACCAACCCCAGCAGCAGCAGCGCGTCAACCAACAACCACCACCACGCGCCGCCGGACCCAACCGCAGGGGAGGAGGATTCAAACCGATCAAATCCAAGCTATGGTGCTCTCATTGCGGTAAACCGAAACATACCAGAGAATCATGTTTTCTCTTGGTTGGATTTTCCGAATGGTGGGACGAAAATCAAAAGGCGAAAGCCCGATTGGCAATCGGGGTGGACGATGGCAGTGGCGGTGGATTGTTTCCGACTAGAGGAGGCAACCGTGAGGCCACCAATCCTCGCGCGAGAGCCGGAGATGGAGACTCCCGGAACGGAGGGGGACGGGCAGAGGAGGTAGTAGGAGAGGCGGCGTTTGCAAGGATGGGAGGAGGCGGCGGAACTGCAATTGGGAATGGAGGTAACGGGCTGGAATTAAAAAAATCTAGCCCAAATTCTCATTTACAGTCAACACCCCATATTTCCTTTAAATTGCAAACAATACCCCATTTTGAAAATAATATTCAATCTGCCTCCAAATGTGTTGTTAATTGTAGACCTCAACCCAAGGCTTTAGAAAATCATTTTATTACCCCAAATAGGTTTGAAGTGTTGAATAAATTGCATATTGCTTGTACTGCACAATATAAGTCTAGTGAAAAAGAGAAGGGTTGGATTTTTGATTGTGGAGCAACTGATACTATGACCCATGATAAAAATGACTTTGTGAATTTTAGTGGAGCTATGAAAAGTCAAATTCAGACTGCAGATGGGGAATTAACATCAGTAGAGGGAAGTGGAACAATCGAAATTTCACCAACTTTAAAGTTGTCGAATTGTCTCTATGTTCCGAAATTATCACATAAGTTGATGTCCATCAGTCATGTAACAAAGGAATTAAATTGTACTTTACTGATGCATCCAAATTTTTGTGTTTTACAGGATATCAGGACGAGGAGGATAATTGGGCGTGACACTGAGCGTCAAGGCCTCTACTATGTTGATGAGATGGCTCACCAAGGCAGTGCCGCGATGCTAGCTCACGGATCTGCATCTCGAGAAGCTTGGTTGTGGCATCGACGTTTTGGTCACCCGTCACCTGGTTATTTTAAATTACTTTTCCCGAATTTTTCTCATCTCAAAGATATTGATTGTGAGTCTCGTGTTTTGGCGAAAAGCCACAGACAGTCTTTTAAATCTAGTGAAACTCGTGTTAAAACTCTTTTTTCCTTGGTTCATGCTGATGTGTGGGGCCCCGCGCCTATTGCTGGTGATCATGGTTTTAAGTATTTTTTAATCTTCGTGGATGATTGTTCTAGAATGACTTGGGTGTATTTTTTGAAAAACAAATCTGACGTATATGCAAAATTTGTTCTTTTTTTTACCATGATCCAAACACAGTTTCAAACCACTGTTCGAACCCTTAGATCGGATAATGGGAGAGAATTTGTTAATAAAGAGATGTTAGAATTTTTTCAAAAAAGGGGTTTAATTCACTAAACTTCTTGTGCTTATACCCCCGAACAAAATGGAGTCGCAGAAAGGAAAAATAGAATAATTTTGGAAATCACCCGAGCTTTGTTTTTTGACTCTAAAATTCCAAAATTCTTGTGGCCCGAGGCAATTGCCACCTCTGTGTACTTGATCAATCGTCTTCCTACAAAAATCCTAAACATGAAAACTCCTCTTCAGACTTTATCTACACTAGCTCAGGTACCAGAACCTCTTACCCTACCTTTGAAAATCTTTGGGTGTTCTGTTTATGTCCATGTCCCTAAACACGAGAGAAATAAATTTTCCGCATGCGCTATAAAGTGTGTCTTTTTGGGGTATGGGATAAATCAGAAAGGATATAGGTGTTTTGATCCCTCTTCTAGGAAAATTATAACCTCAATGAATTGTAATTTTTTGGAATGTGAATACTACTATACCAACCTTAGTGGTCAAGGGGAGAGTAGTGATAGTAATTGTTCATCTGGACCCCTAAGTTGGTTTATGTCACCACCAAGTAACTCGAACGTGGAACCAACAGAGAAAGCTAGTACTTCCGCCTAGCCTGTCTTACCACATGTAGAGCCTCCTCAACCGCCACCTCCCGACAATCCTCCTCCAGTGATATCTGAGGTAATTCCTGGCACTGGATCAGATTGTACAATTATTTCTAATGACTCATCTGCAGAAACTGTTGAGAATGTTGTGGAGAATGCAGCGGTAGATGGTGACACAGGGCGGTACATAATGCCCCGGAGAAGTAATAGAGGGATTCCATCTAAGAGGTACAGCCCCGAGCGTATTTCTAGAAGAAGTAGATACTCGGTAGCAAACTTGGCTAAGGCGAATCTCACTGAGACGGCAAGGGCATTCACTGCTGCCCTGTATGAGGAAGAAGAAATTCCTGGAACAGCCGAAGAAGCTATGAAAATTAAGCATTGGAGGGAGGCCATGATAGTGGAAATGAAGGCACTAATGAAGAACAAAACTTGGGAGGTATGTCTGAGACCTGAGGGATCTAGACTAGTAGGATGTTGTTGGGTATTCACAATCAAAAGACGACCAGATGGATCTATTGAACGTTACAAGGCGAGGCTAGTTGCGAAAGGGTACACTCAGACCTATGGAGTTAATTATGCAGAAACCTTCTCACCAGTGGCCAAGATGAGCACCATTCGAGTTCTTTTTTCAATTGCTGCGAATAAAGATTGGCCACTACACCAGTTTGATGTAACAAACGCCTTTCTGCATGGGGAACTAACGAAGCCAATCTATATGGAAGCCCCACCTGGCTTTGGTGGAAACTTTGGAGGACAGGAAGTGTGTAAACTAAAGAAGACCCTCTATGGCTTGAAGCAATCTCCAAGGGCGTGGTTTGGGAGGTTCACTGAAGTAATGAAGAAGTATGGATACAAACAGAGCAACTCGGATCATACACTATTTCTCAAGAAGAAGGAAGGGAAGATTACATGTCTAATCATTTATGTGGACGACATGATTATGACGGGAGATGATGAAGAAGAAATAAGTCAATTGAAGAAAAATTTGTTTACCGAGTTTGAGATGAAAGACTTGGGACTTCTCAAGTATTTTTTGGGAATTGAGGTGCTGCGATCCAAGAGAGGAATATTCATAAACAGAGGAAGTATGTCTTGGATCTTCTAGCTGAAACAGGGATGCTGGATTGCAAGCCTGCTGAGACACCGATGCTGCAGAATCACGGTCTGCAATTAATCGAGGGGGCAGAACTCACAAACCATACTAGATATCAGCGCCTCGTGGGTAAGCTTATCTATCTTTCCCACACTAGACCAGATATTGCTTACGCAGTTGGAGTGGTTAGCCAGTTTATGCACAAACCCCAAACGGATCACTGGGAGGCAGCATTGAGAATTGTGCGATACTTGAAGGGAACTTCGGGATATGGAGTTTTATTTGAGAATCACGGACATATGTAGATATTTGGGTTCACAAACGCAGACTGGGCTGGGAATCCAAATGATCGAAAATCAACGGCTGGATATCTTACCTTTGTTGGAGGAAATCTTGTCACATGGCGTAGCAAGAAGCAGAAAGTAGTAGCACTATCCAGTGCTGAAGCAGAGTTTCGAGGAATTAGGAGTGGTCTAACAGAGATCCTATGGCTGAGGAAGCTTATGACAGAACTTGGCCTGATATCACAACATCCGTGCAAACTCTTCTGTGATAATCAGGCAGCTATTAGCATATCTGAGAATCCGGTACAGCATGACCGGACGAAACACGTCGAGGTGGATCGACACTTCATTAAGGAGAACATAGAGGCTAAAATTGTGGATCTTCCTTTTGTTAGATCAGAGGACCAGTTGGTAGGTATCCTCACCAAAGCAGTTGATTCGAGGAGCTTCAACGGAGTATTAGACAAGTTAAAAATGGGTGATCCCATTGTTTAACTTGAGGGGGAGTGTTGGAAATAAATCAAGGAGATTGGAAGAAATCACAAGATTAATTGTAGATTGATTTTAGTGAATATTTTTCCTGATTTGTAGCTAGGGTAAATCTTTCCTTATGTAATTAATCTCTAGCCTATTTAGGCGTGTAAAGTCCTCACAATTCATAACACAGTTGAATATATCAGAAATACATTATTCAACAGTTTCATTTAAAGAGATTTGACCAAGGTATTAAACGAACTATCAAGGCAATAAGTCAACGGTTTACCCTTGAAAATCAATGAAGAATAGATACCATGAACAATGATCAAAAGTCAAGGGTTTGACATAAATTCAAAAAAAAAAACAAACACAATATGTCTTGATCTTCTAATTCAAAAGGAATAAGTTCAAAATAACCAAATGATACTAAAGTGTTTCAAAAATTCAGCGGAAACGACCAAGAGAAAGTGAAGCCATGTATGAAGACACAATTACACTTGAAGTTCAAAACATCCATCTTATTTAATTAATGTGCTCAACACCCGCCACCGCTCGTCGCCATTCAACCTGCACATAAGGAAAACACATGCAGAGCTGAGTATTTTGAAATACCCATTGAACTCGTTGCCAAAATATTTTATTAGTTATGCCACCCTTACCATAGTGAATTCGAGTTTAACAATTATCAAAATAAATATCATCGAGTATCACAAAAATATTTCCATAGACTGGTGATGCACTTTTTATTAGCACTAAAAATACCTGCAAGTATACGGGGTAAATCTAGTATAGCTAAAGGTCAGTACCGAGATATCGAACACGGGGAATATAATTGCAACTGACTATTATGTACTAAGCGTCAAATACTATCTAGAGAAACAAGAGAAGTTTTGGTTTTTGAAAGTAAAAACAATTAAAAGCAATCAAACAACTAAATGCAATTAAATCACAAAGATAAAATATGAGAGATAAGAGAATTCCATGGATGTGCGTTCACAATTATGGCTATACAAATTTCAACTACAATACCCTAACACAGTTTATACTTTGAAAGGACGAGTCACCTAGCTTATGCTCATGCGATGCAAACGTTGATTACAAGATTAGGGTTGTCAATCCTAACACGTAACTCCATAAAGCTCTTAAGACCCTTGAAAAATCTTCACTCTCAATTAACAGTATCGTTTTAAGGGAAGCTAACTGTAGCGTTTACTAAGTGGATCTGACTAGCTAGAACTCTGTCACAATTATGAAGCAAGCTATATTAAATCATACATGATTGTGTCACTCAATCATGAAGCATCAGAACTACTTAGGGAAGAAACAAAGTAAAAACAAAACGGATATTAAATAAAAAAAGGAATTGTATAAACCAATAAAAGTTACTAACACATCCAAAGAATCCCATGAGTTTAGTTAGACATAATTGAATAAGCTAAAAACATAGATTGGAGTGAAAACAATTGGAACATTAAAACTAAAGCAAATAAAACCCGTAGGTTGAATCCTTGTCATTCTTGATGTTCTTGTTTCTTTCTCCAACCCCTTGCACAATGAAGAACTCTCAAATTTATGTTATGGAAGTAATTGGCAAAAAGAAGATGAAAGATTAGGGTTGGAGGAGGAGCTATGAAAGCTCCCCTTTTGGGGGCTAAGGAAGGGTTCAATTCTATGAATGAGGTTATGAGGTATATATAGGCTTTAGAAGGATTTAAATTTGGTAATAAGTGTCCTCCAAGCATTAGGAAATATGTATTTTTCGTTCCCTATAGTAGAAGGAAAAGATTTGGCTTCACAAGGTAAGATCTTCTTTCCTTCTTCAATTTTCCGCCTAGACTGCAGCTAGCAGCTTTGCGCGACTTTGGTAGAACGGCCATAACATTCTCCAAAGAACTCCGATTGAGTCTATTCTTGTACCATCTTGAAGCTCTTTTCAAGACTAAGAGAATGGTGTGTAGAACACCCCGATCAGACTTCAGGATCGCCAGAAAATTGAGTTTGAAGACAGCTGTCGCGCGCCGCGTTTCTGTGGCGGGCCGCCGCACCTTGGCTGGCGGTCGCCGCGCGCAGTCCAGTAGCTTCTGACTCCTTGTGGCGGTCGCCACGCACTTCCCGGTGGTCGCCGGGCGTGTCTTTGTTTCCGCTAAGCGCCGGCGGTCGCCGGAGAAGCTCCAGATTTCCTACTTCGCGTATTTACTCCCTTTTTAGGCTCAAATATGCACATTTCTCACAAAACATGTCAAAATATCAAAATAGATAAAATATGCAAATAATGGACATGTAATGCAACTTTGACCTTAAAAATGGGCCAAATAATGTCCTTAAAACCCTGCAAAATCCGAGCGTATCAACTCCCTCAAACTTACATTTTTGTTTGTCCTCAAACAAAACAATAAAGACACAAAATAGACGTACGGAATGCACACGGACTAGACGTCATAATTGCCTCAAAAGATGAAAGAATAGATTAAGCATGTATTAACGCAATCAAATCAAGCAAGGCTTTTATTAGTGCACTTTCATTACTAACTCGTGGAACACCTTGAATTCAAGCCCTCACATGTGGCACACTTCCAAAGATGGGAAGTGTTCTCTCACTCTCAAAGTGTAAGGTTAATGTGTATATATAGCACTCAAATCATGCATCACGCAAAGTTTACCATAGGCTTGCTTAAAGTCTACTCCCTCCTCTACTAAATGTGATTAAGCTTCAAAAGTCTGAAAGGTCTTTATCTTTGGTTGTAATGTAGGCTCTTTGGTAGGTGAGGAATATTTGGCTAAAAAGTGACTAAAAATAAAAATATCCCAAGTAGAGTAAAGATAACTCCACTTTTCTAAACCCAAGACACTTTTAACACTTTATTTTTCTTCTTCCACTCACTTTCCAATCATTCGATTTTTTTTTCTTTTCACAACCTTTTACACTTTTTCTTTTCTCTTTTTTTTTCTTCTTTTTCTTTCTTACACAACCATTCTTTTCTTTTCTAAGATAAAGCACACATTTGGAATTTTTCTCAATTTCACAACTTGTACTTTTCTTTACATTAAGCACACTACTTTTTATACTTTCTCCTTATCTCTCCAATTCCTTTACAAAATAAGATAGCAAAAACTAGCTAACCCAAGGAATTGTCCCCATTATTTTGGCTTCCAAAGAATAGACTTAAAGGCTCAAAATTGGCTCCAAAGGGAAAAATTTTGAAACTTTGAGAAGGTCAATACTTTGGACAAAAGTAGGCTAAGAAAAGATGGTCAATCATCCTCCTAAATCAACTTAAACACTATGTAAACTTAGGCAAGACTAGGAGCAAGTTCTTGAAAATATAGGCATGATTCAAAATTGGCTCCAAAGGGAAAAATTTTGAAATTTTGAGAAGGTCAATATTTTGGACAAAAGTAGGCTAAGAAAAGATGGTCAATCATCCTCCTAAATCAACTTAAACACGAATGCAGATAAATCACACAAGAATGAAATATAGGCTCAAATCCTCACAAGGTATAAAGCATGATTCAAGGCGAACAAGCAATTCACTAATTATGCACCTTTTCACCAAACCATCAAATCAAAACGTTAAGCCACACTTAAACATAGATGGCATGTAATATCATCGGCAACTCGATCTAAAGTGTGTCCCTAAGCATGCGTGTTTCTAAGTTCTTCATGTTAAGTTCACGACATGGATTCAAAAAAACATTTTAAACAATAAGATTCTCCTACGGGGTTTTGAAAAACAAAAGCAAAAAAAAAAAAAAACCTTTAAAACAAAAACCTAAACTCACGGTCCACCACTTCATCCCCCCAAACTTATTTACAACAAAGTGTAAAATAAGTTTGTCGACTCGGTAGGGACGTGAGTGAACTACTAAAAAGAAAACATACCTTGAAAAATTTTGCGTAGAGGTTGACGGGGCGAAAATTCAAAAAATTCGAAAAATCGCGCTGGAAACTGTCCGGCGGTCACCACATATCGTCAGGTCGCGGACCGCCGCAGCGCTTGCAGCGGTCGCAACGTAAGGGTCAGAACCTGCGAATATTTTTTTTTCAAAGCAGAAAACAAAACAAAACAAAAACCAAAAGATACTCAAAAACTGGAAAAAATTGGTTGGGTTGCCTCCCAACAAGCGCTTATTTTTTCGTCTTTAGCTTGACGTTCTTTGAAGCTCATGTTATCCACCATTGTGAGGATTCCTTTGGGATGCCTTTGTACCTACAAATTCGCAATGTGAGCATAGAATGAAGAAAATTATAGTAGGATACAACACATAGTATTTGGCAATCCCCCAAACTTGAACCAAATCAAGGTGTAAACATAATCACATGCAAGATCAAGTAATCCACCTTGATTCAAAAATCATCCCCCATCAAGATCTCTATCCCCCACTAATTTGCAAGAATTTTCCACAATAGACCAAGATCATGGAAAACAATATAAGCTCAAGAATATACACAAGTCATGCAAGATAAAATAGCCTCACAATGCTATGAACATGAACTATGTGTATCAACAATCAAAACAATGGAGAATTCAAATTTCATCCACGACAAGAAGCTAATTCAAGCACACCCAACAATGATTAACTCCAAAAAATCCAACTCACAAATTCACCAACAAATTATCAAAACAATATCATCCCCCATCAAACTCCACGGTAAACTACCAAAATATATACCAACAACAAAGTCATCCAATGAAAGTATTCAAGATCAAAGCTCAGAAATTATAAGAAGAACGTAGCTTGCGTTGGTTGACAATTGAGCACAAGAACAATTCGGTAGAATCCAAAGAACTTAATTGAATGATGTGAATTTGGATTGTGGGTGTGTGAATAATGTGGAGAAATAGATTTTAAAGAGAGGGGAGAAAGTGGATGCTAGGGTTAATAAGAAAAAGAATAAAAGAAGGAAAGAAGAAACATACCTTATGTGAGAATCTCGCGTCTAACACGCTGCGGCGGTCGCTGACTGCAGTTCAGCGGACCGCTGCGGATGGTCTGTCCTTACTGTTCTTCTTTCGGCGGGCCGGCGCAACTAGCGCGGCGATCGCCAACCCTGCTCTAGAAATTATTTTTTTTTGTTTAGAGAAAAACGAGAATAAACTTAAAGAAAAAGATTTTTTTTTAAACGAAAAATAATAAAATAAAACAAAAATTTTAAAACAAAGCGAAAATAAAAATAAAACTAGAAACTACTAAAAACAAGAAAGCTACCAACATTGGACTTTATATCTCACCCATGCTCTACAGAGCTTATCAAGTGCTGCAGCAGAAGATTGTGCAAACACAAAATGTGACAATGGACACAAAAGATTGAACCCACACAAATCGTACCTCAGATATTTCGGACAACTTCTTAGCTTGAACTTGGATTTTTCGGTTTTGCTCCAACTTTTCCTCCATGCATGACTTAATTGTGAATCTTCACCAAAATCAGCTTTGTCAGCAATAAAAGGAATTAACATTATAGAGAGAGAGGGTTTGAAAGAATTAATCACAGTTTTATTTGTCTCATCTTCTTCAACTTCATGGGAAGGCATGGTCATGGTGTCAGCGTTAGGAACCTGCGACTCTGGGGACTGACTTTCAGGCGGCGGACTGCCGCAAAGTGGTGCAGTGGCCGCCGGTGGCTGCTTTGCATCTATATCCGAATCGGCCTCGGATGGCTGTGAAGTTCCCGGCGGACCGCTGTGAAGATGTGCAGCGGGCTGCTGAGGATGATCAACGGCTGGCGAGGGGTCAGTTTGTTCCTTCTTTTTTTCTTTACTCCCTATTGCAGTGGCTAGATTCCCCACATTGTATTCCAATTCCCCCACTTGTGCGACAAGACTTGTGAATCCTTGCTCTAAACGGTCGGTGTTTTTTTCCAAATTCATTCACCTCTGATTGGTCACCTTCCTATTTTCTTGTACCTCGATGATGCAAATTTCTAACCGTTCCTCCCAATTGGTGCGGGGCTGTTCCTCCTTTTCTTCTTCAATGATTGATTTTTCTTCAAAACATGGAAGTATCGCCTCAGTCATCTTCTTGCTAATGTTTTCAAGTCCTTCATTGATCTCTTTGCATTTCTTTTCCATGGACTTCATCGTGTTTTCCATTCTAATTCCTTGTTGTAAACTCTTCTCTCTATGTCTTTCAAGTTCTTGTACTATGAATTCAAGTCCACGGCACATTTGCTCGGATTCATCACTGGTGGTGTATGCCCATGTTGGCTGTCTCCAATTATTGAAACGCATCCATTGTTGCGCTCCTTGCTCTCCTCAAGTACCTCAAAAAAATTTTTAAAAAAAAAAATAAAATTAAATAATATTACACTCTAAATTAGTATAATCAACCTTTCTACAATATCAGCTTAAAGCAAAAATATTCCCCGGCAACGGCGCCAAAAACTTGATGCACTTTTTATTAGCACTAAAAATACCTGCAAGTATACAGGGTAGATCTAGTATAGCTAAAGGTCAGTACCGGGATATCGAACACGGGGAATATAATTGCAACTGGCTATTATGTACTAAGCGTCAAATACTATCTAGAGAAACAAGAGATGTTTTGATTTTTGAAAGTAAAAATAATTAAAAGCAATCAAACAACTAAATGCAATTAAATCATAAAGATAAAATATGAGAGATAAGAGAATTCCATGGATGTGCATTCACAATTATGGTTATACAAATTCCAACTACAATACCCTAGCACAGTTTATACTTTGAAAGGACGAGTCACCTAGCTTATGCTCATGTGATGCAAACGTTGATTACAAGATTAGGGTTGTCAATCCTAACACGTAACTCCATAAAGCTCTTAAGACCCTTGAAAAGTCCTCACTCTCAATTAACAGTGCCGTTTTAAGAGAAGCTAACTGTAGCGTCTACTAAGTGGATCTAACTAGCTAGAACTCTGTCACAATTATGAAGCAAGCTATATTAAAACATACACGCTTGTGTCACTCAATCATGAAGCATCAGAACTACTTAGGGAAGAAACAAAGTAAAAACAAAACGGATATTAAATAGAAAAAGGAATTGTATATAAACTAATAAAAGTTACAAATACATCCAAAGAATCCTATGAATTTAGTTAGACATAATTGAATAAGCTAAAAACATAGATTGGAGTGAAAACAATTGGAACATAAAACTAAAGCAAATAAAACCCGTAGGTTGAATCCTTGTCGTTCTTGATGTTCTTGCTTCTTTCTCCAACCCCTTGCACAATGAAGAACTCTCAAATTTATGCTATGGAAGTAATTGGCAAAAAGAAGATGAAAGATTAGGGTTGGAGGACGAGCTATGAAAGCTCCCCTTTTGGGGGCTAAGGAAGGGTTCAATTCTATGAATGAGGTTATGGGGTATATATAGGCTTTAGAAGGATTTAAATTTGGTAATAAGTGTCCTCCAAGCATTAGGACATATGTAATTTTCGTTCCCCATAGTAGAAGGAAAAGATTTGGCTTCACAAGGTAAGATCTTCTTTCCTTCTTCAATTTTCCGCCTAGACTGCTGCTGGCAGCTTTGCGCGACTTTGGTAGAATGGCCATAACTTTCTCCAAAGAACTCCGATATAGTTTATTCTTGTACCATCTTGAAGCTCTTTTCAAGACGAAGAGAATGGTGTGTAGATGAAGAGGTCCCTCTAGTCAGGTTTTCGTATGTAATTTGGAATGTATCCAACTGATCAGGAAGAGATTCCCGACCCAGCTGAGTCGTTGGTGCGACAACCGGGACCTGGTTTCAAACAAGTTTCCTCAACCCACTTCTACTGATTAGTATAGTGGAGGTAAGGGTCGAATCCCACAAGGATGGACACGTTCGGATAACTGCGGTGACTTTCCTGGGTGTTTTTGGTTAGCTTCCACGCTTGGGTTGAGATTTTACATAGGCAAGAAATAAAGGTGGTACTCTACTGACTAGTAGGCGTGAAAATAACAGGCATGTGGTGGTGTTCGTGAAAATAGGGGACAAGGTGTCTCAGAGGCATATGAAAAGTAGACAGTTACTAAAAGAGGAAATTTAGACAACAAGAGTATATCTGGTGGCTGGGTGGCTCTCTGACAGGTCTGGACAGTACAACTGAAAAGTAGGGAACAAAAGCAAAAGTAACTTAAAAGTAATGTGGTCCAAACTAAAGTTGATTTTGACGTTTTCTTCTTCACCAAGTATTAACAAAATTCGTATGAACACAAACACCATAACTAAATTCAGATTCATAACTTCAAACTCAAGATCCATTGATTAAAATGCTCAAACTTAAAATGAACGGTGAAACTGCAGTTTTACTTCTACTGACTAACATGCAAGGTGGTGATCACAGCGCAGAACAGAAAACTCATGCACGAAAATTAGAATGGAAACATGACTACAACTTCAGATCAACAATTCCAGACAAGAAAACACTTAGAAATTAAAAGCAACGACTAGATCTAACTTTCCTAGGCAAAATGAAGCAAACTCAAACCAAAGGGACATTCGGAATAGAAATATCATAGCTAAAACGTTTGGATCTTCACCGAGTACTTCAAAAGGCAACAAAGGTAAATGTTTGCGACAAATCCAACGACGGAAATAGGTAAAGATTAAACTAGAAAGCAAAATAACGATTGTTTTGCCACTCCGGGCGATGATACTGCTATACTACTATGGCAAACTGGCTGGAACGGTGGATTGATGACTTCTCCGGAAGACTCTTGGATGTCAAGTGACCATAGCTGTGGCGCGGAACGAGAGATTGGACAATGCTGAAGGACTAATCTTCTAGAGAGAATTCTACTAAGTGTGTTTGAGAACCGAGAACTTAGAACTCCTAACCGAACTCTAAAGAACCAAATTTTCTCTCTCTCTCCAAGTGGCTTCTTTTATAGGGAGGCTTGCCCTTGCTTTTAGGGTAGACTTCCTTCACGTTTTGACTTTTCTGCTCTTGTTAATGATCATCTCAGCTATCCTTCTTCTCCATCTCGAGCCTTTTCTCTGGCATGCATCCCGGTCAGTATTGCACCCTTCTAGCGCCCTTTCCACTTGCGTCACCTGAATCGTCTCCTACTGACTTGGATCCTTTAATCCTACACACTTGAGCAACTGTTTTGCAGATAATACATGCATTTCACGACATACTGACCAGTAACCAAGGCTTAGAATACGACTTATCAAACTGCTCACACTTACCACATGCTTGTCCTCAAGCGTGAAGACAAACAAAAAGAAATAAGTCGAATTTGAGCCTTGTTACTCCCCCTGACCGACTCTACCTAACTAGACTCAAGACTCTGACGCAAAGGAAAAGAAAACAAACAACGACACAAACACATAACACATATAGTTAACTTAAACACATAGAACAGACTATATTTTCAACCACCCTTCCCCTCAAGATCAGGTGCAATCCGGCCTTAGGCAGCCTTGAACTTCCGCCGCCCCCCTTTTCCTCCCCAGTCAGTATATCTGCTTGTCAGGATCACCCAATCCTAGGCCAAACACTGGTTCACTCAGTCACTCATTCCTCACAGGGGATGTTAGGACTGTTTTCTCTCAATGCTAAACCACAGATGTTTCGGACTCAGATCTCACGTGCAGCTCCTGAAGGTCTTTAAGGCTTGTAACGGGGCTATTGGTTTGTAATGTTTGGGGTCGTTGTCCCTAAGGCTCTAGGGTTCAAAAACTAACTACTTATTTGATGAGGGAGAACTGTGTGCATTCGGGCTTCTTGCTAGGGCTTCTTCTTTCTTTGGCTGGACAATTTCTGACATTGGCTTCCAACTGGTCAGTAGTTTCCTTGTGGCTTCTCCACCCTTATTCCTTCTTTCTCCTTTCCCTTTTTGTGGTCAAGTATCTGCGACCATTTTCTTCGGTTTTCTTTCCTGTGGCTTTGCCACCCTTATACCTTCTTCTATTTTTTTTTTGGATCTGGAATTTTTCAGATCGATTTTCTCCTTCTTTCTTTGCTTATCTTTTCTTCAGCTGGTTTCTATGTCCTCCTGGGCAGTTACCTCCTTGCCTTATGCCTTGCACACACACAGTTCCAGTGGTTGATGGGTCATTTCGGGATATAGATCAGGTTAGAAAATGGGGTTCTAAGGGTGGGGTTTTTTTTATTTTTTTGTTTGGGTGGGGGAGGGGGGGTTTCCTACTGCCTTCAGGGTTTGCTACACGCGGTCCCCTTGCCCTAGACATCATGTGGTAGCCACTCTTCGTTTTTTTTTTTTTTTTTTTTTTTCCAGTGTTTAGTGGAAAGCAGTTCCACTTTGGGGCTTCTAACTCACCTTTTAAGAGGGCTTTCGTGTCTGACCTAAGGGATGGGTTTTTCCTTCATACTTGCATCATCTATACTGACTAGGGGTTACTGGAGGGGGTGGTTTCTGTTTTTCGGCATGCCTTATCTCCCTCAATTCCCCTCACCGTCAGTTCGAGGCAGTTGAGTTTTAAGCCCATTCATTAAAAAAAAAATACATAATTCCTAGACCTAAACAAACCCTAAAAAAAACTAACACGCACTGACTCAAATAACACATATATACATGTCATACTGGCCATTTGCTCCCCCCTCTCTCTTCACAAGTGTCTGTCCCAGATACGGGCTGTGAAGTGAAAAATGGGAATGGTTAGTATGACAGACACACATTTATAACAAACACATACTATATCTAAAAACTGCTCACACTTAGACTATGCAATAGGCTAAGTGGGAGAGTTTGAGATATATACATAGATTTACAAAACAGAGCAGAATATTTACAAAACATGATATATAAACATATAAACTCCTCACACTTAGACTACGCAGTAGGCTAAGTGTGAGGTAACATGCTTATGACATAACACAAAAAAAATATAACAAAACACATGCACTGAAGTAGCAAACCCTTTACTTCTCACACTTAGACTATGGAATAGGCTAAGTGTTATGAATGGGGTTTGCTCACATTTAATACACATAAGTCTACCTATTTAACAAAAGTAAGAAAACAGAAATAAAAGAAAACTAAAAATTAAAAAGAAAACTAACTGGTCAGTTTTGGGGGGAGGGGGGTCGATCAGACGTTCCTCCTGCTCCTCCTTGGCGCACGGTTCTGTGCAGGTGGTTCCTTTGGTTCTTCTTCAGTGGATTCCGGTTGGTTGTCATCTGCCTCCTCTTGTTCATCACCTTCTTCTTCCTTATGTCCGGTGGTTTCCTCGTTCTGTCCTCCATGTCCACTTGTTCCAGCTCCAGTGCTTTTCTTTCCTCTCGCCAATTCCTTTAGGATGCTCTCCATCAGGGTTGTCAGCTTTGCCATCTCTGCCCGTGATTGTCTATTCTCCTCCGCTAGCTCAGTTACTGTCCTCTCCAGATTTTCTTGCCTCAGCCTTTGCGCTTGGTCGATCTGCCCAGCTTGCCTCTCTTGGACCTGTTGTGCCCTTCCACCAGGGGCTTCTCCCATCGGGTAGAATTGGGGCACTCCTTCTCTTTAGTATACCAAGTTGGTGCGGACGAAGAAGGGTATATCGAACAGGCCAGGAGGGTCGACCATGTACATAGGAGATAGGTCTTCTGCCTCTATTATGATGATGTTGTTGCGCACGAAGGCTCCTAGTATGTGGCAGAGGGACAAGTTCCTAGCTGGGTGGGTGGCTATCAGGTGGCATTGGTAGGCTGTCCAAAATCCCAAATGCAGCCTCCTACCGCGATTAACGCACCATACCATGTAGAATTCTGTCATGGACGTCCTGGCAGCTGAATTACTCTGTCCCAGTAAGTTGTAGCCCAAGTAGAGTTGCACTAGTCTCAGCATGGAATTGTTGAAATGAGTGGATCTGGATCTGGCTACACATCCCAGTCGCACGGTCCACTCGATCAGACTCATGGACAGCTCTCCACCGAATATCCTGAAGGAAATTGACACCTCGTCTAGGTCCGTTGTGACTTGGAACCTAAACGTGGTGAAGAACTCCTTCGTTAATCTCACAGATATCTCCGGGTCCCTATTCTCTAACAGCCACTCAAAACCCAATGCTTCCATACTGGCCAGGAAGGAATCACGAACAGATAACTCATCCAAAGAGGGTATGTGGAGTACCTTTCCGCATTTGACCTACTTGCTGCTATCTTCCTTGTCGTCAAATGCGTCTTGAAGCTTTTTGGTGTCGTAGTGCTTCATGTCCTCCATAAGCTCATCAGTGAGCTCTACCCTCCACCATCGGTACACGATCCTCTCTACCGGAGGGTGGACTAGTTCATGGTGGTTGTCGGGGAGCTGCTGCTCATGGTATTCTTCCCCTTCTAGAAAGATATCACTCTCCGAGTCAGACTCCTCGCTGGAAGTGTAGTCGCTGTCGCTTAATCTCCCTCTCTCTTCCAGCTCTCTGATCACTATGCTGGCATTGACAGTGCGCTGTTTCTTTACGGCTTGTTTCTTCTTGGCAGGGGCTTTCCCTTTTCTCTTTCTTTCTTGGATGTACTTGGCTTCTTCGATTTCTATTGCCTCTACTTCTTCGTCTGCTTGTGTTGAAACGTCATCCTGGGTGGTAGGCTCGGTCACCACACGGGTACTAGTATCACTTCTTGTCGCCTCCTCCCGACCTACTGACTCTGATGCGAGGTCCAGACCCTCAGCCACCCTGTCAGCCTTCTCTTTCTGGTCAGTCGGCGTTGATGATACTGTCCCTGTTGCCATTTGGGTGTCCTTCTGGCTAGCTTTCGAAGTCTCCTCCTCAAGTTGCTCAGCATTCTCCGGTTGTTCTTCTGTCGTCTCCTCTACAGATTGTTGGACTACCCTCTCTGACTCATCTGCTTCCATGGCTGTTTCCCCCCTTTCTACTGCCTGGAATGCGAGGTCCAGTACCTCAGCCACCCCTTCAGGGTTTACCACGATCCTATCTCCCTTCCTCAAAACCGCTTGGAACTCATCATCCGTCATTAACCCTTGCTTCTTGGCCATTTCATTCAGGTCTATCTCCTCCTTCTCTGCTTCATCCTTCTCGCCCTCGCTTACTCCCCCTCCGCTCTCCTTTTCCTTTGTTTCTCCCCAGTTGGGATCTTGATAGGCGGAAAGAGGGCTAACGTCGAGCGGCTCTGATTGTTGGTGTATGGGAGAAGGGTGAGAGGGTTCTGATTGTGCAGTTATTGTTGGGAGGTCTTTTCGGATGTCGGATTTGAGGTTTTTGGGGTGGTGGTGGGTGGGTTTACTATGGTTGCAGTTGGGGTAGGGTTTGGTGTCGCCGGCATTCCTCCGGTCAGGCTAAATCCGGCCAGGGTCGCTGTTCAATCTTTGTTCGGGTCTTGTTGCCTTAGATACGCTGCCAGTGCGTCTAAAGGAACCATTGCCGGAATTTGTGTCGTCGGCGATGGCTGTGATCGTTGTGGACTTGGCGGCTGCGATTCGGCTGTTGCTCGGACTTCTGGCGGGTCTTCGTCGGTGGTAGATCTTGGGTTATCGGTTGCTCTTCTCTTTGCCATGGCTTGTATCGGTGGTGGTTCTCTTTTTCCGGTAGTGATTCACGGTGGTTTTCGTAGTGGGGTGGTAGTTTTCGGAGTGGGGTGGTGGTTGTGGATGAGAGAATGCAGGTAAGGGTTTGTACTTGGGCAGTTGAGGGTTTTGACCGGTTGTAGGCGGTTGCCAGGTTGCGACGCTTCGGGTGGGAGGCGGTTGAGCATTCTCGCAGCTGATTGGACGTCTTCTGTCACGTCTCTGCTCCACGCGCCCTCCCAGTCTCTGCACTCGCCTTCAAAGCTGCAACACCCCAAAATTCAAACTTCACTCATCTCCCCCTTTTCAATTAGCTAGAAATAGAAATAAAGCAAATAAATGGCTCTTAAATATAATTCAGAGTTTCACCCAAGTGGTATCCTCGTGGTGAGTACGGACTCTGAATTAATATTTAAGATCCGAAAATATTTTTGGTGTTTTTCCTTCTTAACTTAAGTTAAATTACTAAATATTCACAATATTTACATCATTACTAAGGGTATTTAAAGTTTTACCTGGTCAATAAGCACAAATCATATTACATTGACCAGGTGGAACTCTAAACCCCTTTTCTACTGGTCATTTAGACGCTATTGAGATGTAGTGGAATTTCTTCCACTACACACATCTCTTCATTTTCTCTATATATTTTTAATCTATGCCCATTAACGACAAAAGGTTCAGAGTTAGAGATACTCCCTGAAATCTCGACCGCTCCATTAGCACGTAGTGCAGTGATAATGTAAGGTCCTGCTCATTTTGACTTGAGTTTCCCAGGCATTAGCTTCAATCTTGACTGGAAGAGTAGTACTTTCTGAACAACTTGGAGATCCTTGGTTCTCAGATTTTTGTCGTGCCACATCTTTGTTTTCTCCTTGTACCACATGGCTGAGTCAAACGACTCCAATCTGAGTTCTTCCAGCTCTTGTAGTTGTAGCTTCCTTTCCTCCTCACAGGCCTTAGCATCCACGTTAACCTGCTGAACTGCCCAGTACGCTCGGTGTTCAATTCCTACTGGCAAGTGGCACATCTTCCCAAAGACGATGCGATAGGGGGACATCCCGATAGGAGTTTTGTAGGCTGTCCGATATGCCCACAGAGCATCCTCCAACCTTGTGCTCCAATCTTTTCTGGAGGGGTTGACTGTCTTTTCTAAAATGCTCTTTATTTCCCTATTTGAGATCTCTGCTTGCCCGTTGGCTTGAGGGTGGTAAGGACTAGATAGGCGGTGATGAACTCCGTACTTCTTCATCAATGCTTCGACCATTCGGTTGCAGTAGTGAGTCCCTTGATCGGAGATGATTGCCCTTGGTATCCCAAATCGGCTGAATATATGACTCTTGAGGAACTTGGTGACTTCTTTAGATTCACAAGTGCTTGTGGCTTTGGCTTCTATCCACTTTGATACATAGTCAACTGCCACCAGGATGTAGGAGTTCCCATAAGATGAGGGAAAAGGACCCATGAAGTCCATACCCCAGTTGTCGAACACCCACAAACAATTACTGAAACTTGCAGCATTTCGTCCCTCGCGGAGATCCCACCGGTCAGTTGGCAACGGTCACAGCCTTTGCAGAACTCGTATGCATCTCTGTTCAGAGTTGGCCAGTAGAATCCGCTATCCAGCACCTTTCTGGCAGTCTTCCTTGGCCCGAAATGTCCTCCACATGTGAAGGAGTGGCAGTGCGTTAGTACATCCCGTTGCTCCCAGTCAGGAACACATCTCCTTATGACCTGGTCGGTTCCTACCTTCCACAAGTATGGGTCGTCCAAGAAATAATACTTTGTTTCGCTCTTGATCTTCATCCTCTGAGCCTTTGTCACGTTTGGCACCATTGGTAGCTCTCCCGTCACTAGGTAGTTGGCCAAGTCCGCATACCAGGGTTCCTGTCCTACTTTCTCCTTGCCCTTGGTTGTTGCGTCCTGCCCAGTAAGCCTCATCACTTCTTCTCAATCGATCTTCCTTGCGGAGAAAATCACTTCACACAAATGCTCTTCCGATAATCGATCTCTCACATCTTCACTGTTCCCTTCTTGTATTATTCTGCTCAAGTGGTCCGCTACTTTGTTTTCAACCCCCTTTTTGTCTTCTACTTCCCAATCGAATTCTTGTAAAAGCAGCATCCATCTGATCAGTCGGGGTTTTGACTCTTTTTTCGCAATGAGATACTTAATTGCCGCATGATCAATATAGACGATGACTCTGGATCCCAGTAGGTACTGCCTGAACTTTTCGAATGAATAGACAACCGCCAACGTCTCCTTCTCGGTGGTGTCATAATTCCGTTGGGCTTGATTCAAGGTCTTAGATGCATAGAATATCACGTACCTTTTCCCATCGATCTTCTGACCCAGTACGGCCCTCACTGCATAGTCACTAGCATTGCACATCACCTCGAAGGGGTGATCCCAGTTAGGAGCCTGAATAATCGGTGCAGAAATCAATTTTTCCTTAAGGAGGTTGAAAGCAGCCTTGCAATGCTCGTCGAAAATGAACTCCACCTCGTTCTGGAGATGTGTGGTAAGGGGTCGGGCAATCTTGGCAAAATCCTTGATAAATCTTCGATAAAATCCAGTAGGGAAGGGTAGTTTGGATATGACATCCACCTTAGCTTGATCAACTTGGATTCCCTTTTCTGACACCACGTGTCCTAAGACAATTCCTTCTGTAACCATAAAGTGGCATTTCTCAAAATTTAAAACCAGACTCTTTGCTTGGCACCTTTCTAGCACCACATCCAAATGTTGCAAGCACGAGTCGAAAGAGTGTCCGTAGACAGTGAAATCATCCATAAAGATCTCTATACAATCTTCAATCAAATCCGAGAATATGCTCATCATGCACCGTTGGAAGGTAACGGGGGCGTTGCATAAGCCAAATGGCATACGCCTATACGCATAGGTTCCAAACGGACAGGTGAACGTGGTCTTATCCTAGTCCTCCGGGTTCACGTAGATTTGAAAGTAACCACAGTACCCATCCAAAAAGCATAAGTACTTCCTCCCAGCCAGTCGCTCCAGCATTTGATCGATGAATGACAGGGGGAAATGGTCCTTCCTGGTTGCACTGTTCAGCTTTCGGTAATCTATACACATTCGCCATCCAGTGACTAGTCTGGTGGGCACTAGCTCATTCCTCTCATTCTTAACCACCTGGATCCCTGATTTCTTGGGGACCATATGGATTGGGCTGAACCATTCACTATCTGGTACCGAGTATATAATGCCCAGTGAGAGTAACTTCAAGATTTCCTTCAGTATCTCTTCCCGCATGTTTGGGTTCACCTTTCTTTGAGAATCTCTTTGTGCCTTGGCTCCCTCCTCCAGCCTAATGTGGTGCATGCAGACGTCCGGGTTTATCCCCACCAGGTCTGTAAGGCTCCATCCAATAGCCTTCTTGTTTTTGCTCAGCACAGTTAGTAGTCTTGCCTCTTGCTCTTCAGTCAGCCCGCTATTGATGATTACAGGGAACGAGTCTTCCTCCCCGAGGTAGGCATACTTAAGGTTCGCTGTCAACTGTTTCAACTCCACTTGCGGGGGTAGTGTGTCTGTAGGTAGAGGGTTCTTTTTTGAATCCTCCTCTTGCTCTTGTTCAGCATCTGATTTTTCCTCCATACTGGCCTGTAGCAAGGCCCCTACGGATCCCGCTAGTTCCGCCTTCTGACAAAATTCTGTAATTGCTTCTTCGATCTCCTCATCAGTCAACCCTCGGCTACTGATCAGATCACACCATGCAGCTGCTTCCACATCAGCCTGGGCATACACATCCAAGGCTTGGAGCTTTTCTTGTAATAATTCGGTCTCAAGAAATTCTTGGACTAAGGGGTCAATTACATCAACATAACATAGATTTTCAAAATCTATTGGTTTTTTCATGGCTTCATTGATGTCAAAAACAAATTTCTCACCATTAAAGTCAATGCAGATTGTCCCCTCAGCCATATCCACAATTGTCTTAGCCGTTCTTAAAAATGGTTTTCCTAACAATATCCCGCTAGACTCCCTAGCTTCTGGTTCACTCATTTTAATTACATAAAAATCAGCGGGATAAGTAAAGTTTTGTATCCTGACCAACACATTTTCTAACACACCCTCAGGATTTATACATGACCTATCAGCCAGTTGGATCAACACCCTAGTATTTGACAACTTTACCCCCTTCAACCGATTATAAATGGATAACGGCATAACATTGATTGATGCTCCTAAATCACACATTGCATGCTCGATTTTTACATCTCCAATTGTTATGGGTAAAGTAAACATACCTGGGTCGGCTCTCTTGGGTGGTAGTTTCTCCTGTACAATAGCTGACGCTATCCCTTCCACCATGATTTTTCCATCCTCCTGGGCCTTTCCGGCTATGAACTCCTTTATAAACTTCCCCAGAGGGGGCAGTCTCACGGCTTAGAGGAATGGTATGGTGACATCCAGCTTTCCAAAAATCGACATGAAATCCACAGGGTTTTCTTTCTTCCTCTTCGTCACAAACCGATATGGAAACGGTTTTTCTCCTTTAGCCTCTCCAGTTAGTCCTTGTGGACTTTCCCTTGGTGCCTCCTGGGTTTGAGGTTCCGATGTGAGCATTGCTCCTTCCGGTTGCTCATTTCCAGGTTGTGTTTCTCCCTCCTTTCCTTCCGTAGTAGGCTTCTCGTTTAGAAAAAATGGATCCTCCATCTGAGGCAGAAGCCTCTTGAGCTCTTCCGCTGAGATGGTGTCGCTCAGCACCCTTTCTCTACTAGACTCCCCAATAGGGTTCTTGAGTTGAGGTCCATTATAGGCTGTTCCGGACCGCAGTGTAATCTTACTCACATTTGCCTTTTCAGGTACATGGACTGTAGATGGGAGTTTCCCTGAGTTCCCTTTCATTTCACCCACCGAGTTAGCGAGCTGGGCCAACTGCCTGTTCATCATATCCATATTTGCCCTATGCTCCTTCTGGGCACTTTGCATTCCTTGCATTGTTTCATTACTGGACTGCAAGTCGCTTTTAATGCTCTGCTGCGAAGCAAGCATCTCTCCCATCATGTCTTTCATAGATCTCCTCGACCTGTTTGGGTGATGGAATTGGTTCGAGCCCTGGTGCTGGTTATACTGGGGTGGTGGGTTTGACTGGTAGCCCGAGAAATTTTGTTGGTTTTGGTTCTGTGGGTACTGATTATACTGGGCAGGAGGGTTGTACTGGTCGTGGTTGTTCTGGTACTGATTTTGGTTTTGGTTGTGGCTGTTATGTTGAGGCCCTGGGTTAAATTGGTTCTGGTTTTGGTTCTGGTTGTTTTGCTGATGGGGTGGCACATAGGCAGGGTTCGGGTTCTGGTTTTGAGGGTTTTAGTTCTGAGGATGTTAGTTTCTTCCTACCCAGTTAGACTGGTAGTCAGGGTTTGTTGGGCCACGGTTGGAATTTTGATTCGGGTGGGGGTTGGGTTGATTTTGAGCCTGATTTTGGTTCTGATTCTGATTTCCATCTCCCCATCGGAAGTTTTGGTGGTCCCTCCACGGTGCATCCCTCTGCCTTCCTGGAATCCAATTGTCGTTGGAATTGTAGTATCCTGCGGCATTTGCTTGCTCCACATCTGGCGAGTTGTTCGGCTGATCATATAGTAGTTCCGGGGCCTCTTTGCCTCCAGTCGGAGAAGGTGGTGGAGTGTTCTGCTTGATTGCAGTCAACAACTCCTTCTTTAATTCCTCAATCTTCAAATCCATTTGTTACTCCTCGTCAGTAGCCGAAGCACTTGCTACCCTTTCTCTGCTGTACCATCCCTTGTGTTGTCATACGTCTTCTTCGCATTCAACAGCTTGCGTAAAACCTTTTTGGCTTCACTGACTCTCAACTGGGTAAAATCGCCTCCGGATGATGAATTCGCCAGATCCTTGGTGTCCTTGTTCATCCCCTCATAGAAGGTGTGGTGCACCTCTATCTCCTTCATGCGATGGTTGGGGCATGACTCCAGAAGACTCATGTACTTCTCCCAGTACTCGCTCAGGGTATTTTTGCCTTATGCAAGATATTTTCCTTTTCAATGCACCTGTCTTTGAAGACGGGAAGAACTCAGCTAGGAAAACTAACTTGAAATCAGCCCATGTATTGATGGAGTCGGCTGGCAGGCGCATGAACCATGTGTTGGCCTCTCCCTTTAGGACAAAAGGTAGGGTCTTCAGTTTGTAATCGTCCTCGCTTGCTCCTGTTGGCCGCCTCTGCGCCTTACATATCTTGCAGAACTCATTTAAGAATTCGTAGGGTCCCTCGTAACTCTTCCCACAGTACGTCGGTAGGATTGCAATCAGGTGGGGTTTCACATCACAGGCGGTCTGGCCTGGGGTGACCACTATGGCTTGTGGGGGATCTCCGTCAGCGTGTGCAGTAAGTGTTGCGAGCTCGGGATCGTCCCCACCTTGGTCAGCCATTCTCACTAGTGTTCTTACTGGTTGGGGTGGAAGCTCTGGGAGTTGGTACTCTAGATCTTCTTTCTCCTCGTCGCTGCTCGTGCCTAGGTCGGAAAGTGCTGTCGACAGGCCAGAACGAGTGGTAACGAGTATTGTACCTCGGGGAAGTATCCTTGGTCTCCACTGGCTAGGAGCCGAGCCACTTCTCATAAACTGAAAACAAAAAGTAAAGGAAAATTATAAACAGTATGTACACCAAAAAGATCACACACAATAACATGTATGAATGCCATCCATCCCCGACAACGGCGCCATTTTGAAGAGGTCCCTCTGGTCAGGTTTTCGTATTTAATTTGGAATGTATCCAACTGATCTGGAAGAGATTCCCGACCCAGCTGAGTCGTTGGTACAACAACCGGGACCTAGTTTCAAACAAGTTTCCTCAACCCACTTCTACTGATTAGTATAGTGGAGGTAAGGGTCGAATCCCACAAGGATGGACACGTTCGGATAACTGCGGTGACTTTCCTGGGTGTTTTTGGTTAGCTACCACGCTTGGGATGAGATTTTACATAGGCAAGAAATAAATGTGGTACTCTACTGACTAGTAGGCGTGAAAATAACAGGCATGTGGTGGTGTTCGTGAAAATAGGGGACAAGGTGTCTCAGAGGCATATGAAAAGTAGACAGTTACTAAAAGAGGAAATTTAGACATCAAGGGTATAGGTGGCTGGGAGGCTCTCTGACAGGTCTGGACAGTACAACTGAAAAGTAGGGAACAAAAACAAAAGTAACTTAAAAGTAAAGTGGTCCAAACTAAAGTTGATTTTGACGTTTTCTTCTTCACCAAGTATTAACAAAAATCATATGAACACAAACACCATAACTAAACTCAGATTCATAACTTCAAACTCAAGATCCATTGATTAAAATGCTCAAACTTAAAATGAACGGTCAAACTGCAGTTTTACTTCTACTGACTAACATGCAAGGTAATGATCACAACGCAGAACAGAAAACTCATGCACGAAAATTAGAATGGAAACATGACTACAACTTCAGATCAACAATTCCAGACAAGAAAACACTTAGAAATTAAAAGCAATGACTAGATCTAACTTTTCTAGGCAAAATGAAGCAAACTCAAAGCAAAGGGACATTCGGAATAGAAATTTCATAGCTAAAACGTTTGGATCTTCACCAAGTACTTCAAAAGGCAACAAAGGTAAATGTTTGCGACAAATCCAACGACGGAAACAGGTAAAGATTAAACTAGAAAGCAAAATAACGATTGTTTTGCCACTCCGGGCGATGATACTGCTATACTACTATGGCAAACTGGCTGGAATGGTGGATTGATGAATTCTCCGGCAGACTCTTGGACGTCAAGGGACCATAGCTGTGGCGAGGAACGAGAGATTGGACAATGCTGAAGGACTGATCTTCTAGAGAGAATTCTACTAAGTGTGTTTGAGAACCGAGAACTTAGAACTCCTAACCGAACTCTAAAGAACCAACATTTTTCTCTCTCTCCAAGTGGCTTCTTTTATAGGGAGGCTTGCCCTTGCTTTTAGGGTAGACTTCCTTCACGTTTTGACTTTTCTGCTCTTGTTAATGATCATCTCAGATATCCTTCTTCTCCATCTCGAGCCTTTTCTCTGGCATGCATCCTGGTCAGTATTGCACCCTTCTAGCGTCCTTTCCACTTGCGTCACCTGAATCGTCTCCTACTGACTTGGATCCTTTAATCCTGCACACTTGAGCAACTGTTTTGCAGATAATACATGCATTTCACGACATACTGACCAGTAACCAAGGCTTAGAATACGACTTATCAGTAGAACGCCCCGATCGGACTTCAGGATCGAAGGAAAATTGAGTTTGAAGACAGCTGTCGCGCGCCGCGTTTCTGTGGCGGGCTGCCGCACCTTGGCCGGCGGTCGCCGCGCGCAGTCCAGTAGTTTCTGACTCCTTGTGGCGGTCGCCTGACGTGTCTTTGTCTTCATATTTCCTACTTCGCGTTTTTACTCCCTTTTTAGGCTCAAATATGCACATTTCTCACAAAACATGTTAAAATACCAAAATAGATAAAAATATGAAAATAATGGACATGTAATTCAACTTTGACATTAAAAATGGGCCAAATAATGGCCTTAAAACCGTGCAAAATCCGAGCGTATCAACTAGCCAGTCAAACAACTCCCCAATTTCTTCATCAATTTCCACAATCACAACATTCTCATAGTGCAACGAAAGTGTGGCCACACTTTTCACCCACGAGACCGGCCGACTAGCAAGGACGGCTCCCGATCCCACCGTGTACACTAGCCTGGTAGGGTTTGCGGCCCTACTCAGACCCGAATTCGTTTATACATATCCATAGCCCTATAGCCCAATGGAGTGAACTCACAAACTAGGCATCAGGCGCACAACATCATCAAAACAATCACAGGCATGGCATAACAGTTTAAACCACCCTTATCTCTCCACTTTCATAAATTTGCAACATAAAAGAGTTTAAAAATAAAGCCCACCTCGACTGCTTAGATTTCAAGTACGTTTCTCTCTTTCGTTATTCGGCTTTGCAACCGAGGTTTCACCTTTTAATCACATAGGCACATATCACAAATCAGTTTCAACATCAACTCCTAAATCATGCATGTCTCAACGCTTCCCCTTTTTTCCCACCGATCCAGTTTACGTTTATCATTCAAACCAAGTCATATTCATCATATATGTTTATTCACTCCACAATCCTAGATCTATCATCAACTCTTCTGAAAAGATGAAGAATTATAGAAGAAAATTGAGAGGGAGAGAAGAGAGAGAGAGGGGCGTGTGATATGGGGTGGGGGCGATTTCTTTGAGGGCTAGGGTTAGGTTTCTCTCCTATTTATAGGGTTAAATAAAATCTTTAGGTAATTAAATAGAATATTTGGGAAGATTTGATTCTACATAATTAAATAAAACAAATATTTGGAGTAGAGGGGAAGAATAAAAAGGCGTGAATTAGGATTTTCAAGCTAGGGATTTTCGAAAATCTTGGCTATTTATTTAGCCAAGATTTTGTTTGGTATATTTTCCGGAGTAGAATACAATATCACGGAGTAAAATAAAATAATAATTCTCCCACCTAAGATTGGAAATAGGCGTGTAATTTGGCTCCCTCATAAGGAATGGATTTTAAATATTAACTAAAATAAGATATGGCAAGATCTCCTTGAGGTATGGTAAGATTTGCTAGAATATTTAATTTTAGGTATGAAAGGAAATCAATAAAGGATCAATTAAACAAATAAAATAATTTCTCCTTCCCAAAAATAGGTGATTTTCGAAAATCACCTAGAATCAATAGGGTGTCGATTTTTCTCATTAAGAAAATAGAGAATAATTGGGTTTTAGATTTAATTTGGATAATTATCCCAAGAATTAAATTAAATCCGGAAGAATTAGGATTTCTCTCCAATAATGTGAAGGGGTCGAAAATTTCAAATAATGTGGTTATAGTATTTATGGAAATATCCTAAAAATCTCACTCATCCTTAACCAAATAATTCACCACATAATTTCACCTTTAATTCAGATATTCACAAGCCACGTCATATACCCATCGAGTTTGACTTTTCAAACTCCAACGCAACCCTAGACACAACTTGGTCATAAGAACTCATGCAATAAATTCATTCATCAATTAATTCACGTCTCCCACGTCATCAATAAGAATATTACGGCTCTAAAATTAGGGTTCGAAATTTCGGGATGTTACAGTCCCGACCCTTGATTGGAATCGGATAACGTTGCTCGGTTTGTTTGTGCAACGATGGTCGATCTTGGGATTCACGGTCGTCGAACTTGGGAAAATATTTTGAGCACCCAACATCTCTCAATAATGTATTGCCTTCTCACGCCTATGCCATTTTCATGTTAACATTCAGAGCCATACAAAATGCCCGAAGTTCAGATTACTCCACGTCATTCTACAAAATCTTTTGTCCAGAATATTTGACTACTTATTTTCGAGGGTCAAACGTTTATCTTGTTCTAATTTTGCAATCAAGTATTGATTTATTTTAATTTACAGCCAATAAGAATTATGACGTTGGTATGTAATAATATGTGTAAATTTTCAGTGAAGGAGTATGTAATATTATGTGTATTAATTTTTATAATTATAATTTATTACTTCCTCCAATCCAGTAGTTTGTCCCATTTTTCCATTTCGATTCGTCCCGCATAGTTTGTCTCACTTCACTTTTTACTATATTTAGTAGTGCACCACATATTCCACTAATTCAATCATACTCACATTTTATTATAAAACTATAACCTAAAAATAGGACTCACATTCTACTAACTTTTTCAACTCACTTTTTTAGTATTATGTTTACATATAAATTACTCCATCCGTCCAAGTTAAGATGACACATTTTTTTAGCCGTTATGGGATTTTAGGAAAATGTGTCATCTTAGTCGACAGAGGGAGTTGTATTTTAATACTCCCTCCGTCCAATTGAAGATGATTCACTTTCCTTTGTGGTTTGTCCGAATCAAAATGACTCATTACTTAAAAGGAAAAACTTTTATTTCCATTTTATTTCATCTCTCTTACTTTACTATCTCCACATCACACACAAAATAAAATTACATAAATTCTCATGCAGCCCAAAGAAGGGGTCATCTTCCTTGAGGCGGAGGGAGTAGTTTATTTTACAACATCGTTATAATTCATTTGTATCTTTTTTTATATAAAAATATAAAAACATATACTCTTTTTGCCCCATATAATTTGTCACATTTTCACTTTTTACCATTTTTTATAATGGAACTCACATTCCACTACTTATTCTCACTCATATTTTATTATTAAACTATATTTAAAAATAAGTTTCACATTCACTAACTTATTCTCACTTATATTTTATTAAAAAACTATATTTAAAAGTAGAATCACAATCCAATGTTTTTTTTAACCCATTTTTCAATTATAACTCATGTCTGATCAAAATGTGATACTCCCTCCGTTCCATAGTAATGGCGGCATTTCTTTTCGGCACGGGGATTAAAAAAAATTGTGCTAGGTGAGTTAAGTAAAGGGAGAGTAAATTGTAAAATGAAAAAGGTAGAGAGATGAAGAGAGAATAAAGGAAGAAAGTAAAGTAGGTGTGGAAAAATGTATTGACTTTTTCTAAAAAAAAAATGACTCTATTACTATGGAACGTACCAAAATAACAAAATGACTTTATTACTATGGAACGGAATGAGTAAAATTTAAGAGAGGAAAGGAGTATTTACTAGGTCACCAGATGGATTGTTTTGCATGTTTTACTTAAGTTTAGCCTCTTATTATTTACCAATCTGGACCAATTTTGATCTTTACTCTAAAAATATTGAATCGTAGATACTGAAAATATTTGATAACCGTAGATCAATTGTATTTACAAGAACAATTTACATGCTAATCAATAAATATAGGAATTCAAATCGTGTATCACAGTCGTGATATCCTAATCATCAAATTAGCAGCCCAGTTCAAGGGCAGAGACAAGGACGAAATCCCAACGCAAATGCACCATAACTTGATGCCCAATCTGGGGCGATGAGCAACAACTCCGACAATCTCGACCTCCGCGATGACCACCACAATGCTAAGAAAAAACCAACTCTGCCCCGCCGCAAAATCTCCTCTTCTAATCTCAATAGCCGGAATAAGCAAGTAAACCTGACCGAAGGCGTAGCCGTTATTAAAAATGGACCACTCACCCCTTAAAAGGCCTCATAAGGGGGAAGGTTATCCATGCTTTTATAGGTGAGCTAGGATCGTTACCAAGCCGATGTGGGACAAGTTATTAGAATTTTAATTCGCCCCCTCACGTGTGGGCCGGAATGACACATCGAACTTCCATCACGTGGGTTGTGGGACAAGATATTAGAATTTTAACACGCTCCCTCACGTGTGGGCCGGAATGACACATCGAACTTCCATCACGTGGGTAGGCAAGAGAAGAGATAAAGAGATAAATCCATCATAGGCTTAGGCCCGCTTTGATGCCATATTAGAAATGAGTCACTCACCCCTTAAAAGGCCTCATAAGGGGGAGGGTTATCCATACTTTTATAGGTGAGCTAGGATCGTTACCAAGCCGATGTGGGACAAGATATTAGAATTTTAACAGCAGTTGAAGACCATGCTCCCCACCGCCGATTCACTCACCTGAAAAACGGTTTCTCCCTTCAAAACCAAGATGAGAATAACCGCCACCTGAAACGAGGATTGTACGGCTATGCTCATCCACATGGGCCGGGTAATGATCCGACCTAAACCATAAACCGGGTCCGTATTAGCCTGAGCCGAGCTTCCGTAAATAGTAGCTACGGCAACCGCCGCAGCTCCCAGAATTTCCATGACGAGATTGATCCACAGTAGCTGCAACGAGCCCAGCGCCTCAAGACATGTGCATTTCAAGAATGATCGATGTAGATGTAGGTTACTAGAATTTAATAAAAAGTACTCTCTCCATCCACCATTTATCGTCCAATTTGACTAGGCACCGGTTTAAGAAAAATGGGGAATGAGTTAGTGGAATATGGACTCCACTTTTATATATTAGTTTTATAATAGAATGTGAGTGTAATGCGTTAGGTGAATGTTGATGTCCATTTACTTAGAACATAAAAAGGTAAATGAGATTTTAAATTGCGAACACATTGAAATTGACAAAATGAGACACGGAGGGAGTACTATAAAAGATGCTGTGAGCATGCGATACACCACTCCGAATTCACCTTGATGTGCTTGAATAAATGCCGTTTAAATCCAAATTTGGGAATTGAAGCTTCAAAGCTCATCATTCTCTTTACAAAAGCATGCATCAGCAGATTTTGGATGGGATGATGCCAAAGACAAGAAACATGATACGCTGTAAGAAATAAAGACCCTTGAAGAAACGTGATCGAGATGATATTTCAGGTGAGTATAATTCAGCAGTCCAGGCCAGCTAATGTCGTTGCTAAGTTCGTGCTCTCGAAGAAATGAAGAAAGATGCATGGATCGTGCAATTGTTGTTGGATTGTTTTGTTTGTTTCCTCTTTAGGTTTTTATAGTTTTGATTCTCTTAGTTCGGTTTGCAAGATTATATCTCAAGAGTAAATATGTATTATTATGTTTAGTTCACGAGATTGAATCTTACAACTCCTAGATGGATAATCATGTATAGCCACTCATCTCCAACTAAAATAATCTCACAACCATTTTTGTATATATTTTATAACACCCCACTTTTTCGAACCCTAATTTTCGAGACATAAAATTTTTTGCATTAAATGTTTTAATACTATTGATGACGTGGGAGACGTGAATTAAATGATGAGTGAATTTATTACATGAGTTCTTGTGACCAAGTTGTGTCTAGGGTTGAGGCTCGGGTTGAAAAGTTAAACTCGTTGAATATATGACGTGGCTTATGAATATTTGATTGCAAGGTGAAATTATGTGATGAGTTATTTGTTGAAGGGTGAGTGAGATTATTAGGATATTTCCATAAATACTATAACCACATTCTTATGGAATTTTCGACCCCTTTTTATTATTGGAGAGAAATCCTATTTTTCCGGATTTAATTTATTTCTTGGGATATTTATCCAAATTAAATCCAAAACCCAATTATTCTCTATTTCTCCATGAGAAAATCGACACCCATGTTTATCCTATGGTGATTTTCGAAAATCTCCTAATTTTGGGAAGAATGAATTATTTTTATTGGTTAATTGGTTCCTTATTTCCTTCCTTCCATGAATAAATATAAATATCCTAGCAAATCTTACCATATCTAAGGAGATCTTGCCTTATCCTATTTAAAATAATATTTTAAATAGATTCTTTATGGAAGAACCCAATTACACGCCTACTTCCAATTTTTAGTGGGAGGATTAATATTTTATTTTGATCCGTGATATTTTATTCTACTCTGAAAAATATACCAAAACAAAATCTTGGCTAAATAAAAGCCACGATTTTCAAAAATCCCCATTTTCGAAACCCTAATTCACGCCACTTTTATTTCTTCCTCTCTACTCCACAATATTTGTTTTATTTAATTGTGTAGAATCAAATCTTCCCAAATATTCTACTTAATTACCTAAAGATTTTATTGAACCCTATAAATAAGAGCAAAACCTAACCCTAACCCCAAAAAAAAATCGCCCCCCACCCCATATCACACGCCTCCCCTCTCTCCCCACACTCTCTCAATTCTCTTCTACTTTTCTCCGATAATTCTTCATCTTTTGAGAAGAATTAGAGTTTGAGCCTCAAGAATTGTTGAAGAATCAGTCTCTACTTTGTTTCTACCGTTCGTTTTGACAAGAAAAAGTACCTATATATTAATCTTTCTTCATCTAACCAATTAATTGGTATTCTTGAACCCTCATGCATCTAGATTGAGTGAAAGTGGGAAAAATGGTATATGGAAATATGTGTGCGTGTGTGTGTGTGTATGCGTGCGTGCGTGTGCGTGTGTGTATGCGTGACATGTGAATAACCCTCATGTGTGACATAAGTTGATGTTAGATCTAAGATTGTTGAGTGAATAAACATATATGATGAATATGTCTTGGTTTGAATGATAAACGTGAACTGGATCGGTGGGAAAAAGGGGAAATGTTGAGATATGCATGATTTAGAAGTTGATGCTGAAACTGATATATGGTATGTGCATATGTGATTTAAAAGGTGAAACCTTGGTTGCGAAACAAGATAACAAAAGGGAGAAACATACTTGAGATCTAAGCAGTCAAGGTGGGCTTTATTCACTAAACTCTTTTATTTCCAAAATATTGATTATGGTGTTATAAGGGTGGTTTAAACTGTTATGCCATGCCTATGATTGTTTTGATAATATTGTGCGTCTGATGCCTAGTTTGAGAGTTCGCTCCATTGGGCTATAGTGCTATGGATATGTATAAACGAATTCGGGTCTGAGTAGGGCCGCAAACCCTACCAGGCTAGTGTACACGGTGAGATTGGGAGCCGTTCTTGCTAGTCGGCCGGTCTCGTGGGCGAAAAGTGTGGCCACACTTTCGTCGCACTATGGAAAGGTTGTGATTGATGGATTGTTGAGAAAGTGGAGAGTTGTTTGACTGCTATGAAAATATTTTTGTGATACTCGATGATCTTTATTTTGATAAATTGCAAAACTCGAGTTCACTATCGTAAGGGTGGTATAACTATTAAAATATTTTGGCAACGAGTTCACTGTATATTTCAAAATACTCAGCCCTGCATGTGTTTTCCTTATGTGCAGGTTGAACGGCGACGAGCGGTGGCGGGTGTTGAGCACATTAATAAAATAAAATGGATATTTTGAACTTCGAGTGTAGTTGTGTGTTCATACATAGCTTCACTTTCTCTTGGTTGCTTCCGCAGAATTTTTGAAACTTATTAGTATCATTTGGTTGTTTGGAACTTATTCCTTTTGAATTAGAAGATCTGAGACCTATTGTGCTTTTGTTGAATTTATGTCAAACCCTTGACTTTTGATCATAGTTTATGGTATCTATTCTTCATTGATTTTCTTGGTTAAATTGTTGACTTATTGCTTTGATAGTTCGTTTAATACCTTAGTCAAATCTCTTTACATGAAACCCTAGCCTATGTTCTTATTGCTTTTAAGTCCGCCTTGGTAACTGTCGCCGTATTTATTATACCCTAGAAATCCAGGCTGTTACATATTTAGTGCCAACTACTGCAGAAACAATTCCGACTTCATTAATACATAGTTGAGATAGAGATGCATAATGAGAGATAAATAATTAGAGAATAGGCAATATAAATTAAAGATACATATACTGATAGCGTCGGTATTGAAATAATTAAAATATATATATTTTAAAATAGAGCGAACTTAAAAAATGGTCCCTGGACTATGGGTTTATCTCGCTCATAGTCCCTGGACTTTAAAAATATCACCTGTAGTCCCTCGACTAAGGGTTTATCTCGAAATTGGTCCTTTTGACTTTTTTTGGTACGAAAATGCCCTTTTGAGGGGTTTGGGTAATTTGGTCTTTTTACACTTTTAACATTTTAAATCTGGTATTATTTCAGTTATGTACTAAATTTGATATTATTTCAAAATTATCCTTCTTCTTCCATTTTTTCATCCTTCACTTTGTTTTTTTATTTCATTATTAGATTTAATTTTATAAAATTAAATTTTAAATTTCGATTTTTAAATATCAATAAAAATTTTAATTCAAACTATTAATTCATGGACACTATAAATGTTGATTAAAACTATTATTAACTTTTGTCATTTAATATAATATTCAGCTATATTGAAGAAGTACAGAAAAATGATATATTAATCATGATAATAAAGTAAGAGCTATTCTATTTAGCCTTCGTCGGTTGTTATAATTGCTTGTGATTGAATATTATGAAGTTGACTAAAAATTTGCTCCTACTAAAAATTATATATAGGAGTATTTGTGTTGAAATTTTCTAGTAAATTTTGATTGTTTTCAAATTAATAAACGAAAATTATATTAGTCTTACGTTAGATGCATATTTATTTCAGAATAAATTGTGTTATATGATCTATTTATGATTAAAGCTATTAAATATTGATTAAAACTAAGGTGTTGTCATACCTTATTGATTAAATATTATACACTATCAAATATTGAATATGACTATTAATTTTTGTTATTTAATAATTTTTATAATTAAAAAAATTTATTGATATTTAAAAATTAAAATTTAAAAATTTGTAATATTAAATCTAATATTGAAATAAAGAAACAAAGTGAAGGATGAAAAAATGGAAAAAGAATGATAATTTTAAAATAATATCAAATTTAGTACATAACTGAAATAATATCGGATTTAAAATGTTAAGTGTAAAAAGACCAGATTACCCAAACCCCCCAAAACCCTCTAAAAGGGCATTTTCATACCAAAAAAAGCCAAAAGGACCAATTTTGAGATAAACCCTTAGTCCATGAACTACTGGCGATATTTTTAAAGTCCAGAGACTATAGGCAAGATAAACCCATAATCCAGTGACCATTTTTAAAGTTCACTCTTTAAAAATAAAACTAGTATATACAAGTACTTGTAAGCTCTTGTATGAATATATGATATATAGACATACTTAAAAGGGCTAAGAGTTCCTTGTAAACCCTTGTTTGAATGTATGATATATAGTAGGCATATCTAAAATGGCTGGGGATTCCATGTGGGCATGCCTCTGATAATTAGTTATGTAAATCGAACAATATTTTATCATATAAAATTCAATAGTCTAAACACATGGCAGAATTACATGGAGTAATTATTTATTGTTATTTGACATGTGAAAGTAGGTCTACACATGAACTAATCTACGTGACACATTTTATTAGGAAAGAAGACCCAATTTGATTATAAGATAATTTTTGGTGTTTTCTATATACACACATAAAGCACTATATAGTACTCCCTCCATTCCAATTGAGTTCGTATAAACTTTTGAGTACGAATATTAAGAAATTATGTTGAATCCATTAAATAAAAGTAAAATAAATAGGAGCAAAAAAAAAGCAGGAGAGATGAAGAGAGAATAAAATAGGTGATAAAATAAAATAAGAGTGATTGGATGTTTTATTTTTTATCAAAAAAGAAATTGACTCAACTTTGTTTGGACATCGCAGAAAAGAATACGACTCTACTTAGTTGGGACGGAGGGAGTACAATAATACAAAGTCATTATCTTCCATCAATCATCTTTCATAGGTATCGTCTCATACATCCATATATACACGCTGAGTCATTTTAAAATGCATATACTATTCCAATCGAAAACTAAGATCAATCCTAAATGAGTGGATGAGATCAAACTTCACGAATTTCAATAAATAGTAAATAAAATATCAATAAAAGGGTAAAATCGTCAATTTGTCATAATATGATATTTTTTCTTGGTTTTTCTGATATCAATATAGTGCATTAAAAATATCAACACAATGATATAAATATTGAACACACGTACACGAAAACTTCGCACAGTCTTATTTATATTGTACATGCATTATATTGAAACTTTTTGATGCATTTATCGATATAAAATCTGTTTATCAACATATACGAAAGTTGAAATAAAATTTATAAAATTTCATCAACCGATCATCGTCGAACATATGCAATTGAGATCTCGTTAGAATCTTTATAAAATTACCTTTCATTTGATATATATTTTTCTAAAAATAATTTAAATCGAGAGAGTTATGTAAATTTAAAGTTTTAATATGATTTTGAGGATAAAGAGAGTACTTAGTTTTACTACCATATACTCCTTCCGTTCTAAAAAACTAGACAAACTTCACACTGATTTTTAATGTGCAATTGGTAAAGTGAGAGAGATCAGAAAAAGTAAGAGAGAGGGGGAAAAGGTAATGAAAGTAGTTTAGTGGATTGTGGGGTCCAAATTATTAGTAGTGTGTAAGAGCATCCGCAGCGGCATGCTCGTCCGTCCGTGCCGCTGGCAAGGACACGTCTGTCTGCCACTGGAGCTCGTTCGTCCGTGCCAGCGGCATGGCGCTGCTCTTAAATAAGAGAACGTCCGTACCGCTGAGCATCCTTACGTGGCGCAATTTGATTGGCCAACGGTATATCCGTTGGCAAATTTGATTTTTTCCTTTTTTTAAAAAAAAAATTCAAAATTAAAATTAAAAATTAAAAAAAAATATTTTGGATTCCCTAAAAAAAGAGCCGTTTATCGATGTTTTTTGGAATTTTTTGAATTTTTTTAATCCCAAAATCATCTATAAATACACACATTCATCATCCACTTTTCACATCAAATTATCTCTCATTCATATTTTTCATACTAAATCATCTACATCTTCCTATCTCACTCAAACCCTCTCTAAAAAATTTTAAAAATGGATTTCACTGATCTCATTGCGAAAGCGGAGCCCGAAGAACAAGAATACCAGGAACAATATTGTGCCTCCTATGAAACCTATGTCGCCGCTAATACCCTGGCCCCTCCTCCACGACCAACTAGATCAACTCGGTGCCGCTACATCCATCGTGACCGAGAGGGAGCCCACGAAAGGCTCGTTGCCGACTATTTTTCCGACCAGCCGCGGTATCCAGAAGATTACTTTCGGCTCCGTTTTTGCATGTCAAAACGGTTTTTTATGCATATTGTCAACACATTGTCCGCCCGTGTTGAATACTTTCAACACGGTGTAGACGCAACCGGTCGGCAAAGTCTCTCGGAGTTGGAAAAGTGTACTTGTGCCATCCGACAACTTGCTACTGGGCAAACGGCTGACCTCTTCGACGAGTATTTGCATGTGGGTGAGTCAACGGGAATCCTATGGCTCAAAAATTTTTGCGACGGCGTTCGTTCTGCTAAAGGCGAGGAATTCGTTCGGGCACCCAGCACTGAAGATTGTCAACGGCAGCTTCAGCTTCACGACGAAACAGTCCACGGTTTTCCCGGTATGCTAGGCATCATTGACTGCATGCATTGGAAGAGAAAGAATTGTCCGACTGCTTGCAGGGAGCAATACTTAAGCTGCTACAAAGGCGGCGGCCCAACGCTTATCCTTGAAGCGGTCGCCGACTACCGCCTATGGATTTGTCATGCATATTTCGGTGTTGCCGGATCCAACAACGACTTGAACGTGCTCTATTCTTCACCACTCGATGATGTTTTGAATGGTGTAGCACCGACGATCGACTTCACCGTCAACAGAAATGCATACCACATGGGTTACTATCTCGCCGATGGTATCTACCCAAGGTGGTCGACTTTCGTGAAGACGTTCAGCAATCCACAAGACCCGAGCTCGGAAAGACGTCGAAAGAGCTTTTGGGGTCCTTCAAGGCCGATTCAACATTGTGAAGGCCTCGTCTCGGCTGTGGTACGTTAAGAATATCGCCGACATCATGTGCACGTGTATTATCTTGCACAACATGATTATAGCCGACGAAGGACCAATGGCGGCTAACTTTTACGATGAGGATGAAGCTGGAAGCTCAATCGCGAGGTCTCCCCCACGCCGAGGTGTGCATACGACGGTGAATGAGAGGATCGAAAGAAGACACACAATGTGCGATACAAGAGCCCACATTGAGCTACAAAAAGATCTGATCAATCACATTTGGGCAAAGTTCGGCAACGAGTAGTGGGTCATTTTAATTTTATGAATTTAATTATGTAATTTTTAATTTTTATGATTTGAATTATATAATTTTTAATTTTTTTGTAATTTGTAATAGTATTCCGGGTATTTTTAATGCATTTTAATATTGTGGAAATATTTTTATTTAAATTAAATAGTGGAATGGTGGGACCCTTGAGCTTGTCCTTGCGGAAGAGCATGGATGTGGGTGTTGTGTTCTTACCTAAGGACAAGGAGTAAAACTGGGTCTGGGCCCACTTCCGTACTCTTAGCTAAAAGCACGGATGGGGATGCTCTAACTGGTTAAAAACTTTTCATATTTAAACTTTGTCTAATTTTGGGGGACGACCAAAACTGGTAAAACTAGTATATTTTAGGACAGAGGGAGTATAAGAATTGACATTAATATCCTTAAAGTTTATTTAATCATTTTTAAATTTAAAATATAATCCATGTGGCACTATTTCAACTACTAGATATCCTAATTTAATGGATAAGAATTGGTCTTAGTTTGATATTGCTAATTAGTTAGCAATTGATCAAAACCCATGATGTAATCAAATGCAAACTCTATATATTGTCCAACGATATGGTGATGAGGAGTTAGAGAGGGAAAGTGAGGGAGAGATAAAGTGAATTGGGTGTGATGAGGAGTCAGAGAGAAAAGGTGAGTTTGAGTTCTTGTGTTTGATGCTTTGAATTCTTCAAATTGGTGTATGAATCAACATGTACTGGGACGATTGAGATGAGGAAGAAGAGAGAAGGATGATGGGGAAGAAGAAAGAGGGGAAATTAAATATTTTAATGAAGAAGATAGAGTAAATTGACTAAATTATCCTTCATGGCCATAAGGGTATTCCTGTCCAAAAAAATTAAAAATGGCTCAAATGATATGAAGTCGAAATTGACAGATAAAAAATGATAGTTTGACAAAGTTCGCAGACTAAAAAATGTTAAAACTTCCATTACGGATCATTTTTTACAATAAAAATATATTTTTATACAAATTTTATATATAATGTGGGTCATGTTAAAATGCATACACTATCCAATCCACAACTAAGACGAATCCCACACCATTACATCTTAAAATGAGTGGATGAGATTAAAGCTCACGAATTTCGATAAATAGTACTCTCTCCGTCCCGGCCAAGATGATACTCCCTCAGTTCCATAGTAATGAAGGTGAAACTTTTTGGCTCGGAGATTAAGAAAAATTGTATTAGGTGAGTTAAGTAAAGGGAGAATAAAGTGGAAAATGAAAAAGGTAGAGAGATGAAGAGAGAAAAAAGTAAGAGAGAGTAAAGTAGAAATGGAAAAATGTGTTTACTTTTACTAAAAAGGAAAATGACTCTATTACTATGGAACGTACTAAAATGGCAAAATGACTCTATTACTATAGAATCTTGCTTGTATACGTAAAACTCTATAATCCACTTTTAACCCGATTCAGTATTATTCGAGCAGTTCCGCACGAATAGAATCACTATTATTATTACATTGTGTTTGCTTGTGCATTTATAAGATGTTTTACAAACATTTAAATGCATAAGAAGTAAACAAAGTCTAAGTCTATTGCTTAGTAGACCGGTTGTGGGCGTCGTCCACTTTAAGGTAACACGGTCAGATCTATGCAATGCTTTGCAAAAGAAAAAGAAGAATTTCACAACCTAGATAGGCTTTGGCTACCTATCGTGAAAGGTTGCAATGTCAGTCCGCATATTTCTATGCCTTACTGAAATAAGATGACATTAGTGTGGTATAGCACTGAACGGATCTAACAGCAAGACGTGTCTTTATGCTATCTACTGAAAGACTAGGTCTTGATGAAATACTATGTCTTAATTTACATATGTTAGCATTGAGCATACGGTATTGATTATGCACTACTTTGACTTATCAAATGATGCGGGTTTTTCGCAACCCAATAATCCTGATATATTGGGTAGTGGTGATTAATATCTAGCGGTGCTAGGATTGCTATTATGTTGAAACGTGCGCGAGGTGAGTCTCGTTTGATAATGTCCTCAAGAGGAGCTTGAACAAGGTTTTATTATTCGGAAAACTGGCCAGTTGGAGTTTTATTACTCTATGAATAATAAATAAATGTTTCTTGCTAAGTCCACTCTTAGAATTAATAAGATATTAATTAATTAAGTCCATAGTAGACATTAATTAATTAATGGACATTTATATCTTAAGCGTGAGAAATAAATAATTAAAGTGGAAACCCGGATTACTTGTAATTTCGGATTTGGATGGGGAGAGTTCAATATTACTTCTATAGTGGCTGCTCGTAATATTCCAATATAAGCTTGTATTAAATTGTGGGTTCAATTTAATTAGTAAAAAGCTAATTGGGGGAGCCCATATCCAAAACCTTCCATAGATCCCTGTCTGGGCCCAAAATGAACTTAATATAAATAGGAGAATAAAGGAGACAGAATGATTACAATTTTTATTCTCAAATTTTTTTCGAAAATTTCGAACTCTCCAGCTATGGAGGATTTCGAATTCTTCACCTATTCCCAAAAGGATTTCTTCTGTCTTCTTTATTCGAGTCCTAGTATTTTGATAAGATCAGCCCACCCTGATATCGAGATACAGTTCGGGAACCAGAGAGAAGATTCGTGGTCTAGTATTGAAGATCATCGTGGAGAAGGCGCGAGCAATCGACGATTCTTTGGAGAATCAAATCGGTAACTCTAAACCGTAGAATTCATGTTTTAGGATTTACTTTCTTTGAGCATGAATTATTTGCGTTCTAGCATGCAATTATCTGTTTAACATGTGAATTGATTAATCGCATAATCGGTCAAATAGATCCTACGTCTGATTTATTTGTTTTGTACAAGTCTTCCGATGTGCAAGGGGCTCCTTACCCCATCAATTGGTATCAGAGCCAATTTTTGGCTTTGATTATATGGATTAATTTCATGTGGATTAATTTTGGTTTTACGATTAGCGTATTTCATTACATGTTCGAATCAATTGATTCTTTGAGTAATTAATAGGCGTAATTTGTATTGACTAATTATGTAATCATTGTGTGGGAATTTGGATGCTTTGTTTTTGCATTGTATTCAAATCATGCAATACTCGTTTGCGAATTTCTTTTTCTACGTGAGAAACTCATTCGCTGGAGGATCATCGACGGAACTCCCTTATTCTGACGATCAGAATAGCAGCTGCGGAGCGGTGCGCGATGCAGCGGCGCTGGTGGCTGGAGAGACATCAATGTCCCAGCAGTAGCGAGCAGCGCCGGTGTGCAACGCCAGTGGTCCGCCAGAGAAACGTCGACGCAACAGCGTCGGAGGCGTCGGGCTGGGCTGGGCTGTTTTGTACAGCAGCGCCGGTGGCTGCAGGAAAGGCGCGAGACAGCATATTGCCGGCTACGACAGTTTTTCGAGTGGGAGCCTTTCTTGGGCAGTTTCCCGGGCTCGGAGGAAGCTATTGTCGCAGCCGCTGCGAAGGCGACGTTGCAGTAGCGACGACGCAGCAATAGCAGCAGCGCCGGAGATGATGCAGCGGCAACGTCCGCGGTTCAGTGGGTGTACGACGACGCAAGATTAGGGTTTCCCTATGACGTCGCTTTGTCTCGCCACGTGACTTCACTTTCCAAACTTGAATAGGGTTTCCAAATCCTTGGATTCAATTTTAGAAATAAGTCAAGATTAATTGAAAATTAGATTTGAATATATATTGTGGATTTTATATATTATATAAGATTTGATTTTGTATTAAATCATGGATTAATTATAGATTTTATCCTTATTTTATGGATTTGTAGGGATTTAATTCCTAGACGAAAATCCTAGTTAAATTTGGATAATGACAATCTAATATTTATCTATATCCTATGGATTAATGTGGATTTATCCCTAGACAAATCCTAGTTGGATTTAGATAATGATAATATTATTTTATTCTTATCCTATGAGTTTATGTGAATTTATTCATAGATAAATTCTAGATGGATTTGGATAGTGATAGTGTAATATTTTATTCTTATCATATAGATTTAAATGGATTTGTTCATAGATAAATCTTAGATAGATTTGAATAAATATAATATAATATTATCTTATTCTATGGATTTACTCCAAGATAAATCCTAGATGAATTAGGATAAATATTTATATTAATTTATTTTATCTTATGGATTTGAATAGATTTAATTCTATTAAGACAAATCCTAGATGGATTAAAATAAGAATTAATACAAGTTATCCTTATCTTTTGGATTTATATCCTAGATAGATTAGGATAAAGATGATATATAAGAAATCCTTATTTAATTGGATTTAGATAAATTTATTTATCTAAAAAATCCTAAGTAATGTTTGATATATTCTGAATGTCTATTCTAAATAGAATTAAGATTTGTATAAACCTTGGTTGATAGGATTTTATTTTTATCTTATGGATAATGATGGAATTGTTTCTATCTAGTAATATCCTAGTACGATTTAAATAATGATAATCCTAGATCAACGTTATCTTGAATCGTAGGATTTGATTTTATCGAAATAAAATCTTGAATAATCCTAAATGGATTTAGATAGTTAACTCTATCTTGATAAATCCTAAATAAATTTGGATAATTGTTATCCAATACAAAACTTAATTATTTAATTGATTCTCCCTTGACTAGATTAAATAATTGCCGATAATTATCATGTGTGTTAAAATGCCATGCATTAAATAGATTTATTTGTTTATTTGGTGTTTATCTATTTTAAGTGGATTATCTGCTTTATCTGCTTATGTGATAATTATGCAAAAACCATACAAAATATCTAAGTGATGATTACAACAAGTGCGTTGTATACGGTCTCCATCGGTTGGACTGCAAAATTTTGTGAAGCTGATTTTCTAATATTATCGCCACCTACAAAGTAGGGACAATAATCCTACGAAAACAGTAAGTTCACAAGGGCGGACTTCTCACATAATAAATAGAATCAACTAGAAAGTGGTTCCCAATATTATTGCCACCTGCAAAGTGGGGACAATAATCATAAGGAACTGCGAGTTTCAGGGTTCAATCAGAATTTATGAGATAGCTTGGTTTTGTTATCAGCACATGAACATTGTTATGGGAGTGTGTTGTAGAAATAAAATTTTGTAATGCTAAATCTGATGGTCGTGCTTAGGCAGCATTAGGCGTGTTGACCTCCAAAGGAGGAAGATATTGATGCGTCGGTGTTGTGACCAGTAAAATTGTCAAAGTTTTAATGCGTATTAACCTCCAAAGGAGGATACAATTTATTAATTTTGCTGTTGTAAGATACATAATTGTTTTGTGGTTATTTGTGATTATATATTGAGCATGAGTATGTGATAATAAGTTTATTTGCCAAATCTTCATTATGTCATTTAATATTTGTCTGCGATCCTTAAAGAAACAAAACTCGAATGCCTAAATTATGTAGACCGGAAACGGAAATGGATAAGTATCTCATCGCTGAAAACCTTGAGTTTATACTCAATGATTCATGTCCTCCATTTCCTCGACATAATTCCACGAAGAATGTTCGAGAATGCATTATGCATGTACTTGACAAGTTCTTTGAGGAATAAGGTCAAACTATTTTCCTTTAAGTAGCTCGACAAGTCTTGGTTAATAACGATGAAAGATGGATATCAATAGAATTTGTCAAGATGATCCGATTGGAATATCCTAGAGTGAAAAAATGTTTTGAGGATCTTTTGATCACTCAAATAGTTTCTGACACAAGTCATCGCCTAAAGTAACAAGAAATAAGTATAAGAAGGTTCAACTGAAAAGTAGAAAATCTTCAGAATAATAGTCGTTGTGTTACTATTAGAGGAAAGTAACATGATAGATGACGAATTCATAAAGGCTGTTTTTTTTCTTAAGTCCTAGTTCTTTTGAACAAAAGACTAGATATGGAAATGGGAGAGCCTGGATTGTCATCGAAGTTTGTTTAAAGCGAGAAAAGATGTTTTGTGAGTTGGATTGACCTATTTTATAGAAGGACAATGACTTACATGGCAATGCAACTTCTAAGTAAGAGATCTTGATCCAGTTAGGTTTTTGTTGCAGTGGGAGCTATTAATGCTCAACTATTGTTTTATGGTTGATGCTTAAGGCATCATAGTATTAAAATAATATAAGTGCGGCAAGGTTGAGTATTCAACAACACATCAACTTCTTAATCATTGAATGATAAAGTATTTATGGCTCTTAGCCTTAAGGCCAAGAAAATACTTAGAAATTGTTCGAACTGATCTAGACTATCAAGATTTTAATATTTCGTTAAATAGCTTGAGAGTTGAGAAAGTCTATTTGATGCACTATGAGTTAGAATCATTTGATTTTTCAAGAGATTCAGAATACTTATAGAAGTGCAACATAGAAAGACTAGCAAGTCTTAATGGTTTACACCATAAGGAGACAAGCAAAGGGTTATGATCAGTAGCGGGAGTCTAATCTCCATTGACGAATCCAAGCATTCATCTAATGAATGGGATAGTTATGTAAGAAGGAATCGAAGTCTTTCTAAGACAAGTTTGATTATGTGATGAGTTGTACTCATTAAAATCTTATCATTGATGGGATAAACATTAAAGAAACTACCAACATTAGTACCTTCTACAAAACACGAGTTGTGGACTAGAGCGTCTCTAGTCTAGCACATCTCAAGGTGTAATGTTGTTCCAACACGTGTTGGAAAAGTGTCCAAGAAATTGGAGTTGAGTACTGAGGCATGTTTTAAGGTTTTTCCCAAATGATGTAAGATTATAAGTTCTGTAATCTTTAAAGATATAATTCTTGTATGAAGATCTAGAGATGAACTACAAGCCTAACAACGTGATAACTCTCAAAATAAAGAGAGAGATATCGGATTTTCCACATTACCAAGAAGTCATACCATTAGAAACTTTTGCACCAATAAAATCAACTTCAGTACCTAAAATTGTAAGAACCATATCGTAGTGGGAGCGTTCCACTGGAACACAACAAGTTCATGGGTCTAAGAGTGTCGCTAGACTCAGTCTTAGATCAACTTGAACATAATCCCTTTAACTACAAAGTAGTATTGGTTAATTTGGATAATCATCCTTGAAAATGTGATAGATTCCATATTACAATCTAAGATAGACAACATGTTTATAAGACTTGCAATACTACCTACAGGTTGTGTCAGTCAGTGGAAGCAAGTATCTTTGCAAGTGTAAATATGCATCTCAAATGGCTAGACAGTGACAATGGGTTATGCCCAAAGAGAATTATCTTCTCGCTATCGTTGTGCCAGGATTTATTCGATCATATTGTCTATTAGAACTTACATAAATTAGAATGTATGTATTATGATTGTCAAGATAGCCTTCTATAAATAGAAGTCTTAAGGAAATCATCTACTAGAACATTCTAATGGGATATGTAATTAAGGGCAAGAAACGCATGATTGGAAGCTTATATAGACCTTCGTGGTCTTAGGCAAGCATCTAAATCAGAGTATATGTGTTTTATCAAAATTGTCAAATATTTGGAATTTGACTTGTGTCCTTAACAGTGCTGTAAGCACAAGGAAGTTGAAAGTGCATTACGTATGGTATTATTGGTACTGTACGATGATGAAATCTACAAAAGTTGCAAACAACTAAGATTGGCATCTGGCGTAGGAAACTGGTTGTCTACCCAGTTTAAGATAAATGATTTAAGAGAAACCAATTACATTCTTAGCATCTAAGTCCTTTTAAGATTGCTAGAAAGAATGTTGAGATTCTCTTAGGAATCTTATATCTACACATTGCTTGGAACATTTAAGCATTAGAAATTCCATGAAAAGGTTTATACCTCTCAAGATGGAATTGGCTTGTCTCTAGTCAAGTGTCGTTTGACGCTTAGTGAGATTAAGAATAATGAGACTAGTGTTGGAGATAGATGTCTCATATATGCTATAATGTGTACTAAGTTTATATTAGTTGTGCTTATGCATTGCAAGTATATATATCATATTAACCATGACAAAGGATTTTGATTGAGGTAATGAATATACCCTAGTGCTTGAGAAAGACTAGTAACTATATTCTAGTTTACCAGTCATTCATGTAATGTCCTTGAGGTTACACTGTCTTAGTTTTATGACTAATCAGTGATTGAGTAAGTCATCCTCTGAATATGTGTTTACCTTAGGAATATCTTCATAATAGCTTTAATCGTAAGTTTGAGTACGCCTACGAGTATTATTTTTTTATTACTCTAGTAAAGGCTAAATCAAGGGATACACGAGTTTATTAAGCTAAGCAATTACATATGGGGATGAAATTAATTAAAGATCAAGTATGCAGCAAAGACATTATGGTGAAAAAGATATAATCAGAGAACAACCAAGCAGATTCTTCTTTCACCTTGTGAAATGAATGGTCGTTCGATATATCTAGCATCAATACCTGCTTTGTGTATAAGTGAGAGAGTTTTTGGCAGTGGGTATACTCGAAAGCATGTTTTGAGTATAAGTGGGAGATTGTTAGGTTTGGTATACTGAAAAGCATGTTTCGAGCAGTTTCGCGCGAATAGAATCTTGCTTGTATACGTAAAACTCTATAATCCACTTTTAACCCGATTCAGTATTATTCGAGCAGTTCCGCACGAATAGAATCACTATTATTATTACATTGTGTTTGCTTGTGCATTTATAAGATGTTTTACAAACATTTAAATGCATAAGAAGTAAACAAAGTCTAAGTCTATTGCTTAGTAGACCGGTTGTGGGCGTCGTCCACTTTAAGGTAACACGGTCAGATCTAAGCAATGCTTTGCAAAAGAAAAGGAAGAATTTCACAACCTAGATAGGCTTTGGTTACCTATCGTGAAAGGTTGCAATGTCACTCCGCATATTTCTAAGCCTTACGGAAATAAGATGACAATAGTGTGGTATAGCACTGAACGGATCTAACAGCAAGACGTGTCTTTATGCTATCTACTGAAAGACTAGGTCTTGATAAAATACTATTTCTTAATCTACATATGTTAGCATTGAGCATACGGTATTGATTATGCACTACTTTGACTTATCAAATGGTGCGGGTTTTTCGCAACCCAATAATCCTGATATATTGGGCAGTGGTGATTAATATCTAGCGGTGCTAGGATTGCTATTATGTTGAAACGTGCGCGAGGTGAGTCTCGTTTGATAATGTCCTCAAGAGGAGCTCGAACAAGGTTTTATTATTCGGAAAACTGGTCACTTGGAGTTTTATTACTCTATGAATAATAAATAAATGTTTCTTGTTAAGTCCACTCTTGGAATTAATAAGATATTAATTAATTAAGTCCATAGCAGACATTAATTAATTAATGGACATTTATATCTTAAGCGTGGGAAATAAATAATAAAAGTGGAAACCCGGATTACTTGTAATTTCGGATTTGGATGGGGAGAGTTCAATATTACTTCTGTAGTGGTTGCTCGTAATATTCCAATATAAGCTTGTACTCCCTCCGTCCCGCTTTAGGAGTCCCGGTTGAGTCGGGCACATGTTTTAAGAAAAAAGTGTTTAGTGTGTAATAAATAAATATTGTAGTGGATGTTGGGACCCACTTTTAGTTGAGTGTCCAATAAATAAATGTTTTAGTGGATGTTGGGACCCACTTTTAACACTTTTTTATTAGTTGTAGTGGATGTTGGGACCCACTTTTAAGACTTTGTAGGCATTTTTTATTAATTTATCTCAACCGGGACTCCTAAAGCGGGACGGAGGGAGTATTAAATTGTGGGTTCAATTTAATTAGTAAAAAGCTAATTGGGGGAGCCTATATCCAAAACCTTCCATAGATCCCTGTCTGGGCCCAAAAGGAACTTAATATAAATAGGAGAATAAAGGAGACAGAATGATTACAATTTTTATTCTCAAATTTTTTTCGAAAATTTCGAACTCTCCAGCTGTGGAGGATTTCGAATTCTTCACCTATTCCCAAAAGGATTTCTTCTGTCTTCTTTATTCGAGTCCTAGTATTTTGATAAGATCAGCCCACCCTGATATCGAGATACAGTTCGGGAACCAGAGAGAAGATCCGTGGTCTAGTATTGAAGATCATCGTGGAGAAGGCGCGAGCAATCGACGATTCTTTGGAGAATCAAATCAGTAACTCTAAACCGTAGAATTCATGTTTTAGGATTTACTTTCTTTGAGCATGAATTATTTGCGTTCTAGCATGCAATTATCTGTTTAACATGTGAATTGATTAATCGCATAATCGGTCAAATAGATCCTACGTTTGATTTATTTGTTTTGTACAAGTCTTCCGCTGTGCAAGGGGCTCCTAACCCCATCAGTACATTTCTTAGCCGACAAGAGATTTTAGGAGTTATTTGTTAAAGTGTTTAATTGAAGAGAGAAAATGTGGGTGTAAGTATTAAAGTAGAGAGATAACGATGGATATTTTAATAGGAGTGATTAGTTGTAGTTGTCATATATAGGAAGTGACACTAATACACTTTAAGTTTATTTAATTATTTTTTAATTTAAAATATAATTCACTTTGCATAATTTCAACCTCGAGATCTTCTAATCTAATGACTAATATTTGGTCTTAATTTGAGATTGTTAATTAGTTAGCAATTGATTACCTCAATGTTATATGTTAGAAATATATTTCTTTTTTTTTTAAATTAAACTAAAGATGCGTATGAAACATTCTATTTTTTTATTTAAAAATTATATGCGTATACAAAATTTTACTACTACTAAAAATTTTAAAAATCAATTAAACAGTTAAGTTTATATATTTTCTAAATATTAATAATATGAAGAAATTGATACATTATAGTATTTCTTCCGTCCAAGATTAAGTGTCTCAAGTTTCCTTTTTCGTCCATCCATAATTGTCTCATATACATTTTACAATTTTTGATAATTGACCGCGCATTCCACTAACCCATTCACTCACATTTTTATTAAAGAATTAACATATAAAAGTAGGACTTACACTTCACTAACTTATTTTACCCATTTTCTATTAAATTTCTTAAAACATTTGTCAAATCAACTTGGACACTTAATCATTCAAGGATGGAGTATTAAATAAAGATATAAACTAATTAAGATAGATAATGAGAAGATAAGAAAGAGAAATAAGAGAACATATATGATTGATTAAATTTATTCAAAAAAACAAAATAGACTAAGTGAGAGAGAAATATTTTTGAAAATAAAAAAATATATTTCCAATAAATTGAAATGTTACTCTAGAGACGTTCTACAATTCATTTCTATAATACCACAAAAATGTATTCTCTTTATCCCATTAAAAATGAATCATTTTTTCTTTTTTAAGTTGTTCTATTAAATATGAACGTTTCCTAAAATAAAAATAACGTCATCTCTATTTTTTTCTTCTTCTCTGTTAATTTATTTCTTATTAACTCACAAAATAATACTACATAAAATCTCAAGTCGAAAAATAAATGTTTCATTTTTATTGGAACAGAGACAGTATTATTTTCTGTCTGCCATTTAAAAATCATTTGACATTTTAGATTCAGCTATTCGAAGAATTATTTACTTTTTTACGATACAAAACCCACGTTATACTATTTTTTTTATACCCAGAATCCATTATAAAATTAATGGTCTAAAAAATAGGCCACATTCCACCCTTCATCGGTTCATCCGCCACTAGTCACTGTTCATCCGCCCCTTCATTATTGTGGTCAATGCTGTGGTTCCAATGTCTGAATTTGTAGTACTTCCTCCGTTTCTTCATATTTGAGTCATTTTACCATTTGGGAAAGTTTCTTCATAGTTGAGTCGTTTCCTTATATGGTAACTTTTTCCTCTTTCTTACTTTACTCTCTCTTACTTTATTCTCTCTACTTTATTCACTTTATACTTTATTCTCTCTACCTTTTCTTCTCTCTTACTTTTTTTATCTATTTATTTAACACACCCAACATTCATTTCTAAAACTCCGTGCCGAAAAGTTCCGCCTCAACTATGAAGAAACGGAGGAAGTAACTTTTTCCTCTTTATTACTTTACTCTCTCTTACTTTATTCTCTCTACTTTATTCACTTTATACTTTATTCTCTCTACCTTTTCCTCTCTATTACTTTTTTATCTATTTATTTAACACACCCAACATTCATTTCTAAAACTCCGTGCCGAAAAGTTCTGCCTCAACTATGAAAAAACGGAGGGAGTACTTTTTTACATACTTTTGACTCCATTATTTTATGTTGAAAAATTTAAGAATTCGCAGCAATTATAAAATTCATTCCAGCATTAAATTGTTTCTCAGCTTGAGAGGGGAATGGATCCCCTGCTGCTGTGGCAAAATCACAGCAGGGGATGTTGTGGAACAAGACGCAGCCTCTTGGTCATTAATCGCAGGTAACTTCCTTCTTATCCCTTTTTCTTTCATTTTCTATTAGCATTTTTTATATTCTTTGCGTCTTTTATGATTCTAATATTAGAATTAAACCCATTTACATTCTTTTTGCTTTTGATTCTTTCTTTGTCTATATTTTTTAATATATAGCCCTGGAGAGGAAGGAAGTAGAAGTAGGTCAATTTATGTTTTTTCTATATTCATTTAGATGGAATGATGGTTAGATTATATTATCAATTTCAAATGCAAAGAGATGAGCCATCAACCTTATCGGAATGGACGGCATTGGAAAATTTTCGCCTTGGTATTATTTTGCTTTATTAAACTTCGAATTCTACCGTTTTATGTTTGTATTCTCATATTTCATTCTAGTTTTGGTACTAGATTTATTTTATTCATATATAACTGATTTCTATATGAATTTGACTATTTGCTACCAATTCTATGTTCTAAACTGCTTTTGATTTTTTGGGAACCCAGTTTCCATTTTGTGAAAAATATCTCAGAAGAGTCTAAGTGGAAGAGTTGTTTGAAATGATTTTTGAATTTGAGGTTTTAATTTTAGGTCAGTTTTGATTATAGTTTTCGATTCAATGTTCTAAAATGTTTGTCTTGTATTTGAAGAATTTGTGGGGTGAGTTTATACTAACCTAGTGGTTGGAAATCATGAATTATATTGAGAATTTGATAAATACACTTCAAGATGGATACTACTATGCTAGTGTAGATTGGGGAAAATTGAGGTTAACACGCAACAGATGAGTGACGACAAGAAACTCACTAAGCCTAGTTCAATGTCATGAATGGTATTTATATGATTTTTGTGTTTTTAGTTGATTCTATTTTAGGCTTTTTTCCATGCATGTACGTGGTGGGAGTAAATATCCGCCACTTGTACTCAGAAAAAAATAATCTATCTAAGGGAATCCGGTATTTTGGCATCGACTCTAATAAATAGGATGGTGAGGGAACCGTTAGATGATGATCTAGAAGATGAAGCCTACATTCAACGGACACGTATGATTGTGCTTGTGTTATTAGGGGGCTTGATATTACCCGATGGCTCAGGGTATAAGATACCTCTGATGTGGTTGACCTTACTTCAGGATGTTGGGGTTGCCTCTATGATTAGTTGGGCGAGTAATGCACTTACTACGTTATGGGTAAAAGGAAAGACATTGGAGGTCCGATAGTACTCCTACAACTGTGGGTGTGGGAGAGAATGCCCACTTTGAGACCCGATTTTGTGATGACACGTATGCATACAGACAACACTCCATGTGCATCGATGTAGGTTTATTGTTTAAGTATTTTGTGTATATAAAGTATTGATTTTTTATTGAATTTGGTATTGAAATTTGTTAAGTATTGATTTTTTGCGAGCATACCATGCTTTCTTGTAGCTGATTTTCACGTGAAATTTATCACTGACATGTGTAACTACCGCAAAAGGCTTGAATTCAACATCTATTTCAATTTGATTCTGAATACAGAGAGCTATCATGGATGATGTAAGATTAGCATGTTCTTTTGAATTGTGATCTCCCATACAACAATGACGATCAACCCATGAGTTGATGGACCGCCAACCATTGTGTTTCGTAAATGTTGCTTTAACCTCACAATTTTTAATTTTGTAGTCTTCTTTGTTGTTCACTATGAATGATGATGAGAGTAATATATTCTCCGATTCTCAAAATTATTATTACTAATTTTCATCCTAAGTTTTGAGCACCAATTATGTATTTTCAATTTCGTGTTTCAATAATTGTAATATGTTGTTTATTTGTTTATTTTATAGTAATTTTTAGTTTATCATTTATTGTGCTTTTTTTTATCAATTTTTATCATGCAATAATAAATATTTCATGTAATAATATTATTATAAAAAAATAATAAAAATAAATCTATAATGGTGTGGTTGGATAGTCACTGATAAATCATAAACAAAATGTATAGTTGAGTTAGATGAATATTGAGCATATCTTAGAATATTATAATTCATTTTTTTTTTCTCTTATTCATATACGATGCAAAAAGTAAATTGTCCATTGTACAAAACAAAGCTTGATTGATTGACTGATTTACAATCAATCAAAGATAATAAAAAAGTCCAAAAATTACATCCATTACATATCTTCTTGAAGACGTTTAAGAAGCTTTGCACAAAACCTAAATAAAAGGCAAATGTATACATTGAGCCAATCTTTGTAGAATGTTTAACATGTGAGAAAGATATAAACCATTGGTTTATGACATAAAAAGGATTAAAACACATATTTCAATACATTTTTGCAGAATTTGTCAATTATATCTACTCCATATTAATGGTTTTAAAAAAATATAAATGCAGTTTGAAGATACAACTAAAAAGGAATCATACAAATATTTTGCAAATTGGCGGAAACTCTCTTTGATTTCTTCCAAACATTTTTCCCAAAAAAAATGTAACTTTATATATATATAGATTATAGATCAGAGATAGTATTATAAATTATAGATTATAGATTTACAAAAAATTTATAACGATTTTTTTAATTGTATTTTTAGAACTGCATATATATTTCTTAAATCATTAGACAATAGAATTATTTTAAAGAAACTACATTTACAACTTCTCAACCAACAGTTAATAGCATGAAAAAGTAGATATAGCTCATAAAATATAAAAATGATCGATGATGATAAATCAATGTCAACCAATGGTAAACATAAAGCTGCAAATCAATTTATATAAAGTGATGCAAAGTGTGATCGAATACAAAAATAAAAAAAGAATTTAGAGATAGATTAGGCATCCAATATCGCTAATTTGGAGAAAGAGCTTCTCTGCATCTCGATGTGAAATCTGAATTAGGCAATTAGAAAATCAGAGATAGAGTGTGCATCCCAACCATAAAGGCAGTGGCGGAGCCAGAATTTTAACGGTGGGGGGTCCAAATTACCATTAAAATTTATTGAGTGTGTTCAGTGCTAACGAAATGGAAACAACTCGAACGTAAAAAAAATAAAAAACCACGGGTGAGAAATGGATGATGAGAGAAAACTAATTAGTGAATAGATTTTTTAGAACATAGCACATATTTTACTACTAATATTTTATGACATATTTTAATAGTATTTATAATTAGATTAAAGAGTTATTAACTATAATATTTTTATTAAAGAGCATCACATTAAATTGATTTTATTAATATCATATTCCCTCCGTCTCCAAAGAATATGGACTTTGGACACGACACGAGTTTTAATGCAAAATTGGTAAAGTAAGAGAGAGGTAAAGAGAAAAAGTAATTAAAGTATTTGATAAGGCTCGTTTCATGCATCGGGTTAGGGTTAAAATTCTGTGCATTTGGGGCGCTAATGTGCGTTATTGAGTTCAGGTGCGAAGTAAATCTGCCGGACCCAGGAGTTGCTGTTACCGGACCTGGCAGATGCAAAAGAGATGAAATTGAAGCAAAATCAGAAGTCGCCGTTCGGACCTGGGAGAATCAAAAGTTGGCGACAGGAGCAGAATGGAGCGAGAGCAGATTATTTTAAAAGAGTCTTACTAAAGGGCAAGGGCGTAAAATCACCAGAGCGATACCCTAGGGATCAGAGCCTCACATATATAAAGAGCTCGACCTTGAAGAACAAGACATCCGTGAACAGCCACTTCTACGCTCTCCTAGCTCTAGTTCTAGTTCCCTATGCTCTCCTAGCTCTAGTTCTAGTTCCCTACTTCAAATTTTCATCTTCGACTGCTGCGCACTTTGACATGGAGGATTCTGGCCACCGTGGTTCTCATCGTCGTCATTGTCATTTTGCTGTGTAACACCGCCTTGTGGAGGCGAAGAAACAATTTTATTTGCTTTCGTTTAGTACCTTGTTGGTTTTTTAAGTTTCGCAACTCTAGTTTCTTGCTTTGATCTGCTGGATTCAGACATATTTATAGTTATTATGGAAGTTTATGTTTGCTTTTGGTTGGATATCTCTGAGTTTATGTTAATCTCTTGTTTTTAGCTTTCGTTCTTTGTTTGTTGTTGGATGTTTGGAGTTGAGATCTATTGTTTTGTTGTTAGAAGTTGGGGATTTGCATATGGAGATGTTTGGATTTGTTGAATCGTGGTGTTTTGGAGTTGAAGTTTCGCATATTTGGTGCTTGATGTTTACGTTGTGCATGATTATGGCTATTTACTTTCTGTTTCTGCATCCTTTAGGTCTAGTAGCGTAGATCTGTTACTTTAGGCTTTAATTTCTCATTTTAAGTCTAGATCTAGAGTTTGCATTGTTTTCATGGTGTTTAATACTCTGTTTTCTCTGCTATTCTCGTTTGATTCCCGAAGAAGATGAAGTTGTTGGTAGTTAGAACCAGATCTGCTTTATGTCAGTACTTTTCTGCTTGTACTTTACTTTTTCTGCATATCTGCTAGACCTATCAGTACGATCTACTTTATCTCTATTACCGTTCTGCATGCTTTTCCAGACCCTGGTAGTTTAAGGAATTTTGTCTTGCTTTTTGCTTTATGCTTGTTTGCCCAAATTAGGAAAGCCTTTCTAGTTAAGTTTACCCCAGCTGTCTCAGAACTTAAAAATATCTCATTTTCTCTGAGTCATGTATGTTCCGTACGCTTTCATTTCTTAGACCCAATAGGTAGAGTAAAGTTCTTCTGATCCTTTAGACCAAGTAGGTAGAGTAAAGTTCTTCTGATCTATTAGACCCAATAGGTAGAGTAAAGTTTCGCTTATCTCTTAGACCCAGTAGTTTTAAGTTCTCGACCCACAAAAATTGCGTGGCAGCAGCCAACCCCTTTCATTTCCAAAACATCCTCAAATGCAGTTTCGTAACACCTACTTCCTCGTGGGATCGATCCTTTACTTCCCTGTGCTAAGTTGTAGTATAGTGGGTTGAGGTTTTTGAAGGGACAGAGTGCACCCAACGACCCCTTTCTGATAAGTTTCATGATCTTCTAGCCTCTGAAGTCTAGTCGAATCCTCTGGACCTGTTAGATCGAGTGACACATATCACAGTACAAACCTGCACTGCACTTTGAGGACCTGTCAAAATGGCGCCGTTGCCGGGGATGCATGGTGTTATTAGTGTGCTTGCGAATGTTTTGGTGTAAATAATTTATTTAACATGTTTTCTTTTGTTTCTTTTTCCAGTTTATGAACAGGAGTTACCGGTTCGGACACTGGAACAACTCAGCTGGTTGGAGAAGCGCCCAGACTAGTTGGCGGGTCAAGGAAACTATATTCCCAGTCACCACCAGATCGGGGCTTACAACAGGAGATCCAGTTCACCTGAGTTCGGAGAGCGTCTAGGAGTCAACTTTGTCAGTAAAAAGAGAACCAAAGTCAACCTCAGAAACAGAGGAGGAAAACGTTGAAGATATAGCCAACGCAGATGACGACCCAGAGATCGGCTGGCTCACTGGCCATTTGGATGGCGAGCCAGCCCATGCTATCGTTTCTACCCAGCGCCAGAGGGCGATCGACATCAAAACTAATGTGCTGGGTATTCTGCCAAATTTCTCGGGCCAGAGGAATGAATGTCCCTATGAATTCCTCAATGAGTTCAGTAAGCTGTGCAGTATTCAAAAGAGGCCCAATGATACAACAGAGGAGGATTACCGCCTACGCGCGATTCCTTTTGCGATGAAGGGAGAGGCGAACACTTGGTTGCTAAGGTTGCCACCAGAATCAATCCATACGTGGAAGGACTTCAAGTTGGAATTCTTGGATTACTTTTTCCCATCTAACAAAACGAATGCTCTAAAGAAGGAAATTCAGGAATGCAAGCAAGAGTATGATGAATCGCTGAGTCAATATTGGTCTCGGTTTAAGGGACTGCTCGATGCTTGCCCGAACCACAGGATGATGGAGACCGAAACCTTCTATTTGTTCTATGAAGGGGCGAGACCGGAGTCTAAAGACTTAATGAATACCGCTAGTGGAGGGAATTTCACCAAGAGGAAGGTGAGTGAGGCCCGGGAGATACTGGGACGATTAATTGATGCAAAAAAGGCATACGATTCACCTCGCACCATTCTACGAAGAGGAAGTGTGGATGCAATAACAGTGCAAAATGAAGAAATATTAGATGCCCGAGTGGATGCAAGGATGGATGTTAGAATGGAACAGCTGGAGAAGACTATCCTAACCGCCTTGGGGAAGAACAACTCACCAGAAAAAGATAAACAAGCACTAGGTCCAGAGGATGGATACAATTGGTGCGGACCTCAAGGAGGGATGGAGTGTCCAGCCCATATAAATGCTGTAGGAAATTGGAACCAAAATAATCAGGCCAGTAATTGGAACCAGTGGAAAATTAAGGACGCTCCATGGAGGGACAACCCGTGTTTCAGGTGGTCCGACGGGAATCAACAACCCCAACTTCAGATTACCAACTCAGAAGGAAATCAAGGAAACCAATCCAACTGGTCTGGAAGGAATCAAGAGGGACAGGGCAACTGGAGTCAAGGAGGCCAAGGAAATCAACCCAGCTGGAACAATAGGAATCAAAATAACCAGGGAAGCTCATATGTACCCCCACACCAGAGGAACAACAACTATCAGGGACCAGGGACACAATACAATAATAACCAAGGAGGCCAAGGAAACTTTCGGCAGCATCAAGGGGGTGGACCAAATTATGGTCAAGGGCCAAGTGGCAGTCAACCGAACTCCAGGACCCAGAGGAATCTGGACGATATGGTCCATGACTTAGTGAATTCTCAGCAGCACATGCAGAACAATCTACTGGCAAATAATGACGTGGTCCACAAGCTCCAAGACGCTCAGCAGGAACACAAAGCCGCGATGGATCTGATGTCAAAGCAACTATCTCAGATCACAACATCCCTGAGCGATATGCGAGGGAATGAGGGAATGATTCCAGCCTCAGTAAAGCCACCAGAAAGGGCAAACATCAGCCAGGTTACCCTGAGATCTGGGAAAGCATATGAAGGACCCAAGCTGAAGGAAAATGATGAAATGTCAGTGCCAAGGAGCGAAGAGGTTATCCACCCGGTCCAACAAAAAGAAGAAGTTAGAGCAGGGGATGATCTTCAAACCGGTAACTTGGGAGGATCGTTACCTCGGATGGAAGACCCATTTTTCTTAAACCCAGAGCCTGAGGTAGAAATTGAAAGAAAAGAAGAAGGAGAGGCAGAAGAACCCTCTAAGGAAGATCCTACCAACACGATAAAGAGGGTGAAACCTTTTCCCTACCGAGGAGATGCCAAGAAGAAAAAGGACAACCCCGTGGATTTCATGGAGATCTTTGGAAAGCTGGAGATCAACCACCCGTTCCTGGAGGCTTTGAAGCTTCCCTCGTTCAGCAAATTCATTAAGGAATTCGTTGCAGGCAAGGCAAAATATGACGGGAAGATCGTGATCGGGGAGAATGTATCTGCAGTAATTCAGAAAAGGATAATGCCTTCAAAGCAAACTGACCCAGGTATGTTTACTTTACCTATCACTATAGGAGGTGTCAGAATCGAGCATGCGATGTGTGATTTAGGTGCATCTATTAATGTGTTACCGCTTTCCATATACAAAAAACTGGTAGGAGCGAGAATGACTGATACGAAAGTGGTAATCCAACTAGCTGATAGATCATGCATTAGCCCTGAAGGAGTATTAGAAAATGTGATAGTAAAAGTTCATAATTTTTTATACCCTGCTGATTTTCATGTGATAAAGATGAGTGACAACGAAACAGCTGAGTCTAGTGGCGTTCTTTTAGGGAGACCCTTTTTGAGGACCGCTAAGACTATAATCGATGTTTTTGATGGCACCATCTGTTTAGACTACAATGGGGAGAAATTCACTTTTAGCATTGATGAAGCTATGAGGAAACCACTAGACGTGGAAAACCTCCATTTTGTTGATGTCATTAACCCCCTGGTCCAGGAGTTTCTTGAGACCGAACTATTGCAGGAACAGGTGGACACCTCGGAAATGACTGAATCCATGAGGAAAGAAGTTGCAGGATGGTGTGAAGCAGTTATGGAACAAGGGCTATCTGACGGAGAAATCACAAAGGCAATAATGGATTTCTGTGGTAAGGCAAGATCCCCTGGGTCCAAGGAATCAGTTCAACTGGCCAGTATGGAAAAGTTGCCAGAGTTGGACGAGCTGGTCAAGAAAGGTATGGAGAAAAATCCATTACCCCCTGAAGTACCCCCTCCAAAGAAATAATTGAAGAATCTTCCTCCGGGTCTGAAGTATGCTTACCTAGGAGAAGGTGAATCTCTGCTTGTCATAATCAACAGCCTTCTGACCCAGGAGCAGGAAGTTAAACTATTATAAGTGCTGGGGAGGAACCAGAAAGCAATAGGATGGACTCTGTCTGACCTAGTGGGGATCAGCCCCGACCTATGTATGCATCACATCCGTTTGGATGAAGGAGCCAAGGAATACCGAGATCCACAAAGAAAACTCAACCCCAACATGAGAGAGGAAGTCTTAAAGGAAGTATTGAAGCTGCTAGCCCTGGGGATCATTTACTCTATTCCCGATAGTGAATGGGTGAGTCCTGTCCACATGGTGCCTAAGAAATCAGGAATACAAGTAGTCAAGAATGACCGCAACGAGGTTGTGCCCACAAGGTTAGTCACGGGATGGAGAATGTGCATAGACTACAGGAAACTCAATGCAGCCACACGCAAGGATCATTTCCCACTACCCTTCATCGACCAAATGCTGGATAGGTTGGCAGGAAAATAATACTTCTGCTTTCTAGATGGTTACAGTGGGTATTTTCAAATCTATGTCAACCCAGAGGATCAGGAGAAGACCACATTTACCTGCCCCTTTGGAACATATGCCTACCGAAGAATGCCTTTTGGTCTATGCAACGCACCTGGGACATTTCAGAGATGCATGATGAGCATTTTCTCAGATTTGCTGGAAGATTGCATAGAAATTTTTATGGATGATTTCACCGTCTATGGAGATTCTTTCGAGGCTTGCCTGGGGCACCTAGATGTTGTTTTGGAGAGATGCAGGAAGAAGAACCTGGTGCTAAACTACGAGAAGTGCCACTTCATGGTCAAGGAGGGGATAGTGCTGGGACATGTTGTATCAGAGAGGGGCATCGAGGTAGATCAAGCAAAGGTGGAAGTAATCTCTAAGCTTCCATATCCAACGAATCAGAAGGAAATTCGTGGATTCTTGGGACATGCAGGGTTCTACCGAAGGTTCATAAAAGACTTCGCAAAAATTGCCCAGCCCCTAACACGACTTCTACAGAATGATGTGGAGTTTAAATTTGATGATAAATGTGAAGAAGCCTTCCAGCTACTCAAGGATCGTTTGGTCACAGCCCCGATAATCCGCTCGCCCAACTGGGATTACCCCTTCGAGGTAATGTGCGATGCGAGTGATTTTGCCATAGGAGCAGTTTTAGGCCAGAGAATCGAAGGAAAAAGTTATGTCATATTTTACGCCTCGAAGACTCTCAACCAGGCCCAGAAGAACTATGACACCACCGAGAAGGAGATGCTGGCTGTGGTGTACTCATTTGAAAAATTTCGGCCATATCTACTGGGGTCGAAAGCAATAGTTTTCACTGACCATGCAACCATTAAATATCTCCTAGCCAAGAAGGAATCTAAACTAAGGCTAATCAGATGGGTGTTACTATTGCAAGAGTTCGACTGGGAAGTCAGAGATTAGAGGGGGACCGAGAATAGAGTGGCTGACCACTTAAGCAGAATTATCCAAGGAGAAGATAAGGAAGCCGTACCCGATGTTTTTCCAGAGGTGTATTTGTATCACTTAGGGGAGTCCATTAGACCAATCAGATGGGTAGCAGTGCTAGCATTGACTGGACCCGAGGAGTCAGAGAAACGGAAAGGCAAACCAAATGACGAGCCTTGGTTCGCGGACATGGCAAATTATTTAGTCACTGGAGAACTACCTACTGCACAAGAAGTCACTAGGGCCCAGAGGATGAAAATTAAAAGTGACTCTAAGTACTACTTTTGGGATGACCCATACCTCTAGAAGATGGGTTCAGACCAAGTTATAAGAAGGTGTATTCCAGAGTGGGAGCAAAGAGACGTGCTAAACCATTGCCATGCACTAGCGTGTGGTGGACATTTCGGCCCAAGAAAAACGGCGAGAAAAGTTCTGGATAGCGGGTTCTACTGGCCTTCGCTGAATAGAGATGCTTACGAGTTCTGCCAGAACTGCAGTAGGTGCCAACTGACCGGAGGGATTTCTATGAGAGATGAGATGCCACAGACTCCAATAATAGTTTGCGAGATCTTTGATGTTTGGGGCATGGACTTCATGGGCCCATTCCCATCTTCGTATGGAAATACGTACATATTGGTTGCTGTAGATTATGTGTCCAAGTGGATCGAGGCCAAAGCTACAAGTTCAAGCGACGCGAAGGAAGTCTCAAGATTCCTAAAGGCCAATATATTCAACCGAAATGGCGTGCCCCGAGCGATCATCTCAGACCAAGGGACACACTTCTATAATAGGACGATTGAAGCGCTGATGAGAAAGTATGGAGTCCACCATCGGTTATCTACTCTGTATCATCCCCAGTCCAATGGGCAGGCTGAAATCTCGAATCGAGAAATAAAGAGCATCCTAGAGAAGACAGTGAATACCTCGAGAAAGGACTGGAGCAAACGTCTAGACGATGCTCTCTGGGCCTACAGAACCGCTTACAAGACACCAATAGGAATGTCACGCTACAGATTGGTATTTGGAAAAATGTGCCACCTGCCCGTGGAGATAGAGCACAAAGCATATTGGGCAGTCAAGGAAATGAACATGAAGGCTCATGCCTGTGAGGAAGAGAGGAAGATGCAACTGCAGGAACTGGAGGAATTGAGGATGGAGTCATATGACTCAGCCATGTGGTATAAGGAGAGGACCAAACTCTGGCACGACAAAAACCTCCGGGTCAAGAAGCTGCAGGTTGGGCAGAAAGTACTCCTTTTTCAATCAAAGCTCAAGCTCATGCATGGGAAGCTGAAGTCAAAATGGATAGGGCCTTACACAATCGTTGGCATTCGACCGCATGGAGCAGTGGAAATTCAGGGAGTCAATGCTAACTCTGTTCCGTTCCTTGTTAATGGTCATAGAGTGAAAGTGTTTAGGGATAGTTCGGAGTTGTGTGAAGTGGAAGAAATTCCACTCCACACACCTTCCACTATTGCCTAGTAAGCCATGTTTAAATATTCTTCGGGAATTACTGGGTCAGGTAGATAGGGTAAAATTTTCGATCAGCTGACTGGACCAGTTAATTCCCAAGAATATTTAAACATTTAGGTGTAAATCACATGAATAAGTTGTTTTTTACAAAGCGGAACCAGATCCCGAGGAAATCATACAAGAATTCATGAGGATGTATGGGAAGGGGCCGAAGGCGAGCAAATTCTTCGCACAAATGTCGGAGGCATGCCGGAAACAAGAAGAGGTAATTCCTGCCCTGACCCCACTTACAATTCCACCAAGACCCCAAACCTTAATCGAGACACCCACTGCACAAGCCTTACCCACACACACAGAAAACCCCCAAATTTTACCCGAAACCCTAACTCAAGAGACGAACCCCCCACACAATATTCCTCAAACAGAAATTGAGCCCTATGCCGAACCCTCTGTAAATATAGAAGAAACTGATGCTGAGGAGGGTGATAGGATGGATACGGAGGAATCAGAGAGAGAGGAGGGAGGGGGTAGTCTAGGTGAGCAAGAAGAAACACCGGATGTAGAGGCCGCTGGGTCATGGGACGAAGGAGAAAAAGAGGAGGGTGAAGATGGTGGGGAGGGTGACAAAGTAGAGGAAGTGGAGCAAGAAGAAACAGGGGATGTGGAAGAGATGGAGGAACAGGGTGTAGAGGAGACTATGGATGATGGGAAGGGTAGTGAGGGCAGCGTAGGTGAAGAAGATGAGGAAGTTGCTGAGAAGGAGACTGAGGAGGAAGAAAAGGCTAAAGGAGAGGATGTTGAGAAGGAGGAAGAAAGAGACGGCGATGAACAAGATGCCGAGAAAGTGTGTGAAGAGATAGAAACTGACATCGTCGTGATAGACGATATAACTACTGATGACCAAGGGACACCAACTGATGAGAAGCTGACGAGGAGGCACTCCCGTCGTAATAGGAAGCAAGTGGATGAGGCAGAGGTAGGCAGGCCCGAGCGCCTAAGGCTGGAGGACACAGAGGAGGCAGGGGATGATATCCCCCTGGTCCAAGAGACTGTGGCAGCCGAGAAGGAAATCTCTCCGGAGGCTATGGAGACGAGATACGAAGCGGAAAGGAAAAGGAAGGGGAAGCATACTGCTAAGCCCCAGCAGAAGAAATCTCGCCCCGCAAACACCACTGTGGTGATTAGCGAACCGGAGGCGATCCGTGTGCCGTTTGCCCATCCAACTGAAGAAGAGGAGGCTTAGATACCAGCCGTGGAGGAGAGCCCTTTCGAAACAATGGAGGTCCTTGTGACTAAGAGGTTGTTGGAAGCCATGGTCCAGTTTGAGGACCCAAAGCTGCAGAAGGCATGTGATGGCCGAGCCACGAATGGAAAATCGGCAAAATCCGGAAAGAAGCTGTGCCTCTCGGACCTGGAGGATCTGGGAGTGGAGAAGAAGTTCATCTCCTACTTCAAAAGCATCGGGTTTGAGTGGCTTCTCAACCACAACAATGCGGAGGTGCCGGTGGCTCTGGCAAAGGAGTTCTTCACATCCTTTAAGTTCAAACAATCTACGGATCTCGATGCAGACACAATCTCTTTCAGGATGTTCAACGAGGAGATGGAGATGAGTATAAGGGAGTGGTCGCTGAGACTGGGACTACTGACACCCGAGGAGGAGGAAGAAGGAGCGTGGAATGAGAGAGAGATCGGCGCACCCAAGTATACAGCTGGCTTCGATGCTGAGGAGGCCTGGAGGATGGTTGCCCACAAGAAGGTGGCCAAGTTCAAGACAAGCACATCGAAGGGGATACACATCACTGACCCTGTACTCCGATTGGCACAAGTATATATCGGGTACAATCTCTTGGGTCAAGTGGGTGCAACCCTCACTACTCCAGAGCTGTATTTCATGTGGTGCATGCTGAACAACGTGAGAGTCCACCTCGGGTACTGGACTGCTTATGCATGCCAGAGAGTCAGAACTCACTCCAACCGCCATCTCTACACGTGCAACTTGCTGGGATCATACCTCCAGAGAAATGTGTCAATGAAGATAGCCAACTCAGTCACCAACCTGCCAATGTGTAGCGACTCAGGATACTTCGATCTCCCGTTCTTCTTCAACAAGGGATTGACGATAATGAAGGACGGCGTGTTGAGATTTTACGAAGTAGGGAAAGCTGACGGAGTGAAGATAAAGACAGAGAAGGTGGATGAAGAAAGTGATGAGAAAACGACATGTGAAGGGTGGCAGACAAGGATGGAAGAAACAATGTTGAAACTGGGAGCAAATACGGTGCAGCAACAGGAGATCTTGCTGAAGCTGCACCATGAGGCGGTAACTCAAAAGGAGATGATGGCCGCGCAAGCTGACAAGATGGCCCAGGCCGTGGAGACTGATGAAAATGGTCACCGTGGTTGACCAGAAGATCCTCTGGGCCCAGCAGCCGCGCATGCCTCCGAAGTTGGCCACAGAATCTAGGCAGCTGACCCCAGGAGTCACCCCAGAGAAGCCAGCCCCCAGCACCCAAGGAATACCACCAGAGAAGAAGAAAAAGGACAGCGAGACCACCACCAGCGTACCAGTGAAGAAGGATACCCCCAGGCCAGGGGAACAGAAATCCAAGAAGGATGATGAACCCAAACCCAGCCAGAAGAAAGCAAAGACGGTGCCCAAGAAGTATGTTCTAGTTCATTTTTTTTACAAAGCATGCCGTTTTTTTTATGTGTCTGTGAATATTTGTGTTATCTTTATGTATATATGTGTTAGCTATCTTCTCCCACTTAGCCCGATGTTCGGTCTAAGTGTGAGAAGTTTGTTTTTATATAATATGTGTTTTGTGAGTCTGTTAGGTGTCGCACTAACTTAGCCCTGTTTTCCACTTCACAAAAAATGCTTGGGGACAAGCATGGTGAAGTGGGAGGGGGGAGGGAGTTAGTGCAAGTTAGTGTCAATTATATGTGTCTGTTTACTAGGTCTAGGAGTTAGTAGTAGTTAGTTAGTAGGAAATTATGTGTTTATGCATAACTGGTGAATAGAAAGCAAAGCCCCTTAGTGAGAGTGATTGAAGAGAGAATGCATGTCAACTTTGATGTCCTTTTCCTTAATAAATCAAAATCGGTTTGGATGAAGTAAGGACGAAAGAATATGCCTCGACTAATCTAGCTGTGAAGCCCTCCACAAAAGTGAGTTATAAGCCTTAAACACTTCATACTAACACAAAATGAGAGGGTTGCCACTTGATGCTTAGGGAAAGAACTTAGAAGGAGAAAGTTTTTGGTGATAGAAGTAACCTCTCGGGCCTAGGGGAAGGGTACTGGAGGTATAAGCTGGACGAAGTCCAGGGTCTAAAAAGGGAGGAATAAACTGGAACAAGGTCCAGATAAAAAAAAAAATGGAGTTATAAGCTGGACGAAGTCCAGGGAGGTATAAGCTGGACGAAGGGAGGGAAGGAGAAAATTATAATAAGAGCTAAGACAGGGGAACTATCTGACCCGAGGCATCAGTGGTATGGCATATAAAGAGCGAACGATCCTAACATCCCTGGTGAGGAATGAGTGATCGAGCGAATCCAACAGTTAGTAAAGTTAGGGGCTATCTTGACAAACTGACAAGCCGGTTAGATATAAGAAGGGAAGGGGAAGATTCGGAGACTTTAGGTTCTTGAATTGACCTTAATCTTGTGGGGATGGCTGCTAGAAAATAAACCAGTTTATGCATTTATATGTTTATGTGTTGATATGTGTTTTTATCTGTTTTCTTTGTCTAAGTCCTTAGCGTCTAGGTCTAGTAGTTTGAGTCTTTTTTTTTTAGTAGAGTCGGTTAAAGGGAAACCATGCATTGAAACGTGCCTTATTCCTTTTTCTTGTCTTCATACTTGAGGGCAAGTATGGTTTAAGTGTGAGCAGTTTGATAAGGCTCGTTTCATGCATCGGTTTAGGGTTAAAATTCTGTGCATTTGGGGCGCTAATGTGCGTTATTGAGTTCAGGTGCGAAGTAAATCTGCCGGACCCAGGAGTTGCTGTTACCGGACCTGGCAGATGCAAAAGAGATGAAATTGAAGCAAAATCAGAAGTCGTCGTTCGGACCTGGGAGAATCAAAAGTTGGCGACAGGAGCAGAATGGAGCGAGAGCAGATTATTTTAAAAGAGTCTTACTAAAGGGCAAGGGCGTAAAATCACCAGAGGGATACCCTAGGGATCAGAGCCTCACATATATAAAGAGCTCGACCTTGAAGAACAAGACATCCGTGAACAGCCACTTCTACGCTCTCCTAGCTCTAGTTCTAGTTCCCTACTTCAAATTTTCATCTTCGACTGCTGCGCACTTGGACATGGAGGATTCTGGCCACCGTGGTTCTCATCGTCGTCATTGTCATTTTGCTGTGTAACACCGCCTTGTGGAGGCGAAGAAACAATTTTATTTGCTTTCGTTTAGTACCTTGTTGGTTTTTTAAGTTTCGCAACTCTAGTTTCTTGCTTTGATCTGCTGGATTCAGACTTATTTATAGTTATTATGGAAGTTTATGTTTGCTTTTGGTTGGATATCTCTGAGTTTATGTTAATCTCTTGTATTTAGCTTTCGTTCTTTGTTTGTTGTTGGATGTTTGGAGTTGAGATCTATTGTTTTGTTGTTAGAGGTTGGGGATTTGCATAAGGAGATGTTTGGATTTGTTGAATCGTGGTGTTTTGAAGTTGAAGTTTCGCATATTTGGTGCTTGATGTTTACGTTGTGCATGATTATGGCTATTTACTTTCGTTTCTGCATCCTTTAGGTCCAGTAGCGTAGATCTGTTACTTTAGGCTTTAATTTCTCATTTTAAGTCTAGATCTAGAGTTTGCTTTGTTTTCATGGTGTTTAATACTCTGTTTTCTCTGCTATTCTCGTTTGATTCCCGAAGAAGATGAAGTTGTTGGTAGTTAGAACCAGATCTGCTTTATGTCAGTACTTTTCTGCATGTACTTTACTTTTTCTGCATATCTGCTAGACCTGTCAGTACGATCTACTTTGTCTCTTTTACCTTTCTGCATGCTTTTCCAGACCCTGGTAGTTTAAGGAATTTTGTCTTGCTTTTTGCTTTATGCTTGTTTGCCCAAATTAGGAAAGCCTTTCTAATTAAGTTTACCCCAGCTGTCTCAGAACTTAAAAATATCTCATTTTCTCTGAGTCATGTATGTTCCGTACACTTTCGTTTCTTAGACCCAATAGGTAGAGTAAAGTTCTTCTGATCCTTTAGACCAAGTAGGTAGAGTAAAGTTCTTCTGATCTATTAGACCCAATAGGTAGAGTAAAGTTTCGCTTATCTCTCAGACCCAGTAGTTTTAAGTTCTCGACCCACAAAAATTGCGTGGCAGCAGCCAACCCCTTTCTTTTCCAAAACATCCTCAAATGCAGTTTCGTAACACCTACTTCCTCGTGGGATCGATCCTTTACTTCCCTGTGCTAAGTTGTAGTATAGTGGGTTGAGGTTTTTGAAGGGACAGAGTGCACCCAACGACCCCTTTCTGATAAGTTTCATGATCTTCTAGCCTCTGAAGTCTAGTCGAATCCTCTGGACCTGTTAGATCGAGTGACACATATCACAGTACAAACCTGCACTGCACTTTGAGGACCTGTCAGTATTGTTAGTGGGAAATAGGCCATACCACATTATAGAGAAAAGAGTTTCTAAAATTGGAAAGTGCATATTTTGTGGGACGGATAGAGTATTATTTAACAATGTTTATGAAATCAAAGAATTATTTTATCTTCTTGAATTATAAAAACCATTCTTTTATGATTATAAAATAAAATGATATATTTACAAAATTACTAGTGAAAAAATCAATAAAAGTTACTAATGTGAAAAAATCCATAAGACATAAACAAATAGAAGAAAAAAAGACATAAACAAATAGAAGAAAAAAAAGACAAAAATGAATTAGAAACCATTTTTTTATGATTATAAAATAAAATGATATATTTACAAAATTACTAGTGAAAGAATCAATAAAAGTTACTATTGTGAAAAAGGATTCGAACTTGGTAGCTCCCAGTCAAGTGACCAAATATCAATCCATCTGCACTAACACTTCATGTGGTAAATGATAATTACATATATTATATATAGTAATTATTGAAATGGGTGAGGGGCCAGGGGCCCCCGGCCCCATCGTGCCTCCGCCCCTGCATAAAGGCACAATTTTCTTTTTTCACATACCGTAAAATAGGGTAAAAAGAGAGGGTTGTATCTAAGGTAAAAAAATAGCTTATTCTCCTAGCTTCATCCCAAAGCCAAAATCTGTGAGCATTATCCCATGCAACAAATTTGAATAATAATTTAATTTCAAAGACTCTTAACAATCGAGAGGCCACGCAGCAATCGATCAGTTGTGTTAGCGAGGCCACGCACCAATCGATCAATTGTGTTAGCGAGACCATACAACAATCGAGGGTGAGGTGGAGCTAGAGACGGATGCCGGAGAAGTATGTCGCAGTGAGACTTAGCGTAAGGTAGAGATAATTCATGGGTTTGACTGAAGGAGGCGAAGCCCATGCTGTGTAAGATGGAAGCGACAGCCGCTTGCTCAACGGTGCCATCAAAATAGATGATTTTATAGTGAAGCTAAATTGGCCAAATGGGCTATGCAGGCCCAACCCATGCCCGTAAGGCCCGAATAATTTAATCACGAAACTTTGAAATTGTTATCCATTTAAAGCGAGTGAATTTATTAGCAGAGTCAATATTAACTTTTAGACTCTAGATATTGATCATTTTGTGTTTTATTAGCATTGGTTATTTAGAATCATAAAATTATAGATATTATGTTTTATATAATTATTGGTATTGTCTTTGTTAATTTAGTGTGATTCATTCGTTAGTTCTCAAGTATCGAATGATTGGTTGTTGTAAAATTTAAGATGTTTGAGCATGTAGATATATTTATAGAGAAGTTATTTTTGGATCTTACTAGTGAATTTGTGTAGATATTGCTACATATAAACAATAGCATTTGAGCATAAATTGGTTCTTTATATATTGAATTTTTTATTATATATTGCAGCTGGTAATTGGATTGGATTCGACTTAATTTGATTGGTTTCTTATGGTCTTATTGTATATTGATTGAATTTGTAGAGCCAAAATTATCTTCTTTCTTTAAGGGTCCAGTCTTATTTTATATATTTATTTTATTTTTATAAATTTTATTTCTCTTTCATTAATTTAGTGCTAATATTTATATTTGTATACGTTTGTGATAGCTTATGTACTGTGAAATTAAAGAACAATGTCTAAATTAAAAATACTTATATATATGGAACCGCGCATAGCGTGGGTGGAAAACTAGTTTCATAAATCATGCAGTTCGTATCCATCTATATCATAATCAAATAATTGCAACTAAACAAGGGTTATGCTTTGTGTTTGACAACTTCATAATCATGTAACTCCAATCATATATCTATATATAAAGATATTTCGTCACTCATGGAAGTAATAAGTATGTTCTTCAACTTAAATTAATTCGCAGTTTAAACATTTATTAATAAATCTCCCCATCAAGTAATCATTCACATGCATACTATAATATCCATCACATTCGACATCATCATGCTTTATAGTCAAGTAAAAACAATTAAATATTCACATAGCATCTCACATTCCATATTATTCCAACATTTTTTTCAAAAGCCATAGCATTAACTTTAAATTCCCAATAAACAAAACTGCCATTTTCACAAAGACAATCTTTTTCAGTTCAATTCCAAAAATTCAATCATTCATCTCAAAAGTCATGAAAATATTGTTACCTCTTCTTTCGGAGTTGGGCGTGACGAGTTGTGGTTTTGAGGCTTCGACGTTAATACTTTAGTCTATCGATACAAGTCTAGACTATTACTCACAAAAGACTCTTGGGTCCAAAGCGGAATGAAACTTGGATCTGATACCAAACTGTCACGACCACCCTTTCTGTGGTTAATAAATACAGGTGGTCGCAACTAATGGAACTTTTAAGAAATATAAATTTTTTTGGGTGAGTTTCAATAAAGAATTTGACTAAAATATTTAATATTCAAATAACAGAGAAAAAATCAGAGTAATGCCGTAACATTTAAATCCAAAGACAAGGGTTATCAAAATAAATAATCTAACAGTAAATGGGGCTCCAAAACGTAATTGTGAAAGGTAATAATATCTCAGCGGAAGCATTTAAGAGAGAGAGTGACATCATGTATGATGACACGACGACACTCGAAGTTCAAATAAAAAATCAACCAGACTTCAAATTTAGCTCAACACCACCCAGCTCGTCGCCGCTCAATTTCTCGGTAATATGCAAAATGAGGATTCATTCTCTCCTTTCTCTAATGCTTTTTTCGATAATATACAAATATGTATCTCATTTTCCCGTCCAAATTTGTTTCTCTAAAACTGTCACTTTATATGTTGATAGATTAGTATCACATCCGTGCGATATACAACTCAATTGATTTTCATCACTAAATATATATTGTATTAATTACCCAAAATCAAATAAAACTATATTATCAAGTTGAACATGACATTCACTCCAACTCTGATAGCACTTTCAAACTACAATAACCCTGAATCGTGAGCTTTACCCCATGCAAAATTGCATTTACAGTCGGTCAAAATAATATCCTACAACATAATCACCCTCCTTAGGTAGATCTCGTCTATGTAATTATCATACAACCCACTGTGCAACCATCACATCGTGCATTGTCACATATTATCCTTCTCATCCATTATCCCCTACCTAACCTTGCGAAGCTCTAACACATATATTTGTATTTATATAAAAATATAGAATTATGATAGAATTATGATATTTGATTCAATATTCAATAATTATAAATGTACATATATACTCGTTATTCGTAAATATTCTAATCAATAACTGATAATTCGATTATTATCTTGATTCAAATACAAATCACATTTACTATTATAATGCTCCTACATATAAACTAGTTTTAAAATATTTGTTCAATTCGAGACTAGTGAATATTGAAATTGAAAATACAGACAACTCAAATATCATTTTAATTAAAATACTCACGAATATGAAATCAAATCTCTGATTTGTTTATAAAACTACCTCCATATATGCACTCTGACACCTAGCAATATCCCCAAATGCACGCACATTGTCTCACAAGCGTCTCGTCTTCACAATAGATCCAGAAAACCTCCAAATGTCGGTCATCGTTATAGCTACCGCATGCCACATATCTATAGTGAAAGAAAAAGAATTAAAATTAAAATTAGAATAAAAAAAAGTTACTACCTCTGTCCCTGAAAATTTGATACATATTACCATTTCGGTCCGTCCCTGAAAATTTGATACACTTCACTTTTACCATTTTTGGTAGGACCCCATATTCCACTAACTCATTCCTACTCACATTTTATTATAAAACTAATACTTTAAAAGTAGGACCCACATCCCACCAACTTTTTCAACTCACTTTCCATTACATTTCTTAAAACCCGTGTCGTGTCAAAGTGTAGCAAATTTTAGGGGACGGAGGTAGTATATATTTATAATCAAATATATATTCCACAACCTTTGACTTGTCTCACTTAAGGATAATGTTAAAAGAAACCTTTTCACTTTCCTAAGATTAAAGGAAAAGAACTACAACAACATATATATATATATTGAACAAAAAATTAACTTTTGAACACGTGACGTAGAATAAAGGTCAATGTTGGTCTTAAATATATGACCAAAATATAAATTTGGTCCAAAACATTCACTTTTTGAAAAACAGGTCCATAACAAATGAAAATGTCGACGAAATAGTCATTTTTTTACAGTTCCGTCAAAAAACTAACGGTCAAAGTTAATTGCTTTTTTTTACGGAACCGTCAAAAAAAGACTACTCCGACAAGAATTTCATTTGTTATGGACCTGTTTTTCAAAAAGTGAATGTTTTGGACCAAATTCGTATTTTGGTCGTATGTTTAGGACCAAAATTGACATTTACTCTGTAATGTATTAAACGATCGATTATCCTTGCAAGCTCTAAAATAAGAATTTAAAAAAAGTCTACTTAAATATTGGAATTTTTTAGTTACAATTTTAATTTTATCCTTTTACTTGTCCCATTTAAGATAAAAATAAAAATATTATTTTTAAATTACATATCTGTGATTAACGTACGTTTTGTGGTGATGATTATCCTACATTTAAATCACACTAATAATAGTAATTAATATTTGTGTAATTAATATAAATCATATATATATTAACAAATAGTAAGAATATTTCTGAAGCTATCGTGGATTATACTAAATACAATTTTAACTTAATTATAATTTTTAATTTAAAATAATATTTTTATAAATGTCTTCAAAACTCTTGTTTTATATATGTATAGATTATAAGTTTTTTTTATTATCTATTTTATATTAGTGATTTTCTGTATTAAGTACACATTTTTAAAGTTTGATTTTTATGTTTATTTGAAATTTGAAAATATTATATTTAAAATTTGTTTTTTGGTGAAAGGCGATCAATTTCGGCATATTAACTCCACATGTGATTCATTGAATTACTTAACCATCTAATTATAGATATAATCAGTATAAAATAAGTTGATAAGGATGTGTGTGATACTTCTAAAAAGTATTCCTATAGCTCAAAGTAAACTAAAAGAATTAATTGTCAGACAAATTTAGGCTACACCATATACTTAAAGAAACTTGTTTGATTGATAAAAAAAAGGGCAATCTGACTTCTAGTATTTATAATATTTACAGTAACCCTAGCTACTCCAAACATGGTGCTATGCATAACTTAGATACGTTGGAAATCGTCATTTTTAAACAAGTATGGTACAATTTCAATAAAATTGTGTTGATACACTCGTGTAGTTGTGTCATGTCATTGTTTTAATATTTCTAATGTATTACACTGACATCAAAGATAACCACAAAAATTATTAGATTCAACAAATTGATAATTTTACACCTTTCACTACAACAAAATAAACTGTTAAGGACATTTTTAATACAATTAAGAATGCTAATTTGTGTTTCTAAATTTACCACCAACGCTTCCAAAAATGTTCTCATTGTTAATGTCCCAACTTAAATTAGAGGATGAAAATAATGGAAGTGTCCTAAAGAAGCAAAAGATTAAGTTAATTTGTCCAAAGATTAAGTTAATTTATCCTTAATTTATGAATGTTTTCTTTTACCTCTTAAATTGTTGTTATTTTTAAAAAAAATCCTAGGGAAGTAATTGTGTCTTAATTTTTTCTTAATTATCATTAAAAATTAGTTTTTCTTTTTAATGTTAGTTGATATTTTGTGTTAAAATATATTAATATCTGAAAGCTTTAATATTGTGAACTCATTTTCAGATCTAATGGCCATTGATTGGTATTGATTATGCACTAGAGTGTTATCTGTACTTTAATGCATTGGTTTGCATTGTTTGTTCTATTTTATACATATACTTTTATTATAATACATTAAAAAATATTATTGATATTTTCAATTTTACAATTTTTATAAAAGTAATTTATTAATGATTGAGATTTTATGAATAAAACATATTAAAAATTATCTATATTTGAATATAACTATATGGATATCATGTAGCTAGTATCCCCTCAAAGAAAAATCATATAGTAATAACAATTCATAATGAAAGTAGACTACAATAGTGTAGGTTTGGCGCAGTAGGTAAACTGTTTGGATTAGAGGTGTATTATCTCTTAATCAAATAATTTAATCTCTAGAGGTAAATTAAATATAATTCCATTCTCATCAATACTTAATTCCAATAATAGAGCATACCAAAAACAAGGTTTACTATAAATAGGGGCGAGTCCCTCATATTTTAACACAGCAAAACAAAAAACATCCCACACCAAAAACATCCTTAGAAATGGCCTTAATTATGGTGGCTCTCCTCCTCTTCGCCGTTGCAACTCCTCCGGCCCACGGCCAACCGCTGAATACAATCACAGTCGGGGGCCGAGTTTGCTGCACGCCCTCCGGTAACTGCTTGCCAGGTGCAACGGGGATACCGGGAGTGCCTGTGGTGCTGAACTGCTCCGCCTCAATCGGCGGTGGCACGATCACGGTTGGGAGGGGCGTCACCGGTGTGAACGGAGTCCTTAACATTACTGTACCCAACCTAATAAATGACACGCTATTCACCATCCCCGCCATCCTCGGTGGAACCCTACCATGCAGCCTCATCATCACCCTTCCTCTCAACCAAACCATCTGCCCAGTCCTTAACACTGCCACCGGTGTCTTAACCGCCATTCCGGTTATTGTTGGCTCTGTGCTTTCGCCGGTGCTTGGATTCATTCTGAATACAGCGGTGACGCTTTTCATCAGGATTAATATTTGATGAGTTCTCATTGCTGATATACTCTTCTAATTGTAGTAATGAATATGAATAAGCAATAAGTATGCTGCTATTGTTGTATGTAAGCATTCATTATGAATGCCTACATGAATAAAATATATTGTTAAATTGGATCGAGCTTGTTTTAATTTGTACACGTATTTATATATATTGGGGAAGATTTGTTATGGAGGTTACATGCAAACTCCATTTATTAGTATTGCTACTTCTTTTTCTACATTACAAAGTTTGCTAGCAAAGTTGCAGAACCTTTCACAATGAATCTTCATCAAAGTTTGTTATTCTGATACGTTCGTTACATCCAAAATATTACTATCTATATAATTTATATTCTTTGACTTGAAACAAATTAGAATTCTCACTTACTACGGCATTTAAACGATAAAACATTTTCCGAGACAAGTAAATTAAAATGCTTTTTGTCTCTATTTTCGGTTATTCTTTGATGTGGTAAAATGGTTTCATCCAAATTTTTCGTAGAAACATATCTTTGCTCTTGATATTTTTGACTAATTTGATGCTTACTCTTATGAAGCAGCGAAATACTTATAGTTTGGTACATAATGAATTGTCCGTATTTTTTGCAAGACAGACGAAGTGGTTCTACAGTCAATACTCCTTTCTTTGTCAATATAATTCTAAGAGACTCAAATTATATACTCCCTCCATCCCACATTTGGAGTCACATTTAGTTATGTCACAGATTTTAAGGAATTGGTGGAGTGTGTAATTAATGAAGTGAGATGGTGGAGTATGTAATAAATAAAGTGAAATGATGGAGTGTGTATGTAATAAATGAAGTGAGTTGGTTGAATGTGAGTCCCTTTTTGACTTTTTGATTTTTTATTTTAGTTTTGGTTTATTTTAATGTAATAATGACATTTTGATGTAATTTTGATGAATAATGGGGTAAAATTATATGACCAAATATGGAAAATTCTAAATGTAACTCTAAAACTAGGACGGACTTTTATGGCAAAATATGACTCCAAAACTGAGACGGAGGGAGTATTAGCCAATTGGCCCAACACTAAATTCAAATAAAAGAACAAGGCCCAAAAATAAACCCATTTGAAAACTTAAAGATAGGAAATAAAGATTTAAAAAGTAAAACACACCAATACACTCCAAAATCCCAAAACGCGTAGCTTCTCTGTTTCTCACCTTTCTTCCCCGAAGCATTCAAATTCTCATGTTAAATTCTCAAAGATTCCAGTTCCGACCATTATCTTTTACCACTGTTACAACATAACAACAATCCTAATCTTTCGCCACTGTTACATTAACGAAGAAAATAGTGGTCCTGAATGGATTGTTACATAATGCAACAGTAATCTCTTGTTTGATTTTGAATTGGAATCTTGATGAACGCCAACAATTGGAATCTTTCACCACTTATGAGGATAAGGTATTGTCTTATGACATTAATTTAACCAGTAAAGAATCTCCTCCAAGATTGCCATGGCAGAAAGCCACCTGTACCACCAATTATATTAACATCCACTATATAATTATATTTGAAAACTACATCTAAAAGCAGTCAGTATCCATGAATGATGAATTCATACCGCAAGCAGGGCATCGAAAATAATACTTGTTGTCCCTCAATACAAGGCCAGAGCCTCTACACACCTTGCAATTTCTCTGTTCCACAATTCTCTTGCTGAACTCGACCCCGGCCACCACAAATGGAGCAACACCCGCTGCACGCGCACGCCGTGCCCGCATAATTATTTTATTTTATTTGTTTAAATACTAACAGAAATTTTTAAAAAAAGAAAAAAAGAAAAAAGGTTTACCTATAGCTCCAACCACAATTTGCCAAGTTAGCTCGGGATCGGAAGTGATGGCATCGTTCACGGTCACGGCCCTTGATCGGATTTGGATAACGTTGCTCGGTTTGTTTGTGCAACGACGGTCGATCTTGGGATTCACAGTCACGATGGTCGAACTTGGGAAAATGTTTTGAGCACCCAACATCTCTCAATAATGTATCGCCTTGTCACGTCTATGCCATTTTCATGTTAACATTCAGAGCCATACAAATGCCCGACGTGCAGATTACTCCACGTCATTCTACAAAATCTATTGTCCAGAATATTTGACTACTTATTTTGGAGGGTCAAGCTTTTTATCTTATTCTAATTTTCCAATCAAAGTATTGATTTGTTTTACTTTACAGCCAATAAAAATTATGACGTTGGTATGTAATAATATGTGTGTAAATTTTCAGTGAAGGAGTATGTAATATTATGTGTATTAATTTATATAATTATAATTTATTAGAGTTATATTTATATATAAATTACTCCATCCGTTCAAGTTAATATGACACATTTCTTAGGCGTTACTGGATTAATAGGAAAATGTGTCATCTTATTCGGACGGAGGGAGTAGTATTTTACTCTCTCTGTCCCAGCTAAGATGACACATTTCTTGGCCGGCACGAGATTTTATGAATTATTGGTTAAAGTGTTTAATTGGAGAGAGAAAGAGTGGCTGTAAGTATTAAAATAGAGAGAGAAAGAAAGATGAATATTTTATTAGGAGTGAAAAAAAAGTGGTTGAGTATATTAATTGAAGAGAGAAAGTTTCCAAAAAATGAAATGTGTCATCTTAATTGGGACAAACTAAAAAAAAATGTGTCATCTTAAGCGGGACGGATGAATTAATAGTTTATTTTACAACATCCTTATAATTCATTTGTATATGTATATATATAAAAATGTAATACTAACATATCCTCTATATATCCCTGAAAATTTGTTACTCCCTCCGTCCCACAAAAGATGTCACACTTGTGGGACGGCATGGGATTTTAGGAGGTTTTGTTTTGTGTGTTAAATGGAGAGAGAAAATATAATTTTTATATTCATGTGAGAGAGAACTTTTTCCAAAAGGGGAAATGTGACATCTTTTGTTGAACAAACTAAAAAGGAAAATGTGACATCTTTTGTGGGATGGAGGGAGTACATATTTTCATTTTCGTCCCTCCTCAAAATTTGTCACATTTCATTTTTTACCATTTTTTATAGTGGCATTCACGTTCCACTAACTTGTTCTCACTCAAATTTTATTATAAAACTATATTTAAAGTAGGATTCACATTCCATTACTTTTTTAACCTATTTTCCACTTATAACTTGTGTCTGATCAAAATGTGGTACTCCCTCTGTCCCATTGAAGATGACCACTTTCCTTTTTGGTTTGTCCCAACTAAGATGACTCATTATTTAAAATGAAAATACTTTTTTTATCTATACTTTATTCTATCTCTCTTACTTTACTCTTCCTACTTAATTACACAAATAAAACTGCATAAATTCTCGTGCCGCTTAAGAAATAGGTCATCTTCCTTGGAATGGAGGGAGTAAAATTTAAGAGATGGAAGAAGTATTTACTAGGTAATCAGATGGTTTGAGTTTAGTCCCTTATCATTTTACTTTAAAAAAAAGGATTTGAGTTTAGTCCCTTATTATTTACTACATAAAAGGATTTGAGTTTAGTCCCTTATTATTTACTACTCCTACTATAATAATATTGAAACAAAGAAATTGACACTATTTCATATCCGTAGATCAATTGTAATTGTAATTACAAGAACAATTTACTGTTAGAAATTTGGGCTTTCACATGACTAATTTAATGTATATGGCTATCTTTCAGTTGTCCAAATTAAAGTGGTTCAATAAAGATTAAAATTTGGACTAAAGTGTATTTATTTTGTTATAGAAATAAGTATAGATACTATGAGATTTTCTATTTGATGAGGGACCGAATAGAAATAAAGGGGTTTATATTTAATATAAATATAAGCTAGGATTGTTCAATATCTCTGTATTCTATCGGCAAATTATTATAAATGACGTCTCTGATTGTTTGAAAGATCCATAGCCGTTGCAAAGCAATTCCGCCTTTCAATTCGATATGGATCAAGGTACGCTTCCGCTCTACAGTTTATATTCCTTCTTCGTTCTTGGCTAATCATCATAGAGAGCTTTATATAATTGTTCACTCAATTATTCCAACATTTACATGCTAATCAATAATTTACAAGAACAATTTACATGCTAATCAATTATTTACATGACCAATAGAGATGTACACATCTATAAATATAAGAATCAAAATTATGTATCACAATCGTGATATCCTAATTATCAAATTAGCAGCCCAGCTCAACGGCAGAGACAAGGACGAAATCCCAACGCAAATGCACCATAAGTTGATGCCCAATCTGGGGCGACGAGCAATAGCTCCGACAATCTCGACCACCGCCACCTGAAGAATTCCGATGACCACCACAATGCAAAGAAAAACGCAACTCTGCCCCGCCGCAACATCGCCTCTTCTAATCTCAATAGCCGGAATCAGCAAGCAAACCTGACAGAAGGCGTAGCAGTTGAAGACCATGGTCCCCACCGCCGATTCACTCACCTGAAAAACGGTTTCCCCCTTCAAAAGCAAGATGAGAATAACCGCCACCTGAAACGAGGACTGTACGGCTATGCTCATCCACATGGGCCCGGTAATGATCCGACCCGAACCGTAAACCGGGTCCGTATTTGCCCGAGCCGAGCTTCCGTAAATAGTAGTCACGGCAACCGCCGCAGCTCCCAGAATTTCCATGACGAGATTGATCCACAGCAGCTGCAACGAGCCCAGCGCCTCCCTGCCATTTCCAGCTAACAGAGAAACGATGTTGATGGTGAAAGCAGAGACCTCCATTATGAGCTTCAGCTGCACGATTTTTCCGATGCTTCTGCAAACTCGCCTCCCCAAATTCAGGATTGCGGGGATTTGCGTGAAGCCGCTGCTCGGGACGAAGATGTCGGCGTCTTCGTTAGACGTTCCGAGGAAGATGCCAACGTCGGCTTGTTTGAGCAGAGGCGAGTCTCTGATAGCGGCTGATGCCGCCGCTACAACGTGGCGTTTCTGTAGGTACTTCACCATCAGCATCTTGTCTCCGGGAGTGGCGTTGGCCATCACCAGAATGTCATCCACCATCTTCAGGCGGTCCGCTTCGGACTGGTTCCGGAAATCGCGTGCATCGACTATTTTCCCATCGTCTTCGCGCCTCAGTAGTCCCGAGTACACGGCGATGATCCTGGCCGTGTTTATGTCGTTGTCGACCACGAATCTGACGCTAACTCCGGATTCCTGGCAATGTTGGATGGATTGTATAAACTCGGCCGAATAGGGATTCTTCAAACACACAAGGCCTAACAAAATTAGGCCAGTTTGCAGGGTTTTGATGTTGTTTTCCTCGTCCTGAATCTCGCGTTTGTGAGCGAAAGCGAAGCAGCATTGTCCGTATGGAGCGAGTAGTTGTTTAAAGGCTGTGGCCTTGAGGGCGTCTAGGCTTTCGATGTTCCCTTGTAAGGTGTAGTAATGGGAGCAGATTGGCAAGATGGAGTCTGGTGATCCTCTCCAGTGGACATGCACCATTACTTTATCTTCGACTTGGCATTCGCTTTCCAGAATCGAACACCATAAATTCGCAGCGATTTGGTATCGAACCATGGATGTATAGTTATAGTAGCACTCCGTCTCCGTGTTAGTAAGTCCTAGCACAGCCCTGGCCCAACTAAGAAGACAGATTTCCTCAAAACACCCATTTGTTGATGAGTGGAGTAATATTCCTTGGCGCAAAGCTTCAACAAGTTGTGCGTCCACTTGCAGATGATGGTGAACGAGGTCAAAACCGATCCACAATTCTGCCATATCTGAATGCTTCAAAACTAAACCCGTGGCGCAGATAGTGGTGATCAAGCCGACCGTGGCGCTAGCTTGAAGCTGCGCTACAGTGGCCTTGCAAGACTTGATTCTGTGAGAGGCATACGACAAGGAGACGAAGAGGGCTAAAGGTAAGCCCTCTCTGCTCGCGAAGACAAGCACCAATAGCATCATAAACAAGCCCTTAGCCTTCAACCTCTCCTTCTTCACCACTTCCTTCATCAAATCCTCCATTCTGTTCTTCACTCCCTTGGGATCCTTATCAGCTTGAACCTTCTTCGCAACGAAACAACGGACAAATTGCACCACCAGAAGGACCAGCCAAAGGCTCAGCCAAATCTTATCGAATTTAGAGCTGGTTTTCTCAATAGCATCCAACAGTTGAAGGCGATGATCATCCCCAATATTTCTCATTAGCCTGTTTCTCTCAGTGTTGTCACCCACTGACGTCACGAGCATACAGCACCGGCCTTGAGACACTTCCCCGCCGGTAAACAGAGAAGGACTTTGGGAATAATCCACCTCCAAATCAGCGTTGAGCTTAAATGAATCATCGCCGTTTATGAAAATGCCATCAGCAGGGACTCGATCACCGGTAGTCAACCACACAATGTCGCCAACAACGAGGTCGGATTCGAGGATCGCATCAACCAAGCCATTCCTCACAACCAAAACGTCACCGTTCCGTTTGGAGAATTTCCTGAGCATCCATCTCTCCCTAAGAAAGCGAGCGACGACACCAAAGCAGACAACAAAAGACAAGGCTAGTATAAAAAAAAGGGCATAGACAATACCCTCTGCTGCACCGTTGATCTTGATGCCAATGGCCAGGGAAAGCATTGCACAACACAACAAGAGAAGGATGGTCGTGTCCCGTAAAGCATCCCACAGGATGCGTTTTATGGTATGAGCCAATGGCCACCGTGGCTGTGAAGTAGGCTTGTTTGAACCAAAGGCTTCACATCGGGATTTAAGGTCGGTTGGATCGCCTATGATTCCGGCTTCGAGATTTGTTCTCAACGCAGAAGCAATGTATTCGATGCCGCCGTAGTGGTCAAGGGCGTCTCTGCAGTTTCTTTCAACTGCTTCTGCAAGAATTTCTCTAGTGACTAAGTATTCTTCACTCTGCAGCATTCTCTCTCTCAAAAAGTAGTACTCACATGGAAGTTGATGAACGGAAAACTGTATATATTCTAAAAGAATGTACGCTAGAAACAGAGATCAGAGTTTGGATGATAAATTATTGTGAGAAATTTACAAGTAGATGGGCGTGAAAGTATATTACTACTATAATAAGTTTTGGTAGTTAGTAGTGTTGACTGTGGAGCGAATCTGTTATATATAGCCAGGCCATGCAACGCATGCTTTCTACTTTCTACCTATTGTTTATACTTCATTGGTCCGCCATTAAATGTCGCAATTTTTTTTTCGTTCGTCCGCCAATAAATGTCTCATTTCACTTTTACATAAGTGGATCTTGTTAGGAAAAGAAAAAGATATTAGATCAAAAAAACGTATTAGCTTGGAGGATAAGAAATATATTAACTTGGAGGCTAAGAAATACAGTAGTTTGATGACCAAGAATACTTGGAGCACAAGCTTTGTAATGCCCTATATAAGGGTGTCATATTATTGAAGAAAATAATCAAGGAATTATCAATCATACTCTTCTCTCTACAACTTCTCAACCCTAAACTATAAACCATGCCTGATACACAATTCAAGATGGTATCGGAGCAGGGGTGAGACTCAGAGTAGTCTCATACTGTCTCGGACCAATCTCGAACCCTCTAAACCAAAATCCGGCAGAATCCTGTCTAAACCAGCAAAATTTCAGATAACAACGAACCGCCAAAGTCATCGAAAACAGAGCAATTTGCTCGAATGTTTGTCGAACTGATGCGCACAACAATAGCGCACAACCAACAACAAATAATTCCCATAAATCCTCCAGAACCGAAACCAGAAGCCTACAGGATTGACTCCACGCCGTTAGTAATCTCAGAAAGATTAAACGGCGAAAACTACCCTCTTTGGGCTGTCCTTATGAAGGCGGCAATTAGTGGGAGGGGAATGATCTCTCACATCAATGGAGTCTCATCCCCTCCGGCAAAGACCGACCAAGCCTTCAAACAATGGCAGCAACAGGACCACTGTGTTTTCACGTGGTTAGTTCACAACATGGAATCGAAATAAGTCAGCCGTATGTCTCAATACCCGACGGCCAGAGACATATGGAGCAGCCTGAAGACCACCTATGCCAGTGGAGGCGATAAAATTCAAGTGTACGACCTGTACATGAAAGCAATCACATTAAAGCAAAAGGAGGAATCTCTAGAGGATCTATGGACGTCTCTGAATGATATATGGATTTCCATAGATCGGAGACACCCAAATCCAATGAAGTATGTAGAGGATATAGAGATTTACAATACTGAGAAACAAGAACAGAGATTATTTCAATTGTTGTAGCCCTAAGCAGCAAATACGAAGGCATCAAAAAGGAGATCCTCAGGACCGAACCACTTCCCTCCGTGGATGTCGCATACTCCATCCTCCGGCGAGAAGATGCCAGATTTAATGTCCTACAGTCGGGAGACTCCGTCAGCACTCAAGGAATCCGCGCCAGGCGAGCTGTGACTCAGCCATGGTCGAATCCGGCAGCGCACCGGAACCCCACTCAACGAAGTGGTGGTGGAAATGGTGGAAATTGGAGCAGACAACCGGACGAGGACAAATCGAAGCTAGTGTGCTCTCACTGTGGAAAGAAAAAACACACGCGCGAGACATGTTTTGAACTCCATGGATACCCGGAGTGGTGACAGGAGAAGAAAGCTAAGAACCATTCTTCGTCGGCGCCGTTCAGAGGGGGTCGTGCGGCTGCAGCTATAGCCGGAGGAGAAGGAGCTCCCATCACCACCATCAGGAGCAACCAAGAGGCTGCTAACAACCGAGGCGGAAACTCGGGAACAGAAGGGACGGTGGACGGAGTGGCATCAATCGCTAGAGGAGGAGGCAGTGAGAATTTGGTGAACATGGGGGAAATGGAGGTGGAGGCGCCGAATTTGGTGGAAGGTAATTTAGGGTTTGGTGTTTTATTTTCAAACCCTCAACCCTTTACATCTTCATATAACCAACCCCAGCATTCTAGTAATACTAAATGCTACTCGCCAGATCTTGAAAAATTGCAAATGCACCCCTACACTTACAAAAATACCGCAAAGAAGACCATAAAACCGAAAATTGACAAAACAGACCCTACATTTGGTGAAAATCCCCAGACAACCCCGTTACTTTGCAAAAACAGATTTCAAATACTTGAAAACTTGCCTATCTCATATCCCTTGTCCGTTTCCTCTGAAAGTAAAAATGATAGGTGGATTTTTGTCTGCGAAGCCATTGATATTATTACTTATGATATTTCTAATATATCTGTTATGCATAGGGCCCCGAAAAGTCACATTCAAACGGCCAGTGGAGAGTTTACCCCTGTGGAGGGAGCAGGAACTGTCAGAATTTCATCTGCTCTGACTTTATCTAACTGCTTATATGTTCCCTCCATGTCGCATAAACTGTTGTCAATTAGTCATGTGACAAAAGAATTAAATTGTACTCTCCTAATGCAACCAAATTTTTTCTACTGCAGGATATCAGGACAAGGGAAATTATTGGACGTGGCACTGAAAGGGATGTGTTGTATTATGTGGACGAGATAGCGGAACAAGGAACTGCTCTGCTAACTCAAGGGAATGCTGATAGAGAAGCCTGGCTCTGGCATCGCCATTTAGGACATTCGTCTACGGGTTATCTGAAAATTCTTTTTCCTAAATTTAGTCAAGATTTGAGTTGTGAAACTTGTGTGTTGGCCAAAATCCATAGACATTCTTATTAATCCAATACCACCCCTGTTGATTCCTTGTTTTCTCTTGTCCATTCTGATGTGTGGGGTCCGTCTCCAGTGATAGGGGGACAAGGGTTCAAATATTTCCTTCTCTTTATAGATGATTGTACTCGTATGACCTGGGTCTACTTTATGAAACACAAGAACGAAGTTTTTGAACATTTTACCCACTTTCACGCCCTTGTTCAAGCCCAATTCCAGAAAAATATAAAAAATCCTTCGATCTGACAATGGGGAGGGGGGGAATTCGTCAACTCAAAAATGAAAACTTTCTGCCATGTTAAGGGACTGGTCCACCAAACTACTTGCCCATATACCCCAGAGCAAAATGGTGTATATGAAAGAAAAAACCGTACTCTCCTAGAAAAGGCTCGAGCCATGCTTATTGAATCCAACACCCCTAGGAATTTCTGGCCTGAAGCTATTGCTGCATCCAAACACCTCTCAAATTAGCCCAAGTTCCACAACCCTTGACCCTTAAGCCTCGAGTATTCGGATGCTCAGTTTTTCTCCATATACCGAAACATGAGTGAACCAAACTCTCACCTTGTGCCATAAAATGTGTCTTCGTGGGGTATGGACATTCTCAAAAGGGGTATCGATGCTTTGATCCCAAGTCCAATCGCATGAACACCACCCTGAACTGTGATTTCCTCGAAACAAAATATTTTTTCCACCACCTTAGTGGTCAGGGGGAGAGTAAAAGTGACCCACTAAGCCGGTTGCCAACATCAAGCCCTCCAGCAGCACCGACATCACCAGAACAAGGACCAGAAATACAGCCATCGCCAAAGAGTGTCCCCATCCAAGAAGTTCCCCTACTGGTATCTGCTGTAAGTACTCCTGATAACTCTCCTTAGCATATCAATACTAGCATTGGCGATGATGTTCCTATATTTGGTGAGACTGACCCTGAGACAAATATCGAGCCCGACACCGAGTCGCAAAATGAAGCTGAAATTTGCGGTTTACTGGAGGAACAGGTGGGTGAGAGAGTTGGAGGATATAAATTGCCACCAAGTCCCAACAGAGGAGTTGATATAGCCCAGAGATCATCGGCAGGAAATCTAAGTACTCCGTGGTGAACTTGGCTAAAGGCGACCTTTCAGAAATGGCTCACGCATTTGAGGCTGCGCTATATGAGTAAGAGGAGATTCCTTGTACTGTTGAAGAAGCTTGGAGACACAAACACTAGCGCGAGGCAATGTTGAAGGAGATGGAAGCTCTAGAAAGAAACGGCACCTTGGAAAAATGCAAAATACCCGATGGGAAGAAGGCAGTTGGGTGCAAGTGGGTGTTCACTATCAAACGAAGACCAGATGGGTCGATAGAAAGATACAAGGCACGACTGGTTGCAAAAGGATACACACAAACCTACAGAGTTGACTACGATGAGACGTTCTCCCCTGTAGCAAAGATGAACACCATTCGAGTCTTACTCTCAGTTGCTACAAATAGGGACTAGCCACTCCACCAATTTGACGTGACGAACGCGTTCCTACATGGGGAACTGAAACGAGAAGTTTACTTGGAAGCACCCCCAGGGTTCTCTAAGGGATTTAAGGGGGAGAGAAGGATGTCGGCTGAAGAAGACTCTCTATGGATTAAAGCAGTCACCAAGTCACCAAGAGTCTGGTTTGGGAGATTCAAAGAAGTCATGAGCTAGTATGGTTTCAAGCAGAGCAATTTGGATCATACCATGTTCTTGAAAAGGAGGGACAACAAAATCACATGCCTGATCATATATGTAAATGATATGATCATCACAGGAGACGATACTGAGGAAATAGAGAGGTTGAAAGGAAGCCTGACTCATCTACCTCTCCCACACTAGACCTAATATCGCTTATGCTGTGGAAATAGTGAGTCAGTTTATGCATCGACCACAAAAAGACCATTATGAAGCTGCATTAAGGATTGTGAGGTATCTGAAGGGAACAGCTGGGCATAGAATAATGCTCAGAAAGACGAAAATCGAGGAGTATATGGGTTCACTGACTCTGATTGGGAAAGTAATCCAGTTGATCGAAAATCAACGGCTGGATACTTCACATGCGTCGAAGGTAATCTGGTGACTTGGAGGAGTAAGAGATAGTGACATTATCAAGTGCAGAAGCTGAGTTCAGAGGGATAAGAAGTGGAATGATGGAAATCCTATGGCTAAGGAGGCTGATGAGTGAAATAGGGCTCATTGAAGACAAGACAACTATATTGTGATAACAAGGCGGCAATCTGCATATCTGAGAATCCAGTGCAGCATGATAGAACAAAGCATGTCGAAGTTAACGGACACTTCATCAGAGAAAAGCTAGAAAGTGGAGTTGTGGAGCAACCGTTCGTCCGGTCAGAGGATCAGCTAGCTGATATCCTCACCAAAGCAATCAATTCAAGAACCTCACAAACGTAATTGGCAAGTTGAGTTTCGGAGATCCCACTACTCAGCTTGAGGGGGAGTGTTAGAAAAAGAAGAAGATATTAGATCAAAAAAATGTATTAGCTTGGAGGATAAGAAATATATTAACTTGGAGGCTAAGAAATATATTAGCTTGGTGGCCAAGAATACTTGGAGCACAAGCTTTGTAATGCCCTATATAAGGGTGTCATATTATTGAAGAAAATAATCAAGGAATTATCAATCATACTCTTCTCTCTACAACTTCTCTACCCTAAACTATAAACCATGCCTGACACACAATTCAAGAGATCTCACATTCCACTAACTCATTCCACTCACATTTTATTATAAAAGCTACTCGCTTCATCGCATATAAATATGTGCAATTGAAATAACACGAGAATTAATGCACAGTTGGTAAACTAGGAGATGAGAAGAATAGTTAATGTAGTGTTAGTTGATAGTGGAACTCACATTATTATTAGTGTTTAAAGAGTTGTAATGATGGGCCATAGTGGTATAAGTGGTAAATAAATTAATTTATATGAGTAATGAGTTGGGACAACTTTCCATAAATAAAAGTACCTATATTTTTATATATTTTTATGGAACGGACGGAAATGGAAAGTGCACATTGGGACGGAGGGTGTATGATACTGTAAAAATAGGATTCACCTTCGACTAACTTTTTTCACCATTTTATTTTATTGGGATATTGACACCTAATATCATGAAACTTTCAAAAAGTTGGGTTTTTCCCACGAACTTCGAAATTGGCAAATAATATCACGAACTTTACCCTGAGTTTGTTATTTCCTACGAATGAAAAAATATGGCTATATTAATAGATTGAAGAACAAATTTGGAGGGTGTGTTTAAGAAAAATTATTCTCAAAGATTGAAAAACTTGAAACTCTCGAAGTTGTTGTCGAGAAATTACGAAAAAAAATTTGTATCACGACGTAATTTTTTCATTGGTGGGAAATAGTGAACTCGGGGTAAAGTTCGTGATATTATTTGCCAATTTTAAAGTTTATGGAAAAATCTAACTTTTTGAATGTTCCATGATATTATGTGTCAATATTTCTATTTTATAAAATCAAACAATTTCTTAAAACTCGTGTGTGCACTGTGCACTGTTAGGATATTGACTGAGGTAGTATATCAAACTAACCCGTCTCCATCAACCGCCGAATGCTTCTTCAATTACCCAAGAAATTACATGATCATTTCCCTCTAAGTTACGTACCTAATACTTCTCACAATGGGGGTCTCTTCTGTGAAACCTGACATCAGTTATGAATTGTGATTTAATATGGATTTTTCAATCCACGAATTTTACTCATGTCATCATATTAGTACATCCTTCGTCTCGTTAAGATGTTCATATTCTTGAATGGTACGAGATTTAGAAAGAATTGTTAGGTGAAATATATAGAGAGAAAAATGATAGTTAAATATTTTAATTAAGAAAGAGAAGAGAGTCATTTATTTCTAAATATAGAAAGTAAACATCTTATATGGAACAAACTAAAAAAGAAATGTGTGTATTTTGAATAAGACGGAAGAAGTATATCTTTTCCAAGACATAAATTAATAGTTTTCTCTATTAAGTATGAAAAGTTTATGGACTCTTTGGTAATTTAATAAACATGAAGAGTCCAGTGTTTAGATTAAAACAATTCTTTAAAAAAACTCCAAATTTTCATAAAAATCTACTTTTAGAATGACTCAAGTTAGAGGTCTCGCCGCATGCTTAATTAAGTACTCCACATAAGCATCATTAGATAATTTAGTGCTACTTCTACGAATCATTGTCGGAATTAAATTTCCATATTGTTTGCCTCTTCGAACAGGTCTGGGTCATGCTACAAGAAAATCCGGGATATTATATTTGTGCAGGGGTAACTGTTCTATTTATTAGCTTTGTAAATTAGTATATATAATTATTTAAAGACCATAGCAAATACAAAGAGATTTGACGAGAAGGAAAAGTCAGTTTGGAAAACAATTTTTAAGAGTAGTTTCCACTTGATTTTCGTGGAATAAGTCCCGCCGCCACTCCAAACTATCTCACGAATCACATACTCCCCTTTGTCCCTTAGGAATAAAATGTTTTTCTTTTTTATTATTCCATTGAAAATGAAATACTTTTTAAAAGGAAAATAATTACTTCCTTCGTCCGACATTAAATGTCCCGGTTGATTATTTTCATCCATTCAATATTAGGAATCCCGATTAGATATTTCCATAAAAAGTGAAATAAAAATATTATAAAATAAAACACTAAAAAGCACAAGTGAAAACGCATCCAAAGAATAAAGCAAATGATAATGCAAATGGGGGGAGAATTCTTCTTTTGTTCTAGACTGTTAATTGCATTCCATCTTAATGAAGAAGAATAGATTTGTTCCAAGTTAGGGAGTGACGCATAAGCATTATGCGTCACTGTAAATAAAACGTGTAACAAATATGCGTCTTTATGGGGTGACGCATAACCATTATGCGTGTTTAGGTGACACATACTCGTTATGCGTCTTTATAGAGTGACGCAAAACCATTATGCGTCTTTGCGTAATGACGCATAAAGGAGATGCGCCTTTGTGTGAATTAAAATCGGCCAGAAACAATAGCAGTTCTCACTTCCAGTTCGCAAGAAGGCAGCGGCTTTTCCGGCGAATTCAGGCGAAATACTATCCTTTTCCGGCGGATTTCAACCATTTGCAAACATATTCCAGTAATTGTTCTTCTATTTCACTACATTCATCCTTTATTGCTTTGTTTGTGTAGGTTTTCCCTAATTTTGCAAAATTAGGGTTTATGATGAAATTAATGAATTTAGGGTCGATTTTTGTTGTTTTGTTGTCTATCTGTGTGTTTCACATGTATATAATGTAATGGGTAAAAGTAATTGATTCAATTTTTGTAATTGTGCCCCTTTTTACAAAGCTAAAAATTGAATCTTGGTTATTTTTTCAAATTGGAATATAGAATTTTGCTTTTCAATTGAAGTTGCAATGTCTGTTGGATTGGTGAGTTTTTATGATAAAATTTGAATGTTGGCTGTGTTTTACAATATTTCCAAATTTTTGTTATAGTTACTTATTGGATATGTAGATTTTCAACTTATGTTATGTTGTATGATTGATGATATTAAGCAAATGGCATCTTCAAGTTCTGAAAGACAGTTTTGCTATGGACCCGAGGATCCATCACTACTCTTTCATCAAAACGAACACATTTTAGCCTCATTGATGGTTGATGGCACATCAAATGTTTTCAGAGTTCGTCGGACAAAAAGTAAGGTTTGGGCAGTGCCAATACATGAAAATGTGAAGTATTGGCTTGATGTATGGGGTTTCAAAGGTATGTTGGAATGTAATAGGCCAATGAGGATGGACAATGAGCTTATCACTGCCCTGATCAAGCGCTGGAGGCCTGAGACACACTCTTTCCACCTACCAGTTGGAGAAGCTACCGTAACCTTACAGGATGTGCAAAGCCTGTGGGGTTTGAGAGCAGACGGGCGTGTTTTCACTGGCTATGACTACCCTACCGGATATTAAGATTGGCCCAGCAAGTGTCGAGATATGTTGGGATGGATACCTGACATAGACACAGAAACAAAGCAGGGCGGTTTGTTAATGACATCTCTGATCCACCAAGCGACGCTACCTTTGGGTGATGGGCTGCATGATTATGCATAAGTCCAAAGGGCACGTATACATGCCCTGATCTTGTTAGGGGGACTTATTATACCAGACACCACAGGGTGCAAGGTCCCCTTTATGTGGTTAAATGCCTTTGACGATCCTAACCAAGTGGCTAATATCAGTTGGGGAAGTGTTGCTTTGGTGTTTTTGTATCATTACTTATGGGAGGCTTCTGTAGGCAGACAGAAAAGGGATTTGGGTGGACCTATGGTTCTTTTGCAGCTATGGGCGTGGGAAATAATGCCGACATTGAGGCCATCCTTTATGATATCGCCTACGCACACGCCGTATACCCCGTGTGGAGCCAAGTAATTTATTTTTTACATTAACTCACTTAATTATTTTCCTTTGGTAATGTTTGACATTAATTTTATGTATAGGTGGCACGGAGTTACTGAAATAGGAAATGCTCCCCGATATTCAGTTGCTCACTATCGTGATCAATTATCACTGATTCGTCTCGGCCAGGTGGAATTTATTTTTGTTGTCTTAGTTAATGAATTTATTATACTATGAAAGTAATATGATTTTTATATTATATGTTTGTAGTTTCTGTGGACACCGTATGTAGATTGTATCTTGCCTGATTACTGCATTGATTTGACTGCATCCTTCTTGTGCGACACTTACTTGGTGTGCTGGTCATTTGTCGAGGCACACGAGGCTGGACGAGTTTGACGGCAATTTAACCGCTACCAGCATATTCCTGAGTACCATGATAGGATGCTACAGAATGCCGGACATTTGTGTAAAAGTCACCATCGTGGGATGAAGGGCGCTGATTGGGCAAAGAAACATAAGTTCTTCATTGATGAGTGGGATATGAGACACGAGAGGTTCCAATCAACTTTTGACCATGCAACGGCGAGCATGGGCGGTTGCATTAATCTGGGCTATATGGCGTGGTACAATAGGATCACGGTGTCATACCTAACTCAACCTGGGACACAGTCAACTGCTGGGATGAACGAGTCAACCTCTTCTATGAAAGTATTGGTACGTTTTTGTATATAAAAATGTATTCAGTTTTAAGTTTGTATAGATTGGTTGTAATGATTATGTATTATCTAGGTTGAGATGGCTCAGGGGGTATGGCATTTGACCTCTGAACATGACACCGATCCTCGGTTACGGCAGATTTGAGAAATGGTTGCTGATGCCCTTCGTGCGATGAACCATACTGATGTGATGGAGAATCCCACGTTGCAACGGCGAGATGCGGTCATGCCCACACGCCCACCGACTTCTATTCGTCGTGGAGTGCCGGGTGTTCGGGTAGGTGGACACCGGTATACACGACAGTATAGATTGTCGCAGTCGCAACAGCCGCAGCCTGTATGCAGAACCAGAGCCACTGAGTCCAGAGTACGATGCCCCTAGTTGGTCTGTCTACCCAGGGTCACAGTCCCAGATGGGTGGTTCAAGCCACGACTACTCGCAATGGGGAACACGATTATCATGTGATTCATTCTTTGACGCTGGTACTGATTGGGATGTAGCTAGAGCACGACGTGATTCATATTTCCAGAATTACCAATTTGTGGCTCCTGTGGGAGAAGAAGAGTGTCACGCCCGCATTTTCTAAGGATAGAAAACACGGTGAATCGCGACTAGGGGTGGGTTAAAGAAGCGGGGAAGAAAGGAGAAAACAACAAAACTCGACCATAGCTCAACATAAATGGAATAACTCGAATAAAATCAGAGTATCAATTCAACAATTCGTACAATACTTGGAATAAAAGAAACAACATTCAGCGAAAGCATTCGAGAGAAGAATAATACTATGTATGAAGACATAATATATTCGAGATCTTTTATTTGTTATCTTCTTCACTTTTATGCTCAACACCCACCGCGCTCGTCACAACTCAACCTGCACATTTTTCAAAAGAAATGCAGGGCTGAGTGCTTGATGCACTCAGTGGAGTCATGCCGAAAACATTTTATAAAAAGAATAATTATCATGCCACCATTGAGTGACCTTGGGGTTTTGAAAATGCCCAAGACACTAAAATCATTTCCATTGTAAAACTCGACTGTGCAGTCATTTTCCCATAGATGTCTACCACATCTGATCCATTGATGACATGGAATGTGGCCACATTCCAAGTCACTAGACCGGCCGACCCAAAAGACGGCTCACGATCCCCATTGGTGTACACTAGCCTGAGTAGGGACTCACTCCCTAGTCAGACCCGAATTCGATTATCCATAGATGGCAAAAGCCACAACAGATAGGTTCCATAGATAAAACAAAACACGGCATGACAAATATTCATTTTCACATAAAAATATACTTAGGGCATTGCCCTTATTTAAAAAGAAAGCACACCTCGTTCATTTAATTTTCTGAATTTGAATTCCTTACTTCTACTTCAATTTGTTAGCAGATAAATCCCATCTTTTCCTTGAGTCCGTGCTTGTTTTATCTTTCATTTATTTCGGGGCCGCCCGAGTTCTAATGATTCTTGGGTTCAAATCGGCCCACTAATTTTAATACTCCTAATTGCATACCCAAACTAGCAAAATTAATATACCACAAGTCCAAATATTACTTAGGTCCAAAGATAAGAAAAGAACAGCCCCAAATCACTTATCTTTCTCCCCTCTGTCGTACTCTCTGTTTTTAAACAAAATTAGGAGAATCCCCAATGAAACTTGAATAAAATCTCTTCCTATTCTTGCCCTCTAAGTCCGACGCCGCCGTCACTGAATCGCTGCACGACTGCTGTCCCTCGCGCAGCTACTGCCCCCCCCCCCCCCGCTGCGTCACCGCTGCCGCCACCGTCTCCCCGGAGTTTCATCAGTGCGTTGCTGCCGTCCGTCGGTTGCGAGGCTGCTGATCGGTCTCCATCGCCGGCAGCCAGCGCTTCTCTGCCACGGCGCAGTCGATGCTGTCACTGTCGGCGTCGTCGCTGCCAGATCAGCCGCTGCTGCTCCAGATCGAGACAGCCGCTGTCCGCCCTCAATCGTTGCTGCTGTTGTTCGGGATTCATCGAGCGTACAAGCAGTGCCATCGCTGTCCCGATCAGCTTCGCACCGCCGCTGCACTCCTCCACTCGAAATCACGCCGCCGCCTTCGACTCCGTATGCGCCGGCTATTCCACGATGATCGTCGCAGCTGTACTTTCCACAGCGGTGCAACGCCGCCTCTGCCGTCGCTTCCTCAGCGAAATTCTCCGTCATCCTCTCACATCATCTCTTTTCCCTTGGCCCAACTCTTCTCAAAACATAGTGCATATCATCTCTCTTTCTCTAATTTCTAACTCTCTAATTTTTTTCTTGGAATTGATTGAATCTGATTAAACGTGGAGTCATAGAGAGGAGAGATATGTATAGGTATAAACCGATTTCATGAGGTCATGGGGAGGTAGAATCCGATTTGTTCCGGATTTTGTGGAACAGAATTGTTGAGTGAACGGTGGCGTTCAATTGGTGATTGAGTGGCAGATTTAAGATATGATTTGGGCTTACAACAAGTTACTTTTTAAATAGAATAAAAAGAATTTGGGTTTGGAAAAGAATAATTGTGTTAAGCCCAATTTGTAAAATTCTTAGCTTCACAAAAGAAACAAAGGCCAAAAATTTGCAGATGCACAACGATGTCCTTTCGAGAACAAATAAAAAGATAGAAAAAGTCGGAGTGTTACAAAGAGGGACAGGAAGAAGAGGACGACGAAGAAGAGGGCGGGGAATCAGGGAGTGGGGAAGGGGATGAAGTAGTAATATCTCGACCACCCACCGAGGGATCGTCACGACCAACTGTGAAGAGTTCATCAAGCAAGATTGGGAAGGCTATGCACAATGTATTCAGGGGATTTTCAACAAGGAATAACAAAGGGAAAGCTCCAACAAAATTCACCCCTTCGGGGAAATAGGTTTTTGGTAGGGGTTGGCTTCATATGTAGCTTTCAGTGTGAACTTATATGTTTTAATGGTTTTTGGTGAACTTATGTTGGTATTTGTTTATATTGAAACAGGTTTTGGTCACATAATTAAGGTAAATTCTTGCAAATTTTTTTAAAAAATTGACAATACAAAGTATCTATTGTCAAATACTCATTCCACCTGGTTAAAAAAAATGACAACAATATTCATCTAACATAATAACTGTCAACAAAAGTCAATATAAATCATGATAATTGTGAGCATCTACCACAAAATGTTGATAAATAAAGATAGTAACTGTTTAATAATATCCATCACATATGCCCACAAAACTAACATCAACAATATACATGCCCTCTCTTGTCAGCCCAAAAAACAAACATCAACAATATCCATGCCCTCTCTTGTCAGCCGTTCCTGCAAATCAACAAAAATTGTCAATAAAGGTCCTGACAGCTCTCAAATGCACAATTCAATGCCAAAAGCTAGGAAATATATACCACGAAATTACTGAACAGCACCGTCTGTGCAATTTCTTCGGTCATGCCCCTCTTTCCCGCAATTTCTGCAACGACGGGGAGCTCTCAGTTCATCTTCCTCGCGGACATCCATTTGATTACGTATCCTCCTTCTTCTAATTCGGCCACGCCTTCTGGGAATCTACTGCTGAGGGGTGATTGCACAATTTCCATGAAGGTTCAACCCAATAATCTTCGTGTCTTGGTGCATCAAATGAATTTTAACCATAGTACTGTGATCTCCATGTACTTAGGTAGTAGGACTTATCTATTAGGTCAATCATAACGTGACCTCTGTCTCTAGCAACTGCACAACCATGTGAACAAGGAATTCTCCACGTCTGCCACTTACCACAACTGCACGTCGAATCTAGATACCTGACTTTTTGTACATTGTTGCCCTTTGAAACTCCATTTTCTATTCTTCCTCGAGTTCGGACATGACACTTCCCTGTATCTCGGTCAACTACAGTAATGTAATGTTTTCGCCCGTTTGAGTCATTCTTAGCAAGCATGTCCCTCGCCCACGGGGTTAACTCACCTTCAGTGTGTTCAATTTTTGTCTTCTTCTGCACCCACCATTTCACCGTCCTCCAAAATGTCAAATCAACCAAAGCTCTAATTGGCAACTCTCTAACACCCCGCAACACGTAGTTGTAGCACTCCGACATGTTTGTTGTGGCCACCCCCATCGAAGTCCACCATCGTAGCATAGTGACCAACATTCTTTTGTAAACCTATCAAGCATTCGCATCGCACCACGACTGACATCAGATAGTGCTCGACTTCTTCTGTCAAATTTACGTACCTGAGTACTGACCCCCAACTTCCAGATCATGGCCTTCACACTGGGGCCCTTGTGCTTCTTCAACACATTTGCCTCACATGGACCAAATAAAATTTATGGTGTATCTGCGGGGCCCTTGTCATGATTTGAGACTTCATTGCTTTGAAGATTCCTTTATGCCTATCTGATATAATGCAGACCTCCCTCTCGTATTTCACCACATGAGTTCTTACATGATCCAAAAACCACGACCAACTATCATTGGTTTCTTCATCCACCACAGCATATGCAATAGGCAGGCATGTCTGGTTAGCATGTATTGTTAAAATCGGTGCAGCCTTCTGGAAAGCATGTATTGTAGGCCCAAATGCCCAAAAAACATAGTTGAACACATTTGTACGTCTCTGACTCAACAGCTCGTTGTGCTTCCACTCAACAATTGTGCCCGGATTCTGTGACTGGAGTTCAAACATGTAGCTTGACAATTGCCTAAATGATTCCTCCCATCCACCATATACAAACTCTATAGCCTTTCTCTTTGCATACCATGTCTTCTTATAACTGATTGACACACCAAATATGTCTTGAACATCAGCTACTATTGAGAAGACCTTGAAATCGGCACATTGTCGCACATGATGTCGAATACATAGAGAAATCATTGCCGATGAGAAGTTAGCATGATCTCTGTTAGCACGATGGCCTACACAAGTATGTCGACCCACCCACTTTCTAACTTCCCACACATCGTCATGCGCCCTTTGTGTAACTGAAACCTCCCACTTACATTCCCTAGCTTTTTCAGCGTCGGTGGTGCTGATGATGCCTATACCTGTTGCTGTTAGACGTCCCCAAACCGAACCGGCCCAGCCGAACCGGCCCGGAACCGTCACCGGCGGTTCGGAACAGGGAACCGGAACTGCGGTGACGGTTCGGAACCGGCTAGGGGGCGGCGGTTTAGGCGGGCCGGTTCAGGTTCGCACCAAAATGAGAACCGTAACCGGCAGTTCACCGGAAACCGGCGGTTCCAAACCGCCGGTTAGGCGGTTCCAACAACTTTTTAGTGTTTAGGGTATAGGCATGCAGGCGTAGGGTGCAGAAACCGCCGGTTTCTGTCAGAAACCGTGTACCAAACCGCCGGTTTCCGGCCGAACCGGCGGTTCCGGCAGCTTTGCAGCAGGCTAGGGTTGCAGGCGTAGGGTGCAGAACGGCAGGAAAACCGGCGGTTTTTGTCAGAAGAACCGGCGGTTTACCGCCCAAATCGCCGGTTTTCGGCGAGAAACCGGCAGTTCGGCGGTTAAACCGGCCGTTTCAAAAATTCAATTTTTTTTTTTTTTTTTTTATTAATTCTGATTTTTTCTCCTATAAATACCCCCCTTCCCCTTCATTTCTACTCACCCCATTCTTGTGTTAACAACGAGTCTTATCACTCTTATGGGGACGTGCATTTATCATCCGACGACGATGATGGTAATGGTGGAACTGGAGGTGGAGGATCGGAACAATATCCTCCGACGAGCGCCGGACTAGTTGGTGAAAATGATGAAGCGGTTCCTCCTCCTCAAACTCAAACCGGGCGATGTAAAACTAAGAAGGCGTTCGGATATTTTTGTTAAACATTATAAAAAAGTCCCGGTACTAGATGGAACCACTCAAGAAGAGACCGGTGAATTTGTGGCATATTGTAACTATTGCGATAAATTCTACCCATTTTCGGCCAGTGGGGGCTATGGTACTCTCCATCGTCATTTAAAGACAAAGCATCCGACGAATATGGGACCGCTAAATCCCAAACCCAACTAAACTTCCCGACCGGTGCGTCTGAAACAACAGGTACGCCTCTTTTTAAATATGATCATAAAGTCGCTCAAGATGCTATGGTTAGATGGGCTGCAATGAAGCATTTGCCTTTCAATTTTTTTGATGACAAAAAATATGAAGTCACTATGCAAACCGCTTTTAATGTGGGTGCTAAAAGAATACCCGCAACTTCACACCAAAGATCTAACAACAGACAATTTTTTGAAAAACAAAGAGAAGTAATACGTCTTTTGTCCACCCTGGGTCACAAAGTAAATATTTGCTCTGATGTGTGGTCTGATGCTTTTAAAAGAAATTCTTATATGGGCATTACATGTCATTTTTTGGACAATAGTTGGACGCTGCACAAGCGTTTGATTGGTTTTAGACAATTTCCTACACCACATACCGCACCCGCAATTGCTGCTTTAATTATTCAAGTTTTGAATGAATATAGATTGTGCAAAGCATGAGTTTGTTTAAATTGTTCAAAGGTTTCAAAAATTCAACTGTTGAGTTATCCGGTGTTTATTATTGCACATTTGTATGTGTTTTAGAGCATTGCATGTACATATCACTTGGTTTTAAGACGTCTATGAAAAATTCCGTCTCAAATCCTGAGTTGATGTGTGTTTTATATTATATGATTGACAAATGGCTTAAGTATTTCCGTGAGATTCCATCAGTGTTTTTGATTGCAAAGGTTTTGGATCCGAAATGGAAATTAGCCGGTACGTTGAAGATTTTAGAATTTTATTACACGAATTTTGGTTCTATTGATCTTCAACCACTTCGAGATTTGCAAAAGGACACCAATGAGAGCTACAATGTACGTTTGTCCGAAGCATTCCAAATAAACCTCCCCAATCTCTCCGTCATCAAACATGCATTTGAGTTTGAGTTACGAGCTCTCTTTGCCGAATACGAAGCCAAGTACAACAGTACCCACCAAGTGAGACAACGGCCCACCCCTCAACAACAACACAATTTTGGGTTCTTTCAAGATGATGACCCCGACGCACAATCCCAATTGGCCGACCTATACGGTTACACCACCGGCGGCAGTTCGTCGGCGAGGACGGTAAGTGAGCTAGATTTATATTTTGACTCACGTTTTTCTTTGAATGAAGATGAAGGTCCCGTTCCCAACCAAAATCGACGTCCTCGATTGGTGGGGAACACATGAGAAAGATTTTCCCATACTTGCATCAATGGCCAAGGAGATTTTTTCAATTCCGGCTTCCACTGTCGCCGTCGAGTCCGCTTTTAGTGTTGGAGGCAACGTCTTGGACGATAGAAGAAGAAGACTAACCGGCCAAAATATGGAAGCCACCATGTTACTTGATGATTGGTGTTCGGCTGACATTAGAGACCAAGAGCCAGATTGGAACACCCAAGTACAAAATGACCAAGACTACTACCCCGACGAAGATGAACAACAAGAAGAAGAATGAGTTGGAGGTCTACCGCCGTCCGCCGATAGCCGGATAAGTAATTAAGGTAAGAGAACTATGTGGACTTTGATTCCTTAATGTAATCGGGCATTAAGGATACGTAGGCAACCCAACTTAAATTTTAAATTTAAGTTGGGCTCAAGTCCTTTTCCTTTATTTCTTTTTTTTTCAATTTGTTTCAATTTTAAAATATACAAATACAATTACATAATTGTATTTGTATATACTCTAATCGGTGAAGAAGACTTCTCTATAAAACTAAATCCGGGAGACTTCTGACAATTCTACCATGATTGTTGATGGTTAAAATTAAACTCAACAATTAAGGTTGAATTTCTAAAGGTATCCTCAATTTAGTTTCTAGAAACATCTCCTTCGCCGACTAAGAGTATATACATATACTATCTATTTACATTTATAATTTATTGTTTTTTACTTCAACTTTTTTTTATTTAAGTCTTTTGATTCTTTTGTAATTTCAATTTTCAAATTTCAACATTTGTATTTGTAATATCGACATTCACATATCGTTCAAATTTGTATGATTGTTATGTATGATTGTTTCAATAAAATTCCAATTGTTCCAACTCCAATGTCGACTTCTACTCCATTTGTCAATTGTCATTCTCATTTTATTTATTTATTCGATAGTACAAGACTACAACTACAACTACAACTACAACTCTACAATTAGTACTATACCGGAATAAAATTTTAAAAAAAAAAAATCGGCACTGAACCGGCGGTCCGAACTGGAACCGGCCCGGAACCGTTTGGAAACCGCCGGTTTTGAACCGGCTTGGAACCGTGCGTGAACCGGAACCGGAACCGCCTGACCCTAGGCGGGCCGGTTCAGGTTCCATATTTTTGGGAACCGGAACCGGCGGTTCACGAACCGTGGTGACGTCTAGTTGCTGTCGTTCCTGCTGGAAATTTGCATACGGCATGCCACCTTCTTAACTTGCTCTCGACGACCTTAAACTGTTTTTCCTGCCACAAACTCCACATAGTTATAGCGGTCTTCACATGAAGCTTGGAATCAAATTTTGTTCCCAACACAATCCGATGCGGCTCTTTTTCATCCCAATACAAATTGATGTGTTCATTATCAACAACATCATCAGATACTCCAGAAGGACGACTTGGTAATTCACGAAAGAATTTCAACCCTCTAGTGTTGTATTCCGGAAGTGGTTGTTCACCTTGTACAACAGGTTTACATAGTATTAGCTTATCATCAGAAGAACCATCACCATCATCAGAAGAACCATGACCATCACAGAGATCGGGTTCTGGCTCAGTCTCAGATAGTGTTGTTGGCTCATTAAGAACATCTGCTACATCTACCTCATCATTCAATCCAACACCAACATCAACAACATCTACAACATCTCTCTGCTCATTCATACTATGATCAAAGTTCATATGTTCACCCCTCGCAGATGATCCAATACCACAATCAGAGCTCATAAGTTCAACCCTCGCAGATGATCCAATACCACAATCAACAACTAGTGGGATTTCTGAGTCACAGGTGAATACTCAACAAATAATTCAATACACCCACTTGAATTTTGAGCATTGTTGAACATAAACATTACACTTTCATCATTGCAAATCACAGAACATGTATAACTCATACCGGAAGCAAAGATTATACATTGTCTCCACAATAATTCAATAGTGTGTTGGTTCATATCTATTCTCATCGCATCACATATCATTGCTACCAATTCAGAATAGGAAACACACGAATTTAATACGATGGAGCTCATCTCACGAGGTGGATCATAACCAATACCCATATGTGGTAGTTGAACTACTCTACCACCCCTATACAAACTCACAAATACTTGCATGATTTCTGCATCAAAAATATTTTTCAAAAACAACAATTAGGGACATTTTTTCTATAAACCCTAATTTAATAAATTGGGTAAAACTAACAAACTAGAGCAAAATAAACATGAATAATGATGAATGTAGCTAAATTGAAGAACAATTACCGGAACTTATGGAGAAAATGTAGGAAATCGACCGAAATCGCCGGACATCACTGGAAATCGCAAACACCCGTGAGGAAGAACAAGTGAAATTTGTTCTGGTCTGTGCGCTGCTTCTGCCCGATTAAAACCAGTTGAAAGACGCATAATGGTTATGCGTCACCCCCTAAAGACGCATAATGGTTATGCGTCACCCCATAAAGACGCATATTTGTTATACGTTTCATTTACAGTGACGCATAATGCTTATGTGTCACTCCCTAACTGGGAACAAATCTATTCTTCTTCATTAAGATGGAATGCAATTAACAGTCTAGAACAAAAGAAGAATTCCCCCTATAAATGGGTCTCACATTCCATTATCACACACTCCAATTATTACACACTCAAACATTCTTAAAATCCGCACCCAACTCAACCGGGACTCCTAATGCCGGACGAGGGGAGTATATCTCTACTTTTTCATATCTCTTACTTTATTCTCTCCTCATAACTCACAAAACAACACTACATGAATTCCGTACCAAAATGCAAATGTTTCATTTCTAATAGACGGAGGGAGTATTAATTTCTACTCCGTTCATCCTAAAAAAAACTAATTTACCATTATGGATTATTCCACAAAACTAGACAAAGTCTAAATATAAAAAACTTTTAACAAATTACACACTACTAATAATGTGGGCCACACAATCTACTAATACATTTTCCCTCTTTTCACTAATTGCACATTAAAACTTGTGTCATTTACAAGTTTGTACTCCCTCCGTCCATAAAAGATATCTCACTTTTCTTTTTAGTGTATTCTACTAAAGATGTCACATTTACATTTATGGAAAAAGTTTACTCTCATATTAATATAAATATTATATATTCTCTATCAACTTAACACACAAAACAAAACTTCCTAAAATCTCGTATCATCTCACAAGTGTGATATCTTTTATAAAATGAAATGAGTATATTTTATGAGGACGGAGGGAGTATTAATTATTGATCTCCTTCTTTTCCAATAATATACTTATGTGTGTCAGTTTTAGAATATATTATAAATATCTCGTCTTAACTAAGATAAGATACATTTCTATTTTTTAAATAATACACTAAATTTCTCTCTAACCAAGTCGCTTAACTATTTTTTCTTCAATTAAAATATTTAACTCTTTTTCTCTCTATTTAATACATACAACTATATTTTGTTATCTCAAATTAAATACGATAACTCCTAAATTCCTGTTACGACAAATAAATACTATGTCACTGGGAAATAGAGGTACCAATGGAGCCTTTTTTTTTATACTAGTATTCTGTATTGAAAGCACCTCACCCAAGTTAGTATAATATCCGATCCGATCCGATCGAACTACAAATTTTATTTTCTTTTATATCCTTCTTTTCGATTTTGATGTAAAATCAAAACTGATAGGGGGCTGGGGTAAAAATACTCCATATATGTGTACCCCGTATGACTTTTAAACACGTTCAATTTTGCACTTGTGTGAAGATTATTTACGTTTTATAATTTTCCAAAATTTAACGCCTCTAATTTTAAAACAAGGATCTTAGTTAATTACTACTCCACTAGTTATTAAAATATATAGCGTTTATTGAATAATGAAATGTCAATATGACCAACTTACTTGGCTGAAACAGTATTTCTCTAGCTAGAGTTTTATTTCTAATGCTATGCAGCCACGCAGCCACATTATAGCTGGCCATAATTGGATATTTTGGTCATTAAACATATAAGAAATAAATAATAAATTAATAAGTCTATTTAAATTATTACGTTGTGTTTACAAAATTGCCCTAAACTAACAGAATTAATACAGTATTAATGGAGTTTGAGTTACGGAAACTCACGTCTGGCGAATGGGTCTTAGGAATGGCTGGAGTGGGAGTTATAAAGTTTAATCTATTACTTAACCTAATTTATTAAGTAGTACTCCCTCCGTCCCAGAAAGATTGTCTCATTTCCGTTTTCACACCCGTTTTGCAAAAAATATAATAAATAGTTAAAGTAGAGAGAGAGTAAAGTAAAAGAGAGAATAATATAGAGAATAATCTTACCTACATTATTCTTTCTCTTATTTTACTCTCTTTCAACTTTACCTATTTATTATTATTTTTGCAAAACGAGTGCAAAAAATGAACTGGGACAATCTTTCTGGGACGGAGGGAGTAGTACTTTGTAGGCACTTCTATTGTACCGTTTAAAATAAAAACAACTTTTAGATTAAGTTATAATATTAATGTAATTCCGATCCGTATTTTATCAGCATCATATATAAATGGTATATCTTAATGGATTAATATATTACTACCAAGTGTTATATAGGTGTTTACGTGTGTACACTTAGTAATTAGTATGAAAATTATGGAGTAGTATAGTATAGTAATATAGTATTTTAACATTTTCATATATTTAAATTTCTATTTATATAAATGAATTAGATGTCAATAAAAATTGCTCTTAAATTCAAGAACAATTGAAATTCAAATTAACATTGAAAATTTACATTTGAATCAATATAAACCGAGACCCCAAATGAGTTCAATAATAAGTATTATTACAATCGTGTAAATGCCACAACTTAGGTTTTCAAATTATCATAACAATCATTATATTTTTATAAACAATTGAATTATAAACAGTAATATGTCTCAATGTCATGTAAATAGAGAGATTTGCACATATTTTTCTATTTACATTATTATGTTAGTAGTATATTGTAACGAGGTATGCTTAGTCTATCGATTCCAGTTAACCACTTATCGATTTTCGCTCCCTATTATCGAAATCATAATCGAATCTTAATCGGTTTCTACACTAACTTAAGTACTAGTAATGCTTAATAATCAACACTCAAATTTAATAATATACTATGGAATAATATGCAATAGTCCACAACTAAAAAATCAAAATAGATCAGTAGAAATTAGGAATAAATCCAATATCATATAAAAATTACAATCGCATGGAAGATTAATTGAGATCTAATTGAATTTAAGATCAATCAAAGACTAGCCATTGATTCAACAACAATTATACTCCCTCCGTCCCAGCTTAAGTAATTGACTTGTTTTCGGCACGTGTTTTGGGAAAATGATACTCCCTCCGTCCCAAGATATTAGACCCTTATTCCTTTTTGGGATGTCCCAACATATTTGAGCCATTTCTATTTATGGTAAAAATTTACTTTACTACCAACTCCACTTACACCACTAAACATCTCCAAAATTCCTGTGCCCAAAAGAAAGGTTTCTAATATCTTAGAACGGATGGAGTAATAAATAGTTAAGGTGAATAGAAACTAAAGTGAAAGGGAGAATAATGTAGAGGAAGTCATCTTCTACATTATTTGTTATCATTTTTTTCCAAAATAACAATAATAAAATAAATAAATCACGTGAGTTGTGATGGATGGAATACTTGGATTAATTTTCAGGTGGAAATACCATTTATCTTTGATTCAGTTTTTGTGATTGTGAATTTCAATATATTATAGATTTATGGTGTTATATTATAGATTCGATTGTATATAATATTGTAATATTATTGAGTTTGTTTATAACAATAATGATTCCTTGCATTGTAGGACCTTATCGTATCATTTGTACCTTTAAATGACAATTAACTTGGTATAATTTATTATTCCCTCCATCTCTAAAGAATATGCATTTTGGTTTGACACGAGTTTTAATGCAAAATTGATAAAATAAGAGAGCATATATTTGTGGACTAAGAGAGTACTAGTTACTCCCTCTGTCCCACTTTAAGAGTCCCGTTTTACCATTTTTGGGTGTCCCACTTTAGGAGTCCCAATTGGAATATTCCATAAATGGTATCATGCTCCACATTCCACCCACCTTTTTCCTCTCACATTTTATAATAAAACTAAATAAAAAAGTATGACCCACATTCCACTATCTTTTTTCATCAACTTTTCTTTACATTTCTTAAAACACGTGCCGAACTCAACCGGGACTCCTAAAGTGGGACGGAGGGAGTACTACTTTATCCGTCTAATGCTATTATCATTTTTTTGGCTCATCCTAAACTACTTTGCATTATTTCTATTTAATAAGAGTTAATTAAATATTTTCTTATTAAGTGTCCCCTTACTACACTTAAGTTACTAATTTAATTACACAAATTTATTTAACGATTTCAATTAATCTCCAACCATCAATTTTATTCCAGTATATTATTTAATAATAATATAATTTCAATATATGCTTTTAATATTGGAACAATCTTTCCTCAAAATATTTTAATTAATTTTATATAAAATAATTATATAGTGTAATGTTTAAATTTATTTATTTATATTATTTATAAGTTATTTAAATATATGTTAAATATATAATAGTTTAAATTATTTCATTTGTAAGTGAATGTAAATACCAATTAGAATTCTAATATCATGAATATATTTATATTCTAATTTCAAAGTAATTATATAATAAAAATTAAATAATAAACAGAAAAAGTAAAACAGAAAAACCGGAAAGAAATATGACATAAAAGAAACATGCACTTACACTATTCATTATTTCCAAGATAAATACTCCCTATTTAATTTTACTGTACCCCTATTCATATTCATGCACAAGGGTAAATTAGTCTTGAAATATTGATACTTTTAAGATGGACTAATTTCAAGTAGATTAGCATTAAATGTACAGATTTTTATTAATATTTTATTTTTGTGACTTTTCATATTATGGCTATTTAGCATCATTGATACTCTTAAGATGGACTAATTTCAAGTAGATTAGCATTAAATGTACAGATTTTTATTAATATTTTATTTTTATAACTATGGCTATTTAGCATCAGTCTTATTTCTACCCTTTCCCTTTCTATCTATTTGAGTCGACTGGTCCCCATTTATGACTAAATTGACATTTCTATTTTCAAATGTGGTTGATATAGATCAGGTCAAATATCCTATATAATCAATAAGGGTTGTGATCAATGTCGAACCAATTTTAAAGACCGAACTAGAGGCCAAATTTGGGCCATTAGATCTAGTTTTTTTTATGAGATGTGCTGCTGTGAAAATTTTTTCGGCTTCATTACAAGCCCATTTTACTTCATTATATAGGTTTATTACTTCATTCTGTACTTCAAATGCTTCTACACATACTTCATTCCAATAATTTATTACATTATTCCATGTGTTTATTAAACCATATTAGCGTCATGGCGTTGGTGATAGATATTGTAGAGAGAAAGAACGGCACGCGACGCCGAAACCACATTTACGTACTGGAATGAAGTAAAAACCTACTGGAATGAAGTAAAAACCTACTAGAATGAAGTAAAAACCTACTGGAATGAAGTAAAAACCTACTAGAATGAAGTAAAAACCTACTAGAATGAAGTAATATATTCTGGAACGAAGTTAAATCTTCGTAACATGTTAGTATGACTTATTTACCTTCAGATGAATTAAAATAGGCTCGTGATGAAGGCGAAAATAATTTATAAATTTTTGTATCTTATCCATAAAAAATTAGATCTAAAAACCCTAATTTGATAGGGTTCGATGGTTCGATCTTTAAGAGTGGATTTGTGGATAATGGGACTCTAATCAATAAAGTGCTTGATAAGAAAACAATTGTTTCTTTACTAAAAGATGTCATGTCACATAACAATACCAACTTAACCGACCAATGTTTGAAGGAGGAAATTCGCATATATGTTTTCAAAGAAAAACACGTTGGATGCTAATTGCTGCAAAATTTAAAAATAAAAGTTCAAAACTAGTAGCATACATTGCCACAAACAAATATTTATGTTATATAATGCTGCCTCCGTCTCATTTAAGATGACTTACTTTTCTTTTTGGCTTATCCCAATTAAGATGACTCATTACTAAAAATGAAAACATCTTTATCTCTACTTTATTCCATCTTCCTTACTTTACTCTTTTCACTTAACACACAAAATAAAATTACATAAAATTCTCGTGCCGCCCATGGAAGGAGCCATCTTCCTTGGGATGAAGGAATATTAGTTTTTCATCCCAGACATTATATTAGACTTCATATTTATCTGTTTTTTCATAGATTAACGGTTAATCACATTCTGAGTTCATTGATAACATATTTATCTAGGAAAAAAACTAACATATTTAAACGTATAGAACCAAATAAGTTTTTTGAGCAGTTGTAAGAGACCAATTTTAGACCTTAAACGCGGTTGACTGTTAATTTTTACGGAATCATTAAAATACGGACTAAATATTTAGGTCCAAAAGTTAACATACTTAATGTATAGGATCAAAAAGTAGTTTTGAAGAAATGTATAGACCAATTTTGAACATTAATCTTTAAAAAATTAACAAGATTGTAAACCAGGAAAACACCAAAGTTAAAAGTATGCAATAGATATCATTCTACCACTCGTCCATTTTCAGTATCTGTTAGACTAATTAATCATATAATCTTCTCTATTACGATAAACTGAGGTACATGGAGAAAAACATAAATCATAAAGGAGAAACGTGTCAGACTCCATGAGTGATGATATTGTGTTGAGGTGGCTTTGAATCGATCTTAGTCTTCTAGACGATCATAAATGTTCTTCTCAATACACTGTAGATTGAATATAGGAATATGATTACGTTCTTCTAACATCTGGGGACCATAACTGTAACATCCCGATTTCCCGAACCCTAATTTTAGAGCCCTAGAATTTATTTTGATGACGTGGAGACGTGAATTAATTTATGAATGCATTTATTGCATGAGATGATGTGGCCGAGTCGAGTCTAGGGTTTGCATTGGAGGTTTGAAAAGTCAAACTTGTTGCTTATATGATGTGGCATGTGATTTATTAATTTATGAGATGAATTATTTGTTTAAGGGTGAGTGAGAATATTAGAGAAAATTTCCATAAATACTTGCCACCCAATTCTTGTGATTTTCGACCCCCTTGGCCTTTTGGAGGAGGAATTATAATTTTTCGGATTTAATTTAATTCTTGGGATATTTATCCAAATTAAATCCAAAACCCAATTATTCCTTATTTTTATGGAGAAAAATCGAGCCCCTTGTGTCTTGGTGATTTTCAAAAATCACCTATTGTGGGAAGGAAAGAATTATTTTATTTTAGTTAATCCCTTATTTGATTTCCTTCCATACCTAGAATTTAAATATTCTACCAAATCTTTCCATACCTCAAGAGATCTTGCCTTATTTTATTTTAGTTAATATTCAAAATATATTCCTTATGGGAGAACCCCAAAATACACGCCTACTACCCTATATACTTGGAGGATTTTATTTTATTTTGCTTCGTGATATTTTATTCTACTCCGTAAAATATTCAAAACGAAATCTTGGCTAATTAAGAGCCTAATTTTCGAAAATCATGGGATTTTGCCCTAGAGTCTATTTTTGTTAATTCTTCTTCCCTACTTCACAATATTTATTTATTTAATTGTGGAGAATAAGATCTTACCAAATATTCTATTTATTTACCTAAAGATTTTATTTAACTTTATAAATAAGGAGCCAAAAACATAACCCTAGCCATCACATAATTTTCGCCCCCTCTCATCTCTCCACTCTCTCTCAATTTTCTTCTACTTTTCTCCAATAATCCTCCATCTTTTGTGAAGAAATAGAGTTTGAACCTCAAGAATCTTGAAGAACCAAGTCTTTACTTTGTTTCTACCGTTCGTTTTTCTTAAAAAGGTATTCTTATGTTAATCTTCTTCTTTCTACACGATTCCTCTTCTTTCTAACCGATTAATCGGTATTCTTGAACCCTCATGCATCTTGTTTGAGTGAAAGTGGGATAAAAGGGATATGTAAATATGTATGCATGTGGTGTGTGTGTGTGTGTGCGCGTGTGCGTGCGTGCGTGTGTGTGCGTGCGTGTTGTGAGTGTGTGTGTGTGTGTGTATGTTGGCAAAATACTCTTGTGTGGCATACGTTGATGTTAGATCTAGAGTTGAGATGCGAATGGAATTTATATGATGATCATGACTTAAGTTTGATTAGTGATAATAAGATGAATCGATGGGAAAAGAAAAAAAAAAGCGTTGGGACATGCATGAATTAGGAGTTGTATTGAATCTGATTTGTGATATGTGCCTATGTGATTAAAAAGGTGAAACCTCAGTTGCGAAGCCGGATAACAAAGGAAAGAACATACTTGAAACCTAAGCAGTCGAGGTGGGCTTTACTCTTAAACTCTTTTATGTGCAAAATTTATGAATGTGGAGAAATAAGGGTGGTTTAACTGTTATGCCATGCCTATGTCTGTTTTATCGTGATATTGTGCGTCTGATGCCCAGTTTGAGAGTTCGCTCCATTGGGCTATAGGGCTATGGATATGTTTAACGAATTCGGGTCTGAGTATGGGCCGCAAACCCTACCAGGCTGTGTACACGAGGGAATCGGGAGCCGTCCTTGCTAGTCGGCCGGTCTCGTGGGCGAAAAGTGTGGCCACACTTTCGTCGCACCATGGAAAGATTGTGATTGTGGAATTTTGATGAGAAAAGTGGGGAGTTATTTTTGACTGGCCAGTCTATTGGAAAATATATTTTGTGATACTCGTGATATTCTCTTACAACTGCTTAAAACTCGAGTTCACTTGGTAAGAGTGGCATAACTTATAAAATATTTTGGCAATGAGCTCACTGAGTATTTCAGAATACTCAGCCCTGCATGTGTTTTCCTTATGTGCAGGTTGAACGATGACGAGCGGTGGCGGGTGTTGAGCATGATAATTAATTAAGATGGTTGTTTTGAACTTCAAGCGTAGTTGTATCTTCATACATAGCTACTCTTTCTCTTGGTCGCTTTCCGCTGAGTTCTTGATACACTTATGTTTATTTCGAATATTTTGCACTCTCCTTTCGGTTTAGAGGCCTTAGACATCTTGTGATTTTTATCTTGGAGACTATGTCATACTCTTGAGATTTTTTTATCGTAATTTATGATACCTTCCTTTTTCTTATTCAAGCTTCTAGTTTAAGTTGTTGTGTTACATGCTCTGATAGTTCTTTCTAATCTTTTGGTCAGCACTCTTTAAATGGAACCCTAGCCTTTGTTCATTTCTTTGAGTCTGTTTTGGTAGCAGTCTCCGCATTTATTGTACCCTAGGAGGGCGGGCTGTTACAATAACTCTATCTTATATAGAAAATATATGTAGATTGAATATAGGAATATGATTACGTTCTTCTAACATCTATGGACCATATGTTAGGTTTGGTATACTGAAAAGCATGTTTCGAGCAAGTTTCGCTCGAATAGAATCTTGCTTGTATACGTAAAACTCTACAATCCACTTTGAACCCGATTCAGTATTATTCGAGCAGTTCCGCACGAATAGAATCACTATTATTATTACATTGTGTTTGTTTGTACATTTATAAGATGTTTTATAAACATTTAAATGTATAAGAAGCAAACAAAGTCTAAGACTTTTGCTTAGTAGACCGGTTGTGGGCGTCGTCCACTTTAAGGTAACACGGTCAGATCTATGCAATGCTTTGCAAAAGAAAAAGAAGAATTTCACAACCTAGATAGGCTTTGGCTACCTATCGTTAAAGGTTGCTATGTCAGTCCGCATATTTCTAAGCCTTACTGAAATAAGATGACATTGGTGTGGTATAGCACTGAACGGATCTAACAGCAAGACGTGTCTTTATGCTATCTACTGAAAGACTAGGTCTTGATAAAATACTATTTCTTAATCTACATATGTTAGCATTGAGCATACGGTATTGATTATGCACTACTTTGACTTATCAAATGGTGCGGGTTTTTCGCAACCCAATAATCCTGATATATTGGGTAGTGGTGATTAATATCTAGCGGTGCTAGGATTGCTATTATGTTGAAACGTGCGCGAGGTGAGTCTCGTTTGATAATGTCCTCAAGAGGAGCTCGAACAAGGTTTTATTATTCGAAAAACTGGCCAGTTGGAGTTTTATTACTCTATGAATAATAAATAAATGTTTCTTGCTAAGTCCACTCTTGGAATTAATAAGATATTAATTAATTAAGTCCATAGCAGACATTAATTAATTATGGACATTTATATCTTAAGCGCGGGAAATAAGTAATAAATAACGGAAACCCGGATTACTTGTAATTTCGGATTTGGATGGGGAGAGTTCAATATTACTTCTGTAGTGGCTGCTCGTAATATTCCAATATAAGCTTGTATTAAATTTTGAGTTCAATTTAATTAGTAAAAAACTAATTGGGCGAGCCCATATCCAAAACCTTCCATAGATCCCTGTTTGGGCCCAAAAGGAACTTAATATAAATAGGAGAATAAAGGAGACAGAAAAATACAATTTTCATACTTGAAATTTTCGAAATTTTCGGCCCCCCAGCTGAAGGAGATTTCGATTTCTACTCCTTTTTCCCAAAAGGATTTCTTCTATCTTCTTTATTCGAGTCCTAGTATTTTGATAAGATCAGCCCACCCTGATATCGAGATACAGTTCGGGAACCAGAGAGAAGATCCGTGGTCTAGTATTGAAGATCATCACGTGGAGAAGGCGCGAGCAATCGACGATTCTTTAGAGAATCAAATCGGTAACTCTAAACCGTAGAATTCATGTTTTAGGATTTACTTTCTTTGAGCATGAATTATTTGCGTTCTAGCATGCAATTATCTGCTTAACATGTGAATTGATTAATCGCATAATCAGTCAAATAGATCCTACATCTGATTTATTTGTTTTGTACAAGTCTTCCGCTATGCAAGGGGCACCAAACCCCAGCACCATAATCCTATCTTATATAGAAAATATATGATCATTTATTCTCTATTTCGTCCATCAACAAATATAGATTAAATTAGTCCATAATAGAGATTAAGTATAGTATCCAGACTTAAGGTCATAGTAATAATTTAATACTACAATTAAGCCCATAAATTAAACTTTAATAGATTATTTTAATTGATCAACTTAAAAGATGGTTATACACATTAAATAAGTCATATGGCAGTCTAATAATTCTAGCAATCTCTCACTCGGGCAACACATGATATTGTTTGTATTAACCGAATGAACTTATAATGTGCTATCAGTTTAGTATATTCCAAACCAATCTTATTATTAACAATATAAACATTGGACTAAAGAGACGGTTATCACAACATACATTATTAAACTCATCAATAATCACAAATGCAAACATAATCAACAATATATCGATTATGGAGCATAATATGAAATTTTCAAACAATGTGATCAAACATGTCAATTTCCAACATGTTCTACCTAATTTCTTAGTGAGATCAATACTAAAAAATCAAATAGTAACATGTGAAGTAGAAAAAAATCCAAAGAAAACATAACCAACAACATATCAATTAGATGATTAAAGTGTGAACAGGGTTATTCATCACAATATATATAGTTCAAACAAAAATATGATCGAAATTAGATTGACGGGCCTCATATATCGTTGAAACCAAATATAGTTAATACTAGAAAACAGAAGTAAAAATAGATCTAAATAATTAAGATAGTTAGAAATATTATTAATAACCACAGGGGTGTTATATTGCTAATTAATTCTTAAATTGCTAACTACAACTAAATTATATGCATTGGATCATTAAATCAATGCACAAGATCATTCATTTGCGAATATCAATAAGAAGCACAAAAATATCAATTAGGGGTATTAGTGTCAATTAACAATAAGTTAGTTTTAACTAACTTTTAAAAAATATCTCTAAATTTTAAATGATTATAACTTTCTCAATTTATATTATTTTTTTATAGAAAATATATCAAATTAAAGATAATTTTATAAGGATTTCTAACGAGATCTCACTTGCATATGTTCCGATGTCAAAATTTGAATTTTTTTTTTTTAACTTTCGTATTTTTCAAGTACAGTTTTATGTCAATAAACCTATCATAATATGTCAATATAATACATATAAAATGTCAATACTAAATTGTATTGACATTTTCAATAAATCGTATTGACATTTTTAATACACTATATTGACTTTTTGATAAAAAATCATAATTTTGGTAGTTTTCTAATCTTTTTAAATGTAAATAATAATAAAATGAAATTACTGATACGCTCGGATTTTGTACTATTTTAAGGCCATTATTTGGTCCGTTTTTTATGTCAAAGACACTCTACACGTCCATTATTTGTATATTTTATCTATTTTGGTATTTTGACGTGTTTTGTGAGAAATGTGCATAATTGAGCCGAAAAAGGGAGTCAAAATGCCAAGTCTGGAAATCTGGAGTCAGACGGCGACCGGCGACCGCCGCAAAGTTGTACGGCGCCTGGCGGCCAGAGCAATTCAGCAGCCCGCCTCGGAAAAATTACACTTGGAAGAGAGTCTCGCCCGGCTACCGCCGGAAGTCGTGCAGCGGTCCGCCGCCGAAGGAACAGAGACTCTGGACTCCAACGCGGCGAACGTCGTCCAAGATGCGGCGGCCCGCTGAAGAAAGGCGACGAATCCGATTAGCCCTAGATCTGCTCCAAGATTTATCATATTTTGAAGATCTTTTCCTTCTACAATAAGGATTGGCTTTCCCCTATAAATAGGACCTCAAGCTTCATCAACCATAGAGTTCTTTTTTGCAAAATAATTCACAGAGATCGAAAGCTAGAGTACTTCAATCGCGCAAGGAGTTGAAGAAGGATTTCAAGAACATCAAGAACGACAAGGATTTAACCTACGGGTTTTATTAGCTTTAGTTTTATGTTCAATTTGTCTTCCCTTCAATCTATGTGTATAGCTAAACTCATAGGATTCTATGGATGTGTTAGTAACGACTTTGGTTATACAATTCTTTTTTCTATTTAATATCCGTTTTGTTTTTATTCCCTAAGTTAATCTTGATGCTTCATGATTGAGTGACACAATCGTGTATGATTTAATATAGCTTGCTTCATAACTGTGAGAGAGTTCTAGCGAGTTAGATCCACTTAGTAGACGCTACAGTTAGCTTCCCTTAAAATGACACTGTTAATTGAAAGTGAGGACTTTTCAAGGATTTTAGGAGCTTTATGGAGTTACGTATTAGGATTGACAACCCTAATTTTGTAATCAACGTTCGCATGAGCATAAGCTAGGTGACTCGTCCTACCAAAGTAATAACTGTGCTAGGGTATTGTAGTTTTGGAATTTGTATAACCATAACTGTGAACGCACATCCCTGAAATTTCCTTATCTCTATCGTTTGTCTCTGTGTCTTAATTGCATTTAGTTGTTATTTGCTTTCAATTGTTTTCAGTTTTCAAAAAGTTTTCAAAACCTTCCGTTCTTCCATATAGTAATTGAGTTTTAGTAGGAAATAGATAGTCCGTGTTTGCCTTCCCCGTGTTCGATATCCGGTACTGACCGTTAGTTATACTATATATACTCTGTATATTTGTAGGTTTATTTAGTGCTAAAAAATAGTGCATCAATTACACATGACAATTTCTAGACCACTAAATCTCTACATATGTTATTGTTTTTTTAAATTAATTGTAATTAGCAATTAAAGATTGAGTTAGCGATTGATCACTTTCCTGATTCGAGGTATGTTGATAGATGCAAAGTTAAATAGAATAACATTTCATTTAACAGAAAAATAGCCTTTATTATTACTGAAGAAACATAGAGTAAGTATTAAGTGTGTATATCCATGCATGCAATTGCAAAATAAAGGTGCACTCATTAATGTAATTTGAACGGTGAACTATATTATTTGGCAAGTGACATTACTCCTCTGCTTTAGTTGTATTCTTCTCAGAGTAGAAGTCGTGCCTGAAATTGAAAATTTCCATATCCATGTTTCAGAATATTGATCACGTAGACGTAGATAATAGATATAAAAAAATTATTAAATTAGTTGAAACACTTGAAGAATACATTAACTTAGTACTTTTTATAAGCTGACATTTACAGTTAAAAAAATTTAATTAGAGCTACAACACCTTGTGTACTCGCTCGCGGACTGGGACAAGTAAAATTATAATATAAGGTAATATTAACAAAAAGTTATTACCTGAAAATACTATTAAATTTTCTAAACTTTAGAAGCTTTATAAATAATATGAGAGTTAGGGAAATGACTACATTGTAAAAAGCCTGATAATATCTCCTAAATAGCGAGCACCATGCATAATTTATTATGAATTCTCACATAAAAATGATCAATCCTTAACTAAGCATAGTCATAATTATAATTTGATCAGGATAAAAGTAACATTAACATACATATGTGTAATATGAAATCATATAATTAATTATAAAGTCGCAAACCTAAATTAACATATAGAGTACTTACCAAGACTTGCGGGCAAGTTGACAAATCCCTGTGGCTGACATTCCCAAGCTCACACCGAATAAGTTCCAATTTTTCTTTGACAACAAATTGATCATTTTCAATTACTAGTAGTATTTTCTTTAATTGCTTTACAACTACAATTAATACACTTCAATGAATACAGAGAATATTTATATTGGTAGACCTAGTTCAACTATGTCGTACACATTCGGTTTTACTTAGATCAATTTGTACTAGTAAACTAAAAATAATCATCATTGCTACTATACTCAGTTAATTTGATAATAAATAAAATTGAGCATATCTCCAACTCAATTTTGTCGGTCTTATGGCTACATTTTATACAAAATTAATTTGATTGTTTTCTTTTTATTTGCGCTATAATCATATATCTCTATCTCTATCTCTGAATTCAAACTATATCAATTCGCTCTCTATATCTCTTAATTCAAATTATATCAATTTAGTTATTGAGATAGATATATTCATGCATTTTGGGAAGATCTCGTTTTATTTCCAATTCCAATCCGATGCAAGTATTAATATTGCAAGCTGTTAGTTTAATTCTTATGTTGAACAATTCCAAACAAATGTGAAGTTATTAAATTTTTATGTTAAACATTGTGCATTTTATGTATAGACCATAATTTGTTTCAACAATATATACACCTAAACATACAAAAAAAGTGATACTCCCTTCGTCCCAAAATAAGCGAGTCATATTCCTTTTTGAAATGTCCTACTATAAATGAGTCACAATTTAGCAAAAAAGCTTTCCCTTACTTTATTCTCTCGTTACTTCTCTACTTTTTCTCTCTTTCATATATTACTTTCTCTACTTCAACTCTTTAAATATCAATTCCTTAGTTCTCTTGTTCAAAAGAAGTGATTCGCTTATTTTGGGATGGAGGAAGTATGTATTTATTTATTTTTTAGGAGAGTGGTGGGTTTACTAACCGGGGTAACTATAGTACTGTAACGAGCCCATATGAGTCCAGAAGCAGCAAGAGCTATAAAAGACATCATTCGGTTTTAAGTATTTAATTAAATTGACAAGAATTATAAACGCAAAGCATACCTATTTGTTGAGGATATGAGATGCTTTCATGTGGCTTACTAAAATCTGCAACGTTTGCTATTGTTAAACCCCATTTGAAGGTTGGGGCCCAGAAGTGAACTGCATAATGTGTAATAGTATTACTAGTTAAGATTAAATTGACATTCCACTAGCTATTGAAACACAAAATAAAACATTAATTCCTAATTAGATGGAGAGAAAGGATAGGAGAACTACTGGTTTTGGGGCCGGCAGGATGATTCCACAAGGAGGAGGCTGCCATTAATGGTTGACTTGGAACTCAAACATCAATTAATACACCTCTATTTATATAGAGCTTAATTGAATGAATACTGCCTCCCTCATTAAACAAAAATCAAAGTCAACTATCTTAACTAGAGGTGCCCACAGTTCCGGAACCGGCGGTTACGGTTTTAGAAATTGCAGAACCGGAACCGAACTGCGAGGGAGTTTCGCGGTTACGGTTCCGGTTCCAAAACTCCCAGCGGTTCCGATCCGGCGGTTTTTTTTATGGTTTTTCATGGTTCCGAACCGCCGGTTTTTTGCGGTTCCGGCTTGGTTTCATGGTTTTCCGGCAGTCTTTCGCGGTTCCGATTTGGAACCGGTTGTTCCGGCACGGTTTCGATTCGAAAATTTTTTAACATGAACCGAACCACGGTTCAAAAATTGACAGTTTTGAAAAGGGGAAAATTCTCACGGTTTCGGTTCGGAATCGCAACTGGCGGTTACGATTTCGGTTTTAACCGCCGATTCTGTAAACCTTGGGCCAAGTCTAATCTTAACCAACTTAATTAATTTTTTTCGTATTAACAACTACACATAAAAAATCTGTTTTCTTCAAAACTCAGACTACTTGTGCAATAATGTCTATACTTTATTTCAATGACTACCAAAGTTTTTATTTGGTGCAGTCAAATCAACATTAGTTTAACTCAATAATTTCTATATTGTATAAAATTAATTTCTATATTGCTTCTTCTGTATAAAAAGGTGGTTATAGTAGTATAAGTTATAAATAAATTGATGTATATAGATAATAAAGTGGGGATAACTTTTTATAAATAAAAATGTATATATTCTTATGGGACGGGCGGAAATAAAAAGTATACATATTTTTATGGGACGAATGGAATATATTTATACTAATACGACAGAACTTTTGAAGTCAAACCTCCAGCGATAAAATACAACAACTAGTCCTATTTTTTTCATTCATTAATTTTATGATTAATGTTCAAGGTTTGAACCAAATTAATGAGTGGGTCATTAATTCATTAATTATTGGAAAATTAGTAGAATCCTAAAACATGGTTTAACTTTGGCCATTTTAATAACATCAAATTTTATAATGTACGAAAAATTCGATGAAAATAATATAAACCCAGATTAGAAAGATTTATGAGAACTACATTGAAATCTGAAAACTCGGTTTTTGTGCATTTTCGCTTTCTTCACTCGTATCATCTTTGTTTATCATTGTGGCTTGTTCAAGTTGGATTGTCAAACTGATCTGGATGGCCAATTGTACACCTTCTACCTGTGAACACAGATGAGTGGGTCCAGTGGAGATTCAGGCTGATAAACTGTACTCAATCTGACTTGAGTGAGATGAATGGAAGAACTCGAAAGCGTGTTTTCAAAACCTTAACCCACAATACTATTAACTAATATAGGGAAGTAAGGATCGATCCCACAGAGATGATGTGTTTAACATTTGATTGCTAGACACGAAATGGGAATGGCTGCGGCCACACTTTCTAGGGGTGGGTTAAGTTAAACCACTTGACTTGAGAGATTAAACAATTCAAACTGATCTACTCACTAGACAAAACTAAAACTACTTGATCAACTCAACTAAACTTTTCATAAATGGACAAACAACATAAAATGAACGACTGTCAGTCTCCTGCAAAAAGTACTGTAAAATAAAACTTTTCTAACAACTTCATCTTCCTCACAAGATCAACATGAAAAGTAGAGTGAAAAACAGATCTGAAAGGTTACGAAAAACGAAACATCATAACAACTTGAAAACTTAAATCTAATCCTAAAATCTAAAGTACGAGTACGTAAACTCGAAACTAACCCAAGATCATGCAGAAATAAAACATTAGCTACTAGATCTAGACATCCTAAACATATTTACCCATACTTTCCTTCACAACTAAACAGAAACTGAACTCAAAAACTCAAATCTGACCAAATCAACGCGAAACAAAACATTTTGAGCTAAGACAAGCAACATAAAACGGAAACAGAAAACAGATCAGAAATACATGCATGAAAAGAGAACATATCAACTGAAAATGAAACCATAACTCTAAAATTACTAAAACGAAAACATCCGGAGTCGATAACATCAAAAGTAAACTGAAAATCAACAACTAAAGCAAGCGGAGACATTTTAGCTTTAGGTTTTAAACTGGAAATTGGGCTGGAAATTGGGCAAACGACGACAAAATTTTAGCTTTAGAAGGCACGGATTATGTGTCATCATTTTGATTATATAACAAGATAGGAGAAAAATTAAAAAGAACAAATGACGTCGTTTTGCCTTACGTTTAAAAAGAAAGTTCAGGCAAGGCCACCTTTAGAAGATATAAAAAGGAGGCACGAACAATGAGTCGTCATTTTGATTATATAAAAAAATAGGAGAAATCAAAAAGAACAAACGACGTTGTTTTGGCCATATATTTTAAAAATAAAAATAAAAAGAACAAACGACACCGTTTTGACCTTATATGCACCAAATGGATAGATAAATGGAAAAGAACAAACGACGCCGTTTTGGCCTTATGGTTTAATAAAAAGGTTCAAGCATTGCCGCTTTTATATAATATAAAAAGGAAAAAAAAAAGAAAATAAATGGAAAGAGCAAACGGAGACATTTTAGCTTTAGGTTTTAAACTGAAAATTGTGCTAAGGACGACGAAATTTTAGCTTTAGAAGGCACGGATTATGTGTCATCATTTTGATTATATAACAAAATAGGAGAAAAATTAAAAAGAACAAACGACGTCGTTTTGCCTTACGTTTTAAAAGAAAAAGTTCAGGCAAGGCCACCTTTAGAAGATATAAAAATAGAAGATATAAAAAGGAGGCACGAACAATGAGTCGCCATTTTGATTGTATAACAAAATAGGAGAAAATTCAAAAAGAACAAACGACGTCGTTTTGGCCGTACATTTAAAAAAAATAACAAACGACATCGTTTTGACCTTACATTTAAAAATAAAATAAAAAAAGGCTCAGGCAACGCCGTTTTTAAAAGATAAAAAATGTAAAAGGGAAATAAATGGAAAGAATAGTTAAATAAGAGAAAAATAAAATGACCAAACAACGTCGTTTCATCCCTATATTTTGAAAAAAAAAATGGCCCGGACAGCGCTGCAAGGCGCTTCCCGGGCCATAAATAAAGGTACAACTATAGAAACTCTTTTAACACCACAATCTACTTTAATACAATTTCTCTATTATGAATACTAAAATACAAGAAAATTGATTAATACACATTAAAGAAACTAGACCAACCTCAAGGAGCAAATGCTTCAGGCTTCCAATATGGGCAGCCTCAACTGCATTGTTCCGCCAACGGCCGGAATAGCTTTGATCCAACCAGAGGCCGGATAGAAGGCTACCGAGGCGATCCTCGATCCAGATAAGATGGCATATGACATCAACTTGATGGCTCTTCCTACTATCCGGACCTGGCACAATACCCAAAATCCTGGCTCGTAAAATTGTGTGATGCTTGAACATTATCACCGGCAATTAACAAGCAATCTTTTTCCAATTGCGGAATTTTGCAGCAGATGCACCATCCGCAGTTCTCCCTCATGGTGGTGGCCAGAGCCATATCTCTAAGATTCGGCCACAAAAATGCAGCATACTTGTTGGAGATCACCCTCATCTGCCTCCCAGTTATCTCTCCTGCTGATTTCGTCGCTTGCTCTTCTTCTGACCATTTTGAGGCCAACCCCTTGGAGAACTTGTATGACATACGAGCAAACCCGTAGAGATTGGCGTAGTTTGCCACTTCCGAAGAGCTGGTTGATGCACCGGCACCAGCTCCTTCATCTCTAGGGTTTACCGTGTCCTCGGGAACTTCAGAACTGACTCCAAGAATTAAGTTCCAGTTCCTCCGGATTGCACTTGCTATTACGTCATACACACTGGATGATGCCTCTAGCGCTGCAACAACAGCTGACATATCGTCTTTGTTGTACAATGAAAACCAGTAGTTGTCTTCACACAAGTCCACCCTGCAAATAATCGCGGTAGAGTGTGAGCTATATGTAAGTTCGGACCATATGTTAAAAACACTGAAAGGTAGTTACATAAAGTTAGAGTGTATATACGAATTTGTTGTTGTGACAACTTACACGAACAAGTAACCGCATCAGTTGTAGTAGTGTCGGGCATAAGCATCAACCCCGAGCAGCTCCATTCCTCAGATAGACTTACTCAGCTGGTAAGACGCATCCCTCTCAATGGTGCACTCAGGGAAAATCCAATCGCCATCGGGCAATTGGCTGGTGACGACCCCAACGCATCTAGCATGAAACGCAGCAGGGCAGCCGTCACAGCAGATCAAGTTACCATCTGTTTTACACAGATAGCACTCGTCGCCATTCCCATCGGCTACGAAGTCGTTCAGAAACTCCTTCCGCTTATTCTTCTTTCCTTTGAAGCTGAAATAGCGAGAGTTCCAGCTCTGCTTCTCCGCCATGAGCGCCCTCTTGTGGGCCTCGGCCTTGAAAGCCTTTGATTCAAAGACGTCGTCGCAGAGATGGCGTAGGATGGCGACCTTTGCTGGGGCCGGCATTGCGTAGTACTCGCTCTGGAAGAGATCCAAACCAGGGATGTGCTTTGGACTGTGGAAGAGGAGGTACTCTATAAGGAATACCGGCCACGTTATCAAGTCCAGCAAATCCCACCTGCGTTGTCAAAAATTGTTAGTAATAGTTTTGAGCCTTAGCATCATGATAAAAACTGTTTCTTGTTTATCCATAGGTCGTTTATTTGAATCATCACTAAAAATAAAATTTAAATTAATTTTTTTTAAAATTAAGAATTAAATTAAAACATTTTCATTTAAAATATATTGACTAAATTATTCAACTTAATTTGACCAAGATTAAAAAATTAATCGAAAATTTAATTGAATTTATATCCTTAACATCATGGTTAAAATTATTAGAAAACCAAAGGAAGAATAGCATTTTAGTTACTAAGTTCCGAATAAGTTACTAAAACATCGTCGTTTTTTAACATGAAGGCAAATTTAGCAAAATCAGATGAAATTGAAAATATTGGTATGTCATCTTTTAATTTGTTTAAAATTAAAAACAATTTGATGTCATGCAACTTCTACCTGAGGCACACAGATGCAAACGCGAATTCTCCATCAGCGAGGGATGTGAGATGTGATCTGAGCGCCAGATGTACAGCGTCGAACAGCGGCGTCGAGTCATTGCGATCTGGAACGGGCTCACGAGCAGCGCGACACTGAAGTATCTCACAAACGCGTAGACTGAGAGGAAATCTACCATAGAAGCTCCACCGATATCCAGACTGGTGGAAGAAGCCGGTGCTTGGAATTGCATGAGACGATTGGACCCCACATACAATTGATAATCCATAGCTGTAAAATCTAGATTCAGATCGATTTCTCTGGATTTTTGGTGTGGAATCGATTTCTCCGTTGAGAATGTAGTTCAGTACTCCCTCGTTCAAGTCCACCACCTCCCTTCGCATCGATGTTTCCGGAAACATTCAGATCGAAATTCCGGCCAGATTCACGAGGATTTTTGTTACAGACGTGCTCCGTAACAAGTCCGGGAAGCTAACTTCTCGTTGGATAAAAGTCAAAACCGGCACCCGGAGAAGGGTCGGCGGTGCTAAACAATGAAACGATAAAGTCCGGCGCCCTCGCAAGCAGTGGCGGACGCAGGATTTTAAAGGTGGGGGGTCCAAACGTATTCCTAGTACTAGGGTATTTTTTGTGTCGATAATTTAGAGAATCAATTACAAAAGATAGAGATATGGGTAAGGTGATTGTTGATAGATGCAACGTCAAAAAATAACTGTCAAAAAATAAAAAATAAATTATTGTAAGAAAAGACTTGAATTGTACTCTAATTATAGCTAAATAAAAATGTAAAACAAAAAAGTGATACTACAAATAAGAACACATAAAATAAATAATAGAGAATCAATATAAAATGTATGAAATTTTTTTAGTATAGCGAGAATAAGATTCTAAAAGGCATATATTAAAGTATAATTTTTATAAGATCTATTGTAAATAAGAAACATAAGGAAAAGTAAATAAGAAAAATAAGGGAAAATAAAAATAATAGGAAGAATCAGTAAAAAAGGCTAAAACCTTAAATAGGGGGGTTGGTTCTGATTGGAATTGATATCTGGGCAATCACTTGCCAGGGCTGGTAAAAAGCCAACTGGGCTATTGAACTATTTAAAAAAGCTTTTAATATAGATAATACATAATCATTAGTAAAATGGTTGGGGTTTCCATGGGTCCCCCATGACCCTCTTTAGGTCCGCCACTGCTCGCATGGGTCGGCGGTGAGACAAATAGAGTGGCGTATAGCACACTAAACAAAATGATATTGTATTTCAATAATTGATTGATTGAATCCAAATGATAACAAGAGACCTATTTATAAGTCTAGAATTCGAACCTAACTTATATGGGAATGATATGGTGAATCAAAATACTAGATTAAATAAAAAGATATGGGAGATATGGAATGGTCTCGTATCAACTCCCTCGCAGTTGAAATTCACCTTGTCCTCAAGGTGGAAACTTCGAAACAAAGAGAGTCGAAAGTTCTCCTCCTGGATCAAATACGCACGGTCAATGTTGGTAATAGATAAGACTTTGTATCCGAAAACTGAACCATGATTTAATTTTGGCTGTGAACAAAATATGGGATCTTGAGCACTTGGAGTGAACATTTGTTGCTCTAATATGACCATTCGATTGACTGTGAACTAGAATCATAGTGAAATCCCCATGGCAAGAAACATACTTGTCAAGTAAAGTCTCCAAATCAACTTTTATCTCCACTTTCGGATGTGTTGGAACAAAAAGATCACCAATCTTGTCATCATATGCCTTGACGAGCACTGGCAGTAACTCATTTTCATTCTTGAGGTTCTCTTCAACGGACTCGTTGTTTGGAATATCAAGAGTAGCGCCATCATTGGGAACACCGGTAATGTCATTGGGAGGATCATCACCCAATACTATTACGGGAGTGATATTGGTTTTCTCTTCGGCTAGATTTTCGTCACTAGTGTTCTCCTCAAACCACGCGTTCAAATGGGTAAGCAATGCAGCTTGCTCCAACCTATAAACACGTAATTTCTCATTGTAATCGTCGATGGCGGCTTGTTGGACAGGCGAGAGCGATCGAACCTTGAGGGCGGGATTATTGGTGAGACCTCGCTGCTGGGACGATTGAATAAACTTCTTGGGTTGTTGAGGCGGGTGCAACGAACAGTCAGAGACCGGCAGCGGGCGTGGGGGCTGATATTCCGGCAGCGGAAGTGGATGATAACCATCATCGAAATTCCGTGGCTGCCCATATGAATCCGGGTCTGTATATGGTGGACACGGGGGCTGGTAGTCAAGCAGCATTATGATTTCGGTATTGGGATTTTGCTGCTGCTGCTGCCCGTAGGCATAGCGCCGCTCCTGCTGCTCGTAGGCGTGCAGACGCCGCTGTGTGGGCCAGCCGGTTGGGGGCGAGCGTTGTCGTAGCAGTGGCGGCCAGCCGGGAGGCTGTTCGTGCCAGGAGGAGTGATCGTGCTGCCATGTGCGACGCGGTGTGTACTGTTCCTGCTGCCATTGCTGATAAACAACGTTTCGACGCCGGCGATTGATTTCTTCCCAACGTGATTCCAACTTGTCGAATCGGGCCATGATGCAATCGAAACCCTGGGTTAGGGAGTCGAGCGGCTGTTGTTCTGTCACAGGTAACGGCTCCAGCGAGGCGTCATCACGAGGCGAAAGTCGCCGCTGACTGATGTGTTCCTTCCGTCCGATGCCGGGGTTCCGTCGCGAGGGACCAATACACACTTCAGGGGTTGGTGGAATTCCCCATGCTGATTTTCTTTGATTCCTTGACATGAGTGGTGGATAAAATAAGAAGCATTGATCGGTGGGTTTTTTGATGAAAAAGGTGTTTCTCTTTGTTTTTTTTTGTATTTTTTGTTTTTTTGTAGGTTACAGGAGGAAGAAGATGGAAGTTGTGCACGAAATGAAAGCACCAGTTGTTACAGACGTGCTCCGTAACAAGTCCGGGAAGCTAACTTCTCGTTGGATAAAAGTCAAAACCGGCGCCTGGAGAAGGGTCGGCGGTGCTAAACAATGAAACGATAAAGTTCGGGGCCCTCGCAAGGGTCGGCGGTGAGACAAATAGAGTGGCGTATAGCACACTAAACAAAATGATTTTGTATTTCAATAATTGATTGATTGAATCCAAATGATAACAAGAGACCTATTTATAAGTCTAGAATTCGAACCTAACTCATTGAGCAAGAAAATAAATATATATGGGAATGATATGGTGAATCAAAATACTAGATTAAATAAAAAGATATGGGAGATATGGAATGGTCTCGTATCAATTTTCTAGATCTGCTCCGACGCCGCCGCTGCTCATGGGGCCAAAACCGGGCGGCGGCGGCGGCGTGAGGAAGAGCGGATAGAGCTCCGTCAGCTGCATCTCCTTGGATTCGTCGCCGCCGTCGAAGCCGGTGACGGCGGAAAAGGCCACCACGGTGCCGAAGCAAGCGGCGCGGCCTCCGAAATCCTTCCTCGCCACCTTGAGTCCGACGTAGTCCATTTTTGCTCAATAAATGAATTACTACCTCCGTACCCCAAAATTTATCCCACTTTGACCCGACATGAGTTTTAAGAAATATAATGGAAAGTGGGTTGAAAAAGTTAGTGGATTGTAGGTCCTACTTTTATATAATACTACCTCTGTACCCCAAAATTTGCTACACTTTGACCCGACACGGGTTTTAAGAAATGTAATGGAAAGTGAGTTGAAAAAGTTGGTGGGATGTGGGTCCTACTTTTAAAGTATTAGTTTTATAATAAAATGTGAGTATGAATGAGTTAGTGGAATATGGGGTCCACTACCAAAAATGGTAAAAGTGAAGTGTATCAAATTTTCAGGGACGGACTAAAATAGTAAGCTGTATCAAATTTTCAGGGACGGAGGTAGTAGTTTTATAATAAAATGTTAGTAGGAATGAGTTAGTGGAATACGTCACTACCAAAAAACGATAAAAGTAAAATGGACAAATTTTGAGGGACGGACGGAAAAATGGGACAAATTAGGTACTAGTAAATTATTGGTGCTCTAACTCAAAACAACACAATCAAATGTAGTAATTGAAAATTAAATGAGTTCAATCACTAAACTCGAATTGCAGAAGAATTTTGAGAGAAAGAGAGAATACTGAAGAGGTGAAGAAGCGTTCTGAGTTATGATATAGTGATGATAGTGTGTGGCTATTTATAGTAGTTCGATTATGCCAATTTACAAAACTCGATGCGCAAGGTACTACCACCTCTTTTTCTTTAATTTTAAATTGATTGACGGATAAGATTCCATCTGTATGCTTTGTTATTTCAGGGTATCAATAATAATACCAATACCGTACTGATTCTTTTTGTGGTTATAATAAAACGTTTAGTTTGAAGATAAAATATTTTATCAATAAATTTATGCTTTTTCGTCACAATTGTATGCCTTTTTGCTAATTTATTTATTTTTTTCCTTTTTACATTATTTAATTTTATTTATGTGTTGAATTTTTGAATTTTCAACTCTGGATTTTATTTTGAACGGATGGTTGTATTTCTTCAATTTTTGCACCTTTTGATTTGCCTTTTTTTGTATATTTATTTAATTTTAATTTGCATTCGTCATATTGAGATAGGAACGTAGTTAATGCACAGTTGGAGTGCTTGAAAATATTAGCATATTCAGAGCTGACATTGATATATTTCAGTTGAAAGTATTAACAATATAAATTAAATAAAAAAATACTATGATTAAAATTTACGAAATACAAATTAACTAAGGAGTGAAAACAAATCCTAATTCCATTACTTTTATTTTAATATTATGGTATTCCTTTTCCATTTTGGATAGTTTCAATTAATTTACATGTGATTATTAATCTTAATATACCATAGTAAGTTGGGTTACAAATGCAAATTTTTAGTTGGAAAAATAGGAATCAATAAGCCAAATATATCTCTAGAAGTCGTTGTTATTGTACCATCGTTTATTCGAGTTTCATGCTCTTATGGGTCGGGAAATTCAAATTTTATGGTTAGAATGGGTTATAACTTATAAATAACATTTAATTAAGGTTCATCCGGGCTTATATAATATAGATAGTGTTTTAACATAAGATTTGATCATTATATTTATGTTGATAGCATTAGTTAATTATATGGGAACAAATGTGTGATATTACAAATTTTTGGACGGCATTTATTCTATTATATGATTATGTTAATAAATATTTATAAAACATTAATTTGTTTCTTAGTAACCCCTTTGTTTTTCAAAATAAAGTATCTTTTAACTTTCTTCATTTACTGTATACTTAAATTTAAATGAGTTATGGGCGTTGTTCCAATTTTTATGTTGAATGAAAAATTTTAAATTTTATTCTTTTTTTTATTTTGAAAATAGTTTTCTTTTTGTTTATTTATCTCTTTTTTTTTGTATTTTTTTGAGTTGTAACTGAAATTTTAAGTATATGTTAAGAATCAAATTCAATTTTCGGGTTGTATTCCTAGCTTTTTCACCTAATATTGTATAGTGAAATTTCGTCTTTTTCTTTGCTTTAAATTTTATAGCATAACTAAAAGGTAAATTCATGCATGACTTTGAAGACTTTTTATAACAGAAAACTTTGATTTGCCTTTTTTTAGGTATATTTATTAAATTTTGAATCTACATTCATCGTATTGAGATAACAACGTAGTTAATGCACAATTAGAGTGAACGAGAATATTATCATATTCGGAGTTGGCATTGATATTTTTCAATCTAAAGTGTTAAAATATAAATTAGATAAAAATATAATTACAATTCACTGATTACAAATTAATTAAGTGGTGAAATTTGCAAAACAAATCCTAATTCCTGTGTTTTTATTAGAACATTAATAGGATATTCCTCTTCCACTTGGAGAGTTTCAATTAATTTACGTGCGATTATTAATTTTACACTTTAGAGAGTTTCATTCAACTTATATGCGATTTTTAATTTTACAGTGTAGAATATACCATAATTGGTTGGATTGCAACTACAAATTTTTAGTGGAAAAATATAGGAAATTAGGAATCAATAGGTCAAATAAATCTCTATAAGTCAGTGATTATTGAGCACGTTTATTCGATTTTCATGCTCTTTTTGGTTGGGAAATTCAAATTTCATATTTAAAAATGGGTTATAACCTATTAGTATCATTAATAAAGGTTCATAATATGGAGAATAGTTTTAACATATGATTTTATCATTATACTTATGATAATATTAGTTAATACGGGAATAAATGTTTGATATAACATTTTTATAAGACATTTAATCTATGAGTATATGATTATAGGGGTGCGTTAAATGACAACACCTCTTAAAATAATACCATACCACCATTTCTAGTCAATCATTTGTACACGTGGACGAATAATCAGTTGTCATGTGGCAATCATAAAAAATGCTCAAGAGTAAATTTTCTCAGCCAGCAATATCCAATACACTAGACAGTAATATCCAATACAATAGACAGCAATTTACAACAATTTTTTCTTGGCCAGCAATATCCAATACGCTAGACAACAATCTATAGATTGTTGTCTAGCGTCTATACTATTGTTGTGTAGCGTTTATAATATTGCTGGATACATGGTGTCACAGTATCACTTTAAGAGGTGTTGTCATTTTAACACAAACCTGTGATTATATGTTAACAAATATTTTAAAACATTAATTTGTTTCCTATTATCGCCTATGATTTTCAAAATAAAGTATTTTCTAATTTTTTCATTTGGTTTATATTTGAATTTAAATACGTTGTGAGGATTGATCCAACTTTTATACCGAATTTTTTTTAATTTTTATTCAGTTTTTATTTTGAAAATAGTTTCTTTTTTATTTTAGTTTTTTCTCTTTTTTATATTTTTCGAGTTGTAACTGAAAATTTTAAGTATTTGTTGGGAATCAAATTTGTAATTCAGGCAATTTTCCTGACTCTTTTCACCAAATATTGCGTGGTGAACTTTCGTCTTTTTCTTTACTTCAAGTTTGTAGGCATAACTGGCAAATAAGTTCATGCATGAGTTAGAAGACTTTTTTTAAAACAAATAAATGTTGGGAAAGCAAATTTGCCTTCTTTGATGAAAGGAAAAAATATTAAATGCACAATTTGCACATCATAAGCAACAAATGTGTAAGAATATATTCCCTCCTTCCCTAAATTTTGTCGCATTTTGATCGGACACGGATTTTAAGAAATGTAATGGAAAGTAAGTTGAAAAAGATAGTGGAATGTGGGTCCTACTTTTATATATTAGTTTTATAATAAAATGTGAATGAAAATGAGTTAGTGGAATATTGGGTCCACTACCAAAAATGGTAAAAAAGTAAAATGTGACAAATTTTGTGCGACGGATGAAAATGAAAAAATGTGACAAATTTTCAGAGACGGGAAGAGTAGCATTTTGATACTTTAGCTATGACCCAAACATTTGGTTATTTATAAAAATATGCTTTCCTTTAGTAGAAAATATAAAAATAACTCTATGAAAGTTGTATAATTGGCCTTAACTTCAAAATACAAAAAAAAGGACAATATTTAGATTTTATTACTTGTCCGAAAATTGACATGTTTCAACATGAAGTTTGCTTCAGAATTATTGGATCTTTGTTGCTCCATATATGAAATTTTATATACTATCTCCGTCCGTCATTAAGAATCTCATTTTTTTCCGGCACGTGTTTTGATAAATATTAAGAAAAGTGGATAGAAAAAATTAATTTAATAAAGTAAAGTAAATATAGTAGTTCTCCAACTTTACCTATCCATTTACCTTTGAGATGCTCTCAGTACTTCACATTACATGTTATTAAAATATCATCACATAGCACAGGAAGCCCTTCACTATACAATCAATCTTCAAGTAAACCTTGAGTAGTCATTTACGAATGAAAGTTCTCTCCATATTCAAAACCAGGGTTACAAGGCAGACACGCTGTAACCACTACATTCCGCCAATTCGTTCAGAAAAAATAATTACGACACATCTAGGCCTTGGGCCGTTCCTATTTATCCCACATCAGTCACGAATGGTTGAGAGATTGAGAGACTGGGAACAAACTTTTCACCTTCAATTTCATGGTTGAGAGATTGAGAGACTGCGAACAAACTTTTCACCTTCAATTTCCCAAATAATTTAAACAAAGATTCTCGCAGAATTACCAAACCATGAACCTGTATCGAACCTACATCAGCTGCACTAATGACATTTAGGAGAGGGAAAAATTATTGCATTTCTTGGATATACAACCACGGAAAATCCCTGAATATAACTCATGACCATATAGCTACTCAAGAGGTAAAGGGCCGTCTGTTTCTCTGGTATAGGAGCTATCCGTTTATCCAACATAACTCCCACAAACATGGAACCCTTCATTCTTCTGGAATCCAAATGTGACAATCCATATTCAAGCACTTCCTTGGCTTTTAATAGTTGAGCTGTGATTAAAACCATACACTAAAACTGGACTAATAATAATTCAAAACTTCTCTCCACTTGTCCCTGTTGGTGGAAAGAATAAGGACTGCAACTAATGGCCTGTTATCTCCCGTTTTTTTTCCATGAAGACAACTACTACTTTTTACTTACTTGATTAGCATTGTAACCCTGTACCGTCACTACACAATCATTTGACATATCATGACCTGGGACCTCATGTTCACCTTTCCTATCTGATTCATCATCACTCATAGTAGATCTTCTCCTCCAAAATTTGGGTATTAAACGAGTTACCCCTCTGTTCTCTACTGACACCTCTTCACTGTTTATTCGTTCAAAACGAACAGCACTTACTTTTCTAGCATTACCTGCTAGTATCTGCACCAACCATATGATCTTTCACTAGTAATTAACGAAACGCCACACTAATTCAAGAATTAAATAAATATATTCTCGAGTCATTAAGAAAAGTTGATTTCTAGGGTAGCTTCCAGTTTCAGTAATATTTATGCTTTCAGATAATGCACAATGCAGAGAGTTACATTTGTTAACACTAATTTCCTTAAAAGGGTGAATTAGATAGGTACACCTAGCCTCTTCATAGATCACAACAAGTATGCTACTTGAAAACATGTAGGTTGGGCATATTACTTTTATAAGTTGGACACCATTCCCCTGGTCTAACTTTTACAGCTTACTAGTATAATATAAAATGGGGAGTAAATGGAAAAGGACTGAAGAATGGTAAGTCAAAGAGAAAAATTAAACAAACCTCAAGCTTAAATATTTGAGTTTTCTCATTTTCTTCTTGCCGGTCGGATTCAGGCTCATCATAGTTAACATGGTCCTCTTGATTTTCTCTCTCAAGGACTACTTTTATCATCTCACCTGTTCTCGGGATATATCCGAATGCCTCACAGACAAAACCTGAAACTGTTTCATATTGATGACCCTGCACCAGAGGGAAACAATGTCAACAAGAATGACACTGAATTGCAACTTTACAGAGTTCTGGATTTGCAAATATCCAAGTATTACTCAACTGTTTCCCATCTTAGAAAGAAGATGTGCTAACAATGTCTCTCGAACATTTAATAACTAATTATTATATGCAAACTGCTACTACTAACCATTCTTCAAACATGTATGTTAATTGTATGCAAGCTGCTATTAGTCATAACTCATAAACCTTCAAAAAGAAGATTTCTAAATTACCTCCAATTGGACCAATCCCATGGCGGTCACATTTGAACCTCAAGTTTTCATAACATAAATACTAACAGGAATAAGAGTATGCATCATAATTAAAGTTTCGAGATAATATTAGCGTGCTGTGATTATCATTAAATCAGAAAGCACTGTGAAATTAAAGAAAACATGAGCAAATTTAGAGTACCTCTGGCATTTTAATGTTAAGATCTTCAGAGAGCTGATCTATTGATGTATTGGCATCCACATCATATATGCCTTCAGCACGCATGACAACATAGCCAGTCTTTTTCTGGATTTCCTCCTGTCATAGCAAATAACACAAATAAAATTTTTTAAGGGAAACTAATGCTAGTTAGAATGTAACTTATATAATGGAATGAGATCTTAAAATGCAAGCGAATATAGTCCTGGATGAGCAATAACAATACATTTGAATGGCTCCATCTATAATTGTTCTCAGTCATCAGTTTAACCACCGTGTGCAAGGAATTCACATTTTGATCAACAATCAAATTACAATATTTCTAGACCATGACAAAACTTTTTATCAAGAAGACTATTCATAAAGGGAAATGGAAAACAGTCAAGAAGAAATAAGAGTCACCAGAAATCCTTCAACTCCCATTGTTATCAAACAGAATTACCTTTGAGTCATTTTCATCAAAAATCTCACCAACAATTTCTTCAACTACGTCTTCATGGGTCACTATCTGTTACGGCAAGAAATAAAAAAAGGCAGAAGCCCAAACTTATTTAGGGCATACATCAATGCCACAATTTATTAAAAGGATTAGGCTTTTAAAACCTGAGAAAGGAAGAAATACTCACACCAACAGTTCCACCATATTCATTTAGAACAACAGCCATGTGCACCTTCCTGATGCGGAACTCTCTAAGAAGATTCCACACAGACATTGAATCTGCAACATATAATGCGTTCATATATATGTACTTATACAGAAGGGATTAAATAAACATAATTTGAAAAGCACAATCACAGCCAACAAAGAGCTTCAATGTCTCATCCTTTAGAAATAAATGTACAGATTAAATCAAATCTTTAAGCATTAATCCAATAGTTCATATACGTGGCAGGATATTGAGTGACAAGAAGCCCAAAGGGATTAAATAAACATGAATTGAAAAGCACTATCACAGCTAACAAAGTGCTTCAATGTCTCATCCTTTAGCAATAAATGTTGAGATTAAATCAAATATTAAGCATTAATCCAATAGTTCATATGGCAGGATATAACAACACCATATCATCTTATATCTGCTATCTCACAAAAAAAAATACAGCTTTGAAGATCACCACATGTAAGAATGGAGCGACAAGAAGACCAAAGGAGCATCGGGATATTTATTTTCCACCATATAATCGCCTAAAGCATTCCTCCTTACATCTATTCGGGGAGGAAATCAAACGTCATATTTTGAGGAGCTAATATCAATTATAAGTAGTGTAATTTACCAGGAACAAAGTATGCAGGTTTGTGGGCCATAACTCCGACTTTAGAAGTTTCTAGCAGTTCCCCCTTCGAACCCGAACAGAATAAGAGTTTTCTATACAATTAGAAATATGAAAGAACAAAACTAAGGAAATATGGATAAATAAAAACTTATTTTACCTTCTGTATGCAATCAAGGAGATCCATTGCATAGGCAATACCAGCAATGTTGTCAATTCGCTCCTCAAAGACAGGCACCCTACAAGCAAATTGTGCATACTTATAGACCAACTACAGCATATCTAACTGACAGAAAAAGGGACTCACACCTAGAATAGTGATGATCTACCCATTGCTTGTGGAAATCTACAAGTGTCGCACCAGCATCGATGGCAACAACATCAACGAGAGGCGTCATCACCTCCCTCACATGGGTATCTTTTATTTCCAACACATTTTCAATCATATCCTGTGAAAGTCCAATCATATTCAATAAGATAAAAAAATCACATTCTTCCACATTATGAATTACATGGAAAAGTATGCACATCCATCTGTGATCAGAGAAAGAATTGTCATGCAAATAAGATAATGATAAGACAGGTTGTAGCAATTTACATGGTTAAAACCTTTTAGTTGAATCTTCCATGTTCTTAAATAATGAGAGAAGAAAATAATGTAGAACATGCAAGTTACACCAACCTAGAAAGTAGCACATATGCTAGTGACCTCAATTTACCTGTTCTTCTTCCTCAATTGCGCCACTTAATTCTGCTCCACGTAGCATCAATTTTAGTTCATCTTCAGTTACATATGGTTCGCTAAGAGATCACAACAAAACATGTCAAAGTTAACTCCATTGCACAAAGTAGACACAGAAATGCACAGAAAACTCAGCATGAAAAGTAATGATGCATACAAAACCGAGATGACATACTAAAGAACATGGTAAATATGCTTCATAGAATTGAGAGAAGGCATTTAATTGTAATGAAGTACTCAAAGTACTCCTACGTCTCAAATAAAGTAATTGTTAATATACGAGTGCTGATCATATTCTAGAATAACTACTAGACTACTAGTATTTACATCTTCGCACCACATAATTTTCTCATGAGTTCAACAGATGGGATCGATGATATTATCAAACATCTTAGAGTTAGCCCACACATGTAAAGATGTTCAGAAAATGTAATGCAAATATACTAGGTAAAGAAAACAGACCTTTTTCCTTTTAAGCCTAGCAATTTTAGCATTCCCATTGAGAGATACGTCACAACTCTTCCCACTGGATACAATACGAGGGACAGCCATGCCACTGGCCTTACCTAATGGCAGCATAAAGAGTAGAACATGAACATCAAAAGTGAAAAAGGTGCATCTTGCCCTTGGACTATTTTATTTATGTTATTCCATAAGGTTGACCATATAGCAAGTTAGAAACATCATACTTGCAGCCTCAACAGGTTAAAACTCACCACAATCCTAGCTACCTCAGTGGCATTGTGAACAGCAATGCTTTTTGGAGTAATTTCTGTGAGGAGGAGGATAGCAACCTGAAAAGATTAGCAAATTACGGGTATCACACATTTTGTATAAAAACAACAGGTATAAAGGAGCTGCAGTAAAAGCTTTGATCATTAGACAAATAAATGGATTAAATGGCACAAAAAATTGTCCTAGTTTTCTTGCAGAAGACTTCTGGAAGAACGATAATCGAATTTGTGACATTTCATTGATTTCAATAATAAAACAAAAAGATGCAAGTCGCTGGAAGGAACTTGAACATCATCACCAGGCTTTAATAACTGATTAGCCAATTATTTCAATATATAGATACTAAATGTCGTGATTCCTCCGACTTATAACAATCTTTTCACCTCATTCTATGCAGAACAAAAGATAACCAGGATTTCGTAAAAAACTATAACAAAGCATTAGAATAAAATTTAGCGCTCAGAAAAGGGTATATATGGACATATGGTTCACACATATAAGTATGAATTATTAAATCCATAGTCCATATTGCCCTAACATCCAATATAAAATAAAATTGCATCTTCCAGAAGTATACATCATCACGCAAAGAGAAAAATTGAAATGTCTCTGAAAGCAGAGAAACCCAGTTCCTATACAAAATTGAGTAATTGCTACTGCATAAGTTAAAAAGAAAACAAACATACCGTCATCACCCCAGTAGCTGCACTGACACCAGCTTCACCAAATATTGCAGTTGCAGCCTCAGTTACTAGTGCTGTAGCACCAATATTGACCACTCTACCACATAAAACATCTACAATAAGAAAACAAGTTCGAATAAAAAAGAAGAAAACAGCTGCAAGTCAATTTAACAAGAAGAGTAGTACGTGGTGCCAATGAGGATTGTCGTCAGGAATCGAGTAACATCATTCCGTAGCATTTTGAATACACCATTCTCCGACTCTTTCTCAGCCAATTCCCGTACCTGCAATTAGTATAAATAACAATAAATATCTATAATAACAACAAAGCTCATCAGGAAGACAACTTTAAATTAGACCAATCCTTGAGACGTTGCAATAAGTATGATAATTTAAGTATGTTTGAATGAAAATAATCCCTGCGTCCCACAATAAGAGTCCTATTTCACTTTTACCATAAATGGTATGTAGGCCCACATTTCACCAACTTATTCAACTCACATTTTATTATAAAACTAATATATATAAGTAGGATCCACATCCCGTGGACTTATTCAACCCAATTTTATTTACATTTCTTAAAACTCAGTGCCCAAACCAAATAGGACTCCTATTGTGGGACGGAGGGAGTATAAACCTCTTGTGCCAAGGAACTAAGGAAACCAAAATATGGCGACTAAGGGCAGTTAAAATTTTGAGTGGGACAAAGAAACCATCTTCACTCTAGCTTAACCATAATCATAATAGACTCAATAATCAGCTAGCTTTCTACAGAAAATATATTTCCATTTCCAATTTTCCATACATTTAGCACTAGCCAATTGCATAGGTACATTCCTATAGCTCAGATACATTTCTATCCTAATTAGAAATATCCAATTGTAAAACCTTATTACCTTCCATGGCCAAAGTGTAGTAATGGAGGTCTCAGCCATGGAGAAAAATGCTGAGAGGCCCAACAGCGCCGCCAGAATCAATCCCTGCTACTTGAAAACCATCAAAATCTGTAAAACCTTAGGCCATGAACTCCTTATCGACGACAAACTACGTTCCCAAACTCCATATCCCAAAGCCACAACAACACCCTCCGCAGCCAACGCTCTCCGACAACCTAATACTACAACCGCAGTAATTGCGGCCGCAGCCAACCCTCTCCTCACCAAAAGCTCATCAAAATCGATTGCCCTCGGATTCGATGCTGGGGTGTTGGTATTCGCAGGAGAGCTAATTTGAACAGAAATCAAAGGAAGGGGGCTCCTTTCATTAGAGCTAGAGCAGGAGCAGCAGGCAAGCTTCTCTGCGGATAATTTGTGGAATAATGAACGCGGACGGATGATGAAGGAGGGAGTGATGAAAGCGGATTGATTGAACGAAATGGTTTCAGACGCGGCGGCGGCTGCAGCCATGTGTATGATCATAATGAATCAAATCAGGAATAAGCAGACAGAGATTAAATGAAGATGATGAGCATTGAGTGAGAGAGAAGAAAATAGGGAGTGTCTGAAGGGGTTGAATGCGAAGCTCATCCTCATCGTGGCTCGTAGCTCGAGCTACGTCTGGTGTGCCTCTTTACGTTGGAATCCAAGGAAAGGTTTCCAGCGAACTTGCAATGCGGAATACTCCATATTTTAAAGTTATCCCATTGATAAAAATGGTATGAGTTCTAAATTATTTAGAACTAAAGGTATTTGTTTAAACAAAATAGTACTAGATTTTGATGAAGATTTGAGAAGTACTGCAATCTTAGCAACATAATAATTCTCAAGATAATGAGAATAAATACACTAAGTAAATCAATGTTTGTACTTAAGATTGTAAGAGTCATGTCGTAGTGGGAACGTTCTTTACGAACATAATAAGTTCATGCGCCTAAGAGAGTCTTTAGTCTCAATCTTAGATCAACTTGAACCTAATCCCTGTAACTACAAGAACGCATTGACTCATCAGATAAGCATTCTTCATAAGATGATAGATTCTGAATAACAATCTTAAATAGACAAAAATGTTTGCAAGATTTGCGCTACTACTCATAGACTATTTCATCCAGTGGAAGCTAGTGGATCTGCAAGTGTAAACATGAATCTTAAAAGGCTAGAATAATGGCTAAGGGTTATACTCAGACAGAATGATATTCTCGCATGTCATTAGCCTAAGACGATTTGTATCATATTGTCTATTGTAGCTTATACAAATTAGGATGTATGTATTATAATTGTCAAGACTCTTTAGTAGAAGTTTTGTGGAGATCATCTGCATGGAACATCTTAATGGTTATATAATGAAGGGCAAAAAACACGTGATTTGGAAGCTTAAAGCATCCACAATGGGTTTAGGCTAGCCATAGGCTAACCACAAACTCCTCATGTCACATCATCAGCACTAAAATTCTTCCTGCCACATCATCAGAACAAGTAATTGGACAAGCAATAGGCTATCCACAACAATCAAAATTAAAAAACAACTAAATATACGGAATTAAACACAAAATACAGAATTAAATTTACGACACATATACGGGAAAATTCATTAATTTCATTAAAATAAAAAAAGTACATTAATTAAAAAAAAATACATAATAAAAAAAATACATAAAACAAAAAAAACTATCGCTGTGCAGTCCTCCGCGCCCACAACTCTTCAATTAAATCATTTTGTAGTTGAATATGAGCATCCACTTGGCACATGTCGGCATGTGCCTGGAGGCGGCCGATTTCATCGTGAGGTACCCCCCTTCGTACGTTGGGGGTGGCCACGCCGTGGCTTGGACTGGCTTCATCGTCATTGGCCCAACTAGTCAGTTGTACACCTTCATCTTCGACTATTATGTTGTACATGATAATACAGGCGTACATTATAGAAGCAATGCAATCGACATGCCACAAACGCGTTGGACCCTTTACTGCCGCCCATCGAGCCTGGAGCACACCAAATGCGTGCTCCACGTCCTTGCGCGCCGACTCCTGTTGTTCCGCGAAGTAGGCCTTCCTGTCCCCATTTGCGCATCTGATCGTCTTCACAAAGACGGGCCACCTAGGGTATATCCCATCCGCCGAGTAGTAGCCCATATCATGCCGGTTGCCGTTGGCGAAAAAACTAATGGTCGGACCGACGCCCTGGCACTGCTCGTTGAAAAGGGGTGACGAGTTGAGGACGTTGAGGTTGTTCGACCCGGCTACCCCAAAATACGCATGCCAAATCCATAGCCGATAATCAGCTACGGCCTCGAGGATCATCGTGGGATTCTTCCCCTTGTAGCCGGTGGTGTAGAACCCCTTCTAGGCAGCGGGACAGTTCTTCCACTCCCAATGCATACAATCTATGCTGCCTAACATCCCCGGCAACTCATGCTTCTCCTCGTGTATCTGCATCAGATCTTGACAGTCCGTCGGGGTAGGGCTTCGAAGATACTAGTCCTTGAATATTTTAACGACGCCCTCACAGAAATACTTCAGACACTTCAGGGCAGTCGTCTCACCGATGTGGAGGTACTCGTCCCACATGTCTGCCGCGCCTCCGTAGACCAACTGCCTGATTGCCGTAGTGCACTTTTGAATAGGGGTGTGGCCGTGTCTGCCAGCCGCATCGTGCCTGAAGCGGAAGCACATATATTGACGCTCCAAAGCGTCACCGATACGCATAAACAACTCCTTGCGCATCCTAAAACGCCGCATGAACAGGTTGGCCCCAAACCGCGGCTGCTCTGCGAAGTAGTCGTCATATAGCCGCTGATGTGCAGCTATGTGATCCCGATCAATCACTGCTCGGCGGTGGACAACGGGTCGAGGTACCGCCGGCTGCAAGGCCCTTTGTATCAGCCGGTTCATCTCACCGTACGTATAGGCCTCCAATGCTTCGTTCATTTGTCGTTCGTACTCCTCAGCATCCCCACCACTACCACCACTACTACCACCCGCGTTACTCATTTCGCGTTGATGCTCTTGTACAGAAATTAAAGAGAGAGAGAGAAAACTCGTTAAAACAAGTGGTGCGAATGAAAATGACGTGAAAATAGCGTATATATATAGTGTTTCGAAAATTTAAAATAAAAAAAAAAAGTGCTGGCCAATCGCTCGTCGATCGCCCGCCTGCAATGGCGGCCAATCGATCGGCGAGCGCATGGGCCATCACTCGGAAACCGGCGTGCACTCGCCGATTTGGCGCTAGCCGGTCGCATTGGTTCAGCGAGCGGACCGGCCAGCGCCGGGAATCGGCTAACCGGTCCGCTCGCCGCCATTGTGGATGCTCTAATATCAAACAATTAGAAATGTCCAAATATAATTTCCTTTCTTGGTATTATTATGTTATCAATAATGAGGTTACACTATCCACTAATACTATCCTAACTGAGAGATTTCGGAATATGAGTCTCAATTAACTTACCTTTTGAAATTAAGGATTAAATTCGCTGACCTTCAAGAATATGAGTTCATGGCGTGCGAATTTTTCATAACAAGGATTTTTAATTTATTCATATTTTCTCTCTTCTTTATTGTTATTATTTCTCGCCTAATTATTATAAATTGACCAAACTACCCCTCGCGTTTTGATCTATGTTCTCAAAATTCAAATGAAAATCTGCTCCACTCAAAACCGAGAGTTCTGTGCTCCATTCCAAAACTCAATCGAAATTCTCAACTCCAAATATACAATCGAAATTCTACCCCTCACTCGCCGCCTCCGCTTCCACTCATTCATATTGATTAGCTTAATAATTTTAATGAGCAATTGCATTAAGACATTTCCCTCCTTCTTTATAGGATCACAATCGGTACTTGCTGTGAGATGTGCTCATCTTGAAACAAAATTTCCAAAGTAATAATATACTAACAGTTTTTTCAAATAAAAAATAACACAGATTAGGGATATTCGATTCTGGATAAAAAATGAATTTATAAATGTTAGATAGGCTGAACAAATTCTGATAGTTTTTTCTTGATTTGGATCCAAATAACACAGATTAGGAATATTCGATTCTGGATAAAAAATGAATTTATAAATGTTAGATAGGCTGAACAAATTCTGATAGTTTTTTCTTGATTTGGATCCAAATAACACAGATTAGGAATATTCGATTCTGGATAAAAAATGAATTTATAAATGTTAGATAGGCTGAACAAATTCTGATAGTTTTTTCTTGATTTGGATCCAAATTCAGAGAATTTCTCACCACGCAATTGGGAAAGTACTGTCCCATGGCTGCTCACGTTTTTATTTGAAAGTGTAATTTAATTAGATTTCAAAGTAGAATAGTGTAGACCCAAAGCAGTATCCCATGCTGCTCACCACTCCATCAGCATCAGTATCAGTATCAATGGCGTCGCAGCTGCAGCATCCACCACGTATAGCCATTCTTGGAGCTGGGCAGCTGGCATCTTCGTTCGAACTACTTATATTCCCCGTTTAGCTGAAATCTCCAACTTGTTTGCTCTTGGACCCATTTGGAGTCGCACTCAGGCAAAAATATCAACTGCTCTGCATTTTCCGTTTTGATGAGCAGAGATTATAAATTGTTTCTGCTTCCTTATTTGATTTTTATGATTACAAAATTCTCAATCAAATAAAAGTGTAACTTGTCAATTCATTTGTTTAGGAGTCAGCTGCAAGTGCTGTGGAGATTGCTAAAAAGTTTTTTCCTGACGTGGAGTGTAAGTGGGGAGACTCTGGACTTGATGAAATCATTCAAGATGCTTCCATAATTGGTGTCGCCGTCGTGCTTGCCGGCCAGATTCAGGCAATTATTCTCTCTCTCTCTCTCTCTCTCTCTCTGTGTGTTTTTGCGCATGTGTGTGCAACACAACTAGATCATACTCTTAAGTCTGTGAATGGGAATTCTGCTGATTAGATATATCTGGATGATATGACTCTTGAAATATATACTACTAAATTCTGCTTTGTTGCTAGCACTCAGGAAGTTCTTCTTCGGTTAGTTCCGTGAAAAGAGTCGGCAGATGACATTTGAAGCTAGTGGCATGGTTTTTGGGGAAGTAACATATGCATCATCTACTAAGCTTGCGCCTAGGGTGAATTCTTTTTGTTTCATTAGTAGTTACACCGAATAGGTTCAAGTTATAATGTATAGTTAATAGTTGTAATGGAGATTACATGATAAAGTTTAAGGCCATTGTCATGCCCAGTACCATTATTAGGCTGTATATAATGTTCCGTAGTGATAGTAGTATTGAACAAGCAATTAATTTTTTTCTAAATTGCTGTGAGTCCTCCCTTTGGCTTGCTTCTTTAACTTGATACTTGAGGTGTTACGTTACTACATATCTAATGGTTGATGAGCTTGTCTAACATACCAAGATACTCCTTTATTGTGTCTATCAGTCTTGTAAAAGTGGTGGATGAACAATGAACCAATTAACGATTGTTTCCTCTCTTTATGTAAACACTTTCAATACAAAAGTTTCATATCAAGTTCAGTTTATAATATTTATGCAACAGATTTTAGATCCTGACTTTAATGTGCTTTTAACAAGAGAAATATTCTGTTCAGGTGGATATGTCACTGAGGTTGCTAAAGGCTGGAAAACATGTCCTTCAAGGTGATGGCTGTTAAATGCGTACAAGTCCATCTTAAGACTTGTCCATAAGTTTCTACAGTGATTTTATTGGTCACCGGATCTAGATATATGTCTAATTGCTCGTACGGAATTACTGACGGTATCTTTTCTTGCATGTCTGGTGTGCTTCCATGCAATTTCTGTTCTGAAGAGAAACCTGCTGCAGCTTGTAAGTGTGATCCTTTTTCTTCAGTTTTACAGGATCCATGCTTTTGATTGTGATGTAGCCACATGTGGTTTTACTGGATTGTTTCAGTCGACTTATGTGCTAATAGGATTCCAATATCTTATCCTTGACAAAAAAAAAGCATAGACTGGGAAAAGTCGTTATATGTTCCAGTTCTTATGTTATAAAGAATCGAAACATGCACCTTAAATTGACCATTTGAACGTGAATGATCTGTAATTCATGATAATTGCTTTGTTTGACTGTCTATTTTTCTCCCTTTATTAATTACTCAAAACCTTAAGGCTGCAACTGCAGCTCACAAATTTGCACATTGGTTATGGCATTTTCAATCTATGCCTTCGTGTTGACAGTGGTATATGATATTACAAACAGTATTACCATTGCAGAGTAATTTTGATTTATCTAATTATTGCTTTGCTAATGAAGCTGTTACTGAGCTTGAAAGAGCAATATCGAGCTATGCCTCTATCAACCCAGCCCCGATCTGGGCAGTTGCTGAAAACTATCAGTTTGAACCTGCCTTTGTGGAGATACCTCACACTTATGCCTACTCGCTTTTTGACTGTCATTATCCAGATGGTGTATGAAACGACTGCATGCTTTTACAGGGCAAAAAACTGATGGCTGAAATTGGAGACATTATTAATATCCATGTCGTTATTGAAGGATCAATGACCAACTCAAATCCATACTATTCAAGTTCTTGGAGACGTGGGTTTAACGTAAGTTTTACACTTTTAACTGCATAGCCATTAGCCAACCAATTTAACTACTTTATGGAAAACTTGCTGAAATGATAGGTAGCCTCTGCATATAAATCAATCTTCTTTTATCTATATTTGGGTGCAATACTTCAGTCGCATCCTTCTTGTAAAGTCAAAACTGTATTTGCAGTCATATTTTCCTCTCTTTTGTATTACCATGTGAACTAGACCACTTGAATCAAACTCTCATTTCTTTGGACTAAGAATGTTTCCTGTTTTGGCAGGGAGGCTTCATTCTAGATATGGGTGTCCATTTCATTTCTAGCTTACGAATGGTGAGTTAACATGGGCTAAGTTAATCCTTCTTTTCTTTTTAAACTTGATAATATTTTATCTTTGCTTTATTTATACACTTTATATCTGAAGTTATGAATTCGATATAAGTATTCTAATGTTCAGTCTTTCTGGCTGAAAGAAAAATAAGAAACTAACTGCACAAAAATGTAAGTATATCTGCTGATGAGAAAGCACTTCCGGGTTGCCCAATCCACTGGAGCTTAACAAGCCTATGTTTCATGTAAAAAACATATACTCTTGTAGCATATATCACATGCACTAAAATTATAATATCATAAAAAAAGTTGCTCCACACCTTTGACTATCAATAGCTGCTATGTTGTACTACGTGTTCTATTGACACCAGTTTATCTGCTTTTTGGCTACGATAATCTCTTGCAAATCAAAAGCTTGTTGGATGTGAGGTAACTTCAGTTTCAGCCGTAACATCTCATGTTGATTCAACTCTGCCTGGTCCAGATCATGTCTCTTCAACGATGTAAGATTTTAATGCTGTGCACTGCATTCATCTAACTTTTTTTTTTAGTTTTGTCGTATTTGAAATTTTTAGCATTTGCACATTGCTTATGTTTATTATTCCATTGTCCATGTAGTCAACTGGAGAATGGTAGTTCTGGAGTTTTTGTGATTGTAGTTTCATCTAGATCTCCAAAGGTATAAATTACAGACCCTCTGTGTCATTAGAAGTTCTCTGTGTGATATTAATAGTTTGAGGGTTAAACACTCTCCACAATTTGGCTCAGGTGATATGGCGAATTGTGGGCTTGAAAGGAACATTACAAGTTGAGCTAGGTAGCAAAGATGGGAAGGATGGATACAAGGTAAATAAACTTTTTAGTCCTTTCTGGCTTAATAGACTACTTTAAGTCAAGCTATTTTTAGATAACAACTAGATTTTAGAGAATTAGGCCTCGTTTAGTAGCTATGTCATGTTTCGACTAGACATATATAATTTGTGATAGTTATCATAGTTTCAATTAGTTTATTTATCTTAATTGGATGTTTGATAGCTTAAGATAATTATGAATTATTCTATTTAAGTGTTTAGTACAATAAGTTACAACTAAGAATAAAATTATGATGGTCAAAATTAACCTCACTAATTTAAGTTAATAATTAAAGTACCCTTGAACAATAATTGCTCTCTCTCTCCTCAATATAAGCAAATTCTCAATATACTTCTCCAAATTTCCAATATAATAAAATCATCTCTCTTCTACAACTCTCTCTCTCTCCTGTTAATTGCTACGCATCTCTCTTCTACAAATTCCTAATACTCTCTCTCTCTCTACAGTCACCATCTTCCTCAACTCTCTCTACTATACTTCTCCAAATTTCCAATATAATAAAATCACCATCTTCCTCAATCTCTCCCGTCTCCCTCTCTCTGAATCGCTCTCTCTCTCTCTCCCAATATCCCTCTTTTTTCCGGCGAATCTGCGCCGCTGCTAGAACACATCGCCGTAACACCTCGGTTCGCGCCGCCTACCATCTCGCTCAGAACCCATCGCCTCTGGCCGTCGTCTTCGTCACAGTGCGGTCCCGTTGCTTCGCCGCACGCGTCGGAAGTCCGTCTCTCTCTATGTTGGCATCGATCTACTTCTCCCCAATTCCAAAGTTTAGATTTTTACTCCTGCTCAGATAAATCTTGAAGAATAATTGCAAAAAATTTAACCTTTTGATAAGTCGCCGGAAAAGATACATGAACGGAATCGTCGAATTTCGTTGTCAGATTGGAAGATTGAGAGAATGAAAAAGAGAGACAATAGAGATTTTGAGAAGAGGAAAAATATGGAGGCACGTTTATATTTTTTTTAAGGTTAGAAAAATTGATGGGTAAAAATTGTATTTTACTAAAATTAACTAGGCATCTTGATATGTAACACAGCAAAATTGTGGTTTACATATATGGTTGAAACATGTGGGCTTTGTGTGGGCCGGATACTAGACACGGACTATTTAGATAGGTAACATAACTACCAAACGCACAAATAAACTCAGATTACTCCCTTATCTAGTCGTAACATAGCTACCAAACGGCCCCTTAGTGTATTGTATTCTTGTCTTTAACTATTACTGTTATATAAAGAAAAAATAGAATCAGAATGTAATCAGATTGCATCGATACTCATACTACCTACTACAACCAGCCTAATTAGGATAGGAAACTTAAGAAAGAGTGTCTTATCATCTAATCTTTCTCTATTTTCATCATCAAAACAATGCAAACTATTCTTCTTACTTTCCAATAATCATATCTCAGAAATTCTGCAAACTTATATTTTATGGATCTTGATATCATCATAGGTTCTCCTTTATACGGCTGATGCGCAAGTAAAAAGCTGGTTTTACCCATTCAGTGGCGTGACTGAGGAGCTGAAAACTTTCTTTTCAGATATTTCACTGGCAAATCTAAAGGTATTGCCATATGAAGTGATGGTACTAGCTACTGTTCATTTTTCTTGCTCTTGTTTACATCTTCAGATTGTGTAATTTGTGTTAGAATTGGAGTGTATTAGATGTAATGAATTCGTTTCTGATGGCTTGGTAATCCGCCAAGTGGTAGCCCATATCATGCCAGTTGCCGTTGGCCGCAAATGAGATGGCCGGACCGATGCCCTGACACTGCTCGTTGAAGAGGAGCGACGAATTGAGGACGTTGAGGTCGTTGTTCGACCCGGCTACCCCAAAATACGCATGCCGATCCACAGTCAGTAATCAGCTACGGCCTCGAGGATTATCGTGGGATTCTTTCCCTTGTAGTCGGTCGTGTAGGCCCCCTTCCAGGCAGTTGGACAGTTCTTCCACTCCCAATGCATACAATCTATGCTGCCTAACATCCCGGGGAACCCATGCTGCTCCCCGTGCATCTGCATCAGATCCTGACAATCTTGGGAGTAGGGCTTCGAAGGTACTGATCACGGAAAATTGTAATCACGCCCTGACAGAAAAACTTCAGACATTCTAGAGCAGTCGTCTCACGATGTGGAGGTACTCATCCAACATGTCTGTCGCGCCTCCGTAGGCCAACTGCCTGATTACCGCCGTGCACTTTTAAATAGGGGTATGGCCGGGTCTGCCAGCCGCATCGTGCCTGAAGCGGAAACACATATATCGACGCTCCAAAGCGTCAATGATATGCATAAACAACTCCCTGCACATTCTAAAACGCCGCCTGAACATGTTTGCGTTAAACCGCGGCTCCGGAGCAAAGTAGTCGTCATATAGCCGCTGATGTGCATCTACGTGATCCCGATCAATCACTGTTCGGCGGTGGACAACGGGTCGAGGGCGAGGTACCGCCGGCTGTTCGACCCTTTGCATGTATCGCTCTATCTCGCGGTTCATGTAGGCCTCCATAGCCTCGTTCGTCCGCCGTTCGTACTCCTCAGCATCCCCACCACTACCACCACTGCTGCCACCCGCGTTACTCATCGCTCGATGTTGCTCTTGTACAGAAATTTAGAGAGAGAGAAAACTCGTTAAAACAAGTGGTGCAAATGAAAATGAAACTAAAATCGCGTATATATAGTGTTTCAAAAATTTTCAAAAATAAAAAATAAAAAATTGCGTTGGCCGATCGCTCGTCGATCGGCACGCCACAATGGCGGCCAGCGCCTGGAAATCGGCGTGCGCTCGCCTATTTTTTCGCTGAAATGCCGCTGGCCGGTTCCAATGGTTCGGCTAGCCAACCGGCTAGCGACGCGAATTGGCTATCCGGTGCGCTAGCCGCCATTGTGGATGCTCTTATGTAGATCATTTATGGTCTTAGGAAAGCATCTAAATCATAGAACATGCGTTTCATCCACGTTGTCAAATCTTTTGAATTTGACTCGTGCCCTTAACAAAGCTACAAGTATAAGAACGTTGAAAGTGCACTATATATGGTATTCTTGGTACTCTACGATGATGACATCTATCAAAGTCGATAAATAACTTAGAGGGTTATCTAGCGTAGGAAACTGGTCATCTACCCAGTTTAAGGATGATGGTTTTAAGATAAACTAGTTATATTCTAAGCATCTAAGTTTTTAGATTGCTAGAAAAAGAATGTTAAGTTTTCTTAAAGAATCTTACATCTACACAATACTTAGACACTTTAGTATTGAAAATTTCAAGAAAAGATTTTACTTCTCTAGATGGAATTATCTTGTCTCTAGTCAAGTGTTGTACAACACTTAATGAGATCAAGAGGAATGAACAAGTTCTGTAATTGGAAGTCTCATGTATGCTATGATGTGTATTAAGTTAGATATTAGCTTTGTCGTTAGCATAGAAGCTTGATATCATTTTAACCATGGCTAAGGACATTGGATTGGGTAAATAATATACTATAGTACATGAAGAAGACTAAACGGTATGGTTAAGTTTACTAGACATCCATGTAATGTGTTTTAGGTTACTCCGACTCAAATGATCGGTGATCGAGTCATCCTCTGACTATGTGTTCACTTTAGGAGTTGAATACTGAGACATGAAGGAGTGTGATCAAATCATAGACTCTATCATGAAAATTACAAGTGTGGATTCATTGGAAACTACTAAGGTAGTTATTCATCTCAGTTACTTCCTAATAGCTTTAACCGTAATTCCGAGTATTGATGAGTCTCGTTCTAAGCCTTGGTTATTGGTCAGTATAACGTGCTTTATTGGATAATATCTGCAAAATAGTTGCTAAAGTGTGCAGGTTGAGGTACTAAATTAGGAGGAAAGGATCAGAAGGAATTGGCGTGAAAAAGCAGCAAAAGAGTGTGCAACTGGTCAATATGAGCAGAAAAGGTGCAAACTGGCAGGATGGATGCTACGGAACTGGATACGAGAAGGAAGGACTTGCTTGGAACAATCACCTACTAAAGAGGGGCAAAATTATCATTTCGCATGAAGAGGCAGCCCTAGAAATTAGGGCAAGCCACCCTATAAATAGGAGCTGAACATAAGGAGGAATGACTTTTGACTTATCACTTTTATCATCACTTTGAGAACACTTTGTGGGAGAATAGCTCCATTAGCTCTAAGTTCCACTCTCTAAATCCAGCAGCCTGCCATGAAAATTCCGGCCACCAGCCGGCGGGGAGTCATCATGCCTGATTCATTCCAGCCGCCATAGTCCAGTTCCAGTTTCAGAAGAAGCCATCAGCCATTTGCATGCTTTCTTTTAATGCTTTCTTAGTTTAAGTACTTGTTTTACTTGCATTTGTCTCGGATTTCAGTAGTTAATCTGTTTGAAGCATCTTTTGGTTTGAATGTTTGAATGAAGTTAAGTTTTTATGGTTTTATTTGAGTTTCAGCTTTGTTATTGCTTTAAATCTCTCTAGTTAGTTAGATCTGATAGTTTTATGTTGATTTCTGTTGTTTATAAGTGCTTGAATTTGTCTAGCTTAGTTAGATCTAGTATTTTCTTAAGTGTTTACAAGTTTTAATATGGTTAAGCTTCTAAAAAATGCATGGAATTCGTTTCTGCTTGTTTCTGTCACCCTGTCCTGTTGACCAGTATGCGTAAATCTCAGTTTTTCTTGCTTTCGTTCTCGATTTCAAGTTAAATATTGCATTTACGAATTTTTGAGCTTGAGCATTCATCAATGGAGTTTGTTGAATCTTGTTAGTTTAGCTTGGTGAAGAAGAAATGTCACAATCAAAGAATGGGACCACTTGTGTTGCTTTTGTTGCTTTTTGCTGTTATACTTGCACTTTTACAGCTTTTCTGCAAACCCAGTAGTCAGTCAGCCAACATGTCCTTTGATTCCCTTTACCTTTTGTCTAGCCATTTTTAGTAAGTTTCATCTAGTAGCTTCTAACATGCACACTCACACCCTAGTTTACGCACGCATATTAATTTCTTTTAGCATGCAGCTTTTAGAGCCCACCCTGACCTACTGGTCATGAGGGGTATAGGTCTCATTCTCACCTACTGGTCAGTTTAGGCATGAGTTCTGTTTTCAGTTGCAAGTTCAAGTTTCCAACTTTAGATAGAGGTTTCATTTCATTTCACGCCTAGTTTTAATCTGAACTCCATAAAGCGTGGTAGCAAACCAACCCTTCCAAAATATCTCTGTGGGATCGACCCTTACTCCACTATACTAGCCAGTAGAAGTGGGTTGAGATATTTTTGTTGACAAGAGGTTTTAGGCACAGACCCAACGACACAGCTAGGTCTAGGTACCCTCCTAGCCAGTTGACACGCACACACACAAGAGTCGCCGCCCCTAATATAAAACCTCGTCTTGTCAAGTATGCCTATGAGTATTATATTTTGTTATTATTACTCTAGCCATATGTCTAACTCGAGGGAAACACGAGCTGATGAAGCTAAGCAATCACATTGAGAGGAAGTATGAAATTAATTAAGGATTAAGTGCGCAGCGAGACATTGTGGTTACCAAGATATCATCAGAGAACAACCTAGCAAATTTTTTCACAAAATGCCTATATGGCAACATGTTTTACACATGAGGTGAAAAGTATGGTAGTTCGATGTATCATGGTCGGAGACCTGCTTAGTGTATAAGTGGGAGAGTTTTGGCAGTGGGTATACTCAAAAGCATGATTTTAAGTATAAGTGAGAGATTTTTAGGATTGGTATGCTGAAAAGCATATTTCGAGCATGTTGTACGGATAGCATTGCTTGTATACAATAAACTCTACAATCCACTTTTAACCCGAGGGGAGAAGAAGTAATTTTATCGCATTGGTGTTTATTTATACATTTATAAGATATTTTTCAAATATTTAAATGTATAAGAAGAAAACAAGTCTAATTCTTCTGCATAGTAGACTGGTCGTGAATAACGTTCACTGAAGGTGACGCAGTTGGTCCTTTGTAGATGAGAAATAGAATTTCACAACCTATATAGACTTTGGCTACCTATCGTGAAAGGTTGTATGTCAGTCTGCATGTTTCCTTACCTTAGGAAATAAACGACACTGGTGTGGTATAGCACTAAAGGATCTAACAATTGAGATAAGTCTTCTTGCTATTTACTGAAAGACGAGGTCTCGGTGATTGTTATTTCTTAATCATTGTTGACATAACATTGAGCATACGATATTGATTATGCACTACTTTGATTTAATAAATGGTGCGGATTTTTCGCAATCTAAGAATCGTGATATCTTGGGTAGTGGTGATCAATGTCTAGAGGTGCTAGTATTGTTATTGCAATAAATCGTGTGCTGGGTTAGGGGTGAGCAAAATAACCAAAAACCGAATATCCGAACCGAACCAAACCGAAATTTTGAAATTCGGTTCGGTTTTTTCGGTTTTTCGGTTCGGTTCGGTTTTAAAAATACAAAAATTTTGGTTTTTCGGTTCGGTTCGATTTGGGCGGAAAAAAAAACCGAAAAACCGAATTATATTTTAAATATATTATTATATATTTTTATCTTATTAATTTAGTATATTATATCATATATATAATATATATTCTTCTAATATATTTTTATATAATAAATATTATATATATTATATTAATTTTATATTATATATATTTATATTCTATTAGTATATATAAAATAAAGTAAATTAGATATATTAAAATATACTATTTTTTCGGTTTTTCGGTTTGTTTTGAAATTTTGATTTTTTCGGTTTGGTTCGGTTTTTTAAGTTCGGTTTTCAGTTTTTCGGTTTTTCGGTTTGGTTCGGTTTCAATTTTAGCCTAAATTCAGTTTTTCGGGTTCGGTTCGGTTTGGGCGAAAAACCGAACCAAAATCCGAATGCACACCCCTATGCTGGGTGAGTCCAGTTTGATAATATCCTCAAGAAGTGTTCAAATAAATGTTTTATTATTCAGAAACCCGGCCGGTTGGAATTTATTCCAAAATAATAAATAAAGATCTTGAATTAGACAACTTTTGGAAAAAGATATTAATTAATTAAAGTCAAATAGCATACTTAAATTAATTAATGGAAATAATAAATTAAAAAGGTAAAACCTAGATTACTCGTAATTTGGTATTGGACGGACAATCAATATTATTATACTATAGTGGATGATAATAATATTCTGTTTGGATTTGAATTAAATTGGGGCTCAGTTTAATTAGTAAAAGTCAAATAGATTTGGCTCAAGTCCAACCTCCATGGATCTCTAATCTGGCCCATCATAACTCTATATAAAAGAATATTAGAAAGGAGATTAAATGAGAATTAACTCATAACCCAGTTCACTTTTACCATAAATAGTAATTAGATCTCACCTTCCACTAACTCATCTTACTCACATTTAATTTAAAACTAATATATACAAGTGGAACCCCTATTCCATTAACTTTTTTTTCACTCATTTTTCTTAATATTTTTTAAAACCCGTGTCGCCCATAAATGGGACTCATAATGGCGGGTGGAGGGAGTACTTTCTAAGTTGTGGGCAAAATTGTCCATTGACTATATACCCATTAATATATATTCCTTTCATCTGCAAATAAGAGTCTCATCTCTTTCTTGCACGGATATTAAGAAATGTTAAGAAAAATGGATGGAAAACAGATAGTGGAATATAAGTCTCACTTATATATATAGGTTTTAAATGATATGTAAATGGAAAGAGTTAATGGAACGTGAGACCTCTTTACCAATTTTAATAATATTGAACCGAGACTTTAATTGAGTGTTTTATGTGTGCTAATAAAATTGTCTAGGACTACAAACATTAGGACTTTATTGTCTAGAGAACTTTTTTGTAGTTCTATCAATTTCAATCTGAGTGTTTTATGTAGTTTTGTTTTATGTTTTAGATGCAGGAGCATATGAGTGGTTGAGATTGAGATGATTGCGGTGAAACCCACCCGACTCACCCATGTGTATTACAGATTGCAAGCCAAGTTTGGAGAAGTGTTATATCCCTTATTTTTTGTTGTTCTCGTTCGTATATTATATTTATTTCCATTTTAGATCGTCTTTTAAAATAGAAACTATTTCTATTTTGGGCCGTCTCTTAAAAATAAAAATTTTAGAATGTTTTTATTTTTGTACGTGAATCCCACAATCCACTGACACTACTTTTCTCTTCTTCTTTCTTACTTTATTCATTTTGTTTATTTTCTTTCTTACTTTATTAATTGTGCATTAAAACTCGTGCCGTTTTAAATGTTTATATTTTTCAAATAATGAGGTAGGACTTATATTCAAGAGTTTTTAAATTTTTATATTCAAGAGTTTTTCAATTGTTGATTGATACATAATGCTCTTGTTAATGAGCCATTTAGTTTTTTTTTTTTTTCTGACAATTTTGACTCGTTCATGCCAACACGTTAAGCCATACAATTTGACTCATGACGATGAGTCCATTTTTTAGTTGACAACTTTGCCTCATGTCAAGAAGCCGATCTCGACAATTTTGCATGTATCCAGAAGGCAACTCAATTGTTCGTCGACAATTTTTACTCATGTCAATGAACCAATTGTAACGAAAGGATAAATTCAAGCCTTTTGTTAAAATTCATATTAGTGTTTACGTCATCAACATTGAAGACTTGAATGAAACAAAAAGCTTGAATTTATCCTTTTATGAATTATCTAAAGGTTTCATCATCATTGATACTACTACTAAAGAATATTGTTTTAGTCGTTTGAAAGATGTTCAACACTAGTAGAACTTGATCTCATGCTGTATTCCGCCACCAGCTTTGCAAACAGAGACGACTTGTCCTCCAACAACTTCTCCGGCATATCATATTCCTTAAGTAATCCTGCACCACACACAAACACAGCCCAGCTCGAAATCAAAAATCGATCACACACCACTAATTTCGAAATATATATTATTACGACTGCCATACCGTTGTCTAGAAGCACAACCATGTCGCTGTCCAGTACGGATGTTATCCTATGTGCAATCGTTATAACTGTCGAGTCACAAAAATGGTTCCTCAGGGTCTGTTGAATCAGATTATCCGTTGCTGTGTCGACTGATGCTGTTGCTTCATCGAGCACAAGGACCTTGCTTTTCTTCAGAAGCACGCGCCCAAGGCAAACCAGCTGCCTTTGGCCCACGCTCCAATTCTCTCCATTCTCAGTCACTGCTTACACAATATTTAAACTCATCAACTAGTCGAATAACCTACTGCTAGCTACTAAGAAGAACGATCAGTGGACGAGATTAACCTGCAAAATCGAGCTTCTCTGCTTTTTTCCTAACCTCGTCACCAAGCTGGCACTTATCAAGAGCCTAAATAAAAAGAAAAACAAGACATTTAATCATCAGGGGAGAATATTTTGAGTTCTTCTTGAACTAAAACGCACCTCCCATATCTGCTCGTCTGTATACTCTTCAAGGGGGTCAAGGTTAGTCCGAACAGTTCCCTCAAACATTGTTGGATCCTGTGGGATTATGCTCAACTTAGATCGTAAATCATGCAGTCCAATATCTGAGATATTGATACCATCAATCACAATCTGCCCCACTGTGGGTTCTACAATTCGAAAGAGTGTCTGAATAAGAGTCGATTTGCCACTTCCTGTCCTTCCTACTATACCAGTCCTCTTCCCACCAAAGAAAGTACATGTTAGACCTCGCAGCACAAATGGCATGTGAGGACCGTATCGAACCTAAAATAGAATTTTTTAAAGAAAATCTCAAGGTCAGCACAAATAACTAAAGTATTATTATCTTCAACGATACTCAAATTTACCGAAAAGATCACCTGAAGGTCTTGGATATTGACTTCTCCTTGGGTAGGCCAGCAACTCGCTGGCCTGTTCGACTCTATAACAAGAGGAGGTTCACTTGAAAGTGAAGTATACTGAAGTATTCTTTCGACTGATATGATTCTGTTCTCCATAAAGCAAAGATTCCAAACAACCCAGGATTGATACATATTTAAATTAAGGCCATACGTCACCGCTAAACCAGCAATACCTGCATTGCACATTTAGAATAGAAGAAACTATTTATCTGTATAAAAAGGTTTCAAAATATTATGCTTGTTAAAGGTTTAAGACACGATATAATTGCACACCACTCACTTGGATCAATAGTTCCTTCAGGAAGAGTAATCAGGAAAATCAGTGCACAGGTAAACGTCATGAGAGACAACACATCCAGACGCAGGCATAGCCACTCCATGGCACCAGCTGTATTAAACTTAGGTCGTGAATATCCATCTATTAGTCTTAAGCTAATCTCTCGGAATCTGGGTTCTTGATCAAAACTCCTAATGGTGATTGATCCTGATAGTGTCTCCGAAAAGTGTTGTATAACTGGAGCTTTGCTCACTCCACATAGCCGGGCAAGTTCTCGGGCAGCAGCTATGTAATATCTCTGGAAAGGAAAGTATTAAATTAACTAACCATTGAATCGTATGCGATTGTACTGAATTAAGTAATCATTGAATCATATATGCACATGATAAGCAACATAACTTGAAGTCGGAAATGCCTGGAACAAAGCATGTTGCCATAAAAGTATAGGAAAATCAAACTACTGCGCCCGTATATTAAAATATACAGTATAAAAAGAGTTTACCTGTAACAATATGCAAATTGCAATTACTGGAACGAAAATGATGAAGACCTGCCAAGCAACTTGTGACATGACTGCAACTATTCCGAGAAGCTGAATCACAGCAAAACAAAAGAGCGAAATGATACCCATGTTCAAATCAACAGTACTTTGGTCCGTGGATGCCTGCGAAAGAACATAGCTTTTATCAAAAGTTACTCTTTAAGCAGCTTGACTTCAATGAGAATTAGTCACGGTGTTAATGAAAGTGAACCATATATGAGAAAAAGAAAAGAAAATAAAAGAGAATCATCACATACTCTATTGAGAATTCGCCCACTTGGAGTGGAATCAAAGAAAGACATGGGAGCACGGAATATGCAGAGATGCATCTTGTTAAAGAGTATGTTTGCAGTTTTGTAGCTAATGGTCACAACAGATAAAGCCCTCCCCAAAATGCAAAAAGCACTTCCAATCGACAATGCAACATAGACAAGGATAAGGGTAGAGCCTCCAACTTGAGGTGCTTCATCCTTGGAAACAGGAGTTGCCCAAGCCATCCAATAATTGCTTCCAATTTGAAGCACCTGAAAGGCAACCTGAGATAGCAAAGCAATCGGTGCTAGGAGTCCTCCATAGGCTGTTGTAATATAGTTCCAGTAAACTGACAGCCCTACACTTCCTTTCACCCTTTCTTCTTCTTGAACAAGCTGAGCCTTTGTTTCATCATTATTGTCATCATTTTCATGATTTTGAGATTCCTGTAAAACAGGCTTAGCATTTTTACCGCTACTTCCCGCTGTTTTATCCATACTAATGGAATCAAGAGCTGATAAAGCCTCCTCGTGTGCACCGACAAGTTCCATGAAGTCACTTCCTGACCAGAGAATGTCGTTGTATCTGCCTGCTTGTTTAATTTGTCCGTCTTTCATAACCTGATGATTAAAGACTAGGCATATATCACTCGATTATAGTATGTAAGAAAAATGCATCAATTTAGAGATGAATCACTCACCAGAATAAGATCAGCAGCAGGCAAAAACTCCACTTGATGAGTAACATATATAACGGTTTTGGAATCCAGAAGCCGCATAATGCATTCCTGGCATTACATATAAATCATGTTAGTTGGACCTATAAACAAGAGGCATGAGTATAATAAGGAGGATCAACAACTATCATCGTAGAAAAGGTTTCATAAACATATAGTATAACAATATAAATGAAGAACATGTTGTGCTTACATTGAAAAGATGAGTGCCTGTATGTGCATCCACAGCACTGAACGGATCATCAAATAAATAAACGTCAGCATCTTGGTAAAGAGCTCGCGCAATCTGTATCCTCTGCTTCTGTCCACCACTCATGTTGATTCCTCTCTCACCAATAACAGTTTGATCCCCAAAAGCGAGAATCTCTAGGTCTTTATTCAGTGAACATGCTTCGAGTACTCTGTTATACCATTGTCTATCCATTTCCTTACCAAACAGTATATTTTCTTCTATCTTTCCACTCTGAATCCAAGCTGACTGAGCAACATAGGCTTTCGTTCCTGATAGACTAACAACCCCAGATATTTTTGGTATTTCCCCCAAAATACTAGAAAGTAAGCTTGACTTGCCAGAGCCAACCATGCCGCAAACTGCAACCTTCATGCCACGTGAAACTCTAAAATTAATCTCTCTCAGCGTGGGACTAGGTGATGATACATCCCAGGAAAATTTTCCATTTATTACCTCAACAGTAATATCAGAACTACTAACCGGAATCTTCTGTACTACATCTGGTGGCAGATCGTCAAGAGAAAGGAAAGACGCAATTCGATCCAACGAAACTTTGGTCTGAACAATCATGGCTATTGTATCAGGCAGATTGTAAATTGGCTCTTGAAGAATCCGAAAGGTTGCCAATGCTGATAGTATTTTTCCCGATTCAAGTGGGATTCCCATGAGCATACAAGCACCAAAAGTTACCACAGACACAAATGTAGGAGCACCCCAAAACACAAATGTGGTGAAGGCTGTCGTATAAAGATATCTTCCCAACCATCGGGTTTCTACTCCCCTAAGATCCTGAATCCTAGAGAGAAACTTCAACTCCCATGCCTGAAGTTTAAGGATTCTCATGTTCCTCAAGACTTCTGAAGTCGCCTTCATCCTTTTATCTTTGGATTTCATCAACTCGTCCTGAAATTTCTCCTGCAATTTTCCAAGTGGAATATTTGCTAACATGACCAAAATAGTAGCAGCAAGTGCTGCTATTGAAGCAAGCCCAAGATCTTTATACAATATTAGTAATGCTAAGACGACTTGCAGAACCACCATCCACGGATCATGCATATACCAACCAAAGTCACCTATCCTCTCAGTGTCAACTGCCATGAAATTAATAATTTCCCCCGTTGTATGCTCTTTCTTTGATTGACACGAAAGCGTCAACCCCTTATTATATATTTTGGCAACTAATGCTGCCCTCGCCCTATAACTAGCCTGTTGAACCTTAAAAAACCAATGTCTCTGTGCAAAGCACTCAAACATCTTTGCAATGGTGAACGCAGAAACCAATATATATCCCTCATTTGCGAAATGCCTACTTCCATTCAAGTATTGGACAAACACATCAATGAGGTACGGACCAACATAAGAAGCCAACGTGTATATCAGCGCACAAACAGCTGATAGCACAACTTCTCTCCATGCAGTAAAGAGCAATCCCTTGGCTAGCATGGCCGTAGTGACTCGGCTACTTCCTCGACTATAAGACTCCAGCATATCATTCAAAACTGGTAATGCCCCTCCAGCATTATCCAAGCCGGAAAGCTGAGGAACATCCTCAAGATCCAAGGTTTTCTCGTACCCTAGTGCGATCAGAGGCCTCATCCACGAGAAAGTAAAGAGACTATAGAAACCAGCATTGTCATAAGGGGTCACAGTCTCATCCCCTTTAGCTGGTGTAGCACTACCATTTAAAAGGGGTGCTTCAAGGATACTCTCCCCAGCCATTTTCCCACCCCAAAATCCAGTGAAACAAAACACTAAACTCATAAGGGTTGAAACAACATCAGAGGCCCAAAACAGAGTAGACAAATATTTCGCCTTTTCGAAATAAAAAACGTCACTCACTAAGCAATAGCAAGAAACACAGAAGAATAGCCCCCACCAAAGCCTCAGAACGAGGGGATACTTGGTTTCTTTCAAATTCGAGAAATATATATGCAGGAAAAGATATAAAGAGAGCCAAGAAACTGTTTTGACGCCCAATTCCGATAAAGTTAGAATCTTTTCATCACTCCAACTATTTCTATACCAATAGAAGAGGCTCAAAAGGCATAAAACGAGATTAAATAATGAAAGGCCTAAAGAGGAAAAAAGGGTTGTTTTGTAGTATTGGAGAGTATTACTATAATATCTACCATGGTTTTCATCGCCGTTGGTCCAAAATTTCTTGCGAAGCCACGAGATGATGACAATAAACAACAAAATCAAGTGCAAAGAAAGCGTCAAGAAGCGCAATAAAATTGGGTTCAACAGAAAATCAAGACCACCGGCACCTCCTAGTTTCTCACCAATGGAAAGAAGTAGAGAATCAGACATACCCGTGGTGAAGGAGGATGAATTTGCTGTCTGAAGGAATTCCATTATGTCTGGTTGAGTAAGTGTGAAAGTGGTAATGATGAAAAAAAAGTTAGTTGGTATCGCAGCTTTTATACCGGTGTTTTATATCAAGAAAATATCACAAGAATCCATTCTCGTTTTCTTTTCTTTCCCCATACTAAAAGTAAAAAAGAGAGAAAAATTCGGATTCTAATTAAAGTCAAAAAGCATGATTTGTTTGGGCTGGGGAAACGTGGTGGACAAGCGCCGGAGATATTAGTTTAGCGGAGGACGACGCGGTTATAAATCCTTCAATATTTTAGGGTATATATGTTTTTTATTCTATCAGAATAAATAATACGCTCCCCATTTAATAATTGATTTATGAAGACGCAACCATCATAATCTAATTCTGCATTTTGATATGCCTAAGTCTAACCGAGGAAGAAGATTGACTTTCGAATCAGTGTGGAAATACGTCTACATACAACCACTTTTCATGAAAATTGATTTTTACGAATCACTGTGTAAAAATTTGTCCATAATCCATATATATGGAAAATCAGCTCTGGAAATAACAATCACTTTCCTTTATACTGTACAGCCTTCCCTTAAATTTTTACTACTCAAAACAAGTATTTCCTTCAAATTTTTTTAGTTCTTTGTTGTTTAATATTGTACTATTTCCCTCCCATAAAAATCGGAGCGGATCAGCTCATTCATATGCTACATCTTTTAATACTACACTAATCAAATAATGACATGTGGATATTTTTTTAATTAATTAAATAAAAGACTAAAAATTTAATTATCATCATACATTTTCTCATACACCAATAGTTTGCTGCCATGTATACAAAGAAAATAAACAGTAGAGAAATAGATGCTCCAGCTCCAAAGTAGGATGCTTAATAGAACAGACCAATGCCGAGACTTCAACATTTGGAATTTGTATTTCTTTCAACCATGTCAAAGTTTGAAACTTTTTCTTTCATTTCTTATTAGTCGTTGAAATTATGCGAGGATGTGATGAAATTTATGAGAAAGGTATAAGGACCTATTAAAACGAAAAAATTATGCTACATCTTTTAATACTACACTAATCAAATAATGACATTTAGATATTTTTTAAATTAATTAAATAAAAGACTAAAAATTTAATTATCATCATACATTTTCTCATACACCAATAGTTTGCTGCCATGTAGGTATTCTTTAAAAAAGGAAATGCAAAACTTAAACCTAAAATCAACCCTAGAGCTTTCATTTATTCAATTGTCATTAAAAATCAGAAACGTAAAAGCTTAGCGCCGAACAAGAGTCTGCAATTTTATTCTCAAGTTCAAATAAAGAAGATCTTCAAGTTTTCATTTATTCAAGTCAAAAGCGTAAGTAATTCATTTAATTTGAACTTGATTCCATTTGTTATAATAATTGTTATCCATTTTTTTATTGAATGAGTGCTTTGAATTTGTTTCAATTAAGTTCCATGCATATAGGATATATATATATATATATATATATATATATATATATATATATATATATATATACTTAATTTAAAGGAGATTATATGTTGAGAATAGATTAAATGATCACGTAGTGTATGAGAAGAGATAAGTTTTATTGTTGTCAATTTGTTATTTGATTTGAAAGTAGATGAAAAAAATTAAGAGCATGTATGTATTTGATATCTAATTTTCTTTTTACTCATATAATTTGTAGTCATGAATGAAATCATATCAGATGACATTATTCCTAAGATAGGGATGGAATTCGAAACAGAAGTTGAAGCATATGCCGCTTACATGAAATATGCTAAGGCAACCGGTTTTGAAACTCGCAAAATGGCTGCTCATAAAGATCCAGTTACTGGCAATATATTGGACACTAGTTTTTGTTGTTGCAGAGAAGGATTTAGAACAACAAACAATCGAGGTGTTAAAAATCCTCGTCCTGAAATTAGGTGTGGGTGTAAGGCTATGATGAAAATTAACTGTAGATATGGAGGAAAGTTCCGCATTGTGAAGTTCATTGAAGAGCACAATCATGAATTGTGTGATCCGGAAAAGTCTTACCAGTTTAGATGTTTTAGACAAATGTCTAATGTTCAACAAACTCAAGTTGATGTGGCTCAAAGTTGTGGATTGCCTCCAAAGAAAATTATAGATGTAATGGCAAAAGAAGTTGGCGGAATTCAACATCTTGGTTTTACTCATATTGATTTGAAGAATTATTTGAGAACAAAGAGGACTTTGGAGATCAAGCAAGGCGATAGTGGAGGTGTTTTACAATATTTACAAAGGATGAGTAGTGAAGATCCACACTTTTACTATGCAATACAATTGGACGTGGAAGATTTGATATTTTGGACAGATGGTAGGATGATACAAGTTTTTGGTCATTTTGGTGATGTCGTTTGCTTTGATACTACATACAGAAAACATCGAGATGGCAGACCAATCGCCTTGTTCGTCGGCGTTAATCATCATAAACAAACAAATGTGTTTGGTGCAGCTTTATTGTATGATGAAACGATTGAAACCTTTGAATGGTTGTTTGCTGCATTTGAAGATGCCATGATGGGAAAGAGACCAAAAACCATCTTAACAGATCAAGATCAAGCAATGAGCGCTGCTTTAGCTTCCAAGTGGCCATCAACTTATCATCGCCTATGTGTTTGGCATATTTTTCAGAATGCAGCCATTCATCTCTCGAGTGTTTTTTCGAGTTTCAAGAACACATTTGCAGCTGATTTTAGTCGTTGTATATACGACTATGAAGAAGAGTCAGAATTCCTTGATGCATGGAACAAAATGTTAGAGAAATACGACTTGAAAGATAATCAGTGGTTGGCAAGATTGTTTTCTCTAAGGGAAAAATGGGCATTGGTTTATGGAAGAAATACTTTTTGTGCAGATATCATCACAACTCAACGGAGTGAGTGCATGAATGCTGTTGTGAAGCATTATGTAAGTTACAAAAACAATATTGTTGAGGTGTTCCATCATTTTCAAAGGTTGATAGATGATCGTCGTGAGAAGGAATCAACAGAAGATTTCAAAAATGCTCAAAGTTCTCCTGTTATGACATTTCCATTGGAAATATTAAAGCATGCCGCTGCCTTATATACACATAAGATGTTTGCATTGTTTAGCGAAGAGTTGAGAAAGGCATTTGAAAGCAAGATCGAGAGTGAGAATGAGCTTGGAAGTTCAAGAATATATAAGGTCAGGCCATTTCATCGAACTAATGAGCATACAGTCACATATGATTCTATTGGAGGTTCTATTTCTTGCAGTTGTAGAAAGTTTGAATTCTCAGGTATTTTATGCTCACATAGTTTAAAAGTCTTAACATTTATGAATATCGATCGCATACCTGATGAATATATTTTAAAGCGGTGGACCAAACATGCTAAGAATGGTACACCAAGAGGTTGCGATGAAGGGGTTATTGTTGATGAAAAATCAAGAAAGAAGCAACAATATAAAGAGTTATGTAACTCATTCATGCAGTTGGCAGCAAAAGCAGTTGAGAGTGAAGATGGTTATACTTATGCTAGTGATTGTCTTCTGAAAATGGGAAACGACATTGATGGAATGGTAGGGAAGGCAAATAATGTGACAGTTGAGGCAAATAAGGTTGGAGATGTTGTAACTGTTGCAGCTGATGGTAATGCCAATGAAAGTCAAATTAGAGGCTTGAAACCTAAAGGAAGGGTTACATACCAATCAAGTAAGAGACCAAAGAATGCTTTGGAACAGGCTATTAGAAAAAAACGGAAACCAAAAGCAACAAAGAGTGGTTTAGAACATGCTTCTTCTACACAGGAATCTGATGGGACGACTACACTCATTAATGATGAGTATTGGAACTTGACGTACACTGCTCTTGATCCTCCAAGTACATCATAATTTAATGGCGTGGACTATGTTATCCGAAGATACTGTCTCTACTCTCCACAGCTTTATCCTTTTTTTCTTTTTTCTTAAACTTTTTTTTGTCTGCACGTAAGGTTAGCTCCGATTAATTTACGTTTACAACTATGTATTTTTTTACTTGATTTCTTGACTTATTTTGAACCTATTGGTATCATGTGATTTTCTTCCTTCTAATTCTCTAAGTTAGATGCATATGAAAGGAAAAATATATTTAAGGATAGAAAATTCCGTCGAAATATTCAATGTAATTCGTAACTTTTTATGAGGCAGTATTAGATAAAATTTGTATTGGATTGGAATATGATAATTGATACATATGAGAGCTTCTTAGATATAAGTTAAAATTTATTTAAAAGAATGATCTTCATTAATTGATTGTTTCGTTCATCCAATTTATAGTGGAGAGCTTTTGACATTATGTGGTTTTTAGCAAAGGTGAAAGAAAGTAATGCAGTATTGATATGATAAAGGCATATTGCCAATATGTTATATATTTCATATGAGTATTTTTCAGATCAAAGTGACAGTGGGATATTGTATTTCTTTCCCTGAGTTGGAGATAAGTGAACCTTTATTTAGTGTAAGACTTGCTAATTTTTTTTAAACTTACAATTGTTAGATGTAGTTTCTTTATATTAATTTACTGCTCACTTCACTTATTGACAGCTCAGAGGAGGATTACATAATAAACGAAAAGTAAGATGTTCAACGACTAATAAGAAATGAAAGAAAAAGTTTCAAACTTTGACATGGTTGAAAGAGATACAAATTCCAAATGTTGAAGTCTCGGCATTGGTCTGTTCTATTAAGCATCCTACTTTGGAGCTGGAGCATCTATTTCTCTACTGTTTATTTTCTTTGTATACATGGCAGCAAACTATTGGTGTATGAGAAAATGTATGATGATAATTAAATTTTTAGTCTTTTATTTAATTAATTTAAAAAATATCCACATGTCATTATTTGATTAGTGTAGTATTAAAAGATGTAGCATATGAATGAGCTGATCCGCTCCGAATAAAAATAGGGATAACACGAGAATTAATGGTTTAAATCATTATTTTAGTGACAAGATTTTGATATTGCATTTTAGATAGACTTTTGAATAAAATAAAGGCAAAATACATTCTTAGGCCCTTATACTTTAATCAAAATGTTTATTAGGTCTTCGTACAATTTTTTCGTTTTAATAGGTCCTTATACCTTTCTCATAAATTTCATCACATCCTCGCATAATTTTTTCGTTTTAGTAGGTCCTTATACTTTGATTATAACTTTTATTAGGTCCTTATACAATTTTTTATTTTAAGATATTCTTTTACTTTTATCTTATATAATAATTTATATTTAATTAAATTTAATGAACCTTTTAATTTTATTATTTAGCTTATCTTATGATTATAAATATTCAGAAAAACGTATCTTTCAATATAAATATAAATAATCAATTGAAAATTCGGATAGTTATTCTAAAAAAAACTTCGATTTTAATCTTCAATAATCACAATTAATCTTTTTATTATTCTCTGCAACTTATTGAGATTATTGGATAACAAGATGATATTATCTTTATAGACTATGCTAAGTTAAATAATGAAATATTAAAAAGTTCATTCAGTTTAATTAAATTTAGATTATTATCCAAGATAAATGTAAAAAAGTCTATTAAATAAAAGATTGTACAAGGACCTAATGAAAGTTATGATAAAAGTATAAGGACCTACTAAAACGAAAAATTGTACGAGGACCCGATAAAAAAATTGTCATAAGTATAAGGACCTATTAAAACGAAAAAATTGTACAAGGACCTAATAAACATTTTAACTAAAGTATAAGGACCTAAGAATGTATTTTGCCTAAAATAAAATATATTTTAACTTTACGTAGTTAGAAAATTTATATCTCCAACTATTGCATGTTCCATAAAAGTTAGTAACAAAATGATATAAAACATGTTTCTTTTAAACACGTCTGATTAGTGACGGATCCAAGATAAAAAATGGAGAGGACGGAATTGCTACTATGCTTCGTCCTCGAAGCAAAATTAGAAACAAACGAAGGGGGCGACTAGGGAAAATATACGTTTGGATCCATGGTAACTGGTCATCGGAGAGGGGCAACCGTACCCTGGATACTACTGCATCTGATACACATTGCAATAATGATATACCTGTAAGATATATTTGGTCGATAAAATGTGTACTTTTATTTAGTAGGGGGTGGTGGATCACCTACTATAGTTTAAATCACGACACAAAATGCTACGCTAGAGTCTCCACAATAAGGCGGAACAGCCCCGCCACATCTCAAAAAACACTTATGCCACGTCATCACAGCCCCAAAAACACTTCCGCCTAGTCATCACAAAATAAATTAAGAAAATAAAAAATAAAATAAAATAAAAAAACATGGTTTCACAGCCGCGGCGGCGCCGACGCCTCATAATAGGCCACCGCCGGGTACGGCGCTCTCTCCTAGAGGTGCCCACGGTTCAGGAACCGACGGTTACGGTTCAGAACCGCCGGTTCCGGTTTTGGAAATTGTTGAACTGGAACCGAACCGCAAGGGTGCTTCGCGGTTCCGGTTCCGGTTCCAACACCGCCGGTTTCGGTTTCGGTTCCAAACCGACGGTTTTTTCGGCGGTTTTTCACAGTTTCGAACCGCCGGTTTTTTGCAGTTCCGGCTTGGTTTCACGGTTTTCCAGCGGTTTTTCGCGGTTCCGGCATGGTTTCGGTTCGAAAATTTTTGAACCTGAACCGAACCACGGTTTAAAAATCGACGGTTTCAGTTCGAGAAATTCTCACGGTTTCGGTTTTAACTGCCGGTTCGATAAACCGTGGGTAGGTCTACTCTCTCCTCCTCCGTGGCACCCACATGGGCGGACAACAATTTGGGATCAAAACGCAGAGCCTCCTCTTTCATTCTCTTTCTTTAATATTTTTATTCTTATTTTGTATTTTTAAATAATGAATAAATTACTGTTATCATTCTTTAATAAAATATTTAGCTCAAAAATATGTTATTTTTAATTTTTTTTTCTTTCGGTTAATTAATGATTTTTTTAAAAAAATTTAACTTTTATTGTAGTTCTCCGTTTTGAAATAACTTATAAATATTTTATTTCATGAATGATAATGGAGAGTACTTTATATGGACTCATTTTATATTCCCTCCATAAAAAGTAGATCGCATTAAGCCATTAAGAATGACACGAATTTTAATGTGAAATTGGTGACGTAAAAGAGAAGGAAAAAGAGTAAGACAAAAATAGGGTTAGTGGAATATGAGATCCATATTATTAGTAGTGTTTAATTGTGTGATCCTTTTAAATTTGGTCTATATTTTATGGACAATTAAAAATGGCAAATATGATCTATTTTTTCTTTGAATGGAGGGAAGACTGTTTTTCAATATTTTAATATAAAACCAAGAATCAATCGATATATTGGATAAAGAGAAAGAAAGAGAAGGATGAAAATATTAAAAAAAGAGAATGAAAAAGGATGATGAGAAAGCTGCGTTTTGTTCCTAAATTGTTGTGTATTAAGCAAAGTATTTTAATTTTGTGATTTAGCCTCAATACGGGATCCATTCCCGTATTACTTCCTTAGTCCCACATGTAATATTTTTTTTTTTTTTAGTTTATCCTATAAAAAATATTATATATATATTTTTTTTTTATAAAAATTTTTTTTTTAAATTAATAAAAATATAGTATTATTTTCTCTCTCCACTTAACACATAAAACAACGTCTCCTAAAATCTTGTGTCATTCTCTAAGTGTGTCATCTATAGACGATGGGAGTATATCTTCAATATCAAATACTCCGTCCGTCTCAGATAGTTTGTCTCATTTTGACCTGGCACGTGGTTTAAGAAATATAATGAAAAATGAGTTGAAAAAGTTAGTGTAATGTAGATCCTACTTATATATAGTAATTTATAATAAAATGTGAATAGGAATGAGTTAGTGGAATATGTGGTCCACTACCAAAAATGACAAAAAGTAAAATGTGACAAATTATATAGGACCGATCGAAATTAAAAAATGAGACAACCTATCTAGTACAGAGGGAGGAGACATTTGGTCTTTAGCCTTGCATCCTCATTAATGGAGTATTAACTATAACAAATAATTTCATTTACAACATATTATACTCTGTATTACAACATTATTGTAATCTACCCCTTGTTCCGCCGTTAGAAGTTTCAGTTTATCATCTTAGTCCATCCGCCATTAGAAGTCCCGATTTACTTTTACTATAAATGATAAGTACATTCCACTTTCCACTAACTCATTCCTCTCACATTCTATTACAAAACTAGGGCAGTGCAATTGGTTCTGAAGGGGCATATTTGCAAGAATGACCAATGATCAATTCCCACTACTGCCGTGTGATTGCAACACCTTTCAGGCACAAGTATGAGGCCTTGAAAGTAGACTTCTGGCAGGACAATGAGTTACACACTCCCCCTTAATGGGCCATTGCGTATGCTGATTGAACACCCTTCACAATATTGTTGGGCTGGGATGTGGGGGCCTTTGGGGTTTAGGTTTCAACCTTTTGCAAAAATAAAAATAAGTCTCACATTCCACTATTTTTTGTCACACACTTTCCTTTATATTTCTTAAAATTTGTACCAAACTCAATTTAGAATTGACGAACAACGGAAGTACATGCTAATAAATTTCTTCTTCAATTTATTGTGACTGAAGTCTGATTATTCTGTTATAAGTTAAGACCCAAAACTGTCCTAATCAATATATGTATCTATGTTATTTTAAATTTAAATTTATTTAATTTTATATTTTTAGTTGTCGAATTAAATACTGTACTATGTTTTTAGAAAGTATGAACTCTCTAGTTTTTATAGTTTTTAGGAGATGCATGAGGAGATGGTTTAGGTGATCCTTACGTAGGTGCAGCACGGGTGCTATTGAGCTAACATTAGTCCATAAATAACAAAGTGGTCTAAAGGGGAACTTGAACTTTTGATCCAGAATATGGCCCTGCCAATTCGAATATATTTACATAGGAGAAGAATCTATTAGACGTTATATATTGTGCGCAAAATCCAATTCAACCATTTTAATTCGATCGACTCTCTCACACATCAAATACCCATAAAAATAATTTAATAAACAAGTTCCCAGAGACCAAAAAGAAAAGGGAAAAACCCAAAATGTCTCTGGGGTATGCCGAGAAGCTTTCCTTCATAGAAGATGTGGGCAACGTTGGAATGGCGGAATTTTTCGACCCATCTCACGTTTTCCAGGAAAAAGTAAAGATTTTTTTGGGGGTCTCATTGTTCTACTTTGTGTTTTGGCTACATTGTTCCTACTGTGATGCATTTTCAGTGCTTGTTGATGAATTCTTTCTTCTTTCTTAGTTGTGCTTCGATGATCATTCTATCTCTGTTTGGTATTACTTCAATTAGCTGTTTAGGTATCTTTCCTCTCAAATTATTGTCATTCTATCATAGGAGGGTTTAGTGATGCCCTAAACTAATTTGTTTGGTTCTTCCGTGAAAAATGCTTTCTGGTGAACAGCATTATTCATTGTTATGTTGAAGCATTTATTTTTCCTCGACTCTTGAGAAATGATCTAATGGAACCCGATTTTCCCATTTTTGGAATTTTGAAATCATATGAAGTGATTGTAGGTATTTGTCAATCGAAATTAAGGCTGGTTATTGGGGGATTCATAGTATAGATATGATCAAACTGATGGATTTGTTTGCAGAGGAAGTGATTGAATTAAATGACAACCTTTATCCATTGTGTACCAAAACCAAGCAAACCAAGATGAAGTTACTCTTGAACCCTTATAAATCTTAGCATCAGATTTTCCCTTTGGAGTGATTGTTAGCTTATGTGTTAAAAGGGGTTGTACTTGTAGGTTACAGCATCATTCGAAAAATAGTCTGATGAATGTTTGACTGCAACTTAATGTCTTCACTTCAGGTTGAACGACTCGCTGGGATGATTCAAAAGGTCTGACCTGGCGATGGTATATATTCATCGAGTTCGGTTGTCTCAATTAAACTGAAGAGCCTTATATGTTCATGCAGAGCAAGCACATGGTGGTATTCACTGGGGCAGGGATATCCACTTCTTGTGGTATACCTGACTTTCGTGGCCCCAAGGGCATCTGGACTCTTCAGGTACTGGGTGGCTCAGCATTCCATTCTTTAAGAACATTTTGACATGATTTTAATAGGCTCCACCAAACAGGCAAACATTGCATCCTAGAAACATTCTATTTGTTTGAATGTGATCATAGTGCTGTCCAATTAAAATTCATTTCTTTAATAAAAAAATTAATAATGACTTTTCTACTGGAATAATTTAATGGACATTTATTGAATTTGTGTCTCTTGATCATGAGTTAAATTTTCATTTTAGTTGCTTGATAATGCATTTCTTGATCTTGTCATGGGAGAGCAATAATTTGAATACAGCACCACCTGGCATTTGACATGGAAAAAGTGATTTCAGTCAAAATAATACCTTGTGCTTTTAAACCTCATGGCTAAAGACTTTAGCTTTATGCATCCCTTGAGGAAGAAAGGGAACGATAGTTAGCATTTAGTAAGCAAATTATGGTTGGTGGATCTTGAATCAGTCACAATAATACCTTGTGCTTTTATACCTCATGACTTTAGCTTTATGCAACCTTTGAGGAAGAAAGAGAACCATGGTTATGTTTTAGTAAGCAAATTATGGTTGGTGGATCTTGATCGTCGCCTCTTTTCATAGAATCACATGGTTGTTAGTGCAACATGTTATCATTCATAGCATAGCCTAGCCGCTTTAGTTTGGTTTCTGAGGTGAAAATCTCACATACAGTTCTGGAACGGGAAAAATAATTTAGTATCTAATTTTCTCTCTGTTAATTAATTATCTATTCCAATACATATTGGAGAGCTCACACTCTTTCGCAATCCTACATGGCTCTCCAAGATAATTATTTTCTCAATTTTCTAAATCCTTCATTTTAAACCTTTTTTTAACTCCAATGCTTTTTAATATTAGAATATGTCATGTAGCACTTATCTATCTTAATTATAGGTATGAGTGCGCTAACTTCTAAGGTTACCATTTCTACCTTCATAGCCACTGTAGTTTGGTTTCTTTTTATTGGTACAGATGTTTGTAAAGTTATTATTGCTTGAAACTTTAGAAGACCCCCGCCCCTGCCCCTGTTATTTTTCCTAAGTTATTATCACACTGATTCGCAGCGCCAAGGCAAAGCCTTGCCAGAAGCATCTTTACCTTTCCATCGAGCAACACCAAGCACAACCCATATGGCACTAGTTGAATTTGAGAAGGCTGGTATCCTGAAGTTCCTGATTAGCCAGGTATGCCTTATGCCTCCATGATAATGTTAAACTGAACATAATTGGAGGTAATCGGTTCTATCTATTTTCTACACTCTTCTAATACTCCCTCCGCCCCTTAAAATTTGGCACCATTTGATCCGGCACTGGTTTTAAGAAATGTAATAGAAAGTGGGTTGAAAAAGTTGGTGGCATGTGAGTCCTACTTTTATATACTCCCTCCGTCCCTGAAAATTTGTCACCTATTTCCTTTTTCGTCCGTCCCTAAAATTTATCACTTTTCACTTTTACCATTTTTGGTAGTGGACCCTACATTCCACTAACTCATTCCCACTCACATTTTATTTTAAAACTAATATATAAAAGTAGGACCCACATGCCACTAACTTTTTCAACTCACTTTCTATTACATTTCTTAAAACCCGTGCGGGGTCAAATGGTGACAAAATTTGGGGGACAGAGGGAGTATTAGTTTTGAAATACAATGTGAGTGGGAATGAGTTAGTGGAATATGGGGTCCACTACCAAAAATGGTAAAAGTGAAAGGTGACAAATTTTTAGGAACGGAAAAAAAAGGAAATAGGTGACAAATTTTCAGGGACAGAGGGAGTATTAAAGAAGGATCAGACGGACGTCTTGAATTTATTTTTCTTCTTTAGCTTTTCCACTTTTGTTTTTCTGCAATTATATGATTTCCACTTGAAATGCATCATATGAAGTATATTTTACGCTTGACATCTAAAGTTACATTGTTGTTCTTGATTTGGCGGTTTTAACTCTGATTTTGTGGCGACTTGTCTGATATGCTAGAATGTTGATGGCCTCCATCTTCGTTCTGGAATACCCAGGGAAAAACTTTCTGAATTACATGGAGACTCCTTCATGGAACAATGCCCATCATGTGGAGCTGAGTATGTATTTTTAATATGATTTTCAATTAAAATTAATAGTAAGTTTTTAATTCAATTTGTACTTGTCGTTTTATCCATTGCACATAGAATGTTATCTTTGGAGCTTGGACTCGCTTGCTTATAATGGTTAATTCCCTTGTAGATATGTCAGGGACTTTGAAATTGAGACTATTGGGTTGAAGGAGACGACTCGCCGATGCTCCAAAGCAGGTTGTGGTGCAAAACTGAGGGATACTGTTCTGGACTGGGAGGTATAATTTTCTTTGGGGAACCCTTAAATTTGAGCTTGTCAATAAGTATTAATAGATGTTTTGATTCTCCTCGTCTGTGGTGTAACTTGAAAGGTTCAGTGAGTTCATCATACCTTGTTTACCTTTGGGTCTGAGAAAAAGTTAAACTCCACGATATCATGCACACACGCGTCATTTTGTAATCTCATTGCAGATCTATGAGTAATGAATTTGTAGTAGTTGATGAAATAGTCTCCTATTAGCTCTTCGATAGGATGAACTACAAAGATCATAAAATTATTACCTTTTGAACATTAGATTTAATTGCATGCACTATGAAGTGTGAACAATGATCTAAAGTTTTGGTACTATTATCTGCTTTGTGATTTTGGATTGGACCTGGTGAAAAGCTGGCTTCACTCATCATATTTCAAAGCCATAGAGCTAATGTTCATTTTATCTGAAAGGATGCTCTGCCGCCTAAGGAGATGGATCCTGCAGCAAAACATTGCAAAATGGCTGATCTTGTATTATGTTTAGGAACCAGGTATTTAATGAAATTATATCTACTTGTGCAGCGATATCCATCTCTTTCACTTTGAGAACTCAGCATTTTTTATGTTCTTTAAAGGCTTAATAGATCTGCTCCTTTGCAAAAATTATAAACCTGGGGAATGCTATTATCATACAAAATGATTTTCCTCTAGGCACTAGTTAAGCTTGGTCATAGCCGAAGGAAGCTTTGGTTATTAAAATGCAAACTGGCATATAACTCCTGTTTGTACTAAAAAAGTAAGTTGGTTTAGCCGTTTAGGTAGAGCTATGTCTTTTGCTGAAGCCTGAAAACGGAACTTAATATCATGAAATTACAAGAATCGAGATCTTCAGAAATGCACGAGATGTTCTTATCTTAAAATTCTACTATCCTCAGGATGACTCATCTTGCATTAGAAAAATGTAGCTTTTCGTCAGCATTTAAAATCCTGGCTGTCAACAATGGTCTTATTGCTTCACCCTAAGCCCTAAACCTTAAACGCAAGTTGTTACTTGTGAGGTTTGCGGATCTTGTCATGCCACCATCTGCAACTCATTTCACCTGAAGCTATCTTGATTTTACTCTTTTTAACTGATATTACACTCTGCAGTTTGCAAATTACTCCTGCATGCAATTTGCCCCTAAAATGCCTTAAGGGTGGTGGGAAGATCGTAATTGTGAATCTCCAGGTAAAGGGTGTCAACAATTCTGAATCCCAGCTGAATGGCATGTGATATCTGAAGTGTCTCTAAACTTTCATATGTAACACACAAGCAAGATGAAATTGCTCTATCCTAGGGCTTGTAGCTTAGTGGTGTTCCTCCTCATTTGCGAGGGTGAGAGATCTGGGTAAAAATTCAACCCCCCATCCCCCAACTAAAAAGAAAGAAAGAAAGATGAAATGGCTGTTATTTTGGCACTTGGATTAAGATATGCTTTTTAATTTTCAGAAAACTCCCAAGGACAAGAAAGCGAGTTTGGTGATACACGGACGTGTTGACGAGGTGACTTTTAATGACACAAACTTCATTTGTTTATTATTTTTATTCATCCAAGATAAAATCTTAAGAATCTTTGGGTTATATTAAATTAAGTAAATGAAGGTACTGAATATAAATGAAAATAATAAGGCTGGGCACTCAGCCAAGTTGTTTGATCTCATTTTTTTCTTTCACCTGAAACCATTCTTCACTTGCGCCATGTTTCGGCTTATAAAACTGCACCCTTTCACAGTTCTTCTTTGACCCAATCGTCACCATCTACATTGACAGTGATATAGCTTTTTGGCGGGAATGACTATAATTTTGTTGCATAAATGTTATGATTTCTTAACTCTGTGTTGTGATAATGGCCAAAATTACCTTTTTTCAGGTGATGACAGGAGTTATGGGCATGCTAAATATGCGTATCCCTCCATTTATTAGGATTGATCTTTTCCAGATTATTATAACCCAGGCCTTAAGTCTAGGTATTGTTTTATCTCAAAATGATTCATCAATTTGCCTTCTTTTTTGTTAATATTTTCTTCATCTGAATTTTGACTTACTGTTTCTAATGTGTAATCCTAAATATTCTTCAAAGACTTTCATCTCACTTTTCATTGCATAGGGTCCTAAAGTTTATACCTTATTCTATATCCCCAATTCCCCATAAAACTTCTACCTGTATATCTCCAACTTGTGGAATTGGAACTTTTTTTCTTCTTACATTTTCATTAACTGATGATTATCCCCAATGGATTATCCCAGCACTCCAAGCATCTCATGTTATGACACTGCAGGCCAAAAGACCATTTATAAGTAGTTTTATCTGGTTTATGCCAGATGTCATACTTCTATTTTTATGTAAAAGTTCACTCAGAAAATGCTTGCAACTATTTTATGTAATTTTGCTTTTGATAGTTGTTTACTTTTTTCTCAGATAAAAAGTATGTGAACTGGACCCTCAGGATAGCCAGTGTGCATGGGAAGCAAGCACCATTGCCTTTTATCAAATCAGTAGAGGTAAATTGATGAACTTTACTGATTTGACAAATTATACATGCCCATACTGAGTTTCTATTAGTAAATGAAAGGCAGGAGAACTCATCACTAACTAATTTGCTTCTTGATTAGAAAAGGAAACAAGTCACATTAAGTTTCTTGCTTTTTTCTGTGGGAACAATAAGCAGTTCCAGTGCTGGTACTTAGTTACCTGATAGTAGTAGTTGTTATTGAGTTCTTTGTTTAGCTGCTGGGTGTTAATATTTGAGCACATACTTGGAGACGTTGATAGCTGTGGTTGGTTATATAATAAATTATATATATCAATGGATCTGGAATACGTTGCCAGTTAGATTAACCATTTGGGACCTTTTGCGGATTAACTTGCATTTCTGGTTTACTTTGGGGTCTTTACTTTCTGTTGTAATCGGACACTAGGTTTCCTTCACTGAAAGTCTAAGCATGAAGGCAGCTGTTTTATATGATCAACCTCTTCATCTCAAAAGGTATATATACTTCATTTCTATTGTAGCTATGTCTTAGAATTATCCAAGTCCACATAGAATGAGGCCGGGGTTATATTTGCTGTAAAATGTCTCATATTCTTTTCTCCACTGTGGAGTACTTTCTGGAAGGTCTTTTTCCTAACACGAAAAATTCTCATTTTTCATACCTAAACTCTCGGAGTGCTCATTGGTCTGAATGCCTTGTGCTTATCGAAGTATGACCTAACGTGTATATTTGTTTTTCTGGACCAAAAACTATTGTCCATTGCTTATCAGGAGGACAGCTAGGAGTACAAAACATTTGGATGTTTTCTTGACTTTGCAGTTCAGTACTGGTTGCAAGTGTACACATGCAGATCTCAAAATACCTGTTGATTTTGAGGTGAAAATAAACTTTCCTTCAAGGGTTTTAATTTTTAGCATTATCATCTGTTCCTTCTGTAATCCCAAATAATACCTTTATTACTCCCTCTCGAACTATTTCCTTATTAGTATGTCCCTGAAAAGAATGAACTTTCTTATTTTGGAATAGTTAAACAACACATTACCCCTAACACATTACCCCTGCACATCATTTTAAACTTATACCATTACACTACACTATTAATGATGTAGAGCCCACTCTCCACTAACACTACTTACACTACCCTTTATCTCTCTCTTACTTTACCAATTATACATTAAAACCCGTGCCGAACAAAATGTTCATACTTTACAGGGACGGATGGAGATATTTTTATTTTTCTTGGGATAGCTATCAATTTGTTAATGCTTTACATACACGAGATAAAGTTATAGTAAGACCTGTCTCATAGCAGTGAGAGATTTGGGGATTCTGCAAATATGGATTCTTAGTAACCAGATATTTCACGAGGAGAATTTGGGGATGTCACTTGATAAATAGTATAAGCCAATTCATGCATGAAGTATGCAACTTCACAGAGTCTCGTTCATGATATTCGTTGCAGAGGGTCGGGTTAGGGAGTTGGTGGAAATATACTTTCTGTGCGCAGATAATGCCTAGAAATCAACCTCATATTGTTGACTTGCATTACACGGTATTTAATAGCACGTTATCTTCAGATTCCAACTGACTCTCTTAAGGAAGAAAAGGATTCTATCATCGAGAAGCTAAAAGAGCGAGCAGTGAGAGAGGCATGCTGCGGCCAAACAGCAGTGGTGGAGAGGAGGGGCATATTAGTTCCCAAAAGTGAGGTCATCGTCCATGCAATTATTACAAACATTATAGAATACGGGGATTCTTTGGAGGCGTCTTCTCTGAGTAACGGCTTGCTTAAGAGGAGAAACGAAGGTTTGATAGACAGCGGGATTTGTTGGAAGCGAACAAAGGGGCGGAAGCGCACGAGTAGGCATAGAAGGTAAGTTGGGGGGTGTGATTTAGCTGTGTAAATATTGAGTAGAATATGGTATGGGGATTTGATCTCCCTACATTGCTACAGATATTGAAGTTGATGGGGTTGGGATCTGAGGAGTACTTTGTTTTTTTGGTAGATGGCACTCTCAGTCCACCTTAATTATAGGAAACTTGAAAATATAGATATTGTTTCTAACTTTGTGATTTTATCAATATGTTTCTACATAGGAATGATTAGGGATGGGGAAAAATACCGAAAAAATGATATATCGCTCGTATCGTATTGAAAAATATCGAAAAATTATCGAATTTTCGATATATCGTAATTTTCTATACGATACGATATCGTATCGTAAGTTTTCGATACGATAACGATATGAATTTTCTTATATCGCGATATATCGATATATATCGAAAATACGATATATATCGAAATTTTTTGATATATCGATATTTTCGATATATATCGATATTTTATTTTCGATATATATCGATATATATCGAAATTTTCGATATATATCGATATTTAACGATATATCGAATTTCGGTACGATATATCGAAATATCGATACGATAACGATATGAAATTTTTTTATATCGAAAGTTCGATATATCGAAATTCGATATATCGAAACTTTCGATACGATAACGATATGAAATTTTTTCATATCGATATTTTCGATACGATACACGATACAACGTTTTCGATACGATATATCGTATCGACCCATCCCTAGGAATGATATGCTACATACCTTATGTGAGCTTCTTATGTGAGCATCACTCTCGTTTGACGCATGTTTAGTATTGTTCGTTTTGATATATATATTTAGTTTGATTCTAATGTGAAATCAAAATTTTAATACTCCCTCCGTGCTATAGTAGTAGATGTCACACTTTCCTTTTTAGTTTGTCCCACGAAAGATGTTACATTTCTCTTTTGGAAAAAGTTTCTTCTCACATCAATTATAAAATTATATTTTCTCTCACCACTTAACACAGAAAACATCTCCTAAAATCTTGTGTCATCTTCCAAGTGTGTCATCTTCTTTTGGACGGTGGGAGTAACATTTTTTAATGAAATCAAACTAAATATATAAATCGAAATGAACAATATTAAACATGTATCAAACGAGAGTGATGCTCACATAAGGTATGTAACATATTATTACTCTGTTTCTATATTCCCTCTATCTATATTGGTCTGAAAATTTATGTTTGATGCACGAAAGATTAATATAAATGTGAATTACGTAGGGCATGCTTGGTATGATGGAATGAAATGAGGGTGGAATGGAATGGAGGTTGGAATGAAATGTCAATTTCCTTGGATTTTTTTTGCATTTTTATCCATTCACCCATTCATTTCATCACACCAAACAAATGAATAGAATGGAAGTAGGAATCACATTCCATTACACCATTCTATTCCATCATACCAAGAAGCCCCTTATTATTGTTTATTGCGACTGGTTGATCACCAATCTCCACCAAAACGACCCACTTCTACTTTTTAATAAGTTGATAGTTGGGGCCATCTTTGTTTTCCTTTTACCGTTTTCTAACTACACTTTCTAATTTTATTTTCCCATTCTCACGTTCTCTCAATTCATTCATTTTTCTTCCTATTATTATTATTATTTTTTTTTTCATACAACAAAAGTAAGACAATGGATCCAAATAATTCAACCCTATTCAAATTCGACCCAAATTCAACCCTACTAGGGAATTTAATTATCGAAAACCAAGCTACTCTTGATGGGAGTGTTAGAAAAGGAAGTAAATCTCATTCCCTGGGACAGAATATTTATTACTTACCTTTGGTTCATATACTCCCTTGTCCCTTGCTAAGCAATGCATTCTTTTTTTTCATTCATTTTGAAAAAATAATACAAAGTATTTAATAGGTGATGTCGAGGGAAAATAAAGTAAAAGAGAGAATAATGCACTTCTCTCTCTTACTTTACTTTCTCTATACTTTAACTACTCCTTCCATCCCATTCTAAGTGACACATATCGTTTCTGGATATCCCACTTTAAATGACACATTTCTTAAAATTGAAACATCAGTCTCTCTATTTTTTTTCTCTTACTTTATTCTTTGGTTAACTCACAAAATAACACTACATAAATTTTCGTGCCGGAAAAGAAATGTTCCACTTAGAATCAGACGAAGTTGTATACTCTCTCCGTCCATAAAAAATAGACAAAGTTATAATAACACAAGTTTTAATTCGCAAATTGGTTAAGTAAGAGAGCTTACTGGACTGTGGAATTCACATTTAGAATGATGTGTATGGTTGGTATTTGTTAAAACTTTCCATATTTAGAATTGATCTAATTTTGATGGACAACCCAAAATTTTAAAATTAGTTTTTTTGTGGACGAATGTAGTATTATTGTTCCAAACAAGTGCAAAAAAGAGCATCTCGCTTAGCTAGGGATGGAGGGAGTACTATATTTGGTGTATATTCTTTTCTTTTGTAATCATCGATTCATCTATACAAAAGATGAATCTCTGTTCCTCATTATTCTTTCAATAATTCAATACAGAACACAATTCTATACGATTTAAAACTTCCCATATTTAGAATATTAATTACTATTATTCTTTCATCAGTTTCTAATTGGGCTATCTTTATGCCAAAGTTTATGCAGGTTGAATCTTGCTATGTTGGAAACAATGACAAAAAATGGTGCATGTTATCAATAACGAGAAGTTAGTTGAATCCCAAAACACACAGGATGCTGTATTGAGGGAACCAAAACTTCACCTTCAGTCATGTAAAAATATATGGGGATAAACAATGTGGACACAACTTATGCATGAGGAAATACAACAATCTCCCAAGTGGTTTTCATGTACAATCCGATAATCGGACTGTCCAATGCAAAAGCATGATCTTCTACAATTCAAATGCTAAAACACGCTATATCAAAATTTTACCATTTTTGAAAAACAATTATTAGAAGAAGAGCATAATCCAGGTATGGCCATGATGTTGACAACTATAGACTACACCCTTCATTCGTTCGAAAGCCATTAGTAGAAGAAGAGTATAGTTTGAATGGAATCAAATTGAGCAGCTTTGTAAGGCTGCAGAGATTAGCACTTTTGCGGAGACGGTGGACTGGTTGCATCATGTCTTGGAGGAAGACGATGGAGCGATGATGGAAAATTTAACAGCACAATGAAAGCGGGAAATGACTACTCTATTCGCCGAGGATATTTTTATTCGAAAACATAAAAAATAACTACTCCATTCATCCCTGAAAAACAGTCTCAATTTTTTTAGTGTCCATGAAATAGTCTTATTTCCAAAAATGAAAAGTTTCTCAATCATACTTTACCCACATTTTCTCTTTTCTCTTATAATTTACTCACTTTTTCTCCTTTTCCATTTTAATTTAGTTACCGATTTCTCATTAAAACCCGCATCCATGTATAGACCTATTTTTCTCCCTCCACTTAACACACAATAATATTCCTAAAATTTCATGTCATTAGACAAGTGTGGTGTTTATTATGGGACATAGGAAATATTAATTTGAACAAATTAAACTTTAGTAACAAATTTTATACCACCATCATAGTTTAATATCCATTTATGAAATCAACTCTAAGTAACTACTCCCTCCGTTCCATAGTAATGGAGACGTTTCTTTTCAGCACAAAGATTAAGAAAAATTGTGTTAGGTGAGTTAAGTAAAGAAAGAATAAAGTGAAAAATGAAAAAGGTAGAGAGATGAAGAGAAAAAAAAATAAGAGAGAATAAGTAGATGTGGAAAAATGTGTCGACTTTTACTAAAAAGGGAAATGACTCTATTGAATGAACAAAAATGACAAAATGACTCTATTAGTATGGGACAGAGAGAGTACTATTAATTTTACTATCCATCCTCGTTATTTCAGATTTTGCCTTAATTTAAAATTTAATGTAATCCAATGCATACTATATAAAAGAGTTTATCAGAAAAATTTGAAAAGGTAAAAACAGGTCAAATCATTACACCTTTTGTTCAACTTCAATGATAGAGAGCTTATTTCAGATTCCTGGTTTAATATATGGGAGTTTCGATTTCAATTTATGCTTCTGATTCCTTGAGATTGATTATACTGTTTTCTTGAAGATATGAATTCAAATGCTGTAAAATATGATACACTTTTATTGACTGGACATGGAATACAAGCTGGAAAATGTGTATCCAACACTGAATATTAAATTCAAAATTGATTACTGTCTGTATATTTGAGCCAAGGCTCAAAGATCCAATTTTTACCATCTTCTGCACTCCAAAGCCTTCCACTGTCATGTCGAATAATCATGCCCGAAGGAGTTTAGATTTACCGTTTAAGCTCTTCCTTTCTCCGCAAGTAGGCAGTTTGGTGCGTTCTCTTCCAACCCCTTTCCGATTTCTCTAAGCTAAATTTGCTTAGCAAGGACACATCAGATCTTGAGCTTTTAAATTTACTCCAAGAGCAATTACATTGCGGGATGACTTGTGCTCGAATAATTGTGTAAAACTGCATTGCAAAAAGTGTGTAAATTGATAACTGATTATTAAAAGGAACCGGCAGCTACGTAGCATAACTCCACTCACTGGTAAGTCAGGTAGATCTTATAAGACGAGCTGCAAAGGCTCCATCGAGCGAGTGTTTGACAGGGCTGGAGCTGTAGAATCCACCTTCACTGACAAACGGGGGGGACACGTATTTGTCTACCGAATCTACAGAAAATTCCTGCAAACACAAGAACGTTGGTTCTCTGTTTCGCTTAGCATGGTAAAAGTATATCCTTGAATGGTACATACTACTGTTCCCGATGTAAAGAGCTAAGTAACTTCTTCAGGTACTTACCGGATGTCTCAGAAGAAAAGCAGCAATTCTTTCTTCGTTCTCATCAGGATCGACTGAACAGGTGCTGTATATTAGTACTCCACCAGGCTTTACCAAACTGTAGATGCAAAGCAAATTATCATAAAATGGTACAAGAAGATAGAATTCTTGAAATCACATAGGAAGTGAAGTTTGGACATTATTTGTACAAATAAAAAAGTTGGTTTGGATAATTTCTGAATGTCAGATGCCCAGTGCTCCCAATGAGGAAAAATAGAGACGAGAATGTAGGTGGCTGCACATTTAGCATGCATGTACTACGCCAATAGTTCACTGGACTGCCATTTATCTTTGCAGAAATGGACCGAGCATATCTATTTTGCTGGAAATCCATGAAATCCGTTGTCGTACCAGATTCAAATTTTAATTTGCAATGCTAACATAGCCAATTAAAGAAGTGCATGCAAGCAGCTGCTAGACTTACTTAGAAGCTGAATCAAGAAGGGTGTCTTGCAAATTTATAAGTTCTTCCATGTCTTCCAGTTTCCTATTCCAGCGCAAATCTGCTCTCTGTAAAACGAATAAATTACAGCCAAGTAATGCATTGAGAAAATAAGCAGAGATGAAACTAGGAAAAGAAAGAAACTGAGAGACAAATAAGTGACTAAACAGTACTAGAGGGACATGCTAAATTTTATTTTGGGAGAAAGGTTATCATAGTTGAATAAAACAATACGACTCAACTGAGATGAAATAGAAATATTTGTAGATATTTTATTAAGTCCTATTTTTAGTTAATTAAGTTTCTAGTTTTATCTAAATAAGGGTCATGAGGTTTCGAGTTTAAGAGTTTAGTAGCAGATTTCTGGGCTGGGAAGGTGTTTGCCCGACGATCTAGTTCTTGTTCTCTGCTGATTTCCGAAAGATACAGATTCTTCAACTTCCGTCCTTTTCTATGTGCTTCTTACCCTTAGCTCTATTAGTTAAGGAACTACCGAAAAAAAAAATATTAGCTGATCCGTTCGCTGCAGGAACTGATCTGTAACATAATATACCTTAGATAGTACACCCAATCCAGAACAAGGAGCATCCAGCAGAACTTTATCACCTTTCAGGATATTAGCATCCTGAAAATTTGAACACAAAAATAAAAATGATATAACATTCTCTCAGAAAATAATTTTATTTAAATAAGAAATTCACTTACAAGTGCACGAAGATCAGCATGGATGGTAGTGATAACTTGATCACATTCGTGCAACTTGGCAGTCTCTTTGAGGATTCTCAATCGGCCTTTGTTTACATCAACTGCGCTTATGCTACCTGATAACAATGTCAAGTGAGCACCATTAGCGGAAGTTATACGGAGAAGTTTTACCATGATTGAACTGTATGAAATTTTGGAATAACAAGATGATCATTGTAAGTTTTGCTCAAAGAATTGTTCGTCACAAGGGCTCAGTTGCTACATTCTGCAGCATTGTACCTTGGCCATTCAGACACGAAGCCATGAAAAGAGTCTTTCCACCCGGAGCTGCACAACAGTCGATAATGCTATCACCAGGTTTTGGATCCACAACTCTAACCACCAATCCTGCAAGTTATGACAAAAGTTTGCGTTGAGCAACTCATGGTTATGCATATGGAAATAATTGAATAGCATGGTCCCATACTTGTGCACGATATCCTCAGGAGTAATGAGATCATTGCAATCAGGTTGCTTTATATTAACAAGAGAATATGTGTGCCATGTGGATGGGCAGCAGACAAGAAGATTTTGCAAGGGAACGAAGCGAATTTTGGTATGGCGTAGAATTTATTCAGCCAGGAAGAAATGAGAAAGTATACAAAGACGGGATGATTCATATGGAAGAGGAAGTTCATCATTGGTAATCTGTTGGTTTTCAAATGAAGTTGTAGGACTTGAATATTACCTGCACTCTCATCCTGGACTGAACAGAAACCCTTTTTCAGTAATCCAGCTTGTATGATGATCTGGAAGAAGTAAATGTGGACGAATTAGAACTTGACACGAAATTCTGACAGTTTGACCACAGATTACGAGCCAGACAATCTATTTTCCGACTGTATACAATAACATTCTTACCTGCATGCCTGTTCTGATGCGGACGAAATCCTCCAAGTGCTGAGAAAGTTCATATGGAACCTAAAGTTGATGAGAAAGGGGAAAAAAGTGAGTTGAACATTGACAAACTAATGTGATTCCCATCTCTTGCAAGGGATACTTGGAATTCAGACCCATAAAGATAAGACAACAACAACAAAATAACTACTATAATAATTTTCAGAAATCAGTAAAATTGATAATATATATTATTGAGTATTTTCATATTCATCACTAGGATTTCTCCAATCCCACCCCTTTCAATAGGATATGAATCAACCAATTAATTGTCGATAGGGCCATAGGATATCTTAAAGTTCCAATCTATCTTAGTAAACAATGGATTGGCCTATATTATTTTTTATCGATATAGGCTAATAAGCATTTCAACACTAGTTCATGTTTAAGCCTGTGAACATCATGTGTCCGTGAGAGAAAATTAAGTACCAACCTCCAACTTTTCAAGTTCTCCAACGAGATCCGCCCTTGTGAAGCCTTTAGCTGTGTTCGCTCTGAATTCGTCATCATATCATATGGTGAGTGAAAGAGACACACTTTTGAAATGAGAAGGTTTTCAAAAGGGGTAAATATGAAACCTGATGCTGAAACCAGGGTCAGAATTATTCCATGTCATAAACTTGACTGCTTCATCAAGACCAAGTTGATTGATCCATCGTCTCACCATCCACTAGAGAACATGTAAAGGAAGGTTGGGTCCAAGTAAGGTTTCAAGTTTCATGTTATGGGAGAATCCTAGAAGAGACTGATATCAATGGGAACCCGAATTTTTTAAAACGTACATATCTTGAATCAATCAGTACATTTAACGTGCATTCTTTAAAATTTTTTATTGAGCATTGACAAGTATAATGTCATTATGACTCGTTATTCCATTCAAAGAGACTCAAAGTCGAACACAGACAGAATATTGTAGTCTTCACCGTTGCAGGAGAAAAAGCTAACTCAAGAAAGAGTTATGATGATGAAGACACTGTAAACCTTAAAGCTGAAAGACAAACTCACAACAGGATGAGAATGAATTGTGGCCAAAGCACGTGCTCGCTGCCTGTCATCACCGTCTACTTTTGGTTCAGGGAGCAAGCTTTTCTCCTGTAGACATTCAAAAGAAAGAAAAGTAAGTAAAATATCATAAATAACACACTAATATATATTTTAATAGCAGAAAGTTGACCTTAAGCATCAGTAGCTTCCTTAATAGTGCATTAACCATATTACCAGCACCAACTCTCAGTGCAGCTTTTGCAAGCTTCACATTCTATAAATAAGAGAAGCATGCATAAGAAAGATGGAGTTTCAGGCAACCAAAACAATCACGTGTATGACTTGAATTTTTTAAATTTATATTAGATAGAGTTAGAAAAGGAAAAGTATATTTAGAATATCATCTTTCATCTGAAAAAGTAAATGGAAAAGGAATGAGAAAAGTGATTTTGGGACAACCATTCACTAAATAAAATGATCAAAAGAAAATTTGAAATGCCACTTAATTGAGACTTAGAACACACACAGCTACCCATTATACTTCTTATATGCAGCAACCCAAAAATTATCATACCCATGCTTATGGATTAGTATTAATTAATTATAGTTATTTTTGGGCATATAACTGTCACAAACAAGAAAACTCTAGGTACTAGGGATTTTATGCATCCTCATACCTCATCAACAACTGCATATGGAGGCATTTCAAGCTTTAGGATCTCATAGAAACCAATTCGAAGAATCTGAAAGAGCATTTGTAAGCATACAGCACACAGGAAAACTGTAGTATTGCATCATCTAAAAATAAACAACAACTTTCTGTCTACCTACCTGAAGTAGAAGAGGTTCCATATTTTTGATGGCGTTTTGATCATGACAAAGTGAAAGAATCAAATGATCAAGGTATCTTTTCCAACGGGTGGTACCCCCAACAATTTCTGTAACCTAAAAACCCAATCTTTAGATTGCCAACCAGTTCTGATTTGATTTGAAAATTTGAACCACAAACGTAAGTGACAAGTGAGAAGGATAACCAGCCGAAGATCTCTATCTTCTAGATCACGGGTGCGGAAACCAAGAGTTCTCTCAACATATCCCATCTCATTATCCCCTGAACCCTTGCCTTGCTCATTCAACAGGTCAGCAAATGCACCACCAAGCTCAATCCGCATCAATCTCACAGCAGACACTATTTAAGGAAGTTAAACAAGGCTGATTATAACATTCTCACCAAGTTAGCATAATTTCCAAATGATTAGTGGAAGGCAGAAGTACAATTGACAAGTTTAAAATCAATCAAGGAAGGTGATAAAGTGCAGTAAGTAGTAACTGGGGAATCCACAATCAAGGCCAAACCCCATTCACAGCTAAACAGCGCATAGAGAACCTAAAGCAAAATCATTCATTTCTACACATGGATGACATACTTGTATCAAGACCACCAAAATCCAACTCAGGACCACAATGACTCAAACATAGCAATCTTTGAAATAAAAACTGTAGAAGCATACCAGCTCTGTGAGGTGATATATCCAAATTCAGCTTCCCAGCATTGCCTGCACCATTAGAATGACTTGAAGCACGCAATTAAAAATCAATATTATCTTGAGAGAGAGAGAGATAGATTGCACACCTCCAGTAGTTGAAGTGTGTGGACGACCTGCAACATAAAAACAGGATGAGATTAAATCTGACAAAGAAAGCGGCAATAACATAATTCTTGAAGACTTGAAAGTAATATTTCAAATTGAAGCGAGGCTGCGAAATGAAATGACCTGTTCTTGTTCTGGTTCTAGTAGTCGAAGATGTAGTGGCAGAGTTGTCTCTGGAAGTATTCCGATGGTTGTGCTGCACCACAGCTACACAAGTAGAGCAAACAAACCTCGGCACAACTCCACTCACAATTCTCGTATAGCTCCTCTCATGGAAGAATGATACGCGAGAGCACACTACCTCCATATTTCTCGATGGGGAGATAAAAATGAAGACGGTTCATAAAATATTTGAGCTCTTCTTTTTCCTATGCGGTATTTCATTATTCTACTTCGACCCGGAACAGCGGGCCAATAGGAGTAGTGATAGGTAGGGGTGGAAATAAGGATATTGGGTATTGGGTTTACCCGTATCCGACCTGATATCCGCCGGGTATTGGATATTCACTATCCAATTTTATGGGATTGGATACGGGATTGGGTATTGAAATTTAAAATAAATCGGGTATCGGATAACCCGAATGGGTATCGGATATTACCCGAATATCCAATTTATTATTTAAAGCATTTTTTAAAGTATGTTTAGCCATTTTAAGCTTCAAGAGCTAGACTAATTTATTTAATAATTACAACTTACTAGGTTATTTTTCTCTAAACTTATATAAATAAGTCAATCTCTCTTACTCTAGCTCACAGCTTCTCCAAATTCTCAAGTTTTACGTATTGCATGACCAACTCGTGTGGTTTTTATATTTTAGTTTATTATTTTGACTTTTGAATTATATTATTGGTTGCTTCTACAGTTTAATTAAATGTGTAACTTTTATTATTTTAGTTACATATTGCATAACCAATCCCCATAAATATAAATATATAATAATATACTTTCAAATAAAAGTGACCTCTTTTTATAGTTTTATACTACAAAATAAATGCAACATTAAAGATATTAGTCAATTTAAATATTTCTCTATTTATATTAATATATAAATTTTGATTTTTTTTATTAGTTATTAACAAATGTAAAGAGTCGGGTATTTGGTTACCCGATACGTCGGGTATGGATACCCGGGGTGGGTATTGGAGTACCTGGAAATATATCGGGTCGGGTTTTGGATAGACATTTAGATGGATTTCGGGTTTGGGTACCCGGTTTTTTCGGGTCGGGTATCCACGGATACCCGTATTCCCACCCCTAGTGATAGGGGGGAAGTACTTAGAGCATCTCCAAGAGGAGAAGTAAATATAGAGGTAAATTTATATAACTATCATATTTATTTTTTTTATTTTTTTTACATGAAAAATCATTTTCCAAGAGGAGAGGTATTTGAGAAGGTATTACTTTACCTCTCCATCAATGGAGATGTAAAATCTTATAACTATCATATTTGTCTTCTTTTCATGATAAATCATTCTCCAAGGGAGAAGGTACGTGAGAAGGTATTATACTTTATATTTTTAATGCATTTTGTACTATTTTTTTAATTGATTTACCTTTCTATATACTCCCTCCGTCCCAAGGAAGATGACCCATTCCTTGGGCGGCACGAGAATTTATGTAATTTTATTTTGTGTGTTAAGTGGAGAGAGGAAAGTAGGAGAGCCGGAATAAAGTAAAGATAAAAGTATTTCTAATTTTAGTAATGAGTCATCTTGATTAGGACAAACTAAAAAGGAAAGTGGGTCATCTTTAATGGGACAGAGGGAGTACCTTTTTCCTTTGGAATGTGTTATTTTTTGAAATGGTATATTTCACTTTATGAGAAGACAAATAGATAATATACCTCTTTCATTTACCTCTTCTTGTTAGAGATGCTCTTAAGGGTGTGTTCACTTTCGGCCCGGAATAACGGACCAATAGGAGTAGTGATATGGTGCAAGTTTTAAGTGTGTACTATATAACTGGACAAATTTCAGCCACAAGATTAAGAAATCAACTACTCCCTCCGTCCTCAAAGAATATGCACTTTGGGTTTTACACGGATTTTAATGTAAGTTTGCTATAATAAGAGAGATGTAGAGAGAAAAAGTAATTAAAATATTGTTAGTGGAAAATGAGTTTTACCTCATTAGAGTCTTAAATTAGAAAGTGCATATTCTTATGGGACGGACTAAAAAGGAAACAGTGCGGGACGAAAGGAGTAATATTCTGCCATTTGATTTTTGATATTAAAGCATACATTAGTTCACAATAAGAGAGATTTGGTATGGCGGGTACAATGGTCATTTAACAAACAAAATTAGAATTAGAATTAGAAAAACTTCTCATTTTCAAATTGTCTTCCTCGCGCTTCTCTTCTCTTCTCTTCTCTTCCTCTTTCTTCTTCCGCCAATTCTCCTAGTCGAAAATCTAGGGTTCATTCATTGTCGCTCGTTCAAAAAAAACTAGGGTTCACCGTTGCCTTCTTCATTTGCCTAATTCCGATCCATTCACTCTGTCGTTGCTTCCTTCTCCGTTTACTTCCGCCATCGCTTCTTTCCAGATATTATAATGGCTTCAATTCAAACTTGTAAGTTCGTCGGTCGATTCATTTCATTGCATTCCAGTTTAACTATTTGTGATGTCATGTCACTGATTTCAACCTACCTAGGATTCATCTAATGTTTTTTTCTTATAGACCTATAGATTTATTTTACTTTCACTTCTTTCATTTTTCGAAGTATATGATGCTTATAGTGAAATAACATATTCAACTTACAATGATGTTTATTATGATTACAGTGAACTATATACGATGTTTATTGTGGACTAATATTATGATTATAGTGATAGTGGCGGAGAGGAGCGCCATGGAAAGGGAGTGGAGGGCGACACAGAGGGAGGCGGAAACATGGAGGTCGAGGGGGACGGGGCGAAAAATCGATGAAAAGTTCCCACTGTAATACTATATGGTCATACCAAACTTGCTCATAAACAAGCTCTCGGACCCGAAGAGGAAAAGAAGAGTAATTAAACTTAGATTTTGAAGGGTTTTTAATTTCGCGATCTCTTTTTCGTCTCCAATTTTGAGGTTTCTGAACGGTGGTGGCGTAGATGGAAGGAGAAGAGAGAAAGGAGGCGGCATCGCTATCGCCAGACTACGTTCTGCTGGCTCAGCTACAAGAGTGGTGGCGGTAGAAGCAAGAAGAGACGAAGCTTTAACAAAAGTGGGAAGAAGAGGAAGAACCATTTCGAGCCCCACGTTTGGGCGTGGCTCCACTGGAAGGCGACGATAGAGGGGTGCTCCTGATATGACCACAGGTGCTAGAAGGCAAAAGTCTTCACTTCGACGTGAGCCATGGATTGATTGGGATCCGGGAATGAGAGAGAAGGCACGCCGAGGATCTAATAAAGCTAGAGAGTGTCTCCCGAGGATAAGATGAATAGAGAAGGCTCGGATTTGAGGGAAAATCCTTCCCAAGAAGGGGAGGATGATACGATCATGAAAGCCGTGCGTCAAAGTTTACAACAACAGCTAGTTTCAATTAGTGATTGGCCTACTAAGATGATGTCCAAACGCTCTGAGTATCTTACACGTCTCAATTGGAGTCCGGTGGAGAGAGTTATGGCCGATTTACTAAAGCCGCGCAGAAGAGATGAAGAGTCCAGAGAAAACGCGCTGCCGGGCTAAATGAGACATGGAAAACGCCCGGGCGGGCGTTTTCCACGTTTTTTACACATTTGGGCAGAAAGTTCGTGCGGCCGGGCATTTCCCGCCTTACAATTTGCCCGACCGGGCGAATCACGCGGACTTAGATTTTGTGGGTCATTTCCTTGAATTTTGAGTCTAAACTATAAATAGCATTTTTTTCATTTTATTCATTGGTTGAACATTGAATTTGTAGCTTATGAGCTTTGTTCTTCCCTTGAGGGTTTGTATCCAATTCCTGGTTTTCTAGGTTGCTTTTCCCATCAATTGGTAGTTCAAGTATAGAATTTCCATCAATTGCTAGTTCAAGCTGTTGGGGTTTGGTGACCCTTGCACAGCGGAAGACATGCATAAACAAATAAATCAGATCTACAGATCTATTTGACCGATTATGAGATTAATTAACTACATGTTAAACAATCAATTGCATACAAGAACGCACATAAATCATGCTTAAAGAATTAAAACCCTAATTCATGATATTGATGCACTTTTTATTAGCACTAAAAATACATGCAAGTATACATGGTAGATCTAGTATAGCTAAAGGTCAGTACCGGGTTGTCGAACATGGGGAATAAGATCACCGACTGACTACCTTCTACTAAGCTTCTTTTACTATTTGGAGAAACAGTGGGTTTTGAAAAACTTTTGAAAACAAACAAACTGAAAGCAATAAATAGCAGATTGCAACAAAGACTAGAGATGAAATATATGAGATAAGAGAATTCGGGGATGTGCGTTCACAATTATGGTTATACAAATTCCAACTACAATACCCTATCACAGTTTATACTTCGATAGAACGAGTCACACAAGTTATGCCCATGCTGTACAAGCGTAGATTACTAACACTAGGGTTGTCAATCCTAGATTCGTAACTCCTAAAAGCTCCTAAGACCTTTGAAAAATCCTCACTCTCAATTAACAGTGCCGTTTTAAGGGAAGCTAATTGTAGTGTCTATTAAGTGGATTTAACTCGCCAACCTCCTCTCACGATTTTTTAGCAAGTTATATCAAATCAACATCGAATGTGTCACTCAAGCATGCAGTATTACGGAACAACTTAAGGAAGAAACGAAGTAAAAACAAAATAGATATTAAATAGAATAAGGAATTGTATAAACCAAAAAGAGTTACTAACACATCCCTAGAATCCTATGAATTTAGTTACACATGATAGAATAATATAGAAACATAGTTTGAAGGGAAAACAATGTAAAAATAAGAACTAAAGTGGTAAAACCCAAAGGTAGAATCCTGTAGCCTTGATCTTCACTTGAATCCATCTTCAACCTCTTGCACAACGAAGATCTCTCAAACATTATGCTCTAGAATTGTGAAGCAAAAAGCAAGGTGAAAGTGTGTATGAATGAAGAGGTTTGAGGGGGTATATATAGGTAGAATTTCGAATCCTATGGATATAAGGAAAAGGTTGGCTAATTTTAGTAAAATCTGGAGAAAATCTAGGTCAAATCGTGCGCCGCGTTTTCGCAGCGGGCCGCTGCACCTTGGCCAGTGGTTGCTGTGCGTTGCCCGTAGCTTCTGCCCATTTGTGTAGCGGTCGCTGCATGAGTTGTAGCGGTCCCTGCAAATTAGTCCAGTGGCTTCGGGACCTTCTCGAGCGGTCGCTGCGCACTCCCCAGCGGTAGCTTGGCGTCTTCAGATTTTTAGCACATCTTCTTCCGGAGCGGACCGCTTCTGACGTAGCGGTCGCTGCGACACACGCAGCGGGCCGCTGGGCATCTTGAACGCTAACTCCATCTTCGACTTTTTCCTATCTTTTTAGCTCAAATATGCACAAGTCTCACAAAACATGTCAAAATACCAAAATGGATAAAATATGTAAAATGCGGACATGAATTGCGATTTAGACATTAAAAACAGACCAAATAAGGGCCTTAAAACAGTGCAAAATCCGAGCGTATCAGATATTCTACGGTTTAGGATTACCAAACAGATTCTCCGAAGATTTGACGATTGCTTGTGCATTCTCCATGAGATGATCTTTGTACTCAACCACAAATCTTCTTATATGTATCCCGAACTCATATTATGACCTTTGGGTGGGCAAAACTTGTCAGAATCGAAAAGAGCTTGATTAGAAATGAGATAGAATTCCAGATCTTGAGAGAACTGATAAAAACCGTTCATCCCCTAAAGAGAACGAAAATTATATATAAAAAAATTAATTCTTAATCTCCTTAATAATCTCCTTTTATATTGAGTTATAATGGGCCAGATTAAGGATCCATGGAGGTTTGACTTGGGCCAAACCTGTTGGATTTTTACTAATTAAATTGAGCCCCAATTTAATAGAAGTCTGTGACAAAATATTATTATCAGCCACTATAGTAAAATAATATTAACTGCCCGTCCAATCCCAAATTACGAGTAATCTGGGCTTTACCTCTTCAATTTATTATTTCCTCGTCTTTCAGTAAATAGCAAGAAAGACTTGTCTCAACTGTTAGATCCTTCAGTGCTATACCACACCAGTGTCGTTTATTTCCTAAGGTAAGGAAACATACAGACTGACACTCAGCCTTTCACGATAGGTAGCCAAAGCCTATCTAGGTTGTGAAGTTCTTTTTCTCTTCTACAAGAACCGACTGCGTCACCTTCTGTAAACATCGTTCACGACCAGTCTATTATGCAAAAGAATTAGATTTGTTTGCTTCTTATACATTTAAATGTTTGAGAAACATCTTATAAATGCACAAGCAAACACCAATGCGATAAAATTACTTCTTCTCGCCTTGGGTTAAAAATGGATTGTAGAATTTATTGTATACAAGCAATTCTATCCATGCAACATGCTCGAAATATGCTTTTCAGTATACCAATCCTAACACAAGCATGGATCAAGTAAAAGTATACTTTGGGGCTTGTGGATTCCTTGAAGGTCTAGCTATGGATACTTGTTAGCATGGTGTGATTGCATTTTGCTTATTCCATCAATGACATTTATCTTCCTTTCCATATTCTGCATTCCTTGATCTTCCATCGTTTTAGCTTAGATTCGATATTTGTTGTTGGAACTATTTATATCTTATGTTTGCTTTGGGAAATTGAAAATTACATAAAAAAAAGTAAGATCAAACATCAATTTGGGTTTTCCTTGGGAAAAGGACCCCACAATACTTGGATCCTTATCAGCTCTGATAGTTAATAGGTTAGGCTGTTGGCGGGGGGCAATCATCTGCGACGCTGGAACGCAGGTTCTCGTCGTCAGCTTTTCTCCACCACTACTGTAATTTCATTTCTCAATATTTTTCTCCAAATAATTTAAATGACATAATTAAAAGTTGCTAATCCAGCCAAAACTAATTTAATTGTTGTTGACCATTAAAAATTTGATGGCTCCATCCAAAATGGACTAAATCCGGACCGTTTTCATTTGTTCGGGATGTAATAATTCAAAGATAATGTTTTGGACCAAAATCGTAAAATTGACATATGTTCAGTACCACAAATGACCTTTAGTCTCTCAAGAACATAGAATCATAGACTACATGCAATGGTTTGTAAAACATTATATACATACAACTAGAAACAATTTATAAGATTCTTTAAAAGCCCCCAGACCTAAGTTTACCATTTAGGGATATTGATTGTAGTGTTATCAATTAGTGCAATCTAATATGTGGATACTCTCTCGATTACCCACGTACCATTAAATCACATATTAATGGAACATATTATCTACACATAACAAGTAGTTATCGATTATCACACAGAATTGAACAAAGTAATTGATTTCTTCGATATTTAAAATTGAAATTAAATAACCATAAAAAATCTCATGATAACGTCGAGATCTCCCCTGACTTGTGAATCAGAACACAGATGGTTCTGATTCAGCATTGGACTTCGCAAGGAAATCTAGGAGGTAACCTCTGCTAGAAATATTACCGTTCACACTCACAAACCCAAAGAAAGAAGGATTGGAGAAGATGATCAGAAAGAGGACTCACAAACCCAAAGAAAGAAGGATTGGTGAAGACTATCAGAAAGCGGAACCGTAATATAATATGTAGAATATAAAATTACAAAAATTTGCTAAACCAAAAAAAATCTATAAAGACCTAATAAAATAAAGAAATTAAAGTAAAATGATTTATGTACGGATTTTTATCAATATAATATTACATTCATTCATCAAAAATATCCTTATTTCATCAAAAATATCCTGATTTTTGTAATTTAGTACATTTACTAAAATTAGTCAGCATTTTTTATAACAAATTTCTCACTCTAATGTGGGTCTCATTTTTCAGTCGCAATAATTTAATCATAATTTATCGCGAACCGCATGAAATCACCATATAAATTACGTTGTTTGTTTTATTTTAATGTTACTCTCTCCGTCCCAACCTAGACGTTTTCTTTTTGGTACGTTCCAACGTAAGTGTGAAGTTTCCTCTTTTAGTAATAACTAACTCACTCATCTCTCCTACTTTATCTTCCCGCCTAGTTTATTCTTTCTTTCTCACTCTTACTTTATTCTCTATTTATCTTTTTTACTTTTTTTTCTCTCTTACTTAACTATTACTCCCTTCGTCCCAAATAATTTGGGACACTTTGACCTAGCACGAGTTTTAAGAAATCAAATGGAAAGTGAGTTGAAAAAGTTGGTGGAATGTGAGTCCTACTTTTAAAGTATTAGTTTTATAATAAAATGTGAGTAGAAATGAGTTAGTGGAATATGAGATCCACTACCAAAAATGGTAAAAGTGAAATGAGACAAATTATGTGGGACAACCCGAAATGGAATACTGGGTCAAATTATCTAGGACGGAGGGAGTAATAATTTAAATAACTAAACACCACTACCTAAATTTCCATGCCAAAATAAAAACGTCTCAATTAGGTCGGGACGAAGGGAATATTAAGGCCATCCACAATGGGGCGGAGGATAGCCCGGACGATACATCCTCCACCCCTTCGTCCGACATTGTTGCATCGCGGACGATGCCTTCTATCATCCGCGGACGATACACATCCTCCGCGGTATCGTCCGCCCTACTGTGGGCGACGCGGACGATGCGACGGATGATAGAACGCGTTTTTGTTTTTGTTTTTTTATTTTTGTTTTTTTCAATTTTCACACACTATATATACATCACATTTTTCACTCTATCCACTCATCCACACTCTTTATTTCAAACAAAATGAATCCCGGAGATTACCCAAGTCCGAATAGTCCGATGTTCGGTGGTGGTGCACGGTGGCCGGGTACAGAACCCGATGAATACCGGCCCTTCGACTCCAACACCAAGTACGATCCCGTCTTCAGCATGGATTCGTACGGGCTGTCAGACATGGAGCCTTCTTCCACCCGCACACCCGCCCCACCCCGCGGCCTCTCCTCGGTCGCCGCCGCCGCCGCCGTCGTCTCGGGCTCTGCCACCAAGAAGAAGCGGACCAAGGCAAGAGCCCAGAAGTTGCCGCTTCCGGCGGTGAATGAAGAGTTCGCCCCCGGGAGGACGAACTACCAGCCGGAAGAATCCATCGTCTTGACGAGGTGTTGGATTGATATTTCAGAGGATCCGGTGTTTGCCAACAACCAGAAGATATGTGCGTATTGGGAGGCATCGCTGAAAAATACAACGAGGCCAAGCCACCGACCGCCTACAAGCGCCAAAGGGAGCCGCTCCACAAGTACTGGGAACAAATAAAAAAGCAGGTCAATTTGTTCGCGGCGGAGTACGACAAGTGCCTGAGGGAGCAGGGCAGCGTCGAGAGTTTGACGGATGTGCGCGACAAAGCGGTTCGTTGTACATGTCATTGTACGGCGATTTCAAGCACTTCCAGTGTTGGCTCCTCTTGAAGGAGAAGCAGAAGTTCGTTGGAGGTATGCTGCCCCAATCGGCGTCGACGGAGAAGAGGGCGAAGCACACCTTTGCCGGTGATTATACGAGGATGAGAGTTCTGGCACACCAATGTCCTCTCAGCGTCCTGCTGGCATCAAGGCTGCCAAGGACAAGGGCAAGGCGAAGGAGACATCCTCACAGGCCGCGCCGCTTGCCCCGACCCCGAACGCGACCACAGCCCTGACTTCGGCTGCAGGACATGCCTACACAGAGTTGGTGACCTCTGTCGACTATATGACGTTGTTGGAAACGCACAACGCCCTCAGGCAGACGGACGACCCAGCTCAAGTCGCATACCTCCAAGATATGATCGAGTGCCTCCGCCGCAAGTTGGGAATGCTTTAGACTAGCCTCTTATCTGTAGTGCACTTGTTTTTTTGTTTGAACTTAACTTTTTTTTTAATTAAGTAATTGTAGGATTTGCCTTAATTGTGGTGCTATTTATTTATTTATTTATTTATTTATTTTGCTTGATATATTTGCAAAGATAAATTAAATACAAAATAGAAGCAAAAACTATAGGGCGGGCTCTAGTCCGCCCCATTGCAGGTGGAATGGTAGGAGGATAGAATGATGATTGTGGCGGAGCATTGGGCGGGGTTTAGGGCGGGCTATCCTCCGCCCCATTGTGGAGGCCCTAAGATTTTCAATTTCACAAAATTCATAAAAATCAAAGTTCGATTTGATGTTTTCTCTATAACCTCAAATAAAATAACAAATCGAACTTTGACTAATTTCTTACTAACATTTTTTAACACTTTCTTTGTCCTGGCTAAGATGACACTTTTCTTAGCCGGCACGAGATTTGAGAAATTATTGATTAATGTGGTTAATTGGAGAAGAGTATAGTACTATTTTGGTCCTTTACATATGGCCGATTTATGATTTTGGTCCAGAACATTCACTTTCCAAAAAGTAAGTCCGAAACAAATGAAAAACGATATCGTTTGCGTCCTTTTTTGACGACACCGTTAATTTTCGACGGTCAACTGTCAATTAGTGAAAATTTGACCGGATTAGACTTAATCTGAGATTATTAGTTGGTTAATTTTATGTTAATTATTTTGCTAATAATTCAATTTTTTAAATATTTTTGAATATGAATAATCAAACACATTTTTCACTAAGTATCCAAACTGTAAATTCAAAACGACACTTTCTCTCTTTTCTTTCATCTCTCTCATTACTCTCTAAGAAGAACCCTAGTTCTTCATTCTGACCAAGAAGCTTGATTCCGACCAAAGCCACCTGATTCCGACCGATTTCGACCGATTATTGTTGGTTGCCATGAGTTGGAAGTCGCCGTACCCAAACTACCGTTACACCGAAGGTCTCAGCGACGTGAAAAAATCATATGCGAGGAAGAGGAAGAAGGCTGAAACGAGCGATTCTCGAAAATCTGACACCGAACAAGGACCGTCAGCTGCGTCGGGATTTGTGGGTTCTAATCCTAGCTCCGACGTGGATGTCCATTCTTCTCTGAAAATGAACCCTACTTCTTCAGTCGGTGACCGTCGAGCTTCTCCAGAAAGCGACCCCGACTTTGAGAGGACGAAGATTAAGGCCCAATATCCCCGTCATTTTCACCAGAAACCGCCGCTCCATCTACTTCGTCGTTCTTAACGGAGAAGACCTTCGCCTCAAATTCCAGAACCTCCTCGTTCGCCTCAAATTCCAGTTCCTTCTCCTCCGCCTGAAAATCCAGTTCCTGAATTTCATTCAGAAGGTAATGTTGTTTGAAATTTGTTTGAAAATCGTTTGATTGCATGTTTGCTTACTAGGGTTTGCATTTATTGGTTTTGGTGTATTTAATATGGTGTTGTCTTTATTAAGTGGTCCCATTGGGTATGATTTGAATATATGCCAATGATTTTGAGAATTTTTAGGGTTTGGTGTTATCTGGAAAGGGTTTATTTGTCTACATATAATTTTGACTTGTGAAAGGGTGTTATGTGGACTGGGTGTTGGGGAACCAGACGACATGAGACCATTTTTCTTGTCTGTAAATGTGTAGGACTAAGCTGATATGTAGAGCATAAATATGGGACCAATATGATGACTGATATCATCTTATATTGTTTAGCTATGATGACTGATATCATCTTACATGCAGATGGGACCTTCGTTACAAGATTGCACTACAATGGTGTCCTTGAGGAAGGGTTTGGGAAGAACTATGTCAATGCTGAACTTCAATATGTCCACAACTGCGATCCAGACAAATGGTCGAAGCTCGAGGTTGATGATGTGCTGGAGAAGCTGGGGATGGATGTGACTGGGTTAGAGTACTTCTATCGGATTCCTGGGAAGAACTTCGAGGATGGAATGGTGCAGCTTTTTGACAACAAGTCTGCAATAGAAATGGCAGAGTTAGGGGTCAGGGCTGGGGTGATTGATGTATATGTCATTCACCCCGGGGGTGTTGTTGAGTTGTTAACGGGCTCACAGCCTGTTAGTCAATTAACACAGGAGAAAATTAAAAGTCCAGTTAGAGTTACAGAGCGTATAGATGGTTTAACCGCAAGTGAAGATGATCAGAGCGAAGAGGAAGGTAATGCTAAGGGGTATGGTAATGGTGATGATGGCGAGTCTGGTGATTGTGATGATGGGGGTCTGGTGATGGTGATGATGAGGGAACTGATGATGGTGATAATGAGGGACCTGATGATGGTAAGGATGAGGGAGCTGGTGAGGGTGAGGGAGCTGGAGATGATTGGTTAGTACAAAGTTCAGCCAGTGATTATGAGGTGGAGAGTGAGGAAGGATCTGAGGAAGAGAGTCTTGTGGCTGTGAAAGGCAAGGGAAATGGTTCGGGAAAGGGGAAACAAAAGGCTGGAAAGGGAAAAGGGAAAGTTAAGGATGTTGTGAAGGGAAAAAGAAAGGGAAAGGGGACCTGCAATGAGAAAGGAAAGAAAAAAGAGAAGGCTGATTCTGATGACGACAACGCGGGGTAGCCTACATTTGTGGACATCGACTATGATTTGAGTGATAAGGAAGAGGTAAACATAATGACTTCTCAAGTTGAGGGATGGAAGAATGTTGTTAATTCTATGAGATTCCTTGGTGATTTAGATGATGGTGGGGAAAGTGACACTCTTCGGAGTGATTCACCTAGTTCGGACACCGATGAGGCTGACTTGGCGGGCGTTGGTGACTGTGATGTCGTGCAAAATCTGAGCCGAAGATATAAGCCTACCAAGGATAGAAATGATCCAAGGTTGGAAGTGGGGTTGCGGTTCAATACCAAGGCCGATTTTACTGACCTTATACGTCATCAAGGTGTCCAGTTTGGGTAAGAAGTTGAGACTCAAGAAGAACGACAATGTTCGTTGTATTGCCTACTGCAAGGGGTTGCTGCGAAGTAAGAAGGTTAAAGCTGGTTGTCCTTGGACGGTTTCATTGTATTATAGGAGTGAACTTGGATGTTGGCAGATTGGAGCTCTGCGTGATATACACAAGTGTGTGGGTGCTTCTTACAACCATGGTTGTGCTAATGCCAAGTATTTGGCATGACTATTCAAGGAAGATATGAGGTTATTTCCTGGGATGACAGTTGGGCAATTTGTGGAGAAGGTGCATGTGGAGTTGAAGATAACAATTTCGGTGGGAAAGGCGAAGCGTGCAATGGCACGTGCGAGGAAACTGATCGAGGGCGATACAATCCAGCAGTACAAGAGGCTGCATGATTATAGGGCAGAGATCTTGAGGACAAATCCAGGGAGTACCGTTGTCCTAGCAACTAGGCGCCTATCGGATGGAACTGACAAGTTCAATGGAATCTACATAGCTTATGAAGCTTGTAAGACTTCCTTCAAGCAGCATTGCAGGCGTATGATAGGATGGGATGGTTGCCATCCTCACTGCCATTGGATTAGACCCGATTGATCAGAACTTTCTCGTCGCTTACGGTGTTGTAGCCATTGAGAATACGGATACTTGGAGTTGGTTTTTAAGTTTGTTGGTTAAGGATCTGGACATCAAGGATTCGAGCAAGTGGACATTCATCCCCGATAGACAAAAGGTACACAATTACATTGTAAATTAGTCAGTTAACTATTAGCTAATCTTCTTTCTTCGTCATGGGTAGGGCCTTATCAATGTTGTCCGAAGCTGCTGCCATAATGCCGAACACCGCTTCTGTGTGTGGCATATGCACAACAACTTCAAGAAGGTGTTCCCATCTCCAACGCTAAAAGACAAGATTTGGGAAGCAGCCCGTTCAACAAATGCATACGCCTTCGAGAAGGTGATGGAGGAGGTGAAACAGCTGAACACCGCTGCACACACGTGGCTTACCGTGCACACTGCCAAGGAGAGCTGGAGTCGAGCTTTCTTTGGTTTTGAGGCCCATTGTGACATTCTAGTCAACAACATTTCAGAATGTTACAACAAAGTCCTATTGTTTGCGCGGGACAAGCCCTTGTATGGCATGCTGGAATGCATCCGAATGTATTTGATGGACAGGTTCACCACCCGATGGAAGATGGCTGCAAAGTTGGAGGATTGCATCGGACCCAAGATAAGGAAGAAGCTTGAGAAGCTAAAGGAAAAGGTTGGAGATTGTATGGTGAGAGAGGTTGGTGAATGGGTGTATCAGGTGAACACCAAATTCAATGAGCAGTTCGTGGTGGATATACGGGATCGGAGTTGCAGCTGTAGGCGTTCGATGTTGACCGGGTTACCGTGCCCACATGCGATTGCTGCTATCAGATGACTGGGGAGGATGTGGACTCCTTTGTAGCTAAATGCTACTCAACGAAGACGTTGCAATTGGTGTATGCGCCCATCATCTACCCGGTACACGGACCAGATATGTGGCCAAGGACTCCTCATCCCGATATCGTTCCACCAGACCTTACCCGATTGCCCGGGCGTCCGAAGGGAGCAAGGCAAAAGACGGCTGAAGAGCTAGATGCAAGAAGCAAGATCAAAGCAAAAGCAGCAAGGATAGCCCATCAAGTTGTCACAGTCCGAGATGGAGAGGATGGACACCAGAAAATGTCGAGGAAAGGACTGATGCCAGAGTACAAGTGTCGGTTTTGAGGTGAAAAAGGACACAACAAAAGGAGATGTCCCCAAGGCATTCAACTGGGCAAATCGAAAGGTATAACTTTTTTTTGAACTATTTTCTTTCAAATGTAAACAATAATCAATGACACTTCTTTTCTAAACTATTTGTAGGGTCGACGGTTAGGAGGGGGCGTAATCGTGATCAAGAACAATAGACTTGTACATTGTGCAACCAACCCGGCCACAATAGGGCAAGTTGTTCAAGTGCGGTTGCGGATATGTTTGAAGAACCTGGCTCCTCAAATGTTGTTGCCTCTGTTCCCGCGAAGAAGAAACCACCCAGCAAGGAGAAGGGTGTTTGATGTTGGCGTTTGACTTTAAAAATTGTGTCGTGTTGTGTAACAAATACAATAAATATTAGGTGTTGATGGTTTTGTGGATTTGATGTTTTTTGGGGGTTGATGGTGTTAAGGTTGATACATTGCCTTATGACAATATTTTTTTGTGGATGTAACAAGTAACTGTAGTTGTTTTTTAGCATGTATCAAGGTGTAAATGGCTTATGACATTACCTGGTTTAAACAGCTTATTTTGTGATCTGTTGTTTGATGCGTATGAAACCAACATCACTCACAAATTTTGTACATGTAACTCTGAATTTGGTGTGCTTAAATGTTCAGGACCAAATGGAAGTAAAAAATTTATAGGAAGGACTACTTTGACTTATACTTTAGGATTCTCCAATTAGGGCTTTCTGGCGATTTAGAACATCACTACAGAATTCAAATACGAGCAACACAACAACAAATTCAAATCTACTTCAACATTCAAAGAGGATTCACAAATACTACATCAAATTACTTGAATATACACATAAGTGTTGCAGCAACAACAAAACAAAGAACAACAAAGCTCAAAACATTGATTAATTTCAGGATATTTTTCATAATTTCGGTCAAATTCAAAGCCAGCTCGTCAAAAACGGCACCACCGACCGAGGATGACGAAGAAGAGGCCCGATTTGGTCCAATTTGGCTCGTAATTTCGACATCACGATTCAGCTCACACCACTTGAAGAAACCGCATTCCTTCGTCTCACATGTGAAGTAAAGCTTCCCCCTCGACGGTTTGCCTTGTCCGATGACAATACGAAGTGCCGCCATCTTCTTACAATAACAGAAAACGTAGCTAAATCGAAAGTCTCCGAAGTCACGGACGCGGTCGCGGTCGACGGAGACAGAGTTCCGGCTACACGTTGAACGGGCCATGTTCGAAGGTGTTTGGTTGTTGCAGAGATGGAGAAAAAGAATTATGGTTTAAAAGGGGGGGAGAAATTTTAATGAAATGAGTTTTGGATTTTGTGTTTATTATTATAGTATTTTCATTAATTTTAATTTAGGGTTTAAAAATGTAAAAGCCGAAAATAAAAAAATATATATATAAAATTAGCTACAGTAATTAAAATAAGCTAATCCAGTCAAATTTTCGCTAATTGACAGTTGACCGTCGAGAATTAACGGTGCCGTCAAAAAAGGACGCAAACGATATCGTTTTTCATTTGTTTCGGACTTACTTTTTGAAAAGTGAATGTTCTGGACCAAAATAATAAATCGGCCATATGTAAAGGACCAAAAGAGGATTATACTCATGGAGAAAGAAAGGGTGGATATAAGAATTAAATAAAAATAGAAAGAGAGCTGAATCTTTAATTGAAGATTATAAAAAGTGGTTGAGTGCATTATCTAGAGAGAGAAAATTACTAAAATTAGAAATATATCATACTCCCTCCGTTCCATAGTAATGGAGGCAAAACTTTTCGACACGGAGATTAAGAAAAATTGTGTTAGGTGAGTTAAGTAAAGAGAGAATAAAGTGGAAAATAAAAAAGGTAGAGAGATGAAGATGGAAAAAGTAAGAGAGAGTAAAGTAGGTGTGGAAAAATGTGTTGACTTTTACTAAAAAGGGAAATGACTCTATTATTATGAAAACGGATGGAAATAAAAAAACACCTCTATTACTATGGAATGGAGAGAGTATTAGTTAGGAAAACTATAAGGAAAAACATGTTATCTTAGTTGAGACGGAGGAAATATATAAAATAAAATTAACAACATTAAATGTGCGTCGATGTGGTACTCGTATAAAGTGTGTCGTATATCTTTCCATATGTATACATACCCTGATACCCTATGATTTAAATGTACACTTATAATTAGAAATTAGTTTGATATTGATAGTAGTCTATATTGACGACTAAACCCATCTATCTCTGTCCCATTCATTCCATCTCTCTTTCTCTCACAAAATCACTGCTCAACTCCATTTTTTCTGCTTTGGATATTTCTCGCTGAAGAGCCATGTCGGTATGCAATCCAAATTCTTACATGGGTGTTATTCATTATTCGATCTTATACTGATTGGATTTGAGTCGATAATGGTCCTTACTCCTTTCCCCCGTTATTTTCATCGGCCAAACTTTTCATTTTTGTTGTCGATCGCTTGGCTTGCTTTTGGGTATGCTTTCAGTTTCAGTCAGGCTTGGGCGTATTCGATTGTTTATTTGTTTTATTTTTGCTTCTTAACTGTTGCGATTGGTTGCTAGCTTTTCTATCGTTGAATTTTGATGTGCCTATTAATCTAAGGAACTCTTCTCTATTAATTTTTACCTTATCCACAACATATTCAAAATTGGATTTTGTGGATTCAATTTGATATAATTATTCTATTTCAGTTGTCTAGATTCTGTTTTCGTAATCCTATAACATTTGCACTAAAAGAATTAAACGTTCTTTAAGTACTATCGTATGCTCCCTCCATTCCGTAGTAGTTGATGCATTTTTTTTTCGGGTTTAAGAAAAATTGTGTTAAGTGAGTTAAGTAAATGAAGAATAAAGTAGGAAATGAAAAGGTTAGAGAGAAGAAGAGAGAATAAAGTAAGAAAGAGTAAAGTAAGTGAGAAGAAATGTATTATTTTACTGAAAAGGAAAATGACTCCACTACTATTTACGTACCAAAATGGCAAAATGACTCCACTACTATGGAATAAAAGGAGTATTATATTATGTGAATTTTTGTTTAGTAGCAGCTCTTTCCTCCCAACTTTCGGATTTGCATACTTTTCTTCATTTTTTTCTGATCAGCCAGTCTACCTGCTTATTTGAGTTGCGTATTCGTTTAATGGTCAATAGTGTAATAAAGGCATGTGGTCAGTGATATTGCTACCAGTTGTACTTAATAGTGGTTTCTTATGTCCTTTTCTGTACGAGTGCAATTGGTTGTTTCATTTGGAGTTATTGATCACATATTATCATCCTTTGCCATACATATGCTTATGATGTATCATTAAGTATCTCCCTGTCTGCTCACATGTCTTTCGATGTGATTCACATTAGAACGACGTTGCTGATGGTGGCAAGTAGTTCTTTCAGGCTTAGAGTTTCATTTTTCGTGTGCTTGGCAATTCAAGGGAATTAAAAGGGGCATGTGTATGGTTGTGAAATAGGATTGGAGAATTAGTATATTGGTGGGGAGGGGTGTTCTGTTCCCCTCCTTTTAGTGATGGAAGTGCTTGTGGGTGAATGATTGGCTTACCGTTATCTAATGGGATATCCTGTTCAGTTTGCATATGTGTTGCGTTGCTTACCCCTTTTTATCTCTGAGTAATTTTGTCTTCTGAAGTTAGTAGCAGAATTGTAGTAGGATCACAACAAGAAGGGAAGCTTTCCGCTGCTTGTAAAGTTCACCTTATCATTCCAGGGCATTATTGCTAATTTTGTGCATAAACTGACTGATTTTTTAGTTATTTGAATGAATGCTTATCAATTTACTCTGACATGCTCATACATCTTCCCTCTTCTAAGTGATCTTGTATTGCAGTATCATTGTACCGGTCTTGATTTCCATTCTTCAACTTTGTTGTGTACTTGACATTCTGCATCAAATTAGTTGCCAAGTTACTAATTGTTCTTGAGATCTTAGCAATTTAATTTCTAACTATTTCTGTTTTCTTTTCCCTTTGCTTGTCCAGGAGAAGGGTCGCCCATTGCCGAAGTTTGGTGATTGGGATGTTAATGATCCTACTTCAGCTGAGGGGTTTACTGTAATATTTAATAAGGCCCGTGATGAGAAAAAGACAGGTGGGAAACCAGATTCTCCTTCGAAGGTGGATACAAATACAAATTATGGAGGAGCAGAACCTATAAAACCTAAGGGTGTAAGTCGTTCTTCGATTTATTTAGTTTTGCTGATTTGTTTGACATATGATTGAAGCTAGCATGATTTGTACCATCCCCTTGTCTATATACTCCATCCGCCCTATAAAAATATGGGCATATGATATGGCACGGGAATTAAGATAAAATTGGTAAAGTAAAAGAAAGGAGGAGAAGGGTAATTAAAGTAGTGTTAGTGGATAGTGGGGGGACCCATGTTATCATTAGTGTTTTGATGGTGGTATAAGTTGTAAATACCTTGATGTGTAGGGTTAATAAATTGTGATAACTTTCCATAAATGAAAATGCGCATATTTTTATGGGACGGATGGAAATGGAAGTTGCACATATTTTTATGGGACGGAGGAGTATGTATTTTGTGGATGTAGCAGGCAGAGTTGCTTTCGACTCAATTAAGCTGCATCTCTGAATAGTGTAACTTTCCTTATGATTATGTTACGGTTTTCACGTGTTATGTACTGTAGTTGTTTTCGAGCGGTTGAACAAGTTTCATGCACATCATCCATCCAAACTTATATAGTGAATCATGGTGTTTGCAGAAAAAATGGTTTTGCTGCATGCAGAGCCCAAGTGCAGAATCTTGACCATGTGTATGTGTAGAAGAAAAATGTAGAGCATATTTTATGAAGAACGCGGGAGAATGGGATGTGCAGGTGCATTCTATTCCGTGTGTTGTAAAACTGCGTTCGTGTTCGTTTTCGTGTTCGTGTTCGTGTTGTGCCCAATCATTTCCCAAACTTCTTTAAACCCTATACTGCTATGTGTGTTCTTGTGGATCATCTTCCATTAGAGGCTTGTTAGTTTTGCTATTTTTGACGTGTAAATTATTTGCGAGTCTCGACGCTTATTCATTTGCCACCCATCTCTCTTTGTCTCTCTCAACGTTGTTCGATGCATTATTGTGAACTCAGAACTCTAATTTTTAACAAGCCAGACTGCCTTTTGGGATAGTGTTCAAAATTATAGATAAATAAATACACATAATGATACTACCTTCTCCGCCGCCATCCGTCAATAAGAGACTCATTTTGACTTGCCTTGAGTTTTAAAAAAAGTAATTCAAAGGAGATAGAAAAAGTTTGTTGATGGTGAATTTTAGTCTTATAAATTAGTTTTATAATAAAATGTGAGTGGGATAAATATGTCGAATGTGCAGTCCATTACCTGAAGTAAAAAAAAAAAAGAGAATCATTCACGATGGACAAACATTTCATATTGAGACGATTAATGGCACGGAGTAGCATATCTGTGACATATGAAAATGGTTTTGCTCTTTTGGATGGGCTAGACATAGATACCTTATCAAGTGCTCGATCTTTTTTTTTGGTAACATAGTGGGCTATGCCTGAGGAAGAAAGCAGAAACTAACAAAAGTAAAAAAACACATATTCTATCAAGAAGCAACCAATTACTCAAACAACTCGACGGAGCCTCTAGAACATGGAATCCTCTGGGAAAATTATAAGCAAAATGCGAAAAAAAATCAGCAGCAAAATTATCTTCTTTGTGCACATGTCGAATTACATCATAATCAAAATCTTTGAGCATGTCGCACACCTTTCGTATTACAGGTCGAAGTTGATTGAGCTATCAAAATGACTCATAATCATTGACACATCAACAAAACTATCACTCTCTACCTCCAGTTTGTGATATCCTCTCATTGGCCAATTGTAGCCCTTAGAATAAGCACCAAACCTCTGTAATCAGAACAGAGCAGTTCCCAATGCTAGCCACGAAACCATATCGCCAGCCTCCTTGGGTGTCACGAAAGATACCACCCCCAAAAGCTCGTCCTAACCGTATTTTGAGTATCCGCAACGCAAGGTTGAGATCGCGTTACGAGGGGACGAATTAGTGGCAGGCAGTGGTGGATCCAGTCCCCGAAAATGGCGGGGCGGAATTTAATATTTAAATATTAAATATTTAATTTAATATTATTTTTAATAATAAAATAAATAATAAGTATTATATTAATATGCACTAACTTCGTTAATAAAGTATACACATGCATTAGCTTGAAAATATGTATTATTCATGTAAAAAATATAAAATTATTGTAAATATTATATACATTCAAAATCATCATAAATGTTATTATATACCAAAGTGATATAAGTAGAGCAGTAAATATTCAGATTTCAAAAATATTTAAAAGTTTATTTTGTTACGTAGAGAATAATTAAGATGCATGGATCACAAATTATAAGTACTTTAGGAAAAAAAAAAGATTAACACATGATTAAAAATGATTTTAACTAAAGAATAAATATAACAACATAATATTTTCAAATTAGTAAAAGTTTAGATTTCATAAAGTATTTAAAGGTATTATTTTGATAATAAAAAGAAATATGTATTGATAAAATAAAAATGTAAAAAATATGCTCTTGTTGAAGCTTGAACCCTAGACCTCTTAGTTAAAAATCTAACATCCAAACCATTGGACTACAAAATTTAATTAGACTTTTTTGGAAACAAATATATTTCTATACTCCACGGAGGGGGCGGATATGCTATTTTCGGCTCGATTCAAGGGAAAGTTTAGACTTTCCGAACGGCCGGGAGGGAGCGACCGCCCCCTAGATCCGCCAGTGCTGTCAGGGGCATATTGGAGGGGGTGGATTGGATGGGATGGGGTGGCGCGATGTCCCAGCACGCGCACTTCGCCTCTTGTCCAATGGTGTTGCGGTGTGAGGACTGTTTTCATATTTTCAATTGTATAAATTGATCTTATAATTAAAATACTCCACTCCAACATATCCACTGCCTAGTGAATTTTTACCAATTCAAGTAATCCATATGTCCCTTGCTAAATAATGCATATCCGATTTTGGGATATCCCAAAGTGATAAATATCCAGTTTTGGGATGTCCTAAGTTAAGTGAGTCATTTTATTTTTTGACATTCTTCTCTTATTTTTTTCTCTCTACTTTATTTTCTCTAACTTTATTCCCCTCCACTTAACTAATAAATCTCTTTTTCTTAAATCTCGTGGCGAAAAAATGGCTCATTTAGTGAGGGACGGAGGGAGTATACTTCTATACCCATTGGAGAAAGTCTCTTTCAACTAAAATAATTTCTCTTGCATTTTTTTTTATATCATATTCTTGCAATAAAAGCCAATATCTCATTTCTGCCGAATCTTGGATGCAGGGACGGAGATAGCACTGGCCAGGCCGCCGGTCCAGCGGGGGCTTGGCCGGTGCCGGACCTAATATCCCCGCCCTGGTCGCCATCGCCGCGCTCTGCACAATCCCTAGCCGCCATTGTCGCGCTCTGCAGTTGTTCGTTTGAAAAGCCAATATGTATGTTGGGCTTGGTATGTTGGGCTTGGGTCATTAGTGTTTAGTGAATGGAATGGAAGCCCAAATTCCTAAGTATCTAATTAATCAGTACTTTCTCCGTCCCACTTAAAATGCAACATTTGAAAATCGGCATGAGATTTTATATAGTGTTTTTTTATGAGTTAATGAAGAGAGAATAAAGTAAGAGAGATGAAAAAGTAGAGATAGAGTTGTTTCCATTTTATGAAACATTTTATTTTTAATGTGACAACCAAAAAAGGAAAAAGGTGTATTTTTAATGGGACAGAGGGAGTATATTGAATCTAATTTATACAACTTCACATTATAAAGAAGATGCAATATTAAATATTCTATCATATTTCAAATTTCCACGCACCATTTTTAGTTTAATATTTTTGTGATCTTTTTCTTAATATTGTAGACTTATGTATACTTATTTTGGATAATTTTTTAGGTATCTTTTTTATATTCTCTATTTTTTCAATATTATGAATATTTATGTAGTACTTTTTAAAGACATCCTCTCTCTCCTATGTTCTACTTCCTCCGTCCACAAACAATAGATCACTTTTGCTATTTTAGGACGTCCATAAAAAATAGATTACTTTCTTAGAGCATCCGCAATGGTACATAGGCCAGCAATAGGCCAGCAATAGGCTAGTCATTCTCTCCCATGCCACGTCAGCAATACTAAAAAATCCACCTGCCACATCAGATTTAGGCCAGCCATAGGCCAGCCACAATAAAAATAATTCAAAATATATTACATTTACGGAATTAAATTTACGAGACATATACGGGAAAATTCATTAATTTTATTTAAATAAAAAAAAGTACATTAACTAAAAATCATAAAAATAACATAATAAAAAAAAAAATTCGGGCTTCCACACACGAGCCACCTTGAATCTGTTATAGTTTGCCGCTAGCCGAACGGGGGTCTCGCTGTTTTAGGTCTTAATTTTGTATTGGGCTAGTTGTTGTTGTCCATCGCTAGATGTTGCTCTTGTACAGAAATTTAGAGATAGAGATAATCGCGTTTATATAGTTTTTCAAAAATTAAAAAAAAGAATAAATTTTTTTTTTAAAAAGAATTAAAAAAAATTAAAAAAAAAGAATTAAAAAAAAAACAAAATTCGGCGCTGGCCGATTGCTGGCCGATCGGGCCGCCACAATGGCGGCTAGCGCATCGGCCAGCCCACGCCGATCGGCTCGCCGATTTCGCGCTGGCCGCCTCTAATGGTTCGGCTAGCCGATCGGCCAGCGCCGCGAATCGGCTAGCCGGTCGCTAGCCGACCATTGGAGATGCTCTTAAAATGGAAAGTTTATCTCTCATACTTTTCCCACTTTTTCTTCCCCCTCTCATACTTTACTCACTTTTTCTCCCTATCTCTCTTACTTTACCTACTTTTTCTCCTCCTCTCTCTTACTTTACCAATTCTACATTAAAACTCGTGTCATACACAAAGTGATCTATTTTTTGTGGATGGAGGGAGTATATTAGAAGAGTATATAGAGTATTCTAGTGATTCAAATATCAGTGAAATAATATTTTTTTTAATGATAAAACTATTATTTATAGTTTAAAGTCATGATGATCCGTCTAATACAATTACGTAATTTAGCCTCTCCTAAAAACTATAAAATATTATAAATAAAAATAAAATTAAATATTTTAATATTATTTTTAAATTTAACACCGGCTTTCTTAAAATTCTAGTTCCGTCCTTGCTTGGATGCCATAACCGTCGTACCCCAAGGTATCTACTTTCGTGATATGGGAGGCATGTCTCACATCCCCATGCAGTCGTTGAGCAAAATTCAATTTTTTGACAACAGATTTGACACCCGTGTTTCATGCTTCCATGAGGAAATGATGATCTTTAAAGTGTACATCAATACTCCGGAGGATCTGATCATCGGAAACAATCATAATGCGAATGTTTTTTGGTAGAGGCTTGATGAGGCGTACAATCAGGTGTCGGCCTAATGGGGGTGTCTGTTAAGGACCTAAATCCCTAACGATCCGATAAATCGGACAATAACAAGATAAAGATAATCCGGCACCCGTGAGGGTCGGCGGAGATAAGGATCTGGGCGGCTGTGCGCGGGTTCCAACCCGTCGGTCAACGACTACAGATCAGATATACGTTCCGGCTGTGCGCGGAGACCTTCCGTCGGGCTGCAGGTACCGTAGGAAACTATGAATTCAAAGCATTTCGCAAGGCATTTGGCCAAAATAATATATTCATTGATTCATTGTTGGATGAGTAAATATGATAACAAGCTCTCCTATTTATAATACTAGACTTCTACCCTAACTTATTGAATAAGAAAACAAAGATATGGAAAATATATGGTGAAATAAAAGATACTAAATAATTAGGAGATATGATCGTATCAACTCTTCCATGGTTAAAATCCGCCTTGTCCTCAAGGTGGAAACCACAAACCAACGACGATAGTCGAAAGCAAAAGCTTTGGCGATGTGTCTCCTCCTGGATCGAACACACACCGAACAGCTGAATGTATCCCTCGATCACCCCCATAAAAAATCAACCAAGGAGAACTAATGTGGCCGACAGAATTCCGTGCCAAAATGAAAAACATGTTCACACCTCCAAGAATGCTCAAACATGGCGTGTCATTGCGCGGAGGGATCAACCTTGCATCGGTGTCGAGCGATGTTGATCGATGATTCATAATTGGAACATCACCAACATTCAAACCCACATAAACACAAGCAATTATGGGCAAATGATATGCTCGGATTTTGCACTGCTTTAAGGCCATTATTTGGTCCATTTTTTATGTCAAAGTCACTCTACACGTCCATTATTTGCATATTTCATCTATTTTGGTATTTTGACGTGTTTTGTGAGAAATGTGCATAATTGAGCCGAAAAAGGGAGTCAAGAACGCAAAGTCTGGAATTCTGGAGTTCAGACGGCGACCGCCGACCGCCGCGAAGTTGTACGGCGACCGCCGGCGCCTGGCGGCCAAAGATATGCAGCGGCCCGCCTCGGAAATTTACACTTGGAAAAGAGTCTCGCCCTGCGACCGCCGGAAGTCATGCGGCGGACCGCCGCCGAAGGAACAGAGACTGGACTCCAACGCGGCGACCGCCTGCCAAGGTGTGGCGGCCCGCCGGAGAAAGGCGGCGAACCCGATTAGCGCTAGATCTGCTCCAAGATTTACCATATTTTGAAGATCTTTTCCTTCTACAATGAGGATTGACTTTCCCCTATAAATAGGACCTCAAGCTTCATCAAACAGAGAGCTTCTTTTTGCAAAATAATTCATAGAGATCAAGAGCTAGAGTACTTCAATTGCGCAAGGAGTTGAAGAAGGATTTCAAGAACATCAAGAACGATAAGGATTCAACCTACATGTTTTATTTGCTTTAGTTTTATGTTCAAATTGTCTTCCCTTCAATCTATGTGTTTAACTTATTTCACTATGTGTAACTAAACTCATAGGATTCTAGGGATGTGTTAGTAACGATTTTGGTTATACAATTCAAGTTTTCTATTTAATATTCGTTTTGTTTTTACTTTGTTTCTTCCATAAGTAATCTTGATGCTACATGATTGAGTAACACAATCTTGTATGATTTAATATAACTTGCTTCATAACTGTGAGAGAGTGCTAGCGAGTTAGATCCACTTAGTAGACGCTACAGTTAGCTTCCCTTAAAACGACACTGTTAATTGAGAGTGGGGACTTTTCAAGGGTCTTATGAGGTTTTTGGAGTTACGTTTTAGTTTGACAACCCTAATCTTGTAATCAACGTTTGCATCGCATGAGCATAAGCTAGGTGGCTCGTCCTATTAAAGTAATAATTGTGCTAGGGTATTGTAGTTTGGAATTTGTATAACCATAACTGTGAACGCACATCCCTGGAATTCCCTTATCTCTATATTTTATCTCCGTGTTTTAATTGCAATCAGTTGTTATTTGCTTTCAAATATTTTAAGTTTTCAAAAGTTTTCAAAATTCTCTTGTTTCTCCAAATAGTAATTGAGTCTTAATAGAAGATAGACAGTCTGTGTTTGCCTTCCCCGTGTTCGATATCCGGTACTGACCTTTAGCTATACTATATATACTCTGTATACTTGTAGGTTTATTTAGTGCTAAAAAATAGTGCATCAGCAAACCAGTGTAAGCACCATCTTCTTTCTTGCCCCAACAATTTCCAACAACATTTTTGGATGACACTTGAACGTCATTGAGTGCGGCGACGATCATCTTCATTTCTTGCAGGTTTATTTAGTGCTAAAAAATAGTGCATCAGCAAACCGGTGTAAGCACCATCTTCTTTCTTGCCCTAACAATTTCCAACAACAGTTTTGGATGACACTTGAACGTCATTGAGTGCGGCGACGATCATCTTCATTTCATCAGTGGAATTGTCCTTCTCTACATCATCTAACAACGCCACTTCTCGATGTGTTAGCACAATAAGATCACCAATCTTCTCATCATATACCCCAATGAGCACTTGCAGCGGCATATTGACGGTTTTGATGATCTCTTCCAGGGACTCATTGATTGGAACATCAACATCAAGATTAGCGCCCCCATTGTGAGCAGCGTTGTTGGGAACATTCTCAACTAGATTTTCGTCATCACTATTCTCCTCAAACCCCGCATTCAACTCGGCGAAAAGGGCTGTTTGCTCCAATCTATAAACACGCAATTTCTTGTTGTAATCACTTACTGCAGCTAGTTGGGCTGGGCAAGGAGCTGTGCGGTGAGGGTCGGTTAAACTGCGTAGGCTGCAAGGTCTGCGGGCAGGGATAGTCGAGCGGATCCCAACGACTAGGCGGACGTGGTTGCTGATCATAATCCGAATATTCTCGCGATGCACGACGAGACGGTGGTTCCCAACAAGAGGGTTGTCGCGACTATGGTGGGTCGTAACACGTGGTTGGCCGATTAAACTGTTGATCATACCCGCCTATTTGGTGACGATGTTGTTGATATCCTAGTGGGTCCCAACATGAACCTCTGCAATTTCTCCCTTCGCGACGATATCGATCTCTCTGCGGGCTGTCTCGCGCCCCAAAATTATCCCCTGTTCTCCGTTGACGTTGATCATCAAACCCCAAATCATCTATATATGCGTCGTCATACGGTTGATCATTGCCGCAAGGCCACTCTGGTTCTAAATTTTTGAACCTACGGTCTGTATCTTCTCTCCAAGAATCCAATTTGTCGAGTCTATCCATCAAGCGATCCAATTTATAACCCACAGAATCATCGTGGTTTGCATCCTCCGTTGGGCGACCCTTACGGTCCCCCTCGTCGGTCTGCTGACCGAAGTTGTCTCGATGGCCAATCACGTTATCACGGCGCGACGAGCTATTCGGAAAGTAGGTGGGTCGGTTTGCGCCCCAACCTTGCCTACTGTTGTTGTTGTATCGTCTCATGAGTACACAGATGAAAGCACCAATTGTTAAGGACCTAAATCCCTAACGATCCATTAAATCGGACAATAACAAGATAAAGATAATCCGACGCGTGTGAGGGTCGGCGGAGATAAGGATCTGGGCGGCTGTGCGCGGGTTCCAACCCGCCGGGCAACGACTCCAGATCAGATATACGTTCCGGCTGTGCGCGGAGACCTTCTGTCAGTCAGCAGGTAGCGTAGGAAACTATGGATTCAGAGCATTTCGCAAGGCATTTGGCCAAAATTATATATTCATTGATTCATTGTTGGATGATTAAATATGATAACAAGCTCTCCTATTTATAATACTAGACTTCTACCCTAACTTATTGAATAAGAAAACAAAGATATTGAAAAGATATGATGAAATAAAAGATACTAAATAATTAGGAGATATGATCGTATCAGTGTCACACTTAAAAAAAAATTTGGGTTCATTTCAACTGAGTGAACCCCAAATTCAGAAACTTTTCACCCTCTACGTAGCCGTACTGGTCGGAGTTCTGAACAAAGACGGCGCGTTCAAAACACACCCTATGAATTTGCTGAATGAGAGAACTATGAAAGGGACATTTTTATCAATTACAAGCCCCGGATGGATATTCCGGTAGTCGCTGAACTTTATATGAACAAAGTAAAATTTAGACGTTAGTGATGAAACACGTGTTAGTTGGTAAGATGTTTCCTTCTCACATATCAACAAGGCCTTCGACTACATACTCCGAGGTAGAGGTGTCAAGTGGGCCGGGCCGGCCCAGCCCGGCCCAGGCCCGGTGATGCCCAGCGAAATATCAGCCCAGCCTGGCCCAGGCCCGGGCCCAGTTGATATGTGGGCCGGGCTGGGCCGGGCTGAGCCGGTTCTGTGCTGGGCCAAGTTCAAAATTTTTACTGTGCTATAACTATTAATTAATCTGGATATATATTACCACTAAATAAGGTAAGATTTTGTAGACATGAGTTTTATATAGGAATATGTAATAATTGATTTGTGTATTACACATACACGCATATGTTATACAATCCCACAAAATTAGGAATTATAGTATACTAATTATAGAGCTATTTTCAACTGAGATAAATCAATTAACTAACTAATATCTATAATTATGCAAATTAAATGTAATAATGGAAATCAAATGATTTAGGTTGAGCAATTGAATTATTAATTATTTTTTAGTAATATCATTAATAAAATTTAGAATTATTTTGAAAACATACAAATATAAAATAATCATGCATCTAATAATATATTAATAAAATGGATATGCATGAAAAAAATATCCAAACTTCATAGTCTATATATACTCCCTCCGTAAGCGAATAGGAGTCCCAGTTGAGTTGGGTGCGTGTTTTAAGAAAAGTTTGAGTGTAATAATTTAAGTGTGTGATAGTGGAATGTGGGACCCATTTATATTATTATTTGCAATCAAAGTGGATTAAAATTAATTGCAGCTTCTAAATTAAGGGAAAAGTAGGGTCATTTTTTATACTCCCAAGATAAAATGTCTAACCGGGACTCCTAATGGCGGACGGATGAAAATGGCCAACCGGGACTCCTATTCGCGGACGGAGGGAGTATATATTTATACACACGTAAGGGAATATATTATATATACATATTACATTTTGCATACATATGGAAAACTAATCAATTACTCCTATATTTATGGATTGTATTTAGTAGAGATAAATTATTAACAACCAATCTTTACAATTATACAAATCAAAATTATTATAGCACAATCAATTCTAGGATCCTCTATTTTTGAAAAAAAAAGTCAATAACTAATCTCTTTAATTATGAAAATCAAATTTATTAGTATAAGTTTTAATTTAAGTTAAGTAATAGTTAAATTGATTGAATATTTGTTGCATAATGTTATTAATAACGTATCTTCAAATCCTCTATTTTTGAAAAAAAAAGTCAATAACTAATCTCTTTAATTATGAAAATCAAATTTATTAGTATAAGTTTTAATTTAAGTTAAGTAATAGTTAAATTGATTGAATATTTGTTGCATAATGTTATTAATAACGTATCTTCAAAATATACAACATAATATAACCATGTGTATAACAATAAATTAATACTAGGAGATATGAATATGTTATTTGTATTTTACTTATGTTATGCATAAATAAGACTATTGAAAGAATTAAAAACATATTATAGTATAAAACCAAGTACATAAGTTAGCTTCTGTCGGGCCTGGGCCGGTCCTGGGCCTGGGCCGGTCCTGGGTTTATTAAACAGCCCAATTGGAGCCCATTTCACCTAATGAGCCCAGCCCATGCCCGCTTCGTTACACTGGTGGGCCGGGCCTGGGCCGGGCTGGGCTGGGTCGGCCCGGCCCATTTGACATCTCTACTCCGAGGCAAGTTGATCCGCTACATCATCACCATGGACAACTGATCGAGCTTCCAATATCAATAAATTAAATAAATAATGTCTCAGAAAGTACTCTTAAATGACTCTTATATTGCAATTATTCTTCAAAAATAAATAACAATTAAAAACACATAACATTTACATTATTTCGTTCACATCCAACTTAAAATTTTACTTATAAAAAAAGATAAAGAGGAAAAGGGCATTTAGAGAGGGAACGAGAGAGTTGTAACAGAAGGAAAAATATGACATTGGAATACATTATCCCATTTGTGTTGAAAATGAAGATAAAGATGCTTTATTTCAACAAACCTCATTAAAACTTAATTAGACTAATGGGATAATGAATGTTTTCCATACATTACATCTACACTATTCCACCTCAGGAAATGATCCCCTACTGTAGAGTCATCCTGTGTTGTGCACAAAACTGCACTGTTAAAATAAAGCACTTACATGTAACTAGGGCTAATTGCTGCCCGGGTTCCCTGAGAGAGTTCCAACTGACACGAGGAACCAATTGTTGCTTGGGGGCTGGGGCAAAGAAAGCTTCCATCTGATGCCGAGAAATTACTGCTGTATGGGTACCATAACGAAGCTCCAAAGGATATCGGATACGAACTGCTGTCTAGATACCCTAATCAACTGGGCCCCCATCTGGTTCACTCAGCAGCCACCTGACTCCTTCACACGGGACAATTGGGAACAGAACATGTGCAACAATGTAAGATATTGACGTGCTTGCTGATGGCCAATATGATATCGGTTCTAGCACCAAAATTATGGATGATCTGGATCTCTCTTTGTCCCATCATATTCTACTATTTTCATGGCTAATGTCTACAATATTTCATTTTCTTTAATAATGTTCATGTGTGTAGTTATAACTTCTTTCCTATCTTCATCTTCTTTTTTATTTTTGTTTGCGTAGAAATTGTTGAAATAAATGTGAGCATGATAGTGTAAATGTAATCTATAGATACTCATTATCCTATTTGTTTTTTAACGAGGTTTGTTAATGTGGAGATGTCATTCATATTATCCCAAAGCTCTTTTAATAAGAGCATCCGCAGCGGTGAAGGCTGCGGTGCTCATCCGTCCGTGCCGCTGAGCACGGTGCCGTCCGCACGCCGATGATGCTCGTCCGTCCGTGCCAGCGGCACGGCGCTGCTCTTAGCAAAGAGCACGTCCGTGCCGCTGAGCAGCACACGTAGCGACGCCTCATTCGCCAACGGCATAGCCGTTGGCTTATTTATTTATTTATTTTTTAAAAATACGAAATTAATTGAAAAAAATATTTTTAAATAAAAAAAAATATTTTCCCACTTCCCAAAAAAAATATATCCGTTTTCTTCCCACTTTTAATTTATTTTTCAATTTTTTCCCCCAAAATTCACATTTTCATCTATAAATACCCCCACTTCAACACAAAAAAAACACATTCTCATCTATTCTATCATCATCTACATTCTCTCATCTTTTTTCCTCATACTCTCTCATCTAAATTCCCACCACACTACACAATGTCCGACTCCGGCGATCACCCCTCCGGCAATCGTGGTTGGAACCACGATTGGTTCGACTTCGGCGAATTCCCTAGTCCGGAAACATAATTTACGGCCCCTCCTCAAACCCAAGGTTCGCAAGCTCCGGGTGGCTACCGTCCTTACCAGGTGCACGACCTAAACGCCTCCGGGTTCGGGTGGGCACCCGAACCCGGATCGGGAGGGAGCAGCAGCTCTACTCCTACTCCTACTTCTGTTCCTACTCCTACTCCTCCTGTTCGTGGCACCCACACCCCGTACTCCGATGAGATGATGGCAATGTTCAAAGCCTACTTGGCAGTCTCCGAAGATCCGGAAGTTGGCACGAACCAGAACGGGGAAATGTATTGGTAGCGCATCACTCGTCTTTACAATGAAACCCGACCGGAGGAAACCATCTATCGCAATGATAGTATGGTGTGCAATTGCATCTTCAGATGCAACGAGGCAATCAGTAAGTTCCAGGGGATTTACCTCCAGGAAGAGCGGTCGGTGGGGAGCGGCACGAGCGAGCTCGACATCATCACTGCCGCCTTGGCGACCTACCAACGCACGGAGTTCACACCGTTCAAGTACCTCGATTGTTGGCAGGAGGGGGCACCAACATCCAAAGTATAGGGGCGGCATAGCAGCATCCTCCTCTAGCTCCTCCAAACGGTCGAGGTTGGTAGCCCTATCCGACGGCGCCTCCGATGATGTGGCTGCCGGAGCTAACTTGGGTAGCCACGACGCTGGCCCGAGCAGTTCCCGCCGGCCGCAAGGAAAGAAGAAGACGACGACCACCCGTCGCCGCGCCTCGACTCCATCCGTCCTCGCTCCCTTTGTGTCCTCCACCCCCGAACAACACGTTGTGGACCCTCTTGGGTCAACTCTATTTGAATGATACGTCTAAGATGACTCCGGATCAACTTGCAACACATGAGCAAATGATCCGGGGTCTCAAGAGGCAATTGGGGTTAGAGGACTAGTCTTCCACGTGTGTAATTTTTATTTTCTAGGATTTTAATTATGTATTTTTATTTTTTAGTATTTTAATTATGTAATTTTTATTTTTTAGGATTTTAATTATGTAATTTTTATTTTTTAATGTATTTTTATAATGTAGAAATGTTTTTAATAATTGGAGTATTTAAATTGAATAATAGAATGGTGAGACCCTTGAGCTTGTCTTTAGCTAAGAGCACGGATGTGGGTGTTGTGCTCTTAGCTAAGGACAAGGAGTAAAAGTGGGTTCGGGCCCACTTCCATGCTCTTAGCTAAGAGCACGGATGGAGATGCTCTAAGGTTTGTGGGAAGGAAAAGATCTTTTGCTGTGCAGCTTTGTGCACAACGGTAGGTGACGTGCACAAAACTACAAAATTTCTTTATTTTTTTATTAAACTTATTTCTACATGCATCAATATTGTCTGATAAGATTCATTATCACATTTTTTTTTCATTTCCTCTTAGTTTTGCCATTTGCGCTAATAAAAAATAGTTGTTGCATTAATAAAAATATTTGTTCTAATTTGTGTATTTTTTAAAACATTTTTACTACTATTTTATTGTTCATGAAACTAAATTTTATTATTACATTTATTTGTATGTGCACTAACATTGTGTTGTATTTTATTCATACTAGTATTAACCTACATGCGATACATGACTGAATATTTTTCTGTCATACAATTTTGAATTGTTAATTGATTAATTAAAATGAGAAACAATATAACTACATAAGATTTTTTAAAAAAATGTACTACTCCCTCAGTCGTCCCTGAAATTTTGTCATATTTTTCCACTTCCATCCATCCCACAAAATTTGTCACATTTCACTTTTTACCATTTTTGGTAGTGGACCCCACATTCCACTAACTTATTCTCACTCACATTCTATTATAAAACTAATACTTTAAAAGTAGGAGCCAAATTCTACCAACTTTTTCAACTCACTTTCTATTACATTTCTTAAAATCCGTGTCAGTCAAACTGTGACAATATTTAAGGGACAGATGGAGTACTATATAATAAAAATTTAATAAATATATATACTTCTCAATTTATTTTACGCCTAAAGAATAAAATTAAACATATTTAAAATGGAATCAAGCCAAAACACAATTATTTGGATAGCGAAGATAGTACATCACACTTTTGAAAAATATATTTAAAACAATCCTCCATATCTCTCTACTAAAAATAATGAATCACACTTTTAACAAAAAAACTATATTCGAGAATCAGGAACTACAAGTTTCGAGTTAAAGATGTTACAATTCTTCACTCTCTAAGAATTGTAAGAAATATTGGGATAAAATTCTCGAACCATATACACGCGGTGCTCTAACTATTGCAATCAAATGGAAAAAAACACAATAAATCAAATGGAAATTACAATAAAAATTATAAAATAAACCAAACTAAAAGTCTAGTCGAGAAATTAATTATCTTTCCGCAAGACAAATTACATCATGGTTAGTGCTCTTGGATTGTCGTATTATCCCCAAAGATGAAACAACTTCCTCCTAACGTGTAAAAAATCTCAAACCCGCTAGACACCGATGAACTTGATAGGGGCTTCAAAAATCGAGAATACAATGTCCTAAAATGTACTCCACAATAAATGTTGAGAGTTTGAGAGTGAATGGAGAGTGCTTTGTTGGTGTGTAATTCATCTACAACGCTATGTCTTTGCCTTTTATTGGTTCAAAATTGGGATATGAGAGATCATGAAATTAAAACATCATAAATTATTAATTAAGAAATAGAGGTTACAAAATTTGTTAAATGCCCATTATCCTATTTAAAGATTAGTAATTTTTCATTGTAGTGCTTTAAGAATCAGTCAAAATGCTCATTAAATATCTAAAATATTTCATTTTGCTAATTTCTTTAAAAATCTATAAACAATTTTTTTATTATTTTCAAAACTCGCCCTTTTATATATGTATAAATTGTAATCGATTACGATGAATAGAAGATATTAATATAACATGTCATACACATTTAGAACTTTAGATGGTCATTGTAAGATTCATACCTATACATATATTTAACAACGAATATACTATTCCCTCCGTTCCTAGATATTTGATTGAATTCTTTTTGCACTCGTATTGAAAAAATTGCAATAAATAGTTAGAGTGGATAAATAGTAACATAAAAGCGATAATAATGTATAGATAAGATGCTTCTTTACATTATTCTCGCTTTTACGTTACTATTTATCCACTCTAAATATTTATTGCAATTTTTTTAAAATGAGTGTAAAAAAGAAGTCAATCAAATATCTTGGAATAGAGGGAGTATAATATTTAGTATTAGATGCATTATATGTGATTTATATTTTGAATTATAGTATAATGGTCTAAAGAATTTGTTAAATGCTACTTATCCCATGTAAAAATTTGTTACAGGTTCCTCATTGTAGTGCTATTAAATAGTCAAAGTGCACATTTAAAATATCTAAATAAATATTCACGAGAGTTATTTATAAATATTCAAATTCATATTTAAAATTTATAAATATTAAAATTTATTTTCATAACTCTTAAATATTCAAAATAAGCTCAAAACTCGCCTTTTATATATTGATAGATAGTTAGATTCCTTTATATGTAATATATAAAGTGTTAAGATGGTTTAAGGATATGATAGACGAGAAAGATTGAGTAAGAATAAAATCTTGGATCTGACTACAATATTGTTGGTTTTGCAGCGGAAATCTATTTAGTTTGATTGAAAGATTTACATCTAAACATGCTTTTATCTGATTGTAAACTAGAAACATGTTCATAAGCATATAATCAAGATCATACTGAATATATATGCAATTAAATAGAACGATTTACCGTATGAATTCAAGCAATTGAATTCGAACTCCTTCTTCAATCGATCTCTACCACGGATCTTCTGATCTGTTCCGTTTAACTTGGAATTGACCTTTGTGTGGGCAAAGCTTGTCAGATCCTCAAAAGTTGGAGAAGAATTGGAGACAGAAATCTCTAAGGAAGAAGAACCCTAGAAATCGATATTTCTCTCACAGATTGCAGAGAACTAAAAATATCGGTAGAATTAATTTTGTCTTATCTTCTTCTCCCTTTTATATTAAGTTAATTATTTTGGGCCAGACCAGGGATCTATGGAGGATTGGATTGGGCCACAATTCAGGCTTTCACTAATTAAATTAAAACTAATTTAATTCAAGCCCAAACTTAAATATTATTATCATCCACTATAGATATAATATTGACTGCCCGTCCAATTCCGGGACTTCCTCTTTAATTAAATCATTTCTCGTGTTAAAGATATAAATATCCATTAATTAATATCAAGTCTGCTATCTGACTTTTATTAATTAATTTCTTTTTCCAAGAGTTGTCTAGTTTAGAAACATTATTTATTATTCATGGAATAAATTCCAACTGGCCAGTTTTCTGAATAATAAAACCTTTTTCTAAACACCTCTTGAGGATATTATCAGACTAGCCTCTCCCAGCACACGATTCATTGCAATAACAATACTAGCACCACTTAGACATTAATGATCACTACCCAATCTATCAGGATTCTTGGGCAACGAAATACCCTCACCATTTGATAAGTCAAAGTCATTTTCAATTAATCTCGTATGCTCAATGTTATGTCAACAATGATTAAGAAATGACAATCACCGAGACCTCGTCTTTCAGTAAATAGCCAAGAAAGACTTATCTCACTGTTTGATCCTTTCAGTGCTATACCAAACCGACGTCGTTCATTTCCTTAGGTAAGAAAATTTTCAGACTGACGTTGCAACCTTTCACGATAGGTAGTCAAAGTCTATCTAGGTTGTGAAACATATTTCTTACTGCAAGAACCGACAAGTTACCTACTGTGAACGCCGCTCACAACTCGTCTACTGTGCAGAAGACTTAGACTCATTTTACTTAAACTATGTATTTAAATAGAAAACATATTTCAACATCTCATAAATACATAAGTAACCCATAAGCAAAACACATTGTAACAAAATATTCTTTCTCATTAAATGGTAAAAATGGATAGAAGAGTTATTACATATACAAGCATACGAAAGATGCTTTTCCAGTATACTAAACTCTAACAATCTCCCACTTATACTCAAAAACAGCTTTCGAGTATACCAAAACTGCAAAATCCTCCCACTTATACTGAAAGCGGGTCTAGGTCAATCGAACACCTAATCCTTTCACATGACGTTCAAACGTCCTGGCTGGAAGTGCCTTTGTGAATGGATCTGCCATGTTGTTTTCTGATGCGATCTTGACCACTTCAATGTCTCCTCTCCGCACTATATCACGAATGATGTGATATTTCCTCTCTATGTGTTTGCTTGCCTTGTGGGCACGTGGTTCCCTTGAGTTTGCCACAGCACCAGAGTTGTCACAATAAACAGTGATGCTCTTGGGCATACTCGGAATCACATTCAAATCAATAAGAAAGTTTCTGAACCATACTGCTTCCTTTGCGGCTTCTGATGCTGCCACATATTCAGCTTCCATGGTAGAGTCCGCGATGCATTTCTGCTTCACACTCTTCCAAATTACGGCTCCACCTCCTAAAGTAAACACATATCCAGAGGTTGATTTCCTCGAATCCCGATCAGATTGAAAGTCCGAATCAGTGTAACCTAAAGGATACATCTCGGATGCCTGGTAAACTAGAGAATACTCCTTAGTTCTTCTCAGATACTTGAGTATTTTCTTTACCGCAATCCAGTGTCCTTGACCAGGGTTAGACTGATACCTTGCTACCATGCCAACGGCAAAGCAAATATCGGGCCTTGTGGATAACATAGCATACATGAGACTCCCAACCGCTGATGCATAAGGGATCCGTCTCATAGCTTCTATCTCAATAGGTGTTTTGGGACACATATCCTGAGACAGAGTGATTCCATGGCTAAAAGGTAGAAAACCTTTCTTGGAATCTTGCATGCTAAAACGCTTAACTATCGTATCAATGTAAGATTCTTGAGATAGGCACAACATCCTTTTCTGGCGGTTCCTTAGAACTTTAATGCCTAGGATGTGTCCAGCTTCTCCCATATCTTTCATCTCAAATTGACTTGATAGCCAATCTCTCACGTCTGACAACATTTTCTTACTGTTTCCAATCAACAGTATGTCATCTACGTAGAGTACCATAAACACTACATTCTTACCTTCAACTTTCTTGTACACGCAGCTCTCATCTGGGCACTGCTCAAAGCTAAAAGACTTCACAGTTTGGTCGAAACACATGTTCCATGATCGAGATGCTTGCTTGAGGCCATAAATGGCCTTCTTAAGCTTCCACACCATGTGTTCTTTGCCCTTGACTACATATCCCTCGGGTTGTTCCATGTAGATGGTCTCCTCAAGACTTCCATTTAGGAAAGCTGTCTTGACGTCCATCTGCCATACTTCCCAATCCATGTAGGCTGCGATAGACAAAAGAATTCGGATTGACTTGAGCATAGCTACTGGCGAAAAGGTCTCATCGTAATCGATACCTTCTCTCTGGGTATAACCCTTAGCTACTAGTCTTGCTTTGAAGACTTTAACTCGTCCGTCAGGTCCTCGTTTACGTTTGTAAATCCATTTGCTCCCAATGGCAGTACAACCTTCAGGTAGGACTAACAAATCATAAACGTCTTTGTCTATCATTGATTGTAGTTCAGAATCCATTCCTTCTTTCCAGGAATGACTATCTGAATCTGCCATCGCCTCTTTGAAGTTCCATGGGTCTAATACATTGCCGTCCGGGTCTAAGTCAGATGACTCACCCAAACCAATGTACCTTTCTGGTTCACGAGGAACCCTCCCACTACGACGAGGCTCTACAATTTGTGGTACAGAAGTTGATATCTCAGGTATAGATTGTACTTGTGTTATTGGATCTTTGCTTGTGGAAACTGAAGTATCTCTTAGTTCCTCAAGAGCTACTTCACTGCTGGGCTTATGATTCATCACATAGTCTTCTTCTAAGAACTTAGCATTTGTGCTAACAAATACCTTCTTATCTCGTAGACTATAGAATTCATAGCCTTTCGTTCCACTGGGATACCCTACAAACAAACATACCTCAGTACGAGACTCCAACTTTGTTGGATCTTTCTCCAACACGTGTGCTGGACAACCCCACACTCTGAGATGTCTTAGACTAGATTTTCGTCCAGTCCACAACTCATGTGGTGTTGTAGGTACTGATTTGGATGGTAAGTTGTTCAAGGTATAGCTTGCTGCGAGCAACGCGTGTCCCCAGAACGAAATAGGTAACTTAGCATAACTCATCATCGATCGAACCATTTCTAAGAGGGTTCTATTCCTTCGTTCAGCTACGCCGTTCTGCTGGGGTGTTCCAGGCGCAGTCAATTGGGATTCAATTCCCGCCTCTGATAAGTAGTCCAAGAACTCACTACTGAGGTACTCGCCTCCACGGTCAGACCGTAGAGACTTGATTGTCTTACCATGTCGCGTCTCCACAAGTGCCCTGAATTCTTTGAACTTTTCAAAAGATTCTGACTTGTGACGCATCAAATAGACATATCCAACTTTCGAGTAGTCATCAATGAAGGTGATGAAATACTGAAAGCCGCCTCTAGCTTGAGTAGTCATTGGTCCACACACATCAGAATGAACGAGCTCAAGTACTTCCTTGGCCCTATTACCCTTGACCTTAAATGGTCTCTTAGTCATCTTGCCTTCCAAACATGATTCACAAGTTGTATAAGGTTCTATTTCTAGATCCTTAAGTAGACCTTGGTCTATCAACGCTTGAATCCTAGTAGGGTTAGCATGACCAAGTCTAAGGTGCCATAAGTACGTGTCGTTCATTGAAACAGAAGGAGCTTTTCTTTTTCGAGAAATTTTCGATGTTGAGTTAGATTCAGTTTTATGTTGCATATACTGTGTAGACATTATAGTGTAGAGGTTGTTTTCCATGATACCACGACAGATATAAGAACCACATTTCTTGATAATACATGAATCATCAAATGAAATCGAATATCCATCATAAACAAGTTTAGAAACTGAAATTAAATTTCTTCTAAACGAAGGTATCAACAAAACATTGTTTAACACTAAAATTCTATCACTAGAAAAACGTAAATAAACGTCTCCCACTGCAACAGCTGCCACTCTCGTAGCATTGCCCAGCTGGATTTCGATCTCTGCTTCATTCAACTGCCTTGTTACCTGCATAATATCAGGATCAAAGCAAACATGATCAGTAGCTCCAGTATCAACCACCCATTGCTGAGTAGATACAACTGCTAAACATGATTCTACGACGAAAGCTTGGCGCATACTTGAGCCATTGCCCTTTTTAGGACAATCCGGCTTCCAATGCCCCTTTTCGCCGCATTTGAAGCACTTGCCGCTTTGCTTCTTGTTCGTGTTCACCCGTTTCTTTTTGCCCTTAGCTATCTTAGGTGCTACAACATTCTGGGCTTTCTTCTTCCCCTTACCTGGCTTAGAGCCTGAGGAAGACGGCCTAGAACTCATCATAGCAGCCTTTGTCTGGACCATAAGATCCTCCGCTGACTGCAACTCAGTCAACAGTTCAGCTAGGGTGTAAGCCCTCTTGTTCATCTCGAAATTGAGCTTGAACTGCTGATAGCTAGCTGGCAAACTCTGAAGGATTATAGTTACTTGGGACTCGGGGTCAATGGTCCCTCCCAAAACCTCAATTTGATTGAGGTGGCTCATCATCTCGAGGACATGGTCCCTCACAGGTGTGCCCTCCTTCATAACCTTGGTCATGATGCTCCGAAAGGCTAAAGACTTAGCCGCTCGATTCTGAGTACCAAAAAGGTTATTAAGATTGTTCAAAATCTCAGTAGCAGTGTTCATGCCTTGGTGCTGATGTTGAAGTACTGTTGACATAGAAGCCAACATGTAGCACTTCGCCATCTCATTGGCTTTACACCACTTCCTGTATGTTTCTTTCACTGCTGCAGAAGCATTTGCAGCAGGTACGGGTGGACATTCAGTAGTGAGCACATATTTGTACTCTTCGGCAGTGAGAACGATATCCAAGTTTTGTTTCCATGCAATATAGTTATGACCTTCGAGTTTGTGTTCTTTAAGAATAGCGGAAAGAGGATTGAACGACATCTTGTTTGGATTTAGCTGAGAAAAAGAATAGCTTATTGTTACAAACTATGTAAGATTCTAAAGAGTAAAAACCATTAAAACCGTTTAGATTCTCACAACAGTCAAATAGAATTAAGTACGCCTCTAGGGAGGTCAGGTAAAAAATTCATATTTAACAAAATTCTGGTCACAACATCGACGAATAGTCCAGAGACCACTAAGGTGGCATGGCCGCCAAACATTGCCTAAGCTTGTACCATTGAATATTCACACCAAGAATTTCATTTCCGTATTGATACTCCTTCTAAGGAAGTTCGCACGCCACAAACAAAATTCTGCAGTTATCTCACAAATCAATTCAATCTTCTGAACTTTGCAATTTCTTAGGATTAAAGCTCCCACTATGGTGGGTCGCGATAATATTGGAAATCACGTCTAGATAAAATTGAACTTAATTTTGAGAAGTCTAACCAATGAACTTGCTGTTTCTTAGGATTAAGGCTCCCACTAAGGTGAGTCGCGTTAATATTGGAAACTGCTTCATACATAGACCAATTCTTTGGAGACCATATACGATAGAGATCGTAATTATCGCTTAGTTATTTTAAGATATGGTTTTTCTTTTAATTATCACTTAAGTGAATTAGGCAGAAAGTTCACTTATATTAATTTCAAATTAATAGATAGTTCTATTAAATCCATGAAATTAAACTAAGATAATTAAATAATTTGATTAATTAATAATTAATTAATTATAAATAATTAATCAAATATTTTATTTAATTAATATTAATCGATTATTATTAAATAATAATAATAATAATAATAATATTAATTATAATACTTATCTTTTTCCATTAGGTTTAGAAAATCTAGATATAATAGGATTTAGTTGAAAAATACTTATCCAAATCATCTTAAGATATATTCTAGATAAATAAAACTTATCAATATCTTATAGATAAGGATTATAATTCAAACCTAACTATATCATGATAAGTATACATTATAGAAATAATCTACATTAAATTCCAATTTATTTATTCCATAAAAATGGAATCCTAGATTTAATAGGATTTATTTGAACAACTAAATCTAATCTATCTAGGATATATCTAGATAGATAAATACCATCTATCAAAATCCCTAAGATATAGATTAAAGTTCAAACCTACATTAAATCATAATAAATTAATTTAATGATATTTCATGTAAAAATTAATTTTGATTTTAGTTACATAGCATTTGATAGATTACAATATATAATCAATGCTAACTAAAAATACCAAAACTAATTTCCTACTGCTACAAGGCATGGAGTTCTCAAGTATATTATGCACAGACATATCTCATAGATCACGTAGTTGGTTCCTAAAAATTAGGATCAGTCCCAAAACATAGTGCACGCATACTAAATTAACAAAGCATGCATTAGTTCACATGAGACACGGTTTCGTAACAATATGCATGAAAACATATTAATCAAATAATGATATAATAAGGAGTCACATATTCAAAACCATCACAAGCCACGTAATCAGATTCAAAATTTGTAGAAGACTCTTTCCACAATTCACGCAGCACGAAACTAAATCAGTTTCAACGATTTCAAAGAAAATCGGCACTGCTCTCGGTCACGACGTCGTGGCCAGCAGCACATTTCTTTGCACGACATAACGTCGAGGAAGAGCAGCTCGTTACTCCCACTGACCGGAACAGCCAGCAGTAACCCTAGCTTTCTACTCCGGCGATTCAGCAGAGAAAACTTGACGTCCCCGATCCACCACGAAGTAGCAGATTTTCTGGGAGTCATTCTCGCCGATGTAGCACCGCTCTCGGTCGTGTAAAACACGTCCAGCAGTTGCCTCGAAACTGATCGCCGGTCAGTTTCAGATTACCGAAATTTCCGACGTTGCTCTCGGCCTGAAGTTCAGCCAGCAACGCTCTACGGCAACCATCGATCTCGCCTTCTCGTCGACTAATCGCGAGTGATCCGGAGCTGTCCTCGGCTTCCAACCGACAGCTCCCACTTAATCGAGTCGTGACATGGGGCTGCTCTCAGCCTTGAACGGCCAGCAACCCCTTTAACTTGATAGGCACGTTTTGATGCATATATCAAAACTTGTCGCGATTAAAATTGAATGCAACAAATAAACACGCATATATCAAGAACTGTTTTCGAAAGTTCTAGATTCAACAAATAAAAAAAAATTGAACACTAAAACATGCATCGAAAACTATAAACATGCTATTCATACAATCAAAGCACGTAGTAAATCAAACAATCAGAGCCTAAAAACAGGCTCTGATACCAATTGTTGGTTTTGCAGCGGAAATCTATTTAGTTTGATTGAAAGATTTACATCTAAACATGCTTTTATCTGATTGTAAACTAGAAACATGTTCATAAGCATATAATTAAGATCATACTGAATATATATGCAATTAAATTGAACGATTTACCGTATGAATTCAAGCAATTGAATTCGAACTCCTTCTTCAATCGATCTCTACCACGGATCTTCTGATCTGTTCCCTTTAACTTGGAATTGACCTTTGTGTGGGCAAAGCTTGTCAAATCCTCAAACGCCGGAGAAGAATTGGAGACAGAAATCTCTAAGGAAGAAGAACCCTAGAAATCGATATTTCTTTCACAGATTGCAGAGAACTAAAAATATCGGTAGAATTAATTCTGTCTTATCTTCTTCTCCCTTTTATATTAAGTTAATTATTTTGGGCCAGACCAGGGATCTATGGAGGATTGGATTGGGCTACAATTCAGGCTTTCACTAATTAAATTAAAACTAATTTAATTCAAGCCCAAACTTAAATATTATTATCATCCACTATAGATATAATATTGACTGCCCGTCCAATTCCGGGACTTCCTCTTTAATTAAATCATTTCCCGTGTTAAAGATATAAATATCCATTAATTAATATCAACTCTGCTATCTGACTTTTATTAATTAATTTCTTTTTCCAAGAGTGGTCTAGTTTGGAAACATTATTTATTATTCATGGAATAAATTCCAACTGGCCAGTTTTCTGAATAATAAAACCTTTTTTTCTAAACACCTCTTAAGGATATTATCAGACTGGCCTCTCCCAGCACACGATTCATTGCAATAACAATACTAGCACCACTTAGACATTAATGATCACTACCCAATCTATCAGGATTCTTGGGCAACGAAATACCCTCACCATTTGATAAGTCAAAGTCGTTTTCAATTAATATCGTATGCTCAATGTTATGTCAACAATGATTAAGAAATGACAATCACCGAGACCTCGTCTTTCAGTAAATAGCCAAGAAAGACTTATCTCACTGTTTGATCCTTTCAGTGCTATACCACACCGACGTCGTTCATTTCCTTAGGTAAGAAAATTTTCGGACTGACGTCGCAACCTTTCACGATAGGTAGTCAAAGTCTATCTAGGTTGTGAAACATTTTTCTTACTGCAAGAACCGACAAGTTACCTACTGTGAACGCCGCTCACAACTCGTCTACTGTGCAGAAGACTTAGACTCATTTTGCTTAAACTATGTATTTAAATAGAAAACATATTTCAACATCTCATAAATACATAAGTAACACATAAACAAAACACATTGTAACAAAATATTCTTTCTCATTAAATGGTAAAAATGGATAGAAGAGTTATTACATATACAAGCATACGAAAGATGCTTTTCCAGTATACTAAACTCTAACGAATATAAAAATCTATTTATACATTAAATGAATTATTGTATAATATAAAATATAAAAATAAAAATAAAATATCACAATGTGCTCTAGTTATGAAAATTCGACAAAACTAAGATGCTTTATTTTTTGACATAAAATTAAATCATATAATGAAATTGAACCGATCTATCCATAGATGGTGAAAATGATGACAGAACTTTTCTATCACTTTACACATTTTTTCGCATCTTTTCATACATTATTTCACAAATATCACATATTGCATTCTTTTCTTTACTCCCTCCGTCCCCCATTAAGAGTCACACTTTTCCATTTCGGTCCGTTCCCAATTAAAAGTCACACTTCATTTTTACCATAAATAGTAAGTAGGTCCCACATTCCACTAACTCAATTCACTCACATTTTATTATAAAACCAATATAAAAAAATGGGTCCCACATTCCACTAACTTTTTCAACCAACTTTTCTTTACATTTCTTAAAACCCGTGCCCGGTCAAAGAGTGACTCCTAATAGGGGACGGAGGGAGTATATTCTATATATTCTTGAGCGTTATTGAGAGACAATATTCTTTTTCTGTAGATGGCTCATACCGCTTATACTCCTCGTAAGAGTACCATAGCGATAGAGACAAGGCGTCGGCATATTGATAGGTTATATGAATGTCAAAGGATGGTGGGAGAGGACATAGTTGAGTTTGTGGCACGTTTTTGGTCTTGTTGGCGTCGTGCTCATCCCTACGGAGTGAGAGGATACGACGGCATTGTGCTACTGGTGGGCGCCCTGCCCAAGGAGTGGAGAGAGTGGGCCTAGGCTACGGCCAAACTATTTTTCAGATGCAACCCACCATCAGTTGCGTTGGATGGAGATATGCATGGGTTCGTGAAGGCGATGTCTGATGTATTGGTGGACCATCCTGAGAGACCGCATGCACCTGCTTCTACGGTGGAGCCACCCACCAAACGGTTGGATCTACCTCTTTGGACTCTTCCTGGGTGAGAGGAGGGCAAGTCCTCCCGATCATCGATGGCCAAGAGGGTCCGCACCGAGGATCGAGACCGCTATGACTCCGAGGAGGAGGAGTCTGATGATTACGAGATGGACGCCGACAAGGAGTTAGAGCACGCGGAGGATATTGGGAAGGGGAAGGCGATGATAAAGGAGGGGACCACAGGATGAGGAGGATCTCGAGAAAGGGCTTTACACCGAGACCTCGAGGGTAGAGGAGGCCAAGTTTATTCCCCCACCTCCACTCGAGTCACCACCTATGATTCCACCTCCCCCATATGAGGCCGCGTACGAGTACCTTCCACCCCTTCCGCCGAGTGGTCCATTTTATTATGTTGATTACACCATATCCATGGGGGTACAGGGCGTAGCCTGGCATGGCTTACTTATTACATGGCGATGCCCGAGCCCCCAAAGCCCATAGTTGAGCACGTGATCCCCGAGGTGCAGCTATCTCCTATCGTCGATGAGATCTTTTACGGCACACATGGGAAGACTATGTGGGACCCCATTTGGAGTGATTCCGAGGCGGAAAATTAGTTCTAGTTGATCTACAGTTGGTACCCGATATCCTTTGGAGCTTCGTGGGAGTACTGCCTCCCGACATCAGATGGAGCTTTCTTTGCCCCAAGCAGCAATTGGTTCCTCGTCCCGGGCAACAATTGGCCCTCGTTACATGCAAGAGCTTTATTTTTCCTGGGATACCTTTCCCCGTCATCAGCTTGTTTTCATCAGTACTCGAAGCTTTCTTAGGGCCCCCACTTCCCGAAAGCACTACCTGAAGCTAACATGGCGCATCCGGACAGCAGTTGGGTTCCAGCGTGTGCGGCTGCTGCTCTCTCTCTCAATTTCCAGGAAGCAATTCTTCGGTACCTAGAAGACTCTCCCTTGCAGCATTTGGGCATGAAGCTTATCGTTTCCTTCTCGAAGGCTAACAATTTCTTGGGTTTCAGAATTGTGATATCACTAATACTGAGCCGTTTACCCTCTTTTTTTAGTCGAGCTCAGCCTTCTTAAGTACTTTTGAGCATGACTTGCTACTTGATCTAGTTCGCACACTATATTTCGAAATGTTCTTCCAATCACCCTTACTGAACTTCTGCAAACCATGTAGAAATTGCCTGCAACAGAGAGAGAATTTGTGGTCAGTTCATTAGCGAGAACCAGTTCCAAAAAGATTCTTCTCACATATGTATTGGTATTTCTATTTTTATCAGAATCAAATTGTAACTTTATAAATGAAGATGCAGAACATGATTATATGAAGCAATGACTTGGCTATGTTAAATGCCTCTCAACATGCAATGTCTTTCAACAGGCGTGACGTAGAGCAAAATTGTACACACTTGTCTCAGTATATATAGTGGACATTAGCCACATCAACTGTATAATGCACTTTGAGTTCGCTCGCTTCATGATCTCCCTCTTGACTATGGATAGCTATAATCATTGTTGAGAGTGTAATTAAATATGGTGAGAGTGTAATCTTTTTTAATTAATATCTCACACTAGTATATAGAGATATAATTATAAGATGAAATCCTTACCTTCCCCATCTCCTGCGATTCATTACGCTCGCGAAGTTGGATTAGCCAAATGCCTTGTGATCGTTGTGTGATTGTAAGGTTGCTTCGATTGTCGATGTTCGAGAACACTTCCTCCCTTGTGGCCTTCCTCAGATTTCTTGCCCTTCTTACAACATCTTCATCCTCCTGTAATAGAAAAAATATATTCAACTTTGTTTACATAGAAGCTAAACATTTCCAAAAAGATGAAATTTAATTGAATAAAATGTTTATGTGATAATTACTAAATAACCAGATCTGAATTTGCCATTTCAAGTACAAACATTATTATTGTAATTTGTAAAGATAGGTATGTGACTTGAAATTTATAATGGCGCATGGATCGTTTTTACAAAATACTTACTCTCTCCATCCCATAAAAATAGATTATTTATGGTTGACACGGATTTTAATGAGTAACTAGTAGAGTAAGAAAGAAAGGGAAAAACTAATTGAAAATTTGTGTAGTGGATGGTTGAGCTTATAAATGATAAAGTAAAAGAAAAGAAGAAAAAAGTTGACATAAATGGACATAGACTTTTTTTATGGGATAGATCCAGTATTTTAATGGTCTAAATAACCATTCATACAAATTTATTAAAAATAATTTATATAATACTCCCTCCGTCCCATATAATTTGGGACATTTTGATCCAACACGAGTTTTAAGAAATCTAATGGAAAGTGAGTTGAAAAAGTTGGTGGTATGTGGGTCCTACTTTAAAAGTATTAGTTTTATAATAAATGTGAGTAGGAATAAGTTAGTGGAATATGTGGTCCACTATCAAAAATGGTAAAAGTGAAATGAGACAAATTATGTGGGACGATCCAAAATGGAATAATGGGTCAAATTATCTGGGACGGAGGGAGTAATAATATACTCCATCCGTCCACCAATAGGAGTCCCATTTGTTGGTGGCATGAGTTCTAAGAAATGTTATGAAAAATGGGTGGAGAAAAGTTAGTGGAATAGAGGTCCCATTTTTTTATATTAGTTTTAAATGAAATGTGAGTGAAATGAGTTAATGGAAGGAGGGTCCGTATTACCATTTATAATAAAAGTGAATCGGGACTCCTATTCACGGACGAATGGAGTATATACTAACTTAAGATTAATTATTCATATCTATTAATTAATAGCTGAAAAGGATAAAAATATTCAAATTTTCTAGTGAAACTCTACACACAAGAAATTAAAATTTACGGAAAACAATAAAATCAAAAAATTAAGAGTTGGGATTGAAAATGAGACACAAAAAGTGGAACACGTCAAATTCCAAGTCCCTTTTTCGAAAAGAAGCTCGATTTTCAGATCTCTATGCTTACAAAAAGAAACCTTAACCGCTTCGATTTTTCTAAAATGACTTAGGATTACACATCATGACACACATAAAAATGAAATCCCAAAATACACAATTTGAGAGAGAGATGCAACATTTTCAGATGCCATTTGCTTGATAAAAGAGAACTGTGTGAGAGAGGGAGATGAGTGAAATGTGTTGTTTCACCCTTTATTTATAGAGGCATTTGTAGCCCTCAGAATCTTTTTTGCAACTAATACTCAAAATCTGGCGGAAAAAAATTTATTGTTTCTTAACATTTTACTTGTGACTCAAAACCATGGTTTGGATGTTCGTATGATAAAAACCATCCCCTCTCATAAGTAAAGTCAAATGATTCTCATTGCATAGAGAGGCAGAGATCTCTTTTTTCTTATCCAACGTTTTAAAATTTAATGTTAAATTTATTATTTGGTGAGAGAGAAATTAACTATGACCTGTGTTTATACTATGCCATTTTTAGTGGGGAAACACTTATTATGTAGCTTGACTCCATCCTTAACTCGCGGAGATAACCTTTTTAAAAACAACACAACTTACTAACAAGACTTAAGAAAATTCTTATACTTTTAATTAGAATGCATGCCCCTAATTACTCATTGGCCCAAGAACTTAATTAGAATTCTAGCATAAGACCAAATAAATTTCAGCCCAAACTCCTTCGTAAATTAATTTCGTCCGGCCCAATATACTCTTCCCATTTATTCTCTTCTCTAGGCCCAAATCAAGTAATCTATCAGCCCCTCTTACTCTTACTCTTAAATTCCTCAGGCCCAACTTAAATTAAATCCTTGGCCCAAAACAAAATAATGCTACCTACTCCATCCAATAGGCACAACTCCATTTTCCTCTCATCACAATCTGAAATCCCCAAAAATGAAACCCAATTGAAAACAGGGTGCCTCCCTTCTCCTTCTCACTCCACGGCGGCGACTCCACCGCCGATGTCATTCTCCTACCGGCTCTACGGCGGCACTACCCCGTCGCCCAAATCCAATCGAGATCCCTTAATTGGGAGTGAAGCAGTAGCGCCTCCACTCTTCTTTCTCACTCCCTTCGCTCTCCGCCGATCCTCACTCCGGTTAGCGTCCAAGGCCGCCGGTTATCTCTCCAGCGTCGCCATTTACCTCCCTCGTTCTCCACGGCGTCTCGGTACCGTCATCACCTCCTATCTCCCCTTCTCTCTCACTTCGTCGAGCTCTCTTCCCGGAAGGCAACGACACCATCGCCCATCTCTCTATCTTCCCTCGGCGCCGCCTACCTTGCGCTGCTGCTCCAGCAGCGCCGCTGTTCCGGCGGCTCTCCGAGCTCCGTCGTCACTCGACCCTCATCGGACAGCCCCGTATGCTGAGCTATGTCCCATGCCCTTTTCCCTTGAACTTGGTTTCCTTGTTTTTATTATTTTTGGGACTTAACTGCTACTGTTATTAAGTCTCAGAGGCAGTTTATGGAATACTTTGGGCATTTCTTAATTGTTGAGGCCACTGTTATGTTGTTCTTTCTAAGTTCTTGATTCTAAGCATGATGTTCTAAGATGCAAAGGGTGTGCTAGAGTTTTACCTTGACTTGGGTGAATCCTTGATGATTGTGGCTGATCCTAAGCTTCTTGTTACTCCTTGCTCCTCATGCTAGCCTCATCATACTTTGTGGTGAAGTTTGGGATCGAGATGGTGTGTGGAAGGATGTGGGGAAGGGGCTGTTTTTATAGGAGAGGAGTTTTGGCATTTTGTGGACAATCTTGGAGACAAAGCCTTACTATTTTCGGCTGCTAGCTTGCTATCTTTCGAGCTTGATGTTTATGCTTTGTATACCATTTTGGTGAAAATCTTGAGGAGAGCACTTGGCTGCTTGTGACTACTACCATAATCATGTTAAAAGCTTATTCCATTTTATTTGTTTGGATCAAAACATACTACTCTTGGTAATTGCATCTCTTTTTGCAGGTTTAGGAGAAATATTGAGGGATCTAATTGTAGAGGAGCTGTCCCTAGATGCTACCAATTGACATCTCATGGAGTGGTGACCGAGGATGATGTGGAGGACCTTCCAAAAAGATCTTGCAAATCCTCACTTTTGTTTCTTTACTTCTTTTAGCTCCCTAGTAAACTTTCTTTTGTGAAGTAGATATATTTTCTCTACTTGTTCTAACTATTGTAACACATCAATTTAAAATTTCTTGCACTTTACTTTCAGTCATCCCTTTGTCAATTTTTTTTTTATACTCTAAAACTAGTGCTCGAAAACTCGGTTGTTACAGTATGTCGGCCGTTGCATTGTACTATGTCACAATGACCTTTGATATTAGTTTATCGTTAAAAACAAACAGTAAATCTTATGTTACATTCATTACTTAGTAAAATAATAATACTGATTTAAATTAAACTAAGCTTGTATTTTTATGGTAAAACTCTTATTTTCGTAATTTACAATTATATTCGTCGTCTTTTTGTCGTTGCACAATAATTATATTTGTTGCTTTTTTGTCGTGAAATTAAATGTGAAATTTATTACTAGTAATAGAATAATTATGTGACTTACATCGATTCTTTATCGTCTATTGGCCGTTGAACAATGTTATACATAACAATGATCGTTGTTGTTAATTGACAATTGCATTTATTATTTGTCGTTGGTTGGTGTCGAACAATTATTGTCACAACAATCTTTATTATTTGATAAAAGTGTAACTACAATATAATGTTAAAATAACCTTTTTTTTATGGTAAAACTTATTTAAATAACTTATTATATACTCCTTCCGTCGCATTGAAGATGACCCATTTTCCTTTTTAGTTTGTCCCAACTAAGATGACCCATTACTTAAAATGGAAATACTTTTATCTCTACTTTATTCTCTCTCTCTTACTATACTCTCTTCTCTCAACACACAAATTAAATTTGCATAAAATCTCGTGCCGCCCAAGAAAGGGGTCATCTTCATTGGGACGGAGGGAATAGTTGGTAAGATATTTTTCCCCCATCCAGGAAATTGGGGGTTTGTGTCATCACAATGGTAAATGGAAAATTATTATTGATTCTCTTTAAAAAACGAAAAACATGTACTCAGTACACAATATAAAGTTGTCACAACTATCTTATAAAATTAATGCTCCATCTATTTACAAAGAGATATACTCCCTCCGTCTAGGAAAAATAGGGCACTTTGTGAATGGCACAGGTTTAAATATTGAATTGATAAAGTAAGAGAGAAGGGAAAAAAGTAAAAGAGATTTAGTTCTTATCTAATGTGAATATATACTCATATACAGATTGGTGTACAATAAAGTGGAAGAAAGAGCCAAAATCCCAAGATAAAAATAGCATGGAAAATAAAATTAAAGTTACAACATTTTGCAATTTATGATAGGAGGAAGAAAAGAGGCAAAATCCCAAAATAAAAATGGCATGAAAAATTAAATTATAATTACAACTTTTAGAGCACTCCCAATGGGGGTGGCGAAAATCCGGCGATAAATCGCCGAACATCGCCGGATTATCGCCGGCCGTTGTGGTGAAAACGGCGATAATTCGGCGATAATGTTACCGTTTTTTCGCCAACCGGCGTTTTATCGCCGGATTATCGCCGAGCGATCGCCGGCCATTGTGGGCGACGCTCGGCGATAAATCGGCGATATTAAAATTTTTTTTTTTTTCGGCCCAACGGCTATTTTTACATCCCACCCCTATAAATATTTCCTCCACTTCCTCCATTCATCACCCACAATCTTCATTCTCTCCATTTTCAATCTCTTCTCCCAATCTTCAATCTTCATCAAATTATGAGCTTTTGGAAGAAAAATTCCCGCTCGGGTAAGGGTAAGGGTAAGGGGAAAGAGTCGAGTTCACAAATTCCCAACATGGATGAAGCAAACGAGCAGTGGATGCACTCGTTGTTGGCGATGGGTTCTCCTCCCGGCCAACTTCCATACGCGGGTCCGTCTCCTTTGCAGACTCCTCCGGCGCGGAGACTTTCTCCGTACTTCAACTATGCCGGCAGAATGCCCTCTCCAGCCGACAATGTGTATCGGCCCCAGTTCGATACCCCCGGATCAACCCCAGGCGACCAAGAATCTCAGGCCGCGACACTGAGCGCGGAGGACTTCGAGGTGGAAGAAACGCCCACCGAGCCGCCTGCGACTGATACGGGTTCCGATGAGAGGCCGAAGCGGGTAAGGACTACTTACACTCTGCAAGAGTCCGAGCTGATAGCCACCTGCTGGGCGGACACGTCACAGAACGCGGAGCGCAGCAACTACCAGACTAAGATCATATTCTGGGAGCGGGTTGCCGCGAAGTACAGGAGCCACAAGACTGCCTCAATGAAGGACCATGGCAGCGAGGCGATCCGTCGGCATTGGGAGCGCCTCATGAGGGACTGCGGCCACTTCAACGGTAGTTATTCTAACTTGTTGACGGACATGCCCAGTGGCCAGAACGAGCATATGGTCCGAGATGAGGCCATGCAGAGGTATTGTGGCAAGTACTTGTCGAAGGGGTTCAAGTATTGGAACATCTACGATAAGCTGAAGGATCTCCCCAAATTCCGGACGGGGATGCACGCCGCGCTGCACGGGAAATCGGTGCGCTCGCGACTTAGCGTTTCGGAGAGCGAGGGGAGCGCGACCCACATCGACTTGAGTGGGGATGGTCCGCACGAGCGCCCGGAGGGAGCGAAGAAGGCGAAGGGGAGGCGGAAGGGGAAGGGCACAACGTCGGAAGTCGGTTCGGAACCCCACATCGACTTAGAAAAAGCCACTTATTCGAACAATGTCGCCAATCTGACGCAGATGTACACGCTGTACTTCACCGGCGGCGGGACCCCTGAAGAAAAGGCGGCCCTCTGGAAATGCATCCAAGGCCTGCAGATTAAGATGAGCCTCGAGCCCGACGCCCCTCCGGCCCCTCCGTCTTAGTTTTTTTTTTTTTTTAAATCTTTGTTTATTTGCGGTTTTTATTTGTAGTTTTTTTTTTTCTCGTTGTATTATATTTTCCAATGATTAATACAACGATGAATTGTTCATTATTAGTCTATTTATTAAATACATTTGTAGGGAAAATTAAATAATATAAAAAATAATGATGTAAAAATGAAATGTTGAGTTAGGGAGAAATAAGGGAGAAATAAAGGAGAAACCAATGTAGCAGTTGGCTAAAAACTGGGGATAAAATGTGATGCTGATGTGGCGCTGATGTGGCAGGAGTTAGGGAGAAATAAGGGAGAAATAAGGGAGTGCCATTGGAAGTGCTCTTATCCAATTAACGATACGAGAAAGAAAAAGCCAATATATCAAAATAAAATAGCTGAAAAAACTAAATTACAATGACAATTTTATTCAATTAATGATATGAGGTCGAAAAGATCCAAAATTCCAAAATAAAAATAACATAAAAAATTAAATTGCATTTACAACTTTATTGCAATTAATGATGAGGAAGAAAATAACCGATATCCCAAAATAAAAATGGCAGGGTAAAATTAAATTGCAGTTACAACTTTTTGTAATTAATTATACGAGTGTGAGATAGGAAATTTTTCGGAAATAATGACAATACAATAGAAACTTACTATCTTTAATGAAAATATATATTATCTAAAGAATCGTGTAGCATATGAAATTTTAAATTATATATATTTTTTAGAATTAAGTTTTAATAAGTAATTTTTATTTAATTTCAAGAAAATTATAATATCATAGAGCTTTACTTATTTTAGTGTTCATTTTTTACCGAGTCAACTTCTGTTTTTAATTTTAGACACTCATAAACTAATTACTTTTTATAATCATTTAGATATAAATGTCTCGCGTGCCATAGATGATTGAAAATACTATTAATTTATAAAGTATTGAGAATACTACCATAAAGTATTTTAATATTATATCAAAGTTACACTGGCGACAAAGATCGTTGTTACAATAATCGTTCAACGCCAACTAATGATAAAAAGTGTTGCCGTTTAATGATAAATAATAAATACAAATAATAAAGTAAGAAAGAAAGGGAAAGCGTAATTGAAAATTTGTGTAGTGAATGGTTGAGCTCATAAACGATAAAGTAAAAGAGAAGAAGAAAAATGTTGACAAAAATAGACATAGACTTTTTCTATTGAACGGATCGAGTATTATAATGGTCTAAATAACCATTCATACAAATTTATTAAAAATAATATTATATAATAATATTATATACTAACTCAAGATTAATTATTCATATCAATTAATTAATAGCTGAAATGGCTAAATAAATTCAAATTCTAGTGAAACTCTACACACAAGCAATTAAAATTTACAGAAAACAATAAAATAAAAGAATTAAGAGTTGGGATTGAAAATGAGACACAAAAAGTGGAACACATCAAATTCCAAGTCCCTTTTTTAGGAAAGAAGCTCGATTTTCAGATCTCTAAGCACAAAAAGAGACCTTAGCCGCTTTGATTTTTCTAAAAGGACTTAAGATTACACATCAGAACACACATAAAAATGAAATACCAAAATACACAATCTGAGAGAGAGAGATGCATACATTTTCAGATGCCATTTGCTTGAACAAAGAGAACTGTGAGAGAGAAAGAAAGAGATGAGTGAAATGTGTTGTTTCACACTGTATTTATAGAGGCATTTGCAACCCTCAGAATCTTTTTTGGAATTAATATTCAAAATGAGGCAAAAAAATTATTGTTTCTTATCAATTTACTTGTCAGGCAAAAAAAAATTATTGTTTCTTTTCATTTTATTTGTTACTCAAAACCATGGTTTGGATGTTCTTATGATAAAAACCATTCTCTCTCATAAGTAAAGTCAAATGATTCTCTTTGCATGGAGAGGTTTGCATGGAGAGGCAGAGATCTCATATTTATCCAAGGATTATAATTTAATGTTAAATTTATTATTTGGTGAAAGAGAAATTAATTATGATTTGACTTTACTCTCTCATAAGTAAAGTCAAATGATTCTCGTTGCATAGAGAGGTAGAGAACTCATTTTTTATCCAAGGTTTTGAAATTTAATTTTAAATTTATTATTTGGTGAGAGGGATATTAATTATGACATGTGTTTATATAAGTAAAATAAAATGATTCTCTTTGCATAGAGAGGCGGAGATCTCATTTTTTATCCAAGGTTTAGAAATTTAATGTTAAATTTATTATTTGGTGAGAGAGAAATTAATTATGACCCGTATTTATACTAGGCCATTTGACTTTACTCTCTCCCAAGTAAAGTCAAATGATTCTCATTGCATAAAGAGGTAGAGATCTCATTTTTTATCCAAGGTTATGAAAATTAATGTTAAATATATTATTTGGTGAGAGAGAAATTAATTATGACCTTCTGTTTATACTAAGCCATTTGACTATACTCTCTCATAAGTAAAGTCAAACGATTCTCTTTGCATGGAGAGACAGAGATCTCATTTTTTATCCAAGATTTTAAAATTTAATGTTAAATTTATTTTTTGGTGAGAGAAAAATTAATTATGACCGGTGTTTATACTAGACCATTTTTTAAATGCAGCTTACAACATTCTTTGTCGTATGTCGGCTGTTGTATTATTGTATGTCACAACAACCTTTGACGTTAGTTTATCGGTAAACTGTTAATCTTATGTCATATTCATTATGAGTAATATAATAATACTCATTTAAATTAAACAAAGCTTGTATTTTTATGGTAGAACTCTTATTTTCGCAATTTACAATTATATTTGTTTTCTTTCTGTCGCTGCACAATAATTATATTTGTCGTCTTTCTGTCGCTGAAATTAAATGTGAAATTTATTACTGGTAATGGAATAATTCTGTAACTTACATCGATTCTTCATCGTCTATTGGCTGCTTAACAATATTATACGTAACAATGATCGTTGTTGTTAGTTGACAATTGCATTTATTATTTGTCGTTCAAGTCAAATATTTTGTTCGTTGGTTGGTGTCGAACAATTATTGTCACAACAATCTTTATTATTTGATAAAAGTGTAACTAAATATAATGTTAAAATAATTATTTTTTTTATGGTAAAACTTATTTAAATAACTTATTATATTAGTTGGTAAGACATTTTCCCCCATTTAGTGAATCGGGAGTTTGAGTCATCACAATGGTAAATGGAAAATTATTATTGATTCTCTTTGAAAAAACGAAAAACATGTAATCAGTACACAATATAAAATTGTCACAGTTATATAATAAAATTAATACTCCATCCATTTAAATATATATATATATATATATATATATATATATATATATATATATATATATATATAGGGATGTGATCAGGTCCATAAGTGAAATTCTGTCAAAAATCAAAGCAAATCTCAGCCATTGGATCCTGTGATGTAACCGTTAGATTAATGCCACGTGTCATCTAATAATGTAGATTGTGTAGTCAAATAATGTAGCTCGACTAATAATGTAACGCTCATAATTTTTCCATTTATGCTCTATCCATCAAAATTAGTTTATCACTTCACAATAGTTGTCACAACTATCTTAATTTGTAAATTAATACTTTATGGTATTTTAATAATCTACAACATGCGATACATGTAACTCTAAATTAATATAAAAACTAATTAGTTTAGGATTGTCTGAAATTGAACAAAATAAATTAAGCGCAATTGATACTATTTTAATTTCTTTTCATTTTCTAAATTGTAAATATGACAAATTAAGTGCAATTTATTTAATTTCTTTTTCTACATCTAATTTATAACCCCTACTGAACAAATTATTCATTCATCACTTAATATTTCCTTTCTTACCATAGGCAAAGAGTCATAAATCTTTTTGTCTGCGATTAGCGATTTCATATTTTCATTCTAAAAAATAATTGTATAGATGAATCAACCTTAATTAAGTTCTTTATTTAGTTCTTATCTAATGTGAAGATATACTCATATACAGATTGGTGTACAATAAAGTGGAAGAAAGAGCCAAAATCTCAAGATAAAAATAGCATGGAAAATAAAATTAAAGTTACAACATTTTGCAATTTATGATAGGAGGAAGAAAAGAGGCAAAATCCCAAAATAAAAATGGCATGAAAAATTAAATTATAATTACAACTTTTATGCAATTAAAATACGAGAAAGAAAAAGCCAATATATCAAAATAAAATAGCTGAAAAAACTAAATTACAGTGACAATTTTATTCAATTAATGATATAATTAATGATATGAGGTCGAAAAGATCCAAAATTCCAAAATAAAAATAACATAAAAAATTAAATTGCATTTACAACTTTATTGCAATTAATGATGAGGAAGAAAATAACCGATATCCCAAAATAAAAATAGCAGGGTAAAATTAAATTGCAGTTACAACTTTTTGTAATTAATTATATGAGTGTGAGATAGGAAATTTTGCGGAAATAATGAGAATACAATAAAATATTACTATCTTTAATGAAATTATATATATTATCTAAAGAATCGAGTAGCATATGAAATTTTAAATTATATATATTTTTTTAGAATTAAGTTTTAATAAGTAATTTTTATTTAATTTCAAGAAAATTATAATATCATAGAGCTTTACTTATTTTAGTGTTCATTTTTTACCGAGTCAACTTCTGTTTTCAATTTTAGACACTCATAAACTAATTACTTTTTATAATCATTTAGATATAAATGTCTCGCGTGACATAGATGATTGAAAATACTATTAATTTATAAAGTATTGAGAATACTACCATAAAGTATTTTAATATCATATCAAAGTTACACTGGCGACACGCCAAAGATCGTTGTTACAATAATCGTTCAACGCCAACTAATGATAAAAAGTGTTGCCGTTTAATGAAAAATAATAAATACAATTACCACTAACGACAAAGATCATTATCACATACAATGTTGTTCAACGGCCAACAAACAACAACGATCTTTTCAAAATATTATAGAAATGTTTTCCAACGACAGATAGACGACAAATATAGTTGTCAATTACATAAATAATAGTTTTACCATAAAAATACGAGCTTAGTTTATTTAAATCAGTATTATTATTTTACCAAATAATGAATATAGCATAAGATTAACCGTCTGTATTTCACAATAAACTAGCGACGAAGATTGTCGTGACAGCTACAGTGCAACAATTGACATATGACAAAGAAGGTTATAAGCTACATAATAAGAGTTTCACCATAAAAAAAATATTCTGAGTATAAACCCACGTCATAATTAATTTCTCTCTCACCAAATAATAAATTTAACATTAATTACAAAACACATGTATTAAAAAAAAGAAAAAAAAATTGCAGACATTAGCCATGAAAAATGAGCTTCCATTACAATCCATCTCATAAAAAGTATGCTTTTCTAAAAGGAAAATTGATTAACTTCCTCACAACCATTTCAATCCAGAAAATAAGGGAACAAAGACTGATCTTGATCGCGTGCGATACCCAACCGTCCCATACGAGGGAGTTGGGTGGCCTGTGATTGGTAGTGAACCAGATGGGGCGCAATGTTGATTAGGGTATCCAGACAGCAGTTGGTACCCAATATCCTTTGGAGCTTCGTGGGGGTACTGCCTCCCGGCATCAGATGGAGCTTTCTTTGCCCCAAGCAGCAATTGGTTCCTCGTGTCTGTTGGAACTCTCTCAGGTAACCCGGGCAACAATTGGCCCTCGTTACATGCAAGAGCTTTCTTTTTCCTGGGATACCTTTCCCCCAGCTTGTTTTCATCAGTACTCGAAGCTTTCTTAGGGCTCCCACGCTTCCCGAAAGCACTACCTGAAGCTAACATGGCGCATCCGGACAGCAGTTGGGTACCAGCGTGTGCTGCTGCTCTTGAGAGATTTCAAGGAAGCAATTCTCGAAGAATCTCCCTTGCAGCATTTGGGCATGAAGCTTGTCGTCTCCTTCTCGAAGGCTAACAATTTCTTGGGTTTCAGAATTGTGATATAACTAATACTGAGCCGTTTACCCTCTTTTTTAGTCGAACTCAGCCTTCTGAAGTAGTTTTGAGCATGACTTGCTACTTGGCTACTTGATCTAGTTCGCACTAAATTTCGAAATGTTCTTCCAATCACCATTGCCGAACTTCTGCAAACCATGTAGAAATTGCCTGCAAAAGACATAGAAATTGTGGTCAGTTCATTAGTGTGAACCTGTTCCAAAAAGATTCCTCTCACATATGTATTGGTATTTCAATTTTTATGAGAATCAAATTGTAACTTTATAAATGAAGATGCAGAACACGATTATATGAAGCCTTGACTTGGCTATGATAAATGCCTTTCCACATGAAATGCCTTTCAACAGGCGTGACATTGAGCAAAATTGTACACACTTGTCTCAATATATATAGTGGGCATTAGGCACATCAACTGTATAAAGCACATTGCGATCTTGGCAAAATTAAAATATTTCTTCATGCAAGTAACATGTGTTAAGCGCTTTTTACCTGTGTTTCTCTTCTGTTCGGTTTGCATTGAAGGATTGGAAGCGTTGATTCTCAAAGAATCGAGGCTGCACAGCTGGATTTCCGATGGTTTCATGGCAGCACTGTGGTATTTTAGGGGGGTGACGATTTCGCGGCGGGCCTCATAATTAAAATTAAAATTATTGTTTCTTTTCATTTTATTTGTTACTCAAAACCATGGTTTGGATGTTCGTATGATAAAAATCATTCTCTCTCATAAGTAAAGGCAAATGATTCTCTTTGCATGGAGAGGCAGAGATCTCATTTTTTATCCAAGGTTTTGAAATTTAATGTTAAATTTATTATTTGGTGAGAGAGAAATTAATTATGACCTGTATACATACTAGGCCATTTGACATTACTCTCAAATATGTAAAGTCAAATGATTCTCTTTGCATAGAGAGGTAGAGATCTCATTTTTTATCCAAGGTTTTGAAATTTAATGTTAAATTTATTATTTGGTGAGAGAGAAATTAATTATAACCTTTGTTTATACTAGGCCATTTGACTTTACTCTCTCATGAGTAAAGTCAAATAGTTCTCTTTGCATAAAGAGGTAGAGATCTCCTTTTTCATCCAAGGTTTTGAAATTTAATGTTAAATTTATTATTTGGTGAGAGAGAAATTAATTATGACATGTGTTTATACATGGCCATTTGACTTTACTCTCTCATAAGTAAAGTCATATAATTTTCTTTGCATAGATAGGTAGATATCTCATTTTTATCCAAGGTTTTGAATTTAATGTTAAATTTATTATTTGGTGAGAGAGAAATTAGATATGTCCTGTGTTAGATAAACTGGTAGATTTATTATTTGGTGAGGCAGGAACATATGAGATTGATTAAACTGGTAGATAAAGAACTCAAACTTATTGAGAACTTCGGAGTATAAAAACTCAATATCAAATAACTTATGGAAAGAAAATAACTAAAGAGATAATAAGCAAAAATAACTATAAGGAAAATAAGAAAAAATGAAAACCTAATTTGTAGAAGTAAAAAACAATTAATATTTTTCCATCTACTAATTTTACTAACTAGGAAATAAATAAAACTCAAAATATATTTTTCTTAGCCTCCAAGTCTTGTATTCTATAACTGCATCATGTGATTATACTAGGCCATTTGACTTTACTCTCTCATAAGTAAAGTCAAATGATTCTCTTTGCATAGAGAGTCAAAGATCTCATTTTTTATCCAAGGTTTTGAAATTTAATGTTAAATTTATTATTTGGTGAGACAAAAATTAATTATGATCTGTGTTTATACTAGGCCATTTTTTAATGGTGAAACACTTATTATGCAGCTTACAACATTCTTTGTCGTATGTCGGCTGTTGCATTGTATGTCACAACAACCATTGATGTTAGTTTATCGGTAACCGCTAATCTTATGTTATATTGATTACTTAGTAAAATAATAATACTCATTTAAATTATACAAAGCTTGTATTTTTATGGTAAAACTCTTATTTTCGCAATTTAAAACTATATTTGTCGTCTTTCTGTCGTTGCACAATAACTATATTTGTCGTCTTTCTGTCGTTGAAATTAAATGTGAAATTTATTACTGGTAATAGAATAATTCTGTGACTTACATCGATTCTTTATCGTCTATTGGTTGTTGAACAATATTATACGTAACAATGATCGTTGTTGTTAGTTGACAATTGCATTTATTATTTGTCGTTAAATTCAAATATTTTGGTCGTTAGTTGGTGTCGAACAATAATTGTCACAACAATCTTTATTATTTGATAAAAGTGTAACTATAATATAATGTTAAAATAACCTTTTTTTTATGGTAAAACTTATTCAAATAACTTATTATATACTCTCTCCATCCGCCATTAGAAGTCCCGGTCACTTTTACACACTCGTTTTGTAAAAATGATAATAAATAGTTAAAGTGGAGAAATGGTAAAGTAAGAGAGAGAATAATGTTGAGAAGAGTCTTCTTAACATTATTCTCTCTCTTATTTTACCATTTCTCCACTTTTACTATTTATTATAATATCTATAAAGCGAGTGCACAAAAATGACCGGGACTCCTAATGTTGGACGAAGGGAGTAGTTGGTAAGATATTTTTCCCCCATCTAGTAAATTGGGGGTTTGAGTCATCACAAAAATGATTCTCTTTGCATAGAGAGGAAGAGATTTCATTTTTTATCCAAGGTTTTGAAATTTAATGTTAAATTTATTATTTGGTGAGAGATAAGTTAATTATGACCTGTATTTATACTAGGCCATTTGACTTTGCTTCCATTTGACTTTACTCTCTCATAAGTAAAGTCAAATGATTCTCTTTGCATAGAGAGGTTGAGATCTCATTTTTTATCCTAGGTTTTAAAATTTAATGTTAAATTTATTATTTGGCGAGAGAGAAATTAATTATGACTTGTGTTTATACTAGGCCATTTTTTAATGGTGAAACACTTACTATGTAGCTTACAACATTCTTTGTCGTATGTCGACTGTTGCATTGTATGTGACAACGACCTTTGACGTTAGTTTATCGTTAAAAATAAAGTACTAATCTTATGCTATATTCGTTACTCAGTAAAATAATAATAACGATTTAAATTAAACTAAGCTTGTATTTTTATGGTAAAACTCTTATTTTTGTTATTTACAATTATATTTGTTGTCTTTCTTTTGTTGCAAAATAATTATATCTGTCATCTTCTATCGTTGAAATTAAATGTGAAATTTAGTACTGGTAATAACATATACTGTGACTTACATCGATTCTTTATCGTCAATTGGCTTTTGAACAATATTGTATGTAACAATGATCATTGTTGTTAATTCACAATTTGCATTTATTATTTGTCGTTAAAGTCAAATAATTTTGTCATGTGTTGGTGTTGAACAATTATTGTCATAACAATCTTTATTATTTGATAAAAGTGTAACTATAATATAATGTTAAAATAACCTTCTTTATGGTAAAACTTATTTAAATAACTTATTATATACTAGTTGTTAAGATGTTTTTTCCCCCTTCCAGTAAATTGGAGATTTTAGTCATCATAGTGATAAATGAAAAATTATTATTGATTCTTTTAAAAAACGAAAAAACATGTAGTCAGTATACAATATATAGTTGTCACAGCTATCTTATAAAATCAATACTCCATCTATTTCCAAAAAATTATATAATTTTTCCATTTTGATACATCCATAAAAATTAGTTTATCACTTCAGAATAATTATCACCCTATCTTTTTTTATAAATTAATACTTTATAGTATTTTAATCATCTACAACATGCGAGATATGTAACTCTAAATTAATATAATACTAATTAGTTTAGGATTGTCTGAAATTGAACAAAATAAATTAATCTCAATTGATTCTATTTTAATTTCTTTTCATTTCCAAAATTGTAAAAATGACTAATTAAGTCCAATTTATTTAATTTCTTTTTCTCCATGTAATTTGAAACCCCTACTAATAAATTATTTATTTATCACTTCCTTAATATTTCCTTTCTTATAATAGGCAAAGTGTCATATTTTTTTTGTCTGCACTTAGCGATTTCATATTTTCATTGGAAAAAAAATAATACTTTAGTAGAGATGAATCAACATGCATTAAGTTCTTTGTGTAAAATGAATTAGTTCTTATCTAATGTGAAGATATACTCGCAGGATTGTATTAAAATGACAACAAACCACCAACGAGGATCCTTAGATTTAGGAGCAGATTCAATCTTAGTCTGCCACGTGGAAGGTTTGTTTGCTTATGTATCACGGATTGCTTGGTTATTTATAATTTTGTATCGCAAATTGCTTGGAACCATATGCCGAGTTGCTTGCTTGTGTATCACAGATTGCTTGCTTATATGTAGCAAATTGCTTGCCTAGATTGTCATTTTAATTATGGTATCAGCATAGTGCTATGATTTCGTATCGCAGATTGCTTGGAACTATATGTCGAGTTGTTTACCTATGAATCGCATATTGCATGCTACGTTGTTGTCAAGTTGTCACTTTAAGACTGGTGTCACCCTAACGCACATACTCATACATAGATTGGTGTACAATTAAGTGGAAGAAAGAGCCAAAATCCCCAAGATAAAAAAGGGCATGAAAATTAAATTATATATACAAATTATTTACAATTAATGATACGAGGATGAAAAAGCCAATATCTCAAAATAAAATAGCATAAAAAATTAAATTACACTACAACTTTTTTCAATTAATGATATGAGGAGGAAAAGAGTCAAAATCCCAAATCAAAAATGACGTAAAAAAATAAATTGCAATTACAACTTTTCATGCGTTGACTTTTGGGTGATTTTACATGCTTTTGGTGGAGATAATGCACAAATCCTGAGTTTAAGTGTGCAGGATGGCTACTGGATCAGTTAGACAGTGCAAACTAGCCGAGCAGATGCAGATGAAGCAAAATGGAGTGAAAATGCAAAAATGCCGCCCAATTAATCAAGAGGAGTATCATAAGGAGCAGGTAATGCAAGGAGTAGGGGAGAGGGGATAGAATTAGAAAATACCCTTTGCTGTAAGGGTAAAAATGTCAAATCATGGAGGATATACCTAGGGATTGGAGCTTGGAGTCGTCCTATATAAAGGAATCAACATTGAAGGCATAAAGAGAGCCCCTTTTTGGAGAGAGCCTCTCCACACACACTCACAGCTGCAAGTATACTCCACAATCTAGAAATGCTCTTTGCCTCCTAGCTCCGAGGGGATGAACACCTTAGTTCCTGCTGTTTTAACCATTCAGTTGATATTCCACCACTCTACGGAGTGAAGATACAATCGTTTAATTTCTATTATGCATCGCTTTAGTTTGCTTCTCAAGTGTTTTTAGTGTTTTGAACATCCTAGCTTGAGAATCTCTTTGCTATTTTGTTGTTTGATTTGGATATTGTCATTTGATGTTTGGATCTTGTTCTATTTTGAGACTCTGGAAGTTTTTGTTGGATTTTGTGATGTTCAGTTTCGTTTCTGTTTTATTGGATGCTTTACACAATTGTTAGTTGTTTAGAATCTCTTAGATCTAGTTTTATTTTGTGTTGAATGCATGATTATGGCTCATTCTGTCTAGTTAGACAATTAGCGTAGATCCAATAGTTTCTAGCTTAAAAGTCTCATTTACATTTCATATGAAGCATGCTCTGCTTTCTTAAAGTTTGTTCATCAAATGCTCTGTTTTGCTTGGTTACTTGGAGAAGATGAAGTAGGGAATCGGTTAGGAGATCAGATCCAAAGGTTGTTTTATGCTTTTTGCTTTTTCAGCTTTTTCTGCCCACTTAGACGGTCCCCATTTACTCTTTCTCTTTGTCCCACCCATTTTAGGAAGTTTACAGTATGATCTACTAGCTACATTTGCTATAGTTGTTTTAGATCAGATTTGAATGTCGGTTCACTATTTCATACTTGTGTCGTTTAATCATGCTTCCTTACATTTTCAGTCTAGTTGATCAGTCTAGGTAGAATCCCCTGTTCAATCTTTCCAGTCAAGTAGATAATTCTTAACCCACTTTAGTTGCGTGGCAGTAGCCAACCCTCCCAGAATGTCCTCCCTGACACATGTTTTTATACCTCCATCCTTGTGGGATTTGATCCTTACTTCTCTTTGCTAAATTTTAGTATCTTGTGGGTTAAGGTCTTGAGTATAGCCTCGGATTGCGTGTCCGACGAAACGTAGATAGGTTTAGAGAGTCTGCTTCACGTATTTTCCATGCACATGCAGGGATGTGGATTGGTTTAGCCCGGTCTACATGATCAGTCTGCGATATTATTTTAAGCACGCTCACATTCGTTATCTCATAGCTTTCAAATGGCGTCACTGCCAGGGATGGATGGCGTTAATTTACACGTGTTTAAGATATTTTGACGTACATAGTTTTTGATTAATTTATTTTCATGTTTTCTTTTTCAGTTTATGAACAGGAGCTCGAAGTTTGGGCATTGGAAAAACCCGCTTATTCGGAGGGATACTGAGTCTAACGTGAACTAGAGAAGTGATAACCTTGTCACCATTAGATCAGGGTTAACTACATCAAACCCTGTTGATTTGAGTTCAGGCAGTGAGGAAGAGCTAATCTTGATAAACTCATAGTTTAGCAAGTGTTTTGGATGGTTTACAGTGCTTACTTGAGTATATTGTAGCACATTACTTGAGTTTTCATCCGTGATCCCTTAGTTAGAGTGCTCTGATAAGTTTGTCGAGTTTTTGTAGTCAAAACAGGTGGAAACGGACGAAATGACAGCCAAAAGATCAAGCCGGGCGTTTTCACACAACTAGCCGGGCGTTTTGCCACCCAGGCCGGGCGAATTCTCTGTCCCCGGGCGTTTTTCCCTCTGAAATTCTCTGGGCGAATTCTCTGTCCCCGGGCCGGGCGTTTTGCCTCTCAGACCGGGCGAATCCACTGTCCCCGGGCGTTTTTCCCTCTGAAAACGCCCGGGCCGGGCGTTTTGCGCAACTTCTCGCTTCAAGAAGAACGCCCGGTCGGGCGTTTTGTTGCTCGTCTGCAGCTGAATTTCTATTTTTCGCCCCGGGTATAAATATGACCTAGGGTTCGACTCCAGGACATATTCCACACGCCCCAGAAGCAGTTTCCACCTTTTGAGAGCAGATTGAAGCGTCAAAGAGTCCGATTCATCAACAAGTTTGAAGACGAAGACCATTTGCCCATTCAATTCACCCTTGGGAGTATCTTTATTAGTTTACTATGTTCAAATCTCTTTCTATGGATTTCTCTTGTGAATTTGCTTTGGATATGAGTAGCTAAATCATTTGTAGAGTTTTGGTGAAGACTACAATGAATGCTTTGGATTAATTCAAGGACTTCTGATTACCTTTGCTCTTGTGATTTCTTTGTTTCGTTCTTGTGCCTTTTCAATTCAATTGCTTAGCTACCAATTGGGTTTGTTGTCCTAGTTTGAGTAATCGAGAGATACCCAATTAGGATTGTTAAAAGAATGAACAACACCTAGATAATTTGCATTCGAGAGAAGGAATTCTAGAGTGAGGGCTTGAGCCCTTTGTTTTAAGGAGTTAATTGTGACGTATTAGAAGGAGACTTCAATATTAATAATTAATCAACTGGTTAAGTGCACTCGAGAGAGGGCTTAGCCTAGACTAGCGGCTTTCCTAGTAATCCTAGAGACTTCAATTGGGTAATCGAAGTTGTTGAGTTGTTCACATCGTGTTCGTTGTAGTTGGATCCAAGACTCTATCTCGTTCTATTATTTGAAACTCGTCTTTTGTTGCATACTTGTGTCTTGTTTATGTTCATTTGTTTTTCAAAAATCAAAACCAACTCTCCCGGATTTTCTAGATAGTAGTCAAAATTGGTTCGTGGTACTTGAGCTGCACAATTTGTCTTCGTGGATACGATACTCATACTTGTTTATTGCTACATTAGCCCCGTACACTTGCGGGTATTTCTCGTGTTTAAAATAAATCGAGTCAAATCTCACCGATCAAGCGTGAACTCTTGTTGTTTTCAGATCCCGAGGAGGGAGAAGCAATCGCCATGGCTGCTGCACTTGATCATAATCCTGAGATAGGATCATTGAATGCACACTTGAATGGGGAACCATCCCAAGCCATAGTTGTTGTTGAATTTTGGGATCATATATTCATTCAACTTGTTTGATTGTGAAGGGGACTACACGCCTAAATAGGCTTAAGGTTAATTACATATGGTAAGATTTACCCTAGCTGCAAATCAAGAAAAGAATAATTACAATCAATTACAAATCAATTCCCTAATCTTTGCATATCTTCTTGATTTATTTCCAACACCCCCTCAAGTTAAACAATGGGATCACCCATTTTAACTTGCTCAATACTCCATGGAAACTTCTTGAATCCACTGCTTTAGTGAGGATATCTGTTAACTGTGGAAGATCTATCACTTTTGCTTCTATGTTTTCCTTGATGAGGTGGCGGTCTACTTCAACATTCTTTGTTCGATCGTGTTGCACTGGATTTTTAGATATACTGATCGCCATCTTGTTGTCACAAAAGAATCTGCACGGCTCCTTAGACATCAATCCAAGTTCTGTCATCAACCTCTTCAGCCAGAGGATTTCAGTCAATGCACTCTTAATTCCACGAAACTCCGCTTCGGCACTTGACAGAGCTACCACCTTTTGTTTCTTACTCAGCCAAGTTACAAGATTTCCTCCCACAAAGGTGAAATATCCTGCAGTTGACTTCCGATCATTTGGATTTCCAGCCCAATCTGCATGAGTGAACTCATGCACCTCCAAGTTCCCATGATTCTTGAACAAAACTCCATGCCCGGGAGTCCCCTTTAGATACCGCACAATTCTCAAGGCCGCTTCCCAGTGATCGACTTGAGGCTTATGCATGAATTGACTAACTACCCCCACGGCATAAGCAATGTCTGGCCTAGTATGAGAAAGGTAGATAAGCTTACCCACAAGCTGTTGGTATCTAGTCTGGTGTGTTAGTTCAGCTCCTTCTGTCAATCGAAGGCTGTGATTCTGCACCATTGGGGTCTCTGCAGGCTTACAGTCAAGCATTCCAGTTTCCGCCAATAGATCCAAAACATACTTCCTCTGACTTATAAATATCCCCTTCTTGGACCGCATTACTTCAATTCCCAGAAAATACTTTAGGAGACCCAAGTCTTTCATTTCAAACTCGGTAAAAAGATTCTTCCTCAACTGACTTATTTCCCTCGGGTCTCATACATACTTCCCATGTCTTGTTTTTCATTAGTGCCTCCATCTCTACAATCATCGCCTCCCTCCAATGTGGAATTCTCATTGCTTCCTCGGCAGTTCTGGGAAGCTCTTCTTCATCATATAGGGCAGCAGAGAATGCCCTCGCCATCTCTGTCAAATTAGCTTTAGCCAGATTTGCCACTGAATATCTACTCCTCTTCGAGACACGCTCTGGACTGTATCTCTTTGGTGGAATACCCCTCGTGATCCGATTTGGGAGTATACATTGCCCAGTATCCCCGTCAATCGCAGCACTCTCCTCCGGTTCTGTGGCAGAGTCATTAGGAATAACTGTACTATTGATGCTGGTGGTTTCAGGAATTACCTCAGATATCACTGGAAGAGGACTATAAGGCGAAGACGATTGAGTAGGCTCTGCTGCCGCCAAGACAGGCTCGGCGGCAGTACTTACTGTCTCTGTTGATTCCACGGCAGAGTTTCTGTTGGGGTTTGTATACTAAAAGATGCTTCGAGCATACATGCCTTTGTACAGTCAGCTTGTGCATGTATACGAGAAACGCCACGTCCACTTGTTTACCTAATTATGAGAATAAATAATTTAATATAATGGTTTATTATTGAAATATGATAAACAAGTCTAAGGCTTTTTACTAAGAAGGTCAAGTAGGGAAATTCGATGAATCTCCTCATGAGTTTTCCAGTAGGGGACTTGGCCAGATCTAGTAAGAAGAAAAACGTATTCACAACCTAGATAGGCTTTGGCTACCTATTGGTACGGTTGCGGTGTTTGTGATAATTCTCTCTTACCTAAGACGAGATTAGTAACACCGGTTTGGTAAAGCACTGAAAGGATCTAATGCGAAATGTATTCTTTATTGCTATCTTCTGAAAGAATATATTTCAGAAAGTTTAGTATTTTCTAGTCTATGATATTAATATCAATATTGTTTATTCAATCAAACGCCACTTTGACTTATCAATATGTGAGAGTTTGTACGTAACTCAAGTTCATGATATCTTGGGTGGTAGTAATTGAATAACATGAAGGTATTGGAATATTATTTCATAGAATTCGCGTGCCCAGTGTGGTATGATTAAATCCCTAAGGGGTGATCCCCAAGAGGTGTTTGAAAAAGGAATTTTTTATTCAGAAAACTGCGCAGTTGGAATTTATTCCACGAATAATAAATAAAGTTTCAAACTAGAAAAACTCTTTGGAGAATTAATTTAATTCTAGTCACATAGCAGACAAAAGAATTAAATTGACGGATCAAGATAATCTTAAACGCGGGAAATATTATAAAATAAAATGGACCCAAATTATTTGTAATTTGGTGATTTAAGTGGGAGTGCAATATTATTCTTTAGTGGAACAAAATAATATTTCATTGATAATATATTAAATCATGGGTCATTTGATTTAATTAGTAATTTATCTAATGGGTGAGCCCAAAACTTAAGTCATTCCATGGATCCCCATCCTAGCCCAACAAATCCATTATAAATAGTGATGAGATGTGGAAACCCTAGCACACCATACACCACAAGTCACACCTCTCAACCCCAACCCTAGCCGCCACTAGCGTGGCCTCTCTCTCCCTCATTTGGCTCGATTTTCGAGCCTCCAAGAAATAGGGAGCTAGGGTTTTTGGTTTGATCTTGTCTTGTTCATTCTAATCCATAGAATTGAATCGAGATAGATAGTTTGGTGTAGTGTTCCTCCTAGATCTCATCAAGACTATTTTGGTTGTTCAAGATCCGCCCACACGGATGAATAACCAAGGACAAGGGAATAGGTTGGAAGATTCACGGTCGATAAACCAAGGATCTCCGGGTGGTGCACCTAGCAACTTCGATCCTATGATTGTAATACCCGCACCCTTACTTTTCTTTTCCCTCGCCATTTTAATATCGAACTAAGGATGTGAAGTTCCCCGTTCATGAAGAATTAATGAAACTCGAGCTTTTGTTGTGAATTTTTTTAAAAACTTTTAGTTACAAGTAAAAGCTAAGTAATCAATTGAACTAAGAAATTGGAAATTTACATTGTAGAATATCATGAATTTTCGAATAGCGTTACATAGGCAATAAAATGAACAACTAAAAAAAATAAAATATGCATGGAACAAATGGCATCGGGCCTCTTCTTCCGGGCCGAAAGTCGCGGCCCGTATCTGATCGGCCACCGGGCCCAGGGCAGCGAGCCCACTCTCCGAGGCAACTAAGTGGCAGCCAAAATTGTTTCTTCCTCCTACAAGATAAAAACAAGTGTTAATTGCAAAGAAACAAGGGAAACTAAGGAGCTACTATTAGGAGAAAAGAAACAACCCTACTTTGATAATAGGAGACCAAAAATTCACCAAAGAGGGCAAGTCAAATTCTTTAATCCTTCACACCATATGGCAGCACCTGAAATGTTTATGTACCGGTCACTAGGTGGCCATATGAGAACAAGATGAAGTAAACAGCCAAGTACCAGTACTACAAATAACATAAATGCATAGTCCTTACCTCCTTAGTATACCACCAAATTCTGTTAAAGCTACTGCAAGAATCAAAGAAAAGGGAGATTTGATGCAGGAAAATAACAAAGAATTACAACAGCCCCAATTAAGGCTACACGAGTACACATCTCTGCCTATATAAGCCACACCACATACCACAACACTACTCTTTCCTCATATTTCGAAATTCTCTAGCATTAGAGTGGTAAGTTGAGAGTGAGAAGGAGCAAGAAAGGCTATTGTGAGCTTAAGGTTTAGGAATCTCCTTCCAACAACAGCAAGGAGGGCAGCCAACAAGCAAAAAGGAAATCACCAAACCAAGGTAAACACCTCAACACCCCAACACCTTATCTTGCATCATGTTTAGAACAATCACAAAATAGTTCAAGAACTTAGTAGCACAAGTGTTAACTACACTAAATCCAGAATCATAACAAGTAGTGTAAGGAAAACCATAGTCTGCCTCATAAGGCCAAAATCAGTAGCTATTATGCGGGACTCCACCGGGACAAACAATTTCAAGAACTTAAAATCTCACAAGCTGCTGCCTAAGCCTTTTCACTAATAATATGCTAAAAGATGAAAGAAATCTAGGACAAGAACATATGTTTATCAAATGCAAATACCCCAGCAACGAACACAAATAAGATTTTCCCTTTCCAGCCATCAAAACATCACCAAATAAGCTCGGAATCGAACGAGTAAATGAGGAGAAATAGATTGGAATAAAAGAATTAGAACTTAGCTTAGGCCGAAGGGCTGTTCGGCAACGACGGAGCTCCGGAAAGTCGATTACGGAGGAGGCGCTGCCGGAGCAGCAGCGTGAAATGGCGATGGCGTTGACGCCGTCGAAGGGACGTCGAGAGTGGGCCAGAGTCGCTGCTCACCGGAGAACTCGACGGAAAGAACGAAGCGGCGTGACAGCCACGTGCACCCCTGCACGGCGGCTCCGCCTTGAGGACCAGCTGACCGATCGACGCAGCGGGACGAGGCCGCTAGACCGCGAGCTTCGAGGCGACGCCTCAGCCCCACCGGTGAATTCGCTCCGCCGTGACTCCACCACGAAAGAGAAGATATCAGTGCGGTGACCGAGAGTTGAGATGGAGGAGACGAAGCCGGCGAATCGCCGAGATAAGAAGAGGGAAGAAGTCGTTGCTGTGTTTTCTAAATTAGGGATTTAAGAATGTGAAATTAGGGAAAATTGGAAAAGTTGTGTGAAACGGAGAGAGAGGACGGGACCGGTGATGCTCCGGCGATGCAGAGAAACGGCGATTTCGCCGGAGAAAAGAGAGGCGTGAGGGAGAGGCGCCGCTTTTTCTCTTCCGAAGTTAAGGATTTTGATTTGGGGGAATTTTGTTTTGAGAAATGAATATAGAAGAAGAAGACCGATGGATATGAGAAACTTGTTGGGCCTCTCTATTAAAAATAAATATGGACTTAGGAAATATTAGAAATGGGCTGCCTTGTTTTTAGAAGTTAATTATGGAGTTGGGCCACCAACTAAAATAAAAGCATAGGCTAAGAATTTAATTAAATCATGGGCTCTCCTATGTCGTTGATTAATTAATTATTGGTCCGCTAAATATTTCCACGAAGCTAAGTTAAATTTTCGGACCTCAATTTAAGAGCACGAATAAATACTTTTCGTTTCAGAATTTTATGCGCTAAACGATGAATAGACCTCGAGCCTATTTTAGTGCTTGAACAAAATATATAGGAGGTAACGCTCTTTCGTTAAACGAATAATTGGTAGACCTCCACACCAAACTAAATCGCAAGATTTATTTAGTGCTCAAGGACTTCTCATGAATTAAGGAAAAGGAATAAAACGGTCACGCACTTAGGATGCATTCATGTTTAAGCTAAATGGATATTTCAAAAATCTAATTAAGTATCATTTTATTTCCTAAAGGGACGTCTTCGAACGTCATCTAAGACCAAGTTAAGGAAATTTCGGAAGGAGCTTTAGCTTTTGAGGTGGGCATTCTTTCAAAACGTGATTTCAGTATGAAAATGTGAATCTTTGCTCAAGTATGTTGTCATGCCATGTTTTGTTTTATGATTACCTATCTGCTTGGCTATGCCAATTTAAGTTAAATCGAATTCGGGTCCCAGTAGGGCCGCAAACCCTACTCGGACTAGTGTACACATAAGGGGATCGTGAGCTAACAAAGGAGTTGGCCGGTCCAGTGACCGTCGTGGAATGTGGCCACATTCCCGGTTCACATCAGTTTCAGATATGGTATATCTATGTTATGTGATTGCGCAATCAAATCTTTACTAAAGGAAAAGTATTTTAGTGACTCGGGTCTTTTAAGTAAAACCCCGTGATCACTCAACTGTGGCATTGACAATTAAAGATAGAACTATTTTTGGCAATGTGCCCACTGAGTATATCAAATACTCAGCCCTGCGTGTTATTTTCAAATGTGCAGGTTGAACGTGGACGAGCAGGCGAAGGTGTTGGGACAAGCATTTTAAATAAGTAGTTAGGTAGCCCAAAGTAGCATGTCTTCATACGTGCTATTTTGTCTTGGACTCTTCCGCTGCAAATCTAGAGTTATGTGCTAGAAAGCTATGAACTAAATCTTGATACTCTGAACACGTTTTGACTATGTACCCATATGCCTTTGATACTATTGATTTAAGTGATTTCATCCTTTTTATGTTGTCCCTTGATTATTGAGAATTGTTTAGTCGCGAAATAGCTACGCTCACTAGCACTAGGGAGTTGTGGTCGTGACAGAGTGGTATCAGAGCACCGTTCTTTCGCTCTGGACCCAAGAACCTTCTTTCAAGCCTTAGTCTAGAATGATAGCACTAGGCTAGAACATGACTTAAATGGAAAGTTAAAGGACCCAACACCTCGACTCGTCACGTTCAACCGCAACAATGAGGTAAAGTCGTACCTCTTCCAAAATGTTTCAGTTATAAGAATTTTCAAAAATTATTTCGAATTTCAAGGGGAAATATTGTATCTCTTTCATTTACATAGATACTAAATTTGCTATGCAAAATTTGATTATTTGCATCAGATGCCAACGTGTCATGATGTTGTGCATGCTCAAAATCTTAAAGTGTGAGACCATGACTAATGCATGCAAACATAGAGTGCCTAGGAGGTATGTTACACTAGCACTTTGAACATAGTTGTAAGTGGATAACTGTAACATCACTTTCTTGAGTGATAGGACAAACGAAAATTTTGGTTCAAACTCGAACTTAGATTGATGCTTACAATTTCCTATCGTTTCCCCTGAACGATAAGAACACGGAGAATATAATAGAAGTGGTATACGATTTGAAATCTTCTACAAGAAGATATGCTAAGTGGTGTGTCCCTGCAAAAAAATAATAGATCGTACCTGCGATCTAACGAAATATTCCGATCTCTCATTTGGAGTCACCAGTGGCGACACGTCATAGGAACGCCTCACTATTACACGTCAAGGACACGCGAGAGCTTTGAGTTTTTGCAAAGAAGATCGTTATGAACTTGCTAAGAAAACTATGAAAGATTTGATCCTCAACTATAATTATTAGTCGTAATAAAGTGATGAATCTCTACTTGGAACTTGGGATTTCCTAGGACGATCTTATAATGTTCCAACTCTCGAAAGATGAACAAGGGAGTGCCATCTCCGAAGTTGGAATGGACGATTTTAATCAACAGTAATTACTTGGATTCTGAACCTCCTTAACAGCAGTGCTTGTTGTCTATATCAGACTTTGGATTGACTTTCATCTTTACGAGTAACGCATCCCAATTCTTATTTTCTATGAAAGTTGTGACTCACTTCAAGTTTTCGACTGTAGTCCTTTGACATCGTTCATAAAGAGTAATGCTATGACTTGTAAGCACCAACCTTATACCTCTCATTTCTAAAAGTTGCTTACAATCATGACCTTCAGAATAATCTCACTCTTCGGACATCCTCCGAACCCCCTTGAAAATGATGTCCTCCCATCTATTTAAGACTTTTGATTGACTCACATTTTTGCAAGTAATACGACACTATCATCTATCCCACAATAGTGATGATTAAATTTCAGTTCCCGAAAGCGGATTACTCCTATTTTCTCAAACACCTTTATTGGTTGTTGTCTTCTATGACTTACAATGTATAAGAACAAAAACTCTTAAATTCTTTAACTCAGGTAATAAACCTTCATTGTTAAGTTGCTTACTTGACCTCCAAAAGATTTATGCCGCTCAAACATTTTTTTTATGATGGCATATTATGTGGGGACTTTTGTTCACCTCTCTATTTTGCAACTATGTTTGTGGTGGCATCTTTCTTTGAGGGATGGAACTCTTTCTAGCTCAGTTCCATCACACATATTGTTTCTAGCTCGTAATTTATTCTGTAACACTAAGTTAAGGCTAGTGTATTGCATATCCCTTGATGTATTGGACCTATTTGATCGTTCCAAAAAGTTTCTTTCACCTTGGTTGCCTCTAACCAAACTTGCGAACCCATTGACTTGATTCCATAATATCACATTATGATGTCGTTAAACCATGATAAACATTGATTCGTGGCAATTGCCTGTATTTCTAAACTCTTCCATGACTGATAAACTCGGGCTTTGACATGTTGAAACCATCATCCTTAATGTTCAGATCTTTTCAATTTGAGCCGAAAATTGAAATATCCTATATGGTAGCCCACTATTGAAATTGAGAGATAATTCAACTTCATCCTATTTTCATGATCCATCTCATGTTATTCCAAGCTTCCATCAGAAGTGAGTTCACAATCTCATGGGTTTACCTAAGACCATTCGAACCACGTAGTTCTTTGATTGGTCATGATAAGTTCAATTGACCTCAGTGTTTGCCTTCAAAATAAATTGTCGCAGCTTGATTAAAGAAATTTTCAACCATGCTTCTTCTACGCAATTTCAGATCCTATCCAAGTTAAGACTGATCGATAAATCGTCGAGTTCTTAATACAAGACTCTCATGGAAGGCATAACCTAAATTTCGTATAGATACAGATGACCGACATACATGCAGAAGCAATACGCCAACCAGAAGCGACGGTATAAATAACAACATGAAAAGTTGACTATTCGCACCTGTGTGCCACCTGTAACGAGCTACTAAGGGATGGAATGTTACGCTAGTTACGCAGGTAATAGGACACAAAAAGAGAACTGTAAATGAGTCTTATATACGTATAGACCTAATGACTCTTCGTCGCGCAAGACTTATTTAACTAAGCAATTCAGTGATTGGCGGGCAAATAACGAAGTGAACTAAGAGAGACACAAGAAATGGAGATCAAGATCATCGTTAGGAAACGAAATCTAGTCAAAATACGAGCACTGTCATAGATTACATTTTAGTGAACGGATGTCTTCGACAAGAGGAAAATCGTCCGAAGTGTGGCGAAATAAAATCAACGAAAGGAAGGAACGATCGAGAAAATGGAAAACGAACTCCAAATGAGAGTAAGAAGCAATAGCTTGCCCCAAAACCACCGCAGAATGGGGTAGACAAACCGATCTCAATAAGAGGGTTGAGTACCGACCTAAGGCCGCTCCCTGTGCTAATTGGTCAATAAACCACCACGGGGAGTACAGAGTTAGGACATATAGGTGCTTTAATCATGGCAGAAGCACATTTTTCCAGGGGATGCTTGAACAAGAATACTGGGGCGAGAGGAAGATATGACCATCAGGGGCAGCATCCGCAACTGCGGGCAATTCAGGCTAAGCCAAGAGGAAATGCAGCCCCCCCCCTACACCAAGCTCCACAACACCAGCGGCAGTTACGGCAGAGGCTTCCCACTCAGGCCAGAGCTTTGCACTGAGACAGAGGCAGCCTAAGACGGAGCCAGGGAACCAGGAGCAGGGCAATCTGGAACTCTCCTCAACATACCTATTGCCGTTTTGTTTGATACTGGTGCATCACACTCGTTCATATCAGCACCTTGCGTGGATACTTTAGAACTACCTACTGATGCAATCGAACATAAGATGAGGGTGTCCTCACCCGTAGGAGGCCTTATAGATATCACACGGACTTGCTCAAACGTAGAATTCACTATGGGAAACCTTAAGTTAGTGGCTCACAATTTGCATGTGATGTTGATGTGGAGCGTCGACATCATATTGGGAATGGATTGGCTAGCCGAAAACTACGCTACCATTCTTTGTAAGGAAAGACAGATCTCTCTGCAATACCCAGGGAAGGAACCCACAATCTTTCACGGAATCTCCATGAGGCGACGAAAGTCCATAATTTCTGCACTACAAGCGACCACTATGATAAGGAAAGGATGCCCTGCATACCACGTCTATCTGAATGGAGAACAGAAAGAGGACCGAAAGATATAGGATGTAGCAGTGGTACGAGAATTTCCAGATGTCTTTCCTGACGCACTACCAGGATTGCCGCCAGACAGGCAATTGGAATTCACAATCGATCTCGAACCAGGATCTGCCCCAGTATCGAAGGCACCATACGGAATGGCGCCTAAAGAGTTAGAAGAACTCAAGATACAGTTACAGGAACTACTAGACCTAGGCTTCATCCGACCCAATGTGTCACCATGGGGCACACCAGTGCTCTTCGTGAAGAAGAAGGAAGGAACACTGAGAATGTGTATCGACTACCGAGAGTTGAACAAGCTGACGCTCAAGAACAAGTATCCTCTACCGAGGATTGATGACCTTTTTGACCAACTTCGAGGGGCTGGTGTATTCTCGAAAATGGACTTGAGATCAGGCTATCACCAACTGAAAGTCCGACATGACGATGTACCCAAGACGGCGTTCTGCACTAGATATGGCCATTACGAGTTCACCGTAATGCCTTTTGGGCTTACAAATGCCCCGGCAGTGTTCATGGACCTAATGAACCGCGTGTTCCACCCGTACTTGGACAAGTTCGTGCTAGTCTTTATAGATGATGTACTTATCTACTCGAAGAACGAGAAGGAACACGAAGAACATCTGAGAACCACTTTAGAGACGTTGAGAGCCGAGAAACTCTATGCTAAGTTTGGGAAATGCGAGTTTTGGCTCAACGAGGTGAACTTCCTAGGGCACATAGTAACGGCAGAAGGGATCCGAGTGGACCCTGCAAAAGTGGAAGCAGTACAACGTTGGCAGTCACCAACAACACCTAGTGAGATTCGAAGTTTCTTAGGTTTGGCTGGTTATTATCGGAGGTTTATTGAAGGATTTTCAAAAATAGCTCGACCACTGACTCAACATCTCAAGAAAGGAGCTAAGGTCAATTGGACGCCGGAGTGCGAAGCAAGTTTCCAACTATTAAAAGAAAAGTTGACCACCGCACTAGTCCTAGCCGTACCAGCACCAGAAGCAGGCTATGTAGTGTACACCGATGCGTCAAAGATCGGACTTGGATGCGTACTGATGCAGAATGGCAAGGTGATCGCATACGCGTCACGCCAACTCAGGCTACACGAGCTAAATTACCCCACTCATGATCTGGAACTAGCAGCAGTAGTACATGCCCTGAAGATTTGGAGACATCACCTCTACGGAGTTCGATGTGAGATCTTCACGGATCACAAGAGCCTTAAGTACTTTTTCGAGCAGAAGGATTTGAATATGCGACAACGTAGATGGCTCGAATTAGTCAAGGATTATGACTATGGTATAAATTACCACCCAGGCAAAGCGAATGTAGTGGCAGATGCCTTGAGCAGGAAAACCACACCCCAAGTGGCCACTTTCCTCACACAGAATGAGGAACTTATACGGGAATTCGCTAAGATGCGATTGGAGGTAGTAAGAGCACCAGAGACGGTGGAAAGTAGAATCGCCACTCTAGTGATTGAGCCAGACTTAAGGACCAGAATTGTTGAGGCTCAAAGGAGTGATGAAGCATTAGAGAAAATTCGTCTTAAAGTGAGGACGGGAAAAGAGGTGAGTTACCGCGAAGAAGCAGATAACGCCCTCACGTTTGAAGGGAGATTATGTGTGCCCAATGACGAGACTCTCAGGAATGAGATCATGAGCGAAGCTCACGAAACACCCTATACTGCCCACCCAGGAAGTACGAAAATGTATCAAGATATGAAGAAACAGTTTTGGTAGGATGGCATGAAGAGGAGTATAGCGTCGTTAGTAGAAACATGCCTAGCATGTCAACAAGTGAAGGCTCTACACCAACGACCCTATGGAAACTGCAACCCCTAGATATTCCCGAGTGGAAATGGGAGCACATCACGATGGACTTCGTAACAGAATTGCCAAAGTCACAACGAGGAAATACTTCTATTTGGGTGATTATAGATCGCCTCACCAAAAGCGCTCACTTCGTACCAGTTCGTATCACTTACGGATTAGACAAGTTAGCTCAGATCTAGGTACAAGAGATCATACGCTTACATGGAATACCAGTGACAATCACTTCAGACCGAGATTTAAAATTCACTTCTAGATTTTGGATAAGCCTGCAGCAAGACCTGGACACCCCGATAGAATTTCAGTACTGCGTTCCATGTGCAGACGAATGGACAGTCTGAAAGGACGATCCGGACACTGAAAGATATGTTGAGATCCGTAGTGCTCGACCGTGGAGGAAGCTGGGAGCCAGCATTACCGCTCATAGAGTTTGCCTACAACAACAGTTATCAGTCAACCATAAACATGGTTCTATATGAAGCATCATACGAAAAGAAATGTAGATCACCACCCTATTGGGACGAGGTCAGTGAGAGAAAGATGCTTGGACTGGATTCTGTAGAGGAGATGATAGAAATTGTCCGACAGATCCGTGGAAGAATCAAGGAAGCTTAAGATAGACAAAAGTCTTACGCAGATGCTCGCCGAACCGACCTGCAGTTCAAGGCGGGAGACAAAGTTTTTCTGAAAGTGTCCCCGTCTAAAGGAATTTCGAGATTCGGCATCAAGGGCAAGCTAAGACCACGATTCATCGGACCCTACGAAATTCTAGAAGAAGTGGGTCCTGTGGCGTACAGATTGGCACTTCCACCGAGTTTCGAGAATGTGCACAACGTTTTTCATGTGTCACAATTGAGGAAATATGTGTTCGACCCAAACCACATAGTTCACCAGGAGGAAATGATTTTGGATCCGGACTTAAGCTACGAAGAGAAGCCAGAGGCAATCTTGGATAGGAAGGTCAAGGAATTGAGAAACAAATCTATTGTAACAGTGAAAGTTCTATGGAAGCACCATGGTCACGAGGAAGCTACGTAGGAACTGGAAGACAAGATGAAAGAAAAGTACCCAGAACTGCAAAATTTCGGGACGAAATTTTCGTTAAGGAGGGTAGAATGTAATACCCGCACCCTTACTTTTCTTTTCCCTCGCCATTTTAATATCGAACTAAGGATGTGAAGTTCCCCGTTCATGAAGAATTAATGAAACTCGAGCTTTTGTTGTGAATTTTTTTAAAAACTTTTAGTTACAAGTAAAAGCTAAGTAATCAATTGAACTAAGAAATTGGAAATTTACATTGTAGAATATCATGAATTTTCGAATAGCGTTACATAGGCAATAAAATGAACAACTAAAAAAAATAAAATATGCATGGAACAAATGGCATCGGGCCTCTTCTTCCGGGCCGAAAGTCGCGGCCCGTATCTGATCGGCCACCGGGCCCAGGGCAGCGAGCCCACTCTCCGAGGCAACTAAGTGGCAGCCAAAATTGTTTCTTCCTCCTACAAGATAAAAACAAGTGTTAATTGCAAAGAAACAAGGGAAACTAAGGAGCTACTATTAGGAGAAAAGAAACAACCCTACTTTGATAATAGGAGACCAAAAATTCACCAAAGAGGGCAAGTCAAATTCTTTAATCCTTCACACCATATGGCAGCACCTGAAATGTTTATGTACCGGTCACTAGGTGGCCATATGAGAACAAGATGAAGTAAACAGCCAAGTACCAGTACTACAAATAACATAAATGCATAGTCCTTACCTCCTTAGTATACCACCAAATTCTGTTAAAGCTACTGCAAGAATCAAAGAAAAGGGAGATTTGATGCAGGAAAATAACAAAGAATTACAACAGCCCCAATTAAGGCTACACGAGTACACATCTCTGCCTATATAAGCCACACCACATACCACAACACTACTCTTTCCTCATATTTCGAAATTCTCTAGCATTAGAGTGGTAAGTTGAGAGTGAGAAGGAGCAAGAAAGGCTATTGTGAGCTTAAGGTTTAGGAATCTCCTTCCAACAACAGCAAGGAGGGCAGCCAACAAGCAAAAAGGAAATCACCAAACCAAGGTAAACACCTCAACACCCCAACACCTTATCTTGCATCATGTTTAGAACAATCACAAAATAGTTCAAGAACTTAGTAGCACAAGTGTTAACTACACTAAATCCAGAATCATAACAAGTAGTGTAAGGAAAACCATAGTCTGCCTCATAAGGCCAAAATCAGTAGCTATTATGCGGGACTCCACCGGGACAAACAATTTCAAGAACTTAAAATCTCACAAGCTGCTGCCTAAGCCTTTTCACTAATAATATGCTAAAAGATGAAAGAAATCTAGGACAAGAACATATGTTTATCAAATGCAAATACCCCAGCAACGAACACAAATAAGATTTTCCCTTTCCAGCCATCAAAACATCACCAAATAAGCTCGGAATCGAACGAGTAAATGAGGAGAAATAGATTGGAATAAAAGAATTAGAACTTAGCTTAGGCCGAAGGGCTGTTCGGCAACGACGGAGCTCCGGAAAGTCGATTACGGAGGAGGCGCTGCCGGAGCAGCAGCGTGAAATGGCGATGGCGTTGACGCCGTCGAAGGGACGTCGAGAGTGGGCCAGAGTCGCTGCTCACCGGAGAACTCGACGGAAAGAACGAAGCGGCGTGACAGCCACGTGCACCCCTGCACGGCGGCTCCGCCTTGAGGACCAGCTGACCGATCGACGCAGCGGGACGAGGCCGCTAGACCGCGAGCTTCGAGGCGACGCCTCAGCCCCACCGGTGAATTCGCTCCGCCGTGACTCCACCACGAAAGAGAAGATATCAGTGCGGTGACCGAGAGTTGAGATGGAGGAGACGAAGCCGGCGAATCGCCGAGATAAGAAGAGGGAAGAAGTCGTTGCTGTGTTTTCTAAATTAGGGATTTAAGAATGTGAAATTAGGGAAAATTGGAAAAGTTGTGTGAAACGGAGAGAGAGGACGGGACCGGTGATGCTCCGGCGATGCAGAGAAACGACGATTTCGCCGGAGAAAAGAGAGGCGTGAGGGAGAGGCGCCGCTTTTTCTCTTCCGAAGTTAAGGATTTTGATTTGGGGGAATTTTGTTTTGAGAAATGAATATAGAAGAAGAAGACCGATGGATATGAGAAACTTGTTGGGCCTCTCTATTAAAAATAAATATGGACTTAGGAAATATTAGAAATGGGCTGCCTTGTTTTTAGAAGTTAATTATGGAGTTGGGCCACCAACTAAAATAAAAGCATAGGCTAAGAATTTAATTAAATCATGGGCTCTCCTATGTCGTTGATTAATTAATTATTGGTCCGCTAAATATTTCCACGAAGCTAAGTTAAATTTCCGGACCTCAATTTAAGAGCACGAATAAATACTTTTCGTTTCAGAATTTTATGCGCTAAACGATGAATAGACCTCGAGCCTATTTTAGTGCTTGAACAAAATATATAGGAGGTAACGCTCTTTCGTTAAACGAATAATTGGTAGACCTCCACACCAAACTAAATCGCAAGATTTATTTAGTGCTCAAGGACTTCTCATGAATTAAGGAAAAGGAATAAAACGGTCACGCACTTAGGATGCATTCATGTTTAAGCTTAATGGATATTTCAAAAATCTAATTAAGTATCATTTTATTTCCTAAAGGGACGTCTTCGAACGTCATCTAAGACCAAGTTAAGGAAATTTCGGAAGGAGCTTTAGCTTTTGAGGTGGGCATTCTTTCAAAACGTGATTTCAGTATGAAAATGTGAATCTTTGCTCAAGTATGTTGTCATGCCATGTTTTGTTTTATGATTACCTATCTGCTTGGCTATGCCAATTTAAGTTAAATCGAATTCGGGTCCCAGTAGGGCCGCAAACCCTACTCGGACTAGTGTACACATAAGGGGATCGTGAGCTAACAAAGGAGTTGGCCGGTCCAGTGACCGTCGTGGAATGTGGCCACATTCCCGGTTCACATCAGTTTCAGATATGGTATATCTATGTTATGTGATTGCGCAATCAAATCTTTACTAAAGGAAAAGTATTTTAGTGACTCGGGTCTTTTAAGTAAAACCCCGTGATCACTCAACTGTGGCATTGACAATTAAAGATAGAACTATTTTTGGCAATGTGCCCACTGAGTATATCAAATACTCAGCCCTGCGTGTTATTTTCAAATGTGCAGGTTGAACGTGGACGAGCAGGCGAAGGTGTTGGGACAAGCATTTTAAATAAGTAGTTAGGTAGCCCAAAGTAGCATGTCTTTATACGTGCTATTTTGTCTTGGACTCTTCCGCTGCAAATCTAGAGTTATGTGCTAGAAAGCTATGAACTAAATCTTGATACTCTGAACACGTTTTGACTATGTACCAATATGCCTTTGATACTATTGATTTAAGTGATTTCATCCTTTTTATGTTGTCCCTTGATTATTGAGAATTGTTTAGTCGCGAAATAGCTACGCTCACTAGCACTAGGGAGTTGTGGTCGTGACAATGATGGATCAAGAAGAGGTATCAATCGAATCTACATCGAATATGCATGATTATGTGTTTATTTTGATGTTATATCTATAGATCTATGTTTATTGCATGAAATTGGAGTCGGATGCATAATCACCTAAATAGATCCGTTAAGGACCTGTTTGTTTTCCGTGTCCTCCGCTGCGGTAGTCCCAACAGTTTCTTGGTAGTGGCATAAACCAGCTTAGGGGTCCACTCGACCTATCGACAGTTCTGCTCTTCCCCTGACCACTAAGGCTGGTGTAATAATATTCACACTCATAGTAGTTATTATCTTTCTAGATGAGGGATCAAAGCACCGATAACCCTTTTGGTTGATTCCATACCCCAAAAAAACACATTTTATAGCGCAAGCGGAAAATTTTATTTTTTCGTGTTTAGGAACATGAACATGCACAGAACACCCAAAGACCATAAGTGGTAGTGTAAGAGGTTCAGGTACTTTGGCTAGAGAAGATAAAAGTTGGAGCGGAGTTTTCATACTCAATATTTTTGTAGGGAGCCGATTCACCAAATAAACCGATGTAGCAACTGCCTCAAGCCATAAAAATTTTGGGACTTTTGAGTCAAAAAATAAGGCACGAGTGATTTCTAGAATGATCCTATTTTTTCTATCAGCAACTCCATTTTGTTCGGGGGTATAAGGACAAGAGGTTTGATGAACTAACCCTTTATCTTTGAAAAAATTTGACATTTCTCGATTGACAAACTCCCTCCCATTGTCAGACCTAAGCACCTTGATTTGTGTCTGAAATTGAGTTTGGATTAATTTGTAAAACAAGACAAGTTTTTCATAAACTTCGGATTTATTTTTCATAAACAAGACATGTCATCCTTGAACATTCATCCACAAAAAGTAAGAAATATTTAAAACCATGATCACCAATAACGGGTGCAGGGCCCCAAACATTAGCATGCACCAAAGAAAAAAGACTCTTAACACGAGTTTCATTAGACTTAAAAGATTGTCTATGGCTTTTCGCCAAAACACAAGATTCGCAAGCAATATCCTTAAGATGAGAAAAATGAGGAAAGAGTAACTTAAAATAACCATGAGATGGGTGACCATATCGCCTATGCCACAACCAAGCTTCTCGAGTCGCAGATTCGTGAGCTAGCATCGCGGCACTGCCTTGGTGAGCCATCTCATCAACATAGTAGAGACCTTGACGCTCAGTGCCACGCCCAATTATCCTCCTTGTCCTGATATCTGTAATACACAGAAATTAGGATGCATTAATAGTGTACAATTTAATTCCTTCTTCACGTGGCTAATTGACATCAATTTATGTGATAATTTTGGAACGTAGAGGCAATTAGATAGTTTCTGAGTTGGTGAGATCTCAATAGTTCCACTACCCTCCACTGATGTTAATTCTCCATCTGCAGTCTGTATCCGACTTTTCATAGCCCCACTAAAATTTATAAATACACTTTTATTATGTGTCATCGTATCAGTCGCCCCACAGTCAAAAATCCACCCTCTATCCTTTTCACTAGACTTATGTTGTACCGTACATGCAATAGGCAACTTGTGCAAAATATCAAAACTATTGGGGCTGACAAACATACTACTAGAAACATTGGGTTCAGAATTCGTATTACTTAAAGTATGGGGAGTAGAATGTGAGGCATGGGGTAAATGTTGCATTCTTTGAAAAATTGAAGAACTAGGCAGCAAATTAGAGTTTGGGCTGGGTTTTACACACCTTAGCCCATTACCTCCCTCCATTGCAGCGCCGTTTCTTCCTCCAACTCGTCCGGCGAATGCAGCGGCTCCTACTTCCTCTCCTTGCCTGTCACCGCCGCCGTGGGGTGTCTCATCGCCAGTCCCCCTTCCTCGGGCATTGGTTCCTTCGCGGCGGTTGTTGGCGGCAGCAGGGTGCGGTGGTTGCTGTACATGGCGTGGCAGCGCTGACCGGGATGGAGACCATGCGTTTCAGGCTCCGAAGCCGGACCCTACCCCACCCGACGATGGATTGTTCATAGCGCCTGTTGAATCGGGGTTCGCGACGGCATAATCTTGAGCCCTGCGGCCTCCCGTTTCACCCCCTCGATATATTCCTTAACTAATGGTTGTGGTGGCGCTGACACTCCAGTGATGTGTGATACGCTCGAATTTTGCACTATTTTAATGCCATTATTTGGTCCGTTTTTTATATCAAAGTCACTCTACACATCCATTATTTGCATATTTTGTCTATTTTGGTATTTTGACGTGTTTTGTGAGAAACGTGCATAATTGACCTGAAAAAGGGAGCCAAAACGCAAAGTCTGGAAATCTGGAGTCAGACGGCGACCGACGACCGCCGCGGATGTGTGCGGCGACCGCCGGTGTCCGGCGAGCAGATCAATGCAGCGGTCCGCCTCGAAAAAATACGCTTGGAAGAGAAGTCTCATCCGGCGACCGCCGGAAGTTGTGCGGCGGTCCGCCGCCGAGGGAACAGACTCTCTGGAGTCCAACGCGGCGGACCGCCGGCCAAGGTGCGGCGGCCCACCGGAGAAAGGCGGCGAATCCGAGATGCCCTAGATTTGCTCCCAGATTTACCATATTTTGGAGATCTTTTCCTTCTACAACAAGGATTGGCTTTCCCCTATAAATAAGACCTCAAGCTTCATCAAAAGAGAGAGCTTCTACTTGCAAAATAATTCATAGAGATCAAGAGCTAGAGTACTTCAATTGTGCAAGGAGTTGGAGAAGGATTTCAAGAACATCAAGAACGACAAGGATTCAACCTACGGGTTTTATTTGCCTTAGTTTTATGTTCAAATTGTCTTCCCTTCAATCTATGTGTTTAGCTTATTTCATCATGTGTAACTAAACTCATAGGATTTTAGGGATGTTTTAGTAACGACTTTGGTTATACAAATTCCTTTTTCTATTTAATATCCGTTTTGTTATTACTTTGTTTGTTCTCTAAGTAGTTCTGATGCTGCATGATTGAGTGACACAATCGTGTATGATTTAATATAGCTTGCTTCATAACTGTGGCAGAGTTCTAGCGAGTTAGATTCACTTAGTAGACGCTACAGTTAGCTTCCCTTAAAACGACACTGTTAATTGAGAGTGAGGACTTTTCAAGGGTCTTAGGAGCTTTTTGGAGTTACGTGTTAGGATTGACAACCCTAATTTTGTAATCAACGTTTGTATCGCATGAGCATAAGCTAGGTGACTCGTCCTTTCAAAGTATAAACTGTGCTACGGTATTGTAGTTGGAATTTGTATAACCATAACTGTGAACGCACATCCCTGGGATTCCCTTATCTCTATCGCTTATCTCCGTGTTTTATTTCCATTTAGTTGTTGTATGCTTTTTATTGTTTCTAGTTTTCAAAAGTTTTTCAAAACCTATTTGCTTTTCCAGATAGTAATTGAGTCCTAGTAGAGGATAGACACTTTGTATTTGCCTTTCCCGTGTTCGATATTCGGTACTGACCTTTAGCTATACTATATATACTCTGTATAGCAGGTTTATTTAGTGCTAATAAAAAGTGCATCAATGTGCCTCAACGCCCTTCTGCTTTCGATGGCTACGCACATTAGCCGAGCCCACAATGGGTAATTTTTTCCATTAAGCTTGAATGCTAATGTAACATTCTTGCTTGTTTTGAGTTTGGTATCGTTTGGTTTAATATCCTCTTCTCCTGATATCTTGCAGGTTCAGTGGTGGTTGTTGTCGAGACAAGGTATTTCCGGGCTACGATGAATATTTTTTGAGCCTTAGCTCTGATGCCATGTTGAATTTTGGGATCATATATTCATTCAACTTGTTTGATTGTGAAGGGGACTACACACCTAAATAGGCTTATGGTTAATTACATATGGTAAGATTTACCCTAGCTGCAAATCAAGAAATGAATAATTACAATCAATTACAAATCAATTCCCTAATCTTTGCATATCTTTTTGATTTATTTCCAACAGTTATAACCCCAGAGCAATTAGCGATCGACATCAAGACAAATGTGTTGGCTGTGATGCCTCATTTTTATGGGCGGAAGATTGAGTACCCATATGAGTTTCTGCACGAATTCTGCAAACTCTGTGGAATCCAGAGGAGACCAGCTGGATCCAATGAAGAAGATTATAAGCTACGTGCAACCCTCCCCCCGCACTAAAGGGGGAAGCAAACTCTTGCCTGCTGAGGATGCCACCCAACTCGTTTAGGAAAATGTCTAATTTCAAATTAGCATTCTTGGATTATTTCTTCTCAACAACTAAGACAAATGCACTAGTACTTTGGACTGCAATAAAATATTTAGAACTCACCACAAGAAACATGGAAGAGAGGTAGAGAGAATTTTTTAATTTTGTAAAGAGGCAGATGTGCTGAGAGAAATTTTGATAGGTTTTGCAAGGAATTTTGCGCATATGAGAGGAAAAACGTTGAAGAAATAGGAAAAGATACAGAAAGAAAAACAAAAAAATGGTCGCTTACTAGTCGCTCAAAAGCATGCTCACCGAATGCACTAGTACTTTGGACTGCAATAAAATATTTAGAACTCACCACAAGAAACATGGAAGAGAGGTAGAGAGAATTTTTTAATTTTGTAAAGAGGCAGATGTGCTGAGAGAAATTTTGATAGGTTTTGCAAGGAATTTTGCGCATATGAGAGGAAAAACGTTGAAGAAATAGGAAAAGATACAGAAAGAAAAACAAAAAAATGGTCGCTTACTAGTCGCTCAAAAGCATGCTCACCGGATCAAATCTTTGTTGATGTCTTTGAATATACTTTAATTTAGGGATGTATTCAGATTCATAAGCTAAATAGTGTTCAAAATAAAAAACACTTGTAGTTTATTAGATTTTATGATCTAACGGTTAGATTGATGCCACGTATCATCTAATAATTTAGATTATTATTCTAAATGTAACTTAGCTAATAATGTACTATTTTAGTAAAATAATGTATCATTTTAATATAATAATATAGCTCGGCTAATAATGTACCATCTTAGGCTAATAATATAGCTTATCACAGCCATCCAATCCAAGGATCCAAGGGCTGTGATTTGTGCAGTGTTTGATACTATAGACCTGTAAGAACCCTAATACACCCTTTTAATTTATTATTAAATATTATTATAATACTCCTTCCGTCCCAACTAAGTTGAGTTGTATTCCTTTTTGGAACGTCCCAACAATGTTGAATCATTTCCCTTTTTGATTAAAACAAAACATCCAATTACTCTTACTTTATTTGAACATCTACTTTTTTCTCTCTTTATCTCTTTTACTTTTTTCTCTTTCCTATTTTATTTTACTTTCATTTAATTTTATTCAACACAATTTCTCAATCTCCATGCCCAAAAGTTTTGTAGCAACTTAGTTGGGACAGAGGGAGTATGTATACTTGTTTTTGTGCTTCCCATAAAAATATGGGCATTTTCATTTATAGAAACTTGTCCATAACTCATTACCCATATAAATCAATTTATTTACAATTTATACCATTATATATTTCAAAATTCAATATACTACCTCGGTCCCAAAAATATGTACACTTTCCACTTTCATTTGTCTCATAAATATATGGGCACTTCTCATTTTTATTTGTCTCATAAATATATGGGCATTTCTATTTATGAAAGTTATCCTAATTTATTACTCTTATACATCAAGTTATTAATTATAACTTATACCACCATTAAAATACCACTAATAATATTGTTACCTTATCAATTGTGCATTACTTCTCGTGTTATTTCATTGCTCATATTTTTTTGGGACGGATGTAGTATATAATATATTTAATAGTAATAAATATATTGATGAGCAAAGAGGAAAATTTTCTTATCATCCTCAAACTTTGCCAAACTGTCATTTTACATGCGTGAATTTTTTGAGGGTATCATTTCTATTCCATCAACTAAGTAGTTAATATTTCTATACTCGTTTTATGAAACAAAAGTATTGATTTCCTAATTATGACCGAAATGGAAACAAGTATGGAAGTACAGGTGTCGGCTTTTTACTGGCGATGGTTGGCAAAACCATGTCATAAGTAATTCCCACGCTTCCGCTACAAACATAGATTCAGTCATTGACCTTCGCCCCAATTTGTAGACTGTTGTTCCCAGAGTCTTTGCTCGATAGCCTCGCTTGGATTTACGATCAAACAAATTTCAAGGTGCGTTTTCATTTCCGGAGTCAATTTCGATCGCGTGTAATTTTGTTAGTCCTTTTTATTTTCTGTTGGAGATTGGTGCTAATTATTCGTCGTTTTAAAAATTATTGAACGATATATGTCAGAATGTTTATCGCCACAAAGTTTGGCTGGAATGGACTGTTCCTGACTTCCTGTTAATTTGGGAAAGGAGCATTTTTTAGATTTGATTTTTGGGATTCCTGAAATTTTGTTTTGGACTTAGGGATTGTGTCACTAAACCGCGTAGCCGCATTGTTTTTAGCTGGGTAAATTCTATATCAAATGCTCCTCAGTCCATAATAATGGAGAAGCAAACAATGTGAGTTTTATAATTAATTCATAAATCAGAACATTATTGTATAATGCATACAATTTCACATGGTTGAGCTGTAAAGCACATTTGAATAGTTAGCGATGGTTCTCTTGTTTACAATGACAACTGACAAGATTAATTGAATGAACTGGTTTTCAATAGATTTACAACATGTATAACCTGCATGTACCTGTGTGTGTGTGTATTTACATTTGTGCCCCATGAGGCTCTTTCACCTTCCCTTGTAAAAACTGATGATGAAGTTATGCTATTGGGTTGTAGATGAGGCTTCCAGTTGCAGCAGTGGCTCTGATGGTAATGCTAGGCAGTTTCGGTGGGGCTTTTGGTATTAGATTTGTGATAGATAGAGAAGAGTGCTTCTCTCACAAGGTGGAGTATGGAAACACCGTTCATTTCTCCTTTGTGGTGATTAAATCTGAGAATACATGGCATTACAGTGAAGATGGTGTAGACCTTGTGGTAAATTTCTTGTTTAACCTTTGGTTCTATGAATCATCTGTATTAGAGACATATTAATTTGAGTTTTCTCTTCCCTTTAGTTGCAATGAACATAAATGATGAGAACTAAGTATGCTACTGATGGTATCCTTTACTTTACATGCTTCCATTCTTTATTGTCATGCCACTTCAAGACTGTGTAACTCACTAATTCTTGAACACTTTCCCAGAGATCTTCTTAAAACTCATTTTTGCAAAACCTAATTAGGTATTTACCAATGTCACCATATTATGTAAAAATGGATTTTTTTGAGAGGGTGAAAATGGATTTATACTTGATAAGTTTACATCTTGAAGAGTAGCAGCAGAATTTGCAGTGACGTGAAAGTTTTGGAGCTATATTCTAAGTTTTGCTTGAAACTCGGTGCTCCTGAATTTTCTCTTTTCTTCTACTTGATTATATGTTTCAGATAATGAGATTGACCTGATGAATATTGCAAAATCATCAGGTTAAGGGACCAAATGATGAACAGGTCCATGACATCCGAGACAAGACAAGTGACAAGCATGAATTTGTGGCTTATCATCAAGGAGTTTACCGGTTCTGTTTCACCAATAAGTCCCCGTATCATGAAACCATAGACTTTGATGTGCATGCTGGTCACTTTTTGTACCATGATGAGCATGCTAAAGACGGTATTTAGCTCTCTCTCCGTCTCCTGTTGTTTTATTTTTATGGACTACTTTTTTGTTTTTACTCAATTGCATACTGGTTGTCAACTCTCTCTCAGTCTCCTGTTGTTTTATTTTTATGGACTATTTTTTTGTTTTTACTCAATTGCATACTGGTTGGGTTGACATGTGCAGAGCATTTCAAACCTCTTTATGAGCATATTGGGAAGCTAGAGGAAGCTTTGTACAATATTCAGTTCGAGCAGCATTGGCTAGAGGCTCAAACTGATCGTCAGGCTATAGGTAACTTTGCACTTACACTGTATATTGTGTTTGTTGTTCATATGAGCACCGCTGTAGTTCGGAGATGCAAATGGGCGTTTATATCTTTTCGTTTATCCGTTCATATTGACCATAAATGCAGAGGAAGTATGAGTGTATTGATTTGTTTGGTTTTCAGTGAATGAGAGAATGAGCAAAGGAGCGATTCATAAAGCCATATTTGAATCAGCTGCTCTGGTTGTAGCCAGCGGTTTGCAAGTCTACATTTTGCAGCGTTTATTTGAGAGAAAGCTTGGAGCATCAAGAGTTTGATCTTGTACTTTTATTAGTGTGCAAAATTGTGGAATTTTGAAGCTCCAATTCTCATTTAACTTAATCTTACCTTATAACATGCACTTAGCTACAACCTCTCTGAAATTAATTATGCTCGTGTACTCTATTTTTTTGTGCAAAATATAACGGCAAGAATTCTTTATGTGTTTATTTGAATTTACCAATCTGAAGTAAAATATGTCGGTCTAAAGGGTTGGACTTGGGCCTAGCTCCTTGGTTGGCTTTAACAGATCATGGGGCCTTTTTAATGCGCGGGGATGTATGCTTCAGTTTTGTGCATCCACGACAAAGGATTTTAATTTCATCTCATCCTTTAATTATTGGATTCATCTCATCCTTTCATCTCATGGTTGGCTTAATTATTAATGGATTTCACACCACTTTTAACTATTTTATTCTTCCATTTCTTAATTAAGAAATAACTCCTACAACTATACATATTATCTGTTAACTATTTATGGTTTCCAACTATTTCACATGTTCTATATATTATTTTACCACCAACTTAATTTAAATTAAATATTATACTCCCTCTGTCATATAAAAATATAGGCATTTGAAATGATAAATGAATTAATGCACAATTGGTAAAGTAAGAAAATGAGAAAGTTAGTTAGGTATTGTTAGTGGATAGTGGAGTCCACGTTATTATTAGTTTCTAATGAGCTACAATGTGGGCCTTAGTGGTATAAATTGTAAATAAATTGATGTATATGGTAATGACTTGAGACATTTTTCTAAAAATAGAAATGCTCATATTTTTATAGGGCGGATGGAAATTGAAAGTGCACATATTTTTATTGGAAGAATGGAACTTATAAAAAAATATATATTTTTTTAAAATATTATACAAAAATTAAAAGTAATTGAAATATTGTCAGTGGAGAAATGTCCCACCTTATTAGAGGAAAAAAGTTTATAAGATTAAAAAATACACTCAAATAGGTTAGACTAAAAATGAAAAAATTATGGGATAGAAAGAGTATTTTTTAAATTTGGTTGTGATGTAGGAGTATTCAATATGTATTAATATTTCTCAATCCTCTCTGCATATATATAGTATTTATCTTCCATTGCATTTAAATACAACACACCCATCAAAAAATGAAATAAACCATTGATAACATATAACTTAAATATCTCCATTTTCAATAGTGAAATTCGTTCAAGTTGTACTATTTTTTTACACGAGGAAGTTTTAATGAAAAAATGACATAAATTGCGGTTGACAAAACATATTCAGGAGGATCAAAGATCGATCAAGTTTTAAAACTCCACATCACTGTAATTATTTGATCGCATCTCCAAAACCAAAAATTCTAGATTCATCACTGAATAAATATTATAATACTTTTTTGGTCGTCCCACTTAAAGTGAACCATTTACTTTTTTGGCAAAATATACAACTATCATCTATTACTTTGTTCTCTCTTAATGTTTATTCTTTTTTCATGTTTATGAAGTATTTTTATATCTCCTACTATATTTTCTCTAATAAACTTTTTACACATAATTTTCTTAAATTACGTATCCAAAAGACTGTTTTACTTATGGCAGAACGAAAGAAGTATTACAAATCTGGAATAAATTAATTGGTCGCTGCCAACTGATATAATATGACAAAGCGTGAAAAAGGATACTCCACAGTAATACCTTCATTACCAAAAAACCAGCGACATCTTGGATCGCCAATTGGGGGTATTGAAGTAAACCCATTGCACTTTCTTGATGCATAGAACATCAACAACACGTCTCGTTGCTGGCTTGAACTCGACTCCAAGACGAGCTAGCATCGGGACGCCTTTGCAATCATCTTGTGTTGCGAATGGTCTTGTGATTTGATGTGAGAGAATTAGTAACACTTCAAGGACTTTTTCTTGCTTTATACTCCCATCGTCCCATAAAAATAATCTTCTTTTCCATTTTAGTCTGTCTCAATAAAACAGCCCTTCTATTTTTAGAAAGTTTTTTCTCTCTTATAAAGTGAGCATCATTCTCCACTAACAATACTTCAATCACTTTCTGTTTATACAACTCTCGTACTTTATTAATTTCAAATTAAAACTCCTGCCGTTCCCAAAGATCCTATTTTTAAGGGAGAGAGAGAGTATATTAATTTGTTTGATTCTAATACAAAATCAAGGGTTTAGCCTTGGAAAAATCATAGAGGTTGTCGGTTTAAATATCAAATCCAACATTTCGTTTTTTTATTTTTATTATATTTTCTCATTTTATTGTATTGATTTTTTATTTATTCCTTTTCTTTTCAATTCTAATAGCATGTTTATACTCTTGTTATCACGTGAATTTGATTTTAGTAATGTTTTTATTTATGATTTAAAGCGAATTTAATTTGAATATTAATTTAAAATTTTTATTAAAATTAATTTGCATGTGACTATTATATTTATAATGAATCTTGTATTTTAATTAAATTAAATTTTCAATTTAATTAAATTTTATAATAAATTAATTAGAAATATAAAATGAATAGAAATTAAATAGTGGGAGAATAGTTAAGAGAAAAGATAGTTATGTGATGGAGGGTTGCACGTGTGTTTCTTGATTAAGAGATGGAGTAAAAAGTGTTTAGCACGAACAATGAAGGGAATTCATGGATTAGAGATGCTATTAGAGATTTTGTAAAAATATGAAAAGAATAGCTTGTGAAGCTGCAGAAAGTTAACGGCGTATCAAGCATAGACGATAGAAAATTATCTATGCGTATCAACTCTAGGATGCATACATTTGAAAATAGCAACATTTGAAACGGCACGGATTTTAATGCACAATTTGATAAAATAAAAGAGAGGCAGAGAAAAATTAGTAAAGTGAAAGAGAGAGAAAAATAATAATGAAATTAATATTAGTGGATCATGGAGTTTACTTTGTTAATGGTATAAGTTGTAAATAAATTGATGTATAGGGGTGTAATGATTTTCTAAAATAAAAGGTTTAAAAGTTGCTATTTTTAAGGAAGACACTGAGTTGGAAAGAGTTGCAATTTTTTTAAAAAAAAGTAGAGAGGGTATATGTCCATCTATTATTTAATAGAAATAATGTTTTACTCCTATTTAAAATGAGTAGGAATAGGAGTAGAGCATTAGAGCTCGATAAAGTAGATGAATACAAATCCTGAGAGTGATGCGTTAGTAGACAGAAACGAGCAATGCTGTGGACACTATAATCAACGACTTTACTGTGACTGGCATCGGCATCCTTCCCTTATCCCTCCTAAACAAGAGTGCTTCGTAGACTGGCAAATTCAACACCACCCACACTCCGCAGATGGCCAGCTGCGCCCACAACACCTCCTCCCCAAACCACAGCGCCTTCACCGCCCCCCACCCTAACGCCACAAGGTTGAGCAGCGCAACCATTGCAACGATGATCATCATGATGGACGAGCCCCCGAACTCAATCAACCCCTTCTTGTACCTCTTCTCCGCCTCATCGTCCACCACTTTCGCAGTCAGCACAAATGCCGACTGCGAGAGCCCTAACATCCTCATAACCGTCTCTATCAACGCCAATAAATAGGCCGTCATCCGCCTAATCACCACAATCCGCTGCACGTTCCACCACCCCTTCACTGTATCCCCAACCGCAACGTCCTCTGCCAGGCTGTAAGCAGTCTTGGCTGCGAAGACGTACGCGAAGGCAACCATCCACAAGCTAGAAACCTTTGGGAACAAGGGCACGTCGCGGAGCAAGGCAAGAGCTGGGATGACACCGTAGACAAGCGTAGGCAATGAAAGCACTGGCCAGAGGAGGTAGATACAGTATCCCATCTGGCCACCGAAGCTGATCTTGCCACGGCCGAGGATGAAGGGGCAGTACTTGGAGAGGAAGATCTGGAACATGCCCTCGGACCACCTTGTGTGCTGAATGAGAGCCACGTCCAAGGTTGTCGGAGCAACCCCTTTGAAGGCGTGCTTACTCGGGTTGTAGTACACCGGTTTCCATCCCCTGCATTGTATGGATAAGCCCGTCACTATGTCTTCCACGGGACATCCGTACACCAATCCCATCTGCATAGATACATCAAAAAAACTTGTCATTGATTCGGTGCCTAATGCTTTTCCATTCATTGATTAGCAAGAGAGACGAGGCGAACCTCCTTTCCCCACAGAGTGCCCTTCTCGTAGCTACAATTGGCTAAGACCTTTGCAGCATCCTCTAGCTCTTCCACACTTGCCTTCTTTCCGTTGTCTCCGCTTTCAATCCTGTGATTTCCGGAGAAATTTTTCCCCGATAGGCTTTCCCTCCTGTGGAAACATCCGGTGCCAACGTATAGGGCCACACCGAAACCATCTAAGCTGGAGAGCTCAATCTTCATCACCACAAGTTAATACATCAAACAAAGATTCCATAATTTATTATTCAAGTATAAAGTAAAGGCATACATTGTCAGTTGCATAGTTTTGATTTCCATAAATATCATTCTTGACAATATTGTTATACTGCTGAGGATATTGGACGTAGCATGTCTGCGAGCCATGGTTCTCGTCCAAAAAGAAGCAGAGTGTGTCTTTGATTGCATCGGGATCATTCGCGTACATATCACAATCCACGTTGAGAATGATTGGCGCGTTGCTGATCACAGACGACACTCTTATCTGCAGCAAAAACAAGTGTGATCATTCCCAAAGAGATGAATTGATCAGTGGGTTGATTGATTTACCAATGCATTCATTGATCCAGCCTTGAAGTTATGAGGCCATCCCGGCCTCTTTTCACGCGACAGATACACCAGTGTGGGCAGTCTGTTCCCCTCAACATCAGTTGCTTCAGGATTCCATCCATCTATCAAAATCTGAAACACCCAACTTTAATATCACTCCTAATTAAACAGAGGAGGATGAGGATATGAGCTGAGAATAACCTGAACAATAGAATGATGATCCTGCTTTTCGACTTTGGAATTCCACTCGGAGAAACCTTTATGCTGACCCCTCACATGTTCCGGAACAGACCCCTTTGCAGCCGCTGAATCAATGCGGCCTTTCATATCCTCGTACAGCCGCTGGTGCAAAACAAATTACTACAATGTTAGTCTAAAATGAAATGGTTTCAACTCAAACTCATTAGTTTCACCTTAACATGGGTCCATTCTAGGGCGAAACTGGAATCGTCAACAGCAATGGTACGAGAAAAATAGACTGCGGGGGACCTAGGCTCGACGTTGTATTTCTTGGAGAATGGTATCCAGTATTTGGAAAACAGAGAGGCCTCAAAGAGAGCATAGAAAGTGAGTTGAGAGCCGCCGTCATCGGATAAATAGACGTTGAGTTTATGGGATGGATAATTGTAGGACATGACTGATAAAACCGTGTTCACCACCAGAGAGGGCGGCTCTAGAACTGGATCGGCTGTGCAAACAAACACATCAACCGCCGGCACCTTCTCCCCGTATCTGCAATCAACCCGAGCCCGAAGTAAATACTCCCTCCGTCCACGAAAAATAGACAAGTTTTGTCATTTTGATCCGTCCACAAAAAATAGACAAAGTTCAGATAGGAAATTTTCAACCAATACTAACCCCTCACATCATTCTAAATGTGGACCCGCAATCCACTAACACTCATTCCACTACCTTTTCCCTCCCTCTCTCTTACTTTTTCCTTATCTCTCTTACTTTACCAATTATACATTAAAACCCGTGCCGTTCACAATCTTATCTATTTTTCGTGGACGGAGAGAGCATTTCAAAATTCAATATATTCAGTTTCTTTTGGACATAGCAACTACACCGAAGTCAAATTATATATAGAAAATTCAGCAATAAGAACAAAATATTTAAACATGTTGTCAATTGAAACTAAAAAATACCCAGTCCCAAGATAGTTGAGTCGTATTTGTTTTTGGGTTGTTCCAAGATAGTTGAGTCATTTCATTTTTCTGGCAAAAATAGTATCCTCTCTCCATGATTTAAAGTCCCACTGTGATGCTGTCCCACTTTATATATTGGTTTTATATTACTCCCTCCGTCCCACTTTAGGAATCCCGGTTGATCAATTTTGGGCGTCCCGCTTTAGGAGCACTGGTTGAGATAAATTAAAAAATACTTAAATGCCTACAAAGTGTTAAAAGTGGGTCACAACATCCACTACAACTAATAAAAAAGTGTTAGAAGTGGGTCCCAACACCCACTACAACATTTATTTATTGGACACTCAAACACTTTTTTCTTAAAACATGTGCCCGCCTCAACCGGGACTCCTAAAGCGGGACAGAGGGAGTAGAATGTAAGTGTAATAAGTTAGTGAAAATAATGTATATCAATTTAATCTTGTTACCAAAAGAAATGTTCTAACTACCTTGAGACGGAGGGAATATAGTATAACTATCCGACGGTGTACAACAAAAACTGAAATTACTATATAAGTCTCCTAGCTCCCCCCCCCCTCCTCCTATCATCGCATGATTTAAGGATATAACTCACGAATTTCTATCATGGTATTAGAGTGGGTCGCCTACCGTGGGCCAAATTTAATTGACTCATATCTATGCTGAAACTGAAAAAAAATGACTGACCCAATAATTTTTATGGACATAAAATTTCGATCAATAATCCAACCTATCAAAAAAAATCCAACCCTTCTAAGGGAGGATGCTAGCAACTGAAACTAAATAATGTACTCCATAATATAATTATCCACATTGGTGTACCAACTGAAACCACTATATACGTCTCATAGAGCTTTCCTATCACCAAATGATTTTAAGATGGATCCGCGTGAATTTGTATCAAAACACAAGCTGAAAAAATATAATCAACATATTTTTATATTCCTTTTTCCCCAAATTATAAAACTTGAACTTAATCAAACTTGCATACGTCTCTATATGGGAATTGAGAGTTGGGTACCTTGAGGAAAGCTTATCCTTGAAGGGGAAGCGGTAGACGACGGCCCAGCGGCCGGACTGAGAGATAATCCAATAGCATCCCAAGACGGCCTCGGCGAAGAGCATCGCAATCCAGCTGAATCTTCCCTCTTGAGGGATGTGACTTAATCTGTAAACCCAAACACAAACTATGCCTGCTAATATTGTTACACACAATCCTCTGTGCACTGCTCTACCTCTCCCTGCTCGCGTCTCGAACAAATCACCATCTCCTCCCATTCTCACTCTCAATCACACTCTCTCAAATTTTGTTCTTTTATAAAAAAATCACTTTGCATGCTCCAAATCAGTTGCTCTCAATTTTGGAATTATATAGAGCAAAATGCGTCCCGCACGACTACTGTTTATGAAGAATCCTTGGTAATTTTTACACTATTACTATTACCAAGATTCTTTCATTGATAAGCTTATGATGAGCTGGAGTGGAAGTGCCACAATTACTTCTGCTTTAACTTTAACATAAGACCGACTCTATAAATGTCAGTAATTAGTGGATCGTATTGAATTTCCACTATATCTTCATGCTTATCACTGTCATGCTTGGCCATTTGTGAAAAGTCAAATATGGCAACTTTAATATACTAATCCCTCCGTCTCCCATTAGGAGTCACATTTTGACCATGCACGGATTTTAAGAAATGTAAAGTAAAGTTGGTTGAAAAAATTAGTGGAACGTGAGACCCATTTTTCTATATTAATTTTATAATAAAATGTGAGTGAATTGAGTTAGTAGAATGTGAGACTTACTTACTATTTATGGTAAAAATGAAGTGTGAATCTTAATTAAGGATAGACCGAAATAGAAAAGCGTGACTCTTAATCGGGGACGGAGAGAGTATCATTTAATTATCTTTTACATTCTTTTATTTTTCTTTTCCATTTATTATCCCCCTTTTTTTAAGACTTGGGCATTCACGATTCACCACCCGTTGCATATGCAAAACATAAAATATGCTATACTAGTATATCTTTTGTAAAAAAAAATACCCTCCCACTTTAGGAGTTCCGATTATCCATTTTAATCTGAATCTTCTAAGGTAATAGGCTCACATTCCAAATCTCATTCTACTCACATTTTATTATAAAACTAATATAAAAAAAATATGACTCACATCCCACTATCTTTTTTCAACAACTTTCCCAAACATTTCTTAAAACCCGTACCGAATTCAATTGGGACTCCTAAAGTGGGTCGAAAGGAATATTATACTACTCCCTTCGTCCCAACTAAGACCATTTTGGGATGTTTCAACTAAATTGAGTCATTTCCTTCTTTGACAAAAAACAAAACATTCAGTCATTCTTATTTTATTCCATCATCTACTTTACATTTCTTACTTTATTCCTCCCTCTTACTTTTTCAACACAATTTCTTAATATTCGTGCCCAAAATTTTTGATCCAACTTATTTGGGACAGAGGAAGTACTAGATATTGTATTATATTTTGATGTGTGGTTGGCGTGGCGAACAGGCAAGAGATAAGAGGAAGACGCTATTGGAATCAAGACTATTCATTTGCATAAATGACGCATAACAAATACTCCATCTGTCTTTGAAAATTTTGAACTATTTTCTTACTAGTTCGTTCTTGAAAAATATGAACTTTCTAATTTTAGAACAGTTAAACAACACATTATTTATGCAAGTCATTTTATTTACAAGTTATACCATTACACTACAGTACTAATTAATGATGTGGAGTTCACTCTCCATTAACACTACTTGCACTATTATTTATCTCTCGTTCTTACTTTATCAATAATATATTAAAACTCGTGCCAAGTTCAAATGTTCAATTTTTTAAGGGACGACGACAGGGCAATTATACAATTAATAATCATAAAAAGAAAGCATACTTCATTCAAATTCATGATGATTTTCATGAACTAGGAACTAAAAAGTTGAGGAGAGGGCAAATATGGGGGCTAGGGTTTTTAAAGAGAATGGAAAAAAAGAAGTAAATACCTTCTAAATGCTCAAAATCGTGTTTGACTAGCTTTAGCGGACTGCTTATGTCTTTCTATATGTACTCGATCCCAGTCCGCTGATTTACACTCCTCGGACCCGGTGAGCCTTCAACATGTTCAATGCATTGCCCCAACGGACCGCTTAGTTCAATTCGGCACACCAATGTTGTAACACCCCACTTTTTCGAACCCTAATTTTAGAGCCGAAAATTTAATTTCCTAATTTATGACTTAGGAGACGTGAATTAATTGAGGAACGAAGTTATTACCGAGTCGGGTTTAGGGTTGCGTTGGAAGTTTGAAAAATCAAACTTGTTGATTATATGACGTGGCATGCGAATATTTGAATTAAAGGTGAAATTATGTGATGATTTAATTGTTTAGGGTGAGTGAGATTTTTAGGATACTATTCCATAACCTTTTCCTTGGAATTTTCAAAAATCATAGCGTGATTTTCGAAAATCACCTATATTTGGGAAGGAAGAATTATTTTATTTTTAATTGATCCCTTATTGATTTCCTTCCATACCTAGAATTTAAATATTCTACCAAATCTTTCCATACCTCAAGGAGATCTTGCCATATCTTATTTTAGTTAATATTAAAGATCCATTCCTTATTTAAAGGAGCAAATACACGCCTATTTCTTTTCCCAATGGGGAGGATTTTTATTTTATTTTGCTCCGTGATATTTTATTCTACTCCGTAAAATATACAAAACAAAATCTTTGGCCAATTAAAAGCCATATATTTCGAAAATCCCATGCTTGAACCCTAGATCTTTTTCTTCCTCCCTACTCCACAATATTTGTTTTTAATTAATTATGGAGAATCAAATCTTACCAAATATTCTATATTATTTACCTAAAGATCTTATTGAGCACTATAAATAAGAGAAACCCCTAACCCTATCCATCACAATTTTCGCCCCCTCCCTCTTTTCCTTCTCTCTCAATTTTCTTCTACTTTACTCCAATAATCCTTCATCCTTTGAGAAGAATTAGAGTTTGAGCCTCAAGATTTTTGAAGAACCAAGTCTTTACTTCGTTTCTACCGTTCGTTATTCTCGAAAAGGTATTCTCATATTAATCTTCTTCTTTCTACTCGATTCCTCTTCTTTCTAACCGATTAATCGGTATTATTGAACCCTCATGCATCTTGTTGAGTGAAAGGGGGATAAAGGGGATATGGAAATATGTATGCATGTGTGTGGAGTGTGTGCGTGTGGGTGTGGCGAGTGTGTGTGCGTGTTGTGTGTGTGTGTGTAGTGTGTATGTTGGCAAAATACTCTTGTGTGACATATGTTGATGTTAGATCTAGAATTGAGATGCGAATGGAACTTATGCGATGAACGTGACCTTGTTTAATTGATGACGTTAAGATAAATCGATGGGAAAAGGGAAAAGCGTTGAGACATGCATGAGTTAGGAGTTTGCGTTGAATCTGATTTGTGATATATGCCTATGTGATTAAAAGGTGAAACCTCGGTTGTGAAGCATGATAACAAAGGAAAGAACATACTTGAAATCTAAGCAGTCGAGGTGGGCTTTATTCTTAAACTCTCTTTTATGTTGCAAATTTATGAATGTGGAGAGATAAGGGTGGTTTGAAACGTTATGCCATGCCTGTGATTGTTTTTGATGATATTGTTAGTTTGTGAGTACGCTCCATTAGGCTACAGTGGCTATGGATATGTATAAACGAATTCAGGTCTGAGTACGGGCCACAAACCCTACCAGGCTGTGTACATGGTGGGATCGGGAGCCGTCCTTGCTAGTCGGCCGGTCTCGTGGGCAAAAAGTGTGGCCCCCTGTCCCAGTTCAATGGTCCGAATTCAATTGGGACTCCTAAAGTGGGTCGGAAGGAATATTATACTACTCCCTTCGTCCCAACTAAGACCATTTTGGGATGTTTCAACTAAATTGAATCATTTCCTTCTTTGACAAAAAACAAAACATTCAGTCATTCTTATTTTATTCCATCATCTACTTTACATTTCTTACTTTATTCCTCCCTCTTACTTTTTCAACACAATTTCTTAATATTCGTGCCCAAAATTTTTGATCCAACTTATTTGGGACAGAGGAAGTACTAGATATTGTATTATATTTTGATGTGTGGTTGGCGTGGCGAACGGGCAAGAGATAAGAGGAAGACGCTATTGGAATCAAGACTATTCATTTGCATAAATGACGCATAACAAATACTCCATCTGTCTTTGAAAATTTTGAACTATTTTCTTAATAGTTCGTTCTTGAAAAATATGAACTTTCTAATTTTAGAACAGTTAAACAACACATTATTTATGCAAGTCATTTTATTTACAAGTTATACCATTACACTACAGTACTAATTAATGATGTGGAGTTCACTCTCCATTAACACTACTTGCACTATTATTTATCTCTCGTTCTTACTTTATCAATAATATATTAAAACTCGTGCCAAGTTCAAATGTTCAATTTTTTAAGGGACGACGACAGGGCAATTATACAATTAATAATCATAAAAAGAAAGCATACTTCATTCAAATTCATGATGATTTTCATGAACTAGGAACTAAAAAGTTGAGGAGAGGGCAAATATGGGGGCTAGGGTTTTTAAAGAGAATGGAAAAAAAGAAGTAAATACCTTCTAAATGCTCAAAATCGTGTTTGACTAGCTTTAGCGGACTGCTTATGTCTTTCTATATGTACTCGATCCCAGTCCGCTGATTTACACTCCTCGGACCCGGTGAGCCTTCAACATGTTCAATGCATTGCCCCAACGGACCGCTTAGTTCAATTCGGCACACCAATGTTGTAACACCCCACTTTTTCGAACCCTAATTTTAGAGCCGAAAATTTAATTTCCTAATTTATGACTTAGGAGACGTGAATTAATTGAGGAACGAAGTTATGACCGAGTCGGGTTTAGGGTTGCGTTGGAAGTTTGAAAAGTCAAACTTGTTGATTATATGACGTGGCATGCGAATATTTGAATTAAAGGTGAAATTATGTGATGATTTAATTGTTTAGGGTGAGTGAGATTTTTAGGATACTATTCCATAACCTTTTCCTTGGAATTTTCAAAAATCATAGCGTGATTTTCGAAAATCACCTATATTTGGGAAGGAAGAATTATTTTATTTTTAATTGATCCCTTATTGATTTCCTTCCATACCTAGAATTTAAATATTCTACCAAATCTTTCCATACCTCAAGGAGATCTTGCCATATCTTATTTTAGTTAATATTAAAGATCCATTCCTTATTTAAAGGAGCAAATACACGCCTATTTCTTTTCCCAATGGGGAGGATTTTTATTTTATTTTGCTCCGTGATATTTTATTCTACTCCGTAAAATATACAAAACAAAATCTTTGGCCAATTAAAAGCCATATATTTCGAAAATCCCATGCTTGAACCCTAGATCTTTTTCTTCCTCCCTACTCCACAATATTTGTTTTTAATTAATTATGGAGAATCAAATCTTACCAAATATTCTATATTATTTACCTAAAGATCTTATTGAGCACTATAAATAAGAGAAACCCCTAACCCTATCCATCACAATTTTCGCCCCCTCCCTCTTTTCCTTCTCTCTCAATTTTCTTCTACTTTACTCCAATAATCCTTCATCCTTTGAGAAGAATTAGAGTTTGAGCCTCAAGATTTTTGAAGAACCAAGTCTTTACTTCGTTTCTACCGTTCGTTATTCTCGAAAAGGTATTCTCATATTAATCTTCTTCTTTCTACTCGATTCCTCTTCTTTCTAACCGATTAATCGGTATTATTGAACCCTCATGCATCTTGTTGAGTGAAAGGGGGATAAAGGGGATATGGAAATATGTATGCATGTGTGTGGAGTGTGTGCGTGTGGGTGTGGCGAGTGTGTGTGCGTGTTGTGTATGTGTGTGTAGTGTGTATGTTGGCAAAATACTCTTGTGTGACATATGTTGATGTTAGATCTAGAATTGAGATGCGAATGGAACTTATGCGATGAACGTGACCTTGTTTAATTGATGACGTTAAGATAAATCGATGGGAAAAGGGAAAAGCGTTGAGACATGCATGAGTTAGGAGTTTGCGTTGGGAAAAGGGAAAAGCGTTGAGACATGCATGAGTTAGGAGTTTGCGTTGAATCTGATTTGTGATATATGCCTATGTGATTAAAAAGTGAAACCTCGGTTGTGAAGCATGATAACAAAGGAAAGAACATACTTGAAATCTAAGCAGTCGAGGTGGGCTTTATTCTTAAACTCTCTTTTATGTTGCAAATTTATGAATGTGGAGAGATAAGGGTGGTTTGAAACGTTATGCCATGCCTGTGATTGTTTTTGATGATATTGTTAGTTTGTGAGTACGCTCCATTAGGCTACAGTGGCTATGGATATGTATAAACGAATTCAGGTCTGAGTACGGGCCGCAAACCCTACCAGGCTGTGTACATGGTGGGATCGGGAGCCGTCCTTGCTAGTCGGCCGGTCTCGTGGGCAAAAAGTGTGGCCCCCTGTCCCAGTTCAATGGTCCGAATTCAATTGGGACTCCTAAAGTGGGTCGGAAGGAATATTATACTACTCCCTTCGTCCCAACTAAGACCATTTTGGGATGTTTCAACTAAATTGAGTCATTTCCTTCTTTGACAAAAAACAAAACATTCAGTCATTCTTATTTTATTCCATCATCTACTTTACATTTCTTACTTTATTCCTCCCTCTTACTTTTTCAACACAATTTCTTAATATTCGTGCCCAAAATTTTTGATCCAACTTATTTGGGACAGAGGAAGTACTAGATATTGTATTATATTTTGATGTGTGGTTGGCGTGGCGAACGGGCAAGAGATAAGAGGAAGACGCTATTGGAATCAAGACTATTCATTTGCATAAATGACGCATAACAAATACTCCATCTGTCTTTGAAAATTTTGAACTATTTTCTTAGTAGTTCGTTCTTGAAAAATATGAACTTTCTAATTTTAGAACAGTTAAACAACACATTATTTATGCAAGTCATTTTATTTACAAGTTATACCATTACACTACAGTACTAATTAATGATGTGGAGTTCACTCTCCATTAACACTACTTGCACTATTATTTATCTCTCGTTCTTACTTTATCAATAATATATTAAAACTCGTGCCAAGTTCAAATGTTCAATTTTTTAAGGGACGACGACAGGGCAATTATACAATTAATAATCATAAAAAGAAAGCATACTTCTTTCAAATTCATGATGATTTTCATGAACTAGGAACTAAAAAGTTGAGGAGAGGGCAAATATGGGGGCTAGGGTTTTTAAAGAGAATGGAAAAAAAGAAGTAAATACCTTCTAAATGCTCAAAATCGTGTTTGACTAGCTTTAGCGGACTGCTTATGTCTTTCTATATGTACTCGATCCCAGTCCGCTGATTTACACTCCTCGGACCCGGTGAGCCTTCAACATGTTCAATGCATTGCCCCAACGGACCGCTTAGTTCAATTCGGCACACCAATGTTGTAACACCCCACTTTTTCGAACCCTAATTTTAGAGCCGAAAATTTAATCTCCTAATTTATGACTTAGGAGACGTGAATTAATTGAGGAACGAAGTTATGATCGAGTCGGGTTTAGGGTTGCGTTGGAAGTTTGAAAAGTCAAACTTGTTGATTATATGACGTGGCATGCGAATATTTGAATTAAAGGTGAAATTATGTGATGATTTAATTGTTTAGGGTGAGTGAGATTTTTAGGATACTATTCCATAACCTTTTCCTTGGAATTTTCAAAAATCATAGCGTGATTTTCGAAAATCACCTATATTTGGGAAGGAAGAATTATTTTATTTTTAATTGATCCCTTATTGATTTCCTTCCATACCTAGAATTTAAATATTCTACCAAATCTTTCCATACCTCAAGGAGATCTTGCCATATCTTATTTTAGTTAATATTAAAGATCCATTCCTTATTTAAAGGAGCAAATACACGCCTATTTCTTTTCCCAATAGGGAGGATTTTTATTTTATTTTTCTCCGTGATATTTTATTCTACTCCGTAAAATATACAAAACAAAATCTTTGGCCAATTAAAAGCCATATATTTCGAAAATCCCATGCTTGAACCCTAGATCTTTTTCTTCCTCCCTACTCCAAAATATTTGTTTTTAATTAATTCTGGAGAATCAAATCTTACCAAATATTCTATATTATTTACCTAAAGATCTTATTGAGCACTATAAATAAGAGAAACCCCTAACCCTATCCATCACAATTTTCGCCCCCTCCCTCTTTTCCTTCTCTCTCAATTTTCTTCTACTTTACTCCAATAATCCTTCATCCTTTGAGAAGAATTAGAGTTTGAGCCTCAAGATTTTTGAAGAACCAAGTCTTTACTTCGTTTCTACCGTTCGTTATTCTCGAAAAGGTATTCTCATATTAATCTTCTTCTTTCTACTCGATTCCTCTTCTTTCTAACCGATTAATCAGTATTATTGAACCCTCATGCATCTTGTTGAGTGAAAGGGGGATAAAGGGGATATGGAAATATGTATGCATGTGTGTGGAGTGTGTGCGTGTGGGTGTGGCGAGTGTGTGTGCGTGTTGTGTGTGTGTGTGTAGTGTGTATGTTGGCAAAATACTCTTGTGTGACATATGTTGATGTTAGATCTAGAATTGAGATGCGAATGGAACTTATGCGATGAACGTGACCTTGTTTAATTGATGACGTTAAGATAAATCGATGGGAAAAGGGAAAAGCGTTGAGACATGCATGAGTTAGGAGTTTGCGTTGGGAAAAGGGAAAAGCGTTGAGACATGCATGAGTTAGGAGTTTGCGTTGAATCTGATTTGTGATATATGCCTATGTGATTAAAAGGTGAAACCTCGGTTGTGAAGCATGATAACAAAGGAAAGAACATACTTGAAATCTAAGCAGTCGAGGTGGGCTTTATTCTTAAACTCTCTTTTATGTTGCAAATTTATGAATGTGGAGAGATAAGGGTGGTTTGAAACGTTATGCCATGCCTGTGATTGTTTTTGATGATATTGTTAGTTTGTGAGTACGCTCCATTAGGCTACAGTGGCTATGGATATGTATAAACGAATTCAGGTCTGAGTACGGGCCACAAACCCTACCAGGCTGTGTACATGGTGGGATCGGGAGCCGTCCTTGCTAGTCGGCCGGTCTCGTGGGCAAAAAGTGTGGCCCCCTGTCCCAGTTCAATGGTCCGAATTCAATTGGGACTCCTAAAGTGGGTCGGAAGGAATATTATACTACTCCCTTCGTCCCAACTAAGACCATTTTGGGATGTTTCAACTAAATTGAAACATTTCCTTCTTTGACAAAAACCAAAACATTCAGTCATTCTTATTTTATTCCATCATCTACTTTACATTTCTTACTTTATTCCTCCCTCTTACTTTTTCAACACAATTTCTTAATATTCGTGCCCAAAATTTTTGATCCAACTTATTTGGGACAGAGGAAGTACTAGATATTGTATTATATTTTGATGTGTGGTTGGCGTGGCGAACGGGCAAGAGATAAGAGGAAGACGCTATTGGAATCAAGACTATTCATTTGCATAAATGACGCATAACAAATACTCCATCTGTCTTTGAAAATTTTGAACTATTTTCTTAATAGTTCGTTCTTGAAAAATATGAACTTTCTAATTTTAGAACAGTTAAACAACACATTATTTATGCAAGTCATTTTATTTACAAGTTATACCATTACACTACAGTACTAATTAATGATGTGGAGTTCACTCTCCATTAACACTACTTGCACTATTATTTATCTCTCGTTCTTACTTTATCAATAATATATTAAAACTCGTGCCAAGTTCAAATGTTCAATTTTTTAAGGGACGACGACAGGGCAATTATACAATTAATAATCATAAAAAGAAAGCATACTTCATTCAAATTCATGATGATTTTCATGAACTAGGAACTAAAAAGTTGAGGATAGGGCAAATATGGGGGCTAGGGTTTTTAAAGAGAATGGAAAAAAAGAAGTAAATACCTTCTAAATGCTCAAAATCGTGTTTGACTAGCTTTAGCGGACTGCTTATGTCTTTCTATATGTACTCGATCCCAGTCCGCTGATTTACATTCCTCGGACCCGGTGAGCCTTCAACATGTTCAATGCATTGCCCCAACGGACCGCTTAGTTCAATTCGGCACACCAATGTTGTAACACCCCACTTTTTCGAACCCTAATTTTAGAGCCGAAAATTTAATTTCCTAATTTATGACTTAGGAGACGTGAATTAATTGAGGAACGAAGTTATGACCGAGTCGGGTTTAGGGTTGCGTTGGAAGTTTGAAAAGTCAAACTTGTTGATTATATGACGTGGCATGCGAATATTTGAATTAAAGGTGAAATTATGTGATGATTTAATTGTTTAGGGTGAGTGAGATTTTTAGGATACTATTCCATAACCTTTTCCTTGGAATTTTCAAAAATCATAGCGTGATTTTCGAAAATCACCTATATTTGGGAAGGAAGAATTATTTTATTTTTAATTGATCCCTTATTGATTTCCTTCCATACCTAGAATTTAAATATTCTACCAAATCTTTCCATACCTCAAGGAGATCTTGCCATATCTTATTTTAGTTAATATTAAAGATCCATTCCTTATTTAAAGGAGCAAATACACGCCTATTTCTTTTCCCAATGGGGAGGATTTTTATTTTATTTTGCTCCGTGATATTTTATTCTACTCCGTAAAATATACAAAACAAAATCTTTGGCCAATTAAAAGCCATATATTTCGAAAATCCCATGCTTGAACCCTAGATCTTTTTCTTCCTCCCTACTCCACAATATTTGTTTTTAATTAATTATGGAGAATCAAATCTTACCAAATATTCTATATTATTTACCTAAAGATCTTATTGAGCACTATAAATAAGAGAAACCCCTAACCCTATCCATCACAATTTTCGCCCCCTCCCTCTTTTCCTTCTCTCTCAATTTTCTTCTACTTTACTCCAATAATCCTTCATCCTTTGAGAAGAATTAGAGTTTGAGCCTCAAGATTTTTGAAGAACCAAGTCTTTACTTCGTTTCTACCGTTCGTTATTCTCGAAAAGGTATTCTCATATTAATCTTCTTCTTTCTACTCGATTCCTCTTCTTTCTAACCGATTAATCGGTATTATTGAACCCTCATGCATCTTGTTGAGTGAAAGGGGGATAAAGGGGATATGGAAATATGTATGCATGTGTGTGGAGTGTGTGCGTGTGGGTGTGGCGAGTGTGTGTGCGTGTTGTGTGTGTGTGTGTAGTGTGTATGTTGGCAAAATACTCTTGTGTGACATATGTTGATGTTAGATCTAGAATTGAGATGCGAATGGAACTTGTGCGATGAACGTGACCTTGTTTAATTGATGACGTTAAGATAAATCGATGGGAAAAGGGAAAAGCGTTGAGACATGCATGAGTTAGGAGTTTGCGTTGAATCTGATTTGTGATATATGCCTATGTGATTAAAAAGTGAAACCTCGGTTGTGAAGCATGATAACAAAGGAAAGAACATACTTGAAATCTAAGCAGTCGAGGTGGGCTTTATTCTTAAACTCTCTTTTATGTTGCAAATTTATGAATGTGGAGAGATAAGGGTGGTTTGAAACGTTATGCCATGCCTGTGATTGTTTTTGATGATATTGTTAGTTTGTGAGTACGCTCCATTAGGCTACAGTGGCTATGGATATGTATAAACGAATTCAGGTCTGAGTACGGGCCGCAAACCCTACCAGGCTGTGTACATGGTGGGATCGGGAGCCGTCCTTGCTAGTCGGCCGGTCTCGTGGGCAAAAAGTGTGGCCCCCTGTCCCAGTTCAATGGTCCGAATTCAATTGGGACTCCTAAAGTGGGTCGGAAGGAATATTATACTACTCCCTTCGTCCCAACTAAGACCATTTTGGGATGTTTCAACTAAATTGAGTCATTTCCTTCTTTGACAAAAAACAAAACATTCAGTCATTCTTATTTTATTCCATCATCTACTTTACATTTCTTACTTTATTCCTCCCTCTTACTTTTTCAACACAATTTCTTAATATTCGTGCCCAAAATTTTTGATCCAACTTATTTGGGACAGAGGAAGTACTAGATATTGTATTATATTTTGATGTGTGGTTGGCGTGGCGAACGGGCAAGAGATAAGAGGAAGACGCTATTGGAATCAAGACTATTCATTTGCATAAATGACGCATAACAAATACTCCATCTGTCTTTGAAAATTTTGAACTATTTTCTTAATAGTTCGTTCTTGAAAAATATGAACTTTCTAATTTTAGAACAGTTAAACAACACATTATTTATGCAAGTCATTTTATTTACAAGTTATACCATTACACTACAGTACTAATTAATGATGTGGAGTTCACTCTCCATTAACACTACTTGCACTATTATTTATCTCTCGTTCTTACTTTATCAATAATATATTAAAACTCGTGCCAAGTTCAAATGTTCAATTTTTTAAGGGACGACGACAGGGCAATTATACAATTAATAATCATAAAAAGAAAGCATACTTCATTCAAATTCATGATGATTTTCATGAACTAGGAACTAAAAAGTTGAGGAGAGGGCAAATATGGGGGCTAGGGTTTTTAAAGAGAATGGAAAAAAAGAAGTAAATACCTTCTAAATGCTCAAAATCGTGTTTGACTAGCTTTAGCGGACTGCTTATGTCTTTCTATATGTACTCGATCCCAGTCCGCTGATTTACACTCCTCGGACCCGGTGAGCCTTCAACATGTTCAATGCATTGCCCCAACGGACCGCTTAGTTCAATTCGGCACACCAATGTTGTAACACCCCACTTTTTCGAACCCTAATTTTAGAGCCGAAAATTTAATTTCCTAATTTATGACTTAGGAGACGTGAATTAATTGAGGAACGAAGTTATGACCGAGTCGGGTTTAGGGTTGCGTTGGAAGTTTGAAAAGTCAAACTTGTTGATTATATGACGTGGCATGCGAATATTTGAATTAAAGGTGAAATTATGTGATGATTTAATTGTTTAGGGTGAGTGAGATTTTTAGGATACTATTCCATAACCTTTTCCTTGGAATTTTCAAAAATCATAGCGTGATTTTCGAAAATCACCTATATTTGGGAAGGAAGAATTATTTTATTTTTAATTGATCCCTTATTGATTTCCTTCCATACCTAGAATTTAAATATTCTACCAAATCTTTCCATACCTCAAGGAGATCTTGCCATATCTTATTTTAGTTAATATTAAAGATCCATTCCTTATTTAAAGGAGCAAATACACGCCTATTTCTTTTCCCAATGGGGAGGATTTTTATTTTATTTTGCTCCGTGATATTTTATTCTACTCCGTAAAATATACAAAACAAAATCTTTGGCCAATTAAAAGCCATATATTTCGAAAATCCCATGCTTGAACCCTAGATCTTTTTCTTCCTCCCTACTCCACAATATTTGTTTTTAATTAATTATGGAGAATCAAATCTTACCAAATATTCTATATTATTTACCTAAAGATCTTATTGAGCACTATAAATAAGAGAAACCCCTAACCCTATCCATCACAATTTTCGCCCCCTCCCTCTTTTCCTTCTCTCTCAATTTTCTTCTACTTTACTCCAATAATCCTTCATCCTTTGAGAAGAATTAGAGTTTGAGCCTCAAGATTTTTGAAGAACCAAGTCTTTACTTCGTTTCTACCGTTCGTTATTCTCGAAAAGGTATTCTCATATTAATCTTCTTCTTTCTACTCGATTCCTCTTCTTTCTAACCGATTAATCGGTATTATTGAACCCTCATGCATCTTGTTGAGTGAAAGGGGGATAAAGGGGATATGGAAATATGTATGCATGTGTGTGGAGTGTGTGCGTGTGGGTGTGGCGAGTGTGTGTGCGTGTTGTGTGTGTGTGTGTAGTGTGTATGTTGGCAAAATACTCTTGTGTGACATATGTTGATGTTAGATCTAGAATTGAGATGCGAATGGAACTTATGCGATGAACGTGACCTTGTTTAATTGATGACGTTAAGATAAATCGATGGGAAAAGGGAAAAGCGTTGAGACATGCATGAGTTAGGAGTTTGCGTTGGGAAAAGGGAAAAGCGTTGAGACATGCATGAGTTAGGAGTTTGCGTTGAATCTGATTTGTGATATATGCCTATGTGATTAAAAGGTGAAACCTCGGTTGTGAAGCATGATAACAAAGGAAAGAACATACTTGAAATCTAAGCAGTCGAGGTGGGCTTTATTCTTAAACTCTCTTTTATGTTGCAAATTTATGAATGTGGAGAGATAAGGGTGGTTTGAAACGTTATGCCATGCCTGTGATTGTTTTTGATGATATTGTTAGTTTGTGAGTACGCTCCATTAGGCTACAGTGGCTATGGATATGTATAAACGAATTCAGGTCTGAGTACGGGCCGCAAACCCTACCAGGCTGTGTACATGGTGGGATCGGGAGCCGTCCTTGCTAGTCGGCCGGTCTCGTGGGCAAAAAGTGTGGCCACACTTTCGTCGCACTATGGAAATGATGAGATTGTGGAAATTGATGAGGAAATTGGGGAGTTGTTTGATTGGCCAATCTATGGAAATTAATTTTGCGATACTCGTGATATCCTTTTATAACTGCTTAAAACTCGAGTTCACTATGGTAAGGGTGGCATAACTTATAAAATGTTTTGGCAAGTTCACTGAGTATTTCAAAATACTCAGCCCTGCATGTGTTTTTTTTATGTGCAGGTTGAACGACGACAAGCGTTGGCGGGTGTTGAGCATATTAACTAATTAAGATGGGTGTTTTGAACTTCAAGTGTAGTTGTGTCTCCATACATAGCTGCACTTTCTCTTGGTCGTTTCCGCTGAATTTTCTTTGAAACACTTTAGTATTATTTGGATATTTTGCACTTGTTCCTTTCGTTTTAGAATCTTGAGACATCTTGTGATATCATTGGGTTCTATTGAACCCTTCAGTTTTGATCATACTTTATAGTACTTATCCTTCATTTATTTCTCTTGATTAAACCTTTGACTTGCGACTCTGATAGTCCGTCTTATACTTAGGTCAAGCCTCTTTAAATGGAACCCTAGCCTATGTTAAACTATTTTAAGTCAGTTTTGGTAGCAGTCGCCGCATTCATTGTACCCTAGGAGGGCGGGCTGTTACAAATGTTAGGCTGCTTCCAACTAGCGCTTTATTCTCATGTCACTAGGTACAAGTCATTTGTGTTCATTTTGGTTGGGGGATTAACGCTACCAACTTACCAGTTTTATTATTTATTATTTAATTTATGAAATAAATTCCAACTATCTAGTTTTACTGAATAAAAAAGTCATACTCCCTTCGTTCAAAGGAAGAAGATCCATTCCTTGGCGATACTTGATTTTATGCAGTTTTCTATTGTGTGTTAGGTGGAGAGAATAAAGTAAGAGAGAGGAATTACATTAGAGATAAAGAGGTTTCTATTTTTAGTAATAGGTCATCTTGGATATGACAAACTAAAAAGGAAAGTGAATCATCTTTGATGGGACGAAGGGAGTATTAGAATCACATCTTGGAGATATTAACAAATCCAACCTTAGCATACGATTAAATGTAATACTCCCTCCGTTTCTTCATTGTAACATCCCGAAATTTCAAACCCTAATTTTAGAGCCGTAAAATTCTTATTGATGACGTGGGAGACGTGAATTAATTGATGAATGAATGAATTGCATGAGTTCTTATGACCAAGTTGTGTCTAGAGTTGCGTTGGAGTTTGAAAAGTCAAACTCGATGAGTATATGACGTGGCTTATGAATATTTGAATTAAAGGTGAAATTATGTGGTGAATTATTTGCTTAAGGATGAGTGAGATTTTTAGGATATTTCCATAAATACTATAACCACATTATTTGAAATTTTCGACCCCTTCACATTACTGGAGAGAAATCCTAATTCTTCCGGATTTAATTTAATTTTTGGGATAATTATCCAAATTAAATCCAAAATCCAATTATTCTCTATTTATTAATGAGAAAAATCGACACCCTATTGATTCTAGGTGATTTTCGAAAATCACCTATTTTTGGGAAAGAGGAATTATTTTATTTGTTTAATTGATCCCTTATTGATTTCCTTCCATACCTAAAATTAAATATTCTAGCAAATCTTACCATACCTCAAGGAGATCTTGCCATATCTTATTTTAGTTAATATTTAAAATCCATTCCTTATGGGAGAACCAATTACACGCCTATTTCAAATTTTAGGTGGGAGATTTATTATTTTATTTTGCTCCGTGATATTTTATTCTACTCCAAAAAATATACCAAACAAAATCTTGGCTAAATAAATAGCCTAGGATTTTCGAAAATCCCTAGCTTGAAAAACCAAATTCACGCCACTTTTTATTCTTCCTCTCTACTTCACAATATTTGTTTTATTTAATTGTGTAGAATCAAATCTTCCCAAATATTCTATTTAATTACCTAAAGATTTTATTGAACCCTATAAATAAGAGAAAAACCTAACCCTAGCCTCAAAAAAATCGACCCCTCACCCCATTGCACACGCCACTCCCTCTCTTCTCTCTCTCTCTCAATTTTCTTCTATAGTTCTTCATCTTTTGAGAAGAGTTAGAGTTTGAGCCTCAAGATTTTTGAAGAATCAAGTCTCTACTTTGTTTCTACCGTTCGCGTTTTGACAAGAAAAGGTACCTATATATTAATCTTTCTTCATCTAACCGATTAATCGGTATTCTTGGACCCCCCGTGCATCTAGATTGAGTGAAACTGAGTTAAATGGAATATGGAAAATATGTGTGCGTGTGTGTGTGTATGCGCGCGTGCGCGTGTGTGCGTGTGTGTATGTGTGGCATAAGTTGATGTTAGATCTAAGATTGAGGAGTGAATAAACATATATGATGAATATGTCTTGTTTTGATTAATAAATGTAAACCGGATCGGTGGGAAAAAGGGGAAGCGTTGAGACATGCATGATTAGGAGTTTATGTTGAAACTGATTCGTGATATGTGCCTATGTGATTAAAAGGTGAAACCTCGGTTGCGAAGCCGGATAACGAAAGAGAGAAACGTACTTGAAATCTAAGCAGTCGAGGTGGGCTTTATTCTTAAACTCTTTTATGTTGCAAATTTATAAATGTGGAGAGATAAGGGTGCCTGATGCCCAGTTTGAGAGTTTGCTCATTTGGGCTATAGGGCTATGGATATGTATAAACGAATTCGGGTCTGAGTAGGGCCGCAAACCTTACCAGGCTAGTGTACACGGTGGGATTGGGAGCCGTCCTTGCTAGTCGGCCGGTCTCGTGGGCGAAAAGTGTGGCCACACTTTCGTCGCACCATGGAAATGTTGTGATTGTGGAAATTGATGAGGAAATTGGGGAGTTGTTTGACTAGCCAGTCTAAGAAAATATTTTTGTGATACTCGATGATATTTATTTTGATAATTGTAAAACTCGAGTTCACTATGGTAAGGGTAGCATAACTAATAAAATATTTTGGCAACGAGTTCACTGGGTATTTCAAAATACTCAGCCCTGCATGTGTTTTCCTTATGTGCAGGTTGAACGGCGACGAGCGGTGGCGGGTGTTGAGCACATTAATAAAATAAGATGGATATTTTGAACTTCGAGTGTAGTTGTGTCTTCATACATAGCTTCACTTTCTCTTGGTTGCTTCCGCTGAATTTTTGAAACTTATTAGTATTATTTGGCTATTTTGAACTTGTTCCCTCTGGTTTAGAAGATTGAGACATGTTGTGGTTTTGTTGAATTTATGTCGAACCCTTGATTTTTTATCATAATTTATGGTATCTATTCTTCATTGATTTTCTAGGTTAAACTGTTGACTTATTGCTTTGATAGTTCGTTTAATACCTTAGTCAAATCGCTTTAAATGAAACCCTAGCCTATGTTTTTATTGCTTTTAAGTCCGTTTTGGTAGCAGTCGCCGTATTTATTATACCCTAGAAATCCGGGCTGTTACAGCTCTGGACCCAAGAGTCTTTTCAAAATTTAAAATTTATCCTTGTAACCATTTACTAACGTACTAAATATGGAAGGCTCAACACCGCAACTCGTCCCGTTCAACCACGAAGAAAGAGGTACAAAATATTACTCCCTCCGTCCCGCTTTAGGAGTCCCGGTTGATCAATTTTGGGCGTCCCGCTTTAGGAGTCCCGGTTGAGATAAATTAATAAAAAATGCCAAGTGTTAAAAGCGGGTCCCAACATCCACTACAACTAATAAAAAAGTGTTAAAAGTGGATCCCAACATCCACTACAACATTTATTTAATGGACACTCAATTAAAAGTGGGTCCCAACATCCACTACAATATTTATTTATTACACATTCAAATACTTTTTTCTTAAAATATGTGCCCGACTCAACCGGGACTCCTAAAGCGGGACGGAGGGAGTACTATGACTTTCAGATGAAAATTTTATGCTCTTGAAAATTTCGGTGGGAAATGTTATTTTTGTGAAAATAGAAAGCATGCCATAGGATGACTCCTAGGAGTTTGGAAATATTGTGTGAATGTGAAGCGATGCTTCCCGAATGGTGATCCGTCAAATATTGTATGTGAACTTGTGAAATTGTGAAATGTGAATTTGATTACGTGAGATTATGTTAAAATGTTTGCAACACATAGGCCTGAATTAGTTGTTACCTAGCATGACATAGCTATACGATCACAGCGCTTATGTCAACAGTAGAAACACGGAGTGACTAGTATGAGGCAATTAGTGTATGTAAGGACTCGACGAAACGTGAAAGGAGACGCGCGAATAACTGCCTTAGAAACGAAAACTCTCGACGATACTATCTTTGTACCGCCATCTTTTGATGTTTATACACATGTCTATCCTTTTCACCGCATCGTTTGAAACCACACACACTTGTTATTCCTTTCCACCCCTTTGTGACGATGCTGACTTTTTCTTCTTATAGATGGTTCAACCCTATCATGCCCAGATGCGTTGCCGTAACGCCAAAAATACGAATTTTCCGGTGGAGCGCTACGGAGTGGGACGGGAAACAGTTCCTCCTGAACTACGTCACCGATTTCTATGACCACTGGCTGGACGCTTACGCGTATGGAACCACCCATCATGCGGGGATCATGAGACTTATCCATATGCTACCCTCCCCATGGAGCGAGTGGACCGCCCAAGCTGCAGTGTCATACACTTGGTTCAGCCCACCCAAGTACACGCCTCGAGGAGACTTCGTCGGCTTAATAGGAGTCCTACTTCCGGCTATGTCATTTGCAGCCGACGGACCTCCACTCCATCCGCTAACACAAAACTACTCTCCAGGAGCAGCTCGCCGAATGAAGTATCGCGATGATGAGGAGCCGCACGTTGCTCGCGTTCCCCGAAGGAGGACACTTAGGATGCGCACTTCGGCCCCTCTAAGGATCGAAAGGGAGGTCGAAGAGATGCTCACCTCAATTCCTTCGCCCCTAAGCGACGAGAAGAAAGACGAGGAGATGGGATCCGCTGAGAAGGGAGAGAGCTCAAACGCGGAAAGTGTCGTGAGAGTCGGAAGAACCGGAAGAGGATGAGGGCGGAGATGAATAGTGATCGAATAGTGATTTTTGTTTTCCTTTCCCCATGTTTTGAGAATTCTAAAATCTTTACTTACTTTATCTTTTTCTTTCGCATTTGCTTTACTCCTTTTCGTTCGATGTACTAAGACCTCTTTGACCACATTTTGAGATTTAATGGGGAATTCACACCTTTTTATTATCTTATCTTGCAACGAGCTATTTATACTCTTTTCTACCTTATTGCGTGAATGTACTTGTCTATTCTATTTTTCTTCCAAGCATCTTTCATCTTGTTGTGCAACTTTATTATGTCTTTTCTTGCGCAACTGTTTTTCCTACAATGCTATTGTGTGGTCATTCCTTGGACCCTACTTGTAGAAAGAATCAAACTTTTCTTTCAAGTACATCACATCACTATTTTTGGGTTTGAATAAGTACGCTAACGACTCGAGTGAAAATGAATCAGAATGCCGCCTAGACGCAACGTAAGGCACGAGGAACCCACTTCCCAGGCTTCGGAAGAAGAAAGTGTGACGCAACCAAGGCCGCCACCACCACCACCTCCACTTGTAGATAGGGAAGTCGTGAAGTTGTTCTTAGACCAAAAGCCTCCTATCTTTGACGGAATGGGCGAACAGGCGACGGCTGAAACCTGGGTCCGCACTTTGGAGCGCATCTTTAAGACGTTGGTGTGCAATGATGAGGAGAAGATGATTTGCGTGACGCATCAACTGACCGGGTCCGCCGACTTTTGGTGGGATACCAAGCTGAAAACCATGCCACAGGATCGAGTGGACGGGATGACGTGGGAGGACTTCAAAGCCGAAGTATATAACAAGTACATACCTAAAAGCTACCGCAAGGCAAAGACAGCCGAATTTTACAACCTAACTCAAGGGCGCCTGTCAGTGACCGAATACAACCGCGCACTTTGTGACATGACCCGCTATGCGCCGGAACAGACAGATATTGACGAGAAGCTGGCCGATAAGTTTCGTGAGGCCCTGAGACATGAGATTAAGCTGGCATTGGCTGTCCGTGGGAGACTTACGTACGCAGAGGCGCTGGCCCTCACACTAGATGTTGAAGCAACTATGCCTAAGGAGAAGAGCGCGGGGAACACTACCCTGGCACTACCCCCGCCACGCCCTTCCCAAGATAAGAGGAGGTGGGACGAGAGTAGGACCCACTACGACAACAAGCGATACCGCCCTGCCCAGAACTGACCGCCGTATGGGGGAGGGCAGACTTCGTCCAACCAAAGGAGTGACCCCCGGGCCAGGCCACCCCAATGCAATATTTGCGCCAAGTACCATTTTGGGGAGTGTAGAGTGTCGAACCCGACTAGGTGTTTCAACTGTGGGGGAAATGGTCACTTCTCTAGGGAGTGCCCGAGTAAGAACGTGGGAACCGGGTCGAGGCGGAACAATTAAGGATTCCGTCAGCAGCCAAGGGCGCTATCAACGGGGTCGGGAGTGAACCGGGAACAACCTCAGCGGCAGCAACAGACTTTTCGCCCGAGACTTCCCGCCCAAGCTAGAGCGTACGCCATGAGTCAGAAGCAGCCCAGAATTGAGAAATGGAGTCACGAGAATGGAAACTTGGCAGGTATAGGCGAAATCCTCGATACCCCCATTGTTGTGCTGTTTGACACGGGCGCATCGCATTCTTTTATATCCGAATTATGTGTGCATACCTTGATCTTGCCTGTTAGAATATCTGAACATAGAATGATGGTGTCCTCACCAGTAGGAGGGATAGTAGAGATTTCCCAAACTTGCTCGAACGTAGAGATTGTACTAGGAGAACTTAAGTTAGTCGCTCACGATCTGCAAGTTATGGCGATGGGAGATATCGACATAATCCTAGGAATGGACTGGTTGACCGCGAACTTTGCGACGATTCGTTGTAAGGAGAGGCAGATATCCCTACAAGCTCCGGGTAAGGAATCCATCGTGTACCACGGAATATCGATGAACCGGCGAACCGCCATAATCTCCGCGCTACAAGCCACCGCCATGATGAAGAAAGGACGTCCTGCCTACCTCGTCTATCTCCATGGAGAGGAGGAGGAAAAGAAGATAGAAGACGTCGCTGTTGTGCGAAATTTTACTGATGTTTTTCCCAAAGTGTTACCTGGACCGCCACCGGATCGACAATTGGAATTCACAATCGACCTCGAACCTGGAGCCGCACCTGTATCCAAGGCACTGTACCGAATGGCGCCTAAGGAATTGGAGGAACTCAAGATACAATTACATGAGCTCATGGACCTAGGTTTTGTTAGGCCTAGTGTCTCGCCGTGGGGCGCACCGGTGCTCTACGTTAAGAAGAAGGACGGGTCAATGAGAATGTGTATCGACTATAGAGAGTTGAACAAATTGACCCTCAAGAACAAGTACCCACTGCCGAGGATAGACGACCTGTTCGATCAACTCCGAGGAGCCAGCGTGTTTTCAAAGATGGACTTAAAGTCCGGATACCACCAGCTGAGAGTTCGAAAGGAGGATATACCGCATTCCGTACAAGATATGGTCACTATGAGTTTGTAGTGATGCCGTTCGGTCTAACGAATGCCCCAGCAGTATTTATGGACTTGATGAACCGGGTATTTAACCCATACCTGGATAAATTCGTCCTAGTATTCATAGATGGCATTCTAGTCTACTCGAAGAATGAGAAGGAGCACGCAGAACATCTACAAATCGCGTTAGAAACGTTGAGGGCCGAGAAGCTATACGCCAAATTCAGCAAGTGTGAATTCTGGCTGAAGGAGGTGAACTTTCTAGGACACATTGTGTCTGCAGAAGGAATCCGAGTAGACCCCGCCAAGGTTGAGGCGGTACAACAATGGAAGTCGCCTTCGATACCGAACGAGATTCAGAGTTTCCTGGGCTTGGCAGGATACTACCGAAGGTTCATAGAAGGATTCTCCAAGATAGCGAGACCGATGACCCAACAGCTCAAGAAAGGAGTCAAAGTAAACTGGACGCCGGAGTGTGAAGCGAGCTTTCAACTCTTGAAGGAGAAATTGACCACCGCACCAGTGTTGGCTGCGCCAGAGCTTGGAGTGAACTACATAGTCTACATTGACGCTTCGAAGGTTGGATTAGGATGCGTGTTGATGCAAAACAACAAGGTGATCGCCTACGCGTCACGACAATTTTAAACCACACGAGTTGAACTACCCAACCCATGATTTGGAGTTAGCAGCAGTAGTGCATGCCCTAAAGATTTGGAGGCACCATCTCTACGGAGTTAGGTGTGAAATCTTTACGGACCATAAGAGTTTGAAGTACTTCTTCGAGCAGAAGGACCTGAACATGCGACAACGAAGGTGGCTCGAGCTGGTAAAGGACTACGATTGTGACATCAACTACCACCCTGGCAAGGCAAATGTAGTGGCAGATGCTTTGAGCCGTAGAGACCATTCGCAGCTCGCTACTTTTCTGACAGAAGAGGAAAGTTTGATACGAGAGTTGCGTTGCGAATAGAAGTGGTAAGGGTACCTGAAACCGTGGAGGGCCGAAACACCGCCTTAGTAGTAAAGCCTAATCTAAGGACGAGGATCGTTGCAGCACAACGGATGGAAGCGAAGTTTGAGGAGATTCGAGTCGAAGTAAGAACCGGTGAATCCAGAGGTTTTAGTGAAGCTTCCGAAAATGCCCTCATCTTTAAAGGGAGACTGTGCATGCCGAACGACGAGGGACTCAAGAACGAGATCATGAGCAAAGCTCACGAGAGTCCATACACTGCTCACCCGGGGAGTACAAAGATGTACCAGGATCTGAAGAAGTCCTTTTGGTGGAATGGCATGAAGAGGGATGTCGCGGCATTTGTGGAGCACTGCTTAGCCTGCCAACAGGTGAAGGCCTTACATCAACGACCGTATGGTAAGTTACAACCGCTAGAGATACCCGAGTGGAAATGGGGGCACATCGCCATGGATTTCGTGACGAAATGGGGGCATATCGCCATGATTATAGATCGACTTACCAAGAGTGCGCACTTCATACCGATTCCTATAACCCATGGATCGGACAGGCTAGCTCGGATCTACATACAAGAGATCGTGCGATTACATGGAGTCCCAGTGACGATTACGTCTGATCGTGACCCGAAGTTCACTTCAAAGTTTTGGATTAGGATGTAACAAATTTCTTTTAAGAGTGGTAGGATGTAACATCCCGAAATTTCGAACCCTAATTTTAGTGCCGTAAAATTCTTATTGATGACGTGGGAGACGTGAATTAATTGATGAATGAATGAATTGCATGAGTTCTTATGACCAAGTTGTGTCTAGGGTTGCGTTGGAGTTTGAAAAGTCAAACTTGATGAGTATATGACGCGGCTTATGAATATTTGAATTAAAGGTGAAATTATGTGGTGAATTATTTGTTTAAGGATGAGTGAGATTTTTAGGATATTTCCATAAATACTATAACCACATTATTTGAAATTTTCGACCCCTTCACATTATTGGAGAGAAATCCTAATTCTTCCGGATTTAATTTAATTCTTAGGATAATTATCCAAATTAAATCCAAAACCCAATTATTCTCTATTTCTTAATGAGAAAAATCGACACCCTATTAATTCTAGGTGATTTTCGAAAATCACCTATTTTTGGGAAGGAGGAATTATTTTATATGTTTAATTGATCCCTTATTGATTTCCTTCCATACCTAAAATTAAATATTCTAGCAAATCTTACCATACCTCAAGGAGATCTTGCCAAATCTTATTTTAATAAATATTTAAAATCCATTCCTTATGGGAGAATCCAATTACACGCCTATTTCAAATTTTAGGTGGGAGATTTATTATTTTATTTTGCTCCGTGATATTTTATTCTATTCCGAAAAATATACCAATCAAAATCTTGGCTAAATAGATAGCCTAGGATTTTTGAAAATCCCTAGCTTGAAAAACCATATTCACGCCATTTTTTATTCTTCCTCTCTACTTCACAATATTTGTTTTATTTAATTGTGTAGAATCAAATCTTCCCAAATATTCTATTTAATTACCTAAATATTTTATTGAACCCTATAAATAAGAGCAAAACCTAACCCCAGCCTCAAAAAAATCGCCCCCCTCACCCCATTGCACACACCACTCCCTCTCTTCTCTCTCTCTCTCTCAATTTTCTTCTATAATTCTTCATCTTTTGAGAAGAGTTAGAGTTTGAGCCTCAAGATTTTTGAAGAATCAAGTCTCTACTTTGTTTCTACCGTTCGTTTTGACAAGAAAAGGTACCTATATATTAATCTTTCTTCATCTAACCGATTAATCGGTATTCTTGAACCCCTCCATGCATCTAGATTGAGTGAAACTGGGTTAAATGGGATATGGAAAATATGTGTGCGTGTGTGTATGTGTGACATGCGAATGACGCTTGTGTGGCATAAGTTGATGTTAGATCCAAGTTTGATGAGTGAATAAACATATATGATGAATATGTCTTGTTTTGATTGATAAATGTAAACTGGATCGGTGGGAAAAAGGGGAAGCGTTGAGACATGCATGATTTAGGATTTTATGTTGAAACTGATTCGTGATATGTGCCTATGTGATTATAAGGTGAAACCTCGGTTGCGAAGCCGGATAACGAAAGAGAGAAACGTACTTGAAATCTAAGCAGTCGAGGTGGACTTTATTCTTAAACTCTTTTATGTTGAAAATTTATAAATGTGGAGAGATAAGGGTGGTTTAAACTGTTATACCATGCTTGTGATTATTTGTGATAATGTTGTGTGCCTGATGCCCAATTTGAGAGTTCGCTCCATTGGGCTATAGGGCTATGAATATGTATAAACGAATTCGGGTCTGAGTAGGACCGCAAACCCACCAGGCTAGTGTACACGGTGGGATCGGGAGCAGTCATTGCTAGTCGGCCGGTCTCGTGGACAAAAAGTGTGGCCACACTTTCGTCGCACCATGGAAATGTTGTGATTGTGGAAATTGATGAGGAAATTGGGGAGTTGTTTGACTGGCCAGTCTAAGAAAATATTTTTGTGATACTCGATGATATTTATTTTGATAATTGTAAAACTCGAGTTCACTATGGTAAGGGTGGCATAACTAATAAAATATTTTGGCAACGAGTTCACTGGGTATTTCAAAATACTCAGCTATGCATGTGTTTTCCTTATGTGCAGGTTGAACGGCGACGAGCGGTGGCGGGTGTTGAGCACATTAATAAAATAAGATGGATATTTTGAACTTTGAGTGTAGTTGTGTCTTCATACATAGCTTCACTTTCTCATGGTTGCTTCCGCTGAATTTTTTAAACTTGTTAGTATTATTTGGCTATTTTGAACTTGTTCCCTTTGGTTTAGAAGATTGTGACATATTGTGGTTTTGTTGAATTTATGTCGAACCCTTGATTTTTTATCATAGTTTATGGTATCTATTCTTCATTGATTTTCTAGGTTAAACTGTTGACTTATTGCTTTGATAGTTCGTTTAATACCTTAGTCAAATCTCTTTAAATGAAACCCTAGCCTATGTTTTTATTGCTTTTAAGTCCGTTTTGGTAGCAGTCTCCGTATTTATTATTCCCTAGAAATCCGGGCTGTTACATTCATAGTTGAGTCATTTTTCCATTTCGGGAAGTTTCTTCATAAGTGAGGCATTTCCATATATGGTAACTTTTTTCTCTTTCTTACTTTACTCTCTCTTACTTTATTCTCTCTACTTTATTCACTTTATACTTTATTTTCACTACCTTTTCCTCTCTCTTACTTTTTTATCTATTTATTTAACATACCCAACATTCATTTCTAAAAGTCTGTTCCGAAAAGTACCGCCTCAACTATGAAGAAACGGAGGGAGTAACGAAACCAGCATCTTCTAGCTATTAATTACCATTACTCAAGATATCGAGTTTAATTGATAAATCGAAGTAGTGTTTAACTAATAATGCATACCAAATGTTACATACATAATTAAGAAATACTCCTTCCGTCCCTGAATAAGAGTTACTAATTTCCATTTTGGTCCGTCCCCAATTAAGAGTAGCACTACATTTTTACCATAAATGGTAAGTAGGTCCCACATTCCACTAACTCAATTCACTCACATTTTATTATAAAACCAATTTAAAAGTGAGTCCCACATTCCACTAACTTTTTCAACCAACTTTTCTTTACATTTCTTAAAACCCGTGCCCGGTCAAAGTGCTACTCTTAATGAGGGACGGAGGGAGTATAAATTGCCGAGACAATATCTTTTAGTAGATAGCATTACAGAAATGTCTATTCATTAGATCCTATCCAATGTTGTACTAGAACACAGTCATTAGTTTCTTTAGGTAAGAAAACTTTTTGTACTGAAATGCAACCTTTCGCGATAGGTAGCCAACGCCTATCTCGATTGTGAAACTTTTCTCTTCTGCGCTAGTTGAGTCACCTACTGTGATGACCTGTTCAGCCTACGGTATAGAAGCCTTAGACTCGTTTGTTTAATATATGTTTAATATATGTTTAATAGTGTTACTTTTATCTCCTTTAGGGGAGAAATGGATACTCGTTCAAGACTTGCACAATCACTATGCACTCTTGAAACATGCTTTAAGTATACTAACCATAACAGACTTACCTCCTAGTGATAAACATAGATTTTGCATACTTTTAAAACCTAGATTTGGCTTGTTTTGAATCTTATATGTGCGTAATACGTTTTGTAATTGCATATTTTATACAAATTGGTGTTTTGGAGTGTTTTGTAAGAAATGTATAAAATATACTTACAGAAAGGCAGAAAATGGTTGAAATTGAAGATCAGAGGATTCAAGCCCTCTCAGCAGTCCGCTAAATCCTAAACTCAAAGTAAGCGGCCATCAAATGCGCCAGTAGCCCGTTGCAGAAGCGCAAGAGCCAGACCTCTCTCCTAACGGTTAGTCGAGACACGGTCAACAGTCTGCCGAGATCGCCACGAAATTTCCAAAGAGCAATGAGCAGCCCAATGACACACAGTCAGTGGTCCGCTGAGTTTGAGTGGCACATGCATTTAGCCCTAATTCCCCCAAGACTTGCGTTTTCAATCTGAAGTTGTTACCTAATCGGAGAATGAGCCTCTAAGTCTATAAATACTTCCCATGGTGTTTCATTACAAGGGTTCAGAAAAATAATCTCCAAGATCCAAAAATATCACTCCATATTTTATCATTCATCATTCACAATTGGAGATTAGAGTAAGGCGAGAGAGAAGTCTTAAAGCTTCAAGATTCGACTCCTTGGGTTTATATCTTTTGATTGTTTTAATGTTTATTTCTTTTAGTATGGATTTTGTTATCTCGTCTAAGGGTAACTAATTTGTTTGAATTCTAGGGATTGGGAGTATCTTTTCATGTTTAAATAAATTCCATTTTTTAAAATCCGACACTATTATTTATTTTTTTCAATTCTATGGGACATGCTTCTGGTTGATTAACAAACAGCATAAGATGATTTGATGACACGTGGGAGAATTAAGAGAACATCCATATGGTAGATTAGAATTAACACTATATTGAATTTCCCAAAAAGGTACACCTAAGAGTCAGGGCATTGGCAGACCTACATGGAGGCTTGGGGGTTCCATAGAGCGCCCAACTTTTGTACATTTGACTATATATATTAGGTTCACATAAAATACCTATAGATTTATTAGCTCAAGTGGTTGGCACTCTAGGCTTCCATTCAGGAGAGTCGAGTTCGCTTCCTGTGAAGACCATAATTCTTCTACAGTATTTATGTTTCCCATTCATAAAGTTCGTATTTTGTCAATACTTATCAATTTTTAAAAATACACTAGCTAAGAATGTTGACTCCTTTCAATGTCGATCTACTTTTAACGACAATAATCATATGTATCTCTAGCTATTGTCATCAACCTTATATTATTTATCATACACTATAATCTATATATCTCACAATTTCACTCATGTCATAACTACTTGTGGATACACATATCGAAAAATACCCTGCACTGTTAATAGTAATTTGGACCTCCATAGTTGAAATCATGTGTCCGCCTCTGAGTGGGGGTATTATAAGGGTTTAATTAATCCATTTGGAGCTACTAGATGAGATTGATAACCTTAATGTTATTAATCTACTATCACTGGTCAATGGGAATAATTAGGTTACTTGGCCTAGTAACCCCATAGTCGTGTTTTGAAATTATAATTGTGTATTTGATAAACTAAAGTTATGAATCATATCTTTGGAATTCTCTGATTTTATTTGAATATGAATCAATATTTACTTATTTTCTGTTAATTGTTTAGTTTACTTAGTTATTGCTTAATTTTAATTACTTCAAAACCCAAAACCAAAACAAAAATGAGCTTGGTTTTATAGTACTAGTAGAGCTAATTACCTACTCCATCTTACGTTTTAGTGTACCATTGAAGATGGTCTAAACATTAGATATGTTGCTAGTTACTTAATATATAAATGAGAACTTTGAAGGCTGAAGTGGAGAAAGGTTCTGTCACACCTCAGCCCCTACTTCACGGATATACTTGTAATAAATGATGAGTAAAGAAATCATATACTCCCTCGTCCCACGTTACTTGAGTCACTTCTTTTTCGCACTCGTTTTGAAAAAATAATAATAAATAGTTAAAGTGGAGATAAAGACTTAACTATATTATTCTCTTTCTTACTTTACTTTATCTCCACTTTAACTATTTATTATTATTTTTTCAAAACGAGTGCGAAAAAGAAGTGACTCAAGTAACGTGGGACGGAGGAAGTATTAATTACATCACTATCCAAATGCCATAATTACAAAAATCTCTCATGTATTAGGATTCAACACATTGAACCATAAACATCAAAAATCATAAAGAATTTCATATCCATACGCACATGCCTCTTTGTTCAATTTATTAATCTGTAACAAATCAAGCTGCCCGAGATTCCTCTATGACCCAAAGGTCCCTCTGTAATTGGACTCATAGGTCCCTCTATATTTGACCCGAACAACCCTATGTAATTGGACTCATAGGTTCTTCCATATTTGACCTAAAGGTCCTTCTGTTTTTGACCCGTAGGTCCCTCTGTATTTACAGATCTAGGACAAGACCGTCACATATCCTCTTTAATCATATGATTCATGTTCTTTCAATAATATCATATATAAAACATATCATCAAAATCATACACAACATATAAATAATCAATTTCATATTCATATGCATATGTTCCATGTTCTTTTTTATTATTCTGTGACGGATCAAGTCTGGTATCTGCCCGGGATTCCTCTATGACCCGAATGTCCCTCTGTAATTGGACTCATAGGTCCCTCTATATTTGACCCGAAGGTCCCTCTGTTTTCGACCCGTAGGTCTCTCTGTATTTTCAGATTCAGGGCAAGACCGTCACAGATCCTCTTTAATCATATGATTCATACACTTTCAACACCATGTGTAAATTATATCAGTTCTATCAACTACATATCCATATTATACTCTATTAATCATTCCAATACTGTATATAAATATATCATTTGCATCAATCATATATCCATATCATATTGCACTATATATTTCATATATTCACTCCAATGTAGCACATAACTACCAATAACATAAAATATGTAAAATTAAAAGTGTGATTTTATACACCTCATTCTGATGGATAATCTAACTGATCTCTTCTGATTCTGCTTTTGAAATTATAATCCTCAATCCTAACAGTGTATGTATGTGCATGAGTTATGCGCCTTCGGAAAACCATTCCACTCATTTTCTACAACTCTCGATTCTATGAAAAGTTAGTGTTGAAATATCATTCATATTCAACTTATGTTCACCAATGTTTACACGCCTTTAAATAGGCTTAGAGATACAATATTTAAGGTAAAGATTTACCCTAATTTGATAGCCTAATATATGGTAAAAGATATTCACAGAATCAATTCCCGATCTCCTTGATTTATTCTTCCTTGACTTGATCTCCTTTGATTTCTTTCCAACACTCCCCCTCAAGTTAAGTAAGGGGATCACCCATACTTAACTTGCCCAACACTTCACGAAAGCTCTTCGAGTCCACAGCTTTGGTAAGAATATCAGCTAGTTGATCCTCGGATCTGACAAATGGTAGTTCCACAATCTTTGCTTCTATGTTGTCCTTGATAAAGTGACGATCCACTTCAACATGTTTCGTCCTATCATGTTGCACCGGATTCTCAGATATACTAATCGCTGCCTTATTGTCGCAGAACAATTTGCAGGGCTTCTTGGGCATTAATTCCAACTCTGTCATTAGTTTCTTCAACCACAGAACTTCTGTCAATCCACTTTTGATACCTCGAAATTCTGCCTCAGCACTTGATAGAGCTACCACCTTCTGTTTTTTACTTCGCCAGGTGACTAGATTGCCCCCAACAAATGTGAAGTACCCTGCAGTCGACTTCCTATCATTTGGATTCCCGGCCCAATCAGCATCAGTGAATCCATGTACGTCCATATGTCCATGCTTCTCGAACATGACTCCATGACCAGGTGTCCCTTTCAAGTATCGAACAATCCGCAGAGCTGCTTCCCAATGGGCTACTTGAGGCTTGTGCATAAACTGGCTTACCACGCCAACTGCGTAGGCAATGTCAGGCCTGGTATGGGATAAGTAGATCAACTTCCCGACTAAGCGTTGATATCTTGCACGTTGAGTGGGTTCCGCCCCTTCTACTATCTGTAATCCGTGGTTTTGAGCCATTGGAGTATCGGGCGTTCTACAATCCAACATCTCGGTTTCTGCCAGTAAGTCAAGAACGTACTTCCTTTGATTAATAATGATTCCCTTCGGAGACCTTAGTACTTCTATTCCTAAGAAATACTTGAATAGTCCGAGATCTTTCATTTCAAATTCAGAAAATAAATTTCTCTTTAGCTGCTCAATTTCCTCTTCGTCATCGCCAGTGAGGATCATGTCGTCTACATAGATGATTAGACATGTGATCTTTTCTCCCCTCTTCTTCAAAAACAAAGTATGATCGGAGTTACTCTGTTTATACCCATACTTCTTCATTACCTCGGTGAACCTCCCAAACCAGGCCCTAGGCGACTGCTTCAACCCATACAACATCTTCTTAAGCTTACATACTCTCCCTCCTTCAAAATCTTCAGAAAAACCAGGAGGAGCCTCCATGTAGATTGGTTTAGGAAGTTCACCATGCAGGAATGCATTGGTGACGTCAAACTGATGTAACGGCCATTCCTTATTTGCTGCAACGGAAAATAGAACCCTGATTGTGCTCATCTTGGCAACTGGAGAGAAGGTCTCGGCATAATCAACCCCATAAGTTTGAGTGTATCCCTTGGCTACAAGCCTTGCCTTGTACCGCTCAATTCACCCATCTGGTCTTCTCTTTATGGTAAAGACCCATCTGCATCCCACTGTTCGTACACCTTCTGGTTTCAAGCACACTTCTCATGTCTTGCTTTTCATTAGTGCCTTCATTTATACCAACATCGCCTTCCTCCAATTTGCTATCTTCATAGCTTCTTCGGCAGTCTGGGGAATCTCTTCTTCCTCATATAGTATCTTGGCTTTCGCAAGATTTGTCACAGAGTATCTGCTCTTGGCTCCTATTCTCTCAGGACTGTATCGCTTTGGTGGAACCCCACGATTTATTCGTGAGGGAAGAATATACCGACCAGTGTCACCATCAATTGCGGTAATTTCATCTACACCAGAAATGTCAGAAGCAATAACTGTACTCTCAAGATCGGATCTAGGATTTACCTCGGATATCACTGGAGGAGAATTAGACTGAGATGTGGTTGACTGAGGAGGTTCCATAGTAGATGTGACCTGCTCGGCGGTGGCACTAGTTTGTTCTGTTGGTTCCGCCTCAGAGTTACTTGGCTGAGGTACCGACCAACTTTGGGGTCCACCTATACTCACATCTCTACTACACTCCCCCTGACCCCGAAGGTGGGTATGATAGAAATATTCACACTCAAGGAAGTTACAGTTAATGGTAGTAATTATTTTCCTAGAAGATGGATCATAACACCGATATCCCTTCTGATTAACTCCATACCCAAGAAAAACACATTTAATCGCACATGCAGAAAATTTTGTTCTCTCGTGTTTCGGAATATGCACATAGACAGAGCACCCAAAAATCTTAAGCGGAAGGGTGAGAGGTTCAGGAATTTTTGCCATTTTTGAAAGTACTTGGATGGGCGTTTTCATGTCAAGTATTTTTGTGGGAAGACGGTTAACAAGATATACTGAAGTAGCAACAGTTTCGGGCCAAAGGAATTTGGGGACGTTTGAGTCAAAATATAAGGCACGAGTTATCTCAAGAAGAATCTGATTTTTCCTTTCAGCAACCCCATTTTGTTCGGGTGTGTACGGGCAAGTTGTTTGATGAACTAACCCTTGTTTTTTAAAAAAATTTCCCATGTCTCCACTGACAAATTCCCTACTGTTATCTGACCTAAGGATAGAGATAGTTTTGTGAAACTGTGTCTGAATAATTTTAAAAAAGATGACAAATTTTTCAAACACTTCAGATTTATTTCTCAAAAAATACACCCAAGTCATTCTAGTGCAATCATCCACAAATAGCAAAACATATTTAAAACCATGATCACCAGTAATAGGCGCAGGGCCCCACACATCGGCATGAATAAGTAAAAAAATATCTTTAACACGCGTATCACTGGATTTAAAAGATTGTCTATGGTTTTTAGCCAAAACACAAGATTCACAAGAAATGTCTTTAAACTGAGAAAATTTTGAAAAAAGCAATTTAAAATAACCCGCAGAAGGATGTCCCACTCTTCGGTGCCACAGCCAAGCTTCCCTATCGGCAGATCTGTGAGCAAGCATCGCAGCGCCACCTTGGTGAGCTATCTCATCCACGTAATAGAGGCCTTGACGCTCAGTGCCACGCCCAATTATCCTCCTCGTCCTGATATCCTGTAAAACACAGAAATTTGGGTGCATCAATAGAGTACAATTTAGCTCCTTAGTCACATGACTAATGGACATTAACTTGTGAGACAATTTTGGCACATAAAGACAATTCGAGAGTTTCAAATTTGGAGAGATTTCAATAGTTCCACTCCCATTTACAGAAGTTAATTCACCGTCAGCAGTCTGTATTTGGTTTTTAGTTGATTCACTAAAGGTAGAAAAGTCATTCCTATCATATGTCATGGTATCTGTAGCCCCACAATAAAAAATCCACCCACTTTCAGCACTGTTTTGCACATTCTGGGCCATACAAGCAATATGAACATTTTCCAAGGGTGCAAAGTAATTATGGCTTAAAAAAGGGTTTTCTGAAATCCCGGGGTCCTTTTTCGAATTTTGCATATCCACAGGTTTTAATTGCACACTATTATTAGCATGGGGTACAGAATGCAAATTTCCAAGTTTCGAAGCGCATATACGCAAGTCATGGGGTAAAATCTGTAATATATCATTTCTGGGGGACTTAATTGAACTTTCAGAAATAGGATTAGGGTTAAGAAACCCCAATCCTTTACCTCCATGATTTTCGCCGCCTCCTCCTCTCTGAAACTCGGCTAATGCCGCTTCTCCTCTCCCGTTCTCTCCTTGCCGTCCGCGAGCGTCGGCGGCCTCTTGGTTGCCCGCTCCGGCGGCTAGAAACAGTCCTCCTCCACCGTCATTTATCCCGATTGCCAATCTTGCCTTGGCTTTCTGATTTTCGTCCCACCACTCCGGGAATCCGACGAGCAAGAAGCATGATTCTTTGGTATGCTTCTGTTTTCCACAATGAGAGCACCCAAGCTTCGATTTGTCTTGTTTGAACGGACGGCGGTTGGCGGTGGCTGGCGCACTGGAGCGTTGAGATGGGGCTCCACTTCGTTGCTGGTTTCGGGCAGCGAAGCCGAGACCTACGCCGCCTGATGATGAGGCGGAATCATTGATTGCACCGGTTGGATCTGTGATTGTTGCCGGCATAATTTTGAGCCGAGCAACTTCCCTTTTGACCATACCGTATGCGACCTCCGCTGAGGGCCAAGGAGTCTCCTTGAGAATGTCCCGTTTAATTGAGTCGTATCGCGGGTGGAGGCCGGTTAGGAATTTGAACAACCGTCGTGTTTCGCTGTACCGCCGGAACTGCCCGATCCCTTTGTCACAGCAATCAATGGGTTGATGTTGGCATCGATCCACGTCGATCCATGTCCCGTGTAAGTGCCGCCAATATGATTCGAGATCTTGTTCTCCTTGTGTGATTTGTCCTGCTTTCTCCTCCAGGTCGTAAAGCCGGTACGGATCAGCGGAGCTTTCGAACGTCACGGCCAAGCTTTCCCATAAAGCTTGGGCAGTTTGCTGATGGGCAAAGTCGATCATAATATCAGTTTCGATATTGTCCAATATCCATGAGAAAACGATCAAGTTTGTCTCCTCCCAATCCGTGTAACCGGCCGCCCCTGGTGGTGGTGGTGGTGGATTGCCGGTGATGTGCTTTAGCACCCTTCTACTTCCGATCTGAATTTTCATCAGTCGAGCCCACAACTGATAATTCATTCCGTTGAGCTTGACCGCAACAGTAACACTTTTGCTTACTCTCAATTTGGAGTCGTCTGTGTTTCTGGGTTTAACATCGTCGTCGTCTGCCATGGTTTGGTTTGGTTTTGGTTTGCCTTAACGGCGGCTGGGATTTTATTTTGGGGCTATGATGATTTTCTAAGCCTTACTCTGATGCCATGTTGAAATATCATTCTTATTCAACTTATGTTCACCAATGTTTACACGCCTTTAAATAGGCTTAGGGATACAATATTTAAGGTAAAGATTTACCCTAATTTGATAGCCTAATATATGATAAAAGATATTCACAGAATCAATTCCCAATCTCCTTGATCCATCTAACATGGATTAAAATATAATAGCCGACCTTACATGTTTTTCTTTTCTTTTAAATTAGAAAAGTGATGATTAAGAAAATTGGACACACGTACACCTATTATTGTGACACCTATCATTATTTCATTTGTATATTAATATTCCATGCACACACATGTTACCATTCTATTTTGCATATACTATTTTTTTGATTTAAATTATATGTACGCACTACATATCTACTTTACTACTTGCATGCATGTGATATACTACGTATATACACATAATAATTCAAAGAATTTTAGTGCTTCACTCAATTTACATGTTTATATATATATAAAATTTCTCACATATAAATATATGCTAACCATATTTAACCACAATCACCATTTATTAACATTATCCTATATAATACTCATTTAATATATATGTTATACTAAGACAATTTATTTACACATATGTAAAAGATAGCATAATTTGAGTCGGGATGTTACAATTCTTCCCCCCTTTAAGAATTTTGTCCGCAAAATTCATTATTATGCTCACATATCCAACAAAGCTATTGAATTAGAAACACAAATGAAAAACTTTTCTCAACTTCAAGGATTCACGCAAGTACCCACTCTATATACAAGTTCACAAAAATTCATTATCAATGGTACATGTGCTTCTCGTTTCATCAAACAAGATCAAATTATTTTCATGTGATACCATAAAACTATATAAAATACTTATATAATAAATAAATGGAAGCAAGGGTACTGATCCTTCACTCCCCAGTGACACATGCTCAAGAATGTCTATATTCCTGACTTGTCAAAAATGCAAATGCAACTTATGATAAACCTATTTCATATAATACGTACAGATGCAATTATCTCAATGAGATCATATCCCTGCTCTGATACCACTTAAACTGTCACACCTCAGCCTCTCTTTCACATATATACTTGTAATAAATAAATACCAATTTGAGTAATGAAATCATATATTAATTACATCACCATCCAAATGCCATAATTACAAAAAGCTCTCATGTATTAGGCTTCAACACATAGAATCATAAACATCAAATATCATAAATAATTTCATATCCATATGCACATGCCTCTCTGTTCACTTTATTATTCTGTGACAAATCAAGCCTGGTATCTGTCCGGGATTCCTCTATGACCCGAAGGTCCCTCTGTAATTGGACTCATAGGTCCCTCTATATTTGGTCCGAAGGTCCCTCTGTAATTGGAATCATAGGTCCTTCTATATTTGACCTGAAGGTCCTTCTGTTTTTGACCCGTAGGTCCCTCTGTATTTTCAGATCTAGGACAAGACCGTCACATATCCTCTTTAATCATATGATTCATGTTCTTTCAATAATATCATATATAAAACATATCATCAAAATCATACACAACATATAAATAATCAATTTCATATTCATGTGTATATGTTCCATGTTCCTTTTTATTATTCTGTGACGGATCAAGTTTGGTATCTGCCCGGGATTCCTCTATGACCCGAATGTCCCTCTGTAATTGGACTCATAGGTCCCTCTATATTTGACTCGAAGGTCCCTCTGTTTTCGACCCGTAGGTCCCTCTGTATTTTCAGATCTAGGGCAAGACCGTCACAGATCCTTTTTAATCATATGATTCATACACTTTTAACACCATGTGTAAAATATATTAGTTCTATCAACTACATATCCATATTATACTCAATTAATACTTCCAATACTGTATATAAATATATCATTTGCACCAATCATATATCCATATCATATTCCACTCTATATTTCAAATATTCACTCCAATGTAGCACATAACAACCAACAACATAACATATGTAAAATTAAAAGTGTGATTTATACACACCTCATTTTGATGGATAATCTAACTGACCTCTTGATTTTTCTTTTTGATGCACTATTTATTAGCACTAAAAATACCTGCAAGTATACATGGTAGATCTAGTATAGCTAAAGGTCGGTAAAGGGATATCGAACACGAGGAATAAATTTATAGACTGTCTACCACATACTCAGTCCCATATACTATTTGGACACTGACTCGGCTTATTTTAACACTAGTTTTACCCGCAAGTGTACGTGGACAGTGTAGCAATTAGCAAGCAAGAGTATCATATCCCACAGAGACAAATTTGTATCAACTTAACTACCACGAACAAATGTTGACTACTATCTAGAGAATCAGGAAATTATTGGTTTTTTCTAACACTAATAAAAGCATATAGTAAGTAAATAAACAAGTAAAAGCAAATAAACACGGAGTGAAAAGATAATATGGGAAAAATTGTAGAACTCAAGGATCTAATGCACAATTCCAAGTTCTTATCCAATCAAATTGCCTTACCTTTGGGTGTCTCTAGAGTTACTAAGTCGACCACATATATAGATTAAACCCCCTCCCGAGGTGAGAAACCTGTAGATTAGGTGCTAGGATTGAAGTCCACTTCTAATCCTAAAATCCCTAACTCCCAAAAGCTCGATTAGGTCAAAGATCCCACTCAAGACCTCAACTCTCCCGAGTTTTATTGCATTAAGGTGTGAATTATTCTTATTTCCTGATAAATTATTTCATCTCCCGATTAATCTAATTAATTCTACACAATCAAGTGGTGATGAAGCAATTGAAATGAATAAACCCAAGAATAATCAAATAACTACAAGAGCAAGGTAAGAACAAAATTAATTGGATAAAAACTATGAAATAAATGCATCATCACCAAGAATTCTACAAGAAATGTTTAGCTACTCATGTTCTTCACAAAAACCATGTTCGAAACAAAGAATTGAATGAAAGACATAAGAGATGGATACTAAGAACTCATGTGGAATGAATCTAGGAATGAAGTCTTCAATCTTCAATTGTCTCTCTCAGAGTGTTCTTGGAGGTCCGTGTGAGTGTTGGAGGCGGTAAGTGTAGAATGATTCTCATCGAATGCAACCCTAGCCTTTTTCTCATGATTTTTCCGTCAAAAATCGCGTTTTCAGAAGTCAAACCAGTCAAACTGACTTACCCGTCCGGGTAGGATATTTGTGCTGGAAATCCACTCAGCCGGGTGTCGTTTTTCGACCCTTCTCTGACCCATATATGCTGATTCCATCTTACCCGGTCGGATATGATTTTTCAACTATAAATTCACCGGGCCGGGTGTATTCTTTGATGGCTCTGCTTCCTCCTCTGCACAAACGGCCGAATTTTTGCCTTTTTTTCATCTATTTATCCTAGAACACTCAACAAACACATGAAACTCCAAAATATAGGATAATTGGCTGGAAATAGACAATTGAAGCATCAAAACTCAACATTAAGCACCTCAACTGACCAATTAAACCGACTAAAACATGAGTTTATCAACTCCCCCAAACTTGAAACCTTATTTTTCTGCAAATAAGAAGAAGAAGATCACGACAATAAACTCATACAAGAGGTGAAATTGGGCTTTGCTTCAAATATGAATTAAAAAAGGCAGTAGCATGGAAGTATGCAAAGATCAATTAAACATTACCTTGAGTTACTGTCTCGTGTATCACTTGGTTACGATTCCCAAACAAAAACCATTTCCCATACAAATCTCAGATAAGTACAACTTTGTCGAACTTCTTCCTCCCTTCCAAATCCCACTTATTTAAAAACTCAACCAAAAACTCCTCTAGACTTCGTCTAGCTTATGCCTCCACAAATTATTTGATTTTTTTTCCCTAGACTTCGTCTAGCTTATACCTCCCTTATTTTCGTACAACGCCCCATATGTGCTTCTATGTTTGTAGACTTATCACAATTAATCAACAATCGACACTTTTTAGGCTTGGAGGGCTGACTAAGGATTAAGACAAAATATCTACACTTGTGAAGGAAAAATCAAAGAATGCCTAACGTCATCTCCTAAATTCAAATTCACTATGTAGACTTAAAAATGATTAGGAGCAAGTTCTAGAAATAACAAGTACTTGATAAAATCACACACAAACGAATGTTTGGCTCAAATCTCACTGGGAATTGGCATTGAACAAGTAAACAAGAAATTCACTCAAAAGCAAATCATAACCAATTAAGCATATTCCCGCCATTTTTACAAAGCATTTTTTAGACAACAAAAGAAATCATCATAAGCGCCCAAAAATAAACACCTCACAGTATGGATAAGTATACGATCATTACATCCCCATATTCAAGTCCCACAGGAGGGACATTGATAAGTCGTATTCTAAGCCTTGGTTACTGGTCAGTATGTCGTGAAATACATGTATTATCTGCAAAACAGTTGCTAAAGTGTGCAGGATTGAAGGATCCAAGTCAGTAGGTGACGATTCGGGTGACGCAAGTGAAAAGGGCACTAGAAGGGTGCGATACTGACCAGAATGCATGCCAGAGAAAAGGCTCGAGATGGAGAAGGAGGATAGCTGGGATGATCATTGACAAGGGCAAAAAGGTCAAAGTGCGGGAGAAGTCTACCCTAAAAGCAAGGGCAAGCCTCCCTATAAAAGAAGCCACTTGGAGAGAGAGAAAGGGAGCGCAGTTCGGTTCGGAGTTTGACAAACACACTTAGTAGAATTCTCTCTAGAAGATCCATCTTTCAGCATTATCTTACCTCTCGTTCCTCGCCACAGCTATGGTCACTTGACGTCCAAGAGTCTGCCGGAGAAGTCATCAGTTCGCCTTTCCAGCCAGTTATCGCAGTAGTATAGTAGTATCATCGCCCGGAGTGGCAAAAACAATCTTAATCGCTTTCTTAGTTTAAAGTTTACTTTTGTTCATTGCTAGTTATTTGCAAACACTCATTGCTGTTGCTCTTTTGAAGTACCTTGTTAATTTCCAGCTTTTACATTATGAAGTTTCTATTTCGCATGTCACTTTGGTTCGAGTTTGCTTCATTATGCCTAGGAAAATTAGATTTAGTCATTGCTTTCAATTTCTAAGTTTTATTTCTCGTCGAGAGCAGTTGATTCGAAGTTGTAGCTAAGTTAGTGAAGTTTTCGTGCATGAGTTTCTTTTCTGCGCCGTGATTACCACCTTGCATGTCAGTCAGTAGAAGTAAAAGTTGCAGTTACCGTTTAATTCAAGTTTAAGCATTTTAATCGATGGGTCTTAAGTTTGAATTCATGAATCTGAAGTTTAGTTATGGTGTCTGTGTTCATATGATTTTTGTCAATACTTGGTGAAGAAGAAAACGTCAAAATCAACTTTAGTTTGAACCACTTTTACTTTTAAGTTACTTTTTACTTTTGTTCCCTACTTTTCAGAGGTACTATCCAGACTTGTCAGAAGCCCCCAGCCATCAGATACACCTTGTTTTCTAACTTTCCTCTTTTAGTAACTGTCTACTTTCCGTATGTCTCTGATACACCTTGCCCCCTACTTTCACGAACACTCCCATATGTCTGTTATTTTTCCGCCTACTAGTCAGTAGAGTACTTCCTTATTTCCTGTCTAGGTAAAATCTCAACCCAAGCGTGGTAGCTAACCAAACACCCAGGAAAGTCACCACAGTTATCTAAACGTGTCCATCCTCGTGGGATTCGACCCTTACCTCCGCTATACTAATCAGTAGAAGTGGGTTGAGGAAATTTGTTGAAGTCAGGTCTCAGTCGTCGTATCAACGACTCAGCTGGGTCGTGAATCTCTTCCTGATCAGTTGGATACACTCCAATTCCATATGCGAAACCATCGAGGACCAGGAACTGGCCACAACAAAATGGCGCCGTTGCCGGGGATGGATGGCGTTCATACCTGTTATTGTGTGTGATCTTTTTGGTGTACATACTGTTTATAATTTTTCTTTTCTTTTCGTTTTCAGTTTATGAGAAGTGGCTCGGCTCCTGGCCAGTGGAGACCAAGGATACTTCCCAGAGGAACAATACTCGTTACTACTCGTTCTGGCCTGTCGACAGCACTGTCCGACCTAGGCACGAGTAGCGACGAAGAAAAAGAGGAGCTAGAGTACCAGCTCCCGGAGATCCCACCCCAACCAGTAAGGACATTAGTGAGGATGGCTGACCATGGTGAGGATGATCCCGAGCTCGCGACACTTACCGCACATGCCGACGGAGATCCCCCACAAGCCATAGTGGTCACCCCAGGCCAGACCGCCTGTGATGTGAAACCCCACGTGATTGCAATTCTACCGACTTACTGTGGGAAGAGTTATGAAGGACCCTACGAATTGTTAAATGAGTTCTGCAAAATCTGTAAGGCACAGAGGCGGCCAGCAGGAGCGAGCGAGGACGATTACAGATTGAAGGCCCTGCCTTTTGTCCTAAAAGGAGAGGCCAACACTTGGTTCATGCGCCTGCCAGCCGACTCTATCAATACATGGGCCGACTTCAAGTCAGTATTCCTCGCTGAATTTTTCCCGTCTACAAAGACAAGTGCATTAAAGAGGAAAATATCGTGCATAAGGCAAGAGTATGATGAAACCCTGAGCGAGTACTGGGAGAAGTATATGAGCCTTCTGGAGTCATGCCCCAACCATCGCATGAAGGAGATAGAGGTGCACCACACCTTCTATGAGGGGATGAACAAAGAAACCAAGGATCTGGCAAATTCATCGTCTGGAGGTGATTTCACCCAGTTGAGAGTGAGTGAAGCCAAAAAGGTGCTACGCAAGCTTTTGAATGCGAAGAAGACGTACGATAACGCGAGAGATGGGTACAACAGAGAAAGGGTAGCGAGTGCTTCGGCTACTGACCAGGAGGAACGGATGGACTTGAAGATGGAGGAATTAAAGAAGGAACTGCTGACTGCAATCAAACAGAACACTCCACCACCTTCTCCAACTGGAGGCCAGGAAGCCCCAGCACTACCGTATGATCAGCCGGACGACTCGCCGGATGTGGAGCAAGCGAATGCCGCAGGTTACTACAATTCCAACGGCAATTGGATTCCGGGGAAACAAAGAGATGCACCGTGGAGGGACCACCAAAATTTCCGATGGGGAGATGGAAACCAAAATCAGAACCAAAATAAGAACCAAAATCAGGCTCCAATTCAACCCAACCCCCAACCGAACCAATATCCCAACCGCGGACCAACAAACCTTGACTACCAATCTAACTGGGTAGGAAGAAACCAGCATACTCAAAACCAAAACTCTCAAAACCAGAACCCGAACCCTACCTATGTGCCACCCCATCAGCGAAACTACCAAAACCAAAACCAAAACCAGAACCAGAACCAATTTAACCCAGGGCCTCAACATAACACCCACCACCAAAACCAAAGTCAGTACCAGCAAAACCACGACCAGTATAACCCTCCTGCCCAGTATAACCAGTACCCACCGAACCAAAACCAACAAAATTTCTCAGGCTACCAGTCAAACCCACCACCTCAGTATAACCAGCATCAGAGCTCGAACCAATTCCATCACCCAAACAGGTCGAGGAGGTCTATGGAGGACATGATGGGAGAGATGCTTGCCTCACAGCAAAGCATTAAAAATGACTTGCAATCCAGTAATGAAATAATGCAAGGAATGCAAAGTGCCCAGAAGGAGCATAGGGCAAATATGGATATGATGAACAGGCAGTTGGCCCAGCTCGCTAACTCAGTGGGCGAAATGAAGGGAAACTCCCATCTACAGTCCATATACCGGAAAAGGCAAATGTGAGCAAGATTACACTGCGGTCGGGAACAGCTTACAACGGACCTCAGCTTAAGAACCCTGTCGGGGAGTCAAGTGGAGAAGGGGTGCTGAGCGACGTCATTCCAGCAGAAGAGCTAACGAGACCTCTGCCTCAGATGGAGGATCCGTTTTTTCTAAACAAGAAGCCTACCGTGGAAGAAAAGGAGGGAGAAACACAACCTGGGAATGAGCAACCGGGAGGGGTAATACCCACATCAGACCCGCGAACCCGGGAGGCACAAACGGGAAATCCAAACGGGAAATCCACAAGGATTGACTGGAGAGGCTAAGGGAGAAAAACCGTTTCCATACCGGTTTGTGACGAAAAGGAAGAAGGAAAACCCGGTGGATTTCATGTCGATCTTTGGGAAGCTGGATGTCACTATACCATTCCTCCAAGCCGTGAGACTGCCCCCTCTGGGGAAGTTTATAAAGGAGTTTATAGCCGGGAAGGCCCAGGAAGATGGAAAGATCATGGTGGAGGGAATAGCATCGGCCATTTTACAGGAGAAGCTACCACCCAAGAGAGCCGACCCAGATATGTTTACCCTACCCATACGATTAGAGATGTGAAAATCGAGCATGCAATGTGTGATTTGGGAGCATCTATCAATGTTATGTCGCTATCCATTTATAATCGGTTAAAAGGGGTAAAATTGTCAAATACTAGGGTGTTAATCCAATTGGCTGATAGGTCGTGTATTAACCCTGAGGGTGTGTTAGAAAATGTGCTGGTCAGGATACAGAACTTTACTTATCCCGCTGATTTTTATGTCATTAAAATGAGTGAACCAGAAGCTAGGGAGTCTAGCGGGATATTGTTAGGAAGACCATTTTTAAGAACGGCTAAGACAATTGTGGATATGGCCGAAGGGACAATATGCATTGACTTTAATGGTGAGAAATTTGTCTTTGACATCAACGAAGCCATGAAGAGACCTATAGACTCTGAAAATCTATGTTATGTTGATGTAATTGACCCCCTAGTCCAAGATTTTCTTGAGACCGAATTATTGCAGGAAAAACTCCAAGCCTTGGATGTCTATGCCCAAGCTGATGTGGAAGCAGCCGCATGGTGTGATCTGATCAGTAGCCGAGGGTTGACTGACGAAGAGATCGAGGAAGCAATTATGGAATTCTGTCAGAAGTCAGAGCTAGCAGGATCCGTAGGGGCCGTGGTACCGGCCAGTAGGGAGGAAAAATCAGATGCTGAACAGGAACAAGAGGAGGATTCAGAGAAGAACCCTTTACCTACAGACACACTACCCCCGCAATTGGAGTTGAAAAAATTGCCAGCAAACCTTAAGTATGCCTACCTAGGGGAGGAAGACTCATTCCCCGTAATCATCAACAACGGATTGACTGAACAACAAGAGGCAAGACTACTGACCGTGCTGAGCAAAAACAAGAAGGCTATTGGATGGAGCCTTACGGACCTGGTAGGTATAAGCCCGGACGTCTGCATGCACCACATTAGGCTAGAGGATGGAGCCAAGGTGCATAGGGACTCTCAAAGAAAGGTGAACCCAAACATGCAAGAAGAGATACTGAAGGAAATCTTGAAGTTGCTCTCACTGGGCATTATATACTCGGTGCCAGACAGTGAATGGGTTAGCCCAATCCATATGGTCCCCAAGAAGTCAGGGATCCAGGTGATTAAAAATGAGAGGAATGAACTAGTGCCCACCAGACTAGTTACTGGTTGGCGGATGTGTATAGATTACCGAAAGCTGAACGCTGCAACCAGGAAGGACCACTTCCCCCTGCCATTCATAGACCAAATGCTGGAGCGACTGGCTGGGAGGAAGTATTTCTGCTTTTTGGATGGGTACAGTGGATACTTTCAAATCTATGTGAACCCGGAGGACCAGGATAAGACCACATTCACGTGCCCATTTGGAACCTATGCGTATAGGCGTATGCCATTTGGCCTATGCAACGCCCCTGGTACTTTCCAGCGGTGCATGATGAACATATTCTCGGACTTGATTGAAGATTGTATAGAGATCTTCATGGATGATTTCACCGTCTATGGAGACACTTTCGACTCGTGCTTGCAACATTTGGATATGGTGCTAGGAAGGTGTCAAGCAAAGAGTCTGGTCTTGAACTTTGAGAAATGCCACTTTATGGTTACAGAAGGAATTGTCCTAGGACACGTGGTGTCAGAAAAAGGAATTCAGGTGGATCAAGCTAAGGTGGATGTCATATCCAAACTACCCTTCCCTACTGATCAGAAAGGAATAAGAGGTTTCCTTGGCCATGCGGGGTTTTATCGAAGATTTATCAAGGATTTCGCCAAGATTGCCCAACCACTCACCAGGCTTCTCCAAAACGAGGTGGAATTCATCTTTGATGAGCATTGCAAGACTGCTTTCAACCTCCTTAAGGAAAAATTGATTTATGCACCAATTATTCAGGCTCCTGACTGGGATCACCCCTTCGAGGTGATGTGCGATGCTAGTGACTATGCAGTGGGGGCCGTGCTGGGTCAGAAGATAGACGGAAAAAGGTACGTGATATTCTATGCATCAAAAACCCTGAATCAAGCCCAACGGAATTATGACACCACCGAGAAGGAGATGTTGGCGGTTGTCTATTCGTTCCAGAAGTTCAGGCAGTACCTACTGGGATCCAGAGTCATCGTCTATACTGATCATGCGGCGATCAAGTATCTCATTGCGAAGAAGGAGTCAAAGCCTCGACTAATCAGATGGGTGCTGCTTTTACAAGAATTCGACTGGGAGGTAGAAGACAAGAAGGGAGTCGAGAACAAGGTAGCGGACCACTTGAGCAGAATAATACAAGAAGGGAACAATGAAGATGTAAGGGATCGATTCCCGGAAGAGCATTTATGTGAAGTAATTTTCTCCGCAAGGAAGATCAATTGGGAAGAAGTGATGAGACTTACTGGTCAGGACGCAACAACCAAGGGTAAGGAGAAAGTGGGACAGGAACCCTGGTATGCGGACTTGGCAAACTACTTGGTAACAGGAGAGCTGCCAATGGTGCCAAACGTAACAAAGGCTTAGAGGATAAAGATCAAGAGCGAGGCAAGGTATTATTTCTGGGACGACCCGTACTTGTGGAAGGCAGGAGCAGACCAGGTCATTAGAAGATGTGCTCCTGACTGGGAGCAACAGGATGTACTGACGCATTGCCACTCCTTGGCATGTGGAGGGCATTTCGGACCTAGGAAGACTGCTAGAAAAGTACTAGATAGCGGATTCTACTGGCCAACCCTGAATAGAGATGCATACGAGTTCTGCAAGGGTCGTGACCGTTGCCAACTGACCGGTGGAATTTCCGCAAGGGATAAAATGCCGCAAGTTCCAGTAATAGTTTGTGAGGTGTTTGACATCTGGGGTATGGACTTCATGGGTCCTTTTCCCTCATCTTATGGAAACTCCTACATCTTAGTGGCAGTTGACTACGTGTCGAAATGGATAGAAGCCAAGGCCACAAGCACTTGTGAATCTAAAGAAGTCACCAAGTTCCTCAAGAGTCATATATTCAGCCGGTTTGGGATACCAAGAGCAATTATCTCTGATCAAGGGACTCACTTCTGCAACCGAACGGTCGAAGCATTGATGAAGAAGTACGGAGTTCATCACCGCCTATCCAGTCCTTACCACCCCCAAGACAACGGGCAGGCAGAGATCTCAAACAGGGAAATAAAGAGCATTTTAGAGAAGACAGTCAACCCCTCCAGAAAAGATTGGAGCATAAGGTTGGAAGATGCTCTGTGGGCATATCGGACAGCATACAAAACTCCTATAGGGATGTCCCCCTATCGCATCGTCTTTGGGAAGATGTGTCACTTGCCAGTGGGAATTGAGCACCGAGCATACTGGGCAGTACAACAGGTTAATGTGGATGCTAAGGCCTGTGAAGAGGAAAGGAAGCTGCAACTGCAAGAGCTGGAAGAGCTGAGATTGGAGTCATTCGACTCAGCCATGTGGTACAAGGAGAAAACAAAGATGTGGCACGACAAAAATCTGAGAACCAAGGATCTCCAAGTTGGCCAGAAAGTACTACTCTTCCAGTCAAGATTGAAGCTGATGCCTGGGAAGCTCAAATCAAAATGGGCAGGACCTTATATTATCACTGCATTACGTGCTAATGGAGCGGTCGAGATTTCAGGGAGTATCCCTAACTCCGAACCTTTTGTCGTTAATGGACATAGATTAAAAATATATAGGGAAAATGAAGAAGTGTGTGTAGTGGAAGAAATTCCACTACACTTTAAGAGCGTCTAAATGATCAGTAGAAAAGGGGTTTGAAGTTTCACTTGGTCAGCGGCATAGTATTGTACTTACTGACCGGGTAAAACTTCAAATACCCTTAGTAAGGATGTAAATATTGTAAATATTTGTTATTTTAATTTAAGTCAAGAAAGAAAAACAACAAAAAGATTTCTTTTCGGATCTTAACTATTAATTCGGAGTTCGTACTGACCACGAGAATGCCACTTGGGTGAAACTCTGAATTATATTAAAGAGCCATTTATCTACTTTTTCTATTTCTAGCTAATTGAGAAGAGGGAGTTGAGTAAAGTTTGAATTTTGGGCGTGTTGCAGCTTTGCAGGCGAGTTCAGAGGCTGGGAGGCGCGTGAGGCAAGGACGTGACAAGCAACGTCCAATCGGCTGTCAGCAAGCACAACCGCCTCCCACACGAAGCGTCTCAACCGAGCGACCGCCTACAACCGGTCAAAACCCTCAACTGCCCACCCCTTTATAAAACACCCCACCGCCTACTCCCCTTCACTTTACAAACCCTTACCTGCACTCTATCTCTCACAACCACCACCCCCACTCCGCAAACAACCACCCACTACAGAAACCACCGCAAACCAGACCGGCACAACCATGGCAAAGAAGAAAGCAACCGTCAACCGAGCATCTGCCGCCAGCGGGGCCTCGCCTGAACCCCAGACAGCAGCCGAATCAAGGCCGCCAAGCCCACAACGATCACAACCACCGCCGATGACACAAATCCCGGCGATGATTTCTTTAGACGCATTGGCTGCGTTTCTAAGCCAACAGGACCCCAACAGAGACTGGGCAGCAACCCTAGCCGGATTTCGCTTAACCGGAGGAGTGCCGGCGACATCAAACCCTACCCCAACCATAACCACAGAAAATCCACCCACCACCACCCCAAAAACCTTAATTCCGACGTCCGAAAATATTTCCCCAACAATTGCTGCACAAGCAGGACCCTCCCACCCTTCTCTCACACACCAAACAGAGCCGCTGGACGTCAGCCCTCTTTCCGCCTATCAAGATCCCAACTGGGGAGAAACGGAAGATAAGGAAGGTGGAGGGAAGGCAAGCGAGAGCAAGAAGGATGAAGCAGAGGAGATTAGGGCCACTGAAGCAGATATCGATGCAGCGAAGGAGGAGATAGATCTGAACGAAACGGCCAGGAAGCAAGGGATAATGACAGAGGAAGAATTTCAAGCGGTTTTGGGTAAAGGGGATCGAATCGTGGTGAACCCTGAAGGGGTGGCTGAGGTACTGGACCTCGCATCCCAGGCAGTAGGGAAGGAGGAAGCAACAAAGAAAGCGGAAAGGTCGGAAGGGGTAGCCCACCAGTCAGTAGAGGAGAAGACAGACGAACAACCGAAAAGAGCCGAACAACTTGAAGAGGAGAGACGAGACCCAGAAAAACCTCAAGAGGAAGCCTCAGTGGTGACTAAACCCAAACCAGTAAAGAGGAGGCTAGTGTTGAAAAACGACCCCAAGGCGGAAAGGCAGAAACCCCAAAGAGTGTCACAGAGATGTTTGGGAAAGTGGACGTCCAACAAGGCAGGAGCAAACACCGCCGCAGATGCAGTGGAGATTTCGAGTGATGCCGAGAAGACTACTCCTACAAAACCTGGGGAGGAGCCCTCGAATGCTAGCCTGGAGGACACCCAATTAGCAACAGGGACAGTATCAGCAACGCCGACTGACCAGGAGGAAAATACTGACAAGGTGGCTGAGGGTCTGGACCTCGCATCAGAGTCAGTAGGTCGGGAGGAGGCAACAAGAAGTGATACTAGTACCCGCATGGTGGCCGAGCCTACCGCCCAGGAGGACACTTCAACACGAGCCGACGAGAAAGCAGAGGCAATGGATGTCGAAGAGACTAAGTACATTCAAGAAAGGAAGAGGAAGGGGAAAGCCCCTGTCAAGAAGAAACAAGTAAAGAAGAAGCAGCGCACTGCCAATGCAAGCATAGTGATCAGAGAGCCAGAAGAGAAAGAGAGATCAAGTGACACAGACTACACTTCCAGCGAGGATTCTGACTCAGAGAGTGATATCTCTCTGGAAGGAGAAGACTATCACGAGCAGCAGCTCCCAGACAACCACCTTGAACTAGTCCACCCTCTGGTAGAAAGGATCGTGTACCGGCGGTGGAGGGTAACGCTCACCGATGAGCTTATGGAGGACATGAAGCACTTCGACACCCAAAAGCTTCAAGATGCATTTGACGACAAAGATGACAGTAGCAAGCAAGTCAAATGCGGAAAGGTACTCCATATACCCTCTTTGGATGAGTTGTCTGTTCGTGATTCTTTCCTGGCCAGTATAGAGGCATTGGGCTTTGAGTGGCTGTTAGATAATAGGGACCTAGAGATATCCGTGAGATTAGCGAAGGAGTTTTTCACCACGTTTAGGTTCCAAGTAACCACAGACCTAGACGAGGTGTCAATCTCCTTTAGGATATTCGGTGGTGAACTGTCGATGAGTTTGATAGAATGGACTGTCAGATTGGGAATGTGTAGCCTGGAGGAGGCTATAGGGCCGGACTGGAGAAGCCGTGAGAGGGGGGTACCGAGGCGTCATATAGAATTTGAGCCCCAGGAAGCCTGGGAGGAGTTAACCCACCCCAATGCTGGCCAGTTCGCCTCCACAAAATCCAGATCCACCCACTTCAACAACTCCATGCTAAGATTGGTGCAGCTTTACTTAGGCTACAACCTGCTGGGGCAGAGTAACTCGGCCGCCAGAACGTCCATGACAGAATTGTACCTAGTGTGGTGTGCTAAGCGTAGAAGAAAACTACACTTGGGATTTTGGACAGCCTACCAATGCCATGTAATAGCCACCTACCCAGCCAGAAACTTGTCCCTCTGCAACATCCTAGGAGCTCTTGTGCGCAACAACATAATCATAACGGAGGCAGAGGACTTGTTTCCAATGTACATGGTCGACGCTCCTGGCCTATTTGATGTACCCTTCTTTGTTCGCACCAACTTGGTATACTACAGAGAAGGAGTACCCCAGTTCTACCCAATGGGAGAAGCCCCTGGGGGAAGGGCACAACAAGGCCAGGAGGTGCAAGCTGCCCCGATCGACCAAGCGCAGAGGCTGAGGCAAGAGAATCTGGAGCGGGCAGTGACTGAGCTGGCTGAGGAGAACAGACAATCGCGGGCGGAGATGGCGAAACTGACAGCACTGATGGAGAGCGTACTAAAGGAGTTGGCAAGAGGAAAAGCAAGCAACGAAGCCGGACCAAGCGGACATGGAGGACAAGAAGCTGGAACCACCGGACCTGAGGAAAAAGAAAGTGATGAGCAAGAGGAGGACGACGACAACCAAACCGGACCTGCTGAGGAAGAACCAACGGACCCACCTGCACAGAACCCTGCCCCAAGAAGGAGCAGGAGGAACATCTGATCGAACCACCCCAACTGACCAGTTAGTTTTTCTTTTTAATTTTTTTAGTGTTTCTTTTATTATGTTATTATGTTTTTCTTTGGTGCATATGTTATAATGTTTTTCTTTGTGTTTAATCGTGAGCATGTTACCTCACACTTAGCCTACTGCGTAGTCTAAGTGTGAGGAGTTTATATGTTTATATTTCATGTTTGTAAATATGTTGTTCTGTTTCGTGCATCTATGTTTATATCTGAAAATCTCCCACTTAGCCTATTGCATAGTCTAAGTGTGAGAAGTTTTAGATATAATATGTGTTTGTTATAAGTGTGTGTCCGTCATACTAGCCATTCCCACTTTTCACTTCACAGCCCGTATCTGGGGCAGACACTTGTGAAGTGAGAGGGGGGAGCTAATGGCCAGTATGACATGTATATATGTGTTATTTAAGTCAGTACATGTTAGTTTTCTTTTTAAGGTTTGTTAGGTCTAGGAATTATGTGTTATGTTTTATGAATGGGCTTAAAACTCAACTGCCTCGAACTGACGGTGAGGGGAATTGAGGGAGATAAGACATGCCGGAAAACGGAAACCACCCCCTCCAGTAACCCCTAGTCAGTATAGATGATGCGAGTATGAAGGAAAAACCCAACCCTTAGGTCAGACACGAAAGCCCTCTTAAAAAGGTGAGTTAAAGGCCTAAGGTGGAACCACTTTCCACTAAATACTAAAAAAAAAAAAGAGAGGCTACCACATGATGTCTAGGGCAAGGTGACCGCGTGTAACAAACCCTGAAGGCAGTAGGAAACCCCCCCCCCCATAAAAAATAAAATAAAAAAAAATAAAAAAAACAAAAAAAAAAACTACCCTTAGAACCCCACTTTCTAGCCTGACTTATACCCCGAAATAAACCATCAGCCACTGGAACTGTGTGAGTGCAAGGCATGAGGCAAGGAGGCAACTGACCAGGAGGACATACAAAAAGGAACCAGCTGAAGAAGAGAAAAACAAAGAAAGAAGCAGAAAATCGATCTGAAGTTTCCAGATCCAAAAAAATAGAAGAAGGAATAAGGGTGGCGAAGCCACAAAGAAGAAAATTGAAGAAAATGGTCGCAGATACTTGACCACAAAAAGACGAAGGAAGAAGAAAGAATAAGGGTGGCGAAGCCACAAGAAGCTACTGACCAGTTGGAAGCCAATGTCAGAAATTGTCCAGCAAAAGAAGGAGCCCTAGCCAGAAGCCCGAATGCACACAGTTCTCCCTCATCAAAATAAAAAGTTAGTTTTTGAACTTAGAGCCTTAAGGACAACTACCCCAAACACTACAAGCCACTAGCCCCATTACAAGCCTTAAAGACCTTCGGGGGCTGCATGTGAGATCTGAGTCCGAAACATCTGTGGTTTAGCATTGAGAAAAAAACAGTCCTAACATCCCCTGTGAGGAATGAGTGACTGAGTGAACCTAGTGTTTGGCCTAGGATTGGGTGATCTTGACAAGCAAATATACTGACTGGGGAAGAAAAGGGGGGCGGCGGAAGTTCAAGGCTGCCTAAGGCCGGATTGCACCTGATCTCGAGGGGAAGGGTGGTTGAAAATATAGCATGTTCTATGTGTTTAAGCTAACTATATGTGTATGTGTTTGTGTCGTTAGTGTTTTCTTTTCTTTTGCGTCAGAGTCTTGAGTCTAGCTAGGTAGAGTCGGTCAGGGGGAGTAACCAGGCTCGAATTCGACGTATTTCTTTTTTTGTTTGTCTTCACGCTTGAGGACAAGCATGTGGTAAGTGTGAGCAGTTTGATAAGTCGTATTCTAAGCCTTGGTTACTGGTCAGTATGTCGTGAAATACATGTATTATCTGCAAAACAGTTGCTAAAGTGTGCAGGATTGAAGGATCCAAGTCAGTTATCGCAGTAGTATAGTAGTATCATCGCCCGGAGTGGCAAAAACAATCTTAATCGCTTTCTTAGTTTAAAGTTTACTTTTGTTCATTGCTAGTTATTTGCAAACACTCATCGCTGTTGCTCTTTTGAAGTACCTTGTTAATTTCCAGCTTTTACATTATGAAGTTTCTATTTCGCATTTCACTTTGGTTCGAGTTTGTTTCATTCTGCCTAGGAAAGTTAGATTTAGTCATTGCTTTCAATTTCTAAGTTTTATTTCTCGTCGAGAGCAGTTGATTCGAAGTTGTAGCTAAGTTAGTGAAGTTTTCGTGCATGAGTTTCTTTTCTGCGCCGTGATTACCACCTTGCATATCAGTCAGTAGAAGTAAAAGTTGCAGTTACCGTTTAATTCAAGATTAAGCATTTTAATCGATGGGTCTTAAGTTTGAATTCATGAATCTGAAGTTTAGTTATGGTGTCTGTGTTCATATGATTTTTGTCAATACTTGGTGAAGAAGAAAACGTCAAAATCAACTTTAGTTTGAACCACTTTTACTTTTAAGTTACTTTTTACTTTTGTTCCCTACTTTTCAGAGGTACTATCCAGACTTGTCAGAAGCCCCCAGCCATCAGATACACCTTGTTTTCTAACTTTCCTCTTTTAGTAACTGTCTACTTTCCGTATGTCTCTGATACACCTTGCCCCCTACTTTCACGAACACTCCCATATGTCTGTTATTTTTCCGCCTACTAGTCAGTAGAGTACTTCCTTATTTCCTGTCTAGGTAAAATCTCAACCCAAGCGTGGTAGCTAACCAAACACCCAGGAAAGTCACCACAGTTATCTAAACGTGTCCATCCTCGTGGGATTCGACCCTTACCTCCGCTATACTAATCAGTAGAAGTGGGTTGAGGAAATTTGTTGAAGTCAGGTCTCAGTCGTCGTATCAACGACTCAGCTGGGTCGTGAATCTCTTCCTGATCAGTTGGATACACTCCAATTCCATATGCGAAACCATCGAGGACCAGGAACTGGCCACAACAAAATGGCGCCGTTGCCGGGGATGGATGGCGTTCATACCTGTTATTGTGTGTGATCTTTTTGGTGTACATACTGTTTATAATTTTTCTTTTCTTTTCGTTTTCAGTTTATGAGAAGTGGCTCGGCTCCTGGCCAGTGGAGACCAAGGATACCTCCCAGAGGAACAATACTCGTTACCACTCGTTCTGGCCTGTCGACAGCACTGTCCGACCTAGGCACGAGTAGCGACGAAGAAAAAGAGGAGCTAGAGTACCAGCTCCCGGAGATCCCACCCCAACCAGTAAGGACACTAGTGAGGATGGCTGACCATGGTGAGGACGATCCCGAGCTCGCGACACTTACCGCACATGCCGACGGAGATCCCCCACAAGCCATAGTGGTCACCCCAGGCCAGACCGCCTGTGATGTGAAACCCCACGTGATTGCAATTCTACCGACTTACTGTGGGAAGAGTTATGAAGGACCCTACGAATTCTTAAATGAGTTCTGCAAAATCTGTAAGGCATAGAGGCGGCCAGCAGGAGCGAGCGAGGACGATTACAGATTGAAGGCCCTGCCTTTTGTCCTAAAAGGAGAGGCCAACACTTGGTTCATGCGCCTGCCAGCCGACTCTATCAATACATGGGCCGACTTCAAGTCAGTATTCCTCGCTGAATTTTTCCCGTCTACAAAGACAAGTGCATTAAAGAGGAAAATATCGTGCATAAGGCAAGAGTATGATGAAACCCTGAGCGAGTACTGGGAGAAGTATATGAGCCTTCTGGAGTCATGCCCCAACCATCGCATGAAGGAGATAGAGGTGCACCACACCTTCTATGAGGGGATGAACAAAGAAACCAAGGATCTGGCAAATTCATCGTCTGGAGGTGATTTCACCCAGTTGAGAGTGAGTGAAGCCAAAAAGGTGCTACGCAAGCTTTTGAATGCGAAGAAGACGTACGATAACGCGAGAGATGGGTACAACAGAGAAAGGGTAGCGAGTGCTTCGGCTACTGACCAGGAGGAACGGATGGACTTGAAGATGGAGGAATTAAAGAAGGAACTGCTGACTGCAATCAAACAGAACACTCCACCACCTTCTCCAACTGGAGGCCAGGAAGCCCCAGCACTACCGTATGATCAGCCGGACGACTCGCCGGATGTGGAGCAAGCGAATGCCGCAGGTTACTACAATTCCAACGGCAATTGGATTCCGGGGAAACAAAGAGATGCACCGTGGAGGGACCACCAAAATTTCCGATGGGGAGATGGAAACCAAAATCAGAACCAAAATAAGAACCAAAATCAGGCTCCAATTCAACCCAACCCCCAACCGAACCAATATCCCAACCGCGGACCAACAAACCTTGACTACCAATCTAACTGGGTAGGAAGAAACCAGCATACTCAAAACCAAAACTCTCAAAACCAGAACCCGAACCCTACCTATGTGCCACCCCATCAGCGAAACTACCAAAACCAAAACCAAAACCAGAACCAGAACCAATTTAACCCAGGGCCTCAACATAACACCCACCACCAAAACCAAAGTCAGTACCAGCAAAACCACGACCAGTATAACCCTCCTGCCCAGTATAACCAGTACCCACCGAACCAAAACCAACAAAATTTCTCAGGCTACCAGTCAAACCCACCACCTCAGTATAACCAGCATCAGAGCTCGAACCAATTCCATCACCCAAACAGGTCGAGGAGGTCTATGGAGGACATGATGGGAGAGATGCTTGCCTCACAGCAAAGCATTAAAAATGACTTGCAATCCAGTAATGAAATAATGCAAGGAATGCAAAGTGCCCAGAAGGAGCATAGGGCAAATATGGATATGATGAACAGGCAGTTGGCCCAGCTCGCTAACTCAGTGGGCGAAATGAAGGGAAACTCAGGGAAACTCCCATCTACAGTCCATATACCGGAAAAGGCAAATGTGAGCAAGATTACACTGCGGTCGGGAACAGCTTACAACGGACCTCAGCTTAAGAACCCTGTCGGGGAGTCAAGTGGAGAAGGGGTGCTGAGCGACGTCATTCCAGCAGAAGAGCTAACGAGACCTCTGCCTCAGATGGAGGATCCGTTTTTTCTAAACAAGAAGCCTACCGTGGAAGAAAAGGAGGGAGAAACACAACCTGGGAATGAGCAACCGGGAGGGGTAATACCCACATCAGACCCGCGAACCCGGGAGGCACAAACGGGAAATCCACAAGGATTGACTGGAGAGGCTAAGGGAGAAAAACCGTTTCCATACCGGTTTGTGACGAAAAGGAAGAAGGAAAACCCGGTGGATTTCATGTCGATCTTTGGGAAGCTGGATGTCACTATACCATTCCTCCAAGCCGTGAGATCATGGTGGAGGGAATAGCATCGGCCATTTTACAGGAGAAGCTACCACCCAAGAGAGCCGACCCAGATATGTTTACCCTACCCATACGATTAGAGATGTGAAAATCGAGCATGCAATGTGTGATTTGGGAGCATCTATCAATGTTATGTCGCTATCCATTTATAATCGGTTAAAAGGGGTAAAATTGTCAAATACTAGGGTGTTAATCCAATTGGCTGATAGGTCGTGTATTAACCCTGAGGGTGTGTTAGAAAATGTGCTGGTCAGGATACAGAACTTTACTTATCCCGCTGATTTTTATGTCATTAAAATGAGTGAACCAGAAGCTAGGGAGTCTAGCGGGATATTGTTAGGAAGACCATTTTTAAGAACGGCTAAGACAATTGTGGATATGGCCGAAGGGACAATATGCATTGACTTTAATGGTGAGAAATTTGTCTTTGGTGTGGGTTACCTCTACTCAGATGGAGGTTGAAACCTCGCATAATAAGCCTGGTAGAAGGCTTGCGCCTCAGTCTATCTGGCATCCCCTGAGCTTGAAGGTGTTCAATCCGCGTCTCACAAGCCTCAAGACGGGATTCTTGACAAGCCATCCACAGTTGGTTCTCCTGTCTCCATTGTCGCATAAATTCACATTGGTTGTCTTGACCTAGCTGCAGCTGCTGGATCCCTGAGGCTATGTCCGCCATTTGGCTGTCCCCAGAAGGGCGGCCTACTGGGCGACTTCTCTTTGGTCGACTGCTCCCCTCTGGCTCATGCTCTTTAGCCTCCTCCTCTTCATCTTCGTCCATTTCTTGTTCAGCTTGGGTAGGCAAGGATTCATCGGGGATCTTTGGGCGTTGTAGAAGATGGGTGCCCACACGCATAGGTCGCTGACCGTCGCCCTGGGGAGGGTCACTCTCCATTTTTGTCAAATGGTCATCGGAGTTCATCTTCCAATTATCCTGATAAGTCCATCCCCCGACAGCAGTAAGCAGAGGGTCGGGGAATCAGAAAACTTTCTTCGGGCCTAGGATGAAGTACCCGACGCCCCTACTATCCACCGTGATCATACCCGACTTCTTCAGAAAATCCCAATCAATGGACATTGGCCCTGAATCTGGAGCCCGCTCCTCCACATCGACCTGAAAATGGAGGGCCAGGCGGGTGACCACACCCACACAACATAGTTTCCCACTCTTCTTCTTTGCTTGTCTCTCAAGATGCTTAATCATGTAATAGCCGGTATTGATCCTCCGGTGGGCCAAGATGCCCCATAGAATGAATACTACATCAGAAGAAATGCTGCACCTTGTGAGCGAACGGGAAGCATACTAGGTCCTTGTCCATGTACCTCAGTACCGGATTCCGAATGGAGTTTAACTTAGCGCGGGATGGAGCATAAATAGGGCCCTGGCTGGACGTGGCCTCATCCAGTGTAATGCGGCCCCAGAAATCATTCATGTCATAGTCTTGGGGCTCTTCAATGTACCCTTTCTCATTCTCGTCGAGCAAATGGAAGATGGAATTGAATTCCGCCAACATGAGTGTGTGCTCGACATTGTCCAAGCGGAAGGTGATAGAGGCCAAGGCTTTATTGATATAGTTCAATTGGAGAGTGGACATGAGCTCCAAAGTTAAGACCTTGTATGATCCATAACAATGTGCAAATAGGAAGTTGAGGTGGCCCGCTTCCAAGAGGGCTTCCCAAGATGTTTGAATGCCCATATCTGTGATCAAGTCGATGACTGGGTACTGGGACGACATACTATCAAACGGTGCAAGAGCTGCCCATCTTGCCTTCTCCTCCTTGCCTCTTAAGGTGACGTTCACATTTCGGGGGTTAGCAAAGTTGACCATATTAGATGTACCTGAAATAAACCACAACAAACAGCCAACTCCCCCAAACTTTAGTCCATAATAAAATTTGAACAATTGTAGGCAAGATAAGATGAAATTAGGAAGATAGACTCAATTCCTAACATTAGAAGCACTAACACCAAGCAAGGCATATAGGGCGAGCAAGCATGTAGGATTTTAGAAAGATAGACTCAATTTCTAAATCCTAGAACACATAATTCAACTATAAATCGGGGATATAGACTCAATTCCTAGAACCCATTAAAAACATCAAATTCACCCCCATTATGTAACAAATTCTCAATCAACAAAATCAACACTTTCATGCTTGTAGGTAAAGACTAACAAGAAGCTTCACACCCAAAAACAAGCACCAACTCCAAGCAATTAACAATGTAGCACCAAAATTCATTAATTCATAGTCAAAGCTTCACCTCAAGCAAAAAGATTCACGAATTAACACCATAACTCTTCACAATTCAACTCATGAGTGCAAATAACTTCATATCTTTGGTGTTTAGATGTAGTGGGTACAAAATTTCACAATACATCCATGGAGAATGAAGATCGGAGGAGAAAATCATATCTTTGGTGTTTAGATGTAGAGAAATTTCGAAAATTTGCTTCCTCTTTGATTTCTTGAGCAAAACCCCCAAAATAATTGGTGAAACTCTTCCAAATTACAAGTAATAATGATGGGTGGGGTGGATTTGAGGTGGGTTTAGTGATTGTATGTGAATTTGTGGTGAAAAAGACGGGATTGAGGGGAGGAAGTTGGGTGGGAGGCGTCGGGTATGAGAAGAATTAAGAAAAAGATAAACATTCGTACCTCTTTTAAACCTAGGGCTCGCGACGTTTGACCCGGCCGGGTAGAATTTTTGAACTAATAATCCACCCGGCCGGGTGACACTTTTATAACACCTTCTGGACTCCGAACACAGCTTCCACAGTACCCGGCCGGGTAGAATTTTTTTAGTGTAAATCGACCCGGCTGGGTGTCTGTTTCTGGGCGGTTTCTGTCCGATTTCTGTTATCCTCATCTTCCTTGTAAAATTCGAATTCATGCCAAAAAACGAACACCATACCCAGGATAATACCAACTCCAACTACTCAAAGAGAGAACTATTCTTAATAAAAGTACAGACTAAGGAGAAACACACTAAAGAAAAACTTACAAATACCAAGGAAGAAGAAAACAAGCCAAAAACAAAAACAAAAACCAAACATAAAAGCAAATAAAGTTACCTACCATGGGTTGCCTCCCATATAGCGCAACTTTTTATTGTCGTATGCTCGACGTCTTGCAACAAGCTCATTGGGTGCGTTCCAATGTGAGCACGAACACCTCCTCCTTCTGCTCATAACTATGGAATTTCTTCACGTTTTGGGCCATTGGCCGTGAAAATTCTTCCATCATCTCCTTGAAGCTCTACGGCTCCATTCTTCATCATCGTCTTCACCTTGAATGGCCCAGACCACTTAGACTTTAGTTTTCTGGGGAAAAGCTTCATTCGTGCATTGAAGAGTAGCACGAAATCTCCCGGGACAAACTCCCTCTTCTCAATCAACTTGTTATGATATGTCTTGAGGCGCTCCTTGTAGTTGGAAGAATTTTCAAAAGCCTCATTTCTAAACTCATCGAGAAGGTTTAGGTGGAGTTGTCTCTTCTTCCCCGCCTTGTAGTAGTCCGCGTTGAATTGCTTCACCGCCCAATAGGATTTGTGCTCTAACTCCACCGGAGATGGCAAGATTTGCCAAACACCAATTGATATGGTGACATGTCAATCGGCGTCTTGTACGCCGTCCTATATGCCCAAAGAGCATCATCAAGCTTCATCGACCAATCCTTCCTATTAGCATTCACCGTCTTCTCAAGTAACCCCTTAATTTCTCTATTAGCCAACTCCGTTTGGCCATTTGCTTGAGGATGATAGGGGATGGTGATTCGGTGCTTGACACCAAATTTTTGCAACATGAGCTCGAGCCACCTATTCTTGAAATGGGACCCCCCATCACTAATCAACGCTCTTGGAGCCCCAAACCTTGTGAAGATATTTTTCTGAACGAAGCTAATCACGACCTTGGAGGAATTGGCATGGGTGGGAATAGCCTCTACACCCACCTCGAAACGTAGTCCATCGCCAAAAGTATGTATTGATGCCCGGATGAAGGTGGAAAGGGACCCATGAAATCGATCCCCCATACATCAAAAAGCTCTACCTCCACAATAGTAGTCATTGGCATCTCTTTCTTCTTCGAAACTCCCTCAGTCCTTTGACACTAATAGCAATGGAGTACAAAGGTTTGGCAATCTCCATAGATACTTGGCCAATAGAGACCGCATTGGAGCACCTTCATTGCCGTTCGGTTAGCTCCAAAATGCCCTCCACTAGGACTAGAGTGGCACTTCCTCATCACATATTCCCATTCATCATCAGGAACGCATCTTCGTATCACCATGTCGGTGTTAGGTTTGGTATACTGAAAAGCATGTTTCGAGCAGTTTCGAGCGAATAGAATCTTGCTTGTATACGAAAAACTCTACAATCCATTTTTAACCCGATTCAGTATTATTCGAGTAGTTTTGCACGAATAGAATCAGTATATTATTACATTATGTTTGCTTGTTCATTTATAAGATGTTTTATAAACATTTAAATGTATAAGAAGCAAACAAAGTCTAAGTCTTTTGCTTAGTAGATGAAAGTGCCTGGTTTCCTTTCCACTCTTTCGGGTGTTTTGTGGTTTATCGTATGTAATTTTGGAGTGTATCCAACTGATCAGGAAGAGATTCCTGACCCAGCTAAGTCGTTGGTACGATAACCGGGACCTGGCTTCAAACAAGTTTCCTCAACCCACTTCTACTGGCTAGTATAATGGAGGTAAGGGTCGAATCCCACGAGGATGGACACGTTTTGATAACTGTGGTGACTTTCCTGGGTGTTTTGGTTAGCTACCACGCTTGGGTTGAGATTTTACCTAGACAGGAAATAAAGGTGGTACTCTACTGACTAGTAGGCGGGAAAATAACAGACATGTGGGAGTGTTCGTGAAAATAGGGGACAAGGTGTATCAAAGACATATGGAAAGTGGACAATTACTAAAAGGGGAAATTTAGACAACAAGGTATATCTGATGGCTGGGGCTTTATGACAGGTCTGGATAGTACATCTGAAAAGTAGGGAACAAAAGCAAAAGTAACTTAAAAGTAAAAGTGGTCCAATAAAGTTGATTTTGACGTTTTCTTCCTCACCAAGTATTGACAAAAATCATATGAACACAGACACCATAACTAAAACTTCAGATTCATAAATTCAAACTCAAGATCCATCGATTAAAATGCTTAAACTTAAATTAAACGGTAAAACTGCAACTTTACTTCTACTGACTGACATGCAAGGTGGTAATCACGGCGCAGAAAAGAAACTCATGCACGAAAACTTGACTAAACATAGCTACAACTTTTGAATCAACAACTCCCGATAAGAAAACACTTAGAAATTGAAAACAATAACTAAATCTAACTTTCCTAGGCAGAATGAAGCAAACTCAAACCAAAGTGACATGCGAAATAGAAACTTCATAACGTAAATGCTGGAAAATAACAAAGTACTTCAAAAGTGCAACAGCGATGAGTGTTTGCAAGTAACTAACGATGAAAACAAGTAAACTTTAAACTAAGAAAGCGATTAAGATTGTTTGTGCCACTCCGGGCGATGATACCACTACACTGCTACGATAACTGGCTGGAACGGCGAACTGATGACTTCTCCGGCAGACTCTTGGACGTCAAGTGACCATGGCTGTGGCGAGGAACGAGAGGTAGGATAATGCTGAAGGAACTGATCTTCTAGAGAGAATTCTACTAAGTGTGATTGTCGAACTCACTAAAAAAAAACTCCTTCTCTCTCTCCAAGTGGCTTCTTTTATAGGGAGGCTTTCCCTTGCTTTTAGGGTAGACTTCTCCCGAGTTTTGACCTTTTTGCCCTTGTCAATGATCATCCCAGCTATCCTCCTTCTCCATCTCGAGCCTTTTCTCTGGCATGCATCCTGGTCAGTATCACACCCTTCTGGCGCCCTTTTCACTTGCGTCACCTGAATCGTCTCCTACTGACTTAGATCCTTTAATCCTGCACACTTAAGCAACTGTTTTGCAGATAATACATGCATTTCACGACATATTGACCAGTAACCAAGGCTTAGATTACGACTTATCAAACTGCTCACACTTACCACATGTTTGTCCTCAAGCGTGAAGACAAACAAAATGAAATAAGTCGAATTCAAGCCTGGTTACTCCCCTAACTAGACTCAAGACTCTGAAAAAGAAAAGAAAACAAAATAACGACACCAACACATAGCACATATAGTTAACTTAAACACATAGAACAGGCTATATTTTCAACCACCCTTTCCCTCGAGATCAGGTGCAATCCGGCCTTAGGTAGCCTTGAACTTCTGCCGCCCCCCTTTTCTTCCCCAGTCAGTATATCTGCTTGTCAGGATCACCCAATCCTAGGCCAAACACTGGGTTCACTCAGTCACTCATTCCTCACAGGGGATGTTAGGACTGTTTTCTCTCAACGCTAAACCACAGATATTTCGGACTCAGATCTCACATGCAGCTCCTGAAGGTCTTAAGGCTTGTAATGGGGCTAGTGGTTTGTAGCGTTTGGGGTAGTTGTCCCTAAGGCTCTAGGGTTCAAAAACTAACTACTTATTTGATGAGGGAGAACTGTGTGCATTCGGGCTTCTAGCTAGGGCTTCTTCTTCGGCTGGACAATTTCTGCCACTGGTTTCCAACTGGTCAGTAGCTTCTTTGTGGCTTCGCCACCCTTATTCCTTCTTCCTCCTTTCTCTTTTTGTGGTCAAGTATCTGCGACCATTTTCTTCAATTTTCCTTTCTGTGGCTTTGCCACCCTTATTCCTTCTTCTATTTTTTTTTGGATCTCGAAACTTCAGATCGATTTTCTCCTTCTTTCTTTGTTTTTCTTTTCTTCAGCTGGTACCTTTTGTATGTCCTCCTGGGCAGTTGCTTCCTTGCCTCACGCCTTGCACGCACACAGTTCCAGTGGCTGATGGGTTATTTCGGGGTATAAGTTAGGCTAGAAAATGGGGTTCTAAGGGTAGGTTTCTCTTTTCTTTTTTTATCTCTTTTTTTTTCTTTTCAAGGGGGTTTCCTACTGCCTTCAGGGTTTGCTACACGCGGTCACCTTGCCCTAGACATCATGTGGTAGCCTCTCTTCTTTTTTTTTTTCAGTATTTAGTGGAAAGTAGTTCCACTTTGGGGTTTCTAACTCACCTTTTAAGTGGTCTTTCGTGTCTGACCTAAGGGATGGGTTTTTCCTTCATACTTGCATCATCTATACTGACTAGGGGTTACTGGAGGGGGTGGTTTCTGTTTTTCGGCATGCCTTATCTCCCTCAATTCCCCTCACCGTCAGTTCGAGGCAGTTGAGTTTTAAGCCCATTCATAAAACATAACACATAATTCCTAGACCTAAACAAACCTAAAAAAAAACTAACATGCACTGACTCAAATAACACATATATACATGTCATACTGGTCATTTGCTCCCCCTCTCACTTCACAAGTGTCTGCCCCAGATACGGGCTGTGAAGTGAAAATTGGAATGGCTAGTATGACAGACACACACTTATAACAAATACATATTATATCTAAAAACTTCTCACACTTAGACTATGCAATAGGCTAAGTGGGAGAGTTTCAGATATATACCTAGATATATAAACAAAGTTGAGCAAAATATTTACAAACATGAAATATAAACATATAAACTCCTCACACTTAAACTACGCAGTAGGCAAAGTGTGAGGTAACATGCCCACGACAAAACACAAAGAGAAACATAATAAACATACATGCACCAAAGTAGCAAACCCTTTACTTCTCACACTTAGACTATTAAATAGGCTAAGTGTTATGAATGGGGTTTGCATATAATTAAAACACATAAATCTACCTATTTAATAAAAGGACGAAAACATAAACAAAAGAAAAACTTAAAAATTAAAAAGAAAACTAACTGGTCAGTTGGGGGTGGTTCGGTCAGATGTTCCTCCTGCTCCTTCTTGGGGCAGGGTTCTATGCAGGTGGGTCCGTTGGTTCTTCTTCAGTAGGTCCGGGTTGGTTGTCATCATCCTCCTGTTGTCCATCGCCGTCTTCTTCCTCAGGTCCGGTGGGTTCTTCTTCCTGTCCTCCATGTCCGCTTGTTCCAGCTCCACTGCTTGCTTTCCATCTTGCCAACTCCCTTAGGACGCTCTCCATTAGGGCTGTCAGTTTCGCCATCTCTGCCCGCGATTGTCTATTCTCCTCAGCCAGCTTAGTCACTGCCCGCTCCAGATTTTCTTGCCTCAGCGTCTGCGCTTGGTCGATCTGGGAAACTTGCACCTCCTGGCCTTTTTGTGCCCTTCCTCCAGGGGCTTCTCCCATTGGGTAGAACTGTGGTACACCTTCTCTGTAGTATACCAAGTTGGTGCGGACGAAGAAGGGTATATCAAATAGGCCAGGAGCGTCGACCATGTACATTGGAGACAGGTCCTCTGCCTCTGTTATGATGATGTTGTTGCGCACGAAGGCTCCTAGTATGTGGCAGAGCGACAAGTTTCTGGCTGGGTAGGTGGCTATCAGGTGGCATTGGTAGGTTGTCCAAAACCCTAGGTGCAGTTTCCTTCCATGCTTAGCGCACCATACCAGGTACAATTCGGTCATGGACGTTCTTGCAGCGGAGTTGCTCTGCCCCAGTAGGTTATAGCCTAAGTAGAGCTGCACCAATCGCAGCATGGAATTGTTGAAGTGGGTGGATCTGGATTTTGTGGAGGCGAACTGGCCAGCATTGGGGTGGGTTAGCTCTTCCCAGGCTTCCTGGGGCTCAAATTCTATGTCGCCTCGGTACCCCCCTCTCACGGCTTCTCTAGTCCGGACCTATAGCCTCTTCCAGGCTACACATACCCAATCGCACATTCCACTATATCAGACTCATCGACAGTTCTCCACCGAATATCCTAAAGGAAATTGACACCTCGTCTAGATCCGTAGTGAGTTGGAATCTAAACGTGGTGAAGAACTCCTTCGCTAATCTCACAGATATCTCTGGGTCCCTATTCTCTAACAGCCATTCAAAACCCAATGCTTCCATACTGGCCAGGAAGGAATCACGAACAGACAACTCATCCAAAGAGGGTATATGGAGTACCTTTCCGCATTTGACTTGCTTGCTACTGTCATCCTTGTCGTCAAATGCATCTTGAAGCTTTTTGGTGTCGTAGTACTTCATGTCCTCCATAAGCTCATCAGTGAGCGTTACCCTCCACCGCCGGTACACGATCCTCTCCACCGGTGATACGCTCGGATTTTGCACTGTTTTAAGGCCATTATTTGGTCCATTTTTACTATCAAAATCACTCTACATGTCCATTATTTGCATATTTTATACATTTTGGTATTTTGACGTGTTTTGTGAGAAATGTGCATATTTGAGCCGAAAAGGGGAGTAAAAACGCATAGTCTGGAAATCTGGAGTCAGACGGCGACCAGCGACCGCCGCAAAGTTGTACGGCGACCGCTGGCGCCCGGCGGTCAGAGCCATGTGGCGGTCCGCCTCGGAAATTTACGCTAGGAGAAGTGTCTCGCCCGGCGACCGCCGGAGGACATGTGGCGGTCCGCCACCGAAGGGTCAGAGTCTCTGGACTCCAACGCGGCGACCGCCGGCCAAGGTGCGGCGGCCCGCCGGAGAAAGGCGGCGAATCCGACCAGCCCTAGATTTGCTCCAAGACTTACCAAATTTTGAAGATCTTTTCCTTCTATGATGAGGAATAATTTTCCCCTATAAATAGGACCTCAAGCTTCATCAAAAGGAGGAGAACACATTCATAGAGAAAGAGAGTTACTACTTGCAATATTCATAGAGATCAAAAGCTAGAGTACTTCAATTGTGCAAGGAGTTGGAGAAGGATTTCAAGAACATCAAGAACGACAAGGATTCTACCTACGGGTTTTATTTGCTTTAGTTTTATGTTCAAATTTTTTTCCCTTCAATCTATGTTTTTAGTTTATTCAATTATGTGTAACTAAACTCATAGGATTCTAGGGATGTGTTAGTAGCAACTTTGGTTATACAATTCCGTTTTCTATTTAATATCCGTTTTGTTTTTACTTTGTTTCTTCCCTAAGTTAATCATGATGCTTCGTAATTGAGTGACACAATTATGTATGATTTAATATAACTTGCTTCATAACTGTGACAGAGTTCTAGCGAGTTAGATCCACTTAGTAGACACTACAGTTAGCTTCCTTTAAAACGGCACTGTTAATTGAGAGTGGGGACTTTTCAAGGGTCTTAGGAGCTTTTTGGAGTTACGTATTAGGATTGACAACCCTAATGTTAGTAATCAACGTTTGTATCGCATGAGCATAAGCTAGGTGACTCGTCCTTTCAAAGTTTTAACTGTGCTAGGGTATTGTAGTTTGGAATTTGTATAACCATAAAAGTGAAAGCACATCCCTGGAATTCCCTTATCTCAATAATTTTCTCTCCGTGATTTGCTTGCATTTAGTTGGTTACTGCTTATAATATTTTCTGTTTTCAAAAATTTCAAAAAAAAATTCTTGTTTCTCCAGATAGTAATTGAGTTCTAGTAGGAGATAGACACTTTGTGTACGTCTTCCCCGTGTTCGATATCCGGTACTAACCTTTTGCTATACTATACCTACTCTGTATACTTGCAGGTATTTATAGTGCAAATAAAAAGTGCATAAAGTTTTTGGCGCCGTTGCCCGGGAAGACAATTCACTTTGGAGTGATATCTTCAAACGGATAATTTTACTACTTTGGATTTTTATTGCTTTCTGTTTTAAAATTTTTTTAGTTTAATTTGTTTTTGTTTTCGAGTCTTGCAGGTTTTGTATGCGAACGCATTCTGGGAAGTACATCTTAGAGCCGCTTGATTTAGAACTTGAAAGAACTCGTAGAATAATAAGAAGTGAAAAAGGATCAGGAACAATGGGTGACCGAACAGATATTGAGAAGCTGCAGGAGATGGTGAAGTTGCTGATGGATGAGAGAGATGCGGAAAGAGCAGCCCGAGAAGCCATGGAAAAGAAGAACAGAGAAACATTACCTGTGATGAACATGTTCAATCATGGGAATATGATCACTTTTCCTGACGGTCCTTGTATTGATGCTAACAATTTTGAGTTACGCATGCCCCTTATCCAAAGGGTCGAGCAAACTCCTTTTGCAGGTAGGGCGACTGAAGATGCTAACCGCCATCTCTCCAAATTCGTGGAAATCGCAAACACTTTGAAATTAAATGGTGTCGACGACGATGCCATACGGGTAAGACTTTGTCCATTCTCATTGATTGATTCTGCTAAGGAGTGGTTTGAGTGTATGCCACCAGAAAAGGTCTCCACATGGAAGGACATCGTAGCTACCTTCCTCGACAAATACTACCCGCCAGGCACTATTTTGAAGCTCAAGAGTGAGATCTTTCAGTTTATACAAGGCCATGACGAGCCCCTCTATGAGGCATTTGCTCGTTTCAAAGCTCTTCTTCGAAAGTGCCCAAACCATGGTTTTTCCATAGACCATCAGGTATGAATCCTCTATAATGGATTTAATGAAAAAATATGTGCTATGCTTGATTCAGGGGCAAATGGAGGATTTCTAAGAAAGACATGAGAGGATGCCATGGCGGTGATCGAGGAGTTCGCCACCAACAGTCGGGGGTGGTCGAAGGAAAGGCATGCCACGAGAAGAGTAGCAGCCGTAGAAGAGGCCGAAGAAAGTTCTTTTGCTAAGGAGCTAGCAGAACTTAGAGTCAGGATTGATCAAATGGACGTCTCGAGGAAGGAAGATCCAATTCCGGCAACTTCCATAGTGGCGGTCACGGCACCCGAAACTGCCGTGTCAACTGTGGAAAAAATCAACTACGTGCAAGGAGGCGGTCCCAGAAATTACAATAACAATTATCGCCCTAATCAGGGGGGCGGTAATTTCAATAATTATAATGGGAACCGTCCGCACCCAAATCTTTCTTATTCTAACAATAATTACTTGCAACCCCCTGTAGGATTTAATGTTAGCAAAGGAGGAGTGGTTGAGCCGATGAAGAAGGAAGACAAGTATGATCAAGGAATCACGAAGATTTTGGAAGTAATTACGCAAGATAGGAAGATTAATGACACCAAGATCGGAGTGGTCGAAGCAAGGATAAACAACCTCGAGCAAGGAATGAACACGATCTCGGCAGCTATAACCAACATTACCACTCAAATGGAGCAAATTCAGAAGAAGTTAGATGAGGATAGAGCAAAGGCAGCAGCAAGAGTGGATGATATTAACAAGAAGTGGGTGGCGAAGCAGAAATCTGGGGACTGCCCAGTCGCCGGCGGACCGCCGCACACCCCGCAGCGGCCCGCCACTGAGACGGCAGAGTCAACCACGCAAAAGGGGCTTGTTCGGAACAATGGAATTGTGCTCCCTTTCCAACCAAGGAGGAAGTTTAAACTCGAGGAGCAATTCAAACATTTTTTGAATATGTTTTGCAAAGTTCATACTAATATTCCCTTGGTCGAATCATTGCAGGAAATTCCAAAATATGCAAAACTTTTGAGGGAAGCGGTGATGAGAAAGAGGAAGCCGACCAAAGCCGACCTTAAGCTACCGCATCATTGTAGCGAAATCATCCAAAAAGAGAGGGCAGTAAAGCAAAGGGATCCGGGCCAGTTCATTATAAGATGCCGGATTGGAGAAGGGAAAGTTGACAAAGCACTGTGCGACTTAGGATCGTCCATCAATCTCATGCCACTGAAGTACTACGAAAAGCTCAACATCGGGCCACTCAAATCTTCAGACGTAACACTCAGGTTGGCCGATAACTCGTCCATCAAGACTGTAGGTATGATTGAGGATGTCCTAGTTAAAGTTGATGATTTTATTTTTCCCGCCGACTTTATTGTGCTTGACATGAAAGTAGACAATAACGTCCCTCTAATCTTAGGGAGAGATTTTCTTGCCACTTGCAAAGCTTTTATTGATGTAGGCCGTGGTGAGATCACAATCAGTGATAATCATAGTCAATCCACCTATAAGATTGAGAGCGAGATGCTAAAATTTGAGGAGGCAAAGCGGGCAAAAATGGAACAACAGTGCAGAGCAGTCATGGCTACCGACTTGACCAAGTCCAAAGATCCCTTTGAAGCGGAGGATCCTTCCACCTCCACTATCTACATTGTCAAAGAGGTAAGACATTCTTCTAAAAAGGGTGATGCTAATTCTTCTACATCTGCTCCACAGAAGAAGAAACAGAAGGGAAAGAAAACACCCAAAGAGGACCCCGAGATATACGTCATCAAAACCAAAGAGGGGAAGTACAAGTGGTGGAAGAAGCTAGGGACCAAGTTGCTCCCTATGCCAATTTTCAACACTCGAGTTTTTGATCCGCCCAACTAGTGGGCCACTTCAAGTCGAGCTAACGACTTTAAACAAAAGCGCTTATTGGGAGGCAATCCAATTTTCTTTTACTTATTTATTTTTTTTTCTCGCTTTTTTTATTTATTTATGTTCTGTTTAAAAAAAATTAAAAAAAATAAAAAAAATAATAATATACGGGTGGCGGTCGCCGCACTTAAAGCACGGCGGTCGCCACACGTGTGTTAACATGTGCAGGAAGGATCGGGCCTAGGGCAGGCTTAGGGCGGGCCAGAGTAACCGCTGCACGGGCCGCGGCGGCCCGCCAGGATTGCTGTTTATGAAGGCTCGTGTGGCGGCCCGCCACGAGAGACGCGGCGGTCGCCACACGCAGTCCAGAGACGGGATTGCTCCATAAAAGGTATGTTTTCCATTCCTTTTTTCCCATTCCTTCTCAAATTCTTTCCTTTCACACAACCCCCACCCATATAAATCACCAAATTCACACACCCACTCTATCATTCTCTCAATTCTCTCCAAGTTTAGAGCTCTTCTTCTACAAATTCTCTCCACAAAAAGGTATGAATCCTAACTCAATTTCTGAGTTTTGCTTTACTTCTTCCATGGATTGTGCTTTATTTTGGGTGAATTGTTCGGTAGAATCTCTTAATTCATGATGGGGGATGATTATGTGTATGAATTTTTGAATTCTATGGTTTAAATTTTGCTTGGTTGGTGATTATTGAGTTGTGAATGATGATTCTCTCTTGGTTTTTAAAGTTTAAAAGTTGCAATCATGTTCATGGCATTGTGAGGCTATTATTACTTCCATGAATTGCAATATTTGTGATGTTGTAGAGATTGTTGGTTTTTATGGATATTTGGTTGATACGTCTCTGCATGGGGGATGAATTCACGTTGGGGGATGATTTGTTGTGTCCTAATTTTGTTGATTTTGCTTAACATGTTATTATGCTAAAAAATTAGGATGCTATTTTACCCAAGCTTGCATATAAGTTCTTATCTCTTGATTTTTACTTGGTTGAATGCAAGTTTGGGGGAACTTTTGATCTCCTACTTGTTGGTGCTCTTTTAAGAGTGTAATTTCTTTTGTAGGATAATGGGATCAAAAGGGAAACCGGAGAATGCGAAGAACTATGGCATTAGCCTTGCCACGGAAGAGCAAAAGGCTATGTGGAAGAAAGTGTCGGCCCGAGAAACGGCACCTTCTAGATATCCCCACGATTACCCTCTCCAAACTTTGGGGATCATGGAGGATTTTTGGAAGTTGTGCGACGTGGGTGATGGGAATGGCCTCGTCTACATGTTCCAAAGGAAGTGGCCATCGTTTCGAAAGTATACTCTCGAGTTCCTCAGCTCGCTAAAGGTCACTAAGGATCGCCGCCAAAATATTTCACTTAGCATCGATTTCCGCCTTGGGAACCGTTGGCACTCGCTCACCATGGAAGAGCTTAGTGGGATCTTCCATTGCTTCGACCCCAACCCCGAAGAGGACAATGAATATGAATTTTCCGATAAGAAGTCAAGCTCAATGACTTTAAATGAGCGTTTGCACCATGTTTTTGGATATTTTTGAGACAATTTATTTCCTTGTTTTAACAATTTTTGCTTTGATTTTAAGTATTTTTGGTTTTGGTTTAATTTTGTGCTTTGCAAAAATTTTCGCAGGATCTGACCTCTCCGTGGCGACCGCCGCAAGCGCTGCGGCGGTCCGCCACCTGAACGCTGGAAAGCATCTTTGATGTACGGCGACCGCCGAACAGCTGCGGCGGACCGCCACCTGGGCACAATTTTCCAGCGCGATTTTTCGAAATTCTTCGAATTTTCGCCCCGCTCAACCTCTACGCGAAATTTTTCAGGGTACGTTTTTTTTTTCAGTAGTATACTCACGTCCCTACCGAGTCTACAAACTTATTTTACACTTTGTTGTAAATAAGTTTGGGAGGATGAAGTGGTGGACCGTGAGTTTAGGGTTTTCTTTTTGTTTGTTTTTGCTTTAATTTTTCAAAATCCCGTAGGAGTTTTTTGTGTTCAAAAAAATGTTTTCTTGAATCCATGTCATGAACATAACATGAAGAACTTAGAAACACGCATGCTTAGGGACACATTAGACCGAGTTGCCAATGATATTATATTCCATTTATGTTTAAGTGTGGCTTAACGTTTTGATATGATGGTTTGGTGAAAAGGTGCGTAATTAGTGAATTGCTTGTTTGCCTTGAATCGTGCTTATACCTTGTGAGATTTGAGCCTTAAATTCTTTCTTGTGTGATTTATCTGTATGCATGTATATGTTTCTAGAACTTGCTCCTAGTCTGCCTAAGTTTACATAGTGTTTAAGTTGATTTAGGAGGATGTTAGGCCGTCTTTTCTTAGCTACTTTTATATCCAAAATTTTCGACCCTCTCAAATATTTTCCTTTGGAGCCAATTTTGAGCCTTTAAGCCTTTTCTTTGGAAGCCAAAATAAATAGGGACAATTCCTTGGGTTGGTATAGTTTTTGTTATCTTCTTTTGTAAAGGAATTGGAGAGATAAGGAGAAAAGTTAGAGAAAAGTAGTGTGCTTAAATGTTGAAAAGTACAAGTTGTGAAATAGTAAAAAAAATTCAAAATATGTGCTTGATTCTAGAAAGGATGCTTATAAAAAAAAGAGAAAGAAAGGTTGTGAAAAAAAAAAAAAAAAAAAAATTTCGAAGGATTGAAAGTAAGTTGAAGGAGAAAAATAAAGTGTTAGAAGTGCCTTAAGTTTAAGAAAAGTGGAGTCATCTTAACTCTACTTGGGATATTTTTGTATTTGAGTCACTTTTTAGCCAAATATTCCTCACCTACCAAAGAGCCTACGTTACAACCGAAAAGAAAGACCTTTCGGACTTTTGATGCTTAATCACATTGAGTAGAGGAGGGATTAGACTTTGAGCAAGCCTATGGTAAACTTTGCATGATGCATGATTTGAGTGATATACACTTTACCTTTATACACTTTGAGAGTGAGAGAAAGAACACTTCCCATCTTTGGAAGTTTGCCACATGTGAGTGCTTGAATTCAAGGTGTTCCACGAGTTAGTAATGAAAGTGCACTATTAAGCCTTGCTTGATTTGATTGTGTTAATTCATGCTTAATCTATTCTTTCATCTTTTGAGGCAATTATGACGTCTTGTCCTTGTGCATTCCGTGCGTCTATTCTTGTGTCTTTAGTGTTTTATTCGAGGACAAACAAAAATGTAAGTTTGGGGGAGTTGATACGCTCGGATTTTGCACTGTTTTAAGGTCATTATTTGGTCCGTTTTTACTATCAAAATCACTCTACATGTCCATTATTTGCATATTTTATACATTTTGGTATTTTGACGTGTTTTGTGAGAAATGTGCATATTTGAGCCGAAAAGGGGAGTAAAAACGCATAGTCTGGAAATCTGGAGTCAAACGGCGACCAGCGACCGCCGCGAAGTTGTACGGCGACCGCCGGCGCACGGCGGTCAGAGCCATGTGGCGGTCCGCCTCGGAAATTTACGCTAGGAGAAGTGTCTCGCCCGGCGACCGCCGGAGGACATGTGGCGGTCCGCCACCGAAGGGTCAGAGTCTCTGGACTCCAACGCGGCGACCGCCGGCCAAGGTGCGGCGGCCCGCCGGAGAAAGGCGGCGAATCCGACCAGCCCTAGATTTGCTCCAAGACTTACCAAATTGTGAAGATCTTTTCCTTCTATGATGAGGAATAATTTTCCCCTATAAATAGGACCTCAAGCTTCATCAAAAGGAGGAGAACACATTCATAGAGAAAGAGAGTTCCTACTTGCAATATTCATAGAGATCAAAAGCTAGAGTACTTCAATTGTGCAAGGAGTTGGAGAAGGATTTCAAGAACATCAAGAACGACAAGGATTCTACCTACGGGTTTTATTTGCTTTAGTTTTATGTTCAAATTGTTTTCCCTTCAATCTATGTTTTTAGTTTATTCAATTATGTGTAACTAAACTCATAGGATTCTAGGGATGTGTTAGTAGCAACTTTGGTTATACAATTCCGTTTTCTATTTAATATCCGTTTTGTTTTTACTTTGTTTCTTCCCTAAGTTAATCATGATGCTTCGTAATTGAGTGACACAATTATGTATGATTTAATATAACTTGCTTCATAACTGTGACAGAGTTCTAGCGAGTTAGATCCACTTAGTAGACACTACAGTTAGCTTCCTTTAAAACGGCACTGTTAATTGAGAGTAAGGACTTTTCAAGGGTCTTAGGAGCTTTTTGGAGTTACGTATTAGGATTGACAACCCTAATGTTAGTAATCAACGTTTGTATCGCATGAGCATAAGCTAGGTGACTCGTCCTTTCAAAGTTTTAACTGTGCTAGGGTATTGTAGTTTGGAATTTGTATAACCATAAAAGTGAAAGCACATCCCTGGAATTCCCTTATCTCAATAATTTTCTCTCCGTGATTTGCTTGCATTTAGTTGGTTACTGCTTTTAATATTTTCTGTTTTCAAAAATTTCAAAAAAAAATTCTTGTTTCTCCAGATAGTAATTGAGTTCTAGTAGGAGATAGACACTTTGTGTACGTCTTCCCCGTGTTCGATATCCGGTACTAACCTTTTGCTATACTATACCTACTCTGTATACTTGCAGGTATTTATAGTGCAAATAAAAAGTGCATCAACCGGAGGATGGACTAGTTCAAGGTGGTTGTCGGGGAGCTGCTGCTTATGATAGTCTTCTCCTTCCAGAGAGATATCACTCTCTGAGTCAGAATCCTCGCTGGAAGTGTAGTCGGTGTCGCTTGATCTCTCTTTCTCTTCCGGCTCTCTGATTACTATGCTTGCATTGGAAGTGCGCTGTTTCTTCATGACTTGTTTCTTCTTGACAGGGGCTTTCCCCTTCCTCTTCCTTTCTTGAATGTACTTGGTTTTTTCGATATCCATTGCATCTGTTTCCTCGTCGGCTTGTGTTGAAGTGTCCTCCTGGGCGGTAGGCTCGGCCACCATGCGGGCACTAGTATCACTTCTTGCTGCCTCCTCCCGACCTACTGACTCTGATGCGAGGTCCAGACCCTCAGCCACCTTGTCAGTATTCTCCTCCTGGTCAGTCGGCGTTGCTGATACTGTCCCTGTTGCCATTTGGGTGTCCTCCTGGCTAGCATTCGAGGGCTCCTCCCCAGGTTTTGTAGGAGTAGTCTTCTCGTCATCACTCGAAACCTCCACTGCATCTTCTGCGGTGTTTGCTCCTGCCTTGTTGGACGTCCACTTTCCTAAACATCTTTGTGACACTCTTTGGGGTTTCTGCCTTTCTGCCTTGGGGTCGATTTTCAACACTAGCCTCCTCTTTACTGGCTTGGGTTTAGTTACCACTGAGGCTTCCTCTTGATGTGTGTCTGGCTCTTGCCCCTCCTCCTCAGGTTGTTCTGCCTTTTCCTGTTGTTCGTCTGTCCTCTCCTCCACTGATTGGTGGACTACCCCTTCCGACTTTTCCGCTTCCTTTGTTGCTTCCCCCTCCCCTACTGCCTGGGATGCGAGGTTCAGTACCTCAGCCACCCCTTCAGGGTTTATCACGATCCTATCCCTTTTGCCCAAAACCGCTTGGAATTCATCATCCATCATTAACCCTTGCTTCTTGGCCGTCTCGTTCAGATCTATCTCCTCCTTCTCCGCTTCATCGATTTTTGCTTCAGTGGCCCTAATCTCCTCTGCTTCACCTTTCTCGTTCTCGCTTGCTCTCCCTCCACTTTCCTTGTCTTCTGTTTCTCCCCAGTTGGGATCTTGATAGGCGGAAAGAGGGCTGACGTCCAGCGGCTCTGTTTGTTGGTGTATGGGAGAAGGGTGGGAGGGTTCTGATTGTGCAGCAATTGTTGAGGAAATATTTTCGGACGTCGGAATTGAGGTTTTTGGGGTGGTGGTGGGTGGGTTTTCTGTGGTTGCAGTTAGGGTAGGGTTTGATGTCGCCGGCATTCCTCCGGTTAGGCTAAATCCGGCTAGGGTTGTTGTCCAGTCTCTGTTGGGGTCTTGTTGCCTTAGAAATGCCGCCAGTGCGTCTAAAGGAACCATCGCCGGAATTTGTGTCATCGGTGGCGGTTGTGATCGTTGTGGGCTTGGCGGCCGCGACTCGGCTTCTGGCTGGAGTTCTGACAAGGCTTCGCCGGTGGTAGATGCCGGGTTGTTGGTTGCCTTTCTCTTTGCCATGACTGTACCGGTGGTGGTTTGCGGTGGTTTCTGTAGTGGGTGGTGGTTTTCGGAGTGGGGTGGTGGTTGTGGGTGAGAGAATGCAGGTAAGGGTTTGTAAAGTGAAGAGGAGTAGGCGGTGGGGTGTTTTATAGATGGGTGGGTAGTTAAGGGTTTTGACCGGTTGTAGGCGGTCGCTCGGTTGAGATGCTTCGTGTGGAAGGCGGTTGCGAGTGCTGGCAGTTGATTGGACGTTGCTTGTCACGTCCTTGCTTCACGCGCCTCCCAGCCTCTGCACTCGCCTGCAAAGCTGCAACACCCCAAAATTCAAACTTTATTCATCTCCCTTTTCTTAATTAGCTAGAAATAGAAATAAAGCAAATAAATGGCTCTTTAATATAATTCAGAGTTTCACCCAAGTGGTATTCTCGTGGTCAGTACGAACTCCGAATTAATATTTAAGATCCGAAAAAAAAATCTTTTTGTTGTTTTTCTTTCTTGACTTAAATTAAATTACCAAAAATTTACAATATTTACATTATTACTAAGGGTATTTGAAGTTTTACTCGGTCAGTAAGTACAATACGTATGACGTTGACCAAGTGGAACTTCAAATCCCTTTCCTAGTGGTCATTTAGACGCTCTTAAAGTGTAGTGGAATTTCTTCCACTACACACACCTCTTCATTTTCCCTATATATTTTCAATTTATGTCCATTAACGACAAAAGGTTCAGAGTTAGGGATATTCCCTGAAATCTCGACCGCTCCATTAGCACGTAGTGCAGTGATAATGTAAGGTCCTGCCCATTTGGACTTGAGCTTTCCAGGCATTAGCCTCAATCTTGACTGGAAGAGTAGTACTTTCTGACCAACTTGGAGATCCTTGGTTCTCAGATTTTTGTCGTGCCACATCTTTTTTTTCTCCTTGTACCACATGGCTGAGTTCTTCCAGCTCTTGTAGTTGTAGCTTCCTTTCCTCTTCACAGGCCTTAGCATCCACATTAACCTGTTGAACTGCCCAGTATGCTCGGTGTTCAATTCCCACTGGCAAGTGACACATCTTCCCAAAGATGATGCGATAGGGGGACATCCCTATAGGAGTTTTGTAGGCTGTCCGATATGCCCACAGTGCATCTTCCAACCTTGTGCTCCAATCTTTTCTGGAGGGGTTGACTGTCTTCTCTAAAATGCTCTTTATTTCCCTGTTTGAGATCTCTGCTTGCCCGTTGGCTTGAGGGTGGTAAGGACTGGATAGGCGGTGATGAACTCCGTACTTCTTCATCAATGCTTCGACCGTTCGGTTGCAGAAGTGAGTCCCTTGATCGGAGATGATTGCCCTCGGTATCCCAAATCGGCTGAATATATGACTCTTGAGGAACTTTGTGACTTCCTTAGATTCACAAGTGCTTGTGGCCTTGGCTTCTATCCATTTTGATACGTAGTCAACTGCCACCAGGATGTAGGAGTTCCCATAAGATGAGGGAAAAAGACCCATGAAGTCCATACCCCAGATGTCGAACACCTCACAAACTATTACTGGAACTTGCGGCATTTCATCCCTCGCAGAGATCCCACCGGTCAGTTGGCAACGGTCACAGCCTTTGCAGAACTCATATGCATCTCTATTCAGGGTTGGCCAATAGAATCCGCTATCTAACACCTTTCTGGCAGTCTTCCTTGGCCCGAAATGTCCTCCACATGCCAAGGAGTGGCAGTGCGTTAGTACATCCCGTTGCTCCCAGTCAGGAACACATCTTCTAATGACCTGGTCTGCTCCTGCCTTCCACAAGTATGGGTCGTCCCAGAAATAATACTTTGCTTCGATCTTGATCTTCATCCTCTGAGCCTTTGTCACGTTTGGCACCATTGGCAGTTCTCCTGTTACTAAGTAGTTTGCCAAATCCGCATACCAGGGTTCCTGTCCTACCTTCTCCTTGCCCTTGGTTGTTGCGTCCTGACCAGTAAGTCTCAACACTTCTTCCCAATCGATCTTTCTTGCGGAGAAAATCACTTCACATAAATGCTCTTCCGGGAATCGATCCCTTACATCTTCACTGTTCCCTTCTTGTATTATTCTGCTCAAGTGGTCCGCTACCTTGTTCTCAACTACCTTTTTGTCTTCTACCTCCCAGTCGAATTCTTGTAAAAGTAGCACCCATCTGATCGGTCGGGGCTTTGACTCCTTCTTCGCAATGAGATACTTGATCGCCGCATGATCAGTATAGACGATGACTCTGGATCCCAGTAAGTACTGCCTGAACTTCTCGAATGAATAGAGAACCGCCAACATCTCCTTCTCGGTGGTGTCATAATTCCGTTGGGCTTGATTCAAGGTTTTTGATGCATAGAATATCACGTACCTTTTCCCATCGATCTTCTGACCTAGTACGACCCCCACTGCATAGTCACTAGCATCGCACATCACCTCGAAGGGGTGATCCCAGTCAGGAGCCTGAATGATCGGTGCAGAAATCAATTTTTCCTTAAGGAGGTTGAAGGCAGCCTTGCAATGCTCATCGAAGACGAAATCCACCTCGTTCTGGAGAAGCCTGGTAAGAGGTTGGGCAATCTTGGCGAAATCCTTGATAAATCTTCGATAAAATCCAGCATGGCCAAGGAAACCTCTTATTCCTTTCTGATCAGTAGGGAAGGGTAGTTTGGATATGACATCCACTTTAGCTTGATCCACCTGGAACCCCTTTTCTGACACCACGTGTCCTAAGACAATTCCTTCTGTAACCATAAAGTGGCATTTCTCAAAATTTAAAACCAGACTCTTTGCTTGGCACCTTTCTAGCACCACATCCAAATGTTGCAAGCACGAGTCGAAAGAGTCTCCATAGACAGTGAAATCATCCATAAAGATCTCTATACAATCTTCAATCAAATCCGAGAATATGCTCATCATGCACCGTTGGAAAGTACCGGGGGCGTTGCATAGGCCAAATGGCATACGCCTATACGCATAAGTTCCAAACGGGCACGTGAACGTGGTCTTATCCTGGTCCTCCGGGTTCACATAAATTTGAAAGTACCCACTGTACAAATCCAAAAAGCAGAAGTACTTCCTCCCAGTCAGTCGCTCCAGCATTTGATCGATGAATGGCAGGGGGAAGTGGTCCTTACTGGTTGCAGTGTTCAGCTTTCGGTAATCTATACACATTCGCCAACCAGTAACTAGTCTGGTGGGCACTAGTTCATTCCTCTCATTCTTAATCACCTGGATCCCTGACTTCTTGGGGACCATATGGATTGGGCTAACCCATTCACTGTCTGGCACCGAGTATATAATGCCCAGTGAGAGCAACTTCAAGATTTCCTTCAATATCTCTTCTCGCATGTTTGGGTTCACCTTTCTTTGAGAATCTCTATGCGCCTTGGCTCCATCCTCTAGCCTAATGTGGTGCATGCAGACATCCGGGCTTATACCTACCAGGTCCGTAAGGCTCCATCCAATAGCCTTCTTGTTTTTGCCCAGCACAGTGAGTAGTCTTGACTCTTGCTCTTCAGTCAGCCCGCTGTTGATGATTACAGGGAATGAGTCTTCCTCCCCTAGGTAGGCATACTTAAGGTTCGCTGGCAACTTTTTCAACTCCACTTGCGGGGGTAGTGTGTCTGTAGGTAGAGGGTTCTTCTTTGAATCTTCCTCTTGTTCTTGTTCAGCATCTGATTTTTCCTCCATACTGGCCGGTACCACGGCCCCTACGGATCCTGCTAGTTCTGACTTCTGACAGAATTCCGTAATTGCTTCTTCGATCTCTTCGTCAGTCAACCCTCGGCTGCTGATCAGATCACACCATGCGGCTGCCTCCACATCAGCCTGGGCATACACATCCAAGGCTTGGAGTTTTTCCTGCAATAATTCGGTCTCAAGAAATTCTTGGACTAAGGGGTCAATTACATCAACATAACATAGATTTTCAAAATCTATTGGTCTTTTCATGGCTTCATTGATGTCAAAGACAAATTTCTCACCATTAAAGTCAATGCATATTGTCCCCTCGACCATATCCACAATTGTCTTAGCCGTTCTTAAAAATGGTCTTCCAAACAATATCCCGCTAGACTCCCTAGCTTCTGGTTCGCTCATTTTAATGACATAAAAATCAGCGGGATAAGTAAAGTTCTGTATCCTGACCAACACATTTTCTAACACACCCTCAGGATTGATACATGACCTATCAGCCAGTTGGATCAACACCCTAGTATTCGATAATTTTACCCCTTTTAACCGATTATAAATGGATAACGGCATAACATTGATAGATGCTCCTAGATCACACATTGCATGCTCGATTTTCACATCTCCAATTGTTATGGGTAGGGTAAACATACCTGGGTCGGCTCTCTTGGGTGGTAGCTTCTCCTGTACAATGGCTGACGCTATTCCCTCCACCATGATCTTTCCATCCTCCTGGGTCTTCCCGACTATGAACTCCTTTATAAACTTCCCCAGAGGGGGCAGTCTCACGGCTTGGAGGAATGGTATGGTGACATCCAACTTCCCAAAGATCGACATGAAATCCACAGGGTTTTCCTTCTTCCTCTTCGTAACAAACCGATATGGAAACGGTTTTTCTCCCTCAGCTTCTCCACTCAGTCCTTGTGGAATTCCCTTTTGCTCCTCCTGGGCTTGGGGTTCCGATGTGGGTATTACTCCTCCCGGTTGCTCATTCCCAGGTTGTGTTTCTCCCTCCTTTTCTTCCACGGTAGGCTCCTTGTTTAGAAAAAACGGATCCTCCATCTGAGGCAGAGGCCTTTTGAGTTCTTCCACTGAGATGACATCGCTCAGCACCCCTTCTCTACTAGACTCCCCAACAGGGTTCTTGAGCTGAGGTCCATTATAGGCTCCCCCATCATGTCCTCCATAGACCTCCTCGACCTGTTTGGCTGATGGAATTGGTTTGAGCTCTGGTGCTGGTTATACTGAGGTGGTGGGTTTGACTGGTAGCCTGAGAAATTTTGTTGGTTTTGGTTCGGTGGGTACTGGTTATACTGGGCAGGAGGGTTATACTGGTCGTGGTTTTGCTGGTACTGACTTCGATTTTGGTTGTGGGTGTTATGTTGAGGCCCTGGGTTAAATTACTGATGGGGTGGCACATAGGTAGGGTTCGGGTTCTGGTTTTGAGAGCTTTGGTTCTGAGGATGCTGGTTTCTTCCTACCCAGTTAGACTGGTAGTCAGGGTTTGTTGGGCCACGGTTGGGATATTGGTTCGGTTGGGGATTGGGTTGATTTGGAGCCTGATTTTGGTTCTGATTCTGATTTCCATCTCCCCATCAGAAATTTTGGTGGTCCCTCCATGGTGCATCTCTTTGTTTCCCCGGAATCCAATTGTCGTTGGAATTGTAGTATCCTGCAGCATTTGCTTGCTCCACATCCAGCGAGTTGTCCGGCTGATCATATGGTAGTGCTGGGGCTTCTTGGCCTCCAGTTGGAGAAGGTGGTGGAGTGTTCTGCTTGATTGCAGTCAGCAATTCTTTCTTTAATTCCTCCATCTTCAAGTCCATCCGTTCCTCCTGGTCAGTAGCCGAAGCGCTCGCTACCCTTTCTCTGTTGTACCCATCTCTAGCGTTGTCGTACGTCTTCTTTGCATTCAACAGCTTACGTAACACCTTCTTGGCTTCACTTACTCTCAACTGGGTGAAATCACCTCCAGATGATGAATTCGCCAGATCCTTGGTTTCCTTGTTCATCCCTTCATAGAAGGTGTGGTGCACCTCTATCTCCTTCATGCGATGGTTGGGGCATGACTCCAAAAGGCTCATGTACTTCTCCCAATACTCGCTCAGGGTTTCATCATACTCTTGCCTTATGCACGATATTTTCCTCTTCAATCCACTTGTCTTCGAAGACGGGAAAAACTCGGCTAGGAAAACTGACTTGAAATCAGCCCATGTATTGATAGAGTCGGCTGGCAAGCGCATGAACCAAGTGTTGGCCTCTCCCTTCAGGACAAAAGGCAGGGCTTTCAGTCTGTAATCGTCCTCGCTCGCTCCTGCTGGCCGCCTCTGTGCCTTACAGATTTTGCAGAACTCATTTAAGAATTCGTATGATCCCTCGTAGCTCTTCCCACAGTAAGTCGGTAAGATTGCGATAACGTGGGGTTTCACATCACAGGCGGTCTAGCCTGGGGTGACCACTATGGCTTGTGGGGGATCTCCGTCGGCGTGTGCGGTAAGTGTTGCGAGCTCGGGATCGTCCTCACCATGGTCAGCCATCCTCACTAGTGTTCTTACTGCTGGGGTGGAAGCTCCGGGAGTTGGTACTCTAGCTCCTCTTTTTCTTCGTCGCTACTCGTGCCTAGGTCGGACAGTGCTGTCGACAGGCCAGAACGAGTGGTAACGAGTATTTTTCCTCGGGGAAGTATCCTTGGTCTCCACTGGCCAGGATCCGAGCCACTTCTCATAAACTGAAAACAAAAAGAAAAGAAAAATTATAAACAGTATGTACACCAAAAAGATCACACACAATAACAGGTATGAACGCCATCCATCCCCGGCAACGGCGCCATTTTGAAAGTGCCTGGTTTCCTTTCCACTCTTTCGGGTGTTTTGTGGTTTATCGTATGTAATTTTGGAGTGTATCCAACTAATCAGGAAGAGATTCTCGACCCAGCTGAGTCGTTGGTACGATAACCGGGACCTGGCTTCAAACAAGTTTCCTCAACCCACTTCTACTAGCTAGTATAATGGAGGTAAGGGTCGAATCCCACGAGGATGGACACGTTTTGATAACTGTGGTGACTTTCCTGGGTGTTTTGGTTAGCTACCACGCTTGGGTTGAGATTTTACCTAGACAGGAAATAAAGGTGGTACTCTACTGACTAGTAGGCGGGAAAATAACAGACATGTGGGAGTGTTTATGAAAATAGGGGACAAGGTGTATCAGAAACATATGGAAAGTGGACAGTTACTAAAAGGGGAAATTTAGACAACAAGGTATATTTGATGGCTGGGGTCTTTCTGACAGGTCTGGATAGTACATCTGAAAAGTAGGGAACAAAAACAAAAGTAACTTAAAAGTAAAAGTGGTCCAATAAAGTTGATTTTGACGTTTTCTTCCTCACCAAGTATTGACAAAAATCATATGAACACAGACACCATAACTAAAACTTCAGATTCATAAATTCAAACTCAAGATCCATCGATTAAAATGCTTAAACTTAAATTAAACGGTAAAACTGCAACTTTACTTCTACTGACTGACATGCAAGGTGGTAATCACGGCGCAGAAAGGAAACTCATGCACGAAAACTTGACTAAACATAGCTACAACTTTGAATCAACAACTCCCGATAAGAAAACACTTAGAAATTGAAAGCAATAACTAAATCTAACTTTCCTAGGCAGAATGAAGCAAACTCGAACCAAAGTGACATGCGAAATAGAAACTTCATAACGTAAATGCTGGAAAATAACAAAGTACTTCAAAAGTGCAACAGCGATGAGTGTTTGCAAGTAACTAACGATGAAAACAAGTAAACTTTAAACAAAGAAAGCGATTAAGATTGTTTGTGCCACTCCGGGCGATGATACTACTACACTGCTACGATAACTGGCTGGAACGGCGAACTGATGACTTCTCCGGCAGACTCTTGGACGTCAAGTGACCATGGCTGTGGCGAGGAACGAGAGGTAGGATAATGCTGAAGGAACTGATCTTCTAGAGAGAATTCTACTAAGTGTGATTGTCGAACTCACTAAAAAAAAACTCCTTCTCTCTCTCCAAGTGGCTTCTTTTATAGGGAGGCTTTCCCTTGCTTTTAGGGTAGACTTCTCCCGAGTTTTGACCTTTTTGCCCTAGTCAATGATCATCCCAGCTATCCTCCTTCTCCATCTCGAGCCTTTTCTCTGGCATGCATCCTGGTCAGTATCGCACCCTTCTGGCGCCCTTTTCACTTGCGTCACCTGAATCGTCTCCTACTGACTTGGATCCTTTAATCCTGCACACTTAAGCAACTGTTTTGCAGATAATACATGCATTTCACGACATACTGACCAGTAACCAAGGCTTAGATTACGACTTATCAGTAGACTAGTTGTGGGCGTCGTCCACTTTAAGGTAACACGGTCAGATCTATGCAATGATTTGCAAAAGAAAAAGAAGAATTTCACAACGTAGATAGGCTTAGACTACCTATCGTGAAATGTTGCAATGTCAGTCCGCATATTTCTAAGCCTTACTGAAATAAGATGACATTGGTGTGGTATAGCACTTAACGGATCTACCAGCAAGACGTGTCTTTATGCTATCTACTGAAAGACTAGGTCTTGATAAAATACTATTTCTTAATCTACATATGTTAGCATTGAGCATACGGTATTGATTATGCACTACTTTGACTTATCAAATGGTGCGGGTTTTTCGCAACCCAATAATCCTGATATATTGGGTAGTGGTGATTAATATCTAGCGGTGCTAGGATTTCTATTATGTTGAATCGTGCGCGAGGTGAGTCTCGTTTGATAATGTCTTCAAGAGGAGCTCGAACAAGGTTTTATTATTCGGAAAACTGGTCAGTTGGAGTTTTATTACTCTATGAATAATAAATAAATGTTTCTTGCTAAGTCTACTCTTGGAATTAATAAGATGTTAATTAATTAAGTCCATAGCAGACATTAATTAATTAATGGACATTTATATCTTAAGCGCGGGAAATAAATAATAAACAAAGTGGAAACCCGGATTACTTGTAATTTCGGATTTGGATGGGGAGAGTTCAATATTACTTCTGTAGTGGCTGCTCGTAATATTCCAATATAAGCTTCTATTAAATTGTGGGTTCAATTTAATTAGTAAAAAGCTAATTGGGGGAGCCCATATCCAAAACCTTCCATAGATCCCTGTCTGGGCCCAAAAGGAACTTAATATAAATAGGAGAATAAAGGACACAGAAAATACACATTATTATTTTTCTTAAAAAATTTCGTCCACTCCATCACAAAGAAGGGGATGATTTTTTCTCTACAGCTCGCCTCCGTGAAATCGATTTTTCTGTCTCTTTTATTTAAGTCCTAGTATCCCGGTGAGATCAGCCCACACTAATATCAGAATACAGTTTGGGAACCAGAGAGAAGATCTGTGGTCTAGTATTGAAGATCATCACGTGGAGAAGGCGCGAGCAATCGACGATTCTTTGGAGAATCAAATCGGTAACTCTAAACCGTAGAAATCATGTTTAGGATTTATATTTTCTAAGCATGAATTGTTTGCGTTCTAGCATGCAATTATCTGTTTAACATGTGAATTGATTAATCGCATAATCGGCCAAATAGATCCGTATCTGATTTATTTGTTATTGTACAAGTGTTCCGCTGTGCAAGGGGCATCAAACCCCAGCAGTCGACACATCGCCTAAAAAAGAATGGCTCGTTCCAACAATAGAACTTGACGTCGTGGAAGAACTTCTTCTTCTGATATGACTTGTAGTCCTAGGGAATGATCTTCGCCACCAAAATGTTCACAATATCTGCAAACCACAGAGATGAGCCTTGAGCATAGAAGAGATGCTCGTCGGGGAATTCTTCATTGATGGGAACCTTCAAATTCTCCCCTTCAAAACAGTGCTCTAATCTTGACAAGTGGTCAGCTACCACGTTCTCATCCTTTCCTGTCTCGAATCTCTAGATCAAATTCCTATAGAAGCAGGACCCACCGTATCAGTCTCGGCTTGGCATCCACCTTGGCGAAAAGATGGCGGATGGCGGCATGGTCTGTGAACACAGTAGTCCTCGCCCAAATGAGATAGGGACGGAACTTGTCGAATGAATACACCAACGCCAACATCTCTTTCTCAATAGTAGTATAATTTGCCTGCGTCGCATCTAGAGTCCGGCTTGCATAGTAGATCACCCTGAAAATCTTGTTTCTTTTCTAGTCCAAAGCAGATCCCACGGCCACATCACTAGCGTCACACATGATCTCGAACGGCTGTGACCAATCCAGTGAGATAAGCATGGGTGCACTCACAAGCGCCTTCTTCAAAGTCTCGAAGGCTGCAAACATTCAAGGGAGAAATCAAATTTAACATCCTTAGCAAGTAAAAGACATAAACGCCTAGCAATTTTAGAGAAATCCTTAATAAACCGCCTATAAAACCCGGCGTGACCAAGGAAACTCCTCACAGCCTTCTCATTGGATGGTGGTGGCAACTGCTCAATCGCCACTATCTTGGCCCTGTCCACCTCAAGTCCTCCTGCATATATTTTGTGTCCAAGCACAATGCCATCTCTCACCATAAAATGGAAATACTTCCAGTTGAGCACCAAGTGTTTCTCTTCACATCTCTACAGAACACGAGTTAGATTCCGTAAACAATTATCAAAGGAGCTACCAAAGACGGAGAAGTCATCCATGAAGACTTCCATTATATCTTCCACCATGTCGTGAAAGATGGACATCATACACCTCTGAGAGGTGGCTGGGGCATTGCAAAGGCCAAATTTCATCCTCCTGAAAGCATATACACCATAAGGACAAATAAAAGCAGATATATATTGATCCTCTGGGCAATTAAGATCTGATTATATCCGGAGTAGCCATCTAGAAAGCAATAGTACTCATACCCTGCCAACCTATCTGGCATCTGGTCAATGAATGGGAGGGGAAAATGGTCCTTCCTAGTTGCAGCATTTAGGGCTCTATAATCTATGCATACTCTCCACCCGGTTACGAACCTAGTGGCTATCATCTTATCATCTCCCCCTTTTACTACTGTCATCCCACCCTTCTTAGCTACCACTTGGGTGGGACTTACCCAATTACTATCTGAGATAGCATAAACAATCCCGGCATCTAACCACTTAAGCACCTCCTTCCTCACCACATCTTGCATTATCGGGTTAAGTCTCCTTTGGTTTTGAGCTTTGGGTTTAGACCCCTCTTCTATAAGAATTCTATGCATGCAAACCGTACGACTTATCCCCTTAAGGTCCGAGATGGACCACCCAATTGCACCCATATGCTTCCTAAGCACTCTAAGCAATTTATCAAGTTCATTAGTAGTGAGTGAGGATGATACGATTACCGGATAAGTATCATTCTCCCCGAGAAATACATACTTAAGGTGTGACGGCAACGGCTTCAGTTCCTCTTTCTTCTCCTCCTTCTCTTCTTCATTTGGATCCCTCAATGGTAAGAATTTTTGTCGAAACCTTGGAATCTCCTTCGCCGAATTAAGAGCAACTACAAAATTTAACAAATCGGTATTAGGCTCGTTAATATTATTATAGTAAGGAGAGAATATAGATTGCGATAAGCATCGCTCCAATTGGTTTTGTGGCGAAATGGCTTGGGCCACTTCCTTCACACAATCATCGACCACTTAAACCGTGTTACAGTGCTCCACTCTCCATGCATCCTCATCATCGTGCCTTTGCATTGCATTGTAGATAGAGAATGTGACGCTCTCATTATTAAGTCGGAGTATGAGCTCTCCCTTCTGCACGTCGATCATTGTCTCCCCTGTAGCTAGGAAAGGTCTCCCCAGTATAAGAGGAACATTTCGGTCTTCCTGTTAGAGTTTGTATACTCGAAATCACGTTTCGAGTGATTGAATACTGTAAAACTCTTATTTTATTTTCCAAGGAATAAAACAGATTATTTTTTTCATAATGTTATGTTTTACATTTAATGGATGTTAATTGCATGTTTAAATGTATAAGTTAACTTATCAAAGTCTAAGTCTTTGTTTTAGTAGACCGGTTGTGGGCGGCGTCCACTTTAAGGTAACACGGTCAGTCCTAAACAAAGAAAAAGAAGAATTTCACGACCTAGATGGAATTAGACTATCCATCCTGAAAGGTTGCGATGTCAATTCGCATATTTCTAAGCCTTATTGAAATAAGATGACATTGGTGTGGTAAAGCACTGAACGGATCTAACAGCAAGACTTTTCCTTAGGCTATCTACTGAAAGCCGAGGTCTTGATAAATATTTTTTTCTTAATCAATGTAGGTAAGCATTGAGCATACGGTATTGATTATGCATTACTTTGACTTGTCAAATGGTGCGGGTTTTTCGTAACCCAATAATCCTGATATATTGGGTAGTGGTGATTAATATCTAGCAGTGCTAGGATTGCTATTATATTGAATCGTGCGCGAGGTGAGTCTCGTTTGATAATGTCCTCAAGAGGAGCGTGAAACAAGGTTTTATTATTCGGAACCTAGCTAGTTGGAGTTTGATCACTCTATGAACAATAAATAAGCGTTTCATGTTGAGTCCACTTTTGGAATTAATAAGAAGTTAATTAATTAAGTCCATAGCAGACATTAATTAGTTAATGGATATTTTTATCTTAAGCGTAGGAAATGAAAGTTAAAACGGAAACCCGGATTACTTATAATTTCGGATTTGGATGGGGAGAGTTCAATATTACTTCTGTAGTGGTTGCTCGTAATATTCCAATTAAAGCTTATATTAAATTTTGGGTTCAATTTAATTAATAAAAAGTAAATTGGATGAGCCCATATCCAAAACCTTCCATAGATCCCTGTCTGGGCTCAAAAGGAACTTAATATAGATAGGAGAATAAAGGAGACAAAAAAACAACACAAATCATTATTATTTTTCTCAAAATTTCGCTCCCCCCCCCCCCCTATAGAGCTGGGCGAATTTTTCCACTCCTCTTAGGAGTAGAATTTATGTCTTCTTTATTTAAGTCCTAGTATTCCGGTGAGATCAGCCCACACTGATATTGGAGTACAGTTCGGAAACCAGAGAGAAGATTCGTGATCTAGTTTTCAAAGAGTCATGTGGAGAAGTCGCTAGCCATCATCAATTCTTTGGATAATTAATTAGGTATTATTTCTACTCCGTAGAAAAGCATGTTTTAGGTTTCAATATTCTTAAAACATGATTAATTCAAGTTATGAGCATGATACATGTGAAAACTACGCGAATAGCTTTTGTCTAAATAATCTGCTAAATAGATCTGATTATTATGTGATTTATTTGCTCGATTAATAATTGTTAAATTATGATAATCCGAATTGCAACGCTTCCGCTGCCAGTTCCTTCAATTGGTATAAGAGTCAGTCTTCGGCTCTGATTATTTGGATTTAAATTTTGCGAAATTCATGTATGCATGTGTTATTTGATTACGAAGCATGTTCTTGTTTTATTGTTTAAATTTTATGCATGATGAACTAAAGAACATTCGAATCAATAGAACTTGAATTTTCCGATCATACTAGATGTGCGATCCGTCGACGCTCGCGCCGAGACGGATCGCGCTACGCGTGATCGAGAAAGGGTCGTCGAATTGAGTGGGAGCTTGGGAGGCGATCAACCGGCGACGCGCAGACGAGCGTGGGCTCGTGCACGCCGCCGGCGAAGACCGCCGGTCCCGGAGCAGCCTCGCAAATCATGTCAATCGTAGTGGGAGTATGCAACGGCGATCTAGCGGTGACGTGAAAAATGAGCGAGGGCTCGTTCACGCCACCGGCTGGACCGCGGTGATCGATCATCTCCGGCGCTGCGGGAGGACGACGGTGGAGAATGGTGGTGAAGCTCGCTGCTCGTCCCAGAGCAGCGGCTGATTCTCCGTCGCGACGAAACCCTAGGCAAAAACCTAACCCTAACCCTAGTCATCCCAGCCCAAGCTACGCGGGACCGTGAGCAGCATCACTGTTCGCGGCGGCTGCTCGTTCGCGCAAGATTGTCAGGGCGGAGGGAGGTCACCGGAGCAGTGTCTTAGTCGCTGCTGGATTACGCGACGTCGACGGAAGGACATCTCGGCGTTTTAACGCCGGGAAAAAAGGAAGAGGAAGCGGCACGCCTTCGGGCGCGGGCTGCCGGCGACGCTGGACGGTACTTCCTCCACTGTGCGTTCCTCTTCCTATTGGATGCTTCGATCTCAAGATCAATTAGCTCTAAAGGTGGACATTTAGAACGCGTGTGCATACAACCTGCCCAAGGAAACACAAAGATTAGAGAACTCAAAAATAAAAATCAAAATAAAGCAAATAAAATCTAGATTAGTAATCTCTATTATTATCACGATATTAAGCTATATTGACACAAAATTATCCCCGTCAACGACGCTAAAAACTTGACTCGACTTATTTTAACACAAGCAGTACCCGCAAGTGTACGGGGACAGTGTAGCAATTAGCAAGCAATAGTATCGTATCCCATAGAGACAAATTTGTATCAACTTAACTACCACGAACAAATGTTGACTACTATCTAGAGAATTAGGATAATATGGGAAAAATTGTAGAACTCAAGGATCTAATGCACAATTCCAAGCTCTTATCCAATCAAATTGCCTTACCTTTTGGTGTCTCTAGAGTTACTAAGTCGACCACAATTATAGATTAAACCCCCTCCCGAAGTGAGAAACCTGTAGATTAGGTGCTAGGATTGAAGTCCCCTTCTAATCCTAAAATCCCTAACTACCAAAAGCTCGATTAGGTCAAAGACCCCACTCAAAACCTCAACTCTCCCTAGTTTTATTGCATTAAGATGTGAATTATTCTTATTTCCAAATTAATTATTTCATCTACTGATTAATCTAATTAATCCTACACAATCAAGTGGTGATCAAGCAATTGAAAGTAATAAACCCAAGAATAATCAAATAACTACAAGAGCAAGGTAAGAACAAAATTAATTGGATAAAAACTATGAAATCAATGCATCATCACCAAGAATTCTACAAGAAATGTTTAGCTACTCATGTTCTTCACAAAAACCATGTTCGAAACAAAGAAATGAATGAAACACATAAGAGATGGATACTAAGAACTCATGTGGAATGAATCTAGGAATGAAGTCTTCAATCTTACGATCTAGAGTCTTCAATCTTCAATTCTCTCTCTCAAAGTGTTCTTAGAGGTGTGTGTGAGTGTTGGAGGCGGTAAGTGTATAATGATTCTCGTCGAATGCAACCCTAGCCTTTTTCTCCTGATTTTTCTGTCAAAAATCGCATTTTCAGAAGTCAAACCCATCAAACTAACTTACCCGGCCGGGTAGGATATTTGTGCTGGAAATCCACCTAGCCGGGTGTCGTTTTTCGACCCTTCTCTGACCCATATATGCTGATTCCATCTTACCCAGCCGGGTATGATTTTTCAACTATAAATTCACCCGGCCAGGTGTATTCTTTGAAGGCTCTGCTGCCTCCTCTGCACAAACGGTCGGATTTTTGCCTCTTTTTCATCTATTTATCCTAGAACACTCAACAAACAGATGAAACTCCAAAATATAGGATAATTGGCTGGAAATAGACAATTGAAGCATAAAAACTCAACATTAAGTACCTCAACAGACCAATTAAACCGACTAAAACATGAGTTTATCAGACACGCAGTTGAGATTTGATTAGACTAAGAAAAACAGAAAATAAAAGCAAGTAAAGAAAGCAATTAAATGAAAACAGTGGAACAGCTTCGCAGTTTGCAGTTAACTTGGTTTGAGAAAGCAGATGAGACAAGGGAACCCTAGGGTAGTAATTTCATGAACTCATTAGTAATTCTAATTATTTAGTTATATGTTCATCCGACTCAAGCTCTACTAGGAGTTATTCCTATTGTGTATCAACACTCATGTCACAAATATTGCATTGACACATAAAATATAAACCATCCAAAGTTATCACCGATAAGAGATTAACAATAAATCAAAGTAACAACCAAGCAGTTAAATATAAACCAAGGAATAATTAAAGTAAAACGAGTTCTGAACATTAAACAAAACAAAAAGAACTACATAGAGTCAATTACTTTCATCCCCTAGGATTCTATAAATTTAGCTATCCATAGACAGATAATCCAAATAAATATAAGCAAAATAAAACATGTTCAATCAAACAAAAACTAAATAAAACCCGGAAAAATTAATCTTGCTCTTGCTTGATCTCCTTTGAATTCTATACTCCTTGTAGAAGATGGAGGAATATATGTGTAAGGTAGGGAATGGAATTAAGGCTCTAAGATTGGTGAATAATATGAACTAGGTTATGGGGTATTTATAAGTTTGAGAATGATTTAAATTTGGTAATAAGTTTCCTCCAAGCATTAGGAAAGATGGAATTTTCGTGCCCAATAGTAGAAGGAAATATTTGGTTTCACAAGGTAATAACTTCTTTCCTTCTTTAAATTTCCGCCTAGACTGCAGCTGTCAGCTTTGCACGACTTTGGTAGAACGGACTTAACTCTCTCCAAAGAACTCTGATTGAGGTAATCTTGGTACCAACTTGAAGATCTTTTCAAGACGAAAAGAATGGTGTGTAGAACTTCCTGATCGGATTTCAGGATCGCCAGAAAATTAAGTTTGAAGATAGTTGTCGCTCGGCGCGTTTTCCTAGCGTCGCTGGAGAGTGTCAGAGCCTTCTGGAGTCTTTGGAGCGACCGTTGCACTTGTTCCAGCGGCCCGCTGGGCGTCCTTCAGCTCCTACTTTCGGAAATTCATATTTTTATGCTCTATTTTGCACATTTCTCACAAAATACGTCAAAATACCAAAATGGATGAATTATGCAAATAATGGACATGTAATGCAACTTTGACACTCAAAACGGACCAAATAATGGCCTTAAAATCGTTCAAAATCCGAGCGTATCAACTCCCCCAAACTTACATTTTTGTTTGTCCTCGAACAAAACAATAAAGACACAAATATAGACGCACGGAATGCATAAGGACTAGGCGTCATAATTGCCTCAAAAGATGAAAGAATAGATTAAGCGTGAATTAACGCAATCAAATCGAGCAATGCTTATTAGTGCACTTTCATTACTAACTCGTAGAATACCTTGAATTCATGCACTCACATGTGGCAAACTTCCAAAGATGGGAAGTGTTCTTTTTCTCACTCTCAAAGTATATAAAGGTAAAGTGTATAGCACTCAAATCATGCATCATGCAAAGTTTACCATAGGCTTGCTCAAAATCTAATCTACTGGATGTGATTACGCATCAAAAGTCCGAAAGGTCTTTCTTTTTGGTTGTAACGTAGGCTCTTTGGTAGGTGAGGAATATTTGGCTAAAAAGTGACTAAAGATAAAGATATTCTAAGTAGAGTAAAATTGACTCCACTTTTCTAAACCCCAAAACACTTTTAACACATTATTTTTCTCCTTCAACTCACTTCCCAAACCTTTGTTTTCTTTTTTTTTTCTTTTCACTTTCACACTTTTTTTTTCTTTTTTTCTTTTTTCATACACATCATTTCTAGATTAAACACATATTTTGAATTTATTCTATTTCACAACTTTCCCAACTTTGTTCTCCTTATCTCCCCAATTCATTTACAAAAGATATAAAATTCTATACTAACCCGAGGAATTGTCCCCATTTATTTGGCTTCCAAAGAATAGGCGTAACGGCTCAAAATTGGCTCCAACGGGAAAATTTTGAAAATTTTAAGAGGGTCGAAAATTTTTAGGTATAAAAGTAGGCTGGAAAAGATGGCCTAACATCTTCTCTTATCAACTTAAACACTATGTAGACTTAGGCAAAACTATGAGCAAGTTCTAGAAACATATACATGAATGCAGATTAATCACACATGAAAGAAATTTAGGCTCAAATCTCACATGGTATAAAGCATGATTCAAGGCGAACAAGCAATTCACTAATTATGCACCTTTTCACCAAATTATCAAATCAAGACGTCAAGCCATACTTAAACATGGATGGAATGTAATATCATTGGCAACTCGGTCTAAAGTGTGTCCCTAAGCATGCGTGTTTCTAAGTTCTTCATATAATGCTCATGACATATTTTCAAGAAAATTCACCTTCGGCTATTTTAACACAAAAACGAAAAGTTAAACTAAAACAAAAACCTAAACTCATGGTCCACCACTTCATCACCCCAAACTTATTTACAAAAAAGTGTAAAATAAGTTTGTAGAGTCGGTAAGGACGTGAGTAAACTATGAAAGCAGTAAAGATACCTTGAAATTTCGTGCTAAAGCTGGACGGGGCAATAAGTCAAATAATTTCAAAAAATACAGCTGGAGTGCGGTGAAAAGCCAGCAGACCGCTGTAAGGGTCCAGCGGTCGCTGGGAAGAGTCAGAACCGTTCTAGTGAGTCACCAGCGGGCGCTGGGTTTGGTCCAGAAGCTGCGAAATTTCAATAAGAACGAAAACAAAGCAAAAAAAGTATAAAAAAAATAGAAAACAAAATAAAACATGATAAAGTGTTGGGTTGCCTCCCAACAAGCGCTTGTTTTATGTCTTTAGCTTGGCATCTCTTTCTTGCTCAATGTGGTCTTGTGGAAGTGCATGTGTGTTCTTGAATTTTTCCAATCACTACTCATATTATTCCTTTAATCTTTTTCATCCATCATTCAGCCATGTCTAAATGTTGTCCCTCCAGAGTTGTTAGCATCTTTTCCTTGCTCTTTTTCTTAGCCCTTCTTTTTTTCTTCGGTGGTTCCTGCGTTGAAGCACAATTATTAGAAACATTCAACTCATGCACAACGTGGTTAACATCTGAAACTACTGGTGAAGGGTCAGAGTTTATTAGATTTATAATCCTTGACTGCCGTAATCTCTGATCCTCTTTCCAGATCCTTTCTTCTTCTTGCATCTTTTCATGTTCTATCATAACCTTTTGAATGCGGCAAATGTACTTTTCCTCTTTCTCTCTTATTGGAATCTCTTCTTGTACTCTATCAATTACTTCTTTGCACATGTCTAAGAAGGGTTTCCCAAGGATAAGTGGAACACTCTTGTCTGCCTGCATGTTAACCACCAAAAAATCTATAGGAAAAATAAAATTGTCAACTTTTACCAAGACATCTTCAACTATACCAACAACATGTGCAACTGTTTCATCCCCCATTTTCAGCTTGATTGTTGATGGTTTTAGATTCCATATGTTAAACTGCACAAAAACGGACAAAGGCATTAAAGTAACGTTCTCACGTAAATCACACAAAGCCTTACATGTTGGTGCTTCGCCAAGTGTACACCATTTGATGAACTGCTCTTTATACTTTTGCTTGACAGACCGATGGTGTAAAATGATGTCCCCACTATTAGCCGACAACTAGATTTCTTTAAGATCATTCACGTTTCTTTTCTTATCAACCTTCTCCTTCGGCATGTTGGTGTAACTGGGAACATGTTGTAGAGCTGCTGCCAACTGGGAATTACTCTGTGCCCTGCAAAACACATCAAATGATTTTTTAAACCACTTATTCAGCTTCGGCTTTTTCTGTGAAGATAATCGAATTTGTGTTTGAAGAGAAGTCAAGATTGGGATAGCTTTCGGGCACTCTTCTTTATTTGGTTCAACACTTTGGGTTATTTGTTCTCCTTCTGCTGGAACTGCATGCTTGCCATGTTGGCAATTTTCTCAATTTGGGTGTTCATAGACAAAATGGTGGAGCTCATGGTAGCAACTGTAGCCCCCAACCTGCTAATATGTTTGGTGATCATCAGTGATCTGCTTTTTGGGCTCATCAATCTTCTGGCACTCAACTGGAAATCCTAAACATGGTTGCAAAGCATTGTTAGAATTGTTACATGAAAAATGAGGATGATTACCAAAATCAAAAGAACTATTTTCCCCCCGTTTAGGAAGACAATCAATGGGGACCCCATTCTGGTAATGTGGAAATTGGCGTGGGTAGCCATGTTGAAAAGTGTTGTTTGTAAGGAGATCATTATAGCTTCAAGCTTCTCAATCATGGCTTCAAGCTTCTCAGTTTGGATTTCTATCTAATTGATCCATCGCTCATCTTTCATCTTACCCAACATGAATTCGATTATTAGCAGCTCCCTTATGCTAATTTCCTCTTCTGCACCTACATTTGATTTGCAAAAACCACCATTATTGTTTGAAAAATTCGGAGGATAAAAATCATCACAACAATTATTATAATTATGTCCTCTCTGACTAGGGTTAATATTCATTGAAGTATCCATTTTGATATCCTTGATGGCCATAGTGCATGTCCTCCACAGTAGTAGCTTCACTTTTCTCTCTTCTTGACAACTCGATCTTCTCGATCCTCATTCTCATGGCTGCCAATTCTTTAGCTCTTTCCTCCCTAATCACCAAACAAAATAACTTTTAAAAAAAATAAATAAAAATAAATAAATAAAAAACAGTAAATCCAAATTAGTATTACCTCCCTTTCTGTGATATCAATCTATGCGTAGCAACAGCGCCAAAAGTTTGATGCACTATTTATTAGCACTAAAAATACCTGCAAGTATACAGGCTAGATCTAGCTAAAGGTCAGTACCAGGATATCGAACACGAGGAATAAATTTACAGACTGTCTACCACATACTCAGTCCCATATACTATTTGGACACATAGTTGAGATTTGATTAAACTAAGAAAAACAGAAAATAAAAGCAAGTAAAGAAAGCAATTAAATGAAAACCGTGAAACAGCTTCGCAGTTTGCAGTTAACTTGGTTTGAGAAAACAGATGAGACAAGGAAACCCTATGGTAGTGATTTCATCAACTCATTAGTAATTCTAATTATATAGTTATATGTTCATCCGACTCAAGCTCTACTAGGAGTTATTCCTATTGTGTATCAACACTCATGTCACAAATATTACATTGGCACATAAAATATAAACCACTCAAAGTTATCACCGATAAGAGATTAACAATAATCAAAGTAACAACCAAATAGTTAAATATAAACCAAGAAATAATTAAAGTAAAACGAGTTCTGAACATTAAACAAAACAAAAAGAACTACATAGAGTCAATTACTTTCATCCCCCATGATTCTATAAATTAAGCTATCTATAGACAGATAATCCAAATAAATAAAAATAAAATAAGACATGTTCAATCAAACAAAAACTAGATTAAACCCGAAAGAATCAATCTTGCTCTTGCTTGATCTCCCTTGAATTCTATGCTCCTTGTAGAAAATGGTGGAATTTATGTGTAAGGTAGGGGATGGAATTAAGGCTCTAAGATTGGTGAATAATATGAATTAGGTTATGATGTATTTATAGGCTTGAGAAAGATTTAAATTTGGTAATAAGTTTCCCCAAGGATTAGGAAAGATGGAATTTTCGTGCCCCATAGTGGAAGGAAAGATTTGCCTTCACAAGGTATTAACTTCTTTCCTTCTTTAAATTTCCGCCTAGACTACAGCTGGCAGCTTTGCGCGACTTTGGTACAACGGCTATAACTCTTTCCACAGAACTCCGATTGAGGTGATCTTGGTATCAACTTGAAGCTCTTTTCAAGACGAAGAGAATGGTGTGTATAAAGCCCTGATCAGACTTAAGGATCGCCAAAAAATTGAGTTTGAAGACATCTGTCGCGCGTCGCGTTTTCCCAGCGGTCGCTGGCAAGGGTGTAGCGACCGCTAGAGAGTGTCAGAGCCTTCTGGAGTCTTTGCAGCGACCGCTGCACTTGTTCCAGCGGCCCGCTGGGCGTCCTTCAGCTCCTACTTCCGGAAATTCACCTTTTTATGCCCTTTTTCTGTTCTATTTTGCACATTTCTCACAAAACACGTAAAAGTACCAAAATGGATAAAATATACAAATAATGGATATGTAATACAACTTTGACATTCAAAACGGACTAAATAATGGCCTTAAAACCGTGCAAAATCCAAGCGCATCACTTTTGAAATTACAATCCTGAATCCTAACAGTATATGTATGTGCATGAGTTATGCGCCCTCTGAAAACTATTCCACTCATTTTCTACAACTCTCTATTCTACGAAATGTTAGGATGACTTATTCTTAAAGCCGACTTACTAGTTGTGATCCATCTAACATAGACTAAAATATAATAGCCGATCTTACATGTTTTTCTTTTCTTTTAAATTAGAAAAGTGATGATTAAGAAAATTGGACACACATACACCTACTATTGTGACACCTATCATTATTTCATTTGTATATTAATATTCCATGGACACACATGTTACCATGCTATTTTGCATGTACTATTTTTTTTATTTAAATTAACTTTAATAGTTAACACAACATATACGTGCACGCACTACATATCTACTTTACTACTTGCATGCATGTGATATACTACGTATATACTCATAATAATTCAAAAAATTTATTGCTTCACTCAATTTACATGTTTAAATATATATATAAAATTTATCACATATAAATATATGCTAACCATATTTAACCACAATCACCATTTATTAACATTATCATATATAATACTCATTTAATATATCTTTTATACTAAGACAATTTATTTACACATATGTATAAGATAACATACTTTGAGTAGGGGATGTTACAGGTTCCATGTGAACGGCATTTACACATGGGTTAGTCGATCCTAGAGGGTCGGGAGAACCCCGATAGATAGCGCGTTTAGCCTGCGCTCCAAAAGAAAATCGTGTTAAATTTCCTAACCGGAATGCGATGATTGACGGAAACATTAAGGAGTCTGGAGACGTCAGTGGGGGCCTCAGGTAGAGTTATCTTTTCTGTTTAACAATTTGCCCACCTAGAAAATTGCTCAGCCAGAGGTAAGGTCCAGTGGCTGGAAGAGCACCGCATATCGCGTTGTGTCTGGTGCACACTTGGCGGCCCTAGAAATCCGGAGGACCAAATTTCTTTTGTGCCCGGCGATACTCATAACTGCATAGAATCTCTAAGGTGAACAACCTCTGGTCGATGGAACAATATAGGCAAGGTTAGAAAAAATGGATTCTTAACTTTGGGAAAAGGCATGGCTCTAAGGACTGGGCATAGGGTCCAGCCCAACCCCGTTGGCTGCCGGCGAACTGCTTGAGATGCTCACGCGGCTAGAGCGGGTCGTCGCTTGCCATCTTGGGGATGGTATGGAAACAATGCATTGTGAAGGTCCCTGCGAATGCTAATGCAATGTGACTTCTGCCTAGGGCTCTAAAGGTCAAAGTGAAGAAATTTAACCAAGCACAAGTAAACGTTGGAGTAACTATGACTTTCTTAATGTAGCCAAATGCCTTGTCATATAATTAGTGTTGCACATGAATGGATTAACCACTATCTCTGTCTACTATCAAGTGAAACCATAGCCAAGGGAACGAGCTTGGCAGAGCGGTGCAAGAAGACCTTGTTGACCTTAAGTCTGACTTGAGAGGTGTAGGATAAGTGGGATGCGAAAAGGAGAAAATGAAATGCCACAATTTTAATGTCATATTACTTATTTCGTGAATCCGAAGCGGGGCATCGCGCCTCTTTTTAGACCGAAGGCTTGCTTCGGTGGGTGACCAAGACTTCTGTCAAATGGACATGATTTGAATATTAGAGAAAAATGAGAACTATTTTTATTTCATTGCAAGATTATAATCACGATCTATAACATAGGAGTATCAATTAGTACATTATAAGTTGTACGGTTCTATCCTTTGTAAACAGTTGCAATTATTATACCCAAATAAACAACACATGCACTTGTAGTTATTCGATGTTTTACTAGATTTAGAGAGGTTTGAGATTAGTGATTGGCAAAGGTCTCTTGACAACCGGAACAAGAAATAGATCTGTGAGCCTGGAAGCCGTGGCACCAAATTTTTCTTCCATATCCAAATCTTGATGCTTCATCAAATTCCAATCGAAATGGTATAGAAACAGTGCAAGCGGAAACTCAACATTGGCGAGGCCGAACGTAATGCCCGGGCACATTCTCCTTCCGGCACCAAAAGGAATGAATTGGAAATGATTTCCCTTGTAATCCACCAAACTATCCATAAATCTTTCTGGCTTAAAGCAGTGTGGATCATCCCAATATTTGGGGTCTCTGTTGACAGTCCAGGCGTTAACGATGATTTTGGAGTCGGCTGGTATTTCGTATCCTTGAATCCGACATGCTTCCTTGCTTAATCTTGGAAGTAAGAGAGGCAGCGGTGGATGCATCCTCATAGTCTCCTTCACAACTGCCTTGAGATAGTTGAGTTGGGGAATCCGGGATTCATCTACACTTCCATCTTGGTCAAAAACCATCCTCACCTCTTCTTGTGCCTTTTGGAGGACTCTTGGATTTTTTAGCATTTCAGACATTGCCCACACCATGACTGTGGAGGATGTCTCACTTCCACCAAGCAACATATCCTGCATGTATATTTTACTTAGGATTTTTCCGTATATAGTCCCATAATAGATGTCACACATTTCTTTTTAGCTTGTCCCACAAAAGATATCACATTTTCTTTTTTAGAAAAAGTTCTGCTTAGGGTGTGTTAGGGTGACACTACTCTTAGAGTGACAACGTGACAACAACATTAGCAATATTATAAACACCACAATGCAATAATACAAACGCTACACTGCAATATGGACGTATTGTTGTATAGACTATTTAGTTTTGCATTATAGACATTTTGCATTGTAGCGTTCATAATATTGAAGTATAGATTGTCTAGTTTTGCTTTAATAAACATTTTGTATTGTAACGTTCATAATATTGCATTATAGCTAGCGTTTATAATATTGCATGCTACGTTATTGTTACATTGTCATTTTAAGAAAGGGTTATCATATTAATACAAACCTACATTATTATAAGTATAATATTTTATCTCATAACTTAATAAACAAAATAATACTTTTCTACCAAGTGCGTCATCTATTAAGGAACTGTGGACTACTAAAACTATAAACCATAAGGTAGAAAGAAAGGAAACTAACCACGAGCACAGCCTTGATGTTTTCAGATGTAATAGGAAGTTCGAGGCCGTCTTGCTCGACTTTGAGAAGAACATCGAGCAGATCTTTATCGTCGTCTGTTTTGTTAATTCTGTGTTGATGAATTACATCATCGAACATCCTATCTATTTCTTCGTGTAGAGCAATGATCCTTCTCCTCAATCTACTCATCCACTTAAACAATTTAACCGATGGGAACAATTCAGCAATATCAAATCCAGCCGATAGTTGTGGCACTTCTTTGAGATTGGGGAGCAAAGTATCGTGCTGCTTCGCCTCCTCGCCTAATACCGCCATCGAAATAAGATCATAAATCGCAGACATGAACTCCTCCGAGAAATTCACAGCTGATCCATCTTGGCACGAGGCAAACCTCTTGACAAGATCACCAAACACCTGCATCCTCAGCCAGCCGAATGACTGAACACGTTTGGTGGACAGAAGCTCCAAGGTGCAGATTTTGCGGAGCTGTCTCCAGTGATCCCCGTAGGGGCCGAAAGAGATGCTTGAGCACCCATAACTGATTATCTCTGCCGTGATAATCGGCGGGCGTGACGCAAAGTTGATGTCGTGAGTTTTCATTATTTCCTTGGCAACATCAGCAGAGGAAATGACGACAACTGTAGTTTCACCGAGCTGAAGCCCCATCGTTGGTCCGAATTTCTGGGAAAGATGGTGAAGCGCGTGGTGAGGAAGTTCGCCCACGAGATTGTGTATGTTTCCGATCAAGGGCAGCTTCCGTGGTCCGGGAGGGGCGTTTGCATTTGAATTTTTGGTTTTCAATATCCTTCTTCGGATTATGAAGAATAATATAGTGGAGAATATGAATAACACTAGAGAGAGAATTGGGATTTCCATAATGAGTATTAGAACATGTAACTCTGTGCAAGTATAACAGCTTAGAAGGGGGATTATTTATTACAGCTTAGAATTGAGGATTTTTTTGCAAAGCCTATGCCTTGTGTATTTAAGTTTAGTCTCTAGCTATAAAATTTTATTTAAAAAAAATAGATAGTAAATTCGATTTATAAAGCCACAATTCCCAAACCTAAGCCCAACTAGATAAAAGAAGTATCAACAGAGGTCGGGGAAAAGTTGTGCTGCTTTGAGATATCTCGGGGCAGACGTCTGGACGCAATGGTATCGGGGGATGTTGGAAGGAGTTTTCAGGCGGTTGGTTCTCTGGGGACGGCAGCGGGGTCGGCCGACCCCACGCGACACCAACTCCCTCCGCAACTGGACTAGACACGGATTTTATGAAATATAATAGAAATTGCGTTGAAAAAGTTTATGCAACGTGGATCTAAATTTTATATATTATTTTTATAATATAAGTGATAATACATTAGTGGAATGTGGAGTATTAATTAAAGTTAGGGCAAATTGTTTGTAAAGTCGTAAACTTTCAACATAGTTTGGTTTTTTCCGTGACTTTAAATGTTGCGTTAAAAGTCATGAACTTTACTGGACTGTGTAAATTTTTCATCTGACCCGACCCAATAGATTTCTGACACAATTACTTATCCTACATGGCGCACTGGAGGCGTGACTTGGCACTCCACTAATTCTAATTGTTTCTCTTCTATCTTTGCAATCTCTGACCCTGAATTTATCACAAACATACAAGTATAACGAATTCAACATACAAATTGAATTCCATAATTCAAATTGAACCCTAAATTTGTCATTTGCCTAGTCACGCCTCCGGCGCGTCACTTAGAATAAGTTTATGTCGGAAATCTATCTGGTCGGGTCGGATGGGAAATTTACACAGTTCGGTAAAGTTCATGACTTTTCGTGCAACATTTAAAGTTAATCGAAAAAGTTTGTTAAAAGTTCATGACTTTGTAGAAAATTTGCCCTTAAAGTTAAAAAAAATAAGTGTAATAAGTATTAACATACTAATCGAAAAAAAAAACAAACTAATGACAAGTAAGTCGGTAAGAATCACCTAAACCATCTCCTCATGCATCTCCTAATACACTAATAAAAATTAGATATGTGTAATCTGTTTATAAAAGTAAATAAAAGATTAGAATTTCAAGTATCCTACTGTATCTCCTACTACACCAACAAAATTTAGAAATTTAAACACTCTTTAAAAAAGAAAAATTCAAACTATTCAACCTGCCTCAACCTATTCTATTTTCAACAAAATTAAGAAATTTAAACACTCTTTAAAAAAAAATTCAAACTATTCTATTTTCATATTTAGAAAACCATTTTATCTATCTATCCAAATATTCAAATTTTAGTTGGCTGCAATCTTCAAGTGAAAAGGTAAGAACTTTCAACTGATGTTTATCATTTCGAATAAAAAAATATTTACACTTGTTTCTTTGTCTTAAAAGATGGATTTTGTGAAACAAATTTATAAAACTATCGAAGAGGAGATTCAAACTTTCAACGAGCAACTCATAAGAGATCTAAGTACATTATTTTTTTAAAGTACTATTCCCGTTCCATAGTAGACGTCACACTTGGGAGATGGCACGAGATTTTAGGAGATGTTATTTTGTGGCACTCATTCTTTAAAAACTCTCCCCTCTCTAATGAGGTGGCACTCATTCTTCACTAATAATACTTAAAAAACTTTCTCCATCTGTCTCTTTCTTACTTTACTAATAATGCATTAAAACTCACATCGAACTCAAAGTTCATACTTTTTGAGGACAGAGAGGGTATTATATTTGTCCTATTGAAAATGACTACTCCCTTTGTTCCTATGCAGCAGAGGAGTTTCATTTCAGCACTCATTTTAAAAAGATAATAGTAATAAATAATTAAAGTAGAGAAATAAAGAAAGTGAATAACATAGAGAAACTCTTCTTTTTATTATTCTCTCCCCACTCTAACTATTTTTTATAATTTTTTTCAAAACGAGTGCTTAAAATGAAATGCCTCTACTACTACATAGGGACGGATGGAGTACTTCATTAGTCAGTGCGTATTGCGTAATTAACATCAAGAGTCAAAATTGGGTATACGCATGATTGCATAATTTTGTGTCAGAAAAAGAAGTTCAAAACTTGAGAACAAGGAGAATGTAAAAATGAAACACAAAAATGAGAAATGAAAGAAGAAGATGTAGTACTTGAAAAATGCGAACGAAAAAACAAATGGGTTATAGACCTAATTAAAAAGGGTAAAGTTATCTCTTCGTAGTTATAAATATGCTAGAATATTTTTTTTCCCTTGGAGTTAAGGCTATTATTACTGCCTTGTAAACTAAAATGGTTATTTATTGTAGTTTTTAATACTCTTTTCATCTCACTCAATATATCCATTTTTCTTTTTAATTTATCTCTATTAAAATATTCATTTTTAATATTTAAAAATAAATTTCTATCTTCTCCCACTTCATTAAAATATTCAATTACATTTTTCTCTTTGTTTACTCTACCTAACAATTCCTAAAATTTTATGCCACTCAAGCAGTGATGGAACAAAGATTTTGAATAAGTCAGTGCTAATTCTTTTTTTTTTTTTTTTTAAACGTCTAAAACATTCAATTTTATGCATGATATCTAACAAAAGTTGAAACAAAAATATTATCTCTTGTGAAACCATATCTGAAAATTTTAGGACACTTTTTTGGTATATTTTTTTTAATATTACTCCCTCCGTCCCACAAAATTTATCCCAGTTTGATCCAGTACCGCTTTTAAGAAATTGTTTGACTGTGTATTAAATGAAGGTGTAGTGGTCTAGTGGAACAAGGGTCACATACGGAAGAAATTGAGGGGTGTATTAAATGTCTTATTTTGGTTAGATTCCAAGAGGGACCCAACTTTGTGGAACGAAGGAAAATGATAAAATGAGAAAAACTTTATGAGACGGAGAGAGTACTATTCATATGAACAATAAAAATTATTTACTCGTTTATACTATAAGAGTATTAATGAAATTTTTGAGTTTAAAGATTGCAATGAACATGATACATACTCCAATATACTACTATTACTCAAAGCAATTAATACTAAAAACAAAGAAAACACAATCTACCAATACATATAATAAATACATAAATTTATTATACTATGAACTATTATTAAATTTATTATATATTACACATAAAATTTTACATTAGGAATTAATACAAATTTATAGGCAAATTAATGGGAAAAAAGATAGATGAAAACATAATTTAGAGTTAGAGAATTAGACAATAAGTGGCTGGTTACTTTATTAAATTCAAAATTTTACATGATAATTAATTAAAATAGTCTATAAACATTAATTCAAATAGTATTTATAGGGATTGGCGAGTGACTAAAGGCAAATAAATTAAATACTAAGATACTTAATGCTAATGGGCTATAGGTCTATTATTTTACTAAAAGCCCAATAACGAACATACTTTTCATTTTTCATCTTCTTTCTCCGCATACTGCAGATTCTGCAAATCCAGTAATAACAGTGTTCCGACACCGGCCAAGTCCCGTTGAAGCCGTGGCTTGGCCTATGCTGGTTATGTCACTCACTGTACTCAAGAATGTGAATATCTTGAATATGACTAATAGAGTAACAAAACAGTCACTCATTAACATGATTTCATAAGTTGGAGTTTAGAACTCATTTCACATTAATTGATACTAGAAAATAATCACTCAATTGTATTATACCCCTATCAATGAATTTAGAAATATGATCATTAATGGATTTTAAGTTTACCTTATGCGATTTGAGTTCGATTTTTTAATATATAATAAATTAATAATCAAGCATAGTAAAATTCGCACCACTTACAAAATTAAATTGGCATTGGCGTTGATATCAATGTAATTGAAGTGGTCTAAGCTTTAGTATCTATCCAACTCGATTAAAAATTAATTGAAGTGGTCCTAAGCATGAGGATCTACCCAACTCAATAAAAAAAAATATTTTATCGGTTCTTATCAAGCGTCTACTTTTGCCATTTTAGTATGTCTTTTATTAAAAGTTTATTTTCATTTTTATTTATTATAAATAAGAAGTAAGTCTTCTATTCCATTAACTCATTTTAATTATTTTATTTTATTATAAAACTTACTCCCTCCATCCCGCTTAAAATGATACGTTTTCCTTTTTAGTTTGTCCCAACTAAGATGACACATTTCCTTTTTTGGTAACCTTCTCTCTCCAATTAATACACTCAACCACTTTTTCTCACTCCTATTAAAATATTCATCTATCTTCATCTCTCTACTTTAATACCTACACTCACCTTCTCTCTCTCCAATTAAACACTTTAACCAATAACTCCTAAAATCCCGCGCCGGCTAAGCAATGTGTCATCTTAGCCGGGACGGAGGGAGTATTTTCTAGTCTCACAATAATTGTCGCTCTTTTTCATTTTAGTCTGTCCCACAGTAATTGTCACACTTTATTTTTACCATAAATGGTAAGTAGGTCTCACATTCCACTAACTCACTTCACTCTCATTTTATTATAAAACCAATATAAAAAATGTGTCTCAACTTTTTTTTACATCATTTAACTTTTTTTCACATTCCATTAACTTTTTCAATCAACTTTTTTTTACATCATTTAAAACTTGTGTCTACAATAAAAATGATAATTATTATAAAACGGGAGGAGTATAATATAAAAATAAGATCAATATTTTACTAACTTTTCAATTCACTTTTAATAGAGCACTTTATTTTTAATAATTTGTTAGCCGATTAATCACTCCATCTATACCATTCATCATGGCAACTTTTCTTAAGAAAGGGGGAAGTGAGGAACTTGAAAAAAATTACTACTTCCTCCGTCCTAAAGATGACCCATTTTCTTTTTTAGTTTGTCCTAATTAAGATGACCCATTACTTAAAATGGAAACACTTTTATCTCTACTTTATTCTCCCTCTCTTATTTTACTCTTTCCTCTCAACACACAAAATAAATATGCATAAAATCCCGTGCCGTTCAAGAAAGAGGTCATTTTCCTTGGGACTAAGGGAGTACTAGTTAAGTTGGAAGTTATAGGCACCTATAAGGTAGTTCAACCATTCACGTCTCTTCAATAGCCCAATTTATGTTCTCCCTCTTCTGTAATTTTAATTCCCATTATTTCATTTTGAATGTCCGCAATTTGAAGACTCGATTTGAAATATTATGTCCTCCCTCGTCTTGATTTTAATCCCATATATTAAAATTATATATTTTAATATTATGTTTAAAAATATTTCGGCATCAACTCATTTTAATACGTCACTGCTTACGTCATTGTATAAGTAACACTAACAAACGTAGGGTAGTGATAAAATGCAAATTCATATATTGTACAAATTTCAAACTATGATCTGGATCGTTAAAAATATCAAAGATGATAAAATAGTAGCAATAGAAAATGGCCAACACAGTGTCAATATAGCATCAACCGTTGACATTGTGTTGACATTTTTTGTTCATACTTGTTGGCAATTGAAACTAAAAAAGTAACATATAATTGTCCCACATCGGTGTCAAGAGAAAACTGAAACTAGTATATAAGTCTCATGGGCCCCTCCTTCTATCACCAATTGATTTTAGAATGGATCTCATGGATTTCTATCATAGTATCAGAGCAGGTCGCCATTGTGGGTCAAATTTAACTGACCCAGCAGTATATCTGGGCTGAAACCGAAAAAATGACTAACCCAGCAGTATATCTGGGCTTAAAATTTGGGCCAGTGGTCCAACCGATCGGAAAAAACTTGGTTCAGTTGTCCAACCGATTATAAAAACAAGTCTAACCCCTCCAAGGTGAATCCAACCCTTCTAAGGTTCACCTTAAAGGGTTTGAGGGAGGGTGTTAGCAATTGAAACTAAAAAAGTAACATATAACTGTTCTCACATCGGTGTCAAGAGAAAACTGAAACTAGTATATAAGTCTTATGGGCCCCTCCTATCATCAATTAGTTTTAGAATGAAACTCATAGATTTCTATCACAACTATTTTATCATATATTGATAGTTTTCCTAATAGTCAAAATCAAAGTTTGGAGTTTATACAATATTTAGTATCTGCATTTTATCATATTCTAAGAAATGTATTTGGTTATTTATGCCGCACAATTGCAAAGTTTCGTGCCTTGAAGAAGCTCAAAGACTCGAGAATAAACAGATGCAAAGATCAAGCATAAAAAAAGGAAAAAATGAAAAAAAATATATACTCCATCTACCACAAAAAATAGATAACATTTAAAATAATACTCCCTCCGTCCCAAGATAAGTGACTTACTTCTTTTGAGCACGAGATTTAAGGAATGATATTTAAATAAGTTAAAGTGAAGAGAGTAAAGTATGAAAGAGGGAAAAGTAGAGGAAAGAAGAGAGAATAAAGTAGGTGGAGAATAAAGTAAGAGAGATAACTTTTTGCTAAAAATGGAAATAGGTCACTTATAGTGGGACACCCCAAAAAGGAATACAAGTCACTTATCTTGGGACGGAGGGAGTATGAAATTTAAGGCACAATTGATATAGTAAGAGAGATATAAAAAGAAAAAAGTAATATGATTATTGTTAGAAGAAAATGAGACCCACCTCATTAGAGAGAAAAAATTTCCTTAAATAAAATTGGTATACTTTTAAGAGAAATCCCAAAATATGGTCTATTTTTAGTGAACAGAGGGAATATAATAAAGAAAGTGGAAAATTTTCAATATAAAAAATGAACATCTCGAGTGAGACTAGCTAAAATAAAAGGTGATTATTAGGGATGTCAATCTAGCCCGAAACCCACGGGTCGACCCGAATTACCCGGTAAAATCATAGGGTTAGGGTTGAAAAATCGCAACCCATATTCAGAAGCGGGCTACATGGGCTAACCCGTTCGGGTCGGCGGGTTATGCGGGCTGGCCCGGGTGGGATGCGAGTTAGCCCACGGGTTGAGCATTTAATATAAAAATATAATCAATATTTTGAATTATATACTTATACGAAGTACATTTGGTAATATCAATATTAAATACAACATTGATATGAAGAATATATGGTAATTATGTCTTCTCTCTCATCAAATTGAAAGTTAGGACTATATGAAATGTATGATTTCCATTTAATTGTAGTATGATTCATGTGTGCTATTAATTAAACGATATGTTTATCTATTTTGTTTCAATTTTGAATTGCTATTATTTTCTTTCTCTTGATCACTTTGATAATACTTTACTATTTGCGATAATCTGCTATTTAATACTCCCTCCGTCCCACATTTATAGTCACATTTAGTTAGGGCACGGGTTTTAAGGAATTGGTGGAGTGTGTAATAAATGAAGTGAGATGGAAGAGTGAGATGGTGGAGTGTGTAATAAATGAAGTGAGATGAAGGAGCGTGTAATAATTAAGTGAGTTGGTTGAAGGTGGGTCCCTTGTTGACTTTTTGGTTTTTTATTTTTGTTTTGGTTTATTTTTGTATTGATAATGGCATTTGAGTGTAATTTTAGTGAATAATGGGATAAAATTTTATGTTCAAATATGGAAAATTCTAAATGTGACTATAAATGTGGGACGGATTTTTATGGCAAAATGTGACTATAAAACTGGGACGGAGGGAGTAATTTAGAATATTGGATTGGATAGACAGTAACATACAAGATTACTATTGACCCGAATAGCCCGTGGGTTAGCTCGAAACCCGAAGATTTAGGGTTTGGGCCGAAAATTTATAAACCGAAAAATTCACAGTCCGAATAACTTGCATTCAAATAGCCTGACAATCCGAATGGATTTACCCGAACCCGAGTGGATTAGTCCAATTGACATCCCTAGTGATTATATCTTAATAGGATGGAAAGAGTATTAAAATCAAAACATACCATGTTTAATTAAAACTAAATATTAGGATCTGCCAAACTCAATTAAAAAAATCCTTAGCTACAAGAATCATCCATATATAAATTGGAAAATATATAGTGTGTTTATGGTTTTCCTATTAATTACTATATTATCACATTCAAGACAAATATTTCTTGGGTCATGGGGTGCGTTATATTACTAACTCGCTCTTAGATTGCTAATTACAATTAAATAAGATGTACTAGATCATTAAATCAAGATAGAAGATCATTTATCCACGTATATCAATACGAAACACAAAAAAATGTTAATTAGAAGTATTAGTGTCAATTACAAAATATCTTAAAACTTTAAATGATTATAACTATCTCAATTTATATTATTTTTTTACATAAAATATATCAAATTCAAGATAGTTTTATAAGGATTCCAACGAGATCTCACTTGCATATGTTCCAATGTTAACATTGAAAAACATTATTGAATTTTCGTAAACATCAACTACCAGTTTAATGTCAACATAGCTACCATAATATTGTCAATATAATACTTATACAACGTCAATGTTAAATTGTGTTGATATATTCAATGAATCACATTAATATGTTTAGTACACTACATTGACAATTTGATTCAAAACCCTAATTTTGGTAGTTTTCTTATATTTTCAAATTTAATTAATAATAAAATAAAATTATACATGACAATTTATGGACCACTAAATCTCTATAAATTTAATAATTTAAATTTGGTTATAGTTAGCAATTAAATATAGAGTTAGCGGGAATGATCAATTGCTAACTAATTAACAATCTCAAACTAAGACTAAATCTTAGCCATTAGATTAGAAGATCTAGTGGTTGAAATAATGTCACATGGATTATATTTTTAAATAAGAAAATTAATAAATAAAATTAGAGGGTATTAATGTCAATTTCCTCTCATTAAAATTATCTTAAAACTTTAAATTTACGTAACTCTCTCGATTTAAATTATTTTTTCGCAAAAAATATATCAAATTAAAGATAATTTTATAAGGATTCCAACGAGATCTCAATTGTATATGTTCCGACGACGTTTGGATGATGAAATTTGATATTTTTTATTTTGGTTTTCGTAAATGTTGATAATCAGATTTTTATCAACAAATACATCAAAAAATCTCAATAAAACCATGTAAAAATCTCAATAAATATGTGTTGATATTTTCTTGTACTAGTGTTGATATTCTTATGTCATATTGTTGATATTTGTAATACATTATGTTGATATAAAAAAACATTCACGAAAATTATCATATAATAACATAATGACAATATTACCCTTTTGTTGATATTTTGTCTACTATTTATTGAGATTCGTAAGATTTAATCTCATCCACTCATTTTAAAATCTAAGGATGGAGATTTGGTCTTGATTTTAGATTAGGGTGCTATAAGCATTAGAATATGACCTATTAGAGTTAGCAATACATCATCCGCTTTTGTTATTGTGTAAACAAGTACCACGAATTAAAAGTGGGCATAACATACTCCCTCCGTCCCAATAAATATGAAACGTTTGCTTTTCGGCACAAGATTTTATGTAGTGTTGTTTTGTGAGTTAAAGAAGAGAGAATAAAGTAAGAGAAATGGAAAAGTAGAGATAAAGTTATTTCTATTTTAAAAAATGTTTCATTTTTAATGGGACAGCCCAAAAAGAAAAACGTTTCATTTTTTGGGGAGTATTAATTAAGAAGAGGTTGAGAAACATGAGAATAAAGAAAATGCTAAGATCAACACAAAGGGTTGAGATATGTTATGTAATAAACATAATACAGAGAGCATTAAACTTTCAATATATTCTAATTTCTCTCCTAAATTTTTATTTTTAAATTTGAATTTATTTTCTCAGTTGACGTCTTAATTCATAGAAAGTGCCAACATAGAAAAAGCAGTGGATGTATCTAATTTGTTTATTAATGTACGTACTTTCGAGATATTTCATCATTTCTAATTTTTTAAAATTTCTCTCAAATTCATGATATTTTCTAATTTTCCCCTTAACAATAGATTTTTTTCTAAAATATTCAATGCTCAACAGTTTGTTTTAAATTTAGGCACGAGTAATAATTTATTAGGATTTTTAGCTTTTTAAATTAAAAACTTTTCCCTAATTCCGATTTTCCCCATGAACTATGAAATTTGTTTTTAAAACCACGAACTTTCGAGATATTTCATCATTTCTGATTCAATCGCAGATTACTTCTCGTTTTTACTGTAGAGAATTTTCTAAACCATCACATTTCTCCCCCAATTTCAGGTCCAATTGAAGAAATTGGATTGGAATTTTAGGCGTTGAATCACTTTCTATTGCTTTGGCTTGCAGAAAGCTCAGTTCTTTGAGCCCTAGGTTAGTCAATTGAATTGAATTCAATTCAATTGTTCTCGGATTGAATTCAATTTTGGGGGTGTATCAAAATTTGGATGGAGTTTGATTATCTGAGCGTGTGAAAATAGGGTTTTGTTTGTTCGATTTTGAAATTGGGGGAAAATGGGTTGTGTTTGTGGGAAGCCCTCTTCAGCAGTTGAGGATAGTGAGGTGAGCCCAAAGCAGAGGGAGCTTAGTAGGAAAGCGTCTGAGCTACGTTTGGCGAGGGGGGTTTCATCGAAAAGGAATGAGAGTTTCTCGATTAAGGAGAATTTGGAGAGTGGGGATGTGAAGATTGGGCTGATTGATAAAATGCCTGATTTTTCGAAGTGAGAGGCAAAGATGGCTGAATTTTGATTAAGCCGTAAAACGACGTCGTTTTAGGGTCCTAAATCTGGCATCCATGTCATTTTTTTTACTGTCCACGTTGGACAATTTCTGTCTGGAAATGTGTTATTCGGGTCGGGTTGGAATGAAAGTTTGTGGTTTTAAAACCAAATTTTATAGCTCATGGGAAAGACCGGAATTCGGGGAAAGTTTTTGGTTTAAAAAGCCAAAAACCCTAATTTTTATTTATTGAAACGTAAAGAGAATGAAATGTTTTAAAACTAATAATTCATCAAAAAGTTTAAAGCACATAATTTAAATACAGAAAATTATATAATCAAAATAAAACTTGTATGCAAATTCTAACAAAAGTAGTTAAATCACAAATATTAGTCATCAGTAATTAATATCTAAAAATGAAAACTATTGTCATCCTAATCAAATAAAATCTGAAAGACAAAATCACAAATATCCCAAATCCCAATTCACAGTATCTTTGAAAATTTGTAAATTGTTAAAGATATATGCTACTATCATTTAAAAAAACTAAGAAATGGTGAAAAGTGTATTTCAAGGGACCAAATTTAAAGTTCACTCTATAAAAAAAGTTCATGTGAAAAATAAGAAAATATTGAAAGTGCGTCTATATACAAACTAATACTCCATTCGTCTCAAAGTAGTTGAGTCGTATTCTTTTTTGAATTGTCCCAAGGTAGTTGAGTTATTTACTTTTTTGGCAAATTCTTTAACCGATACTATACTTTACTCTCTTTTCCTATCTCTTACTTTATTCTCTTTCTTATTTAACTCTTTCTACTTTAACCTTTAACACATCTTATTATTAAATCTCATACCCAAAAGAAATGCTGCAACGTTCTTGGGAAGGGAATAGCATGTTATATCCATTTGCCCCTTTTTCACCACGTAGATGTCAATATGCCAAGTGAACTATACCTCAACTTTAAATAGATCAGAACTGTTTGTCGGAATAAATATAGAAAAATTAAAAGTTTACGTGTTAATTACTCCATCCATTCCATAGTAATGGAGACATTTCTTTTTGGCACACAGATTAAGAAAAATGTGTGTAGTGTATTAAATAAAAGGATACTAAAGTAGGAGATAGAAAAAAGTAAAGAGAATAAAGTAAGAGAGAAGAAAAAGTAAAAGAGAAGAAATGTGATGACTTTTACTAAAAAAAGAAATCACTCTACTACTATCAGGGACGGAGCCAGAAATTCTACATAGGTGGGGCAAAAATATACATAAAGATATTTTAATACATTGAGAAGGGGCAAAAATAAGGATACTTTAAAAAACTTAAAATCAACTTATTAAAAGTAGAATACATAAATTATTTCTAGCTGGGGCATTTGCCCCTTGTGAACTCCAAATAGATCCGTCCCTGACTACTATGGAACATGCTAAAATGACAAAATGACTCTACTACTATGGAACAGAGGGAGTATAATATAAAAGTTCAAAATAAAAATCAAAATACGTTGAAAGTTCGTATACACATCGCCAAATAACCCAATAAACAATGTATAACAGATAAATAAAGGGATATATAAAGCTTTGTCTTTAATAGAGATGCTAGTTTCAGCTTGAAGCGAGACTGAAAAAAGAGTACTTTCTGACCAACTTTCAATTCCTTGATCCGGAGGTTCCAATCATGCCATAGTTTTGTTTTTTTCTTGTACCACATCGCGGCATCGTATGACTCCAGTCGTAGCTCTTCTAGTTGTTGAAGTTGCAGTTTCCTCTCTTCTTCACAGGCCTGGGGCTTCACATTCATTTCCTTAATTGCTCAATATGCTTTATGTTCAACCTCGACCGGGAGATGACACATTTTTCCGAACACAAGTCTGTAAGGCGACATCCCAATGTGAGTCTTGAATGCGGTTCTATATGCCCATAAGGCGTCATCAAGCCTCTTACTCCAGTCTTTTCTTGATGGGTTGACGGTCTTTTCCAAGATAGCATTAATCTCTCTGTTCGAGATTTTCGCCTGCCCATTTGTCTGGGGGTGGTAAGGAGTAGAAATGCGATTGTGTACCCCGTACTTTCTCATCAAGGCTTCTATCGTCCTGTTACAGAAATGTGTTCCTTGATCTGAGATAACGGCTCTGGGAACTCCATACCGGTTAAATATGTTGGCCTTTAGAAATTTGGCTACCTCCTTTGATTCACAGGTGCTAGTAGCCTTGGCCTCAATCCATTTTGAAACATAGTCGACGACAACCAGTATATAAGTGGTCCCATGAGAAGACGGGAATGGACCCATGAAGTCCATCCCCCACACATCGAAAATTTCACACACAATTATGGGTGTCTGCGGCATTTCATCCCTCGCAGATATTCCCCCGGTCTGTTGGCATCTGGCACAATTCTGGCAGAACTCGTAAGCATCCTTCTTCAGTGTGGGCCAGTAAAACCCGCTATCTAAAACCTTCCTTGCTATCTTTCTAGCCCCAAAATGACCTTCGCATGCCAAAGAGCGGCAATGGGTCAATACGTCTCTCTGCTCCCATTCAGGAATGCATCTCCTTATCACCTGATCTGAGCCTATCCTCCAGAGGTAGGGATCGTCCCAAAAATAGTATTTGGCTTCACTTTTAATCTTCATTCTCTGGGCTCGAGTGATTTCAGAAGCAGTAGGTAACTCTCCTGTGACCAAATAGTTTGCTGGTCTGCGAACCATGGTTCTTCATTTATCTTGCACTTTCCCTTATATAATTCCCCAGAGCTGTTTATCGCTAACACTGCTGCCCAGCTGATTGGTCTAGCATGTTTTAACACAAGGTACAAGTGTTCTTCTGGAAATTCATCCGGTACTTCCTCATCATTTCCCTCTTGGTGAATTCTACTGAGGTTATCTGCCACCTTATTCTCAGTTCCTTTCTTGTCCTTGACCTCCCAATCAAATTCTTGAAGAAGCAAAACCCAGCGGATAAGCCTTGGTTTGGACTCTTTCTTAGCCAACAGGTATTAAGGTATTTGATGGCCGCGTGATCTGTGTACACTATGGCCCTCGACACCAACAAATATGGCCGGAATTTTTCAAATGAGTACACCACCGCCATCATATCTTTCTCTGTGGTGTCGTAGTTCTTCTGGGCCTGGTTCAAGGTCTTGGATGCGTAGAAAATCACATAGCTCTTCCCTTCAATTTTTTGGCCCAAAACAGGTCCTACCGCGAAGTCACTTGCGTCGCACATCACTTCAAATGGATAATTCCAATCTGGTGCACGAATGATTGGTGCTGATATGAGTTTGTCCTTCAGTAGCTGGAAAGCCTCTTGACATGCATTGTCAAAGACGAACTCGACATCATTTTTGCAGTAGACGAACTCAATATTTGATGTACTTTTTATTATCACCAAATAAACCTACAAGTATACAAAGTATATATAGTATAGCTAATGGTTAGTATTGGATATCGAACACAGGGAAAACTATCACAGACTTGCTACCTTCTACTAAGCATCTTTTACTATTTGAAAAAACAAAAGGTTTTGGATTTTTGAAAATAAAAATTGTAAAAACAAAAGCAAATAACAATTGCAGATAAAAACACATAGAGTTAAGAGATCAGAAAGGGAATTCTAGGGATTTGCTTTCACAGTTATGGTTATACAAATTCCAACTATAAACCCTAGCACAGTTCATACTTCACTAGAACGAGTCATAAATATATTATCCATGCGGCACAAAGTGGATTACAGACACTAAGGGCATCAATCCTAGATTTGTAACTCCTAAAAGCTTCTAAGACTCCTAAACTTCTCGCTCTTAATTAACAGTGTCGTTTTAAGAGAGCTAATTTGTAGCGTCCACTAAACTCTTCCAACTCGCAAACCTCCTCTCACGATTGTGTTGCAAGCCAATAGATTATTACATATTGTGGCACTCAAACGTGAAGCAATTATCCAACACTTAAAATAGAAGCAAAGTAATGAACAAAATGAATATTAAGTAAATAGGAATTGTGTAACCAAAGTCGTTACTAACACATCCCCAGAATTCTTAGAACTTAGTTACATATGATTAAACAATCTAAAAACATAGTTTGTAGGGAAAAACAAGAAAACATAAGAACTATAATGACAGAACCCAAAGGTTGAATCTTGCAGCCTTGATCTTCTCTTGAATCCTTCTCCAAACTCCTTTCGAGCATGTTGCATGGACAGAATAGCTTGTATACATAGTGTGCAAGCTGAGAGCACAGTACATTTAATTCATAATTCTCAGGTCAAAGGAATTCACTAGATTGTAAGGTCTAGGAACTCGGTACCGAGATGACTATGGTCGTCGGACTCACCTTCAGCCTGCTATCAATAAAAATACCCCAACCCACTACACTAATGATTAGTATAGAGAAGTAAATGGTCGATCCCATAGAGAGGAATAGGACACGAGTAAGAGTTAAGAGGACTTGGAAATGGGGTGGGTTGCTGCCACACAAATTTGGGTTGAGAACTTAACTACTAGACTCTGGAAATACAGACGAACTAATCTAACATCTAGACCTAGGAAACATTAAACATGATGCAAACATTCACGATGGAACAAATATCGGACAGAGAGTGAAATTGGACAACTAAATTTTACTAGACCTAGTGAAACGATTTCCTAAAAGCAACGAAACAGGGGAACGCATGCAGTGGGGACCATTTTCCTAAAACAGAAATAGTATGGAAATAAAGCTGCGACAATGCAAATCTGGTTCTAACTAACAACTAACTTCTTCCCTTCCAACGATCCATGATCACATATGCAGAGAACAAAGTAATACATCAAATCGGAACATAGCATGTTGAATCAAACGATCAAATTACGATTAAACGGGAATTTAAAATAGATCTACTATCACTAGACGAGGTAAATACAAAAACACTAGCTATACTTCAATACCCATGCAGAATTTCAACAGATCTAAACATCGGATGCTTCATCCACTTCGGATCTAAGCAATCCCCAACAAACAACAACAAATTCCATCTCCGATAACTCCGATCCAGACAATTCACCACGATCCAACAACAATTTAACTTCAACCCAACAGATCAAGTGCGAAAAGCATCCAAAGTAAACAAAAAATAGAAATCAACATGAATCGCGAACGAAAACAGAAAATAAACTTTCATAGCTGAAATATCCAGAATGTCACAACGATGAAACGATCGCCGAGCTTGGAACAACGAAGACTCGACTCAAAAGCAGCAAAAACAGAAATTGAAGGTGATTGTTTCTTAGCCCTATGTGAGGATGGTGGTACACAACTGAAACTAGCTATTAAGACGCAAACCTCCTCATAAATTACCCCATGGTGCAGTGTGTGTAGAGAAATTTGAAGAAGTGAGCTAGGAACTATGAACTGGAGCGTGAAAAGAGTGATTATAATTTTGTATGCGCTTCCAGTATTTATAGACAGACGACTTCTAGATCCTTCCTTGTATTCTCTATTTTGCCCGTTATGTTTGAAGCTTCCTCCGTCTTGTGAATTGTTGCTCTTTTGCTCCTTTTTCGCTTCTTTCCTTCGGCCGGAAAATTTCTTCTCTTATATCCTCGGCCTGGCAATTTTCTCTACACAACCTGACTTAAAACATGTGTTAGACCCAGGAAATCATTGAATTTACCCCCATATCCGATGCATGAAATTGGCCTTATCAATACAATAAATTTTTCAATCCACTTTTAACCCAAGGCGGGAAGAATTAATTTTATCACATTGATGTTTGCTTATGCATTTATAGGAAGTTTCTCAAACATTTAAATGTATAAGAAGCAAACAAGTATAATTCTTGTACATAGTAGACTGTTCGTGAACGACGTTCACAGAAGGTGACGCAGTCGGTTCTTTGTAGAAGAAAAATAGAATTTCACAACCTAGATAGGCTTTGGCTACATGTCGTGAAATGTTGCAGTCTCAGTCCGCATGTTTCCTTACCTTAAGAAATAAACGATGCTGGCGTGGTATAGCACTAAAGGATCTAATAGTTGAGATAATTCTTTCTTGCTATTTACTAAAAGACGAGGTCTCATTAATTGTTATTTCTTAATCATCGTTGACATAACATTGAGCATACGATATTGATAATGCATTACTTTAATTTATCAAATGGTACGGATTTTTCGCAATCAAAGAATCCTGATATCTTGGGTAGTGGTGATCAATATCTAGAGGTGCTAGTATTGTTATTGCAATGAATCGTGTGCTGGGTGAGTCCAGTTTGATAATATCCTCAAGAGGCGTTCGAAAAAGGTTTTATTATTCAGAAATCCAGCCGGTTGGAATTTATTCCAGAATAATAAATAAATATTTTGAACTAGAAAACTCTTGGAAAAAGATATTAATTAATTAAAGTCAAATAGCAGACTTAAATTAGTTAATGGATATTTATATCTTAAACACGATAAATAATAAATTAAAGAGGTAAAACTCAGATTACTCATAATTGGGGATTGGACGAGTATTCAATATTATTACTGTAGTGGCTGATTATAATATTCTGTTGGACTTATATTAAATTGGGGCTCAATTTAATTAGTAAAAGACCAACAAATTTGGCCCAAGTCCAACCTCTATGGATCCCTAATCTGGCCCATCATAACTCTATGCAGAACTGAAGAATTGTCTTCTCTTTAATCAAGTCCTTTTCGATTCTGACAAGCTTTTCCCATCCAAAGGTCATTATCTGAGTACGAGATATGGATTAGAAGGTTCATGGTTGAGTATGAAGAACATCATGTGGAGAAGGCACAAGCAATCGACGATTCTTTAGAGAATCAGATCGGTAATTCTAAACCGTAGGAATTCATGTATTAGGGTTTAAATTTCCTTAAGCATGAATTTATGTGCGTTCTATCATGCAATTATGTGTTTAACATGTGAGAATTGATCCCATAATAGGTCAAATAGATCTGTAGATCTGATTTATTTGTGTATGCATGTCTCCGCTGTGCAAGGGGTACCAAACCCCAATACTTCTAACATGCAAATCCTCTCTCGATTACTTTGCAAGCCAAGAAATTATCATAGAATGTCACTCTAACATGAAGCATTATCCACTACTTAGAATAAAGCAATTTTGTATCTCCGTATACCCACAAACCAACATTCCAGATGTCAGTAGACACCAAACGTTCGAGAACCTGCATATCACGGTGGATAGTACACTGGTGGGCATTGGGATAATACATCTTATCAACCATAACCTAAGGTCATGTTGTATACCCATATTGTGCATGTATCTATGGATTATAGGTTCCTAGAGAAGCCCAAAGGGGGCTCTCGACAACCCATACAAGTCTATAGAAGAGCCCACGTATGGGGTAGGAACCACGAGAGATCATGTCATGCCATATGCTCCAGAAGATGAACTGAAGTATGGAGACCATGATCTGGCTGTGTTGGGAAAAATCCTAAGTTGCCATTAAATTTCCTTTTAAACGCTAATGGATTAGTAGTTATCTTCATTCGCTTGTTCCCATTACATTTTGGTTGCTTTGGTGGCTGCTGAGGTTTAGGTACCTTGGATTCTAAGATGAGAGTTTGAGTCATTTCAAGGATGGTACGATTTTTTCTCTCAGCTACCCCGTTACGCTCTGGAGAAGCACATGATGTTGGTGAATAAGACCTCTCTCAAGTGTTAACATACTATCCCCCATTATTTGACCTAAGGATCTTAATTTTGGTTGGGAACTGTATGAGAATCATTGTATAAAAAAACAAAAATTCTGGAAAACGCACTGGATTTGTTTTTAAGAAAGTTTACCTACGTTATGTGAGTACAATCATCGATAAATAGAACAAAAAAATGAAAGCCATTCCCCAACAGTTGAGATGGACCCCACATATCAGAGTGAATTAAGAAAAAAACATAATCAACCCAAGTTAAGAGTGAACTGTCCTAACCGCCTATGCCATAACTTGACTTCGCGGTCCGAAGTTTCATGAGCCACATTCCAATGTCATCCATTAATACAACCCTACAACCCTTGGTGTTCAGTGCCACACCAAATCGTCATCCACGTCCAAATATCCTGCAGAAGACAAAATTTAGGCCTCATCAGAAGTGTGCTATTGAGTTCTTATCATCAGAAGTTTGGAAAATAGAGGCAATTGGAAATTTTGGATATATCTTAATGGTCTCGATACACACCCTCTTAGACTTTGTCAACTCCCAAAAAATCTATCCAATCAGATGACATGGTCTCCGTCGCCCCACAATAAAAAATTCATCCCCTCTCATCTACTATATTCATTTTCTTAACCGTACAAGCCACATGTATATCAAAATTTGGTTCTATATTGGGGTTATATTCTTGCAAGAAGAATCTAGTTTGGCAATTAAATGGGGGGTTAACATCGCAATTTAACTTAAAATGGGGCTTATTTCGAGTTAAATCACAACTGTTGGAGTGGAAATGAGATATTTAGAAATCCAGGACTCATTATGCAAATCATGGGGGCTATTTTGATATAGAGTAAAGTTGGAAGGGTTAGTTGTATACCTCCAATTATGAGTGGGTGCACGGTCGGTTTGGTTAATAAACGAACCGATTTGTTGGTTAACTGACCTTAAAAATTGGTCAAAAAACTAACCGGAACCCACCGATCTCTAGTTCGGTTACTTAGATTTATATTATTATTCTTATTTCCTAGTAATACATAAATTTTTCTAGGCACTTCAAAAGTTTAAACTTTAAATGATCTAAAAACTTTTCTACGATAATTAAGTTAAGGGATATCCTATTTTTAAAATAATGTTTAGGCACTTTATTGACTTAGCGATATTATAAATGATAGTGACACAAATTGAAAAAGACGTTGACAAAATTTGGAAGTAAATTACATTTTTTTCTATTGTGACGCCACATAAAGCAGTGGTGAATCTATGTAATATGGAAATAATATTTTTAAAGTATAATTAAAATTAAAATTGAATCGATAACTGATGCACTTTTTATTAGCACTAAATAAACCTGCAAGTATACAGAATATATATAGTATAGCTAAAGGTTAGTACCGGATATCGAACATGGGGAAGACGAACACAAAGTGTCTATCCTCTACTAAGACTCAAATACTATCTGGAAAAACAAGTGGGTTTTGAAAACTTTTGGAAAACTAAAAACAATAGAAAGCATAGACCAACTAAAAGCGAATAAAACACGGAGTAAGATGATAGAGATAAGAGAATCCCAGGGATGTGTGTTCACAGTTATGGTTATACAAAATTCCAACTACAATACCCTAGCACAGTTATTACTTTGATAGAACGAGTCACCTAGCTTATGCTCATGCGATACAAACATTGATTACAAGATTAGGGTTGTCAATCCTAACACGTAACTCCAAAAAGCTCCTACGACCCTTGAAAAGTCCCCACTCTCAATTAACAATGCCGTTTTAAGGGAAGCTAACTGTAGTGTCTACTAAGTGGATCTAACTCGGTAGAACTCTGTCACAGTTATGAAGCAAGTTATATTAAATCATACACAATTAAGTCACTCAATCATGCATCATCATTATTACTTAGGGAAGAAACAAAGTAAAAACAAAACGGATATTAAATAGAGAAAGGAATTTGTATAACCAAAGTCGTTACTAACACATCCCTAGAATCCTATGAGTTTTGTTACACATAAATGAATAAGCTAAAAACATAGATTGAAGGGAAGACAATTTGAACATAAAACTAAAGCAAATAAAACCCGTAGGTTGAATCCTTGTCGTTCTTGATGTTCTTGAAATCCTTCTCCAACTTCTTGCACCAATGAAGTACTCTAGGTCTTGATCTCTATGAAGTATTTTGCAAGTAGAAGTTCTCTCTTTTTTATGAAGCTTGAGGTCTTATTTATAGGGGAAAGCCATTCCTTGTTGTAGAAGGAAAAGATCTCCAAAATATGGTAAATCTGGGCGCAAAACTAGGGCTTCTCGAATTCGCCGCCTTTCTTCGGCGGGCCGCCGCACCTTGGCCGGCGGTCGCCGCGTTGGAGTCCAGAGAGACTATTCCCTCGGCGGCTGACCGCCGCACGTCTTCCGGCGGTCGCCGGACGAGACTTCTCTTCCAAGCACATTTTTCCGATGTGGACCGCTGCATTGATCTGCCCGCCGGGCGACGGCGGTCGCCGGTCGCCGTCTGACTCCAGATTTCCAAACTTGGCGTTTTGGCTCCCTTTTTCGGCTCAATTATGCACATTTCTCACAAAACACTTCAAAATACCAAAATAGACAAAATATGCAAACAATGGACGTGTAGAGTGACTTTGACATTAAAAACGGACCAAATAATGGCCTTAAAACAGTGCAAAATCCCAGCGTATCAATAACTGATCGTTATAACCGATAACCGACTTTGAGAAAAATGTTAAATCGGTACCGACCCGAACGCCGTAATTTTCGGTTATCGATTAACCGATAACCGACTGGTTTCGGTTCGTTTCTCAGTTAACCCGATAGCCAAGAACCGTTTAACCACCCCTATCTCCAATTACCCGTGTAAAAGAGGCTGATGACCTCGGCGTCGCTGCTTTGCTCACCTCCGTTCCCCACCACTCACTTGCAATTGGGAGCTCTCCAGGAAAATTCCCATTGCCACCAGTGCCGGTGGACATCTAGTTGCCCGCTGGGGCGACAACTCCTTTATTCACGTCGATCTCTTCCCGCCCTATAGACATTTTTCCTTTTTCCGCACTTCCCTTATGTGCCTTATGCCCGTCTTGCCACCACTCGGGATAGCCGGCGAGCTTGAAACTCCTCTATCACGGTTGCTCTTACTAAGGATAACAAAGATAGTTGGATCGCGATTTGGGGGACTGAGAAGCAGAGAAGAAGATGGGGAAATAATATACAATGAATGACAACGTTTAACTCAAACTCAAGTAATAATAAGGAAGTGTATTTAATAATAATAATAGTCAAAGCAGCGGAATAAATGTCTCGAAGTATCAAACATCATCATTTTACTAAGGGAATAATTTTCTTAGGAATAATAGTATAGCTGCGGAAAATAGTTCAATGTGAGTCATGAGTGACGCTCAGTATGAAGACACGATGCACTTGGGTTCCAATAGCCCAAACTCAACATCTGCCGCAACCATCAGCGTGCAACTTGCACATTGAGAAATGAAAGAGCAGGTTTTCGGTGTTGTGTTAATTTAAGGGTGTGTCCAACTAATCAGGATGAAAATCCCAACCTAGCTGAGTCGTTGGCACGACGACCGGAACCTGGTATCAATAAAATTCCTCAACCCATTTCTACTGGCTAGTATAGTGGAGGTAAGGGTCGAATCCCACAGAGATGGACACGTTAGGATAATCATGGTGATAGTTTGGAAGGAATTGGTTAGCTACCACGCTTTTGGGTTGAGACTCTACCTAGACAGGAATTAAAAGTGGTACTCTACTGACTGGTGGGCTTGAAAGTGATCGACGTGTGGCTGTGTACGTGAAAATAGTGGACAAGGTGTTTCAGAGACATGTGGAAAGTGAAACGGTTACTAAATAAGGAAATATGGAATAACAAAGAATATGTGGTGGTTGGGTGGCTACCTTGACAGGTTTGGAGGGTACAAACTTAAAAGTAAACAAAAGCAAAAAGTAACTAAAAAGTAAAAGTGGATTGTGATGTTTTCTTCTTCAACAAGTATGCATAGAAATTAGATGAACTCAAATTTACAGCTTCAAACATAAGATCCATAAATTAAAAAGCTTAAACTCGAAGATCAACGGCTAATAACTCCAGGTTACTCCTACTGACTCACATGCAAGGTGGCAACAGAAACGTGAAATGGAAAACTCATGCATAACTCCTTAAATCGAAACAAGAAACTCGAAATTTCAGTTGACATACCCAAATCTAGCCTTCTCAAACGAAAATATGTTTAAACACTTTGAAAATAAACGCGATAACTAGATCTAAGCTATCTAGGCAGAATGAAACAGATTCGAACCAAAAGAGACGCATAAAACAAACTTCATTACTAAAAGTGTTTGGATCTCAACAAAATATTTCAAAAGATAAAAAGAGTTAAGTGATGCAATAGATCCAACGAAAGAAAGAAAATGAAGATTTAAACTAAGAAAGCGATTAAAGATTGTTTTGCCACTCTGGGCGATGAAACTGCTACTGTACGATATGAATTGGCCGGTGCGATGACCATGGCTGTGGCGAGGAATGAGAAGATGTGGACAATGCTAGAGGAAAAATGATCTTTTTCGAGAGAGAATTCTTTTATAGGGAGACTTGCCCTTACTTTTAGGGTAGACTTCCTTCACGAAATGACTCTTTTGCCCTTGTTTGTGGTTGATCATCCAAGCAATACTTCTTCTCCATCTCGAGCCTTCTTTCTGGCATGCATTCTGGTCAGTATTGCACCCTTCTAGCGTTCTTTTCACTTGAGTTGTCCGAACCTTCTCCTACTGATTGTGACCCTTTTCCTGCACACTCTAGGCAAATTTTCTTGCGGATAATACATGTAAATCACGACATACTGACCAGTAACCAAGGCTAAGAATACGACTTATCAAGAAAGCATATGCAGGGTTGAATATTTGAATACTTGGTGGAATCTGCTAAAAACATTTTAACAGTTATGTCATCCATATGATATTGAACTTGAGTTTTTGCATTAAGAAAATAATATCATCGAGTATTACAAAATATTTTCATAGACTGGCCAAGTAAATAATCTCCCCATTCATTCCTCAACAATCCAACATTCACAATCTCTTACTAATGTGCGACGAAAGCGTGGCCACACTATTCACCCACGAGGCCCGCCGACTAGCAAAGACAGCTCACGATCCCCTTTGTGCACCAACCTGGTAGGATTGGCGGCCCATACTCAGACCCGAATTCTTTTCACATAGTCATGTAGCCTAACGGGGACAAACTCAACGTATTGGGCATCAGACCCACAATCTCATCATCGAAACAAGCATGGCATGACATATTATTTAAACCACCCTTATAACACTATAATAATGATTTCAAACATCAAAGAGTTTAAGAAAATAAAGTCCCACTTTCTTGCTTAAAATTAACAATTCCCAACATAATCTTGCTTCCTCGGAATCACGTTCACACAACACCTTTGAACACAACCAGTTATCAATGTCTACTCGATGGGCATGATGAGAATGGTTCCAAAATTTGTGGCAGAATGTTCCATGTGTCATAAGAATAAGTATGACACCCAATCTCCGGTGGACCTCCTTTCTCTACTTCCTATTCATGCGAACGTTTGGGATGATATTAGCATCGATTCATTTCTGGATTACCTAAAGCAAGGCGATTCGATTGTATATTGGTGGTTGTCGACGGATTTTTGAAATAGGCCCATTTTATGGCTTTAAAACTACCCTTCACAGCTCTTGTGGTCACTGATGCCTTCAAGTTGCATGGCATTCCCTCTTCTTGATGTCCAATGAAGTGGTCAACTATCAGAAACAACTGCCCACACCTAAAACTAGAAAATTGTAAAAGGTTTAGGGATTAAGCTAATATACCAGAGCGGAAACCCTTCGTTAAGGAGAATCCGACCAGAGGCCGAGCTTTACTCTGATGAGCCCACCTCCTTAGATTTTGTGACCCAGCGCGCCCAAGTGATCCCCCCGTGGCTCTGATACCACTGTAGGGATCAGATCACTCAGGATTCGCTAATTACCGGGACCTCTTTTAGAGATTGGGTTCTGAGATGGCTAATCTCAGAAGTTACAAGCCAAGTACAAAGGTGTTACAAGATTACAAGTAATCTAACCCACTGAGGTATCTAAGTATTACAGATATCGAACCCTAATTGGAGCCCTAACTATTCCAAGATTTCAACCAATCTGGAATCCAAGTCCTTGCCCAATTAGTACCTGAACACTAAAGTAGATAGATCAGTAAAACCAACACAAGACTCAAAGAGTCTAAATCGAGCAGAAAAGGAGACAAGAAATCAGAGATTTGCGGATATGGCTCAGGTCACAATGTGACTATGCTCTGGGCCAAGGACTTCCTCAATCACACTGATTTATCCAAAGGAGCGTAGTGAAACCGTCTGAATCAGAGATCTACCAAGACCTCACTTGTAACATCCCGGATTTTAGAACCCTAATTTTTGAGCCCTAGAATTTATTGTTGATGACGTGGCATCGAGAATGCTTTTATTTCATGAGTTGATATGGTCATTTTGAGTTAGGGTTTGTGTTGAAAGTTTGAAAAGTCAAACCTATTTAATTTGATGATGTGGCATGTGATATATTAAGTTATGAGACTATGTGGCAATTTAATTGTTTATGGGTGAGTGAGAATATTAGAGAAAATTTCCATAAATACCTATCACCCTAATTCTTGTAATTTTCGAACCCTAGACCCCTTGGAGGAAGAATTTATATTTTTCCGGAATTTATTTAATCCTTGGGATATTTATCCAAATTAAATTCCAAGAGCCAATTATTTCCTTGTTTAGAAATGTAAAAATCGAGCCCCCTTGTTTTTCTAGTGATTTTCGAAAATCACTTAATTATGGGAAGGAAAGAATTATTTTATTTTAGTTAATCCCTTGTTTGATTCCTTCCATACCTAGAATTTAATTATTCTACCAAATATTTCCATACTTCAAGAGATCTTGCCTTACTTTATTTTAGTCAATATTCAAGAAATCCATGCCTTATTTAAAGGGCATAGAAATCGGCCCCTACCTTGTTTCATGGAGGATTTTCCTTATTTTTATTTTGCTCCATGATATTTTATTCTAAATGGAAAAATACCAAAAACAAAACCATGGCTAATTACCTAGCCTAATTTTCGAAAATTAGGAGATATTGCCATCTTCTATTTTTGTTAATTCTTCTTCCCTACTTCACAATATTATTTCATTTATTTATTTAATTGGGAGAATGAGATCTTACCAAATATTCTCTTCTTATTACCTAAAGATCTCATTGGACTCTATAAATAAGAACCAAAACCCCAACCCTAGCCCCCATATTTTCGGCTCCCTCACCCCCATTCACTCTCTCAATTTTCTTCCACCTTACTCCATAAATCCTTCATCTTTTGAGAAGAAATCGAAGTTTAATCCGAGGATATTGAAGAACCAAGTCTCTACTTTATTTCTACCGATTGATTTTCTCTAAAAAGGTATATTTTTTTGCTTAAGAGTTATGTTGTTCTTCTTCTACCCCTTCTTTTCTTTTTCTTCCAACCGATTTAATCGGTGTTCTTGAACCTTCATGCATATTAATTGAGTGAAAAAGGGATAAGAAGGGATATGGGAACATGTGTGTGTGTGTGTGTGTGCCGAGAGTGTGTGAGGTGTGTGTGCCGTGTGTGTATGTTATGCGTGTGTTGAAGTGTGTGTTGTGTAGTGTGTGCTTGATGGCTAAATACTTTTGTATGACATATGATGATAGATCTAGGGTTGAGATGCTAAGAAATATATGTATGCTAAGCGTGACGTGAAATTGGTAATTTATGATGAGTGTGACTTGAAATTTATAAGTTATGAAGATTAAGGTGAATCGATGGGAAAGAGGGAAGTAACGAGACATGCATAAGTTAAGAGTTAAAATTGAACCTAATTTGTGAATATGTGCCTATGTGAATTTAAAGGTGAAACCTCGGTTGCGAAGCCAGATAACGGAAAAGCGAAACTACTTGAAATCTAAGCAGTCGAGGTGGGCTTTACTCTAAAAAAAACTCTCTTTTATTTTGTCAAAGATAATTTTTGGAGCTATAAGGGTGGTTTAACTGTTATGCCATGCCTATGTTTGTTTTATTGTGAGATTGTGTGCCTGATGCCTAGTTTGTGAGTTCGCTCCATTGGGCTATAGGGCTATGGATATGATATACGAATTCGGGTCTGAGTATGGGCCGCAAACCCTACCAGGCTGTGTACACGAGGGGATCGGGAGCCGTCCTAGCTAGTCGGCCGGTCTCGTGGGCGAAAAGCGTGGCCACGCTTTCGTCGCACCATGGAAAGATTGTGATATGTGATTGTGGAATTTGATGAGAAAATGGGGAGTTATTTTGACTGGCCAGTCTATGGAAAATATTTTGTGATACTCGTGATATTTCTCTTAACTGCTTAAAACTCGAGTTCACTTGGTAAGGGTGGCATAACTTTTGAATAAAATGTTTTGGCAACGAGCTCACTGAGTATTTCAAAATACTCAGCCCTGCACGTGTTTTTCCTATGTGCAGGTTGAATGATGACGAGCGGTGGCGGGTGTTGAGCAACTCAATTAATTAATGGATATGTCGAACTCTAAGTGTAGTTGTGTCTCCATACATAGCTATGCTTTTTCTCTTGGTCGTTTTCCGCTAAGTTCTAATACTCTGATATTGATTTGGTTGATTGGCACTCTTCTTCGTTTTTGAGGCCTTATACTTTTCTCGTGACGTTATCATGAAACCTATGTCATTCTCTTAAGTTTTGATCGTCATTTATAAAACTCCCTTTTGTTTACCTATTTAAGTTTCTAGGTTAAGTTGTTGCATTAAATACTCTGATATTTCCTTCATTTCCTTTGGTCGGTACTCTTTGAATGAAACCCTAGCCTATGTATTGATTGCTTGGAGTCGGTTTTGGGTAACAGCCGCCGCATTTATAGTACCCTAGGAGGGCGGACTGTTACATCACTGATTGCTACCAACATTACCGTCTCAACACGCACAACCACCTTTTCACTGAGAGAAACTCTCTAACACTCACGAACTCACAGATCCTCACAAGAACACAATGAAATCGCCTCCAGCTTTGCAGATCCAACAAACAAGTTAGACCTAGCGCTGGACTTCGCAAGGCCACCGAAGAGGTAACCTCTGCTAGTGATTTCACTGGTTGAAACACTCTGAAAGGCTCAGAGAAACACTCGAAGAGAAGATCTCAGACGAAGAAAGTAGGAAACCCTAGAAATCGCCAAAAAGAGAGAGAGAGCTGAAGAGAGAGAGAGTCTAGTGTAGAATGAATGAGAGAGCCGAAGAGACGCATCAGATATCACTCACAACACTAACACACTAAGCATCCAACGGCGAGGAGTGGCGATCCGCGTGGAGTTGCAACGTGGCAGCAATCCAGCCGCTCTAGAGAGTAAGGCAACGACCAACCGGGCCAAACGCTTTGGGCCCCGAATTGATAAGTCATTGGGCTGAACACATCCAGGCCCAAGACACCATTATTCAGATATGGTCCATTAAGTCTCACATGCAACACCTTGGACCTTATCAGATAGAAAGGGGAGAGCTTGGTCCTTCACATTGCTTCATCACAGCCTACAAGGTTAATTCCTGACACCAAAGAGTTAGAAACAGCTCATTAGTCAAGGAACAAACCAGGTTGCCTCACAAGACACCAGATGGCAAGCCAATTAGTCTTAGAGGACTTTTAGTTGCCTTGTGATCTCAACTAAGCCAAGGATTAATGAATCATCAAGGTCTTTCCCCCGGGACATGCAGATGCACATGCTAATCACAATCAAAATGCAGCCTTTTGATGCAAGTGAGCAATTTCTCCACACGTAAGCACTTAGTGCCCATGTCTGCAGGGTTTTTATCAGTTTGCACTTTATGCAACAAGACCTCACATTTTTCAACAACATCTCTAATGAAATGGAACCTAACATCTATATGCTTAGTTCTATCGTGAAAAATAGGATTTTTGCACAATTGTATAGCAGACTGACTATCAGAATAAACAGCAGGAGTATTATGCAAGAGTTTAAGTTCAGAGAGAACTCCCTCTAACCATATAGCCTCCTTCATAGCCTCTGTGATGGCTATATATTCTGACTCAGTAATGGAGAGGGCAACTATGCGCTGCAATTGTGATTTCCAACTAATACAAGACCTACACACAGTAAACACATAAGAAGTAGTGGACTTTCTCTTGTCCTTGTCATTAGCATAGTTAGAATCAACAAAACCACATAGCTCAACACCATAATCACACTTAGTAAAACACAGACCATACTTGGAAGTATGTTTCAGATACCTAAGCAACCATTTAAGAGCCTCCCAATGCACAGGTCCAGGATTAGACATGTATCTACTTAAGCAAGAAATAGCATAGGCAATATCTGGCCTAGTACTAACCATAAGATACATCACCGAGCCAATAGCATTAGAATAAGGGACCTTCTTCATAGCTTTCATATCAGACTCAATTTTAGGACAAAGGTCCTTACTCAGCAAGAAATGAGCAGCTAAAGAAACTGAAACAGTTTTAGCACCAAGCATATTAAACTTTTCAAGAATTTTTTGCACGTAAGACTCCTGATGAAGGATCAGAGATGAGGACTTCCTATCCCTTAGGATATTGATCCCCAAAATCTTTTTAGCATCACCAAGGTCTTTCATGTCAAAATTATCACAAAGAGCAGATTGCACATGTTTAATAGACTTAATGCAAGGACCCATAATAAGCATATCATCCACATACAACAGCAAGAACACAGGCACCTTATCAAGATCTTTCACATACAAACAAGCATCAAAGGAGTTCCTAACAAAGCCTAACTTCTGCATGCATGTATTGAACTTGATATCCCACTGTCTTGGAGATTGTTTGAGACCATACAAAGCTTTCTTAAGTAAACACACGTAATTGGAAAAGTTTGGATCCACAAAACCCTCTGGTTGTTTCATATAAATGGGTTTATCCAAGTCACCATGAAGACAAGCAGTTTTGACATCCATTTGCTTTAATTCCCAATTAAAATGAGCACATAAGGCAAGCATCACTCTCACAGTAGTAAACTTAACCACAGGAGCAAAAATTTCTATATAATCTATCTCCTCTTGCTGAGTAGAACCTTTTGCAACTAACCTAGCCTAGTACCTCAACCCCTCAATTTCATCTTTCAGTTTAAACAACCACCTGCAATCAACCACAGAGGCACCAGGGGGCAGAGGCACAAGGGTCCAGGTCTTATTAACAAACAGGGAATGGATTTCTTCTGTCATAGCTTTGAATTACATGTCCCAAAACTTGGACTTTTGAGCCTGCTTATAAGATTGGGGCTCATTTCCATCAGACTCATACACATTAAAAGCAAGATTAACCAAGTTCACAAGGCCTAAATACCTAACAGGGGGATTAGGATTCCTTCTGACTCTATCTCTAGACAGGAGGTAATCCTTCAAATCTGGACCAGGGTTAGGAACATGTTCAGGCTCAACAACTTGGTCATCATGAAGAGTCACATTTTGGGGTTCAGGCTCAAGCTGAGGCTCAAGCTCAGGTTCTGGTTCAGGGTCATGAGCTATAGGGTTTGTATTCCAGAAGTGCTCCACCTCACTTGGAGCATCATTAGATGGCTCCACCTCAGTGAGAGTGTCAGTGGACTCCACCTCAGTAAGAGGCTCATTGTCAGCACTTATAGGAGAGGTATCAGGGTCAGGCTTAAGACAGGGGAACTCATCCTCATTAAAGACCACATCCCTACTTATTATGACCCTAAAACCTGGTTCACTTCTATTCCAAATCCTATAACCCTTAACACCTTCTGGATATCCAAGAAATACCCCTTTCTTGGATCTGGGATCCAGCTTATCAGTTTTAGAGTGGATGAAAGCACTACATCCAAAAACATTTAAATGGGATAAAGTAATTTTTCTCCCAGTGAATATAGACTCAGGACATTTACCCTTTAAAGGGACTGTTCACTAGGTATGCTGAAGTCAAGAGGGCTTCACCCCAAAATTTTTTAGAAATACCACTTTTAGACAAAAGACACCTAACTTTTTCTAAAAGGGTTCTGTTCATCCTTTCAGCAACACCATTTTGCGGAGGGGTATAAGGAGTGGTCTTGTGTCTTTTAATTCCAAACTTGGAGCACAGGGCATCCATTTGGGAATTACAAAACTTAAGACCATTATCTGTCCTAATCACTTTAATGGTTTTTCCAGTTTGATTTTCAACAAGATTTTTCCATGTCAAAAACTTTTCAAAGACTTCAGACTTATTTTTCACTAAAAAACACCAAACTCTTCTGGAAAAATCATCAATTATAGACAGAAAGTACACAGACCCTGAATGAGAAGAAACAGAGGCTGGACCCCCACATCCATGTGGAGATACTCAATAACATTCTGACTGACATTGTCAGTCATAGGTGTAGGGAAGGTAACTCTGTGTTGTTTGCCCAAAACACAAGTGTCACAAAAGGGAAGGCTATTTTGAAAATCATTTTCAACAACAACTTATTTTTCTTCAAAATATTAAGAGCCTTTTCACTCATATGACCAAGTCTATTATGCCATAACATGGCCTTATCAACCCTAACCACATTAGCAAGATTACTCGCACATGCCATAGATTGAGTAGAACACACATAGAGATTACACTTCTTCTCTGCTTTAAACAAACACATATCACCCTTACAGATTTTCATAACACCCTGCCTCCACTTACCCTCAAAACCTTCTTGTTCTAAACATGTACAAGAGAGCAGGTTGTAACATAAATCAGGCACATATCTCACATTCTTCAAATTAAGCACATAGCCATTACTGAACTTCAAACACACGGTCCCAATGCCAAGAATCTGACACTTTTTGTCATTTGCCATAGAAACAAAGGTATTTTCCACAGGTTTGAAATCAGAAAACACATTTTTGAAAGGAGAGATATGATAGGTACATCCAGAATCAATTAGCCAGTCACTAATGGAAAAAGAACAGCCAAGAGTAGAGTTAACAGAAAGAATGTCATGGGTCATGAAGCAAACACCTTCAGAATCACCATTCTTAGCCAGGTTAGCCATGGAATCCAGTTGATTATTATTTTTCTGCTTTTTAGGATTAGGACACTCTTTTTTATAGTGACCAACCTCACCACAGTTAAAACATTTTCTATTAGACTTAGAATTCCTGCTTTTAGACCTGGACCTACTCTTGCCCTTCTTTTTACCATTCCCATTAGAGCTACTGTCCTCATTACCCCCTCTATTTCTAGATCTGCCCCTAACATTTAAAGAACTAATGATTAAATCAAGGGGGGCAGAATCCCTGCCATACTTAATGGTAGCTTTAACATCATTGTAATAATCAGGGATAGCATTCATCAGGGCAATTGAAGAGGCCCCTCTCTGGTCAGGTTTTCGTATGTAATTTGGAGTGTATCCAACTAATCAGGAAGAGATTCCCGACCCAGCTGAGTCGTTGGTACGACAACCGGGACCTGGTTTCAAACAAGTTTCCTCAACCCACTTCTACTGATTAGTATAGTGGAGGTAAGGGTCGAATCCCACAAGAATGGACACGTTCGGATAACTGCGGTGACTTTCCTGGGTGTTTTTGGTTAGCTACCACGCTTGGGTTGAGTTTTTACCTAGGTAAGAAATAAAGGTGGTACTCTACTGACTAGTAGGCGTGAAAATAACAGGCATGTGGTGGTGTTCGTGAAAATAGGGGAAAAGGTGTCTCAGAGGCATATGAAAAGTAGACAGTTACTAAAAGAGGAAATTTAGACAACAAGGGTATATCTGGTGGCTGGGTGGCTCTCTGACAGGTCTGGACAGTACAACTGAAAAGTAGGGAACAAAAGCAAAAGTAACTTAAAAGTAAAGTGGTCCAAACTAAAGTTAATTTTGACGTTTTCTTCTTCACCAAGTATTAACAAAAATCATATGAACACAAACACCATAACTAAACTCAGATTCATAACTTCAAACTCAAGATCCATTGATTAAAATGCTCAAACTTAAAATGAACAGTGAAACTGCAGTTTTACTTCTACTGACTAACATGCAAGGTGGTGATCACAGCGCAGAACAGAAAACTCATGCACGAAAATTAGAATGGAAACATGACTACTACTTCAGATCAACAATTCCAGACAAGAAAACACTTAGAAATTAAAAGCAATGACTAGATCTAACTTTCCTAGGCAAAATGAAGCAAACTCAAACCAAATGGACATTCGGAATAGAAATTTCATAGCTAAAACGTTTGGATCTTCACCAAGTACTTCAAAAGGCAACAAAGATAAATGTTTGCGACAAATCCAACGACGAAAACAGGTAAAGATTAAACTAGAAAGAAAAATAACGATTGTTTTGCCACTCCGGGTGATGATACTGCTATACTACTACGGCAAACTGGCTGGAACGGTGGATTGATGACTTCTCCGGCAGACTCTTGGACGTCAAGTGACCATAGCTGTGGCGAGGAACGAGAGATTGGACAATGCTGAAGGACTGATCTTCTAGAGAGAATTCTACTAAGTGTGTTTGAGAACCGAGAACTTAGAACTCCAAACCGAACTCTAAGGAACCAACTCTTTTCTCTCTCTTGGATTCTTTTGTAGGGAGGCTTGCCCTTGCTTTTAGGGTAGACTTCCTTCACGTTTTGACTTTTCTGCCCTTGTTAATGATCATCCCAGCTTCTTCTCCATCTCGAGCCTTTTCTCTGGCATGCATCCTGGTCAGTATTGCACCCTTCTGGCGCCCTTTTCACTTGTGTCACCTGAATCGTCTCCTACTGACTTGGATCCTTTAATCCTGCACACTTGAGCAACTGTTTTGCAGATAATACATGCATTCACGACATACTGACCAGTAACCAAGGCTTAGAATACGACTTATCAAACTGCTCACACTTACCACATGCTTGTCCTCAAGCGTGAAGACAAACAAAAAGAAATAAGTCGAATTCGAGCCCGGTTACTCCCCCTGACCGACTCTACCTAACTAGACTCGAGACTCTGACGCAAAGGAAAAGAAAACAAACAACGACACAAACACATAACACATATAGTTAACTTAAACACATAGAACATGCTATATTTTCAACCACCCTTCCCCTCGAGATCAGGTGCTATCCGGCCTTAGGCAGCCTTGAACTTCCGCCGCCCCCCTTTTCCTCCCCAGTCAGTATATCTGCTTGTTAGGATCACCCAATCCTAGGCCAAACACTGGGTTCACTCAGTCACTCATTCCTCATAGGGGATGTTAGGACTGTTTTCTCTCAATGCTAAACCACAGATGTTTCGGACTCAGATCTCACGTGCAGCTCCTGAAGGTCCTTAAGGCTTGTAATGGGGCTATTGGTTTGTAATGTTTGGGGTAGATGTCCCTAAGGCTCTAGGGTTCAAAACTAACTACTTATTTGATGAGGGAGAACTGTGTGCATTCAGGCTTCTGGCTAGGGCTTCTTCTTCGGCTGGACAATTTCTGACATTGGCTTCCAACTGGTCAGTAGCTTCCTTGTGGCTTCGCCACCCTTATTCCTTCTTCCTCCTTTCTCTTTTTGTGGTCAAGTATCTGCGACCATTTTCTTCGGTTTTCTTTCCTGTGGCTTTGCCACCCTTATACCTTCTTCTATTTTTTTTGGATCTGGAATTTTTCAGATCGATTTTCTCCTTCTTTCTTTGCTTTTCTTTTCTTCAGCTGGTTTCTTTTGTATGTCCTCCTGGGCAGTTACCTCCTTGCCTTATGCCTTGCACACACACAGTTCCAGTGGTTGATGGGTCATTTCTGGATATATAGATCAGGTTAGAAAATGGGGTTCTAAGGGTAGGGTTTTTTTTTTTTTTTTGGGGGGGGGGGGGGGGGGCGTTTCCTACTGCCTTCAGGGTTTTCTACACGCGGTCACCTTGCCCTAGACATCATGTGATAGCCACTCTTCTTTTTTTCAGTGTTTAGTGGAAAGCAGTTCCACTTTGGGGCTTCTAACTCACCTTTTAAGAGGGCTTTCGTGTCTGACCTAAGGGATGGGTTTTTCCTTCATACTTGCATCATCTATACTGACTAGGGGTTACTGGAGGGGAGGTTTCTGTTTTCCGGCATGCCTTATCTCCCTCAATTCCCCTCACCGTCAGTTCGAGGCAGTTGAGTTTTAAGCCCATTCATTAAAAAAAACATAACACATAATTCCTAGACCTAAACAAACACTAAGGAAAAACTAACATGCACTGACTCAAATAACACATATATACATGTCATACTGGCCATTTGCCCCCCCCCCTCTCTCTTCACAAGTGTCTGCCCCAGATACGGGATGTGAAGTGAAAAATGGGAATGGTTAGTATGACAGACACACATTTATAACAAACACATACTATATCTAAAAACTTCTCACACTTAGACTATGCAATAGGCTAAGTGGGAGAGCTTCAGATATATACATAAATTTACAAAACAGAGCAGAATATTTACAAAACATGATATATAAACATATAAACTCCTCACACTTAGACTACGCAGTAGGCTAAGTGTGAGGTAACATGCTTATGACAGAACACAAAAAAAAATATAACAAAACACATGCACTGAAGTAGCAAACCCTTTACTTCTCACACTTAGACTATTGAATAGGCTAAGTGTTATGAATGGGGTTTACTCACATTTAATACACATTAGTCTACCTATTTAACAAAAGTAAGAAAACAGAAATAAAAGAAAACTAAAAATTAAAAAGAAAACTAACTGGTCAGTTTGGGGGGGGGTCGATCAGACGTTCCTCCTGCTCCTCCTTGGCGCAGGGGTCTGTGCAGGTGGTTCCTTTGGTTCTTCTTCAATGGATTCCGGTTGGTTGTCATCTGCCTCCTCTTGTTCATCACCTTCTTCTTCATCATGTCTGGTGGTTTCCTCGTTCTGTCCTCCATGTCCACTTGTTCCAGCTCCAGTGCTTTTCTTTCCTCTCGCCAATTCCTTTAGGGTGCTCTCCATCATGGTTGTCAGCTTTGCCATCTCTGCCCGTGATTGTCTATTCTCCTCCGCTAGCTCAGTTACTGCCCTCTCCAGATTTTCTTGCCTCAGTCTTTGCGCTTGGTCGATCTGCCCAGCTTGCCCCTCTTGGACCTGTTGTGCCCTTCCACCAGGGGCTTCTCCCATCGGGTAGAATTGGGGCACTCCTTCTCTGTAGTATACCAAGTTGCTGCGGACGAAGAAGGGTATATCGAACAGGCCAGGAGCGTCGACCATGTACATCGGAGATAGGTCTTCTGCCTCTGTTATGATAATGTTGTTGCGCACGAAGGCTCCTAGTATGTGGCAGAGGGACAAGTTCCTAGCTGGGTGGGTGGCTATCAGGTGGCATTGGTAGGCTGTCCAAAATCCCAAATGCAGCCTCCTACCGCGATTAGCGCACCATACCATGTACAATTCAGTCATGGACGTCCTGGCAGCTGAATTACTCTGTTCCAGTAAGTTGTAGCCCAAGTAGAGTTGCACTAGTCTCAGCATGGAATTGTTGAAATGGGTGGATCTGGATGTAGTGGAGGCGAACTGACCAGCATCAGGGTGGGTTAGCTCCTCCCAGGCTTCCTGGGGCTCAAAGTCTATGTGTCTCCTCGGTACCCCCCTCTCTCGACTTCTCCATTCTGGTCCTATAGCCTCCTCCAGGCTACACATTCCCAGTCGCACGGTCCACTCGATCAGACTTATGGACAGCTCTCCACCGAATATCCTGAAGGAAATTGACACCTCGTCTAGGTCCGTTGTGACTTGGAACCTAAACGTGGTGAAGAACTCCTTCGATAATCTCACAGATATCTCTGTGTCCCTATTCTCTAACAGCCACTCAAAATCCAATGCTTCCATACTGGCCAGGAAGGAATCACGAACAGATAACTCATCCAAAGAGGGTATGTGGAGTACCTTTCCGCATTTGACCTGCTTGCTGCTATCTTCCTTGTCGTCAAATGCGTCTTGAAGCTTTTTGGTGTCGTAGTGCTTCATGTCCTCCATAAGCTCATCAGTGAGCTCTACCCTCCACCGTCGGTACACGATCCTCTCTACCGGAGGGTGGACTAGTTCATGGTGGTTGTCGGGGAGCTGCTGCTCATGGTATTCTTCCCCTTCTAGAGAGATATCACTCTCCGAGTCAGACTCCTCGCTGGAAGTGTAGTCGCTGTCGCTTAATCTCCTTCTCCCTTCCGGCTCTCTGATCACTATGCTGGCATTGGCAGTGCGCTGTTTCTTTACGACTTGTTTCTTCTTGGCAGGGGCTTTCCCTTTTCTCTTTCTTTCTTGGATGTACTTGGCTTCTTCGATTTCCATTGCCTCTGGTTCTTCGTCTGCTTGTGTTGAAACGTCTTCCTGGGTGGTATGCTCGGTCACCACACGGGTACTAGTATCACTTCTTGTCGCCTCCTCCCGACCTACTGACTCTGATGCGAGGTCCAGACCCTTAGCCACCCTGTCAGCCTTCTCCTTCTGGTCAGTCGGCGTTGATGATACTGTCCCTGTTGCCATTTGGGTGTCCTTCTGGCTAGCTTTCGAAGTCTCCTCCCTAGGTTTTGTAGGAGTAGTCTTCTCGTCTTCGCTAGAGACCTCCACTGCATCTGCTGCTGTGTTTGCTCCTACCTTGTTGGACTTCCACTTTCCTAAGCATCTCTGTGACACTCTTTGGGGTTTCTACCTTGGGGTCGTTCTTCAACACTAGCCTCCTCTTTACTGGCTTTTATTTAGTTACCACTAAGGTTTCCTCTTGATGTGTTTCTGGTTCTTGCCTCTCCTCCTCAAGTTGCTCAGCATTCTCCGGTTGTTCTTCTGTCGTTTCCTCCACGCATTGTTGGACTACCCTCTCCGACTCATCTGCTTACATGGCTGTTTCCCCCCTTTCTACTATCTGGGATGCGAGGTCCAGTACCTCAGCCACCCCTTCAGGGTTTACCACGATCCTATCTCCCTTGCTCAAAACCGCTTGGAACTCATCATCTGTCATTAACCCTTGCTTCTTGGCCATTTCGTTCAGGTCTATCTCCTTCTTCTCTGCTTCATCCTTCTCGCCCTCGCTTACTCCCCCTCCGCTCTCCTTTTCCTCTGTTTCTCCCCAGTGGATCTTGATAGGCGGAAAGAGGGATAACGTCGAGCGACTCTGTTTTTTGGTGTATGGGAGAAGGGTGAGAGGGTTCTGATTGTGCAGTTACTGTTGGGGAGGTCTTTTTCGGATGTCGGATTTGAGGTTTTTGGGGTGGTGGTGGGTGGGTTTACTGTGGTTGCAGTTGGGGTAGGGTTTGGTGTCGCCGACATTCCTCCGGTCAGGCTAAATCCGGCCAGGGTCGCTGTCCAATCTTTGTTCGGGTCTTGTTGCCTTAGATACGCTGCCAGTGCGTCTAAAGGAACCATTGTCGGAATTTATGTCGTCGGCGTTGGCTGTGATCGTTGTGGACTTGGCGGCTGTGATTCGGCTGTCGCTCGGACTTCTAGCGGGTCTTCGCCGGTGGTAGATGCTGGGTTATCGGTTGCTCTTCTCTTTGCCATGGCTTGTATCGGTGGGGGTTCTCTTTTTCCGGTAGTGATTCACGGTGGTTTTCGTAGTGGGGTGGTAGTTTTCGGAGTGGGGTGGTGGTTGTGGGTGAGAGAATGCAGGTAAGGGTTTGTAAAGTGAAAGGGGGTAGGCGGTGGGGTATTTTATAATGGGGTGGGAAGTTGAGGGTTTTGACTGGTTGTAGGCGGTTGCCAGGTTGCGACGCTTCGGGTGGGAGGCGGTTGAGCATTCTCGCAGCTGATTGGACGTCTTCTGTCTCGTCACTGCTCTACGCGCCCTCCCAGTCTCTGCACTCGCCTGCAAAGCTGCAACACCCAAAAATTCAAACTTCACTCATCTCCCCCTTTTCAATTAGCTAGAAATAGAAATAAAGCAAATAAATGGCTCTTAAATATAATTCAGAGTTTCACCCAAGTGGTATCCTCGTGGTCAGTACGGACTCTGAATTAATATTTAAGATCCGAAAATCTTTTTGGTGTTTTTCCTTCTTAACTTAAGTTAAATTACTAAATATTCACAATATTTACATCATTACTAAGGGTATTTAAAGTTTTACCTGGTCAATAAGCACAAATCATATTACGTTGACCAGGTGGAACTCGAAACCCCTTTTCTACTGGTCATTTAGACGCTATTGAGATGTAGTGGAATTTCTTCCACTACACACATCTCTTCATTTTCTCTATATATTTTTAATCTATGCCCATTAACGTCAAAAGGTTCAGAGTTAGAGATACTACCTGAAATCTCGACCGCTCCATTAGCACGTAGTGCAGTGATAATGTAAGGTCCTGCCCATTTTGACTTGAGTTTCCCAGGCATTAGCTTCAATCTTGACCGGAAGAGTAGTACTTTCTGACCAACTTGGAGATCCTTGGTTCTCAGATTTTTGTCGTGCCACATCTTTGTTTTCTCCTTGTACCACATGGCTGCGTCAAACGACTCCAATCTGAGTTCTTCCAGCTCTTGTAGTTGTAGCTTCCTTTCCTCTTCACAGGCCTTAGCATCCACGTTAACCTGCTGAACTGCCCAGTACGCTCGGTGTTCAATTCCTACTGGCAAGTGGCACATCTTCCCAAAGACGATGCGATAGGGGGACATCCCGATAAGAGTTTTGTAGGCTGTCCGATATGCCCACAGAGCATCCTCCAACCTTGTACTCCAATATTTTCTGGAGGGGTTGACTGTCTTCTCTAAAATGCTCTTTATTTCCCTGTTTGAGATCTCTACTTGCCCGTTGGCTTGAGGGTGGTAAGGACTAGATAGGCAGTGATGAACTCCGTACTTCTTCATCAATGCTTCGACCGTTCGGTTGCAGAAGTGAGTCCCTTGATCGGAGATGATTGCCCTTGGTATCCCAAATCGGCTGAATATATGACTCTTGAGGAACTTGGTGACTTCCTTAGATTCACAAGTGCTTGAGGCTTTGGCTTCTATCCACTTTGATACATAGTCAACTGCCACCAGGATGTAGGAGTTCCCATAAGATGAGGGAAAAGGACCCATGAAGTCCATACCCCAGATGTCGAACACCTCACAAACAATTACTGGAACTTGCGCATTTCGTCCCTCGCGGAGATCCCACCGGTCAGTTGGCAACGGTCACAGCCTTTGCAGAACTCGTATGCATCTCTGTTCAGGGTTGGCCAGTAGAATCCGCTATCCAGCACCTTTCTGGCAGTCTTTCTTGGCCCGAAATGTCCTCCACATGCCAAGGAGTGGCAGTGCGTTAGTACATCCCGTTGCTCCCAGTCAGGAACACATCTCCTTATGACCTGGTCGGTTACTGCCTTCCACAAGTATGGGTCATCCCAGAAATAATACTTTGCTTCGCTCTTGATCTTCATCCTCCGAGCCTTTGTCACGTTTGGAACCATTGGTAGCTCTCCCGTCACTAGGTAGTTGGCCAAGTCCGCATACCAGGGTTCCTGTCCTACTTTCTCCTTGCCCTTGGTTGTTGCTTCCTGCCCAGTAAGCCTCATCACTTCTTCCCAATCGATCTTCCTTGCGGAGAAAATCACTTCACACAAATGCTCTTCCGGGAATCGATCTCTCACGTCCTCACTGTTCCCTTCTTGTATTATTCTGCACAAGTGGTCCGCTAATTTGTTTTCAACCCCCTTTTTGTCTTCTACTACCCAATCGAATTCTTGTAAAAGCAGCACCCATCTGATCAGTCGGGGTTTTGACTCCTTTTTCGCAATGAGATACTTAATTGCCGCATGATCAGTATAGACGATGACTCTGGATCCAGTAGGTACTGCTTGAACTTTTCGAATGAATAGACAACCGCCAACATCTCCTTCTCGGTGGTGTCATAATTCCGTTGGGCTTGATTCAAGGTCTTAGATGCATAGAATATCACGTACCTTTTCCCATCGATCTTCTGACCCAGTACGGCCCCCACTACATAGTCACTAGCATCGCACATCACCTCGAAGGGGTGATCCCAGTTAGGAGCCTGAATAATCGGTGCAGAAATCAATTTTTCCTTAAGGAGGTTGAAAGCAGCCTTGCAATGCTCGTCGAAAATGAACTCCACCTCGTTCTGGAGAAGTCTGGTAAGGGGTCGGGCAATCTTGGCGAAATCCTTGATAAATCTTCGATAAAATCCAGCATGGCCCAGAAAACCTCTTATTCCTTTCTGATCAGTAGGGAAGGGTAGTTTGGATATGACATCCACCTTAGCTTGATCCACCTGGATTCCCTTTTCTGACACCACGTGTCCTAAGACAATTCCTTCTGTAACCATAAAGTGGCATTTCTCAAAATTTAAAACCAGACTCTTTGCTTGGCACCGTTCTAGCACCACATCCAAATGTTGCAAGCACGAGTCGAAAGAGTCTTCGTAGACAGTGAAATCATCCATAAAGATCTCTATACAATCTTCAATCAAATCCGAGAATATGCTCATCATGCACCGTTGGAAGGTACCCGGGGCGTTGCATAAGCCAAATGGCATACGCCTATACGCATAGGTTCCAAACGGACAGGTGAACGTGGTCTTATCCTGGTCCTCCGGGTTCACGTAGATTTGAAAGTAACCATTGTACTCATCCAAAAAGCAGAAGTACTTCCTCCCAGCTAGTCGCTCCAGCATTTGATCGATGAATGGCGGGGGGAAATGGTCCTTCCTGGTTGCAGTGTTCACCTTTCGGTAATCTATACACATTCGTCATCCAGTGACTAGTCTGGTGGGCACTAGCTCATTCCTCTCATTCTTAACCACCTGGATCCCTGATTTCTTGGGGACCATATGGATTGGGCTGACCCATTCACTATCTGGTACCGAGTATATAATGCCCAGTGAGAGTAACTTCAAGATTTCCTTCAATATCTCTTCTCGCATGTTTGGGTTCATCTTTCTTTGAGAATCTCTATGTGTCTTGGCTCCCTCCTCCAGCCTAATGTGGTGCATGAAGATGTCCGGGCTTATCCCCACCAAGTCCGTAAGGCTCCATCCAATAGCCTTCTTGTTTTTTCTCAGCACAGTTAGTAGTCTTGCCTCTTGCTCTTCAATCAGCCCGCTATTGATGATTACAGGGAACGAGTCTTCCTCCCCAAGGTAGGCATACTTAATGTTCGCTGGCAACTTTTTCAACTCCACTTGCGGGGGTAGTGTGTCTGTAGGTAGAGGGTTCTTTTTTGAATCCTCCTCTTGCTCTTGTTCAACATCTGATTTTTTCCTCCATACTGGCCGGTAGCAAGGCCCCTACGGATCCCGCTAGTTCCGACTTTTGACAAAATTCCGTTATTGCTTCTTCGATCTCCTCGTCAGTCAACCCTCGGCTACTGATCAGATCACACCATGCAGCTGCTTCCACGTCAGTCAAGAAATTGTTGGACTAAGGGGTCAATTACATCAACATAACATAGATTTTCAGAATCTATTGGTTTTTTCATGGCTTCATTGATGTCAAAAACAAATTTCTCACCATTAAAGTCAATGCAGATTGTCCCCTCAGCCATATCCACAATTGTCTTTGCCGTTCTTAAAAATGGTCTTCCTAACAATATCCCGCTAGACTCCCTAGCTTCTGGTTCACTCATTTTAATTACATAAAAATCAGCGGGATAAGTAAAGTTTTGTATCCTGATCAACACATTTTCTAACACACCCTTAGGATTTATACATGACCTATCAGCCAGTTGGATCAACACCCTAGTATTTGACAACTTTACCCCCTTCAACCGATTATAAATGGATAACGGCATAACATTGATAGATGCTCCTAAATCACACATTGCATGCTCGATTTTTACATCTCCAATTGTTATGGGTAAAGTAAACATACCTGGGTCGGCTCTCTTGGGTGGTAGTTTCTCCTGTACAATAGCTGACGCTATCCCTTCCACCATGATTTTTCCATCCTCCTGGGCCTTTCCGGCTGAACTCCTTTATAAACTTCCCCAGAGGGGGCAGTCTCACGGCTTGGAGGAATGGTATGGTGACATCCAGCTTTCCAAAAATCGACATGAAATCCACATGGTTTTCTTTCTTCCTCTTCGTCACAAACCGATATGGAAACGGTTTTTCTCCTTTAGCCTCTCCAGTTAGTCCTTGTGGACTTTCCCTTGGTGCCTCCTGGGTTTGAGGTTCCGATGTGGGCATTTCTCCTTCCGGTTGCTCATTTCCAGGTTGTGTTTCTCTCTTCTTTCCTTCCACAGTAGGCTTCTCGTTTAGAAAAAGCGGATCCTCCATCTGAGGCAGAGGCCTCTTGAGCTCTTCTGCTGAGATGGTGTCGCTCAGTACCCTTTCTCTACTAGACTCCCCAATAGGGTTCTTGAGTTGAGGTCCATTATAGGCTGTTCCAGACTGCAGTGTAATCTTACTCACATTTGCCTTTTCAGGTACATGGACTGTAGATGGGAGTTTCCCTGAGTTCCCTTTCATTTCGCCCACCGAGTTAGCAAGCTGGGCCAACTGCCTGTTCATCATATCCATATTTGCCCTATGCTCCTTCTGGGCACTTTGCATTCCTTGCATTGTTTCATTACTGGACTGCAAGTCGCTTATAATGCTCTGCTGCGAAGCAAGCATCTCTCCCATCATGTCTTCCATAGACCTCCTCAACCTGTTTGGGTGATGGAATTGGTTCGAGCCCTGGTGCTAGTTATACTGGGGTGGTGGGTTGGACTGGTAGCCCGAGAAATTTTGTTGGTTTTGGTTCTGTGGGTACTGATTATACTGGGCAGGAGGGTTGTACTGGTCGTGGTTGTTCTGGTACTGATTTTGGTTTTGGTTGTGGCTGTTATGTTGAGGCCCTGGGTTAAATTGGTTCTGGTTTTGGTTCTGGTTGTTTCGCTGATGGGGTGGCACATAGGCAGAGTTCGGGTTCTGGTTTTGAGGGTTTTGGTTCTAAGGATGCTGGTTTCTTCCTACCCAGTTAGACTGGTAGTCAGGGTTTGTTGGGCCACGGTTGGAATTTTGATTTGGGTGGGGGTTGGGTTGATTTTGAGCCTGATTTTGGTTCTGATTCTGATTTCCATCTCCCCATCGGAAGTTTTGGTGGTCCCTCCACAGTGCATCCCTCTGCCTTCCCGGAATCCAATTGCCGTTGGAATTGTAGTATCCTGCGGCATTTGCTTGCTCCACATCTGGCGAGTTGTTCGGCTGATCATATGGTAGTTCCGGGGCCTCTTTGCCTCCAGTCGGAGAAGGTGGTGGAGTGTTTTGCTTTATTGCAGTCAGCAACTTCTTCTTTAATTCCTCCATCTTCAAATCCATCCGTTCCTCCTGGTCAGTAGCCGAAGCACTTGCTACCCTTTCTCTGTTGTACCCATCCCTTGCGTAGTCGTACGTCTTCTTCGCATTCAACAGCTTGCGTAACACCTTTTTGGCTTCACTGACTCTCAACTGGGTGAAATCGCCTCCGGATGATGAATTCGCCAGATCCTTAGTATCCTTGTTCATCCCCTCATAGAAGGTGTGGTGCACCTCTATCTCCTTCATGCAATGGTTGGGGCATGACTCCAGAAGACTCATGTACTTCTCCCAGTACTCGCTCAGGGTTTCATCATATTCTTTCCTTATGCACGATATTTTCCTCTTCAATGCACTTGTCTTTGAAGACGGGAAGAACTCAGCTAGGAAAACTGACTTGAAATCGGCCCATCTATTGATGGAGTCGGCTGGCAGGCGCATGAACCAGGTGTTGGCCTCTCCCTTTAGGACAAAAGGTAGGGCCTTCAGTCTGTAATCGTCCTCGCTTGCTCCTGCTGGCCACCGCTGCGCCTTACAGATCTTGCAGAACTCATTTATGAATTCGTAAGGTCCCTCGTAACTCTTCCCACAGTACGTCGGTAGGATTGCAATCACGTGGGGTTTCACATCATAGGTGGTCTGGCCAGGGGTGACCCACTATGGCTCGTGGGGGATCTCCGTCGGCGTGTGCAGTAAGTGTTGCGAGCTCCGGGAGTTGGTACTCTAGATCTTCTTTCTCCTCGTCGCTGCTCGTGCCTAGGTCGGACAGTGCTATCGACAGGCCAGAACGAGTGGTAACGAGTATTGTTCCTCATGGAAGTATCCTTGGTCTCCACTGGCCGGGAGACGAGCCACTTCTCATAAACTGAAAACAAAAAGAAAAGGAAAATTATAAACAGTATGTACACCAAAAAGATCACACACAATAACTGGTATGAACGCCATCAATCCCCGGCAACGGCACCATTTTGAAGAGGCCCCTCTCTGATCAGGTTTTCGTATGTAATTTGGAGTGTATCCAACTGATCAGGAAGAGATTCCAGACCCAGCTGAGTCGTTGGTACGACAACCGGGACCTGGTTTCAAACAAGTTTCCTCAACCCACTTCTACTGATTAGTATAGTGGAGGTAAGGGTCGAATCCCACAAGGATGGACACGTTCGGATAACTGCGGTGACTTTCCTGGGTGTTTTTGGTTAGCTACCACGCTTGGGTTGATATTTTACCTAGGCATGAAATAAAGGTGGTACTCTACTGACTAGTAGGCGTGAAAATAACAGGCATGTGGTGGTGTTCGTGAAAATAGGGGACAAGGTGTCTCAGAGGCATATGAAAAGTAGACAGTTACTAAAAGAGGAAATTTAGAAAACAAGGGTATATCTGGTGGCTGGGTGGCTCTCTGACAGGTCTGGACAGTACAACTGAAAAGTAGGGAACAAAAGCAAAAGTAACTTAAAAGTAAAGTGGTCCAAACTAAAGTTGATTTTGACGTTTTCTTCTTCACCAAGTATTAACAAAAATCATATGAACACAAACACCAAAACTAAACTCAGATTCATAACTTCAAACTCAAGATCCATTGATTAAAATGCTCAAACTTAAAATGAACGGTGAAACTGCAGTTTTACTTCTATTGACTAACATGCAAGGTGGTGATCACAGCTCAGAACAAAAAACTCATGCACGAAAATTAGAATGGAAACATGACTATAACTTCATATCAACAATTCCAGACAAGAAAACACTTAGAAATTAAAAGCAACGACTAGATCTAACTTTTCTAGGCAAAATGAAGCAAACTCAAACCAAAGGGACATTCGGAATAGAAATTTCATAGCTAAAACGTTTGGATCTTCACCAAGTACTTCAAAAGGCAACAAAGATAAATGTTTGCGACAAATCCAACGACGAAAACATGTAAAGATTAAACTAGAAAGCAAAATAACGATTGTTTTGCCAATCCGGGCGATGATACTGCTATACTACTACGGCAAACTGGCTGGAACGGTGGATTGATGACTTCTCCGGCAGACTCTTGGACGTCAAGTGACCATACCTGTGGCGAGGAACGAGAGATTGGACAATGCTGAAGGACTGATCTTCTAGAGAGAATTCTACTATGTGTGTTTGAGAACCGAGAACTTAGAACTCCTAACCGAACTCTAAGGAACCAACTCTTTTCTCTCTCTCCAAGTGGCTTCTTTTATAGGGAGGCTTGCCCTTGCTTTTAGGGTAGACTTCCTTCACGTTTTGACTTTTCTGCCCTTGTTAATGATCATCCCAGCTATCCTTCTTCTCCATCTCGAGCCTTTTCTCTGGCATGCATCCTGGTCAGTATTGCACCCTTCTGGCGCCCTTTTCACTTGCGTCACCTGAATCGTCTCCTACTGACTTGGATCCTTTAATCCTGCACACTTGAGCAACTGTTTTGCAGATAATACATGCATTTCACGACATATTGACCAGTAACCAAGGCTTAGAATACGACTTATCAGCAATGCTAGTATACTTACTCATCAATGGTTTTGTCACCAGACCTTTTAATGTCTTGAACAAGTTTTTGAAAAATATCAATATTATCCTCAATGTCCTTTGATAGATCAAGTTTAAACTTAAAGAGCTTTTCCAGCAAATACATTCTTGATTGCATTGAGGTTTCAGTATATAGAGTATCTAGCTTTTCCCATAGCTCAGAGGCAGACAAAATGGTACCAACCTTTCTAATCACAGAATCAGAAGGGTTGAGTATTATAGTAGACCTGGCTAATTCATTCATTTCTGCAGCCTTATCTGCAGACTCAGTGTCATGGACTAAACCCTAAACAGATTTGAAAACTTTTTGCTGAATTAAAACACACTTCATTTTCTGTTTCCAAATCACAAAGTCATTTTTCCCATTATAGGGGACAATGCCAACTGGCTGAACATTTTGAGAAAGATTTTTACACACACAAAAGTACCAGCAACCCAGAGAGCACAGCAAGCAACCCTGCTTTCACAGAGAGTGGTCTTAAACACACAACAGTCAAAGAGACCGCTTAAAACAGATATGCAGGGGTTTCTCATGCAAGAAACACAGATGCACTTATACTGCAAAAGGCGCATACGTACAGGAGACACCTCAAAGTGATCCCAGACTCAAGAATCAAGTCCAGAAGGAGTTCCTCCCTATCTGTCACGTGTACCCCGGCAAGAGGATTTCCCAGTTCACAATCACCCAATGGATGGGGGCGCAGGGGGTCACTCAAGGCGGTTAAGGCACAGGGTGGATAGGCAATTTACTTAAGAACACAGAGTCAAGCTCTGAGATACGCACTTTGAGATTGAAGAAACACTCATAAAACAACAGCGGAAGCAAAAAAACCGTAAAGAGCACCAAGAAGCATGCAAAACAAACAAGATCATAGAAGTCCTATGGCCACGGCCAGTGGCAACTACCAGAAACAACTGCCCACACCTAAAACTAGAAAACTGTAAAAGGTTTAGGGATTAAGCCAATATACTAGAGCGGAAACCCTTCGTTAAGGAGAATCCGACTATACCTGAGGGCCTATACCAGAGGCCAAGCTTTACTCTGACGAGCCCACCTCCTTAGATTTTGTGACCCGGCGCGCCCAAGTGATCCCCCCGTGGCTCTGATACAACTGTAGGGATCAGACCGCTCAGGATTCGCTAATTACCGGAACCTCTTTTATTGATTGGGTTCTGAGATGGCTAATCTCAGAAGTTACAAGCCAAGTACAAAGGTGTTACAAGATTACAAGTAATCTAACCCACTGAGGTATCTAAGTATTACAGATATCGAACCCTAATTGGAGCCCTAACTATTCCAAGATTTCAACCAATCTGGAATGCAAGTCCTTGCCCAATTAGTACCTGCACACTAAAGTAGATAGATCAGTAAAACCAACACAAGACTCAAAGAGTCTAAATCGAACAGAAAAGGAGACAAGAAATCAGAGATTTGCGGATATGGCTCAGGTCACAATGTGACTATGCTCTGGGCCAAGGACCTCCTCAATCACACTGATTTATCCAAAGGAGCGTAGTGAAACCGTCTGAATCAGAGATCTACCAAGACCTCACTGATTGCTCCCAACGTTACCGTCTCAACACGCACAGCCACCTTTTCACCGAGAGAAACTCTCTAACCCTCACGAACTCACAGATCCTCACAAGAACACAATGAAATCGCCTCCAGCTTTGCAGATCCAATAAACAAGTTAGACCTAGCGCTGGACTTCACAAGGCCACCGAAGAGGTAACCTCTGCTAGTGATTTCACTGGTTGAAACACTCTGAAAGGCTCAGAGAAACACTCGAAGAGAAGATCTCAGACGAAGAAAGTAGGAAACCCTAGAAATCGCCAAAGAGAGAGAGAGAGCTGAAGAGAGAGAGAGTCTAGTGTAGAATGAATGAGAGAGCCGAAGAGACGCATCAGATATCACTCACAACACTAACACACTCAGCATCCAACGGCGAGGAGTGGCGATCCGCGTGGAGTTGCAACGTGGCAGCAATCCAGCCGCTCTAGAGAGTAAGGCAACGACCAACCGGGCCAAACGCTTTGGGCCCCGAATTAATAAGTCATTGGGCTGAACACAACCAGGCCCAAGATACCATTATTCAGATATGGTCCATTAAGTCTCACAGAGTTAATCACAGATAATTCACCCTTCTTACTAGCGACTATTAAGGAGAGTGATTCAACGCGAGGGGTTGGAGGAGGAGCAGGTTCAAATTCAGTGGCCGGGATTGCCAGCGGATGAGGCAATGAGGATGGACGTTGAGGATGTGCGAGGTCAGTTTCCTTACTTCGGCCTTGAGGACAAGGCTGTTTCCACAACCAGGGCAGTTGATAGAAACTGCTGCCGAGCATGGAAAATTTACAAACGAGGCCATCGCGGTGTGGTGGACTGGAACGCGAAAGGTGGGGATGACGGGGCTGTGGTGTAAGATGCGAACAACGTGACTAAGTGGATATTGATTATAATTCTGATAACCTTTATTGTGTTTTTTACTCTTGTCATTATATCTTCAACGCATGCATAATCTAACAATTTACCTCCATAATGTACTACACTAACAAATTTGTTCAGAAGTTAAACAATGCTCAGATTTGAATGTTGTCTCTGATCTTAATGAAGTAGCATAAGTGAAGAGCTCGCTAAGAAGCTTACTAAGGAGTCTCAAACGTTGAACTATAAAATATTAGAAAGGTGCATACCGATTTACAGGGACATGAAATAGAAACTGAATCACATGTACTTGTCTTTTACTATTATCAACCCATTAATCATCACACCTTATAGCAGTGGCTATTAAAGGATTTTTGATTTTGGGGTGTGAAAATATATATAATTACTACTACAATTTTGACCTTCAAAATTCCATTAATTATTTTTGTTTTATTTTGTTCTGTTTTGTTTTCTTAGTTAGAATATTTGTATATTTTTTTAATTGAAAAACTTCATTGTAAAGAAAAGTAAATTATTTTGTAATGTTATTATTTGTATGGTTTCCAATATTAACAACATGTTAGTATTACTTTTGCAAACTATGTTTTTTTTCCCTAAAAATAAATATTTTGGCTCTGATTGAATGATTGTAATTTGTATTTGTAAGTACGCAGAATCTAATTGTCAACGTAATCCATGGTGCTGCAATAGGAATACTACTATCGATATTTGTATAGATAGTACTTATTTTAAAAACAAGGGAATAAATGAATATAAAATTATACTATTAAAAAGAGCAATTCAGTGAACAAGTTCAACAATAATGAAAGCATAATAAACTCAAAAGAGCATAAAAGTAAACAATCTGATAAATGGCAGAGGTTCGGTTGTGTCAAAGGAACGCTGCCGCTGCCGCTGCCGCCCTAGAGGCATTCTCAATTGCAGAATTGACGAGGTGAGTGAGTTGAGACACCTCTGCTCTCAGCACTTTATGGGTACAAAAAGCGTTATCATATTTCTGATTCAGCTTCTTGATCTCCTCTCTTGACTTGCGCACTTTTTGACGCAGCTCTTCCAATTGCTTCTTCTTCATTACAAACCTACGCGCAGATGAAACCATTTTCGACTGATATATTGTTTTCAATCAAAAACTCTATACCAGTTTTCCCTATATGTCGTCGCCTTATATAATAAACTAGGGGAATCAATTATTAAAGAAGGGTATAAAAGACCAAAATAAAACTGATACACCTTAACAAAATTACGCCTAATTCCCTTACCAAATTACTACCTCTAATCTTGTTATGTGCATCACCCCATCGTCATAACCCATATCCATAACCTCTCAAATTCCAAAACAAAAAAGCAATAAAAATTAAATCAAATCTCTACAAATCAATTGCAAAACCATGATGTAATTAAAATGATGGTCGTCTCTAGTTTACATTTCAATAATATTACAAATATTAAATTATTATAATTTTTTATGCTAACATCTTATAAATAATTGGGTAATTTTTATACTGTGTTGTCAATAACAAATTGAGTAAGCTGACAAATAATACATATTAACATTGTTATTGTTTGTAAAATTAAATTAAATTATGTATATCAACTATACATACTTTTTTGTTTTCTCATTTAAATTTAACCATTTTATCCTTGCATTTTCTATCTTATTAATCTTAAATTTGAAAATTAGTATAGTCTATTTTATTTCATTTGGTATGCAAAATTAAAATTTTAAACATAAATGTAATGAACTATTTTCCCTAACAATTGAATACTTTCTTATCGCCTTATATAGTCTAGGAGATTCAATTATTAAATAAAGCTATAAAAGACCAAATAAAATTGATACGCCTTAACAAATGTACGTCTAATTCCCTTTCCAAATTACCGCCTCTAATCTTATTATGTGCATCACCATCGTCATGACCCTTATCTATAAGCTCTCGAATTCCAAAAATGGTAATAAATATAAAGTAAAATCTCTACAAATCACAAACTAAATGCAATAACGCAGATATCGCTAAAATGATGCTCGACTCTTACATTAATATTGTTTACATTTCAATAATACAACTAATATTCTGCTAATAACCTTATTAAAATATTATGATTTTTTATGATAAAAAAATATAATATCAATCCAACATCTTTTAAGTAATTTCGTAATTTTTACAATGTGTCATATTTATCTTTCTGCAATGGTGAAGCCCTAGTGGATACTCTATCTCTTATCTATTTTTCATTTTCGTAATTTTATTTTTAATTACTAAAATACCAAAATATAATATATTAAACACCACAAATGCAAAAAAAAAAAAAAAAAAAACCTACATTACTTAATTTAAAAAAAAAAAAACTACATCATACTTAGCTAAAAAAAACTACATTAAACTAAAATACTAAATTAAAAAAAGAAAAACCAAACTAGTCATCTAAATTTAAAATCTGGCTCAAATTCTTGATCATCTTCTCAGTTCTCTGTCGGGCTTCCGGATCGGTTTTCCTGACGAAGGTTGTTTTGGGCGTCAAGTACAAACCTATACTCAACCACCCCGCGAAAACCTCCGAACTCCTCGATCGTTGAGGCCATGAGTTGAGCAGATGGAGGAGGCGCAGCCTGCGGGGGAGCCGATCCAGACGCGGCCGCCTTCGCCTTCCCTTTGGCATGGGCTTTGGCAGCCGTGGTGCCAATGGGACGTCTAAAAGTAGACGTAGGCGTGCCGGAACTCCCTTCCGGCTCAGCGTGCCGGAACTCCCTTCGCAGCTGAACCTTGGTCCGCTTGAACGCCCACCTCGGTTTCACCTCGTTGTAGCATTCCTCAATGCGATCCCACATCATGGCCGAAATCTGGTTGTTGGAGGATATCGAATCCTCCGATATATCGACCCAACACTAAGCCACCTTCACGTACTCCTCCAACTCGTAGTCAGTACGTCATGTTGCGTACTCTTCGTTGGGCTCGCCGGATGGGAGTGAGACTGGGACCGATGTCGCCTTTTTCTTCCGCGCCATCTTCTTCCTCCTCCTCGGCGGCTCAGGGGCAGGAGGTTGCCCACAACTAGGCTCCATGTCCTCAACCCGATACGCGTCGGTTTCGAAGAACGGATCGAACTCAGAGTCCGAAACGAAAGTGGATCCTACAGAACCAGGCGTCTCACCCCGGCAGTCTTCGTGGCCTGGCCACCGGGCGCCACCGCCGCCACCGCCGCCAAACATGGGCATATCGTTGTCGACATTATGGGGGTTTGGGAATTCAGTCAGATCCATTCTTGAAAGTGTGAATATTGAGTATAGAGAAGAGAAAGTGAGGAGTAGAGAGTATTGGCATGTGAAAAGTGAAGAGAGAGTTGGATATTTAAAATGGCTTAATTTTAGGGTTTAAAGAATTAAAAATTTAAAAAAATGGAATAACGTCAGATCGGGCATCGGGCTGCAATGGATGCCCGATCTCACGCCCGATGGATCGGGCGAGAGATCAGTCGCGACCGATGGGTCGGTCTTCCTCGGGCGTGCCCGACTTCTGCAATGGGTGTCCGACGACGCCCGAGCCCGATCTCGGACGATAGAGCGTGAGATCGAACACCCATTGTGGATGCTCTAACAACAGTGAATAATAAGAAATTTAGTAAATTGAGAAATAATATAGCATCACATGATTTAACATTGTTTGTGATAATAACCCTAAAACTAAATTAAACTATGTATATCAATTATACAGACCTTTTTGTTTTCTCATTTAAATTTCACCATTTTATCTTTTGCATTTTTTCTATCTTAATCTTAACTTTGAAAATTAAATTCGTCTATTTTTTGTCATTTTGTAAGCAAATTAAAAATTTTAAAAATAAATGTAATCAGCAACATCAACTAAAAGAACAACAATAAACTTAGTAAACATAGATATCATAATATATAAATTAATTTGTTACAAATAAAGCTTATTAGCTTCAACTTGTATGTTACCTACTTTTTCCCCGTAACAATTGAACACTTTCTCAGTACAGTTCAGAATGTTGGAAGGAGATCAAGCAATATTTGGAGGAAGATTAGAGGGATTATCTCTTATCAACTATAGAAGATATGTAATCAATGTAAGTAATATAAATTAGGTTTACTGTTAAGGATGCAATTCCTTAACCAGATTCCGACGACGACGAGAGGTCGACGGCGAAGGGGGTAACGATGGACGTCGCGGGCTTTCCCCGAGATCAAATCCGATATAGGGTTTGCAGAAAATAAACGATGCAAAATTGAGGAAAAATATGTTATTTCTTGATGATCAATTCATAACACAATCCCCTTTTATATACTAAGGACCCTAGATGATTCGACTCTCTTTTGCGATCCGAGAAAGAATCACCAAGAAAACCCGGAAAGGAGCTTATTGGGATCGACTCAACATTTGATTAAATAAGTTCACGTGGGCCTCAAAACCCAAAACACTAGCTAACCAAAACAAATGTCAATAATAAAATAACTAACTACTTCTTGCTAACATGCTCTGTTCCTCAACGGGCAACATAGTCCCCATACTCACTGGTGGGCGTCGAGTTCTCTCGCTCATCCTCCTTCCTTCGCGCGGCCTCGTGCCTTCCTCCTCCGTCGCGAACACAGGTGCACTTGCCTCTGGCGCCTCCTCGTTTCGCCCTCTCTCCAGTTCCCCTGCATTCTCCGGCTCCCCTGCATTCCCAAGTGTTGCAGTTGACGTTATCGGGGTTGTCTCCGTATCAACTCCCCCCTCCTTAAGATGCTCCTTGTCCCCAAGGAGTAGACCAGGAAAGTGCTTCTCGATCAAGGTCATGGGTTCCCACGTCGGTGCAGCTCCACCATTATCACTCCATTGCAATTGCCCTTCTTCTCTCGTGGAGCCATCACACCAAACCACCCGTCTATCCAACAAGCGTATCGGGCGCGCAATGGCATGCCCTCTTGCGAACACCACTGGAAAATCTGTCGTTTCCCTCGCTGAACCCTCCACAAACTGGCGTAAAAGGCTGACATGAAACACATCGTGAATCCTACTTCCCTCCGGTAGCTTCAAGCGATACGCCACAGGACCGATGCTTTCCAAAACCTCAAATGGACCATAGAATCGGCGAGCCAATTTGGCCAAAATAGGGCGAGCGACGGAATGCTGGCGATACTGCTGCAGCTTGAGAAGTACACGGTCACCGACTGCAAATTCGACGTGCCGCCTATGACGGTTGGCTGAGGCACGCATCCTATTCTGCGCCTTCTCCAAACTCCTACGCAAGGCCACGATCAATTCCACCCCCTGTCTAATGTCTTTCGCCACATCCGGCGGCGTAGCTGCTGACGGCGGGGCTGCGATAAGAGCAGGCGGTTCACGCCCATATAAGGCATGAAAAGGAGAAGTCCCTAACCCTTCATGGTAGAAACAATTCAGGGCTAACTCCTCCCACGGTAGAAAGTTTGCCCATTTCGCCGGGCGATCAGCCACAAATGCTCTTAAATATTGCTCTAGCCCCCGGTTCCGAACCTCAGTTTGGCCATCCGATTCAGGGTGATAGGCCGTCGAAAAATGTTGCTTTGTCCCACTGAGCTTCAACATATGCTCCCATACCTCGTTAAGGACCCATGATGTTTGACCACGGTGTCAATAAAAACGTTAGCCACCCTCCACGCATCGAATCTCGCCGGCAAGGGGGCGAAGTGTGCATACTTTGACAACCGGTCCACCGCGACCAAAATGGTGGTGTACCCTCGCGACTGTGGCAGACTTGTGATGAAGTCCATCGAGACGTCTTCCCAGACTTGAGAAGGAATAGGCAAGGGCTGCAGGAGGCCCGCAGGTTTCTGGGTCGAGTATTTAGTTGTTTGGCACTCAAAGCAGGCTTCCACAAATCGTTTAACGTCCTTTCGCATGTTTGCCCAATAGAATGAAGCTGCCAGACGGCGAAACGTACGATCCACACCCGGGTGTCCGGCTAGAGCTGTGCTATGGTGCTCAAAAAGAAGATCATCCTTCGCAACCGAGTCCTTGGCTACAACAATGCGTCGGCCGAAGAAGAGGAGCCCATCCCCCAAAGAAAACCCAAGTTTTGCTCGCCCTTCCTCAATGTCAGATTTCAATTTCACCAATTCCGGATTCTCCAGAGTCTCCTTCCTCAATGTGGCCATGATACCCGGTCGAGGGTGACTCACTAAGGATAACATAGTAGTTGTCGCCGCCTCCTCGAACTCCATATCACGGCGGGATAATGCATCTGCGGCGTTATTTGATGCCCCGGTCTTGTACTCGATGCGGAACTTGTACCCCATTAGCTTTCGAACATACAATTGTTGATCACGAGTCTGGATAACCTGCTGTAATAAATCCTTCAAACTCTTCTGATCGCTACGGATGACGAACTCCCGGCCCAATAAATACTGTCTCCACTTCTGCACTGCCTCCACAATGGCATAGAGTTCCTTGTGATACGTTGATGTAATCCGCCGACGAGGGCCCAATTTTTTGCTAAAGAAGGCCAGCGGGTGTCCCTCCTGTAATAAAACCGCTCCCACACCAAAGTCCGAAGCATCGGTCTCCATAAAAAAAGTGTTCGAAATATCTGGTAGGCGCAAGACGGGTGCCGATGTCATAGCTGCTTTCAACGCTTCAAAACTATCTGCTGCCCTCTGTGACCACAAGAAGGCATCCTTCTTGAGGAGTTCAGTCAATGGTGCTGCGATGGAAGCGTACCCCGCAATAAACCTTCTGTAGTATCCAGTTAAACCAAGGAAACCCCGTAACTGCTTAATTGTTGACGGAATTGGCCAAGCCACCATTGCCTCGATCTTGCTCGGATCCGCTCGCAACTGGCCGTCCTCAATCATATGGCCCAAATATTCCACGGAGGAGCTGCAACAAGTACACTTGGACAACTTTATAAAGAAACGATGAGAAGCAAGAATTGAAAGCACCTCTTGCAAGTGTGTAGTATGACTTTCCAACGATGGGCTGTAGATAAGGATGTCATCGAAAAATACAATGACAAACTGCCGAAGTAGTGGTCGAAAAATATCATTCATTGCAGCTTGAAATGTTGACGGTGCATTCGTCAGTCCGAACGGCATTACCAAAAACTCAAAATGGCCGTCGTGCGTTCGAAAGGCCGTCTTAAAGACGTCAGCTGAATTCATACGAATCTGATGATAACCGGCCCTGAGATCCAATTTCGTGAACACCCGAGCTGCACCTAGCTCATCAAATAGCTCATCAGTGGTAGGGATTGGAAAATGGTCTAGGACCGTGGCCGCGTTCAACGCTCTGTAATCAATACAGAAACGAAATGAGCCATCCTTCTTTCGAATCAATAACACTGGCGATGAGAACGAGATCTGACTCATGCGAATAATGCCGGCATCAAACATCTCCTTTACCTGTCGTTCAATTTCCGTCTTCTGAAAGTAAGGATACCTATAAGGCCGGACATTAATTAGCTTCGCATTGGGCAGTAAGTGAATCATATGATCAAACGGCCGCGCAGGCGGCATTCCCGACGGGACCTGAAACACCTCCCGATTTCTTCCCAAAACCTCCAGAATTGTCGCTGGTAAATCAGGTGGGAACTCGTTTGACGCTTTCTCCTCCACCTGCTGAGGTTGTAACTCCACCAACTCAAAAACGTGCGCCTCACTTCGATGTAGTAACAAAGACGCCGCAGCGCGCAATGACACCTTGCGCGGTTCTGGGGGAATTACCTTCAAACACACCGGAGTATTATCCCGCACAAACTCGATGGTGCCTGCCACAAAGTCATTCGTCACCCTCCGTAAAGATCGCAACCATGCCAATCCCAGAACCACATCGGGGCCATGCACTGGTAGGATATGAAGATTCACCGAGAAACGTTCCTGTTGAATCCAGAGTTCGGTGGCGACGCTAGCAAATGAACAGACCAAGGACTCGCCATTCCCAACATACACACGGAAGGGTCGTACTGCAGTTAGTGGTAGGTGCAGCTTTTCCGCAATCCTTGGGTGCAAAAAGTCATGAGAACTACCCATGTCGACCAATATTTCTCGACCAATCCGGCCAAGGAATTCCATCGAATCAGATCGAGGTCGCCCATTCATGGCGTAAATGTGGGACAGATCAGCCGTAATAATCTCCTCAGATGGTACCTCCTCTTCTGTACGCACTGGATCCTCCTCGTCCACGCCCATGTAAGCTAGAAAAGTTTTGTTGCACACGTGGCCGGGAATCCACTTCTCTGGGCAGTACCAGCAAAGGCCCAATCGGCTGCGTTCCGCCTTAACCGCCGCTGATATTCTAACCACCGGTAACCTTGAAAAATCTGCTCTACGCGACGACGGTTGTGCAGTGGCCGTCTTGTCCTGCGACGCGGCTGGGTGGTCTGCTGAGTGCACCACCGTATGCTGGCTTCTAGATTCCCGTGGTTGCTGTCTGCTGCACAGGTTGATGAACAGTTGCTGCCTCGAACTCTAACGCCATCGCAATTGCCGCCGCCACAGATGGGGGGTATTGAAACTTCACCTGATTACGAATTGGTTGTTGCAAGCCTTCCACATATAGCGTCACCAGCCTGCTTTCAAGGACTCCACGAACCCGATTTAGCATTCCCTCAAATTCATTATTGTAATTCTCAAGAGATCCTGTCTGACATAACTTCGCAATCACGCCAAAGTAATCCACGAAGCACTTAGGGTCAAAGCGGCGACGAACGTCATCCAAAAACTCACTCCAACTGACAGACGGATTGCTCTCCCGATAATTAAAAATCCATTCCGCCACCGGCGGGTCGAACAACATCAGGGTGTAGTGTAAACGATGGTCTACTGGAAGCAAAAAGTGGTCAAAATAGAATTGTACCCTTGATATCCAACTGACCGCGTTAGAGCCATCGAAACGCGGCAGTTTCATCGTTAATCCCTTAGTCATGTCCCCGGCCTGCGCGCTCCCAAAAGCACGTGCGGGTGGCAGATCCCAAGAGGATCCCGACGTGTGCCACTGCTGGTCCTGCGGGGCACGATTTCCCCACGCATCACCTGTTATTGCGGTGCGGGAATTAACCGGGAGGTCCCACGTCGATCTCGACTCCGCAGATGTGAATCGGTTGGTGGGCTGAGGCGGTGGGTGTGTAAACCCAGGGGGCCTAGTAGTATTACGACGTGAACCCTCGTGAAACCCTAGGAATGGGGCCGCCGCCGAGAGTGGTAGAGAGGGGATGGCCACGCTGATTGCTGATGTAGGGTTCTGGGTGGGTATGGCAGCCTCTAAATGTCTGACCGGAGATGTAGTATACGGCGGGTCAGGATCGGGGCGTGATAGGTGGCGAATCGAGGGTGCTCGGCGGTCGAACTCATCCATTCACGCTTCAAAACGTGCCATGCTTGCCACCAAATGTTCCAGCATGGTCTTCACGGGATCCAAGGGCTGCGAATCCATCAACTGGGACACCACCGGTGTTGTCACCACGGGAAGAGAGCACATCGGCTCTGTTCTCCCTACTCCGGGCTGAGATGTTGTCATGAGTGCAGCAATGAAAGCACCAATGTTAAGGATGCAATTCCTTAACCAGATTCCGACGACGACGAGAGGTCGACGGCGAAGGGGGTAACGATGGACGTCGCGGGCTTTCCCCGAGATCAAATCCGATATAGGGTTTGCAGAAAATAAACGATGCAAAAATGAGGAAAAATATGTTATTTCTTGATGATCAATTCATAACACAATCCCCTTTTATATACTAAGGACCCTAGATGATTCGACTCTCTTTTGCGATCCGGGAAAGAATCACCAAGAAAACCCGGAAAGGAGCTTATTGGGCTTGACTCAACATTTAATTAAAATAAGTTCACGTGGGCCTCAAAACCCAAAACACTAGCTAACCAAAACAAATGTCAATAATAAAATAACTAACTACTTCTTGCTAACATGCTCTGTTCCTCAACGGGCAACATAGTCCCCATACTTCACTGGTGGGCGTCGAGTTCTCTCGCTCATCCTCCTTCCTTCGCGCGGCCTCGTGCCTTCCTCCTCCGTCGCGAACACAGGTGCACTTGCCTCTGGCGCCTCCTCGTTTCGCCCTCTCTCCAGTTCCCCTGCATTCTCCGGCTCCCCTGCATTCCCAAGTGTTGCAGTTGACGTTATCGGGGTTGTCTCCGTATCATTTACCTTATATAATCCTTCCTAGTCCCTATATAATAGTGCTCAAAGACAATTATCATATCAATGAATATACAATCCCTTTACCGATCCATTTAACATGGCTTCAGAGCAGGAACGATTTTTGCTCAGAAAACCTTCATCATAGCCAAAAAATACCATTCCCGACCTTTTTTAGCCCGAAATCAGACCAAGAAACCAAGTCCTACACATCAGAAACATGTCAGGCACCGATGATACCAAAACCGATATGGAACAGACCATGAATTTTAAGAATAGCAAGAATGTCACCGTGGCATTCAAACTGAATGGGAGGAATTACCCACTTTGGTCGAGACTAATGAAAGTCAAAATAGGAGGAAGAGGTGCATACTCGCACACCAGGAAGGATCCTCCAGAGCAGAAGAGTAAAGGATACGACGACTGGGAAGAGAACGATTTGGTGGTGTTCTCTTGGATCGTTGATAATATCGAGAATGATATCATCGCCAACTTCGCACACCATCAGACATCGAAGACATTGTGGGATAGCCTTGCCGTAATGTTTGAAAACAAGGCAGATAAGTATCTCATCTACGACCTGGAAGAGAAAGCAATCACAATCTCAACTTGGAAATATATTACCGAATGAGCTATGGATCAACATCGACCGCTGCCAAAAGCAACCCGTTACGTGCTGCGACAAGGGAGTAGAACAGTACAGAGTCCACTCAAATGAGAAACGTTTGTTCAAGTTTCTGGCAGGTTTGAATTCGTAGTACGATTCGATCCGACGAGATATCCTCAAGGAGGAACCCTACCCATCAGTCGAGGCGGCCTACCGATGGGTGAAGACGGAGGTGGCTCGACGTCGAATCATGCCACCGACATCGGCTCCACTCACCATGGAACCAACGACGGGAATGCCGGCGACTCATCATCTGGGACACCGAGAGTGGATTCGCTGCCCAGAGCCAACGCCCACCACACTGGAGTGGACCATTGCGCCCCGTAGCTACCGGCCAACCGGGGAACCGGCAAGATACATCGAAATTGTGGTGCTCCCATTGGGGAAAATAAAAGCACACACGAAACTTGCTTCAAAAAATTGGGATATCCGGACAGGTGGGAAGAAAAGCAGAAGGCGAGAACATCTCAATCTCAAGCGAAAATGGTCGTGGAAGTGAATGAGGATGGGCAGCAGCGACAAATCGATGCCGAAAATCATGGGGGAACAGTCGGATAGGGAACATCGATCCACCGGGAGACTCCATCCGGCGGCGGCGGCAACGTGCGAGGAGCCGGGAACTTCGTCCGACGCACGGAGAAGGGGGGCGATGATCAAGGGGAGTGGTGGTGCTAAAGGAGGTAAAGGATTTAATATTTACTTGCGTTTTGGCCAAGAGCCACAAACAATCATATAAACATACAAACACTCGTATGAATTCCATATTTTCCTTATGGGGTCCTGCACCAATTGTGGGAAGGGTGGTTTTCGATACTATGTATATTTGTGGATGATTGCACTATAATGACTTGGATCTATTTTTTTTGAAATATACGTCTAAAGTTGTTGACATATTTACGTTATTCTTTAAAATGATCCAAACTCAGTTACAAACCACCGTCAAAACCCTTCGTTCAGATAATGGGAGGGAATTCATGAATAGTGTTATGACCCATTTTTGTAAAGAAAAAGGAATGATTTACCAAACATCTTGTCCCTGTACACCTGAACGGAATGAGGTAGCTGAAAGAAAGAATGGGACGATTATAGAAATAATCCGAGCCATGATGATTAAATCCAAAGTCCCCAAACATTTCTAGCCAGAAGGCATAGCCACATCTGTCTATCTCATGAATCGACTGCCTACAAAAATTCTAAATAAAATAACCCCTCTCGACATCCTATCCAAACAGATCAAGATTCCCCAACACCTGAACCTTCAACCCAAAGTTTTTGGCTAAACCGTCTATGTTCATGTTCCAAAACACGAGAGGACCAAACTATCTCCATGTGCAAACAAATGTGTCTTTGTTGGGTATGGGTTAAACCACAAGGGATACCGATGCTTTGATCCCAACACCAGAAAAGTCGTGACCACCATGAATTGTAATTTCTTGGAGACTGAATTCTTTTACAATACCTAACTAGGTAGTTAGGGGAGAATGATCCAGGTAGTTCTGAAGACACTTAATAAAGGAGAACATTGAAGCAAAGATTGTTGAAATGCCAATATGTCAAGTCTGAAGACCAACTGGTTGATATTCTGACAAAGGCTGTGAAATCGAAATCATTTCAGAAGTATTATGCCTGTTGAGTATCGGCAACCCCATTACTTAACTTGAGGGAGAGTGTTGGTAGGAGATCACGCAATATCTGAAGGAAGATTAGAGTAATTATCTCTTACTAACTATAAAAGATATGGATCAATGTAATTAACGTAAATTAGGTTTACCATGTATAATCCTTCCTAGTCCCTATATAATGGTGCTCAATGTAAAATTATCATATCAATGAATATACAATCCCTTTACCGATCCATTTAACAAGGAAAAAGCTTGTTCTGCATTCTTTGATTACTTCTTCGGTGAACAAAATTTGATGTGTATGTTTATGGATTTTCCATGTGTGTGGAAACAAATGGCAAAACTCATTTCTCTTAATAGAAAAACCTACTCCCCAAATATTAATAGCTGAGTGAACCAAACCGACATATTTAACATTCTAGAAACTGTCAATTCTTAGATGAGCTCAGCCGTCTGCAATCGGTTGACCATCCCAAAACACCAAAGATTAGATCCACCTTCGAGCAAGCATTGGACCAAAGTGGTAGTTTTAGGATCAAAGTGTAGAAACAACAGGGTAAATGAAATTCTTGTCACGTTCTTTAAAATTTTGTTTTTATATCCTCTTATGTTGAAACATGTCCCAAGCTTCAGCATTGTCGAGAAGATCAGAAAAGGATGGTAATGAAGACATAGATATATGAGTCACAAACAAGTTACAGAGATCAGAGCCAAGTCCTTCCATGAATAGATGGATTAGATGGATTTAGGGGATTTTATTATGTGTGATAAGTGGAAAAAGAAAATACTCTCTCCGTTCTATATTACTCGCACTTTCATTTTAGACCGTAAATTTGGGATTGATTTTTAAGTATAAGTAAATTAGAATTTTAAGTGTAACGAGAAATCACTTAATAAAGGACCTCTTAACTTAATCTAACATATTAATTAAATGCATTAATTATAACTAAAACTATAAATAGTGTAAGGAATTTGTGCGAGCCTAAAAGTAAAAGTGCAAGTAACATGGGACAGAGGGAGTATAATTTTTATATTAATGTGAGAGATAACTTTTTCTGAAAAATGGAAATGTGATATCTTTTATAGGACAAACTAAAAAGAAAAGTGAAGCATCTTTTATGGACAAATGGAGTACTTTTTCGAGGATGCAAAAATCGAGATGCAATTACTTGCGTTTGAAAATTTTTAAAAATAACAACAATTTATGAGATAAAAGTGTTCTTAAATTAATGACAAATTAACTTAGTATTTTCCTTTTTAAGGACACTTTCATTTGGATCATCTAATTTTATTTGGAACACTAACAATAAAGACACTTTTTGAAGCGTTGTGGTATATTTATAAACTTAAATATAAAAAAAAAAAAATGGACCGCTTTTTTCACTAAGTAAAGAAGTTAACACGGAAAAATCTAGTGGCTGAATTGACATTTAAATAGACGGAAAACTAATAGTTTAGGTTCTTGCAATATGCAGTCGCAATTTGGCTCTCCTCCGTAAGTAGCTACCACGCACGCTGCACGCATATCCTTTCTCAATAACTAAGAGAGAGTGATAAATATTTTATTTAATTCATTATTTTTAATAATAAAAAAAATCTTATATTTTATAATATATATGATAAAAAAAATCTCCAATGAATTAGGAAAAAAAAATCAAATCTTAACTAACTATTATGAAAAATATATCAAATTCTAACAACTAAATAATAAATCATTAAATAAATTAAATAATAATTACATAATAAGATAACACAGTAACATTGTTTATGATAATAAACCTTAAATTAAATTAAACCATGAATATCAATTATACAAACTTTTTTTGTTCTCATTTAAATTTCACCATTTTGTCTTTTGCATTTTCTATATATCGTGATGAATGATGCATATACGCTACTTAATTACTTTATGTGAGCTCCTCATCATTCTTGTTTAATATTGTTTGTTTTAATTTATATATTTAGTTTGATTTTAATATATTAAAAATATTATTAAAAATTTTAATTTTACAAAATTCATAAAAAATCAAAATTCAATTTGCTAGTTTTCTCTATAATATCAAATAAATAAATAAAATAAAATAATTGCACGAGCACAATCTCACTTGATCCATCAGGCGTGCATGCTGGAGTAATATATATTTCAAATCAATTGGTGAATACTAACTAAGAAGCGAAAGAGGATGAGCGAGTTTTCTAGGGTTTCGGTATCGGAGAGTCTGCGAAGGACGATTGAGGATATCAAGGAGATTGCCGGCCAACACAGCGATGAAGACATCCACGCCATGCTCAAAGAATGCAACATGGATCCAAATGAAACCGCTCAGAAACTCCTCTATCTTGGTATATTAATTTATATATAATCCCATGCATGTTATTTTTTTATACTAATATTTAATCAATTTTGTCGATTATCACCTGATCTGAGAGATTGATCAAAGTTTAAAATTTTGGATATTTAAATCGGTTTTGTAATTTTATTGTCTAAATGTGGAATTGAGAAGCTAATACAGCATCTAGCTATAAAACAAGCTTGTTTAATAAGAATTTGATATGAACTCAATTTGTTTAGAGTAGACTGCATTGCTTACTGTTTCTTTTCTGCAGATACATTTCATGAGGTTAAGAGGAAACGTGACCGGAGGAAAGTGGTATTTGAGTTCATTGGGCATGTTCCATTTCTACACTTTCTTCACTTGTCTGCCTTTTATTTTTTTAAAAATATATGGATTTACTACTGATTTTATTTTCTTTCCAGGTGACTCAGCGGCGAGGGAGTAGGGGCGGTGGAAACCGTTACTCTTCTGCTGGTATACCTTCCGAGTTGCCTAAACATCGATAGCTCACTGCCCGCTTAAATGATTTTGATGTCATTCCTCACAATTTTCTTTTTAATATAGGATGGGAAACTACCTACTTGTGTCTGTCCCTAAATGGCTTTGTTAGAAATTCTTAGAAATTCTAAATAAATGGTTTCCATTTTCTCTTTAACAAGATGGATATTGTATTCTTTTTATAAGGGACAGTCAAATTTTCACTGCTCTGATGCTTAGTGTGGGATATAAAATTTGTGGTTTGGAGATGGAAAGTGGTGTCTATGTCTTCCTATTAATCCTTGTTTGTGAGAAAAGTATTATTCCATTGCCTATATTAAAACTCTTGAGATGTTGTAGGTAGGACTGGGAGACGACCAAATGTTAGTATGGGGAGAGATTCTAAATCTTTTGTGGCAGTTGAGCAGAAAGAAAGAAATAGGTAAAAGTTCTTATCTCAGCTATTCTGATTTATTTCTACGGGCTAACTACCGGTTTGTGGAATCGTTATTTAGTTACACAAGTGCTGCGTACAATGGAAGCCCGATCCATGAATGGAACTCGCAAATAGCTGAGCAGAATATCAAAGGTGCTGCTAAAGAAACTAAAAGTGTTTGTGATGGTACGTCGAAAAGATTGCAATCTCTGCGGGCTATTTCAGTGAAGCATATTGCAAATATAGATCCCGGCCCTACTCCTACTTCGACACCTACCATTGCCTCCACTGCAAGAACTCCAGGTGGGAATTTGAAGCCGAAATGTAATCAAGTTGGGAACAGTGTTGGATTGTACTCTTCTGCAACTGATCCTGTCTTAGTGCCGTCTCTCAATCCACGGAACCCTGCCTCTGTTGGTATAATTCAGCGTGAGACGGGTAATCCGCGCAATGCTTCTGAAATCAGTGCTAGTCTCCTGGAAGACAGCAAAATGAGCGGTGTTCACAATGCGACATTTAGCCAAGGATCTGTCGGCATGACCAGTGAGACGCAACCTGTAGAATACGAGGGAGTTGGAAGTAGTCAGTCTGAATCTACAAGACTTCCGTCTTCAACTACTCGCCCCACTGCTGCTGATGCCAAGGGTCATCAAGAAACTTGCTTAGTTCAACCGGATAACACTCCTTCTAAAGGTATTTTTCCGCATCTTTATGTGGTAAACATGGTCTAGTAGAGCTGTGTCAGCATCGGATAATTTGCTTTCTGTTTATTATTGATATATTCTTCCGAACGATGTCCCAGGGATGTCTGAAGCTGAGGTGGTTTCATCAGAAACTAATCTTCATTCTCTTTCTACTGTGGAGGATCCTAGTCCGGACATAACTACTTCTGAAGTTGATGCTAAGCTACATTCGGCTAGACATTCTGTGATTTTCCCAAATAATCTATATGTCCCTGAGGCTTTTAAAAACTCTATCATGTTTGGAAGTCTGGAGTCTTCTCTACAAGAGAGCAACGGCTCCAGTCCTACGGATGCATCAAATGGCATCGATATTGAGGTTTCCAAGGAACCTTCAGTAATGTAAGCTAGAAAACATTTTTCTCCTTTACAAGTAGAGCTTTACAGTCTCCTTGCTTTAATTTGCAAGCACTATATATTTATATGTCAACAGCAGACTGAGGTTAAATAGCAAATGACATTTATAGTCATCATTGGGTGCAGACCTCAGTCTTCTTCCTCGGTATCTGGATGCAGCAACTATCTTGATCGCCCCCCTGCCCCACCCCATGTGCTCGTAGACATAAAACCATCACAAGAAAATGCGGTGTCGCTGAGATATGGCCAGTCAAAAGAGGAAATTCTGCAACCGGTAGGAGGATCTCACAACCCACCTGCTACATCAGACTACGGTCTGAAACTCGTACCTCCTGCTGTCCAACTTGAAACACAGGCATGCTATGTTGCCATTTTAGATTATCATTATACTCATCAGAGTTGCTTATTTTGAACTTTCGCCATTATTCTTCGTTGTTGATATTTATCTAGGGAGGAAACTCAGTGGTTCTATCAACATCTTCAACTCCAACTATGACTCAACCAAGAGGAATTCCTCAGGGCTCTATTGCTGCCGTATCGCAACCACAGATATATCCTTACCTCCGCCAAACATATCCTGCGAATTACATACCGTACAATCCTTACTATTCACAGCTGTATATGCCACCCCAGCACGCGCACCAGCTGCTCAGCCACAGCGGGTTCCCTCATCAACCTTCAGCAGGCAACATCTACATGCCACCAACTTCTGCTGCTCCGGGTGCTAAACTCCCTGTCCCACCACCGTCTTACAAGCCGGGAAACATGACCCACTACGGAATATCTTCTGGCTACAGCTCGTATGGAACATCTGGATTGGGCTATGGCTCCACCGGTGCTCATGATAACTCAGGAACAGAGCTAAAGGACAAGAATATGTACTCCACAATCAAACAGGTGACACTTCCGGGCTATGAAACTGATCAATGGAAAAACTGGTTAAAAGGACATTTTCAGTACCATTTATCTCAATCAGATAGGCTAAATTATTACTAGAAATTACTTTCTTGATATGCATCACTATTTGAAAATTATGGTTTGATCACGAGTCTGTTAATTTGTTTCTAGAACGAGGATATGCACGTGTTACATGATCCATCAGGTGTGCAGACGAATATGGTGTACAACGTTCCACAAGCGTATCAAGCAGCAGGGCGCAGTTCGTTTGGTGGTATATACCATCAGAGCATGGCAGGGCCGCGGTCAGTGCATCAACCTCAGCAAGCAACCGGTGAGGTGGCTCTGACTTCTTATTCTTCTCAACCACAACAGCAGCTGCTCCCTCTGCCTCAACACTACGGCCAGATGAATAGGAGAGAAAACGTTTGATTCTACCGTGTGTGTACATATATCCAACGCGGATATGAGATTATTATCAAATAATTATTTTTAGTAGATGATAAGTCTGCAATTAATTTTTGTTCTTGCTAGTTTTTGTTTCTTCAATATGTAATACATTCATTCCCTCATGGAGTAGCAAAGACAATAAGCTTATATTTCTAGACACTCATAACTGCCAAACTGACTAATCTTATCTCCGTTTTTGTATTGTTTCTGTATGCATGAATTTGTGGTTTTTTTCCTCTTATGAAAAATTAAGTTTTCTTCAATCAGGAAATGTGAAACTTTTTATTTCTTGAAATGATATTATTATAGAAGAGTATCTCAAACTCTGAACTTAATTTTCTCAGTTAAAAAAAAATATCCCAGCACTTCGACTCTTTTCATGTATTTGTGTTGTTCATTTGTATGTTATTTCTCAATTGTCGAATGCTATTTAACTTTTTTCATCATGAAGAAAACGCTAGCTTAAAGAAAAAAAATTTGTTATTAATTTCTTTTTGCACATAGTTTATGGATCAGATTGCATGAATCACCTAATACAAAGTATACTAGGGCTGACAATTTTTTATAAGACACGGACCCGCACAAAGTTAACACGACACGAACACGGACATTTCGCATTTGGATCTTTATAAGGTCGACTCAATAAGAACACGAAGATAACGGGTTGGGTCGGGTCGGGTTTGGGTTATACGTTAAGAAAATAATAATTATTTTTATTAATTAAAAAATTATTAAACTTTAATTTTAGTTATTTTATTGATTAAAAAATATTATAATTTAATTTTAATTAATTAAAAATATCATACTTTAATTTTAATTAATTAAAAAAATACTATACTTTAATTTTATTTATAAAAAAATATTAATTAATTTTTTTTGAATTTTAAAAAAATATTATACTTGGATTTTATTAAAAATTAATTTTTTTAATTATTTAATTTTATTATTTAGATTTAATATTACAATCTTTTTATTTTATCGTGTAATATCATGTTTAAATCGTATAATTGCATCATGTTTTGGTCGTTATCGTGTCGTGCCAAGCTAACTTACTATCATTAGCAGAGGGTTGACTTTTTTTTGGGTACGCGATAACACGCACGAATCCGATACGAACCCATTGGGTTGGGACCCGATAAGAACCCGATGATTTCGGGTTAGGTTGGGTTTGACCTTATTGGGTTAGGTCGATAATGGGTTGACACGATAGCGACCCAACCCACATGATTTGACAGCCCTAAAGTATACTACATTTCTTAGTACACTATTAAAATATTGACAAGTAGATCTCATTTTGTGGAAAGAAAAGTTATTTCCAATATAATTTTATGCACTTTCTCTTTACTATATTTAATCAAATTAATTATGTTAATTTTTGTTAACAAAAATAAAATATGTCAAATTTTACTTTTTTCAAAAGATTTATATAAAATCACTTTTATTTCTTTTTTATTATCAAAATAATTTAATTTCAATATCACTAAAAGACATCGATATTATGATATACAAATATAACTAAAATTTGGCAAAATATCATGATTTAAATAGTGCTATTATCTCAATAAAAAATAATATAAATTTTTATACTGACTTCCTTAAAAAAATTGCAAAATTTTAATTAATTTTTTTTTCTACTGCTCTCTTATTTTACTAATTATGCATTAAAATTTGTATCCAACACAAATTGCATATTCTTTTTTTCATAAAACAGAAATGATGAAGAATAATGAACTAAAGAGCAACAACGACAGAAAACCTGTCCCAAACAAGCTGCTCAAGACAAGCTGCCTCAAGACAACACAGTGTACTCAAACATAACGAAACAAAACTAAAAAACAATCAAGGCATATGTTAGATAGAGTGCACACTCAGGTTCTAGAATGTGAAGAAATGAAGCAGAAATTAAGAGCTAGAAACTAGCCGTTTGAGAGTTAGTTAGTTTGTTAGAAAGTAGCCGTTGAGGCTTCTATTTCTTGTTTCTTGATTCTGTTTGTTAGTGGCAGTTACCACTTTTAGTGTCAGTTATAAATAGCTAACATTCTTGTATCTTAGAGTCAGATTTTAGTCAATAAAAAGAGAATCCCTTTCTCCAAGAAAACTCTCTCAATTTTCATCAAGATGCTAGTGTGTGTTCTCTGTATGTGTGAGTGATTGTTCATACCGAGTGAGTGTGTGAGATAATCAAGGTGTGTGAGTCTTGCTAAGCTAACAAGTGGCGCCGTCTGTGGAAGTTCTTGAAGCCGAGTTCCAGGCGATTTTCAAGATGGCAGCAAGGCTAGATGCAGAGAAGTTCACGGGCAAAAATGATTATGGGCTATGGAAGATGAAAATGAAGCCTGTGTTGATTCAGCAAGGGTTGGCTGCGGTTCTTGCACCTGCAGAGAAGGGAAAGGCTCCAGCTGTTGATGAAAAGTCCCAGGCAAAGATGGAAGAGATGCAACTCAAAGCCCACAGTGCAGTGATCTTGTGTCTGGGAGACAAAGTGCTCAGAGATGTTCAAGAATGCAAGACTGCTGTGGGGATTCTGGAAAAACTAGATGAAGTCTATTTGGCTAAGTCCCTAGCAAATAGACTTTACCTAAAGAAGAGGCTATACTCCTACAGTTTTGCTGCAGGTACATCCATCATAGAGCAGTTAGAGGAGTTCAACAAGATTATTGATGATCTTGGCTCTGTGGATGTGAAGATTTCAGATGAAGATAAGGCTATCTTGACACTCAATGATCTTCCTAGCTCCTATGATCAACTGAGTGATGCCATAATCTATGGCAGAGATAAGCCTATCACTTACACCGAGGTATACTCAGCTCTTATGGCCAAGGAGCTTCAGAAGACTAACAGTAAAGGCACTGATGTGCAAGCTCCAGAGGCTCTTAATGTCAAGAAATTCAAGAAGCCTAAGTTCAAGAAGAAGTATGAGGAAAATTCCAAGGGTTCCACCTCTGATACTCAGAAAGAAACTAGGTCATGCCATTGGTGCAAGAAACCTGGACATTTAAAGAAGGATTGCTTTGCTTGGAAGAGGAAGCAAGCATCTGAGGGCAAGAGTCAGAACTCCTCTGATTGTGTAGAGGGTGTAGATCCTCCTGCCCAACTCCTAAATGTTGTAGATAAAGGGGTGAGTTAGAGGTGGATTATGGATTCTGGATGCAGCTTCCACATGTGCCCCAACAAGAGCTGGTTTCATGATCTCAAGGAGGCAGATGGAACAGTTCTACTGGGAAATAATCATGTTTGTAAGATCAGAGGGGTTGGAAATGTGAAGCTGAGACTCCAAGATGGCTCTATCAATATCTTGACTGAAGTGAGGTTTATCCCTGAGGTGAGAAGAAATCTGATCTCTCTGGGGATGTTGGAGCAGAAAAGATTCAACATCTTGTTAAATCAAGGAAAAATGTTTGTGAGATCAGGGGATCAAGTAATCATGAAGGCTGACAGAGACCACATTCTTTACTACCTCACTGCTAGGGCTGTTGATGGTGAAAGCTATGCAGCTTCTGATGGAAATTTAAGGCTGTGGCATATGAGACTTGGCCATCCAGCAGAAGGGAGTATGAAAGAGCTAGTGAAGAAGGGGCTGATTCCTGAGAGTAGCTATAAGATGATGGATCCCTGTGAGCAGTGCATTCTGGGGAAAGCTAAGAAAGCTCCATACCCAACTGGTACACACTCATCTACTTCCCCTCTTGATTATATTCATAGTGATCTTTGGGGACCCTCTCCTGTAAATTCAGTAGGTGGAGGGAGGTTTACTTGTCTATTATTGATGATTACACTAGAAAATTATGGGTGTATATCTTGAAAGATAAGTCAGAGACTTTCTCTAAGTTTAGAATATGGTGCAAGGAGGTGGAGTTAGAGAAAGGCAAGAGTGTGAAGTGCCTTAGGACTGATAATGGCCTAGAATTTTTATCCTCTGAGTTTGATCAGTTTTGCAAAGAGAAAGGGATGAAGAGACACAGGACAGTCCCCTGCAACCCCCAACAAAATGGGGTTGCAGAAAGAATGAACAGAACTATTATGGAGAGGGTTAGGTGTCTACTTCTAGGCTCTGGTTTGAGCAGCAAGTTCTGGGGAGAGACAGTATATACTGCTGCTTTGCTAATCAACAAATGCCCTGCTACAGTCAGAAACTCCAGATTTTATGTGGTATGGAGCTCATAGTGATTACACAAGGTACAGGGTGTTTGGGTGTGCAGCATTTGCACATGCTAGACAAAGTAAACTTGAAGCTAGGGCACTGAGGTGTTTCATGCTTGGTTATCAGAGGGGAGTAAAAGGTTATAGGCTCTGGTGCATTGAGCCTGGAAATCAAAAGGTGATTATTAGTAGGGATGTGGTGTTCACTGAAACTCACATGCCTTATCTAAAGAATGACTTATCTCATAATGAAGATGACAGTGACTTCTTCAGGGTGGAGTCTAGTGGCTTGGGTGAAGGTGGAGCTAGTGGCTCTGAGAGTGAGTCAGAGACTGAGGATGAAGGTGGTTCTAGTCAAGGTGGAGCAACATCTGAGCCTGCCAGGGAATACCAGATTGCCAGAGATAAAGGCAAAAGAAATGTGGGACCTCCTAAGAAATACTCTGATGAGGTCTATTATGCATTGTGTGCTGCTGAGAATATTGAGCTTACTGATCCTCTCACTTACAATGAAGCTATGAAGAGTAAAGATAGAAAGAGATGGATAGAAGCTATGAATGATGAAATTGAGTCTTTACTCAAGAATAAGACATGGATTTTGGTGGATAAATCTCAGCTAAGTTCTGGTGGGAAAGAAAGGAAACCTGTGAGTTGCAAGTGGGTGTTTAAGAGGAAAGTTGAAGCCACTGACAAGACCAAAATTAAGTTTAAGGCTCGGTTGGTGGCAAGAGGGTTTACACAGCAGGAGGGTGTGGATTTTAATGAGGTGTTTGCTCCAGTTGTGAAGCACACCTCTATCAGGATCTTGCTGGCTGTAGTTAATAAATTCAATTGGGAGTTACAACAGCTTGATGTGAAGACTGCTTTTCTCAATGGAGACCTTGAAGAGACTATTTTCATGGAGTAGCCTGAGGGGTATGTGAAGATTGGAGAGGAAAGTAAGGTCTGCTTGTTGAAGAAAAGTCTCTATGGGTTAAAACAAAGCCCCAGGCAGTGGAACAGGAAATTTGATGAGCAAATGATGAGTATTGGCTTTGTAAGATCAAAGTTTGATGACTGCATTTACATAAAGAAGAAGGGGAGTACACCAGTTGCCTATCTACTACTTTATGTGGATGACATGCTCCTTGCTGGACCATCTATGACTGAGATGAATAAGGTTAAGGCAGATCTAATGTCTTGTTTTGAAATGAAGGATCTGGGTGAAGCAAGAAAGATCCTGGGGATTAACATTGAGAGAGACAGAGATTCTAAGAAACTATGGCTATTTCAAACTGATTATATTGAGAAGGTTCTGATAAGGTTCAAGATGGATAATGCCAAAGCTGCTTCAACTCCTCTATCACAGAGTTTTAAACTATCTAAGGAGCAGGCCCCTAAGTCTATGCAAGAAGCAAGGGAGATGGAGTCTATTCCTTATGCTAATGTGGTTGGAAGTGTCATGTACACTATGATCTGTACTAGGCCAGATTTGGCCCATGCTATCTCAGTAACTAGCAGATATATGGCTGATCCTGGGAAGGAGCATTGGAATGCTCTTAAATGGATTTTGAGGTATATGAAGAACACTAGTAGTTGGGGTATTGTGTTTAGTGGCTGTGATAAGGAGAGTGAAGAGTTGGTGGTGGGATAATGTGATGCAGACTATGCTACAAATCTTGATAATAGAAAGTCCCAAACTGGTTATCTTTTTACTTTGTTTGGCACTGTGATCAGCTGGAAGTCAGGGCTGCAGAGTGTTGTGGCTTTGTCAACAACAGAGGCTGAGTACATGGCTCTCACAGCAGCTGTGCAAGAGAGTTTCTGGATTCAAGGTGTTATCTCAGAGTTTGGTTTGAATCAGAAGACCATGGTGGTACATTGTGATAGTAGCTCAGCTATGTGCTTGGCTAAACATCAATATTTTCATGAGAGGAGCAAGCACATAGATGTGAGGCTACATTTCATTAGAGATGAAGTTGAGAAAGGAAGAGTGAAGGTGGTCAAGATTGACACTTTGCACAATCCAGCTGATATGCTCACTAAGTCCCTTGGAGGGGACAAGTTTGATCATTGCAAGAAATTGATTAATGTTTGCTGCAAGAACTGAGCTGTGTACTCAGGTGGAGATTTGTTAGATTGAGTTCACACTCAGGTTCTAGAATGTGAAGAAATGAAGCAGAAATTAAGAGCTAGAAACTAGCCGTTTGAGAGTTAGTTAGTTTGTTAGAAAGTAGCCGTTGAGGCTTCTATTTCTTGTTTCTTGATTCTGTTTGTTAGTGGCAGTTACCACTTTTAGTGTCAGCTATAAATAGCTAACATTCTTGTATCTTAGAGTCAAATTTTAGCCAATAAAAAGAGAATCCCTTTCTCCAAGAAATCTCTCTCAATTTTCATCAAGATTCTAGTGTGTGTTCTCTGTGTGTGTGAGTGATTGTTCATACCGAGTGAGTGTGTGAGATAATCAAGGTGTGTGAGTCTTGCTAAGCTAACAGCATAGATGAGCACGGCACAGAATAACATCCAAAGAAGATATCCAAAAAAGTGTATCCAAGCAGAAAAAAAAAAAACAAGAAAGAAGGGGGCAGTCTTTGAACCTGTATTCAAGCAAGCAACAGCAAACGAGAGGCGGAAAAGGGTACCACTTCAATCTTGGGAGAGGGCGTATAATAAGCAAGTCTTGCTTATTCTTGTGGGACATTGAGAATAATATATACGTAAGGAGTCATGATTTAGATCTCATATATATTCTTAATGTTTATTTTGCTACACGAAGAATAAGAAAATATAGGAGTATATCATTAAATTAAATATGATAAATAAAATATACAAAATAATTAAAATTATCTAAGAAATAAATATAGCACATAGGAAAAGATAAGTAGGCTTTTTTACAAGTCACATTGACAAAAAATTCTTTTAATTTAAGTGGTGCAACGTGTGTTTTTGATAGCCATACAAATAAGTCATTGGTTAATCATAAGGGCAGTGGACTAGTTTTCCTTCTCTTATGTTTGGGCAGCAAGAATCGTCCCTAACACAGAAAATAAAGATAAAATACACACCAAGCATTTTCCTTCGAGAATGAGTACACTAAACATTGTTAATATGAAGTGAAGTTTCAAGGAGAATCGAACATGTAATCGTCGTTCATTGCTGAATCAAGGTATGACTATTATCCCAGTTAGTTTTTTGAAGTTAGAAAATTTTTGAATTATTGATCGTTTATGCTCGGTAGGATTTGGACATGTTAAATATATATATGAGTGAATATTATGTATTCATTTTGCTATGATATAGTATAAAGGTTCATGTGTAACTGATTGATAATGTTAATATCAAGAGTTCTTATACTAAGTGTTCGATACTAATTAATTGGACATTGGGCTTTATTTGAGTTAAGCTAATTAATGATATTTGATGGAAGATAATATATCTAATTAAGTGATGTTGCGAGAATTAATAATAGTATTCGATGGAAGTTAATTAGAATATTGAAGTTAAAGGATTTTATGATTAGAGAATAGATATAAGAAGTAGTAATTATCAAGAATATATTTTATTGAAAGTGGGAATTTAAGATAAATAGAATGATTGATGTTGTCTAGGCTTGGATAAATAAAAGGGTCGTAAAACTAACCGATACCGACTCGAACTCTAATTATGTTACTTCACTAGCCGATTCGATTATTACTGAATGGTTAAGATATTAACCAATAACTGCTGTTAAGATTTAATTTTAATTTTCAGTTAATAAATATTTACAATATTTTCATATTAGTGTAAAAGCATACCTAGATTTAATTTTAATTTTCAGTTAATAAATATTTATAATATTTTCATATTAGTGTTAAAGCATACCTGAATTAGTTATCATTAATAGAGTTACATTATCAAAGAAATGAATTGTAAAATAGCTCATGAACAACGCTAACGAAATGAATGTTTGTTGAATTTAGTTCGCAACTACACCCTCCGTCCCAGATAATTCGAACCATTTCGGGTTGTCTCATATAATTTGTCCCACTTCACTTTTACCATTTTTGGTAGTGGACCTCATATTCCACTAACTCATTCATACTCACATTTTATTATAAAACTAATACTTTAAAAGTAGGACTCACATCCCACCAACTTTTTCAACTCACTTTCCATTAGATTTCTTAAAACCCGTGCCGGGTCAAAGTGTCGCAAATTATCTGGGACAGAGGGAGTATTTGTTACTACCTCCGTCCCCCAAATATTGACACACTTTGACCCGACACGGATTTTAAGAAATGTAATGGAAAGTGAGTTGAAAAAGTTGGTGGGATGTGAGTCCTATTTTTAAAGTATTAGTTTTATAATAAAATGTAAGTAGGAATGAGTTAGTGGAATATGGAGTCCACTATCAGAAATGGTAAAAGTGTAATGTGTCAAACTTTTAGGGATGAACCGAAATAGTAAACTGTGTCAAAGTTTCAAGGATAGAGGTAGTATCTAATTACTGAAATTTAGTTGCGCAACTAATTGTTGAATTTAATTATCTAATTTTTATTCTCAATGATATCTACGTAGTGCAACTAGTTTAATGGTCTTCTATACACTCGCTAGACCAAGGATCAAATCTAGCATACGCTATTTTCTGTTTTTTCTAATTGAGAATTCAATTTTGTTCCTCGGTTAGTATGGTAATTGATTGGTTCTAACTGAAAACCGAATTAGAGACCGGGACAGTACATGTTATGTTTGGACCCTTTTTGAGGGTCGGTTAACTATTGAGTCAGTTCTATTATTAACCGAACTGATCGGTTACCATACTAACCTACTTCAATCAAAATACAAAATTGGTAACGACCGAACACCGTTAACCTGGACTATCGTTTAACCGATAATCGAGGAACCGTTTACCCAGGCCTATATTGTTGCCACATTATAATGAATTATGATGCCCCACGAAAGTTTTGAAAAATTATTTAATTTTATCATCGTATTTAAATGATAGTTACTACCTCCATCCCCCAAAATTTGCTACACTTTGACCCGACACGAGTTTTAAGAAATGTAATGGAAAGTGAGTTGAAAAAGTTGGTGGGATGTGGGTCCTACTTTTAAAGTATTAGTTTTATAATAAAATGTAAGTAGGAATGAGTTAGTGGAATATGGGGTCCACTACCAAAAATGGTAAAAGTGAAGTGTATCAAATTTTCAGGGACGGACCGAAATGGTAATATGTATCAAATTTTCAGGGACAGATGTAGTATGTTTTTCCATTTAGATTCGTTTGTGTCTACAATTGAACTACTTTTTCTTCTATTTCTTTCTCTTAATTTAATGTTTTTCATTAAAAATCATGTTGTACAATGCAAACTTATTTTTTATGGATAAAGGTAGTAATGGATATATAAAAAAAGTTCATTTAAAATAAGATAAATTGCAAAAATATAATAATAAAAATCATGTAAAATCAAGTACAAAAATAATAAAAATAAGAGTTTTGTTTAATTTTAGTTCGTTTTAAAATAAGCTAGTACAAAAAAAAAGTTTGGGTTATTTTCAATATTCCATGGTGTAATATATTTTTTTTATTTAAATAATTTCCTTTTACTTATGAATAGATTACATTGTTTTGTTCATAGTTGATATCTTCCACATATAACTTTTTAGGTTTTTTAACCAAATTTTTTTATCTGATATTTTTGGTGCCATATCAAACCCAAACATCAGGGTTTCTTAATTGGTTTTTAAAATTGTGAGACTTGACCAATATTTAATCAAACTGCATGATTTTTTCAGTAATTTTCCCTCTAAAATAGGAGTATGTATTTGTAAATTGATAAATTTTTGTCGTAGATTTTGTATATCAATTTTAAAATCAATTTTTAAATTACTAAATTATTAGTAGGTTCTATTATTCAATCAATCAAGGTTTTAGCTTTCTCATTTTCATGGATTTATCATGTGATATATAGTAATACTATCCAACGTCAGCCAGAACAACGCTTCAATATAGGCAACACACCGACGCTGCATGTATAAAATGAAATAATTTCATTTGTTGTAGTACTACTTTCCATCTAATTCTTTCTTAATACAAATTCTAATTCAACATATAAACTTATTTCATTTTAATATTATATGACGTCGTACTGATGCCTATATTGTGGCATCATTTTGATTGATATCGATGGTGACGCCTAAACAATTTATCAAAATAATTTTAATTGGTAGGAAAACTAAAAAAAATTAATACTTTGGTTGCAAAATTAGAAACAAATCAACGATTCGAAAATTTCCAAATATATTTTAAAACTGATATGCAAAGTTAGAATAAGATTAAAGTTTTACCCTCTAAAAAGTAAGTAGTCAAATAAATTTGACAATAGATTTCGTAGAACGACATGGAGTGTAAAATATGTAGAATTGAATAGGAATGGAGAAACTTCCATGGAAGGAGGAGGATGAAAACCGTGGATTGTGAGAAAGGAGAGAAAAGGGAAATTTGTTTATTGACTACATTTTGGAAAGTGTTAACTATAATTTACAATAGATTGCCTTATATAGGCTGAGAAATAAATGCTAATCTAAAATTATTCTCTAATTCTAATAGTCTCCCTCAAGATGGAAGCAATTGCTAGCATCTTGACAAGAACATCAAACTACAAAAGAAGCATCAAAATAAATGCTAATCTAAAACCTAATTACATGTTATTCTCTAAGGAAAAAAACATCTTGATCCTCATCGCAATAGGCTGCTCAACCAAACACTAATTGAGAAAGCTTCTCGTATAGTCAAAACACACCTCCTAACATACTTCAAACAAGAGCTCGGTTTCCACTGTGATGGAAACAACCAATTTTTCTTATCAACAACAAATAACACAATCCAATCAGAATATTTTCAGAAGCACAATTCAACAAATGCCACGCGACAGTCTTGAGAACAGAGAGTTGAACTTGAGAACAGAGACTAGAAAGTTTCTCATAACACCAAAAAACAAGAGAAAGAAAAAAAAAACAGAGAATCATTCGGAGACTGGATCATACAAATCCAGAAACAAAGGATACAAACTTGGATCATACAAATACAATGAGAAAGGAAAAGGAGAGATTCAATGAGAGAACAGAGATTGAGATTGAGATTGATATTTCAGATTCATAGAATCCTATTTCAATCTTTGAGAATAGAGAAAACCGAATTCAATCGGAGATTAAAATTGAGAAACAAATTTGATATTTCAGATTCATAGAATCCTATTTCAATCTGTGAGAAAAGAGAAAACCAATTTAGATCGGTGAAATCAGAGAAATTTTAATGAGAAAAAAAAATTCAGATCGGAGATTCAAATCAACCGATTCAAAAAAAAAAATGAAATGAAAAATAGAGAGAGAAAAGAGAAATCTGAAAACTGAGAGGAGATCAAAAACTTTTTCGCCGGCGGTCAGTCGATCGGAGAACTCTCCGGCAACAAATCACCACGATTGTTCATCATGAACAAAAAAGGAAATAGATCGGGAGATAAGGCTCGATTGCTGTTCATCACGAAGAAGAAGATAGATCGGAGAAGATCGAGATATGAGAGAAATCAGAGAGAGATTGCAAAAGCTTTTGTCACTGATACCATGTAAAATATGTAGAATTGAATAGGAATGGAGAAACCTCCATGGAAGGAGGAAGATGAAAACCGTCGATTGTGAGAAAGGAGAGAAAAGGGGAATTTGTTTATTGACTACATTTTGGAAAGTGTTAACTACAATTTACAATAGATTGCCTTATATAGATGTTGGGTGCCTAAAACATTTTCCCAAGTTCGACCATTGTGATCGTGAATCCCAAGATCGACCGTCGTTGCACAAACAAACCGGGCAGCGTTATCCGAATCCGATCAAGGGCTGTGACCCTGAACGATGCCATCACTTCCGACCCCGAGCGAACTTGGCAAATTGTGGTTGGAGCTCTAGGTAACTCTCTTTTCTGTTACTATCGTTGTTCCTTGTTAATTGAGACATTTTGTCACGACCGTAGCTGATTAAGGATAATCTAGCTCGGGGTACCGTGACTAAGGGGGGGGGGGATAGAAGAAGAGGGGGAAAGAAGTGGGGGAAATGAGAAGAATAAAAGCCAAACGATACTTTAATATTCAAGATGCAATGAAGGAAACAGTACTTAACACAAGATACGCACGATCATGCAGACTCGAGCGGTTGTTCGTACATATTCAAATTAACGAGGTCTTAAACAAAATAGAATATATCAGAGTCTTAGATAAAAGAAACGTTGCCTTTAAAAAGGCACCGCGGAAGCAAAAGAACTCGGTTCCATGTATGGAGACATGAACCTCCGAGAGTTTATTCTTGGTGGATCAACAACACTCACTTCACCCAGTCACCGCTCAACCTGCACATTTAGAAATACATGCAGGGCTGAGTACAAAAAGTACTCAGTGAACACATTGCCGAAATATACACATATACCTAAAAAAAATATTGTCAAGCCATTATCACAGTAACACTCGGGGTTTTATTTAAAAGATCCAAGCTTACTAAAAATATTCACATTGGGCCCTTTTCCTGTACTTAGCCATATCTGATCATCTTGTGCCGTAGAGATGGTGTTCTCTCACGGTCACATCAACATTTTTGTGCCGGGAAGGTGGCCACCTTCCTCGGTCACCAGACCTGCCCTCTGGCCATAGGTCTCCTGTGTACACTAGTCCAAGTAGGGACACCACCCTCACTTGGACCCGAATTCGATTCACAAATCACTTGGCCTCACGCCAAAGTAAACAACAGAAAGGCATCATACAAAACATTTATGGCAAGACAACATCATTTGAAACTGAGCAACGAACATAAGTTCGAGTTTTCAAAATCATTTGAAAATAACTTTATTTTTTATCCACATTAGTATGTAGGATAGAAAAGTTCACCTCGTACGCTTCCCGAGATTTTTAGGCGTTGAATCCTTGCTTCTCGGTGTTACACTCCTCGCGAGTTCTCCCTTTTTTTTTTGAAAAAGAAAAATAAATCGAGCTCTTAAATCTTTAAAAAAAATATAGAAATTTGAGAATGCACCTAACACCATATGTTCCTTCTATTAAATTCCACATGATAATAATTTGGCATATGTCCAGTTCACGTATTTAAGCTAGATTTTCACTAAGAGAAACTATACTTATTTAATTAATATGCATAAAAGTTTAGTTGTACTCAACATAGGCTTTTTAAAAAAAAAAAAAAAACTAAAACCCTTTCGTTAAGAGCTATTAAATTGTAGCCTAATTAAATAAGTTTACGGAAGAGTTTCTGGGATCATTTCACTACAACCAACTTATTCCCTATTTTATTACTTCAAGGGCCAAGACAAATAAATAAAAGAGACCCATATAAAAAGGCTTTCCCTTTCCTCCTTCATCACTAAATCCCTAAATCACTCCACAAAATGGGACGGCTCCCTCTTCATCTCACATCCGCCGCCATCACTTCCAGCACTGCAGTCCGCCGGCGACGGCGGCGGAGGCTTCTCCCTCTCTCTCTCCTCTCTTCTCTCCCTCTCGGCCTACTCCACACCGCCGCCGTCTCCGCAGCGAGAACGGCGATGCATCGCCACCACCATGCGCAGCCACAACTACCGCCGTCATCTCCAGATCTCCCTCTCGTTCAGGTCAGCCGCCACCACGGAGGCTGCTGTCGCCTCGCGCAGCCCCAACCACCGTCGCCTTCCCCTCCGAATGCATTGCTGCCGCCGCTGTGCATGCACAAGCGGCGGCCCCGGCATCTCCTCCACGCCGTTACTACACCGCCGGCCAGCCTCCCCACACTCTGCTATTACAGACACCCTTCTCCGACAACACCACAACCACCCTCTACTTTCCAAATCAGTAAGAACTTTATCCTAGGTGTTCTAGATTTTTACTTTATTAATTTAGGTGTAAAGTCTTTGTTGTTTAAAACATGTAGATGGATGAAAGTTGTGATTTTGATGGTTGATTCGGGGATATGGAACTATTTATATTGACGGCGGAGTGCCGAAGCTCTCTGCCGAAGCTCAGGCAGCTTCATCTCCTAAGATAAGTGCATTTACTGTCTTATGTCAGCTCTTCTATTTCATTAGCATAGAGAAGTATTGTTCTTAGCATGCTACTTGTGGATCTTGGTGATAGCTCATGTGATATTGATGTTACCTAGTGCATCTACAGAAGTTCTAATCTTGAGTATGAATGTATGTATGTGCATGAGAGGGGGTGAAAAGGACTTTGGGCTTACCTTGGTCGGTGAAAGGTGCGTTGAGTTGTACGGCTTGACTAGGCTTGACTATCTGAATTCCTTGTACCTCCTGAGATTTGTTGCTATGGGGAAAGTTGGATACTTGATAGTGATGGGTGGTTTGAAAATGAAGTTGGGGTTTATATACTTGCTAAATTTGAGCAAGTAGCAGGCCTCTTAAATGATCGTATCTCAGTCAAGATTTATTTGTTTTATCACCTCTCTCACAATGGCAATTAGTATCTCTGCCAATATTTGGGTATTGTCTATGGCAATTATACTCTTCATTAATTGTGTTGTCAGAAGTGTATATCCCCATTTGCAAATCCTACGGTCAAAGGTATTCCATGTATTTGGTGGAATAACATGAGTCATTGATCCTTTACCATTGCATTAAATTACCCACTTGGTATGATCCTTCAAAGGATTTCGATTTGATGTGGGAATGAATCCCAGCCCTTCATCAAGTCAAGTATTTTTTTACTCCATTCTGGAATCCGGATTTGGGTTTGATCTTCTATCAAATCTATTAAAGATTTTTATTACTATTTTACTTATCTTACCCCTTCCAGTTTCTATTGTAGGAACAACTCTTGGCAAGAGTCAGTGATGGTCTCTCGTCAACCTACCAAATTTCCTTGCCAAAATATACCTCAATTATGGAACGGTTGTCGAGGGTAGCATGTCTCAAATCTAATGTAACAGAATAGGATTTTGGTATTAGGCTTTTATCGAACTTCTCGCGTATGTACTGGACAAACTTTCATTTGGATTTAGTATATTTACATATATTATTCTCACGTGTGCCTTGGCTCGATCTCCAAACAGCCCAACGGTTGATTATTTATTACGAAGAGGGATATTCGTTTATATCATAGCTATTCTAATGTATAATTAATTATAACGAGGCTAAATTTTAATAATATTAATATCATAAAGCATCGGGTCGTTACATTCTACCCCCCTTAAAAGAAATTTCGTCCCGAAATTTGAAGACTTTCTAAACAAACAATTCGGGGTATTGCTCCTTTATTTTATCTTCTAGCTCCCATGTTGCCTCTTCTTGCCCATGATGACTCCAAAAAACTTTCACTGTAGTTATTGATTTACTTCGTAGTTGTTGCACCTTTCTATCTAGAATTGCTATCGGTTTTTCTTCGTAGCTCAGGTCTGGTGCGAGTGTAATTTCTTCATGACGGATCACATGTTTCGGGTCGAACACGTACTTTCGAAGTTGAGAGACATGGAACACATTGTGTACGTTTCCAAAGCTTGGTGGCAGTGCTAGCTGATATGCTACTGGACCGACTTCTTCTAGGATTTCATAGGGCCCGATAAATCTTGGTTTCAGTTTCCTCTTGATGCCGAACCTAGCTATTCCTTTAGATGGAGACACTTTCAAGAAGACTTTATCCCCTATGCTAAATTTCAATTTCTGTCCGGCGTGCATCGGAATAAGATTTTTGTCGGTCTTGTGCTTCTTTGATTCTTCCTCGGATCTGCCTCACTATTTCAATCATCTCACTTACCGAGTCTGGGCCAAGCACCTTCCTTTCGCCCACTTCGTCCCAATAAAGTGGAGACCTACACTTCCTCCCGTAGAGTGCCTCGTATGGCGCCATGTCAATGGTGGCTTGATAGCTATTATTGTAAGCAAACTCTGTTAGTGGCAAAATGGATTCCCAATTCTCACCTCTATCGAGTACCACTGCCCTTAGCATATCTTCCAAAGTTTGAATTGTCCTCTCGGACTGCCCGTCGGTTTGTGGGTGGAATGCTGTGCTGAAATTTAACTTTGTACCCAACTCCCTTTGCAGGCTTTTCCATAGTCTCGATGTAAACTTTGTGTCTCGGTCAGACGTGATCGACACTGGTACTCCATGTAGACGCACAATTTCTCGTACATATAGCTGGGCTAGCTTCTCCGATCCGTATGTAATAGGGATAGGAATGAAATGTGCGCTCTTTGTAAGGCGATCGATGATTACCCAAATGGCAGTGTTTCCTCGTCGGGACTTTGGCAAACTTGTCACGAAGTCCATTGCTATGTGCTCTCATTTCCATTCGGGAATCTCCAAGGGCTGCAACTTACCGTAGGGTCGTTGGTGCAGGGCTTTGACTTGTTGGCACGCCAAACATTTCTCAACAAACAACACTATGTCCCTTTTCATACCATCCCACCAGAATTTCTTTTTCAAGTCTTGATACATCCTTGTGCTGCCAGGGTGGGCAGTGTACGGGGTGTCGTGTGCTTCGCTCAAAATTTCTTCCTTGAGCTCGTCATTTGCGGGCACACACAACCTTCCTTCAAAAGTAAGGGCATTATTTGCTTCTTCCTTATAACTGCTTGAGTCACCTGTTCGTACTTTCACTCGTACTCCCTCTAGGGTTTCATCTTGTCTCTGAGCTCCCACTATCCGTTCTCTCAAATCGGGCTTTATCACCAAGGTGGCAATCCTGGCTTCCACCGTCTCTGGTGCTTCCACTATCTCCAAATTCATTTTGGCAAATTCCCGCCATATTTCCTCTTCCTGAGTAATTGGGCCTGTTTATTGTTGAGATTTGCGACTCAGTGCATCAGCTACTACGTTAGCCTTGCCTGGGTGGTAGTTGATGCCGCAATCATAGTCTTTCACCGATTCGAGCCATCTCCTTTGCCGCATGTTCAGATCCTTTTGTTCGAAGAAGTATTTTAGACTCTTGTGATCAGTAAAATCTCACACCTAACTCCATATAGGTGGTGTCTCCAGATTTTCAGTGCATGTACCACTGCTGCCAATTCCAAGTCATGAGTTGGGTAGTTCAGCTCGTGGGGCCTAAGCTGTCGGGATGCATAAGCTATGACCTTCCCATTTTGCATCAATACGCATCCAAGCCCATTTTTCGATGCATCAGTGTAGACCACATAGCTTGTCCCCGGTTCTGGTACAGCCAACACAGGTGCCGTTGTCAGCTTCTTCTTCAGCAACTGGAAACATTCCTCGCATTCTGGTGTCCACACAAATTTAATACCCTTTTTGAGTTGTTGTGTCATTGGCCTAGCAATTTTAGAAAATCCTTCGATGAATCTTCTATAGTAGCCGGCCAGGCCTAGGAAGCTTCGGATCTCATTCGGGCTTGTTGGCGATTTCCAGTTCTGCACAGCTTCCACTTTTGCTGGGTCCACTCGAATTCCGTCAACTGTCACAATATGCCCGAGAAAATTCACTTCACTGAGCCAGAACTCGCATTTACTAAACTTGGCGTAGAGCTTTTCAGTCCTCAATGTTTCGAGGGCAGTCCTCAAGTGCTCTTCGTGTTCTGCTCTAGTCTTTGAGTAAATAAGGACGTCATCTATGAAGACTAAGATGAATTTGTCGAGGTATGGGTGGAATACACGGTTCATCAAGTCCATGAACACTGCAGGGGCATTTGTAAGGCCAAAAGGCATCACTACAAACTCGTAGTGGCCGTATCGGGTGCGAAAAGCTGTCTTGGGTATATTCGCCGGTCTGATTTTCAACTGGTGATACCCAGATCTCAAATCCACCTTAGAGAATACACTAGCTCCCTTAAGCTGGTCGAACAGGTCATCTATTCTCGGCAAGGGATATTTATTCTTAAGTGTTAGCTTGTTCAGCTCCCGATAGTCAATGCACATTCTTAGGGTTCCATCCTTCTTCTTGATGAAAAGTACAGGGGCTCCCCATGGCGAGACACTGGGTCTGATGAATCCCAGGTCTAAGAGTTCCTGTAGTTGCATTTTGAGTTCTCCCAATTCCTTAGGGGCCATTCGGTATGGTGCTTTCGATATCGGGGCAGCTCCGGGTTCCAGGTCAATGGTGAATTCTAGTTGTCTGTCTGGGGGTAGACCTGGCAATACGTCGGGAAACACGTCGGGGAATTTACGCACGACCTCCACATCTTCAATTCTTCTTTCTTCTGTTTCTTTCTTGTTCAGGTAAACAAGGTAAGCGGGACACCCTTTTCTTACTAATGTGGCTGCTTGTAGAGCGGAGATGATGGACTTACGTCTGTCCATGGTGATTCCGTGGAATTGGATTGGTTCTTTGTCTGGGGTTTGGAACGAAATTTGCCTCTCCTTGCATTTGATAGTGGCGTGGTTTTCGGACTACCAGTCCATTCCTAATATGATATCGACGTCTTTCATCATCATGACTCCCAAGTCATTGGCTAAAATTTTATGGTCACCCAGGGTGATTTCCAAGTTTGAGCATTTCTGTGTGATACCTATTATCCCTCCTACCGGTGATGATACTCTAATTTTAGACTCAACTGGTTTTGTTACAAGTTTCAGTGTATCAACGCAGGGGGTAGATATGAAAGAGTGTGATGCACCAGTGTTGAATAACAAGACAACAGGTACGTCGAGTAAGGTGCCCATACCTGCTAAGTTCCCATGTCCCTTCTCCTGCTTCACTCCCAAAGCATATGCTGTAACGACCCGCAAATCTAGGGTATAGTAAATGCGGCGATCGTTAACTAAGCGGGCTTAAATGCATCAAAGATCATAGGCTAGGGTTCCATTTAAAAAGGGATTTAATCAAAGCATTTAATGAACAATTAAGTAGAAGAAGAATAATGTCTTAGCAAATAAATCCAACAAAAGGCTATCGCAATAAATGCTTATCAAAGATTCCAAAATATTCTCAACTGTTCCATATCCAAAATATTCCCACGAAATAAAAGAGTTTAAACCCAACCAATAGATCACAAGTTTTCATAATATAGCGAAAGCGACCAAGAAAGAAGTGAGGCTATGTATGGAGACACAACGACACTTAGAGTTCCAACAGATCATCTTACTATTTCCTACTCAACACCGCCGCCCGCTCGCCACCGCTCAACCTGCACATAGGGAAAACACATGCAGGGCTGAATACTTATAATCATACTCAGTGGGCTCATTGCCAAAAACAGTTTTATCACAATTTTAGTTATCATGCCATTTTCAAGTGTCCATCGGGGTTTTAACTTTAGAAAGACCTGAGGCACCAAAATATATTCTTTATCAAATATCACGGTCGCGCAACCATTTTTCACATCGACGTTTACCATATCCTCATTCTACATGACAAGGAATGCGGCCGCAATCCAGGTCACTAGACCGGCCGACCCGTACGCCAGCACTCGGTCTAACATTGGTGTACACTAACCCAAGTAGAGTTTGCGGCTCTACAAGGATCCGAATTCGATTAAATCAATAGTGGCATAGCCACGAGGGATAGGCACGACAAAACAAATCAAGGCATGATATCATATATCTCATTCTCATAATATCCGTTTAGGACAATGTCCTTATTTTAAAAGAAAGCCCACCTTGTCGGCTTAGCTCGATAGTATTCTCTTCTCCTCGTTTATCACGCTGAGAGCGCGAAGTATCACCTTTAAATTAGGCGTATCACAAATCAGTTTCAATCATTGATTTCAAATCATGCATGTTCCCATGTTTCCCTTTTTCCCATCGATAAATCTTTAATATCATCATCCAAAATCAAGGTATGATTAGCATATCATTTTTATTCACACAACAACTCCAAATTCACCATCAAATCGTGTCACGCATGAGTGCTCTACCACACACATCACACGTACACACCGCACACATGCACGCACACACACACACGTTTCCCAATCACACTTATATGCATCCCATTATTCACCGATTAAATTTCCCATTCACTCGATCTATATGCATGTGGACTCAAGAACACCGATTGATCGGTAGAAGAAGAGGAGATCAAAATTAAAGTACCTTTTTCCAAAAGACAATCGGTAGAAACAAGTTATAGCCTTAATTCTTCAATAAACTCTTGAATTTCAACTTGAATTCTTCTCAATTGATGAAGAAATCTTGGAGAAAAGATGAAGAAAATTTGGAGAGAGTGGGGAGAGAGTGAGAGACGGTTTTTGATAGTGGGAGGAGGCGTGATTTATGATCTAGGGTTTTGGTCTTCTCTCTTATTTATAGAGTGCCAAAATAATATCCAATAATTAAATAAATCAAGATTTGGAAGATTTGTTGGTTGGATGTTGGCGTGAAGTAGAGAGAAATAAGGGGGATTCGAAAATTATAGGCTATTTAATTAGCCTATAATTAAATTCAAATATTTCACGGAGTAGAATATTATATCACGGAGCAAGAATATATAATTAAATCTCCCCAAATAATAGAAAAAGTGGCGTGACTTTTGATTCCTTAGAAGGAATTTAATATAAATCCTAATTAAATTAGGATATGGCAATATCTTCTTAGATATGGCAAGATATGGTAGGATATTCTAGCATATTTATATTTATTCATGGAATTGAATAAATAAGAGATCAAATAATATAATAAATAATTTCTCCCTCCCTTCTAGATGAGATTTTCGAAAATCTCATGGATATCAAAGGTGGTGTTTTCGAAAATTCCATGATGGAATTAACGTATAATTGGACTTTGGATTTAATTTGGATAATCATCCCAAACAAATAATTAAATCCAAGAAAAATAGGATTTCTTCTCCAAATCAAAATAGGAGAGACCGAAAATTCCACATGCTTAAATAATGCCCCTATTTAATTCTCACTCATCCCTTAGGAAAATAATCCACCACAATTATATTACTCCGCATCAAATATTCACACCAAATCAATCATTTCTTTACTTCCTCTTCTTTTTCTCAACGCATTGACTTTTTAACGGCCACGTCATATTTTCCACATCTTTGACTATTCAATAACCACGTCATAATTTCAACATGTTGACTATTCAACTCAATCTCAATTCTCATACGCAATTAGGTCACAAAGACATCATGTAATTAATCACTCATCAATTAATTCGCATATCATAGCATTTAAGGCATTTAATGCAAAAATTTTATAACCCGAAAATTAGGGTTTGAAAAAGTGGGGCGTTACATTCCACCACCCTTAAAAGAAATTTCGTCCCGAAATTTGGTACCTCATGGGAAAAGTTCCGGGTACAGTTCCATCATCTTGTCTTCAAGCTCCCATGTGGCTTCTTCATATTCGTGGTTCTTCCATAGTACTTTCACACTAGCAATGGATTTATTTCTCAAATTCTGAACCTTTCGGTCCAAGATCATTTGGGGTCTCTCTTCGTAGCTCAAGTCGGAATTCAACGCGACTTCTTCGTAGTGAATCACATGTTTCGGATCGAACACATATTTTCGCAACTGCGATAGGTGAAAGACGTTGTGCACGTTTCCAAGACTTGGCGGTAGCGCCAATCGATAGGCTACGGGTCCTATTCTTTCTAGAATTTCGTAAGGCCCGATAAAACGTGGTTTCAATTTCCCTTTAACACCAAAACGTGTTATCCCTTTCGACGGGGACACTTTAAGAAAACTTTATCACCGACTTGAAATTGTAAGTCAGTTCGTCGGACGTCAGCGTATGACTTTTGTCTGTCCTGGGTTTCCTTTATTCTCACACGAATTTGTCGAACGACTTCAACCATCTCTTCAACCGCATCGGGTCCTAGCACCCGTCGCTCTCCAACTTCATCCCAATAGAGCGGCGATCTACATTTTCTTCCGTATAAGGCTTCATATGGCGCTATGTTGATTGTTGCTTGGAAGCTGTTATTGTAAGCAAATTCAATTAGCGGTAGTACGGATTCCCAACTTCCACTGCGGTCGAGTATCATGGCTCTCAACATATCCTCGAGAGTTTGGATCGTCCTCTCGGATTGCCCATCGGATTGCGGGTGAAATGCTGTGCTAAAATTCAATCGTGTTCCAAGCTCGCGCCGTAGACTAATCCAAAATTTCGATGTGAACTTCGGGTCACGATCGGACGTAATTGTCACTGGAACTCCGTGCAATCGCACGATCTCCTTTATGTAGATCCGAGCCAGCTTGCTCGATCCATGAGTTACCGGAATCGGTATGAAATGCGCACTCTTGGTAAGTCGATCTATGATCACCCAAATTGCGGTGTTTCCATTTAGGGTCTTTGGCGAGGCCGTCACAAAATCCATGGCGATGTGCTCCCATTTCCACTCGGGTATCTCCAATGGTTGTAATTTCCCATGTGGTCGTTGATGTAATGCCTTCACCTGTTGGCAGGCTAAGCAACGTTCCACAAATGCCGCGATATCTCTCTTCATGTCATTCCACCAAAAGGACTTTTTCAAGTCTTGGTACATCTTCGTGCTTCCAGGGTGGGCAGTGTATGGAGTTTCATGAGCTTCGCTCATGATCTCGTTCTTAAGTTCTTCGTTGTTTGGCACGCACAACCTTCCTTCAAAGGTGAGGGCATTGTCGGACTCCTCACTAAATTTTCCGGATTCCCCGGTTCTCACTTCAATTCGGATTTCTTCTAGTTCCGCATCCATCCGTTGCGCTGCAACGATTCTCGTTTTCAGATCTGGTTTAACCACCAAAGTGGCAATTCTCTCTTCCACTGTTTCGGGTGCTCTTATCACTTCTAATCGCATTTTGTTAAATTCTCGTATCAAGCTTTCTTCTTCCATCAGAAAGGTAGCTATTTGCGAATGATCTCTGTTGCTCAAGGCATCTGCCACTACATTTGCTTTGCCGGGGTGGTAGTTGATGCCACAATCGTAGTCCTTCACTAGTTCGAGCCATCTTCGTTGTCGCATATTCAAGTCTCTCTGCTCGAAGAAATACTTTAAGCTCTTGTGGTCCATAAAGATTTCACATCTAACTCCGTAGAGATGATGCCTCCAAATCTTTAGGGCATGTACCACTGCTGCTAACTCCCAATCGTGCGTTGGGTAATTCAACTCGTGTGGTCTTAATTGTCGTGACGCGTAGGCGATCACTTTATTATTTTGCATCAATACGCATCCTAGTCCAACCTTCGAAGTATCGGTGTAGACTACGTAGTTCACTCCAAACTCGGGCACAGCTAACACTGGCGCGGTTGTCAACTTTTCCTTCAAGAGTTGAAAGCTTGCTTCACACTCTGGGGTCCAATTCACCTTGACTCCCTTCTTAAGTTGTTGCGTCATTGGTCTCGCTATCTTGGAGAATCCTTCAATGAATCTTCGGTAGTATCCTGCCAATCCTAGGAAACTCCGAATTTCGTTTGGTGTTGAAGGCGACTTCCATCGTTGTACCGCCTCAACCTTGGCGGGGTCCACTCGGATTCCTTCTGCCGACACAATGTGTCCTAGAAAATTCACTTCCTTCAGCCAGAATTCACACTTGCTGAATTTGGCGTACAATTTCTCGGTCCTCAACGTCTCCAACGTGATTCGTAGGTGCTCCTCATGCTCGTTCTCGTTCTTTGAGTAGACTAGCACGTCATCTATGAAGACTAAAACGAATTTATCCAAGTACGGATGGAATATTCGATTCATCAAATCCATGAATACCGCTGGGGCATTCGTCAATCCAAACGGCATCACCACAAACTCGTAGTGGCCATATTTTGTACGAAACGCAGTCTTGGGTATATCCTCCCTTCGTACTCGTAGCTGGTGATATCCGGATCTCAAGTCCATTTTTGAAAACACGCCTACTCCTCGAAGTTGATCAAACAAGTCATCTATCCTCGGTAGTGGATACTTGTTCTTTAGGGTCAACTTGTTTAGCTCCCTATAATCGATGCACATCCTCATTGATCCATCCTTCTTCTTTACGAATAGTACTGGTGCGCCCCATGGCGAGACGCTAGGCCTAATGAAACCTAGGTCCATGAGTTCCTGGAGTTGTATCTTTAATTCCTCCAACTCTTTTGGCGCCATTCGGTATGGTGCCTTTGATACGGGTGCAGCTCCCGGTTCAAGGTCAATCGTGAACTCCAATTGTCGATCTGGCAGTGGTCCAGGTAACACTTCTGGAAAAACGTCGGGAAATTCTTGCACAACAGCAACATCTTCCATCTTCTTCTCGTCCTTCTCCTCTCCATGGAGGTAGCCGAGATAGGCAGTTCGCCCTTTTCTCATCATTGCGGTCGCTTGAAGCGCGGATATGATGGCGGTTCGCCGATTCATCGAGATTCCATGGTATATGGTGGGTTCGCTTCCCGGAGCTTGTAGAGATATCTGCCTCTCCTTATAACGAATCGTCGCAAAGTTCATTGTCAGCCAGTCCATTCCCAAGATTATATCGATATCCTCCATCGTCATAACTTGCATATCGTGAGCGGTTAACTTAAGTTCTCCCATAACAATTTCTACGTTCGAGCATGTTCGAGAGATTTCTATTATCTATGTACCTAACACGACATTCAATTTCTCAGCAGCTCGTTATAAACAGTTCGTAAATTCGAAATATTTCTCGTCTCGTTCTATTGGTCATGTCTACACCTCTTGTTGGTGTATCATTTCTACGTGTGATTGGCCATAGGAACTTATTCCTCGTGTGTATCCGAAAAGCATAACTCTAACATTTCCTTGAGTCTAGTATCAATAATTCGTAAATTGATCAAACAGTCTTACTTGGATAGAAACTGATTTCAACTCGAAAAAGCACCACAAAATGTCTTTCATCGGAAGGCTCCAAACTTAATCAAGGAAGCAAGAATAATATTTCTAGCTCGACACTTTCAAATCTCATCATTGACAATTGGTTTGAAACAATGCAAGGACTAAGTTCCATTGAACTTAACTCATCCATTTTGAGAATTTTAAATGGTTTTAGAGGGATCAAGTAAAACCCATAGAGCTTAAGAATTTACTTCTGACGAGAGTTCGAAAGAACATGAGGTAGGTCATGGAAACAGGATGAAACTGCAATAAATCTCAAATTCCATAGCAGACTGCCCGATCAAAAATTTGCAAAAATTCTGGACAACAATGAATGATATCGTTCAAACATGTCAAAGCCTAAAACAATCAGTCGCGGCAGAATTTAGAAACATAGACAAATGTCATGAAGTAGCACTATCAATGGTTCAATGACATCATGTTATTGAAAAATGAAATCACATCAATGGATTCACGAGTTTGTTGAGGGCAACTCAAAGTGATTGGAACTTTTCAGAAAATTAACACGATCAAACCCGTTAACGAAGAAGAGAACATCATAGCCTCAACTTGGTGTTGGCGAAAGAGAAATCATTGAGATACAAAGAATTTCACTTCTGCAAGAACGAACTGGCGAAATGAAGAGGTGAACAAAATTCCAAGTAGAATATTCCATCATTTGAATAAATCAAGTCTGGAGATGTGATCGTACTAAATGTCATAACCGCAAACAACTTTAGGATCAAAGTTCAATGACGGAGGCTCATAAAATCAAATATCGTCCTTATGAATGACGAATTAAAGAAGACTACTCAATCCAGATGTCCAAAGTTACAAGGGCAAACACCAAATTTTCAAGCCAAGTGAGTCATGACTCGTTATAGGAAAAGAAATAATGGATATCACTTGCAAATTGTGAATCAACCAAGGCGTTTAAATAGACAATGGCTCACGGTTATTTAAAACGTCCCGAAGAGAACTTAAGATCCAAGTAAGTACTGTTGATTTAAAAAAAATCGGTCATTCAAGCTATGAAGGTCGCACTCTCTCGCACATTTTTCGTGAGCATGGACATGGTAACATCGTTCTATGAAACCGTGGATTCCAAATTGAGATTCATCGTATCATCGAAATTAATAACTATTTTTGATGGTCGCATCTTCAAAGTCTTCTTCTTGCCATGCCACATGGTCATTTTCGATTTCCATTATACACGCGATCTTAATGTGTCATAAACGTCGTCGTATTTGTGTCGCGTCGCCACTTTGGCAGGGTATGCAAGACCGCATAGTTTTATTAGCTCTTAGGTATGATCTCACCATTGTAAGGACACACCAAGTTCAATATATATATATTTTCGTTGGTTTTGTCACTCAGGAAAGTGATATTGCAGTTTTCATCTTGCAACTGAGTTCTAGCACGTTCAGTTTGGCCTACTTCTTAGGCACTCTATAATTTCAAGCATAGCTTGAAGTCTCACACTTCAACGTATATTCGATCATTACCTAACTCAAGCTCCATATGGCTTCTACGTTCGCCACAGAGTTCACAAATTTCACATTTCACTCTCGTAGTGATTCTGTACGATACTTTGTACTTCATTGGTCATAGATTATCACCACATGAAACTTCATTCATATATTGCACAACCAAACATGTTTTTCCTATAACCCATTTGGTGTTTCATAGCAAGCATCGTAAATCGATATATGTGAATAGCAACACTCAGTCAATCAATCATTCATGGAATCGCATTTCATAAATCATACAGTTCATGCGCATCTACATCACAATCACAACTCGCAACCACACGCGTATCATGCTTTGCCTTTCACAGTTTCATAGTCATGAAATTTCAACCACATAGGCACAAAGTTTTGTCGTTCATGGAAGCAACATGTATTTCCTTCAAGTTAATTCTTTAGTTTCGCAGAAGTGATAACAAATCTCAACATCAACCAATACAAGTTCACAATCATACTTCAATATCCATCACATTCAACGCATTCATGCCTCATTGTTAAAAACAATTTGTATATTCTCATAATGTCTCCCATTTCATATCTTCACAACATTTTCCAAAAGCCATAGTATTTACTTCACATTTCCCATAGGTGTTGTTTCGCATACAATCAAGAAATCACAGTCATATAGGATTTCATTCATCCAAGCACATAGAAGTCTAACACGTATTTGCCGATTTTCTTTATCGAGTAAAATACAAGTTCACTTGCACAACATCATTCATCATTCTTGGCATAATCGCACTTAGCAATTTCATATCCATGCATATACATCATTTCACACTCCCAAGCAATATCTTTTTTTTCAAAGACGTCATATTAACTTCGATTACCATTGAAATATTTTCATTTTCACCAGAGTAATATCCCCATCGCAATTTCCAGCATCTCACAATTCAAATCAATACTTATAGATGTCGTTCATCACGAAAATCACAAATCATATAGAATCTCATTTATTCGATTCGTAGCGATCTTAGTCGCAAATCACTTGCATAACAGCATTCATCTTTTATTTTGCATAATCATAATCCGCAAATTTCAATTGCATGCATAATCATCATTTTATACTCCATCACAAATTTCCAAATATCACAACAACTCTCATTCGCTTCAACTTCCAATATTTCATAATTCAAATCAATATTCAAGAGATACTTGTTACCTCATTCATCGTGGTTGAGCGGAGACGAGTTGCGGTGTTGAGCCTTCGACGATTATCCATTAATCAATTTACACAAATTTCAGATTTTTAATTCAACAAGACTCTTGGGTCCAGAGCGGAAAGAACTGAGGCTCTGATACCAATTGTAACGACCCGCCCATCTAGGGTATAGTAAATGCGGCGATCGTTAACTAGGCGGGCTTAAATGCATCAAAGATCATAGGCTAGGGTTCCATTTAAAAAGGGATTTAATCAAAGCATTTAATGAACAATTAAGTAGAAGAAGAATAATGTCTTAGCAAATAAATCCAACAAAAGGCTATCGCAATAAATGCTTATCAAAGATTCCAAAATATTCTCAACTGTTCCATATCCAAAATATTCCCACGAAATAAAAGAGTTTAAACCCAACCAATAGATCACAAGTTTTCATAATATAGCGGAAGCGACCAAGAAAGAAGTGAGGCTATGTATGGAGACACAACGACACTTAGAGTTCCAACAGATCATCTTATTATTTCCTACTCAACACCGCCGCCCGCTCGCCACCGCTCAACCTGCACATAGGGAAAACACATGCAGGGCTGAGTACTTATAATCATACTCAGTGGGCTCATTGCCGAAAATAGTTTTATCACAATTTTAGTTATCATGCCATTTTCAAGTGTCCATCGGGGTTTTAACTTTAGAAAGATCTGAGGCACCAAAATATATTCTTTATCAAATATCACGGTCGTGCAACCATTTTTCGCATCGACGTTTACCATATCCTCATTCTACATGACAAGGAATGCAGCCGCAATCCAGGTCACTAGACCGGCCGACCCGTACGCCAGCACTCGGTCTAACATTGGTGTACACTAACCCAAGTAGAGTTTGCGGCTCTACAAGGATCCGAATTTGATTAAATCAATAGTGGCATAGCCACGAGGGATAGGCACGACAAAACAAATCAAGGCATGATAACACATATCTCATTCTCATCAATATCCGTTTAGGACAATGTCCTTATTTTAAAAGAAAGCCCACCTTGTCGGCTTAGCTCGATAGTATTCTCTTCTCCTCATTTATCACGCTGAGAGCGCGAAGTATCACCTTTAAATTAGGCGTTACACAAATCACAAATCAGTTTCAATCATTGATTTCAAATCATGCATGTTCCCATGTTTCCCTTTTTCCCATCGATAAATCTTTAATATCATCATCCAAAATCAAGGTATGATTAGCATATCATTTTTATTCACACAACAACTCCAAATTCACCATCAAATCGTGTCACGCATGAGTGCTCTACCACACACATCACACGTACACACCGCACACATGCACGCACACACACACACGTTTCCCACACACACTTATATGCATCCCATTATTCACCGATTAAATTTCCCATTCACTCGATCTATATGCATGTGGACTCAAGAACACCGATTGATCGGTAGAAGAAGAGGAGATCAAAATTAAAGTACCTTTTTCCAAAAGACAATCGGTAGAAACAAGTTATAGCCTTAATTCTTCAATAAACTCTTGAATTTCAACTTGAATTCTTCTCAATTGATGAAGAAATCTTGGAGAAAAGATGAAGAAAATTTGGAGAGAGTGGGGAGAGAGTGAGAGACGGTTTTTGATAGTGGGAGGAGGCGTGATTTATGATCTAGGGTTTTGGTCTTCTCTCTTATTTATAGAGTGCCAAAATAATATCCAATAATTAAATAAATCAAGATTTGAAAGATTTGTTGGTTGGATGTTGGCGTGAAGTAGAGAGAAATAAGGGGGATTCGAAAATTATAGGCTATTTAATTAGCCTATAATTAAATTCAAATATTTCACGGAGTAGAATATTGTATCACGGAGCAAGAATATATAATTAAATCTCCCCAAATAATAGGAAAAGTGGCGTGACTTTTGATTCCTTAGAAGGAATTTAATATAAATCCTAATTAAATTAGGATATGGCAATATCTTCTTAGATATGGCAAGATATGGTAGGATATTCTAGCATATTTATATTTATTCATGGAATTGAATAAATAAGAGATCAAATAATATAATAAATAATTTCTCCCTCCCTTCTAGATGAGATTTTCGAAAATCTCATGGATATCAAAGGTGGTGTTTTTGAAAATTCCATGATGGAATTAACGTATAATTGGACTTTGGATTTAATTTGGATAATCATCCCAAACAAATAATTAAATCCAAGAAAAATAGGATTTCTTCTCCAAATCAAAATAGGAGAGACCGAAAATTCCACATGCTTAAATAATGCTCCTATTTAATTCTCACTCATCCCTTAGGAAAATAATCCACCACAATTATATTACTCCGCATCAAATATTCACACCAAATCAATCATTTCTTTACTTCCTCTTCTTTTTCTCAACGCATTGACCTTTCAACGGCCACGTCATATTTTCCACATCTTTAACTATTCAATAGCCACGTCATAATTTCAACATGTTGACTATTCAACTCAATCTCAATTCTCATACGCAATTAGGTCACAAAGACAACATGTAATTAATCACTCATCAATTAATTCGCATATCATAGCATTTAAGGCATTTAATGCAAAAATTTTATAACCCGAAAATTAGGGTTTGAAAAAGTGGGGCGTTACATATGCCCTCGCCTGTGTTGGGAGGCTCGATCGATGTGGTTGTTGCGGATGTGGGTGTCGGTATTGATTGCCTGGTACATCTGCCTGTAAAGCCCGCAAGTTTTGACGTGGAGCTGATGAGTTTGGCCTCGCGTTCATTCCTTGTTTACTTGGACAGTATCGGGCATAGTGCCCATTTCTCCCACAAGCGTAACATGTGATCTCCCCGCTCTTGCAAACTCCATTATGGATCCTGTTGCACTTGGGACACGCAGTAGGTCTTGGTCGGTTGTTTCCTGTGGGGTTAAAAGTAAGTTGTCGTGCAGGGTGTTGTGGACGGGGTGGTCCCTTCCACAGTCTCTTCTGCTCCCCCTGACTCCGGTTCCCTTCCCATTTTCTTTTGTCCCTTGAGGTTTGCATATGTGGATGTGTAGTTTTCTCTGCAGGCATTGCTGCTTCGACGTCAAGGGCTCGTCTCAAGGCTTCTGGGTAAGACATCTCACCGTTGCTAGCCAATGCCATTCTGATTTCGGGTCTAAGGCCAGTGCAAAACTTCTCAGCCATCTTCGCATCCGTATCAACTTGATCAGGTCCATATCTAGACATGTCGCAGAAAGCGCGGTCATACTCTGTCACTGTCAACTGTCCCTGGGTTAAGTTGTAGAATTCCATTTCCTTTTTCTTCCTGTAACTCTTGGGAATATACTTTTCGTAAACTATCTCCTTGAATTGTTCCCAAGTCAAATCTGCCAACTGTTGCGGAGTCATCGCCTTTTTGCGTGTGTCCCACCAAAAGTCCGCTGATCCATATAGCTGGAATGAAGCACATGTCAATCGTTCTCGGTCTGTGCACTGCAGAAAATCAAATATGCGCTCGAGTGCACGAATCCACGTCTCGGCCTTAGCGGGGTCGCCCATGCCGTTAAATATCGGTGGCTTCTGTTTTAAGAATGTTTCCTCAATCCTTCTTTCCTGTATCGGGGCTGGTGGAGGCGGGGGTGGAGGTGGTGGAGAAGGTGGTGGGGGAGATGGCGTCGCCACACGCCACTCTTCAAACTCGCCCTGTTCCGGTTGTGGTTCCCCTCCACGTGCTCTCCCTGTTCCTCGTGGCCTCCCCCGAGGTCGTCCGGCTATTCTTGGTGTCATTCTACATTAATTATGATATTATTTGGTAAATTTCTTGTACATATTCTTTCAAAATTTAAACTGATACATAATAATTTACTACAATAAATATCACAGAATTGTGAAAATGATAACAGATAACGATAACAGTCATATATAGATATGCATCTATAGGAAAATTGCCTCTATAGAGGACTTTTTCGTACAACTGATCATAGAGTCACAAAAGTAGATCTGTTACTAAACAGATTGCTAGGAAAGTGTCAAGTCACAGAACACCGCATAGATGTTTCTGTGGTACCAAAAGCACTACTACCACTACTACTAGTCATAGAGCAAAAGCCAGAACGGTCTCATAGTGGATCCGTTTCTGGGAGTACATATATCATAAGTAACTAGACGGCTGTCAGGTCGATGAACTGGTGGTACTGGCGGTAGCCTCATACTCTGGGTACTCGTCTGGATCCTCCTCGGATGCCTCCTCCTCTGAGCTATCCTCTATGGCCATGGCTGTCGCGAAGCTACTCCCAGGAATGTGCGGGCCATGAGTCCCCTCCGCTAGTAGTGCATCAACATGTGTCTCGGGGGAAATGGATATAGGCTGTAGGCGGATGGTGCCCACAGGGGTCACCTGCTCCTCGTCCTCATCTGAAGAGATTGGGGCCTTGCCCCTCCTACGTCTCTCCGCCGCTGCAACTCGCAACTCTCTCGCCTCGGGGTCAGACGCGTCTCCTCCTGGTGGGCTCGGCGCTGGGTGTGCCCTCACTCGGGAAGTGCCCTCCTCACCAAACAGGGGACGGGATGGTCCTGCCTCGAACCTCCCTCTCCCAAATGCAACGGGCGACGAGGGCGGGGCGATCGTCCCGTCCTGTGGGTAGAACGACTCTGGGTCCACGGTAGCCATAACGGGGACAAGGTCACCAGGTAAGATGTAAGGTCCTAGAGGGGCCTGCCCATTCAGTATGAAGCAGGAGTGAATCTCCGCTAGGAACATGGGAAAATCACCCATGATATCGAAGTATGGTGCGACAGAGAAGACGTAGTCTCGGGACCTATCTATGGCCCACCCCTGCCAGTCAGAGGGCAGTAGCATGATGAGTCTAACAATGCCGTCATAGTGAGTCACGCCGAACGGGTATGCTCGCTCCCACAGCCAGCGAAACTGAGCCAGGAATATCTCAAGGTCATCCCCAACGTACATCACAAAGGTCAGATACTCCATAATAATGTCCTCCACAGTCGGATACACCATCTACAAGCGAATGTGTGTCGATCAGACTATCGTATCAATGTAAATACGTACGCATAAAGTAAACGTGACATGAATGCTAGTGTGATGTGTTCCTCCTAGGTCGTACTAATTCTATGCGACTATTAGACATCGGGAAATGCCTCAAAAGTTATGTTCAAGTCAGATGGGCGTTGTCAGTGAGATTATCACTACTCGTAACTCGCTTGTTCTTGTCATTTCCCTCGCTCAAGGAAAGCGATGGCAGTAATTGTAATAACATTTTTTTCTATCTTTATCACAAAAGATAATCAAAACTTTCGCTATGTAACACAAAAATAATAATTGATGTTTTCTTCACCAAAATAAGCACCCGGTCAAAATACATAAAAAAAATTCATGATCCTTTATCAAAAAATAAGTTACCTTTTTCTTGGTTGAGCGCGACGGGTGTGAGTGCTGAGGATTTCGGAATAGACAGTCTAGTGAAACGAGTCTAGACAGGTTTTAGCAAAGAAACTCTCGGGTTCAGAGCGGAAAAGAATGCTCTGATACCACTCTGTCACGACCGTAGCTGATTAAGGATAATCTAGCTCGGGGTACCGTGACTAAGGGGAGGGATAGAAGAAGAGGGGGAAAGAAGTGGGGGAAATGAGAAGAATAAAAGCCAAACAATACTTTAATATTCAAGATGCAATGAAGGAAACAGTACTTAACACAAGATACGCACGATCATGTAGACTCGAGCGGTTGTTCGTACATATTCAAATTAACGAGGTCTTAAACAAAATAGAATATATCAGAGTTTTAGATACAAGAAACGTTGCCGTTAAAAAGGCACCGCGGAAGCAAAAGAACTCGGTTCCATGTATGAAGACATGAACCTCCGAGAGTTTATTCTTGGTGGATCAACAACACTCACTTCACCCAGTCACCGCTCAACCTGCACATTTAGAAATGTACTCAGCCCTGCATGTATTTCTAAATGTGCAGGTTGAGCGGTGATGGGGTGAAGTGAGTGTTGTTGATCCACCAAGAATAAACTCTCGGAGGTTCATGTCTTCATACATGGAACCGAGTTCTTTTGCTTCCGCGGTGCCTTTTTAAAGGCAATGTTTCTTTTATCTAAGACTCTGATATATTCTATTTTGTTTAAGCCCTCGTTAATTTGAATATGTACGAACAACCGCTCGAGTCTGCATGATCGTGCGTATCTTGTGTTAAGTACTGTTTCCTTCATTGCATCTTGAATATTAAAGTATCGTTTGGCTTTTATTCTTCTCATTTCCCCCACTTCTTTCCCCCTCTTCTTCTATCCCCCCCCCCCCTTAGTCACGGTACCCCGAGCTAGATTATCCTTAATCAGCTACGGTCGTGACACATTTATTTTTGACTTAGAGATTAAGAATAGTTTGTTAATTGGATGGTGAATAAAGTAAGAGGGATGATTTTCTAATTGTTGATTTTCAAATGACCCAATTATGTTGAAACTTTCTAAAACAGAAAAATAACTATATTAACATGGAACAATGGGAGTAGTATTTAAACAAAATAAAATAAAATAATTATTCGAGGGCGGTGTGCAGCGGGTGTTGCTCCATTTGTGGTGGTCGGGGTCAAGTTCAGCAAGAGAATTGTGGAGCAGAGAAATTGCAAGGTGTGTAGAGGCTCTGGCCTTGTGTTGAGGGACAACAAGTATTTTTCTCGATGCCCTGCTTGCGGTATGAATTCATTATCCATGGATATTGATTGGTTTTAGAAGATGTAGTTTCCAAATATTATTAAATAGAGAATGTTAATACAATTGGCGGTGCAGGTGGGTTTCTGCCGTGGCAATCCTGGAAGAGATTCTTTACTGGTTAAATGTTATGGATTCCTGAGAGGCTGAGACAATACCTTTGTATCCTCATAAGTGTTTTGACATTGAGTATTCTTGTACTAGTTCCCAACTCATCATCAAGTAATCTTTGTATATTAGCAATACACTATTTTTTAGCACTACAACTACTTGCCAGTATACAAGGCAGAAATAGTATAGCTAAAGGTCAGTACCGGGATATCGAACACAAGGAATATAATTGCAACTGTCTATCATGTACTAAGCGTCAAATACTATTTAGAGAAACAAGAGTTTTGGATTGGATTAATTAACTAGTCAAAAATAAATAAACAAAGCATGCAAATAAACGAAGTAAATTAGGCAAAGAGTGGAATTCCAAGGATAGAGATTTCACAATTATGATTTACACAAAACACATTTATGATATCCTAGCACAATTCATACTTTACTAGAACGAGTCACAAAAATATTGCCTATACGGCACAAAGTAGATCATAGACACTAGAGGCGTCAATCCTAGATTTGTAACTCCTAAAAGTTCCTAAGACTCTTAATGTTCGAGCTTTCAATTACCGTCAACTAAGCTCTTATAACTCGCAAACCTCCTCTCACGATTATGTTGCAAGTCAATAGATCATCATAGAAACACGAAGCAATCATCCAACACTATAGAAGCAAGTAATGAACAAAACGGATACCAAAAAACTGGAATTATATAAACTAATAAAAGTTACTAACACATCCCAACAATTCTTTTAGTTTAGCTACTCATAGACAAATAGCAAAACCTAGGCAAAGGTAAATAAACAATTTAAATTAGGCAAAGAGTGGAATTCCAAGGATAGAGCTTTCACAATTATGGTTTACACAAAACACTGTTATGATATCCTAGCACAATTCATACTTAACTAGAACGAGTCACATAAATATTGTCCATGCGGCACAAAGTAGATCACAGACACTAGAGGCGTCAATCCTAGATTTGTAACTCCTAAAAGTTCCTAAGACTCTTAATGTTTAATCTTTCAATTAACGTCAACTAAGTTCTTCTAACTCGCAAACCTTCTCTCACGATTATGTTGCAAGTCAATAGATCATCATGTAATGTGTCATTCAAACATGAAGCAATCATCCAACACTATAGAAGCAAATAATGAACAAAAACTGAAATTATATAAACTAATAAAAGTTACTAACACATCCCAACAATTCTTTTAGTTTAGCTACTCATAGACAAATAGCAAAACCTACAAATAAAGTACAAAACATAAAGTAAAAGCAAACAAAACCCAAGGATGATGTATTGTGCAATCTTTAGTCTTTTCTTGCCTTGCTCCAATCTCCAAGAATGGTGGATGGAATGATGGATGGGGGAATTAGGGTTGAAGAATGGAGGAGGAGCCTTGGGGCCTCCCCAATTTTGGAGGCTATGATTTTGTGTCTATTATGAATTAGGTTATGTGGTATATATAGGCTTGAAAAATATTTAAACATGGTAAAAAGTGTCCTCCAAGTTGGAAATTTCGTGTTCCATAGGTTAAGGAAAAGATTTGGCTTCACAAAGTAATAGTTTCTTTCCTTCCTTGAATTTTCGCCTAAGTTCAGCACTTTGGCAGCATTGCGTGACTTTGGTAGAATGACCATAATTTTCTCCACAAAGCTTTGATTGAGATGTTCAAGGTACCATCGCGAATATCTTTCGAAGATGAAAAGAATGGTATATAGCACGCCCTGATCAGATTTCAGAATTGCCAAAAACCCTTTTATTTAAAATGATCAAAAGTATTTTCTCATTTATTTCTTTTCTGTACGTCAGTACTCCCGTAGTTTAGTTAGTCAGTTAGCTTAAGTTTAACTTTTATCTCCCAAGTCCAATAATTAAAACTTAGCCCACATCCAATATTTAAGCGTGGCAATAACCAACCCCCTTTATCTAGAACGTCCTGTTTGTTAGGATTGGTATATCGAAAAAACATATTTCGAGCATGTTGTACGGATAGAATTGCATGTGTACAATAAAGTATACAATCCGCTTTGAACTAAGGCTATAAGAAGTAATTTTATCACATTGGTGTTTGCTTATTCATTCATACGATGTTTCTAAAAAAAATTAAATGTATAAGTAGCAAACAAGTCTAATTTTTATGTATAGTAAACTGGTCGTGAACTTCGTTCACAGAAGGTTACACAATCAGTTCTTTGTCGAAGAGAAATAGACACAACCTAGATATGCTTTGGCAACCTATCGTAAAAGGTTGCAGTGTCAGTCTGCATGTTCCTTGCTGGGTTTGGTGCCCCTTGCACAGTGGATCAATTGATTATGGGATCAATTGATTCACATGTTAAACACAAACAATTTCCCACAAGAACACACATAAATTCATGTAAAAGGAGTTAAAACCTAAAACATGATTTTTCTACGATTTAGAATTACCGAACTGATTCTCCAAAGAATCGACGATTGCTTGCGCCTTCTCCACATGATGTTCTTCATACTCAACCACCAAGCTTCTAATCTGTATCCCGAACTAAGAAAATGAACTTTGGGTGGGTAAAGCTTGTCAAAATCGAAAAGGATTTGATTAGAAAGAAGACAAAATATCAAATTTGTCAAAACCTGATTTTTCGTCCACTCCCAGAAGGGGGAGCACGAAAATTAAGAGTATTTAAACATTAAATCTTCTTTCTAATCTCCTTTTATATAGATTTATAATGGGTCAGATTAGTGATCCATGGAGGTTGGACTTGGACCAAACCTGTTGGTCTTTTACTAATTAAATTGAGCCCCAATTTAATACAAGTCCAACAGAATATTATTATTAGCCACTATAGTAAAATAATATTGACTGCCCGTCCAGTCCCAAATTACGAATAATCCGGGCTTTACCTCTTTAATTTATTATTTCTCGTGTTTAAGATCTGTTTTTCAGTATACCAATCCAAACAATCCATAACTTAGGAAATAAATGACACTAGTGTGGTACAACACTGAAGGATCTAACAGTTGAGATAAGTCTTTCTTGATATTTACTGAAAGACGAGGTCTCGTGATTGTTATTTCTGAATCTTTGTTGACATAATAACATTGAGCATACGATATTGATTATGACTACTTTGATTTATCAAATGGTGCATATTTTTCGCAATCCAAGAATCTTGATATCTTGGGTAGTGGTGTTCAATGTCTAGAGGTGCTAGTATTGTTATTGCAACGAATCGTGTGTTGTGTGAGTCCAGTTTGAAAAGTTCAGGTGTTCGAAAAAGTTTTTATTATTCAAAAACCCAGCCGGTTTGAATTTATTCTGGAATAATAAATAAAAATTTGAAGTAGAAAACTCTTAGAAAAACATATTAACTAATTAAAGTCAAATAACCGACTTATATTAATGAATGGATATTTGTTAATATAAAGAGTAAAAGTCAATTTTGGTCCTAAACAAATGACCAAGATAAGAATTTGGTCCAAAACATCCACTTTTTGAAAAACAGGTCCATAACAATGAAAATGTCGGCGGAGTAGTCCTTTTTTTACGATTCCGTCAAAAAACTAACGGTCAATGCTGACCGTTAGTTTTATGATGGAACCGTAAAAAAATGGACCACTCCGTCAAGGATTTCATGTTTTATGGACAATGTTTTGGACCAAATTCGTATTTCGGTCGTATGTTTAGGACCAAAATTGACATTTATTCAATAATAAATTAACAAGGTAAAGCCCGAATTACTTGTAATTTGGGATTGGACGGGCAGTTATTATTTTACTGTAGTAGCTGATAATAATACTCTGTTGAACTTTTATTAAATTGAGGCTCAATTTAATTAGTAAAAGACCAATAGGTTTGGCCCAAGTCCAACCTCCATGGATCCCTAATCTGACCATCATAACTCTATATAAAGGAGATTAGACAGAAGACAAATAAATTAATTCAATCATATTAATCGTTCATCTCTCTTAGATTCAACGATTTTTTAGTTCTCTCCAGAACTGAAATTCTTTCTTTTTTTCTAGTCAAGTCATTTTGATTCTGACAAGCTTTGCCCACCTAAAGGTCATTATCTGAGTTCGGGATACAGATTAGAAGGTTCGTAGTTGAGTACGAAGAACATCACATGGAGAAGGCGCAAGCAATCGGCGATTCTTTGGAAATCTGTTCGGTAATTCTAAACCGTAGAATATCATAAGTTAGGGTTTTAATTTCTTAAACATGATTTGTGTGTGTTCATGTATGCAATTGATAGTTTAGCATGTAATTAATTGATCGCTTAATCTGTCAAATAGATCTGTATGTATGATTTATTTGTTTATGCATGACTTTCGTTGTGCAAGGGGCACAAAACCAATCACTGTCCGCACAAACAACACACAAATAGCCCCTCCACCCTTGTGGGACTCGATCCTTACTTCCCTTTACAGATTAATACTCCCTCCGTCCCATAAAAATATATGCACTTTCCATTTTCGTTCATCCCACATAAATATATGCATTCAATTTTTGGAAAGTTATTATCTCTATACATCAACTTATTTATAACCTATACCACTATTAAGCACTACTAATAATGTGATCCCCACTATCCCGTAACACTACTTTAACTATCATTCTCCTCATCTCTCTTACTTTACTAATTTTGTCTTAATTCTCGTGTCATATCAATTGTCCATATTTTTATGGGGTGGAGGGAGTAGTATTGTGGGTTGAAGTTTTGAGAACGCTTGGATTGCAGGTCCAACGACTCACCGTAGGTAGATCATAGGAGGCGAACCCTGTACCAGCGTAGGATGTCTACTTGATCAAGTCTGCATATTTATCTTATATCCATATTTAGTGTAACAATAGTTGTGCACTTTGATGCATCTCTCGATGCGTGAGAAAACATATTAACCACCATACACTCTAAAATTGATAATACGGACCAACCAAAGAGAGATGGAGTACCGCAATCGGAAGTCGAGGACTTGAACAACGTCCAAAATGAGAACCAGAATCAACCTTACAAGGTACAACAACAAAAATAATAATTATCACTCTAGTCAGGTGAAATAATTATCCCCTCCGTCCTATAAGAATATGCACTCTTTCTTTTTTAGTCCGTCCCACAAGAATATGCACTTTCTAATTTTGGAAACTTTTTTTTATCTCTAATGAGGTAGCTCACATTACCCACTAACAATACTTTGATTAATTTTATTTTTCATCTCTCTCTTACTTTATGTAATGTTCGTTCGATTTCCAAGACAGCTCCTATCTTCTTCTATAATCTTTCGTACAGTTTACTATTTCAGCCAAATCTCCGCTCGCAACTTTAGATCTAGGCCCGTCTCGGCCCATCTGAGTAGCCTCCTTTTCTTCCTAATCTCATGACTAACCATCAGACCTTACCCCCTCCGACTAATTTGTCGCATCTCACCCCCTTCTCATCCCTCCACTCTATTCTACAACCACTATCTATGTGGGTCGAGGGAAGCGCGGCGGAGGTGCGGCGACGTTAGCAAAACAGAGGAGAGAGCTGAATCAAGGTAGTGAGAACTGCGTGTGGGTGTGTTTAGTTCCATGTTCCAGAAATTTTGTTCACTTCCCTGCGAGAGAGACGAAAAGGAGAGAAAATATATTGGTGGAGAGAGAATTATTCACAATGTGTGGAGTACTAATTAATCCTAGACAAAACCCCTTTTAAGCCTATCCTAGACTATATCCATGATAATTTTGTAATCGAACACGTTTGTACATTAAAACTCGTGCTCAGCTAAAAGTTTATACTCCCTCCGTCCCGGCTAAAATGACACATTGCTTAGCCGGCACGGGATTTTAGGAGTTATTGATTAAACTGTTTAATTGGAGAAAGAGAAGATAGGTGTAAGTATTAAAGTAGAGAGATAAAGAAAGATGTATATTTTAATAGGAGTGAGAAAAAATGGTTGAATGTATTAATTGGAGAGAGAAAGTTACCAAAAAAGGAAATGTGTCATCTTAGTTGGGACAAACTAAAAAGGAAAACGTGTCATCTTAAGCGGGACGGAGGGAGTACTATTAAGAATAAGTATTCTTCCTGTTGTTTCATCCTAATCTATCTTATTCTTCCTGTTGTTTCATCCTAATCTATCAAATGCCAATAATAATTATCTACAACCTTCTCTAACTTTGTCGGTGACAATGAATCAATCAATGAACCTATAAAACTTAATAACTTTTATAATAATTGTTTTTCATCTTAGTAGGACCATATTTATTTGCTACAAGATTTTTGGTTTTAATTGTTTTTCATCTTAGTAGGACCGTATTTATTTGCTATAAGATTTTTGGTTTGATCAATAATTTCAATCGGTCTAACTAATTAAATCGTGAACAGATAGCTTTACCGGTTTACTTGTCGGTTCGGATTTTAAAAAACTCAAAAGCGCTCTCATGCATATGAGTTCGAAAATTATTCTCTTGTTTATTTATCTTTTTTTTCTAGAGTGAACTGCATGAAATTAAAGGTCTTTAACTTTTACACTTATAATACCAGTGACCCCTAACAAAAAAAATAGCACCAGAGGAGCCTAACGTTAAATTTAATCACGAATCATATTTTTTTGGACCAAAATACCCTCAGGCCCTAAAAGGGCATTTTTGTCACTCCATTATATTGCTGACATGTGATTTCTGCCACATTTATGTCAGCACCTTCTTATATAATTTTCTAATAAGTTTTTGTACTTCATACGTAATTAAAATTTTATCATTATTTACACTTTCTAATTTTTTTATAATATATATATATTTATCATTATTTGCATTAATATGAACATTAATTAATACTCCCTCCGTCCATGAATAAAAGTCTCATTTCATTCCGACACGGGTTTTAAGAAATGTTAAGAAAAGTGGGTGGAAGAAAGTTGGTGGAATATGAGTCCCACTTGTATATATTAGTTTTAAATGATATGTGAGGGGAATGAGTTGGTGGAATGTGGGGTCTCTTTACCATTTATAGTGATAATGACCCCTATTCGCGGGACAGAGAGAGTATAAATATGAACATATTTATAAAACTCATTTTCTTGTATATTTTTCGTGTTTTTATTTCCCGTAATTTATTTTATTTACATTGATTTATGGATCAATTTTATTTATTATGAAAATATCCTAATTTTGCCGTATTAATTTATAAATTAATATTGTCTTATTTCAAATACTATTGTTAATAAAAAAATCTTGAAGGATTAAATAGCTAATATCACATGCTTGAATTTTTTCAAAATATTACTCATGTTTCAATTTTATCATGAATGACAAGAAACTATGCAAATTTATATCTAAAGATTGAATATTCATATGATGTTAAAAATTTCAGTTTGAGCTAAATTAAAATTACATCAATAAAATATCAATCATAAAAATCATCTTAAAGTTAGGCTTAGAGTAACAAATTAGTTCGATGAAATCATCTTAAAGTTAGGCTTAGAGTAACAAATTAGTTTGATGATATATAATGAAATAATATTTTAAATGTCAATATTTTCAATAAATAATTATTGTATCATTTAATTAAAGGTGAAATATTTTTTATTCTGTGTATTATTGATTCGGATTTTATTGCACAAATAACTTCACTTTTCCATATTTTTGTTTCTCAATGAATACATGATATAAGTAATATATTGTTACACTAACTAGAAATAGAGGGACATAAGAATTTTTTTGGTACAAATATTGACAAAACTTTAATCACGTATGAAATACTAGAACTTATGAAAAAATCACTTAAGAAGCTGCTGACAGAAATATAACATAATTCATATGTCAGCAAATTTAGGAATTGCCAAAAATACCCTTCAAGCTATATAAACATTTTCAGTTAAAAAGTGGCTAAAAAATATGAATCGTAATTATATTCATCGTTAGGCACTTTTGGTATTATTTTTTTTATTAAATGTACTGATGTTACAAGTATAAAAGCTAGGAACCTTTCATGCGATTCACCCTTTTTTTTCTATCATTCTGGTCAAATAAACCACTATTTATTTTAAATTCCAGCACATAAATTCATAATAAATCCGATCAGCAGTTTCCTTTTTGTCGCCTCTCAACGACCAAACCGCATTCAGAAAAATTACCAGGGACGTATTTTTTCTAATTTAATACTTTTTAATGTACTGATTGGAGTATTATATATACACACAAGAGAAGAACACCTTGTGTTCGATTGTGAGTGGTTAGGCTTACGCATGGTTAAAAAGTTTGAAAAAAATCAGCAAAAGGCATCTGATTCATATGCCTCAATTTTGATTTCTAATTTCCTTTTCTCTTCTCTTTTCTATTGATGCTGCCCATTTATAAGATCCCAGAAAGCTTCAGTCCTCATTCATTGAGATGGTTTGAAGGGTTCCCTGATTTCTCGAACCTAATTTGTTTGAGATAGAAAAACGGAATGGCGTCCATAACGGAAGAAATGATCAAGGAATTTCAAGCCCAGATTGAACAAAGTCAACCTTTTTCTACTCCTCAGCATTTCACATTTTTTATTTTAATTATTATTATTATTATTATTATTATTATTATTATTATTATTTTTGGCTTTAATCTCTTCATTGCAGTCGATGAACCGCTGAAGAAATCATTCCTGGTTCGTAATTTTGTTGATCCATTTTAGATTTTATCAGTCTAGTGTTGACTTTGAAGTTCTCAACATCTGTTTTTTCAGTTCTTTCATGGTTTTGTATTATACTGGGAAATATGTTGTAAATTTGTTTACTGTTCATCGAAATTGGAATGGTCAATGTCAAAATCTGAGTGCAGCATAGAAAAAGAGCCTTAGGTTGTTTGATCTTTTTGGGTACTTTGTCTGAATTGCCTGTGTCGGTTACTCAGTTTATGTGTGAAAGACTAGAGTTTGCATAAAGTGATCATCATTCATCAATATTTTTTCTCAAGTTTGGATATTTTTTACCATTTGCTAGTATTTTTTTGGTTGTTTGTATCAGCTTGAGTTTCACTTGAAGTTTTGAATGTATTTTGAGTGTATTTGTTCTCCCCACAAGACGATTTCTATTTGCGTTGTTTACAAATTTGCTCGTGATTGGTAATATGCAGAATATACATAATGGTTACGAGAGGGAGACCTTGGTGAGGTTTATTACAGCAAGGGAGGGGAGTGTCTCAGATGCATATAATATGGTTTGCTGCGATACCTTTTTTTCCTTTTTACGGGACTTGATTATCGTATTCAGTGTTACCCTAAAACTCTTGATGTTTTTCAGCTTATTGAATGTTTGAACTGGAGGATACAAAATGGTATTGATGACATACTGGCGGTGAGTTGTTGGGATCGTTCTGCAGTTTATGTGTTCAATCTATTTCGCTTGCTCTATTATTCATTTAATCTTGTATTCGGCCGGTATTCAATACTGATATTCCTTTTGTGTTTTTATGCAAACTACTTGGATGTATAAGGAAAAATAAAAGATTGAAAGTGTTCGTTATAGCCACTAAAGTTCTACTGCATTAGTGTACTCTACAGAGTATACATTACTGGTGGATTCAAGAGATTTTGTTTGTGGCTTTGATTTCTTGTAGTACAAGTGTTTCGTTAACTACTCTGTATTATATCACTCAAAGACAATGCTTCCTGTGCCCCTTGTTGACTACTGAACTGAAATCGTGTAAGGAATTTTGGTAGCGTAGAATTGTCAAAGTTGGAAGCTGTATAAAACCTTCCAATGCTTTTTTTTTTTTTTAAATGTCATGGAAATGAGACGAACCTTTTTTCAGCATGTGGATGGCGGCTTGTTTGTTTTACTAATGATGTAACTGTGTTTCTTTGTAGAAACCAATTAACCCTAGTGATGTCTATAGAGCAATACGGGATACTCAGCTTGTGGGCGTATGTGGACACACTAAAGAGGTACAGATAAGTGTCTTCTTTATCAAGACAGTAAATTCTAAAGTTATTTTTGAATAATGGATTCATGTTTTACCTTGAATCTTTTAGGGTCTTCCTGTCATTTCTATTGGCGTTGGGCTCAGTACATACGACAAAGCATCTGTAAGATGTCCATGCTTTACTCCCTTGCCTCATTCTCGATTTCAGGAATAATGTACAAAATGTATATATTGCAAGATTGTGTGTTGAAAGTGCATGTGTAGTGAAATTTATTTTTATTTATGTTTTCTTTTCCTTATGTACTCCTTTCCGATTGATTTTCCTGTTTTAGATTCACTACTATGTTCAATCACATATCCAGATGAATGAATACAGAGATCGCGTGGAATTAGTAAGCACCGGCATCCAATATTCAAATTTCTACTGCTTGTATATTTGTAATGGTATCTTTTAGACAGCTTACACTATGCTTTTGCAAATAGCCTTCTGCTTCCAAACAATATGGACGGTATATTGGAACATGCGTAAAAGTTCTGGACATGACTGGTCTAAGGTTTTCTGCTCTGAATCAAATGAAGGTGACATGGATTTTGTTTGATCAATTACAAGCTGATTTTTTATCTGCATAGAAGTTTTCATTGTATAATACTACTAGTAATCTCCTTCTCTAATTGGTAACCTTCTGGGAAATAATTTGATATTGTTAGTTCTTTCATTCTTTGAAGCCTTTCTTAAATAATGTAAAAAGACTACTAATTTCTTGCATAATTGGCTCAACCAGAATTAAAGAAAACTGATATAAGGCACATGGAAGATAAATGAGCATTTGTGAGAAAGTGACGTCTCAGTTGTACTTCTATCGATAACGGAATTCCTATATTTCCTTCTTTTTCCAACCCGACATCAATTGTAGCACCAGAAAAGTTTGACAATCAGTTTGCTGCTTAGTGATGAAATGAGTGGAACCATTTGCCAGTCTTCATGCATAAATTGCATCAGAAATCAATACACCTCTTTTTTCTGCAGTTGTTGTCTGCAATATCCACGATTGATGACTTGAACTATCCTGAGAAGACGGAGACTTATTACATAGCCAATGCCCCATACATATTTTCATCATGTTGGAAGGTCTGAACATTCTGCAACGATGCACTTCATATGTTTTCATCTCAACATTCGGATAATACCATAATCCCCTTTCATTTGCAGGTTGTCAGACCCCTTTTGCGAGAGAGAACGAGAAACAAAGTTCAAGTTCTTTCTGGTTGTGGAGAAGATGAACTATTGAAGGTTGGCACTATTCCGGTTCATGCTCTCTTGCAAGTCGAGCTCATCTAGAAAAAACATTTTATTTGCTCTGATGTGATGCCTCATTCTGCAGATTATGGATTATGAATCCCTTCCGCACTTCTGCAGAAAAGAAGGCTCTGGATGTCGGAATTCTAGAAATGGAATGGTTAGCAATTGCTATAGCTTGGACCATCCCTTCCATCAGCGGCTCTACAACTACGTTAAGGAGCAAGCTGCATTGGTGGAGTCGGCTGCTCTGATCAAACATGGTTCAGTTCATGTAGATTATCCCGAGCCTGATCCAGAAGATATAAAAGTTGCACAAACCATAAAATCCGAGTTCCAAAAGCTTGAGAACCGAAAAGGGAGCTGTGACTCATCGCACAAGCTTGAGAAAAGTGGGCACTGAAGGAAGCCGGGGGACGTCACTTCAAAGTTTGAAAACATACTGTAAGTTGCCCGAGCTGCCAGAGCAGCATGACTCGTATATTATTACAAAGCATTCTACGAAGCTCTAGGGACAGAGCAGTAGGAGCCGTTGAGGACGAGGTCCATCCTTTTATCAATGAAATCGTACGACTTGAAATTAAATATATGTGGTATTACAAAAGTATTCTGCTATTGTTCTTCTTGTATATTTTTGTTATGTAAGGCTTATAAAGAGAAATGTGTAGCAGACTTTGATCGTCGGTGTTATTGTGTGGACTGAGAAGTTTTTGAGATTGATTTTTTCTTTGTAGTATATATCAAAATGGTGCTGTTACGGACTTTGTTTCTCTAATTGACGTGAAAAATGAAAATTTTACATCTCAATTTTTTGGTTGATAACAAATTTTACTAGTGAGTACTTATTAGTCTGCCGATTTCCCACCCTCCACGAAGTCGTTCCAATTAATGCAACTTAATTGTTTCCATTTCCTTTTAATATTGTAAGCTTATTTCAACATTTATTTTCAAACCGAGGCAGCCACTTTCTGTTTTATTTTATTAGCCAACATTATTAATATTGCAAGAATAGTGATACTTGAATGAAAATGAATATTTCATTGGATAAAGAATTGGCATTGCAATATGTGTGTGACAAATAAAAAAAGGCAGTGATCTGAGTGGACAGTTGAGCACAAAAAGCTTGTTGTCTAACAGCCTTTCTTCTTCCTCAGAAAAAACAGACAATTCTTTGGTCTAATACAGTTTGATATAAATATATATATATACACACATACATATATAGATAACAACAAGAGCATGTTCAAGGCAACGAAATGGAAACCGAAATCCAAGAAATGTCCATCTCCTCCTCCCCTCCAACAATGTCAATGCACAACACCACCTCAGAAATCGACATCGAGGACGACCGGAGGCACGACCGGCCCCTCCCCATTTTTCTCAAGGCCAGTACACATTTCATTATCCCATTCCCTGCGTTCATTGATTAATAGTAGTTATTTGTTTTTTTTTTTGGGTGGTGCAGTTTGCTGATGTGGAGTTTAAGGTAAGAGTTGGGAATGCTTTAAAGATGGAGCATGATGATAAGTACAAGCAGATATTGAGAGGTATAACGGGAAGCGTTGGCCCCGGAGAGATCTTAGCTCTCATGGGCCCTTCCGGCAGTGGGAAAACCACCTTGTTGAAGATAATCGGAGGCCGATTGCACGAACATGTCACTGGAGTTGTCACCTACAACGATTTCTCATACACTCCAGCTCTCAAGAGAAGGTAGTAGTATTAATTCAGCACACACATATATATATATGTAGTACTCCCTATGTCCGCGAATTGGAGTCCCGTTTTTCAATTTCGGTCCGTCCATGAATAGGGTTCACTTCTACTATAAATGATATATATGTCTCACATTCCACTAACTCACATTTCTTTTAAAACTAATATACTCCCTCCGTCCCCCATTAAGAGTCACATTTTTCCATTTCGATCCGTCACCAATTAAGAGTCACACTTCATTTTTACCATAAATAGTAAGTAGGTCTCACATTCCACTAACTCAATTCACTCACATTTTATTATAAAACCAATATAAAAAAATGGGTCCCACATTCCACTAACTTTTTCAACCAACTTTTCTTTACATTTCTTAAAACCCGTGTCCGGTCAAAGAGTGACTCCTAATAGGGGACGGAGGGAGTATATAAGTTAGACTCATGTTCCACTAACTTTTTATCACCCACTTTTCTTAACATTTTTTTAAAGCCCGTGCCGAAAGAAATGGGACTCTTATTCGCGGACGGAGGGTGTAGTAGGGTAGTGATAATCTGCAAACTGCATATTTCCTACAAACATCAAACTAGATTTCAAGATTTGAAGATTTGATGTCAACATATGGCAAATAACATCAACAGAAAATGTCAACACAAAATTAATCAGTTGGCAATGTTGACGTTGCGTTGACATTTTCCGTTGACCTTATTGTCATATGTTGACATTAAATCGTGAAATCCGACAATCCAGCTCATAGTTTGAAGTTTGTACAATATATAAAGTATGCATTTAATTACATCCATGCAGTAGTATATGTTAAAGTGTGTTGTTGCATGCTGTTTACTATTTGCAGGATTGGGTTTGTGACACAAGACGATGTGCTATTCCCACAACTGAGCGTGGAAGAGACGTTGGTTTTTGCAGCATTGTTGAGACTTCCAAGCAAGATGAGCCGACGACAGAAATACGAGAGAGTGGAGCAGATTGTGAAGGAATTAGGGCTGGAGAGGTGCCGGCATACAAGAATAGGCGGCGGATTCATCAAAGGCATATCGGGAGGAGAAAGGAAACGGACCAGCATCGGACACGAAATCCTGGTGGATCCTTCGCTGCTGTTGCTGGATGAACCAACTTCAGGGCTCGACTCTACGTCCGCCAATAGGCTGCTGCAGATTCTTCAAGGCCTCGCAAAGGCTGGCAGGACTATTATCACAACCATCCATCAGCCATCCAGTCGAATGTTTCACATGTTCGACAAAGTTCTGCTGCTCTCCGAAGGCCATCCCGTCTACTATGGGAAGGCGCGCCACTCCATTCAATACTTTTCATGCTTGAGCTTTGTTCCTGAGATCGCCATGAACCCTGCCGAGTTTCTGCTAGATCTAGCAACCGGACAACTCAACGACATCACTGTTCCTGACCACCTCTTTGCATCACGAGACACTCCTAACTTTGAAAAACTGGTCATCAAAGTGAGCATACATATATATATTTGAATTGGTTTGATTTGAGATTTGATATTGGTGGTGGGCTTGTAACAGTATCTGCAGCACAAGTACAAAGCGGAGGTGGAGCCGAAAGAGAAGGAGGAGAATCATCAGATGCCAAAGGCGCCCGAGGGGCTCCAGCTAGCCATCCAAGTTAAGAAAGAGTGGACACTGTCTTGGTTTGAGCAGTTCGGGATCGTGTTCAGGCGGACATTCAAGGAGCGATGGAGGGATTACTTCGATCTGATCCGTCTAATTCAGGCGTTCGGTGTAGCCATTCTGTTAGGCCTGCTATGGTGGAAATCAAGCGCTGAAACAGAGGCCAAGCTCAGAGATCAGGTAGGTGTAGCTAGTAGTAGTAAATAGTACTCCCTTTGTCCCATTTAAACGTTTTCCTTTCTGGGTAATAAATTGTACGTAGTAATAATGAAATAGTCAGGATATGATGTTAATGGGTGAATGCAGATTGGTTTGTTGTTCTACATATGCATATTCTGGACATCGTCGTCCATATTTGGAGCGGTGTACGTGTTCCCGTTCGAGAAGATGTTCTTGGTGAAAGAGAGGAAGGCGGATATGTACAGGCTAAGCGTGTACTACGCGTGCAGCACCATATGCGATATGTTGGCACATTTGCTTTATCCTACATTCTTCATGAGCATTCTCTACTTCATGGCTGGATTCAAGCGAACCGCCGAATGCTTCTTCCTCACCTTATCCGCCATTCTTTTGATCGTCATCACTAGCCAAGTAACTATCTATCTATCCCATCTAGGGTAGTGATAAAATGAAAACTCTAAATATTGTATAAATTCCAAACTCTGATCTGGATCGTTAGAAAATGTCGACAATTTACAAAATAACATTTAAAAAAATGCCAACACGGCATCAACCGTTGACATTGTGTTGGCATTTTTTGTTGCTATTATTTTGTCATCAGTTAAAATTTTCTAACGGTTCAGATCATAGATTAGAGTTTGTACAATATTTAGTGTTTGCGTTTGATTACATCCCATGCCATTAATAAGTAAGTACTACTAAGTAATAAGTACTCTCTATATCAGGGAGCAGGGGAGCTGGCCGGAGCAGCGGTGATGAGCATCAAACGCGCGGGCATGATAGCCTCGATGATACTGATGCTCTTCCTTCTAACGGGCGGATACTACGTTCAGCACATTCCCAAGTTTATGCAATGGCTCAAGTACTTGTCCTTCATGTACTACGGCTTCAGGCTGTTGATGAAGGTGCACTACACCGGAGATGAGCTCTACGACTGCGGGACCAACGCAGGCTGTCGGAGGCTGCAGACCTCCCCCACCTTCGATACTGTCGATCTAAGCGGAGGGATGACCGAAGTGTGGGTTTTGCTGGCAATGGCGGTGGCTTTCCGCTTGTCTGCTTATATATGTCTCCGAAGAAAGATTAGTTCATACCATATGTAGACCGAAGGATTTCTCTTCTAATTAATCAACTCTTGTCACCAGCATTCCATATCAATGCTGCACATTTTTTTCTTACATCAAACTGATTTGTTTGAAATAATGGGAGCTTACCACGATTAATATCAGTAGCCTGCATTTTAATTGTTAATTTGTTTTTATTGTTAACTCTCTTACCTATGTAAATTTTTAGAAAGATGATAGAGTAGACGATGACAAGGATTTCACAATAAAAGAATTCTTCTGAACATAGCTAGTTAGAAAGAATCATAAGATAGATTCAGATGACAAGGATTCCGTCCAAAATGTCAAATACAAAATTTTGATTGGGAAAATGAGAGAAATAGAAAATTAGATAAAAGAGGTGTAAATGGTATCAAATCTCAAAATATCAATATTGTAAATAAAAAAAAAAAAATTGTGAGTTTTGCTTCTAAAGTAGCACTTTCATCATTATATATATATTGATATCAAAGTAAAGAAATTGATTTAGGCTAGAAACGTTGTTTCATTAATTAAGTAAGATATGATACAAACTAAGTATGCAACCACACCTTTTGTAATGCTAGAGAAATAACTACCAAATAACTACATTTCCTAATAAATAGGAATGGCCACATAAATGGAGTATTCTATGAGCTGCACCAAGATGTTGTTTGGTTGGATTATGCATATATCTCGACACTACACTTAGAGGATAAGCAATGCCAGGCCTTGTATGAGTATGGTAGTTAAGTCCTCCAACTAGACTCATGTATATTGTACCATCAGCATGTTCAGTGCCATCAACACACTGGAACTTCTCGTGAACATTCATCGGTGTTGCTGCAATTTCAACAGATCAATAGTATACTTTTCTTGACACACAAAGGTTCTATCCTTGGTTTGCTTCAGCTCAAGTCCATGAAAAATACTTAACAGACATGTCATCTCATTCTCATTCATCGTATTAGACTTGAACTCATCAGCCAATGATTGAGATGAACACATATAAATCATATCATCTACATATAGAAAAACAACAAGTAAATCTCGGTTACCTTGCTTCTTGATGCACTTTTTATTAGCATTAAATAAACCTGCAAATATACAGAGTATATATAGTATAGCTAAAGGTTAGTATCGGATATCGAACACGGGGAATAAAGTCACACACTGGCTACCTTCTACTAAAGCTTCGTTCACTATTTGGAAAACCGGGAATTTTGGAGATTTTGTAAACTAAAAACAATTTGTAAGCAATAAAACAACTAATTGCAAATAATTAAAGAGGTAAAAGTATGAGAGATAAAAGAATTCCAGGGATGTGCGTTCACAGTTCTGGTTATACAAGTTCCAACTACAATACCCTAGCACAGTTTATACTTCGAAAGACGAGTCACATAAATTATGCCCATGCAGTACAAGCGTAGATTACTAACACTAGGGTTATCAATCCTAGATTCGTAACTCCAAAAATCTCCTAAGACCCTTGGAAAGTCTTCACTCTCAATTAACAGTGTCGTTTTAAAGGAAGCTAATTGTAGTGTCTACTAAGTGGATCTAACTCGCCAACCTCCTCTCACGATTATGTAGCAAGTTGATAAGTCTCGTTTCATGCATTGGTTTTTGGTTAAAAGCATTTGGGGCGCTAATCTGTGTTTATGAGTTCAGGTGCGTAGTAAAGCTGCCGGACCTAGGAGTTGTTGTTACCTGACCTGGCAGATGCAAAAGAGATGCAATTGAAGTAAGAATCAGAAGTCGTTGTTCGGACCTTGGAGAATTAAAAGTTGGCTACAGGAGCAGAATGGAGCAAGAGCAGATTATTTTAGAGAGTCTTATTCAAGGGTAAAAGCGTTTAATTACCAGAAGGATACCCTAGGGATCAGAGCCTCACATATATAAAGAGCTCAACCTTGAAGAACAAGAGAGCCACTTCTACACGCACTCTTAGCTTAAGCTCTCATTCCATTCCTTAGTTCCACACTTCAAATTTCTCATTTTCACTTGCTGCGCACTTGGAGATGGAGGATTCTGGCCACCGTGGTTCTCATCGTCGTTTTGCTGCTGTGTAACACCGCCTTGTGAAGGCAAAGAAACAATATTTACTTGCTTTTGTTTAGTTTGTTTTCGTTTCAAGTTCTTGTTGGTTTTTAAGTTTCATAACTCTAGTTCTTGCTTTGATCTACTGGATTCGAACCTATTTCTCTTTATTATGGAAGTTTATGTTGGTTTCTGTTGGATATCGTTTAGTTGATGTATATTTCTTGCTTTTTACTTTCGCTCTTGTTTGTGTTGGATGTTTGGAGAGGAGATCTGTTGGTTTGTTGATGGAGGTTGGGGATTTGCGTATGGAGATGTCTGGATTTGTTATATCGTGGTGTATTTGAGTTAGAGTTTCACGTATTTGGTGTTTGCTGTTTACGTTGTGCATGATTATGGCTATTTACTTTCTGTTTCTGCATCCTTTAGGTCCAGTAGCGTAGATCTGTTAGTTTAGGATTTAATTTTTCGTTTTAAGTTTAGATCTGAAGTTGCTCTGTTTTCATGGTGTTTAATACTCTGTTTTATCTGCTATTCTCGTTTGATTCTCGAAGAAGATGAAGTTGTTGGTAGTTAGAACCAGATCTGCTTTTGTCAGTACTTTCTGCACATGTACTTTGCTTTTTTTGCATGTCCCCCAGACCCTGTCAGTACTATCTGCATTGTCTTTTTACTTTTCTGCATGCTTTTCCAGACCCTGGTAGTTTAAGGAAACTTGTCCCCACTTTTCGCTTTATACTTGTCTGTCCAAATTAGGAAAGTCCGTCTAGTTAAGTTAACTCCAGTTGTCTTAGAACTTTAAAATATCTCAGCTTCTCTAAGTCATGCATGTTCCGTACGTTCTCATTTCTTAGACCCAGTAGGTAGAGTAAAGTTTTTCCTATCTCTTAGACCCAGTAGTTTTAAGTTCTCGACCCATAAAATTGTGTGGCAGCAGCCAAACCCTTTTACCAAAAAATCCTCAAATGCAGTTTCATTAGGTGGGGAAATAGGAAGGTGGTTTGGCCAACCAACTCGGAAGGAGAGGAGGAAGAAACCCTGCTAACCGAAAGGGTGGATTTGGAGGAAGAACCGATAGAGTGAGGCAGTTACACAAGGCAAGAAGATCTCGACAGACTTAGTCAAATATTCATCATATTTTGATTTCTGTTATCTCTTTTTCAAATCCTAATTATCTAGAAATATGGACTCCTTTATCAGTTTAGTTATCTTGGGAGAATAGTAGTGTTGGGTGAATTATTTCGTTGGCCTCCTGCGTGAGGATTCTCATTCCCGTTTCTATTTCGTTTCCTCATCAATCAATAAAGTCGATGAAGATCGGGTTTTTTGCACGTGTGTCGTGTGCACGTGTCCCTCCTTTCAACAAGATTTATAATTTTTCCACTAAGGCAACAAATATTACTAAGTATAAGCGGCAAGAGCGGGGTCGAACCACAGGGACTATAGACCTACTCGAGATCGATTCCATGACACAAGCGGAAAAGGGTCGGCTGCTGCCACGCATTCATTGAGTGGGTTAAAACTCTAATTTACTTGACCTGGCGGAACTAAACCGGACTCTATTTGCCCGACCTAGGAGACGGGAGAAGTACGGAAGGAAAATAAAACACGAAAATATTTTTCATCAATTTAATAAAACATGAAAGCAACTAAAGAAAACAATTGAAACTTACTAACCAAGCTAAAGGCTTTCCTAAAATAGGCAGACAAAGTGTAAAAGTAAAGTGGGGACCATTTTTCTCAAACTAGTTGGGCTGACAGAAAAGCTGGAAAACCGAAAAGCAAAAGCAAAAAGCAGATCTGATTCTCTAACTAACTCCTACTTCATCTTCTCCAAACAACCAAGTAAAAAACAGAGCATAGAACAGAGCTTCAACACCATTGACGAAATAAAACAGAGCATGCTTCAAAACGAGACGTAAACACGAAATTCAAGCTAGAACTACCAGATCTACGCTACTAGGTCAAGCAGAAAACGAAATGAACACAGATTACCTTGCATGCATCACCTAAACTATCGGATCTCAGAAATCGAGCACGTGAACAACTAAATCTCAACCTCTAAACTACTGGAAATCATGTAAACAACATGGATCTAAACATCTAAGCTACCAATTGCAAAAAGCAACCAAGAAACATAAGTAAAAACATCATCAACATGAAAATAAACACCAAAGCTTCATAAAACTGGAAATGAGTCGAGATCCAACGGTGAAGTCGTCAATTCCTCCGATGAAACCATTGAACTAAGCTAAGAAAGCAACAAACTATCTAACTAAACTAAGAGAGCGGTGGCGTTAAGCGCCTATGAGAGCTTCCTACCTAAACTACGATAGCGTTAAGCGCTCCTCTTCATTGTGGAAAGCTTCTATTTATAGAGTGGCTTTAACTTCAACCCTAAGGCAACTTCTTGTCGGTATTTGACCATTTTACCCTTGCAATAATTGAGGATCTTCATGTCAGCACGCCATTCTGTCTCCTTGACCAGGTAGATGACTTTTGCTGCGCTTCACCTCCATTACGCCATTATGTCTCCTTGACCAGGTAGATGACTTTTTCTGCGCTTCAGCTCCATTCTGCCATTCTGTCTCCTTGACCAGGTAGATGACTTTTTCTGCGCTTTTGCTCCATTTCTACTCCTGTCGTCAACTTCCTGATTCTCCTAGGTCCGAGCGACGACTTCTGGTATTTTACTTCAAAATCAGCTATTTTGCATCTGCCAGGTCAATTTACACAAACTCCTGGTCCAACAGATTTCTGCACACTTAAGCTCAAAATTTGTGCATTATCTCCCCCAAAAGCATATAATTTTAATCCAAAACCAATGCATGAAACGAGCCTTATCAAACTGCTCACACTTAAACCATACTTGTCCTCAAGTATGAAAGACAAGATAAAAGAAATAAGGCAAGTTTCAATGCATGGTTTTCACTTGACCGACTTTAAAGAAATGAAACAAACACTAGACCTAGACTCTAAAGGACTTAGACAAAGAAAACAGACACAAACACACATTCTAAAACACATTGACACATTAATGCATAAACTGGTTTATTTTCTAGCAGCCATCCCCACAAGATTAAGGTCAATCCAAGAACCTACAGTCTCCGAATCTTTCCCTTCCCTTCTTCTATCTAATCGGCCTGTCAGTTTGTCAAGATAGCCTCTAACTTTAGTAATTGTTGGATTTGCTCGATCACTCATTCCACACCAGGGATGTTAGGATCGTTCGCTCTTATATTGCCATACCACTGATGCCTCGGGTCAGAGAGTTCCCCTGTCTTTACTCTTATTATAATTTTTTTCTCCCCTTCCTTCCTGGACTTTGTCCAGCTTATACCTCCCTGGACTTCGTCCAGCTTATACCTCCACGGTTTTTTTTTTTTTTTTTTCCAGACTTTCTGGACTTTGTCCAACTTATTCCTCCTTTTTAGACCATGGACTTCGTCCAGCTTATACCTCCAGTACCCTTTCCCTAGGCCCAACAGGTTACTTCTATCACCAAAACTTTTCTCCTTCTAAGTTCTCTTCCTAAGCATCACGTGGCAGCCCTCTCATTTTGTGTTAGTATGAAGTATTTAAGGCTTATAACTCACTTTTATGGAGGGCTTCAACTAGATCATTCGAGGCATATTCTATCGTCCTTACTTCATCCAAACCGATTTTGATTTATTAAGGAAAAGGGCATCAAAGTTGACATGCATTCTCTCTTCAATTACTCTCACTAAGGGGCATTTGCTTTCTATTTACCAGTTATGCACAAACACAAAATTTCCTACTAAACGACACACTACTAGCTACTAGACCTAGCAAACAGACGCACATGCTTGACACTGACTTGCACTAACTCCCTCCCCCCTCCCACTTCACCATGCTTGTCCCCAAGCAATTCTGGTGAAGTGGAAAACATGGCTAAGTTAGTGCGACAATCACAGACTCACAAAACATATATTTACAAAAACAAACTTCTCACACTTAGACCGAGCATCGGGCTAAGTGGGAGGAGATAAACAAACTAACAGATACCAAAGCATGTCGTATTAACATAAACTTCTCACACTTAGACCAATGATTGGGCTAAGTGGGAGAAGCACACAAAACACATATACACAGACGCGACAGGCATGCTTAAAACAGAGAAAACATGCAAACATAGATACTTGACAAAAAAAAAAAAAATCAAAAACTGAAATGTAAAATTACTTGGTCACTGGGAGGTGGGGTCACTTCTTTTCTTAGCTCCTTTTGGAGTCAGCCTTCCTGGGGGTGCTGGTGGTGCTTGCCTAACTACTGGGCAGAATCCTCTGTTTCCCCTGTTTATGCCTTGCCATTCTGCTGGGTCAGGTAGTCGCCTTCCTTATTTCTTAAATTGGGAGCTTCATCATTGGAATTCCTTGTCGGTCCCTTGTACTCTTTACCTGGCCCACGAAACTAAAACTTGAAATTCTTAAGCAAACTGGTCAAGTGGATGTAAGATCCAAAAGAATTTTTTTTATTTATAAACTTCTTCCCCAAATTTACTTAGAATTTCGAAAATCTTTTTGGGATTAAATTTTTTTCTTTGTTTGGATTTTAATAAGGACATTTCAGAAAAACATATTCACACTATGTACAACTTTTGCTCAAGTATTCTAGGGAGTATACTGGTTCAGTCCAAAAATTTTCAAATTCCTTCCTATCTACCTGACCCAGTAGATTCCCGAAGAGTACTTAGCAAACTGACCAGTTAGGCAATAATAGGGTGCATGCGTAGTGGAATCGTAGTGGATTCCACTACGCATAGCTCCGAATTATCCCTAAAAACTCGTTTTTTTCTTTTTTTTATTTTATTTTATTTTATTTTTTTAGAGAACATAAAATATTTTTGAAATTTTCTGATTTTTAAAATGTTTTTGGATTTTCTTAGAAAAGTATTCACAAGAATCAAAACTCGGCTAAAAGTATCCAAGGACTATATAAATGCAACCAATAAACATAAAAGTGAAAGAATGAAGAAACTCCCTGGCCCCATAGGCATTGTTTCAGCCACATGTAACTGGAGAGCTTTCCTTCTTCACTTCAGCCTTGGTTTTTTTTCAACCTTGGAAACACCTTGGATAAGAAGTCATGCCTTGACAAAAGAAAACGATCAAAAACAGAAAATTGAAGAAAGTCGAAAGCTATTTACAGTGCCATAGAAACAAAATCAAGTAGATAACACCACAGTCCCCGGCAACGGCGCCATTTGAGGGTCGGGTTTTTTGCACGTGTGTCGTGTGCACGTGTCCCTCCTTTCAACAAGATTTATAATTTCCCCACTAATGCAACAAATATTACTAAGTATAAGCGGCAAGAGCGGGGTCGAACCACAGGGACTATGGACCTACTCGAGATCGATACCATGACACAAGCGGAAAAGGGTCGGCTGCTGCCACGCATTCATTGAGTGGGTTAAAACTCTAATTTACTTGACCTGGCGGAATTAAACCGGACTCTATTTGCCTGACCTAGGAGACGGGAGAAGTACGGAAGGAAAATAAAACACGAAAATATTTTTCATCAATTTAATAAAACATGAAAGCAACTAAAGAAAACAATTGAAACTTACTAACCAAGCTAAAGGCTTTCCTAAAATAGGCAGGCAAAGTGTAAAAGTAAAGTGGGGACCATTTTTCTCAAACTAGTTGGGCTGACAGAAAAGCTGGAAAACCAAAAAGCAAAAGCAAAAGCAAAAAGCAGATCTGATTCTCTAACTAACTCCTACTTCATCTTCTCCAAACAACCAAGTAAAAACAGAGCATAGAACAGAGCTTCAACACCATTGACGAAATAAAACAGAGCATGCTTCAAAACGAGACGTAAACACGAAATTCAAGCTAGAACTACCAGATCTACGCTACTGGGTCAAGCAGAAAACGAAATGAACACAGATTACCTTGCATGCATCACCTAAACTATCGGATCTCAGAAATCGAGCACGTGAACAACTAAATCTCAACCTCTAAACTACTGGAAATCATGTAAACAACATGGATCTAAACATCTGAGCTACCAATTGCAAAAAGCATCCAAGAAACATAAGTAAAAACATCATCAACATGAATATAAACACCAAAGCTTCATAAAACTGGAAATGAGTCGAGATCCAACGGTGAAGTCGTCAATTCCTCCGATGAAACCATTGAACTAAGCTAAGAAAGCAACAAACTATCTAACTAAACTAAGAGAGCGGTGGCGTTAAGCGCCTATGAGAGCTTCCTACCTAAACTACGATAGCGTTAAGCGCTCCTCTTCATTGTGGAAAGCTTCTATTTATAGAGTGGCTTTAACTTCAACCCTAAGGCAACTTCTTGTCGGTATTTGACCATTTTACCCTTGCAATAATTGAGGATCTTCATGTCAGCACGCCATTCTGTCTCCTTGACCAGGTAGATGACTTTTGCTGCGCTTCACCTCCATTACGCCATTATGTCTCCTTGACCAGGTAGATGACTTTTTCTGCGCTTCAGCTCCATTCTGCCATTCTGTCTCCTTGACCAGGTAGATGACTTTTTCTGCGCTTTTGCTCCATTTCTACTCCTGTCGTCAACTTCCTGATTCTCCTAGGTCCGAGCGACGACTTCTGGTATTTTACTTCAAAATCAGCTATTTTGCATCTGCCAGGTCAATTTACACAAACTCCCAGATCCAACAGATTTCTGCACACTTAAGCTCAAAATTTGTGCATTATCTCCCCCAAAAGCATATAATTTTAACCCAAAACCAATGCATGAAACGAGCCTTATCAGTCGAGTTCTGCCTTTTTATCCCAATTCAATTGTCAATTGTTTTCATTATCTTGGGTTGTGTGGTGTTGTGATTTTTAGGGTGCAATTTAAGTACACAAAACAAGTAATAATTTCCTAAAAATAATACTTCTGCAACTATATAGACGTGCAATGTAGTATAAAAGGAGTCAAACCCACAGGGAGGAGATTAATTGCTAAAACTAGTAAACCTAACTAAAAAGAATTAAATAGTTAATTTTGGGTTTTTTATCAAGAAGTGAATGACGAACCGAGAAGGAAAAAAACAAGTGAATCACGATAAAAAGGGAAGACTACTCCTAGCTTGTCTCGGGTTGCTTGTTCACATGAATCCTAAAGTCTAATTACTTTCTATTATTTATTGGGATCCTGTTGATTTTACGCTCCCTCGCAGCTGATCACTGATCGTGGAATTTTACATCTAGGATAAGCTTATCACTTCTCCTGAGTTCTACTCACCAACCCCTCGCTCCTACAGTTGCATAGTAAGCTCGGGATTGGCTTCTACGACCGTTCAACACACAAGATCCACCCTAGACTATCCCTGATCAGTTTTAGCATAGGGTTTCTTATCTATGTTAGTTTCCTTCTTCAAGTTAAAGAGACGTTGAATTTAAGGCCATTACGTGATTAAGGTTGCTAGCAACACCCAACATAGACAAGAACCAAAATACGGAAATCAACCAAAACACAATCATGTATTCATATTTACAAGCTTCTCTAATTAAATAGGAGTAATCCATAAAATCTAGCCACTCATAGTGGGCAACAATACAAGAAAACAAGTAAATGCTACCATATGGGCAAGATTAGGGAAGAATTAGCCTCAAGCTTCTTCTTCTTCCTCCCAAAATGGACTCCAAGCCTCTTTCTCTCTCTAAAAATTGCCTCCAACCGCCAAAAAATGCTGTGGAAATCGTTCCCTAGCTATTTAAATAATTAGGGCTCGAAAACAGGCCCAGTAACATTTGCCCGGCTAGGCCTTTTTTTTGCTCAGAATTTTCCCGGTCGGACATTGTTTCTGTATCGCGATGTGCACGCAAATCGCCGGTCGGGCAATTGTCGCCCGGGTCGGGCGTTTTACCACTGCAATGCGCAGTCTTCGTAAAACAGTCATATCTTCTTCTACCGGACTCCGATTAAGGCGTGCAAGGTATCCACGCAAAGCTCTTTCGAAGATGAATGCAATGATGGCCTTGTAGAAGTATTTAAAATTAATCTTGGAGGGCTGATCACGGTTCAGATTTAGACCTTTTTTCCTTTCTTCTCTCTCTCAGAGCTTGGTCTTTTGTCCTACATATATCAAAATGAGTCCATTTTTAACCTTAAAAAGTATGTTAGGATAATGCAATAAGGGACTACAATTTAATTCACATCATGTGAGAGTTTATTTCTCCCTCGCATTTTTGGACAAGCACTTCTCGTGCTCTTTCGTTCGCTTGTACCTTTACTCTAACAAAGAGTCTTGATGAAAGCACCAATTTGTCTAGATATATTTGTAAGAGTTGCCCTAGTTGAGGTGCTATGATTTGGAATGATGAATGAGATAATAAAAATCAATGATTTTGACTATGTAATGGCCTCTAGTATTTATACCTTGCTTGATTCGACTTTACAATTCGAAAGAAAATAAAGATTAATACCCAAAAAGATATATAAAATTTATCCTAACCATAATTGAATAATTTGAAAAATATGGAAAATTAAGGGACAAAAAAGAATATTCTCTCTGCCTCCCATTATGTGCTCCAGTTTTCCATTTTGGTCTATCCCTCCCATCAATTGTCTCACTTCACTTTTACTATTATTAGTAATGGATTCTACATTCCACTAACTCATTTCCCCTCATATTATAATATAATATTAATATACCTCCTCCATCTCGCCACAAGTGATGGATTTCTTTTGGGCATGGGATTTAAGAAAATGAGATATATTCAGTTAAAATGGAAAGAATAAAGTATGAAAGAGTAAAAAGTAAGAGAGATAAGGAGCTAATAAAGTAAGAAAGGGTTAAAGTTTTGTTTTTGGTTAAAAAGAAATTGATCACCAGTGGTGGGACAATCCAAAATAGAAAGTTGATAACTTGTGATGGGATGGAGGGAGTATAAAGGTACGACTCATGTACTACTAACTTTTTCAATTCACTTTCTTTACATTTCTTAAAACCCGTGTCGGGTCAACGTAGGACACATATTGAGTGACGGAGGAAGCAGTATCAATCTAGCACTTGAAATCTGTGTATCTTGCGAGCTTTGTTGTTTTCTTTTGGGTCGAGAAGAGTCAGCGACCGCTTGGGCTTGATCACCAGGCTCGATTGGAGCGGTCATAGGTATGCTTCGATCGGATGTTGGGCACAGTTCAAGAGTTGTGGCTGTTGAGGTCCTATCACAACCTCGATATAAAACAACTACTGTACTCTCATGTAATATAATTTCATAACTTCCAATTCTTGAATACTAAGAAGCACTTCACTTATAATATGCCGGAGAAGCTGATCAGGCAGCGGTGCAGGGAGGTGGGCGGATATCATCAAGAAGGGAAAGAAGTGTTGCCTCCTCATCAACGATCTTGACTTGTGGGGCGGGGCAGATGCCCAGTACACAGTAAACAATCAGATGGTGAACGCGACGCTGATGAATACAGCATAAAACCCGACCAACGTGTAGCTGACCTTCCGGGGGATGTACAACAAGCAGGAGAACTTCCATGTTCATATCAACGTCACCAGTAATGACTTCTCCACCCTCTACGCGCCGCTCATCCGTCACCATGCTCGTCGACACCTTCCCCAGCTAGTCTCCATCGGCACGTAGAAACCAAGATCGTGGGCCTAATAAATGTAAGTGCAGGGCAGGAAGCTTTCTAGGCCTTCAGTTTTCCACTTTCTTGCTGCAAACAATTCCTTATCATCAGCAATGATCTAGCTGCTGTTGTTTATACAAATTCTGTTTTTTCCTATCTTTCTATTGTTTTTTTGTTACCTATCTTCAATGTCAACTGCTTGATGAATTCAACGGGTTCTTTTACTTTTTAAATGTAATTTAATCACGCCATAAAGTGCTCTAGCAATGCCTTGCTTTGCTGATCTATAAGCACTGCATGGTTTTACCGTGCTCAACAAAGTTTTTGATCGACCCCTTGCTATATAAACATCCTCTTCCATCGCTGTCATACGATACACACTCATATAAATCTATGTAGCACAATCCTTATCACAACAAATTCGCATGAAATATTATGTTGCGACCAAGATTTATCCATAATAAACTTCCATCAAAATCAAATGTTTCAGCTAGATTCATGAAAAACAAGCATGAACAAGTTGCAATACAATCAAGGCCAACACAATATCACATGAAGAAAAGATGGGACAAATCATTTAATCAATACATCTTCAACTCCAACTGCTACTCCATTTCTTGTTTCACGACAGGCTTGATGTCCATTTCCTGTTTCTTGAAGAAAGGGTTGATGAGGCCATCTGTCAGAGCAGTCGTGGATGTAAGAGCCGCTTTTAGTATGCTTATACCCTGTATCAACAACAACGATGAATTGGATACCATATTCTTTAAAGAAAATACTAATAAAAGATGCATATTTGAAACTTACCTCTTCCAACCCAACTTGCATCTCTACTTCTTTTATATCAGAAAAAGAGACGTTCAACTCTTTGATAACACAAACACCCGAGGTAACCTCCAACGGTGATACAGTCAAGTCATCCCGTACCATATACATCATCCATTCCTCGACATACCGTCCAGTATATGTCGATCTCTTGACATAATCATATAGTCCATAATATTCACGGTCAGTATAGTTGTACTCGGTTAGAAATGATTTGTAACGTTTGAAATGCATGTTCTCAAAATTAAGAGTTGTACTCTTATGAAATCTAGACATGCTAGTGCTTCCAAGTCTTTCTAATGACAGGATGAGAATGCTAAAAAGAAAATCTACGAAATTACTATCTGCCTGGGCAAAAAGAAACTTGTTTGTTGATTTTTGAAGCATGACTTTCAATGTCATATTTTTTGAGTTCATAATCTCGGCCATCTGGTCAATCTTAACATGCCCCATTGTTGCTACAAGCATCCGTCTCGGTGGCCAAACGAGGGCAGTGAGTGGATTAGACGAAATCAGTGATTCCTTCAGTAGAGCTATAATCTAAACAAAACAGAGAGATATCAATACTTGAAATAGATAAAATGAAATGTATGATAAATCAACTCACCTCATTGAATCCAAATGTTACATTTTTTGTCTCGGCGTCATCCATATCTTGAATAGAGATGCCAATAGTGCTGAGAGTTTGAATGATGGAGCCCTCGACGATAGGAAACACACGGAGATCATCTGTGATTATGAAAGAAGATGAACCATCAGTGAAAACTCCTTCATATGATTTGCCAAAACCAGAACAAGTGTTGGGATTATCAAGTTGAGCAATGGCCAATTCCCTCTCAAAAAGTGTTGGACAGATGAGTTCGGTCTTATCACACACTCTATGGAAATAAACGCTGTCAAGATTTGATGCAGCTTTGTAGAGAGTATTGATGCTTCCAATAACAAGCGCCCCATCTCCATAGCGGTTCTCAAGGACTTCAACAATATTTGACAATGGCAGAACTAGATAGGTTAACAAATAGTCTGTGAAATCACCACCAGCTTCTGCAAATAATACATTATTCTTCTTCTTATTTATCACAAGCTTGATTTGAAACTTCTCTTCCTCGGACATTCTGTTTAATTTTAGAAAAAAAATTCAAATCAGTTAGAAAAGCAAACCCCAATTTTTCAAATTGAAGTTGAAGTGCAACAAATATGACGACTATAATTATATATGCATTCAAGTGCCATCCATTTAGCTTTTGCAGTTTAGTATACAAACCTTTTAGTGTTACCAAGGCTGGAAGCACAGTCAAGGCGAGGAACTTTAGAGTACCAAGGCAAGGAATTTGTTACAGATACTCGTAGGATTTTTAAATCTCCATCCATAGCAATGTTTTAAAAACCGGACCGACAAGCAAATCGGTGAAACTACTGATTCACGGTTCAACTGGTCGGATCGGTCCAACCACTGATCGAACCGTTTTACTATAGCATATATAATTAAATATATATTTTATAAATATATCAAATTTATTACATAATAAAATATAGATTTGATCAAATTCATATATATTTTTATATAATTTAATGAAAAATAAAATATTATTAAACTTAATTGAAGATAAGTATAATTAAAACTTAAATTTAATTAAACATATATATGACAATATTGAAATTTAGTGTAATAAATTACTATTAAAGTTTATTAAATAACAAATTTAATTAACATATTTTATTTATGATTAATTATAATGAATTAATCAATTTATAAAAATAATAGTTACTCATAGAATGAATGAAAATTTATTCATTGATTATAAATATAATTAAAGTTATTGTTATATCACAACAATTGAAGTGGTGGAGTGGTAATTGAGTTGGATTTACATACATGAGGTTTATGGTTCGAATCTCATTGGACACAAATTTTTGAAAAAAAGTTGAACATGTCAAAAATCGGTTCAACCGGTTCCCGTTTCCGGTCGAACTGGCATGAACACTGGCTCGCAGCCGGACCGGTCCGACTAGCCGATCCAAACCGGTTTTTAAAACACTGATCCTTAGAGAGGTGGCATTAGGGTCTCTAGATAATGAGATTTGCAAACTTTTAGTCTTTGAAGTAAGAGAAATTACATTTCAAATACCTGAACTTGAAAAAATCACATATAAAATGTCTTGAATGACTATTTTACCCTTGAACCATGAAAGTCATTAGAGCATCCACTATGGTAAATAGGTCTGTCATAGGCTAGCCTATTTCTCCTCCTGCCACATCATCCAGCACTAAAATTCCTCCTACCAATCATCAGAACAAGCAACTGGACAAGCAATAGGCTAGCCACAGTGTGGCTAGCCACATTATCAGCACTATTATAAAAAAACAACTAAATTTACTGAATTAAACACAAAATGCGGAATTAAACATACGGGAAAATTCATTAATTTCATTAAAATAAAAAAAATTACATTACTTAAAAAAAATTACATAATAAAAAAAAAACATAAAACAAAAAAAACTATCGCCGTGCAGTCCTCCGCGCCCACAACTCTTCAATTAAATCCTTTTGGAGTTGTATATGAGCATCCACTTGGCACATGTCGGCATGTGCATGGAGGCGGCCGGCTTCATCGTGAGGTACCCCCTTCATACGTTGGGGGTGGCCACGCCGTGGCTTGGACCGGCTTCATCGTCATTGGCCCAATTAGTCAGTTGTACACCTTCATCTTCGACTATCATGTTGTGCATGATAATACAGGCGTACATTATAGAAGCAGGCAGTCGACATGCCACAAACGCGTTGGACCCCTAATTGTCGCCCATCGAGCCTGGAGCACACCAAATGTGCGTTCCACGTCCTTGCGCGCCGACTCATGTCGTTCCGCAAAGTAGGCCTTCCTGTCCTCATATATTTGAAGCTTACCTCTTCCAACCCAACTTGAAGTTGTACTTCTTTTATGTCAGACAAAGAGACGTTCAACTCTTTGATAACACAAATACCCGAGGTAACCTTCAACGGTGATACAGTCAAGTCATCACGTACCAAATACATCATAGATCCATTGACATATTGTAACATCCCGCTTTTTTGAACCCTAATTTTTGATACGTGAAAATTTTTGCATTAAATGTTTTTAATGCTATGATATATGTGAATTAAATGATGAGTGATTTATTGCAATATTCTTTGTGACCTAATTGCGATATGGAGTTGAGTTTGAGTTGAATAGTCAAACTTGTTGAATATGTGACGTGGCTATTGAATAGTCAATATTGTGGAAAATATGACGTGGCCGTGGAATGGTCAAAGTCGGTGGAAAATGTGAAGAGGAGGTGGAAGTCCGAAAATGCGAATATTTTGATGAGGGGAAAATAATTGTGGTGAATTATTTTCCTAAGGGATGAGTGACAAATTAATAGGAGCATTATTTAATTATGTGGAATTTTCGACCCCTCCTATTTATTGGAAAGAAATCCTATTTTTCTTGGATTTAATTATTGCTTGGGATAATTATCCGAATTAAATCCAAAGTCCGAATATCCCTAATTTGTTCCATGAATTTTCGGCCCCTATGATTTCTTTAAAGAGATTTTCGAAAATCTCTTATTATGGGAGAAGTGATTATTTTTATTATATTATTTGATCCCTTGTTTATTCTCTTCCATAAATAAATTCAAATATTCTAGCATATCTTGCCAAATCTAAGGAGATCTTACCATATCCTAACTTAAATAGGATTTTAATTAAATCCCTTTTGAAAGAGTCAAACTACACGCCACTTTTCACTATTATTGGGGAGATTATTATTATTTTCTTGCTCCGTGATATTTTATTCTACTCCGTGAAATATTCAAATTAAATCATAGGCTAATTAAATAGCCTAGAAATTCGAAATCCCCTTTTCTCTCAACCTAATTCACGCCACTTAACCACCATATCTTCTCCAAATCTTTATTTAATTAATTATTGGATTATATCTTGCACTCTATAAATATAAGAGTGAGAACCTAACCCTGGCACACCAAAATCACGCCCCCACTCCCAAAATCACGTCTTCTACTTTCTCCCCACTCTCTCAGTTTTTTCTTTTACTTTCTCCATTAATTCTTCATCTTTTGGAGAAGGATTGAAGCTGCAATTCGAGAATTTGTTGAAGAATCAAGATCCTACTTGTTTTCTACCGATTGTTCTATTGAAAAGGTATTTTTATTTTTGATCTTCTCTTCTTCTACCGATCAATCGGTGTTCTTGAGTTCCACATGCATTTAGATCGAGTGAAGGGGAATTAATCGATGAATTTGGATGCATGTGTGGGTGTGTGACCGTGTGTGTATGTGTGTGACCGTGTGTGTATGTGTTGTGACTGTGTGTGTGTGTGTGCATGCCTCGGTAGGCGTGCACATGTGTGGTGTGTGTGTGCGTGTGTTGTGTGTGGAAAACACTCATGCGTGACACGATTTGATGTTAAATCTAGAGTTGTGGTGTGAATAAAAACGATAAGATAATCGTACTTTGATTTTGAATGGGAATATTGAAAATAATCGATGGGAAAGGGAAACGTGAGAACATGCATGATTTTGATCCATGATTGAGACTTATTTGAAATACATGAACTAAAGGTGATAGCTCGCATTCTCGGTGTGAAAACAAGAAGAAGTACGTACTTAATATCGAAGGAAATCGAGGTGGGCTTTATTCTTAAACTCTTCTATGTTGCAAATTTATGATGTTGGAGAAATAAGGGTAGATTAAACTGTTATGCCATGCCTATGATTATTTTTGGATATTGTGTGTGCCTGATGCGTAGTTTGCGAGTGCGCTCCATTAGGCTAAAGGGCTATATAAACGAATTCGGGTCTGAGTAGGGCCGCAAACCCTATCAGGCTAGTGTACACGGGAGATCGGGAGCCGTCCTTGCTAGTCGGCCGGTCTCGTGGGCGAAAGTGTGGCCACACTTCGTCGCACCATATGAATTGTTGATTGATGAGAAAATGGGAGGTATTATTTGACTGGCCAGTCCATGAAATATTTTGTGATACCCGATGCTATTCTTTAAATAAATGCTAAACCTCGAGTTCACTATTGTAAGGGTGGCATAACTATAAAATGTTTTGGCATGAGTCCACTGAGTATGCTTAAAATACTCAGCCCTGCATGTGTTTTCCCTATGTGCAGGTTGAGCGGCGATGGGCGGTCGGTGGTGTTGAGACAGTTGAATCGAATAATATGGATGGTTGGGATTTTGAGTGTAGTCGTGTCCTCATACATGGCTTCGCTTTCTCTTGGAATGCTTCCGCTGAATATTTTGAAACTTATTATCTTTGGTTGGTTTGAACTTATTTCTTCGAATTAGAATATGGTGAATTATTGCGTTTTGTTGGAGCTACAATAAACCTGTGACTTTTGAGCTTAGCCTATGTTATCTATTAAATCTTGTTTTTCGTATTCAAGCCGTTGACTTGTTGCCTTGATCTTCATTAAACACTTGGTCAAATCTCTTTAAATGAAACCCTAGTCTACATTCTTGTCGCCTTAACTTCGTCTAGTTAACAGTCGCTGTATTTATTATACCCTAGAAATGTCGGGCCGTTACACATATAGTCCAATATATATCGATCTCTTGAAATAATCATATCCTCCACAATATTTACGCTCAGTATAGTTGTAATGTTGGAGATGCATGTTCTCAAAATTAGGAGTTGTACTCTTATGAAATATAGACATGCCAGTGCTACCAAGTCTTTCTAATGAAAGGATGAGAATGCTAAAAAGAAAATCTACGAAATCACTATCTGCCTGGGCAAAAAGAAACTTGTTTGTCGATTTTTGAAGTATGACTTTCAACGTCATATCTTTTGAGTTCATAATCTCAGCCATCTGGTCAATCGTAGCATGCCCCATTGTTGCTACAAGCATCCGTCATCAAGGGAAGACGAGGGAAGTGAGTGGATTCGACAAAACCAGTGATTCCTTCAGTAGAGCTATAATCTAAGCAAAACAAAGAGAGATCAATATTTGAAATATATCTAATGGAATGTATGATAAATCAACACACCTCATTGAATCCAAATGTTAGATTTCTTGTCTTGGCGTCATCCATATCTTGAATAGAGATGCCAATAGTGCTGAGAGTTTTAATGATGGAGCCCTCGACGACAGGAAACACACAGAGATCATCGGTGATTATGAAAGAAGATGAACCATCAGCGAAAACTCCTTCATATGATTTGCCGAAAACCAGAACAAGTGTTGGAACGATTGAGTCTCGCAATAGCCAATTCATTCTCGAAGAGTGTTGGACGGATGAGGTCAGTCTTATCACACACTCTACGGAAATGAACGCTATCAAGAGAGAGTATTGATGCTTCCAATGACATGCGCCTCGTCTCCATAGTGCTTCTCAAGAATTTGAACAATATTTGACAATGGCAGAACTAAGTAGGTTAACAAAAAGTCTGTGAAATCACCACCAGCTTCTGCAAATAGTATCTTACTCTTCTTCTTATTTGTTACAAGCTTGATTTCAAACTTCTCTTCCTCAGACATTCTGTTTAATTTTAGAAAAAAAAATTCAAATTAGTTTGAAAAGCAAAACCTAATTGTTCAAATTGAAGTTGAAGTGCAACAATTCAACAAACATGACTATTCAATATATATATGCATTCATTGCCATCCATTTAGTATACAAACCTTTTATTTCCAAGGCTGGAAGCAGTGTGCGGCGGCGACACAACAGTGAAGGCGAGGAACTTTTGATTGAGGCAAGAAATTTGTAAGTTTTTCAAATTTTATACCATCTTCAGGTAGGATGTGATCAAATGAAAACTCTAAATATTTTACAAACTCAAAACTATGATGTGTACCATTGAAAAGCATCAACATATCACAAAAAAGCATCAACAGGAAAATGTCAACAGAATTTCAACGGTAGAAAATGATTGATGTTGTGCTGATATTATGTTGATACTGTGTTGACATTAAATCTTGAAATTTTACACTGCTTTGATATTGTATTGAAATTTTGATACTGTGTTGAGGAGTTTTGTGTTTGTACAATATATAAGTTTGCATTTTATTACTATCCATCTCCAGGTATACTAAAACCTAAAATGAGATATAATCGTACTCTAAAATGAAATTTAATATAACATTTGCATTAAAATGAGTTTGAATCTAGTGTAAATGTTTGGAGATGCTATAGTTTCCATTTATGCGGAGAGTAATGCAAATTAAATAATCAATGTTTGCATTTTTCACCATTAGCTTTGGTAATTAACTATATTTAGCAACAGATGATATTGAAATTAGAATGACTTTAAAATTGGTCACTACAAATAACGTTTCAAAGACCTGAACTTGGAAAAATCACATTTTAAATATTTCAAATGACTATTTTACACTTGAACCATGAAAGCCATATATATAATTTTATTCTTCTCATTTACGGAGTTAATAAATGACAATTTTTTATTATTGTATTGTTATTTCAATCATTGTTTAATTTAATGAATGAGCTGAGTGGTCTACTAATGACATCTTCCTTATGACAAGAAAACTTACTTTCAAATTTTATAGTACTACATTGTGTTTCTTTTTGGTTGTCCTTACTTAATTGATTCATTTTCCTTTATAGCAAAAACAAACATCTAATTATTTTTAATTTATTCTTTTTTATATAATATTTTATCTCTATTTATTCCAATTAACATATTTTTTTAATCTCACCACCCCAAAAAGAAATTCCCAACTAAGTTGGCACAGATGGACTATTATATATTATTCTCATTTAAAAAAACATTAGTTTTATCATTTTGGATCAGCCCTTAAAATAAGACTAATTCTAAATATTGAAACTTTTAAACAACTAAACATTCATTACTAATAATCTGGACCTTGCAATCGACTAACATTAATTTCACTATTCTTTTTCCTTGTATCTCTTACTTTATCAATTGCGCTTAAATTTGAAAAATAGAATCTTTTAAAACGACACAAGTTTTAATGCACAATTAGTTAAGTAAGAGAGATGAAGAAAAAATAGGTAAAATAAAAGAGAAGAAGAGAAAAATAGAGGAAAGTTTAGAAAATCCCTATTATTAAGGGACGTACTAAAATGAAAAAAATATGTATTTTAATGGAATGAGGTAGTACTCCTTTCGTCCCTCTGTAGCTGAGTCGTATTCCCTTTTGGGTTGTCTCATTGTAGCAGAGTCATTTCCTTTTTTGGCAAAAAGCAATAATTTTTTTTTCTCTTACTATACTCTCTTTTATTTTTTTTTTCTCTTCATCTCTCCACCTTTTTCCTCTCCTACTTTATTATTCATTTATTTAACTCACATAACACAACTTTTCTTAAATCCCGTGCCGAAAAAAAAACACCTCTACTACAGAGGAACGGAGGCAGTACTTTTTATGTTACAGATAAACTATTAGTCAGGATTTATGAATCTTCTTATTTTCTCAAATCTAACATGAATCTTCTCATTTGATAACTTATTTTCTTGATTCATGTGGGAATCAAGAAAATGAAAAGGTTCATATATCTGAGAAATAATATATAGTGTTTCCTCTATTGCAATTAAGTTGAGTCATATTCCTTTTTGTAGAGTTTTGAGTGAAGACTACATTGAACACATGTTTTGATTAATTGATTTGAACATTTTCCTAACTATTGTGATTATTTTGACTGTTCTTGTGTTTTTAATGTTCTTTTGTTTGGCCAGCTTCAAAATTATGATCATTTTTGGCTATATTAATCGAAAGATAATAGCTTTTTATGGTAAATGGGACAATTATCACTTAGATTATTTGCACTCGAGAGCGGAGATCCCTTAGTGAAGGCATGGCTCTTAGAAGCTATAGAAATTAGATTTGAAGGAGATACCTTAGTGAAGGCATGGGTCTTAGAAGCTATAGAAGTTAGATTTGAAGTATTGAAATGAGTCAATTAGGTAGATGCATTCAAGAGAGTGTTTATCGTATAGTAGACTTTCCTAATAATCTTGAAGACATATAAAGATAAAGGTTGTGTGAGATTAACTAAAACTAGGTCATTATAGTTGGATCCTAGAATTCTATATCTTTTTTTATATTTTCCAAACATCGAAACATTTTTTTCTTTGTTTTATTTAATTGAATTAGTTAGGACTTTAGGAATTATATACAAACCCAAAATTTGAACCATCGTCTAGATAGTGAATGATCTTAACTCGAGGTACTCAAGTAATCAAGTTAGCTTAATAATCTATGTGGATATGATATTTTTGCTTGTCATTACTATGATAACCCTTTACATTTGCGGGAAATAAACTTGTTAAAACAAAGGCGAGTCAATAACACCGGAGTGAGGTATAGCACTGAGTGGAAGACAGTGAGCTAAATACACCATGCTTGATTAACCCAAGTAGGAGATCTTAGAGTGTCCATAATAGGGGAGCAGCGGCTCTTGGGCAGGGGGTGGCTCGGCTGCGGCTCCCTATTGCTAGAGCCACGACGGCGGCCCAGCCGCGCCTCAGCCCAACCTTCTATTTTTTTTCTTAATTCTATAAATATTCCCATTTTTCTCCATTTCTTTTACCCCATTCCAATCTTCACTCTTTTCAATTTATCTCAATTCTACTTTCAAAAAATGAGTTCCGACGATGAGTTTCAACAATTGATCGATGGGGAGTTCGATGAACTGGTTGAAGAGGAGGCAACGTGAAGCTGATTCATTTTCATTTTAAATTATCCATTTTTTTATAATTATTATAGTCCGATAAATTTATTCTAGTTAAATTAAAATATAAAAAAATGAAAAAAAAAATAATTAGTTTGTGACTTGGGTTTGTCCACTATTAGGGTGGACAAGTTTTTTTTTGGCCCGGCCAAGTTTTTGTGGCAAAATAATTAGCTTGTGACTTGGGCTTGTCCACTATTAGGCGGGACAAGTTTTTTGGTGGCCCGGCCAAGTTTTTGTGGCTTGAGCAGGGCCACGTGCTCTCCTAATGTGGATACCCTATCAGCCTATTCTCATATCTACCCATGCACTAACCTCAACTGTGTGGATCACTCACTGTCTCAGAGGCATTGCAAATTTGCAATCCGATTATCGAATCAATGAGTTTTCTATTTAGCTCGTGTATTAGAGCTAACATGTACACGCAACATAATAAAAAGCATTTTCTAAAAGAATAAATTACTGGATAAAATTCATGAATTATTGCTCTCCTAATAGACAATGAGTCGACATATACCAAAAACTCTACCAAAAGCATTTTCTAAGATAAAAGTGGCCTATAAATGAGGTCTTTATCTTCCCTCAACAAAATAAATAAATTTGGCATTTATGATGATTCTTCCTCAACTTTGATTCGCTTTCCAAGAAGTGGCAATTAAAAGAGAAAGACAGCAGTCAGGTAATGCGATCAATTATGAAACCTGATTTTATTTAACAGATGAGAATTTTGAGATGGGAGAAAATAAAATGTTCACGCAATGTTAATTTAAATTTGAAATAGGTTGGGGAGTATGAATAAGGCTGGAAAAGTATCAGCAGCAAGTTCTGGACTAAATATTGAAGCAAGAAAACAGTCATATTGTGTAAGCAATGGAGTGGGATCACCACCGGCAGGACAAGGCAGCGGTGATAAACCACCACAATCCACGGCGGTTCACTGCCTTTGCTCTCCCACCACTCACGCCGGATCATTCCGTTGCCGCCATCACAGAAACGCCGCTCTAGGCTAAAATTATATTGATGTTATTGTTTATTATTTTACTTTAAGCCCTCTAATTATTAATAAGGCATCTTGATCGTGAACGGAAAAACCTTGTAAATTTTAATATAGTAATATTTTATTAAGAAAAATTAATTCTTCCATCCTTCACTATGTCATTATTTGTCACTAGTTTTTTTATCCGTCCAACAATGTTATCAATGTTGCATTAAATATTTATAATTGCAATGAAATATACATATCTTGCTCGTGGTTTCGTTGCTACATAATGCTTGCTTCTAGAGCCTCAACTACTTTTGCAGAGCGTCGGCACAATCCATTGCTTTTCAGGGCTCCTCTGCTATAAATATCTAAAACAGAGCATTAACGAGATTACAAACAATAAAGAGAGAAAATAAATAGTGTTCTGAAGTCATACGGTAGTAGATGCGGTTCGTTTTGAGCACTCATTTTAGAAAAATGATAATAAATAGATACAGTGGAGAGAAAGTAGAATAAGAGAGATAATAATGAAAAGAAGACTATTATCAACATCAGTATTTATTTACTTTACTCTCTCTGCACTTTAACTATTTATTATCGTTTCAAAACGAGTAATAAAAACGAAACGTCTCTACTACAGTGAGGCGGAGGCAGTACATGTAATGACAGATGATAAGTGGGTAAAGAGGTCCATCACCTTGCTCAACCAGAAACGTCAAAACATCCTTGCTCTGTTCGTGCATCCAAAATTTCAAACACCTACAACACATATACATTTCACTGAACCCCAGGCATGACTACCATTCACAACTCGAGAATCAGATTGAGATGTGCCCATTTCTATTCTTTACATGTATCGATGCACTGTAATTTGGTATCTGGAATGGAACCACTCCGGCAGCCACCTCCTACTTGTTACTTCCGTCATTTACTGCTGGTACTTAACCTCATCTGGTCAATCCAAGCTTGAACAGGTAGGCCTGTCAAGAATGGCTCAAGGCAGAGTCGTCATCTATCACACCTGATACAGGAAGCAGCACAATGACGATTGCTTTAGGAAGGACCCCCAGATTCCAACTTCTTTAATACATATTTGATCACACTCCAGTTGAAGCCACGATATTGAAGCCAGCGGACTATTCGCGACTTCCGTGTCTCTTGTAATGCGCCTTGACTTCTCTGCCATTGCTTTGAGGCCTGAGCATATAACTGGTCAATTGAAGACTTTGACATGGCTATTCCTGAATCCTCATCTTCGTCACCTTCACTGTTCACAAATACTAGTTTTATCGCTTTTTCTGCATCAGCTTCACTTATCCCCTTCTTGAAAAGTTCCTACAACAAAATTAAATAGTTAAATAAATTAAAAACTCCAAAAAAAAAAAAAAATCAACACAACTATAGAACAGTTACTGACAAATGATGTGTATTTTAATCTAAATATCAGGATAATTCTAAACTTTCTCAACAGTCATGTATGAAAAATGAAGAGGCCACATCTATCTAAAAGCACACAAGGGTTATAGCTTCTAGTCTAAGAGTTGTTTTTGATCGGAATCACCACAAAAAAGATAAGATTATTGCTATATGGAGTTACAATTGAAATTCAAGTATTCAACAAGACTACAAGAAGAATATGAAGAGTGGCTAATGATTTTATGTTGCATATCAAAATCTATTTTCAAATCATAATCTTGTAAAGGTATTAAGGTACTAGCAACAAATTTCTCAGGAGAATTTTCTGGGAGGACTTATATATGACTGCAAAGTTTGCACCAAATAAACTCTGTTGCATATTTTCACTTTCACCCTGGCATGGGAGTTGGATGACCAAATTCAGAAACTTCGTGAAATAGTACGCCAAATACACGTAATTTTACTTTGACAGCATAAAAAGAGCTGTGTTTACTTAACAGATAGTTGTGCTTACTTGTCTGATTCGACGAGGGCCCCAGCTTGAGGAAGACCATCTGGATCGGGTATATGTTTCCGCATATAAGTAATCATTAATCAGACCCCTATATTAGAAAGAAAAAGATTAAAAACTAGGTACAGGTAAAACGTGGGTTATGCTGCATAGATTTCAGCCACTTAGCCCTTAGGGGAGTAAAGATATTTTTTTTCAATCAAAATCCACACAAAACTACCAAGATCGAATAAACATAAGATGATAAGTTTCATCGCTATCACCACAGAGGAGTTTTGAATTATAAATACTTGATCTAGGATAAGTATGCACCTGCTCTGGAAGTCTGTTATGACTGCATCTATAGTTTCATGGTGAAATTTCATTCCTTCCAGTTTCTTCTTCAGTTCCATAGAAGTAAATGCCCTGCAAAAAGCATGCCTCATATCCATAAAAGCGAGAATTTACACATAACTAATCCGATTGCCTGTCAAAAAGGTCAAAATAAGCATAAAGCAATTACACAATCTGCGGTGAAGGTTGAAGAAAATGAGACCATTGCCATAAAATGGAGATTCCTTAGACAGTATAGTTGTACAACACACGATATTTGTAAATAAGTTCTTGAGCCATAGGTGAAAAGGGCTGGTGAATGACTAAGCGACAAGTAAACTACATGTGAGGACCTCATCGGGATTAGGAACCAGCTAGCAACTTCGGTTGCAAGTGTATAAGCATATAAATTGTCCAATCTCAGGGCATTACCATCACAGTATCATATCTACAATGACATTTACAAGGAACTCTCAAGTTAATCCATGTGTTAGTATGCCTTGAATATGTATTGTTTGCCGCTACGCAAAATGTTGCTGTATTGGGCCTTATTTGTCATATTAGGCCTAGCCCATCTTGTGTGCCTATTTATATAGAAGTAGGGAACAAAATCTATTCTCCATTCTTGCCCGTGGACATAGCAAACACAACGTTGATGAACCACGTAAATGTGTTCCCTTTACGTTTCTTTGTTTGCATAACTCTATTCTGCCATAACACCATGTACTCATATCATGGTATAGAATTCAATCATCTTCATTCAAGGATTAAAGGATACAGAACAAACAAAGTTGGGTAAAATAATCAACCTGGACGCAAGCAACTTGATTGCAGAATTCTGCGCATCTTGCATCCCACAGTATCTTCTACTACTATCTTCGGGATCTTGGATGAATTCATCAGCCACGGCCGTAAAATCTCCCTCAATCTCTTCTTCCACAGCTAAAAATTAGTAGTAGCAATAAAGAAGAGTAAAATTTTCGGAGCAAAATCACGAAATGAAGAGAAGCTAAGTCACTAAACATACCCAGATTGAACCCACTATATACATCAGAAGGAAGGCTCCTGTTCCTGTTTGGTTGGTTGTGGAATTCAAGCCCCTCAGCACTTGCCCTCGGAGGTAAAGAAGTAGTTCCATTTTGTTCCTTGTTTAGAGCTTTTCCGGTGATGTATCTGAGTAGAGGAGGAGAGCTACTGTAGCCCCTTCCTTGAGCGCAGCCGATGTTCCTTCTTAACCTAAAGATTGAATTGATAATTATTACATATAGAAAGAGGCATAAAATTAATCAAATTATTAATCGAGAAAGAGAGAAGAGATACTGACCAAGGAACAAGAGAGTGTGAGAATTGGATTTTGTTAGCTGTTCCATGGAAGAAATTCAGACAAAAGTATGTCATGCTTTGATTTGGGATGAAGTTGACGAGAGTGAACCCACAAAATTTGTTTTCGGCTTTTATTTCATTTGAAAATTGAACATCCGCTCCTCTAGCGCGATTAAATCCGCTTCAAAATTTCTAAATTTAAAGGATGGAAGGAGTATAGGATTTGGAATTGGAATTCCAATTCCAATCTCACATGAAATTTCCCAATTTTATTGCACCGCTACACTGGCCAGAGCAACTACTCTGAGATCGCCGAGGGGTCCCTGCGTAATTTCCCAATTGCTCTACATTCCCACTTCATCTCATACTATTTCAAATCTCGCCGGGGAATATTGCCTTTCGTTGAAATTTTGGCATCTTAGATTATACTTTCAGGTATGCTTGGATGCATTGATCAATCTTTATTTACGGATAGCTTCATCTCTTTGTTTGTCCGGGAAAAAACAATCAGTTCTATTTAAATTGCACTTCTTCGTGTTTGTATGCCGAGATCAATGTTTCAGGAAAGCTTCTACGTGTATTTGACACCGTTTTGAACTTTGCAGGCGAATATTATTCGATCTGAGTTCAACATTTGGATGTATTACTTGAATTTTTATTACCAACAACTTTTTTTTTCTATTTTTATTTTAATCATTTTGATGTTCTTATTAATTCAGTGATTCATCCAAATGCTTGTGAATTGGGACTCCATATTTGTAGTGAAAATTGATATATTTTGATCGGTTGCTTCCTTTGCAATTTGCTATTGGTAAAATGGTGAAGCTACTTTGATTTTGATTGAGTTTCTGAAAAATTGGGAGCTTTTCAATATTTTTTTTATTTGACCCTTCCCTCCCTATTTTCTTTGTTCGACCTTTCATAGTTTGGAAATATTGTCCCCATGTGTAAATTTGTGATATGCATCACTCCACCAGCGATGCTCTGTGATTAATTCCTGTTGATGTTTTATTTCATTTATATTAGGTTTCTATTACTGAGAAAAATGGCATTGCTTATATAATGTTGCATGCATCTTTTTTGGCCATTATGTGTCGTGCTGCATGCATTGATGGACAAAAGCACTCGTGTTAAGCCCTCATCAGTAATAGATTAAGAAAAGGAGAGAATAGCAAGGACAAAGTAGAAAGGTTATGTCGGTCGGTTTGGCCCCAAAACTACTTAACTGAACTATCCAAATACCCGACTGAACGAATTGGATAGCCACCCAACCAACACCAAGAATTGTTTATATTTGGAACATCTTTCTTCAATGCATAGTGAAAAAAAGGAGATATAGTATAATGATTACCTTGAATGCTTAATTTTCACAAAGACAGGTTAATGGTATAGCAAAACTGAAGGTTGCTAGTTGAATTTTAGAAGGATCTATAGACAAACAAAATTTCTGGTAATCCAAAAATAAAATTCCAAAATTTTGTTTCATAGATTCTTCTGAAAAACTAACTGTGCATAGCTGAAATCCAAACTATCTAATCGAAATGTGTTCTTGCTGTAGCTGGAAGTAGATTTAGTTTATTAGATTATCTTATGTATATTGCTAAAAAGTGGTTAACTTTTGAATTTTAAGATGTTTGTGTCAAACATACAAGTCAGTCTCTGTCCTGAAATCTGAATATCAATCTCGTAGTCATAGTGCACCCGTATATGGGCTTAACATCTGCACACTCTTAACTGAGGAATCAACATGCATTTCCTACATTATAAGAATCACATGCATTTGGCATATATGTAATTGCCATGTTCGTAACTAGACTTTGTTAGTTGTTTAGTACTAGAATCATATGCCATGTATGATGGCATATCATACAAATCATGAAAATACACCATTTTCACTATAATGGCTAGGTTTCTTAGGATTAAAAATCTCTTTTTTTCTTACTGGATTAAAATTATTAGCTAAAAGTGCAAAATAAAATGGTGGATTACTATCCATTGTAGGTCTTTATATTGGATTATTTCACATATAACTTTGCATATTTGTGTGATGCAGAAACTATGTTAATTATTTAAGTAATGAAGGTTGTACACGAAAATGATGCAGGGAAACTGCTAATTTGTATTTTATCTCGAATTTGGACTGTGCATTCACTATTAGTTGCACTACAAAAGTTATGTTATATGCAAAATGATTTTATATTCTTTTGACTCTCTTGATTCTTTAGTACTCCTATGATGTATTTCTACACTTCAAGATTATCTGGGGTTTCAAGTTTCCCTTATTCATCTTTGTAGATTGATGCTGAGATACAGCTTATACCTTCAATTTATTGTAATTGAATGAATGCTCAATTATTAACCACCAGATTTCATCCATATGCAGTGCTCAAAATTTGTTAAGCCTGCTTTTGACGATTTCATACTTCCGACGAAAAAGTATGCCGACATTATCATTCCTCGTGGAGGTGACAATCATGTTGCTATTGACTTGATTGTGCAACACATTCGGACTAAACTTGGTCAACATGATCTTTGTAAAATATATCCTAAGTTATATGTCATCCAATCGACTTTTCAGGCAACATTTTCTTCTTGTCAATCCTAAAAGTGCTCTGCTATTATGTTTCCAATCTGAATATCAATTCCTACTTGGGAATTTTGCATATGCGTTTTAATTATGTTACTTGATTAAAACTGATGATTAAATGAAGTTCTACTTAACCTAACCCTTTTTCTCCGTTTTATGGTCTGGTGATTTTGTCTTCTGAAGAGACGAGGTATGCATACGCTTATTCTGACCGGTTGATAAGATTGGTAGGTTTATGTGATCTGTAACCTATGTTTACATAGAATAACCTTTTGACTGTCTTATTCAGTGTAAACTCTTTTGTGCATATTAGGTTGTTGAACATGGTCTTGGGCATCTTCCCTTTACGGAAAAGCAGGTGAACACTCCAACTGGTAAGCCACTATCATTTTTTTATGTAGGGTGTGTGCTCAGGTCTCAGTAGTATTCTCTAATATAGTTATAAGTTAGTCATGTTTGAAGATTTTGTCAGTTATTGGGATATGGCCTAGTGTGCAAAATATTGAAAAGGCAATTACGGTTGTGACTGGTGAATAAGTGTTTGACATTCAATATTAAGCATAATTGTGGTCATGTATTGATGCTGGAGGTCGGTATTGATGGTACGGAAGTTTATAGGACTCACTCTGTGCAGGTCATGACTCTTTAAGAACCGTAATGAACTAAATTAAACAACAGTATCTTTGCATTTCATGTTCAAGAAACTATCTTTTGGTTTGATTTTTGAACCACAACTTGATTTTATGGGTATATATTAACACCCTTTTGTTAATGTAGGATCTGTATACACTGGCGTAGTTTTTGCAAGAGATTATGTGGTGTCTCTGTTGTCAGAAGGTAGAAGAAGATCATATCAGTTATTCCTCTTCGTTTCTGGCTCGGTGGAAAGAAAGTAGCACATGACTGTCTCCGTCTCCATTTGGTTGTTTACTAAATGTTCCAAACATGTGCAGTGGTGAGAGAATGCGTTGCGTGCATGTTGTTGCAAAGGAATAAAAATCAGGAAAATTCTGATTCACAGGGAAGGCGACAACGTTCAACAGGTGAGAAAATAGCATGGTCGCATGATTTTAGTTTGAATTGGCGTGTGAAGTAATATATGTACTTTGTGCAGCTGATCTATGAGAAACTACCAACAGATATCTCGGATAGGCACGTGTTGTTACTAGATCCAATTCTTGGGACGGGAAACTCAGCAGTGGAAGCCATTTCTCTAGTTATAAAGAAGGGAGTCCCAGAATGCAACATCATATTCCTTAATCTAATATCAGTAAGTGTTAAGAGGAGTTGAGGGTGGGCGTTGCGCTGATATCTTATTCTGAAGCATATGGTTAATGCAGGCGCCTCAAGGAGTGCATGTGGTGTGCAAACGATTCCCACGAGTGAAGATAGTGACATCTGAGATTGAAATTGGTCTCAATAAAGATTACCGAGTCATCCCTGGTATGTGCGAGTTTGGCGACTGTTACTTTGGGACAGGCGACGATTAAATTATATAACTCGTATCCTTTAAATAAGCGCATTACTCTCTTTAAAAGCAGCATCCTACGTACCATACTGCTCCCTATTTGGTTGCTGAATAGTTTGTTCACATTTCACATTTCAAATTTTAATTGTTTATTTTCAAAGGAGTAGTAGTATAGGAGTATTAGTTTGCGTGTGGCAGGCAGTCACTTCTTAGTCTATCCCCTTTCCCGAGCTCATCTTTTTACTCGTGAAATTTAGCAATACCATCTTATCCATACCACGCAATCCTATCATAGGAAAGAATGCTGGTAATCTTGCCTCTTAGTGGTCTGGATATATTGCTATAGCATCATAGTTGTCGAAAAAGAGAAAAAAAAAAAAGAGAATATTTGTATAATTGTAATTGGTTGGACATGTATAGGGACGGAGCCAATGTATTGACGGTTTATAGTGATTGTTGATCAATGGAATTATATTCTAGACTAACTTGAGTTGCTACTGCCATTTCCATGAAATGGAGCTCCATCTTGAAGTACGAATCTAACACTCAGTTTCCTGTTCACATTAGAGAAATTTGCTAGGATTGTGATGTCACCATTGATATACTCTGGGAAATTTAGAAAGACTGCATCTAGAGTTGCTTGACGGGTGTCGAATGCCAGTGTTCGTGGTTGAACATCAACAAAGATTACTAGAATTGCAATGCCGAGGAAGATGATGAGGAGGCTGAATATCATACAATGAATTGCAGCAAACCATACCGTGGCGCTAGTCGCCCAAGGCTTCTTTAGAATAGCCCGCTCTCTCGTTCTAACCTTGCTGTCGTATAGTAACGTGTCGGGTGTGGCCTGCTTAGGTAAGACAAAGTGGTAGATAGGGGATGGCTTATTTTGCTTGATGGAGTGGGGAGTATGTGTTGGGGATGTTGAAAGAGAGTCCATTCTGTTTTATGAAATAGAAACATGCATCAACAAAATCCTCTTGTTTGAAAGGAGATCAACATAAGTATTTGTCTAGTACAGTATAAAACTACTTTCAAGTAAGAAAAGCAAAAGTGGAATGGGAAATTAAACTAAGATAAAGCAACTTTGAAAGTTTGTGGTGTTGAATGTACCTAGTTTCAATTATGTTGTTGTAGCAAGAAAACGCCAAAGGAAATATGTTTGCACTTTACTTGAAATTCACCTCTTAAATTGAGGAACATCGATGGTGACATTGTCACTTTACTTTTTGCTAGTTAGGAGATATGCTTAGTCATTAAGAAATAGAGGAAAGTAGCCAATAATGAGTATTTACTTTGGTTTGTGATTGCCAAATTTGTATCTTAAATTGAGGAGTAATGTTATCTTGTCTTCATATCCCAAAGATTGTAAATCATACGCTATCTATAGAATAAATAGAACTTTGTAATGTTATCTTGTCTGCATGTTCGGTTTGAGAGAGAAGATAATATTGAGATATAATATAAGATATGTTGTAATGGATTTTGTATAGGATTAAATTAGTATTGGATTTGATTTTGTTGTTCGGTTGACAAGATATCCAAATCCAATTTAGGGCCATTAGATCTAGTTTTTTGATGAAATGCGCTGATGTGTAAATTATTTCGGTCTTCAGTACAAGCCCTTTTTACTTCATTGTAGTAGGTTTATTACTTCATTCTAGTACATAATACCTTGAAACTACAATATGTTTTTACTTACTTGCAGTAGGTTTTGAAATGATTCAACACATGTTTCATTCGTATTCATTGAACTAGATTTATAGTACTTTATTCACTTTAAAAAATACAATTCATTCCCGTAGGTTTATTACTTCATTCAAAAACATTATTACTTCATTGGATAATGTTTTTACTTCATTCCCGTAGGACTTCAAATGCTTGTAGACATACATCAGTCAAATAGTTTATTACATTATTTCATGTTCTTATTACACCATCCAATTAGGCTATCACTTCATTTTGTTGGGACATCGTCGACGGGATGGCCTTGACGTCTCCGTCCACCGACTCCTGCCGAGAGAACGAATGAAGAACACACCGATCACGGCGCTGGTGTACGTGGAGTCGATTCACAACAGCGGAGAGTGTTGTGGTTGCGGTGATAGACATTGCAGAGAACGAACAATAAGCGACGGCGGAACAACCTGTACATACTGCAATGAAGTAATAATCATATTGGAATGAAGTAAAAACCTAATGGAATGAAGTAATATATTCTGGAATGAAGTTAAATCCTCCTAAGATGTTATAAGTTATTTGCCTTGGGCTGAAGACGAAAATAATTTATATATTTGCGCATTTCATCCATAAAAAAGTAAATCTGAAAATTCTAATTTGGTCTAGTTTGTGGTTCTGCAATAAGGAGTGGATATATTTTAATAAGCTATTTAGTATATATGATTAAAATTAAATTAATTACTAAAAGGTTTTATTTAATTCATTAATAAAATAAATCGTTGATTATAAAATGATTAATTGATGAACAAAATCCACTTATTCTATTTAATTATTGTGTATCACGTTTCAATTAATATACCCATCAAAATAGTACTCCCCCCATTCCATGTTAATTAAGTCATTTTTGTATTTTGAGAACTTCCAATATTGAGTCATTTCTATTTATTGACAAAAAAAAACTATCTCTCTTACTTTAAATCACACATCTTCATTAGTCGTCATCTCAACTTCCGGTTGTGGTGCATGTCTAGCAACTCAGAATCTAAGATCACACTCATCTTCAACTATCATGTTTGCAAAATTATACATGTAATTATTATGTCACACAATACTTTTTTATCCCAGTAATGCACTAGTCCTGCTACAATTGCTAAACATGATTAGAGAACATCAAATGCTCGTTCTACATCTTTTTACGGAAAAGAGTTTAACAACATGACAACCCAATGACAATGTAATTAGAACATGTTCTTTTGTATTTCGACAATATTGGAGGATCTGGTGCGTGGCATCACATTAGGCACACTGTAATATTTAGTTGTTATCGCGAGGAATAATGTTTGATTGCTATTTGATTGGAATGACGGGCAACGTGGGTGAGACCACCACGGGAACTATGATCCATTGGCTCTTGAGAGTGCACGATCTGATTATCAGAGTGTTAAGAGTACAACTAACGTACCGGAGAGTGCCGCTGATACGGAGGAAGATAATGCGAATGTAGAGAGAAACCCGTTGATAGACGGAGAAGGAGAAATTGGCCCCGATGCTAGTGTGGAAACGAGAGAGCTCGACAAGGCGGGAGAGGCGACGACGACAAGAACCCTGAGCCGCGCAAGGACATTAAGGCACCAGAGTGGTATCAAGACTTTGTTGCCAAGTAGGAGCAGCATGATGCTTTAATATTTTTGCTTTGTTTAATTATTTTCGCATATTGTTGTTTTAAACTATTTTATTTACTTTGTTGCGTCGGGCCAAAGTTATAAGCCTCGTTCGGGGTTTCTTTGTTGGTTCTTTCCCGGATGTCTAGATTAGATCGAACCAACCCTAGGGTTTTAGATATATAAATAGGGCTATTTCGTTGATCACGTTTTAATTAATGAAATATTTTGCCCAAGTTATCTTGTTCCTCAAGTTTCACGTTGAAACCTAAGATGTCGACGGGACAATCCCCGCGCCAGCACTATCGCACAAACACCAACGAGCTTTGCCAGTCGCTGGAATTATCACTCTCTTAACAAGAAGTTAGTCTCTCGGACTCGTTACGGAATACGTCGGTACCATCTGGTGCCTTCATTTCGTACTCATGGAAAATACCACAATCACCAACGTCGCGCAGGGAGTTCTGATCGGGAATTCGCGCGATGGCCAGAACACGGGCCAGAATGATAGTGGTAAGCAGGTCGTTGACCCGATTGCCCAGGGGTTCGAACGGATGATGGAGCGTTTTGACAAACTCGAATCTCAGATGGATCGATCGGATCGTCGTGTGGATGCTCTGGAGACACCGCCGATCCATGACCCCGGACCGCTACAACATACTGGGGATGATGCAGAGTGGGAGTATGATGAATTCGGGGACCGTTCTCGGCAGGACTGCGACGTTGATGATCGAAACCCTAATCTGGGATTGCGAAATCGTTGGGGTAACAGTAGGGGCCACCGTGGTGATGACAATGGTCCGGGCCCTTATAGAGGCGGACACACTCAACCACGCCGGAACAGCACGGATTTTCATCAGCCGGGTTACCGTTACAATCGCACAAATTGGGACCTTCCCGCGCATAGACTTGGGATGATGAGGGACAGTTCGGAAATTGGCAGACTATGTGTTGAGACCCACCACAGCGTCGCGGGCTGTATAATCACAATAATTCTGATCATTCGAAAGGGGTACGGTTGCAGGCACCCCATTTTGATGGCTCGGACGCGGCTAATTGGATTTCACGAGTTCAATATTACTTCAATCACGTGATGATTCCTGAGGAGGAACGTCTGCATTATGTGGTGATGTTGTTTGACCCCCGACATCGGAATGGATATTTAACTTGTTAGGGTTGGTATACTGAAAAACATGTTTCGAGCAAATTCGCGAGAATAGAATCTTGCTTTTGTATGCAAAAACTCTACAATCCACATTTAACCCGATTCAGTATTATTCGAGCAGTTTCGTACGAATAGAATCAATATATTATTACATTGTGCTTGCTCGTGTAATTATAAGATGTTTATAAACATTTAAATGTATAAGAAGCAAACAAAGTATAAGTCTTTTGCTTAGTAGACCGGTTGTTGGCGTCGTCCACTTTAAGGTAACACGGTCAGATCTATGCAATGCTTTGCAAAAGAAAAGAAGAATATCACAACCTAGAAAGGCTATGGCTACCTATCGTTAAAGGTTGCAATGTCAGTCCGTATATTTCTAACCCTAACTGAAATAAGATGACATTGGTGTGGTATAGCACTAAACGGATCTAAAAGCAAGACGTGGCTTTATGCTATCTACTGAAAGACTAGGTCTTGATAAAATATTATTTCTTAAGCTACATATGTTAGCATTGAGCATACGGTATTGATTATGCACTACTTTGACTTATCAAATGGTGCGGGTTTCCCCAATAAACCTGATATATTGGGTAGTGGTGATTAATATCTAGCGGTGCTAGGATTGCTATTATGTTGAATCATGCGCGAGGTGAGTCTCGTTTGATAATATCCTCAAACGGAGCTCGAATAAGGTTTTATTATTCGGCAAACTAGCCAGTTGGAGTTTCATTACTCTATGAATAATAAATAAGTGTTTCTTGCTAAGTCCACTCTTGGAGTTAATAAGATATTAATTAATTAAGTTCATAGCAGACATTAATTAATTAATGGACATTTATATCTTAAGCGTGGGAAATAAATAATATAAACAACGGAAACCTGGATTACTTGTAATTTCGGATTTGGATGGGGAGGTCAATATTACTTCTGTAGTGGTTGCTCGTAATATTCCAATATAAGCTTGTAATAAATTGTGGGTTCAATTTAATTAGTAAAAAGCTAATTGGGGTGAGCTCATATCCAAAACCTTCCATACTGGGCCCAAAAGGAACTTAATATAAATAGGAGAATAAAGGAGACAGAAAACACACATTATTATTTTCTTAAAATTTTCATCCACTCCATCACAGAGAAGGGAACGATTTTTTTCTCTCCAGCTCTCCTCCGTGAAATCGATTTTTCTGTCTCTTTTATTTAAGTCCTAGTATTCCGGTGAGATCAACCCACACTGATATCGGAATACAGTTCGGGAACCAAAGAGAAGATCTGTGGTCTAGTATTGAAGATCATCGTGGAGAAGGCGCGAGCAATCGTCGATTCTTTGGAGAATCAAATCGGTAACTCTAAACCGTAGAATTCATGTTTTAGGATTTACTTTCTTTGAGCATGAATTATTTGCATTCTAGTATGCAATTCTGAGTTAACATATGAATAGATTAATTCCATAATCGGGCAAATAGATCCTACGTCTAATTTATTTGTTTTGTACATGTCTTCCGCTGTGCAAGGGGATTCAAACCCCAACATAACTATCGTGCAAATAATGGATTTGTCAATTAGCTGGACTTTCTGGAGGATGTTAGACACTGTTTTGACCCAAAAAGCTTTAGGAATTATACGGGACTAATTGCAAAACTGATGCAGGCTGGAACGGTTACCGAGTATCACGAAACCTTTGAACGATATTTGAATCGTGTGGAGGATCTGTCTAAGACATCGTTGATTCCGATTTTCATAGCAGGGCTCAAGCAGCCGATTCAGGAAAAGGTGGAGCTACAACAACCAACGTCCTTCGCTGCGGTAATGGCGTTGGCCTTGATTGGCAGCTACTCAAACGGAGAGACACCGGTCATCTACGTTTTCTCACAGGCAGTGGTCTGGTCGGGAAGGTCGATCATCCCTATCTATGGGATCGATAGGCACGACGGGAACCTCTTTGGGAGCTCCTGCAGTGCAGGCAACAAACACAAGGGGTAACACAATGGATAGAAACTGAACCCAATCAATTCGAGCATCCAATGCAGAGAAGGCGGGGAGATCGAGGAGTGGATTGTGCTGGAATTGCCCAGAGAAGTGGGGCGTGGGCCATTTGTGCAAGGTGAAATTGTTGAGTTATATTGGGGAGGAAGTGAAGGAGGAACCAAATATGGTGCCACCTGACCACACCATCGATGATGAGGTCCTAACAGCCTGTCTCACCTTCACGCCCTAGCCGGCGAATCACGCTCAAGACCATTCCATGTGATAGGGTCGATTGGCAGCAAGGAGGTGCGGGTTTTGATTGATACAGGAGCAACAATGGACTTCCTTCATCCGCGCATCGCAGAGTCGCTGCAGTTAGAATTAACTCCGATTTGTCCATTCCGCGTCTTAGTAGGTTACGGAGCTTCCTTACTGTGTACTCATGTATCTCGCCGTACAGAGCTAACAATGCAGGGAATATTATTTATGGTCGACTTGCATATTCTCGATCACCATGGACCGGATGTTATTTTGGGGATGGCGTGGCTTGAGTCATTGGGCAAGATCTCGGCCGACTTCTTCGTGAAACTTTGGAGTTTTACAGAGATGATCGGTAGGTATTTTTGAGAGGAGTGTCACTGGGACCGAAACAGATTTCTTTGCAGAGACTCGCTCTTATGATGACCTGTTCGACGAACCATGAGTTTTATGAGAATGTGCAGTTGGAGAGAGCCGAGGGTGACGCGGCGATGAGCGACGAAGAGCAGTTTCCGGGGGATATACCTGAAGTGGTGCTGCGCGTGCTAGCGCAGCATAACATCGGTCAGTGTTTAGCCTCCTGCGCGGGATGCCTCCATAACGTCAGTTTGATCACAAGATTCATCTGCTTTCGAATACAAAGCCTATCAATGTCAGACCATACCACTATCCATATTTTTAGGAAAATGAGATCGAAAAACAAGTGCGAGATATGCTGGAGCAGGGAATCATCCAACGCAGTTAAGAGGTTTCTAGGTCTCACCGGATGCTATCACAGGTTTATTTCACAATATGCCACGATTGCAGCACTGTTGACAGATCTGCTGAAGAAGGATTCCTTCGAATGGTCAGAGGCGGCTACCGAAGCCTTCGTCAGTTTAGGAAGACCCCCAACCCGTGAATAAAGTCAAAATATAACGTTCAAAAACATGATCCTAGCCCAAAAGTGACTAGAATCCAAAGGAAGAACATGAAGAAAAAAAACTGAAGTCCTCACAAGTCGGGATACTCCATGCTATCAAAACTAAACTAGGAATCAAATGAACAAAGGGAATAACTAAAATAAAGAGAACAACCATGTAGTCACAATCAATTCGCATCTCTGCATCGGAAACGAAAGTTAGAATATCCCAGCTGATCCATCCTAACAAGCGTCTTCAGGTAACGAGGTGCAAAGACTAAATCATAATATTTCATAGTAGGGGTTTGAACCCCCCTACCTGCAAGGAAATCGGCATCACGGTTTCCTTCTCTGTAGATGTATGAGAATCGAACTTGCCGCTGAGAAGTCATTCTCCGGATCAAGACCACGTAATATCTAAATTCCACAGAACCAAACTGTCCAGATGACAGTAGAGTAACCAGAGCCGTTGAGTCAAGTGCTATCCAAATGTGTGTAGAAAACTCCATGGCATCTCTAAGCCTCGAATAAGAGCCATAAGCTCTGCCTCAAAGCTTGGAGATGCATCCACCAGAGTATGACGGAAAGGGAGACCGCGATGCTTGCAGCCGTTCCTTTCCGTCCAAAGAAATCAAACAATCAAACAATCAAACAGGGAACTATAAAACTAATATGCATGGCGGGACCCCTAGAGAATGAGGACATCCGCCAATGACCTAGTCTAAGTGCAATATCAGTGCGCGTGTGAATCGGTGTGTGCGAGGAGGGAACCAGGCATCGAAATATTCCCACATAGAAATCGCCGACTGACTCGAAAGAAAGACGTGACTAAAAGACTCAAAAGAGGGAGACCGACAACACCGACACCTAGAAGCTAACTCAATACCCCGTTGCTGCAACTTCTCATCCACCGGCAGCCTACCATACAATAACCTCCAAATGAATATCGAGATGTTAGGGGTCATCCCCTCATTCCAAATCAGTCCCAAAATCTCATACTTCGGCAATCTCGTCCGGATGCTCTCCCAGGCTGAGGTCACAGAGAACTCGTCATGGCTAGTCATCCTTCGCCCCCACCTCGATCTGCGTGGCTTTATATGTTCAAACGTATCGAGAGGTATGCCAAACCTGAAAGATAAGTCATGCAACATATCCTCATCCCATGCATGCTCATGCCAATATGATGCAACGGCCTGAGTTTGAGGAGGATCATATACTGTTGTGCAAACGCAGGATCAGCACATATATGTCCGCAAGCTGATGGGTTTCAAGTGTAAGATCGAGTATAAGCGGGGCATTTCCAACAAGGTCGTTGATGCATTGTCACGAAGGGATGTGACGGGATCATCACCCAGACAGGCATATCTAGGCGAAGCATATCAGAGTGTTGTACCGGACATCTCGACATTCATCCTCATCGCCCGTCCGGTACCGCACGTGATGGAACTCATACGGAAGGAGACGACATCTATACCGGATCTCAAGAAGTTGTATCGCCAAATTTAGGCAGGAGAGGCCCTACCGGGGCTGACTTTGGTGGATGGGTTAATCTATTTCAATAGGAAAGTTCTGATTAGTGTTAATTCGGAGGTAAAACGTGCCTTGCTTACTGAACACCACAACACACCTCTAGCCGGCCACCCGGGACACGAGCGCACTTTTTGTCTGTTGGCCGCAGGATTCTTTTGGCCTATTTTGCGTAAGGATGTGAAGAAATTTGTGGACGAGTGCGTAGTGTGTCAAACGACCAAATACTCGATGCAGAAACCGGTCGGGTTGTTGCAGCCACTACCAGTACCGTCGCAGGTTTGGGAGGATGTGTCGACGGATTTCATCACCAGGCTTCCACAATCTCGGGAATTTATGGTGGTGGTGGACCGCCTATCTATCTACGCCCATTTTGCGCCATTACCGGCACGTTTCGACGCATTTTAGGATAGCTTACCTATTCGTGAATATAGTGGTACGCCATCATGGGTTTCTAAAAACGTTGGTCTTAGATCGAGACTCGATGTTTTTAAATGCAGTTTGGGAGGAAATAATGAGGTTGAATGGTACTAAACTTAACTTCACAACAACATATCATCCGCAATCTGACGGTCAGACGAAGGTACGGAATAGGGGCTTGGAACAGTACTTAAGGGCTTTCACTGCGGACAAACCGACGAAATGGCAAATTTCTTGCCTTGGGCGGAGAGAGTCGCAGATACGAATGAGGATAATACGAATGTGGAGAAAAACCCATTGATAGACGGAGAAGCTGCCCCCGATGCTAGTGTGGGAACGAGAGAGCTCGACAAGGCGGGATAGGCGACGTCGACAAGAACCATGAGGCCACGCAAGGACATCAAGGCACCGGAGCGGTATCAAGACTTTGTTGCCAAGTAGGAGCATGATGCTTTAATATTTTTGCTTTGTTTAATTATTTTTGCGTATTGTTGTTTTAAACTATTTTATTTACTTTGTTTAGGTTTCACGTTGAAACCTAAGCTGCCGACGGGACAATCCCCGCGCCAGCACTATCCCACAAACACTGACGAGCTTTGCCAGCCGTCGGAATTATCACTCTCTTAACAAGAAGTTAGTCTCTCGGACTCGTTACGGAATACTTCTGTAACACGAGTAAAAATTCCGTGGTCCTTCCACACCATGGTGGCATAATGATTTGGTGTGCCTCACCAATACCTTTTCTACAATTGGAAAACATGTCATATCACCTGGACATAAATTTGGCAACTTTATACTATCTAAATTTGAAGACATCCATTTAACTATTTTATGGAAAGTAAAATAATATTACATACAAAAACTATACGGAGTATCATATTATGAATAATGAGTTTCGCTTAATACACTAGTACAACTTATATATGTATATTCATCTCATAATTAATAGTATTGGTAATATACTACACATCTCTCTTATAAAATAATAATATTTTCAGATAATTTATGAATATTTCGTTTCTAATTTTTTATTTTCTTGTATTAAAAATTCTTGATTTTTTACATGCGAATAAAATTTTTTGAAAATTATAGTAATATTATATGCTAACAAAAGGAGTATAAGTTACGGTAATATTTTTATTTATGAAAAATTTTCTTACTTATATAAATACTAAAAAACAATAAAAAATGATTTTATCCATAATAATATGATTTTTTTTATTTAACATAAAAGATAATGCAATATGATTACTTTTATGTGTATAATATTATTATATTACGAGATTAATATGCATACATAAATTGTACTAGTTAATTAGTATATTAACGTGAATTCATTATTATATAATTTTTATATTTATTATTTTACTTTTCATAAAATAATTAAATGGATGTCTTCAAATTTAGATAGTATAAAGTTGCCAAATTTATGTCTACATGATATGGCTTGTGTTTCCAATTATCAAAAAGATAATGGTGAGACGCATCAAATTATTATGCTACCATGGTGTGGAAGGACTATGAAATCTTTACTACTGTAACACAGAGCCTAAGCCTGAGAAATACAAACCAATTTTATAGAAAATTGTAAACTTTTGGAATTCCTCTAGTTAGTATTTTTTTCTATTCTGAAGTGAAAGCTGAATGAATCAATATCATTTAATAAATTAAATGAGCAATAATTGTCTTTATTTTTTTTGGCCTTCTAATGATCCATCAATCAAAAACAATTTTAATTATATAATAATTTTTATAATTAAAATAGTACTCACTTCGTCCCGTAATAATTATATTTTTTTTGTGGGCACCAATTTTAAGAAATGTAAAGAAAAGTTGGTTGGAAAAGTTAGTGGAATGTCGAATCCATTTTTTTTATATTGGTTTTATAATAAAATATGAGTGAAGTGAGTTAGTGAAATATGAGACCTACTTACCATTTATGGTAAAAATGAAGTGTGACAATTATTGTGAGACAGACCGAAATGGAAAAGAGTAACAATTATTATAGACGAAGGGAGTAGTATTTTTATAAATTTCTTTAAAATTTCCTTTTTATATTTTTATAGATTGATAATATTAATGCTTCCTCTGTCCTTCATTATATGTTATACTTTGATTCAACATAAGTTTTAAAAATTGTATTCAGTAATAGAAAATGGATTGAAAAAGCTAGTGCAATGTGACTGCCACTTCTATTAATTTTATAATAAAATTGTAAGAGGATGAATTAGCGAAACTTAGAAATCCATTATCAAATTAATGCTAGTATTGATGGATAAATAAAAAATAAAATAATGACAAATAACCATGGATGAAGTAGGAGTAATTATCACAATTAAATTCGTGGAGTACACCAAAATCTTAAGCGTGGGGAATCTAAAAAGTAGTGGGTGCAGGATACATGATCGTTGGATTCCTACTCTATGATTGCACGCTCACTTCATCTTCTTTCTTCTAAAAACTTTAAATAAAGAGTCACTGTTTTAAGTCATATTGACTCACTGTTTGAAGTCATCTTGACATGCCGATTAATCAGGATTCTTGATCGTTGGATTCCTACTCTACACATGTGAGTTCATCCCCATTCCTCAATTCCTTTGTTCTGGGGTCTTAATATTGCACTTTTTTTTCTTTTTTTTTGAACTTTAATTAAATTGGCAGTTATTGGTGTTAAATTATGAATTGATTATGTAGCGATGATGGGAAGATGAAAGATAAATCGAAGGAGAATCTACAAGTCGTGGTGATTACTTATTTGTTATGCAGAAATCTAGCAAGGAAGAGATTGCTTTGAAAATGGGAATCCAGCAGAGTATTAAAAGAGAGGAAGAGGAAGAAGAAAATGTGAATAGATGGATAAAGCATTACAGTAGCAGCCACCGGATTCTGCTGGTTGGGGAGGGAGATTTCTCCTTCTCCACTTGTTTGGCATCAGCTTTTGGTTGGGCTTCCAACATGGTCGCCACATCTCTCGACTCTCAAGGTATACTGTCTTTTCCTTTTCTTCGCGCTCGTGTATTAGAGCATCTTCACATTTACACTAAATTCAAACTCATTCTAGCGTAAATGTCACTTAAAATACTCCCTATGTCCATAAAAAAATAGATAAAATTGTTAATGATACGAGTTTTAATGCATAATTCTTAAAGTAAGAGAGATAAAAAATAGTGGAAATAGTGTCGGTGGATTGTGAGGATCGCATTTAGGTACTATTAATTAGAATTAATTCTCTATCACATTTTAAATTTTAATTTACCATTAGAGATGGTCTTATGATTATCAAGATTGTATTCTATGCACAGGTTTTGTGGTGAAAAATTATGAGAGTGGTCTATCCAATCTAGTGGAATTGGAAATTAGAAAGTGCATTGTGTTGCACGGGATTGATGTAACCAAAATGGCTTCTCACACTCTCCTTGCTGGAATCAAATTCGACCGCATAGTATTCAACTTTCCGTATGCTGGATTTTTCAAGGAATTGCCTCGCGATACGCAGCTCGGGTTAGTTGCATTATCGCCACCCTTGTCACTTACAACACGTTTGGTAGGGAAGATAACATTTTTGTTTGTAGAATTCCATCTCTAGATTAGTTATATACCCTACCAAAAATGCGCTTAGGATAGCCAGATTTGAATGGAATGATTTGTTGCGTTGTAGGCTTCACAGGACATTGGTGAGCAGGTTTATGGAGAATGCCAAGGAAATGATGAGCCAAAATGGGGAGATTCACATAACTCACAAGAGTAACGGATTCCACAGGGAGTGGATGTTGGAGGGCCTGGCTTTGCTCCACGGTCTCAGGCTTGTGGATACTGTGGATTTCGACCAAGAGGAGTGGCCAGGGTATAACACCAAGCGCGGATTTGGGGGCGACTGCAACTTCGATTGCAACCCTAGTATCACCTACAAATTTCGCCTTTGATCTTCAATCATCGTGTATCTATGTGTATATATAGTTTTTTAAGTACTCCTATTTACTTTACCAATGTTTCTCTCAAGATCAAACTCCTTTTCCAGTAATTGAATTTTTAACTTAAAAATAATAACAGTGACACAGTTTTATTAAGGAAGACCAATATCTACACCTAGATATTAGGATTTCAAAAAATTAACATTTCCGTCTCATTCCAAGTGATTCATATACTTTTTTTATCTATAATAAGTTATCATAGTAAAAGAATGGTCCTATGAAACAAATCAATAGTGTAGTAATGATTCCGGACAAATGGTGGGGGTAAAAAGAAGGAATATACTGTTGATGGATCACCTAATGACATTACTTTAAATTATAAAAGTATACAACATGTTAGTTTATTAATTGAAGTGGCTTTAAAATCGTACGGATCCTAGAAAATACTTATACGTGGGTGCCTGTGCCAACTACCAAAAGCAAGAACAGAGAAAGAAAATGATTCGTCTTCGTCAGCGTCTTTGTCACCTTTAGTTTATAGTCTTCGCCATGAAGTCTTCTGCTCTCTGTTTATATCTCACAACTTCTCTCTCTCTCTAGTTCACACTTCATATCGGTTGTTGCATCTCGAGCTCGAACCTTGCTGTTGCTGATCAGGTAAATTCTTCCTCTTTTTCTTGTTTCTGATGATCTGATCGGATTATGATCTTCAAGTGTTTGTCAACTGCTTCAAATCTATTCTTAAATGTATAGAAGCTACACGATTATTAGAAACATGTAGTGGTAGTGGTTAGCCTTTTATGAGAAGTACTATAGCCTTATACATATATGATATATATTCCTCCATTTAAGGAATCATTTTAACTCGACACAAGTTTTAAGAAAATTGTTTGATAATGTGAGGAAAGGTAAATACAGATAGTAAGTAAAATATGAGATTCATTTTTAGTACTCTATCTATTCCTTGTTAATAGAGGCATTTCTTTTCGACACGGAGTTTAAGAATAGTGTGTTAAATGGATGGTGGAAAAAGTAAGAGTAAAGTAAAGATGAAGAGAGAAAAAAGTAAAAACATAAATGATTGAAATAACTTAGAACTTCTTAAAATAGTAAAATGACTTTATTAACTTGAAATGAATTGCAGGTTCTAAAACAGAAATAATAATAATAATAATAATAATAATAATAATATATTATTATTATTATTATTATTATATATCTTACTATGTATTGTTGTGTATATATACGGTATTGTTTGAGCAGTATTATTATACCAGAAGTTCAAAATATGATAATTTAGGAATATAGGACTACATGAATAGATTGCATTTCGGAAAAATAAAAAAGAAAGAGAATAGATTTCCAACTTAATGTTAATGGAGTATGCATGATCGTAAAAACTAGACCAAGATTTACTTATTAATCAAAGCTCATTTTAGCTAAATGATCATTTTAAGTTTTCAAAAATTTTGTCAATAATTAATCATATAGTGCATCTTTTTTGTTTAGAATGTAAATAGTATATGGGTTTTAAAGGATATGTAAATAGTATTTGGGTTTTAATGGATCTTTAGTTGGGATCTTGTCGTCTTTGATTAAAAGTTTATATACTTCTTTAAGTAGATACAAGAAACTCTGTTCTTAGAAGAATTTATCTACCCTCAATATTTTTTAGTGACATCTTAGGTACCTTTTGAAACAAACCATCCAACGAGAGACAAGAACTAAAAAAGTAAAATTCGAAATTAGTTTTGTGATAATTATAGAAAAGTGCATTGATTTGGCCAGGAAAAAAAAATACACATCAGTCTATCAATAGTTTCCTTTTTACTATTTCGCGGTCGATGAAGTTTCATATCATTGTTATTGTAAATGATAAATAGTCATCAAATTATATTCACATTTTATTATAAAATTAATACACCTTCCGTCCTTAAAATATAATCACGTGTTGTTATTATTTATTTTTTTTGTCCGAAACAATTTTCCATCAAATTCTCTCTTTATCTAATTTTATTAGTTAGGTATTAAAACGTGTGCCGTCTACAAATGAAATATTCCCTCCGTCCCTAGTAATTGTCCATTTTAGTTTCGACATGGATTTTAATAAATGTAAAGGAAAGTGGATTGAAAAAATTAGTGGAATATGTGTCATATTTAATTTTATACTAATAAAATATGAGTAAAATGAGTTAATTGAATGTGGGGCTTTCATACCATTTATAGTAAAAGTAAAAGTGAATAATTAATGGAGGACAGACGAAAATGACAAAAATGAACAATTAATAAAAGACGGAAATAATATAGACCTGTAAAGTAACGAAACTTATATTTTACTAACTTTTTCAGACTCTCGTCTTAAAATCAGTGACGGAAAAAAGAGAACTCCTGCTAATCATCGGTGGAGGGGAATAATATGTGTTAATACTTTTGATATCATTTGAACTCCTCTGCCTTGTTTCTAAGTCGGTTCACAAATCTAATTAAAATATACTATAATTATTTTCTCCTAAATACAAGCAAATTATTAATGTAACCTTACAATAAAAGTATAGTAAAAAAAGCATCAAAGCACTTATTCACTTCTTCAGGTGTGGTTTTAAAGAGATGTTGTGAAGATCAAGAAATATAGAAATGGGAATTATCCAGAGCAGCAGCAGCAGAGGAAACGATGAAGGTGAAACCCCAAGAAGCTTTTTTTTCATCTACAAAGCTTTAAGGGGCCTATGGCGGAAAGTTTTTTCCATATTTGGTCGTACAAAGCCGTTACTCCCGCTTCAGAAACCGGCATCAAGCATTACCACCAAGCCCTTACTGGTTGCTAAAACCCCTCACATTTCTCCACCAACTAGGAAATTTTATAATCCGGCATCAAGCATAAGCACCGAGCCCTTACTGGTTGCTAAAACCTCTCACATTTCTCCACCAACTAGGAAATTTTATAATCCGGCATCAAGCATAAGCACCGAGCCCTTACTGGTTGCTAAAACCCCTCACATTTCTCCACCAACTAGAAAATTTTATGATGAAAATTTGAAGTGTGATAGTGAAGATCATGTGGTGGTGTGCGTACACCAGTCCTCAAACTCGGTTGTTTCTGTGAAAGAAAATGTTTCAAGAAATGGCATTGCTCTGATAAAAAACTCATCAGAAGAAGAAGATGATGTAATAGTAGTTGAGAAGATAAAGAGAGCTATTAGTGTGGTGCTGGAAGAGAGGTGGATTAAGCACTACAGCAGCGGGCATCGAATACTGTTGGTCGGAGAGGGGAATTTCTCCTTCTCCGCTTGTCTCGCGCTGGAGTTTCGCAGCGCTCCTAACATCATCGCAACATCTCTAGATTCCCAAGGTGAAGTAGTCTCACTTCACTTGTGTTGTTAATTAGTTATTGATTGAGAAGTGGATTTGGTGTTAGCATTTCTGAAGAGGCATTATGACAAGAGTATACACAACATTGAGGAACTAAGGAGGAGAGGAAGCAAGGTGATGCATGGGATCGATGCCACTACAATGGCTAAGCATCAACTGCTCGGACAACTTAGGTTCGATCGCATCATTTTCAACTTTCCCTACGTTGGGCTGCATACTATCAAGAATTTACCGCGCCAATCTCAACTTGCGTAAGCCAATTAATTGAACATAGCATATTAACTAGTATAGTCATGACTCATGTTCATATGATTATCGATGTGTGCAGACTTCACCAGGAACTTGTGAGGGAGTTCCTGGAGAACGCAAGAGAGATGATAGGGGAAAATGGGGAGATTCACATAACACACAAGACCAACGGTTTCCATAGAGAATGGGGGCTCGTGTCGCTTGGTCGCGGCTGCGGGCTCAGGCTCAAGGAGGAAACCAATTTCAACCTTGTGGATTATCCAGGCTACAACACTAAGTATGGATTTGGAGGTAATGGAGATTTCAATTGCTACCCCAGCAAAACCTACAAATTCCGACTCTAATATTTACATATTTTCTTGCTTGTACGTGTACGTGTAAATATATGAATTCCCAAACGAACCCCATATCATGCTACTGCATATTTCAATCCACATCAAATATAATACCCCATATGTTTTGAAAAGAAGATTTTGAAATAGATATTTACTGTGTTAAGCGGAGGAATAATAAATAGCAAAGAGACAATAAGTGAATAATGTAAGAAAGATAATATGTTTTACTGCTTTTTGTTAAAAATAAAAATGACTTAGTTAATAAGAAACTCATTAAGTACTGCTTTTTTGAGTTGTCTTTCCAAAACTGTGGTAAGTAACCAATATATTGGATTAGCACGTTGATTTGATCCATATATCTTCGCTATTCATTTTCTTTTGTAAGTACTGGAGCTTTCATGTTCCACCCGTTAGAATGAAGAAAAGATTGGTAATTGAAAGATATAATTAAAGCTACAATTAGAGCCTAAGGAAGAAAGCCAATAATCAAAGATACAATTAGAGCGTAAGGAAAAAAAAAAATCCTGAAATCAATCTAGAATCAAACATAGATTATATAGTCATATCTATAGGAATATGATCAATCGCAAACTCTAAATATTGTACAAACTTTAAACTATGGTCTGAACCATTAGAAAATATCAATAGATGATAAAATAATAGCAACAAAAAATGTTAACACTATGTCAACTGTATACAAGGATAAAATCCCAATAATATCCACCCTAATAATCTCTTTGGTCCCTCTTAGAAGTCTCATTTCTGATCGGCGCGGATTTTAAGAAATTATTTTACTTTGTAAATGAAAGTGGTAGAAAACTTTAGTAGAATGTGAGTCCTAATTTTATATATTGATTTTAGAGTGAACTACAAAAATAGTCCTTGGACTATGCGTTTATCTTGTCATTAGTCCCTGGACTTTCAAAATATCCTCAGACAACCCTGGACGAAGCGTTTATCTCGAAAATGGTCATTTTTCACTGTTTCATGACAAAAAATACCCTTTTGGGGGGTTTTGGGAGATTTGGGCAATATGGTCTTTTTACATTTTAAATCTGATATTATTTCAGTGATGTACTAAATCTGAGTATTATTTAAAAATTATCATTCTTCTTCCCTTTTGTCATCCTTCACTTTGTTTCTTTATTTCAATATTAGATTTAATTTTATAAAATTAAATTTTAAATTTTGATTTTTAAATATCAATAAATTTTAATAGTAATTTTAATAATTAAAAAAAATTATTGATATTTAAAAATCAAAATTTAAAATTTAATTTTATAAAATTAAATCTAATACTGAAATAAAGAAACAAAGTGAAGGATGACAAAAGGGAAGAAGAATAATAATTTTGAAATAATATCATATTTAGTACATCACTGAAATAATATCAGATTTAAAATGTAAAAAGACCAAATTGCTCAAACCCCCCAAAACCCTCCAAAAGGGTATATTCTTCACGAAACAGTGAAAAAGGACCATTTTCGAGATAAACGTTTAGTCCAGGGTCGTTTGGGGATATTTTGAAAGTCCAAGGACTAATGGCGAGATAAACACATAGTCCAGGGACTAATGGCGAGATAAACGCATAGTCCAGGGATTATTTTTGTAGTTCACTCTTGATTTTATAATAAAACGTGAGTGAAGTGAGTTAGTAGAATGCGTGGTCTACTATAAAAAATAATGAAAATAAAATAATATTTCTAATCGGGACCAGACGAAAAATGGCAAAATGAGAAGAAAAAATTCAGTAATCAAAACACCAAGATGACATTATGACATGATATGCCTACCCAATATTTATTTGACAAATGAAAAGTGATTAATACTCAAATTAATCATACATAATATGTCATTCACTTCTTTGGAAAAATGCCAAAATGTGGTAACACCTGTTGAACTTCCTATATATGCAAAATATGCATCCATGTATATTCACATAATTTCGTGATTAGTCTTCTGAACAAATTCATTGAAATTATTTTAATTAACTTTATTTTGTTAATCTTTATGATGTTAATCATGATGTAAAATATTTTAGTTAACTTAGTTTTCATATGATATTACTGTAATTAACTTAATTTTGTTATTTTTCATATGATATATTACTCTAGCTACTTTTAATTAAATTACTATTATTAATTTTCACATGATATTAATTATGATGTAAAATATTTTTGCACCTATATATAATATATATGGTTTAGTTCTTTTTGCCATTGCGCATCATTAACTATATGAATGACTAAAACACGATCAAAAAAATTAATATTTTTACATCAAATATATTTATATGGTATGAAAAAACTCCAAAAACAAAATACAACAGATTACTCAGTTGCAGATCTAGGGGGGGAGGGCAGGAGAGGGCGGTCGCTCCCTCCCGGTCGTTCTGAGAGCCTAAACTTTTCCTTGAATCGAGCCGAAAATAGTATATTCATCCCCTCCATAGAGTGTACAAATCTATTTGTTTTCAATAAATGTTATATAAAATGTAGAGTCTAATGGTTTGATTGTTTGGTTTTTAACTAAGAGGTCTAGGGTTCAACCCTCAACAAGAACATATTTTTGTCCATTGTTACTTTTTTATTTTATATTTTATATTTTATCAATTCATATTTCTTCTTATTATCAAAATAATTCCTTTAAATATTTTATGAAATCTAAACTTTTACTAATTTGCATATATTATGTTGTTATATTTATTCTTTAGTTAAAATCATTTTTAATCCTGTGTTAATGTCTTTTTGTCCTAAAGTACTTATAATTTATGGTCCATACATCTTAATTATTCTTTATGTAACAAAATAAACATCTTAAATATTTTTGAAATCTAAATATTTACTACTCTACTTATATCACTTTTGTATATAATATTTATGATGATTTTGAATGCATATAATATTTATAATAATTTCATATTTTTAAATGAACAATACATATTTGCAAGCTAATGCATGTTTATATTTTATTAATATAATATTATTTATTTATTATTAAAAATAATATTATTTATTTATTATTAAAAATAATATTAAATCAAATATTTAATATTTAAATATTAAATCCGCCCCCGCCATTTTCGGGGTCCGGATCCGCCACTGAGATTACTCATGTAAAAATAGCAATTACATTCAAAATTTAAAATAATTACAATTAATACTAATCGTGATCACATTAACCCTTTCAAGGTTAGTACCAAATAGTTAATATATTAAATACCTGTCTACATCATAAATGAATAAATATTACTAGTTCAAACTTAAAAATTATGATAAAAGTCTTTCAAAAAAAATTTCGTAATATATACGTTATATATGTGTGCATATGGATGCATATTTGATATTTGTAGGATTAAATAGGAAGTTCACAAATATCACCATATTTAAGTATTTTTCCAAATAAAGTTAATGTCCCATTAGGTGAGATTTAGGTGTTAACATATTTCAATTTATCAAATAACAGTTGGATAGACGTACCATGTCATAATACCACTTTGGTGTGTCTTAGCTAGTGAATTTTTTCTCCAGAATGAGACGTCTAATGTGATACGACCATGCCCGGAAGGCCCATGACGAGGCGCCTACATGAGGGGATCTCCCCTTTCAACCAAAAAGCCATGTTGGAGGAGTCTACGAAGACCGAGGAGCACACGAAAAGACTCGTGCCGAGATTTGAAGGCTGGGAGCTTCCACCCGACCGGGTAGATTCTGCGGCACTCCTTCACCTGGCCGGGTGCTAGTCGCCACCCGACCGGGTAACAATTCGGCCACCCGCCCGGGTGGCTCTTAAGGCGCTGCCTCACCCGGCCGGGTATGATCTGCTGGAAGAGCCTAGGCCAAGCATCGCCACCCGACCGGGTAACCATTCTGCCACCCGCCCAGGTGGCCCGTCGAAGGCATGAAGGAGTCAAAGGGTTTCACCTGGCCGGGTAGAGTGACGCGGACAAGATTTTGTGGGCCTTTTCATTGGGAATTGGACCCTAGTATAAATATCTTTTGATGCCATCTTTTTCCTTAGATTTTGCTGAATTAAAGTTTCTACCCTAGACAGTTTCCTCTTTGAGGATTGTATCTAATTCCTTCCTTATAGGTTGCTTGTTTTCATCTTTGATTGACTCAAGTAGAGGTATGCATCAATGAGGTGTATCCATTGAGTAGTGGAGCCAAGGGGTGATAGAGCTATTGAAAGTTGCCTAGGGTTGTTTCCATTATTTTGGTCAAGGTCCTATGGTTGTAGTTCTTTTATTTCATCATTATACACATGCTTCTCATCTCTAATCTACCATCCATTCTTGTTTAGGTTCAATTTTCGTGGTTGGATCTCTTTTTATCCTTTTGTTGTTCTTGTTAAATTGAAAATCAATCTCACAAAAATATCTAGATCAAGCATCACAAATGGGTAATTCCTCGGTAAATGGATCATAAAATACATGGATCCTCATCATTTGGTATCTAGAGCCTAGTACCCACTAGGTGTTTCTTCTATTGCTTCCTTGAGTTTTATTTTGTTCCTTATTTTTCTTTGTTTTTGTTGGGATGATCGGATTGATCTATGTTATGTGTTCTAGCTACGTGCAAAAGTTCATCAAAAAATTCCTTCGTTTGCCTAGTTAACTGTGGAGATTAACATCATTGCCCTGTTTTGGCATAGTTGGGGAAAACTATACAAAACCTATCCAATTATCAAATCTGACTATATATGGCTATTTTTCCCTTGATATAGACTTGTTTATGAATATATCCACCAAAATTCATCCAAATTGGGAGCGGTGATCAATACCAAAAAAATTCATAAAGATCAGCCAAATTTCAGCAAAAAGCTTCATCCCATGTTTTGTTTCTTTGGTGTGTGTATACTCTAGGCCTAGTTTTCCTTGCTTTCATATGTTTAATCATGATTACTTTGGTATTTACTACTTGGTGCCCATATGTTCTTGAGGGTATACCTTGATTGAGTTGTCCAGGCACCAACGAGTGGGAATTGGATCGAGAGTGTGTGATACTAGCCCCACTATATTCTAAACCAACCGAGTGACATTGGTGAGTGACTTGGGGGGTAGGGGGTGGGATACTACATTGGGGCGAGTTAGCTTCTTAAATCTCTTTTTCTTATTTTTACTATTCTCTAAGACTAGTCCCTAGTCTTTGTTTTTGTGTTTGTAGGAAAACTTTGATGCCTCCTATTACTCGATCCAACAAGATGGGGGACATCCACGAGGAGGAGGAAAGGAAGGGAGCGGGCTCAAGTAATCCCAAACCCGAAGGTGATCTAGTGAGCTTGATGGCCCGAATGATGAAGGAATTCAAGCAAGAGGTGATGACCCAAATGGATGTTTGGGCAAGAGAATCCGAAGCTCGTATGCTAGCCGCCCAAAACACTCTATTTGAAGAGTTCAAAGGAAGAGTGGGGGTGAGACCACCCACTCCTATGGGCAATGTCGTTCCCAATGAGGTTCCGGAGGAAGATGTTGACGAGGAGGTGTATGAGGGATGGCAAGGAGGGTATGTACGGGATAGGGTTAACAATTTGGAGAATGGAAGGTTTGAGGAGGTAATGGAGCCAATAGGCGGTTTGGAGGAGGAAATGGGGGATATGGTCGTTTTGGGGTAGGAAACCAACATGGAGGGATGGAGCCTTATGGGTATAGATTTAGGAGGGATAGGTAATATTAGGAGGAGCCCCGACAGAGTTTGATGATCCGTCCAAGACCTTGAAACACAACCTACCCGAATTCCACGGCAAGTTTGACCCCGAGGCCTACTTGGAGTGGAAATCTCAAGTGGAGAAAATCTTCCCCCTCCACAACTATTCCGAGGGTGACAAGGTAAATATTGCATTGGCCGAATTTAGGGGTAATGCTAATACTTGGTGGAATGATGTGTTGAGAAAAAGGAGGATAGCTAGGATGGGGGATGTGCGTTCATGGGATGAGTTGTGCCGAATCATGAAGGAATCATTTGTGCCTAGGTCCTATTATCTCAAGCTTCATGGGGAACTTCAAGACCTAAGGCAAGGATCCATGAGCGTGATGGATTACTACTATGAACTTCTTGCATTGGTGAACAAGATTGGAGTGAATAAATCGGAGGAATCCACTCAAGACCGGTTCATCCATGGTCTCAATACTTCGTTGAAGCATAAAATCCAAATTGAGGCTTTAAGAGAAATCACATTGGGGGAAGTACTAAGTTTTGTCGAAACCTATGAGAGGCAAGGAAAAGAAGTGGCTCTTAGCAAGGCGAGGGTGGCCTCTAACCAAACCGGGATGGGAGGAAACAAGTGGAGTACCCCTTCCAAGAAGATGGAGAGTCCGCCTATTACTCAAGGCAAGACACCATACAAGGCATCGCCAAACCCGAGCCCACAAGCTACCAAAAATCCTTCTTCAACGGAAAGTAGCAAGGTGCAATATTTCAAGTATAAGGGCTATGGTCACTATGCATGTGAGTGCCCTAACCAAAGAGTGATGGTCATTGGGCAAGATGGTAGCGTGCATAGTGAGGATGAGGAGGATGGAGTGGAAGAAGGCAAGGAGGCGAGTGTGATGCCTCGTATGTCATATTTTAGTGGAGAAGAAGAGGATGAGGGATTGAAGGTCTTAGTGATGCTAAGGATGCTCAATGTCCAACCCGATCTTGAGGAACATAAAGAACAAAGATGCAACATCTTCCATATGAATTGCAATGTACGATCTAAAACTTGTTTGGTGATTATTGATGGAGGTAGTTGTGCTAATGTGGTAAGTGAACAATTGGTGGACAAGTTGGGGTTGAAAGTTGATAAACATCCCAATCCTTACAAGCTTCAATAGCTAGGGGAGTCCGGAGAGCTAAAGGTGAAGGCTCAATGCTTAGTTCCCTTAAAGAATGGTGTCTTCGAGGATGAGGTGATGTGTGATATCATTCCAATGACTGCTTGTCATGTGTTGTTGGGAAGACCTTGGGAGTTTGATAGGAGGGTGTATAAGAATGGTTTCACCAATGAATATTTATACATGGTGAATGGTTTGAAGGTTAGGTTGATGCCCCTCTTACCTAAGGATGTGTTTGAGGCACACCAATATCTATAAAGGGAAAAGGATAGAGAGAAATGACTTGTGAGTGAGGGTGAGCTAAAAAAGTCAAGTGAGAGAGGGGGTGGTGAGAGCAAAAATAAAGTACCTAAACAAGAAAAACCACAAGCAAGGAAGGGAAAATGTTGCTTGTTAGCTAGGACTCCCGACCTTGGGTGGGCACTAAAAAGCCGTTCAATCATTCTCCTCATGGTTCGGAACGATTTATGTTTAATTGCTAACACTAACCCTTGTCCTTTGGTGATTGAAAGTGTTTTTCAAGGTTTTAAGGATGTCTTCTCGGATGAGCTACCCGATGAGCTTCCACCATTGAGGGGCATTGAGCACCAAATTGACTTTGTGTCGGGTTCATCTCTTCCCAATCGGGCGGCGTACAAGGCCAACCCAAAGGAGACTCAAGAGCTTCAAAGGCAAGTCGAGGGACTCCTTGCCAAAGGTTTGATTCAAGAATCCCTTTCACCTTGTGCCGTACCCGTTATTTTGGTACCTAAGAAGGATGGAACTTGGAGAATGTGTGTGGATTGTAGGGTCATCAATAAGATTACCATTAAGTATAGGCATCTCATAACTAGGCTTGATGACATGTTAGAGGATTTATGTGGCTCAAATTGCTTCTCTAAAATTGATTTAGCTAGTGGATATCACCAAATCCACATGAAAGAGGGAGATGAGTGGAAAACCGCCTTTAAAACCAAGTTTGGCTTATATGCCTTTTGGGTTGACTAATGCCCCCTCTACTTTTATGCGTTTAATGAGCCATGTTCTTCGTCATTTTATTGGAAAATTTGTGGTTGTGTATTTTGATGATATCTTGATTTATAGTAAAAGTGTGGAAGAACATGCATGTCATCTTACAAATGTGCTTGAAGTGTTGAGAATGCATGCTTTGTACGCCAAGTTATCTAAATACACTTATTGTGTTGATGAGGTGGTGTTTCTTAGATTTTTTGTGGGAAGGGATGGTGTGAAGGTAGATGAGGAGAAAATGAAGGCGATTAGGGAATGGACTACACCCAAGAATGTGAGTGAGATTCGATCTTTCCATGGTCTAGCAAGCTTCTATAGGAGGTTTGTGAGGGATTTTTCTACTAAGGCCTCCCCCCTAAATCACCTTGTAAACACTTTTGATATTTTGAGTGAGCATTTCTTTTGGCCTTGCATGAAGAAACATGTTGAGAAATTTTATGGTCAATGAATAGAGTGTAGGCAAGCTAAGTCTAAGTCTAATAACTTTGGGCTTTATACTCCTTTGCCTCCATTGTGATATATACGTTATATATGTGTGCATATGGATGCATATTTGATATTTGTAGGATTAAATAGGAAGTTCACAAATATCACCATATTTAAGTATTTTTCCAAATAAAGTTAATGTCCCATTAGGTGAGATTTAGGTGTTAACATATTTCAATTTATCAAATAACAGTTGGATAGACGTACCATGTCATAATACCACTTTGGTGTGTCTTAGCTAGTGAATTTTTTCTCCAGAATGAGACGTCTAATGTGATACGACCATGCCCGGAAGGCCCATGACGAGGCGCCTACATGAGGGGATCTCCCCTTTCAACCAAAAAGCCATGTTGGAGGAGTCTACGAAGACCGAGGAGCACACGAAAAGACTCGTGCCGAGATTTGAAGGCTGGGAGCTTCCACCCGACCGGGTAGATTCTGCGGCACTCCTTCACCTGGCCGGGTGCTAGTCGCCACCCGACCGGGTAACAATTCGGCCACCCGCCCGGGTGGCTCTTAAGGCGCTGCCTCACCCGGCCGGGTATGATCTGCTGGAAGAGCCTAGGCCAAGCATCGCCACCCGACCGGGTAACCATTCTGCCACCCGCCCAGGTGGCCCGTCGAAGGCATGAAGGAGTCAAAGGGTTTCACCTGGCCGGGTAGAGTGACGCGGACAAGATTTTGTGGGCCTTTTCATTGGGAATTGGACCCTAGTATAAATATCTTTTGATGCCATCTTTTTCCTTAGATTTTGCTGAATTAAAGTTTCTACCCTAGACAGTTTCCTCTTTGAGGATTGTATCTAATTCCTTCCTTATAGGTTGCTTGTTTTCATCTTTGATTGACTCAAGTAGAGGTATGCATCAATGAGGTGTATCCATTGAGTAGTGGAGCCAAGGGGTGATAGAGCTATTGAAAGTTGCCTAGGATTGTTTCCATTATTTTGGTCAAGGTCCTATGGTTGTAGTTCTTTTATTTCATCATTATACACATGCTTCTCATCTCTAATCTACCATCCATTCTTGTTTAGGTTCAATTTTCGTGGTTGGATCTCTTTTTATCCTTTTGTTGTTCTTGTTAAATTGAAAATCAATCTCACAAAAATATCTAGATCAAGCATCACAAATGGGTAATTCCTCGGTAAATGGATCATAAAATACATGGATCCTCATCATTTGGTATCTAGAGCCTAGTACCCACTAGGTGTTTCTTCTATTGCTTCCTTGAGTTTTATTTTATTCCTTATTTTTCTTTGTTTTTGTTGGGATGATCGGATTGATCTATGTTATGTGTTCTAGCTACGTGCAAAAGTTCATCAAAAAATTCCTTCGTTTGCCTAGTTAACTGTGGAGATTAACATCATTGCCCTGTTTTGGCATAGTTGGGGAAAACTATACAAAACCTATCCAATTATCAAATCTGACTATATATGGCTATTTTTCCCTTGATATAGACTTGTTTATGAATATATCCACCAAAATTCATCCAAATTGGGAGCGGTGATCAATACCAAAAAAATTCATAAAGATCAGCCAAATTTCAGCAAAAAGCTTCATCCCATGTTTTGTTTCTTTGGTGTGTGTATACTCTAGGCCTAGTTTTCCTTGCTTTCATATGTTTAATCATGATTACTTTGGTATTTACTACTTGGTGTCCATATGTTCTTGAGGGTATACCTTGATTGAGTTGTCCAGGCACCAACGAGTGGGAATTGGATCGAGAGTGTGTGATACTAGCCCCACTATATTCTAAACCAACCGAGTGACATTGGTGAGTGACTTGGGGGGTAGGGGGTGGGATACTACATTGGGGCGAGTTAGCTTCTTAAATCTCTTTTTTTTTATTTTTACTATTCTCTAAGACTAGTCCCTAGTCTTTGTTTTTGTGTTTGTAGGAAAACTTTGATGCCTCCTATTACTCGATCCAACAAGATGGGGGACATCCACGAGGAGGAGGAAAGGAAGGGAGCGGGCTCAAGTAATCCCAAACCCGAAGGTGATCTAGTGAGCTTGATGGCCCGAATGATGAAGGAATTCAAGCAAGAGGTGATGACCCAAATGGATGTTTGGGCAAGAGAATCCGAAGCTCGTATGCTAGCCGCCCAAAACACTCTATTTGAAGAGTTCAAAGGAAGAGTGGGGGTGAGACCACCCACTCCTATGGGCAATGTCGTTCCCAATGAGGTTCCGGAGGAAGATGTTGACGAGGAGGTGTATGAGGGATGGCAAGGAGGGTATGTACGGGATAGGGTTAACAATTTGGAGAATGGAAGGTTTGAGGAGGTAATGGAGCCAATAGGCGGTTTGGAGGAGGAAATGGGGGATATGGTCGTTTTGGGGTAGGAAACCAACATGGAGGGATGGAGCCTTATGGGTATAGATTTAGGAGGGATAGGTAATATTAGGAGGAGCCCCGACAGAGTTTGATGATCCGTCCAAGACCTTGAAACACAACCTACCCGAATTCCACGGCAAGTTTGACCCCGAGGCCTACTTGGAGTGGAAATCTCAAGTGGAGAAAATCTTCCCCCTCCACAACTATTCCGAGGGTGACAAGGTAAATATTGCATTGGCCGAATTTAGGGGTAATGCTAATACTTGGTGGAATGATGTGTTGAGAAAAAGGAGGATAGCTAGGATGGGGGATGTGCGTTCATGGGATGAGTTGTGCCGAATCATGAAGGAATCATTTGTGCCTAGGTCCTATTATCTCAAGCTTCATGGGGAACTTCAAGACCTAAGGCAAGGATCCATGAGCGTGATGGATTACTACTATGAACTTCTTGCATTGGTGAACAAGATTGGAGTGAATAAATCGGAGGAATCCACTCAAGACCGGTTCATCCATGGTCTCAATACTTCGTTGAAGCATAAAATCCAAATTGAGGCTTTAAGAGAAATCACATTGGGGGAAGTACTAAGTTTTGTCGAAACCTATGAGAGGCAAGGAAAAGAAGTGGCTCTTAGCAAGGCGAGGGTGGCCTCTAACCAAACCGGGATGGGAGGAAACAAGTGGAGTACCCCTTCCAAGAAGATGGAGAGTCCGCCTATTACTCAAGGCAAGACACCATACAAGGCATCGCCAAACCCGAGCCCACAAGCTACCAAAAATCCTTCTTCAACGGAAAGTAGCAAGGTGCAATATTTCAAGTATAAGGGCTATGGTCACTATGCATGTGAGTGCCCTAACCAAAGAGTGATGGTCATTGGGCAAGATGGTAGCGTGCATAGTGAGGATGAGGAGGATGGAGTGGAAGAAGGCAAGGAGGCGAGTGTGATGCCTCGTATGTCATATTTTAGTGGAGAAGAAGAGGATGAGGGATTGAAGGTCTTAGTGATGCTAAGGATGCTCAATGTCCAACCCGATCTTGAGGAACATAAAGAACAAAGATGCAACATCTTCCATATGAATTGCAATGTACGATCTAAAACTTGTTTGGTGATTATTGATGGAGGTAGTTGTGCTAATGTGGTAAGTGAACAATTGGTGGACAAGTTGGGGTTGAAAGTTGATAAACATCCCAATCCTTACAAGCTTCAATAGCTAGGGGAGTCCGGAGAGCTAAAGGTGAAGGCTCAATGCTTAGTTCCCTTAAAGAATGGTGTCTTCGAGGATGAGGTGATGTGTGATATCATTCCAATGACTGCTTGTCATGTGTTGTTGGGAAGACCTTGGGAGTTTGATAGGAGGGTGTATAAGAATGGTTTCACCAATGAATATTTATACATGGTGAATGGTTTGAAGGTTAGGTTGATGCCCCTCTTACCTAAGGATGTGTTTGAGGCACACCAATATCTATAAAGGGAAAAGGATAGAGAGAAATGACTTGTGAGTGAGGGTGAGCTAAAAAAGTCAAGTGAGAGAGGGGGTGGTGAGAGCAAAAATAAAGTACCTAAACAAGAAAAACCACAAGCAAGGAAGGGAAAATGTTGCTTGTTAGCTAGGACTCCCGACCTTGGGTGGGCACTAAAAAGCCGTTCAATCATTCTCCTCATGGTTCGGAACGATTTATGTTTAATTGCTAACACTAACCCTTGTCCTTTGGTGATTGAAAGTGTTTTTCAAGGTTTTAAGGATGTCTTCTCGGATGAGCTACCCGATGAGCTTCCACCATTGAGGGGCATTGAGTACCAAATTGACTTTGTGTCGGGTTCATCTCTTCCCAATCGGGCGGCGTACAAGGCCAACCCAAAGGAGACTCAAGAGCTTCAAAGGCAAGTCGAGGGACTCCTTGCCAAAGGTTTGATTCAAGAATCCCTTTCACCTTGTGCCGTACCCGTTATTTTGGTACCTAAGAAGGATGGAACTTGGAGAATGTGTGTGGATTGTAGGGCCATCAATAAGATTACCATTAAGTATAGGCATCTCATAACTAGGCTTGATGACATGTTAGAGGATTTATGTGGCTCAAATTGCTTCTCTAAAATTGATTTAGCTAGTGGATATCACCAAATCCACATGAAAGAGGGAGATGAGTGGAAAACCGCCTTTAAAACCAAGTTTGGCTTATATGCCTTTTGGGTTGACTAATGCCCCCTCTACTTTTATGCGTTTAATGAGCCATGTTCTTCGTCATTTTATTGGAAAATTTGTGGTTGTGTATTTTGATGATATCTTGATTTATAGTAAAAGTGTGGAAGAACATGCATGTCATCTTACAAATGTGCTTGAAGTGTTGAGAATGCATGCTTTGTACGCCAAGTTATCTAAATACACTTATTGTGTTGATGAGGTGGTGTTTCTTAGATTTTTTGTGGGAAGGGATGGTGTGAAGGTAGATGAGGAGAAAATGAAGGCGATTAGGGAATGGACTACACCCAAGAATGTGAGTGAGATTCGATCTTTCCATGGTCTAGCAAGCTTCTATAGGAGGTTTGTGAGGGATTTTTCTACTAAGGCCTCCCCCCTAAATCACCTTGTAAAAACTTTTGATATTTTGAGTGAGCATTTCTTTTGGCCTTGCATGAAGAAACATGTTGAGAAATTTTATGGTCAATGCATAGAGTGTAGGCAAGCTAAGTCTAAGTCTAATAACTTTGGGCTAACTCAAATTGCATGGGATCCCAAAAACCATTGTGAGTGATAGGGATGTCAAATTTTTGAGTTTCTTTTGGAAAACTCTTTGGGGAAGTCTTGGAACCAAACTCCTCTTTTCTACTACCGCTCATCCCCAAACGGAAGTAGTGAATAGGTCCTTAGGTACCCTCTTTCGTGCCCTAGTATTTGAGAATAAGATGTCTTGGGAGGAGTGCCTACCTATAGCCGAATTTGCATACAATAGGACTTTGCATTCCACGAATAAGTTGTCTCATTTTGAAGTTGTTTATGGGTTTAACCCCCTCACTCCGTTGGATTTATCCACGGTGGATTTGCCTTTGCCAATTATGCTTGATGTAGGGGGAGAGGAGAAAGCTAAGTTCGTGAAGGAGTTGCACATGCAAGTGCAAGAGAGGATTCGAGAAAAGGGAGAGCTAGTAGCACGCCAAGTGAACAAAGGGCGCAAAAATGTGGTTTTTGAACCCGGTGATTGGGTTTGGGTGCATCTTAGGAATATACGTTTCTCCGACAAGACCAAGGGGAAGCTTGCCCCGAAAGGAGACGGTCCTTTCCCCGTGTTTGGAGCGCATCAATGACAACGGATACGTGATCGACTTGCCCGGTGAGTATAATGTAGGTTGTGATGGAACCAGCAGCGGAAGCGGTGTTGAACTTGATTATCATAATTTTACAATTATTAATCACACCAATAAATCACATAATAATCAGATCTATTTAGCAGATTATTTAGACAAAATCTATTTGCATAATTATCACATGTATCATGCTCATAACTTGAATTAATCATGCTTTAAGAATATTGAAACCTAAAACATGCTTTTCTACGGAGCAGAAAAATATCTAATTAATTCTCCAAAGAATTGAAGATGGCTAGCTTCTTCTCCACGTGATGCTTTGAATATTAGACCACAAATCTTCTCTCTGGTTCCCGAACTGTACTCCAATATCAGTGTGGGATGATCTTACTAGAATACTAGGACTTAAATAAAGAAGACAGAAGAAATCCTTTTGGGAATAGGAGTGGAATTCGAAAATTCCTACAGCTGGGGAGGCTGAAATTTTCGAAAATTGCAAATAATGAAATTGTGATTTTTCTGTCTCCTTTATTCTCCTATTTATATTAAGTTCCTTTTGGGCCCAGACAGGGATCTATGGAAGGTTTTGGATATGGGCTCATCCAATTTACTTTTTACTAATTAAATTGAACCCACAATTTAATATAAGTTATAATTGGAATATTACGAGCAACCACTACAGAAGTAATATTGAACTCTCCCCATCCAAATCCGAAATTACAAGTAATCCGGGTTTCCGTTTAACTTTCATTTCCCGCGCTTAAGATTAAAATATCCATTAATTAATTAATGTCTACTATTGACTTAATTAATTAACTTCTTATTAATTCCAAGAATGGACTTAGCATGAAACGCTTATTTATTATTCATAGAGTAATCAAACTCCAACTAGTTAGGTTCCGAATAATAAAACCTTGTTTCGCGCTCCTCTTGAGGACAATATCAAACGAGACTCAGCTCGCGCACGATTCAATATAATAGCAATCCTAGCACCGCTAGATATTGATCACCACTACCCAATATATCAGGATAATTGGGTTACGAAAAACCCGCACCATTTGATAAGTCAAAGTAATGCATAATCAATATCGTATGCTCAATGCTAACCTACATTGATTAAGAAACAAATATTATCAAGACCTCGCCTTTCGGTAGATAGCCCAAGGACAAGTCTTGCTGTTAGATCCGTTCAGTGCTATACCACACCAATGTCATCTTATTTCAGTTAGGCTTAGAAATATGCGGACTGACATTGGAACCTTTCTCGATGGATATGCTCTAGGTTGTGAAATTCATCTTTTTCTTTGTTTAGAACTGACCGTGTTACCTTAAAGTGGACGACGCCCACAATCGGTCTACTAAAACAAAGACTTAGACTTTGTTAAGTTAACTTATACATTTGAACATGTATTAACATCCATTAAATGTAAAACGTAACAACATTATGACAAAAATAATCTGTTTTATTCATTGAAAAATAAAATAAGAGTTTTACAGTATTCAATCACTCGAAACGTGATTTCTAGTATACAAACTCTAACAGGTTGCACTTTCAATGTGGCTGATTTGAGTACTTTTGACTTTGTAGGAGGTCCGGATTTGAGGACAAATCCTTTCCAAGAAGGGGGGGATGATACGACCATGCCCGGAAGGCACATGACGAGGTCTATGATGAGGCGCCTACATGAGGGGATCTCTACTCTCATCCAAAAATCCATGTTGGAGGAGTCTACGAAGACCGAGGAGCACACGACAAGACTCGTGCTGAGATTTGAAGGCTGGGAGCTTCCACCCGGCCGGGTAGATTTTGCGACACTGCTTCACCCGGCCGGGTGCCATCCACTGGAGTCGCCAAGGCCAAGCGTCGCCAGCCGACCGGGTAACAATTTGGCCACCCGCCCGGGTGGCTCTAGAGGCGCTGGCGCGCTGCCTCACCCGGCCGGGTATGATCTGCTGGAGGAGCCAAGGCCAAGCATTGGCACCCGACCGGTTAACCATTCTGCCACCCGCCCAGGTGTCCCGTCGAAGGCATGAAGGAATCAGAGGGTTTCACCCGACCGGGTGATTTAACACCCTTAATTCCACCCGACCGGGTAGAGTGACGCGGACAAGATTTTGTGGGCCTTTTCATTGGGAATTGGACCCTAGTATAAATACCTTTTGATGTCATCTTTTCCCTTAGATTTTGCTGAATTAAAGTTTCTACCCTAGACAGTTTCCTCTTTGAGGACTGTATCTAATTCCTTCCTTGAAGGTTGCTTGTTTCCATCTTTGATTGATTCAAGTAGAGGTATGCATCAATGGGGTGTATTCATTGAGTAGTGGAGCCAAGGAGTGATAGAGCTATCGAAAGTTGCCTAGGGTTGTTTCTATTATTTTGGTCAAGGTCCTATGGTTGTAGTTCTTTTATTTCATCATTATACACATGCTACTCATCTCTAATCTACCATCCATTCTTGTTTAGGTTCAATTTTTGTGGTTGGATCTCTTTTTATCCTTTTGTTGTTCTTGTTAAATTGAAAATCAATCTTACAAAAATATCTAGATCAAGCATCACAAATGGGTAATTCCTTGAAAAATGGATCATAAAATACATGGTTCCTTATCATAATAGGGACTTGACGAAGTATAGGATAGAAGTGAATGTAATCCTATTCTGGTGTAACTACCTTAAGAAGGATTTACTTTAGCTCTACGTCCTTCCGTGCAGCCTCTTTCCGCTGTGCAATTAAAGCTATCTTCAGATCCGTTGGGCATGGGATGTTTTTCAGGAAAACTGGTCATTTCGGGTATATGTCATTGGCTAAGTAGTACCTCACTCCCAATGCATAAAATCTATGCTCTCAAGCATTCCAGGAAAGTCGTGCACCCTCTTATGCATTTCCATTAGGAACCGACAATCGGTGGCCTTCGTCTTGCACAAATATGTGGTGCCGAAGGCCTCCACCACGTACTCACAAAATTTAACCAAAAACTCCTGCCCAGTTGATTCCCCGATGTGGTGCCATAGGCCAATTGACGAAGCGCAACCGTGCACTTCGTAAGCGAGGATAGCCCGGGTCTGCCGGCTTCATCTTACCGCAGCTGGAAGTACAGGCAAAAAATGTGGAGAAACAGTTCTCACCGGATACTAAACCGTCGGGAAAAAAACCGTTGGTCCCCACCGTGGTTCATCGGCGAAGTAGTCTTCGAACAGATGTTTATGAGCTACGTCATGCTCTCGGTGGACGTATGTCCAGCGGCGGATAGGCCTTGGGACCTCCTCTTCGGCCTGCTCTTGCATTGCACGAATACCAGCGAGAATCTGGTCCGCTAAAGTAAATTATTATCTCTCCATAGTCCGATTTGCGTCCTCACCGGGAATCATTTTGGAAGAGTGAGTGAGATTTGAGATGAAAAAAGAGATGTGTGAAAATGAGGTGTATTTACAGATTGAAACATAAAAAAAGAAAAAAACATGTCGCTCATCCTCATCTGTGGGCCTGCAATGGGCGGATGAGGCGCCGGACGAGAGTCAGGCAATGTGTCTTCTGCAGTCGAACTTTCGTCCGACCCGCTCGTCCGTCGCCTCGTCCGACGACCTGCAGTTGTTGGACCAAGACGGACGAGGACGATGCAGAGGCCTCATCTAGACGAATTTCTCAACCATTACGGATGCTCTAAGAAAACAAACTACTGTTTTCAAGTCGAGTTGAGATATCAATCTTTCCGTAAGATGAAATATGGTCCAACTAGTGCTCACAAATTGAACGTATCATCTGCGGAAATGAAATTACTTTTTTCATATTGTGTAGAAACACTTCAAACTCGTAGGCATTGACAAATTTGATGTTGAGTTGAAAACCAAGCAACACAATATTCCTATTATGCATGCTAACATGGTAGAGAATAAATGAGACAAAACTATAAAATGCATCGTGTCCGTATGTTCTCTCATCTACAATTCCATACTTTTTAAAGAGACAGTATTGGAAATATGAAAAGTTATATACTCCTATAACATTAATGGAGTGTTCAGTTTGCAAGATTGTATTCGGGATTAAATTTGTAGTGTGTTTGATTCATGAGATTCAACCCCACAACTTAATCCTAGATGGATAATCACAAGATAATTAGTCATAACTAATTCCCTATGATTAAAATAATCTCATAATTCAATCCTAAATTGTATCTTGGTATTATTTTACCTTGAAAATCGAACACCACCTAAGCATATTATTAATCTAACGAGGGTTACATGTGATGAAAAAGCCAACACGCTCCTATTTCCCACTCCACTCTCCCATGATCCCCAACATTATTTAATTACATCATTTTTCGTAATTATAGACAAACTGAAATGTTAAAGATCACCCTACGACGAATTCGAATTTAAAATCTTTGACACACTAACACACACTCTATTGTTAAATTAACAAAAACTATTTAATTGCATCCTTATTTCTAACTTCGATGAGCTTGTAAGATTCAGTTGGATTTGAGAGTTCCATAATTGCGAATTTCTAATTCGCATCTCTAATTGCGAATTTCTACGTGGCTTGGACCATGACTAGCTATTGTGTATCATCAACATAAAAAATACACCCCCCGTCCCATTAAATATGCAACATTTGGAAATCAGTCCAAATTTTTATATAGTGTTGTTTTGTGAGTTAATGAAGAGAGGATAAAGTAAAAGAGATGAAAAAATATAGATAGAAATGTTTTCATTTTAAGAAATGTTTCATTTTTAATAGGACAAACTAAAAAGGGAAACATTTCATTTTTAACGGGACAGAGGGAGTATAACTTCTTGAATTTATGTTGATTACGACTAGGATTATTGTGATTTGCCCATTTGATTTGATTTTCTTAACTTATACCACATGCATAGTTTACTTTAAACATACACATCAATATTTTTTATTAAGGCATCAAATTTTGATTATAATTTTTTTACTATGTTGAAACAAACAAAAAAGTTCATCATTATATGTTGCAATCAATATGAGCAAACTTTTGATGGTAAAAAAAAGGTCATATGAATAATGCAAATAAAGACAACATTTATATCCCAATACTTCTCAAATACTCCATATCAAGATACTATTGAAACATGAAATCATTCAACTTTACACTATGAAAACCCTGCTCGAGCCTAGTCTTAAATTCAAATGTATAATCACTGAAGGGACCAAAATTGTAATGCCCCGAAAATGAAAGGACTTGATGACGCCGTGAATTCATTTTTCCGACCAAATCACACTTAGAGCACTCCCAATGGAGTTCCCTTATTTCTCCCTTATTTCTCCCTAACTCCTGCCACATCAGCGCCACATCAGCATCACATTTTATCCCCAGTTTTTAGCCAACCCCTACAATGGTTTCTCCCTTATTTCTCCCTTATTTCTCCCTAACTCAACATTTCATTTTTACATCATCACTAATTTAATTGTTTTATTTTTATATATAATAAAGCTAGCTTATTTAATTTATAAAGATAAATCAAATAAATAGTAATAAAGTTCGTTGTATTAAACACGGGTACACATTACAACGAAGAAAATTAAAAAAAAAAAAAGTACACGAATGGAAATAAAAAATCAAAAAAAAAATTCAAAGAAAAAAAAATTCAAGGGCGGTGGGCGCGGTTTCTATTTGCCCACAATTCTTCGATGATATCGTGTTGTAGTGCTTGATGGGCCTCCTTCTGGTGTATGTCCATGAACGCCTGGAACCGTTCATGTTCGTTGTGCGGTACACCCTGGCGGGCGGACTCGGTTGAGACACCGTGACTCGATGATGCAACACTTGGGTCGTTGGTGACGTCGAGGACGCCTTCGTGTTCATCTTCGATGATCATGTTATGCATGATGATGCACGCATACATGATATCGGCAATATCCCCCTGGTAGAAAAAGCGCGTCGGACCCTTTACCAGTGCAAATCGCGATTGGAGCACCCCAAATGCCCTCTCCACATCCTTGCGCGCAGACTCTTGCGCTCGGGCAAAATACCTTCTTCTATCTCCGAGTGGGCATCTGATCGGGCAAAAAATTTTAAAAATCGCCGATTATCGCCGAGCGTCGCCCACAGTGGCCGGCGATCGCTCGGCGATAATCCGGCGATAAATCGCCACTCGGCGAAGCAACGGTAACATTATCGCCGAATTATCGCCGACTTCGCCACAATGGCCGGCGATAATTCGGCGATAATCGGCGATTTATCGCCGAGAATTCGCCACCTCCATTGGGAGTGCTCTTAACGATTTAGGTGTATCCATCTTCTTCTTCTCCTCTTCTTCTTCTTAATTTGGTCGCTAAAAAGTCTCTCGTCACCTCACTATCACTGCTCCCAATTCTTCATCGGATCTCTCCCACTCTCTCACTATTTAAATTCACTTCCCAATAAATCTATACAGATACTCTGAATCGACCGGAAAATCTCAGATTCAAGCTGCACCACTACACCCGCGCTGGTTGGTTGATTGATTGATTGATTGATACAACACAGATGGCTTCACCAATCGATATGCATAAATTGTTCAAGCCCTCTACCCCGCCGCCACAGCAGCAGCATCCCAATTCCAACCCTAATCCGCCTCAGAGCTTCCCCAATAACGTTGCCAATACTAATTCTAACCCTAATTTGGCCTCCGCCCCTTTCCCGGTCCCATCGGCCTCGTATCCGCCGCCCACCGGCGCCGGAAGTGGGCCCTACTCTTATTCCCCCCAGACGCCTCCGTACCATTACCACCCGGTCTACACCCCCTACTCCAACCCCCCTCCACATCAGGACTTTGCTAATGTGCACCCTCAGAGGTCCATGTCTTATCCCACCCCGCCGCTCCAACCCCAACCGCAGTCCCCTAATAGTAATTTCCAAAACCCCCAAAACCCTAGCAATCCAGGTGCTCGTTTGATGGCGTTGCTGAGCGCGCCGCCATCTACCTTAGAGGTTCCGCAGCCAATGGCTCAAATCCACCCCTCTTCCTCCTCGGCCTCCGATTTTTCGATGCCACAGGGCCCTGTAACGCGGATGCCGAGTAGTAAGCTGCCCAAGGGGAGGCATTTGATCGGAAATCATTTGGTTTACGACGTAGATGTTAGATTGCCTGGAGAAGTGCAGCCTCAGCTTGAGGTCACACCCATCACTAAATATGGGTCGGATCCTGGGCTTGTTTTGGGGAGGCAAATTGCGGTTAATAAGACTTATATCTGTTATGGTCTGAAGTTGGGGGCCATCCGGGTGCTCAATATTAACACTGCTTTGAGATCCTTGCTTAAGGGTCTAGCGCAGGTACCTACCTTCTTTTCACTTAATTGTGTAAAAAATTGTTACTTTTGTTTCCCTTACCTGATTTATCTGATTATTAGTCTAAACCTGTTGGTCAAACATAATTTAGTTTATAAGTACTTATGATTGTGTTTTATATAGCTTGCATCTCCAAATTTGTTTTGGTTGGTTAATGGTGTGATGCAATTAAAAGTACTCTTTGTAATGAAAGTTCTAATCTAGAAGGTTTGTGGGACATTTTTGAAAGGTTGGGCTTCTGCTTTGGGAATATACTTTTACTAAATGTACAATCTTTCTTGATACCAATGTGTGTGATACTGCCGGAATTTGGTAGTTATGACAGCGACTATTTATTTATCCTGAAGGCTAGTCAGTAGGTCCTTGCAGCCGTTACTATATGTTCATTGCCTTGTTACCTAGAATTTTTGCATTTGTTTTTATGATATCACATGGCATGAATCGCATGATCTGTGGTAAAATTACGCTATTGAAATTTTATGTGGTAATTTTGAAGTGACATGTTTCATTTCTTAGCATGACTCACCAATGGCATTCATAACCTGTCTTGATTTATGTCTTGAATGTTGAACTTTCTTGCAGAGAGTCACAGACATGGCTTTTTTCGCAGAGGATGTTCACCTTTTGGCTAGGTATACTATTTGCCATGTGTTTTTATAGTTTGTAGCATTAAATTTGTCCTGAACATACCAATTTGCTCCCACACAGTGCAAGTGTGGATGGACGGGTTTATGTGTGGAAAATAACAGAAGGCTCAGATGAAGAAGATAAGCCTCAAATTACTGGAAAGATAGTTATTGCCTTACAGATTACTGGAGAGGGGGATTCTCTCCATCCTAGAGTTTGTTGGCACTGTCATAAACAAGTATAATGCCCGTTTACATTTTGTAGTTGTGTTTTTATGCCTCGCTGTCACAATAATAGTTAACCAAGTAAATTTGTCCATTCAGGAAGTTCTTGTTGTGGGAATCGGAAGACGTGTTCTGAAGATTGATACTACAAAAGTGGGAAAAGGTGAAAAGTATTCAGCAGAGGAACCCCTTAAATGTCCAATTGAAAAGTTGATTGATGGTGTCCAACTTGTTGGCAGCCATGATGGAGAAATAACTGACTTGTCTATGTGCCAGTGGATGACGTCTCGCTTGGTATCGGCTTCAGTGGATGGAACGGTTTGTATTTAAAATCTCCTCTTACCTGAAGGCATTTTATTTAGTATCTTCTTTGAGGACTAGCCTGGATTGATATGAATAACGCTATCTCAATCTACAGTAGCTACTACTCCTTCCGTCCCATAAAATAGACTAGTTTTACCGTTTTGGGCCGTCACTGAAAATTAGAAGAATTCGAAATAAGGAAACTGACCCCACTATCCACTAACACTACTTCCACTACATTTTCTTCTTCTTTCTCTTACTTTACCCATTGCGCATTTCAACCTGTTCCGTTTGCTATTTTTATGGGACAAAGGGAGTATTACTTTTCATGCTATAACATGGATAGAGTGGATATTCTTCTATGGATCAAATATATTAGTACTATCTGATCCATCTCTTTTTCATTTTTACATCTATGCTCTATTTTCTTTATAGTGTGATCATGTTTCCAAGAAAGCAAAATAGAGGCCATGATTGGAAGTTACTTGAAGATTGTGTGTAATGACTATTGTTATATATTTAACATTACGTTTGAATTTAATGAGCATAGGCAGTCGACCCTGGGACGAAATTTTGTATGCAAAAAGCTATATGCCATAAAAAATGATAACTTTCCAAAAACTAAAGATGATGGTATATGAGGATCCAATGATGAATCAATTTTTGGATTGCATAAAAAATCATAAAAGTAGATCCTTATTTATCTGTACCACATGCGTGGAGTATGGATATTAATACTTGGTTGATGACTTATTATTATTCTTTGCTAGCTTAAGAGCAATGATGTGAGAGTACCAAGTTCATTTTTGTAATGAAAACAATGCAGATGAAGAAAATTTGGAGAAATAAAGATGGGCTTGAAAGTTTCAAAGCAATAATCCCTACCTATTCTTATAATGAACTAATTGAAATAACATGAACAGATAATATATGGGTGAAAAGTAACACCTATGACAGATATTCCATTAAACAAGAAAACTATAAGTATGGGAAATATAAGAAGCTGAAAGTGTGGGGAAAGAAGGGAAAATGAATACATGAATGGAAGAAGTGACAAAGGCACTTTTCTGAACTACAAAGAATGAAAGAACATTTAAGGTTGAATGGTAACTGATAAACCTTGAACTTGGGGATTCTTTGAAAGAAAACCTAATATACAATGACATAATTTGCAGAGACCTGGTGCCTTGAGGGCACATGCCCCTAATTATGTTAATCACTGATTGTGGAAAGTTGCACTGGGAGTGCTCCTCATTTCTTGCCCCACAGATCACTGTTCTTGTAGTCGTCTCATGCATGCTCAACAAACATTTCAAAACTTATTTGAAGTTTATGTATTTGGCTGCTGCTTGTAGGTTGCTTAATCAGCTGGATATCTATATCCTGCATATATTCAACTCCATCTGTCCCACTACAAGAGATTGACTTTCCTTTTTGTGTTATCCCATTACAAGTGATCAATTTCTCATTTTAGCAAAAAACATCTTTATTTTCTCTTACTTTATTCTCTCTCCTACTTTATTCTTCTTTATCTCTCTACTTTATTCCCTCTCCCACTTTATTCTCTCCCCACTTAACTCATTAAATATCATTTCCTTCAATCCTATGCCGAAAACAAATTGATTACTTGAGGTGGGACGGAGAGAGTAGTAGATAAGGAATTGTGAATAACTGCCTTACTTATATCATCTGCATACTTAATTGCAACTTAAGTAAAAAAGAACCTTCTTCGATTGTGTATAGTTTACTCATACATTATCCTAATATAAGCATGATTGATTTCCAGAGCATCATCCGCTTTATTTGGAAAGTTCGTAGTGATCAATTAAGCAACCTCTATGACTAATTGCATAAGAAGTTTTACATTAAAATCTTCTTTAATACTACTCCCTCCATTTCTTAAAAGTAGAAACTTTGGAAACAGCACGGGTTTTAATGTAAAATTGGTAAAGTAAGAGAGGAGGAGAAAAAGTGGGTAAAGTAAGACATATGATGAGAAAAAGTAGTGGAATTAGTTTTAGTGGATTGTGTGGTCCATTTCCTAAAGTGGGGAGTTTCTATTTTTAGGTAGCGGACCAAAAAGGAAAGAATTTCTATTTTTAGGAAACAGAGGGAGTACAATACAAACAGCATAAAAACTTTCACATATACTTGGAGTTTGCAATGATGTTGAGAAAGTATGTAAACTCTCTGTAATTTCCTTTTATTCTGATGATGGGTTTGCCCTTAAATAATCACTTGATAACTAATTGGTACTTGCATAGTTAGCTGTCCTGAGTATGATAGTTCTGGTCATGCTTATACCTGTTCTGATTGTAACCACAGATAAAGATTTGGGAGGATCGCAAGTCAACTCCAATTGCAGTTCTCAGGCCACATGAAGGACAACCTGTCAATTCCGTGACCTTTGTGGCTGCTCCTCATCGCCCAGATCATATCATACTTATAACTGGGGTACATACAGTTGGGATATAATTCATGTTCTGAATTTATTAGTTACTTTATACTTACACATCTTCATTTGGACTTTGTTCTTAATTTTTGCATTGCACTCAATTTTCAAAGTGTTCATGCAGGGCCCCCTGAATCGGGAATTGAAGATTTGGGTTTCAGCAAGTGAAGAAGGGTGGTTGCTTCCTAGTGATGCAGAATCATGGCATTGTACCCAGACGTTGGAATTAAGAAATTCAGAGGGTCGACTAGAAGAAGGTTTCTTCAATCAAGTAGCAGCCTTGTCACAAGCTGGCCTTCTTTTATTGGCAAATGCCAAGAGAAATGCTATTTATGCTGTGCACATGGAATATGGCCCTAATCCAGCAGCAAGCCGTTTTGATTATATAGCAGAATTCACAGTCACTATGCCAATACTTAGTTTTACAGGGACAAGCGAAGTACGACCTCATGGTGAACAAATTGTTCAAGTATATTGTGTTCAGACACAGGCTATTCAGCAGTATGCTTTGGACTTGTCACAGTGTCTGCCACCCCCTACAGAGAATGTAGTCTATGAGAAGACAGACACTAGCGTCTCACGGGATGCTGGAAGCATTGAAGGGATTGCTAGTGTGGAGCCTTCTGGCAGTAAACCAGCCGAGATTTCTATATCTAGCACAGCTCCCAAGGCAAGCGTGCATGAAAGTAGCTTTGATAATGCATCGGCCGTTAGGTACGCTGTTGGTGCTGTTTCTGGTGAGTCACCAGTCACACAAGAGTTTGCTACCTCAAGTATGGAGTCCAAACAAGTTAATTTGTCCAGAGCTGCTAATGATACTGATATTTCTCTTGCCACTTCAACTCCACTCCCTCTGAGTCCCAGGGTTTCTAGAACTCTATCTGGTTTTAGTCGATCAAGCAGCATTGAGCATGGTTCGCCAGGTTCGGAGCAGAAAGTGATTGAGTATTCAGTGGATAGACCAATAGATGGTGTTCATGGAAACTTGCCTGCTGTTACTTCATTGGGTGATGATTCACAAGATGATATTTCTGCTGCTCCCAACCATCCAATCAAGTTCAAACACCCAACTCATTTGGTAACTCCTGCTGAGATATTGATGGCCACTTCGTCCTCTGATGTTAACCACACAATTGAGCCTCAAAGTGAGGGCGACCATAATATTCAAGACGTGGTAGTTAGCAACGATACAAGGAATGTTGAGGTAGAGGTCAAAGTTGTTGGCGAAACAAACTTTAGTCCAAGTAATGACATTGGGCCCCGAGAAGAACTTGAGGCTTTTGTGCCAGAGAATAGGGATAAAATCTTTTGCTCTCAAGCTTCTGATCTTGGAATGGGGATGGCTCGGGAATGCCGTGCCCTATCGCCTGAAATTTACGCTGTGGAGGAAGCTAGGCAGGTTAGTGGGACAGCTGGAACAGAAGCAGATACCCGATCCTCTACCATAGTTGAAGAAGAAGGTCATGACTCTGTAAAGGATGTGATTCAAAGGGATGACGATTCTTCAACTCCTCTGCCAGCTCAACCAACTGCACCAACTACGAAAGGGAAGAAGCAGAAGGGAAAGAATGTGCAAGGATCAGGCCAATCTTCACAATCACCTAGCGAGTCCAGTTCAACTGATTATCCTGTTGAACCAGGTGTTAGCTCTAGTACTCCTCAGCAGGAAACTGGAGTTTCACAAATGCTTCCAATGCAAGAGATGCTGAATCAGGTGATTTTTCTATCCTTTTTTCAGTACTTATGACATATCTTGCTATAATTATATTTTAGTACCACTGTGATTGTGGTAGTCCTTTTTATAATTTGTAATGTCTGCAGTTCTTTTTCCTTTTGTGAGTACTTTGTCCATATAAATTATAAGTTTTATACTAGTCAGTTGCAGGGATTTTGAGAATTCCTCACTCATGATGACTTGTATTTCCAAGTTGTGGGATCACTGGGATGACTCTTGTTGTTGTCACCTTGTCACTAACTGAAATTAAGTAATTTACGATTAGCTAATCATTTGAATTAAGCATTAATCCTGTATTGCGATAAAATGTTTGCATAAGGTTTGGCTTTCCCAAGGCAAACTGAAATTATTTCTCATCATTTCTGCAATTGATCACTTTTACTTTCCAACTTGAGTACCTTCACGGAAAACATAATGTCCATATTGTCAAGTTGGATACCTGATTATGGGAACATATGATTTGGAGCTAATGCTCGACATATATGTTGATCTATGTTTTTTTGATAATTTTTCAATGCTTTGATTTGGTTAATCTACTGTCTTATATGTTTGACATTCAAGTACTTTCATTGTATGTGGATTAACTGTGTCTTGATGCATTGACCTATTGCCATTTCTTCATTTCCTTTTCATGCAGATTGTAAGCATGCAAAATGAAATGCACAAGCAAATGGCAATGATGGTTGCTGTTCCAGTTACCAAGGAGGGAAAAAGACTTGAGGCAGCCTTGGGAAGGAGCATGGAGAAAGCTGTCAAAGCCAATTCTGATGCTTTGTGGGCTCGTCTTCAAGAAGAAAATGCAAAACAGGAAAGAGCAGCAAAGGAGCGTATGCAACAGCTAACGAATACAATCAGCAATTGCTTAAACAAAGACTTACCCGCTATTGTGGAGAAAACTGTCAAGAGAGAACTGACCACAGTTGGGCAATCTGTGGCACGGACCATTACTCCGGCCATTGAGAAAATAATTTCCACTTCTATTACAGAGAGCTTCCAGGTTAAGATCTCAGTTTGTTTGTTTCTCTTTTGTTCAACTTCAACCAATTGGAACTCACATAATTTTTGTGATCAGAAAGGAGTTGGTGATAAAGCTGTAAATTTGTTGGAGAAATCAATCAGCTCGAAACTTGAAACTGTAGTTGCTAGGCAAATCCAAGTTCAGTTTCAAACTTCTGGCAAGCAAGCTCTTCAGGTATTGAAAAACAATGAAATTGACTTTCTACTTCTGATGGTTGCATGCTTTATTTCTTTTGGTGATTATGAAGTTAGCAACAACAAAGTCGGTTCTGGTAATTGTTAGGAGAATCTAAGTGAATGGATCAAAGTTGTGGTTCATGCATAGTCACACTCAATTGCATATTGTACTCCCTCTTTGTTTTACTTTCAATTGAGGGTTGTAGTTAGAGTGGGAAATACTGGATTTTCAATTAGTGGGAAAAATCATTTTTTCCCAGTAGAATTCCTGTACTGCGTCACAGCTTCAGGACTTTCACTACTCTTTTGTATATTAATTTCTTTGGGGGAAGTCTTATATTCCTTCTGTAGTTTCTTACTTGCTGTGTCAATTCATTTTTATGACCCAGTCTCACTTTGTAATGCAGGACACCCTGAAATCAAGCCTGGAAGTTTCTGTAATCCCTGCATTTGAGATGTCATGTAGGACCATGTTTGAGCAGGTTGATACAGCATTTCAAAAAGGAATGGTTGAACATACGTCAGTGGCTCAACAACAATTTGAGGCGTCACATTCTCCGTTAGCCCTTGCACTAAGGGTACTAAAGTTAACGCTGTGTAATTCTGATGTTTCAATATCCCCTCTGTACTTCATATCCACCAGACAGTAATTATATCTTACTGTTCAGGATGCTATAAATTCAGCATCATCAATGACTCAAACTTTGAGCAACGAGTTGCTTGATGGCCAAAGAAAATTGTTAGCTATTGCTGTATCTGGAGCCAATTCTAAAGCTCCAAATCTGTTAAGCCAACTAAGTAATGGTCCTTTGGGTTCGCTCCATGAGAAGGTTTGCTGTTTTTATCTTTCTTTCTTGGCTCTGCAGTCTGTAATCTGTAAAGCATACATTCTTTTCTGTTCTTAAGCTATCTGATCTGATAAAAGGTTTTTCTGTTTTAGCTTGAGGTTCCTCCTGACCCAACCAAAGAGCTATCTAGACTGATGGCTGAGCGCAAGTATGAGGAAGCTTTCACTGCTGCCCTACAGATGAGTGATGTTAATACCGTATCATGGTTGTGTTCTCAGGTACTGTTTGTGCCGATGTTAGTAATATGCCTTCATATTCTGAATTGTTCAGGTTTAGTTTGGTAGCTTTGACCCATGGTTGAAGCATGGTGAAGCTAATTGCTAGATTTACCAATAAAGATTATAGCTAGGAGGGTTTAAGGACTTGGTCAAACTCGAGATGAAATGTGATATGGACCTAGGACTCACTTCGTGTCTCCTGATTGAAGGTTTCACTTGAGAATTGAAACTGGGGAAGACTGAGTATATTTTTTCATTTGAGAAAAAGATAACTTAGATAGAAAACTATAAATAATTTGCAGTTTGGATATATGAGAAGTTTGTGTGAAATTGGATTACTAGCAAAAACATTTTTGTGCTGAACTAGTGCTATTTGACTTTGATAAAATAGGGGATCTAATGAAAATTGTTGTGTAGGTCTAATATGATTCCACACTCACTATACTCTTTTCAGATCTCTAATTGAAACTTGCTAAACTTAGCTTGAGCCTGCCCTATATTCTAGTATTTATCTGCATTAAACTGCAGAGAGTTTTTAATGGAAATACTGTTGTAGTCTAATGTATTTTTCTGGTTTGGGGCAGGTTGACTTACCCGGAATTTTGTCGGTGAATCCTCTTCCTTTGAGCCAAGGTGTACTTCTCTCCCTTCTACAGCAATTGGCTTGTGATATCAGCAAAGATACACCACGGAAGTTAACATGGATGAGGGAGGTTATGACTGCAATAAATCCAACTGACCCGATGATTGCAGTGCACGTACGCCCAATCTTTGAGCAGGTGTATCAGATCTTGAATCATCAGCGCAACCTTCCAGCGATGGGTGGTACTGAACTTGCCAATATTCGCTTGATCATGCATGTCATTAATTCCATGCTCATGAGCTCCAAATGAATGATGTGGGTTTAAGTGCCTAAATCTTTTGCCTTTTTCACAGAATGGTAGGAAGGAACATATATAGCAGCAAGCAGTTTGTGTGAATTTTAAGTATGCAGGTTTTAATGAGTTTTTCCATATGCAATTTTGTAATGTGTACACTGTCATCTTTCATTTGTTTGTTATATATGCAATGAAGGGTTGGAGTAAGTGGGTTGGTCGCCCTACTTTATTAGTACTAATTTATTCTTATTTTTCACATGCAAATCTAGTGATTGGAGTTAGAATATACAGTGAAAAGTTGAACAGGTTTGAACAATGGGGAGTGGGAATGCGCATTTAACTTTTTGGTCTTCCATACATCGCCTTCTTCCATCTCACTAGCTGCTTCGTTTCTTAGAAGCATCGTTATCATTTAAATATTTGAAATTCCACTTTCAGAAACTCTCTAAACACGACAATTCCATTATTAGCTCAAAATTTGGTCACTATGTTTTGTTCAAAAAGGACTAAGTTAATGCTTGATACAATGGAATGATAATTTCATTTCATTATTTTCATTATTGTGTTTGGTAAGTGCAAGAAATATATAATAAATTTGTTATTCTTCGATTGATTTCATTTTTATGTTTGGCAAATACAAATAATATAGAATGGAGTGGAATAGTGTACACATGGGGTGTTAGGTTTGCAAAATTGTATCCGCGATTAAATTTGTAGTGTGTTTGGTTCATGAGATTCAACCCCACAACTCAATACTAGATAGATAATCATGGATTAATTAGTCATAGCTAACCCCTATGACTAAAACAATCTCACGACTCAATCCTAGATTGTATCTTGGTATTATTTTATCTTGGAAATCAAATACCACCATACTAAACACATATGCAAAATAGACAGTAACAACATATACTTATTCTCACACTACACACATATGCAAAATAGACAGTAACAACATATACTTATTCTCACACTACACACATATCCATTGTTTTCATCTTTCTTGAATTGAAACAAAAGATATTGTGACAATTACAATTCTATGCTTGAAATAGTGTGGGTAGCCTACCCCAACACGTCAATACGCCTTTGCTTTAGAAAGCAAGGTTGCGGTTAGCGTCTATTTCATTAGAAAAATTGTACTTCCTTTTGTTCCATTAAAAATAAAATATTTTTTTTTATCATTCCATTAAAAATTAAGTATATCCTAAAATAAAAATAATATTATCTCTATTTTTTCCTCTGTCTTATTTTACTCTTTCTTTATTAACTCATAAAATAACTTTGTATCAAATCTCATGGCAAAAATCAAATATTTCATATTTATTAGGATAGAGGAATTATGTGTGTGAACAATAGAGCCTATACCAACATGTACACCATAGATTTAACAAGGTTGTGTGTGGATTTTTGCAATTATTAAAACTCTCAAAATTTTAGTTTTATTATAAAATTAAGATGGTATTGAATTAAAATATAATATAATATTATATTATATTATATGTTGTATAATTATGTTAAAATTTAAACTAAGAAGAAAGGAGAATGGAATGGAATGACATTCCTTTGGCTAAAATGGAAGTAGAAGATATTCCAATGGGAATGACTTTTTTTTATCTATTCTCATTTTCCACATGATCTAATTTATGTGAAATTGTATCTACTGTAACATCCGGAAAATTATTCAATGACAAGAACGCTCGTGAATTTGATATTTAAAAGATCGCCTATGCATTTTATCATTTTTTTCCAACGTACTAGCAAAAAATTCAACTACGCCATCGATTGAAAACATTTATACGCCATCAATTGAAAACATGTATACGCCAAATTAATACTCATCCGTCCCACAATACGAGTCATATTGGGTGTGAGCACGAGTTTTAAAAAGAATAGTAGGTTGGAAAAGTTAGCGAATATGAGGTCCACTTTTTTTAAGTGATTTTATATAAAATATGGGTGAAGTGAGTTAGTGAAAGACATACTTATAATTTATGTTTAAAATGTAATACTATGACTCTTATTATGGGATGAAAAAAATAGTAAGATGTGACTTTTTATTGTAATACGAAAAGAGTATTTATATTTAATCTGATGAATCTACTTCCATGTTTTATCGTCTGGAATTCGAAAGAGATTTAAAAAAACGTGGATCAAATATTGCCAGAAGAAAGAAGATAAATTTTACTCCCTCCTTTTTCTGAAATTAGGAACTGTAAAATATGACACGCCTTTTAATGCAAAATTGGTAAAATAAGAAACGAAAAGAATGTTTGAATAAAATAAGAGCGAAAGAATAAAAAATAATGTAACTAGTACTAGTGGATTGTGTGACCATTACATAAAATAAAGAGTTTTTACTTTTTAAAAAAATAGACTAGAAAAAAGAAAGAATTTTTATTTTTAGAAAATGAACCGTACATATTAAGAGCATCCACAATGGATGCCCGATCTCACGCCCGATTGGCCGAGATCGGGCTCGGGCATGATCGGGCATCCATTGCAAGTCTCGGGCATGCCCGAGGACGACCGAGAGTTCGGTCGCGCCCCATCTCTTGCCCGATCCATCGGGCGTGAGATCGGACGCCCATTGCAGGCCGATGCCCGAGACCGAGCCCGATCATTTTCAGTTTTTTTTTTTTTTTTTTTAATTATTTAAACCCTAATTAAACCACTACAAGTACTCCATTTTTCTTCACTTTTCACACACCAAATCTTTCACTCTCTCTTCTCTATTTCTAATTTAGTATTTTAGTTTTAATGTAGTTTTTTTTTAGATAAGTATGATGTAGTTTCACTTTTAAATTAGGTAATGCGTTTTTTTTTTGCATTTGTGGTGTTTAATATAATATATTTTGGTATTTTAGTTTAATTAAAAATAAAATTAAAAAACAATGATTTAAAATTGGAATGAAAAACGGATAAGAGATAGGGCATCCACTAGAACTCCATCATTGCAGAAAGATAGGACATGCTGATGTGGTAACCACTAGGGCACTAGGACTTTCACTAGGGCATCCATTGCTCTAATGTGAAAGTACAAATTTTATATTAAGTGAATTTTAAAAAAAAAAGGAAATGTGAATAGATGAGGGAGGTTATCGAAAAAAAAGTAACGCGCCAATTGCTCCAAAAATAAAACAAGTTGCGAAGCAGCCACCGAAACCGCAATCCAATGTGCCATCTTCGCACACAGAGCATTTTCAGTGTGGGCCCTCATGACTTGCATATAAACCGTTCAGCTATCATTTCTCGCCACACATCGCAATCAATTTCACTCCTTTTCCCGCTCAACAAAAAAAAATTCCGAGTTTCCAATGCTACGATTCGAAGCGTCGGTTCCTTTTCAACAGTTCCGAAGCCGTAATATGTCCGTGCGAGCAGAGGTGGCCGTGGCCGTGGCTGCGCCGGACCGGCGGAGCCTCTACGAGGTCCTCCGCGTGAAGAGGAACGCGTCGCAGGTGGAGATCAAGACGGCGTACCGCACGCTCGCCAAGCTCCACCATCCCGACGCGAGGGCGCGATTCATGAATTCCTCGATCGCGGACTGCGGAGACTTCATCGAGATCCACAACGCCTATGCCACGCTGTCGGATCCCAATGCGAGAGCGGAGTACGATCTGAATTTGACTGTTGATTCGCGTGCCCCCGGCGTGTCTGGTTGCCGGAGATTTGACCAGACGCGTCGATGGGAGACGGATCAATGCTGGTAATCGCTTAACGAGTGTGACATAAATTCTTCGCGATCCTTTTGATTTTTCCGATTTTAGAAGGGGGAAATTGTAGGTATATTCTTTTCTTCTTTTTTTTAGCTTCGTTGTTTGGGATTCTTAACAATGACATTCAGAGAATTATAACTGAGAATTTGTTGTGATTGAAGCAGAATTTCATGCTATTTGTTCTTCCTTTCTAAGGGGGGGCATAAATGTGACGTGGAAATAAATATGAAGGCGGGCTTAAATTAGTACAATAATTTTTATAGTACGGAGTAGTAAAATGTAATTAAAGGTTATATTTTAATTATTTATACTATTTAATCAACCCACCCGATCAGTTAGATTCCGAATCAGCACTACTAAGGTTGAGAACTCCCTTGGACACCCCAGTGTTCACATTACATAAAGTCAAAAGATATATAGTGGAGTAGTAAATTGTTGGAAACACTATAAAAATTGGATATTGGTATCCACAATAATAAATTGTCAAATTCTGAATTTTGACAATTTTCTCATTTTTGCTATTACCAAATATATTTTCTATTTGTAATATGCTACTCCATCCGTCCCATAAAATATGTCTCACTTTCCTTTTTAGTTTGTCTCACTAAAGATGTCACATTTCTATTTTTTTGCAAAATTTCTCTGTCACATTAATATAAATATTATATTTTCTTTCTTCACTTAACACACAAAACAAAACCTCCTAAAATCTCGTGTCGTCCCACAAGTGTGACACTTTTGTGGGATGGAGGGAGTACTACATTCGTCCCACACAAAAAGTTATATTTTGCTATTTCAGTCCGTCCCACCATAAAAGTTACATCTCACTTTTAACATACTCCCTCCGTCCCATAAAAAATATGCGCACTTTCCATTTTCGTTCGTCCCACAAAAATATGTGCATTCCACGTTCCATTTTAGAAATATCCCTTTAGAGCATCCCCAATGGTTGAAAATTCGTCCGGACAATCCCTCGTCCGGCCACTGCAGGCCGCCGGATGAGCGTGTTGAAGATCGCCACACCTGAACTTCCGGGTGCGGACGACGCGTTGACCGACTCTTGTCCGGCGCCTCGTTCGTCCATTGTAGGCCCACAGACGAGCGCGGACGACCGACGAGCGATGCGTTTTTCCTTTTTTCTTGGTTTTTTTTTTTTAATTTTTCATTCTATAAATATATTTCATTTTTCACTCATTTCTCACATAACATATCTTTCTTCATCTCAATCTCACCACTCATTGTTCCAAAATGAATCCCTGCAAGAACCCAAATCGGACTATGGAGCGGATAATATTTACTTTAGCGGACTAGGTTCTCGCTAGTATTTGTGCACAACAAAAGCAGGTCCCAAGGTTCATCCGACGTATATCCGCTGAGAGCATGACGTAGCTCATTGTATGTTCAAAGACTACATCGCTGATGAACCACGATGGGGACCGACGGTTTTTCGTCGGCAGTTTAGGATACGACGAGAACTGTGTCTCTACATTGTTCACACGCATGCGACTCGTACTTCCAAATGCGGCCGGCAAACCCAGGCTATCCCCGCTTACGAAGTGCATGATTGCGCTTCGTCAGTTGGCCTGTGACACCATGGCAGACATGTTTAACGAATATCTTCACGTCGGGGATTCAACTGGGCAGGAGTGCCTGGTGAAATTTTGTGAGGGCGTGGTGGAGGCCTTCAGCACCACCTATTTGCCCAAGCCGAATGCCACCGTTTGTCAGTTCCTGTTGGACATGCAAGAGAGGGTGCACGACTTTCCTAAAATCTTGGGGAGTATAGATTATATGTACTAGGAATGGAAGAATTGTCTGACAACGTTGAAAGGTCAATTCACTAGTGGGTATAAGGGTACCTACCCGACGATGACCCTTGAAGCCATCATTGACTATCATCTTTAGATCTGACATGCTCACTTCGGAGTAGCTGGGTCAAACAACGACATCAACATGTTGAACACGTCGACTCTTTTCACCAAGCAACGCAAGGGCAATTGTAATAATAAAATTTAGTTAAACTTGTAATATTTTCATAATTTGGAAATGAAATAATAAATTAAAATTTTTATTAGATGTATATTTTCTACTCTTTACATTACTAATTAACCAACAATTTCCAAAAATATCGGGTCAACCAAGATATATGTCATCATAATTGAGTCATCATAATTGGGACGGATGAGTAATTTTTTTTTTCACTACTTTTACCTTACTAATTATTCTCTTTTACTGCTTGTATATTAACTCATATATGTTTCAAATGTTTTTATTGTCAAGGACATCCGAATACCGTTGATAAATTGATAAACTATAAAAATTAGTCCACGTAATGTAGATTTGACTTTGTTGTAAGTCGAAGAGAAAGTAGCGGCAATTTGTCCGATTGACCAGAGGTTGATCCTGATTCCTAACAAACGAAAATCCGATCCGAAGATGAGGGGAGCAACTGCAAGAGATGAAGAGCCAATCCCATTATTGCAATTAGGAGTTGCATCGCCTCCGCCTATGGCTGTGGATGACTTGTTCAACTCCGACCAATCAGATAAAAGAACTGGTTTTCCCCTTTCTCTCTTGTCTCCTCTCCTCCGCATTTCCATTTATTTATAATTAATTGTTTGTTTTGAAAGGGAATACATGGACGGCGTCGGCGCATATCATTACCGGTGTGATCGGCTCCGGGGTGCTGTCGCTCGCTTGGAGCATGGCGCAGTTGGGCTGGATTTGGGGCCCTCTTTTGATGCTTCTCTTCGCCGCTGTTACCTTGTTCTCTTCCTTCCTCATCTCCAACTGCTACCGATCTCCCGATCCTGACTACGGCCCTTCCAGAAATACATCTTACATTGCTGCTGTTCAATCTAATTTGGGTGGGTGACTAATTTTTTAAATCTGGTGCTTGTTTGGTGAATTTCTTACTTACAATTTGTGCCTCTAATCAAGATGAAGAATGGAACTAGTTATTTATTTGATTGAAGATCCGGTGCTATTATGCAAATTAATGAACAATTGATAAAGTAAGCGTCGTTAAAGTAGTGTTAGGGATAGTGGGACCTACATTAATGAGTTGTGATGGTGGGTTAGAGTGGTATAAGTTGTAAATAAATTGATGTATATGAGCAATGAGTTGAGACTACTTTCCATAAATGGAAATGCTCATACAGATGAACATTTGTGCATTGCAGGGAAGAAGAATGCTTGGATCTGTGGAGTGCTTATACAGATGAATCTGTACGGAACAGGAGTTGCGTATACGATTACAACAGCTCTCTGCCTGAGGTCTTCTTCTCACCCTCACCAGTTAAATTTGCATTTGGCTTCATTAGGGAATACTCCCTCCATCCCAAGGAATATTATGTAGTTTTATTTTGTGTGTTAGGTAAAGTAGAGATAGAGGGGTTTCTATTTCTAATAATGGGTCATTTTGGGTGGGTCAAACTACAAAAGAAAGTGAGTCATCTTCGATAGGAGGAGGGAGTAGTATTTATCTTTTAATGAATTACCACATGATTGCAGTATGATTTATATGTTCATCTGCATCCTATTTTAAAATTTGAAACTGGAAAAGCTGTTAATGTTGAACATCTACTTATGGTAAATCATACATGCTATTCAACCCATATATATAGAGGTACTCTGAATCTCCCCATTAATGATATACAGAGCAATAGAGAGATCAAATTGTGACAAGGGGAATGGATCTGATGCTCCTTGTGATTCAGGAAATGGATGGTACATGCTGTTGTTTGGACTAGTTCAAATCTTCATGTCACAGATTCCTGATTTCCATAGTATGGAGTGGGTTTCCATAGCTGCTGCAATCATGTCTTTTGCCTATTCCTCAATCGCGTTAGGGCTCGGGGCAGCGAAGGTTGTAGGTACGACTACTCGTTCATAAGACAATTATTGCACGCCACGGAAAATATAATGCATTGTTCTTCGTATGTATGCCAGGAAATAGAGCGATCCAGGGCAGCGTTGTTGGAGTTTCAACTTCCACTACGATGCAGAAAGTATGGCGAGTTTCTCAAGCAGTCGGTGATGTCGCCTTTGCCTATCCATACACCATGATCGTACTCGAAATTCAGGTACCTATCTACATTCCAGTTAAGAAACAAATTTGTTATTTGGTGACACTGAAAACATGCAAATGAATGTCAAGGACACTCTAAAATCCCCTCCATCAGAGAGGAAGACGATGAAGAAGGCGTCGGCTTTTTCAATCTGCATCACCACATTCTTCTACCTAAGCTGTGGAGGCTTTGGCTATGCAGCCTTTGGAGACCAGACACCCGGTGATCTCCTGACGGGATTCGGGGACTTTGGGCCCCGCTGGCTCATTGACTTCGCCAACGCCTGCGTCGTTCTCCACTTGATCGGAGGGTACCAGGTGTACTCTCAACCATTGTTTGCAATGGTGGATAAGTGGATGGCGGATCAGTTTCCGAGAAGCTCATTCGTCGCAACAAACCACGTTGTGAAGGTGCCATCGTTGCCGCCCTTGAGCTTAAATGTGCAGAGGCTGGTTTTCAGGACGGCATACGTTGCATCGACGACGGGAGTAGCGATGACCTTCCCGTACTTCAACCAGGTTTTGGGAATGTTAGGAACGATAAACTTTTGGCCCTTGTCGATATATTTTCCGGTGGAAATGTGGCTTAGGCAGAATAAGGTTAGTCCATGGTCCAAAATGTGGACCATTTTCCGGAGCTTTAGTGTAGTTTGCTTTTTCGTAAATTTGTATATTTTTGCTGGATCCATTCAAGGAATCTTGGCTGCTCGGTTCAGCTAGCAACTCTGTTTGCATTTGCTTATAATTGCAACTTAACTCATATAGAAGTAAAGATTAGTACACATAACTATTCATTTTTGTTGTCAACTCTATGCTATGATTCAATTTTTCTGCCGTTGCTGCTAGACTCAAGTCAAGAGGCAAGCGTTTGCAGTGACTTGAATGTTTTTAGTTTCCACGTCACTTGTAAATTCGTGTTCAAATCCAAAAAAAAAAAAAATGACTACCTAGCGGGTCGTTGAATTCGCAAGTGATCAAGTTAGCGGATGGCTGGAAAATTCACCTATATTCAGAAGATAGGCTCGGACTCTGCAAACTCACCAGGTTGTGGAAAGCCCGACCAAACCCTAGACATCCCAGTGGATACTTGTGTTATCAGGCTAGCTCAGCAGGGCCGCTGCACGAGAACATTTTTTCCGAAAAGAATTATTATTCGGCTAAAAGCCCAACCAATACATCATCTCAAGTATAAAGAAGACCTACAAGAGATAAGGGAGCTTGAATGAGACTACGCTCAAGAGAGGATTGAAGCTTTCATGTACCGAAGAACATGTCCACCATGGTGCTTACATTTGTTGCATCCATCTTGTAACCACCATGAGTGGCCTAGTTTTTTCAGATTACGACTATTTGTAGTAGGGTTTTACTAGAAAGTGTTTTTCATTAATTGAGTGATTGAATTTTTCTTTCAATATCGATGCATTTTTAGGGGTGATATAATTCTCTCAACAAGTGATCAGTTGCCCTCTTTTGCTTTTATCCTAATTCTTTGAAGGTAATATTCCCAACGTTCCATAATAGTAGAATCATTTTACTATTTTAGTACATTCCACAGTAGTGGAGGCATTTCTCTTTTTTAGAGTTTTCATTATACTGCATATTGAATTATAAATATTGGGGCTTAAACAACCAATTTACTCCATCGGCTCTCTTATCTTCATCGTCATGGTCTTTGCCAGTGCAAGGGCTCGTACCTACAAAGCTATCTGCTGCAAATGCATACTCCATCTAAATTGACTTATTTTTTTCAACGCTCAAAATGGGCACAAATCTGTTAATGTGGAAAGACAATTCCACTAGCTAAACTTTATTTTAAATAACATGCATCATAATTTAAATACAAATAACCTCTAGGGCCATTTTATTTTGCTATTGCTGTTTTGAAATCGAGCAACATGTCAAGTTGGAGAAAAGTGTATCATCAGTGAGGACCTACATAATGATATTTATCAGTTAGAAACCATTTTTCATGCAAATGTAGCATCAAAGGAGATACTTCCTCCGTCCCATTAAATGATTTTGTAATAACAAGTTGGTCTTCAGTATCATTGTATTCCTTCGTCCCAACGTAGATGTCACATTTGTGTGATGGCACGATATTTTAGAAGACACTCTTATTTTGTATGTTAAGCAGAGAGAGAAAATAGTTTTAATAGAGTAAAGGTCAATTTTGATCCTAAACAAATGACTAAAATACTAATTTGGTCCAAAACATTCCTTTTTGAAAAACAGGTCCATAACAAATGAAATTCTTGTCGGAGTGGTCCTTTTTTGATGATTCTGTAAAAAACTAACGGTCTTACCACTGTGCAATTAGCGTTGATCGTTAGTTTTTTGACGGAACCGTAAATAAAAGGACTACTTTGGCGACATTTTCATTTGTTATGGACATGTTTTTCAAAAAGTGAATATTTTGGGTCAAATTCGTATTTTCGTCGTATGTTTAGGACCAAAATTGACTTTTACTATTTTTTATATATTACTATGAGAGATAGTAATTTATTTCAGAAAAAAAATTCTTTTATAGGATAAAGTAAAAAGAAGTGACAGCTCATTGAAGAGCTCACTTTTTTGGTGCTAATGATGGTTAGTGAAAGCGTGTTCTTAAAAATACTGAAGAAAACCTTCGGTCCAAGAAATCCGCTAGACACTGGGTCTAGGAACTCAGAGAACCTTGAGCTACCTGTCGTCGGGCACACAATCACTTCCTTAACTTCCTCTTCAAAAACCCTCAACCCGTTTAGCAAAAAAAAAAAACTAGTACGTGGAAGTAGGGATCGATTCCACAGAGATGAATGCGCAAGTAAACATGTTCAAAGACTTGGGGACTATTTTTGTGTTGGTTGTTGCCACGCAATTTTTGGGTTGAGTTTTTTTTATATCCTAGACTTGGTAATTGAAATATGCTACTCTAACAACTAGATCTAGGCAGAAACTTAAAAACATGCATAAAAACCGGAATAAGCGAGACAATTACTAGATCGAAAGAACTATTTCCTAAATTAACCTAGGCCTGGGAAAACAACTGAAGGTGGGGACCATTTTCTGAAAAAGGTAAAGTACGGTTGAAAAGCTGCAAAATAACTAACTAAAGGTCTAACTAACAGCGACATCATCTTCTCCAACATTTGGCATGAAACAACCAGTAAAAACAGAGCGAAAACGTAAATCAAACGAAGCAGACGGAATTTAAAGCAACAAACCGAAGAACAGTTAAAACTAAAGCAGATCTACGGCTACTAGACGAAGCAAAGTAAAAACGAAGCAGAAAATCAAAGATCCATGCACAACTCAGTTCCCCTGTTCAGATCCACACTTCGGATGCTAAATCCACTCCGGATCCAAGCATCCGAGACAAACTCCGATCAAAATCATCTCCACAACTGCAGATTCACCGATTCACCACAGATTAACAACAACAACCACAGATCAACTCAGATTTTCCAGTCAAGTACACAAAACATCCAAAGTAGAGAATAACAATCAACCTCCGAAACAAAACTTTAAAACATAGAATCAACGTAAATCAACAAAAAATCAACACCATCGTGACGTAAAATAAAATTCATAGATAAACGATAAGTAGCAAACGAGCAATCGACTTCGAAAACGGTGAAGTTCGACGGAAATCAAAACGCAAAAGCTGAAAAGTAAACAATTGTATCTTCGTCCTTCTTGAGGACGGTGTTGCAACAGAATTTCCCAAAGATGAACCTCTAAACTACCCCAGAATCCCCGTTTTTTCCAAGTGTGTGTGTGTGAGTGTGAGTGTGTGAGCTGAGAGCTAAATCATGTCTATATTGTGTGTTGCATGCTCCTCTTTATATAAGCGTGGAAGTGGGTCCAGCAGAGACTCTTTTGTGTGAATAGTATTCTTTGCCCTCAGCTTTGGACTCCCTTCGTCTAGCCATTTTCTTCCTTGATTCTGCTCACTTTTCGTCTCCTTCCTTCGCTGGTCCACTGCCTTCAGTTCTTCCTGGACCTAGCGAATTCCTCCACACACCTGGCTTAAAAATTGTGTTAGACCCAGTAATTGGTGATTTTTAATCACATAAGCGATGCATGAAATTAGCCTTATCACTCATTCAAGTGGTATGAATTTGAATTAAAACACACTCCTTACGTCCTATAAGAATAGATATTTTGGGACGAATGAATTTTAATTCCCAATTGGTAAATTATGAAAAAAATTATAAGAAAAAGTAATTTGAGTATTGTTAGCGGAGCAGATATCTTATCTCATTATAAAAAAAAGTTTAGCAAAAATAGAAATGGATTTTGGATTACATTGAAGTGATGTTTTGACACAGAGAAGTGTCGAGCTCAAATTGATGCTTGATAACGCTACAAATCTAATGGGGAGGGGAGGCTACGACAAAAATAAATCATATTTGCCATTTTAGAATGTCCTTAAAAATAGACCAATTCTATTTATGGAAACTTTTTTCTCTCTAATAAGTTGGCTCTCATTCTTCAATAATAATAGTTCAATCACTTTTTGTTTTATCTCTCTTACTATATCAATTGTTCGTTAAAACTCGTGTTGTTTCAAATATTATCTAGTACTCCCCCCATCCCGGTTAAAATGACACATTCTTTAGCCGGCACGAGATTTTAGGAGTTATTAATTAATGTGTTTAATTGGAGAGAGAAAAGATGGTGAAAGTATCAAAATAGAAAGAGAAAGAAAGATGAATGTTTTAATAGGGGTGAGAAAAAATGGTTGAGTATATTAATTGGATAGAGAAAGTTTCCAAAAAAGGAAATGTGTCATCTTAATTGGAACAAACTAAAAAGAAAAATGTGTCATCTTAAATAGGACGGACGGAAGTAAGAATTGTTTAGGAACAGAGGAAGTAATGCATACGGAACAAACAGAAATGATGAGAAGGATGATTCGTTTACTATTTCTATCTAATGGATTGTATATGAGTCGTTATCAAAATAGGTAAGGTCTACTATTGACCCAATCCAAGACCTTATATAAATATCATTCTCGTCGTTTTTGCACATTTAGTGTTGTTTTATAATTAGTATAATTTTATTAAAAAAGATTATTAACATTTTTAATTATATAAAATTGATAAAAATCAAAGCTCATTTTTGTTTCATTTTCTCTATAACTTCAAAGAAATGAATGAAAATAACAAACTCGAACAAATCAATCCTTGATTTTTATGATTTGTTAAAAATTAAAAATATTAAAATATTTTTTAAAGAATAAACTAAAAAATAAAATAAATAACGTTAAATATACATCTAACAAGAATGATGTTTATATAAGGTATGTATCATCATTCTATTATTTCTCTCCAATTCAATATGTCCATAGCTGAATATCTATTTTTGATTGTTTTTCAACATGTTCAAGCTAAAGCTATTCAAGATAAACTAAGAGAAATGGAGTGTGAGAGACTTCTAATACAAGTATCAAAGCAGTACTAGATTATAAAACAAGATAAATGTATATAACTAGAGAATAGGTAGATTACAAATATAACAAAATTATTATTACGACAGTATGGGGTTTACAATACAAATAATCTCTACGGCAAGTTTATTTGCTATTGTAATTGGGAAAGACTATAAGATCAAGCAAAGTATGAAGATGAAGAAGATGTATCAGCAAGGACCTGCAAAATTCCATAATTAAATTTGTCAATTAGGATCCATTTTCCACTCAAGAGTCATCAAAAGGTAGATTTATTGTACCTCTAGTTGCTCTTCGGTAAATGAATCTTTATGTACATTCCAAGTGTCTGCATGGGTACGTCGGAATTCAGCAACCGCTTTCGTAACGGTGGATTTCAAAGGCGATGGCTCTGACACAAAACGGGCCAGCAGAGTAACATGCTCCGGCAACCAACTGGAACATTTGCATTTCAAGTATCAGCAAAACCCCTACTAATTTACATGTATAAAAGGACAGAGTAACAACAATCTTAAGTTGATCGTGCCATCGTGGAAAAATTCGTTCATGTGCAGCTATTATGTAGTATATAATTCCCTAATAGTGTGTTTGTTTCATGATATTGAATTCCACAACCCAATCCAAGATGGATAATCACGTAATATTTAGTCATAGCAAACCCCTCCAAATAAAATAGTCTCACAACTTAATCCTAGATTGTATCTTGGTATTATTTTATATAGCAAACCGAACACCACCTAAGTTGCTCATATAATTTAACATGTGTGAATAATCTTCATGTGTATCTGATTTGATGCGATGCTATTCCGGTTTTGATAGTAGTGCGCTATTATACTCAAACGGAAACAAAAGAAGAAAGTCATGAGTTCGCATTTCTGTTTGGTTTTAATGGTTTTTGAACTTCTATCTTTAAGAACCAAAACAAAAGTTCAAAACATAAAAAATCTCAAGAGCATCACCATCCCAGAAACAACCAAAACCAGGATTAGATTGGCCTGCTCATATTAATCTTTCCAGAGGGACTCGTGAAAACCTCCTTCAACTACCACATACTTCCCTAGCTGTGAATGCATTCACAAGATTAAACCTAAGTTCTTTGTATTATTGTTGACTAGAAACAAGGATATACCAAAACATCTAGGTATGGTGACTATTAATGACCATCATTTACGTTTTAGCCAGAACTATGCATATATACAACTAGTTCCCAAAATAGAATCTTAGGCAGTTCAGATGTAGAACTCACCTTGGAATATCATAGGGAACTGACAGTACACATGCTGCCAAAGCAAGTATTGAACCATGTACGGACGCAATGGGCAATGCAGAAACCGTGCCCCTGAAATATCAAATTGATAAGTTACACCAAAAAGTATATACACACACAAAATGTGTTGATATTGATATAGCAGAAGATACTTATTTCAATATTTGCCTATTTGGAGAGCACCGTCCATAAAGAACTTAAGTAGTACTTCCTCCGTCCCTCACTAAGTGAGGCATTTCTTTTCAGCACGGGATTTAATATAATGGGGTTTTGTTAGTTAAGTGGGGGGAATAAAGTAAAAGAGAGTGCCGAAAAAGGAAATGAGTCATAGCTTGGAACATCCTAAAAAGGAATATGCATCACTTAACAAGGGACAGGAGTATATCAATAGTCAACTTACCCATAATGGAACAAGGTTGAGGAGGAATACATTTTAAAGTTGATTATTTGAAGAAAGTTTCTGTCAAAATGACATACGCGTAAAACTCTCTACCTCAGAATCAGTTGTTAGATATTGAAGTTGACACATTGCTATAATAATCTTTGGATTAGATGGGGGAAAGGAGAGCAGAAGAAGAGGATTAAATGTACTTGAGATCTTTTGTAATTGGACTAATCTTCAGAAAGGCACCATACTTAAATGCTTGCTAAGTTGAAACATTTCTTAGGCGGCATGGGATTTTAGGAGTTCTTGGTTAATGTTGAGAAAAGGTGGGTAAAAGTATTAAATGAAGAGAGAAAGAGAGTTGAATATTTTTACTGGAGAGAAAAAAGTGGTTGGGTGTATTAATTGGAGAGAGAAAGTTACGTCATTGTTACCAAAAAGGAAAGTGTCTCATCTTAGCTAGGACGGAGGGAGTACAAGCTAATGACTGGTCACTGGAGGGGGATAGCAATAAACTGAAAGTCTACACGAGGGTTCAGTTCTAAGCAACTGTTTAAAGCAGTTTAGAACCTTTGGGCTTAGCAATATAGTCAAGTGGATATAAAACCTGAAAAGATGCCAGAAAGAATAAAAAAGTACATACAACAATGAAATAGGATAAGAAAAAGCCAGAACAATTGGAAGACGAAGCCTCTCAAGTTGCTGTCTATTGCAAGTTATGCAAAAATAATTTCTATAATGAAATTTCATTACGCGTAGCTGAGAAGAAGTTTCTAGACATGTCTCATTACATAGACAACTACTCCATATAATATAATGAGGGAAGCAGAAGATATGTGAAAATCTCAAGCAATAAACTACCTTTGTTTCCTTTTCTTCAGTACAGCATCAGCTTGCTCATAAGCTCTCTTGCGAAAATCTTCAACTAAGTCGACATCCCCTCCCTTCATCAATCCTGCTAAAACAGCAGCAGCATGCTCTCTTACCTGAATAAAAGAATTACGAAAGATCAATTTTTCCAGTAACCATCTTACGGAAGAGGATGCATTTTATATCCTTGGACAGCCAAAAAAGAACTGTATTGCTCATTGACTCCTTGCCTCAAGTTGACTGTCTGTTAGGAGCTTTTCCACAGCTTGCCAGATTTGTTGTTTATCCGTGTTTGAGAGAATAAAAGCATGTCTGCAAGAAGATGGAAAAAAACTGAGTCATACTGTTCGATGAAAAAGTTAATACAGCCTCCCAATGATATTAAGAATGAGAAAACCAGATAATGATATCCTACATAATTCAGAGAGCAATATCAGACAGAAGATTCTTTTCTTTAGAGATACTAGGAAAGACATACAATTTTGGCCGCACGGGGACCACCTACTGAAATGCATAAATAAATTAACTAAATAGGTGAAGAAAATGCCAAACTTCCTTGGGGTGAATTCAAGTAATGTTCATAGATGACGGGAACATAAAATATATAAAGACAATACTCCCTCCGTCCCAAGAAAGTTGAGTCGTACTCCATTTTAGTCCGTCCCAACAAAGTTGAGTCATTTCCTTTTTTAACAAAAGACAAAACATCTAATCACTCTTACTTTTTTCCATCATTTACTTTACTCTCTCTTATCTTTCCTACTTTTTTCATCTCTCCTATTTATTTAATATAAATTCTTAATCTCTATGCCCAAAAGTTTTGTATCAACTTTTTTGGGACGGAGGGAGTACTACATAATGTACATATCCAACCTATAGCATACCTGTACATGAAACTTCTCAAGAAGGTTAGAGTTGCAGATCTAGTTCTCCAATTTGGATCATTAGCTAAAGAAACAATAATAGGCACAGCTTTCCGTAGATGAGGCTCCCCAAACACCCTCCATTTTAGTAATTCAAAAGCCGCCTTGGCTAGATTTGACAGATCTTTGTTTGATGTTTCCTTCAAGAAAAAAGATCCACGGAGTATAAAGAGCATGAAGCACATGAAATCATAGACACATTTAATTGAAAGAAAGAACTAGTTTCCATAAATTTTACTTGATTATAATACTAAATACTAGTACTCTATAATAGTAAAGCAGTAATATGTATATAGCAGGTGCTATAGTCATAATTAAGTTATTACGTGAGAAAAATATTATACATTTGAAGACGGAAACCCAGCCAGCTCAATTGCTCCCAGTTGAATTAATTCTTTAGATACACAGACTCAAAAAATGCAATAGTCCTAATCAAGTCAACATAATTAAGTTTCGAGAATACTAAACTGGGTTAATATTATAAAGTTCTAGTGGTGAAGGCACATAGCTTAGGCTATTCAAATCAGTTAACTGCCTTGAATTGCAATGTCAAAAGGAAAAACTCTTCATAAGGAACATCCATGTCTCTTCAAGGCTATAAACAACTCTAGAAAAACAAAAGAACTAAGAATTTTCTGGCTGCTTGTATTATTCCATTAGGTTTTTCAGTTTCGGCCATAAGCCAACAGTGCTGGACCAAGTCAAGGCTAGTTCTTTAACTCATGAAAAGAGATGCTACAATAATTAATATATGAACATAACAGAGACAAAAGCAACTGCAAGTGCTTTTTTTTGTTCAATCAATTTAATGTCAGGCTATCAATGTGGACCAGACCCATAGAAGCATAAAACTCACAGAGATTTACCTGTAAAGATATCACTGGATATAGAAGTTCCACTATAACATCCAACAAAGCTGAAGACCTTCCAGACTTCAAGGATGATATCATAAAATGAAACAACTGCACATAGAGAAAGCTTGAATCAATTGCTCCCATAACCAACATGGGAAGAAAAGGAAGGATTTACTTTATCCAAGAATCAGACAAGTGTGTAAGCAAAAAGATACCGTTTCCATCCATCTAATATCGTCTTTCGAATCCTCACTAGACAGCCCGTTTTCTGTTATTGGCTTTGTTGGAATTTCTAAACTTTCTGATGCACTAATACTCTGTATCTTAATTACCAATTCCGAAGCTCGTTTCACCAAATAGTGATCCCAGCTTCCTGTGGTGCTCATGTCTGAAGTACTGGCTCCCACTTCTTGCAAGTGACCACTGCCACAGGTCGGACAAAGTCGAAGGTTTGAACATAATACAGAAAGTGTAACACCAATTGCTTCCCTCACCTGTTAAATAAATAGTCAATTACATGAAGGATACACCCAGAAACCAGTCATGAATTGGTAAAATACAATACAAAGTACGAATTCAAATTACAGGAAGCAGTCACATTCAGTAACCAGTCAATACACAGCTACCAAATGGTGATCCCAGAAGAGTTTGGAAATACAAGCAACCCATGATAATTATTACAAAATCTGCTTACAAAAGTATTAAGATATCTGGTTTCTGGCAGTTGTATTCCAACAAGAAATAATCCGATTTGTTCAAAACTTTTTGTCCCCAACCCAGAAAAGTAAATTCTCCCTCCGTCCACGAAATAGTCTCATTTTGCAATTTTGGTATGTCCACGAAAAATAGTCCCATTCCAAAAATTGAACCTTTCTCTCATACTTTACCCACTTTTTTCTCCTTCTCTCTCTTAATTTACCAATTTCTCATTAAAACCCATGCCGTCCAACAATGAGCCTATTTTTCTCGCGAACGGAGGGAGTAGAACAAAAGACCCTGTAGGGAAGGGCGTAGAGAAACAGAAAACAAATGAAGAGGTAAAACATGTTCTTAACACTTATCTATAATTTGGTCCTGCATCAATGCAGACACTGAAAACTGAGAAAAATTGATTGAATATTCCACTTGGTATGGAAACTGATTACAGAAACAACAAAATTCAGAGAGCTGCAGCTCATAAATCCCAATTGTGTCGAACTTTACATTTTTGGAATGGAATAGGATCAAGATCAAACCTTATTCCATGGTATTCACATGAGATTCACCCTTAGTACTGGCCCACTAATATAAGCCATAATTAAAAACAGGGAGGCAAATAATGATATATCATACTCTTTCTCTAAAGCACATGTATGGAAATAAAGTCACTAACCTGCGCCGATGAGAGGCTCATGTTGCTCAATAATTCTTTCAGAAGACCATGATGAAACAACGATTCTGCTTCAGACATTCTTGGAGGAGATACTTCTATAAGGGCAGCTGAAAGAAAAGTATAGCGCTTGGCAACCACAGAAGTAGTCACTGTTTCTGGTAAAGGCTTCATCAAGCAATCAATTATTTTCTCTCTTAGAAAAGGAGCCTTAGTTCCAGATTTCCCCTTCCCAGTGACAGCATAACGTATACTTGCAACCCATTCCGGAATAGATTCCACTGATGGAGCATGAATAATGTTCTGTAACTGGACAACCAACCAGCTATCCCATGCTTCTGAAATCCCATGGACATCTGAATGCAGCACTCCAGCTAATGCTTCAGCAGCAACACATTGTTTTGACCTCTCCTTAGCAACCACAAACTCCTCTAGTGCATTTCTCAGAGCCAGCAAAACTGGCATACCACATTCTTGAATTAGTCTTTTAAAGATCCGGGCAAAGTTTGAGTAAAAAGTATCACTTCCAAATAAAGATATCCAACTTGGAGTACGAGGCCATGAAGCAGAAAACTCAAAATAGAAACGGGTTATTGATTTGTCTGCAAACGTCTGCATAGAATTTCCATGTCCTCTAGACGCAGTATCTATATCACTGATGATATGAACATGAGACAGACTATTCAAAGTCTCCCTGAAAAAGCTTTCTTCCTGAAAAATACTTGTTAAAGCTTCCCCAATAGATGACTTGGGCTCTTCATATCCGTCATGGGGAGTGTTATCTGCTGACAACTTGTAAGGTGACTCCTTTAAAAGAGTGTTTAGTGCCGAGATTGCTAGAATTCTAGTCTGTGGAAGTTGACTCTTCAGATTCGTCAAAAAATGGCCTAGAAAATAAAGTCTTAGCTGAAAAATTTGCAAGTCGCTCTTGTAAACTGGTATTCGCATAACTGGCAGAAATTCTACTAACAGTTTGTATTATTTAGAAGCAATTACACCTTTTTCAATTAGCGTAACAGGGTTAGTGACGTACCAGCAATTTGACCGATAACCTTTGCGGATACATTTGGATCATTTCTGGATGCTGTAGCCAGCAGCAGCAGAATTCTATTAGCCATTAGATTATACCTAAAAAAGAGGCCACATGGGTATCATTAAATTTGATTTAGTAAAGATTGATGCAATAATAGTCCTACAAGAAGCAATAAATGTCCCATACCGCCAATGCAAATTAGTGCTATCAAAACTCATAGAACCAATTACAGCAACCAAATCAGCAAATTCAGTTCCATCAGCATGATTCGCTCCACGAAAAATGCTTCTTGATAATCCAGCAAAATGGATATTATACTTGACAAAAAGCTGTAGACATATCATAACAAAAAAACAATTACGGAATATCCAGGTGTTATGTACCGGAATTTGACAACCCGATGGTAAATGACACGCTGCAACTGTATCATCTAGCTAACCTCAGTAATTGCTTTCTGAGCCTTTTGGGATTCATTATGGGAGCTTCAAAACACATACACGAAAATAGCATATAAGCCACACTTATGGTCTACTCAAAAAACAATCTGGGATAAAAACAATATATAGAAAGCATCGATACCTGTATAAAATTCCAAGAAGGAATGACGACAAAGCCTTCCTGTCCTGGAGTAACGAAAATGTGAAAAGTGTCAAAAGAACTAACAGAACTCTTTTCACAGTATTTTTAACCAAACAATTTTCTGTAGTCATACCGTTGTCAAACGCTTAAGAACAGTTTGGGATGTAAGTACAGCACAAGAACCCAAGACTGCATTTTCAGGCAAGCTGGAGTTTTTAAGATTTTCAGAAAGAGACACCACACACTTTGAAATTGTTGATGGCCATCTTTTCATCAACTTCAAGATACATTTCGCAGCAAGCCTGGGAACAAATACACATACATACTCAAAAATTGCCACAAGAAGGTGAGAACAATGTATTATCTATCCATGCACAAGTAGACATAGATGAAAAGAGTTGCAGAACTCACCTTCGCACAGTTTCATAACTATGTAAACAGAGTTCAAGTAGGTCGTCCATTAGCACTGTAACATGTTCTGATGGAAACATGTTCTTGCTGGTACGGAACAAATGATATGATGACTGTGATGATCTCCAAGTATTATGCATATAAGCTTTGTCTATTAGGGCCCACCTAGGCCTACAACAGAAACCATTCAGCTATTAGGCCTATGATATTTTTGTAAAAACATCGAAGTACATAAATCATGGTATAAGCCCACCTTCGTTTTCCTTTTGAATGTGATGACGTGATAAAATTAATAGGAGGCTCTACTACAGCAGTAGATTCTAGTTTCCAGGCCTGCCTGTGATTAGACCACTCTTCATATTCAGCACTTCCTGTAGGATCATAGAGAAGAGTGAGTACAAAATCAACCACCAACTTAAGTATACAAGTCCTTACAGGGTATTCTCACCATGATTTCCTAATGTATCCATTATACGAATGAGAAGTAGCAATAAAATGCTATCATCGGACTTCTCCTTCAACAAATATCTGTAGAAACATGGTAGTGTGAGTTTAAAGGGACATGAATGTTAAGACATTAAGAGTAGAGGAAAAGATATTTACTTGCAGGTTTCATGGATGACGTTAGCAGCCTTTTGCCGTAACTCTGTGCTGCCAACACATGAGCCTGTTGCCCCAGCAATCAGAAAAGGAGAAGCTCCTGCCTCTTTAACCATCCCATTCTCAGAGGACGGCCTGAAATCAGGTAAACATGATAAAACACCTTGTAATGAAGAGTCAACCCGTAGAAGAGTCACTTTAAAGTGATCTTTCTCGTCTCCTGGGCATTAAAAAGTACAAATAAGTCGGTCAGTATAAAGTAAACAATCTAAAAACAGAACAAAGAAAAGCCCCCATGCAAGATATCTGTTTTTAATATTATATAATAGAGATGTGATCAATTGCTAACTTTTCTTAAATTGCTAACTTGATAACACATCAATGCAGTATCTAAAAAATTTCAACACAAATTTAGTTGATATACTTGTGTCTTTGTGTTGACATCTATTTTTAAAAGTCAAACACAAATGCATAAGCATGTCAACTAAATTTGTGTTGACATACCAGTGTCATCGTGTTGACATTTTTTAGATACTACGTTGATGAGTTAGAAAGTTAGCAAATTAAGAAAAGTTGGTATTATAGCGCACCCCTGTCATAACATATATATATATATATATATATATAGGAGATGGATCATGACAAAACTTATCTTAAAGTCAGAACACAACACTATCAGTTCGCAAATAGACTCAATATCAATACCTGATATGTTTTGTGATGCCAACTATATTAATGTATGAGATATGATTTTCAGTTCTCAAAGTTCTCATTTTCAAAAGGTTCTCCATGGAACCACTGCCTAATAGGTCCTACTAAAATGTAAAAACAACTCCCTCTGTCCCATAAAAATATGGGCACTTACCATTTTCGCTTGTCCCATAAAAATATGAGCATTTTCATTTATGTAAAGTTGTTGCCAACTCATTACTCATACACATCAATTTATTTACAACTTATAAGAGAACTGGATTCATGCATACCTGGGTCGGAATGGATTTTAGATTGGCATATTGTCAGTAGGTCATCTAGAGCAGATTCAAAGTGCAGCTTTAGAAGCTCATTTGCAAAACTGATTTCATCCTCAATGGGGACATGCCACTTTGGCCCCATTATTGGCTTATCTAGTGAAAAATCTTTCATGTCAACCCACTCCTCTAGTGAAGCAGCAGAAGGATGATGCATAATACACCTGAGAAGACATGATATGTAGTCACATCAAAGGAAAGGAAGAGTAAATACATGTAGACATACATATATACGTGCACAAACTGCATAAGGAATGTGAGCTACTTGTTAAGTAAATTATGTGAAAGAGTTAGACATACTTGTACTGATCAATAGGATAATAGTGAACAAGGCTTCCTAAAAGAGAGCGAAGGACATGGTCACCAGCTCCATTAACCTACAAAATAAGTCTCTCCAATTAAATATTGAGAGGATAACTCCTCTAGATTGGGATTAGAGTCATTAGATAATGCATGTATATATTTGTGGATCTGAGATCTCAATACAGGCCCAATACATAACATCTCACTCCATCAATATATATAATTAAAAATTTACTTCCTGCATCATTTCTAATGAAGATCAACAAATCTGAGCATTTGAAGACCTATATAACACCCACCCAAACATTGTAACCTATTTTGATAAATAGGACTTGTCAAGGAAGACAGTCCTGATGAGGATAGCAACGGAGGACCATCTACAATCTATTTTGACAAATGGGACTTGTCGAGGATAATTGACACAGCTTTTTGAAGACCTACTAAACCTAATTTAGTATCTTGTTTTTCTCTAATCCTGAACTCAATGGTTATGTCAATTAATATGTTTATTTCTATCTTGAAAATATTGGTTTATTATGGGACAGCACACTTGTGTTGTGGTGTGGCACAACCAAATATTTGGATAAGCATGCAAATGCAATCCAGTAAACTGAAGCTAAAACAAACCTTCCAAGATGTCGAATCAAATGCAGAACTAAGAACTTCTTTGAATTGCTCTCTGTAAGATAAAAGTGCTGGACCTCCATAACTGATTGCCACTGAGAGTACTTTTAACTGATACTCAATAGCAGTTTCAAGAGCTGGCGATAGAATTGATTTTTCCTAGAAATAATACAATCCCGTGAATAAGGAATTCCAGTAGAACTTAAACCCATCAATGACATTTATAGAATAACAACCTTTTTTGAGGACGACGCATTAGAAGTTGCTCTATTTCTGTAACCTGTTTTGGGTGTCGCTTCCAAAGAAGTGGTAACTGACTCCAAAATTGGTTTGATTAGTTGAACGGTTGCATCTTGTGGATTTGAATGAACACATGCACAGCAAAGTAGTCCGATTTCTGCTATTGCTCCAGGAAGAATACTTGTCGTGACAAACTTGGAAATTTTCTTGAGAGCCTATCGAGATTAATACAAGTTCAGAGCATCTTTTGATAAGGTGAGACCAAGACAATCTAAATAGACTGAAACTAAATATATAGAATCATGTATAGCCCAAGTACCTGCTTGTACAGAGAAGCTGAGAGCCTCCCGAGCAATATTTCTAGCATACAAAAGTAGTATGGCCCCTCCTCCACCAGGAAAGTCCCTGAAGTTGATGGTGTGTGAGTGCCTTCATTCCTGCAGCACCACTGACTACTTATTCTCAAGGTTCACTGATAGAGAGAAACCACCAAACAATGCTAACAAATAATGAAAATGAACTATTTTGACTTTGTTTATAAGAGAAAGAAGGTATAATATATAATATCATCTTACAGTACACTACTAGGTTCCAAGTGTTGGAGAAGAGAAAATAGCCGGCACAAGAACTCATCAAGCCACTCTGAGAAGCAAAATGATGGGAGCAATGACCCTTCAGTTATATCATCATCCACTGTCGACATCTGCAAATGAAAGATTACAAGATAAATACTAAAGTATTACACATAGTTAAACTATAAGGCTTGAGTAAAGAGCCTCACATTAGAGAATATAGAACCAAGCAGTTGCATAGTGGCCAAGGTTTTGGGAGGATCATTGGCATCCATGCCAAGCAGAGCATTCGATAAAGATATCATCAGTAGATCAGCAAATGAATCAGATCCATGGTCCATAGGGAAGGCTGTTAAAGAGGTAAGGAACAGTGGTCTTCCAGCGAATGCTACAGATGCCAAGGCACTCTTCAACTGGTGTGTTGCTGTCATCTGATAGACACACATCAAGTAAATTACAATTAAAGGTAGTCATGAGTAGTAAAGCAGGAAATTCTCATAGCCTCATGTAGGACTTACTGTCTCCAAAGCCATGTGGAACCTAGACGCTAGGAAAGGTAAAACCAAAGATGGCTCAACATATGACAAGATAGATGTTGCAGTTGCTACTGTTTCAGATAGGTGCTCATTTTTGCTATATTGGCCACGATCAATTAACTTCAGTATGGTATTCACAAAATCAACCCTTTCAGACTTCGTCAGGAATAGTCCAGATTGTTTGCTGCTATCTTTGATCCTGGAATAGTACTCTTTCAGAAATTTTGTCATCATAGTTCAGATTAGTCGTTCTGAAGATTTCTTACAGTTGCTCATGTTGCAAGCGCTTCTGGAAGGTATTCACCAAGTGGAACAAAAGGCGCTCCAATGAGTAAGTCCACCGCCCACCATTTGAAGGATGGTAATATCTGAAAAATAACAAAATATATGGTTAATAAAAATAAAATGAAGACTTCAGAATGAAGGAAATGGTCAGACAAATAATAATAAGTAATAATAATAGGAAACAAACTGCTCTAAGAGATTGGCCAATTTCGCAAAGTGCCATTGGGCTGAGCCACCAGGTTTCAATAGATACACCTGCATTGGATCAAGATAAGTCAAACCATAATATTCCATGTGACTTTGGCCTGCTGGTTCAACTGCTAGGAAGATCACAGAAAACTTACTATAGATTTAGCAATGGCCTTTGATTGTGACACAGACCGGTTTGCAAACAAAAATCTCGTGTTTCCAGGAACATCTATAGAAAATGGATAAGATCCAGTACCATTAGCCACAGGAACCTGCACAAACAAACATCACATATACACTTCACACACAGTGAAAGTTCCTTTAATGCGAAAGCTCTCTTTGCATGCTTGACTTGTTCCATAAGTAGATGGCCACAGGAACCATGAATAAGGACTAACATTCATGGACTATGCAGACCATGAGGCATTACCAATCACACGAAGAATAATGTGAGTCAAATAACTCCATGGAAGCAGATGGCATCATATGTAAAGTTTGTAAATTAATAATTAAAAAAATACTGAAATCTGCTACCACCTGCTTACAACGCTATTCAAGTTCAATTTGCATTCTTTAATATATTATGACTTCCCATGTAATTCCTCCGTCCCTTTACTGTTGGGTCATATTCCTGTTTGGGCCATCCCATTACAGTTGGGTCATTTCCTTTTTCAGGCAAAATAAAATACACTAAATCCCTCTTTACTTTATTATCTCACAACTCTCCTATTTTATATTCTCTAGTACTTTATTCTCACTCCAGTTAACTCATTAAATATTTATTTCTTAATCTCTGTGCTCAAAAGAATTGCTCCAACACTAATGAGACGGAGGGAGTACAAAGAAACTTCTACAACATCCTCAATAAATGGGTACAACAGATTCTCAGTATGGAATGATAGAAACCTTGAACGTCATATTTTACAATGTAATTAATAGCTAGAGCACGTAAAGAAGCAGAGTTACCTCAAACATGTTCAAGTAAATATTAAACAGATCTGGGAGAAAACTTTCCCAGTCAATGAACTTATAGTTCTTTATGACTCGAGCAGTGAGAGAGGCCCATTGGCTGTTCCAAAATTGACAATTTGGTATTGAACCCCAATGATCTAAACAATTTTTAATCCATTCACTGCAACAAAGATGAAAGATATTAAATGTACCATCAAAATGAAACCCCATTCATCATATAAAGAAATTACAGAAAAGAAGACTGCCACTCCTTACTCTTGAAAGAAATCCATATTTTCGATGTTAGTAGGGAGAAAAAGTCGGACAAACCCTGCACCCTCAAAAGAAGCATTATGCCATGGGTTCTCCATCAGAGATCTGAAATTGATTTCAACAAAAATGTTGTATATTAAATCAAAATTTGATGCAACAGCTATAAAATGAAGTGAAATAATATTTATAATTAGCAAAGACTGGAATGAAGATATGTTCCCGTGACTCATGAGGAAATCCTATTGATGTATGCTTTTTGAGAAGGTTGGCTGATTCAGATCATTCAGTAAATCAAAGTGATTGGAATATCCATTTTAAAACAGATAATAAGAATTTGGATGTATATGTTGTTATTGCAGTGCAGTTGATAACTATAGTAAAAAATATAAGAGTAAAAAGTTGATGGAAGAAAAGCTTCATAAAAGGGCCAAAACAGTTTTTTCCCAACATCCACGAGTTAAGTTGCTTATAATGCTATCGTTGACGGGAATCACAGGACATAGAAAGTACTTGACTGTTACCAAATGCAACCATCAAACTTAAACTCAATTTGAAGAAAGAAAACGGTAACAATAATTAATAGTATAAAATATGTAAAAGTTTCCTCCAATATTTTATACGCCTAGCTGACTAGTACGGTATTTTAGAAAAGTATCCAAAGCTAGAATTTTAGTAAATAAGAAAGACACCTGAATTCGGACCATATCTGAAAAGCAGAACCTGCTGGGAAAAATCTTCGACAAGATCGAACAAGGGAAGTAACTGTTTCAAAATGTCGTTGTCTGACTCGCCATCCTTCAGGGCCAGTGTTCCTGGATCAGGAATGAACATCTACTGATATGAATATAGAGGAGAAGAACAAGAACTGATACCCAAAGCCACTAGATTATACAACAACTATGGTATATATAATACACAGCTTCACACACCACACCATATAAATGCATAAACAACCGCCGGTTGCTGCAACTCGGTGGTCTTTATTCAACTGCATTCTGCAGAAGGTTTGTCAAAGGGTGCTATAGAACCCAGAACCCTGGGGAATGTTAATGGCCATTACTAACACCATGGCTAGGTCCACATAGAAACAACATAATCTTGGAAAGCCCAAACAAAATGCCAAGCTTACGCAAGGAAACCCCTAGATCACTTTGTAACATATACTTTAAAGTTTAACCCATTGAAAATCAGGTTTAGGAATTATTTAGAAGAAAAGGCACAAAAAAAGTATTGAAGAAACAAGAAAAGTCAGGGTCATGGACCTTACCTTGTAAAGTGTGTGTGAATCAAAATATCATATAGAGGCTTCCACTGAACTTTTAAGGATAACTTTTTCCTGTACTTGTTCAACAATTTCACTAGAATGTTTCCCCATCTAACCTAATTTCAACATGTAATAGAAGAACTCAGAGCATATAAACAAGGCAACTTCATTAGGAACAATATAAACCAAATATGTACCTGTGCATATAGCTTGTTTTCTGATATTTGAAACAGTTGCAATCCAACTTCAACAATGGCAGAAACATCTTCGACCATTAAATCACTTTTAGCCTTCACAAAACTGCACGATAAAAGATAAAGAATAAACCTTAATTACTTACAAACCCATACAAACTACATGTCAGTAATACAAACTACTACATCTGTCCCAAGGTGGATTTTGCAGCAGCTCCAAGTTGAAATGTACACTCAATTAAAATAGCTTTTATTAGTTTTGATTAGAAAGTTTTAGAATGGATAAAATTAAATATACAGACACATAGTTTGTATAGATACATATACAATCATAGTATATATAAATTATAACGAATATTACAATCTGGAGTAGGTAGAGAAGAGATAAGTGAGAGCACAACTGGATTAAGTTTCTTGGAAAAAACCAAGTGGATCTAGGAATTTACCTTTTGTTATTGACTACTCCATTTTCCTTGAGTCTATAGTCTATACTCGAGAGGATGAAATGACAACATGTAAATTATTTGAGTAAAAGTGAAAAACAACCTTGGCTCTAGACATAATACACCTAAACGTTTCCTAAAATGGAAACAACATCATCTCTACTTTTTATCTCTATTACTTTATTCTCTCTTCATCAACTTATAAAACAACATTACATAAAATCATTTTATGCCGAAAACCAAATGTTTCATTTCTAAATTCTAGATATACATGGGTTAACCTCACGCAATTATTTTCCAAAATGCAAAGACTAACACTAAATGGATTACAAACTTCATTTGCTGGACATTTTATTCATCTGAATGGATGATATCACACTGGCAAAAAACAGATACATTCCTCGAAATTAGTTCTAGGTAATCGTACAGCAATTCGGAAATCAGAAGTGGAATTGAGTGAATAAAATTGATTTCAGTAAAATAAATCCACGAACACTAAATCAAAACAAAAGATAAGAGTCGGTAAAGCACTAGTTTACGGAACTTGAAGCTCAAACATAAACAATTGGAAGTGCAAAATGAATTGAGAATCAAACAAAATTAAGAGAATTAAAAGTGGTAAGACTTAACAGGTCAATGACGGAGACCCATTTAAGAGTAGAGTAAACCGATTCGGAATCGTCGGGATTGAAAGACTCCTTAACGGACTTGACGACTCCGGAGAATGCCTCCTTCTCGCGCTTCGTGTCCTCCGCGACGGAGGGCGGAAGCCATGCGTTGTAGAGATGCATAGTGTTGCAGAATCGGATTGCAGAAAGAGGTTAAATCCGTGGCCTGTAGCTGTGTGAATGAAAAGGAAAATGAAATTAGAAGAGAGATTTTGGGGTAATAACGATATTATATAAACGAGTCTTTGTTTAGTGTTTACTTTCTTTTTGGCCAAGAAATAGAGACAGAAATCCCGACTTGCTACCGGAAGTGACGACGGCTATGAATTCCGCTGCAAAAATTAAAATACACGTGTATTCACCAATTTCGGTAAATACTTTTTATTTTCTCTTTGAGTGAGTCAATAAATTACTATCTCATCTACTTGACTACTTCTATTACTTTAATCTTTTCATTTTAAATATTTAATATTCTAAAATTATTTTTTTAAATTCATTGCTTAAAAAAGTGTCTCACTTATCACAAATTGTCTTTCTAAAACTCATGCTTAAAAAAATTCTACTTATATCGTATACTCGCTCCGTCCGCGAATAAGAGTCTCATTCCATTCCAATATAGATTTTAATAAATGTTAAAAAAAGTGGATGGAAAAGATTTAGTGGAATATGGGTCTCACTTATATATATTAGTTTTAAATAATATATGTGAGTGGAATGAGTAGGTGGAATGTTGGATCTCTTTACTATTTATGGTAATTATGAACTGAAACTCCTATTCACGGACGGATCAAAATAGAAAAATGAGACTCTTATTCGCGGACGGAGTATCACTTACCATAGAATGGAGGGGGTAACTTATAAGAGAAAACTATAAATTTAATCCATCAAGTAGTAATATCAAACGTGCTTCTCATTCTTTAAAAATATATCCAGACTTTTAATTTGCTCTATTATTGTAGCTTAGTGTGTTTCTTCGGTTGATTTCATTATCATTTTCTTGACCAATATTGTTATTTTTGGTTAGAATGATATCCCAATTTTTTATTCTTCCTATGTCAACCAAAGATAGTCTCATTTACACATTTTTTTAATGTACAATTTGTAAAATAAAATAGAAAAACCAGAAAAAATGAATAAATTAGAAAATAGAAAGAGAATCTTTAATACTCAAAGATACGTGCCAATGACAACAACATACACATATCTTCTTTATTTCCATTCGAACCAGCCATCCCACAAGTGCCCCGGGAATATCATTTCCACTCTTTCGTGATTTTTTTCCCTTTTTAGGTAGTAGTATTTTTTTATCCAATGAGCAGTTCGGTACTTTTGCGATTAAGAGAACTACAAATTTAGTCATTGAATTATTCAATAATATTAAACGCGGTCCCTATTCATTAAAATTATCGTCGCACGGCTTTAACCTTTATGTAATATCGTTACAAGAAGTTTCCCCCAATTTATGACATTTTTGCCTTTTTTTTTTTTTTAGTCCCTCTGTCTAATAAGAATATGCATTATTTCTTTTTCAATCCGTTCCACCAGAATATGTACTTTCTAATTTTGGAAAGTTGTTTCTCTCTAATAAGGTGGGTCTCATTCACCACTAACAAACTTTAATTATTTTATCTCTCTACTTCTCTCCTACTTAAATAATTTTACATTAAAACTCATGCTGAAACCAACGTGCATATTCTTTGAAGAAGAGAGTATTTTTTATCAAATAAGTATTTTTATACTTTTTCAATTATTATTCTATCTCCTCACTTTATCTTCAAACAATTGTTCTGATATCGTATTTTCTTTGCAATTATTACTCTCTTAAAGTTGACATTTTTTGAACTTTTGCAATTATTATTCTCACAAATATTAATATTAGACACAAAGTTGGGAACATATTGTCGATAATATTAACATACTATATGCTCCAAATATATGTATCATGTATGCATATGTGATATAGTAGGAAGTGAGAGAAGTGAGAAAATATCATACTCTCTTGGTCCACGTTATTAGAGTCACTTCTTTTTTTTTACTTAAAGTGGAGAGAGAGTAAAGTAAGATAGAAAATACGAACGAGAAGACTCTCCATTTTACCGAAAACATATCGAAAATACCGTTTTTTTGGTATACGGTATAAAATTTCATATATCGTGGCATACCGAAATTCTGTATATACCGTAAATTAAAGTATATACTGTAAATTAAGGTATAAATTGTCAAATATAAATATAATTTTATATAATTTTATATTTTAAAATCTATTGTGAAATATAAATATAATTTATATATAAAATATAAATAATATTCTAAAAACTCTAATATTTTATTTTCATTGATGTTGAAAGTACGGTATACCGCAAAAGTACAGTATACCGAAAATGAGGTACGATATCGGTATAGAAATTCGACATACCAAAGATAAGGTATATCGAATTTCGGTAATACCGAAAATTTTGGTACGGTAAAGGTATGATTTTTTACATACCGAATTTTCAGTAAGGTATATGAGTATGGTGGTTTTGGTAAGGTAAATTGTACCTACCCATCTATAAGTGAGAAGAGCAAGAAAATACCATACTCCCTCGGTCTCACATTACTTGAGTTACTTCTTTTTTGCACTCATTTTGAAAAAATTATAATAAAAAGTTAAAGTGGAGAGAGAGTAAAGTCAGATAGAGAATATGAACGAGAAGACTCTCCACTATATTATTCTCTCTCTTACTTGACTCTCTCTCCACTTTAACTATCTATTACTCCCTTCGTTCTATGTTAATATAGTCATTTTTCTCTTTTGGGAAGTTTCAACATAATTGAGTCGTTTCTATTTTTGGCAAAAAGTAATCAGCCCTCTTACTTTATTCTATATTCATCTCTCTTACTTTATTCACTATCCTATTAACACACTATTCTTAAACTCCGTGCCGAAAAGAAATGTCTCTATTAACATGGAACAGAGTGAGTATCATTTTTCCAAAATGAGTAAAAAAAGAAATGACTCAAGTAACGGGGTACGAAGGGAGTATCAATAATTGTGTTTGAATATAAGGTGAGAAGAGGGATAATAATAATAATTGCATCATACAAAAATGCCCCTTGGGTAAAAATACCAAAAGGGCAAAATGGTCACAAAATTGTACAAAAGTTCTTTCAGCGATAATATATTAAAGCTCAGAGTCGTGTGGAGATATTTGCAAAGAATGGGGAACACATTTGATATTTTGGTAGTTCAAGGACTAAATTTGCAGTTCTCTTAATTGTAGAAGGTAGAACAAGATTTTATTTGCGTAAATTCCTTATCCATTGTCATATCTTATTACGTGTAAATATTGTTGATTACATCAATCTATTAATAATTAATAGGACTAAAGGTCGTAGAACCGGGAGATAAATCAAGCTAGTAGTTAGATTATTTATCATAATCAGGTTAATAGAACTAAAAATCGTAGAACGAACGAGGAATAAATCAAGCAAGCGGTTAGATTATTTGGCATAATCAGGTATGCGTAAATTACACTTTTCATTTTACATGTAATGTACTTCTTTGTTACATGAAGATTTAAGGAAATAATTGAATTAGAGTATACAAGGAACTTGAATCAGTGATCATCAACCGGTTGGAAGATAGTATTGAGAAATCAAATATCTATTCATGTAGTCATTTTTATAATTTACAATCCTGACAATTATTTAATAAAATAAAGTTAATTGAATGAGTATAACTTTTCGATTTAATTTATTTTTCAATATCATATCTATCTTTTTTCAAGATTTTTGCACGGAGATGTAGAGTATACTAGGAACCAACTTAATGATCATCAATTAGTTAGTATAATAACAATAAGAAGTAAATATATATATCTATAAAGTTATTTTTATACTTTACCATCTTAATATTAATTGGATGTAAATGAAAATTATTATTTAAAATTTTTTATATTAGTGTTTTACATATTATATCTAATTTATTTTCAGATTTTTGTATGGAGATGTAGAGTATACATAAAATTGACTTCAAAATCATCAATTGTTTGAGTGATACCACTGATAAATTAAGTATACATCAGGTTAGAGTTTAGTATATAGAAAGCATCTTTCCAATGCTTGTATATAATAACTCTTTTATCTATTTTTACCATTTTATGAGAAAGAATATTTTGTTCTCACGTGTTTTACTTTTGAATTAATGAGATGTTTTAATTTAATGTTTAAATAAATAAGAAGCAAACAAGTCTAAGTCCCCTGCATAGTACACTAGTTATGGATGACGGTCATAGTAGGTAACTAAGTCGGTTCTTGTAGAAGAGAAACAATTATCATAGAGTAGATAAGCTTTGACTACCTATCGTGAAAGGTTGCGATGTCAGTTCGAAAGTTTCCTTACCTAAGGAAATGAACAACGTCGGTGTGGTATAGCATAACACTGAAAGGATCAAACAGTGAGAAGAGTCTTTCATGGCTATTTACTGAAAGAAGAGGTCTCGGTGATTATCATTTCTTAATCATGGTTGACATAACATTGAACATAAGATATTAATTGAAAACTACTTTGATCTATCAAATGGTGAGGGTATTTCGTTGTTTAAGAATCCTGATAAATTGGGAGGTGATCATTAATGTCTAAGTTGTGCTAGTATTGTTATTGCAGTGAATCATTTGTTGGACTAGTCTGATAATATCCTCAATAGATGTTTAGAAAAGTATTTTATTATTCAGAAAATTGGTCAGTTGAAATTTATTCCATGAATAATAAATAATAGTTTTGAATTAGACCACTCTTGGAAAAAGAAATTAATTAATTAATACAAGTCAAATAGCAGACTTAATATTAATTAATGGATATTTAGATCTTTAACATGGAAAAATATTTAATTAAAGAGGAAGTCCCTGAATACTCGTAATTTCGGTTGGACGGTCAATCAATATTATATCTATAGCGGATGGTAACAATATTTAAGTTTGGGCTTGAATTAAATTAGTTTTAATCTAATTAGTGAAAGTCTGTACTGTGGCCAACCCAAAATCCTCCACAGATCCATGGTCTAACACAAATTATTAACTTAATGTAAAAGGGATAAGATGAGAAGACAGAATCTATTCTAAAGATAATTTTCATTCTCTGCAATATGAGAGAGAGTGGAATTTGAAATTTAGGATTCTTCATTCTGTCTTTGATTCTTCTCCAGCTTTTGAGGATTTTACAAGTTTTTTCCACAAAGGTCAATTGCTTGAATTCCTACGGTAAAATTGATGCATTTAATCTATCCAACATGATTTGTGTTTATATGCTTATGAATATGATTTTTACAATTAATACAAGTATGTTTAGATGCACATATTTCAATCTAACTAAATTGATTATATATATATATATATATATATATATATATATATATATATAGGGGAGCATTAAGGTCCTATTACACCATAAGTGTCTTTCCTCTTCTTAATATCAACCATTAGATTGATGGAATGGATAGACTAGATTAAAAGTGCCAATCTGATCCCGTATTGCATTATTTGTGCATTTTCGTGCATTAAAAGGGTAAAGCAGTAAAATAACATACTACATAATCAGTTTCGAAACGGCAGGTCCGAAATTTACGCGGCATTTTCATCGACCTCTCAACTCCCCTCTCTCTCACTCCATCCCATCAACACTCTTTCACAAATATTCTCCCCTAATTCCACAAAACCCTAGTCGCCGCTGGGTCAATTGAAATCACGTTCTACGAACGCCGCCCGTCTCAAACGCTCCTTTGGTGCACCATTCCCGCCGTGGAATCTACGTCGGTGGACGATTCCCGCCTTGAAATCACTACGCGCTCTTCGTTGAAAGTCGAAACATCTCCTGCAAAAATCGAGGTGTGGTTTTGTTTTTTTGTTTGGTAGGCACAAACACTCCTAAACATCGATTGAAGTCACAAACACTCTTAAACATCGATTTTTAGTTTATAATCGAAATAATGCACAAAATTCTTTGGCTCGATTTTGTTGGGAAAGTTGGAATTGCGGTTGGTAGAGATAGGGTTTTGTTCATCCTTGATATAACAATTACTTCTCTGCTTTGGAACCCATCGGTTTACTTTGCAGTAGGTGTAATGCACAAAAGATATTTTTTTGTTGGAGACGTTGGTATTGTGAGCATTCTATTTACTGTATGCTGGTTTTACGGCCAATATGTTCACTTTTCGTCATTTTTTGGGTGAAACCGCACTGAGTTATGGTTGAAAACTCACCGATTTTTTCCCTCTCGTCGCGCAGATGTAGAATGACTAAAAGACAACGCCCTTACAAAAGCCAGCCAGAACAGAATGAAGGTTATGCATCATTCCATCATTTTTGTGGATTATTGTTCATTTTTATTCTGTGGGAGTTTGGCATGAATTTGTTGGATGTATCACTTTAGCAAGTCATATGTTGGTATGTTTGTGTTTGTGCATTACATCTTGAGTTCTGTCCATTGCTAAATAGATGGCGTGCATTACTTACTTGAACGCATAGATTAGATGGCATTTTTGTTCTGTGTGAGTTTGACATGAAGTTGTTGGATGCATCCCTCTAGCAAGTGATATATTGGTATGTTTGGGTTTGTGCATTATATCTTCAGTTCTGTGCATTGGTAAAAAGATGGCGTGCATTACGTACTTAATCGCATAGGTTATTTTGGCATTTTTGTTATGTGGGAGTTTGGCATGAATTTGTTGGATGCATCCCTTTAGCAAGTGATATATTGGTATGTTTGTGTTTGTGCATTACATCTTCAGTTCTGTGCATTGTTTAATAGATGGCGTGCATTACTTACTGTAACGCATAGGTTATTTGGCATTTTTGTTCTGTGGGAGTTTGGCATGAAGTTCTTGGATGGATCCCTTTACCAAGTGTTTGATTGGTATGTTTGGGTTTGTACATTGCATCTTCAGTTCTGTGCATTCGTTAATAGAAGGCGTGCATTACTTACTGTAACGCATAGATTATTTGTTCTAAACCATGGTTTTACCTGTTCTGGACAGGCTCCAAGGACCGTCGGACTGAGTTTGATCAAGCGGTAGACGATGTTATTCCCATAGCATTAGCTCAGAAACTTCGGCAAAGGTTAGCCGAGGAAGAGGCTGCAACAAGTTCACGCAATGAAGACTTAGAGAAAAAGAAACCCAGGGGGAAGAAAGCCGACCACCTGTATTGTCGACAGAACCCAACCGAGTTCATATCATGTATACAAAACCTGACTCCCCGGCAGAAGGAAGCCGTGATCGAACTGGGATTCGGCGCTGTCCTAGAGTTCAACATCAGGGAGTTCCCAGGTTACCTAGCTTACCGGGTGTCGTTAAATCTGGCTCGGTGCGAGATTCCATTATCTGGTGGCGACCGCCTAACATTAGATGAGGAGGATGTCCACCTTACATTGGGCTTCCCGAGAGAATATCAATCAAACTTCGAGTTCAACGATATGGTTGCTGCGCGGTGTAAAAAGTCTCGGTACAAGCTGAACGCAATAGATGTTGCAAATATGATTAAGGAAGAAACTGATGGTGGTCCGGTCTTCAAGCGTCTATTCATGTTCTTACTTGAGAATGCCTTGATGGAGACTCCGTCAGACGGCAATTGCAAGCCAAAGATACTACACTTTATCGACGGTGTGGAGGCTATCAGTGACATGAATTGATGCAGTTACGTCTTATCCGTTCTGGAAGTCACATATCCGGGCTGGGCCAGGAGGGAAAGTGCATACTTCACCGGACCAATCCACTTTCTTTTGGTAGGTAATAGTGTCAGTGCATTATATGTTAGAGTACATGCATTACTTTTTGCTGCATTAATGAACCCAATCTGTTGCATTATAATAGCCTTAACTGTGCATTGTTTTTGTGTTAGTGTGCGTACGTGGACCGTGTGGTTCACATACGGAGGCGAGTCGAGCGTGCCTGGCCCACTATAAAGGGTTGGACAGCGGAGACCCTCAAGCAAAGGGAAGATGTGGAGCTTGATCAGTTCGGAACTGGGCGGTTAGAGGGCCGCATTGACAAACATCAGTATCTTACAGACGAGGAAGCAAGGAGAGTGGACGTTGTGGAAAGGGGAGTTAGTGGAACACCTAGCAGGCACACGGCGAAGAGACTCAGAGATCGTTTTTTCGCTTCGAGTTCTTTGATGGGACACGCCATTTCGAGGTGGGTCGACGATTTTAAGCAGATACCTATTGAACTGCTTGACGATGGGTGCTTCCGGTTGGGGAGTCAGATTGGGTTGAAGTTGTTAGGGATGGAAGATGAAAAGCTTGTGGAAGATGAGGAAATCGTGACAACACTAACACAAGCGAGGGAAGACGAGGAAGAGTACAGTCCCGAGTGGATTGCTGAAATGGAGAAAATGATGCAGGCATACGACAAAAAGAAAACAATAAGCAGAGGATTTGATAGGCCATCGTTCGTATTGGATGACTTTGAGTGTCCGGACCCTTTTGCTACGCAGGAAGAACAACGGATAGGGGGTTGTTCTAGGGAAGAGGAAAACCCTAATGCCGAGGAGACAGGAGATGATGGTGTTGGAGGTGAGCATGAAGGTGTTGCTATTTTCTATAAAGTTTACAACGCATTGTATACAAAGGTTTTTGCTTTATCAAATCATAATTCACGCATTATTTCCTTGTGTTAGGAGACAAGCCTAATTCGGTTGGTGGATCTGGAACGCCATCTGGGACAACCGTAGGTGGTGTGGAAATCAGCTATGGGGTAGAAACATTACATCATTGAATGTGTAGGCATTCTTCATTTTTAAAAATACTTAACTGTGCGTACATTGTGTACAGCCGGCTGTGGTTAGAGGTGAAAGAGAAGGAGAAAGCGGAGATATAGTCAAAACCAAGAAGGTGAAGGGAAAACAAAACCTGGAGCGCAGTGAGATTCCATCTGATAAGGAGGTGAAGGGAAAACAGGCTGCCCATACAAAAGTAATTCCTTTAATAAATATTATGAATTACAACTAGTTGTTATGTTGGTCATTATTTGACAGGTTGCGTGCATTATACAGTACTTATTATGCATTAAATGGAACCTTACTTTTGTCCATGTAGAAAATTGGCCGAGCTACTGAATAGGGTATTGAGATTGGTGTGGGGGAAAAACCAAACGAACCTGAAGTTCTGGCTGGAAAGGTGGGTGCTGTAAAGGTGGGTGCCGGAAAGGGAAAGGGTGTTGCTGCAAAGGTTGTTGCTGGAAAGGGAAAGGGTGTTGCTTTGTCGGGCTTGGAAATTCCAGATGGTGATTTTGAAGAGACTGGACATGAGGTATGTTGTATTTAATATGTGGGGTTGCGGCTGAATTGTATTAACCGTATCACCTATTATTGCAGGATCCTGGGAAGCTGGCATCATCCCGTTTCAAGAAAGCCAGTCTGGCTGCCCGTTCTCCATTCAACAACCGGGCGGTTACACTAACGGCGAAGCCAAACTATCCGGACAAGTCGCTATACTATTGGGTACTGAGCACAACGGAAGTGAATAAGTAAGTTTTATAGTTTTGCTCGACTATTTGTTGTGAAATGGGTTACTTATGCACACTTTATTATTGTGCAGGGAGACGGTTGTCTACGTAGACGACTGTATCAAGACAATGCAGCTTGAATTCGCGTCGCTGGCGCCGTTCAAGCGCATGAGCCCAGCCATTGTAGACACTTGGAGCGCCCACTTGAATAACATGGAGAAGCTCAAAGCTCCGGAAACAGTTGCTAGGGTCTTCTTCTCGACAAAACCATGCGTTAGTGAAATACCTTGTGCCCTGGTTGCTATTCAGTATTGCAATTATAAATAATTAACTTGTTTACCACATTACACTGTAGAGACACACCGTGATTGATACCCCGGCTGAATGGTCAGAGGACCAGTTGAGGGAGACATTCTAGACTCGGTTGTTCGATGATGTACTTGGAACGGGAATCTTCAAATGGGAGAACTTTGACATGGTAAATTCTATTACGCTTAACCCATCTGATGTATATACTTTAACCTAATTTCATTTGTACAGTTTTTCTTCCCGGTTTGGGGTTCTACACATCAGTATGTGGTCTGTTTTGATCTGCCGGATGGCAACATGAACATCATCGACCACACATTGGCTGACTCCCACAAATCGTTCAAGGCAAAATATGGGAAAACACCCTCCCTTCTGGTGCGTGTTTGAGGGTATTCCATTAAGTTGCATTACATTCGGATAACTGTGCATTATTTATGTTTCTAACGCCTCTTTTTGTGGGAATTTGTTGTAGAAACATTTTTTCGCAAAAGCGCTGGTGAAGTTGAAGGCTAATCAAAAGGCAACCGAGGTCCGAAAATGTAAGACACATGTGGTGGTTATGACTTGGAGGAGAAACGAGCCCTCTGTGGAGACGGGGGTGTACATCATGCGGCACATGGAGACTTATTTCGGCGGAAAGGACAAAGATTGGCAGTGCGGTTTCACCGGCAACGGGACAAAAAATCTGGAAATCTACCGAATGAAGGTAGCAAACGCATTGTTGTCTTCTACGCACAATTCCGAGCGTGACACAAACGTCTCTTATGCCGCCAAGTTCTGGAAAGAGAGGCCGCCAAAGTTCAATTTCGATAAGTGGGTCGACAAGTTTGGGCTGGATTGATTGCAAGAGTACTGATTAGGATCGATGTTGACGTTACGTTTAAGACAGTTAGTTTGGGATAACTTATTTTGATTTGGTCAAATGACGCATGCTTTGAACCATACACTTGTTTTGATAACTGATGCATATTTTGGTACGAGTGTGTGATGTAGTGCAGTGATATAGGATTAACTTATCCATTAACAAACTTAGGACTAATAGTTGCTTAATCCGCAACGGATGAAATAACCGAGAGTAATGCACAACATAGCGCTATTAATGTAATGCTATAAAACGATAATGCATATTAACAGATTAATGGAGTAATGGAATAAATAAACGAGAGTGCTGCGCAATATGGCATGTTTAATGCAAGTCTAAAAAACGATAACGCACATAAACAAAGTAATGGATTAATGGATTAAATAAACGGATTGATGCATAGAATATAATTATTTAATGCAAGGATATAAACCGATAATGCACACAAACAAAGTAATGGGGTAAAAGATTAACTAAACGGAGTGATGCATAGAACATACATATTTAATGAAAGGATATTTATCGATAATGCACATTATCAACGAACTCGACTACTGGAACAAAACGACAGAGTGATGCATAGAACATCTTTACTAATGCAAGCCTATAACTGCGCTTATGCACAAAACCAAGAAAATCAACTAATGGAATGAATAGAGGGAGTGATGCATATAATATACTTATTAATGCAAGGTTGTAAGTCGATAAAGGACAGTAAACATCGCAACTCCACAGAGTTATTACGCAAACATTGACCACAACGCTACAAATAAAAAGAACAAAACCGAGACGAAAAAGTATTTTATTAGTTACAAAACACATCAAGCTTTCTTCTTGCCTTTACTAAGCGCTTTCTCCTTCTCCATCTCTTTAAGCATTGGACAGTTTCTAGAGTCGTGATGGCCCAACTCATCGCACGGTTTACAACGTCTAAGAGGCCTAGCTGCCTCCTTTATAGCCTTTTCTCTCTTTGAAACCAGTCGGCTCGCGGAGCTGCTAGCATGACCCTTCGTCTTTACAACATCCGGAGGATGGACCTCTACAACTTCAGGCCTTGGCATTCCGTAAAATTCTTCAATCATGCGCCTCTTTTCAAACGCCGAGGTTGGAGGAGTTCCAGCTTGAAGAGAATTACCAAGTTCTTCCAAACCACTTACAAAACCACGAAGCACTTCAATGTCACTCTCAAAACGTCGAATAAAACCGTAGAACATCGATATTCCTTGATTTGTAACAGTCTGTCTATCGTCAACGGTGGACCTTGTATCTACGGTGGACCTTGTATCTACGGTGACATCAAGTCCATGTACGGCCTTGGCTAAGGGAGTCTTCATCCATCGGCTGTTGCAGTACATCTCTGGAATTTTTGACACTTCATTGTTCCTGAATAGAAAAAAAATGTGGCAACACAAATAGCCCTGCCTACCGAACAATTTGCAGTCGCACGAGTATGATTCGTCAGTCTTGTCGTGTGTCACGGAATACGAATTCCGTCGGCTATCCCCAAGCTTGTAGGTGTGAATCGTATCTGTTGATGAAAAACCAAGCACACGGCATCTGTCATTCCCATCAACAATTTCTTCTTGTATCTTCCTGAACATACTGTCTGTGTAAATCGTCGCAGCATGTTTCTCGAAACCCAACTTAGTGGCCAGTATGGGCACGGAAGTAGCATCGTTGTAGTCCAGCTTTGTTCTAGCATTCCGCTGAAAGTCCAGAGCATTGTTGAAATACAAGTATAATTCGGCAAGGTTCGCACGGGGCTTCATAAAATTTTTGTAGAAACTGTTTTCAGATTCTGATATGGACGTAGTCCTAATCATCGAACCGAGTGGGAAATCTCTGAAGTAGGCCGGTATCCACATCTGTCTATACTCGTACAATGTGTTCAACCAATCAACATCTTCCAGCTCATAACGCTCAATCACTCCATTCCACTCCTCTTCAAATTTGTCGGGTACAAGCAAGTCCGACCAAACGCATGCATTGAATTCCTTCTTGAAATCTTCGTCCCTAAGCAACCTGCCTGGAACCTTGGAAGCCAACTTGTGCATTATATGTCACATGCACCATCGGTGTCGAGTTCCTACAAGAACCTCTTGAATAGCTGATCTCATGCCCAAGTCTTGATCGGTCACAATCATTTTGGGGGCTACACCCATGCATTCGACGAAATGTTTGAACAACCAGGCAAAGGCCCCTGTTTTCTCGTTGCAGACCAATCCAGCAGCAAATGTTACGGGTTTACCATGATTGTCCTTCCCCGTGAAAGGTGTGAAGATCATGCAATACCTGCGATGCACATAGGTATGCAGCATTAGCATAATTAATTATGAATAATGCATAACGATAAAGGTGTAATGCAAATGTATGGCTTTATAATGCATTCAGTAAAGTACAACAAAATTAGAATATAATGTATACCTGATTGTGTTGTAAGTGGAGTCAAACGTCACTATGTCACCAAACATATGGTAGTTCCTCTTCATCAAACCATCACACCAAAAAAGGGCAACCAACTGGTTAGCAGCATTAACTTCGTAGTGATATGTGAAGGCATCCGACAACTCCTTCTTCTTCGCAATGTCGTCCAACACCATTTGCACGTCACAACCGTATGCGAATGCTTTGATGTCGCGAGATGTGTTCCTGATATCCCCAAGATTGCAACCGACAAGTTCAAGCCCACCGAGGATTTCATTCAACACCTTAAAGGTAAGGGTGGGGCCTATATTAGCCTTGGAACAGTCAAGAATGAATTTTTGATGTACGTCATCCAACTTCCGGTTAAGTGTCATAAACTGCTGATGCTCCGACTCCACCATACAATGGTTGTGAACCTCGTTGAACTCGTGAATAATATATCCCGGTATTCCTGCTTCGGAAAAGTACTTGAAGGATATACAAGCTTTACAACCACATCGCTTGGAAAGCCGCCTGCGTTTAAGAGTAAAACCAGAGCGTGCATTCACATCGTCTTCCTCGTTTGACCTCTTGCAGCCCTCCCTATTGCATGCCACATAATACCAAGTAGTAACACCATCCGCCGCCTTCCTCATACCTTGTTTGCGCGTATCAAACCCAACAGCGCGGGCATACAAATCATAAAACGCAAACGCAAAATCTAGGGATTGGAACTTCTGACCAATCACAGGCTTCAATTGTGGAGAACATTCAGGTATAACAAACACTGTACATAAAATCAAAACAACAAGCGTATTAGAATTTAGTTTCATTAAATGATATGAACCATACATTAAATATAAGAAAGAATGCATTATACTTTAATATTTGCACATTACATACGTCGAATAAAACCACACAGCGGCCGAGATAATAACAAAATCCTATTCAAAAAACTGAACCTCGTCGACTAAACAAAATACTACACCCTAAAAACCAATGACTGCTAAACCCTATTGGATTATATTAAACTCGCACAGTAGATTCAAAAATCATGGGTTCCGGCGCAAAACATACAAACACGCATAGAAATAAAAACGATCACAACAACTTATTTGCAATTAACCATTAATCCAACTCAACTGTATTCAACTGAGCAAGTCGCCTTTATAATCTATGATTGGAGAAATTTAAGTACCTTCTTCCATTTTGTAGAACACGAACTCAATCAACAAATGAGCCTAAAAACGGTTTCCGACGACAAGAACACGAACTCAATCAACAAATGAGCCTAAAAACGGTTTCCGACGACAAACGCCCCAAAAAAGTTTACGGAGAAAAAGGTATAAAAGATTGGAGAGAAGATTAAACAGAGAATTAAGCAAGAATCGTGAGAAGATTACACAGAGAATAAACCAAAAATCGTTTATTTCTGTAGAAAAAACCGATACAATCATGAGAGGAGAAAATCAAGGACTTACCATAACTAACTATATTGTGTATTCCTAATCAGCCCTTTTCGTCCAATTTAATGATTAAAAGTAACTAAATCAGCCTCTATTTTGGGCCATTAGATCTCTAAAATGGAAGGCCAAGATTTAAAAGGACAATAGAACATAATATTAGAAAAGGATATGGATACATCCCTATATATATATATATATAGGTTTGTGTTAAAATGACAACCCCACTTAAAATGACACCGTGACACCGCTTATACAACAATATTATAAACGCTACACAGCAATATTACAAACACTACACAGCAATCTATAGATTGCTGTATAGTGTGTCGGATATTGCTGGACAAGAAATATTGCTGGTTAAAGACCAGCATATTGCTGACCGTCTTTTTCCAGATTTTTTTTGCCACGTGGCAGCTTATTATTCGTCCACGTGTACAAATGATTGGCTAGGAATGGTGGTATGGTGTTATTTTAAGGGTTGGTGGCACCCTAACATGCCCATATATTTTAATCTAATTAAATTGATTATATATTTTTTTTTTATCTAAACTGAATATCTTCAGCTCGAAACCAACACATCATACATGTAGTCATGAGACCGATTTTCCTTGGAGAAACTGCCCTTGAAAAAGAGTGAATCGGAATCAGAGTTTTTTTGCCCAAAACATTAGGATCCAGCCCCGCCCAAAATCGGAAGAAACCAGTTTGCCCAACACCAGATGCTCTGTCTCAAATGAGGTGCAATAGGAATTTTTTTTGGTGCTAGTGTGAACCAAAGAAACCACAATGGTCCGTTCATACAACAGAGGAGAAGCCAACCTGCTATGAATCAAGAACTCATGCTCCACAAGACTAGAACGTACTATTAAAGATGGGATACATCTAATCACTAAATGATGTAGCTGATGATTTTTGTATTGATTTAGTTATATTTTTAGTTAGTAGAGGAAAAAAATTTATTCTCTTTGTCTCACTCTAAGTGGAGCATCTCTCATTTGGAGATTTTATGTCGTGTTGTTTTGTCAGTAAAGTGGAGAGAATAAAATAAAGGAGAGGATAAACGTAGAGAGAGTGATGTTTCAATATTTAGGAATATGTCATTTAGAGTGTGACATCCCAAAAAGAAAAATGTTCCCTTAGAGTGGGACATAAACAGTACTCTTATAACTTATAATCTTGAATATTATTTACATATAAAATAATTGGATGCAAATGACTAGTATCAATTTAATATGTTTCTCATTTATTATACTAGCACTCCATCTTCCATGATTTTCGCATGAAAATGTAGAGCATAAAATAAAGTCAACTTAATGATCATCAATTAGTTGGGTGATACAAACACGAGAAATTAATTATATACATATTGTCATTTTTATAATTTATAATACAGTGATTTGTTTAAAAATAAAATAATTGAATGAGACTAATTAGTATCAAATTTTTTTTACTACTCCCTCCGTCCCACAAGAATATGGGCGTGACCCATTCTCCACTAACAATACTTTAATTATTTTTTTGCTCTACCTCTCTCTTACTTTACCAATTTTACATAAAAACTCGTGTCGAACCCAAAGTGCATATTCTTTGAGGACGGAGGGAGTATTTTATATCATATCCAATTTCGTTCCATGCTTTTACGTGTACATGTAGGGTATACAATGAAATCGACTTAATGATCATCAATTAGTTGGGTGATTCTAACACTAAGAAATTTAGTACTCCCTTCGTCTTATTCAAGATGTTCACATTTTCTTTTTAGTCCGTATCACTCAAAATGTTCACTTTCTATATTTGAAATAAATTCCCTTCTCATCTCTCCTCATTAAAATATTCAAATACATTTTTTCTCTTTACTTGCCACTCAAGAATGTGGACATCTTAGATATTGTACAAACTCCAAACTATGATCTGAACTGTTAGAAAATGTCAACAGATTACAAAATAATAGCAACAAAATATGTCAACACAGTGTCAACGGTTAATGCTGTGTTGACATTTTTTGTTGCTATTATTTTGTCATTTGTTCACATTTTCTAACTGTCCAGATCATAGTTTAAAGTTTGTACAATATTTAGAGTTTGCATTTTATCACTACCCAGGGTTTTAGTCTATGCAAAACTAGATTTAAATACAGAAATACAGAACAATATCATGCGTAGCACATTTTTAGGTCATTGTTAGTTTATGTTTAGGTCATTCTAATAAAGGATGACTAAAATGATCATAACATGACATTAAATCCAGATCTTATAATAGGACCTAAAACTGCTTAATTATTACCTTTCGTATTTTTGGTTAATTATTGACCATTAGATCATCTAATCCCAGGACCAAGATTTGGGCTGCATTTATGGATTTAGATGCATTCTTGTTGTGATCATCTCCATATATAGACTAGTCTTAATTAAACAGTTAGAACATCATGATATAACTTCTAACACGCCCGATCGATATAACTAATATGTTTATTTCCATATGGAGTGTTATATTAAATTTATGTGAGATCATGTCATGCATGTAATAAGATATCCTAAAGGTTTACGGTTTGCACGGTTAAATGTGAAATCATAACCTGCGGTTACAGTTCTGAATCTGAACTGTGAGATTTAAATAGAACTGATGCCGCCACTTTTGGAACCGTGGATTGATTCAGGTTCTAAAATTCTGGAACCTAACCATGCCGAACCTCATAAATGCCGGAAAATCATAAAATTAGGGGTGCTTAAACGGTTCTCCGATTCTCGGTTAACCGGAACTGAAATCGGAACCGGCCGGTTAATTGAGGAACTGAGAACCGGAAAACTGGTTCCGGTACCGGTTCCAACTTTTTGTAAAAAACTGGTTCCGGTTAGGAAACAGTCGGTTCCGATTCCTAACCGGGAACCGGATTACAATTCAATTTTTTATTTTATTTTAATATACTAATAAATCTAACTTAATTGAATTAATATTGAATTGAAATAAAATTATTTGAAACAATGAGTGATTTTAAGATTTAAACAAAGTTAAAATTGCAAGCTTTTTCTGAAGTATTTAAAATATTTAAACCGTGATGCTTTGAATCTATCATTATTTCTCCAATCCATTTTTTATGAACTAACTACTATGAGTAAAACATCATAACTTTGTTTTTAATTTCCAAAAGATCTATATAAATATAATATCATTTCATATGATAGAAATTTAACTTTATAACAAATTTATGTAATATACAATTTTAACTTGTTTGTGAATGATTTAATAACTGTTCCGTATTAAACCAAAAAGTCACAACAAGATAATTAATATTGAAAATTCTATCGAATATTTATTTAGCAAAAAAAAAAGGGAAATGAAATTCAATTTTAAAATTCCTTTTACAAAATATTAAATTTTAGAACTCCTTATTTTATAAAAGAATTGCCAACACAAACTAGTCCAACCTACTACACTTACCATCCTCTTATCAATTTATGAATATTATTATATTGTTGGTTTGCATTTGTTTTGTGTTTTTATTTTATTTTTTAGGTATTACTCCCTCCATCCACAAAAAATAGATCACTTTGTGTATGACACGAGTTTTAATGTAGAATTGGTAAAGTAAGAGAGAGGAGAAGAAAAAGTAGGTAAAGTAAGAGAGAGGAGAAAATGTGAGTACAATAGGAGAGAAGGAAGAAAAAGTGGAAAAAATATGATAGATAAACTTTCCATTTTAAGAAAGTGATCTATTTTTTGTGGACGTCCCAAAATGGCAAAAGTGATCTATTGTTTGTGGACGGAGGGAGTATTTGTTATATTTTCAAATGTTTGATTATTATTTCATAAGTATTGAATTATTTAAAATTATAAATTAAATTCGGATCTCCGGTTCCGAACTGAAATCGACCGGTTCCGATCCCGTTTCTAGAATTTATGAAAATTGAAACTGGTTAACCGGTCTATCAACCGGTCCATTAGAACCGGAATCGGCCGAATAAGCAAGCCTACATAAAATTGAACCAGACCCGCAAAAATCGTTGGAAAAGCACCGGTTCGGAACCGAAACCGGAACCATAACCGCAAAATATGCTCAAGGTTCGGTTCCAGTTCAAGATTTCTCTGGAACCGTAACCGGCGTTCCGAAACCTTGGAAAAGTCAACATGTAACTATGTTTGATCCACCTAATTTACTTGAAGTTGGTTCCAAAACCTTGGGCATGTCTATATGTAACTGTGTTTGATCAGACTAATTTACTATAGAATAAATTGAATTTAAAGTTTTGTTTGTTACAATTTGATGAGTGCGTGAGAGCAAGGAAACAATTCTAAAGTAATTACTTTGTCCACTAATAAATTCTCATTTTGCTATTTTTGTCCGTTCACTAATAAACATTCCATTTGCTTTTTTCTACTTTTAGTAATGGATCCCACATTCAACTAAATTTATTTCACTTACATTTTATTATAAAACCAATATATAAAAGTAGGATCTACCTTAACTAAACTTTTCAATGAAGCATACTAAAAAGGAAACTGAGTCATCTTCGATAGGATGGATGGAATACTATATTTCTTAAAACGTGATTGGTGGACGGAGAGAGTAATAAATTAATTTATTGTCCCAAAATCAGCTGTAACAAGAAAAATGTGTAGATCGCACAATTTGTGTAAGTTTTAGATTGAATTGAAAACAAGAGTGAGAATGTGCATGATATGTCACCTGAATACGTCTGCCTCCCACCATTCCACACGCTACGCCCAGCACATATCTTGTGCCTTCCCAACAAACACCATTAAACCCATATATATCTATATATTATTGTAATACTACTACTATGTCTATAATATTGTTAACTCCTACTCCATTTAAATAACTTATAAATTAACGAATGGATACTATTAATTAAAGGGGACAAAATGATATAGAATTAGTTTTAATTAATAATGAATTTGTATCAAAGATACCGAGATTGCTTCTGATCTGAAAAATGATGTTATCTTCACCAATATTGATTCGTCCCTAATTGAAAATGATGCACGGTAGTCTTTTATATAGCAATAGTAAGTAGTAATAGCAATTATTTGTTTTTAATACTAATTATAAACTTGTAAGTACTATTATTCAATGATATTTTAGCTATATGTATAACGATTTGTATCGAGATATAATTAGATCCTCCATTCTTAATTAGAGATGTAATTATTACTCCCTCCGTCCCGCTTTAGGAGTCCCGGTTGAATCGGGCACATGTTTTAAGAAAAAAGTGTTTAGTGTGTAATAAATAAATGTTTTAGTGGATGTTGGGACCCACTTTTAGTTGAGTGTCCAATAAATAAATGTTTTAGTGGATGTTGGGACCCACTTTTAACACTTTTTTATTAGTTGTAGTGGATGTTGGGACCCACTTTTAACACTTTGTAGGCATTTTTTATTAATTTATCTCAACCGGGACTCCTAAAGCGGGACGCCCAAAATTAGTCAACCGAGACTCCTAAAGCGGGACGGAGGGAGTATTATTGAAGATCAATACTATTATTTTTCTTTTCTCAGAATATGAATATAAATCAGACAAAATAAATTAGTTAGCAAACCCCACCACTAATTAATTATATTTATAATCAGAAAATGATACTCTACTAATTAAACACTCCCTTTGCACATGCATGCAACTCACACACTAGAACCTTTCCATCTCTCTCTCTCTCTAATCTTGCCAACCCTTCACGAAAGTTACGTGGCCCTTTTCTTTCTTCTATAAACACAATTCTTAATATTTTCCTTCCAAACTAATCCTCTCAAACCATAAGCCTGCATGGATGTGCCAGCCCAAGATGACGGCACATCCGAGAGCCGTCGCAAGGGGCCGGGGAAGAGGAGCCACTCGGAGGCAGTCCCAGCCCCCAATGCGCCATGTGGCGCGTGCAAATTCCTGAGAAGGAAGTGCATAAGCGGATGCATATTTGCTCCCCACTTCGGGTCGGATCAGGGCGCTGCCCGATTCGCGGCCGTTCATAAGGTGTTCGGGGCCAGCAACGTGTCCAAACTGCTGTTGCACATCCCGCCCAACCGAAGGCACGATGCCGTCGTCACCATTTCCTACGAGGCTCAGGCCAGGCTCTCCGACCCCGTCTACGGCTGCGTCTCCACTATTATAGCTCTACAGCAGCAGGTTCATTCATTTTATTCTAACTTAATTTATGGTTGCTGAATTAATGTTACTACAATAAAACATGGTTAAGTATAAATCATTTTAATTCTTGTCAATACTCTTAATGAAACACCCACTGCAACAAAAAAAATGGTTAAGGACATTTTTCAATATAGTTAAGGACGCTAATTTGTGTTTCTAAATATACCACCAATGCTTTAAAAAGCGTCCTTATTGTTGGTATTCCAACTAAAATTAGAAGATACAAATGAAAACGTCCTAAAAAAGCAAATAATTAAGTTAATTTGTCCTTAATATAGGGACACTTTCTTCTGCGTCCTAAATTGTTTTTATTTTTTAAAATGTTCCAATTGTGTCTCAAATTTTATGTCCTTTTAAAAATAAGTTTTTTTTATAGTGCCCTGATTTTTATACAGATAAATAGAAAAAAAGCTGATAAAGATTCGTACTTGCAGATCGGATGTAGGATGGGTTTATTATTAACATTACTAGTATTTAATATTTTAATTTCTCTTGATATCAGCATACATAATTTCAGAGTTTCAATGACCTGGTGACTAGCAAATTTTGTCTCTTCATATCTTTTCCTTTTTTTTAGAAGAATAAGTGGGGTACAATATCAAAAAATAATGATCTCCGAAAGAGCCTAATTTTTTTGAAAAATAGTGCAAATTGAAATGGAAAAATATACAAGTGCAGGTGGCATCACTTCAAGCAGAGCTATCAGTGGTGCAAACTCAGGTAATGAACAGCAGATATGTGATGGCAAATGCATTTCACAATTCAACACAACAACAGCAGCAGCAGCAGCATCAGAATATATGTTATTCCAACACTTCTTCGGCTTCGAACAACCTCATTAGCTTGCACAGTTTCAGCCCCAACTTTGGCGAAATCCATGAAGAGGAGGAAGAGAGCAATGATCCTGCACTTGCATTTGCTAATAACATTTTTCAATGATTTTGTAACAAATAAATTAAATGTTCTTTCCATGACTCCTCCATCGCCAATAATCTTTATGCCCTCCAAAAATAATTACAATGCGTGTAACCTTATGGAGTATATTTTTCTTCCCCCACCCCCACATATAGTAATTCTTGTTACTTTCGTTTTTCTGGTTGTACTAATATGCCACTACCTAATTAGGAGGAATAATATGTTACATGCCTTACGTTTACGTGAGCTCCTTATATAAGCACCACTCTCGTTTGACGCATGTTTAACGTTGTTTGTTATGATTTTAATACATTAAAAATATTATTGAATTTCACAAATTCATAAAAATCAAAGCTTGATTTGTTATTTTACTAATTTATTTTACTTTATAGAGAAAACAATCAATCTGAGTTTTGATTTTTATGAATTTTGTGAAATTAAAAGTTTCTATAATATTTTTTAATATATTAAAAGCAAACAAAATATATAAATCAAAACGACCAACACTAAACATGTGTCAAATAATATTGATGCTCACATAAGGTATGCAACATATTATTTCTCTATCAAATTAGATGTCAACAAACTGCAACAATTTCCACATGATGGATATCAATTTTTTTTTTTAAAGTTAGATTTGATAAGTAAATAGATGTCAACAAACTGCGATAATTTCCACATGATGGATATCAATTTTTTTTAAGGTTAGATTTGATAAGTAAATATCATCCTCATTTACAGTGGTTTCCTTACTTTTGTATTTTTCTTGAATTATTCAAGATAAAAGTTTAATAAGGTGTAACTGAATAGGTTAATCTTCTTTCAAAATGAGATCAGAGAAACAACATAAGAGGTTAAAATCACAAAATAAAAGAGCTGCTGGTAAAAATGTTTAAGTTATATTCTTTTATATATAAGCGGTGCTGCAATCAAATTGAGTTCGATTCCATTCTATAGATATTGACATCATTAGTTCTAATAACATACCCCTTTCGTCCCATAAACATAAATATACTTTAAATAGCTTATTTTTATATATGAAAAATTCACCCTAGCTAATTCATTGCTCCATCTCATAAATATAAAGATACTTTAAATAGCTCATTTTTATTTATAAAAAATTCACCTTTAACTCATTAATCATATATGTCATTTTATTTATAACTAAATTGAAGCAGATTTTAAGTACCCTTATCCTCATCTCTCTTACTTTACTAATTTTGTATTAATTTCTATGTCGTCCCAAACGGTCCTATTCTTATGGAACAAAGGAGTACTCCCTCGTCCTCAGTCTCAAGGAAGATGACCCATTCCATGGGTGTCACGAGATTTCATGTGGAGAAAATAAAATAAGAGAAATGGAATAGAATAGAAACTAAAGATAAAAGATGTTTCTATTTTTAGTAATGGGTTGTTTGGAACAAAACAAAAAAATAAAAATAGATCATATTCTGTAGTAAAGGGGGAGTATAAATTAATTCCCTAAAAAAATACCACTAAAGACATAATTTTACCTATTTACGAATGAGCTGATAAGTATACATATATTAAGAAAATTTATTATTCGCGAACTAAGAAATGAAATTATGTTAATAATTCTATTAACTGAATTTCACTAATGATATCGATTGAATACCAATAAATTCAAAAAATAACTACAGTATTATTTAGCCTAAGCCCATTCTAAAGAAATTTGTTTTGTTTTTCATCAGATATAAACCCATTTAAAATGTCATGGAATATCCGAATCTTCCAACCCCAGTCATTGGAAAGTGCTAGGGCATCCTCAGCGTCATGGGGAGCTTGGGGTCCACTTGGCTGCTCTGTCGGTTAACTTTCACTGCCTTCGTCCTAATTGGATGACGTCGCGAACCGGCTATGGGTGCCACCCACCCACTTATCAAGACCCCAAACCTTGTTCCAAATACTAACATACTTGAAGGCCCTACAATCGATGACATATTGGAAGAGCATCATGTCCGAAGTCATGATGTCGGCTTTGCTCAATCCGCTGACTTATTGTTCGAACTAATCTGTGGTAATCATTTTGAGAAACTATTGCAAATAATTTGTGATTAACTCATTATTCAACTGAGTGTGATGCTCGTGTTATAATTTGTATCCTGGGCTCTGAGTTCACGTCCTAACGAGGCTCACATCGGAAAATACTTCAGATGAATCGACCTAATGACTTAACTCATCTTATTTGAATGCAAGGAAAAACGGCTTACAAGTTCTTAGCATTTAAATAAAAAAAAAGGGGGAAATCTTTACATCGAGAGTAATTTCCCCCAAGAAAAAGATAAAATCAAGTTTCAACAAAACCGGGTGGAAAGTTAGAACTGGAACTGCATCTCAGCCGAGTATTCAAGTGCCTCGAGATGAGCAGCCATGGCCTTGTTCATTGGAGGCGGACCACATCTCAGAATCTGCATAATCGCAGTAACAAAAATGGCGCATCAAAGTTGATACCTATTTTTCCTTTTCTAATATATTTGTGTGACTAAATTCAAACCTTAATGTCAGAGGCGGGAGGAGGGCAGTGCGCCTGGATCATTTCTTTCGACACAAAACCAACTCCACCGTTCCATACTTCAGGAGGCTAAAGAATAATTTTTGAACAAATAACAACCATTATTAATTGGGATATAGTATAAGGGGAAGTGCAGAAATTGATATAGATAAAAGTGTAGTTGCTCAGATTGCCTCATGCTAGAATTTAGAGGGTAAACTTGCCTGGTTCAGCACATAGTAAACTTGGAACTGATCAGGATAGTTTTTGGCAAGACCATTGATTTCATCCTGCAGCAAGAAACTACAATTATTAATGGATCCTAAAATACTCACATAACTAAGTTATGTTATTTTATACAACCCCCAAATATCTGTAAAATGAAAATCCCCAAAAACTAGAACAATAATGATTCAACTAAGTTCTCCCTTATATTGCTGTCTGCAGCTACCAGAACAAGATTTTTGTTCACCAAATTTATCCGACATTTCGACCACAAGGGATTCATGAAAGATCCTTAGTCCATATGCAATTAAGATAATGGAAGCTCAAATTGGATTTGATCATCGATAGGATTTGGGTTAATGGGTCGAGTTGTGGGTTATGGGTAGAATGTGAGATAATGGCCATCATAACCGCCATGGTGTCACGGGCATGGTCAGCTATATACTCTGCCACAGGAAACAAACACAACATGTAGTTCCGGTGGCGTTTAGCCAAACCCTGCCACGCCATGGCTGCTTTTTAATAACACGGAAAGAAAGTTACACAAATTACCTTTAGTAGAATGTCATCAACCGTAACATTAGCATAGATCAGATGCAGCTTTGTTTTGTCATTAGGGTTCTCCAAGATTGCTCTGGCAACCTATACAGTAAAGCCAAAAAAATGTGCTGATCATAATTTGGTTATTAAAAACATTCATCAATTTGAAACCCATATATTAATATAAATGTAGATGTTATAAACCTGGAACATTGGTGTAATCCCAGAGCCTCCAGCAAGCATACCAAATGCTCTCACTTGGCCTGGTTGATACCTAAAACGGCCCTAGTATCGACAAATAAACCAAAAGTAAGAGTAGACTTCCAGATGCATTACCAAATAAATTCCACAAAAATACTAGAATTTCACTCAATGGCACTAGCAAATGCAAATGAATAACCACATGTAGTCACTTGCTCCACTCTCAATAGATGGGCTAGCAAGATATAGGTCATAGTACACACCGGAGTCCTAAAATTATTCAACTTTTGATCGTTTCAAAAGTAACGAAGGATATCAGAGGGCGTTTACACCGATAAAATTAGAAATCACATTGTCTTATTAATACAAAGCATGTACCTTTGGTCCTTTGACAGCCATAAAATCACCTTCCTTCATTTCTCTAAAATGATGAGACATTCTCCCTTGTGGATACATCTGTAATTGCAAAATATCACAAAGTAAACCAAATGAGACCCAAGAATGGCATAAGTATGATACTCTAATAAACAAAAGTCCTAAATGTACCTTTATAACTAATTCAAAGTATCCAACATCAGAATCCAAAGTAGTTGGTGTGTATGGTTTAATGACCTCTTCACCTTGACTATCCTTACCCCTGTGTGATAAAAGCAATCAAAATTATCAATCAAGCCTAAGTATGCCTTCTCTTCCAATGGTAAAAAACGACACAATATTCGACCTGCAGCTAATGTGCTGTCCAATAGGAAGGCCCAATACAGATGTTGGGGTAGGGAGAGAAAATCTGAACTTGGCCACATTATGGCTTATTTGTGTTTTCTTCACAAGCTTAAATTCCTTGAAATTCTCAGCATCCAAGCACACTGCCAATTGCCCAAGACCAGTATAATAGTATGTAAAATCTTGAATGTATATGAAGACATCATTCTAGAATCTTTTGGAAAAAATTAGGTGGATAAATGCAGAAACCCCTTAATCCAAACAGAAATTTGTAAATTTGAATCCCTAAAACCAGGCAAGATTGAATCTTTAACCCATAAGTTACGTGGAATAAAAAATTGACTTTCTCTAAGGCCTAAGCTACATGCAAATTAGCAGACACCACTCACTCACATACAGAAATGGAATGAGCAAACCTTTGGGCTTGTTGGAGGAAAGCAAGAAATAGGCAGCAGCAATAGCTATGAGACCAACAGCAACTCCAACTACTAGTTGTCCTTCGGATGTTGCCAAGAAGTCCATAGCTCCAATATCTTAAACCACCTAACAATTTTCAGAAGTGGGGAGAACTTATAAAGTTAGAAGTTAGATCCATATATATACAAGATGACCAAGAAAAGAAAATGGGTTGTTGATTATTGAGATGCCAGAAAATGTCGTCGAGCAGAATGGGAGAGATATACCAGACTTGAGGCCACAGAGAGGAATAATGCTTCAATCGGTCCAATTAAAAGAATTAACAAATCAACAATATGAAAATAGGTGTGAATGCAACAGTATGAGAATATTACTACTATGAAATAGCCATGGGAGTAGGTGGCGATAATGAAATTGCGAGTGAGAGAAATTTATCACCTACCTACCAACCTAAGCTGAGGTCTCCCTGGTATTATCATAAACCTGCAATAATCTCCCATTTTTGGAATTTTATGTTTGCACATTTGATTTTTTTTAATTGGGAGAGAATTAGAAAAAGGTGGATAAATTAGATGAAAATAAATAAATAAATATTTTGATAAAACTGTTATTGTGGATAAATCGAAAGGGAAAGATGTGACTATGGGTCGGTCGAGAAATGGATCCTAGTAATGGTTCCTACAAGTAATTAATAGTAATAGAATTTGATTATATATGTAAATGTTGCAAAATATGTTCGCTTTATTTTATAATTTATAAATACCTTTGCAAAATTTAAAGTACTCTTATAATAAATTGACGAGTAACACTAAAGTAAAACATGTGCTGTAAATTTAAAAAATATGCATATGTAATTAAATATGGCTTCAGCTATTCAACTTCTTAATACTAGTAGTATTTGTATATAAAGCAGTTACAGATGTTAGAGTAAATGGAGATATTAAAAATCAATAGCATGGCAGCAATGAGCATGCAACAATGCCGCCCTACTTGGACGGCGTTAATGTGGACTCTCTCTAACGAAGTAATCAAGTGCCCGGAAATTATTTTTTAATATTTTTATGTATTTCGATACATCTTATGTATGGATATATAGGTATTAAGGTCATTTAGCTGCTTCTAGAGGGGTACTAAAATAAAAGTGTCTGGCCGCTGAATAAACGAAGGCCCAAGTAATAAATGCTGAAAATGCACATTTTTCATATCAGCACCTACCCCTCTAATACATATATTGGTCTTGAACAACGATCCAGTTAGTAAAATAAATTTACTTTTATACTCTCATCTGTTCCCACTATTGGAAGTTTATTTCACTTCTGCAATATCGAGCCTGAGTACAAACTACCAACAAAGAATTTGGAACCCTGGAGGCAGCAAATCGAGCACAGTTGGTTGACGCCTGCGGAGATTGGTGCTTGCGTTTTTAATTTGGTCAAAGGTTCATTCTTTTGTACACAACAACCGTTTGGATCTTGAAATTATGTTGTCACTTACCGTCTTTATCGCAATTCGCATTTTTTGGGCTTAATTTGTACTCCATGTGAAATTCATTGTGGTTGCCTACTGTTATGGGGTGTGGGAAATAGATACGAAATTGCAATTCTTAAACACCTTAACACTTGAATCGAATTTATTAACCTCAATGGCTGCAAATCTAGGACAGTAGGTCGACGCCTGCGGAGATTGGCGTTTGCGTTATTAATTTGGTCCAGTGTTCATTCTTTAGTACATAACAATCGATTGGAGCTTGAAATTGTGTTATTACTTACTGATTTCATTGTCTTCGTCGTCCTTTGCATTTTTTGGGCTTAATTTGTATGTAAAATTCATTGTGGTTGTCCACTGTTATGTGGTGTGGGTAATTCATACGAAATTGCAATTCTGGAAAAAAAGGTCACTTGAATTGAATTTTGTGTAATTTGTATACATTCGTCTTTATTTTGATTACAATTTACAAAATTTTGTTAGGGTCTGATTCTGCTTTCTTGCTAGTCATAATGGATCGGTTTACGAAGCAAGAAAAGTATGCGTTGGTTTTGGTTGAAGACATTACACAAAAACACCAAGTAGCAAGGATTTCTATTTTGCATCAGATCATTAGTCGATTAAATAAACAGAGAAAGAGAAGGCGGTTGAAGAATGTCCTCCCATACAACATCTAGGCCGAATACCTACTCAAATGAGTCACATGAATCGACTTGTGGGTGTTAGCAATATAAATTGTCTCGTTAACCTCCAGATGGATCGAAATGCTTTTGGTAGTTGTGTGGTATTTTTCGGATGCAAGGTAAATTCCTTGACAAGCCTGAGCCGATCAATGAAGGTTGTGTAGATTGGTGGTGGAAGAATTTTCAGGTACGTATGCACTTGTGATAAAAGAGTACACTTATGCATTCTAGATATTTGTTAATAGTTTTCAATGTTTTAGGGTTGTCTCGGTGCGCTTGGTGGAACCTTCATCAATGTGTTAGTCGGAGGTGAAGACAAACCAAAATTCAGGAATAGGAATAGGAAGGGCCAAATCACCACGAATACTTTAGCTGGGTGTGACAGGCACATGCGTTTCACCTATGTCTTGCCGGGTGGGAAGGTTTGCGGGAGATGCTCGTGTTTTGAGGAGCGCCATTACTCAACCTAATGGCTTCAAAGTTCCTATTGGTAATCTACTCATTTATTTAACATAATTTGGGTAAATAAAGTTGTTTGTTGATTGAAACGCTTGCTTACGGCTTTGGTTTAAAATAGGAAACTATTACCTCTGTGACAATGGCTACGCCAATAGCCTTGGATTTTTTAACCCATACAGAGGCGTAAGGTACCACTTAAAAGAATGGGGCCCAGATGTATTAGGCCTCAGAATCCTATTGAGTTGTACAATATGCGACACACCAAAGCTAGAAACGTTATTGAAATGGCGTTAGATGCGATGGGGAATTTTAAGGAGTGCTTCATTTTACCCGATCAAAGTTCAAGTTCGTCTCATCATGTGTTGCTTCCTACTCCATAATTATGTGCGGGGCAAGATGGCGGTGGATCCGTTAGATGAATTGATTGACAATTGGACTGGCGATGGGAGTACTGAAGATGAGTCGAGAGAAACCGACTACGTCGATGGAATTCAGGTCACTACGGACTGGAGCCGATTTAGAGATGAGATAGCACATAAAATGTGGGCAGAGGTATGGATTAGTGTCGATATCGATAACTAGTGTGTTATGACTTGTTGCTTATTAAATTCATTTTCGATCTTTTCTTTTTTCTTTTTCTGTCTGCCGCAAAGAGAGGTCATCAAACTCAGTAGAGGATGCCCCAAATATGAAGCTTGTATGCTACCTATGTGAAAGAGCTACTAAGTCTCCTGTTTTCCTTCGATCATTCACCCATTATGATTGAGAACTTTTATTTATGTAAGAGACTATGTTTGTAGAGACACTTTCGTTTCTATGTTATATTGATTTGGCTGCAGAGACAGTTCGTTTCTGTGTTGTGTTGATTTGGGTGTGTGTGCTATTGGAAATCTAATATTCGAAAATGACGAACTATGTAGGGCGGATAAGTTTATTATTCCAATTTTCATTCTTAACACACTAGTTTCATAACATTCAAGTTTCAACCATAATAACAAGTCACATATTGTACAACCCATACATATGACATAACATAAACAAGATCACTAAGACCGCCTTTTTGAAATACAAATACCTTCCAAAAAACGACTGGCAGATACTCGTAATCCCATCACTAACTAGCGGTTAATTGACACCCGTAGAGTGGTCTCTTGTACAGGAATCAACTCAAACTTGCATAAATCCCCCACGCGAAGATTTTTTAATCTGGCGAACCTCTTCCATCCCCTGCACACCTTCACAACTTCGTCTTCAGCCAATACGTACACATAAGTAGGGTCAGAGCCGATGGAAATTAGTTTGACAAGTTGAATGAGATTATCATCACGGATGTTTGTTTTCCACCATATCACAAGTAGCATCTACAAGACTACAAAACTTTTTTGTTAAGCAAATGATGAATCGATGCAATTCTAAAAACAAATTTTACCATGCAACTTTTTAATTATGCTATTCTAAAAACAGAAATAAGATTGTACTACCGGTCCATGCTCAAGGTCGGTTTCAATTAGAACAATAGTAAATGATGGTAGAACTGAGATATGCTTATCGTTATCGTTCGAGTAATCGAAGTTATTATCATCACTTTGAGAGTCAGGGTTCCGATAGGCTGGCTCGGCGAACTCTGGTTCGACTATAGCCCCAACAAATTAGTTCCTTATGCGAATGATGGTTGTAATTATATGAAAGATTCAAATAAAATATTTAAACGTTTGGACATACGATGTATATCAGTCATGGGCATCAAGCCATTCGTCTGAGAACGCATCACCTTGAATTTGCCTCTTCCGTGATAAGTGAAGACCACGGTATTGCTGCTCTCTATCCGGTTATGTTGGAGGAAAATATTCCACATTTGTTCGAAGTAGCATCTTCTTCTGACTATAGTCACTCCGACCATCCACGAGGTTCCGTGTGGCATTTCCAGCTCGCACTCGAGAGGCATGTCCGCTGCATGTAGCAGAATCCATTCATTTGGTATCGGCTGCATAGGTGATCATGGAAAATTGTTTAGTAGTTTTTTAAAAATCTGGATGAAGAGATTAGGTTGTGTGTAAGCATTTGTGAGGAAAAATAAACACAGAATTAGTAGCTAAGGTGGAAAGTACCAAACGTTCAAAAAATCATCGGGCTTCGGAGATTGGCAAAATGTGGGGATTACATCGCTGCCATTGTTTGACCCGCATTAGTACTGGACAATTTTGTTACATAAACAAAAACCAATTGGCAATGCCGAAATGGACTTATGAAGAGAAGTTCACGGGTAGGATGAGAGCCATAAATATGCACCGGCGATAACCTTTGTGAGTGTTGTAGAGTAGAAGATGTGGGTGCTCAAACCTTGAGCAAATGGTGAGAATATAAAGACAATGGATCACAATATCATGCTTATTCCTATCCATTGTTAACGGACAGTCCATCCCGTAAATCGAATTGATTGAGCTATTTGTTCATATTCTCCTTCAATATCCGCTTCCAATTTTTGGAGCTGTCACATATAGACAAAATTTTGCTGCAAAAAAAATGAATTGTTCACTAAAAAAAATCAACATTTCCATATACACAAATGATATGCAAAAGGAGTACAAACTAAACTGCACAACATTGTGGAAATTTCCATCATAGAAAAGGTGTGCAAATATAGTACTCCTACAATAAAAAAGATGTAATATGATCATTTTCACAATAAAAAGTAATCATATTAGTATACATTTTTCATGTCTATTAAAAAAATCATTTCTTGGTAGTACTAGTTTGAGATTTTATTCAAAATAGACTTTTTTTCCTTACTTTTATATTTCTATACATACGGAAACTTTATACACTACGAAATGACGTCTATAATATTCAATTTTTTTTGTTATCATACTGTGAATCATCTAATCACTTAGCTCGTTCAATATTTTTTTTATATATTTTAAACAACTTTCAAAATATTCACCTTGATTTTGTACATGCTATTAAGAAAATATTAAAATTTACTAAGAATTACTTAATATGCTAAAAGAATATACTATGTTAAAGTAATTATATTTATTTGTGGAAAATACGTGTGTATATATATGTATATAATTTTATAGAACAAGATAAAAGATCATAGTACTATGATTATTGGATGTCAATTTTGTGCAGTTTAGTTGTATTGAATTGGTGTTTAATTGTTGTTGCATTAAGAGGCTTATTTATTTCCATTTGTCAAGAAATTATTGGTGAGGTACACCAAGTAGCACCCGATCAACTTGATATGGAAGGAGCATGAATTTGTTACTCATGCAAAAGATGAGTTGTTAATTGAATTCAATCTACAAGCCAATATAAACAAAAGTTATGCAAAAGAGTAGTGAAAATAATTTAATCAACATGCCTATGTAGACAAAAGCTATACAAAAGATGAGTTGTTAAATCAATTAAATTTACATGCCCACATAGACAAAAGCTATGCAGAAGCTGCATATGTAGACCTAAACAATGCAAAGGATGAGTTGTTCACTCAATTAAATCATTATGCACCTCAAAGTGGTATAAAGTGATGGGCATAGTGCCACATTTGCTTGCCAAAAAACCCTTTAACTTAGGTCTTCAATCTAATATCTCATGTACATTGTACCACAAAGGCAATGCAATGCACTCTTGTTGCTTTCGCGTGAACTGCTTGATGATGAAAATCGATGCAATCCAGCAGCCCCTATGGCCATTGTACTATGAAAAAACTAGATGCACTTTTGTGTGATATATGTTTTCGTCTATAAATCCTTCCTCCACAATTCCATTAAACACCCACCAAAATGAGTAGCAACATACCACCTCAAGAAAGTTTCTTGTACAAAGGAAAATGGACAGGAGAGGTGGACTCCATGTTGTTGTCGGTGATCACCCGATCCAAGATGAAGGAAAGATGGAGTAGAACCGTCATATCGATACCTATTCTTGAGGAGGCAGTGGCTGCTATAGCCTCATACACCAGTTTGGTGTTCACTTGGCATGAGTTGTATGAACGTTTTCAATTTTTTGAGGTTCATTTTTGAAAATTCAAGCTAGTGGTTGATACTCGTGGGGTTCATTGGAATGCGAATACCAACTTGGTTCATGCGCATGAACAAATTTGGAAAAGACATTTACAAGGTAAGTTTATGATGCACTATTTTTTAGCACTAAATAAACCTGCAAGTATACAGAGTATATATAGTATAGCCATAGCCAAAGGTCAGTACCGGGATATCGAACACGGGGAAGGCAAACACTAAGTGTCTATCCTCTACTAAGACTCAATTACTATTTGGAAGAACAGAAGGTTTTGGAAAACTTTGAAAACAGGAAACAATAGAAGACAATTAACAACTAAATGCGAGTAAAACACAGACAATCGATAGAGATAAGAGAATCCCAGGGATGTGCTTTCACAGTTATGGTTAAACAAATTCCAAACTACAATACCCTAGCACAATTATTACTTTGATAGGACGAGTCACCTAGCTTATGCTCATGCGATGCAAACGTTGATTACAAGATTAGAGTTGTCAATCCTAACACGTAACTCCGAATAGCTCCTAAGACCCTTGAAAAGTCTCCACTCTCAATTAACAGTGCCGTTTTAAGGGAAGCTAACTGTAGCGTCTACTAAGTGAATCTAACTCGCTAGAACTCTCTCACAGTTATGAAACAAGCTATATTAAATCATGCACAATTGTGTCACTCAATCATGCAGCATCAGAACTACTTAGGGAAGAAACAAAGTAAAAACAAAACGGATATTAAATAGAAAAATGAATTGTATAACCAAAGTCGTTACTATTACATCCCTAGAATCCTATGAATTTAGTTACACATGATGAAATAAGCTAAACACATAGATTGAAGGGAAGACGATTTGAACATAAAACTAAAGCAAATAAAACCCGTAGGTTGAATCCTTGTCATTCTTAATGTTCTTGAAATCCTTCTCCAAATCCTTCTCTTGATTTCTATGATTTATTTTGCAAGTAGAAGCTCTCTCTTTTTAATGAAGCTTGAGGTCTTATTTATAGGGGAAAGCCAATCCTTGTTGTAGAAGGAAAAGATCTTCAAAATATGGTAAATTTTGGAGAAAATCTAGGGCATCTCGGATTCGCCGTCTTTCTCCGGCCGGCCGCCGCACCTTGGCCGGCGGTCGCTGCGTTGGAGTCCAGAGAGTCTGTCTCTTCGGCGGCGGACAACCGCACGACTTCCGGCGGTCGCCGAGCGAGACTTCTCTTCCAAGCATATTTTTCTGAGGCGGTCCGCTGCATTGATCTGGCCGCCGGACGCCGGCTGTCGCCGCACACATCCGCGGCGGTCGCCGATCGCCGTCTGACTCCTGATTTCTAGACTTTGCGTTTGGCTCCCTTTTCGGCTCAATTATGCACATTTCTCACAAAGCACGTCAAAATACCAAAATAGACAAAATATGCATATAATGGACGTGTAGAGTGACTTTGACATAAAAAATGGACCAAATAACGACCTTAAAATAGTGCAAAATCCGAGCGTATCAGTCTACTAATTTGTTATCTAAGTTAATTTCCAAATATCTGAACTAGTGCTTGACAAATGTGTTTCTCTTTTTTTATCAACCAGAGGAGTACGCTAGCAGCCGCATACCATCACAAAGGTGATCCCAAGTATCATAAGCTTGCTATGCTTTTTGGTGTTACAGAACCGAAGATAGAGCCAAATTCCGACGTCATCGTCATATCGACACAACCGTGCCAATTATGTTGAAGAGTATTGAAAGGTTACTGGTTTGTGTTTACAGTAGGAAATATCAGGTTCCCTAGATTCAGCAAATCCACTAGATCACGCGGTCTAGGAACTCGTTGGTCGCAGAAAATCCCGTTCGTCGGGGACACAGAGCACTTCTTTCAAAAACCCTCAACCACTTTACTAAACCTAGTATAGGGAAGTAGGGATCGATCCCACAGAGAAGGATGCGTAATACTCATGTTCAAGGATTTGGGTGTGTTTTTGGTGTTGGCTGCTGCCACGCATTTTTTTGGGTTGAGGAAAACAAATTAAACTTGACTTGGGAATCTTTAAAACTCCTAAGCTAACAGCTAGACCTAGGTGAAATTATAAGAGAACGTTGCAAAGGAAATTAACTGCTCTACACCTGATCTAAGAAAACTACTTTACTTACTAGACCTAGGAAACAAACTGACTGTGGGGACCATGACTGAAAAAGCAGAGTACGAACGAAAAGCTGGCAAAATAACTAACTCTCGTACTAACTAACAGCGACATCATCTTCTACAACCAAATTGCGTAAAACTCATAAGAAAATCAACATGAACGAAATCAAAACAGAGCAAACTAATTCTAAGTCAAATAAATGCATAATCAACGAAGAACTGAGCAGATCTGCAGACACTAGACGAAGCAAAACAGAAAACAAAAAGAAAACTCAAATCCATCTAACAACTTTCTTTTCTCACTTCGAATCCAACCTCAGACGCTAAATCCACTCCGGATCCAAGCGTCCAACACGAACTCCAACCAACAGAAACACTAAACCACTTCAGATTCGAACAACAACCTCCAAACAGTCAATAAACCACAGATCTATCACCAAATTCCCATATCAAACACCACAATATCAAAATAAAACAGAGATCGACATAATACTTGTAAAAATAAACTTCCAGCAGAGAGATCTACGTAAATCAACTTGAAATTCAACTACTAAGCGCAAATCAACCAAAGCGAAAAGATAATAAGTATCATCAACAACCAAGTCGACTCCCAAAAGTGAAGTTCGACAGCAAAAACGAGTAAACAACTGAAATTAAGAGAAATTGTATCTTCGTCCACGCTCGGACAGTGTTGCAACTGCGAAACTTCTAAGGAAATAACCCTTCGTACCCGACTACCCTAGATCTCCCATTCCCAAGTGTGTGTAATGTGTGTGAGCTAAGAAGAGAGTGAAAAAAGTGTTTTTTTTTTATGTGCGTTGCATGCTCTTCTATATATAGGCGTTGGAGTGGGGCCCAGCGAGGTATAGATAAGACTTTGTTGCCCTCAGCAATTGACCCCCTCTGTCACGCCTTCTTTTCTTTTAAATCCTGCTCACTTCGTTCCTTTCCTTCGCTAGACCATCTCCTTCAGCATTTCCTTGATCTAGCGATTTTCTTCACACACCTGGCTTAGGAAACGTGTTAGACCCAGCAAATTATAACGTTTTTTCACATATAACCGATGCATGAAATTAGCCTTATCAAACTGCTCACACTTAAACCATACTTGTCCTCAAGTATAAAGACAAGAAAAGAAAAAGAATAAGGCGAATTTCAAGCAAGGTTATCTCTTGACCGACTCCTGGACCTAGACACAAAGAAAAACTTAAAAAATCTAATAAAAACCTACAAACACATAAACACATATACATGAGCTAGCTTCAACTTTTAGGCATCCGTCCCCACAAGATTAAGGTCAATTCAATAGGTTGCACTCCTCCAAATAGGCCCTTTCCCTTCCTTTACCTAGCCAATCTGTCAGCTTGTCAAGATAGCCTTCTACTTACCCGATTGTTGGATTCACTCGATCACTCATTCCTCACCAGGGATGTTAGGATCGATTCTCTCTTAGGTTAATGCTACACCACTGAAGCGTCGGGTTATGAGAGTTCCTCCTTCCTGGGTCAGGCTATTATCATTCCTGCCTTCTAAACCATTTCCCCCTGGACTTCGTCCAGCTTATTCCTCCATTTCTCCTCTCTTCTGGACTTCGTCCAGCTTATACCTTCATAACCCAATTCCCATTTTTTTTTCTCCTTCACAGCTCTTCTCCCTAAGCATTCAGTGGTGGCCCTTAAACATGTGTTAGCTCGAAGTTATTTAAGGCTTATAACTCACTATTATAGTAGGGCTTCACAACTAAGTAAGTAGAGGCATCCTCCATCGTTCTCGCTTCACTCAGATTAACTAGGCTTATTTAAAGAAAAAGCTTCTAAGTTGAAATGCCTCCTATCTTCAATTACTTTCACTAAGGGAATCATGCCGTATTGTATTCACTGGCTCATGCGACAACACTAAGATTTACAAACTCTTGATATGCAGACAAAGTAATGCATTGACTCCTCTCCCCCTCCCACTTCACTCAAGCTTGTCCCCAAGCCATCGTCGTGAAGGGGGGAACAGAGAGATCAATGCAAAATAACAAAACAGATCATAAAAATAAAAACTTCTCACACTTAGACCAAGCATTGGGCTAAGTGGGAGAAGAAACACAATAAAATAGAAAACACAAGGAAAAAAAAAACACAACAAAACAGAAAATACAAACTTCTCACACTTAGACTACGCAGTGGGCTAAGTGGGAGAAGACACAACAATTATAAAACACACGTAGATAACAGGAATAAAAATAAAATAAATAAAAGTTACTTGGTCAAGAGATGGTGGTTCACTTCTGGGGCTGGCTCCCTCGAGAGCCAGACGGGGCGGGATTCCGGGTCGGGTCACTCTGACTTTCTTCTTTGCTGGCTGCTCCAGCTCTTCCTCCTGTGCTGCTTGTTCGGGTACTGGCTTCCTCACTATAGACTTCGGTTTAGATGGGGCTGGAACTTGCATGGGAACGGCCGGGGGGATGAACTACTTGAGCGATTGCTGCGACTGCCTGACGGAGGGACTGCTCTGAGTGGGCTGCCTGACTTCACTGCTGGACCCAGGAGTTGTCCTCGACTGGGTCAAGGGGAGTGTCTGTTGTATCCACTTTAACATCTTCATTGAAAGCTCCATCGCTTCCGTCATTCGCTCATTCTGTTTGGCGCACTTCACCGCCAAATCAGCAATGTTGCCCCTCAGGGTCTTCACTTCCTCCCGATTCCCCATCAATTCCTTCCTTATCCCACCAAGCTCCTTAATCATTTCTCTCCTCATCAACTGCATTTCCTTCTTCACGTCCTGGACTTCCTTGCGTAGCTCTTCAAACTCTTCACTTGGCATGGCTTCCTCGGCTTCCTCCGGCTCTGCCTTCACCTTGTCTCCCAACGAATAGAAGAGAGTCTTGGTGCCTTGAGTCTGCAGCAACCCCTTGTTGAAGAAATAATCAACACTAAACACCTCTGGGGGTTCGCACATGACTACCAACGGAGCGGTCTTGGCAATTTTCATTTCTATGTTTCTCTGGAGGTAAGCGCCGATGAGGTGGCAGGTGTACATATGACGCGCAGGGTTGTTCGTCATTTGGTGGCACGCCTGCGCCAGCCAATATCTGAGGTGCACCTTTATACCTTTCGCCATGCACCATGTGAAGTAGAGGTCGGTAGTGGTGAGAGCTGAATTCGCGGTACCCATCAAATTATAACTGACAAACCTTTGAGCAAAGCGGAGAATCCGGTCTTCAATGTGGGAGGCCTTGGAGTAGCTAGACTTAAACGTCCCCGACTTGGGGTGCGTGACCAGTTCCCATGCCGTCTGTACTTTAAAACCAGGCGTGTTCTTCGGTACTCCAACCATCCTATCATTCCACGCCCCCTCTTCATCCTCGGCCTGGGTAAACAACCCCATCCGCAGAGACCACTCCCGAATGCTCATCTTATACTCATCATTAAAAAGCCTGAATGTGATAGAATCCGCGTCGAGATCAGTGGTATTCTTTAAACGAAAAGTGGAGAAAAACTCCCTTGCTAGATCCACTGGCACCCTCTCCTGACTGTGCTGCAACAGCCACTCAAATCCTATCGCTTGGATACAGGCGCGGAATTCCTTATCACATGCAATCATTTTAAGCTCCCTCGAGCTGTACTGCTTTCCTGACTTGGCCATCTTCCCGGCGCTACATCTCTCCTTGTACACTGCGATCCTCTTTTGGTTGTCGAACTGCCTCATCTCCTCTAGCAATTCTTTAGTCAGCCAGACTTCCGGACGTCCTGGAATCGGCTCTTCTTCAGCTTCCTCAGAGTCATAGCTGGGTTCAGGGATGGGCTCGTCTTGTTCCTCGACAGAGGGTTCCTCGGTTACAGGGGAAAGGGTCTCCTCGACCTCCTGGACGGAGGGAGCTTTCCTTGACCGGGTGGATGAGGTCACCACCGTCTTTCCTTTCCTCGCCTTCTCCTTGGCCAAGCGGCGCTCCTTTGCCTCTGTTGCGTCGGGAACTAAGTCATCGACTTCGTTGAGGAGGCTCCTCCTGGTGCGCCTCCTTTCTGCTCTCTCGTCAACCTTTGGCACATCTTCCTCCTGGTCATCAACCAGGTCCACAATCAGTTTCAGCCCTCCCTTGGGCTTCCGTACTCCAGTCGTAGGTAGATCTGATTCCTCTAAAAGCTTTTCTGGGGTTTCCCCCTCACCAACCAACATCGGGGTTGCCCCCTCAATATAAATGGGGTTCTCCCCCCTGACATCTCCTGGGGTTGCCCCTTCTTCCACGAACTCAGGGGTCGCACCCCTGAAATCAACCGGGGTCTCATCCCCCGTCTCCATAGGGGTTTCCCCCTCTGCAACTTTCTCTAAAATAGGGGTTTCCCCCTCAATCACATTATCCACAATAGGGGTTACCCCCTCCGCAATTTCATTTAACACAGGGGTTTCCCCCTTACGAACTTCATCAGAAATAGGGGTTTCCCCCTCACAAACTTCCCTACCCTCAAGATTAGGGTTCTCAGTTTCTTGCTTTACTGTTTCCACCATGGTCTCGTCATGAGTCGGTTCATCACCCTCCGGCCGTTCGAGTGGTGCCCCCTTTTCCTCCGCTTTTTGTGAAGCGGTTTCTGCATGTTGAGATGTAGAATCTCGCGGTCCTTCTTCAGGAAGATTCGCCGGTTGTGCAGCCGAGTCTGCTGGAATCGTCAGTGGTGGTACGACCGGCGCAGACGGCATCAGGCTAGCGGCGAATAGGGCATACACCTCCTTTGCTTTCTCGACGCTCCCCACTTTCTGCGTCAATTCTGCCAGCAAGGTTGGGTCGTACACAGTGCTTTGGGTAGAATCCATCGGTGCAGATCTGAAAAATGAGAGAAAAACTGGTCGAATTTGGTTAGGGTTTAGTTTTTAGAGAGAGAGCGAAAGTAGAGAGAAGGGAGAGTAAAAGATGGTGCGGTTGCAGGCATGATGTAAGCAACCGTACAACTTCCATAATTATCGGCCAGATTTTGAAATTCAAAATATCTTTTTTCCTCCTCGATTCCTTCCTCCAGACTTCCCTTGAATTCTTCCCTCAGGTTCTTCTCTAGCTAATTCCCTCGACCATGTCCTACATAACAAAGAAATGAAGGTTCCAGACTCCTAGGTGAAGGTTAGAAAAATAAAAATACCGGTTCCCTTTGGAGTCTGGTACTTCGAAAATATTTTTGGATTTTCTAAGTTCTAAAAGCAATTAAACTATTTACACACTTTTGTATTTCTGAGATTCCCTGGTTCAGTTGGTATTTTCAAAATTGTTAACTTACTCCTTGACCCAGGAATTCATCGGAAATATCCCCCGTCCGTTTCGGCTATAGTAGGGAGTGCATGTAGTGGAACTTCGTTCACAACACACAACTCGGAATTATCCCTATAGACTTTCACTCTATGACCATTTACAAGGAAAGGAACAGAGTTTGGAGCACTTCCCTGGATCTCCACTGCTCCATTTGCTCGGATGCCGATGATGGTATATGGGCCGATCCATTTAGACTTCAGTTTCCCTGGCATTAGCTTGAGCCGAGACTGAAAAAGGAGCACCTTCTATCCCACATGAAGTTCCTTGACTCGGAGGTTCTTATCATGCCATAGCTTCGTTCTTTCTTTGTACCACATGGCAGACTCAAACGACTCCAACCGAAGTTTCTCCAATTCTTTCAATTGTAACTTCCTTTCTTCTTCGCAAGCTATCGGCTTCATGTTCATTTCTTTCACTGCCCAGTACGCCTTATGCTCAATACCAACAGTTAAGTGACACATATTGCCAAACACAAGTCTGTAAGTCGACATTCCAATAGGCGTTTTAAAAGCAGTTCTGTAAGCCCACAATGCGTCCCCGAGTCTCTTGCTCCAGTCCTTCCTTGACGGATTAACTGCTTTCTCCAATATCGCCTTAATCTCGCGATTAGAAATCTCTGCCTGGCCATTAGACTGAGGATGGTAAGGAGTCGACACTCTATGGTGAACACCATATTTCTTCATCAAAGCCTCAATGGTGCGATTACAGAAATGAGTCCCTTGATCTGAGATGATGGCCCGAGGAACTCCATATCTGTTGAAAATATTTGCCTTCAAAAATTTTGCCACCTCCTTCGATTCACATGTTATGGTGGCCTTAGCTTCTATCCACTTAGACACATAGTCCACTGCAACCAATATATATGTATTCCCACAAGACGATGGGAACGGTCCCATAAAGTCCATTCCCCACACATCAAAAATTTCACACACGATCACCGGGACCTGAGGCATCTCGTCTCTTCTTGAAATCCCCCCCGTCTGCTGGCACCTCTCGCAACATTGACAGAAATCAAAAGCATCCCTATTTAGCGTCGGCCAATAAAAACCGATGTCCAAGACCTTCATCGCTGTCTTCCTTGGTCCAAAGTGGCCTCCACATGCTAACGTGTGGCAATGAATTAACACATCTCTTTGTTCCCATTCGAGAATGCAGCGTCTAATCACTTGATCTGAGCACATTTTCCACAGGTAAGGATCGTCCCAAAAGTAATATTTAGCTTCACTTCTAATCTTCATCCTCTGGGCCTGGGAAATCTCGTCTGAACTTGGCATCTCTCCCGTGACCAAGTAATTGGCTAAATCGGCAAACCATGGTTCTGCATTCAGTGTGCGCTTCCCCTTATCCGATTTCCCTAGACCGGTCAAAGCCAAAACTGTTTCCCGGTTAGGTGGTCTAGGAAATTTCTCCAGAAGGTACAAATGCTCCTCGGGGAAGGCATCGGGTATGGCCTCTTCCGTTTCCCCCTGATGTATTCTGCTCAAGTGATCAGCCACTCTATTTTCCGTTCCTTTCTTGTCTCTTACTTCCCAATCAAACTCCTGCAAGAGTAACACCCAACGGATTAATCTCGGCTTAGACTCCTTCTTAGCCAGCAAGTACTTAATCGCCGCGTGATCCGTGAAAACTATAACCCTTGACCCAAGGAGATAGGGTCGGAATTTTTCAAACGCGTATTCGACAGCCAACATTTCCTTCTCCGTGGTGTCATAATTTTTCTGAGCCTGATTCAGCGTCTTGGAAGCATAGAAGATCACATAACTTTTTCCATCAATTTTCTGTCCTAAGACAGCTCCCACAACGAAATCGCTCACATCACACATTATCTCGAAAGGATGGCTCCAGTCTGGTGCTCTGATAATTGGTGCTGATACTAACCTGTCCTTAAGCAACTGGAACGCCCTTTCGCATCCTTCGTCAAAGACGAACTCCACATCATTATGTAACAACCGAGTGAGTGGTTGCGGGATTTTTGCAAAATCTTTGATAAACCTCCTATAGAACCCTGCATGGCCTAGGAAACCTCTCACCTCTTTTTGATTCGTAGGGTATGGTAATTTTGATATCACATCCACCTTTGCTTTGTCTACCTGAATACCCCTCTCAGAGACCACGTGACCCAGGACAATGCCTTCAGTTACCATGAAGTGGCACTTCTCGAAATTCAACACTAAATGCTTCTCTTGGCATCTCTGTAACACTAGATCAAGGCTGGCTAAACAAGTATCAAATGAGTTCCCATATACAGTGAAATCGTCCATGAATATCTCAATGCATACTTCCAACAGATCCGAGAAAATGCTCATCATACACCGTTGGAAAGTTCCCGGTGCATTACACAATCCAAACGGCATTCTTCGGTATGCATATGTACCAAAGGGGCACGTGAACGTGGTTTTCCCTTGGTCCTCTGGATTAACGTAGATTTGGAAGTAGCCGCTGTATCCATCAAGGAAACAAAAGTACTGTTTGTCTGCCAGTCTTTTCAGCATCTGATCAATGAAAGGTAAAGGAAAATGATCCTTCTTTGTGGCTTCGTTCAACTTCCTGTAGTCAATGCACATCCTCCATCCTGTCACTAATCTGGTGGGTACCAACTCATTCTTTTCATTCTTAACAACCTGTATCCCATACTTTTTTGGCACCATATGGAAAGGACTGACCCACTCGCTGTCAGGAATGGAGTAGATAATCCCTAGAGCAAGCAATTTCAATACCTCCTTTAGGACCCCCTCTCGCATGTTCGGGTTCAGCTTCCGTTGTGCATCTCGATGAGCCTTCGCACTTTCTTCTAAACGAATGTGGTGCATACAAAGATCCGGACTTATTCCCACCAAATCTGAGAGAGTCCATCCTATTTCTTTCTTGTTTCTTTTGATGACTTCCAATAACCCCTTCTCTTGCTCCTTGGTCAAGTTGCTGTTGACTATTACTGGAAATGTCTCATCCTCCTCCAAGTAAGCGTACTTGAGGCCCGGTGGAAGTGTCTTCAGTTCCTTTTTTGTTCCATTCGTCTCCTGGGGCAAGGGATTTTTATCTGTTATTTCTGGTACGGTCTCCTTCCTAGACCCAGGAGATTTTTCCAGACTAGCCACATAAGCTGATCCCTTAGATCTAGCTGATTCAGGGCTTCTGCAGAATTCCATAATGGCCTCTGTGAGTTCTTCATCTGTTAATTCTGCTGTGTTCATTGCTGCACACCATCCACAACTTCTCTGTCAATCGAATGGCTCAACTTCGAGTTGTCGATTTGTTCCTATATCAATTCCGTCTCAAATATTCTTGGACTAAAGGGTTAATAACATCAATAGCATAGAGATTCTCAACATCTAAAGGCCTTTTCATCCCCCCATCTATGCTAAAGGTATACTTTTCCCTATTATAGTCCAAGAAAATTGTTCCATCAAAAACCTCGATAATGGTCTTAGCAGTACGCAAAAATGGTCTCCTAAAAGTACCCCACTAGACTCAGCAGACTCATTATCATTCATCTTGATCACATAAAAATCAGCAGGATATAGAAAATCATGCACCTTGAATATAACATTTTCCAATACACCTTCAGGGCAAATGCAAGTTCTATCTGCTAACTGGATCACTACCTTGGTAGCAACCATTCTTACCCCAGTCAACTTCTTATAGATCGAAAGTGATAAAACATTTATTGACGCCCCTAGATCACACATAGCATGCTCAACCTTGATATCCCCTAGAGAGATGGGTAATGTGAACATACCTGGGTCGGTGCATTTTGAAGGCATCCTTCTTTTTTGTATCACAGCAGACACAGTCTCCCTGATCACAATCTTCCCATCTGGCTTGGTCTTCCCTGCAATAAACTCCTTGATAAACTTACTGAAGGCGGTCATTTTCAAGGCTTGCAAGAATGGCAGGTTGATTTCCAACTTGCTGAAAATCTCCATGAGATCCTCTGTATCATCCTTTTTCTTCTTCGCCTCCCCACGATATGGAAATGGTTTTGCTCGCTTTACTGCGTTTGTGGAAGTCCCAGCCTGGGTTTCATCAGCTCCCTTGTTTCCTTCCTTACTCACTTCCTCAGGTTCGGGGTCTAGGAAGAACGGGTCCCTCGATCGAGGTAGGGATCCCCCTAAATCTCCCTTCTGGAGGTCTCCCTGAACAAGGATTTCCCTCGGTCTAGCGCCTCCCTCTTGATGTTGCTGACTCCGTTTCCCTTCACTAGCTTGCATAGGCACTTCCTCATCAATTTCCAACATCGGCCATTCGTAACCCCGCCCAAACCTCAAGGTGATTTGACTAATGTTTGCTCGGTCCGGCGGTTTGATGGTAGCAGGAAGTTTTCCTTCATTCCCGCGCATCTCATTCAAGGAAACTGCGATCTGAGAAAGTTGTTTTGCCATCATGTCCATGGCGGCTTTATGTTCAGACTGAGCATCTTGTAACTTGTGCAACATGTCATTGTTGGAGTGTATATTACCTTGCATGAACTGCTGTGAATTCACTAGATCATGGACCATGTCATCCAAACTCCGCTGTGGTCTAGAGTTGAATTGACCAGAATTTGGTCATTGACCTTGGTTCTGACGATAGTTGCCTTGATGATTGTTGTATTGGTTGTTCGACCCTTGATTTCCCTGATGGTTATTGTACTGGCTACCAGACCCTTGATTCCCTTGATGATTTGGTTGGGAATTCTGGTAGTTTCCTTGGTTATTTCTCTGATGAGGTGGCACATAGGAACTCCATGGATTGTTCTGATTTCTGTTCCCCCAATTAGTCTGATCTTGATTCCTGTACCCCAGCTGCAACTGTCCCTCTTGACCTTTCCCTGACCAGTTGGACTGCCTCTCCGGAGGGTGTGCATAATTCGTGAGCTGAAGTGGAGGTGGCTGGCCTTGATCATGGTCAGTCCATCTGAAGTTTGGGTGAATCCTCCATGGAGCGTCTCTCTGTCTTCATTGATTTCAACTTCCATCGGGATTCCAACTTCCCATCGAATTTGCTTGAGCTTGACACTCCCCTTCGCAGGGCTGACTGTAGTACGGTTGAAGTTGTCTTTCCTCTTGACCAGGGGGTTTCTCAATTTCCACTGGAGCATGCGGATTGTATTTCTCAATTGCATTTAGCAAGGCCTTTTCCAGTTTATCGATCCTATCTTCCACCTTCTTGTCTTCTTGTTCCATTACTGCATTAGCTGATCCTCTCCTCAGTATGCTTCGCGGGTTATCATAGGCCTTCTTCGCCTCGATCAGCCTTCCCAAGGTTTCCCGAGCTTCACTTGCCTTATTCTTGGTAAAATTTCCCCCGCTCGAGGCGTTCATCAAGTCCTTTGATTTAGGGTTTGCACCTTCGTAGAACAGATAATAAGTCTCCGCTTCTATCATCCTGTGGTTCGGACAAGCATCCAACAGCCCCTTGAAACGGGACCAATAAGAACTCAGAGACTCATTGTATTCTTGTTTGCACTCCTGAATCTCCTTCTTCAAGGCATTCATCTTGTTGGATGGAAAAAAGTAATCCAGAAATTCTAGTTTAAAATCCTTCCAAGTGTTGATCGAGTCCGGTGGAAGCCTTAGCAGCCAAGTGTTTGCCTCCCCTTTGAGAGCAAACGGAATTGCTCGAAGACGATAGTCCTCCTCTGTTGCCTCGTTGGGTCGCTTTTGAATGCTGCATAGTTTACTGAACTCGTTCAAAAATTCATAGGGGCATTCGTTCCTACGCCCAGAGAAAGTAGGTAGAACTCCAAGTACATTCGTCTTGATATCGATCGACCTCCATCGTGGGTTCAAGACTATGGCATGAGCGGGTTCACCGTCAAGATGTGCAGTAAGCGACCCTATTTCCGGATCGGGATCTAGTAGATGAGCCATATCTGGGTCCTCCTCCTCCTCGGTCTCGGAATGCTCTGGTTCTGTTGACGACCCTGGGTTCTCCTCTGTCGACGAGTTCCACTCCTTTTCACTTTCTGACTCGAACGGGAATGGATCCTCCGTCCTCAATCCTGATATGGTGGTGATGGTAGATGTAGATTCCTTGACTCGCCACTTGTATTGGCCACTCCCTGATCCAGATGAGCTTGCCCAACTTCCCGATTGGAAGCCTGCTTTCATAAACTGTCAAGGAAAAATGAAATAACAGAAATTAAAAAAAATATTTACTCCAAATCCTTAAACAAAATAACAACAAACGCCATCCATCCCCGGCAACGGCGCCATTTGAAAGGTTACTGGTTTGTGTTTACAGTAGGAAATATCAGGTTCCCTAGATCCAGCAAATCCACTAGATCACGCGGTCTAGGAACTCGTTGGTCGCAGGAAATCCCGGTCGTCGGACACACAGAACACTTCTTTCAAAAACCCTCAACCACTTTACTAAACCTAGTATAGGGAAGTAGGGATCGATCCCACAGAGAAGGATGCGTAATACTCATGTTCAAGGATTTGGGTGTGTTTTTGGTGTTGGCTGCTGCCATGCATTTTTTGGGTTGAGGAAAACAAATTAAACTTGACTTGGGAATCTTTAAAACTCCTAAGCTAACAGCTAGACCTAGGTGAAATTATAAGAGAACGTTGCAAAGGAAATTAACTGCTCTACACCTGATCTAAGAAAACTACTTTACTTACTAGACCTAGGAAACAAACTGACTGTGGGGACCATGACTGAAAAAGCAGAGTACGAACGAAAAGCTGGCAAAATAACTAACTCTCGTACTAACTAACAGCGACATCATCTTCTACAACCAAATTGCGTAAAACTCATAAGAAAATCAACATGAACGAAATCAAAACAGATCAAACTAATTCTAAGTCAAATAAATGCATAATCAACGAAGAACTGAGCAGATCTGCAGACACTAGACGAAGCAAAACAGAAAACAAAAAGAAAACTCAAATCCATCTAACAACTTTCTTTTCTCACTTCGAATCCAACCTCAGACGCTAAATCCACTCCGGATCCAAGCGTCCAACATGAACTCCAACCAACAGAAACACTAAACCACTTCAGATTCGAACAACAACCTCCAAACAGTCAATAAACCACAGATCTATCACCAAATTCCCATATCAAACACCACAATATCAAAATAAAACAGAGATCGACATAATACTTGTAAAAATAAACTTCCAGCAGAGAGATCTACGTAAATCAACTTGAAATTCAACTACTAAGCGCAAATCAACCAAAGCGAAAAGATAATAAGTATCATCAACAACCAAGTCGACTCCCAAAAGTGAAGTTCTACAGCAATAACGAGTAAACAACTGAAATTAAGAGAAATTGTATCTTCGTCCACACTCGGACGGTGTTGCAACTACGAAACTTCTAAGGAAAATAACCCTTCGTACCCGACTACCCCAGATCTCCCATTCCCAAGTGTGTGTAATGTGTGTGAGCTAAGAAGAGAGTGAAAAAAGTGTTTTTTTTTATGTGCGTTGCATGCTCTTCTATATATAGGCGTTGGAGTGGGGCCCAGCGAGGTATAGATAAGACTTTGTTGCCCTCAGCAATTGACTCCCTCTGTCACGCCTTCTTTTCTTTTAAATCCTACTCACTTCGTTCCTTTCCTTCGCTAGACCATCTCCTTCAGCATTTCCTTGATCTAGCGATTTTCTTCACACACCTGGCTTAGGAAACGTGTTAGACCCAGCAAATTATAACGTTTTTTCACATATAACCGATGCATGAAATTAGCCTTATCAAGTATCCATCGAGTCCTAGGGGTGGGGAGTATGAGCCATCCGTTGCGCCAAGTGAATCTGTGTGCTCCCCGATACTTCACAATGTAGCACCCACAAGAATAGGCGCACGGAATGCACAAGGACTAGACGTCATAATTGCCTCAAAAGATGCAAGAATAGATTAAGCATGTATTAATACAATCAAATCAAGCAAGGCTTATTAGTGCACTTTCATTACTAACTCATGGAACACCTTGAATTCAAGCCTTCACATGTTGCAAACTTCCAAAAGTTCTTCCCGTTTTCGGGCTTTCCCTTTGATCCCATATTCCTACAAAAGAAGAATAAAATTCTTTAAAAAGTATAACAACTAATGGGCAATGAAAGGTTCCCCCAACCTTGCACTCTTTTAACTAATAACAAAAGATCAACAATTAGTTGCAAGTTTGCGGTTCATAACATCCTAGATGGTAGCATGTAACATGTAGAGCATAATCATCCAAACTAGGACACAAAAATCCATCCCCCAACGTGAATTCATCCCCCATGCAGAGACGTATCGACAATGAATCAATATATATCAACAATCTCTTTGAAATTCTCAAGTATTGCAATTCATGGAAGTAATAATAGCCTCACAATTAGGGATGTATCGGGTCGGCCCATTGGGTTTCGGGCCAACCCTACTCGGGTTGCGGGTCAATCGGGTGCGGGTTTGCCGGATTATGATTTCTTTCGGGTTGTAAAAGTTTGGCCCTAATCCTAAAAGCTCGGGTTTCGGGCTAGCCCGACGGGTTAATCGGGTTGCTACCGATAAGGTTAACACTCGAACAATCCAATAAATCATGATGAAAATTAGTTATATTTATAAAATATAAAATATTTGATTATGATAAATTTGATATATATGCTTTAACTCAATCATAAAATACTACTCCCTCCGTTCCTTCATAGTTGAGTCATTTTTCTATTTTGGGAAGTTCCCTCATAGCTGAGTCATTTCTATATATAGTAACTTTTTTCTCTTTCTTACTTTATTCTCTCTACTTTATTCACTTTTTACTTTATTCTCTCTACCTTTTTCTCTTTCTTACTTTTTTATCCATTTATTTAACACACTCAACATTCATTTCTTAAACTCCGTGCCGAAAAGTTCCGCCTCAACTATGAGGGAACGGAGGGAGTAATATTTGTGATATTTCGTGAAATTTTAATGCATGTTAAAAATTTAAATATTCTTTTAGTAAGATTAATTTATTTAACAATTATTATATTAATAAAAATTCAATATATAATTGATATATTTACCATAAAACTGAAAGTTATCTTTTTTTAGTTATCTATGTCATAAAATTAGTCAACGAAGTGTCGAATTAGGTGTAAAAAATTGAAAAATATAAATTTTACCAGGTTATCGGGCTAGCCCATCGGGTTTTCGGGTCTGGCCCTAATGGGTTGCGGGTTAATCGGGTGCGGGCTTATCGGGTTTTATTTTTATCGGGCTAGAAATTTCCCACTGTAACCCTATAAATTTAGCGGCCTATTCGGGCCAGCCCACGGGTTGTGGGCTACATTGACATCCTTACTCACAAAGCTATGAACATGATTGCAACATATTAACACGTATAAACAAGAAGGAATCACTATTCACCAAGCTTCAAATCATCACCAAAACACAATTTGACCATGGAAATCCAAAAATAAGCACACACAACCATCCCCCATCATATAATAAGAGTTTCTACCGAACAATTCGTCCAAAACATGCCCAAATCCATGAAAGAATTGAAACAAAGCTCAAAAATTGAGTTAGGATTCATACCTTGTGTTGATGAGAATTAGAGGAGAAGAACTCTAAACTTGGAGAGAATTGGAGGAGAAGAACTCTAAACTTAAAGAGAATTGAGAGAATGAGAGTGTGGGTGTGTGAATTTGGTGATTTATAAAGGTGGGGGTTGTGTGCAAGGAAAGAATTTGAGAAGGAATGGAAAAAGGAATGGAAAACTTACCTTTTAAACAAACTTTCCCGTCTCTAGACTGCGCGCGGCGGTCGCCGCGTGATGCGTGGCGGGCCGCCACATGGGCCTTTTAAAACTACACATCCTGGCAGGCCGCTGCCGCCGGTCCATCGGTTTCCTCGGCCCGCCCTAGGCCCGACCTATCCTGCACATATGATCAAACGTGTGGCGACCGCCGTGTTAAGTGCGGCGACCGCCACTCGTTAAATTTTTCAAAAAAAAAAAACTGAACCAGAAAACGAGAATAAAGAAAAGAACAAAAATAAAGAAATTGGGCTGCCTCCCAACAAGCGCTTTTGTTTTTAGTCGTTAGCTCGACTTGAAGTGGCCCACTAATTGGGCGAATCAGCGGCCCGAGTGTTGAAAATTGGCATAGGGAGTAACTTGGTCCCTAGCTTCTTCCACCACTTGTATTCCCCCCTTATTGGTCTTGATAACATAAATATCGGGGTCCTCCTTGGGTACTTTCTTCCTCTTTTGCTTTTTCTTCGGCGGATAGAGGTAGAGGAGTTAGTATCGTCCTTTTTGGGAGAACGTCTTACCTCTTTGACAGTATAGATAGTGGAGGTAGAAGGATCCGCCACTTCAAAGGGGTCTTGGGGTTTGGTCAAGTCGGTGACCATGATTGCCCTGCACTGCCGTTCCATCTTCACCCGCTTTGCCTCCTCAAACTTGAGCATCTCGCTCTCGATCTTATAGGTGGAGTGGCTATAGTTATCGCTAATTGTGATCACGCCACGACCTACATCAATCAAAGCTTTGCAAGTGGCAATAAAATCTCTCCCTAAGATTAGAGGGACGTTCTTGTCTACTTTCATGTCAAACACAATAAAGTCGGCGGGGAAAATAAAATCATCGACTTTAACTAAGACATCCTCAATCATACCTACAGTTTTTATGGACGAGTTATCGGCCAATCTTAGTGTCACATCTGAAGTTTTGAGCGGCCCAATGTTGAGCTTTTCATAATACTTCAGTGGCATGAGATTGATGGAAGATCCTAGATCGCATAGGGCCTTGTCAACCTTTCCCTCTCCAATCTGGCATCGGATAATGAATTGGCCCGGATCTCTCTGCTTCACTGCCCTTTCCTTTTGGATGATCGCATAGGGCCTTGTCAACCTTTCCTTTTGCATACTTTGGTATTTCCTGCAACAATTCAACTATAGGAGTGTTAGTATGAACCTTACAAAACATGTTCAGAAAATGTTTGAACTGCTCTTCGAGCTTAAACTTCCTCTTTGGTTGGAAAGGTAGCACAATCCCATTGTGCCGCACGAGTCCTTGCTGAGTGGGTGATTCTGCCTTGTCTGTGGCGGCCAGCTGCGGGGTGTGCGGCGGTCCGCCGGCGGCTGGGCAGACTCCGTTTGGTGCTTCAGCGGCGGCCCGCTGCGGTGGTTGCGGCGGTCCGCCAGCGACTGGGCGGTCCCCAATATTCAACTTTGCCACCCACTTTTTGTTGATGTCATCCACTCGTGCGGCTGCCTTTGCCCTGTCCTTATCTAACTTCTTTTGGATTTGCTCCATTTGAGTGTTGATGTTGGCTATGGCAGTTGAGATCGTGTCATTCCTTGCTCGAGGTTGTTTATCCTAGCTTCAACCACTCCGATTTAGGTGTCATTAACCTTCTTGTCTTGTGTGATTACTTCCAAGATCCTTGTGATCCCTTGGTCATGCTTCTCCTCCTTTTTGGTTGTTTCAACTACTCCTCCTTTGCCAACGCTAAATCCTGCGGGGGTTGCAAGAAATTATTGTTAGAAAATGAGAGATTCGGATGTGGTCGAATTCCATTATATTTATTGAAATTACCGCCCCCCTGATTAGGGCGATAATTGTTGTTGTAGTTTCTGTTGGAACCACCTCTTTGCATGTAGTTGATCTCGTCCACTATCGGGGCAGGAGTTTCGGGTTTAGAGACCGCTATGATGGAGGTCGGTGGAATCGGATCCTCCTTCCTCGATGTATCCATTTGGTCCACCCTAACTCTAAGCTCGGCCAATTTCTTCGCAAAAGAACTTTCCTCGGCCTCTTCAATTGCAGCTATCCTCTTCATGCTATTCCTTTCTTTCGACCACCCCCTGCTGTTGGCGGGGAATTCCTCGATCATTGCCATGGCATCTTCACCCGACCTTCTCAAAAAGTCTCCGTTTGCCCCTGAATCCAACATAGCACAAATTTTTTCATTAAATCCATTATAGAGGATTCCTACCTGATGATCCACGGTGAAACCGTGGTTAGGGCACTTTCAGAGGAGAGCTTTAAAACGAGAAAACTCCTCATAGAGGGGATCGTCGTGGCCTTGGATGAACTGAAAGAATTCGCTTTTCAGCTTCAAGATTGTGCTTGGCGGATAGTATTTGTCGAGGAAGGCAACTACGATGTCCTTCCGTGTGGAAACCTTCTCTAGGGGCATACACTCAAACCACTCTTTAGCAGAATCAGTTAATGAAAAGGGAAAGAGTCTTATCCTTATGGCATCGTCGTCGACACCATTCAACTTGAGCGTGTTCGCGATTTCCACAAATTTGGAGAGATGGCGGTTAGCGTCCTCGGTGGCGCTGCCTGCAAAAGGAGTTTGCTCGACCCTTTGTATAAGGGCCATGCGTAACTCAAAGTTATTAACATCAATACGAGGGCCTTCGGGAAAAGTAACAGTATTCCCATGATCGAACATGTTCATCATGGGTAGTGTTTTCTTGTTCTTTTTCTCCAGCGCCTCTCGAGCTGCCCTTTCCGCATCTCTCTCGTCCATCAACATCTTGGCCATCTCCTGCATTTTTTCGAGGTCCGTTTTGTCACCCATGGTTCCTGATCCTTTTTCACTCCTTATTTCCTACGAGTTCTTTCCAGTTCTAAATCGAGCGGTTCTAGGTTGTCATTCCCAGAGCACGTTCGCATACAAAACCTGCAAGAATCAAAAACAAAAACAAATCAAAAACTAAAATTAAAGTTGAAAGCAATTAAATTCCAAATTAGCAAAATTATCCGTTTGACGATATCACTCCAAAGTGAATTATCTTCCCCGACAACAGCGCCAAAAACTTGATGCACTATTTTTTAGCACTAAATAAACCTGCAAGTATACAGAGTATATATAGTATAGCCAAAGGTCATTACCGGGATATCGAACACATGGAAGGAAAACACAAAGTGTCTATCCTCTACTAAGACTCAATTACTATTTGGAAGAACAGAAGGTTTTGAAAACTTTGAAAACAGGAAACAATAGAAGACAATTAACAACTAAATGCGAGTAAAACACAGAGACAATCGATAGAGATAAGGGAATCCCAGGGATGTGCTTTCACAGTTATGGTTATACAAATTCCAAACTACAATACCCTAGCACAGTTATTACTTTGATAGGACGAGTCACCTGGCTTATGCTCATGCGATGCAAACGTTGATTACAAGATTAGGGTTGTCAATCCTAACACGTAACTCCGAATAGCTCCTAAGACCCTTGAAAAGTCCTCACTCTCAATTAACAGTGCCGTTTTAAGGGAAGCTAATTGTAGCGTCTACTAAGTGAATCTAACTCGCTAGAACTCTCTCACAGTTATGAAGCAAGCTATATTAAATCATACACAATTGTGTCACTCAATCATGCAGCATCAGAACTACTTAGGAAAGAAACAAAGTAAAAACAAAACGGATATTAAATAGAAAAATGAATTGTATAACCAAAGTCGTTACTAACACATCCCTAGAATCCTATGAGTTTAGTTACACATGATGAAATAAGCTAAACACATAGATTGAAGGGAAGACAATTTGAACATAAAACTAAAGCAAATAAAACCCGTAGGTTGAATCCTTGTCGTTCTTGATGTTCTTGAAATCCTTCTCCAACTCCTTGCACAAGTGAAGTACTCTAGCTCTTGATCTCTATGATTTATTTTGCAAGTAGAAGATCTCTCTTTTTGTTGAAGCTTGAGGTCTTATTTATAGGGGAAAGCCAATCCTTGTTGTAGAAGGAAAAGATCTTCAAAATATGGTAAATCTTGGAGCAAATCTAGGGCATCTCGGATTCGCCGACTTTCTCCGGCGGGCCGCCGCACCTTGGCCGGCGGTTGTTGCGTTGGAGTCCAGAGAGTCTGTCTCTTCGGCGGCGGACCGCCGCACGACTTCCGGCGGTCGCCGGGCGAGACTTCTCTTCCAAGCGTATTTTTCTGAGGCGGACCGTTGCATTGATCTGCCCGCCGGACGCCGGCTGTCGCCGCACACATCTGCGGCGGTCGCCGATCGCCGTCTGACTCCTGATTTCCAGACTTTGCGTTTTGGCTCCCTTTTCGGCTCAATTATGCACATTTCTCACAAAACACGTCAAAATACCAAAATAGACAAAATATGCAAATAATGGACGTGTAGAGTGACTTTGACATAAAAAACGGACCAAATAATGACCTTAAAATAGTGCAAAATCCGAGCGTATCAGTCTACTAATTTGTTATCGAAGTTAATTTCCAAATATCTGAACTAGTGCTTGACAAATGTATTTCTCTTTTTTTATCAACCAGAGGAGTACGCTAGTAGCCTCATACCATCACAAAGGTGATCCCAAGTATCATAAGCTTGCTATGCTTTTTGGTGTTACAGAACCGAAGATAGAGCCAAATTCCGACGTCGTCGTCATATCGACACAACCGTGCCAATTATGTTGAAGAGTATCCACCGAGTCCTAGGGGTGGGGAGTATGAGCCATCCGTTGCGCCAAGTGAATCCGTGTGCTCCCCGATTCTTCACAATGTAGCACCCACAAGACATAAATTGTTTGCCGCAGAGTACCAAAATTTGGATACCCAGTCCGGCAATGAAAGTGATCATGTTTCGTTTGCTCCTCGATATGAGGGTGGTTTGATGGGAAAGGCGTTGTCCTCTGGCTGTTCGAAGTCGCGTTCAATACCTTTCAACCCGGTTGCCTCTCCTCGCGGCAGCTCTTGTGGATCCAACAGCCCAAACCAATGGTGACAACTTCAAGTAGATTGGTCGCATTTATTCTGTAGCTTATGAAGAACTATCATCCTTAGTAGGTTAATTAGATGAAATTGTGTCTGTTTTTATCTTTATGTTTGTTTTGTGTTGTAGCGTCTAAGTATTGTCGACTATTGCTAATGTATGCTTTCATTCAAGACACCACTTGTGGTGTCTTTGATTTGTTTTTCGTTGCTTATATATGTATGTTTCTAGTTTTGTGTGCTATAAATTTGTATTGAACAATATGGCTAACTTTCACTCATGAAATTGTTCATTGAAACATGGAAGAAACAAAGAAATGAAGTTGTTGTCAATACTATTATTTGTACTTTGAACTTTCTGTAGAGCACGACTGAAGTTATTTTGAACTAAATCAGTGGCTTTTAGTAGCAAGTATATTTTGAAATGAAGTGCTTTTTAATCTAATGTACCGTGGCATGAGCTCTAGTTTTTGTGCTTGATCTATTTTTATTTTGTTAAGATATCTGTATTAATATTATTTGGAAAGTAGTCATGTTGCTAATATCTTGTTCTAGTAATGAATAAATAAGTAATCAACATATAAATAATGAAATGAGTAACTAAAAAAGGTCTAACTTTCTAAAAAGTGTTTCTATATCTATGAATATTCAGTGAAATATGGAAGAAAAAATGATGCCAATTGAAGACGGCATGTATGAATGCAAAATACACAAATAGAGCAAAGTGAGTTGAACATAAATCCATGTCTACCAACGTAGGTTGTTCAATAACACAAAATAAACCAACTTGTAGAATATTAGTTCAATAATAACCAACATTCCAATAAATAGAGTACGTAATGAATATTTGATGATGCTAGTAACACATGGCATGTATAAATGAAAAACAAATAAATAGAGCAAGGTGAGTTGAACATAGATCCATGTCTACGAATAGAAGTTGTTCAATAGTTTACAAAATAAAGCACCTTTTAGAGGATTAGTTCAATAACTATCAACAATCCACCTAATTAAACATATCCCGTAACTGGTCATATCCAACAACAAATCATAACTACTACTTCAAGTTTGTTCAGACACAACCTGGTATAGAATAAAACATCACATAAAAGTGTTCAAATAGGTTAGATGACAAAAGGAGGGTAAAAAGCAAAAAACAGAGCTCCCTCTGACCCATGAGATCACTTGCAATTTACCTATCCATACTTTGCGAGGAGGAGGATCGCGTAAGCAAACCTATCCTCCTCCGGCATCCCAAGGAAGAAGTCAAGGTGTTGAACCTTCTCGAGGATGAATTCACCAACATCGAACTTCTGATCTCGAGTCTGAGGGAGACGACCTAGGACCTCATACACCTCCTTGTGTTCCTTGATCAAATCATATTCATAGTCAATCCGAAGAGAGAAAATTGAGACTAGCATTTGTATCTTCTTGCATCTTGGCAAGCATCTCTACCAAGCCACCAATGCTATCATCGTTCTTACGTTTCTCCCTAGTTCCACTCAAAGAAGTTGTTTGGTAAGTACTCTGCCCAGTGCTATCCGCCACACCTTCGGGAGGCACAGACCCAGTGGGAGTCACAAAGGGATTCTCATCCTCCAGTCCCATCAAGGAGCCAAATTCCCCGGCTGATGAGGAGCGCACAGTGTTATGACTGGAGAGAGCGTTGGTCGTGTCCATCATCTCCTCTGAAAATGTACCATCAGTACGGTCTTTGCCGAAAATTACTTGCCAACACTCAAAATACAGCCAACTCTTTTCCCTCATGAGACGTGCATGTGGATCAGCCTATGCATAAACAAACTACACGTCAACGTACATATTGACTTCATCTTGTAATATACAACGTTATCAATGAAGTATAATCATACCTTAACAATTTGCTCCCACTGATCGTCGTCACAATCTATCTTGTAGTCGTTGTTATTGTTGAAGCCCACTCCACTGCGACCAAGAATTTGAAACAACGAAGAGTATACCTCTTCCAAGAGGTTATTTTGGAGTTGATGTGTGGAGTGCCCTTTGTGTTCGTGCTCGCTTCATTGCAGTTTCAAGCTGCATGAGATAACCTGCCCGGAATCCATTGTCAAATTTCCACCTGGTGACAGAGAGCTCCTTCAACCAAACAACTAGCGTTTCCTCCTCCCAGTCAGTCCAGCTCCGGCAAGTGCGGTCACCCATTGGGCTTGTGTCGGTGACCAAGACATGCATTCACCACTGATTTGAGACATACAAAGCATACACAGACATAATGAAGTCAACAGATGCCGAGAAAAACTAAAGAAACTAAACAACATTGTCTAAAAAGTAGGGTAATGTACAATCCTTACTTTGAGTACCCTGACTGTCGTCTCCCAAAACCACAACCTGTTGTAAACCAGACATCTTCTTGATACAATGAAGACCGAATATAATTAGATTTATTTGGCCAAAATAGTTTCAATGGAGTACCAACACTTTGCATATACGAAAAGCTAAATTCTTTAATAATAACAAACGACAACAACGACACCAAGAAAAATTTTCAATTGGTAGACCTAGAACAAACTGATGAATATGGATCTTGTCATTATAACACACCTACATACATTTCAACTTGGCTACTGACAAGGGTCAGTATTTCATTGAAAGATAAGTTCCAAACAGAGAGTGAATATAATCAGATTTATTTGGACAAAAAAATTTCAATGGAGCACCTACACTTTGCATATACGAAAAGCTAATTTCTTTAATAACTACAAACGAAAACGACACCAAAGAAAATTTTCAATTGGTAGAACGAGAACAAACTGATGAATATGGATCTTGTCATTTTAACACGCTTACATACATTTCAACTCGGCGACTGAAAATAATTGGTATTTCAATGAAAGAGAAGTTCCAAACAGAGAAAATGGAGATTGTGTATGGAACTCACCTTGCAAACGGTAGTGAAGGTGGTGTGTGCAGCACAGACTACCCAGTGAAATGAGAGTGGGCGCAATTCCAATATGAAATGAATCTGAGTATATCTTCAAATAAGAATAAGGTCAAACGGGGGTATTTCTGTCAATAGGTATTTCTGTCAATAGCAGAAATTTGAATGGGTAATGAAGTCATTTTAATTTCGGATTGGGTTATTGTTGGAAAACCAAACAGAAACTTGGCAGCCTTATGAAATGCAAAGTTACAAACCAAAGTATACGAATCAGGATGTTTCAGTAAAACAGATCTTTTTCTGAGTCCATACCTTTTCAAAAGCAACACTATATTGCAAAGCAAATGTACCCTAATTGTAACAGTAACAGGCTTGGCCAATGACGATCGCAGAAATAAATTAGTTAATTGTAACAGTAACAGGCTTAGCCAATGACGAACACATATATAAATTATGGAAGGGGCTTCATAGTAAATAATAATCCCTCTATCCAAGGAAGATAACATTTCCTTTGGCAACACCAGATTTTATGTAATGTTATTTTGTGTTTTAAATTAAAAGAGAATAAAGTAGAGATAATAGTATCTCTTAATCAATGTTGAACTAATTTCTGTGCATAATGTAGGATCAAAATACGAAAGATCATTGTTAAATAGCTCGGAGTTCATTGTTGCTTATTTTTTTTGTTCATTAACATTTTATGTGCAATATGTTTGACAGTCATGAGATGAAGGAACTATAATACAAATTTTGTAAAATAAACTATAAACAATAACTTTTTAATTGTATATTTTTTGAATGAGGTGGCACCATTCCCCATTAACATACTCCAGTAACTTTTTAATTTTATATCTTTCATATTTTACTAATAATGTAATAAAATCCGTGTTCATCCCAAATATTTTTATTTTTATTGAGCGTTGTTTTTCATAATAATATGATAATATTTTATATGATTTGATTATAAATGTCATTTTCTATGAACTCATGAATTTATGCAGGTACACTTGATACTAAATGGCCTTTATTGTGTGTGAAATGATATGGGCCATAAGGAGTATTTCATAATCATAAGATAATGGTTTATATGATTTGATTATTAATGTTATTTTTATGAACTCGTGTATTTATGCAGGTATACTTGATACTAAATGGCCTCTACTATGTGTATAATGATAATTTGACAAATTTCAAAATTATAGTGATAAACTTTAATGGCAATCCTTGTAGTCGTATCAATTTATGTACCTGCCACATTAGAGGATTGAGCGTCATCGACTTTCAGAATCTCTTACCGGCTTCGCGGGATCGTACCTGATCCGCTCGTGGCTCAGCTCATGGGGTCGAGAAGTTACTCTAGCACATCTTCGAATTGATCGGTGCAACCCTATTATATTATTTCCTTTATATCTTAAGGTAGTTTAGGCATTTCTTTTGGGCACAAGATTAAAAAAGTAATGAGTTAAAAATTAAAATGAAGATAGTAAAATAAAAAAAGAATAAAATAAAAGAGATGAAAAGCGAGTAAAGTATGAGAGAAGAAAAAATTTTGCTAAAAAAATGACTCAACTACCCCAAGACAAAAAAAAATGACTCAATTATCTTGGGATGGAGGGAACATTACATAACAACACACATTTTGAACAATGGTACTCCCTCCGTCTCACGAGAATATGAACTTTTGGTTGGGTATGAGTTTTAATGCACAATTGGTAAAGTAAGAGAAGTAGAAAGAAGAAGTAATTAAAGTATTGTTAGTGAAGAATAAGTTAATCTCATCATAGTTAAAAGAGTTTTCAAATTTAAAAAGTGCATATTTCTGTGGGATAGACTAAAAAAGAAATAATATATAATATTGTGGGACAAAAGTGTGTAGAGATAGCTATAGTTTATGGTAAAAACATATTTTGTTACTATGGAAAGAATGTGTTGTTTTAAAAAAGAGTGAACTACATAAATGGTACCTAATCTTTCACTTTCGCACGCAAATGGTACCTGATCTTTATTTTATATCGTTTTTGGTACCCAGTGACAAAAATAAACCTAGGTACCAAACTTGTGATTATTTTGTTATGGGGGATATTTTTGGAAATTTCCATTAAATAGTATACCAAACATGTGATTATTTTTTTCTACATTTCTTATTTCTTTTTTTCTTCATTAGTTTCTCCTTCTTTCTTTTTTCTTCATTTTCTTCTTTCTTTTTAGTATTTTATCTCCCTTTCTTCTTTCTTTTACGCATTAGTTTTTGTTTCCTCTTTTTTCTTTTCTCTACTTTTTCTTCTTTCATTTTAGTATTTTATACATACATATAATTGCATTCATAATAATATAAATTAAGAACAAAACACCTAATTAAATTAATTATTTAAAATATTTAAATCAATTAAATATTTTGTATTGAATTGTTTTATACTCATTTTATGATTGAAACACTTAACTAAAAATATTCAACTCTTAATATCATTATGAATATAATTCACAATTTTAAATTTTTATTAAGATTATATATATTGATTAGTTATCATTTTAATGTAAAATAATAATAATAATAATAATAATAATAATAATAATAATTATTATTATTATTATTATTATTATTATTATTATTATTATATAATATTGCGTGATTCATAATTTAAATAATTATATTATTATTATTATTATTATTACTATTATTATTATTATTATTATTTATTACAACTAGTTTTTAGTATTATAACAATAATATTATTACAATAATTGAATATAATTATAACTATACTTAAGTATATTTGGATGATATTAAAAAAATAAATTAATTATTAATTTATAATATCAAAATAATAATTTTAATATTGATTAATAATAATATTATAAAGAGTGAGAAGAATGAGTGAAGAAATTATAATATCACTTCTGGTACTTAGTTTTGTATGCCCAAAATAACCTTAATGATACAAATGGAAATATGTTTTTGTTTAGAGGGCATTTTGGGGTCAAAATTGAATCAGGTACAAAAAATGTGATTTATAGGTACCAAAAACGATACAAAATAAAGATCATGTACCATTTATGTGCGAAAGTGAAAGATCAGGTACCATTTATGTAGTTCACTCTTTAAAAAATTGAGTGCAATGTGCAAATGGTCCCCGAACTATGCGTTTTGCACGCAAACGGTGTCTGAACTTTAAAAATATCATGAGTAGTCTCTGAACTAAGGTGTAATCACATTCATGGTACATTTTCAATATTCATCACAATTTTGCACCAAAAATGCCCCAGGCATAAAGAACATTTTTGGACTTTCATATTTAGGTACTAGATATGATATTTTCTCTATCTCTCTCTTGACTATTAGATATGATATTTTTTTATAGTTTGAATACCTGAAAATAATTTTCATTTCACTTTTTCAATCACTTTATGTCAGATCCCCTATCTCTCTCTTTCTCTAAAACTTTTAGAAAGTAAAAAACTAAATTAAAAAATATTATGAAGTTCTTAAATAAATTAATTATTAAAATTAAAATTATAAATATAATTTTAAAATACCTTGCAGCTAAATTTAATTTTAATTGCGATTCAATTATTTTTTAATATTAAAAATTAAAAATCTTGGATTAACTAAAAATTTGGGACTAATTAAATTTTTTTAATATTAAAAAATAATCAAATCACAATTTAATCTAGTTATAAATTATTTTGATAATTAAATTTATAATTTTTATTTTTACAATTAATATAGTTAAGAATTTTGATAGTATTTTTTTATTTTAATTTTTTACTCATTGTTTATTAATTGAGATCACCTATGTCATTTCCTGCTCCATCTCCTACTACATACACACAAACATGATTGATGGATATTGAGATCACCTATGCCATTTCCTACTCCATCTCCTACTACATACACACAAAACATGATAAGTGATGGTGGGATCCATCAATCATGTTTGTGTGTATGTAGTAGGAGATGGAGCAGGAAATGACTTAAGTGATCCTCATTAGTTTATGCAAATAATAGTTTAAGAGAAAGAGAGAGGAAGAGGATTTGACATAAAGCGATTGAAAAAGTAAGGTTCAAATATCATTTTAGGTATTCAAATATCATATCTAATACTAGAGAGATATAAAGAAAATATTATATTCATTATCTAGATATGAATTTCCAAAATGCCTTTTATACCTTGGGGGCAGTTTTGGTGTAAAAAATTGTAATGAATAGTAAAAAAATATTATAAATGTGATTACAGGGATAACCCGTGATATTTTTAAAGTTCAAACGCACAATTCAGGGACCATTAGCATTGTTCACTCTAAAAAATTTATTCCCTTCGTCCCTCTGTAGTAGAGACATTTCTTTTCGGCACAGGATTTAAGAAAAACTATTTTAAATGAGTTAAGTAAAAGGAGAATAAAGTAAAAAGAAGAAAGGTAGAGAGATGAAGAGAGAGTAAAATATTTTTTTTCGAAAAAGAAAATGACTCAACTATAATGGGACAATACAAAAAGGAATACGACTCAGCTGTTGAGGAACTGAGAGAGTACTATATACGACTAGTTGCATAAATTTAATCCATGTAAGAGTTGAGGAGAAGATAAAATCTGACATGAGCATACGGACCAACTCAAATTCAAGTTTAGATAAAAAAAAAAAAAAAATTGTTTTGAATATTAATAGAATAACAATACCACACTATTTACAGATTGTGTACCATTGCAGGACTCTGTGACTCAAGAAATACGTGCTATTCACAACACTATAATGCATTTCATATATTTTCCTTTTCCTTTTTCTTTTCTTTTCTTTTCTTTTCTTTTCTTTTCTTTTCCCCTATTAGCTATGATCTGAAATTTGACAAAGTAATGCTACAATGTGACATAAACGTATATGTTTTTCTTTCTTTTTTTTCTTCACCCGTTCGCCGTCGTCGGAAAATCCTCGCTACTAAAACCACACGAGTGCTTTTCTTTAGAGAGACCATCTCACGGGTGAGGTTGAGAGACACTGTCGTAGATTTCATCAACGTGAGCTGCAGGAACGTAGACGACATTCTGCAACGAGCTATGGTTCCGGCCATAAAAAGCATAAACGAGTGCACCTATCGCTAGCCACACTGATACGCGCATCCAAGTATCACCGCTGCATATTTATCGCACGGAAATTATTTAAACGAAAAACATCGAATATTCCTAAACTTAACTTACAAATTCGATCTCCAAGAATACTAACCCGAGGTTGATTAATAGGTAGACATTGATCAGAATGCTGGCAATAGGCAGCAATGGAACAAATGGGCAAATGAATCCTGAAAGAGTAACGAAACTTCTATGACCACGTGCAGCAACCAAAACGAACAAAGCAAAAGAGTTCATATTTTATCGGACATACCTCCTGTTTGGCCGAAACTGTGCCTAGCGTCATCTTGGTCGATCCAGGTAAGCAATATGAGACCGGACATAACTAGAACTCCGCCAAACCCACATAGAGAATACCGATACGTGCTGGAATGAATTATTTTTATTTGGTTTAGAAATTCGCTCAACGAAATCAAAACATGGGGAACCCTAACATACATTTGAAACCATGAATGTACCTAAACAGAGTCCGACTTGAAGCAGCAGAAGTTAGAATGAGCACACCAACGCACGTGCACGTGATTGCCCAGCCAGCAATAGTCCGCCGGTTCTCTTCACTTGTCAAATCTGCAACATTTACGAACAAAAGTGAGAATCAGATACTAGAGATAATAGATCAAGATTCATCAAATGCTTGGTAGAAAATTCGGATGAACTAACAGTTCAACTGCACCGCTACTTTGTTGAGAAGGGGATCTTCTAAAGGTGCGTCTTTGTTAACTAGGACTGGAACTTGGTCCTCTGATGTAATAGCTTTAGCATCGGCATCGTCTGCATCAGAATACTTGGAAGAAACTGAATCTACTGCTTCCTGAAGTGATGATGGGACTGGAACAACATCGGGTGGAATGTATCTCAGTATTAGAACGGAAATTGCCACCATCGTAAATGCAAGAAGTGTGCCAACGCTAACCTGCACATAGAAACAAAAGCTATGAAGACTAGTATAAGTAATTCTAGTGAAGAACCAGATCTCGATAACTGTAATTTCACCACACCATTCCAGACAACGCTTCCACGTCCATGAAGAATGCCAAGAGTGCTGCAAGAAAACCGGTCACGATAGTGCTCTTCAGTGGAACTTGGGTTTTTATATTGACATCTGAAAAAAATGATGGAAGCAATCCGTCTCTCGCCATTGCCATTAGTATTCGTGGCTGAATACACAAACAGAATCGAAAAAACACAAATTACTAATCTCAAACTAATACAGAAATTGGTCTAAGCATAAATTTCACATTACCTGTGGAAGGATTGAACCCATCAACGTTGAACAAAGAGCGGTACAAGCGCCTATCGTGACTATATACCTACATCACAGCCAATTAGAGACACGAAAAATGAGATAAGATTTGAATGGAGAAATTCCGAATGCATGAGCAGGATAAAACTATCTACTTACGCTGCCCAGTTACATCCATTACTAGCAAATGCTGAGGATATTGGAGTGTCTTGATCGATTGCGAAATACGGTACTAAACCAACAATGACTGCAGAAACCAACATATACAGGGCGCAACATATCGACAGAGCAAGACCGATACCCATGGGCAAATCTCTCTGCGGGTTCTTCACCTGCAGACAGATTTAGATTTCCGAGAAATGAGGCTGCAATCTCTCCACGAAATTTGAGATAATATTCTATACCTCTTCGGCTGTACTAGCAACTGAATCAAATCCTATGTATGAAAAGAAAACAGTTGAAGCACCGGCAAGCATCCCATCCGCCCCAAAAGGAAAATATCTGATAAAATTATTCAAAAATTATTATATCAAATAAATAAAACTGAAACCAAATAATTAAGCAAGAAAGTAAAATACCCTGACTGAAGTTGGTAACCAGGCCATCCGGTCTTGAAACCCAAATATCCTCCGGCTATGATGACGAAGATCATAGCACAAATGTTTGCAGCAGTGACAATTCCTTGGACGAATGTACTCTGCAAAAATCATGTATAAGTGAGCTACAATTGTAATCAGAAGGAAAGAAAATTCTTAGGATAAAATGAGGATATTAGCAAGAGACCTCTTTGATTCCCACACATAAAAGTCCAGTGACCACAACAACTAAGATGGCTGCACAAGGGTCGACTACAACGTCAATCCCAGGGATGGTATAGCGAGCTAGAAACATAGGGAGGCTATCTGGTCCCCCAAATAGAAAGGCCTGAAAGAAATCGGGAAGAACGAAATCAAGGCAATAACAAGATATTTGTTGTTTTCCGTTGGACTAGATAGAATAGAAATTCCACTTCACAAATAAATCACAAATAATAACACTCACAACATCACCTAATAAAGTGAGAATCAGAGAGAAATCACACCAGATTTGGTGATATTCCACGGGCAACGGCGGAACCTCCTATTGTGTATTCCAATATCAATGCCCAGCCAATCAACCAAGCAACACTGCACGAGAAGTGTCGTAAATTAATGTTTCCATAAGTAAACAAGTGATCAAACTGGCGCTCCCTGCAGTTCCAATAGCAGTTGAACTAGTCTTATAGAAAACCAAAAAAAATCGATATTATTTACTAAGTTTCGGATTTAAGTGAATCAGTCTGCATACACGAGGCAGTATAAAGGCGATTTTCAATCGTGCATACCCTTCTCCAACGCAGATGTAAGAATAGTGATAGGCACTTCCAGCAGAAGGGCAACGACTTGCTAGCTCAGCATAGCAGAATGCAGAAAGAGCAGCCGCTATCCCAGCAATCAGGAAGGAAAATGTAAGCGCCGGCCCTGAGTGCTCTCGCGCAACAGTACCAACAAGAATATATACTCCAGCACCGATAGTCGAACCAACTCCTGTGAGTCCACAAAACATCAATTTAGGCCCCACATCCACATGCCAACGCATTTGTAACGTACAATTCACATGACAAAATCCATATTTAACTTCATGTCATGGAATAGAAACATAAATTTATCAAATATTGAAAACATATATCCCCAGATTTCTGCCAAAACAGGACAAATAATTTTTATCTCTCTTACTTTATTCTCTTCCCATTAACTCACAAAACGACGCTATATAAAATCCCGTGCCGAAAAGAAAATGTTTCATTTCTAATACGACCGTGGAAGTATAATTTGACCTATAAAATTCGAAAAATTTACCTTATAAAACCAATAAAAGAACCAACAACTTCACATACATTATCAACAACAAAAACATCCCATAAAACTAAAGAAATCGAAAACACCAAAATTGTTCGATACCTATTGCTATGAGATGAGGAATAGTGAGAGCCTTAGCCAAATTTTGACGAGACGACGTCGTCTTGGGACGATCAGAATCAACCTGTTTCCTCCTCACGAGAGACATGAAACCCCCGGCGGCACAGTTTCCATTACCATTATCATTCTGCGCATCGCTGAGAAATTCCATCACAACCCAAATTGGGTGCTTCAAGATTTAATTTTCCCGCCAAATATGGATATTTTTAAGAGAAACTAAAGCTTTGCCGGTATATTCGACCACGATTTCTCTTCCTTCTTGCGATGGTTTAGAATTCCACCATACACGCAAGAAAATCTTGAACAGGGATTGATTGAAAACGTTATAACAAGATCAGAGCAGCCCCAAAGAGGATAAAGATTGAATTTTTCGACGGATTATGGCTTTGGGGGGAATCGGGAAGGGCGTGTGTTGCTGTTGCAGAGATTCAGCTGAGATTCAGGAAAAACGACGGAAATTTTGTTGTTTTTTTTTGTGGGTTGCTCAATGCATGTGTTCTTTTTAAGTTTTAACTATGCTCTAGTCCACTCATTTTCATTTTTTATTATTGGTCTCATAGATTTCATTACTAAATTGAAATTACTAGGTGTTAAATGGAATTTTAATTCTTTTGGAAATTGACATTAAAGTTGTTGGCTGATGCGAATATTGTTGGTACTTGGTAACTTGGTATACAATAATGATTATAAAAATGGTCTTTAAAATTTGAAACGGGATGGAAAAATGGTAACCAAATTTTATTCAATCAAAAAAATTTATACTATTAATAATTTGATGTATTAATTATATATTAAAATAATAAATATAGTTAGTGGACAAGTTAAAAAGACTTAATTAATTTTAGCCTCGTTTTAAATTTTTTTTTAGATTTGAATTGTCTCTATATTACTTTTCAAATTTGAATTAAAGTATGCATTAATTATATTTTATATTTTTAAAAAAGTAAAAAATTTATATACAAATCGTTAATATATGACCACCATATTATGCACCGTTCCATGTACTATATATGCGCTCATATATTTTAATTAAATGCAAAAATAAATCAATTTTTTCTAAAATAAACAAGTTTTTGATGGAACAAAATTCGGTCGTAGAACTTTATTATAATGGTCTTTAAAATTTGAAAACAACATTTAACCGGATGGAAATGGAAAGCAACATTATTTAGTGAATTCATAATCATTGTCTGACGTCACAAAATTAAAAGGAATATATGCATGCATGGATATTGGATAGGGCGACACGGTGCTCTGTTTATCTTATTTTGGCCATTTGCATTTGCGTGTAATAGGACAAAAACATTCGAACAAATTTGGTATGGCAATTAATTTGAATTTTGAATGTTATAGACTTATTACTACTATTCATTAAATATTTAATAAGGGACGGAGCGACCGAACTTTGGTTTATTAGCTAGAGCAGAAATTTCATGAAGATAGCTTTCCTTGGAAGCCAAGCCAATGTGTGTGGGCGTTTACTTTGTGGAATGTTTTCTTTGGCGTTTGATTAGATGAGTCACTTAGATTGGCAGGCATTGCTAAATACTCCACAAATTTACACCAAGAATCACATTACACATTTCCAAGACTACCCTTCACAACTCTAAGGGAATGCTTGATGCATTTATCCATAAAATAAAGATTCAGACTTTGGAATATATTTTCGGTTACATATTTGTGAGGCTAACCTTGTTTATTAGGTTATTGACTATTCTAACCCTCGTTGTTATGGCTGATTTACCTACTGCATTCATAATAGGGCGCCGTCCTACCACCGAGCGTCCGAGCGGGACGGTGGTCGGGACGGCTTCGACGATCGCCATACCACAATTTTAATTATTTTCTTAATTTCTCCTATAAAATACACCACTCCCATTTCATTTTGGCATCCATTTTTCTCTCATTCACGTATAAGGTTACACGTAGCTGTTGATATCATTTGTATTTTATTTGAAGTTTGTTTATCTTTATATTGTTTTCCAAAATTATAATACAACAGAGATTTTACGTGTTTTCTATGTTTTTTTTCTCCGATTATCGTTTTTGTTCTAATTTCTAATAAAAACACCAACACTTAAATGAATAAAATGAGAGGGTTGTTGGGAGGGCTGAAGACTAGTGAAGGGTTGTGGAAGGACTGTGAAATATTTTGGGAGGGCGGATAATGTGGCGGGAGGAATTTTAGAAGAGCTATAGAAGGGCCTAAGCTATTGTGAATGCTCTTATTCTTCTTTGCGGCATTTCATGAATTGTCAGAATTTTAGTACGTTTGCAAAAACCTTTGTTGACTAACCTCCGTTCGCCATCTTCAATACACAAAATATTCAAACTACCCAAATTTGTAGCTTAGCAAATACTAATAGTACTCCCTAGTTTTTCATTTTGGTTGTATTAATTTTTCCACTTTATTTAGTGAATCTAACATTCCAATGACTCATTATTATTTACATTTTATTATAAAACTAATATATAAAAATTGGATTCACATTCTACTAATTTTTTCAATCCAGTTTCTATTACATTTCTTAAAACTCATGCCGGATTAAAATAAGACACATATTGGGGGAGAAAGGAAGTACTTACTAGAATAGAAGATATGTTGGACATTATTTATCATCATATATTCAAGATTACATAATTGAATATAAATAAAGCAAGATCTTCGAACATCATGTATTTCACATAAAACCATAAACATAATAGGATCGAAATATACCTTGGCGATCCATAGCGGAAGCGATTGAGTAAGGAGAAGACGATTTCCTTGAACTCTTTTCGGCGTAGTAGTGCAACTCCAACTCCAAGGATTTGTTTCTCTCTCTTTCCCTCGTTTATGTGTTCTCTTAATGTGTGTTTTTTTTATGGGATCACCACACTTGTATTTATAGGCAGAGAGAGGACAAACCCTAATTATCAAACCATAAAAGCCCTTTCCATCAAAGTGGCTATTTTAAAATGATTAATGAGAGCAATATCTTTTTACCAATATAGCCGACTAATTGAATCACATCTAATGGAATTAATTCTTTGAAATCCCAACCATATGATTCTGTACTTGAATCGCTAATTAATTGGTAAATATGCATTATATATATGTATAAATATTCCTATTTCCTTAATAATAATAGTCAATACTTAATGACTAATTATGACATTAATTTAGGGAATATGTATTCATATATATTATTGCTAGTCCCTTTCTATTTCCATTCCAATTAATACAATAATTAATTGATAGCTAATTAATTAGGGAAAATGTGTCTTATACCAAATATATGTATTATACTAAATTCCAATTCTATTTAGGATTCTATCACATGTCACATATGTGAGACACAAAACTTACATTCTCCCACTTGGCGAACATGTGGGACACAAAGTTTTCGATTCTCCTACTTGTCACACTTGACAGAGCCACAGTAAAATAGACAAAATAAACATAAGGCGCGCATAATATTGGACTTTATAAATACTTTCATCATTGGTAAACATAAGTATTATATTAGAGAGACTACTAATGCGGGTCATGGCGGGCGTATATCATTCAATCGATATAGTTCCTTCCATGTACCACATCACCAATATCCACTCTAATATAATCTATAAGTGACACCGCATCCGTAATTGTCTTATTTCAAGACCTTCTGCATTAATACTAAAACCGTACATATGCATATCAAATAATAAGTATATGCGGGAAAAGTAGAAACAACTTTATTGAATTCAAAATATCTATAACTTAAGTGTCTGAACCAACATGGAAACATAAAGGTTAGACGTTTCCATACCCAAGACCCATTATGTTAACTTATTCCATAAATGTCTTAGGCGGTAACGCCTTAGTCAATGGATCAGCAACCATAAGTTGTGTGCTTATATATTATGTAGATATTCTTTGTTCCCAAACTCCATCTTTCACGACAAGAAACTTTAATTTCATGTGATTAGCTCCTTGAATACTTGTCATACTTACAGAAAGATACGATTGCACTATCATCACAATATAATTTCAACGGCTTGGATATTGAGGAGACAATACCAAGGCCTGAAATAAAATTTTGCAATCATTAATGCTTCAAAGCAAACCATAAATTTAGCTTTAATGGAAATCCAATAATTTCTGGTTGATCAGATTTTCGTAATGTGAGCATAAAATCTTTTGTTCACTTTAAGTATCTCATTATTATCTTTGCAGTTCTCCAATGTTCAACACCAGGGTTACTTTGGTAACGGCCTAGCATTCCAACTGCAAAGCTGATGTCAGGTCTAGTACAGACTTGAGCATACATCAAACTTCCCACAATAGATGCATAAGGAATATTTTCCATATCCTTATGTTCCAATTCAGTTTTTGGACATTGATCCAAACTGAATTTGTCACCTTTATGAATTTGAACAACACTTGGAGAACAAGCACTCATGCCATATCTCTCTAAAAGATTCGATCTATGTAGCTTTTATGAGACAATCCAAGAGTCCACGTGATTGATCACAAGATATTTCTATCACATGACATAGGATGTCTCACACATATCTTTTATGTTGAATTTTTTTTTTTAAGAGAGATAATTTTAGTGCATGTAGTAATCCAATGCCACTATTATCAAGCAATATATCATCAACATACAAAACCAAAAATATGAACTTGCTCCCACTAACCTTGAGGTATATACACCGATCAACAGTGTTTTCTTTAAAACCAAAAGCAGTAATAGTGTCATGGAATTTAAAATACCATTGCCGAGAAGCTTGTTTCAGTCCATAAATTGATGTCTTAAGTTTGCAGACTAAAAATTTCATTCCATTTCTTAATGAAGTCTTCAGGTTGTTTCATGTAGACTTCTTCTTACAAATCGCCATTTAGAAAATCAGTTTTTCACATCCATTTGATGTAGTTCCAAGTCGAAATGGGCTACAAGTGCTAAAATGATTCTAAGTGAGTCCTTCTTTGATACTTGAGAGAAAGTCTCTTTATAATCAATGCTATCTTTTATGAGTATAACCTTTGGCAACAAGTCTGGCTTTAAATCGTTCGATTAAACCATTTATGTCGAATTTGGTCTTGATGACCCATTTACACCCAATATACTTTTGTCTATCAGGTAATTCGACAAGGTCCCAGACTCTATTACAATCCATAGATTTTAACTCTTTCATCATGCATCAATCCATTTATTAGAATTATTACACTTAATGGCTAGTGAATATGAAACTGGATCATTACGTATTCATATATCACATTCGGATTCTTGGAGATATGCCACATAGTCATCAGAAATGACCACATTCGTTCTCATTAAGAAAACATTAATGACACTTCTAGAGATGCTTCTTCCACACCTATGTTCAATGAACTTGGCATCATCATTAGTCATTCAAATGTTCAATATTGTTAGGCTATTCAACAATATTTGGCACACTTAATTTTTAAGGAAATGAGGGAAGAGGAAAATCTATCCTTATTTCACTAATGACCGCATTATGAGTGTTAAAACTCCCACTGATCTCACTATTCTCAAAGAATCATATATTTCCAGTTTCCATAATTCTCATGTTATCATTAGGATAATAAAACCTTTACCCTTTGGATTTATATAGTAACCTATAAAGTAACAACTAACTGTCTAAAATTCAATTTCTTTTCTTGCGAAGAGTATACTCTAGTTTCCGCTGGACAGCGCCAAACATGAAGGTGCCGCAACTAGGTTTTTCTATGTGTCCAAAGTTCATAAGGGGTCTTTGGAACAACCTTAATAGAAACCCGGTTTAATACATAAATAGCCATTCTAAGAGCATAAATTCACAACGATATGGGTAAGGTAGAATTAACATACTTCTAACCATTTCCATGAGAGTTCGGTTTCGTCTCTCAGCAACATCATTCTACTGGGACGTATTTGGCATAGTTTATTAAGCACAAATGCCATGCTTTTTCTAAGTATTTGGAAAAAAGGTCCATGTAATTGACTTATTTTAGTGGTACGACCATAAAATTCATCACCTCTATCAGATCGAATAATTTTCACCTTTCTATTTAATTGCCTTTCAACCTCAGTCATAAAATGGTCAACTGTGCCTGAGATTTTTCTTGCAATAAATAAATCCATAACGCGAAAAAATCGTCAATAAAAGTAATAAAATATTTTTCTCCACCAAAAGTCGAGACATCAAAAGGTCCGCAAATATTTGTATGTATAATTTTATGGAGCTCATTGCTTCTTGTGGCATTTTTACTATTGTGTTTGGTTTGTTTACACTTAATACTCCACACAAACGGTAATGCTTTGTAAAGTCTAAATTCGAATGAATATTATCCTTTGTAGGCCTCTTAATTCTTTCACTAGAAGTATGATCCAGTTCCTTTATGCCATAAGAATGATAAATTCGAATGAATATTATCCTTTAGACGCTCCTTCGGTTGCAATGTGAGCATGAGATGCACTCATTCCATACTTCTTCATCTTATGCTTCTCCTAGACCAATACGTTTCCCAATTCTTTTAGAGTCCACTAATCTTTTATTGTGAATCAATTTGGAATGGTCCATATTGAGGAGGTAAGGAAATTAGGGTCAATTGGACAAGGAAATCCTCATTCACCTATAATCCTAATTTCAGCTTAGAAGTGATAGTATTTATGTCCATCACATGCTCGTACATAGTCCGAGAACTATTATATTGCATGCTCATGAGATCCTTCATAAGTTTTCCTGCAATAGACTTATATGCAGTTGTGAAGCGATCCTCAACATTCTGCAAACATTCTTTTGCAATGTCAGTCGTTGAGAGACTTTATCTGCAACGAACATTCTAATGAACTGTAAACTTAGTCCTGTTAGATTTTTCCCTAGTATTATGGGTAATCAGCCAACTACTTTGATCATAAAATAATTGGTTTATCATTCAACAGTGTTAGGTCCTAGTCCATTACTTCAAGAGTGAACTTAAGTTTCTCTTTCCATTCAGAGAAGTTAGTTCCATTAAGTGCGGGGAAATTTGAGATAAACATACTAGTAGCAAAAAATATATGTTTTTTACATTATAAGAGCAATTAAGAAATGAATGCTCACATATAAAAGCTTTGAATAATAACACGAACATTAATTTGAAAACTCATATCATGAGGCAATTATGAAAACTCCTTTGGGTAGTCTTCATACAATAATAAAAATCATGCTTTTAATATCCATATCTCGGTTCAATAATTGAGTAATAATAAATTGGCGTTACCTTTGGGTAATCGACACCAATTTAAATTATTAAGTCCATTAGTGTTTATTATGTCACAAAGACTATTTCCTTTGGGAATCTAGACCTTACAACAAACAAACTATTTAGATGATGAATAGCCACAACAAGCATGATGATTAATTGCATACATAGATTTTTCATATTAACTTGATTATAAACTCTTCTCATTTTACCTCACTTTGGTGATTGCAAAATAAACATAATATAATCAAGAATGTATAGCGATTAATTACTTAAGCAGATTTTTACTTAATTTGATTATAAACTATTATTTTACCTCACTTTGGTGATTGTAAAATAAACATAATATAATCAAGAACATATAGAGATTAATTGCTTAAACAAATTTTAATATGAGTTTGATTATAGACTCTCCTTATTTTGCCTCACTTTTGTGATTGCAAAATAAACATAATATAATCAAAATACATGTTAAAATGAGAATTGAATTATGTAAACATTCATTCCACCGTCTCGGTAGATTCATAATCATAAAACATTTAATTGAAATATCAATTCACCAATACATATATTCAAACTCAATTTACATACATTATATACACAATCAATATACCCAAATCAATTCTATATTAACCAATTTGGAAACAATATATTTCAAGTATAATCATACAAAAATAAGCAACTTTCAATTAATAAAACAATTAACCATTACAACTCACAAACATATTTTGCGATCAAATTAAATAAACAGAATTATCAATTCCATCATACTATCTGGATTCGTACGGAAACAATTATATTTCATAAAGAGAGTCAATCATAATCATTCATTTAGTCATTAAATCCACTAATACGTCATACATGATTTGAATTCACTGAAAATTGAATTCACAATATGAAATACACAATTCATCGTAATCTGAAGTTATAAAATGCTTGAAACATGTTTTAAAAGCAGTCGATTCATTCACAGTAATTTATCAAAAATAAATTCAAAAAGTATGGTTTTCAATCATACGAAAATACATGAGTTCTCAACCATGCTCTGATACCACATGTTGGACATTATTTATCATCATATATTCAAGATTACATAATTGAATATAAATAAAGCAAGATCTTCGAACATCATGTATTTCACATAAAACCATAAACATAATAGGATCGAAATATACCTTGGCGATCCATAGCGGAAGCGATTGAGGAAGGAGAAGACGATTTCCTTGAACTTTTTTCGGCGTAGTAGTGCAACTCCAACTCCAAGGATTTGTTTCTCTCTCTTTCCCTCGTTTATGTGTTCTCTTAATGTGTGTTTTTTTTATGGGATCACCACACTTGTATTTATAGGCAGAGAGAGGACAAACCCTAATTATCAAACCCTAAAAGCCCTTTCCATCAAAGTGACTATTTTAAAATGATTAATGAGAGCAATATCTTTTTACCAATATAGCCGACTAATTGAATCACATCTAATGGAATTAATTCTTTGAAATCCCAACCATATGATTCTGTACTTGAATCGCTAATTAATTGGTAAATTTGCATTATATATATGTATAAATATTCCTATTTCCTTAATAATAATAGTCAATACTTAATGACTAATTATGACGTTAATTTAGGGAATATGTATTCATGTATATTATTGCTAGTCCCTTTCTATTTCCATTCCAATTAATACAATAATTAATTGATAGCTAATTAATTAGGGAAAATGTGTCGTATACCAAATATATGTATTATACTAAATTCCAATTCTATTTAGGATTCTATCACATGTCACATATGTGAGACACAAAACTTACAAGATAGTCCAAGAATTCAACCAACGTAACCTAATCTAACTCTCAAAAATTCTGGATAGATAAGTTAGCTAGCAAAAATATACGGATCTGACAACCACCAGTGTATATCAATTGGGCTAGCCCTACTCAGGTTGCGAATTAACAGGTGCAGGTTAGTCGGACTGAAATTTTATCATATTATAAATTTTTGTGTATATTTAGTAATATTAAATCCTATCCGTAATGAATTAATATACAAAAACCATAAAATATATGGTTAAAAAAAATCTATAATCGATCATAAAGTTCCTATTTTTGTTTTAATCTCCATGAACTTCCTTTCCTTCAATATCAATAAATATCAATAGTCAGGGAAATAATTTCTTTTAATTTGGAGTATAAACTAAAGATTGGAAATGAAAATATATAATTCATGTTGTTTTGTGGGATTTTTGAAAATCAATAACATTGGTATTGTTGAATTTTTATTTAAATCGAGTTATTGAAGAATAACATATAAAAGTCCTGATTTGAATTTAGACATAAATGATCGAAATAAATTCATTCTACTACCATATGGAGTATAATTGATCATAATTAGTTAGTAGAAGATTTTTAAATTATTTTTTATAATATAATATTGGTTACTTGGGGCATGGACGGGGTACATAATATAGAATGTGATACTAAGGAATACTTAATTACCGTAACTATTGTTATTGAATTTAAACTTCCCGAATAGTATTAAGCTAAATGTAATTAATGTATATATTAATTTAGGCTCAAAGATGTAATCATAATTATAGCATCCACTTAATAAAGAATGTGGGAGTCCATCACTCATGTATGTGTGTATGTATTAGGAGATGAATTTAGATCTATTAGGAGATGGATTAGTGTTTGTCGTAGGCGAAAACCACCTCATACCCCCAAACCCGTCGGATGGGAGGTGGATGGTGTGGAAAAAACATGTGAAAAATGTGGGAGACCTTTGAGGTGGCCAAGACCTATATGGCCTTTCATCTTAGGTAACCCCCAAATGCATTAAGAGATAATCTTGATTTCAAGGCCTTTCTAAGTGCTTTCTCTAGCCTATAAATAGGCTTGATCTTGGATTGGAGAAAACACTACAACAAACATTCTCTCTACATTCTCTAGTTCTCTACATCATAGTGTGCATCTTAGAAGCATTGCATAGCTCGATTCTCGGAACTCAATCAAGTTCGCCAGTGCCTAGCAGGTTTGAGGTGCTTCTACACGCTAGGAGGAAGTCGTTTTATCTTTGGGGACAATACACCATTCCGTGAGCACTAGTCGGGGTGTAATTTGTCTTGCGGAAAGAGGGCTTCCCTCGACTCAACTTATTGTTGGTTTGTTTATGTTATTTCTGTTGTAATTTCTCATTCCACTTTTTATTGTTATTTCCCTTCGATTATAATAGTTAGAGTACCGCCTGTATGAATTTTATCCCATTATTTCTAACAATCGCAAGACAAATTATTGTACTCTTCCAAGACATGATTATACCAATTGAAGTTGGAGAAAACATGAGCTCCAAACTTGTAATGAAGAAACGAACAGTCGCAATGTCGATGCGCAATGAAGTGGTTAATTCCTTGAGATCTATTCTCTTGAAAATTGTGTTTATCGTTTGTCATTTGACAAGCAAGACCAATTTAGACTTGGTAGTAATAATTGGGATGCATGTGGTGTTGAATATACCAATGCACATATGATTCTATATAATTGTGTATTTATTGATGGGGACAATATTGTGCAAATTATTTGAATGTGTTGTTATAAACAACAAAGATCACGAGGTGGTCGCAATGGTCTCCGACGTGAACCATGGTAACAATCCAAATGAATGGTTTGTTGATATTGGTGCCACATGTCATGTGTGCTCCGAGAGAAGTGGTTTTTCTACTTACAAATCTGTTGAAGGTAGAAAAGTACACATGGGAAACCAAGCCTCTTCTAAGGTGGTTGGTATGGGTAATGTGTTCCTAAAATTAGGATCTGGAAAGGTTCTTACCCTTAAGGATGTGGTGCATGTCCCAAACATCCGAAATAATTTGGTCTCAGGCTCACTTCTAGTAAATCATGGATTTTCACTAGAATTTGAATGTGAAAAGGTTATATTGACCAATTATGGAAAATTCATAGGTGAAGGTCACCTAGTAAGTGAGCTTTTTGAGCTGAATGTTACGGTCATTCACCGTGGTAAAGGAATAAGCAATAAGGAAGATGTCACATCCTCTTATTTGCTTGAGAGCTCTGATTTATGGCATAATAGATTGTGACATGTAAATCTAAATGATATAAAAAGATTAGTAAATCTTAATTTACTAAAAGTTGATAAGTTTAACTCACAAGAAAGATGTGAAGTATATGTTGAAGCCAAAATGGCTAAGCCGTCGTTCCATTCGGTAGAGCGAAGCACAAAACCTCTTGAGTTGATCCATACAGACGTATGTGATTTGAAATATGTGCAAACAAGAGGTGGTAAAAATTATTTCATAACGTTTATAGATTATTGCAATTTGCACAAGGTATTGTTACCTCTACTTATTAAGAAGTAAAGATGAGACAATTGAAGCGTTTAAAGACTTCAAAACTGAAGCTGAAAATCAACTTAATTATCGAATTAAGTGTCTTCGAAGTGATAGAGGTGGTGAGTATGTAGCGCCGTTTGCAGAATTATGCCATGCTAGTGGTATAATTCACCAAACCACCGCTCCATATTCTCCTCAGTCGAATGGTGTTGTTGAACGCAAAAATCGAACACTTAAAGAGATGATGAATGCTATGTTGATTAATTCAGGTTTACCCCATAACATGTGGGGGGAGGCTGTGTTAACGGCAAATTATATCCTGAATAAGATTCCACTAAAAAGTAGGGATGTGACTCCCTATGAGTTGTGGAAAGGCAAGAAACCTTCGTATTCATACCTCAAAGTGTGGGGGTGCTTAGCGAAGGTAGAAGTGCCACTTTCGAAGCAAGTTGTAATAGGCCCTAAAACAGTTGATTGCATCTTTATTGGCCATGCACTTAATAGTAGTGCCTATCGTTTCCTAGTCCATAAGTCAGTTGTGCCTGGAGTGGCTGAAGGAACAACGATTGAGTCAAGGAATGCTATATTCTTTGAGAATGTTTACCCTTGCAAGAGGCAAGAGGATCGTTCTAGTGAAAGAATGATGGATGAATCCACTAGTTCCAATCCTCCAAAAAGGGCGAGATCAAGTCCTGAGGATGTAGAACCAAGACGTGGTAAAAGATTTAAAGTTGCTAAGACATTTGGTCCCGACTTCATAACTATTCTTATGTTGGATGACGAACCAAAGTCTTTGGCAAAAGCACTGTCTGGCCCAGATGCGCCATTCTGGCAAGAAACGATCAATAGTGAAATTGAATCAATTATGAGAAATAACACATGTGTGTTAGTAGACTTGCCAGAGGGCTGTAAAACCTTAGGGTGCAAGTGGATCCTGAGAAGGAAATATAAAACTGATGGTACTACTGAAAAGTACAAAGCTCGCCTAGTTGTGAAATGCTTTAAGCAGCAAGAAGGATTGATAAACTCGTAGTTTAGCAAATGTTTTGGATGGTTTACAGTGCTTAATTGAGTATATTGTAGCACATTACTTGAGTTTTCATCCATGATCCCTTAGTTAGAGTGCTCTGATAAGTTGGTCGAGTTTTTGTAGTCAAAACAGGTGGAAACGGACGAAATGACAGCCAAAAGATCAAGCCGGGCGTTTTGCCACCCAGGCCGGGCGAATTCTCTGTCCCCGGGCGTTTTTCCCTCTAAAATTGCCCGGGCCAGGCGTTTTGCCTCTTAGACCGGGCGAATCCTCTGTCCCCGGGCGTTTTTCCCTCTAAAAACGCCCGGGCCGGGCGTTTTGCGCAACTTAGCGATTCAAGAAGAACGCCCGGTCGGGCGTTTTGTTGCTTAGAAATCGCCCTCGACTGCAACTTAATTTCTATTTTTCGCCCCAGGTATAAATAGGACCTATGGTTCGACTCCAGCAGATATTCCACACGCCCCAGAAGCAGTTTCCACCTTTTGAGAGCAGATTGAAGCGCCAAAGAGTCCGATTCATCAACAAGTTTGAAGACGAAGACGATTTGCCCATTCAATTCACCCTTGGGAGTATCTTTATTAGTTTACTATGTTCAAATCTCTTTCTATGGATTTCTCTTGTGAATTTGCTTTGGATATGAGTAGCTAAATCATTTGTAGAGTTTTGGTGAAGACTACAATGAATGCTTTGGATTAATTCAAGGACTTCTGATTACCTTTGCTCTTGTGATTTCTTTGTTTCGTTCTTGTGCCTTTTCAATTCAATTGCTTAGCTACCAATTGGGTTTGTTGTCCTAGTTTGAGTAATCGAGAGATACCCAATTAGGATTGATAAAAGAATGAACAACACCTAGATAATTTGCATTCGAGAGAAGAAATTCTAGAGTGAGGGCTTGAGCCTTTTGTTTTAAGGAGTTAATTGTGACGTATTAGAAGGAGACTTCAATATTAATAATTAATCAACTGGTTAAGTGCACTCGAGAGAGGGCTTAGTCTAGACTAGCGGCTTTCCTAGTAATCCTAGAGACTTCAAATGGGTAATCGAAGTTGTTGAGTTGTTCACATCGTGTTCGTTGTAGTTGGATCCAAGACTCTATCTCGTTCTATTATTTGAAACTCGTCTTTTGTTGCATACTTGTGTCTTGTTTATGTTCAATTGTTTTTCAAAAATCAAAACCAACTCTTCCGGATTTTCTAGATAGTAGTCAAAATTGGTTCGTGGTACTTGAGCTGCACAATTTGTCTTCGTGGATACGATACTCATACTTGTTTATTGCTACACTAGCCCCGTACACTTGCGGGTATTTCTCGTGTTTAAAATAAATCTTCGACACGTATTCACCCGTTACGAGAATCACTTCTATCCGGGTGCTTCTTGCAATTGCTGCTTTGCACAATCTTGAGATTCACCAAATGGATGTGAAAACTTCCTTTTTGAATGGTGAATTGGAGGAAGAAATTTATATGGAGCAATTTGAAGGGTTTGTAGTACCTGGCCAAGAAAGGAAGGTATGCAAACTAGTAAGGTCTCTATATGGATTAAAACAAGCGCCTTTGCAATGGCACTTGAAGTTTGACAACGTGATGTTGTCGAATGGGTTCACTATCAATGAGTGTGATAAGTGTGTCTACATTAAGAACACAAATAATGGGTTCGTTATTTTGTGTCTTTATGTGGATGATATGTTGATTATGGGGCAGTAATAGTGTCATTATCAACGAAACCAAAAATATGTTGAAGAGAAAATTTGACATGAAAGATATGGGTCTAGCTGATGTGATTCTCAGAATCAAGATTAAAAGGAATCATGAGGGAATTGCTTTGACACAATCTCATTATGTTGAGAAAGTACTTAAGAAGTTTCACTCGTTTGACTGTGAGCCAGCTAAGACTCCATTGGAACCCAACGTGCATATGAGTAAGCACACGGGTGAGCCTGTAGCTCAAGAAGAATATGCAAGGATCATAGGGAGTTTGATGTTTATCACAAACTGCACCCGACCAGATCTTGCGTGTACGGTGAATAAGCTAAGCCAATTTACGAGCAAACCAAGCAAGGAACATTGGAAAGCTCTGCGTAGGGTTTTGACATACTTGAAGTATACTCTTAACTTTGAGCTGCAGTACACAAACTATCCCCAAGTACTTGAAGGGTACTGTGATGCAAATTGGATCTCTGATTCAAAAGACTTGTTTTCAACGAGTGTGAAGGGGTTGGCAGCGGAAGCGTACATCAATCGATTACATAATAATCCTGATCCATTTAGCAGATTATTTAGATAAATTCTATTCGCGCAATTATCGCATGTATCATGCTCATAACTCAAATAAATCATGCTTTAAATTAATTAAAACCTAAAACATGCTTTTCTACAGTTTAGCTATTTTACCTTGATGATTCTCCAAAGAATCGAAGATAGCTAGCGCCTTCTCCACGTGAAGATCTTCAGTACTAAACTATGGATCTTCTGTCTGGTTCCCGGACTGTAAACTGATATCAGGGTGGGCTGATCTCACTAGTATACTAGGACTTAAATAAAGAAGACGAAAAACTTTTTCCACGGAGGAGAAATATCGTCCCTTTCCAATATAGAGAGGGGGACGAAAATTTTGAAGGAAAACAAGTGTGTTTTCTGTCTCCTTTATTCTCCTATTTATATTAAGTCACATATTGGGCTCAGACAGGGATCTATGGAAGGTTTTGGATATGGGCTCCTCCAATTAGCTTTTTACTAATTCAATTAAACCCAATTTAATATAAGCTTATAATTGGAATATTACGAGCATCCACTACAGAAGTAGTATTGCACTCCCCATCCAAATTCGAAATTATAAGTAATTCGGGTTTCCATTGCTTGATATTTATTTCCCGCGCTTAAGATAGAAACATCCATTAATTAATTATTGTCTGCTATGGACTTAATTAATTAATATCTTATTAATTCCAAGAGTGGACTCAGCAAGAAATTCTAATTTATTATTCATAGAGTAATCAAACTCCAACTAGCTAGGTTCCGAATAATAAAAGCTTATTTCAAGCTCCTCTTGAGGATGTTATCAAACGAGACTCACCTCACGCACGATTCAACATAATAGCAATCCTAGCACCGCTAGATATTAATCACCACTACCCAATATACCAGGCTTATTGGGTTGCGAAAAACCCACACCATTTGGTAAGTCAAAGTAGTGCATAATCAATTCCGTATGCTCAATGCTAACATACATTGATTAAGAAATAATAATTTACAAGACCTCGTCTTTCAGTAGATAGCATAAAGACATGTCTCGCTGTTAGATCCAATTCGGTGCTATACCACACCAATGTCATCTTATTTCAGTAAGGCCTAGAAATTGCAACCTTTCACGATAGGTAGTCTAAGCCTATCTAGGTTGTGAAATTCTTCTTTTTCTTTGTTCAGAACTGACCGTGTTACCTCAAAGTGAACGACGCCCACAACCGGTATACTAAAACAAAGACTTAGACTTTGTTAAGTTACTTATACATTTAAACATGTAATAAACATCCATTAAATGTAAAACATAACAACATTATGACAAAAATAATCTGTTTATTCCTTTGGAAAATATAATAAGAGTTTTAACAGTATTCAATCAATCGAAAGGTGATATCTAATATTCAAACTCTAACAATCTCCCATTTATACTCAAAACAGCTTTCGAGTATACAAAAAAAAAATTGTGCACTACGTCTAATTCTCCTACTTATACTGAAAGCGAGTTGAGGTCTCGAGCGAGTCGAACTCCCATTCCTTCAACATGGCGCTCGAACGGTTTCACCGCCAATACCTTTGTAAAGGGATCTGCCAGGTTGTTCTTTGACGCAATCTTGACCACTTATATGTCTCCTCTCTGCACTATATCTCTAATGATATGATACTTCCTCTCTATGTGTTTGCTCGCTTTGTAAGCTCTTGGTTCTTTCGAATTTGCCACAGCACCAGAATTGTCACAATAAATGGTGATACTCTTGGGCAGGTTCGTAACCACACCTAATTCCAAAAGAAAGTTCTTGAGCCAAACAACCTCCTTTGCAGCCTCCGAAGCTGCCACATATTCGGCTTCCATGGTAGAGTCTGCAATGCATTTCTGCTTTACACTCTTCCAAATTACGGCTCCACCTCCTAAGGTAAACACATATCCAGAAGTAGATTTCCTCGAGTCTTGATCAGCTTGAAAGTCTGAATCAGTATATCCCAAAGGACAGACCTCGCCTGCTTTGTAAACTAGAACATAGTCCTTAGTCTGTTTAAGGTACTTGAGTATGTTCTTTACTGCAGTCCAATGTCCTTGGCCCGGATTTGATTGATATCTTACTATCATGCCAACAGCAAAGCAAAGATCAGGCCTTGTACAAAGCATAGCATACATGAGACTACCAGCTGCCGAAGCGTATGGTATCCTTCTCATCTCTGCTATCTCAGATGTTGTCTCAGGACATATCTCTTGAGATAAATGGATGTTAAGAAACCTTTCTTGGTATATTGCATGCTAAAGCGACTAAGTACAGTGTCGATGTAAGGTTCTTGAGATAAGCACAACATCCTCTTCTCACGGTCCCTTATGACCTCGATGCCTAGAATGTGTCCCGCATCTCCCATATCCTTCATCTCGAACTGGTTTGACAACCACGTTCGAACTGATGATAACATCTTTTTATTGTTTCCAATTAGAAGAATGTCATCTATATATAAAACTAAGAACACCACATTCCCCTTCTCAACCTTCTTATACACGCAGCTCTCGTTAGGGCATTTTTCGAATCCAAACTTATGAACAGTTTGATCGAAGCACTGATTCCATGATCTAGATGCTTTCTTGAGGCCATAAATGGCCTTCTTAAGCTTCCAACCATGTTCTCTTTGCCCTTGACGGCATAACCCTCGGGTTGTTCCATGTAGATGGTCTCCTCAAGACTTCCGTTCAAGAACGCAGTCTTGCCACACATCCCAATCCATGTTAGCTGCTATAGACAATAGAATCCGGATCGATTTGAGTATGACCACCGGGGAGAAGGTCTCGTCGTAATCGACACCTTCCTTTTGGGTGTACCCCTTAGCCACTGGTCTTGCCTTAAAGACTTTAACTCGACCATTGGGTCCACGTTTACGTTTGTATATCAATTTGCTCCCAATGGCAGTACAGCCTTCTGGTAGGACGGACAAATCGTAGACGTCTTTGTCTATCATAGATTGCAGTTCCGAATCCATTGCTCTTACCCATTCGCAATGATCGACATCCGCCTGCGCCTCTACACAATTCCAGAGATCTAGTACATTGTTGTCCGAGGAGTGATCCATAGATTCTCCCAAACCAATGTACCTATCGGGCTCATGAGAGACCCTCCCACTGCGATGCGACACTACAATATTAGGAGTAGAGGTTGAAGGTTCGGGAATTGGTTGTACTACTGGTACTTGTTCTTGGTTAATGGAACTTGTGACTGAAGTGAGCTCTTCAAGAACCATCTCACTGCTGGGTTTATGATTCATAACAAAGTCTTCCTCTAAGAATGTCGCGTGAGTGCTCACAATGACTTTCTTGTATCGGAGACTATAGAATTCATACGCTTTCGAACCTTTGGGGTGACCTATAAACAAACATACCTCTGTCCTTGAGTCCAGCTTAGTTGGATCCTTTTCCAAAACATGAGCTGGACACCCCCATATCTTGAGATGCTCTAGATTGGGCTTGCGCCCATTCCACAACTCATATGGAGTAGCAGGAACAGATTTTGACGTTAAATTGTCTAATATGTGGCTCGCGGAAAGCAAGGCATGTCCCCAAAATGAAATAGGCAGTCGTGCATAACTCATCATCGATTGGACCATGTTTAACAAGGTCATGTTCCTTCTTTCAGCTACGCCATTCTGCTGGGGTGTACTCGGCGCAGTCAGTTGGGATTCAATTACCTCTACCGATAAGTAGTCCAAACTCACCCGATTGAGTGACATATTATGAAGTCTCGATTTCTCCACCTGATGTACTCCATGATCCAGGTTTCTGGTGCCCTCAATATTCTGTAGGACTGTGACTGCCCTAAGAACATCGACGATGGTGGTCATTGCGACTAGATGACTCGTCACGGTGGGACGAGACCACAACGAGCCACTGTTGCAAGTGGCTCGCTGCAGAGACCACGATTCCATCTGGCGGGACAATGTGGTGTTACCACATGGCGCGATTTGGCGAGGGCGGTGCTCGGTGGCGGCGAACAGATCCATGCACGTTGTCAATCCCGACGCCAGCCCTGCCGATGACCTTGAGCCTGTCAGCAGAGGACTCGAACACGTTGGGGTTCACTTTAGTCCCGTTCCTGACAATTAGTGCATCGTAGAGCTCCTCCCTAGCAGCTTTGTCCTTCTATGATCTATCCTCCAATTCTTACTCCACGTGGAGTTCACTCAAGAAGATCAAGAACTCTAGTAATACAATTGCAATTGTAAAGTGGAGAAAATGAGATTTGGATGATTTCACGTTTGTTCCTTCATGTATTATACTCCCTCCGTACTATAGTAATAGAGTCATTTTGCCATTTCGGTATAGAGTCATTTCTTTTTTAGTAAAAGTCAACGCATTTATGCAAACCTACTTTACTCTCTCTTACTTTATTCTCTCTCCATCTCTCTATCTTTTTCATTTTCCACTTTATTCTCCCTTTACTTAATTCACCTAACACAATTTTCTTAATCTTCGTGCCGTAAAAAAATGCCTCCATTACTATGAACGGAGGAAGTAGTACCTTTTTTTTTTTGGTCCACACAAATTTGGAGAAACAAGTTGAATTTAAAAAAAACAAAAAATTTGAAAAACTTGGAAGGATCACTTGATCTATACAGATATTTGCAAAATAATGTCAAATAACGCTTACTAAACGCTAATATTCAATTAAGAATTGGTGGACCCCACAACATTCTATTAGTGAAAAATGAATAATTAAGAGTTGACATTTCACATAAATCACTTTTGCGGATGAGACTAAACTCTTAATTCAAGTGAATTTCGGTGAAACAAAAAAGTAGAAATAGATGGCCTGACAAGCCAGCAAAGATAGGGACCCCTCCACTCGCCATATTCCAATTTCTGAATCCGATGCCATGTGCCTACAAATATCCCAATTATTTAAGTCAAAGTCATTCATTCACCCAACGCCATTAATTTTTCACAAGATAAAGATAGAGAGAAAATGCGCGTGAGCAACAATCTCGTGGGAATTCTGAATTTCGTGACGCTGGTGCTATCGATTCCGATAATCGCCAGCGGCATATGGCTGTCCAAGCAGGCAGGCACAGAGTGCGAGCGCTTCCTCGACACGCCGGTGATTGTCCTTGGGGTGTTCGTGCTGCTCGTCTCGATCGCAGGCCTGGTCGGCTCGTGCTGGCGCGTGACGTGGCTGATGTGGGTGTACCTGCTGGTCATGTTCCTCCTCATCCTGCTCATCTTCTGCTTCACCATCTTCGCCTTCGTCGTCACCAACAAGGGCGCCGGTCAGGCGCTCTCCGGTAAAGGATACAAAGAGTATAGGCTTGGCGATTACTCGAATTGGCTGCGGAAGAGGGTGACTGGTAATTGGGGTAAGATTAGGAGCTGTTTGATGGATAGTAAGGTTTGCCACACGCTGCTTGTAGATGCCACTACTCCAGCCACGGACTTCTACGAGGAGCGTATCTCTTCGATTCAGGTATTCTTGATTTCGGCATTCCATCAAACACTTGAAATGCATCAATTTGATTTGATTTTTTTTTTTTTAATATTTTGCCTGCGTTATGAATTTCTACTAGTATTATACTACTTGTGCTTTACCAAATCTTATTTCTGATTTTTGTCTCGGGTAAATGCGGAATTATGAAATCTTATTTATGAATTTCTACTAGTATTACACTCATATTCTGTTACGAAATCAAAAATATATAAACGTAGAGCTCACATTCCACTAACTCATTTTCCCATTTTTCTTCACTAAGTCAAACAATTTCTTAAAACTGTGTCGAGTCAAAATGAGACTATAAATAGCGGACGGAGGGAGTATTTGTTTAAAACTTTCCATATTTAGAATTTGTCTAATTTTGGTGGACACCCAAAATGGTAAAATCAGTGTATTTTTTTATGGATGGAGGTAATAGACAACATTTGGAATGACACGAGTTTTAGTGCAAAATTGGAAAACTAAGAGACGGATAGAAAGAAAAAAGTGAGTGGATGATTGTTAGTAAAGAATAGTACTCACCTCATTAGAGAGAAAAAAGTTTCTTTAAATAGAATTGACAAATGTGGTCTATTTTTAAGAGACACGAGGTGTACTAATTTTGAGTCTTACTATTAGAGATAAGCTTTTTTTTTTTTATTTTAATGTGTTCGATAAAAACACTGTCATCTTTAGTAATGCAGGGTCATATTCTAATGCTTATAGCACCCTAATCCAAAATTAAGACCAAATCTCCACCCTTGGATTTTAAAATGAGTGGATGAGATTAAAGCTCACAAATCTCAGTAAATAGTAGACAAAATATCAACAAAAGGTTAATGTCATCATTATGTTATCATATGATAATTTTCGTGAGTGTTTTTTTATATCAACATTGTGTATTACAAATATCAACAATATGACATTAGAATATCAACACAAGGACAAGAAAATATCAACACATTTTTATTGAGATTGGACATGCATAATATTGAGATTTTTCCTACAATATATTGAGATTTTTTGTTGCATTTGTTGATAAAACCTGCTTATCAACATGTACGAAAATTGAAATATAATTTATCAAATTTCATCACCCGAACATCGTCGGAACATATGCAATTGAGATCTCGTTGGAATCCTTATTAAATTATCTTTAATTTGATATATTTTTTGCGAAAAAAATAATTTAAATTGAGAGAGTTACGTAAATTTAAAGATTTGAGATGATTTTGAGGAAAGAGAAAGTAGTTGGTTATAATTACTACATATAGGATTTGACATTAATACCCTTTTAATTTAATTAATAATTATTTAAATTTAAAATATATTACATTTGGCATTATATCATCCACTAGATCTTCTAATCTAATGGTTAAAAATTGATCTCAATTTTGGATTGATAATTAGTTAGCAATTGATCACATCCCTCGAAGTGCATATCCTGTCAATGGTGTAAAATGGACAAAGATATAGTAGTGATTTGTTGATTCTGTCTATGTACTTAGTGTACCTTTCCATTATGGTTTGGGTGATTGAGAGCATCTCCAATGGTAAAGGTAAATGGGGAGGTAGAGTTATATAACTACTATATTTACCTTTTTTTCATGAAAAATAATTTTCCAACGGGAGAGGTATTTGAGAAGTATTATACCTTTCCCATTCAGAAGAGTATCTTTACCTCCCCATCAACGAAGAGGTAAAATCTTATAACTACCATATTTGCCTTCTTTTCATGAAAAATCATTTACACTTTATGTTTTTTAATGCATTTTGTACTATTATTCTATTTTTCAAAAATTATTTACCTTTCTATATACCTTTTTCCTTTGAAATGTGTTACTTTTTGGAAGTGTATATTTTCACTTTTTGAGAAGATAAATTAATGATATACCTCTTTTATTTAACTTTTCCTTGTTGGAGAAGCTCTGACAGATGATGCTCCTTTGATTTCAGTCAGGTTGCTGCAAGCCATCAAACGACTGCAACTTCCAATATGTGAGCCCAACAAACTGGACTCCGAGTGCAACACCGACATCCCAGAATCCAGACTGCGCAAAATGGAGCAACGATGTGAACAAACTGTGCTATGACTGTGACTCGTGCAAGGCCGGGCTGCTGGATAACATAAAGAGTGACTGGAAGAGGGTGGCTGAGATCAACATCGTGTTCCTGGTGTTCCTCGTGATCGTCTACACGGTGGGATGTTGTGCCTTCAGGAACAACAGGGATGGCCATTCTTGGAAATGATACCCTTGATTAGTAGAAAGAAGGGTGCAACTTCTTGCTTCTTGTTGATTTTCTTAGGTGTGTACAGTGCTTTTTTCTTTCTTTGGGTTTATAATACACCCATTTTTAGACCATTTTATGTTGCTCTTTACATATTGCTTTCTGAGTTCAATGTGCACATTTCATTCTATATAACTCTAGTTTTATGCATATATATGTGCAACTTATTCATATACTTCAAATAGCGTCTCAAATTCTTCCAATTCATCAAGTTTTTATTAATCTCTAATTGAATACTCTCTCCGTCCCACGGGAATATGCATTCTTTCCTTTTTAGTCTGTCCCACCAGAATATACACTTCCTAATTTTAGATCTCTTTACTCTTTAATAGAGTGAGACTTATTCTCCACTAGCAATATTTAAATTGCTTTTTCTTTTTGCATATCTCTTACTTTATCAACTTTGCATTAAAATTTATGCATAACCAACTGTGCATATTCTTATGGGACGGATGAAGTATTATTTAGGTAAATTATGATATTGCTAAAATTATCTTCTAATTGAAATGTCAAAATCATAATCAAAAATAAAAACATAATCGAAATCAATTGATGCATGCACAAATTTTTTCAATCATATTATCTTGTAGTTGCTCGTGAATTCTTTCTTTACGATGAAATGCTCGCCAATTTGGAAATTCTCAGAATTGAGGCGGTGCACCTTGAGATGAATTTTCCTTGGCGGATGTCGATCTAGATGTGGCTTTATCATTGACTTAATTAGTTTTGTTTTCTAATTCATCTTCGATTATCATGATCTATAGGATAATTTGTGTATACAAGACGAAAAAGATGAATGATTCGTACTGCACACGCAGCAGATCTTTCACAAACGTCCAATGTACACTGAAGCACGACAAATGTCATTTGGCACCGCCTCTTACGTTACAAACGATGCTTTCTTAGGCGAGCACTAATAAATTTAGCTAACATAAGTCACTTTGGATAGATGCCATCGACAAATACTAACCCATATCGAGTCGTTAATTGACTATAAATTCTATAGTAAATGCTCAGTCAATGCCTACTCTGTTGAAGACTGAAGATTGGTTCATGACATTAATATCATCATTTTATCTAGCTACAAAAAAGAATGCACGCCAGATCCCTTTGTTGAGAATAATTGTCGAATCTAGGCATAATCACTATATCACAAGACAAATTTTCCATTTTCAATGGATACAGATGATATGTGCCTACGAAACCGAAGTTGAAACACAATTGCTATCCATCATGGATGGGGTTTGTAACGGAAGATTTGCAAAAAATAATACTCCCTTCGTCTCGCAATAAAAGTCTATTTTGACACGTCCCACAATAAGAGTCACATTTCACTTTTACCATAAATGATAATTAGGTCTCACAGTCTACAAACTTACTTCACTCACATTTTATTATAAAATCAATATAAAAAAATAAACATAAACAAACAGATATAAAAAATTGAAATTATATAAACAAAAAGAGTTACTAACACATTCCTAAAATTGTTATAGTTTAGCTACTCATAAACAAATAGCAAAAAATATAAATTAAGATACAAAACATAAAGAAAAACAAACAAAACTCAAGGATAAATTGTTGTGAAATCTTTAGAATTGTCGTTCAAATTTCCAAGAATGATGGATGATGGATGGAGGAATTTTATATGTAGAGTAAGTGATGGAGGAATTAGGGATGAAGAAAAAAAGATCCAAGAATGATGGATGATGGATGGAGGAATTTTATATGTAGAGTAAGTGATGGAGGAATTAGGGATGAAGAAAAAAAGAGGAGCCTGGGAGGCTCTCCAAGATTTGGGGGCAGTGAATGATGAATATTATGAGTTAGGTTATGAGGTATTTATAGGTTTGAAAAGGGTTTATAGAAGGTTAATTTCGTGGCCTATATAAGAATGGAAAGATTTGGCTTCACAAGGTAATATTTTATTCCATTCCTTCAATTTCCGCCTAAATTACCTTAGCTTTGAATGCACTGCGCGATAGTCGTAGAACGACCATAACTTTCTCCACACAACTCTGATTGAGATGTTCAAAGTACCAACACGAAGCTCTTTTGAAGACGAAGAATCTCCGGCAAAATAGGATTGAACTAAGGCTGCTGTGGGTGAACGGTCCAACGAGCTGCTGGAACTTCTCTGACCTCTAGGGACACGTTTCGGGGATCGCTGGAATGCGTTTCTTCTCCAGCTTCCAGATTCGACCTTTTAGGCTATATTTTGCACATTTCTCGTTAAACACGTCAAATTATCAAAATGTATAAATTATGCAAATAATAGACGTGTAGTGCAACTTTAACACTCAAAACGAACCAAATAATGACTTAAAAATAGTCCAAAATCCAAGCGTATTACAAAGTATGAAAAAATGAAGTAGAGGTGTGACCGTGTGAGTAATTCATATAAATGTATTACTCCTTCCTTCCTAAGATAAGCGAGGTGCTTCTTTTTTTTACTCCCTCCGTCCCACAAAAGATGTCACACTTGTGGGACGACACGAGATTTTAGGAGGTTTTGTTTTGTGTGTTAAATGGAGAGAGAAAATATAATTTTTATATTCATGTGAGAGAGAACTTTTTTCAAAAAAGAAAATGTCACATCTTTTGTGGGGCAAACTAAAAAGGAAGTGTGACATCTTTTGTGAGACGGAGGGAGTACTTGTTTTGAAAAATGATACTCCCTTCGTCCAAAGGAAGACAACCACTTCTTTGGGCGACACGAGATTTTATACAGTTTTATTTTTGTTTGTTAGGCGGAGAAAATAAAGTAAGAGTCTAAGAGAGACGGAATAAAGAGAGATAAAAGAGTTTCCATTTTTAGTAATGAGTCACTTGGATGAGACAAACTATAAAAGAAAGTGGTTCATCTTCGATGGGATGAAGGGAATATAAAATAGTTGAAGTGAAGAAAAAGTAAAGTGAGAGAGAGAATAATGGCTTTAGTCTATATTATTCTCTCTCTTACTTTACTCTCTTTACATTTTAACTGTTTTGTTACTCCATCCGTCTCTAAAAAGTATGAACTATTTTCTTTTTAGTCTGTCCCTATGAACTTTCTAATTTTGAAAACTCTTTTCTATCTAATGAGGTGAGACTCATTCTCCACTAACAACAATTTATTTACCTTTTCTTTTTATCTCTCTTTTATTTTACCAAGTATGCTGCTGAATATTAGTGGACCATTGAGTTTTGGACTCACATATTAATTAATTGGGCTTGCCCTAATCTGATTAATATTTGAGCCCATGTTTCAGGTGCAGGCCCAATGAGTTATTTGGCCCGTTACTTGTCTGCTTACTCCGATGACCGCAACGTAGGCAGCTCCACGCGGATAGTGAGTCTTAGCCGTTGGATCTGGAGTGTGTTTGTTAAGTGAGAGTCTGACCTCTCATCTCTCTCATTCTGTTATTCCGTTCTAAGACTTCTCTCTCTCTCTCTCTTCGAGCGTGCTCTGCCTTCTCTCTAGGGTTATGGCGACTCTAGTCGGAGTTCTCCTTCAAGCTTGTGTTTCCACCGATGATTCTCAGTTTCTAAGAGTTCTGCCGGTTTAGTTTGAGTGTTAGGCAACTTCTTCGGTTTCCTTCTCAAACCCTAGGGTTCGGTCTTCTTTCTTGTGACCGATCTCCTGAGCTTGGAGGTGGTGTAGTGAGAGATCTTGGTCGTGACTGTGTTCAGAGAGACTTGTGGTGGTCCGCGTGTTGAGGAGGCCTGCTGTGGTGGTAACCGGTGAAACCTAGGGTTTCTGGGGTCCTTGTTCAGTATTACTCCCTTGCGATGGTTGGTTGAAGCTTTGGGGAGGTTCTTGGCCCGGTGTAGTCGCCTGTTGCGAACTGAGCCATTTCTCTTGTGCTTGTAACCTAGTCTTGCACTATTTCTTTGTGTGTTTAGATCATGCGGGATCATCTCTTGTGTTACTAACGATTCTACTTAAGTGTGCAGGATTATTGAAGAAGATGGAGACTCAAGTTTTGTGTTATACTTGAACTTTGTCTAGGGTTCTTCAATTGTAACTCCTTGTACTAGTGTAGAGTGTAATCTTAGTATCACCCTTGTATTGGCTTGTGTCTCTGAGATTAGCCATCTCGGACCCAATCAATAAAAGAGGTCCCGGTAATTAGCGAATCCCGAGTGATCTGATCCCTACAGTGGTATCAGAGCCATGGGGGGATCACTTGGGCGCGTCGGGTCGCAAAGCCATTGAAGGGGTTCTTCCTGAAAATATGTCTGCTGAGAAAAAGGCTGAAATGAATGAATTAACTAGGTCTTCAATTATCCTCAACCTTTCTGACTCTGTTATTAGAAAGGTTAGGGCTATTGAATCTGCCAGTGAGATGTGGGCTAAGCTGGATACTCTCTATACTGAGACTTCTATGTCCTCCAGGATATATCTTCTGGAAAAGCTTTTTAAATTTAAATTGAATCATTCAAAGGACATAGATGATAATATTGATACTTTTCAAAAATTGGTCTAGGACATTAAAAGGTCAGGAGATAAAACCATTGATGAGTATACCCGCATAGCCCTCATGAATGTTATCCCTGATACTTATGGTGATGTTAAGGCAGCTATAAAGTATGGAAGGGATAGTGCCCCTCTAGACATAATAATCAGTTCTTTAAAGTCAAAAGAATTGGAGCTTAAAGAAATCTTTAACCCTAAATCTTCTCAAACTAAGGCTTTGTATGTGAGAGGGAGATCTAAATCTAGAGGGGATGACAGTAATTCCTCTGGGAATGGTAAGAAGTCAAACAGAGGCAGGTCTAGGTCTAAAAGTAAAGACCCTAAGTTTAAAAGAAAATGTTTTAATTATGGTGAAGTGGGTCATTACAAGGCAGAATGTACTAGACCCAAGAAAGGTAAGAATCCAAATGGTAATAACCAGATGGAGTCTGTTGCAAATCTGGCCAGGGATGATGGTGCGGATGGTGTTTGTTTTATGAACCATGATGTTTTTTCTGTAAACTCTGCCTCTGAGTGTTTTTTTTACCAAAAATGACAGGCTAATTGATTCTGGATGCACTTTTCACATATGTCCTTTCAAAGATGCTTTTACTTCTCTCAAACCTGTGTAAAATGCTTTTGTGTCTATGGCTAATGACAAGAAGTGTAAAATTCTTGGTATTGGTACTGTGCTTTTAAAGTTTGAGAATGGATACTTGCTGCCTTTGAAAAATGTGAGATATGTGCTTGATCTGAATTACAATCTGTTGTCTTGCTCTTGTCTTGAATCTGAGGGTTTTGAGGGTAAGTGGGGGCAGGGTATTATGACGATCTGTAAGGGTGTGCTATGCCTGTTTAAAGCTGTGAAAAAGTGTAATCTGTATGTGTGTACTGCTAAGCCTCTAACTAGTTATGATCATAGTGTAAATCTGGTTAAAATGGATAAGGCTTTACTTTGGCATAATAGACTTGGGCACATGAGTCAGAAGGGGTTAAAACTTTTGAAAAATTCTGATATTTTGAGTGAGTTGGATTTCAAAAATAAGCTCCCCTTTTGTGAAACTTGTGTGATGGGAAAACAGCATATGGTGTCTTTTCCCACCCCTGTGACTGAAAATGTTAGTCAAGCTGTCTTAGAGTATTTGCATATAAATGTTTGGGCCCTGCCTCTGTAACTACCCACTCTGGATCTGTGTATTTCCTATCCATTGTGGATGATTTTTCAAGGAAAGTTTGGTGTTTTCTTTTAAAACATAAGTCTGATGTTTTTCAAACCTTTTCAAATTGAAGAGTTTTAATTGAAAATCAAACTGGAAAGTGTATCAAGACCATTAGGACAGATAATGACCTTGAGTTTTGCAATGCTCAAATGGATTCTTTGTGTCAAAAATCTGGGATTAGGAGACATAAAACTACTCCTTACACCCCTCAGCAAAATGGAGTTGCTGAGAGGATGAATAGGACTTTACTTGAAAAGGTCAGGTGTCTCTTGTCCAAAAGTGGTTTGTCAAAAAAGTTTTGGGGTGGTGCCCTTTACACTGCTTGTTATTTGATAAATAGATCCCCTTCTGTTCCTCTTAAGGGCAGATGCCCTGAGCATGTTTTCACTGGTAGAAAACCTAATCTGTCACACCTAAGGGTGTTTGGGTGTAGTGCTTTTATTCATTCAAAAACTGATAAGTTAGACCCAAGGTCAAGGAAGGGTGTTTTTGTTGGCTATCCTGATAGTGTTAAGGGTTATAGGGTGTGGGTTAGGGATGAACCTCGTTTCAATGTTGTGGTCAGTAGGGATGTCATCTTCAATGAAGAAGACTTCCCTTGTGTTGTTCCCAGGTCCCCTGCTTCTCCATCCTCAGATGGTGAACCTCTTAGTGAGGTGGAGGAGAGGTCCTCTAAGTGAGGTGGAGTCCCAGGGCAGTGATGCTTCCACTGAGGTGGAGCAGGTGTGGAACTCTTCCCCTATCAACCCAGATCCTATACCCCCTGAGCCTCTGAAAATCCAAGACCCCGACCATGAAAATGTTTTTGATGGTGAGCCACAACCCAATAATAATCCAGATTTACACAATTATCAGTTAACTAGAGATATAGTAAGAAGGGTTGGTAAACCCCCTGATAGATTTGGTTCTTTTGTGAATTTAGTTGCCCTAGCTTTTAATGTGTTTGAATCTGATGGAAATGAGCCTCAATCCTTTAAGCAGGCTCAAAGGCCCAAGTTTTGGGATTTGTAGTTTAAAGCTATGCAAGAAGAAATCCACTCTCTGTTTGTCAATAATACTTGGATCCTTGTGCCTCTGCCCCCTGGTGCCTCTGTAGTTGATTGCAGGTGGCTGTTTAAATTGAAAGATGAGATTGAGGGGTTGAGGTACAAGGCTAGGTTGGTTGCCAAAGGTTTTACTCGGCAAGAGGGGATAGATTATACATAAATTTTTGCTCATGTGGTTAAGTTTACTACTGTAAGAGTGATGCTTGCCTTATGTACTCATTTTAATTGAGAATTAAAGAAAATGGATGTCAAAACTGCTTTTCTTCATGGTGATTTGGATAAACCCATTTACATGAAACAATCAGAGGGTTTTGTGGATCCTAATTTTTCCAATCATGTGTGTTTGCTTAAGAAGGCTCTGTATGGTCTTAAACAATCTCCTAGGCAGTGGAATATCAAGTTCAATGCATGCATGCAGAAATTAGGCTTTGTTAGGAGTACCTTTGATGCCTGTTTGTATGTGAAAAATCTTTATAAAGTGCATGTGTTCTTGCTGCTGTATGTGGATGATATGCTTATTATGGGTCCTTGCATTAAGTCTATTAAACATGTGCAAAGTGCTTTGTGTGAAAATTTTGACATGAAAGATCTTGGTGATGCTAAAAAGATTTTGAGGATCAATATCCTTAGGGATAGAAAGTCATCTTCTCTGGTCGTTCATCAGGAACCTTATGTGCAAAAAATTCTTGAAAAGTTTAATATGCTTGGTGCTAAAATTGCTTCTGTTCCTTTACCTGCTCATTTTATGCTGAGTAAGGACCTTTGTCCTACAACTGAATCTGAGGTTAAAGCTATGCAAAAGGTCCCTTATTCTAATGCTATTGGCTCTGTGATGTATCTTATGGTTAGTACTAGGCCTGATATTGCCTATTCTGTTTCTTGCTTGAGTAGATACATGTCTAACCCTGGGCCAGTGCATTGGGAGGCTCTTTAATGGTTGCTTAGATATCTGAAAAATACTTCTAAGTATGGTTTATGTTTTTCTAAGCATGGTCAAGGTGTTGAGTTGTGTGGTTTTGTTGATTCTAACTATGCAAATGATAAGGATAAGAGGAAGTCCACAACTTCCTATGTGTTTCAGATTTGCAGGTCTTGTGTTAGTTGGAAATCACAACTCCAACACATTGTAGCTCTGTCTACAACAGAATAAGAGTACATAGCCATAACAGAGGCTATGAAGGAGGCAATCTGGTTAAAGGGAGTTCTCTCTGGACTCAATTTTATTAAATCTGCTCCTGTGTTATATTCTGATAGTCAGTCTGCCATTCAACTTTGTAAAAACCCTGTTTTTCATGATAGAACTAAGCATATAGATGTTAGGTTCCATTTCATTAGGGATGTTGTGGAAAAATGTGAAGTTCTTTTACAAAAAGTGCATACTGATCATAACCCAGCTTATATGGGTACCAAATGTCTTTCTGTGGATAAGCTGTTGTCATGCATCAAAAAATTGCACTTTGATTTTGGTTGAGCATGTGCATTGCATGTCCCGGGGAAAGACCCTGCTGACTCTTGAAGTCACAAGGCAGCTCAAGTCCTACAAGACTAATTGGCTAGCCATCTGGAGTCTTGTTAGGCAACCTGGCTGATCTCTTGACTAATGAGCCTCAAAACTCTTTGGTGTCTTGAGGTAGCCTTGTAGGTTGTGATGAAGCAACAGCTGACTAAGGCTCTCCCCATGTTCTCCCAATAGGTCCAAGGTGGAGAATGTTGAATATTAGTGGACCATTGATTTTTGGACTCACATATTAATTAATTGGGCTTGCCCTAATCTGATTAATATTTGAGCCCATGTTTCAGGTGCAAGCCCAATGAGTTATTTGGCCCGTTACTTGTCTGCTTACTCCGATGACCGCAACGTAGGCAGCTCCACGCGGATAGTGAGTCTTAGCCGTTGGATCTGGAGTGTGTTTGTTAAGTGAGAGTCTGACCTCTCATCTCTCTCATTCTGTTATTCCGTTCTAAGACTTCTCTCTCTCTCTCTCTCTCTCTCTTCGAGCGTGCTCTGCCTTCTCTCTAGGGTTATGGCGACTCTAGTCGGAGTTCTCCTTCAAGCTTGTGTTTCCACCGATGATTCTCAGTTTCTAAGAGTTCTGCCGGTTTAGTTTGAGTGTTAGGCAACTTCTTCGGTTTCCTTCTCAAACCCTAGGGTTCGGTCTTCTTTATTGTGACCGATCTCCTGAGCTTGGAGGTGGTGTAGTGAGAGATCTTGGTCGTGACTGTGTTCAGAGAGACTTGTGGTGGTCCGCGTGTTGAGGAGGCCTGCTGTGGTGGTAACCGGTGAAACCTAGGGTTTCTGGGGTCCTTGTTCAGTATTACTCCCTTGCGATGGTTGGTTGAAGCTTTGGGGAGGTTCTTGGCCTGGTGTAGTCGCCTGTTGCGACCTGAGCCATTTCTCTTGTGCTTGTAACCTAGTCTTGCACTATTTCTTTGTGTGTTTAGATCATGCGGGATCATCTCTTGTGTTACTAACGATTCTACTTAAGTGTGCAGGATTATTGAAGAAGATGGAGACTCTCAAGTTCTGTTTGATACTTGAACTTAGTCTAGGGTTCTTCAATTGTAACTCCTTGTACTAGTGTAGAGTGTAATCTTAGTATCACCCTTGTATTGGCTTGTGTCTCTGAGATTAGCCATCTCGGACCCAATCAATAAAAGAGGTCCCGGTAATTAGCGAATCCCGAGTGATCTTATCCTTACATATGCATTAATACACGTGACGAACCAAAAGTTCAAACTTTTCAGAATGGAGGGAGTATTATTTTTTCAAAAAGAGTGCAAAAATACAAGTGTTTCTCTTATTTTTGGAGGATGGGAGTGTTTTTTTTTGCTAAAACGGAAAATGACTCATTTTTAGTTGGGACGTTCTAAAAGGGAAAGTGACTCGCTTATAGTGGAACTGAAGAAGTATAAAACCAAGGATAATTATGTGACGATTCAATGATACTCTCTCCATCCCGGAATAGGATTCCTATTTAATTATGATACGAGTTTTAAGAAATGCGGAGAAAAGTGAATTGAATAACATAGTGGGACATGGGTCCCCACTTATATATATTAGTTTTAAAATAAAATGTGAGTGAAATAAATTGGTGAAATATGAGACCTATTTACCATTTATGGTAAAAGTGAAATAAGACTCTTATTGTGGGACAGACCAAAATGGCAAAACAAGATTCTTATTGTAAGACAAAGGGATTATTGTTTTTGTGTGATGAAAATATTATTTTTTTTAGAAAAAAAATTATGCTCTGCGCCATGAAAAATGATATTGTGATTCTTAAAAATGATATATTCGCGATCGCACACGAATAGGCTTTGGTTTCTTTTGGTTTCATAAATTCTTTCATTCTCATTTATCATCACAACTACATTATCATTTCTTAAAATATATTTCCCCTATTATGTTAATTGAGTCATTTTTCTATTTTAGAAGTTTCAAGATAATTGATTCAATTTTATTTTTGAAAAAAGATAATCCCGCTTTATACTTTATTCACTTTTCATCCCTCATTCTTTATTTTTTTTTACTTTATTCACTATCCACTTAACACATTATTCTTAATCTCAATGAAAAGAAGTGCTTCTAACAAAGAACGGAGAGAGTATCTGTTAAGTTTCTTGTGATAGAATTATATTTTCAACGGAGGGGAATGAGGGAGGCACAACGGCCGGCAACGCTATTTGCAACTCTGATTTCAGTGTGGGCGGTCTTTTGGGCCAGTTTGTTTTAAATTATTACAGTTGGGCCTCACCTGCTTGGGCCAAATATTAATGAGGTATAGAAATAATTTTGTGCTTTTTATTTGTTTTGAGCTCCCTTTTATATTTTAAGTGTAGGGGCCCTTTTGGTTGAACAGGACTTGAATTTAATTCAAATGTACACGGCATGAATTAATTGTTGGATTAGAGATTATTTGTTTTCAAGTAACTGAATATTCGGATTTAATTAAGAACTTCATGTTATGACCCTAGAATGTAATCCCATCCAAGTGAAATCTTAGAATAGGATGCATATCGCCAATAGAATCATTATATATCATTTTTTATAAACTCTTTTTTTTGGGTCTATATGTCAATGTAAATATCTCGTAAATTCTACTCCTGCCATTCCTGCCATTCCACTGTAGTAGAGGTGTTTCGTTTAGAGCACTCGATTTTAAAAATATATAATAAATAGTTAAAGTCGAGAGAGAGCAGTAAGAGAAATCATAATGTAGATAAAATTGAGAGAGAGTAAAATAAGAAAAATAATAATGTAGATAAGAGTCTTCTCTATATTATTATCTCTCTTACTTTACACTCTTTTCACTTTAAGTACTCTCTCCGTCTCAAGGAAGATGACCCCTTCTTTAGGCGGCACGAGACTTTATGTACTTTTATTTTGTGGACTAGGTAGAGAGAATAAAGTAGTAAGAGATAGTGAATAAAGTAGAGATCAAAAAGGTTTCCATTTCTAGTAATGTGTCATCTTGTGTGGGACAAATTAACAAGAAAAATGGGTCAAAATGAAACGCGACCACTGGGATGGAGGGAGTATTATCTTTTGTGATAAATGGATGTTTGTTTGATGATTTGTTTCCCTTTTATGCCCTCTTTTTTTTATCTCTCATCCCTAGTCATTGTGTTTCGGATATTGCTATCGTTAGAGAGTGAAATCATAACAAAAGAAAAACATAAAAAGAAATGAAAATAACATTTTACAACAGTGTCATCAATTCTAATTTAACTGCTCTATTAAATGAGATAATCAAACTAAGAAATGGTAATGTTGTCAAAACATTTTAACATAAAATGAGATTTTTTTTCCAAAAATTAATACAGTTGGAGAAAAATAAAAAGAAAAGAAGTGATTGGAGTGTCTCACAACAGAAAAAAACTTGTCAAAAATAAAAATAAAATAATATTATGAGATGGATAAAAAAAATCTATACTTATAAGAGAAATGAAATACTGTAGTCATTTATATGCAGTTGGTTATATAGATAGAAATGAATATAACAAATAATATATATATAGTGATGAAATGTGTGACATGATTCGGTCCCACTTTATTATTACCTTTCTTTTATGACAATGAAGTAGCTGTCCACCTTTTACCGTGTACACATTCAGCCATAGAAACACCATCACCAAACCCCAAAAGGCCAAAATATCATCATATATAATTCTAATATCGCAATACTATAGAAAAAAATAGCCTTGGAAAATTATTATAATGTTCGACTTTTTGAAATTTTGAACCATCTCTTGTTTTCTTCATCGTTTTTATATTGATTTCGTTATAACAAAAATATCTATGTGGTCAAACATCCTACAGTACTAATGGTCTTTTCTATTCTTTCTGGGAAAATTGATTCAATGAATCTGTGGTTCAAATTTATTGTTTATTATTCAAACAGATAGATCTTTCACACACACACACACACACATTTTTCTGTGGTTCAAATTTTTGAACCATCACACACACACAAACTCTACTTAATTTTTAACACCGCACATACATACATATAAACCGAGTGAATGGAAATGCAATGCAAAAACAAGACATGAACAATAAAAAGGCTCAAGAAAAGAATCATATACATACTAGGGTTTTCTACTTAATTTGTTACTACTACTTTCATTCTGCAAAGCAAAACACCATACATTCTCTCACTGCTTTTTTTTTACATGAAATAATAGGCGTATGCTTACGTATCCACATATTTTTGCATGCATCTATTGGTTTAATTTACATTTTCACCCCTCAATCCTATATTCTAATCCCTCCATTTCCTCATAATTAAGTCATTTTTTCATTTTAAAAAGTTCCATTTTCATGTAGTAATAATAATTAACACCCTTTCTCCCTCTCTTACTTTATTCTCTCTACTTTATTCACTTTCAACTCTATCATCTCTAATTTTCTCTATCTTGTTTATCTATCAACCTAACACACTAAACAACCCTTTCTTTAACTCTATGCTGAAAAGTTCCACCTCAATTATATAAAAGAACGGAGAGAGTACAAGCAAACAAGTATTGGACGGTGAAATTCAACTTCATGCCAAAAAAAGGAGTTATCGTAATGTAACAACTCATTATTCAAAGACAATTCCATTCCTCTACATATGCTATGATTCTCCAGAGCTTTCAATCAGCCCCAGAATAGTACTTTCAAACAAGCAACACTTTTCCTGTGCTAGTATACACTATACATTACAAGGCGTGATTTTCCAGATCAAAACTCATCTGTCTTCATCAGACTATATTTTGTCACTTTTAAATACGAAATGACTCGAGGTTGCACGCACGATATGCTGCAAAATGCGGTCACAAGAATCCATGGGAGTAATACAAGGACCGAGAGTGCGCCAATGAGGGCAACGGGGCAGCTGAAGAGTTTGAATGCGGCACGCTTGAGCCTTCTGTTGTACAATTCCGTTTACCTATATTTCCATCGATTCCCTTGGAAGGTGGAACCACGGTGGCAACCATTGGAGATCCATTGAAGGAATGATGATTCACCCTCATCTGGCTGGGGAAAGGGTTCACATGCCTCGACTCAGTAGGAAACAACGTTGGCTCCATGTTTAACGGCCAATGTGCTGCTTCGACCCCTTCGCTTTCAGGTGAGTCATCGTCATCTATGATGATTATTTCCTTGCGTCTGCCAACACAAGAATCTGCCTTCTGTGTACTGACTTTCTCAATATCACATGTTTCTGGTCTGACCAAACTGAACCCACGGCCATATTCATGGGTGTTTATGGTCGGATGCATGGCTGTTGACGGATGACAAGACGACCTATAGTTAGTAGGAATCTTGAAAGGATCAGATGATTTGAAATCAAAGTGGTTTGCAGGAACGTCGCCTTGTATGTTGTCAAACATGGGAGAAGGGCCTGGTAAAAACATGTGGTGAAAGGAGTTGGGCTGATTCTGTCTAATTCTGGCATTTTCAACGCATAACCTCACACCGGGAGGCTCTATCGTCATACTCGAATGGCTAGGCAGATTATCATCTTTATTCACCACCGTTAAGTTTTTCCCCATTAGTCTCAGGACAGGATTTGATGTAGAGGGACTCGGAAACTCACAATCTCGGAACATTGTCTCGGGATGATGAGTGTAACCTATGGGTGAATTTGCCACATCTTTCCCCATTACAGGTAGAGGCGGCTCCTTCTCAGAGAGTGTTTCAGCTCTTACATCGATGCAGTGGATTTCATTCTTGGCATCATATTTAATCTCCTTTTCCTGGGCAAGAACTGAGAGAGGAGTCATAGTCCGCCGCCTTACAGTTTGCAACTCTTGATGATCCATAGAACCACCATGCAGCGAGGCGTCCTTCCTAGAGCAACAGCATGGCTGGATATTCTGGACTACACTGTTCACTTCAGGTAACATCAAGTTGGCCTTCGTCTTGACAAAGTTAAGCTCTTTTTCTCCATTGTCAATCTGCTCGAGTGGAGAACCTTCTACTACAGGATTGTTCCTCTCTTCTGTGACCTGGGATTGTGCAGATAAGTTAGTGGTGGATAACGAACTAGATCTTCCAGTAATGGAATTTGACACTGTTGACATTGCAGAAATGGGAGAATCCGATGAATCCATATCAACAACTTTGTGCCCATCATCAGAAGATTGTATCCTGCAAGTGGTCAGCGACGAATGTCCCAATAGTTCTTCTGAGCCCATACGCCCAGGACTTGGCAAAAAGGAGCCCGGTGGTCCCGGTATGGGAATTGGATCTACATCAACAAAGTAGTTTCCTTGTGCTTCATCACCATCCATTTCCGTTAGCTCGCGACTATCAGGAGTAACCAAGTTCTTGCCAACATTGTCTGCACAAAACATCTCTTGGTCTGCAAGGAATACTAGCTCACTTGGGCAATGCCCATCATATGCTTTCCTATAATATTGTGCAACGGATTCAACATTTGAACCAGATAGTCCAGGGAAAGGCGAATCCAAAGATTTGCTAAAGGAAACAAAAGCTTCTCTTTCAGTTTCAGCTGGCTCACAAACAGTATCATCTATCATTTCAGCCTCTTCTTCTAAAACACTGGATGTATCAAATGGAACACTGACACTGATAAAAGAATCAATTTTTTTCCCAACATCATGACTATCAAACTCGTGTGATGTCTTAGAGCCCTTGGACGTCATGTCTCTTTCACCTGTGTTCAAAAATCTCCCTATTCTCTTCCGAAGTTTTAAAACCCTAGTTCTATTCATTGATGGATCGCCACAGTTCTTCTCCATTAGAGTTGCAGTCTCACCCACCAGATTATTTTCTGCATGAAATATAGGCTGTGAGACTACTGCCTCATCACCTGTTCGAGAATTGCAATGCAGCCTAGGTTTCTTGAAAAATGAAAGATCTCCCCCCAAATTCTTCTTCAGTTCTGCACCAGATGCATTCCGCCCAGACATCAGCTTTGTCTTCAAGGAAGAAAATTTCTTACCTCCAGATGACATTGCACGGCCCAACGACATTTTTCTTGGATGTGTAGCTGTCTTGCTTTCAGAAGAAAGAGTACGATACTGGGAGCCGCTTGGGCCAAGAAAAGAGCTGTCCTTTTTCACAGTTGGACTGCTGCTTATCCCAGTTCTCTTAATACTGCGAGAAGGGGTGTGATTTTGTCCACGATTTGGAGGATCCACAAGGTGATCATGAACTGATGTGCTGACTCTTCTCGACTGCTTAACATTGAATTTGGAGGACATCAAATGATTTTTCTTTTCAGTTATTTGTTCAGATCTGGCTGAGGGAATTCCAGGTCCCTTTCTTAAACAAAGTAGTTCTGTCCATCCTTCAACAGATCTGCAAAGGTTTTCCTTTCTTTTGAGGACTTGAGGAGGTAACACATGATTTTCATCGGATGAAATTGAGGATATAGGGGCACTATTTCCTCTATCACCAAGCGACGAAACACTTTTTTTATCTGGACACTGATTTTCAAGTTCAAGATTGATCTTGATCTTCTTTTTTAGACCAGTACGCTTGGAGCCTACCCACTGTTTAATCATTCCAAAATCATCGGACTTCATATGTTTAGATGCTATGGGGGACTTTGTAGGATCATCCTCCTTCTGACCTTCAGAGGAATATACCTTCGGATGATCATCACTAACCTATGAACAACATGAGGCAATTTTCAAGCGAGAGATAACAAAAATATCAAACATTTGATACATACAGTTACATGAAAGTCTTAAGTACTTTGACTCCACAAAACTATGATCTACTTACAATTATATAGATGGATAGGTACTGATATTAAGTGACAGATATCCATATTAGATTATAACAAAATTTAGAAATATCTTGTGTAAAGGTGTAGCTATTTGGCCAGCTTTTGGTGGAATATATATGGCAGAAATCAAATAAAGACATGACACAATACCTCAGTCCTGGGATAGCAAGTTTTCGGACCATGTGGAGGGCAGTCGCAAAGTTGATCAGGAATGGGAGAGCAGCTTCCTTGGCCATCAACAGAATTCTTCTGAACGTCAAGTCTCTGGACAGTATGCTTCTTTCTCTTCTTCTTTTTCTTCTTCTTACTCAGAAGCAATTGGTTTCCTTTATCTCTTTTGGCCAACTTGCATCCTCCAGAATCATTAACATTTGTCTTTGAAGGTGGGTTGTTGAGCTTTGATAGAATTCGAAGTTTAGTACCACTTGAGTCAATATACACAGCACCTTCCTGGTTGAGGTGTTCAACTTCAAGTGGCAAATATGTTTTCTTGTTCTCCTCCTCCTCACCGGGCACCTCCAGATCCTGAGGTTGAAGAAGGCCCTTATTTGAAGCCCAGTTTGTTCCATTTCTTTTATCAAGATCCTCCAGTGTACAGCATAGCGCTGTTTCATATATGTCCACCATCATTCTTGTTTTCCTTGGTTTTATTCTATGCTTGATCACTTTAGAATTTGTCTTCCATTTGATCGTGGACTCACCAGAAAGGCATTGATCTATGTGGGCATTCAAAGTGGTGTTAGAAGACGACGAAAATGTCTTGCACACGGGGCACACTTTTGAAGCCATTGTTTCTGAAACCACGGCAGAATCTTCGATTAATCTCGGTTCAGAAATATTGTTTAACTTGACAACCAATCTGCACTTTTTAACTGGGCTTTGAATGGAACTTTCAGCCTTCTTGGACTCTCGAACTGCAAACCCGGGCTTCTCACTCCGCAGATATCTAGCTTCTGGTCCCGAGCAATTATTTCTGATTGGGGGAACATAATTTACATCAGAGCATGATTGGCTAGTTGTGGTTGATGGGAATTCTTTATCCTCTTCACATTCACTGGAGTCGATGTTCTCAATGTTCAGAGCTGGCCTTTTGCGAAAACCATGGTCACACGACGGAGGATATTTCACATCAGAATACCTTAAACTATCAACTGCATGTTGTTGGTCTATAGTTGGGTTTGTCACAGAACCGAGAGAATGGAAAGGAGGCAACACATCCTTGACTCCATGCTTCAAACAAAGCTGCAAATTCTTCTGAGAGAATGGCCAGTTATTCTTGATATCTTTGCCCCTTGTATTGAATACATAATCCCTGCAGCAAATAATGCAAGTCGTCAACACTTAAACCACAGTTTAGCAGCAATTTCCATCAGAGAAGAGATTGTCAAAAACCCCAATCTTGAATACAAAGGCCTATACTTTGCAAACAGAAACACCACTAGAAAAAAATAAGATGAACACAAAATAGTTCATCTTATCAAATTGCTAGCCAAGGATATATGAATATCCCAAGCAGGTTTTTGTTATCCCAAATCACCGCAGCATAAAATGACCAAAAAATATAGTTTTGCCCGAATAGAGGTGTTCAAAATTGACTAACAACAAGGGAACAAAAGGCTTTACATAGACAGAGAAGGCCCTCAAAGCCAATACCTGCCAACACAACAACATAATCAACACAAAATTAGAAAATTCACTAGAAAGACAATCTACATGTTTCTGTGAAGCCCACAAATGGATCAATCACAACCAGATCATTAGATACTGGTTGGATCTGACCAATCAAAAAAACCTCAAGAAATAGCATGACCGTGAGAGAGGAAAAATTTTAAAACAGAGATTAATCAAGTTTTTACCTTATGGAGAAGTTGGGAGGTGGGTTGTTGTAATCAAGGCCTGGCTTGAACAGATCTACCCCTAGCTGGTGCTGATTATCATCAGATGCCCTCTCATCACTGCCACAGAGATCTGAAGGAGGGATTTCAGTGGATAACATCTGCTGCTAATCGTATCCTTCTTGTGCTGTTTACCCAAACAGTCACAAGAACTTCTTCTTCTTCCTCTCTCTAAATACCCCACCACAGCAGAATTAAACAAACCCCACTTCACCAAAAGTGTAAAGATCTCACCTTTTTCCACTCAATCCATCAGCCCTGCAAGGAATACATACACAAAAGTTTGAAGAAATATTTTCAGAGGGGAACAATAGATTCTTGTGATGTCATTTTATGTAGTGGGGATGAGAAATTGGAGAGTCATATATGCCTCAGTTGAAGTTGGAGCTTGATTGAGCAAGAAAAAAGGCCCAGTTTTGGGGGAATAAGTAAAGATAAGACCCTAATCAATCGTCATTTTATGTGGGTAAACCAAGACAAAGTAGACAAATTTGGTCAAGCTTTTGTCGATGGAAGACAAGTTCAAAGATTTTCTATGGCGGATGAAATTAATTTGATAGAGAACAGCAGTAGCAAAACAAGCATTAACAGAAGAAGATGGACCAGATTTACTAGTTTGCTTCCACAAAAGGGAAGACAATATTTCTAAACAGAAACACCCAAAATCAACTTCAACTATAGATCATAAAATCACAGAAATAGTGAAAATAGTTTATCACAAAAATGGAAAAGAGGAGAGGAAAAAAAAACTAAGATGAGGCCGAGAAAGAAAATCAGGAAACCCTGAGCAAGAAAAGAAAATTGAGCAGGAAATTCGACGAAATTTAGTACACACCTTTATTAGTTTTGAAACTCTTTGAGAGGGCAGGAAAAATGGATGTGGAAATGAGGTAATCGGATGCATTTAAACACTGAAAGAGATGGTAATAGAAAAGAGTAGAGAGAGAAAGAGAAGTGTGTTGTTGTGATATTGAAGAGAAAAGAAGAGACGAGAAAAGTGGGAGCAGCTCCACCCACTCACACATCAAAAGGGGCATCAGGTTCTTCTCTTCTCCTTAGCCTCTGTGAATATGCGTGAGAGAAAAGGTGAAATATTGAAGAGAGAGAGAAACGATCAGTCATAGTCTAAACAAAGCTGTCCTCTTTCGTCTATACCTACCCTACACGCAGGGTTTTTCTCCATTTCCTATTAAAATCATCCACGGTGGCTTTAGGCTAGACCAGCAGAGTCTTTACCACCGTCACATCAGATTTAAGGCAGTCATAGGGCAATAAAAATAATTCAAAAAATACTACATTTACAGAATTAAAATTACGATTAAATTATGAAATTAAATTTACGACACATATACGGGAAAATTAATTCATTTCATTAAAAAAAAGTACAAAGGTTAAAAAAAAAATACATGATTCTTTTTAAAAAAAAGGGCTTCCACACACGAGCCGCCACTCTCTACTCCTCGTCGCCGTCGCCGCCGCCACCCGGGGTATCTGAGCCCACGTCGGAACCCCCCACCAGTGCCCTCGAGGCATTCAAATCCACACGCATGTTCTCGAGCATCGGGTAGAGAAACATCTTCTCCGTGGGGTCAGTTGCGGCCCTCCACTCTTGGAAGACCTTGTACATCCGTTCCTCCGTTTTTTGATGCGAGAATAAGGTGTACTCGCGTGGGGGGTGCCGAGATGACCTCCTGGGGCGATAGGGGGGATCCTCCCCTCGCTGCCCATTGCACCCGCTTTTGTCCAACCGGGCGAGGGCGACGAGCAAAGGATGGAGGGGACGGAAACTCCTCAGCATCCGGGGGGGGGGGGGTCGTGGGATCGGCTGCTGCTGCCACTGTAGTCGCCGGAATAGTTGTCAGCCTCTGCTTCTTCGGCCACCCAGCGCCGCACCCCGCCCGGAACTTCTCAGAGTCCTTCAACAACACAGAGCATTCCCAGAAGTGGAACTCTTTATACTTCCCCGGCAAGGGGAACTGACTCTCCACTATCCTCCGGGCGTCCTCCTCATTCTGCCCACTGGTGAGCTGACGGAGGGCGTTGGCGTACAACCCCGAAAAACAGCCGACCGCGGCCCTGATGCACTCCCACCCCTTCCGGCACTCCTCCTCGCTGAAGTCCTTCCCGTGCGGGCAGTTCCTCCTGTAGGCAGCTCTAATCTTCGCCCACATGTTGACGACTCGCTGGTTGTTCGCAACCAGCGGATCGTCGCACACCGTCAACCACGCCTTGGCCACCCCGGCGTACTCATCCTCCGTCCACTTCCTCCAGACGGGGGTTTCGTCAACAGCGGGCTGCGACGACTCGCCGACCGCCTTGGCCTTCCCCTTCGTCTTCTTCTTCTTCTTCGCCGCGGCCCGCCCCGCTGGAACGGGAGTGTCCGGATCCCCGAGATCGATCCCCATGTCATGCAATGACAAAAGGTCATCGCCAGTGAACTGCGTCTCCACTTGGGTCGACGTGTGAGACGAAGCTGTCAAAAAATTCAGAGATGGACGATAGACCGTGTCCCCCCCGGTGACCCCTGCATCCCGCGATGCATCCCTCCCTGCCAGACAGGCATCATCCCCATCATCTAATGCATCATTTGCTGCTGCATCGGGGGCATACCTCCCCACCCCTGCCCGCCGCTGGCCTGCCCGACGCCCGGCATCCTCCACGGCATCCCCCCGGTTCCCCCCCCCCTGCGCTCCAGCCGTCATCCCCATCAACTGATTCCAAGGGACGTTAAACCCTGGGCCCATCTGGCCCCATCCAGATCCCACGGGTACCGTGGGAGACTGAGATCCACTCGTCGCTGGATTGGACTCGTTGTTGTGATTCATCGCTCGATGATGCTCTTGTACAGAAAGTTAGAGAGAGAGAAAACTCGTTAAAACAAGTGGTGCAAATGAAAATGAAATTAAAATCGCGTTTATATAGGTTTTCAAAAATAAAAAAAAAAACGAAAAAGGGCGCTGGCCGATCGGCACGCCACAATGGCGGCCAGCGCATCGGCCAGCTCCAGCCAATCGGTCAGCCCACGCCGATTTTCTCGCCGATTTCGGGCTGGCCGCTTGCAATGGTTCGGCTAGCCGACCAGCTAGCGACGCGAATCGGCTAGCCGGTTGGCTAGCCGGCACTGTGGATGCTCTAATAATTTAATTTAAAACCATGCCCATTTCTACTCGTTGCTTTAATGTTAATTTCATCTTCCTTAATTTTCGTGAATTTTCGGATTTAGCCTCACCATCATCTTTTTGTAAATTACACCCTCGGTCTTTTACTCACTCTATCCACGAACATGAGTCTCATTTTACTATTTTAGTTCGTCCACAAATAAGATATCCGGTTCATTTTTACCATAAATAGTAAGAGGTTCTTACATTCCACCAACTTATTTCACTCATATTTCATTTAAAATTAATATATATAAGTGAGACATATATTCTACTCACTTTTCTTAACATTTCTTCACTTTTCTTAACATTTCTTAAATTCATGCCGCCAAAGAATGAGACTTCTAATGGCGGACGGAGTGAGTATTAATTATTTATTATTTTTCATTTTCATCCGCACCCACTCATTATCAACTTTCACTTTTTTCATCAAAAATAATAAGTAGGTTTCACATTTCATTTACTCATTTCACTAACATTTTATTATAAAACTAATTCATAAAAATGAGACTTATATTCTACTAATTTTTTCAAATCACTTTCTTTACATTTCTTAAAACTCGTGTTGGAACTAAAATGGACAATTATTGAAGATCGAAGGGAGTACAATTTTACACCAGCCAATACACCGCGTAGGGCTGTCAAAATCGTGTGATTGGGTAGTTATAAGATCAATCCGTTATCGACCCAATCTAATAAGGTCAAACCCAATCCGACCCGAAATCGTCGGATTCTTCTTATTTGTGCAGAATATCGTGTCATCCAAAAAAATTATACTCCCTCCAACCCAACTAAGTTTAGTCGTATTCTTATTTGAGATGTCCCAACTAAGTTGAGTCATTTTCTATTTTGACAAACTACAAAATATTCGATCATTCTTACTTTATACAATCACCTACTTTACTCTCTCTGTATTTTTCCTACTCCCTCCGTTCCACAATAGTGTAGGCGTTTGATTTCGGCACGTGATTTAAGAAAAATTGTACTCGCTCGGTGCCATAAAAATATGTGTACTTTCCATTTTCGTCCGTCCCACAAAAATATGTGCATTCCTTTTTTTTAAGTTATCCCAATTTATTATCCATATACATCAACTTATTTACAACTTATACCACCATTAAATACTACTAATAATGTGGTCCCACTATCCACTTACATTACTTTACCTACTCTCCACCTCCTCTCTTTTACTTCACTAATTTTGTATTAATTCTCGTGTCATATCAATTGCTCTTATTTTTATGGGACGGGGGGAGTATTAAGAGAGTTAAGATAGAGAGATGAAGAGAGAATAATGTAAGAGAAGGTAAAACAAGTAAGAAGAAATGTGTTGACTTTTACTAAAAAGGGAAATGACTTCACGATTATAAAACGTATCAAAATGGCAAAATGACTCAACTACTATGGAATGGGGGGAGTACTTTATTCTTCTCTCCTAGTACTTTTCAACACAGTCTCTTAATCTCCGTGACCAAAATTTTTGATTCAACTTAGTTGAGACGTATGAAGTAATAAATAGGGGAAACAATCAATTGGGCTCGAATTATGATGAAAAAGTGGAACATAAAACATCCAATCTGAGTAACAAGTTATGGTAGTTCAACAGTAGAAAGAAAATGATGTTCAACGACAATGAAAAATAAAAGAAACAACGATCAGCATAAGAAGAATATTCTGCATGAAGACATAAAATATTTGGAACTAGGGGTGAGCATTCGGGTTTCAGTTCCAAATCCAAAAAACCAAATTTCGTTCAAAATCCAAACCGAACCGAACCGTAAAACCAAAAAATCGAAAACCGAACTTCAAAAATCGAACAAAACCGAAAAAATGAAATTTCGAAAAAAAATTCGAAAAACTGAAAAAATAGTATATATTAATATATATATAATTTAATTTATTTTATATATACTAATAGAATATAAATATATATAATATAAAACTAATAGAATATATATAATACATATTATATAAAATATATTAAAAGAATATATATTATATGTATGATATAATATATTAAATTAATAGAATAAATATATAATATTATATTTAAAATATAATTCGGTTTTTCGGTTATTTTTTTCGCCCGAACCGAACTGAACCGAAAAACCGAAAAAACTGAACCGATTTTCAAAATTTCGGTTTGGTTCGGTTTGGATATTCGGTTTTCGATTTTTTTACCTTCTTTACCATGAAGGGCTGAGTCCTTGATGCACTCGGTGAAATTATGCCGAAAATATTTTCATAAATAAAGTCATTCCATCCAACGTTGAGTGAATTTCGAGTTTTACTTTAAAAATGTCGAAAAACACTAAACCATTTCTTACATCCTAAAAGGTGTATGTACATACAAATATCATCATGCATCATATACCACATACAAACAGCCATATTGTGAAACGAGAATGAGGCCACAAACTTGATCGCTGGACCGGCCTGATGGAACTGGCAGCGGAAGCAGTGTTGCATGGATTAACATAATTTAACAATTATTAATCACACCAATAAATTACATAATAATCAGATCTATTTAGCAGATTATTTTTAGACAAAATCTATTCACATAATTCTTACATGTATCATGCTCATAACTTGAATTAATCATGCTTTAAGAATATTGAAACCTAAAACATGCTTTTCTACGGAGCAGAAAAATACCTTATTAATTCTCCAAAGAATTGAAGATGGCTAGCTGCTTCTCCACGTAACGCTTTGAATACTAGACCATAAATCTTCTCTCTGGTTCCCGAACTGCACTTCGATATCAGTGTGGGCTGATCTCACCAGAATACTAGGACTTAAATAAAGAAGACAGAAAAAATCCTTTTGGGAATAGGAGTAGAATTCGAAATCCTCTTCAGCTAGAGGGAGTCGAAATTTTCAAAAATTTTAAATATAAAAATTTTGATAATTTTGTCTCCTTTATTCTCCTATTTATATTAAGTTCCTTTTGGGCCCAGACAGAGATCAATGGAAGGTTCTGGATATGGGCTAATTAAATTGAACCCACAATTTAATATAAGTTATAATTGGAATATTACGATCAGCCACTACAGAAGTAATATTGAACTCTCCCCATCCAAATCCGAAATTATAAGTAATCTGGGTTTCCGTTTAACTTTCATTTCCCGCGCTTAAGATAAAAATATCCATTAATTAATTAATATCTACTATGGACTTAATTAATTAACTTCTTATTAATTCCAAGAGTGGACTTAGCATGAAACGCTCATTTATTATTCATAGAGTAATCAAACTCCAACTAGCTAGGTTCCGAATAATAAAACCTTGTTTCGCGCTCCTCTTGAGGACATTATCAAACGAGACTCAGCTCGCGCACGATTCAATATAATAGCAATCCTAGCACCGCTAGATATTGATCACCACTACCCAATATATCAGGATCATTGGGTTACGAAAAACCCGCACCATTTGATAAGTCAAAGTAATGCATAATCAATACCGTATGCTCAATGCTAACCTACATTGATTAAGAAACAAATATTTATCAAGACCTCGCCTTTCAGTTGATAGCCTAAGGACAAGTCTTGCTGTTAGATCCGTTCAGTGCTATACCACACCAATGTCATCTTATTTCAGTAAGGCCTAGAAATATGTGGACTGACATTGCAACCTTTCTCGATGGATAGTCAAATTCCAACTAGGTTGTGAAATTCATCTTTTTCTTTGTTTAGAACTGACCGTGTTACCTTAAAGTGGACGCCGCCCACAACCGGTCTACTAAAACAAAGACTTAGCCTTTGTTAAGTTAACTTATACATTTAAACATGCATTAACATCCATTAAGTGTAAAACATAACAACATTATGACAAAAATAATCTGTTTTATTCATTGGAAAATAAAATAAGAGTTTTACAATATTCAATCACTCGAAACGTGATTTCTAGTATACAAACTCTAACACGGCCAACCCAAATGACAGCTCACGATCCCCATCAGTGTACACTAGCCTAAGTAGGGACTTAATCCCTAGTTAGGATTTTATCCCGGTAGACAATTAGATAGACGATTCAAAAACAGAAGAACACGACATGACATAACATTTAAACCACCCTTATACCATACTCATATCTTTTATAAACGAGTTTAGGTAATAATGTCCACATATATACATGGGATAGAAAATCCCACCTCGATAGCTTCCTTCCACAACTTGACTTTTCGTTCTGGCTTTAAAGTAGGATGCAAAAATCACCCTTCGATCCCTCTTTGGAGATGCTGAATTTTTCCGTGACTTTAGATCACGACTTCAACCGTCTTTAGATTTTTGCGGCCACCCGAGGCGTTGTTGGTAACTTCGGCCGGCCATTCGCACTAACCATCATCCAACCTTATAATTTGTCGTAGTAGCCCGTCCTTTCCGTTCTCTTTATTCAAACCGACCCCAAAACTCTTATCCAGCAACTCACTGTCCTTCTCCCCTTTTCACTTAACTCTAGATGCCCCAAATTTATCCATCTCAGAGCATCCACAACGGTGCACGTCGCAACGATCACCCGTCGTGCCGAAAAGCACAACGACGTGGCGCGTTCCGATTCGCCAACAACAATGCCGTTGGCATTTTTCCTATATCTTTTTTAAATTCAAAAAATCTGATTTTTCATATTTAAATAAAAAATATATATTTTCCCACTTCCCAATAAAATATATCAATTTTTTCTCCACTTTTAATTTATTTTTCATTATTTTTATCTAAAATTCACATTTTCATCTATAACCCCCAATTTCAACACAAAAAATCACATCACACTACGCCAGACAACTCTCTCATCAATCTCATTTTCTCAAAATTCTCACTCTTTCTCTCTCGCAAAAATGTTCGGCTCCGGTAAATACCCCTCTGACTCCCGCAGATGGAACCACGATTGGTTCGGTGGTTCGCCATTCCCTTCGCCGGATACCAATAATTCGCCCCCTCCTCTTACCCAAAGTTCGCAAATTCCGGGTGGCTACCGGCCTTACCTGGTGGACATGCAAAATGCCCCCGATGGGCAATACGGATTTGCACCCGAACACGGCTCGGGAGGGAGCGGCTCGACGCAACCATTGTCCCAAATTCTGGAGGACGCTTCCGACAGTCACGGCGGTCATGGTGTCCGTGTCCGTACCTGTGGCAGTGTCCTCACCTTGTACTCTCCCCCCGAGACGAAGAAGATATTTGATGTATATGTCGCCATCTCCGAAGATGCAGAGGTAGGCACGAACCAAAGCGGGACAAGTTTTGGTACCGCGTCACTCGTCGGTACAATGCCGACCGACCGGTTGGAACAATGGAACGCACTGAGAGTATGGTGCGCAATGTCGCCGGAAGAGCCAACGAAGAAATCCAAAAGTTCCAGGGGTATTACTTTAAGGAACAACGGTCGGCAGGGAGCGGCACCAACAAGATCAACATCATCATGGTCGCCATGTCGGTCTACCAAACAATGCATTACAATCCATTCAAGCATCTCAACACTTGGCAAAAGGCGCGTCATCATCCGAAGTATAAGGGAGGCGTCCAATCCTCCTCCGGCTCCTCCAGCAAAATGTCGAGGTCCTATCCGATGTCGGCGAGGATGAGGTGACAAGCCAGCTTGCCGGAGCTCACATGGATAGCTCCGACGTCGGCCTGAGCGGTTCCCAATGCCGACCGTCGAGAAGAAAAACGGCGACGACCAGCCGCTGTTGCGCCGTGACCCTAACCGAACCGTCGGCTCTCGCTCCCTTTGTACCGCCTCCACCACCTGCAATGTCTCCAAACTCCGACACATTATGGGCCATTTTGACTAACGCCATTAACGCCGATACGTCTTGGATGACTGACGAGCAAAAAGATGCTCACTATTGGATGATACGAACCCTTCGACAGCAATTGGGGATACCCCCGCCGCCATCAAACTAGTATTCTTTAAATTGCCACGGATGTAATTTTTAATTTTTAGGATTTTAATTATGTAATTTTTAAATTTTAGGATATTAAGTACGTAATTTTTAATTTTTAGGGTTTTAATTATGTAATCTTTATTTTTTTAGTAATTTGTAATAGTAATTCGGGTATTTTGAATGCATTTTAATATTGTGGAAATGTTTTTAGTAATAGAAGTATTTAAATTGAATAATAGAATGGTAGGACCCTTGAGCATGCTCTTGCGGAAGAGCATGGATGTGGGTGTTGTGCTCTTGCGGAAGCGCAAGGTATTAAAAATGAATAAATGTAGGTCCGGACTCACAAAGAGCAGGGATGGGGATGCTCTCACTCTCTTATCCTCTCTCTTCCACAGCACATACATCCCATGTTAGAAATTTGGGCTTCCACATGACTAATTTAATGTGTATGACTATCTTGCAGTTGTCCAATATAAAGTGATTCAATAAAGATTAAAGTTTGGACTAAAGTGTATTTATTTGTTATGGAAATAAGTATAGATACCAATTTGTAATTTTCTATTTGTTGAGGGACCAAATAGAAAATAAAGGAACTTATGTTTTCTATAAATATAAGTTATGGTCCCCAGACGTCAGAAGAATTGTTCGATATCTCTGTACTCTCTCTACAGACTATTGTGAAGAACGTCTCTGATCGTTTGGAAGATCCATAGCCGCTGCAAAGCAATTCCGCTGCTCTATTCTAGATGGATAAATGTACGCTTCCGCTTTATAGTTTGTGCTCATTCTCCATCGTTTTTGGTTAATCATCGTAGAGAGGTTTATGTAATTGTTCATACAATTATTCCAACAAGTGGTATCAGAGACACTCTATTGATGATTCTATGAGAATTAGAATAAGGAGAACTAAGGTTTTGGTTTTATGAATAAAATGATGCGGTTAAATTTTGTTAGTGTTGGCGGCGTGTATTTATATGGTTTATGAATTGAAGATTTGATTTCTTATTTTGGATGCACTCTGATAAGGTTAATTTCATGCATCGGTTATATGGTGAAAAGCGTTACATTTTGCTGGGTCTAACACGGTTTATAAGTCAGGTGTGTGACAGAATCGCTAGATCAAGGAGGTGCTGAAGGAAACAATCTAGCGAAGGAATGAAGTAAAAATGAGCAGAATCTAAGGAAAAAGAAGGCGTGAAGGAGGGAGTCAGTAGCTGAGGGCAACAAAGTCTATCTATACCTCACTGGGCCCCACTCCAACGCCTATAAATAGAAGAGCATGCAACACACAAATTATCACTTTTTTCGCTCACTCTTAGCTCACACACACAACACACACTTGGGAATGGGAGATCTGGGGTAGTTCGGTTCCGAAGGGGTTTTTTCTTCAGAAATTTCAGTGGCAACACCGTCCCCGTGAGGGCGAAGATACAATCTCTTTAATTTTCAGTTTGTTTTGTACTTTTACGGTCGAACTTCACTTTTGGGAGTCGATGCGGTTGTTGATGCTACTGATTATCTATTCACTTCTGTTAGTTTGCGTTTATCTGTGATGTTTCAAGTTGATTTACGTAGATCCTGCTGTTGAGAGTTTATTTTGACAAGTTATATGTCGATCTCTGTTTTTGCTGTTGTGGTACTTGATCTGGGAATTTGGTGATAGATCTGTGGTTTGTTGATTGATTGGAGGTTGTTGTTTAAATCTGAAGTTATGAAATGTTTCTTTTGGTTGGAGTTTGTGTCGGATGCTTGGATCCGGAGTGGATTTAGCGTCTGAGGTTGGATCCGAAGTGAGGAGGTTGAGTTGTGCATGGATTTTGAGTTTTCCGATTGCTTTCTGTTTTGCTTCGTCTAGCATCTGTAGATCTGTTTAGTTCTTTGTTATTACTCTTTAAAATGGTTTAGATTCAGTTTGCTCATTTCTGATTTCGTTCATGTTGTTTTTCTTCTGAGTTTTTACGCAAATTGGTTGAAGAAGATGATGTCGCTGTTAGTTAGTACCAGAATTAGTTGTTTTGCCAGCTTTTCGTCCGTACTCTGCTTTTTCAGTCATGTCCCCACAGTCAGTTTGTTTCCCAGGTCTAGGTAATTAGAGTAGTTTCTTAGATCTTGTGATTGTTCGGTTAATTTTCGTGCATGCTTTTGCTGTTTCGCCTAGCTCTAGCTGTTAGCGTAGCAGTTTAAATTCCCAAGTTAAGTTTATTTTCCTCAATCCAAGAAAAATGCGTGGCAGCAGCCAACCCCAAAAATAAGTCCAAATCCTTGAACATGATTATTACGCATGCATCTCTGTGGGATCGATCCCTACTTCCCTATGCTAGGTTTAGTAAAGTGGTTGAGGGTTTTTGAAAGAGTGCTCTGTGTGTCCGACGACCAGGATTTTCGACGACCAACGAGTTCCTAGACCGCGTGATCTAGTGGATTTGCTGGACCAAGGGAACCTGTTATATTCTTTCTGTGCGCACAGCGTGTTTACCGACCATACCCGGTCTCCTTTCACACTCCGTTTTATGTTAATGAATTGTGAATCATGTTGAATCTGTTGGAGTATATTAGAATTTGTTGATAAGAATTCTATTGATGTCCATTTGGATGTATGTACTCGTATTCCAGATTTGCTTTGGATTAATAAATTGAGTTCATTCCTACGGTTGTCTTTTTGATGAAAGGCAAAAATATGCAGACATCACTTTGGTTATTGTTTGATTATTCATGGTTTAATTTTGTTATCTTATTTGATGAGTTGTATACATATGGTCGCTAAATATATATGGAATGATTTTTTGTTACAGAATTGAATTCCTTCGTGTTCGTATTCATGGGGAATTCATTGTGGTGAATAATTTACATACTATTTGATTTTGATGATGAATTGTTTTATCAATTCTTGATTATATTGTGTCCGCCGAGAATGATTTGAGAAGTATAATTCATGTTTATGTGCGTGAGATAATTAGGTATACATATACGCATATGGTGAATTGAGTTCTGAATTATGGTTTAGCATGGATTTTCTTTTATTTATGAAAAGAAATATTTGGATTTCCGCTCCTGTTTTTTTATGTGAATCCATAAAGTTTAAACTGTGTTTTGTGGATTTATTTGGATGATCAATTCGGAATGAAACGGTTGTTTCACAATTATGGTAATAAATTGAATTAATTATTCAATTTAATGTGTTTTATGTGGTATTAAATTGTGAATTAATTATTCAATTTAATTGTATTAAGTACAATTAAATTGTGAATTAATGATTCAATTTAATGTGTTTTAAGTACATGAATTAATGATTCAATTTAATTGTATTAAGTACAATTAAATTGTGAATTAATTATTCAATTTAATGTGATTTATGTGTGTTTACTTTCGTAACGTCTTTACATTGAATAATTAATTCACATAAAGTATTTCAATTAATTGGCTAATTAATTGGGAATTAAGAATTCTTTGAGAATTAATTAAAGTTTTGAATTCAAATTTTAGGATGCATCTCATGTTCCTTCATTGATGTGTGTGTATTTTAATGCGAATATTAGTCGGCCCACATGAAGATTAATATTTGGCACGAGATGCACACATACCTTTAGTGATAAACACGTGACAATTATTCAATTTTCGTGTAAGTAATGTGTGATACCCACAGGTGGACACTGCTTAACATGATCTTATTGTTAGTGTTTGATCACTGTAAAGAGGCTACCGCTTACAAATTCACATTACTGTCAAAGGACATATTGTGAATGTTGTACTCAGTACCTTGATATATTTTACTAATGTTCAAAATATTAGTCGAAATAAGACGTTGCAGCAGTAACCTCTCTTGTCTAGACTTCTTTACTGTGAATGTTAGGATGGTAAGTGTGTGTGTTTTTTAATGCGGATATTAGTCGGCCCACAGGAAGATTAATATTTGGCACGAGATACACACATACTTGTGGTGATAAATATGTGATGATTATCCAGTTTTCGTGTGAGTAAATGTGATGCCCACATGTGGACATTACTTGACATGATCTTATTGTCAGTGTTTGATTACTGCAAAAGGTTACCACTTGTAAGTTCATATTACTGTCCACAGACTTGATTTGAATGTTGTGCCGGTACCTTGAGATGTTACCATTTTATTTGAATTTTATGATGTGAGCATGACGATTAATTTGGTTTTGTTCTCTATTCAATTATAATGTCGGCTTCGACAGTTTCTTCCAACACGAACAATATGCTAGTGTTGAATGAGTCAAATTTTAAGAATTGAAAAGATTATATTTTTATTGCTCTGGGTTGCATGGATCTGGATTACGCGCTAAGAATTGAGCAACCTACTTCTCCTACGGACGTTATTACTTCTTATAAAAGGAGAAACTACGAGAAGTAGGAATACTCGAATCGTGTAAGTCTACTGATCATTGGGTTTAGCATCCAAAAGCCTTTCGAGGCACTGCATTTGAGTATATCACTAAGGCCAGTGAATACCTTGCCAAAATTAAGGAACGTTTGCGAAAAACGATAAGGTTGAGACAAGCATGCTTGATCTCAATAAAGTATATAAGAGCAAGGGCAACATAAGTGAGTACATTATGCAAATGTCTTACGTTGCTTCACTTAAGCTTGAATTCTAAAGACTTGTTTGTGCATTTGGTGTTGCACATTTGGTCATTATCTCAAGATATAATCTAAAGGGTATTAAGAAAAAGTGTGTGGAGAATGTTGTTAAGAATAAGGGTTCATCACAAAAGAAACAACATAAGGATAATGATAGTTGTTTCTTTGTGGTAGACATGGATATTAAAAGGAGAATTGTAAATATCACGCATGGCGTGCAAAGGAAGTTATAATTCTTGTTTTGGTCTGTTCTGAAGTTAATTTGGCATTAGTCCCTAATGATATTTAGTGGGTAGATTTTGGTGCTACTACTCACATAAGGTTATCAATGCAATGTTGTCTGAGCTGCCGAAAGTCAACTGATGGTGAAAGATACATCTAAGTGTGATATGACAAATCGGTGGAAGTATAAGCTATTGGGCATATAGATTGTCATTAAAGACTGGAAATTTTCGATGTTGAAAGATACTTTATTGTACTGTCTTTTAGACAAAATTTGGTTTCTATTTCTGCTTTGGACAAATTTGGTTTATCTTGTTCATTCAAAAATATTAAGTTTCTTCCTTCAAATAATTCCAGTATTGTGGGCACTGTTTGCTTAAGTGCACATGACATGACAATCTTTACATGCTTAATTATGTACTTCATATTCAGAAGCTTTACATGTTGAATCAAAAGGATTAAACGAAAATTAAGTAATGAAAATTCGGTAATTTATGGCAGAAGTGTTTGGGTCATATCTCAAAATAAAGGATTGTGAGACTTGTGTCAGATGTTATATTGAATACACTTATCTATTCAGAACTGATTTGTGTGTTCAATGCATCGAAGGAAAGCAGACCAAACATAAGAAATTAGGTACCAACAAAACTATACGTTTTAGAATTGATATATACGGAAATTTGTGGTTCATTCCCTTCGGTTTTTGGAGTGTTCAACAATATTTTATATCAATCATAGACGACTGTTCTCATTATGGGTACCTATATTTAATACATCAAAAGTCTGAGGTTCTAAGACTAGTTCAAAATATTCAGGGCTGATGTAGAGTTCTAACTCAACAAAGGCATTAAGAAAGTCAAATCTGACTGTAGTGGTGAATACTACGACAGAAATGATTGCTTAGGTGAACAATGTCAAAGACCGTTTGCCCTCTATTTGGAAGAGAGTGAGATCGTCCTTTAGTACACCATGCCGGGATCGCCTAGCATGAGTGGTGTAGCTGAAAGACGAAATAAAACTCTTACAGATATATAAAGGAATATGATTTCTCGTTCTTCCTTGTTACATTCACTTTGGGGAGAGGCATTAAAGATTGTAGCATATATTCTCACTTTGGTCATCCAGAAGAATTTAGGGGTTCTTTAAATTTTATGATCCCACAAAAGGAACTAATTTGGGGACGAGAAATATAGTATCCCTTGAGGATGTTGAGTTTGGGGGGAAGAATGTAATAATGGACATTACTTTTGAGGAGGAGTCTGCTTTGACACCTAATACTGCTTCTGACAATGTTCAGGGATCAATTCATACCATTGAAGAAGAAGCAGATCAAGAACCTTAGTATGGTAATGTTGTAAACATTCAATCTCATGTTGATGAGATCATCTAAAATCAACCTCAACAACCTCTACCAAGACTCTTGTCAATGGTACCACAGATTTTATGAAGTAGTTCTTTCATTTGGATTCAGAAAGAATGTCATTAATGGTTGTGCGTATCACAAGTTCAGTGGGGGCAAATGCATCTTATATTTATTGTCATTAATAATAAGGAAATGGTGCACAACACCAAGAATTTTCTCTCAAAGAAATTTGAGATGAAAGATCTTGGGGAAGCCTCTTTTGTATTTAGAATCGAAAGAAATTATTTTCGATTGTCACAAAATGGATATAGTGAAAAAGTACTTAAAGTATTTGAGATGCATAATTGCAAGTATAGAAATACCTCTAAGACTAAGGGAGACAAACCTAGTCTCATTCAGTGCCCTAAGTTAAATCTTGAGATTTAGAAAATGCAGAAGATTCCATATGCTTTGGCGACTGGGAGCCTAATGTGTGCTCAAGTATGTATTAGACCCAATTTGGTTTATATTGTTAATATGTTGGGCAGATATCTCAGTAATCCGGTATGGATCATTAAGAAGCATTACATGCTCATATACAGAAAAATTAGATCATTTGGAATTGGAGAGATCATTAGGCATTCACTGATTCTGATTTTGTTAGATGCCAATATAGTAAAAGATCCATTTTTAAGTTACGTATGTCTGTTGGTTGTAGAGCCATTTCGTGGAGAAGTGCTGAGCAAACACTTGTAGCTACTTCTGCCATGACAACATAATTCGTAACTTATTTTGGGGCATCTAGTAAAAGAATATGACTACAAAAATTTTGTCACGAGGCTGCATATTGTTAAAGTATTGAAAGACCACTTAAGTTATGTTGTGACAATAACTTTGCGGTATTATATTCTAAAACATCAGGAGCTTCCTGGTTGTTAAATAAAGGGTTCGGGATGGACAAATACATATAGAGCATAAGGAAACGGATTTAATGATGAAAAATCCGTTCATTACCGGACTATCACCCAAGCTCTTTCATGGGCATGTAGCCCAAATGGGTGTTATGTTGTTTAAGGGTACTTCCGTCCAGTGGAAGTAGTTTTGGTTGTTGCTCTATATTGTTTTTTGAACATGAAGTTATAAAATCATGTTATTCTCTGCAGAAACGACGTGTTGTGTTTTGTCTATTACTTTTGTAATTTGGTTTTGGTTTGATCTCACTAAGGATTTGGGAGGACCAGTTGGAAATAGACATGTATGATCAGCTTGCATGAAATTTCCATGCTACACTCCATAATTGATCTGTTGTTGATTATGTTTGCATATGTGATTACTGATGGGTTTAATCATGAAAAAATATGGTGACTGCCTCTTTAGTCCTATGCCGATATGGTTGATAATAAGATTGTTTGGAAATACATTATGTGATAGCATATTGAGCGCTCATTCGGTTTGTACACATTTATCCGATGTCATGTGTTGCCCAAGTGGGAGATTGTTAGAAATTTGGGCTTCCACATGACTAATTTAATGTGTATGGCTATCTTTCAGTTGTCTAATATAAAGTGATTCAATAAAGATTAAAGTTTTAACTAAAGTGTATTTATTTGTTATGGAAATAAGTGTAGATACCAATTTGTGATTTTCTATTTGTTGAGGGACCAAATAGAAAATAAAGGAACTTATGATTTCTATAAATATAAGTTATGGTTATGGTCCCCAGACGTCAGAAGAATTGTTCAATATCTCTGTACTCCCTCTACAGACTATTGCGAAGAACGTCTCTGATCGTTTGGAAGATCCATAGCCGCTGCAAAGCAATTTCGCTGTTGTATTCTAGATGGATCAAGGTACACTTCCGCTTTATTGTTTGTGCTCATTCTCCATCGTTCTTGGTTAATCATCGTAGAGAGGTTTGTGTAATTGTTCACACAATTATTCCAACATCCCAATTTCAGTGAACTTTGAATTCTTTCTCTCGATACAAAACGCATCCCTCACTCTTCATTCTTCCCAAATTCGGTCACTTTCTCTCTTCTTCTCACGTTTTCAAATCACAGCCCTCACCCTCCTTCTCTCTTCTCGCGACAACATACTAACGTAGAAGTTGTCGCCTCTGTTGCTCGCTCTTTCTCCATGATGATTCACCAAAGGATATAGATAAGTTCTTCCTCACTTATTCTATTTCCGCTAGTTCATTGATTGGAGCTTGATAAAGTTTTAGGTAATTGGCTGCTTGCTGGTTAGATAACAAGATGGTCTGCCGTCTAATGTTGTAGACACACAGGTTTTGATTGTGGTATGTGCACTTAAATTGTAACTAGTGGAAAAGTTGCCAAGGAGTGAATGGAATGGCATATTGGAGATGAACAATATGTTTGGGCTACAAGGATAAATACTATTGGGCTCACAAGAAACTTAAATTGCTTTTAATTGGTCTAAAATTAATCAGCCACTTAGGACTCAAATGAATTAAATTGGTTAAAAAAGGCTTCTCAGATAAATGAGCTCAAAAAAAAAAAAAAAATAGAATTCTTCTTTATCGGCCCCAAAAGTCAAAAACTCTTTTAAACCTTGAAAAAAAATAAGAATTAAATAAAAATATTTCGACTTAAGATTTGATGTACTTTGAGAATAGCAATAAAGATAGAAAAAGTCGGGGTATTACAGTTACTACGCGACAAGGGCCGCTACTAGTACTATTACTGTCCCATAAAAATAGGGAGACTTTCCTTTTCCGTCTGTCCAATGAAATAGCTCATTTTCATTTATGGAAATTCTTCCCAACTCATTACTTATATACATCAATTTATATAAAACTTATATCACTAGGGTCCACCATATACTCTAATAATAATTTGGATCTCATTATCAACTACCAACACTACTTTAATTACCATTCTTCTCCTTTCTCTTACTTTACCAATTATACATTAATTCTCGTATCATTCCAAATATCCCTATTTTTATAGGACAGAGGGAGTACTTGTTTTTTAATGTTATTTTTTAAAATAATAATAATTAATAAAAAAAAACACCCATATTTAAAAATGAGATATTGGCGTCTAATACCACGATACATTTCAAAAGTTTGTAGTTTTTCATGAACTTTGAACTTGACATATAATATCTCGAATTTAAATAGTTGTTGATTTTTTTTTCCACGGATGACAAAATCCAACTACATTAAAATGAGATGGATAATCATATATGACTTTTAGGAACTTTGTAATCACATCACTATCATTTTCTAGTGGTAATCATATACATAATGTAATGACAAATGAAACGACAAATGAAACGTAACCAGATTTTGTTGCTGATGGGAAAAATTCAACCACTATTTAAATTCATAATATTTTATGATAAATTTAAAATTTATAAAAATAACAATTTTTTTAAAAAATTTATAATATTAGACCAATATCTCTTTAAAAATAAATTAATGATGTACCGTTTTTAGCTTAGATAAACTATTTATTTATTTGCTATGTTTACGTTGGTATTCCATTTCTAGTCATAATTATTTAGAGAGGAAAGAACTTCAACATTTCGTTACTTCATCTAATATAATTGAGGGTATTTTTATAAATAATTACTCCTAAATCAATTTTAAAAATAATTTCAAAGTGCGTAGTCGTCAATCAATATTCAGAGAGTAAGAAAAGATTTTTAAAAATAGCGAATACTTACAGTAAAATTGTATACATTTATTCCTCTATGCTTAATTAGAGCATACACAGTAGATGGAATTAGGGCTCGTTTGGTAGCTATGTCATGTTTCGACTAGACATGATACCATTTTGATAGTAATCATAGTTTCAAATAATTAATTTATATATATTGGGTGTTTGGTAGATTAAGATAATTTTGAGTTATCTTATTGTAGTGTTTGGTACAATAAGTCACAGGCAAGGATTAAAATTATGATTGCCAAAACTATCCTCATTAATTTAAGTAAATTACTAAACTAGTATAGCATCAGTAGTAAGGTCCAGCTCCTCTGTTTTGTTGACAGCATCACCAGCATTTTCACTACCAGAAGATGAATAAGTTAATCCCAGGTCTCTAGTACTTTTATCACGCTCCTCATCACTTTCCTCATTCTCTCATTGATTAATTTTTTCCTTAGAGGATGGGAGAATTGATTCATTTTTTCCTTCTGCCATTGTTAATCTCAGGTAGTAAGTCTGGAGAGGAAATAATTGGTCCTCTCCCCATTGACTGCACACTGTCATCCATTTTACCACCCCTTATTGGTTGTTTCCCTAGTTCCCTTTCCGAGATTAACTCCTTCTGTCCGCTTGAGTATGTCCACTTGGGTATCTTCCAGAGCTTGACTGGCTATGAGCAGACTTTAACTCATCATCTAGTTCGTAACCCCTTTGCTTTCTGCCTCCTCCAGATAAAGCAATCGAGACCATTATTTCTCTTCCACCAACCAGTGATAACCCATTGTGTCTGCAACGTTTTTCCAGTTCACTAAGGGGCAAACTCAATAAGCAATCGGGCGACCATTATTTCTCTCCTGCCGTCGGGAGAGATGTAGTCACCAGAAGTTTTCGAGTCGCCTGAAGGTTTCGAGTCGCCGGAAGAATTCAAGTCGCCGGAAGAAATGGAGGGAGGCAGATTGAGAGAATTTAGGAAGAACTCTAGCTATTGTTGTGAAGAAGCGAACTGTGTCTGCATTCTTTTTGGTTTTTGGTTTAGGGTTAGATATTTTGATGGGTATAATTGTATTTTGCTAAATTAACTAGGCTTCCATGATAAATAACATAGGATTTTGGGTAGTTACAAATATGATTAAAACATAGGATTTTGGTTGGGCTTTGTGCGGGCCGGATACAAAACACGGGCTACTATGTTTGGTAACATGACTACAAAACACACAAATAAACTCTGATTACTCTCTTATCTAAGCGAAACATAGCTACCAAACGTAGCCTTAGGGTTTGATGCCCGCTTCGTTATGATTGGCAGGCGATGTTTGTCGGCCCGTAGGGTCGTTGCCGTGACGGGCTATGAGAAGGCCGCGGTGATGCATATTGCGAGTTAACGAGTCGCAACGAGAAGGGGGTGCGTAAGGTTTCTCAAATTTTTAAAATCTCAAATCTATGTCGATACTTATATAAAAGGACAGATTTCTAAAAATTTACAAAAATGTAATCCGAGCCATTTTTGGCAAGAAAACATACTCCCTCCGTTCCAAGGAAGATGATCCCTTTCTTGGGCGGCATGAGATTTTATGCAGCTTTATTTTGTGCGTTAAATGGAGAGAGTAAAGTAAGAGAGATGAAATAAAGTAGAGATAAATGAATTCCCAAATTTAATAATGAGTCATCTTGGTTGGAAAAAAAAGAAAAGAAAGAGGGACATCTTCAGTGAGACGGAGGGAGTACATTTTTTTATACATATATATTATATTTCCTCCGTCTTAGAAAAGTATAAAAATATGAACATTTGGTTTAACATGAGTTCTATTGTATAATTGGTAATGTAAAAGAGAGATACAAGTAGTGTTACTGGATAGTGGGCTCTACATAATTAGTAGTATAGTGCACTGATATAAGTTGTAAATAAAATGATGTGTATGAGTAATGTGTTGTTTAACTATTCTAAAATTAGAAATTTCATACTTTTAAAGATGAATTAAAAAGTAAATAGTTTATACTACTTTTTAGGGTCGGAGAGAGAGTTATTGAAGATTGTGCGGGAAAATTATAAATATTTTTATTTATGTAATTTAGTGTCATGGTTTTTTCTAATTACCATGTGGCACTTAACGTTTCACTTTTTTTAGGCTAATGAACAAAAGTTAAAAGAATGTGTTACAGTAGACTCGAATCGAAAACCTTTGATTTCATAATTTAACATTTTGATTTTAGATATTAACTACACTAGACCTTTGATATTGAACAGAAGACATTTGCATTTTATTTACTTTTGAACATGGTGAGATAAGAGTTAGATAAGAATATTTTAGGAGTTGTTGGTCAATGTAGCTATTGGAGAGATAAATGGAGAGAAAATATTAAATGGAGAGAAAATATTAAAATATTTTAGGTGAGTGAAAATATTAAATGGAGAGGAAAAAAAGAGTTGAATATTTAATTGGAGAGAACAAAAGTTGTTGAATGTATTAATTGAAGAAAAAAAAATGGTTGGGTGTATCAATTGGAGTAAAAAAGTTACCAAAAATAGAAATGTGTTATCATGACTGAGACAAACTTAAAAGGAAAATGTGTCATCTTCGTTGGGACTGAGAGATCATTATAATGGGAAAAAGTATTGCATGTGCACTCACAATCCATTATAAAACTAATATAAAAAGGGTCTCACTTTCCACTTACTTTTTCCTTTTACTTTTCTTTACAAAATCAAACAATTTTTTAAAGAGTAGTGATTTAGAGACATAATATCTCTAAGCCATAATACCCCTATGTCACTTTTCCATAATCTTATTTAAATATGTACTAGTATACCCTTACTTTAGATAAAAGGAAAATAACTACTCCCTCTGTCCCATTAGAAATGAAACGTTTTCCTTTTTAGTTTGTCCCATTAAAAATGAAACGTTTCATAAAATGGAAACATACCTATCTCTACTTTTTCATCTCTCTTACTTTACTCTCTCTTCATTAACTCACAAAACAACACTACATAAAAACTTGTGCCGATTCCTAAATATTGCATATTTAATGGGACGGAGGGAGTACTTATTAAGAAAGGAAAGCTAATCAAATTAACTATCTATATCTAATTAATACATGGTAAGTACTATCAATTAAGATTCACATTTTTTAGTCAAAATTTTAACCAATTCTCAACTATTTTCGCTACTCAATGAGTATTTATATATAACTATTTTATTATTAAATAATTCTTAAAATTCTAAACAACTAAACTTAATTTATAAAAATAAAAAGTAAATTATAATTATAATAGTCATTGTCATCTAATTATTTTATTATCAAATAGTTATAAAATTTGTAAGTTATAAAAAATAATTTATGTCTAATATTAAATAAATTAAAATGAGATTAAATAGTAATATTTAAATTTTAAGTTATATAAATGATTATATATATTTAGTGCTATCATTCAAAAAAAATAGTCTTTCAAATTAAATTATTTTATTAGTCATAAATAATCATTTAAATTATAAGTTATGGAAACAACTACCTGTATTTACACTCAATTTCTTAGTATTATCATTCATCGAAATAATAAATTTGCATTCAAATTTCTTAGTATTATCATTTAAAAGCTATTAAATTTTTAAGTTGTTTAAATAGCGACATGTATATACCAAGATATAGTGAACCGAGCGAAGAGTTATAATATTTTATACTAGAAAAAAGAGAATATAACTCAAATAGTAAATATATGAGTTAAAAACATGTGATTATTTTCTTATAGATGTTCGATTATAGCATTCTAAATATTAAGATATAAATAAATTAAATTTTTAACGTAAAGAATTAAAATCATATCCAGAAACTCAATCAGTATGATTATTATATACTATGTATCAAATTTTAATTTATTGCATAATATAGTAAATAATCTTATAACTCTAATAATTTATAAAGAAAAAGAGAAAACATTAACTCTATATTTTTAGAATATTAAATAGATGAATTAAGAATATGTAATTTTTTTTATTAAGTATGTGATTATTTTTATTGAAACGGTACAATTTAAAACAGTATACCCAATTAGTATTAACACATATAGAAGTGAATTGATTTAAGAACTCTAATATTTTATTAAGTAAAACAGAAAATATAATTCACAGGTCTTTAACATATTAAAGTGGTGAGTTCAGAACGTGTAAATATTTTTTGATTAAGGCTCAAATTTAATGTTCCAAATTTTAAGAATATAAAGAAAATAAAAAATTAATATTAATATTATTAAATTTTTTAAAATCAAAATATTAAACTCAATTAGTATTAATACATTATATATCAAATTTGAATGCATACCATGTTATCGTAAATTGAGCTAAAAGCTTTAATACTCCTTATAAAGAATCTTCTAAATAAAAAAGTGATAAAATCAAATTTATCAATATTAAAAATTACAGTTTGATTATAAAATAATTATTTTTAACCATAGTAATCTAATTCTTTACCATTTATAAAATAAGATAACAAATATTAATACTTTGTAGAGCTAATTATTTTATTAAATTGTTTAAATTAAAATTTTTAAAAATTAATTTGATAAGAAATCTGTTATACGGTTCATTTTCTAATAAAATATATTATTATTTCATTAGGTAAATAAATGTACACTAAATATATAAATTCAATGAAATACAATATTTTATTATTTTAAACATGTGTCCTTAAGTAAATGGAATAAGATATAAAAAAACTGACATCACAAATACGAGGATCGGATGCTAATAAAATTGTAATCGCATAATTAGTGTGCAATGTCGTTAAATAAGTCTATTTAATGAATACTTTAATATAAAGGGTAAAAAAGTAAATAAATATAACATGAATTTAAATAAAAATCTAAAACAATCTAAAATGATTATTTTAACCTCATTATGGCATTATGACTTGGAGACATTATGTCTCTAAAACATTTTTCTTTTTTGAAACTCGTAAAGTTGCGATGAATTAAAATGACTCTTTAAATAATGGAAGGATGGATTATCATTGATCGCAAGCTCTAAAAATGACAAAATATTAACTATACAACTACTAATGTTTTCGATTTGATGAAATTTAATCAATGCGTGAGATTTCACATTCCATAGATGTAGACCATTTATTTCATTACCATTACTACTAACAGAACAGCTGCTTGTTATAATAACGATTACAACTAGAAAGGACTCTTAACCTGGTAGGTTATTCCTTGTCTATTTCATACTAGTATCCAAATTCCAAGGCAAGATTCAGAGATGATGAGCCGATACACCTTGAAGGCTAGCAAGATCGTAGAAGGCACCCTTCTTGCTCTTAAGTTGGCTATACGTCCCACGCTCCACCACTTTCCCCTCCGAAACATAAGCAATAGAATCCAAGTTCTTGATTGTGTTGAGGCGGTGCGCCACCACCACCGTCGTCCTCCCTACCATCACCCTGTCCAGCGCCTCCTGCACCAGCTGCTCTGACTGCACGTCCAGCGCGCTGGTCGCCTCATCCAGCAGCAGCACCGTTGGGTCACGGATGATGGCTCTGGCTATGGCGATCCTCTGCTTCTGCCCTCCCGATAGCTGCACCCCTCTTTCTCCGCATTCCGTGTCGTACCCCTTCTTCAGCCCACTGCGTGTTTACTATTAGTTCATTCACATAAATGAATTGCTTAATACTTTTGACGTGCCAAGTTAGTTGAGTCATTTCATTTTTTTTAACAAAAAAATTATTTTAACACATTAACTTTTTAAATCACGTGTCCAAAAGAAATGCCCCAATTACTGTAGGACGCAGGGAGTAATATTGAACGCTTTCTTACCAGATGAATTCATGTGCATTGGCCGCTCTCGCGGCCTCCACCACCTCATTCTCGGACGCATCGGGCTTCCCAAAAACTATGTTGTCGCGGATGCTGCCGGAATAGATGACTGGCTCCTGGCTGACGAGGGCCATGTGTTTCCGGTACCACTCCACGTCGAACAGCCTTATGTCAACACCGTCCACCTTAACCGAGCCACGGTCGACGTCGTAGAATCTCTGGATAAGGGCTATAACGGTCGACTTCCCACATCCACTCTTTCCTACTAGCCCGACGCTCGTCCCTGCCTTAACTTCCAAGCTGAAATCCCGCAGCACCTGCGCCTCCGGCCGCGCTGGATACGTGAAATCCACCCTCTTCACCTCTATGTCGCCGCTCATCTTCCCTCCTTTTCCGTCTCCGCCCTGTTCCAAAAACCAAATCCAATAACTGATCGATCAATTGAATACTGAATACATATAAAAAAAAGAACAAATTAGTTAGTCACAATTACATTATAGGATCCGGAGATTGGTGATTGTCGATCTAAGATTGCGAAAATGGAAGCTAACGCCGCGGATCCTTTGACGAGATCGGAAGTCATGCTGCCGGCTTCCGCCACAACTTTTCCGGTGCTCACCAAAATGAAAAAAGTCCGGAACACGTCTCCGGCCGATATCTCTCCTCTGTTAACCAGCGTGCCGCCGTACCAGAAATCGAGAGCCCAGCAGATGAAAGTGAGGCCTTGAGCCGACCCGATCCCGACTCCCGCCAGCCACGACTTCTTCCTCGCCTCCTTCCTCGGCGCGTCTTGAGCCTGGTCGAATATCTCAAGCACTTTCCCTATGCTCCCGAACGAGGTCACGATTCTGTGGTTGTAAACTGCCTCCGCGGCGATCTGAGTGCTCTGATTCTGCGCCTTGACGAAGTTGGCTGTGATGGTGGAGAGTATGATTTTTCTTATGTAGAAGCAGAAGATGGTGAGAGGCTGCACTGCGATCATGACAAGAGCCAGCTTCCAAGCTATGATTAGCCCCATCACCATTGCGGTGGTGACGGCCGAGGCCGTCTGGATCAGCAGGGACAATCTGTCTGCCACCAGGGATTTGACCATGTATGCCTCGTTGGAGAGTCTCGAGCAGAGAGCTGCGCTGGAGTTGCGGTCCTCGTCGAACCAGGCGGCCTCGAATGTGAGGATCTTCTCGAGTATCTTGAGGCGGATCCGCCTCGTGAGGCACTCGCCCATGTAGGCGAAGTTGTAGTGCTGGCAGAGGTTCAGGGTGATGGAGGCGAGGCAGAGGGAGCTGAATATGAGGGCGTATCTCTCGATGCGGGTTTGCATCTCTGCGTGGCTCGGGGCGAAGAAGGCTGAGATCATGCCGCCTATTGTTAGCGCGTAGATTGGCTGCACGGTGCCGAATAACACAGCTGAGATGCTGCCGATCAGGCCTTGTTTCCATTCCGGGGAGTTTAGTGAAAGTAGGCGGCGGAATGAGGGCGGAGGGGAAGCATCTGGTGGTGGTGGTGGTGGTCGAAAGGAAATGATTGATAGAGGTGAAGCAGGGCTTGATCCTATTGTGCTCTTTCTTCCGGTGCTGCTCCTGGCAGCGGAGGACGCCTCGAGGTTTTGCTCTTGGTCTAAGACGCTCATTTGCCTCTGAAGTTTGGCTAATCTTGCGTAGTTGCCGTTGGCGTCGATGAGCTCGTTGTGTGTGCCGGTCTCAGCTATACTACCATTAACCACTACAGCAATCAAATCTGCGTTCTTTATTGTGGAGAGCTTGTGTGCTACCACCTAAATTATGAATTTATACATAGACAAAAATTAAGACTCCTATATAAATGTATGTACAAGTACAAGTAATGCTAGTATTGAGAGAAAGATATAATTACTAGTGTTGTTCTGCCCATTGAGGCTTGATCGAGTGCGTTCTGCACGAGCTTCTCGGATTCAGAGTCGAGTGCGCTGGTGGCTTCGTCTAGAAGAAGCATGACGGGGTTTCTGATGGTGGCCCTAGCAATCGCAATCCTTTGCTTCTGCCCACCCGATAGCAATGCTCCTCTCTCCCCAATCTGTTATGTACATCCAATTATGTCAATAAATAGTACTTCTGCTGTTCCCTTGTTAATTGCATCATTTCTTTTTTTAACTCGTTTTGAGAAAATGATAATAAATAATTAAATAGGAAATAGTTAAAGTGGAGAAGTAGCAACTAAGTATATACTGACCTTAGTCTCGTATCCTTGGGGAAGCTGGCTGATGAAATTATGAGCATTGGCAGCCATGGCTGCGGCAATCACATCATCCATGGTTGCATCCAGTTTCCCAAACATGATATTTTCCTTCACTGATGTTCCAAACAGTGCGTGTTCTTGGCTAACCAGCCCCATTTTCTGTCTAAGCCATTTCAAGTGTAGAGTTGTGATGTCGACCCCATCGACACGCACGGTTCCTCCGCTGGCATCGTAGAAGCGCTGCAATAATGCAATGGCAGTGGATTTCCCGCTTCCGCTTGCTCCGACGAGAGCTACTGTTTTTCCCGCTTCGATGCTGAGGTTGAAGTCGTTGAGCACGGGCGTGTCCGTGCGCGATGGGTACGAGAATCTCACGTGCTCGAATTCGATCTCTCCTCGTATCTTGTCTAGCACCACGCCCTTGCTGTCTTCGCCGTCGATATCCGGGACCCGGTCGATCCTCTCGAAGATTCTAGATGCTGCCACTGATGCTTCCGTCAAGTATTTCACTTCCGGCAGTGCAGATCCCAGCGAACTGCAATCCAATACCAGAATAAACATATATCTAATTAAAGGCTGTTGTGGAGAGATGTACGGCAGAGGATGCTGTCTCTCACATACCATTATTTAAATATATTAATTTCATTTTTTATAAAATAATGATGTGTCAGAGACAGACAGCATCCCTGTGCTTCTCTCCACAGCAGCGCATCCAAACCCGAATGGAAAAACAGTGAATGAGAAGTAGAGTGCTTACAGTCCACCCAAAACAAAGGAGAGTCCGGCGGCGTAAATTCTCCCACCACTCTCCCCTCTATACATGATGAGACGGCTGCCATACCACGCGAGCAGCGCCCATATCGCGAAAGAAAGCCCGGTGCTTCCAATAGCGAGCCCTTTCGCGATTCCCTGTCTGATCCCAAACATGTTTGCTCTGTCCAAAATGGAACCATACTTTTCAATGATGCTCCTCTCCGCCGTGAAAGAGTAGACAGTTTTAATAGAGCTCAGCGCCTGCCCCACCACCGAGTTTGCCTTCCCATGCTCTTTGAAGCTCTCCTTAGACAAATACACAAGGTATTTCCCGTAGATGAGGCCCGGTATGATCAAGAGAACGACCGTGGGGAAGGCAACCAGCGCCAGCCTCCACGAAAAGTACACGGAAAAGCCCAGCCCCGACACAAACACCGACATGTTCATCACAAATATCGGCACCTATATATATATATATATACATGGTCTTTTAGGATTATAATTATCTTAAATTGATAGCCGAAAACTATGTCAATAACCTACGTTATAAATGTCAACACGAAGACATTCTATGTCAATAATGTAGGTTGTTGATATAGTTATCAGTTATCAATTTAAGATAGTTATCAACTGATCATATCGCTATATATGTGTGGTAATTGTTGCTAGCTAGTTTAAAATTTAAGCTTATTAAAGAAATACCTTTTCGCTTAGGACCTCTTGAATGAGAGAGGTGTCTTTTGAGATGCTGTTTATGATCTCAGAGGTGGTTGCTTCTTGTGTGTCGAAGAATCCCACTTCTTGTCTCAGCACAGCCTCCAAATACTTGTACCTGATCTTCAAAACTTGCCTCTCACTTGTCTTGCTCCAGCAGTACCCTTCTGCATTCCAATTAAATCACTTAGGGTTTTGCAACTAAGTTCTATATGTTCCCGATTTTGTTGATTGATAAATGAATAGAAATTTAAAGTTCGCTTCACGGTGGATTCGAATCCGAGACCTTTAGCTTCAGGTATTAATCACTCCACCACTAGGTCAGGTCAACACACGCACACCGGTTTATTTTTTCTTTTATGTGTGTGTGCGCGCGCGCTTTTGTGTGGCTGTTTTAGTTCACAATCTCATGCATGAGTATGAAAGTATACATATTTGGGGGATTTAATATGGCCCAGAAAGAATTTCAATTTCGTTGATATATATGTCTCATAATTGTTCCCTTTAATTCTCCTTTTGGTTTCTTTTTCTTGTGTGTTGTGTGGCTGCTTTAATCAGTTCATAATCTCATGACTTGGATATAGGGGGGCAATTAATATGACCAAGAAAAAGGCATTGTCTATTAATTACACTTCTCATCAAAAAATTAAAATGAATGTAAAATTAAAGACATCGAGATTAGAGGAAATTACCCATAAATGCTACTACCATAACTGCCATCCCCAAGTAGACAAAGTATAAGCTACACTGTTATAAGAAGAATTCAATGAAAACATATGATTACAAAAGTAGTAATATAAGAAAGACAAAAGTAATCAATACATATATAAAGCACACTATATATATGCAAGAAAACTTATTAGTAAGTGTTAGTTAGAGATGAAAGCAAACCTTTTCAATCTCATCCAAGAAATTGGTATTATTCTGAGACGATTTGCCATAGCCCAAACTATTGAAAAGGCGGCTAACGTACACGAGCAAGCAGTTTGTCGACATTCCATCTCCAACAGCCCCAAATGTGCCCAACAACATGAGCAAAATGTCTAGCCAGTCAGCATATCTGAAAATGATGGTTAAGGATGGACTCTTCCTCATCTCCTTCTCCGCACCCATATCGTTCAACTTGGCTTCCTCCTTTTCTGGTGAATGCATTCCCAAATTTAGTGTGAGAGAAGCTAAGATTTTGATAGAAGGAATCACTAATTAATATGTAGTGTGCAACTTAAGAACCCTTGTTTTTCCTGTAAATGTGGTTGAGAGATTGTGTGATTAAATAAGCAAATATGAGCAAGAATGATACGAAATTGAGCCCTACATGATGACTACTCAAGATAATTAAAATATTATATTTGGAATCGTGGAAGTCACTTTCATTAGCACCAAAAACATAAAACTCTAATGTATAAGTAGGGTTCAAACAAAGTTGACCATGACCGCTGTCTTATTGCTCCCCCTTTTTGGATGTTCCTTTTTTTAAAAAAATTTCCTCATTTTTATCTTTTGCTTTTTGGCAATTGTGAAGTTGCTTTGATCAAGCTTTTTTGTTTACCTATTATTTAATCTTTTCAAAGTCGGTAAAGGGCATGCATTTACCGAAAAAGTCAGTTTTAATTTACAGTTCCTCAATCAATTTTCTGCTCATATTTCGTCATTTCGATTATAAATAAACCTATATTAAAATTTTGCATGCTAAAAGTGAAAGTTTTATCTAATCAACTTTAAGCACATTGGGGAGTCTACTCAACTTTAATCATTACAGTTAATAAACTGTAGCATTGGTGAATTAATAGTACTGGCTAAGTGAGTATAATAGTGAAAATGGATTTCTTTTTCACATAAATATGGATATAATTAACTATATTTGGTTTAAGACTTTTAGTACAATTGAGATGTGATTTCAAGGAGATTTTATTTCCTTTACAATGTAAACTCTATTAGATAGCATAGCACAGTAAATACATTGTTCAACTAAGTAAAACAGAGTAAAACCCTTTAGATTGCCCTAAACTAATTAAACCGATTATTATAATTTTTTAATTTAAAACCATTAGATGAAATGAAAAATGTATTAAGTGCAAGTAATTAAATAAGGACACGTCTCAAGGAGTATATTACTAATATTAGAGGCATATATATGTTGAAGATCTAGGTTAAGGGTAAACAAATTAAAATAAATTGGATATGATTGATAAATTACGGGTTTCACTCTTTTCCTCGTACTACACGTTGAGAGTCCAAATAAAACGTCTCTATTCATCTTGCATTCTTTTCCACACAAAAAGTTCTAAAGTTGTAAAAATGTGAATTGCATTTCCCCAATCCACTCATCATCGATATGATTTCTTTCGAACAACTTACTAATTAGCCGATCAGTATTCCTCGAATAATTTAGAGCTCTATATCCTACTCCTGTTTAATCAAATAAAAGTGCATTACTTATATATGTAGCTACCCCTTATAACTAACTGAACAACTGATAAAAATACTAGTTGTTTTAATAATAATAGTAGTGGTAATAATAATAATAATAATAATAATTATTATTATTATTATAATCATGATAATAATAGTAATAATTAGCATCTTCATTATTAATTGAGACGATAATTAGACAGTGCACAAAGATAGAATATCCAATTATGAAACGTGTCTAAATATTTGTATTAGGTTTCTGCTGGGAAATAGTATATTACTGTGATTCTGCATGTCCACTAATTTAATAAGTTAAATATCTTTATTGGTGCACTATGAATCAGAGGATATATTAGTGTGGCTAATAGTAGCTGCAAATCAGATTTTGCTGCTAACTAAATTGATAATTTAGTTATTGTTGGAATATTAGGAGAAAATTCTCCTTGCAGCATGATTAATGGGTTGGCAGCATATCTTTTTCTGATCTTACTTTTAAATAAAAAGTATTTTTAATGGTTGGGTCTCTCTTTTCTACACCTCCTAGCCTTTGTGCATTATTGCACTAATAAATTTTGTGGCCATACAGGAAAAGCAAGAAATATATCAATTTAAAGGGGGAAATAGATAGTTTTTTAGCCAAAATAAATAAATAAATCATTTACTACTATATCTTACTTGATTTCGCGTATCTTTTTAGAAGTATGGTCGACGTTTCTTTAGCTTGCAAAAATGAATCCTTCCTGAAAAAGGAAATCCAAAAGAAACAGAATTGATCAGATTATCGAGAATGAAAAAATAAAGTTTATTATAATGTATAAAAAGTAAGCGAATCAATTTCGGTTTGATTGGTGATATATTTTCTTAGTGCTACATTTGACATTTCCGATCAATGAACCCCTAATTTAAAACCATATATGTGGAGAAAAATACTAAGATTATAAAATAGCCATATTCACTTGAATCAAATTTACAATTCAGGGATTGATGCTAGCTAATTTCTTGACCCTATTAAAAATTACTCCAGCCATCTTATTCTGCTAAATAAAATATACTATAATAATTTAAATAATAAAAGATGTATATGACAAGACAAATAAATATTTTACAAGTTAGGACAGAAGTATTTTATAAAATTCAATTTATCCAAAAATAAAAAAACTCATCTTGGAAATGAAAAATAATTAATTCATCAAAAAAATTAACCTATTCATGGAAAAACTCAATCTATTTTTGTTACTTTTAAAATATTTTTGGCCTTAACACTACCATACTATGCCAAGGTTGGTAAAGGTCGGATTCATGGTTAAATTAAGTACGATAAACGAGTGTTTTTTGACACAATTGGGACTTCAATCAATTTAATGTAATGGAGTATCTTTTTCAAAGTACTACTATCATGAAGATAGAGTAATGATGAGAATTATCATCCTATCATTTTCTTTGAGATTAAAAGATCTTATGATAATTCAATATGGCACTTTGAAATGTGACTACGTGTATATTACTTATATAGCTCAATATATAGATAATAAAACAGTGGAGTACATCTTTGGTATATATTGTACTCACTCCGTCCGCGAATAGAAGTCCCGTTTTCTATTTTAATCCGTCCGCGAATAAGAGTCTCGGTTCACTTTTACCATAAATGGTAATAGGGTATCACCTTCACCTAACTCATTCCACTCCCATTTCATTTAAAACTAAGATATACAAGTGAGACACCTATTCTATTTTTCTTAATATTTCTTAAAATCCGTGCCGCTAAGGAATGAGACTCCTAATGGCGGACGGAAGGAGTATACTAAATGTGACTATTTAAATCCCATTGACATATAAACAAGGATTATACCTAATAGCGCAGAGTCAACAATTTCCCCTTTTAGATATGGGGATTTTCACTAATTGAGTGACGTTTATAAGTTTAGACAAAGATTGTGGTAGCATTTTTAATAAGTGTTCGGTGATAGGTTAAAATATTCACTATTATTAATGTTTTCGGTTTGATGCATATAAGCGCTTTTAACTCCAAACGTCTAATGTTGTTAATTGTTATCGAGGTCAGAATTTCATCGTTTATGGAAAGAGGAATATAATCTTTACAAAGGTATCGGATCTTTGGATTAGTAAAGCATAAACATAGTAGTGTCTTAGAAAATTTGCAGACTCTTTTCCAAAAGAATAATAAATAAAGGGACATTTCGTGACAAAAGCTATCTCGAAAATCAAATATAGGAAGAGCCCATTGAATATTTACAAGGAATATATATAATTATTTAATTGATGGGCACTAACTTAATAAGTATACCCTCAGCACCGTGGAAATGTATACTATACTAATTTTAGCTAGTTTAGTTTTGATTGAAGTTAAAACATATACATTAAACCTAGTTTAGATTTAAGTTTGTTAAATATCTTAAACCTTAGTCCCACAAACTTATATCAGATTCTCTGTCACTTGTATAAAGGCGGAGAACCCACCCTTTTTATGAATCAATTTCTAATATGGTATTAGAGTGAGCTCAAGTCGATGATGAATTTTATTTTTATCTCTTGTCTTTCCTATCCACGTGATGAAAGTTCGATGTGTCATACCGGGCCACACGTGCGGGGTCGTATTAAATATCTCAAATCTTGTCCCACATTTTAAGGGGGTGAGTGAACCATTTCGAATAGATTAAGTATAAACTCTAATTAGGTGAAATTAGTATACAATTTTTATTTTTTTAATAAAGTACAAAAAATGTGTAGTTTATAGGGGCACACTATGGCCAATAAGTGAAATTCTGTCAATAATAAAAGCAAATCTCAGCCTTTGAATCCTTAGATTGGATGGTCGTGATAATAATATCCGAACGACATTATTAGACTAAAAAAGATTATATTATTAGCTGAGCTACATTATTAGACTAAAACGCATTACATTATTAGGCGAGTTACATTATTACTCTAAAACGCATTACATTATTAGGCGAGTTACATTATTAGACTACACTATATCTACATTATTAGATGACAAGTGACATTAATCTAACGGTTACATCACAAGATCCAATGACTGAGATTTGCTTTGAATTTTGACAAAATTTCAGTTATTGATTTGCTTAGTTGCTAACTTTCTTAAGTTGCTAACCCTGCTAACTCATCAACGCAGTGTATTAAAAATGTCAACACTATGGCATTAAAATGTCAATCCATAATTTTGTTGACATTTCAATATATTGTGTAGACATTATGTGTTGATATTTTAATGTCATCGTGTTGACATTTTTAATATACTGCGTTGATGAATTAACAAAATTAGCAATTTAAAAAGTTAGCAATATAACGCACCCTTATATGCATAGCTCAGTTCTACCGTGACACGACAATTCATAACAACAATACCTGTCAATCACAAAATTTATGTAACAAGCTCGAACAAATGATGAAATAGGTGAACATACCTATTAGTGAGAATAATCACGCTCTATGCCCATTCTTGATCTTCCATTCATGCAGTACTAAATGAGACAACTTCTGGAGGTTTTATGAGAAAATATTGTGATCAAAATATGAGCAGCTAGCCAAAGAGCACGAAAACTCCATAGATTTATGACTCGTATATATACACGCAAAAGATACTAATGTATTAGACTTAGAAAATATATTCTTTGAAAAAAGTGCTATAGCAACGAATTTCGCACATTTAAAATGCCCGAGAAATTGCTAGTGGCTCTCCTATTAAGTCTTAGATGCCTAAACAAATTGCATCCAACTTTCAAATTCCCATCGTAGAACCTTATCTTTTATAATATATTCGATTAATTAATCCTCGTGGTTATATATGAACATTGCATTCGTAACTACCACCGACTACGGAAAAATGAAATCGTGATGAATTGAATTATATAATGTTTCAATCAATCGACAAGCTTTAGTGCTTTTTATTTCATAACAATTGATGTTATTAATATAATAATTACTGTACTAACTAATTTTGTGGCTCTAAGTTGTGAAAATCTTGCTAAACGACACACTCCATATAGTACCACGATTTATAGTTAAAAATTTGCTTATTAAATTAACATGTGATACAACGTGGTAATATCATTTTGTGGGCTGTTAGTATTTTATTCCTCTAATCCCCATTATCTAGCATAACTTTTAGATTAAAAAATAATCCCAGTTTGTTAGTGATCTCTCTTCTCAAAAAAGTGGTCAAAAAGTGTGACATGTATAGAACTTTAGTGCTAAAGAATGAAGCCCAGTTAATTACGAGTGTTGTGTGACATGTGCTATAGCCTAGCTATATGACAAGGGTTGTATATAATGTCCTAACACACAATTGATTTAATGCTTTTGTAACATCAAATTTAATTTAATAATCTATCTTGGATAATATTCAATTGATAAAAGCCGAATGAAATGGAAAGGTTTTTTACGCCCATAGTGTTATTCCACCATACATATTTGACTACATGACATAATTTTTGTGTTTGGAAAGCACTTTAATATATTTCTAACTTTCCAAGCGGTATATGTGATTCCTGTTGTGTTTCCGGATGTAATTCCTATTGCATATTTTAACATAGAATAATAGTTTCTAAATTAATCAAAATTGGCCACATTTTTACTCATCTTGGAAATGTTAGAAATGTGACAAAAAGCATGAACCCTTATGTATACTAACTATTACAATCAATTGAAAGAAACAATATAAATTGAGTTACAGAAATTACCAAGAAAAGAATAAAAATAATTAAGTATAAGTCATGTTGTGGAAAATTATCTTGTTGCAAGATAAATTATGTTATGACCGGTGCTCTTAGATTTGTATATTTCCCAAAAACTAAAACGATTTTCTCTAAGCATATATAAAAACACCCCAAATCCACTAGGGATTGACCGACTAACTTAATAGACTTCCAAGAACTTAGAGAATCAAACTTCTGAATAATTAAATTAGTGTATGCTTAAGCGAAAAATTGAACGTAAGAGAAGACTTACTTTGGAATAGTGTTGTGTGTTCCTCTCCTCCAAACTCATGTCCATTATAGGCTAAAGGGAGGACTTGAAGGCTTGGCTAACAAGACACTTCACAATGACATAATTGGTTACAAATAGTAAAATGCCCGACCTCAAGAAGAAGAAATGCCATAAGCTTGCTTCCCTTGCCCTCAGAAAATTTTCAATTCTATTCCTTTGAGCTACTTAAAAATGTAATCGCGACTTACCCCTTTGATTAATGAATTTGTCAAGTTATTTATTGACCTTACTTAGTCAGCTGATGGATATGTCATAACTTACCACAATACAAGCCATTATGTGTTCGACCTCTTGTTACTTGGCTAACAGTGTGCACATTGACTACTTCCAACAAAGGATATCTTTTTAGAGGTTTCTAAGCTACTCAGATTTTTCCACTACTTAATAGTACTACATCTATTCTTTAAAAACATCAACTATTTTCACTTTGGTCCGTCCCTTAAAATTATGCACTTTTTATTTTAGGAAACTTTTGAACAGCACTAACACTACTAATGTAACACCCCGGAATTTAGAACCCTAATTTTAGAGCCCTAGAATTAATTGTTGATGACGTGGAATCGAGAATGCTTTTATTTCATGAGATGAGTTTATATTGAAAGTTTGAAAAGTCAAACTATTTGATTTAATGATGTGGCATGTGATTGATTGAATTATGAGATTTATGTGATTAATTAATTTATAAGTGAATTATTTGATTAAGGGTGAGTGAGAATATTAGAGAAAATTTCCATAAATACTAGGCACTATTTCTTTGTGATTTTCGAAAATCACATGTAGAAAGAAAGGAATTGTTTTATTTTATTTGACCTCTTACTTGATTTCTTTCCATACCTATAATTTAAATATTCTACCAAATCTTTCCATACTTCAAAAGATCCTTACCATAACTTATTTTAATTAATATTCAAAAAAAATCCATGCCTTGATTAGGCTCAAAATACACGCCTATTTCTAGGCCAATGGGGGAGAAATTGTTATTTTAATTGTTTTGCTCCGTGATATTTTATTCTACTCCGGAAAAAAATACCAAAACAAAATCTTGGCTAAATAATTAGCCTAATTTTCGAAAATATCATGGAATTATGCCTTAGAGTCTATTTTTGTTAATTCTTCTTCCCTACTCCATAATATTTATTTTATTAATTGTGGAGAATAAGATCTTACCAAATATTCTATTCTAATTACCTAAAGATCTTGTTGAGCACTATAAATAAGAGAACCCCTAACCCTAAACCCCATTATTTTCGTCCCCCCCCCCATCCTCTCACTCTCTCAATTTTTCTTTTTCTACTCTCCAATATTTTTCTATCTTTTGGAGAAGAATCGAAGTTTAATCCAAGTATTCTTGAAGAACCAAGTCTCTACTTTGTTTCTACCGATCGTTTTTCTCTAAAAAGGTATTTCGTTTACATATGAGTGTTCTTTTCTTCGTCTTCATCTTTTTCTTCTTTCTAACCGATTAAACGGTCTTCTTGAACCCTCATGCATCTTATTTGAGTGAAGTGGGATGAAGGGAATATGAAAATATGTATGCATGTGTGTGTTGTGTGTGTACCGTGATGTGTGTGTTGTGTGTGGTGAAATAGTGGATGAAATACTAATGTGTGATCTAAGTCGAGATGTAATTAGATTTATATGATGAGTACGAAATAGTTTTCTATTATAATTATGAGACATGAAGGAATAGAATTTATGTGACAAGTATGTGACGTAGTTTTGCATGATGAATAGGTAGTTTTTATGATAAGCATGTGACATAAGAGGATAATTTGTTTGTGATGAATATGCGATACTAAGATGAGTCAAGAGAAAGGGAAAAGCGATGAGACATGCATGAGTTAGGAGTTGGAATTAAATCTAATATGCGATTATGTGATTAAAAGGTGAAACCTCGAGTGCGAAGCAGGATAACAAAGGGAAAGAACATACTTGAAATCTAAGCAGTCAAGGTGGGCTTTATTCTTAAACTCTTTTATTTCTTGCAAAATATTGATTGGTGTTATAAGGGTGGTTTAACTGTTATGCCATGCCTATATTTGTTTTATTGTGATATTGTGCCTGAAGCCTAGTTTGTGAGTTCGCTCCATTGGGCCAAGGTTTTGGATATGTTATACGAATTCGGGTCTGAGTACGGGCCGCAAACCCTACCAGGCTGTGTACACGTGGGGATCGTGAGCCGTCCTTGCTAGTCGGCCGGTCTCGTGGGCGAAAAGTGTGGCCACACTTTCGTCGCACATGGATATGATTGTGATTGTGGAATTTGATGAGAAAATGGGAGATATTTGATTGGCCAATCTATGAAAATATTTTGTGATACTCGTTGATATTTTATAAATTGTAAAACTCGAGTTCACTTGGTAAGGGTGGCATAACTTATAAAATGTTTTGGCAATGAGCTCACTGAGTATTTCAAAATACTCAGCCCTGCATGTGTTTTCCTTATGTGCAGGTTGAATGACGACGAGCGGTGGCGGGTGTTGAGCATGATAATTAATTAAGATGGATGTTATGAACTTCAAGCATAGTTGTGTCTTCATACATAGCTATTCTTTCTCTTGGTCGTTTTCCGCTGAATTTTGATGCTCTTTAGAACTTCTTTTTGGAATATTTGCATCTTGCTTTCGGTTGTGGCCTTAGCCCTTTTCTCGTGATTCTTTCTTGGATACCATGTCGTACTCTTAAGGTTTTGACCATCATTTATGATATCTATCTTCCTTTGAACTTCTAGGTTAAGTTGTTGCATTAAATACTCTGATATTTCTTCCATTTCTTTTGGTTAGTACTCTTTAAATGAAACCCTAGCCTATGTTTACTCTTGGGAGTCGGTTTTGGGTAATAGCAGCCGCATTTATTGTACCCTAGGAGGGCGGGCTGTTACAACTAACATTGTAGATCTCACAATCCACTAATACTATTTCCTCTAATTTTTCTCTTTCTCTCTTTTACTTTACCAATTTTGTATTAAAACTAGTGTCATTTTAAAAGTTGCTATTTTTAAATGACGAAAGTGATACAAAGAGATAAACTTAAATTCCATGGTGGTGTTACGATATTACTGAACATATTTAGTGTTTCTTTGTATTTTGTAATCCTTTTTTCCTAAATATATGAAACATATTTAGTGTTGCTTTGTACTCCCTCCGTTCCATAGTAGATGTCACACTTTTCTTTTTAGTTTGTCCCACAGAAGATGTCACATTTTCACTTTTAGAAAAAGTTCCTTCTCATATCAATTATAAAATTATATTTTCTCTCACCACTTAACAAACAAAATAACATCTTCTAAAATCCTGTGTCATCTCCCAAGTGTGACATCTACTATGGGACGGAGGGAGTATTGTGTAATCCTTATTTCCTAAATATATGAGAAGAAATTATTCTATCACATGTTTTTTCTTTTGTTATTATTGTTGTTGATTTAGTTCATAAAATAAATACTACTCCATAAAATAACCAAAAGAGTCCTCCTTCTATACTGAGATTGAATGATAGACTGTAAGTTACAGAGGATCTTTCAGTTATGATTCACAACCTAGATAAATGTTACAATCTTTTATGATAGATTGTAGAGTCAATTATAATCACTTCATATCGTGGGTGACTGATGACACTAGTTGTGAATCGTCACGAAGTTAACCCGACTCGAGCACTGACGTATAGGGTTTGGGTCTTTATACCCAATAAGAATCCGATTGGGTTGGGTTGGGTTCGGTTGGGCCGGATTTGGATTATCCATTGTAAAAATATATGAAAATTTAACTTTTTAGTTATTTTTTTAAAAAAATACTATACTTTAATCTAATTAGTTATACTTTAAGTTTATTAATTAAAAAAATATTTACATTTATTAATTATCTTTATTAAATAAATAATTAATGTACTTGTAAAAAATACTACCTCCATCCCTCAAAATTTGTCCCACTTTGACCCGGCACGAATTTTAAGAAACTTAATGGAAAGTGAGTTGAAAAAGTTAGCAGATTGTGGTCCTACTTTTATATATTAGTTTTATAATAAAATGTGAGTAGGAATGAGTTACTGAAATATGTGGTCCACTACCAAAAATAGTAAAAGTGAAATGGGACAAATTTTGGGGGACGGACGAAAATGAAAAAATGGGACAAATTTTCAGGGACTGAGGTAGTAGTTATTTTAATTTAATTTTTCTAGAGTATATTTTAATTCTACTATTTAGATTATAAAAAATAAATATTTTAATTTTGTAATATCTTATTTTATCGTTTAGTATCATGTTTTAATATTATAATATCATATTTTAGTCGTTATCTTGTCGTGCCAATCTATATTATATAGTAACTAACTATCATTAACAGAGGATTGACATTTTTTTGGATGATACGACAATCCACACGAATCTATTGGGTTGGGACCTGATAAGGACCCGATGATTTCGAGTAGGGTTGGGGTCGGACCTTATTGGGTTCGGTCAATAACGGGTTGACCTGATAACTACTTAATTCACATGATTTGACAATCCTAGATTTGATATATCACTGAATCAGAATATCTTAAAATAAATATTTACTTATCGGTCAATCAAAGTACGACGTATACGTGATTAATTGTTTTTTAAATATCTGGAAGTAATATTGAGCATATAGTATTGAATGCACTACTCTGAGCTGAAAGGGAGTTCTGGCACGCCTAAATCTACTATTAGGTGTCCCGTTGGCAACAAGACTACCAGAGCTCAGGCCAAAGGGAAGGCGGTCGCGTCTGGATCAGCTCTCCCGCAAGCTCCGTCTACTCAGCTCGTGGTCTCAGCACTACATGAGTTCGGTGGTTTTCGCGAGGTGTGCGAGTATAGGTTTATACTTGACGCACAAAACATCCTTCAGAAGAAAACCTATCCGGCCGCCCGACGAAGGTTTGAGAAGATGATCAACAATATGAGTAAGAAGTTAAATTTAGATGACTAGTAATGTTTTTTTAAATTTAGTAATGTAATTTTTTTTTTCCTTAATTAAGTATGATGTACTCCCTCTGTCCCGCTTAAGATGACACGTTTTCCTTTTCAGTTTGTCCCAACTAAGATGACATATTTCCTTTTTTGGTAACTTTCTCTCTCCAATTAAAACACTAAACCACTTTTTCTCACTCCTATTAAAATATTTATCTTTCTTTATTTATCTACTTTAATACTTACACCCACCTTCTCTCTCTCCAATTAAACGCTTTAACCAATACTCCCTCAATCCCGGATAATTCGTCCCAGTTTTCCATTTCGGTCTGTCCCACATAATTTTTCCCATTTCACTTTTACCATTTTTGGTAGTGGACCCCATATTCCACTAACTCATTCCTACTCACAATTTATTATAAAACTAATATATAAAGGTAGGACCCACATTCCACTAACTTTTCAACTCACTTTTCATTACAATTCTTAGAACCCGTGCCCAATCAAAATGACCCGAATTATCCGGGACGGAGGGAGTATTTCCTAAAATCCCGTGCCGGCTAAGCAATGTGTCATCTTAGCCGGGACAGAGGGAGTAGTAGTTTTTTTTTAGTTAAATAATATAGGTGTTTTTTTTAAAATTTGTGGTGTTTAATATAATATATTTTGATATTATAGTAATTGAAAACGAAAATAAAAAATAAAAACATTAAAAATTAAATGCAAAATGGGTTGAATTGATAGGTCGCACACTAGGGCGGAGGAACCATTGCAGAAGGAAAGGCCGGACTAAGAAATGTTGATGTGGCAATCACTAGGGCAGACACTACGGCGGGTGATCATCTGACCATTGTAGATGCTCTAAGAGCATCTCCAACCATTTGCACTATACTCAAACCCATTTTAGTGTAAATGTCACATCAAATATGATTTTACTCTAACAATTTACACTAAACTCAAACTTAAAATAATATTCTGTATATTATGCTTTTTCTACTCACAAAATTTGAAAAAAAAAATTGGGTTTGAGTTTTGTGTAAACCTAAAGATAGGTATTTTTTTTCCCAAAAATAAAAAATGAGATTAGATTTGGAGTACTGTTGGAGCAAATTACCTATCTCATTTTATGTTTTAGTGTATCATTGGAGATGGTCTAACGAATCCATAATGGGGTGAATGGTGCCATGCCCCAAGTGTCATTGTGGCATCGTCTGCCACTGCAAGTGGGCGGACGATGCCACGCCCATGCACACGATAGGGTGCGACCGATCATCGTCGCGATTTATCGTCCGCCCCACTGCGATTGATTTTTAAATTATTACTCCCTCCGTCCCACTTTAGGAGTCCCGGTTGATCAATTTTGGGCATCCCGCTTTAGGAGTCCTGGTTGAGATAAATTAATTAAAAATTCCTAGGTGTTAAAAATGGATCCCAACATCCACTACAACTAATAAAAGGGTGTTAAAAGTGGGTCTCAACATCCACTATAACATTTATTATTGGATACTCAATTAAAAGTGGATTCCAACATCCACTACAATATTTATTTATTACACATTCAAACACTTTTTTCTTAAAACATGTGCCCGACTCAACCGGAACTCTTAAAGTGGGATGGAGAGAGTATTTGTTTTATATGTGACCATTATTTCTAGTCTGAAGAAATAAAATATATATTAGTATAATGATATCTAAATTTGTTTTGATTATAAGCTTTAGTGTAGCTTGACCACATGATTACCGGTCGTTCTCCCGGGTTGACACGCTTAAACCATTAGACCGAATAGGCTAATCTGGTTAGCACAATTCTTAACGGGATTTATATTACATAACACTTTATTTTTCAGTTGAGATTAACTTTGCCGTATCGTTGAACTATTGGTTAAAAATTTGTATATTTCTAAGACTTTGATTAAAATTGGTATGTCTAAGCATAGGCATAGCATTTTATTTCTCTTATGGTTGCTATCAATTAGCAATAAGAATTTTCTGAAAGACAAATCAACAAAAAATTGACCGCATTATGATAGTTTCAAACTCTAGACTTTTAATTCGATATTAATCGTTCTACCACTAAACATAAGATCTTATTTACAATTAAATAAGTTGTGTAATGGTTGATTCTTCTAATTAATTTTGACTTCTATTTAATATTTTCTAGTTATACTGGACTCTCTGCAGTAGATAGCCCACTCTATCCCTTAATTGGGCCCAAGACTAATAAAACAATTAGCCTGTAACGTTCAAGTGACTAATTGGGCCGCAAAAACGGCCTGCCTAACGATGAAAAACTTCATATGCGCATATTTGTTCCCAAATATTTACACTCTTTCTTCTAGCCTATAACGTTCAAGTGCCTTTTTCTTTTTGAATATCTCATTTTAATGACATATTTTAAATAAAATATTATTATTTATTTTATTTTCTCTTACTTTTTTATTATTTATTTAAATTACAAAACAATACTGAATATATAAGAAATACTCCACTTAAAATGAAATAGGATGAAATATTAGCGGAAAAACTAAGAATTGATTTAATGAAAGTGCGATGACAAACGACACAAGCTTTATTAGATTTACACACAAAAGTCTATCTAAGAGAAAGAAGACGCTCTTTTTATTTTCACTCTCTTTTTTTGATGGATTACAGATTGATTAATTGATAGTATACTCTCGGTCTATCTCATGCTCCCCCGTTGAAATTGACTCATTTTTCTTTTTAGTTTGTCAATTAAGATGATCTATTATTAAAAATAGAAATACTTTTATCTCTACTTTATTCATTCTCTCTTACTTTACTCTCTCCACTTAACACATAGAATAAAGTGTTAGAATTTGTATATTAGAAATCACCTTTCGAGTGATTGAATACTGTTAAAACTCTTATTTTATTTTCCAAGGAATAAAATAGATTATTTTTGTCATAATGTTGTTATGTTTTACATTTAATGGATGTTTATTACTATATGTTTAAATGTATAAGTAACTTAACATAGTCTAAGTCTTTGTTTTAGTAGACCGGTTGTGGGCGACGTTCACTTTAAGGTAACACGGTCAGTTCTGAACAAAGAAAAAGAAGAATTTCACAACATGGATAGGCTTAGACTACCTATCGTGAAAGGTTGCAATGTCAGTCCCATTATTTCTAAGCCTTACTGAAATAAGTTGACGTTGGTGTGGTATAGCACTAAATTGGATCTAATAGCGAGACATGTCTTTATGCTATCTACTGAAAGACGAGGTCTTGCAAATTATTGTTTCTTAATCAATGTACGTTAGCATTGAGCATACGGTATTGATTATGCACTACTTTGACTTACCAAATGGTGCGGGTTTTTCGCAACCCAATAAGCCTGATATATTGGGTAGTGGTGATTAATATTTAGCAGTCATAGGATTGCTATTATGTTGAATCGTGCACGAGGTGAGTCTCGTTTGATAACATCCTCAAAATGAGCTTGAAATAAGGTTTTATTATTCGGAACTTAGCTAGTTGGAGTTTGATTACTCTATGAATAATAAATAAGAATTTCTTGCTGAGTCCACTCTTGGAATTAATAAGATATTAATTAATTGAGTCCATAGCAGACATGAATTAATTAATGGATGTTTATATCTTAAGCACGTGAAATAAATATCAAGCAATGAAAACACGGATTACTTATAATCTCGGATTTGGAAGGGGAGTGCAATATTACTTCTGTAGTGGCTGCTCGTAATATTCCAATTAAAAGCTTATATTTAATTGGGGTGCAATTTAATTAGATAAAAGCTAATTTGAGGAGTTCATATCCAAAACCATCCATAGATCCCTGTCTGGGCTCAATATGTGATTTAATATAAATAGTATAATAAAGGAGACAGAAATCACTTTGCTTTGAGCACAAAAATTTCGTCCCCCTCTCTATTTTGAAGAGGACGAAAATTTCCTCGTTCATCTCCTCCGTGAGAAAGGTTTTCCATCTTCTTTATTTAAGTGCTAGTATACTGGTGTGATCAGCCCACCCTGATATCAGTTTACAGTCCGGGAACCAGACAGAAGATCTGTGGTTTAGTAATAAAGATCTTCACATGGAGAAGGCGCGAGTTATCTTCGATTCTTTGGAGAATCATCAAGGTAAAATAGCTAAACCGTAGAAAAACATAAAATTAATTAATTTAAAGCATGATTTATTTGAGTTATGACCATGATACATGTGATAATTGCGCGAATAGAATTTGTCTAAATAATCGACTAAATAGATCTTGATTATCTGATGTATTTGAATTGAAATTAACGCACGCTTCCGCTGCCAATCCTTTCATAAAGCTGCATAAAATCGCGTGCCGTCTAAGGGAAGAGGTCATCTTCCTTTAAACAAAGAGAGTACTTTATTTTCTTACTTTATTATCACTTCACTAAATTTACTAAAATTAAATTTATTCCTTAATATATCTATACCTAAAAGAAATGTTTAAACACTAGTTGCATGGAAGAAATATTGATAATGAATGATACTTATTTAAATGTAAAATTGATGAAATAAAGAAAATAGAGGTAAAAATTGTTAAAGTATAGTTAGAAAATGAGACATACCTTTGTGGAGATTTTTTTTTTAATCATGAATACATTGAGTTAATTTTGATGCATAAACAAAATAAACAATGTCTAATTATACGAAGGGGATAAATGTATTTATCGGCAGAAAAGTTTTATATGAGCCCAGTTATATAAACTGGGAGGCCCAATGTGTTGGCCCAATTAGCTTATAAGCAAGCTTGATTTTGTAAGCACCGTACAAATTTCAAGGCATTCCGACATAAATACATTTTTATCACGTCTTTAGCATCGTCGATATCAATTGCCGGAACTGCATCACTTTGGCTAATAATGGGCCAATAATTTATTAGTCTTTAGGTAGCGCACTACTGTTATAGTACTTCCTTCCTTCCATGTTATTAGAGTTGTTTTTCTGCCCGCAGAGGCTTAGCGCAGTTGGTTCCGGGGGAGCAGATATTGCTACAAGAGTCGTTTTTCTATTTTGGGAAGTTCCAAGTTAATTGAGTCATTTATATTTTTGGCAAAAAGTAATTCTATCTTTTACTTTATTCTCTCTTCATATCTCTTACTTTATTCTCTATTACTTTTTCCACCATCCATTTAACATAATATATTCTTAAACTCCGTGCCGAAAAGAAATGCCTCTATTAACAAGAAACGGAGGGAGTACAACATTTTCATTCATTTCCTCTGGTAAAAGAATTTTTGGAGTGACACAAAATCCATAGGTAGTCAAAGTCTATTAAAGTTGTGGAATTCTATTGTGTTACCTATTGTGAATATTGTCGGTTCACAGCTAGTCTTCTTATTGGCTGAAGACTTAGATTTGTTTGCTCCTCATGTATTTAAATGTCGATCTTATTGGATAACAAAATTATATTATCTTTATGACTATGCTAAGTTAAATAATGTAATATTAAAAAGTTCATTAAGTTTAATTAAATTAAGATTATTATTCAAGATAAATGTAAAAAAGTCCCTAAAATAAAAGATTGTATAAGGACCTACTAAAACGAAAAAATTGTACGAGGACCTGATAAAAATATTGTGAAAAGTATAAGAACCTATTAAAATGAAAAAATTGTACAATGACCAAATAAACATTTTGACTAAAGTATAATTAAGGACCTAAGAATGTATTTTGCCTCAATCAAACATCTTATATAGCATAAATAAAATATATTGCAATAAAATATTATTTCTTATTAATTGGTAAAAATAACTAAAACGTTTTTACTTATACAAGCCTTAGAAAGATGTTTGACAGTATACTATAAACTAACAGATTTATGATTGCACATTAGATGGAAAAATCGATCCCTTCTAGAGAGAGAGAATGGACAATTTTTCTGTCTCTGGCGGCAAGGGTACCGGTCTCTCTTCAAGTCCCCTATCTATATCTATAGAGTTATGTTGATGGACTATGATAGAGAAGTATGGAAGTTGGATTAGGCGTAACCCATTGGACATTCATTAGTTAAATTCAAGCCTTTAATTTAGTACAGTTAAATGATTTTTTTTTATTTTATAATGACCTATATTGTTGTTATACTGAACTATACATGTACCTGTAGTAAAACATTTTTTAAAAAGATTACTCATACATGTACCTGTAGTAAAACATTTTTTAAAAAGATTACTGACAAATGGCAAGAAATCATCATCAATAATTTAGTACAGTTCAATGATTATTTTTTTTGTTTATAATGACCTATATTGTTGTTATACTGAACTATACATGTACCTGTAGTAAAACATTTTTTAAAAAGATTACTGACAAATGGCAAGAAATCAACATCAAACTAATGCATTTGATGTAATACAATCGAAATAGAGCTTGTAAAAACTGTGAGATATATGGACTAATTGTGAATTGGAACTAATTGTGAATTGGGCTGGAGGAATTAATTGAGGGCTTAATTAATTCGAAGCCCAGATTCTATTATTTGTGGCCCAATGTGTTGTGGCCCGTAACTTACCTGGGATTAACCGATGGCTGCCACGTAGCTTTGTCACCCGGATTGTGAATGCTGGCCGTTGGATCTAGGGTGTGTTTGTTGTGAGTTATTAAACTCTATCTCTCCCCCTCCGCCGGTTCATTTTGATATTCTCTCTCTCTCATCTCTGCCTTCTCTCTAGCGATTGCTCTCTTTCTCATTCTTCTCCGGTCATCTTCTCCGATCATTCCTTCTCTTGTTGTGTAAGGAAGAGTGAGATCCTTTCAACGTTGTGTTGATGTGGTGGATCTGTTGGTGATCGAACGGTTGAGTTCTGATCTTTTGCATTCGGTGAAGTTTGGAGAAGATCTTGGTGTGTAGGAGGCAGTTGGTGATGTTTTGGCTGTGTTCTTGTTGATTGAGACGAGACCTTGTGATTTCTGTGGTGAATCGCTTCTGTGAAGTAGTAATCGGTTAATCCCTAGGGTTTCGGGGTTGTTCAGTCTCACGGTGTTCCCTTGTGACTCGTGGTGCAGACGGTGGAGGTCTTTGGCCCTTGTGAAGTTGCGTGTGCGACCTGAGCCAACGTCCCTCGGTTTATTACTTGTGTTTTCAGATTATTCTTGTGTCAGATCCTTTAGGATCTGAGTTCTTACTATACTAATTGCTCTACTTAGTGTGCAGGTCAAGATTCAAAGATATAGCTATGGGTTCTGAACTGGTCAAGGGTTCAGATTAGTGCTAGGGTTTCTTTGTATCTTGTAGCTTCGAGTAGATTGTATAGTTCGATTGTATACCTTGTATCTTGGCTTGTATCTCTGAGATTAGCCATCTCAGATCAATTGCAATAAAGAGGTCCCGGTAATTAGCGAATCCCGAGTGATCTGATCCCTACAGTGGTATCAGAGCCACGGGGGGATCACTTGGGCGCGCCGGGTAGGAAATTAAGGCGGTGGGCTCTTCAGAGTAAAGCTCGGCCTCCGGTATAGGCCCTGAGGTAAGACGAGTATTCCTTTACGAAGGATATTCGCTCTGGTAAATTGGCTAAACCCTTAAACTCTTACTGCTTTCTAGTTTTAGGGGTGGGTTGTTGTTGCTGGTAGTAGTCGCTTGCCGCGGCTTTAGGCTATCTGCTCTTGTTTTCTTGTATAGGTCTTCTAGGACTTACTGCTTTCCAAGGTACTTTACTGCTTTCTTTCTTCTTCCGCTGTGGTGTGCTTTGGTGTGTTTTAAGTGTTAGCAAATTGTGTGTTCTGGCTTTTTCCTTGTACTGCTTGTAAAGAGAAAATTACCTATCCACCAAGTGCTATTCCAAACTGCCTAGAGTGACACCCTGCGCCCTCATTCAGTGAGTGCTTGTGAACTGGGAAATCCTCTAGCCAGGGTGCTCGTGACAGATAGGGAGAATCTCTGTGATTGACCTGGGTACATTCTTGAACACATTCTGTGCTAACCACCTGTGTGTGCATGCTTGTGTGTGATCTTGATTGATTACTTGCTCTTCTGTGGTGTCCTAGATTTAGCAAATCCCTGCATTACTTGTTTTATTGGTGAGTTCTCTGTGTCTCTGTGGCTTTTAGCTCATCAAAGTTTGTCTGTGCAGGGTTGTGTGCTGTGCCTTGTGTGTTTCTTTTCTTTTTTCTGTGTGTTGCCAAAAACCCCTTTAGTTTTCAAAATGGCTGCTCCAGTTGTTGGGATTACTCCCTTCAATGGTAAAAATGATTTTAGCATTTGGAAGCAAAAGACTAAGTGCATTTTAATACAGCAAAAAGGTTTTCAAAGCTATTGAAAATACTATTCCAGAAACTGAATCAGAGGAAAAGAAAGCTGAAATGAATGAGTTGGCAAGGTCAACTATTATCCTCAACCTGAGTGACTCTGTCATAAGGAAGGTTGGAACTATTGATTCTGCTTTTGAATTGTGGAAAACTCTTGAAACCTTGTATACTGAAACTTCCATGTCTAGTAGGATGTATTTGTTGGAAAAACTCTTCAAATTTAAGCTTGATCTTACTAAGGACATTGATGACAATGTGGACAGGTTTCAAAAGCTTGTTCAAGACATTAAACGTGCTGGTGATAAAACCATTGATGGATATACTAGCATAGCTTTAATGAATGCAATCCCTGACTCATACAGTGATGTGAAGGCTGCTATTAAGTATGGGAGGGATTCTGCTCCCATTGAGTTGATCATTAGTTCTCTTAAGTCTAAAGAACTTGAACTTAGGGAGAATAATGAGGTTAAAACCAGTCGAAATAAAGTCATGAATGTTAGAGGTAGATCTAGATTCAAGGGTGATAACAATGGGAAGCAAAATGATAATGGGAAAAAGTCAAACAGAGGAAAGTCTAGGTCTAAGAGTAGGAATCCCAATAAGAACAACAGGCTGTATACTGAAACTTCCATGTCTAGTAGGATGTATTTGTTGGAAAAACTCTTCAAATTTAAGCTTGATCTTACTAAGGACATTGATGACAATGTGGACAGGTTTCAAAAGCTTGTTCAAGACATTAAACGTGCTGGTGATAAAACCATGGATGAATATACTAGCATAGCTTTAATGAATGCTATCCCTGACTCATACAGTGATGTGAAGGCTGCTATTAAGTATGGGAGGGATTCTGCTCCCATTGAGTTGATCATTAGTTCTCTTAAGTCTAAAGAACTTGAACTTAGGGAGAATAATGAGGTTAAAACCAGTCAAAATAAAGCCACGAATGTTAGAGGTAGATTTAGATTCAAGGGTGATAACAATGGGAAGCAAAATGATAATGGGAAAAAGTCAAATAGAGGAAAGTCTAGGTCTAAGAGTAGGAATCCCAATAAGAACAACAGGAAGTGCTTTAACTGTGGTGAACTTGGTCATTATAAGAGAGAATGTACAAAGCCTAAAAAGGCAAAGTCTTATAATGAAAATGGGGATGCTCTTGCCAATCTTGCTAAGAATGATGATTCTGAAGGAGTTTGTTTTATGAATCATGATATGTTCTATGTGAATTCTGCCTCTGCTTGCTCTTTTGCCCAAACTGACTGGTTGATTGATTCTGGATGTACCTTTCACATTTCTCCTTTCAAAATTTTGTATTCTGATTTCAAACCTATTTCTGACTCATTTGTCTCAATGGCAAATGATAAAAAGTGTCAAATTCTTGGGGTTGGGACTGTGTGTTTGAAATTTGAAAATGGTTTTACTTTGAAATTGGAAAATGTTAAGTATGTTCCTGATCTATGCTATAACCTGCTTTCATGTACTTCTCTTGAAAAAGATGGTTTTGAGGGAAAATGGGGGCAGGGGGTTATGAAAATCTTTAAGGGGTCTTTATGTGTTTTCAAAGCTTTCAAAAAGTACAACTTGTATGTGTGTTCTGCTCAGTCCCTATGTGATGATAACAGTTCTGCAAATGTGGTAAATGATTCTAAGACTTTATTATGGCACAATAGGTTTGGACACATGAGTGATAAGGGTTTGAAGATTTTGAAAAAGGATCAGCTTCTCTCCTCAAAAGATTTTCAAAGTGATCTTCCTTTCTGTGATACTTGTGTGTTAGGTAAGCAGCATAGAGTGTCTTTTCCCTCTCCTGTTACTGAATGTATCAGTAAAGGAGTTCTTGAGTACCTACACATGGATGTGTGGGGACCAGCTTCTGTGACTACCCATTCAGGGTCTGTCTATTTCTTATCTATGATAGATGACTTTTCTAGAAAGGTCTGGTGTTTTCTTTTAAAGCAAAAGTCTTATGTTTTTGACACTTTTAAAAATTGGAAATGCTTGATTGAAAATCAAACTGGAAAATCCATCAAGGCTATTAGAACTGACAATGGGTTGGAGTTCTGCAATGCCCAGATGGATAGTCTGTGTGTCTCTTATGGTATTAAGAGGCACAAAACTGTTCCTTATACCCCTCAGCAAAATGGAGTAGCTGAGAGGATGAATAGACCCTGCTTGAAAAAGTTAGGTGCCTTCTTTCTAAAAGTGGTCTTTCTAAAAAGTTTTGGGGGGAAGCTCTTCTTACTGCTTGCTACTTGGTGAATAGATCACCCTCTGTACCTTTGAAAGGAAAATGTCCTGAGTCTGTGTTCTCTAGTAAGAGAATTGATTTTTCTCATCTAAGAGTCTTTGGTTGCACTGCCTTTACTCATCAGAAGGTTGATAAACTTGATCCTAGGTCTAGGAAATGTGTTTTTCTGGGATACCCTGATGGTGTTAAAGGGTATAGGGTATGGCTGAGGGATGAACCAGGGTTCAGGTTTATAAATAGCAGGATGTTGTCTTTAATGAAACTGAATTCCCTTGCCTTAAACCCTCTGGGAGTCTGCTCTAACCAGTGAGTCTCCTACCCACATTCAAAGTTAGGTGGAGATTCCTACTGGTGCCTCAAGTGAGGTGGAGCAGGTTTGGATCACTGATCCAACTCCTGGACCTGATGGTGACCATGCTGAGGACCCAGTAGATGTAGATCATATTGATGCACCCCCTGATTCAACTGTTGTCCAAGATAGTGTTGTAGTTGATGAGCCAAACTTGCATGATTATGTGTTATCTAGGGATAGGGTAAGAAGGCCTCATAACCCCCCTGTTAGGTACACTGGTTTGGTAAACTTGCTTGCTCTTGCTTTCAATGTTTTTGAATCTGATGGGGATGAACCCCAGACCTATAAGCAGGCTCAGAAGTCTAAAGCCTAGAACTTGTGGCTTAAGTCTATGAAAGATGAAATGCATTCCTTGTTGATAAACCATACTTGGATTCTTGTGCCTTTACCTGTTGGTGCCTCTGTGGTTGATTGCAGATGGCTTTATAAGCTTAAAAATGAAATAGATGGTATCAGGTACAAGGCCAGGTTAGTGGCCAAAGGGTTTACTCAGCAAGAGGGGGTAGACTACACTGAGATTTTTGCCCCAGTGGTTAAATTTACCACAGTCAGACTTATGTTATCCTTGTGTGCTCACTTTAATTGGGAAATGAAACAGATGGATGTTAAAACTGCTTTCCTTCATGGGTGATCTTGATAAACCCATTTATATGAAACAGCCTGAAGGATTTGTTGACCCTAAGTTTCCCAATCATGTTTGCCTGTTAAAAAAGGCTTTATATGGTTTGAAGCAGTCTCCTAGACAGTGGAACATCAAATTTAACTCTTGAATGCAGAAGCTAGGCTTTGTTAGGAGCACCTTTGATGCATGCTTATATGTTAAAAACCTTGGTAGTGTTCCTGTTTTTCTGTTGCTTTATGTGGATGACATGCTGATTATGGGACCTTGTTTAAAGTCTATTAAGTCTGTGCAAACTGCTCTTAGTGAGAACTTTGGCATGAAGGACCTTGGTGATGCTAAAAAAAAAAATATTGGGGATAAATATTTTCAGGGATAGAAAGAAGTCTATCCTGGTGCTTCACCAAGAGCCTTATGTGCATAAGATTCTTCAAAAGTTTAATATGGCTGCTACTAAAACTGCTTCTTTTCCCTTAGCTGCACATTTTTTACTGAGTAAAGATCTTTGTCCTAAGTCCGATGATAATATTGCTGCCATGAAAAAGATTCCCTATGCAAATGCTATTGGTTCTGTGATGTACTTAATGGTTAGCACCAGACCTGATATTGCTTATGTTGTCTCTGTGCTTAGTAGATATATGTCAAATCCAGGCCCTGTGCATTGGGAAGCCTTGAAATGGTTGTTGAGATACTTGAAACATACTTCTAAGTATGGTCTGTGTTTCTCAAAGTGTGATGATGGTGTTGAGTTGTGTGGCTATGTGGATTCTAACTATGCTAATGATAGGGACAAGAGAAAGCCCACTACTTCCTATGCTTTTACTGTGTGCAGATCTTGTATCAGCTGGAAGTCCCAACTCCAACACATTGTGGCTCTATCAACAACTGAGTCTGAATACATTGCTATAACAGAAGCCATGAAAGAAGCCATTTGGCTCAAGGGAGTGCTCTCTGAACTGAAATTTATTAAGTCTTTGCCTGTTGTATACTCTGACAGTCAATCTTCTATTCAGTTGTGCAAAAACCCAGTCTTTCATGATAGAACCAAACATATAGATGTTAGGTTTCATTTTATTAGAGATGTTGTTGAAAAAGGTAAGATTGCATTGCATAAAATTAACACTGATCAAAACCCAGCAGATATGGGCACTAAGTGTCTATCTGTTGATAAATTGCTTTCCGGCATCAAAAAGTTGTACTTTGATTGTGGTTAGCATTGCATGTCCCTCGGATAATGTGACCCAGACTTGAGGATTTTATTCTCTTGTGTCTGTGGCTCAAAAGACCTCTTTGGCTAATGGACCTTGGTCCTCTGGTGCCTAGAGGCAACCTGGTATTTCTTTGACTAATGAACCTTGTTCTTTGGTGTCTTGGATTTACCTTGTAGGTTGTGATGAAGACACACGTGGACCAGGGCTCTCCACTGTTTACCCAATGTGGTCCAAGGTGGAGTATGTGAGATATATGGACCAATTGTGAATTGGGCTGGAGGAATTAATTGAGGGCTTAATTAATTCGAAGCCCAGATTCTATTATTTGTGGCCCAATGTATTGTGGCCCGTAACTTACCTGGGATTAACCGATGTCTGCCACGTAGCTTTGTCACCCGGATTGTGAATGCTGGCTGTTGGATCTAGGGTGTGTTTGTTATGAGTTATTAAACTCTATCTCTCCCTCTCCGCCGATTCATTCTGATATTCTCTCTCTCTCTCTCTCATCTCTGTCTTCTCTCTAGCGATTGCTCTCTCTCTCATTCTTCTCCGGTCATCTTCTCCGATCATTCCTTCTCTTGTTGCGTAAGGAAGAGTGAGATCCTTTCAACGTTGTGTTGATGTGGTGGATCTGTTGGTGATCGAACGGTTGAGTTCTGATCTTTTGCATTCGGTGAAGTTTGGAGAAGATCTTGGTGTGTAGGAGGCAGTTGGTGATGTTTTGGCTGTGTTCTTGTTGATTGAGACGAGAACTTGTGATTTCTGTGGTGAATCGCTTCTGTGAAGTAGTAATGGGTTAATCCCTAGGGTTTTGGGGTTGTTCAGTCTCACGGTGTTCCCTTGTGACTCGTGGTGCAGACGGTGGAGGTCTCTGGCCCTTGTGAAGTTGCGTGTGCGACCTGAGCCAACGTCCCTCGGTTTATTACTTGTGTTTTCAGATTATTCTAGTGTCAGATCCTTTTTAGGATCTAAGTTCTTACTATACTAATTGCTCTACTTAGTGTGCAGGTCAAGATTCAAAGATATAGCTATGGGTTCTGAACTGGTCAAGGGTTCAGATTAGTGCTAGGGTTTCTTTGTATCTTGTAGCTTCGAGTAGATTGTATAGTTCGATTGTATACCTTGTATCTTGGCTTGTATCTCTGAGATTAGCCATCTCAGATCAATTGCAATAAAGAGGTCCCGGTAATTAGCGAATCCCGAGTGATCTGATCCCTACAAAAACAGTAACTAAATAATGTATTATAATATTAATAAAAAGAAAAAAATAATGCTACAAGATAAAAATAATTAAGTAACTGTTAATATTGAATTAAAACATGTATTTCATTAAAAGGTCAAGATTAGTTCATCACTAACGTTATTTGGTTCATTATTTAGTAAATATAATGCATTTCATTTTGTTAGTTATTTAGTAAATATAATTCAGATATGTAACATAGTTAACTTTTGTTGTTATAATATACTCCCTCCGTCTACAAAAATAGACCACATTTGTCATTTTTGGTTGTCCACAAACAATAGACCAAGTTTGAAAAAGTACCCCACATTTGTTACCTAACACAATTAAACACTACTAATAATATGGACCTCATATTCCACTAACACTACTTCTTTCTTCTTTTTTTTATCTCTCTGACTTTATCAATTTCAAATTAAAACCTGTGTCATTCACAATATGGTCTATTTTTTGTGGGCTGAGAGAGCATTTCATTAAAATGTCATAATTTCATTTGGTTCATTATTTAGTAAATATAGTTCATTAATACTGCTTGACGTGTAACATAGTTAACTTTATTGATGTTCTACGAGAATCGTCAAAGGTGGAGTGGTTCAATATTGAACGATTCTCCGGATTAATTTGGCAATATAGATCCAATATTAAATCCTCCATATGGATATACCATTAGGAGAGCATTGTGAATCCAATCGTCATCTGTCAATTCTCGATCTCGTGATTGAGCCTACAATGTGGAGCGATTGATTCTTGATGCTTGATTGTTTTCGTTCGTGCGATCGAGTCTCGGGATCAATCTGGACGATTCTCGTGGGGATAGTTAAAATCATCCATTGATGTTCGTCAAGAATCGTCAGGTGTAGGCGTGGGGGTGGTTGAATCCATTGATATTGGTTGAGTGATAGAAAGAGACGATGTGTGCAGTGTATAAAAATGGAGATAGCGCCGGTAGTTCACATGAGATGGACGTAGATTCTGAAAATCTCATCCTTCGATAACTGAAGCATTATTAACTGATGCAAATCTTCAATTCTTATTAAACCCTTGCAGCCGATTTATTTGATTAAATAATGAAGATTTCCTTAATTTATTTTTTCCACAAGATTAAAAATTAGATGGCTGAAATTTAGTCTTTAGTTTGATCCTTCAAATTATTTCAACATTGATTACAATCCCATATTGCATTAAAGATAGTTTATTTAGCATTATTGAAGTCAATGTCTTAACATAAGGGTGTCGAAACATGTACCCGCGGTACTCGCACTCGATTTTGGCCCAAAAGTTGGTCCTGATACCCGTCCCGCAGTTAGTCGGGTATTACCCGATACCCGAGTCGGGTATCCCGCACCCAACACCGCGGGTACCCTACCCAAAACATTAACTTTTTTTTTTAAATCTTCTTTTTTAAAATATTATTTGTATATTTTAGATGATTTTTTTAAAATACTACTTGCTGAATGTAATAGTGTCACTTGAAACTTATTTTTATTATTTAATTTTGCTGAGAATTGAGATCAAGCCATGTAATCTTTGATTATTTGTCTTCGACTATTTCTAATTTTTAAGTTAAAATTCTTAATCTTTTACTCCATCTGTTCCATAGTAATAGAATCATTTTGTCATTTTGGTACGTTTCATAGTAATAGAGTCATTTCTTTTTTAGTAAAAGTCAACACATTTTTCCACGCCTACTTTACTTTCTCTTACTTTTTACTCTCTTCATGTCTCTACCTTTTTTATTTTCCACTTTATTCTCCCTTTACTTAACTCACCTAACACAATTTTTTTTAATCTCCATGCTGAAAAGAAACATCTCCATTACTATAGAACGGAGGGAGTATATTGTTACAGTTATACATCTAAATTCAAGATTAAATAAGAAAGTAGAAGATTAAATAAGTTAAGAAGATAAAATCATTGCTACTGTCACACAGTATACTTCACACAGTATACTGCAAAAATCCTTGCTTTTTTCATTTTGCTGCAGTATCGTATATGCTTGAGATTTCAGCGAAGCCAACTTGGAATAACAATTAATCCAATAATCATCAAACTAAACAAAAATTAAAAACTTTTAAACACGTTTTATAATATATTATTAATAAAAAATTACATTATGATTCTTAAGCTAGCCCAGTCAGCAAGTATTAAAATAAAAATAAAAAATTATAAAATATTAATATACATATCGGGTATTTTGGGACTATCGGGATTACCCGGTCGGATATCGGGATACCCGATACCCGCAAAATCTAAAATATTATACCCAACCCCGCCCCGTTTCCCGATTCCGTCAGGTAACGGATACCTGATACCCGCCGGGTATCGGGTCGGGTTAGGGATTACCCGCTACCCGTTTCGATACTCCTAGTCTAAAATGCAACATAAACCATCTATTATGCAACATAGAGAGTTTATAATGCAACATGCGTAAATTCATTACAGTACTCCCTTCGTTCCTAGTTAATAGGCATTTTTTTTTACATGTACTATAAAAATAGTGTGTTAAATGGAAGGTGAATAAAGTAAGAGAGATGAAGAGAGAATAAAGTAAGATAGATGAATTACTTTTTGTTAAAAATAGAAATGACTCAACTAACTTGGAACATCCCAAAATAGAAAAATAACTCTATTAACATGGAACGTAGAGAGTATCCATCAATGTCTTTTTGCACCATAGCATTGTTATTTTGTATATATGTCACGTGACAACATGCGGTTGGAAATGTATTATTACTATAATGGTGGATGGACACTGGTGCTCCCCTCTATACTTCTTATTCTCATTTCAATAATAAATTTAAGCATTTCGTAATGAGAAAAATATCCATAACAAAAATCGTCCTACCAGTACCACTTGTAAAATTTCGATGACCATTTTACATTGCAATAATATGAATAACATACGAAAAAGGGAAATTTGAAGTTGATAATTGTAGGATTTATAATATCAAATGCGCTTGAGCACAACCATAATCTGACTAATTGCAGTCCCTTGAATCCCAGCTGAGTTTAGAATCGCTGCAAATTGGAGTTTGTGTTGCATTGCCCTCACGAAAAGTTGGTTAATAACCACAGCTCCAAAATGATTGGCCATGCATCCTTCAAATACTGCTCTAATAAGCATTATTCCATTCTCAGGCTCCACCTTGCCCACGACGACCTCCCCAAATTCCATTTTCACAATTTCAAAACACCCATTTCTTTCGACTAACCTCCTCAGATCCTTCACGCATGGATATACATTAGGTATATTGAACAGGTCCACTTGCTCTTGCTCTATAACTCCCTGCACGCAAAATAGTTTATCAAGTGTTAGTGATGTAGTTTTCTCACCGATCCAACCTAAACGTCTCATATTTCCTTATTTAGATGATCCCCAATAAAAAGGAATGATATGCTACATATCTTACGTGAGCACCAATTTCGTTTGACGCAAGTTTAGTATTTTTCGTTTCGATTTATATATTTAGTATAATTGTAATACGTTAAAAAATGTTATTGAAATTTATATTTTCACAAAATTCATAAAAATCAATACTCGATTTCCTCGTTTTCTCTATATATTCAAATAAATTAATATACAATAACAAATCAAGCTTTGAAATGAATGTTGTGAAATTAAAAATTTTAATAACATTTTTTAATGTATTAGAATCAAAATAAAAACCAACAACATTAAACGTGCGTCAACCGAGAATGGTGCTCACATAAGGTATGTTGCATATCATTCCTCCTCTCAATAAATATTTCATTTTAATTTTATTATTTTTAGCAAGTGCAACACATTCCACTAACTACTTTTTTTTCACATTTATTATTAAACTAATATATTAAAGTAGGACTCACATTCAACTAACGTACCTCTTTGACCATGTCCGAGAGGATGAACTCAAGGAAACGAAAGGCTACACCTCCGCTGTATGTGACAACTCCATCGGGGACGCCGGGCACAACCATGACCATCACTCCGCCTGGCGCAATCTCTTGAGCTCTAGCTCCAAAGAAGGCCTCCATGTCTCGCTGGAACTGATTCGTATAGGCTTCGAGAACTGCCTCGGGGGAGTCGTCCGAGTAGTGAATCCTACCGGCGTTCCACGCCGGGGAGTCCTTTCTCTGCAGCTCCTCCGGCACCTTAGACAGCCAGTGGATCGCGAATGACGAATACGCCATGTGGACCGAGGAACAAGGGAAGAGGCGGCTATAGAAAGAGCCCGGCACAGCGGCGGAGAAGTAGCTTCTTGGTTGAGGGAGGGCGGCGAAGAGGGTGTTGAAGTCGTTGCCAATTTGGTCGTTGAACAACACTTGGAACTCGAGATCTTCTAAGCCTTGCTGACGACACTTGTGTTCCACTGTTTCGAGTAGGCTTTCCATGGCGGAGACAGTGTTGGGTCCCACTGAACACCCTAAGTCGGCTATGGTGAAAATGGTCGAACCACCTAACATCTTTTCTATATCAAAATTCTCCATTAATGCCTCCTTTATTGCATCTTTCACGCCACTTGCCCCATCTCTCTGTTGATCATACACAGTCACTGGGATATGATTAGTTGATTACATACAACTATGTCAACAACCTACGTTATAGATGTCAACACGAAGACAATTGTATGTCAACTAAATATAGTCAAGGGTGGAACTAGGAATTTGTAAGGAAGGGGGCAAATTTATCTACGGAGGAATTTTAAGAACTTGAGGAGGGACATTTAGTGAGAGATTAAAAGTACAATTTATAATGACAAAAATATACATGTAGTATAAAATATGAGGAGGGGAAAATGCCCCACTTAAAGCTTATGTAGATCCACCCCTGAATATAGTGGACATATATATGTATGTCTTCTGTGTATGTTCTTATTTAGAATTCATTCATACTTATTTTTTTTATTTTACAAAATAAATCTAAACTCAAACTGAACTAAATGAAACGAAGTTTGCTTAAGTGGTATACTTATACTATTACAATACAGAAGAATGAGATATTTACATGTCAATAGAAGACATACGTATATATATCAACTACATTTAGTTGACATACAAATGTATTCATGTTGACATCTATAAGGTCGTCGACATAGTTATCAGTTATCAATTTAAGATAGTTCAACCCACAGTCACCAATTCTAATTTATGAACTATATGCTTAAAGAGAATACAAATAAAATGAGTTTAACTATAGGTAGAGTGGTTAAGAAGAATAGAAGACCTGTACGGTTGAATTCTTGGTGTAGCTATACGTCCCATCCCCTGCATTCATCGGAGATGACTCTCTCATTTCTTCAAATCGTTATCTCTTGATGAAGCTTAATCTAGGTGCTATTTATTTATATTGATCTCTTTTTGGGACGGGTGCACCACTTAATCAAATCTTATTATAGAGGCTAAACGCTGTCACTCATCATTTGAAAATGGTTCCTATCATTGTTTGAAACAGTCAACATTATTTTTTAATTTGGGAAGGTCACCACTACACATAAAATACTACTCTATTATTTTGATTGACCATGTTCTCTATATTAACTACAATCTCTTGCGATATTATACGTGATATTTAACTAAATGCATTTATTAAGGGTGGATGTTGACTTTGATAATCTCAATTATTTTAATGTTAAGGAATACTTTTGTGTAAGTGATGAAGTATGTGAAGATGGTTGGCTGCTGACTTGAGCTCAGTCATGAGCTGGAGAGTAACAAACTCAGTTGAGGGAAAGTTGCTTAAGCTGGAGCACGTTTTTAGTTCACATGTGAATATTAAATGTCAGCCGTCGGATCAGTTTAAGTGAGATGGATTAGATCTGGACCGTTCGATGTTGACCGTTTGCTGGTAACATTGATAACTGGAAATCGACATTGCAGAGTGTGGTGGCCTTGTCCACCACTGAGGCCGGTGTATATGGCTATCACAGCTGCGGTGAAGGAAAGTTTTTGGCTTAGGGTTATTGCTGGAGAGTTTGGAGTGGTGCAGAGGACGATTCCTATAGGTTGTCACAACAGCGGTGCTATAAGTTTGGCGAAACACCAGGTTTTTCACGAACACAGCAAGCACATAGACGTGCGTTATCATTCTGTGAGGGAAGAGATTGGGAAGGGGAGCATACTTGTGTTCAAGGTGGACACAGAGGATAATCCGGCCGACATGCTAACTAAGCCACTAAACCGAGAAAAGTTTGAGTTGTGCAGGGAGCTGGTCGGCATGAGGAAGAGGAGTTAGTGAACTCAAAGTCAGGCAACCAATGTGGAGATTTGTGAAGATGGTTGTTTGCTGACTTGAGCTCAGTCATGAGCTGGAGAGTAACAGACTCTGTTAAGGTAAAGTTGCTTAAGCCGGAGCACGTTTTTAGTTCAGCTGTGAATATTAAATGTCAGCCGTCGGATCAGTTTAAGTGAGATGGATTAGATCTGGACCGTTTGATGTTTTTCCTTTTTGTTTTTCCCTTTCTTACTTAGTCGAAGAGCAAGGGTTTTTAATCACTAATTCTCTCATTCATTTTTTACTGGTACACAAGATTTGATTCACAGATATATTCAAGTTTCCTCTTCCGTTCAATTTCAATTCTTGTTCTTGTTTTACACTTGTTGCTCAGTCGATTCCGGGCGTTCTTGCCAACAAAGTACGTGCTTTATTTTAAAATTAGTGATAGGTTAGGTTAGTATTAATGTCTTCAGAGCTAAAAGAAAGCTGTTACACTACATCATTAGAAGGTGGAGTGTATGGTTAACATTTTTCGTCTTCATGACTAAGGAAATGGTTTCATAAATGATAACAGAGAGTGACATAGTTGATGCACTATTTATTAGCACTAAATATACCTTCAAGTTTACACGGTAGATCTATTATAGCTAAAGGTTTTATCGAGATATCGAACACATGGAATAAGATTGCAACCGGCTATCATGTACTAAGCATCATATACTATTTAGAGAACCTTTACCTTTATGTGTCTCTAGGATTATTAGGAAAGTCATGATTCTAGGATAAGCATTCTCTCGAGTGCAGCTATCTGTTGTGATTTTTAGGGTGCAATTTAAGTGCACAAAACAAGTAATAAATCCCTAAAAATACTACCTCTGCAAGTATACAGACGTGCAATGCAGTGTAAAAGGTGTCGAACCCACATGGAGGAGATCATTGCTAAAACTAGTAAATCTAACTAAAAAACAGTAAAATAGTTTAATTTTGGGTTTTTGATCTAGAGGCGGGTGAAGGACGAAACGAGAAGGAAAAAAAATAAGAGAATCACGATAAAGAGGGAAGACTACTCCTACCTTGTTTAGGGTTACTTATTCACATGAATCCTAATGTCTAATTACTTTCCAATATTTATCGGGATCGTGTTGATTTTACGCTCTCACGCAGATCACTGATCGTGGAATTTTACACCTAGGATATGATCACGTCTCCTAGGCTCTACTCAAAAACCCAACACGGATTAAAATAAACACATAGACAATAACCAAAATATGGAAATGAATCAAAACACAATCATGGATTCATATTTAGAAGCTTCCCTAACTAACTAGGAGTAATCCCTAAAATCTAGCCACTCATAGTGGGCAACAATGTAAGAAAACAAGTAAATGCTACCATATGGGCAAGATTAGGGAAGAATTAGCCTCAAGCTTCTTCCTCCAAAAAATGGACTCCAAGCCTCTTTCTCTCTCTAAAAATCACCTCCAGCCGCCAAAAGATGCATTGGAAATCGTGCCCTAGCTATTTAAATAGCTAGGGCTCGAAAAATAGGCCTAGTACCATTTGCCCGGTCGGGCGATCTGCACCTTGAAAAATTGAAAAATTCCCGATCGGGAATTTTGTCATACTCTCGATCAGGTCGCGCGTTTTGACGCCTGGTCGCGCGTTTCGCAGGTCGCGCGTTTTGCACTGCATTGCGCAGTCTTCGTAAAACAGCCGTATCTTCTTCATCCGGACTCCGATTGAAGCGTGTGAGGTATCCACGCAAAGCTCTTTCGAAGGGGAATGGAATGGTGGACTTCTAGAAGCATTTTAAGTTAATCTTGCAGGGATGATTACTGATCAGATTCGTACCTTTGTTTTCTTCCTCCTCTCTCTCTTATGGATTGGTCTTTTGTCCTACAATATATCAAAATGAGTCTATTGTTCACCTAAAAATGTGTGTTAAAACAATACAATAAAAGACTATAATTTGATTCACATCACTATCCATTATATTAGACTCTAACTATCGAAGTCTCATTCTAATAGATTAGATTCTAACTCCTTAAGTTCTTAAGACTCAAGCCCTCACAAAGGGTCCCCTCTCTTGATTGCAGATAAACCTATGTGTTATACTCGTTCCTTTTACCACGTAAAACTAGCTATCTCTCGATCAATGTAGTTAAATGGATATAGTTCTAAAGTTGGTCATATTGAAAGGAACGAGGTTTTGCACGCGTGTCGTAGGAACGTGTCCATTCCTATTCAACAAGATTTATAAGTTCCCACTTTCCAAAATACTATTAGTTAGCTTATGGTAAGTTCGGGTGTCGAACCCACGAGGAACGGTAGCATCCGTTATGTATTTCCACACTTAGAAAGGTTTTGGCGTTGCCGCCACACTTTAAATTGGGGGTGAGAACTGAACTACGAAATATAAATAATACTTAAGCTAAGATTGAGAACTAAACATGCAAATAAAATACAATAAGAAGAAAGCAATTAAACTAGAACGCAGACTGGGCACTCTGATAAACTGGGCAACTTAGCAGGGGCAAAAATTAGAACTATTTTGGAAATAAGAACAAAGCAACAACTAGCACGAATTTTACTAAGTTCAGAAGCAAAGGAACTAAGTTAAAAGCTAAGGAAAATAAACTACTAAGTGTTAACTCTTAAAGAAAGCTAGAAACTAGGAAAGTGACATGCAAAAGGTTGTCTAAAGCAAGCTAAACTAAATTAGATGTAAATGGAAGGTGGAGTGCAGAACTTAACTAAGTTAAAAGGGCTGCCAAAAGTGAAAAGGAATCATGTACTTGTTGTCTCCTAAACCTTAATATCCAAGGTGTAAAACCATTGGATAAAAGATTACAACTAATGGTTCTTACATTTACTTCTAAAAGCTGATTTTAACTACTAATCCTACACTAAAGGCACATAAATTAAGGAGGAGAAAGAGAGTAGATGGCTGCTACATAATTAAAAATGCTAGAGAAACACAAGATCAACAATTAAACCACCTAAACATGCATTGAAAACACCAAACTAAAAGCTGAAACATAAAGACTTATTGAAGAAGATAAAGAAAGCTTAAGAACACTTAAACATGGTGGAAGAACACTCAAGAACCGAGCTCATCAAACTCATGCCAAATCATACGAAAATGACACTCTATGAGGCACCGAAAATTCACAATAACATGGCTGATTTTTTTTTTTTTTTTTAACTTTTCCAACTCTTTCTCCACGTTTTTAACTACAAACTAACTAAGAAAATGCTTAAGAAACTCATTTTAAAAGCTTGAAAGGATTTTTAACTAAACAAGAACATAAGCAACACTAGAGCTAAACAACAAGCTAAAACCAGAAATAAACAAGAGCTAAACTTTAAAGTACATTAAATACACAAACACTTAAAGAAATTACTACTAGAAATAAGCTTTTAAAACAAGAACAACAATCATAACTAAGAGTGAGATTGATGCAAAAGAACTCTGAAAGCTAATAACAAGCAACTAGAGAAAATAAACACTACTACTAAATTACTACTACTTCAACCCATGATGAACAATGATCTTAGCAGCCTTGAGTTTGAGATCTCTCTTCTTAAGGAAGAGATGAATGTTTCCTAGAGAGACAAAGTTAACTAAACTAAACTAAAGAAAGTGATCAGTGACTCGTTGGTTCATAAGAAAAAAAAAAGGATAATTCCCCTTCCTCATGCCCAAGGGATGGATGTGGACACGTGTAGCAACAATAGAGCTGTCTTGTAATTATGCTCAAGTGGCTTCATGCAGTTTTTCCGTTGGGTCCAGACTGGCCAAGATGACAGCTTGGGCAGTTTGTCATTCTTTCATTTTATTTCTAATTCTTGCACATTTTTCCACCTTTTTGCATGTTTTCTTCTTCGTGCCTTCATTAAGCAGCTTCCGAACTTATTGATCCATTCCCTGCCAAAAAGCATATTTTTCACGCAAATATTCAACATATAGTGCAAATAGTGATCAATTCCGAGTGACGAAAACTAACCTATCACATACAAAAGAACAATAAAAGCACAAGAACAAGCAAAACAATCACAAGAACTAGTAAAAGGTTCAATTCAATAAAGCCAAATATGTTCATAATAGTCTTCACCGAAAAATCTACAGATGATGTTTAACTACTCAAAGACAAGTAGTAAAAACAATAATAATAACAATAATAATAATAATAATAATAATAATAATAATAATAATAATAATAATAATAAAAGTACTAGAAATGAAAGAAATTGATAAAATCCAAGGTTGAATCTTCAATATTTAGTCTTCTCTTGCCTGGATTGCAGAGCTCCGCTGCAATGGAAGATAGATGAAATATGTGTGGAATATGGGATGGAAGAATGTGTAGAGAGGGGAAGGATTGTAGACTCTGAAATCAAGATTATGAATTAGGTTTAAGAGGTATTTATAGGCTAGACAAAGGCTTATTCTTTTATAATTTTCGTGCCCTACAAGAAATGGGAGATATTTGAGCACTAATTTATTTTATTTCTTGAATTTCCACCTGAATATCCGTCAGTTTTGACTTCACTGCGCGATGTTCGTAGAATGGTCATAACTTTCTCCACATAACTTTGATTGAGACGTGCAAGGTATCCACGCGAAGTTCTTTTGAATTCAAAGAGAATAGTATGAAAGAATCATTGGTTGGACTTCAACAATGCTGGGAAAATCGCTTTAATTGAGGCTGTTGTAACTTGACCCTTTTGCACCTTTTTCTGTCATTATATATCATTTATCAACAAACACGTCAAAAATACTGATAAGTCGTATTCTAAGCCTTGGTTACTGGTCAATATGTCGTGAAATGCATGTATTATCTGCAAAACAGTTGCTCAAGTGTGCAGGATTAAAGGATCCATGCCAAAGTGAAAAGGGCGCTAGAAGGGTGCAATACTGACCAAGATGCATGCCAGAGAAAAGGCTCGAGATGGAGAAGAAGGATAGCTGGGATGATCATTAACAAGGGCAGAAAAGTCAAAACTTGAAGGAAGTCTACCCTAAAAGCAAGGGCAAGCCTCCCTATAAAAGAAGCCACTTGGAAAGAGAGAAAGAGTTCGCCTTTAGAGTTGGTTCCTTAGAGTTCGGTTAGGAGCTCTAAGTTCTCAGTTCAAAAAACACACTTAGTAGAATTCTCTCGAGAAGATCAGTCCTTCAGCATTGTCCAACCTCTCGTTCCTCGCCACAGCTATGGTCACTTGACGTCCAGAGTCTACCGGAGAAGTCATCGATCCACCGTTCCAGCCAGTTGCCGTAGTAGTATAGCAGTATCATCGCCCGGAGTGGCAAAACAATCGTTATTTTGCTTTCTAATTTAATCTTTACTTGTTTTCGTCGTTGGTTTTGTTGCAAACACTCATCGTTGTTGCCTTTTGAAGTACTTTGTGAAGTTCCAACGCTTAAATTATGAAGTTTCTATTTCGTATGTCGCTTTGGTTCTAGTTTGCTTCATTCTGCCTAGGAAAATTAGATCTAGTTGTTGCTTTTAATTTCTAAGTGTTTTCTTACCTGGAGTTGTCGATCTGAGGTTGTAGTTATGTTTCAGTCTAATTTTCGTGCATGAGTTTCTGGTCTGCGCTGTGATCACCGCCTTGCATGTTAGTCAGTTAAAGTAAATTGCAGTTCCACCGTTTATTTTAAGTTCGAGCGTTTTAATTCAATGGATCTTGAGTTTGAGGTTGCGAATCTGAGTTTAGTTATGGTGTTTGTGTTCATATGATTTTTGTTAATACTTGGTGAAGAAGAAAACGCCAAAATCAACTTTAGTTTGGACCACTTTACTTTTAAGTTACTTTTGCTTTTGTTCCCTACTTTTCAGTTGTACTATCCAGACCTGTCAGAGAGCCACCCAGCCACCAGATATGCCTTGTAGTCTAAATTTCCTCTTTTAGTAACTGCCTACTTTTCATATGCCTCTGAGACACCTTGTCCCCTATTCCCACGAACACCACCACATGCCTGTTATTTTCACACCCACTAGTCAGTAGAGTGCCACCTTTATTTCTTGCCTAGGTAAAATCTCAACCCAAGCGTGGTAGCTAACCAAAAACACCCAGGAAAGTCACCGCAGTTATCCAAACGTGTCCATCCTTGTGGGATTCGACCCTTACCTCCACTATACTAATCAGTAGAAGTGGGTTGAGGAAACTTGCTTGAAGCCAGGTCCCGGTTGTCGTACCAACGACTCAGCTGGGTCGGGAATCTCTTCCTGATCAGTTGGATACACTCCAAATTACATACGTAAAACTAGGGAAAGAACCTGTAACCTTCAAATACCAACATGTATAACATATGCAATTAAGAACATAATTTATATGGTTGACTTTTAAAATGAGTCAAATCTAGCCTTTAAAAACATGCAAAATCTGTATATGTCAATAGTGAAGATATAAGCTATCGCTAGCAATAATCGATCACTTTTCATGTATGAAAAACTATAAATAGGGGTCGTTGTTGTTCATTGTGAAACATCAAAAATTAGAATTGAGAATATTAGAAAGATTAGAATGGAGAGTGTTAGAAAGAGCTCAAGCTCTAAGATAGAAAGAGGGAAACTTTGTAGTGTTGAAGCACATTTTTTTGTTTGTATTTTGTATAAGCCTTTCTCAAATGTGTAATTTTAACTTGTCATCCATATTTCATCCCTAAGAGTTTCTATATTTTATTTATATCAAATATCCAACAAATCTGGTATCTAGAGCCATTCGATCCTACCTATGCCGCCAACGTTAAACATGGTTCATACCCATATTCCCAAATTAGAAACACAATTATGGAAGTCAGAGTATTCAAATTAAAGTTGTGTTGCACTCACAAGACATGTAGGATATTGTTCAAGATGGTTATGTTGAACCAGTGTCCGGACAGGAAGCTGAAGATGTTAGGTTTGGTGTACTGAAAAGCATGTTTCGAGCAAGTTTCGCTCGAATAGAATCTTGCTTGTATACGTAAAACTCTATAATCCACTTTTAACCCGATTCAGTATTATTCAAGTAGTTTCGCACGAATAGAATCAGTATATTATTACATTGTGTTTGCTTGTGCATTTATAAGATGTTTCACAAACATTTAAATGCATAAAAAGTAAACAAAGCCTAAATCTTTTGCTTAGTAGACCGGTTGTGGGCGACGTTTACTTTAAGGTAACACGGTCAGTTCTATGCAATGCTTTGCAAAAGAAAAAGAAGAATTTCACAACCTAGATAGGCTTTGGCTACCTATCGTGAAAGGTTGCAACGTCAGTCTGATTATTTCTAAGCCTTTCTGAAATAAGATGACGTTGGTGTGGTATAGCACTGAATGAGTCTAACAGCAACACGTGTCTTTATGCTATCTACTGAAAGACTAGGTCTTGATAAAATAGTATTTCTTAATCTACATACGTTAGCATTGAGCATACGGTATTGATTATGCACTACTTTGACTTATCAAATGGTGGGGGGTTTTCGCAACCCAATAATCCTGATATATTGGGTAGTGGTGATTAATATCTAGCGGTGCTAGGATTGCTATTATGTTGAATCGCGTGCGAGGTGAGTCTCGTTTGATAATGTCCTCAAGAGGAGCTTGAACAAGGTTTTATTATTCAGAAAACTGGCCAGTTGGAGTTTTATCACTCAATGAATAATAAATAACTTTTTCTTGCTTAGTCCATTCTTGGAATTAATAAGATGTTAATTAATTAAGTCCATAGCAGACATTAATTAATTAATGGACATTTATATCTTAAGCGCGAGAAATAAATAATTTACAAGCAATGGAAACTCGGATTACTTATAATTTCGGATTTGGATGGGGGGTGCAATATTACTTCTATAGTGGCTACTCGTAATATTCCAACTAAAAGCTTATATTAAATTGGGGTTCAATTTAATTAGTAAAAAGCTAATTGGAGGAGCCCATATCCAAAACCTTCCATAAATACCTGACTGGGCTCAATATAAACTTAATATAAATAGGAGAATAAAGGAGACAGAAACACACTTATTTTATAGAAAATAGCGTCTCTTTCTTCTCTTTAGTAGGAGACTATTTTTCCTTTGATTTTCTCCTCAGTGAGATTTTCATTTCCTCCTCCGTGAGGAATTTTCTGTCTTCTTTATTCGAGCCCTGGTATTTTGATAAGATCAGCCCACCATGATATCGAGATACAGTTAGGAACCAGCCAGAAGATATGTGGTCTAGTATTGAAGATTATCGAGGAGAAGGCGCGAGCAATCGACGATTCTTTGGAGAATTAAATCGGTAACTCTAAACCGTAGAAATCATGTTTTAGGATTAATATTCTTTAAGCATGAATTATTTGCGTTCTAGCATGCAATTATCTGTTTAACATGTGAATTGATTAATCGCATAATCGGTCAAATAGATCTGTATCTTATTTATTTGTTTTGTACAAAGTCTTCTGTTGTGCAAGGGGCACCAAACTCTAACAATTGGTATCAGAGCCAGGTTTTTGGCTCTGATTATGTGGATTAATTTCATGTTATGTGAATTGTTTGGATGCAAGATGTCAATTACATATGAGATCGTTTAATTAATTTCGTGTGAATTATATAAACATGTGTAATGATGACATGTTTGATTGACATATATATGTTTGTGATCATTAATGATTGCATACAAGAATATTTTATGTGATCAATGTTTTGTGAATTTTGAACATGGCGAACATGGCTACGTTCGCGACATGTTTTGCGGCGGTTCCCCTTCGCCTTCGGGCAAGAGTTTAGCGTGAGTTTAAGGCGGAGTTGTTGCTGCAACAGCACGGTAGTACGATCATCGGCAAGCTAGCCAAGTTGTGTCGGCAGCCCATGTTCTAAATATCATGTCTATTGATCAGTTGCAGAGCAGCTTGGAAGTTACCGATTAACATATAATGAAAAAAGAGAAGAATTTTGAGCCTGGGACATCCCGTGGTGGATATAACTGAAGTCGAGATCGAGGCTAAAGTTATCATGGTCGAGGATGACATGTAAAAAAATTATCAAAATGAAGGAGGACGAGTGATAAGGCTAATTTCATGCATCGGTAATGTGTAAAAAAATGTTATAAATTGCTGGGTCTAACACGTTTCCTAAGCCAGGTGTGTGAAGAAAATCGCTAGATCAAGGAAGTAAGGAAGGTGATGGTCTAGCGAAAGAAAAAGGACGAAATGAGCAGGATTTACAAGGAAAATTGGCGTGACGGGGGAGTCTACAGCTGAGGGCAACAAAGTCATTATCAATACCTCGCTGGACCCACTAAAGCGCCTATAAATAGAGAGGAGCATGCAGCGTAATGAAGAGTTTTTTCACTCTTCTTAGCTCATACATTTTACACACACTTGGGAAACATTCTGGGGGATAATCGTAATAGGGGGTACTTTCTAATATCTCGAGTTTGGTAACACCGTCCCAGTGAGGGCGAAGATACATTTGTTTTAATTTCAGCTGTTTTTGCTAGTTTCCACCGTCGAACTTCACTTTTGGGAGTCGACTTTGATGTTGATGATGTTTTACTGTTTATCGCTCATGGATCTGAGTTTAGCTGTTTAATTTCAAGTTACTTTTGCTTAGATCTCTCTACTGTTAGCGTAATTCTTAAATTGCTATGTCGATCTCTGTTTATTTCGTTATTGAGGTGTTTGATGTGGAATTGGATGACAGATCTGTGGTTGATTGAGTGTTTGGAGCTTAAATTTGTAAATCTGACGTGATGGAGAATTTCTACTGTTTGGAGTCTGTGTCGGACGCTTGGATCCGGAGTGGATTTAGCGTTTGAAGTTGGTTTTGGCGTGTGAAAGAAACAGTAGTGGATAGACTTGTTTTATTTCCTTTGTTTTCTATTTCCCTTCGTCTAGGTATGCAGATCTGTAAGTTCTTTGTTATTTATGCATAGATTCGATTCTTACGCATCCTTCTCTGTGGGATCGATCCCTACTTCCCTATATTGGGTTTAGTAAAGTGGTTGAGGGTTTTTGAAGCGGGGAAGTACTTGTGTGTCCGACGACCGGGATTCCACGCAACCTACGAGTTCCTAGACCAAGTGATCTAGTGGACTTGCTGGATCTGGGGAACCTGCCTTATTTGAATATCACAACACTGCACACACACCACACTTGTACTGTCACAACCAACAGGAAGCTTCAACGAGGCCATAATTGTCAAAATGAGGGAGGGCGTTAAATGTTCACCTACCGAGGATGACATAGAGGCGGTTATTCTCAAGCCCACAATCAACAAGGGTTTGATAAAGTAAATGTTGAGTGATATATTCGTTATGAATTCGTGCATTATAGTTATTAATGTCTAACAACTAGAAATACTACGTCAAATCAAAAGTAAACTATGTCGAAGGTGAAGAGAGTAACTGAAAGAGCAGGTTTAGTGCAGGCTCGTGTAATCAACTAATAGGGGAGATCCTAAACCTGAGCGTGTCGCTGGCACGAGGACCTAAAAACCTGTTAACAACAATATTCCTCAACCCACTTCTACTGGCTAGTATAGTGGAGCAAGGGTCGAATCCCATAGAGATGGATGAGTGCGAAATGTGATTGAGATGATAATTTGGAAGGGATTGGTTAGCTACCATGCTTTGGGTTGAGATCTATCTAGACACAAAACTTAAAAAGGGACCTATACTATCCTGACAAGTAAGACGATCTCATATCGGAATGAAGTCGAGTACGTGAAAAGCGGGTGTATAAGACTGGAGTGCATGCTAAAATTGAAAGTTTACTAAAAATGGACAAACAACGACTGTAACAAATATTCGACCAACTGGCTGACGAACTGCCAGATCCACAGAAAAGTTGGCGAAATTGGAGGACAAAAGGGAATTTAGCTGAAAAATGAAAAGCGGTCCACAAATCAGATCTGGATGTTATCTTCTCCAACAAGTATGCTACAATTGTAGATAAACTAAAACTCCATGAACAACATCCTGAATCAACACATTCTAGGAATTTAGATATGAAAGTAAAAGCTAAATCGAGAAGATTAAAACCAATAATCCTAGATCATGCAGACTGCCTAACATGCAAGGTGACAAAACTACGCGATTATAGATTTCATGCATTCCACTTCGAAATAAACGAGAAAACACTTGGAACATTTACTCAACAAAACCAGATCTATCCTATCCAAGATAATCCATACTCAAACAGTTGGAAATTTACGCTAAACTACTAGATCTAACTAATCCAGGCAGGAAGAAAACATTTGCAACCGAAGGATAAACAAAAGGTAAATTTTAACTTCATAACGATCAGATCCAAAACAAAGTACGTAAAATCCAAATAATAACGACGATCAACAAGGGATCCAAGCAAAAAAAGTAAACTAGAGTTAAAATACGGAAAGCGAGTAAAGATTGTTTGGCCCCTCGGACGATAAAACAGTGATTCTGGCGACTACTACGGCCGGATGGAACGGTGGTGAACTCCCTCTGGCAGAGTACCGGAGTTTTCAAGTGGTCATGACTAGGCGAGGAACAAGAAGTGGCAAAGCTAGTCTCCACGGTAGGAACATAGGGTATCCGAGAGTGTAGTATGTTGTCTATCTAAGTGAGCGTCTCTCTCTTCCTTCATGTGACCTTCTATTTATAGGGTGGCTTGCTCTCATTCTTAGGGTTGCCTTCTGATGTGGAAATGTTGCTTTTGCCCTTTTGAATAGTCGGTATTTTCTTGCAATCCTCCCTTCTCCATCTCGAGCCTTATGGAATGCATCCTGACCAGTATTGCACCCTTCTAGCGTCCTTTTAACTTGAATCTTCCGGCTCTTTCCTTGCTGACTTGTACCCCTTTTTCTGCACACTTAAGCAACTTTCCTGCAGATAATGCATGTTAAAACTCATCATACAAACCAATAACCAAGGCCTAGAATGCGACTTTTCAGTAACGAGCAGGTAATTTCAACCTCTTTTTTTTTACTCATAAAGGACTTGAAGGTGATCAATGTAGTACATGGTACTTGAAAACTGGAGCTAGTAACCATATGTGCGAAAATAAGAAACTCTTCATTGAGCAAAATAAGGCATTTTTGGGGATGTTACTTCTGGAAATTCTTCAAAAGTTGGAGTACAAGGAATATGTTATATATTGATTAAGTTAAAGAATGGAGATCATGGTTTTATATATGACAACTGTAAGGATCATACTACCATGGATTCACTAATTACCGGGACCTCTTTTGTTACACCGCGTACTTAGATAGCTAATCTCAGAAGGAACAAACCGAATACAAAAGGAAACACAAGATTACAATTATTATTAGTGCAGGGTATAACTATCTGAGCCCTAGACTTAGACATCCAACTCACTCCGAGAACACCTACACACTAAGTAATCGAATTACTAACCTAAGGGAAAGATCCTATCGAATCAGAAATACACAAGAAGAGACAAAGTCAAGTATGTCAAGATATGGCTCAGGTCGCAATAACGACTACACCGGGCCAAGAACCTTCCCACACGCTTCAACCAATAGTCACAAGTGAGCGTCATCAAACTCAGTGGTCAGAAACTCCAATCTCACCGCCCAACCCACGTGGCGCCCAACCCAAGTGAACACCCTACCACTCCCCCTCCCCCGCAGCAAGTAGGCGTCGTTTTATCTATTGGAAACTAATTTTTTTAAAAATAATACCGTTGTTTTCATTTTTTTAACTCCCAATTCATCCATAAATCATCTATAAATACCACATTCTTAAATTTTAATTTTTGCATTTAAATTATGTAATTTCGATTGTTATTATAATTTATGTTTGATATAATGGTATTTTTAATATAAATGCACTTTTTATAATTTTTTTAATATTTAATTGAAATTAAATTGTTTGAGAAAAAATTAAAATAATAAGTTATGAAATAGTGGATCCATGAAAAGTTAAGGAAGGAATGGAATGTTGGAGGTGTTGTTCTTAGTTAAGGAATGAAATAAAAAATGAATAAAAGTGGTATGAGGCCCATGAATAGCGTATGGAATAGCGTATGGAATACCTTAGTTATGAGCGACCATTGTGGATGCTCGAATTCTTATCTTATTATCAATGATGTTTGCAGTAATTTGGTTGCATGTGTAAATATGTCCAAAAATAGATTATTTGCTTTGAATACGAAACATGATATGTTGAATTGAATGAAAGCTATTGTTAAAGATGAATATGAAACATGTGTTAGGACTCAATCCTAACAGCGACCGCAAGGGGGTTTCCCCGCGATTAACAAACACTTCCGGTGGCTAGTAAGGCTCGATTGTCGGCTTCACAAATTCTCTGCTTGCGGGAAATTCCCGTCAAACAGCCAAAATCACGATGAACACAAAAAGAACCAACAAACATTGATATTTTCCCATTTATAAGACTAAGGGCCCTAGGGTTGGTTCGATCTCCTAGTCATTCGGGAAAGAACCAACAAACAAAACCCGAATGGGGCTTATAAACCGTCCGACTCAATAATGTCTTTTAAAAAATAAAACTAAAAGCAGTAAAATAATTCTCAAAAAATAACCAAAGCAAAAACTTTAAATAATGAATACAAATAAATTAACTAGCTCTCATACCGGTCCGGTTTCCGGACTTTCCTTCCCAACTCGGTGTGCTTCTTTCCAGAGCCTTTATGCACTTGCTTGCCTTTCGGCTTATCACGTTGCTTCTCCTTTTTTCGGTGACATCTCCTTTTTCTTGGTTATTTCTTCAGTCAGAAACGTATCCTCTCGGTCGTTGGCTGGCTTTGACGGTTCAACCACTTCGTGTGATGGCATGATTATATCATTATGGCATTTGCATCTTGGACATATGAAATTTGGTGGTTTAAAGCTTCTATCCACAAAAAATATGGCGAAAGACATGCTACATATCGGTAATGCTGATGAAGTTTGTGAACGATGCATACATGGCAAGCATTATAGGCCAAGATCCTCTAAAAAAATTATATGGAGAGCATCACGCCCATTGAGTTTTGTTCATACAGACATTTGTGGTCATCTGAAACCTATTTCTACTACAGGTAATCAATACTTTTTAACATTAATTGATGATTATTCTAGAAACTCTTGGGTGTACTTCTGAAGAAGAAATCCAAGTTGTTTGAAATTTTCAAAGAGTTCAAAGTTCTTGTTGATAGATTGAGTGGGCACTATATAAAACTTCTCAAATCCAACCAAGTTGGCTAGTTTACTCCTGATTTGTTCGAAAAGTTTGGTAAAGGGAATGGGATCATTCATCATTTTACACCTCCATATATACCTCAACTGATGTTGTTGGGAAAGAAATAATCAAACAGTTCTTGATATGACGAGAAGTATAATCAAATGGAAAGACTTACCTCGAGAATTATGGGCTGAAGCTATAGCAACAGTGTACCTCCAGAATCGATGTCCCACCAAAAGTGGTCGTAACATGACGCCTAAAGAAGCATGGAGTTCGTTTAAGCCCAATCTAGCACACCTGAGAGTTTTTGGCTGCATTGCTTTTACGAAAAATCATGAAGCTAGAAGAATCAATCTTGATGACAAATGAAAAAATGAACCTTTGTGCAATGTGGTGATCGAGTTATGGGTTATAATTTGTATAAACCACTCACGAAGATTGTGATAATAAGTCGTGATGTGGTGCTTGAAAAAGATCAAAGATGAAGCTGAGAGGATAAGAAAGTTGAAAGCTAGAAGATGCACGTAAAATCGAAGAACTTGAACCACCTACTTCATCTCCAGGTCCAAGTGAAAGGACATGAACAATGCACAACTAAGTGATATTTAAGGAGCTACGAAAGAAGTTGATGAAACTGGAGCTGACAATGTGAATCTTATTTGTTTCTATATGGATGTTGATCATGTGGCTTATGTAGATGTTGTACAAGACAGGAAATGGAAGATTGCAATTTGATGAAGAAATTAATGCAATAAAAAAAAAATGATATTTGATCGTTGACAACACTACCAGTACACCAAAAAACAACTGGTGTAAGAAATTTATCTCACTAGCCGCAAACACAATTGAAAGATCTATCTGCTTGATGTTAAGTCGGCCTTTTTAAATGGTTTTCCTAAAGAATAAATTCATGTGGTGCAACGTGAAGGATATGTGAAATATGGAGAATCAATGAATATTTTCTCAAGAATGGTTTTGTGAAGTGCACTTATGAACATGCTTTATACCTGAAGAAATCGTCCTACCACTTGTAAAATTTCGATGACTTGAACATTTTACATTGCAATAATATTAATAACATACAGAAGGGAAATTTAAGGGTCATAAATGTAGGATGTATAATATCAAATGCGCTTGAGCACAACCATGATTTGACTAATAGTCCCTTGAATCCCAGCTGAATTTAGAATCTCAGCAAATTGGAGTTTGTTTTGCATTGCCCTCACGAAAAGTTGGTTAACAACCATAGCTCCAAAATGATTGGCCATGCATCCTTCAAATATTGCTCTAATAATCATTATTGAATTCTCAGGCTCCACCTTGCCGATGGATACCTCCCCAAATTCCATTTTCACAATTTCAAAACACCCATTTCTTTCGACAACCCTCCTTAGATCCTTCACGCATGGATATACATTAGGAACATTGAACGAGTCCACTTGATCTTGCTCTATAACTCCCTACACGCATGGATATACATTAGCATAACATTCCACCCCCAATAAATATCTCATTTCAATTTTATTATTTTTTGGCAAGTGCAACACACATTCCATTTAACGAATTTTACTCATATTTATCATTTAACTAATATCACATCCATCACATAAAAATAGTCTTCCATTTAGATTTTGGGGTGTCCCACAAAATTAGTTACCTTCTACTTTTGGCAAGTTTTTTCTTTCTTATAAAGTAGGCCTCATTTTCCACTAACAATACTTCAATCACTTTTTCTTTCTATTTTCTTATGTGTAACCAATTTTTTGCATTAAAACTCGTGTCGTTCCCAAAGTATCAATTTTTATGGGACGGATAGAATATATCAAAGTAGGACTGTCATTCAACGTACCTCTTTGACCATGTCCGAGAGTATGGACTCAAGGAAACGAAAGGCTACGCCTCCGCTGAACGTGATAGCTCCATCGGGGACGGCGGGCACGACGATGACCATCACCCCACCTGGCACAATCTCCTGAGCTCTAGCTCTAAAGAAAGCCTCCATGTCTCGTTGGAACTGATCCGCATAGGCTTCGAGAACCGCCTCGGATGAGTCATCCGAGTAGTGAATCCTACCGGCATTCCACGCCGCGGAGCCTTTCCGCTGCAGCTCATCCGGCACCTTAGACAGCCAGTGGATCGCGAATGACGAATACGCTATGTGGACGGAGGAACAAGGGAAGAGGCGGCCGTAGAAAGAGCCTGGCACGGCGGCGGCGAAGTAGCTTCTTGGCTGAGGGAGGGCGGCGAAGAGGGTGTTGAAGTCATTGCCGATTTGGTCGTTGAACAACAATTGGAACTCCCGATCTTCTAAGCCTTGCTGGCGGCACTTGTGTTCCACTGTTTCGAGTAGGCTTTCCATGGCAAAGACAGTGTTGGGTCCCACCGAACACCCTAAGTCGGCTATGGTGAAAGTGGTCAAACCACCTAATACCTTTTCTATGTCAAAATTCTCCATTATTGCCTCCTTTATTGCATCTTTTACGCCACTTGCCGCATCTCTCTGTTGATCATATACAGTCACCGGGACATGATCAGCTGATGACTATCTTAAATTAATAACTGACAATTATATCAATAATATACGTTAAGGATTTAGTTGACATACAAGTGTGTTCGTGTTGACATCTATATTTACATGTCAATAGAAGACATACGTATATATGTCAACTATATTAGTTGATGTGTAAATGTCTTCGTGTTATCAATTTAAAATAGTTATCAACTGGACAGGACCATATAGTAGATTGTTGATATAGTCGTCAGTTATCTATTTAAGAAAGTTATCAACTGAACAGGACCATACAGTCACCGATTCTAATTTACAAATTATATGCTTAATGAAAATACGAATAAAATGAGTATAAATATAGCTAGAGAGATATAGAAAATAGAAGACCTGCACAGTTGAATTCTTGGTGTAGCTATACGCCCCATCCCCTGCATTCATCGGAGATGACTCTCTCATTTCTTCAAATCGTTATCTTCTGATGAAGATTAATCTAGGTGTTATTTATTTATTGATCTATTTTTGGGATGCGTGCACCAATTAATCAAATCTTATTCTACATGTTTAAGGCTGACTCATCATTTGAAAATGCTTCTTATTGTTGTTTGAAACCGTCGGGCATTGTTTTTTAATTTGGGTAGGTAACCGTTACAGATAAAATACTATCCATTATTTTGGTTGACCATGCTATCCATATTAAACTAAAAGCACTTGCGATATTATACATGATATTTGACCAAATGCGTTTTTTAAGGGAGGATGTTGATTTTAATAAACTGGAGTGTTGAAGTAGTGCATTATGGTTAAATATATAAATGAATAATTATATAAAATTCTCTTATGATTAACCAAAATAACAGATAAGAAATGTATATCTATATCTATATCTATATCTATATATATATAAAAGGAGAGTTTTGAAGAAATTTAGAAGAATGCCATTAAAAAATATTTATTAAATAAAATTAAATTTTTTAATAGACAATAATTTGAATGGTCAAGACATTTATCATCAATTTAATTTATGAAATGATACAGAGGAAAGCCAACGAGCAGAATTCCAAGGGCTTCTAATATTCTATAAATTTGGCTTTATGGTGATGGTTTTGCAGAATCTTGGATATCTCGTGCTCGAGAAATTGATGACTAATGCAAGTATGAAACTATTTTTAAATTATTTTTAAACTATTTATCCTGTGTACTTTTATGTATATAGTTTAATTGTTTGATGTTTTAGCTTTCTAACCATTGTTGTATGTTGATATATAATCTCTTTTATTCAACATATGTATCTACTTTGTTATGGTATAATAGGTTCCAGGTACATGTTGGTAGATGTTTGATATATATGGGTTTGTGATGTACTATTTTTTAGCACTAAATAAATCTGCAAGTATACAGAGTATATATAGTATAGCCAAAGATCAGTACCGGAATATCGAACACGGGGAAGGCAAACACAAAGTGTCTATCCTCTACTACCACTCAATTACTATTTGGAAGAACAGAAGGTTTAGGAAAACTTTGAAAACAGAAAACAATAGAAGGCAATTCACAACTAAATACGAGTAAAACACAGAGACAATCGATAGAGATAAGGGAATCCCAGGGATGTGCATTCACAGTTATGGTTATACAAATTCCAAACTACAATACTCTAGCACAGTTATTACTTTGATAGGACGAGTCACCTAGCTTATGCTCATGCAATGCAAATGTTGATTACAAAATTAGGGTTGTCAATCCTAAGACGTAACTCCGAATAGCTCCTAAGACTCTTGAAAAGTCTTCACTCTCAATTAACAGTGTCGTTTTAAGGGAAGCAAACTGTAGCGTCTACTAAGTGAATCTAACTCGATAGAACTCTCTCACAGTTATGAAGCAAGCTATATTAAAAAAAGTAAAAACAAAACGGATATTAAATAGAAAAAGGAATTGTATAACCAAAATCGTTACTAACACATCCCTAGAATCCTATGAGTTTAATTACACATAATGAAATAAGCTAAACACATAGATTGAAGGGAAGACAATTTGAACATAAAACTAAAGCAAATAAAACCCGTAGGTTGAATCCTTGTCGTTCTTGAAATCCTTCTCCAACTCCTTGCACAAGTGAAGTACTCTACCTCTTGATCTCTATGATTTATTTTGCAAGTAGAAGCTCTCTCTTTTTTTTTTGGTGTTTAAATAAATTCACTAAAATAAAAACGAAATACAATTATAACTCGGGTATACCCGAGGGATACAGCCAACTAGTCAAGCTAGCGGGCCGGGGTGGGATGAACACAATACAACTGAAACTTGGACATACCCAAGGGCTTTTATCAAGCCGGTGTACATGAAGAACCAAACTATTGTCGAAAACCTAGAGAGCCTAGGGCTTAGACAATCGTCCTTGCCAAGTAGAGGTTTACAAGGGGAACATAGGCATACCTATGTGGGGGTAGTCCGGGTCTACCCCCGAAACCACAAACATGAACCCTCCAGCGGTAGAGGGCGGGCCTCGTTAAAACCTCTTGGGGCAAAACCCATTGGGATAAAATCCCCAAGAGGAAAAAGAGTACCCTAAGGAGCAGGGGAAAGGGGAGGTGTGGCCGTTGTTAGGATTTTGTGCATTCGATGCCCTGACCTCTGCTTGAAGTTTATCGTTCTTAACCATATATGCCATACTGGTGAGTTCGGAAAACTGGGATCATTTCTCTATGTAGGAGGACCACTCGGGTGGGAGTGGCCAGGCGGTGGTGCGGGACGAAGAGTCGGCAGGTGGGAACACAAGTCCGCACCACCAAGTCCCTTTCGCAGACCCTCGGACACCACCATGGTAACACTCGAATGCTTTGTTAGGCAAAGTCGGCACCTTAAATTATAGCCGTCGTCCCACAGATTGTTTCGAGAGAAAAACGACGAGACTCATGTGGCCATCCTACCGAGTCGCATCGGTAGATCCTCGGACGGTTTGGCAAAAGGTTTGTGCGCATGGGCCCGCGATGGTGCGGCCGATTTGCTGGTGTCTTGAGACCGCAACACCGAGTCGCATCGGGAGACCCTCGGACGATTTGGCAAAAGGTTTATGCGCGTGTTGTACGCATAACATCACAGACGCAAAGCGAAAGCCATCCTACCATGGGGGAAACTCCAATGGCAGTGGCATACACACACACCCAAGGCAAAAGCCTTGCGACCCATCTCATTATAAACAATTAGTGCCCAAGGGATGATACAACAAGGTCTTCTGGAAACAATGAATAAAGAGTGACGTACGTAACCCTTTTTTAATCTCAAAAAGTAAACGGAAAGGATCGAACGGTTTGGTATCAAAGATCAGCGCGTTCCTCGCTCTCCAAGTGAGACTTACCATTGCCGCGAGGGCTATCCATTTATCTTTCTTCTTGACTGTTGAGCCAACATTCTCTCGCGCCATCCATTTAATGGCACTTGGTATTGTTGTGAGGGGTCTTCTGATACCGAGCCACATCTTGATCTCATGCCAAGTTCTACGAGTTTTATTGCATGAGAAGAAAATGTGGGCGGCTGTTTCTGGTTCCTCGTTACAGAGTGGACAAACCAAATCAATGTCAAGGTATGTGAGTCTGTCTCGGGTTGGGAGTCTTCCCTTGATGGCCTGCCAGGTGGTAAAGGAGTATTTGGGTGGAATATACCCCTTCCACACATATTTGGGCCAAAATCTACGTTCACCCTTCAGTCTAAACCATTCATATGCTTCTGTTGACCCTCTAGATTGGTACCAAGTCCCCAGCAAGCTTACTACTTGGTCTCGAGGCAAATTTTGGAGTAGACAATCCCGGTTGGCTAGTAACGCTTTGATAAGTGGCGGGTCCCTCTTCCTCGCGGTCCAGTCCCAAAAGTCCCTATTTCCAATGTACACATTGTGCACCCATTTAATCCAAAGAAAATCCTTTTTGGAGAAGATATTCCAAAGCACACGCGAGATAAGCGCCGTATTCCATGATATAAGGCTTCGGAAACCAAGACCTCCTTCTTCCTTCGGAAGTCAAAGGTCGCGCCAAGCTACTGGTGCTTGTTTAGTGCTCCATAGGAAAATACGCGCCAAGCGGGTGATCCTATCGATGACAGTCCCAGGCAAAGGGAACACTTGGAGCCAGTAACACTCCACACCTTGCATAACTGATCTAATAAGTTCGGCTCGCCCAGCGTACGAAAGGTTCTTAGTAGAAGCTCTCTCTTTTTTATGAAACTTGAGGTCTTATTTATAGGGGAAAGCCAATCCTTGTTGTAGAAGGAAAAGATCTTCAAAATATGGTAAATCTTGGAGCAAATCTAGGGCATCTCGGATTCGCCGCCTTTCTCCAGCGGTACGCCGCACCTTGGCCGGCAGTCGCCGCGTTAGAGTCCAGAGAGTCTGTCTCTTCGGCGGCGGACCACCGCACGACTTCCGGCGGTCGCCGAACGAGACTTCTCTTCCAATCGTATTTTTCAGAGACGGACCGCTGCATTGATCTGCCCGCCGGACGCCTGCGGTCGCCGGTCGCCGTCTGACTCCAGATTTCCAGACTTTGCGTTTTGGCTCCCTTTTTCGGCTCAATTATGCACATTTCTCACAAAACACGTCAAAATACCAAAATAGATAAAATATGCAGATAATGGACGTGTAGAGTGACTTTGACATAAAAAACGGACCAAATAACGGCCTTAAAATAGTGCAAAATCCGAGCGTATCAGTTTGCCTGTTATGGTGTGTGATCAATACAAAGACATGGATTTATCAATCTTCTTGTGTTGATAAACTTATGTCTTTCCGTTGATATTTAAATTTTACATGTTGTATTGATATAATTATGTCTTTGTGTTGATAATTTTAATACACAAAATTGAAAGTTATTACTCCCTCCGTCCCACTTAAGATGACACGTTTTCCTTTTTAGTTTGTCCCAACTAAGATGAAACATTTTATTTTTTGGGAAACTTTCTCTCAATAATTAATACACTTAACCACATTTTCCCACTCCTATTAAAATATTCATGATTTCGAGCTTAATTTCAATTAATTTATAAATATTTAGTAAAAAATAAGTTTTTCTTAGATATACAAATATTTAAGTTAAAATTTCAATTTTTTTCGAAATGTTGCAATATGATTAGTATGAAATTTATTTTAAATCGATTAATGTTTATAAATCGATTTTCAATGTAAAATGTTAAAAAAAAAAAGTTTGATTATGTACGTACAATTATGTACGATTATCACTGCCCTGAAAGAGATTGTCACCTACGACTACGAATATCAAATTAATCACTAAATCATTATTGCAAACAAGTAAAAATCGTGTCAAGTGCATTACCACTTTGAAAAAAATTTAATGCTATTTATTACTCCATCCGTCCACGAAAAGTAGGACACATTGTGAATGACATGTGTTTTAATGTGAAATTGATAAAGTAAGAGAGAAGTAGTGTTAGTGGAATGTGAGGTCCATATTATTAGTAAGAGGGAAGGAAAAAACGTAAGAGAGAAGTTGTTGAAAAACTTTTCTTTTTTAAATATGCTCTACTTTTCGTGGACAACTAAAAATGGCAAATGTGCTTTATTTTTCGTGGACGGAGGAAGTACTATATTGAATTCACATTTTTATAATAATTCTTCCGTATCTTTTAGCGCGTAAAAGTTGTGTTTCATGTAATGGCTGCTGATAGGCTAGTTTTCGTCACTCGGATTTGATCACTTTTCGCACTTATTAGTTGAATATTTGCATGAAAAGGATGTTTTGTGGCAGGGAATGGATTATTAAGTTTGGAAGCTGCTTGATTAAGGCACGAAGAGAAAAACATGCAAGAAAGAGGGCAAAATGAAGAAGAATGGAAGAAAGTGAAGGAAGAAGGCAAAGAAGACCCAAACTGGCCAAGCTGTTGGACTGGCCAGTTTGAACCTGGCGGGAAAATGACTAAAACCACTTCCACACACTTGTCAAGGACAATTCTCACTTGCTACACACGCCCATGTCAGCCCTTGGAGGGTAAAAAATGAAGGGAAATATCTTTTATTGGATATATGTATTAAAAAGACTTAGTCACCAACCACGGAGTCACTCATCACTTTAGTTAGCTTAGTTTTAGTTTATTCTCTCTCTAAGAAACTTTTTCTCTCTTCCTTAAGAAGCGAGATTTCCACTTCAAGCCTGCCAAGATCATTGTTCACCATGGGTTGAAATAGTAGTAATTTAGTAGTAGTGTTTGCTTTCTCTAGTTTGCTTGTTCTTAACTTTGTAGTACTTTTGCACCTTTCTCACTCTTAGTTATTGTTGTTGTTCTTGTTTTAAAATCTTATTTCAAGTAGTAATTTCTCTAAGTGTTTGTGTATTTAATGTGCTTTGAAGTTTAGCTCTTGTTCGTTTCCGGTTTTTATCTTGTTGTTGTTCTAGTGTTTGTTAAACCATTCTTGCTTAGTAAAAATCTTTCCCAATGTCTTTAGTTCAGTTTTAATTGTTTTAGTTAATTGCTAGTTTCGAAAGTTTGAAGAAGAAAAGAAGAAAAAAAGTTGTGTTCTTGTTTAGAGTTTAAATCACCTAGATAAATTAGTTTGCATGTTTTAAGTTTAATGTTTGTTGCTTAATTTCTTGTCTTGTATTTCATCCTCCATTGTTGTTCTTTTTTTAAGCTTATTTCATCTTGTTTAAGTGTTTTAACTTTCAGCTTTTAATTTTTGTTTTCAATGCATGATTAGGTAGTTTAAGTGTTGATTTTGTGTTTCTCTTGCTTAGTTAGTTGTGTAGCAGCCATTTAGTCATTCCTCTCACTTAATTTTCGTGCCTTTAGTGTAGGATTAGTAGATAAAATTAGCTTTTGAAAGTCAAGCCCTTTGTCCATTAGTTGTAGGCCTTTATCCATTGGTTTTACACCTTGGGTAATAGGGTTTAGGAGACAACAAGTACATGCTTTCTTTTCACTTTTGGCAACACTTTAGCTTAGTTAATTTCTGCACTCTACCTTCAATTTACATGTGATTTAGTTTAGCTTTTAGGATTAAATTAGTTTAGCTATTTTTAAGGGTCACAATCCTAGTTTCTAGACTTTGTGTAGTAGCTAACACTTACTCCCTCCGTCCTGCTTAAGATGGCATGTTTTCCTTTTAAGTTTGTCCCAACTAAGATGACACATTTCCTTTTTTGGTAACATTCTCTCTTCAATTAATACACTCAACCATTTTTTCCCACTCCTATTAAAATATTCATCTTTCTTTATCTCTCTACTTTAATACTTCTACTCACCTTCTCTCTCTCCAATTAAACACTCTAACCAATAACTTCTAAAATACTGTGCCGGCTAAGCAATGTGTCATCTTAACCGGGACGGAGGGAGTAGTATATATTGCCCTTAGCTTTTAACTTAGTCTCTTTTGATTTCTAATCTTAGGAATGTTGATGCATGTTGTGCTCTGTTTTTATTTTCGTTGTTTTGTAATTTTCTCGCCACTGCTTTTATTTCTCTGCTAAGTTGCCCAGTTTATCAGATTGCCCAGTCTGCATTCCAGTTTAAATGCTTTCTTCTAATTGCATTTTATTTGCACTTTTAGTTTCCACCTTAGCTTAAGTGCTATTTACATTTCGTAGTTCAGTTCTCACCCCCAATTTAGAGCGTGGCAGCATCGCCATAATCTTTCTAAGTGTGGAAATGCATAACGGATGCTACCGTTCCTCGTGGGTTCGACACCCTAACTTACCACATAATAATTAATAGTATTTTGGAAAGTGGGAACATATAAATCTTGTTGAATATTAAGGGACACGTGCCTACGACACGCGTGCAAAAATCCTCTTCCTTTCAGCTGCCGTTGGCCAATCAGGAGCTGCCACGTATGGCTGCTCAGCGGCACGGACGTGCCCAATGTTTACCGCCGGTTACGGTTCCGAACCGAAACAATAAGAATTTACCCAAACCGAAACCGTCGATTTTTGAACCGTGGTTTGGTTCACGTTCAAAAATTTTCGAACTGAAACCGTGTCGGAACCACCGGTTCCGGGCGGTTCCAAACTGGAACCGCGAAAAACCGTCGGAAAATCGTGAAATCAAGCCGGATCAGTAAAAACCGGCGGTTCGAAAACGTGAAAAACCGTAAAAATCCACCGAAAAACCGTCGGTTCGGAACCGAAACTGAAACCGGCGGTTTTGGAACCGAAACCATAACCACGAAACACCCTCGCGGTTCGGTTCCGGTTCAACAATTTCCAAAACCGGAACCGGCGGTTCCGAACCGTAACCGCCGGTTCCTGAACCGTGGGCACCTCTATTCCAAACGATCAAAGACTATAACCCTATTTATATTTAATTTAAAATATAAGACCATTTTATTTTATATTTGGTCCCTCAACAAATAGAAAATATCATATGATATCAATACTTATTTCCACAATTAAGTAAATACACTTTAGCCAAATTTTAATCTTTATTGGATCACTTTATTCGGATAACTGAAGGATGGTCATACACATTAAATTAATAGGTTTTTGGCCTTAAAAACCAAAAACTTTCCCCGAATTCCAGTTTTTCCCACGAACTATGAGATTGGATTTTAAAACCACGAACTTTCACTTCGTTCGCTATTTCCAAACCCGACCCGAATAACACATTTCCGGTGCACAATTGTTCAACGTGGACAGCCGCAAAAATGACTTTAACATCGGTTTTTTTTTTTACCTTTAAACGACGTCGGTTTACACTCAATCACATTTAAAACACTACACAACTCTCCTAAACCCTAAAATCCGAATTGGAGGTCTGATTTTGTTCATCCTCACTTCGAATTCAGCCATCTTCATTCCATCTCAGGTAGGCAAATCAATTTTGTGAGTTTACATTCCATCTTCGTGACCGTCCTCACAAACCGTAGGTCGATTCCTTTCGTAAATGAGTTGTTTGGGGTGATCGAAGTACAGAAGAATCGAAGCCACGCCGGTGACGGGGATGGGTAGCAATGCACTGCCGCGGTGGAGGCTGCACAAGGCTAGCAGCAGTGACGGCGACGGAAGATCGTTGCGAGATGTGACCACGTGAATGGAACGAGATCTAGACGAGGGCGGAGGCTGGACGTGAGCTTCCCCGGTGGCTGCATCTGATCGTGAGGGCGAGCTGAGAAAGAGAAATGAAAGAGAGATGGGAACAGAGCTATAAGCAGCGGGGACAGGGACGCCGGCGATGGCGCTGAAGCCGCCGTGATTTCGAGTGGAGACGGCAGCGCGCGGCTGTGCAGTGTGCAGAGAGAAATGGGGAAGATATGTGGAGATGTTTAAGTATTTTGTTTAAGTATTTTGTTTAAGTATTTGTTTAAGTTGTGTTTTATGTGTAAAAGTAATTATCTATTAAGAAAGAAATTTGTGACTATATGTAGTATTTTGCCAAATAGGATCCAAGTAATCACTTTAATGACAAATACGATTAAAATTGACACAGAGACAAACCGTGTCTGGCTGTTGACCCGCCGGGGGAAAAAGCGAACGAAGTGAAAGTTCGTGGTTTTAAAATCCAATCTCATTGTTTGTGGGAAAAATCGGAATTCGGGAAAGTTTTTGGTTTCTGAAGCCAAAAACCCAATGAAGCCCAAATTTCCAACAATTTCCCACTTGAGCAACACACAACACCAAATAAATTTGTTCAAACCAAATGAGTGCTCAAATATGCGGTCACACAGTGTATTCCTGATCAATCTTATCATTAACCATATAGGCATAGGACTAAAGAGGTAGTCACCATATTTTTCGTGATTACATCCATCAGTAATCACATATGCAAATATAATAAACTACGGGTCAATTATGGAGCATTGCATGGAAATTTCACTCAAGATGATCATACATGCCTATTTTCAACTTGTCCTACCGAATCCTTAGCGAGATCAAACAATAACCAAATCATGCAAATAATGGATAAAACATACTCTCTTTGTCTATAAAAATATGTGAAATATCCATTTTCGTTCATCCCATAAAAATATGTGCACAATTTCTATTTTAGTCTGTCACATAAAGATACGGGCATTTCCATTTATGAAAAGTTGTCCACAACTCATTACCTATATACATCAATTTATTTACAACGTATATCACTATGACACACCATTACAACTCATTATACACTAATAATAATATGGATCCTACTATCCACTAACACTACTTTAACTAATCATTTTTCTCCTCTCTCTTACTTTATCAATTATGCATTAAACCCAATTGCAGATTGGATTAATTTTGGAACAAGATTGCAGATTGAGGAGCTGCAAGCATGTGTAGCGAGAGAATGAGCGGAGGATTGATTCTGCCAACCCCACTATAGGGAGAGCCTTACCAAAAATACCTCCTGCCACATCAACCAACCTCACAGCCCTCAAATTAATTCATTTTAATTGTTGGTGTTTATCAAATATTAAAACTATAAAAATGAAATTAATTGCACCAAAAAACCTTGAAAAACTCAAACATACTTCGTCAAAATAAAAAAAAAAAAACATCTGCAATTCGTCATTGTTCGAGGGAATAGCTATCGTGATTCATTATTGTTGGGGTTTGTTATAACATCCCGAAATTTCGAACCCTAATTTTAGAGCCGTAAAATTTTTATTTAATACTATTGATGACGTGGGAGACGTGAATTAAATGATGAGTGATTTATTGCATGATTCCTTGTGACCTAATTGCGAATTGGAGTTGAGTTTTAATTAAATAGTCAATATTGTTGATAATATTGTGGTGAATTATTTACCTAAGGGATGAGTGAGATTTAATAGGATCATTATTTATTTATTTGAAATTTTCGATCCCGACTACTATTGGAGAAGGAATTCTATTTTTCTTGGATTTAATTATTGCTTGAGATAATTACCTAAATTAAATCCAAAGTCCGATTTTTCCTTATTTTCCTTCATGAAATTTCGACCCCCATGCCTATTATAAGTAGATTTTCAAAAATCTCTTATTTATGGGAGAGGAGAATATTTAATTATATTATTTGATCTCTTATTTATTCTCTTCCATGAATAAATATAAATATTCTAGCAAATCTTACCATATCTCAAGGAGATCTTGCCATATCTTATTTGAATTAATATTTGGAATTGATTCCTTATGGAGGAATCAATATTAACGCCTATTCCTTATTCTTAGTGGGAGAATTATTATTTTTATTCTGCTCCGTGATATTTTATTCTACTCCATGAAATATCTAAATTAAATCATAGGCTAATTAAATAGCCTAAGATTTCGAAATCCCCTTATTCCTCATCAATATTAACGCCAATCTCTCCCACCATATCTCTCCAAATCTTTATTTATTTATTTAATTGAGGAGAATCAAATCTTCCCAAAAATTCTATTTAATTACCTAGAGATTTTATTGAACCCTATAAATAGGAGCAAAACCAAACCCTAGACCCCCAAAAATCGCCCCCCACCCCATATCACATGCCACTCCTCTCTCTCCACTCTCTCTCAATTTTCTTCTACTTTTCTCCAATAATTCTTCATCTTTTGAGAAAAAGTAGAGTTTGAGCCTCAAGAATCGTTGAAGAATCAAGTCCCTACTTTGTTTCTACCGTTTGTTTTAGCAAGAAAAGGTACCTATATATTAATCTTCTTCATCTAACCGATTAATCGGTATTCTTGAACCCTCATGCATCTAGATTGAGTGAAAGTGGGATAAATGGTATATAGGAGGTGCATGTGCGTGTGTGTGTGTGTGTATGCGTGCGTGTGTGCGCGTGTGTATATGTGACGTGTGAATAACACTCATGTGTGACATAAGTTGATGTTAGATCCAAGATTGTTGAGTGTACAAAGTATATGATGAACGTGTCTTGGTTTTGAATGATAAATGTAAACCGGATCGGTGGGAAAAAGGGGAAACGTTGATACATGCATGATTTAGGAGTTGATGTTGAAACTGATACATGATATGTGCATATGTGATTAAAAGGTGAAACCTCGGTTGCGAAGCAGGATAACAAATGAGAGAAACATACTTGAAATCTAAGCAGTCAAGGTGGGCTTAAACTCTTTTATGTTGCAAATTTATGAATGTGGAGAGATAAGGGTGGTTTGAACTGTTATGACATGCCTGTGATTGTTTTGATGATGTTGCGCGCCTGATGCCTAGTTTAAGAGTTCGCTCCATTGGGCTATAGGGCTATGGATATGTATAAACGAATTCGGGTCTGAGTAGGGCTGCAAACCCTACCAGGCTAGTGTACACGGTGGGATCGGGAGTCGTCCTTGCTAGTCGGCCGGTCTCGTGGGCGAAAAGTGTGGCCACACTTTCGTCGCACTATGGAAATGTTGTGATTGTGGAAATCGATGAGAAAGTGGGGAGATTGTTTGATTGGCCAGTCTATGAAAATATTTTTGTGATACTCGATGATATTTATTTTGATAATTGCAAAACTCGAGTTCACTATGGTAAGTAGGGGTGTCAAAATGGATATCGGATATTGGATACCCGATATCCAAACCCGAAATATCGGATAATTGGATATCCGATATCCGATTTTTTGGATTTTGGGATCGGGTTCGGGTATAAGATTTTTGGATTATCGGGTATCGGGTTACCCGATATCCGATCGGGTATACCCAAATTACTCGATTTTTTTAATTTTTAATTAATTTAATAAATTAAATATTCATTCTTTTATTTTAAAAAATTAAATAATTAAATATACTCTCAAAATCCTTCACTTTTAAGTCAAATTTAGGATTAATATTTGAATTGTGATGTTTATTATGGATGAATAATGGATGTTATAACTTATGAATTTTTAATTTTCTTAAAAAATAATGAAAATAAAATATAAAATCGGGATTGGATACCCGATTTATAGGGACTGGATACCCGAGTCGGGTATTTGGGTACCCGAAATTATTTTCGGATCGGGTATCGGATATTAGATTTTGGGAAATTCGGGATCGGATACACGAAATTTTCGGATCGGGTATCCGCGGATACCTGATCGGACAGGCCTAATGGTAAGGGTGGCATAATTAATAAAATGTTTTGGCATGAGTCCACTGGGTATTTCAAAATACTCAGCCCTGCATGTGTTTTTCTTATGTGCAGGTTGAATGGCGACGAGCGTTGGCGGGTGTTGAGCAAATTTAATTAAATAAGATGGATATTTTGAACTTCGAGTGTGGTCGTGTCTTCATACATGGCTTCACTTTCTCTTGGCTGCTTCCGCTGAATTATGAAACTTATTATTATCATTTGGTTGTTTTGAACGTATTCCTTTTGAATTAGAAGATCGAGACATATTGTGTTTTGTTGAATTTATGTCAAACCCTTGACTTTTGATCATGGTTTATGGTATCTATTCTTCATTGATTTTCTTGAGTAAACCGTTGACTTATTGCTTTGATAGTTCGTTTAATACCTTGGTCAAATCTCTTTAAATGAAACCCTAGTCTATGTTCTTAGTGCTTTTAAGTCCGCCTTGGTAGCAGTCGCCGTATTTATTGTACCCTAGAAATCCGGGCTGTTACATTTGTATACTAAAAGATGCTTCGAGCGTACATGCCTTTGTACAATCAGCTTGTGCATGTATACGAGAAACGTCACGTCCACTTGTTTACCTAATTATGAGAATAAATAATATAATATAATGTTTTATTATTGAAATATGATAAACAAGTCTAAAGCTTTTTACTAAGAAGGTCAAGTAGGGAAATTCGATGAATCTCCTCATGAGTTTTCCAGTAGGGGACTTGGCCAGATCTAGTAAGAAGAAAAACGTATTCACAACCTAGATAGGCTTTGGCTACCTATTGGTACGGTTGCGGTGTTTGTGATAATTTTCTCTTACCTAAGACGAGATTAGTAACACCGGTGTGGTAAAGCACTGAAAGGATCTAATATGAAATATATTCTTTATTGCTATCTACTGTAAGAATATATTTCATAAATTTTAGTATTTTCTAGTCTATGTAATTAATATCAATATTGTTTATTCAGTCATACGCCACTTTGACTTATCAATATGTGAGAGTTTGTATGTAACTCAAGTTCATGATATCTTGGGTGGTAGTAATTGAATACATGAAGGTATTGGAATATTATTTCATAGAATTCGCGTGCCCAGTGTGGTATGATTAAATCCCTAAGGGGTGATCCCCATTTGAAAAAGGAATTTATTATTCAGAAAACTGCACAGTTGGAATTTATTCCACGAATAATAAATAAAGTTTCAAACTAGAAAAGCTCTTTGGAAAATTAATTTAATTCTAGTCACATAGCAGACAAAAGAATTAAATTGACGGATCAAGATAATCCTAAACGCGGGAAATATTATAAAATAAAATGGACCCAAGTTACTTGTAATTTGGTGATTTAGATGGGAGTGCAATATTATTCTTTAGTGGAATAAAATAATATTCCATTGATAATATATTAAATCATGGGTCATTTGATTTAATTAGATATTTATCTAATGGGTGAGCCCAACATCTATTTCACTCCATGGATCCCCATTCTAACCCAATAAGTCTTTTATAAATAGTGGTGAGATGTGGAAACCCTAATATACAATTGACACAATTCACAACTCAAACCCTAACCCTAGCCGCCGATCACTCGGCCTCTCTCTCCTTCTTGCCTCGATTTTCGAGCCATAGAACAAGGAGATCTAGGGTTTTGGTTTAGCCTTGTCTTGTTCATTCTAATCCATAGAATTAAATCGAGATAGATTGTTTTGTGTGGTGTTCTTCCTAAATCTCACCAAAGCTATTGTTGATTATTCAAGATCCGCCCACACGGATGAATTGTCAAGGACAATGGAATAGATCGGAAGATACATGGTCGGTAAACCAGGGATCGCCCGGAGGTGCAGCAAGCAACGTCAATCCGATGTCGGATTATGAGGTAACATTTAATTCACGTCGAATATGCATGTTTATGTGAATATTTGATGTGTGATCTATAGATCTATGTTTATTGCATAAAATTGGAATCGAATGCATAATCACCTAAATAGATCCGTTAAGGACCTGTTTGTTTTCCGTGTATTCCGCTGCAGTAGTCCTAACAATTATATGTAGAGAGAAAATTTATACTCGAGAGAATGAGAGGTGTGAATAAATGAATTGCAATAAGTTGTATATATAGAGTTGAAATAATAAAAAAAATCAAAATTAGCGGACGGTGCCCGCGTGGCGGTCGGACGACGCGTAATAGGCGCCGAGCAAGCGCCGCTCGCCCCTTCCCTTCATTGTGGTGCCCGTCGACCGCCGTCCCGCTGCCTTCGGCTCCAATAGGCGCCGACGGGGGAGTCGTCCGCACGGCGGCGTGACGGCACACCTATTGTGATTGCTCTTAAGCCTCTACCAACTTTCTTATTTTCTTTTATGAATTTTCAGATTTATGCAAATACTCTCTCCGTCCAATCGTAGTAGGGATATTTTTTTCGGCACATGATTTATGAAAAATTATAGTACTTCTTTTGTCCCAACTAAGTTGAGTCATATTCATTTTTGGGATGTCCCAACTAAGTTAAGTCATTTCCTTTTCTGACAAAAAATAAAATATTTAATCATTGTTACTTTATTCTGTCAACTACTTTACTCATCTTTATCTTTCCTATTATTCAAAATAATATCTTAATCTACGCGGCCAAAAGTTGAGTCAACTTAGATTGGACGGAGGGAATATTAAGTGAGTTAAGTAAATAAATAATACAGTAGGAAAGGAGAAAAAGTAGAGAGATAAAAAAAAAGAATTAAGTAAGAGAATGTAAAATATGAGAAAAGAGCACTACAAAAAACTGTCATTTACCAGCGAAAATTAGTAGCAGATATAGTATGTCGCTATTAGTAGCAGATTGGGGGCGGAATATCTGCTAGTAATTGTACTAGCGAAATTAGTAGCAAACTTATGATGAATTTTGATTCTTCAATCACGGGTGATAATTAGCAGCGTATATAGCAACAGATTGATAGCCACTAGTAAGTAGCAACGAACAAATGTTGCTAGTAATACATTACTAACAATATTGCAATGGATTGATATTCTGTAGTAAGTAGCAACAGACAAATGTTGTTGGTAAACAATTACCAACAGAATTACAACGGACTCAATTGCACTGCTAAGTAGCAACAAACAAATTTCATTGGCAATAAATTACCAACAATATTACAGTGGATTGATATTCACTAGTATGTAGCAACATACAAATGTTGTTGGTAATAAATTACCAACGGAATTATAACGGACTAATTTGCACCGCTAAGTAGCAACAAACAAATGTCGTTGGCAATAAATTATAAACAATATTGCAACGGATTGATATTCACTGGTAAGTAGCAACAGACGATAAGAAAACTAATTTAACTATTGGAATAGGCCAAAAAGAAAACTCATCTATAAAGGAACTAATAAAGTACTATTGTATAAACTGATAAGTAAAAGTTCCTATCAATCATTTAAAGGCACCTAAAACTAAATTTTACAATATAATTCAGAATTGTGATATCTGCAACTCTGTGAGCCTAGAAATTCTAAAAAATCTTGATTATCAACAAAGCGATTCAAAGAGAAATCATATTATTTCCATACATGTAGTGTTCATATGTTAACATTTATTATGACAAACATAGTTGGCTGTTGTGCCTCAAATCACTACATCAGCAAGAGACATCATTGCGTTTAAGAAGAGCGAAAAGCTGAGAACCGATTTGAATCCCAGCAGAATACAACATCTGAGAAAACAAGGTTTTTTTCTCAACTGCTCGATTGAAAAGCTCTTCCACAATGTGAGATCCCAAGTGATTTGCCATTGTTGATTCTGCCAAAGCTCTAAGATGCATTACTGCACTCTCTATGTCAATTGGGGCTTCCTGGTTTGACCTTGCATTCCTTATTTCCATTTCCACGATTTCGAAGCATCCATTCTTCTCCGTAGCTCTTCTCATTTGCTTCACACTTGGATATACATGAGGAACGTTCAATGTGTCCACTTTGTCTTGGCTTAACATACCCTGTTTTCCAAATATATATGTATATAGTATTATCAATTTCAAGGCATGCTTATACTAATTTTCTATCTAAACATAGCCTAAGCATTATTAGCAAAAGTATCTCGTCGTTTGAGTATCCATTGACACAACTTATAGATATAAGTAGATTTTTACTTGACTTTTCAATTCTTGAAAGTGGCTTATTTGATAAACAATGTACTCCTTCTTCCCTGATCAAGTGTCCACTTTTAACTAGATATAAGTTTTAAGCAATATAAAAGAAATTGGATTAAACAAGCTAGTAGAATATAAGTCTTTATATACTACATCCTTAAAAATAGAAATTATTTTCATTTTAGTCGATAACATTTACCAATTCTTATCTCCATCTCTTACTTCTTCTTTTCATTTATTTTACTTTGTTCATTTTATCTCCCTCTTTTTAATTTTATCTCTTCTTTCTTAATTGACCAATTATGCGTTTAATTTTGTATTGTTTAAAAAGTTTGTCTTTTAAGTAGGTAATATTATTTTAATAATAAAATATTAGTGAAAAGAGTAAGTGAAATCTAAAACGAAATATCATCAGTTAACAATTGATATTCAACTCAAAAATAAAGTATGCATGACAACTATCTATCGTAAAAATAGTTCGGCTACTTATGACTCTAATTAATATGGTCAAATAGTTCGGCGACTTATGACTTTTGAGACTATCGAAAAAATCAGTGTTCATCGCCTCAGTGTGAACGAAGTTTGAAATAATCACGATCTCCATATCTAACTACACAACACAAGCCATTAATTATATGACCGACTCCAGTAGCTTAAATGTGAAATAGAGATTAACCAATTATTCTTGCTAACAAAGCAATTAACCACTTCCGAATATAATTTACACCGGCCATATTTAATATTTTATCTCATAATCTTTGTCATTTAGTATGATGTTCCTTATGTAACTAATCAAGCAAAATTATGATCTACCTACAGTCGAAAATAGAAAAAGTTCAAATAAATTTACTTGCTCCGCCCCTAAAATTTGTCACGTATTTTCGTTTCCGTCTCTCACATAATTTATCATATTTCATTTTAACTATTTTTGGTAGCGGACCTCACATTCCGCAAACTCATTTTCACTCACATTTTATTATAAAACTAATATTCTCTCTGTTTCATAAAAATATATGCACTTTTCATTTTCGGTCTCCAACTAAAGTATGTGCATTCCATTTTTAAAATGTTATCCCAATTTATTAACTATATACATCAACTTATTTACAACTTATACCACCGTTAAACACTATTAGTAATGTGAGTCTCACTAACCACTAACACTACTTTAACTACCATTCTCTTCAATCTCTCTTATTTTACCAATTTTGTTTTAATTTTCGTGCCATAAAATATGAGACGGAAAGAGTATTTAAAAAGTAGGACTCACATTCCACTAATTTTTTCAATCAATTTTTTATTATATTTTCTAAATCCATGCTCAATCAAAATGTGACAGAATTTAAAGGACGATCAAAATGTGACAGAATTTAAAGGACGGGAGTAATATTACCTCTTTGACCATATCCATGAGAATGCATCCAAGAAAAGTAATGGCTATCCCAACATCATGTGTAACAACTCCATCATCAACACCTGGCATAATGATAATAACAATCCCACCCTCAACAATTTCCTCAGCCCTCGACCTCAAGAAAACACCCATGTCCTCCTCAAACTGATCCGCATAGGCCTCCACCACCGCGTCGGACGCCCCCGTGTAGTGAATCCTCTCGGGATTCCACGCGGGGGAGTCCCTCAGCTGCAGCGGCGGCGGCACCCTCGAGAGCCAATGGAGCGAGGACGAGGAGAAGGCGATGTGGAGAGAGGAAGATGGGAAGAGTCTGCCGTAGAAGGAGCCCGGCACGGCGGCGGCGAAGTAGGGTCGGGGGTGAGGGAGGGAGGCGAAGAGGGTGTTGAAATCGTTGGAAGTCTGGTCGTTGAAAAACACTTGGAATTGGAAATGGTGGTGTTTGTGTTGGAGGGTTTGGATTATGGTTTGCATGGCGAAGAAGGTGTTGGGGCCCACTGAGCATCCTAAGTCGGCGATGGCGATTGTTTTTGAGGGTTGGATGAGTATCTTTTCTATGTCGAGGTTGTTAGTGATTGCTGAGATTATCACCTTCTTCGCTGCTTCGAACCCATCCCTCTGTAATGGTAACAAATTAATGAGTTGGGAGAGAAAAAAGAATGTTGGAATGGAAGAAGGGATATATTCCCTTCGTGCCAACATAATTGTACCAAAACTTTTGAGCTAAATTGTGTTGAAAAATGAGTATGGAGATAATAATAAAGTAAGAAAGAAAAAAAAAATTAGTTGATTTAATAAAGTAAGAGTGGTTGGATATTTTGTTTTTTGTCGAGAAAAGGAAATGACTCAACCTTGTTGAAACATTAAAAAAAGGAATACGACTCAACTTAGTTAAGACGACGGGAGTATTATTAATCCCCCTGGTCCCCTTAAATATCTCATAGTTGGTCAGTGAAAGTTTTAAGAAATTGTTTGACTCTGTGAAAAAAGTGGATGAAAAAAATTAGTGGAATATAAACCTCAGTTTTAGATACTCCTCTGTCCCACAAAAATATGCAGTTTTTGTTTGGCACGAATTTTAATGCACAATTGGTAAAATAAGAGAAAATTTAAAGTATTGTTAGTAATGGGTCTCACCTTAATAGAGAGAAAAGAGTGTCAAAATTTAAAAAGTGTGCGAGTATATTTTTGTGGGACAGAATTTAAAGAAAAGAGTACATATTGGAACAAAGAGAGTATTAGTTTTATTATAATTGTAAATATAATGAGTTAGTGAAATGTAAGGTCCATTTTTTAAAAGTAATAGTAAAAGTGAAATAAGATATTTATTGGAGGTAGTTTAAAGGCAAAACACATTCTTAGGTCCTTATACTTTAATCAAAATGTTCATTAGGTGCTTGTACAATTTTTTCGTTTTAATAGGTCCTTATATCTTTCTCATAAATTTCAACACATCCTCGTACAATTTTTTCGTTTTAGTAGGTCCTTATACTTTGATTATAACTTTTATTAGGTCCTTATACAATTTTTTAATTTAAGATATTCTTTTACTTTTATCTTAGATAATAATTTATATTTAATTAAATTTAATGAACCTTTTAATTTTATTATTTAACTTATCTTATCTTATGATTATTCTGGGAAACGTATCTTTCAATATAAATATAAATAATCAATTGAAAATTCAGATAGTTATTCTAAAAAAAACTTCCATTTTAATCTTCAATCATCACGGTTAATCTTTTTATTATTCTCTACAACTTATTTAGATTATTGGATAACAAGATGGTATTATCTTTATAGATTATGCTAAGTTAAATAATGGAATATTAAAAAGTTCATTAAGTTTAATTAAATTTAGATTATTATCTAAGATAAATGTAAAAAAGTTCCTAAAATAAAAGATTGTATAAGGACCTAATGAAAGTTATGATAAAAGTATAAGGACCTACTAAAACGAAAAATTGTACGATGACCTGATAAAAATATTGTGAAAAGTATAAGAACCTATTAAAACGAAAAAATTGGACAAGGATCTAATGAACATTTTGACTAAAGTATAAGGACCTAAAAATGTATTTTGCCGTAGTTTAAATAAGAAAATATATGAGATATTAACCTGTAAGGTAGAATTCTTTTGGTAGCTGTAGATTCCGTCGCCACCGATCATTGTAGATGATTGTGCCATCGATCTAGATTTGAGTTTAATTCTCTCAATCTCGACTTTTGTATATACCGTATTTAATTTATATCTCTATTTATAATGTTCGTATGCAGCCTGTTTTAATGTCAAAATGAAAGTAACAAGAAAAGTTTGACTTCGATTCTATCCCCTTAATGTCAATTAAATACACCGCTCCTTATCACATTACTAATTAAAGACTTGTAAAGTTTAGATTTATCATTTATTACTATATAAATATAGACAGCTAAGGCCCAGAGTTTTTTAGTAAAGGAGATTAATAAGAACTGAATCCAAATATTTAACCGGCATACACAAAACTTTTTCTAATCAAATTAAAATAAAGAAGAGATCGAACATACCAAAATGGTATTACCCATCCATGTCTTACAAGTTTATTCTAGCTAAAATAATTTCTAGAATATGTACAAACAATCATTAAGTTTGTTAGTCTTCCTTTTCTTTTTAAATGATAAAGATAGTACCCAACACGTAATTGCTTGATGTAGATTACACAATAACCTCAAAACACTTAGGAAAATTAGCTAGGTGTAAAACCTTTACGCGATATGAATTTGAGTTGGAAACTGTTTAGTTAATAAAAATTCAAAATTGTAACCATTTTATAGTACAATTGTATCCACACCATTAATACACTACCCAACTAATTGGTGTGAGATCCATTTTAAATTATTGTAATTTGCTCATTTATTAAACCCATCTACGACTTGGCTGCCTACCCTAATTTCATCGCCTAAGAATACGTAATGATTAGGTCATCGCCATCTATAGTCAATAGTATTGTCTCAATACATACTACAAAATCATTATAAGACTTATTACTATTCACGTGCACGTATCAACTTTTCAAACCTCACCACACAGATCAAGCTATGACAAATTACAATCATACCATACTTTCAATTTCATATGGAATAAATATTTTGATTGCAATATTTTCAAAATTAAATACACTTTCATAATTTTGAAAATTATATAGTAAAATAAATAAATTAAATAAATAAACAACGTAGACAAAGTTAAAAAAAAATAATAACACAAATCCTGATTTGAATCCAAGTTGGTCGACAAAATTTTCGTTCTTTTGCCACCGGGTCTCAATCGTCCTCAATGTGTCTTTGTACAACCCTTTATAGTATATGCAAGTTCAACCCATTTTTCGGTCACCTCATAAAATTGAGTCGAACACTCGTTCCAATGCTCCTAACCTTCCACTTCACCTTCATCTTTGCAACTTTATTAGCACATTCTATAAATCCGTAAATATTGAAGTGGAACTAAGCAATTCCCCACACCTTCTCGTACTTGAATTAGTTATTTTGATTTTACACAAAATCTGCGGGTGCATCTTTTTTAATATCCTCTTTGTTGAAGATCGCACTGTTTGTATTAACATTAGCCTCAAATAATGAAATATCTTTCTACTCAAGTGGCCGATAAAATCATATTCGGACAGATCATAGAGGACGTCAATCATTGCCTTCATTTTGTCAACCAACTTGAACGACTAGTGCTCCATGCTATAAAAGATCACATGTTTGATACTCCAACAATGTCTTTTATATATATATGGAATAAGGCAGTGAGTCATTGGTCATGAAGAGAATCTATAAATTTCCACGGAAGTAGCAGTGATACGAGTTTATTTAAATCGGCAGCGCCTGCATCAACACGAACGCGAGTAGTGGCAAAACCTAGACATAGAGTTGAGGTCGAGTTTGTAACTGAATTTTTCTTTAATTCCTACTCTTGATTTAAGGAGTATTGGACGGTACTGTCAATCAAGAGTTGTTCAAATTATGTATATTACATGGAATAAACAACGGAGGTCGGAGAATTTCTCTAGTTTTTATTTGTGGGCCTAATCGTTTCAAAATAAAATACATAGAGTTGGGCTTCAAGTTTATTTAACCCTTCCTATATCTTCTTGAGCCAATTGTATTTCCTCCTCTTCCGCCGTGAATTATTTCTCTCCTAGCGCCACATTGCAGAAAATTAAACACATTAAATCATGTTTTACACCAAATTATTAGCCATTAACCCAAATTTATTACCCACATAATTGGGATTGAATTCTCACAATCAAAGACACAGATTAACCATATTCTACAATATGGTACTCACACTCTTCCAACTTTCACTACAATCCGCCAATTCCTCTTTCAATTACAGACGTTTTCTCCTCCACTATCTGGAATTGATGTTGGACAGTTAAACCAAATCAATTTAGATTTTAATCCACCATTTACCACAATTTTATTCTCAAATTGATTTCCAATAATGGTTCAACGACACATATATAGTTACTCTATTCCATCTCTGCTAAACAACTCACGTGAGAGAAGAGAGTGGGCTATGTTTTGATCAAATTGGAGGCGTGAAGGATGGAAAGGGATGATTGGGCCTCTCCTCTAAATCAAATAAAAGGGATGGGCCGGAATGGTTGGACTAACTTTATTTTTATATGTTTAGGGCTTGTTAAAGTTTGGGCCAAATTACTTAATGCTTTGGACCAAAAGATTTAAATAGTTGGGCTGCTTTTTATGTAATTCTTGGGCTGGAATTAATTTAAGAAAATTTTACGAAGGAGTAAGGATTTTGGAGACGTGAACGGCCGACCGGCGTTGCCCGCGATGCCTCGGGCGGCTGCGAAAATTGAGAAAAGGCTTTCTCAACGAGTTAAGGTTGGAGCGAGAAACGCAAGTTAAGGATTTTAAACGAACGAGGTGGGCTTTATGTTTCAAGCACGTTCTATGAGAAAATAAATGTTACGTATGTTATGTCATGCCATGTTTTGTTTTATGGAGTGTCTATCTGAAGTGGCTTTTACCATGTATAGCTAATCGAATTCGGATCTCAGTAGGGCTGCAAACCCTACTCGGACTAGTGTACACAACATGTAGATCCGACGCCATCCTTCGAGTTGGCCGATCTAGTGACTTTGAATGCGGCCGTATTCTATGTCATGTATAGTTCGGATATGGTGAATGAGGAAAAGGGAGTTTGACTGCACAGTCACATTTTTACGAGAAAATGTTTTAGTGTACTCGGGCTCTTTCAAAGTTAAAACCATGATGTCATTGAATGAGGGCTTGACATGATATTTTTATGAAAATGTATTTTGGCATGTGTTCACTGAGTATATCAAGTACTCAGCCCTGCATATGTTTTAAAAATGTGCAGGTTGAGCAGTGACAACGATGGACGGTGTTGGTTGAGTAGAGATTACGTATGTTCTTTGGTAGAACAGTGATTGGAATTTGGATGCATCATGTCTCCACACATGATATCATTCGCTCTTTGATTGCTTGTGCTAAAATAGTACTCCCTCCGTTCCATAGTAATAGGGGTGTTTTTCCATTTCCGTCCATTCCATAGTAATAAAGTCATTTCCCTTTTTAGTAAAAATCAACACATTTTTCCACACCTACTTTACTCTCTCTTACTTTTTTCTATCTTCATCTCTCTACCTTTTTCATTTTTCACTTTATTCTCTCTTTACTTAACTCACCTAACACAATTTTTCTTAATCTCCGTGCCGAAAAGTTTTACCTCCATTACTATGGAACGGAGGGAGTATTTCTTTCGAGTTCATGTAATTATCGAGATGATACTCTGATTTTATTCAAGTTATTTATATGGTTTCGAGCCAAGTCCATTTATACAATTGTTTTCCTCTTCTTCCCGCTTCTTCAATCTCCCACCAATTGCACAATAAACCAAGCTTTCTATACTTAGAAAGTTGGGGCGTCACACATATCTCTCTCATGTATGCTTAGGATATTAGTATTAGCTAGATTTAATTTACCTTTTTCGTAGGATATTTTTGTATCCACACATATTATAAATGTGTGGAGTCCTCCATAATCTTTAATCATAAAGAAATATAAAGAATCTTTCATAGTTTCTTGTTTTTATCCTTTCATGCAAAATACAAAACACGAAAACCCTAGTCTTTCTAGATGGGAAGTCCCGCGGTGGACAAACTTATCTCCCATATATAATATTTCCTTCGTCCGCGAATAGAAGTTTCGTTTTTTTCATTTTAGTTCGTACATGAATAAGAGTTCCAGTTCGTTTTTATTATAAATGGTAATAGGCTCTTACATTCCACTAACTCATTTCACTCACATTTCATTTAAAACTAATATATATAAGTGGGACATATATTCCACTAAATTTTTTCAAACCACTTTTCTTAACATTTTTTAAAACTTGTGCCACCATGAAATGAGACTCCTAATGACAGACGGAGAGAGTAGTTATTTTTGCTTTCGTCTACCTATAAAAATATTTCTAGATTCATTTGGATCGTAGTTATATTGTTATATATCTTGTCTCGTGATGGATTAATAATTGAAATTACTATTGTGTATGGACAAATTTCGAATATGTTAATACATACATATATCTTCAATTCAAGTCCCCCGGCATTGATGGGACCATCCTATATACTGTAGTAAAATGTTTTTGTTTTGTACAAGACGCGGGAAAAGTAAAGGTAGAGAGAGATGTGTATGTGTCCTCGTGGGCCCCACCCACCATCTCCATACTATTCTAGTTCCTGTAAATAGCCAGAACATATTCTCTTAATCTGATGTGATTAAATCAATGATACTACCTTAATTGGATGAAATGAAATATGACCTTACCTTAGCTTTAATAATGTCTAATCACAAAAGCTATTCTGATTTCAAGACAAGAATATTCCCTGTTAAGGAATTTGCGGCTTGTTTTGTGCACAACCATATAGGTTTAGCGGATCTCGTGTTTTAATAATTGAGTACAATGATGTAACTCTTAATTAAATCCATGAGAAGGAGTTTCAAAGTTAACTTGTAAGCGTTGAATTAAACTGAGTTAATTATAATTTATCTCAATCACTTTTAAAATTTGTGTTGAATCAAATATTTATATTTTTCAAAGGCGAAGGAAGTAATTAAATTGTGAGTAGAATGAATTAGTGGAATATAAAATACATTTACTAAAGATAGTAAAAATTAAATAAAATATTTTTGATAACATATAAAAGAAAAGGGAAAATAAGAAGTGTTACTGTTAGGACGTGTATATATAGAAAAAGAGATGTTGGATTTCTTATCCTAACGTTGCTATCGCTGAACTTAGCCGCTCAGTTTTGTCTTGTAATACAAAGGTACTCACGAGGTCTACATTAACCATTTTTTCTTGGAATGCAATATTTTAGTATTATATTTTAAATTATGTGTGGCACCAACTTACTAGTTACTACTATTTGAGTTTTGGGCCAGGTCAATATTCCATTCAAACTGAAGCAAAATGTATGCTGTAATTTGTCAGTCATTTTCTTTGAATTAATATCTTATTTTATGTACAATGTTAATCTGATTCAAATTTAGATCAGTCCTTTTCGAACTGTGGGTTAATTAGGTGAGAGCTATTCATACCCTCATTGTATTAGGTAAGAAATTCTCAATTTTAACCTTAAACATTTAGGATTCGGGTTAGTACATCAGAATAATAATGCTAAACGCTATAGAAATTTAGATATGCATTTTTTTTGTATTTATAAGGATGCTATATGTATAATATAAAATTATATAAATCAGTTAAAAATATTACGTAGATTTTCATTTAATCAAAATCAACACAAAAGAATAGACAGTAGTAGCATGGCTTAAGTCAATTCATCGAACCAATCCTCTTCGGTTTGTGAGCTAATTAGACTGAAAAATGAATTATAAATTTTCATTCTTAATCCTTTAAAATTAACATAAAATTTGGATCTAAATCACAAAATTTGTGCTGCATTGGTATCAAAATTTAACACAAATCAATGTTCCCACACATCTTGAAAACAAATAAAATTACGGTGTTTTCTTATTTGGGGCGAATCCTGAAATAGGTTCCCTATTGGGGAAAACTTTTCTCTTTTGTTATTTAGCTTCGGGAAAAATGCAAAACGGATCAGTGTGCTTAAAACCGCGAACCGGAAATGCGTTTTTGGTCATGCAATTCAAATATGCGTCTTAGGGTTTAGTCATGCGAATTTAAATTGAGTTTTGAAATTTGCGTGTTTGCCTTTACATACCAAATTAGCCAATACCTCCTCCATTGTGGACAACGACATCTACTTACTTTTTACCAGCGGTAGAGGCTATTTCCGGCTAGAAATTTGGTAAGTTTTGTTCTTTTCCTTATTTTTCATGTTCATGTATGTATCTTATACTAATTGCGTTATTATTATTCATTAGTTGTGAAGTTTTGTAGGTTATTTGAATTTAGTGTTTGTTTTTGTGTTGTGAAATGTGTGAAGTAGATTATGTATGGTGTGGATTGAGAGTTTTGTAAAGTATATTATGGGGTTGTGTTGTGTAAGTAATTTTGAGGTGTGTGTATTGTAAATATGTTGTTGACTTTGATGGAATTTTGTTGTAAATAAATTTACTAATTTTGTAGATATTACTGAATGGTGTCTTCTTCAAGAAATCCGCTATTGTGTAGTCCGAATGACCCATCAATATTATATATGCAGAGTGTTCATATTTGTCTAAGTGTTTGGGCTGGGAACAAGAGACAAAGTTAAATTGCCAAAGGTATGAGTGGAAGAAGCGTGGGGCATGGATAATGTTCACCCTGTCGTTATTCAATATATTAGGATGTTCGATTGTAAAAAACCTCGTGAATTAGATCATTTTCTTATTATTAGATTGGTGGAGCGGTGACATTCTTTCATCTATCAATTGGTAAGGCTATTGTGACTTTAGAGGATGTGCAGAAATTCGATGGCAAACCTGTCACGTGGAATATGATGAATATGGGGGACTAATATTGGACTATATTGGGTTACCAATTGTTTTGTATTGTACCTAGTGCGAGGGAGTTTTAAAATGGCGGATTACTTGCATCGTCATTGACTACTAATTTAGAAGAGCGTGAGCATGATAATAATTTAATAAAAATGATATACTTTTTTGAATATCTGATACAACAAGCGCGTGTCTATTGCCTACTTTTGTAGTATATCATTTCATTGCAATGCCGGAGAACGTCGAGGCCACTTCAGATATTGTGTGATCATTTGCGTGACCAAAAACGCATTTCCTTATCGCGTTTCCAAACACACTGATTCATTTTGCGTTTTTCCTAAAGCTGTATAACAAAAAAAGGTTCCACGTAAGAGAACCTATATTCCAGATTCTCCCAAATAACGAAAAAAACCAAAAATTACATGTACAACCAAGGTTATCTTTTGATCCATTAATATTGAAAAAATAAAGAAAGTGTCCAAACATGTAGTCTGTTCCCGTTCTAGAATAGAACCAATAATACATTTTATGAGCCCGTTTCACAAATATCTACAACTTAAACTAAACTAATACTAGTATGAGTTGAAAGCAAAATAGTTAAGATTAGTACTAGTACTTATTTTGGGTGTTTGGTATTTTCCAAATTTCAATACCAAAATAAACAATGCCTCCCCTTTCACTTTATTGACGTAGTTTCGTACTTCACAGTTTACAGCACCCTACCTTACACAGCAAAATTACATTGCTAGCTGTATTATTTCACTTTATCATTTTAATCTCTCCCTACCCAAATATAAAAAAAATAAAAATATTGCTTTTTCCTCACAGTGTGCTTTTAAAGCAGCTTTTCTACGAAACGCAGGAACTTAGCTAGCTAGAACTAGATTCTCCATTCTTGAACCTCTAAATGGGAAAAGCAGCGCGCTGGCTCAAGGCCCTGTTTGGTTTCAAAATTAAGGAGCGCCCCGACTTGACCCGCTGGAGCTCCGGCCACCTCTGCCACAACCCCACCACCATTCCCCCCAACATCACCCCCGCCGAAGCCGCCTGGCTCAGATCCTTCTACACCGACAACGACAAGGAGCAGAACAAGCACGCTATAGCCGTCGCCGCCGCCACCGCCGCCGCTGCCGACGCCGCCGTCGCCGCCGCCCAGGCCGCCGCCGCCGTCGTCCGCCTCACCACCCGCGGCGGCAGCGCCACCGCGGAGAAGTGCGCCGCTGTCAAGATTCAATCACTTTTTCGTGGATTCTTGGTAAGATTTATTTATTTAATTTTTCGATTCCAATTCCGATTCCGATTCATTATTTTAAATTTTTGTTTTATCAAGGCCCGAAAGGCTCTTCGGGCCCTGAAGGGCCTAGTGAAAATCCAGGCCCTCGTGCGGGGATTTCTGGTCCGTAAACAAGCCGCCGCAACTCTTCATAGCATGCAAGCCCTCATAAGAGCCCAGGCTAGCGTTCGAGCGCAGAAAATGAGACGCCTTATCAACAATGACGAATTCCCCCCTCCCTACCATGCCCTGGTTAGTTTTTTTTTTTTTTTTTTTTATGAGTAAATGAGAGGACTCGAACCTGAGACCTTTAGCTTCAGACATTAACATTTTTACCGCAAAATGTGAACGGGTAACTATAAGTTTCAGGATGAAGGGAGCGAGCATCCGTGGTCGTTCCACAGCAGGAGGCTGTCCGCGTCATTCGACACGGCGGCCAATTCGTTCGACGAGAGCCCGAAAATCGTGGAGGTCGACACGGGCTGTCGGGCCAAGTTGAGAACCCGGCGGGCCAGCTCGTGGATGGCGGCGGAGGCGTCCCCGTTCCAGTGTCGGATCCCGGAATGGGGGGAGCAGGTGTCGTCGACGGCGCAGAGTACGCCGAGATTCAGCGGGAGCGTGACGCCGGCGAAGAGCGAGAGGGGCGAAAACCCGAGCTACATGGCGAAGACGCAGTCGTTCAAGGCGAAGGTGAGGTCGCAGAGCGCGCCGAAGCAGAGGCCCGAGCCCGGCCCGAAGAGGAGGATGTCGCTGCTAGAAATGATGGAGTCGAGGAGTAGCCTGAGTGGTGTGAGGATGCAGAGGTCATGCTCTCAAGCTCAGGAAGCCATTAGTTTCAAAAATGCTGTCATGTCCAACTTTGGTAAGTCATCAGATTTTTATTCCAATTGACAAACAATTTTAGTGCAGCCAACATATTAGATTTGCAGGAATTTTTAATTTTTATTAGCTAATCTTTTTTGTCCTCATATTTCAATTCTAATTTCTCTCATAATTTGTCAATTTTAGCACTAAGAAAATCGATAACACTATGATTTGCAGTATTCTGAAAATAGAATAATGTACATTTAGGTAATAGTACCTCTACTATATTGCTGCTAGGCAAAGAAAAATAATATAATGTACCTTTAAAAACAGAGGTGACGAATCCCAAGACAGTAAAATAATCTCCTCCAATAATTGGCCACCAACTTACGTAGAAAAATATTTTCACCGTGGTACTTATTGACAGATAAAAATAATACTGCTACTTTCATTTTGTGTTTTATGGGAATTTTGGAGGCAGTGAGATAGTCGATTCCCAAATCGGTGAAAATTGAAATTCTGAGATGGTATCATGTTTGTACTGAAAGTAAAGGTTTATTGGACCTCAATGATACTTGCTGCTTTACTTTTGTATTTATCCATCAACACTGGCCCATACTTTCTTTTATCCTTCCATATTTTGTTTGATACCTATATATACTAGTACTCCATATACTTATCTTTTACCAGTCGTTTTTAGATTTTATATATTATTAGATCTACCCATTTTATTTATTTTAGAATTATCCAGTATCCCCTCCATTTCACTTTAGCGGTCCTAATTGAGTTATAAATATTCTAAGAAATGTAAAGAAAAAGTTGGTAAAAAAATATAGTGAAATGTGAATCTCATTTTATATGCTACTATTAATTTTATAATAAAATGTTAGTTGAATGTGGTACAATTACAATTTATGAGAGTTTCTAATTAAGACTTCTAATACGGGACAAAATAAATTGTTTGAAACTGATAAAGTGGGAGTATTTGTTTATATTAGAAGACAGATTTCAATCCCTTGATGGTCTAGTAGTAAAATGGCAATCCTAAGGACAAACAAATATTGGGTCTTAGTTTTCCGAAGACTTCTATGAATTCATGGTTTACCTATTTTATAGTACTTCTCCGTTCACAAAAAATAGTCTTATATCTAAGAATGGAAAGTTTTGTTCTTATACTTTACCTACTTTTTCTCCTCTTTCTCATTTTCCCCACTTTTTCTACATATCTCTCTTATTTTACCAATTTTTCATTAAAATACGTGTCGTCTTAAAATGTGCTTATTTTTTATGGATGGAGAGAATATAACTTATAAGTGACGTCATAGAAAGACAATGTTACACATAAATGACGTTTATTTACTTTTAGAGTGAACACCAAAAACAATCCTTGAACTAAGGGTTTATTTCACCAGCACTCCCTGGATTTTAAAAATGTTCCCAATAGACCTTGAGCTGAGATTTTTTTATTGGAGGTCCTTTTGCATTATTAATATTATTTCAAACATGTACTAAATCTGATATTATTTCAAAATTATCTTCTTCTTCCTTTTGTCATCTTTCACTTTGTTTATTATTTAAAATATTTTATTTTTATAAAATTAAATTTAAAATTTAGATTGTTAAATATTACTCCCTCTGTCCCGACTTAGATGACACATTTCTTAGTCGGCACGGGATTTTAAGAGTTATTGATTAAAGTGTTTAATTGGATAGAGGAAATGTGGATGAAAGTATTAAAATAGAAAGAGAAAGAGAGATGAATATTTTAACAGGAGTGAAAAAAAGTTGTTGGGTGTATTAATTGGAGAGAGAAAGTTTCCAAAAAAGGAAATATGTTTTCTTAGTTGGGACAAACTAAAAAGAAAAACGTGTCACTTAAGCGGGACGGAGGGAGTAAAAAATTATATTTAATTAAAATTATTAATTTATGTATTCTTTCTCGACTCACAACTATATACAAAGAAATAAAACTATGTAGCCAGCTCGCACAAAACTTCGAAAAACAAAGTGAAGGATAGCAAAGGTAAGAAGAATATAATTTTGAAATAATATAAGATTTAGTTCATCATTGAAATAATATCAGATTGAAAAGGTGAAATTGTGAATGGACAAATATGCTCATCTCACTTCTGGGTGTATTTTCGGGGAAAATATTGCAAAAGGATCGCCGATGAAATAAGCTTTATTTCATGATTTTTAAAATCCAGGGACTACTGGTGAAATAAATTCATAGTTCAGGGACTGTTTTTGTAGTTCACTTTTAATTATTTATTTTTATGTGTGATGGTTCCCAGAAAGAAAGAAAGAGAAAAAAAAAAAAGTTACTCCCTCCGTCCTGAAAATTTGTCATTTATTTCCACTTACGTCTGTCCCTTAAAATTTATCACCTTTCACTTTTATCATTTTTGGTAGTGGGCCCTACATTCCACTAACTCATTCACACTCACATTTTATTATAAAACTAATATACTCCCCCCGTCCCCGATTAAGAGTCATACATTTCCATTTCGATCTGTCCCCAATTAAGAGTCACACTTCATTTTTACCATAAATAGTAAGTAGGTCTCACATTCCACTAACTCAATTCACTCACATTTTATTATAAAACCAATAAAAAAAAATGGGTCCACATTCCACTAACTTTTCCAACCAACTTTCCTTTACATTTCTTAAAACTCGTGCCCGGTCAAAGTGTGACTCTTAATCGGGGACGGAGGGAGTATAAAGTAGGACCCATTTGCCACCAACTTTTTCAACCCATTTTCTATTACATTTCTTAAAACCCGTGTCAGGTCAAATAGTGACAAATTATTAGGGACAGGGGGAGTATATGATTAACACAGTTTATAAACAAAATGAATAAGTTATCTCGTAAGGACACTTGAAATAGCGGTTTCTTAGGTCGTTAAGAAAAATTGAAATTGCAGCTACCATAAATACATGGTTAATGTTGTAAAAGAACTAATATCACACCTGTGCAATGCACGGTACATTGTATTTCTAGTTTTTATATACATAGACAGTCTAGGGTTTATCTACCGTTTTGCAAACATTGTTTTATGAGTAGTCAACATTTATCAATAAATTAATATAAAAATTTTAAGTTCAGTGAAAGATATAGAAAATGTATTGTTATACTCCCTCTGTCCCACTCTAAGTGGAGCACATTTCTTTTCCAACACGAGTTTTTATGTAGTGTAATTTTGTGAGTTGAGTGTACAAAATAAAATAAGAGAGAAGGAAAAAGTAGAGAAAGTGATATTTCTATTTTGGAAATGTGTCACTTAGAGTGGGACGGAGAGAGTATAAGTTTAATATGACACCATAATCTTTCATATCTCCAATATCTTATTATTTAGTCTATTACTGATTTACTCTATATTTCTCATATATGCTTAATATTTGTTTTCTTATTCATTAAGTTAGGGTAATGGCATTAGAGATATTGTTATTGTGTACAATTAACTAAGAAATACAATTATCTTCTATTTTCACGTCTTTTTACTATTCACGCAAAAAGTAGCTAGAAAAACTCTCTCGCTTGATCGACGGACAAAGTTCCCGCACGATAACCCTTGATCAACGATGTACAAAAGCCGATCACCCCAATAAGGGAAACACCCTTAACATCTGGTGCTTTCATCTCGTTCTCATCCTCCATCCATGACTTACTATGAGGAAATCATTTTGTCTTACCTATTTGATCGAATAATGGTTGTCGATCTTCAACAAAATAGACAAGAGGTTGGACGAGTAAGACGAGTTTCTCTCATTGTTCCATGAACAACCCGTTGTTGTCCTACAGCCGCCACAACTCCGGGTATCGCCTTCTCGGCTGGAGATGCCACAATAGCACACCTACAAACAGCCACCACACCCACTCTACACCAAACCATACGGACAACCGCTATATCCACCCTACACCGACCACTACAGTCCCAGCCCTACACCGATCCATATACGTAGGCACGCTTGCCCAATACGAATGCGTTGCTATGGCAGCAAGACCAGCACGTCTACCGACAATTTACCCCAACCGGCTAGCCGTCGCCACCACAGCAGAGTTCAACGAATCACCGCCATCAGGCTGTCTATTGCCGCGACCAGCCTAAGGATCTGCAACAGCACCACACCTGCGGGAAGGATCACCATCAATACCAGCAGCCAGTGCAACAAGCGGACGCCTACTGGTAGAAACACCATCATTACCAGGAGCCCAGCACCACCGCATCGCTGGCATCCACCGAGCCCCCACTCGGCGACAACACCATCAGCCGCGATCTCTCCACCGTGCAGGCCCGATATAAGGTATAGCTTAGTCGAGTTATTTTCCGATGATATCGAGGAATCAGTACAATCTCGTGAAATTCATTATGATGATACTGCAATTGATAAATTACTTAATCGAGATTGAATTGGAGAGGAAGAGCCGAAGAGGTATTGTTAGTAGTTGAAGAGGAGGTTGGATTTGCACAAGGTTATGGGGTAGCCCATTTCGAGTATGTCGATGAAGCGGAAAGGGCAGTCGAAGAGGAAATACTGGCTCCACCATCAGAAGGTAAAGCTTATAATACAAACGAGCTTGAACGTCTAAGCTTCATGGAAGATCGATTGCAAGATAAATAGAAATGCAAAAAGTAGAAGGATTTAATGTTATGGGCAAGGGAAAAAAGGAGCCCCTAGCAGATGTTGTCTAGGGAGTCTATTCCAAAACAAGAGATTTTATTTCGTGTTGTGGGTCAAGACTTCGTCGTATGGGAACATGCTATTATTAGTCATCAGCCAACCTCACTCGATGCCAATGCTGGGAGTTTTGCAACGGAGGAGAGCTACTAGATCGGATACTTTCTAGGGGCCGAAAATATGCGGAAGAAAATGTAAAAGTTGTGATAGTACGGATTTTAGAGCAACCACTATAGGGGCGGCGCGCCGGCCGCCCCGGAGGCGGATTAGCCGTGGCGATCTATAGGGGGGAAGGCGTCCGCCTCGCGGGCGGACGAAAATCTTGGGGCGGAAGGGGCATCGCCGGCTTTGCGGCGAGGACGGGCCGCATGAGAGAGAAGCGCGGCGGCCGCCGCGCCTATCTATTGCGCGGCGAAACCGCCGCGGCGGTCACCGAAATTTTTATTTTTTTTTTTTTTAAATTTCGAATTTGTTGGTTTTTTTATAAATATTCCTCCCATTTTCATCTTCTCTCCACACACATCTTCACACCTATTTCACTTTCTATCCAAATTTTCTATCTCTAAAAGCTTTTCAATTATGGATGATTTGTGGAATCAAGCATGGGATTCTTTGATTCAAGAGGTGCAGAGGGAGGCTGACGAGGAAGCGGCGGCGGCGGCGGCGGTGGCGGCGGCGGCGGCGATCCCTCGTGCGATTCGTCATCGTCGGACAATCCCACGAGACCATGTCGGAGCGGCTGATCGGCTTATGGCCGACTACTTCAGCGCTGACCCTCGTTACCCGGCTGAGATTTTTCGTCGGCATTTCAGAATGTCGCGACCGCTCTTTACCCATATAGCGACGACATTGGCGGACCGGTTCGAGTGCTTCACGCTCCGGAGTGATTGCACTGGCCGGATCGGACTGTCTACTTTGCAGAAACGCACCTCTGCAATTAGGCAGCTTGCCTATGCCGGCCCGGCTGATATGTTCGACGAATACCTACAGATGGGTGAGACGACTAGTCTAAATGTGCTCCGACAGTTTTATAAGGGCATTCGGGAAGTCTTTGGTCCGGAGTTCCTACGAAAGCCAACCCCTGATGAGTGCCAGAGACTGCTAGATATGCACGGTGCGGTGCACAGTTTCCCCGGGATGATGGACAGCACTGATTGCATGCATTGGGAGTGGAAAAACTGCCGGTGGCGTGGAAAGGCTAGTTCACTACCGGTTTCAAGCAGAAACATCCGTTGATGATCCTCGAAGCCGTTGCTGACTACCGTTTGCGGATCTGGCATGCGTATTTCGGTGTTGCAGGTTCGAACAACGACATCAACGTCCTGCAGTCGTCGCCTATCTTCAATGATGAGTGCCGGGGAGAGGGTCCAGAGATCAGTTTTGTAGCAAATGGCACGCAGTATCGCAGGGGATACTATTTGGCAGATGGAATATACCCTTGTTGGCCCGTATTCGTCAAGACACTTCGCCAACCGGCTGGAGCTAAGAGACAATATTTTGCGCGAAAACAAGAGGCCGCTAGGAAAGATGTTGAGCGAGCTTTTGGTGTGCTCCAAGCGCGATGGGTCATTCTACGCTGCCCGGCACGAGTTTGGCACGAAGATGATGTCGCGAATATTATGGTAGCATGTATCATATTGCACAATATGATAATAGAAGATGAAGGATTTGCTGCAGAACGTTGGGCGCCGGAAGATGGTGCAAGTTCAAGTCACGGCGTTGTCTCCGCGCCGATGCAGATGGGTGTACCACGTAGTAATGAATATCTGATCCAACGTTTCGCTGATATACGCAGGAGCACAGCACATGACTCCAGGTCGATTTGATTGAAGAGGTCTGGGCACGTAGGGGAGGCGGCGTAGCGTGAAGAACATGTGTGATTTTCCGTAGATCAAATTTTCGTTGTAATGTTCCCCTCACTTTAATCCGACGAAAATTTAGTTTTCAATTTTAATTTTATTGCACTAGCCGTGTTTCTCTAATTATTTATAGTCCGATAATTTTAATTGTAATTGAATTAAAATATACAACAAATAAAATAAAGTGAAATTTGTCCACTAAAAAGTGTCCACTATTGCTGCGGACACTTTTTTTCGTGACTGTGGACAAATAAAATGGGGCTATGAAAAAAAAAAGTTTTCCACCAAAAAGCATCCAATATAGGTGGATGCTCTTAAATGTAGATACATATTTTGATATTGTCATCTCCCATGGTTCACCAGGACCTAAAGCCCAAGAATTTTCTTTTCGTGTCGCCTCCATCGACTTTTGACTCTCCAATTATGTGAAGCCAGATGGAAGACCTCTATATGTGTTTTAATTACTAAAAACGAGTTTATGTTTCATTGTAATTTTAGAAATATTAAATTAGATGTTCAATGATCCATATTAATATATGTTTATACATTATCTTTCAACAATTTAAAATTTATTAAATGTCATTCTATTTTTATACTCCTTTCGTACCACTAAATATAAAAATATTTAGTTTTTGATATCAAATTTTATATAGTTTTATTTAGTGAATTAAATGGAAAGGGAATAAAGTAAGCAAGAAAAAGTAAAGATAATGTTATTTTCATGTCATTATTAATGGGATAACCAAAAAGGAAAATAGTCCATTTTTAATGAGATAAATGAAGTATCCTATTTATTTAAGTTTGAGTTTAAGCTATATCACAAAATTCTCATAATTAACTGTTTTATATTCTCTAAATATGACAATTTTCATCATTGTGCATTGAACTGATCTTATTAATTTTATCATTAGTAATTCAATTAGTTCAATGAACATTCAAGATTATAGTTAAAAATCTGTAGCTCGATAAAATTTTAATCTGATTAATCCACACTCAGTTAACCCACTATCCACATAAAATTGACCCCAAATCCACTGAGTAAGCCCAATTGACATTCCCACCTACAAATATGAAAGGCTACATGGGCCAATAGAGTTAACAAGTACGACGCCGTATATCACGAGACAACTAAAATCTTACACTACTTGTTATTTATTCTAAATTCATTTAATACAAAAGCTCTGCCAGCAAGTTATTTATTTTAAGCTCCCCACTCTCATATTTAAACAGATTATGGATTATTATTTTTGTTTGAGCACCCTCCGATAGGAGTATTAAACAAGAAAATAAAAGAAGTGTATGTGAAAATATAATTATGTAAAAGGAGGTGATGATTTACATATTGATCCACTCAGACCCATCAATGAAAGTGAGGGAAATAAAAGGTCGTGCTTCTGCATCAGTAAGCTCTCTTGACCATGAAACTCTTCCTGCAAAATTAGCCCCTGGCCCTGTGCACTTGTATTGTCCATAAAATACAGTCCTACATAACCATTTACACATTTATCAATAACATATACTCCTATAAAAGATGTAATCAAATGCAAATTCTAAACTATGATCTGTACTGTTAAAAAATGTCAACAGGTGACAAGGTGACAAAATAACAGAAATAAAAAATGTCAATACGGTGTCGATGGTTGACGTTGTATTGACATCAAAATCTTAAAATTTTATAATGTGTTGACACTATGTTAAGAAGTTAAAAATTTTACAATGTGTTTGACACCGTTACACGCAGTTTTTAAATGCATAATATATACTCCTAATTAACTACAAGCAACATCAATAAGTTCCTACTCATTTCATTTTGTTTGAAAGCTGAAATCAGAAGATGGGAAAAAGTGGAGGAGAGAGGAACATGTGAAAAAATCAGATACAGCCAAGTGAATCAGTCAATTATTTTGATTCTAATCAACAGATGAGGCGGTTCAAATAGTTAGGCCATAATGTAAATGAAAAACTAAACATAAAATCCAATGATTTTTGAAAGTGGGTAAGATAAATATGTACACAATGACGAAAAAGTGAAATGCCACTACAAGTATACGACAAAGGCAAATACCATCCATCCATATATAAAGAGACAAATTCAGTGGTCAAGATGATGTGATCACAACTACTAAACAACATTTTTTTTGTATAAAGAAAAAAAATAGTGCTAATGTAATTTAAGAAGATACATATATATATGATTAAAAAAGAGAAGATGGAGGTTTCTTTGAGGATAGATTAAGGTGCAGCCATATCTATTAGCTCAGAATATATATTTATCCGTGTTTAAAATGATTGGCACCGTCCCACGCTCTCACATAATTTGTTAATGCTCTATCCCTTGGTAATTCTGTTGCATTTTGTGCCATGCTACATCCTATCCATAACTAACTTTTTCTTTAAAAGAAATAAGCTGATAAGAGTTGACACAGTTTTAATTCGTATAAAGTAAGAAAGATCGAGAAAAAGTGATTGAAATAATATAGTGGATAATGAGCTCATAAATAATAAAATAAAATAGGAGAAAAAGATTTTTATAAATGGATATGGATTATTTCATTAGGACGGACGAAAGGGAGTATCATTATATATACTCCATATGTCTGCGAGAATAGGAGTCCATTTTTCCATTTCAGTTCGTCCATGAATATAAGTCTCAATTTATTTAGACTATAAATGGTAATAGGCTCCACATTCTACAAACTCATTTCACTCACATTTCATTTAAAACCAATAAATACAAATAGGATACATATACCACTAACTTTTTTCCCCCATTTTTCTTAATATTTCTTAGAACCGTGCCGAAAAAAATGAGATTCTTATTCGCGGACGGATGGAATACAAACTCGTTGTTTAAAAAGAGAAAGATAAGAGATGCTTGGTACTTCCTCATCTCTCTATTATGTGCCCTAGTTTTCCATTTTAGTCTATCTCATATTAATTGTTCCATTTTATTTATATCATTTTTGGTAGTGGATCTACTAATTCATTTTCACTCATATTTTAATATAAAGCTGAATATAAAAATAATATCCACTCTCCACTAATTTTTCAAACCATTTTTTATTATATTTTTTTAATGTGATCAAAGTGGGACACATGTTGGAAGATAAAAGGAGTAAGTGGTTGATAAAAATGATTGAGATTGAAAAGTTAGAATAGATAAATTAGGGATGGAACGTACATTTCTCTAGAAGGATCGCCCCAATTGTACCAGCCTTTCGGAATGATAATGTTGTCCATGTAAGTGTTGGCGAAGACAACGGTGGAGAAAGGGCCCCACGCCCTCCCGAGATAGAGTGCACCCGACCCCGTCACTCTGCAGTTCACGAACGAGAAGCCCGTGTCGTCCAGAATGCTACTTCTCCCTTGCGCCGTCACCGCCCCCGTCACCGGCGCTATCGCGTGCACGTCGCAGTTCTGTAGTACTCTTAGCTACGAGTGTTAACAACAAAACTTTATTAAAGAGAGGGAGAGACAAATTAAACAGAGAGACCGACCTCGAACAAGGAAAGTCCGTTGCCGAAGATGAAGTCGACCGATCCCTCGATGTAGCAGTCCTTGTAGTAATGCCGCCCCACATGGTCGTACAGCGTATCCTGCGCCCCCAGGAACTTGCACCCCACGAACGACGCCGTGTCCGCCGATATCCGGAATGCCACTGCCTGCTTCCCCACCGCTCCCGGCGCTGGCACCGGCGTCGTGTTCTGCATTGCATGCCTCATTATCATATGATACTCCCTCTATCTGATATTACTTGCACTTTTTATTTCAGGTCATTAATTTGAGATTGATTTTTAGTGTAATTAAATTAGTATTAATATCATATAATAATAGAATACTTAATTAAACACAAATAATGTAATTAGTTTGAGACGAGCGAGCCGGGATAGAAAAATGAAAGTAACATTGGATAGAGGGAGTATGACATGTATGAATACAAATAAAAGAGGGATCCGATTCCGATCCATACCTTGAAAGTGATGTTCTTGGCTATAAAATAAGGGGAATTAACTGCAAAAGTAGCGGAGCCGTATGTGCCGAGGGGTCGGCCGTTGGGGCCGAGTGTTTGCGCCGTGTCGCCCCATTCAACTATTGTTTTGTCGGCTCCCGCCCCTTCTATCGTTATGAACGATTTCAACTGAGGTATCGTCACCTTCTCCCTGATCAATAAAACATTCAATCTATTGCTACTAATATGAGTAATAAAAATGAAAAGGGGAAAGACTGACGAGTAGAGGCCTGCATGAACCGTGATGACTACTCGGACAAGATTGACGGGAGGGAGAGAATCGATGGCGTCTTGAATGGTCGTGAAATCTCCTCTCAGCGGATTCTTGTCGACCGTGAGAGTGTATGAAGGGAATATCTTGTTCTTCGCGGCCTTGAACACCGAGTGCTTCAAGCTGCCCATAAAATTCACCCACTTCATGAACTGCTGCTCCGAATACTCTACCGCGCTCATGTTCACGCCCACGTGCCACCGCGGCTTTGATCGCCTCACGCCCTTGCTGTGCGAATGCGCCCCCGAAATCGCGCTCAACAACAACAACAGCAACAACAGCCTGCAATAACCAGACATGGATTTTGATTTTGATTTTGATTTTGATTTGCGATCAACAAGTAAGAATAATATATAGAGAGGGAATGAATAATAGTATAATGATGATAATGAAAGTTATTGGTTTAGTTTAGTTAGAATGGGAAATGGAATGTGACGAAAGATCACGGGTGATTCCACTGACATTTATGGAGAGACGAGGGATCTGAGCCACAAGTTGCTTTCTGATGATGAAATGCACTTTATTCAGATTACAAACATCGCCCTTTTTGGTTCTTGTTGCCCGTGACTGTCTCTGTCTAATTTATTGCCTATATTCCATTTTACCATTCCTTATATGTAAGGCTTCACTGGAATCCTTGTTTTTAACCAAACATACAAACGATGAATATCATTTTGGAAATCATGTTTAATTATATTTTAATTATGGGCCACTTTTAGGACAACAGGATCAAAATTTATGTGTGAATTTGAGAGAGGGGAGGGAGGCCGGAGAAGTGTGATAAAAAGCATTTTCACATTGCTGACCAAAAGGTGAGGCCAATATAATGTACACGAGCATAAATTGCTTGTGGTAGTATTTCTAATTAACTCAATAAAATACAACTAAACATAACCAAGAAATATAACAAATATAAATGGTGACTATATGTGGAACGGAAATAGTAATGAAATGTAAGTGGATTAGTTAGTGGAGTGTGGGGCATATTTACCATTTATGGTGAAAAAAAAATAAGTGGACAATTGAGGGATGGACAAAAATGGGCAATAAATAGGAGCCAGGGGTGTAGAATATTATCAAATCGAATATTCGTATTTATATTCAAATCAAATATATGTCGACTGTAGAATATTATCAAATCAAATATTCATATTTATATTCAAATCAAATATATATCGAAGGCAAAATATTATCAGTTATACTACTATACACATTTAGAAAACAAATTTGATTTATACTGCCTCCGTCCCAAAAAATTAGACAAACTTGTATATAACATAAGCTTTAATGTACAATTGATAAAGTAAAAGAAAAATAAAAAAAAATAAGAAAGAGATAAAAAAACCAAAAGAAAAAGATAACGGAAGTAGTGTAAGTGAATTGTGGGTTCACATTATTAGTGGCGTGTAAAGCTAGTCTAATTTTGAAAGAACCAGAAATTGTAAAGCTAGTCAGTTTTCTAAGGATGGATAAAGTATAAACAGATGGTGTATGCCAAAATTATAAAATATAAAATTTATCCCTGCCAAGATGACTCGTTACTAAAAAGAAAAAATCTTTATCTTTACTTTATTCTCTCTCTCACTTTATTTTCTCCACTTAACACACAAAATAATTTATAAATTCTCGTACCGCCCAAGAAAGAAAGAGGTCATCTTCCTTGAAAGAGAGGCAATTCCTTTTGTACAAAAAGGAACATCCTGATTACGGTTATTAAATTATCAAATTCAGATGAAAAGTAGGAAAATAAACATTACCCATTGATCAAGATGTGGGACCAGTCAAAGTCCACTCCACGCAGAAAATGACAAAAACAGATCAATACTTTGGCATAAACTCGGAACCCAAACAAAACATACAAAGAATCAGGCATAAGTGATTTTTGCAAACATATGCGTCAATTATTGTTTCAGTAGAGATCCTTATTTTCTCTTATATCATCATAGAGAAAGGTTGTTCTGTTCATCGTTTCAAAAACGCCACCCAAAACAGGGGACATGGGGAACTTCTCCGATCAGTTATCTGATCTCAACAGTAACAAGGGTAACTTTTACTTGAACCTGCGTTTAATGTGGTCATAGCTTGGAAGATGATGCACTGCATAATATACAGGGGAGGGGTGTGAGATGCACGGGAGGGTAATCAAATCTTACCATACAAGAAAGAAAGAAAGAAATGTTGAGAAGAAGGTTACCATCGCCGTAACATGCCAGTGTAAGGGGAGATTCGAAAAGCCTTTGTGCAATTGTAGCAATATCTTTCGCTGTGACCTCATCAACCGCCTTCAAGAAATGCTCCACCGGTTTCCTAAGCATAGATAAGAATTCTTTTAAATCAACTGATGCACACTTTTTTTATTAAGTATTCATAAGAACAGAAACAGTAGGCTCTAGCACAAGTTAATTTGTCAGTAAGGGAAGAAGAGTCATCAACTGAGAGAGACAATTTCAGAGTCTTGGAATTGAAATTTTGGCAGGCCAGACTAAGTAGAGTGTGAATGTATTCATAAGATGAGAAATAAATCCTGACCTCATCGATGCATCTCAAAACAAATATTTCCAAACCAAAGTAAATCTTGTTACTTTTAGTACTCCCTCCGTCCCGATAAATGTGAAGCACTTTGCTTTAGGGGCTGTCCCACTTAAAGTGACACATATCTTAAAATGGAAACAACATAATCTCTACTTTATTCTCTTTCCACTTAACTCACAAAACAACACTTCATAAAATCTCATGCCGAAAAGCAAATGTTTCACATTTAGTGGGACGGAGGGAGTATAATCTATTACTACCACCACCATTTGGATATAGTTTATGGCTCAAAGTCTAGATTTCCACATCCTAATGTTTTCATTACGTCAAGGACTAAACAAACACACGATTGTAACAACCTACATATTAAGCCTTTAACACTTTACAATTAAGAGAATTAGATTGGCTTAGTGGACACTACTGTGGAAGTTTAAAAAAAGGAAACACCAAGCATCAACTATCAAACATCGGCCCCAATCAATATCACTCAATCAGTAATCACTAATGTGCAAATCTGAAAGTAATACTTATTATTACTAGACGCACCTCTCTCCATACGTCAAAATTTGTTTACCGATGTCTTCAGATGCAACCATCTGCAATGATAACCCAAACAATAAGTAGAATATTTGGCACAAATCCATATGGAAGGAAAAATTCATGAGATTAAAAACCATGATGCAACACAAAATTGCATACTCTGGATTCCAAGTTCATCAAAATGGCAGCTTTTGTTGATTGTTTTGCACGGTTTAGCTGTACTTCATCAACTACAAGAATCAAAGCCACAAAAGCTCAGTAATTCTGTCTGCGGGGCAAGATGTGCATACATGATGTACAAGAAAGTATATGGACTGAAAGACTATCTTGATCGACAGTCGTCATAAAACAAGGACACTGATAAACTGTGAGATTCAACCGAATAAAAGATAGTTAAGAAAGGTCAGAATAGAACCATCTCCAGGAGATGCCACAGCAGTTAGTTCTCTGCAGGCAATTTCCATAGCATGTGGTGCGAAATCAGATCCCTGCATTCAAGAAGTAGTTTCATCAGTCTAGATTCAAAACTAAATATGCACAAAATAGAGGCATGAAGCTGATATTCCATGTCTAACATCATCTGCAGAGAGCAAGTTATCCATTAGTTTTTGGTCACCTCAAAAACAGGTTCATAATATTTATACATTGACATCTTTGAGATCAAATCATCAAAACATATAATTTAAGTCATTCTGTTGGATGTTTACACTTTTCACGGTGATGGAGTGACAGGAGCACAAACAATTTTCAGAATCTGAAAATATCATCCAAAATATCTGAAGAATCATATGCTCATTTGGGATACTGAATATGATCACAAACTTGCTTAAAAGTTACATTACGTGTACATAAAATAAAAATAGGCAGATTGCCAATGAGATAATTCTTCACCCAGTTCTACCATGCTACCAAGCAAAAAGTTTAACAGATGTAGAAGCAAGATATCTACCACGGTACCACCCATAAAAAAACATGGACAACACAAATATTCCTTAAAAGCTTAAAAAGACGCAGAAATCTAAAATGCTTTCTTACAGTACTAGCTTGAATTCCAAATAGTCCGGTGTGATTGTAGATACTGTTGAAAGCAGAAAAAGATTGGATCTGAGGATGCTCGTTCAGGACACGAAGATCTGCTTATAATTAAGATAACGAGATGTGAAACTCCATTTGATACAAAAGTAATCACAGAAAAAGTGCAGACACCTAACATCGTTAAACTGGCATTTCTTATGACATAGAGGCATAAAATTAAACCATGTAGGCAGAAAAGTCTTTTTAAGCCACATAATTTGAATTAAACAAGACAGGCATCTAAGACAGCTCAAGTCATGATTTGTGTTGAACGAGAGTTTCTAAATTCAGTTTCAAAATTAAAATACTATCACTGGAGCGTACATAATCTTGAGTACATCCCCTTTCCAGGACCACCAGCTGAGAAAGATCCTCCTCCTCCCATGAGCATCTACATGATTGATAAAGAAAGTGTCTTCTTATAAGATGAAAATCAGAAGTGTCTTAAAAATGGAAACCGAATCATGAACGAAAAGTAGCTCTGAAATTTCAAGCTAGTTTAAGCATCCTCTCCTATTGATCATTTCTTCTTAAGGAAAGTGCATCTGGGGTTGAATTAAGGATGGTCCAAATGAGCAAACAAACCTGAAGAACGGTCAATGTCATAGCATCCTTCTCCTTAATCCAGCCACCAGGAACTTCAAAGGCCATAGCAAAATGAGTCATCTGCACATGCATTCAGAATGATATATTAAAGCCTAATTTCCAAAATCAACATCCAAAGTATAAGACTAGAAATAAAAATGCAAAATATATAGGCTATCCAGGATATTGTTGATACACACCCCTGAATCACCTTTACGGCGAAAATCTCCTCCTGTGTATATTGGCTTTGCCACTGCTGGGCTAGAACCTTTAGGAAGATCGGATAAAAGTGGCTCTGCATATTCTAACAGTTTATCATGCTCAACACCTGATGCAGCAAGGACGATCCTAGGGGCGGTGTAGTGTTCCTGAACCATATAAAATCAGTTAGAGGGAATGATGGTAAATACTCCAATTAGAAACAAATCATAGTCAACATCAAAGGTTCATAACAGAAAAACTTACTTATTCTCCTATAATTAAAGAAGATGAAGAAAAATGATGTTCAGAACTTATACTTACGGACACAAATTTCTCCAAAACAGTGCCATTCAACCTGTTAACTGCAGCTTCTGAAGCCAAAAGACCATTTGCATAAGCACCAGAGTAACCAGTTGAATGAATAGCCTCCAGAAGCAGGTGGTGAGGGTTTTTGGAGTATTCACTAATCTCAGCACTCACCTTGAGGATCTGTAGAGGGCATATCAGGATCCCAGTACAATATCCAAACAGAGTGAGGAGTGAGCCTAAGAAAACAAACACAAATGTACCTGTTCACAAACTTCCCAATCCAAAAAGGCTGGGTTTCTAACACAGTCAACAAGAAGCTCAACCATTTGAGGTACATATGTTTTAAGTGCATCATAGGTGTAACTCATATGCTCCCGGGAGGCTGATGCAGTTACATTGCCACCAATTGCCTCAACTTCTCGCACAATGCGCAAGTGGCTCCGGTTAGTGGAACTTTTAAAGGCCATACGCTCCAGGAGGTGTGTGGCTCCATATGAATCTGGGTTTTCATAGATTGAGCCAGAATCAACGAAAAGTCCAATTGAGGCTGCAGGGTTCTGACGAAGAAATATACTGATCACCAATAGTTAAAAAAGAGGAAAATGGAAGGGGGGAGGGGGAGGATGAATAAAATCCCACGGATATAATAAAAGTAGTATTGACACCTACCGCAGATGTTTCTGAAGCTATTCTGACGCCATTGGGAAGGGTAGTTATCTTGGTCTTCCCAGGTTCAACATAGTCTGGCAACGGAGGGGGAAGTACAATACCCTCAAGCGGAAAGTCTAGTGGTGGAAGTGAAGAAGACTTTTCACCGGTTAACCAACTGAAGATACCTCCAGATGACTTAGTTGCAACAGCACTTGTACTTGCATATCTAGCGAAGCCTCTAGACCCTGTTCTGGCCTGTCAATTGAAAAAGAAACCGAATTTATTTATTTTCTTAACAGATCACTAGAAAGTAGAACCAATCCCCTCTAAATAATATTTAAGACAAAGAAAGTGAAGTAGCAAATGTTAATTAATTGTTATTACTTCAAGCAGGATATCATCTCTGTGCATAACATTATACTCCCTCCGTTTCCTAAAAATGGAAATTCTTTCCTTTTAAGTCCGTTTCCTGAATATAGAAACTCTCCATTTTAGAAATGGACCCCACAATCCACTAACACTACTTTTTCTCTTCCTCTCTCTTACTATACCCATTTTTTCTCTTACTTTAACAATTTTGCATTAAATGGTGCCGTTTCCAAAGTTCCTATTTTTAGGAAAAGGAGGAGTATTATTGTTTGATAACAGTATTTTGGTCACATAAAAATGTATATATCAGTCAAAGTCAACCATCCATGAAGCCCAGAACTACAAATTTCCAGATCAATTGAAGAATTGAACAATATCTGAGGAATTGGCAAAAGTTCGATAAATTCTACTGTCCATCGCATAACCTTTTAAACACTACCCAATAACAAAATCAACTGATATACTGTAACATGTCTATTAGAAGCAACATCCTTTTTTCACAAAATCCAAAATCAGCACGAAAAAACAGGAATCTAATTAAAAGATCCAATTTTGTCTATCAAAAGATCTAATTTTGTTTCAAAATTAGAGAACGCTTGCAAAGAAGGGCAGGCGACAAATTAAAATCTTCAATTCATCACTGAGCAGCCTTCAGATCTAAATAATAGAATCATTCACGCAGTGATGAAAATAAGGAGGCAGTAAATAACAGATACGAAGAAAAAAACAACGGGTGAATGCGGGGGGTGAATGGGTGCTAGGGTTAAAAGGGGAGAAAATAAGAAAATGCAGACCTTGAGAGCCCTGAGTCGAGAAGAAGCCGTTCTGTACATACTTGTGAGGGGATGGCCGATTTGTGTGCGCGAGACTGAGAGAAGAAGAGAATGGAGAGGGTTTTGGGACGCGAGACTATGAAATTTGTTAATAGTAGAGACAACGGCCAAGGAGGAGCCCAACAAGTGACAAGTGCCTGTTTCTCTCAACCATTGACTAGGAGTGGGGAAAAATAACAAAATATCGCACTTGCCTCGTAAAAAATATTAAAATTAGTGTATTTGATTTTTTTTTATTACTTTATTCTCTCTCATATTTAATTAATTATATTTCAATTCACTAAATACTACTCTCATTTTTTCATAGTTGAATCATTTTACCATTTCAGAAAGTTTCTTCATAGTTGAGTCGTTTTCTTATATGGTAACTTTTTCCTCTCTTTCATTTTACTCTCTCTTACTTTATTCTATCTACTTTATTCACTTTATACTTTATTCTTTCTACCTTTTCCTCTTTCTTACTTTTTTATCAATTTATTTAACACACCTAACATTCATTTAAACTCCGTGTCGAAAAGTTCCGCCTCAACTATGAAGAAACGGAGGGAGTACAAGGCTTCGGGTGTCTGTGGCTTTGATTGCAGCAACGACATAAGTCTGGCGAGTTGGTGGGTACAGCAGGGATAGAAGTCCGCTTGGCTTCGGTTCATTGTCGAAGGAGATATGTCCGATGAAAATATGCAAGTGACGAGGGTTTCAGAATTGGTGTTTCAAATTATCTTATTAGCGTTTGTAAACAAGAAAAGATAGAAAAAAATGATTAAGAAAGAAATAGTATATGGGGTAACTTGGTTAATTCATATTTTCATTAGAAAAAAAAAAAAGAAAATGACAAAAATTAAAGAGGTCAAACGAATTTAATCTCATATTGTAAAGTTTCTCAAGATCCAATGAGTTTGGGTTTTTGATTGAAGCTACACGACAGAGAGATTCTCTATAAGTTTTGAAATACAGAATGGGTAGGGATGTCAGGCGAGCCGGCCTGTCAGGTTTCGGTTAACCCTACCCAGGTTGCGGGTCAATCGAGTGTGGGCTAATCGGGTTGTGATTTCTTTCATGTTATAAAAGTTTAATCCTAACTCTAAAAACTCGGGTTTAGACTAGCCCAACAAGTTAATCGGGTGGCTACCGATAATATTAACATGCGATCAATCCAATAAATAATGATCATAATTTACTAATATTTAAACAGTGTAAAATATTTAATTATGTGATATATTTGAAATATGTGCTTAAACTCAATCATAAACATGATCAAATACTAATATTTGAGATATTTCGTGGAATTTTAATGCATGTTTTAGAAATTTAAATATTTTTTTAGTGAATTTGAAATTTTTAATTTATTTATCAATTATTATATTAATAAAAATTTAATATATAATTTGTATATTTATTATAAAATTGAAAGCTATTTTTTTAGTAGAAATTAATGAATGGAGTGTCGATTAGCAGTAAAAAGAATAGAATAATAAAAATTTTATCGGGTTTTCGGGTCTGGCCCTGACGTGTTGCGGGTTAATCAGGTGTGGGCTAATAGGGTTTTGATTTTATCGGGCTAGAAATTTCCAGCCCTAAGAGCATCTCCAACCATTTACTCCAATCATTTACACTAAACACAAACTTAAAAGAATGTTTTATGTATTATGCCTTTTTTACTCATAAAATTTGAAAAACTTTTAACTTTTGGTTTAGTGTAAACCTAAAGATAGGTGTTTTTTTCTCAAAAACCAAAAATGAGATTGGTTTTTGAGTATTATTGAAACTAAATACTTATCTCATTTTAGGTTTTAGTATACCCTTGGAGATAGTCTAACCCTATAAATTTGACGGGCTATTCGAGTCAGCCCACGGATTACGGGCTACATTGATATCCTTAAAGTATGGGTATGATAGGTTAGAACTAAAGTAAAATAGAATTTTTTTCAATGTTTTGGTGTTTGTTTTCATTTTAAGAAGGGATATTGACATCTAATATCATGAAACTTTCAAAAAGTTGAGTTTTTCCTTTGAACTTTAAAATTGATAAATAATATCACGAACTTTACCCTGTATTTGTTTTTTCCCACGGATGAAAAAATTCCCACAAGTAATATTATGATACGGATTTTTTTTTCGTAATTTCTCGACAACAATTTTGAGAGCTTCAAGTTTTTCAATATTAGAAGATAGTTTTTCTTGAAGCACATCCTACAAAATTGTTCTTCAAACTATTAAAATAACATGAATTTTTTCATTCGTGAGAAAAAAATAAACCCGGAGTAAAGTTCGTGTTATTATTTGCCAATTTTAAAGTTCGTAGAAAAAACTCAACTTTTGGAAAGGTTCATGATATTGGATGCCTTTTTAAGAAATAGAAGCTTAGTAGAAGTACTATATCCTTGTTCGGTTAAGTCTTGTTTGATTTATTTTAAGTCTTGTTTGGTTTTATAAACTTATTTTCTTGACAATTTTTTTTCTTGTGTAATTTTATTTGTTTATTTAAAAATATTATTACTATTACTTACTTCAACTACTTCAACTGATACTAATAAAATTTAAATTCGAAATTAGATTAAATGAATGAATCATGGAGTGCAATTTTTTAATCACATCGCAAATATATTAATCATACTTCCTCTGTCCCGTGCTACTTGCACATTTCATTCTCAGATTGTCCCAAACAATTTACACTATTTCTAATTTAAGTAAAAATTATGCTATTTAATTAAGATATTAGAGTTAATTTAGTGTTCCCTGGTTAGGTGTTAACTTATTACACTTCAAATTCTAATTTAATTACACTAATTACTTATGTCACTGTCAAAATGAATACTGCGAGCAACATGAGACGGAGGGAGTAATAATTAAACCATTATGGATGCAAACAGAGGCAATTCTCATGGCAACACCAAAACTGTTATAAGGAGCTAAGCTACATCCAACTCAGTAGTAGTATCATCAAACGTAAAATGGAAACAATGGAAGTTCAAAACAGAGAAAATTCAAAGACCGATGTACTGATTATTGAAGACTTCAATTTTAATACTGATTTATCAGCTTCTGAAACTCTCTTTTAAATCAAAAAAGTTGCGTGATGAACCTGCCCGACCATGAGTACGTCAAATCATTCCCACAATTATTTCCCGTTGTGTTTTCAGGGATAGTAGCCGGTAAACGTAAATCCCCTTCCCACAATTTCACCAGCACAAAACCAGGCAAAGCATTCAAGCCCAAACAGAGCAGCGATTCCAACATCCTCAACCTTCACATCCTGCCTCTGCCTCCACATATTCTTCACATAGTCAATCTCCTTCCAGAAGGTCTCAGTGCGACGGGGAATGCTGCAATTGCCGTAACAAGGAGACATTACATAATGAAAAGACGCCGCTTGACATTATCCAACTCACTGACTAACAGTTAAGGCAGCACAAAAACAAATAAACCTTCAAAACTACACCAAGGAAACCAAGGAGAACAAAAATGCATTTCAAATTCCTCTAACAACTCTAAACACATCACAAGATTCAACGAATTTCACCAGGAATAGAAGAAGAATCAAGCAAATGAGTTGCGTGATAAGAGTCAAGAGTGCCAATCAATCATAGAAGCAATCCAGTGAAACCATTACACAGTGAGCATCATCATTTAGCTTTGTGATCTGTCTCAAGTATTTAGCTCGACAATGGGTAGAGCTTCATATTACTGATATTAACAATTGTATTGATGGCTAGCTATCAATATAAAATCATTCTGTATAAAATGCTGAAAAGGAGCTTATGAGAAACAAAGGAAGAAAAAATGTAACCTGGCAAGATGAGTGTAAAACAGCTGCTTGGATAATTCACTACATGTTTCCACAGTTGCTGGTTCTTTTACATATTGTTTGTTCTGCTCCAATAACTGCTTATAGTAGGTGGTTCCATGCTTGGTCACATATTGCTTGGCTTGGCAAGCCTTGCTTTGCAATTGCTGTAATCTCGCTGCCATTAAACTCTTAAGTGAATCTTGTACAACAAAAACATAGCAGTTAACTAACCATTTTCATCCTTTTATGCAAGATTTTTGTGCTGCCATTCCCAATGTTCATGTTTTAAAGTGTTGCCGGGAACAATAAAAGTTTCATAAGAGGTTCTTCCAGAGATAAAAGATAACAGACGCACAAAGCAAGCATATCAACATGTACAAAGATGTTTAACTAGCACTGTAGCACTTATTCTTATCTGTTTTCTAGCTAATTAGAATCCAAAGTTCCTCAAATAGCGTAACACTGCCACTACTGTTCATCCTTATTCAGCTAATAATATAAGGTGGACGACTATCCAACCAAAAAAACAAAACATAGCTCTCCAATAATTTGTTTGAGAATGCCCAGCATAAGGTGAAAATTGACAGAAGAAAATAGATACAAAAAAGTCGCCGACCACTTCCTAGCCAAACTACTCCGCGAAATGCAAGTACCAAAAACGCAAATGACGCATTATATTAAACACAACCAACCAAAGCACCAATTCAGCAAGTAGCACATGATTGCTCTTTTCCACGGGCTGCATGTTATGGACAACTTATCCATAACAAGGCCATTAATTCCCCACTAAATTTGATAAACATATTACATCATTTGCACCATTTTTTTCCAGCACAAATTGGAAATTTGCAAAATGAAGGCAACTTTCGAATAAAACCACCTATAACTCAAACCACCTAAAATAATATATCCTTCACGACAGTGAAGATGAAATTAAAAGGATTCAAAACTAGAACTTCTGTTCAACAAGAGAAAATACGTAATACTACTATTGAGCATAGACTAATTTTCAAGTTGAAAAAAGGTTTCTAGGGGAAACGAAAGGATCATGATAGTTCCCACTCGCGCTGCAATTCCAGTTACCGATTGGCAGATAGAATTACGTTTCTACATTGGACACATTCCACAGACTTCCTAAATAAATAAATAAAAAACAAAATCGCGACATCTAACCATGGATCATAGCAAAATATCATCGTTGCAAATTTACATAGTGTTAAACCCTAAACCAAAAGTTAAAAATCGCAGATCTAAAGTGCGCCTAAAACCCTAGAGAAGAAGAATTGGTACGAAAATAAAGACGATTAACAAGTCGATTTACGATTAAGATAGAACAACAAATCAGATGATTTACCTTCTGATGAGATTGATCAAAGGAGAGCTCCGGTTTCACAAACTCGCCGTTTAGCTCTTGTAGAGAGAGATGGGAAGTGAGGTCAAGAGAAAAGTAGTCACCTCGCAGTTTTACTGTTTAAGTGAAGCATTAAACATCTCTACAAATTTCTCATTCAATTTGTTGGAAAAGAAATCATGCTTTGGGCTTCAGCTTGGTTTTATTCGGGCCAATTTGGTAACGTGCATACGACACCTGCGATTAGCCCAGTCTCTAACAATAAAATCAAATCACATAAAAATTTCTAAAATAATTATAAGGGGTCGTTTAGTAGGTATGTCATATGTGTTTTATGGGTTTATCATGCGTTCGATAAGTAATTTAGTTATTTTAAAGACCCATATCATGTATCTAGCGGCTAAGAAACCTATGTTTTACCATGAAAAATTAATCCACCATTTTGGTGGGTTAGAATACCTCTTTTTTGAGATTAAATCAAAATAGCAGGAGGAATTTCCATTGATGCCTTTCATTCTCATTTGTTAGCCTCATTTTAAATTTTTTTAGCATTTTGTTTAAGTTTCATGAAAACCCATTTCTTTCAAGACTGCGTATCTATATATTTATTTATTTTTATATTTTCTTCGTCCTCAAAACATAGACAAATTTGTAAATTGCATGGGTTTTAATTTGTGATTGGTAAAATAAGAGAGATGAGAAAAAGAAAGATAGATACAGGGAAGAGGTAGTGGATTGCCGGGTCCACTTTAATGATGTGTATGATTTTTATTTATTTGAAAACTTTTCATATTTAGACCTGGTCTAATTTTGAGGGACGATAAAAAATGGTAAAACTAGTCTTTTTTTAAGGATAGAGAGAGTATATTTTAGATGAGTTCTGTGGAATTTGTGGCCCTTTTCAGGAAGCCCAATCACATTATGTCTCAAGCACATTATCCACTTCCTAATTGTTGGCCCAATTTGTATAACCCTAGCCACGTATCACCTACTAGGTGGTTTGAGCTCACCGACTCATTTTTACTATTTCGGTGATTCCTCACTTCCACTTTTCTCTCATTTCTCACTCAATCTCTCTCTTTCGAACGTTTCTTCGCTTTCTCTCTACAAATAAGGGTTTTCTGTTAGGAGTGAAGGTGATATGCCAAGGTTACGCACGAGAGGTGCTCGCTTACGACTTTTGAAGGAGAAATAAACTCCAATGATTGAGATAAATAACACGTGCAAAAAGCGAGAGAAATAAATGATAGAACTCAACTTTATTGAATGCGGGAAAGATGATAAACACTGAAGATTTTGTCTCGGGTTTTCTTTGTACCAGTCGATCTTGGGAGGATTTTGGGAAAATCTGTTTTACAATTTCATAATATAATAAGGGCGAAGGGCAAAATTGACGTAAATGATTTATCGGACATGAGCATCTGATGCACTATTTTTTAGCACAAAATAAACCTGCAAGTATACAGAGTATATATAGTATAGCCAAAGGTCAGTACCAGATATCGAACACGGGGAAGGCAAACACAAAGTGTCTATCCTCTACTAAGACTCGATTACTATCTGAAAAAATAGTAGGTTTTGGAAAACTTTTGAAAACTAAAAACAATAAAAAGCATATAACAACTAAATGCAAATAAAACATGGAGATAATCGATAGAGATAAGGGAATCCCAGGGATGTGCGTTCACAGTTATGGTTATACAAGTTCCAAACTACAATACCCTAGCACAGTTTATACTTTGAAAAGACGAGTCACCGAGCTTATGCCCATGCAATACAAACGTTGATTACAACATTAGGGTTGTCAATCCTAACACGTAACTCCAAAAAGCTCCTAAAACCCTTGAAAAGTCATCGCTCTCAATTAACAGTATCTGTTCCCTCGGCGGTGGACCGCCGCACGACTTCCGGCGGTTGCCGGGCGAGACTTCTCTTCCAAGCGTATTTTTCCGAGGCGCCGGCGGTCGCCGCACACATCCGCGGCGGTCGTCGGTCGCCGTCTGACTCCAAATTTTTAGACTTTGCGTTTTGGCTCCCTTTTTTGGCTCAATTATGCACGTTTCTCACAAAACACGTCAAAATACCAAAATAGACAAAATATGCAAATAATGGACGTGTAGAGTGACTTTGACATTAAAAATAGATCAAATAACGGCCTTAAAATAGTGCAAAATCCGAGCGTATTAGCATCGAGGTTAGTTAACTCAAACATGGGGTGGGTCGGCAGAAACATATGAACAATGCGGGCTTGTGGATACAAACACGGGCTCCGTAAAAGTCCAAATGGACAACCAGTCGAGTGGTTTCACCAAGTTACAAAACCTTATCTTTATGAAACAAAGTGACCAAATGGCTCCTGAATCTTTTTATGTTACGGTCAGTTCAGTTACGAGATTGACTATCTCACTATTACGGTGTAATAAAAGAGGTATCGGTAATTAGTGAATCATGTCGATATGATTCCTACAGTTGCAATTTTAAAAGTTTTAGTTTAACTCAAGATAAAAGTACTACTCCCTCCGTGTGTGAAATAATGTCAAATTTTACCATTTTGGGATATCTGTGATTATTTGCTTTTTTCCATTTTAGGTAAGGGGACCCACTATTCACCCAACTCATTACAATCACATTCTATTATAAAACTTCCCTTCGTTCCATGTTAATAGAGACGTTTCATTTTCTATACTCGTTTTGAAAAAATAATAATAAATAGTTAAAGTGGTGAAAGAGTAAAGTAAGAAAATAATAACTTAGAGAATAGTCTTCTTTACATTATTCTCTCTCTTACTTTAATTTTTCCCCACTTCAACTATTTATTATTATATTTTTCCAAAACGAGTTCAGAAAATGAAACACCTCTATTAAGGCGGAACGGATGGAGTATATAAAAGTGGGGTCCACTTTCCACTAACTCATTTTCCTATTTTTCTGCATAAAGTCAAATAATTTCTTAAAATATATATGTGCCAAGTCAAAATGAGAATATAAATATGGGATAGAGGGAGTATCTTTTAAAACTGACACACTTTTATAATGACGTATAAGTACTAAATAGAATTTGGTTCTAAAATGGCATAAATCCATCTTTTCTTTATGTAAATCTATTAGCACTATATATGTATTAAATATATGCTTAAATAAATTTACATACAGACCATTTCATATTTTATGAACTATTTAGAGATAGAGAGTGCTAATAATTATTAGAGAAAATTTATATGGAATAAAGAATGTGTAAATAGTTTCTTAATACAATGGTTGTGTAGATGATATTGGTACGACACCAACAATAGAAGTCTTTAAATATGAGATTTTGCTTATTACAATCAAGATTACCATTGTACGCCTTTTCAAGCTATCCTTTGTACTACTCATAACATTGTTCCAACAACGAGAGATCATCCACTCCACTTAATACTGTTTATTTTGACTATCATAACTAATTGACAATGTTTTTATTTATTAATGAGACATTATATTTTTGAAAATTGGTTACAATTAATCATGTTTTACAGCTCCATTCAATCAATGTACTAGGCTAATTTGAATACTTTTCTAAAAAGTTGGGAACGTAGTCGATACATTGAGTCATTCTGGGCTCGCTTCTAAACTGAGTTTTCCTAAGCCTAACCCTTAGATCATCCAGGGCCTGAGTCTAACATGAGCGCCCGACCCTAAGCAAGTCCTTTTAGAGCCTGACCTAAACCATCTTGGCTTTGATACCATTTTCTAAGATTCCATTCAGATACATTGAAATGAAATATTGTCAAAATGAATAATAACTCTTACATGCGAAAATAGAAGTGTATTAAGAGTGGTGCAAATTTCTAGATAATTCTTAATTATTCTCACTATATTAAAGAGAAATTCAATCATCTAGAATATAAGTGTGATGCAATTATTTAGATGGTTCTTAAGTATTTTAAGTTTTTCATACTAGATTGTTTCTTAGTAATTATAAATATGGAAATTTGCCTAAAAAGTCACAAACTTTTGGGAAAGTTTGGTTTTTTCCACAAACTATAAAAGTTGCGCCTAAAGTCACGAACTTTATCGGATCGTGCAAATTTATAGTTTTGGAAATTTGCACGATCCGATAAAGTTCGTGACTTTAGGTGCAACTTTTATAGTTTGTGGGAAAAATCAAACTTTCCCCAAAATTTATGACTTTTTAGGCAATTTTTCCTTATAAATACGACTCCTTGTACACTATTTCATAAAAATCTAAATATAAGTCACTCTCTATATTCTCCCTACACCATAAATCATTCACCACACTTTCTACTTATTTTCTACTTCAAAATTTAATACATTTTCTGTACACCACTATTATCAATATAGAGTTATCCTACTCGAACCCAATCCTGATAATAATGTGAACTCATCCTCCACCTCCTTACTAATGAGGAAGAGCTCAAAAGAAAATTTCAACTTGAAAGCTTCTTCAAAGATTATAAAGGTATGCGATTTGTCTATGCTGACGAAGTCCATAGAATTGCAATAAACTTTATCGGCTAATGAGAAAACCGAGAATCTTCATGTATAGAAACATCTAAACTTCTGGGTTTTTTTTAACCCAAACCTTTCATATCAATTAGATCCTTAAAATATAATAGGGGCGATTACAGAAAGGCCACAAATCATGATAGTGTAATTAAAGATATTAAGAAAGCGATCTATCAGGGACAGCTAGAATCGGCACCACTGGGAAACAGGAACGGCTAGATCGGCACCACCCATAGGTTGGTGTAGCTACAGATCTCTACCATGTACCCATCTGGTTCATGGAAGAAGATCTGATGCACCACCACTCCGGCTTCGACAATGGTCTGTCGCACGACATCAATACCTAGTTTGACCAACCTCTGACCGGCTGCCTCCAAGTCCTCTCACTGGAATGACACATGGTTCTTTCTGGGGTCGAGGGGCGTCTTCTTCAGCAGCTTGTCCACATCTTCGGTCAGGATAAGGTGGATACCTATCCCATGCCCGTGGAGCCAAACTCCCGGGAGAGTGAAGGAGGAGGGCCTAGCCACTCGCTCAAAACCAAGCACACTTGTGTAGAAGTGGTGGACTCCTCAAGTGGCTGCAACTATTGTATTGGACGAGAATTTGCTGGAAAATGGCTCACGATTGACCTGCAACCATTGCATTAGACGAGGATGTTTGGAGAATCGCTAACGATTGACCTTGAGTTTGACATTGGTTGATGTTCAAATTCTGGCATCTGCAAATTAAATTGAGACCCAAATCAACACTTTGGATAGAGAACTCATCTTCCATTGAAGGCCCGTGAGGACTTGGCACTGTTGGGGAGTTAGGGTTTCTAAAGAAGTGGAAAGAGGGAGAGTAAGAGGTATAGGGTTCAATTCGATGGAATCTTTAGGGTTTCTGAAGAAGTGGAGAGAGTAAGTGAGAGAGATAGGGATAAGGTTCGATTTGAGATAATCGAGCTCAATTTCTAGCTTTCACCGCCATTAAAGGCTGGCGCTAGGTAGAGGAGGTGGAGAGCTTAAGGGTTTCTAAAGAAGTGGAGATGGAGAGAGAAAGAAAGAAGGGTAGGGTTCGATTCGATGGGATTGTATATGAACCTTGTGCAACTAATCTTGAAGCTAATTGTTCATCTTTAGACATATAATTGAGCTACAAAGTCTGTTGTCAACTTGAGAACAGAGTGCAACGTAATTGTTTTTATATTAATAAATAAAAATTTCTTTTTTGCATTAATTTGTGATGCAAGGCTGTTGTCACAACTTGAACTTTGTGCAACTGATCTTAAAGCTATTTGTTAATCGTCAGAGATATAATTGAGATACAAAGTCCATTTGTCACAACTCTGAGAACATGGTGCTGATACGTTTGAATTTTGCACGGTTTTAATGATGGGGTTTAGTGCCCCTTGCACAGCGGAAGACTTGTACAAAACAAATAAATCAGACATGGATCTAGTTGACCGATTATGCGATTAATCAATTCACATATTAAACATATAATTGCATGCTAGAACGCAAATAGTTCATGCTCAAAGAATATAAATCATAAAACATGAATACTACGGTTTAGAGTTACCGATTTGATTCCCCAAAGAATCGACGATTGCTTGCGTCTTCTCCACGATGATGATCTTCAATACTAGACCACGGATCTTCTGACTGGTTCCCGAACTATATCTCGATATCAGGGTGGACTGATCTTATCAAAATAATAGGACTCGAATAAAGAAGACAGAAAATTCCTCACGAAGGAGAATAATCAAGAAAAAAATCATCTCTCTCTCTTATTTGGAGTAGACGCTATTTTTCAATGGAAAAGGTGATTTCTGTCTCATTTATTCTCCTATTTATATTAAGTTCATATTGGGCCCAGTCAGGGATCTATGGAAGGTTTTGGATAGGGGCTCCTCCAATTAGCTTTTTACTAATTAAATTGAACCCCAATTTAATATAAGTTTTTAATTGGAATATTACGAGCAGCCACTACAGAAGTAATATTGCACTCCCCATCCAAATCCGAAATTACAAGTAATCTGGGTTTCCATTGTTTGTTATTTATTTATTTCCTGCGCTTAGGATATAAATGTCCATTAATTAACTAATGTCTGCTATGGACTTAATTAATTAACATCTTATTAATTCCAAGAGTGGACTTAGCAAGAAACACTTATTTATTATTCATAGAGTGATAAAACTCCAACTGGCCAGTCATCTGAATAATAAAAATTTTTTCGAGCTCTTCTTGAGGACATTATCAAACGAGACTCACCTCGCGCATGATTCAACATAATAGCAATCCTAGCACCGCTAGATATTAATCACCACTACCCAATATATCAGGATTATTGGGTTGTGAAAAACCCGCACCATTTGATAAGTCAAAGTAGTGCATAATCAATACAGTATGCTAAATGTTAACGTATGTAGATTAAGAAATAGTATTTTATCAAGACCTAGTCTTTCAGTAGATAGCATAAAGACACGTCTTGCTGTTAGATCCATTCAGTGCTATACCACACCAACGTCATCTTATTTCAGAAAGGCTAAGAAATAATCGACTGGCATTGCAACCTTTCACGATAGGTAGCCAAAGTCTATCTAGGTTGTGAAATTCTTCTTTCTCTTTTTCAAAGCATTGCATAGAACTGACAGTGTTACCTTAAAGTGGACGTCGCCCACAACCGGTCTACTAAGCAAAAGACTTAGACTTTGTTTGCTTCTTATACATTTAAATGTTTATAAAACATCTTATAAATGCACAAGCAAACACAATGTAATAATATACTGATTCTATTCGTGTGAAACTGCTCGAATAATACTGAATCGGGTTAAAAGTGGATTGTAGAGTATTTCGTATACAAGCAAGATTCTATTCGAGCGAAACTTGCTCGAAACATGCTTTTCAGTATACCAAACCTAACATTTAAGGCCATTATTTGGTCCGTTTTGAATGTCAAAGTTGGTATTTTGACATGTTTTGTGAGAAATGTGCATATTTGGAGTTTCTGGAGTTTCTATTATAAAAAGGAAGTCAAAACGCGAAGTAGGAAATCTGGAGTTTCTGGTAGCGTCCCGCGACCGCTGCAACATTGCTGGTGACCGTCGGCGCTCAGCGGCTGCCACATCTGTAGCGGCCCGTTCCGGGAATATTGTGCATGGAATGAAGACACGCCTAGAGTCAGAAGCCTCATATCAATACATGGCGACCGCTGGCCAAGGTGCAGCGGTCCACCACAAAAATGCGGTGAGCAGATTTGCCCTAATTTTCTCTCCAAGATTTACCATATTTTGCAACCCTTTGTCTTATTTGAAGGAGACGGTTTTTCCCCTACATATAGCCCCTCAAGCTTCGTCATTAGGATCCTCTTTTTGCAACATATTTTCTAGAGATTAAAAGTTAGAGTGTTTCATTGTGCAAGGAGTTGGAGAAGGATTCAAGAACATCAAAGCTACAAGGATTCAACCTTTGGGTTTTATTTGTTTTAGTTTTATGTTCCAATTGTTTTCCATTCTATCTATGTTTTTAGATTATTCTATCATGTGTAACTAAATTCATAGGATTTATAGGGATGTGTTAGTAACGACTTTGGTTATACAATTTAATATCCGTTTTGTTCTTACTTTGTTTCTTCCTTAAGTTGTTGGATAATGCTTCACGTTTGAATGTGATGAATTAATATAACTTGCTACATAATCATGAGAGGAGGTTGGCGAGTTAGATCCTATTAATAGACACTACAATTAGCTTCCTTTAAAACGACACTGTTAATTGAGAGTGATGACTTTTCAAGGGTTTTAGGAGCTTTTAGGATTTACGTATTTAGGATTGACAACCCTAATGTTTGTAACCAACGTTTGCGTCGCATGAGCATAAACTAGGTGACTCGTTCTATCAAAGTAAGAACTGTGCTAGGGTATTGTAGTTGGAATTTGTATAACCATAACTGTGAACGCACATACCTGGAATTCCCTTATCTCTATACTTTTATCCCCGTGATTTATTTGCAATTAGTTGTTTATTTGCTTTTAAATTGTTTTGCTTTCAAAAATCTTCAAATCTTTCGGTTTTTTCAAATAGTAATTGAGTTTTAGTAGAGGGTAGCCAGTCTGTGATTGTTTTCCCCGTGATCGATATCCGGTATTGACCTTTAGCTATGCTATTCATACTCTGTATACTTGCAGGTATTTATAGTGCTAATAAAAAGTGCATCAGGTGCTCATACTACTGGAGGGAATGTAATAGTCGAATTAATTAACAATGTGATGTAAGCATGCAATTGGTTAGTTGTAATGGTCTATGTTGTGAAATAAAATTTGGAGTATTGATCTTAGGTTTACATTTACAGTGGTGATTCTAGATCTTAATCTCTATTTCCTATATTCGGTTTGCATTTGTGGAGAGTAAGTTCATCCTATCAACTAATTCTGATTTATGATCATAATTCCCAATTGAGTAAAATAGTTGCCTTTAAGCTGAAACTATCTTGTAATACTTCCACGTTCAGTTAGTTCGAATAATGTCTGAATAATTAGAGATGCAATAAACAGTCTAAAACCAAGAGTTGTCATACCAACTTCGGCAATTGATAGTCTGAGCACATGAATGTGTAATTGACTTCTTATACTTTTATGCTTCTGTGCATAATATGTATACTTTTGTGTTTCTGTACATAATATCTGTACTTTTGTGTTTCTGTACATTAGAAATCAGGTAGTCAACATTATTTAGTTCTTACATTCCTCATCTCCTCCTCTGTTTCTTAGTTTACGTGTATCATTTTAATCTTATTCTATTTTAAGGGGTTTGTATACGTGGTTAATGAGATATTTCATGTATTAGTATGAAATAACTGCTTCACATAAACAACTCAGATTGTATGTAATCAAGATCATGAACATAATCGCTTTTACTTATAATAACAATACATTTTTATTTAGCACAATAATTATTTTTATTTCATAATAATAATCACGGTTATAAGTTACAAGTGTAATTACATTTATGACTAGTGTTATTTTATAAAATTGGCTAGGATTTATGATAGATTTGAGTTGAATTGAAATAAAGTTCGGTTGACAATAGACCAGGTTTAGGTCAATGGTTGCAACCTACTTTTACGAAAATGGAAAATGTTTAGTGTTGTGAGCATTTTAAAGCAAAATCTCGACTTCACTCACTAGTTGGCTTGACAAACTTTTACCGTAAATTATTTTGGCATGTGTCCACTGAGTAAACTTGTGTACTCAGCCTTGCATGTGTTTTGCCTATGTGCAGGTTGAGCTGGTATAGAACCGTGGTGGGCGTTGAGGCCAAGTCACAGAAGTCCTTAGTAATTTTGATGTCGAATGCGTTGTGTCTTCACACATGACGACATTATTTCTCTCAAATTGCTTCCGCTGATATACTAAGTTTTGGTACACTATATTCTGATACACCAAGTTTTGATACACAAACTTTGATATATAGAGTCTTACGAGTCTCGTACCATGTTTTTGAGTTATAAGTACTTTCCATTGGATCCATTCCTACTATTAGTTGTCTTCCCAAATAGTAGTATGATATATAATAAGTGATCTTTCGTTTTGAATGTCCATGTATTCCCATCTCCTCAATTTTTTCCCCTTTCTTCCCCGTCTTCTTAATCCCTCCCCCCAACCCCACCTAGTAGCAATCACCTATGTTTTCTATCATTAGGAAATGCGGGCTCTGACAAGATCAAATCTTACAAGATGTCAACTCCGTGTGTAAAAAATGTCAACATGGATCTTATTGGAAATTGAATTATATTACTAGTTATTATTATACTTCCAGTCTGAATAAATATGAAACATATAGTTTCCGACACGAGATTTTATTCAGTGGTGTCCATGATAGTATAATTTAAGGTTTTGATATTCCCTATAATGTTTTTATGTTAATTGTTTATGTATGTATTACTTCCTCCTTCCCTGAAAGTTTGTTTCATTTTTCTATTTTCGTCTGTCCACAAAATTTGGTTCATTTCACTTTTTACCATTTTTGGTAGTGGATCTCATATTTCACTAACTCATTCCTACTCACATTTTATTATAAAACTAATATATAATAATAAAAAATAGAACCTACATTCCACTAACTTTTTCAACTCATTTTTCATTACATTTCTTAAAACTCCTGCCGAATCGAAATGGGACAATATTTGGGGACAGAGAGAATATGTTACTTGCTTGTTCGACAAAAATCTTAAAATCGTACAAAGATCAATGTATGATCTACATTGTATATTTTAGTTAATACAAAGAAAAATAATTATTTGAAACATATAAGTTACCAATAACATCAAATACCAAAAACCAATAAGCTAATGAAATGTAAAATTCTTTTCTCTAGAATCCAAGATAGCTTCGACCCACCATATTTTAGCTTTATTCAGCCAGCACTCGTCCCCCCTCCAATAAATTTTACTCCATTATTTCCATGTTTCAAACCTCAATTATTCTCTTCACAAAACTATGGTTAGCATTCTCCCCATCGTCTTCCTCCTCCTCCTCCACCTCCACATCCCTTGCTTCTCCGCCTCCCCGCGCCCCCGCCGCCGCAACTCCTCCTCCGCCCCAAAAAGCTATATCATCTCCTTCTTCAAACGCCTCTTCTCCTCACCCTCATCCGCATCCTCTAATTTCACCCCAGTACCACCACCACCCCCGACCCGCTCTCCATCCTCCTCAACGCGCTCCTTGCACCTCACTGTCGACGCGCATCCGTGCTCTGCCTGCGGCGAGGTATTCCAATCGCCGCCCCTCCTCGAGCGTCACCTCTCCACCACCCACCTCATCTCAGAGCTGGCCGACGGCGACGAGAACGTCGTGCGGATCATATTCAAAACGGGCTGGCCCGACCCAGCCCGAATCCCAGGCATCCACCGGGTCCTCAAAATCCACAACAGCCCGACGATCACCTCCCGCTTCGAGGAGCACCGGGAGCGCGTCAAGTCACGCGCGGCCGCGGCGGGGCGGTGCGCGGCCGACGGCAACGAGCTGCTGAGGTTCCACTGCACCACCTTCGCGTGTGACGAGCTCGAGTCCGGCGTATGCGGGCGGGTCTACTGCAGCCTGTGTGGGATCATCCGGAGCGGATTCTCGCCCAAGATGGACGGAATCTCCACTCTGCCGACTGGCTATACAGCACACGTGTCAATGCCGGCGGAGATCGAGGAGGATTTCGAGTTCATGAACGTCAGGCGGGCTGTGCTCGTGTGCCGGGTTGTGGCGGGTCGGGTTGCGTGCGACCCGTGGGAGGTGGATAAGGAAGATCCCGGGTTCGATTCGGTGTTGGGAAATAACGAGGAGGATGAGATTCTGGTTTTTAATCCGAGGGCTGTGCTCCCCTGCTTCGTCATAACGTTTGATCGCTGCAAACCTTAGATTGTTACCTTATATAATTGATTGATGCTATGAAACTGATGAATGATATCAATTCTCAGGCGGTAGATTGTTGTTCATTTTAGAGTAATATCTCCGACTTATATTTTTACTTTTTTTATTTTTTGTCAGGTGAATCTATCTGAGATAGATATATTATCATAGTTAAAGGCTTGTTTAATTTATTCCCGCCTTCTCATAAAAATATGGACATTTGAAACGATAAAGAAATTAATTAATGCAAAATTGTTAAAGTAAGAAAGAGATAAAAATAAAAAGTAATTATAGTATTGTTAGTGGAGAACGAAGCGCGCCTTATTAGATAGAAAAAAGTTACCAAAAGTAGAAGAGTTATTTTTATTGAAAATCTCAAAATGAAAAATATCCATATTTTTATGGGACGGATGGAGTACTTATTTAACTTCGGATGCTTCTTCTGGGTGAGTGTGAAATGAATAATTCGTCCATGCCTCTGTAGTATAAACCTTTTCTTTTCGGTACAAGAATTAAGAAATTGTGTTCAAAATTAGTTAAGCGAAGTAAGAATAAAGTAGAAAAGGAAAATAGTAGAGAAATGAAGAGATAATAAAGTAAGAGAAAGTAAAGTAAGAAAAAAGAAATGCGTTGTCTTTTGCCAACGCCGCCTACAAGCGCTTCCACCTCGAGGACGACGAGGTGCCGCACCCACATGATGAGCGATTCCAACGTGGTGGAAAATCACCTTTTCCGACAAGAATTTAGTCGATCGTCTGGATCCCGAGCGATGTCGTGAAGTCGTCGGTGTGTAAGTCTCAGCTTAAGCAGTTGTTGACCGTCCATTCACCGGCGTCCTCCGGATTTCGTTCGAGCTCAGCCTATTTGGATAAAATGATTCAGAATTTCATGGAGGATAACAACGAGACGTCCTCCGCCGTGAAATGGGTTTGTAACCACTGCAATTGCTTCAACGACAATAGCAATGATAGCTCCGACGAGCTCGATTGCTTCTCCGATTCAATTTCCGCTAATTCCTCCTTAAAGCGACCTATCAAAGTCACTTTTTCACGGCGCCGTCCAAAAAGGACTATATCTAGCTCATTTTCAATTGTATAGGATGAAATAATTCAAAAAATAATATTCTGAATCATAATCATAAAATCGTCGTATGTTTAAAATCATTCTTGCCCTGGAGTGGATCTTAATTTTATTAGTACATACATATGGATGATTTGGACTCGGCCCACTAAGAACAAAAGGCCCAAATCTGCAGATTCCATGTTTTTTAATTAGGATGAACAGAGAATCCCATAGTGATACCATTCTCAACGGTCAGCTCAGCTCAGCTCAATGGGAGTTCGACCGCGCAGCTCCGCTTCCGACACCACCACACGGCTGAAGAGAGAAGATTTCCGTCGTACCAAACATGACTCTGCTTTCTCCCATTGGAAGGTCATCATTCCTCAATTTAACACTTATTCTATTTCTAGCTGCATAACCTCTTTTATCCATGCTTTTCAATTGTGCTCTTGATGAATTAATTGATCTTGCTTCTCTGATTGACTTTAACTCTCCAACAGAAAGAGAAAATGCGGGGAATTCTCTTATTGGGGCTTTGAGAGTTTGATTTTAGGGCGTAGATCTATTTAGATAAAAATTCAAAATACTCATAGGCGTATCTCCTCCTTTGATTTCTGGATTAATCACGCAAGGAAGTTATTTATTATTCAAAATTTCAAAATAGATGCTTATAAGTTATAATCACAATTTAGCATTAGCGAGATGTGAATGGAATATTAATTGCCAAAGGAATGAGACTGACAATTGTTTGCAAACAAAGTCTATAGTTTTGAAAGCAAATGTTGAACGAGATGCATTAGCTAGATGCTGATGTATATCATTGTTATGATCAGATTCTAATTGGAGCTTTCGATTGGGAAGACCATTCGATGGGAAAAGAAGGAGTAGAAAGGTACAGGACGCAAAACCTCCCGAACTGGACTTCATGTCCGGGAGTTTATGAGCTCGGGGTTGCACAATCTGGAAAAGAAACCAGAAAACTGGACTCAGCTTCTGTCATTCCCGTTTATCTCGGACAGGCTGATAAACTTAGGAACAGACTGCAGCAGTATGGCCGTGATGGTGCCCATTTGGAAAATGGATGTTCAACTAGCAAGACTGTTGATTGCCAAAGTGTTTCTGCTCATAAGGGACTCGGATTGTTTACAGATATATTCTCAAGAGGGCTGCCAATCGTTTATAGATGTGCTCCTGTAAGTACTATATCTGCGTTTCCTCAACATAATTGTCCATTTGCAGAAAATTGAGAAACTTGCATTGCACCGACTGTATTATGATTATGTTTGGATCTGCTCTTCATCTTAATCTCTCATAGGTTTGCTTATTTGGGACGCGGATAAAGAAAATTGTGACCCATTCCCCAAAATATCGCCAATATGGCTCTATCTCGTTACTGTAAAGAAAAAAAAAGGAGATATTTAACTAATTATTTGAATCTATGGTACCTGAAACTCGACTATTTGGCTCAAAATTATAGTTGTGCATGAAATTGTCGAAACTATGTATACTTGTAAATTGTAATGATACTTGGTGCTTCTCCAGTAAAGCATGGACAATTAAGGTAGTCTGTTGTGTGTGAATCGAAAGTCTAAACTCAAATTGAATCCTTGGATAACATATCAATGTTTGATGTTGCTAATTTGTCTTAGTATAGGACTTGGTCTCATTTCTCGAATTTTGTTTTCAGATGAAAAGTAAGAAGGACGCCGAGATAACTGAGAAACAGCTGCTTGACAGATTTGATTATGCATGGAACAAGGGCAGCAATGTTTCACGCCGCCAAGATGATATCTACAAAAAACTTGAACGCCTTGAAAAAGCATCCAGGTTTTCTCTTCTTGCTAAAAAGTTTCTCTTCTCCAATCAGAGGGAAGTGGGCATTAAAATCGGAAACAGCTCTAATTTAAGTGGAACGGGTAATAGTACAATATTCTCGAGAATACTTGGGGTTAGGAGGTTGCAGGCAAGACCAGTACAATCTGATTGTGGCGACAATATTTGTGGAGTTGCCACTGGTCACGGATCTGTTTGCACTTCATCACCAGTTGCAGGAAGAAAACGATGTGCTGTGCACAAAGGGCTGAGAATCAACGGCTATAGTTTAAAGTTGGATACAAAAGTAAGAGTCCCTCCTAATGCAGCCAGCCTGAAATCTGGTGTACACACAGATCAAGAGTTTAACGATGAGAAAGCCACTAGCAAAAAGTTTAACCTCACTTGTGGATTTATTTTGGAAGATGACTCTCCTTGTAAAAGATGCCCTGTTCAAGGCAATAAAAGGTGTTTGGAGCATAAAGGAAGGCGGATCCGCAGATCCAAACTAAGCTCGTAGACGAAGAATTATGGAAACGTTGCTTAGTTATCAGTTGACTGAGCTAACCAACGTAATTCTTCAACTTCTAAGCTCTGGTAGACAGCCGATTGTTGGCAAGATTGACTACAGCTGGATATGAAATCGATGCAGGGATGGAAAGGTTCATAATGAGAACGAAAGACGTGAAGTTGAAGGAAGGTTACGTGCGATTGCCTGTGTATTTACTGAAGATGATCATACAAGCTGTATTTGCATAGTTAGTATTTGATCAAAGCTGCAGAAATCACACTTAGATCGGCTTCATTTTGTGCGAAATTGCACGCTGATGAGGATGGAGGATGAAGGTGTTGTCATGTATGATGAGCAAATTCCAGAATGTTGTATTTAATTGGAACAAATTTGTTGTAAACTTGTAACAATGATAAAAAGAGCAAGTCATGTATGAACACATTAGTATACCAATTAATTTTATTGCTAGTGATCCTAACAAGAATCAGATTGTACATTCATTTCAGCTTAAATTCAGTTGGAGGCATAAAGAATTCGGGTTTCAATCCGTAGACGTTGAAATCAACCTCTTCAAGCTTCCATGTCTCCTGCAACTCCCTTTTGTGGTTTGCAGACTGTTCACCGTATCGAAAAACGGTGAAGAAGGTCTTGCCACTGTGGGCGATGTTGACGCCCTCGACGAGCTTGTAATCTTCGATGACAGACTCGGTGCTGGTCTCCCAGAAAACGTCTCCATCTTCCTTGCAGGTCTTAACAGAGAGCAGCCTTGAATCCTCGAGCTTAACGAGGAGTCCCGATCTCTGGCTGAAGTAGCCCCATATGGTGTGATGGATGATCTCGTGCTTCGGGCTGCTCTGCGCCTCCAGCGTGGACTGGTTGGTGTCGATCTTGAGAATGAAGCAATCCTCGTCGTTTATGATCTTCTCGCCAATGCAGACAGCGTCTATGAACAAATTGGCCGCGGCTCGTGGATCCAGTCCCTGCTAGTAGTAGGATTCAGAGTGTGGCGAAACAAGCAATTGATTAAAGTACACACTTTCCTTTTTAGTTTGTCCCAACTAAGATGACTCATTCCTAAAAATAGAAACATCTTTGTCTCTACTTTATTTCATCTCTCTTATTTTAAAATTAATTAGCATAAAATCCTATGCCGCCCAAGAAAGGGATTATCAGATAAGATACCTGTAAGAATCGGCGTAGTAATCGGGGTGGGCCCTTGGAGATGGGCCTGAGTTGGTTGGATGACTGTCTCCAGGAGAGGTTGCCGTTGCTACCGGAGATGATTTTGGAACCGGAAATGATCATCTCTAGGCACCACTTGTCGGGATTCTTCTGCCAGAGGACGAAGCCGCCAGCCTGCTCGTTGCTCTTGGACTTGACGGACTCGTCCCCCTGGTAGAACTCGGAGGCGCTGATCTTCACTTGTCCGACCACACACATGCTGCTTAGGGCATTCAGCGCCGCCTGCCCACCCATCGCCGCTATGTACTGCTGCACGATGTACTTGGCCGTCGACGCCTCCTGTATTGCATGCACACACGCTCAGTCACCGAAAAGGCAGGACTACTACTACTATTAGTACTACTGACTACAAAGGTTAATGCCTGAGCCAAATATCTCAGGTTCAAGTTAGTGCGGCCTTTAAATTTAAATTCTGTTTTTTGAGTAACTAAATATAAATTTAAAGATCGCACATTATCCTCTCTATTGCTTGACCAACTCACACACAGTACTACTACTACTACTACTACTACTACTATTACTACTACTACTAACGATGGAGGCGTGCTTGACGGCGCGCTCAACGGAACGGTCCACCTTGATCTGGAAGGGGAGGATGGGGCACCCCACGATGCTAAGAATGAAGCTCATCTCATTGTACCTTCCCACAACCAGCGGTGACGACCACTTGTCAGCCGTCTGAGCCTTCATCCACGCCGACATCGCCTGCCACCGCTGAGCCCCGTTGCTGCCCAATGGGGCGAACATCTCCTCCGGGATCGGCACCTCCAGCACGGTCTCCAGCGTGTCCTCGCGCTCGAAATTCGGGCATATTTTCCGCATTACTAATTTCTGCTTGTTCTTAGCCGACGCCATTTTTCTCAGGATTGCACAAAATCTCTTGCAATGATCAACTATTTTTTTCTTTTGTTTCTTTCAAATGAATTTTAGGTGGGCTGGCGTTGTTGTAGGAGTCGTGTGGGCACGATGATTTTTTTACGTGATATGTGAGATGTTTTTCGAAATAAATTTGTGTTTGGAAGAATACAAGATCCGAGTGATCCTCTTTGATTATTTATCATGCCCACGTGCCCTATAGTGTTAGACATAAGATAATAACATAAGACGCTCTAAATTTACAAGAACCACATTGCCTTCGATTATTGATTTTATCCAATTATTATTTTTGACTTGACTATATTTTTGCGTGATTCTATCCATAGTTCACATGTGTAATTGTTAATGGTCACATATTAATGAACACATATTTGACATTTTTCCTATACTAGCCAATCTTACAATATACTATGTTTTCACTGAAAATGATTAATGGCATGTACCTGTAAGTTGTAACTGTATATCATGGATAAACTAAATAATCATGTTTGAAAAAAATGAAACGCAAGTATTTAATTAATAGTAGAATTAGGGAACTATGGTTAAAATAAGAAGGAAAATCAATCTACAGTAGTACTAGCAAACTAAAACTCAATGCCCTCCCAAAATATATATACATATGAAAAAGACATATAAGGCACAATGTTAGGTTTGGACAATAATAGACGACAATGGATCATACAAACTGTTTTATGAGCTAACTACTCCCTCTCTCCGTTCTATTTTATCTCATTAAATGTGTCTCATTATAGGTGATATATTTAATAATGATACTACACTTTCTTTTTTAGTTTATCTCACAAAAGATGTCACATTTCCTTAATTAATATAAATATACTATTTTCTCTCTTCATCTAACACATAAAATAACACCTCCTAAAATCTCGTGCCAATTTCCAAGTGTGACATCTACTTTGGGACGGAGGGTGTGCATTTTTAAATATAAAAACATCACATGACTCTATATATTTTTCCGATCTTTTACTTTATTTTTCTAATTTACTCACAAAATAGTACTACCTCCATCCCAGCTAAGATGACACATTTCTTGGCCGGCACGGGATTTTAGGAGTTACTATCTCCGTCCCCAAATTTTGACATACTTTGACGCGGTCCGGGTCTTAAGAAATGTAATGGAAAGTGAGTTGAAAAAATTGGTGGGATGTGTGTCCTACTTTTAAAGTTAGTTTTATAATAAAACGTGAGTATAAATGAGTTGGTGTAATATGAGGTCTACTACCAAAATTGGTTAACAATGAAGTGTGTCAAATTTTCAGGGACGGACCGAAATAGTAAACCGTGTCAAAATTAGGGGGACGGAGGTAGTATTGGTTAAAGTGTTTAATTGGAGAGAGAAAAGGTGGGTGAAAGTATTAAAATAGAGAGATAAAGAAATATGAATATTTTAATTGGAGTCAGAAAAAGTTGTTGGTTTATTAATTGGAGAGAGAAAATTTTCAAAAAAGGAACTGTGTCTTGAGACAAACTAAAAAGGAAAACGTATCATCTTAAGCGAGATGGGAGAGTAATACATAAAATGCCGAACTAGAAATATTCCACTTAGAGTGGGACAGATGGAGTATATCACTTTTGATATTCAAATATTAGCTTGAAAAATCAAAAGGATTTCCCTATTAAATAATGATTTCCTTGGTCAAATAATACTATTCCATATGTCTCATAAAAGTATGCGCTATTTTCTTTTCAGTCTGTCCCACAAAAGTATGCACGTTTTAATTTTAGAAATTTTTTCCTTCTAATAAGGTGAAACTCATTTTCCATTAATTATATACTCCCTCCGTCCGCGAATAGGAATCCCGTTTTGCCATTTTAGTCCGTTCGCGAATTGGAATCCCGATTCACTTTTACCATAAATGGTAATAGGGTCCCACCTTCCACTAACTCATTCTACTCACATTTGATTTAAAACTAATATATAAAGTGGGACCCCAATTTGACTAACTTTTTTCCATCCATTTTTCTTAATATTTCTTAAAACTCGTGCCGCTAAGAAATGAGACTCTTAATGATGAACAGAGAAAATATAATTTATTTTATCTTTCAATCTTTCTTACTTTATCAATTATATATTAAAATTTGTGTTCAACCAAAATTCACGATCCACTTCACTTTTATGGCAGGGAGTAATAAAAGCTTGCAATAACTTACTTATTCGATGATGGATGCATATTTTTGTGGGAGTGAATGATAAAAGTTTGAAATGTCTTAGTTGTTCGATGATGGATTCAAGTCCGCTCATTGAATATTGAATTTTTATAGAGCAAGAAAGAGCATTTAGTATTCAAAAAGCTCATGAAATGATACCTCTGTAATAATTGGTTAGAAGAAATTAGCGATCCACAAAATACCAAATACTCATATTAGACCAGGAGTAGGGCTGTTTGTGTCATAGAAACATGTTCCGTCAAATTTTAATAATTGCGCCCACAGATCTTACTGCCCATTGGAATTTGGAACCCCTTCCCTTTCCCCATGCGGTTTTAATAACTTATTCTCTTGTCCAACAATAATACTATTACTCCTTCTATCCTGATATATTAAAGGAGTAATGATAAACAACTAAATTTTGTACAACCAAAATAAGATTATATTAGTTATTTTGATATGTTAATTAAATATTAAAATAATAAATATAGTTAGTTAACAAATTAAAAATAATTTATTAGTCTTTGGCCTCATTTTTAATTTTTTATTTTATATTTGAATTACTTCTTTATTATTTTTCAAATTTGAATTAAAGTATGCATTAATTACATTTTATGGTTCAAAAAAAATTTAAAAATTATACACAAATACCATAATATTATGCACGTTCCCTATACTATATGTATGTCTATACTTTTTAATTAAATGTATATATAAATTACTTTTTCTCTCAAATAAACCAATTTTTGGTTGTACAAAATTTGGTTGCATAGACTTATTGATATTAAAGTCTTTTTTTTTAAGCACAGAAATTTAGGAGATGTTGTTTAATGGTGCAGGTAGAGTTGGTAGTAAAGTAAATTTTTATCATAAATAGAAATGATTCAAATATGTTGAGACACTCCAAACAGAAATAAGAGTCTAATATCTTGGAACGGAGGGAGTATTATTTTCATATTTTTTTTTCTAACAAGATAGTGTCATATTTTTTATTAATAATATTTTAACTTTTCTCTAATTTTATTCATTGTGCAATAAAATTCATGTCCAATAAAAATTAAATATTCTTATGAGACGAATGAAATATAATCTTCCACTCTGCATCTTATTATAGTGGGGTAAAATTCTCAAATAAATTAATCCTCCTGCACATGATAAGCTATGCGTTTCTTTTAAGCATTTATTTTAAGAAAATAATATTTAACAGTTAAATTAAAGAGATAGTTAAAGTAAGAGAAATGTATTACTTTAGTCTCTTTCGATTTTAAAAAATTAAATATCATTTTTTCAATGAAGTTTTAAGCACATATTTTAAACCATCTGTACATCAGCGTGTAATTAAGTCACAAAAAATGAGAAAAGGTGATAATTGAGAAAATTTCATTTTTCATAATTTATGTTTTAGATTTTTCAAAAGTGTGAGATAGAACCAGAATTTGACAATATTATGTTATTTCTTAACAATTTATCCTTTAACTAGAATAAATTTTAATAATATAAATTTCTTCACATATAAACTATCCATTTCCACGAAGCCCCTCATTAGTTAATCTAAACGATACGTATCAAAATTCATCAGAAAACCTATTGCTAGAAGTCTAGAACGTACGAAATTTTGAAATTTATGATTGTTCATATAAAATTCTTTAGAAAAATTGTTGAAGAAAACTCCATTACCATAAGTGCACCTAGTTTTGGAAAACAATGATCTAAAGCTACAAGACAGCAACTTAGAGCAGAAGAAAAGGGCAATACCATACAATAGAGTGCAGGGGCGTTGACGAGTTAAAAAAAAAAAGGAGAGATCACATGCATCCTGTAATCTAACGATCTGACTTGTCCATTTTTATTAACTGTAACTGCAATCTAACTGTTTTCATTTTTATACTCTCTCAATTCCTTAAAATATGAACTTTTTACCATATACACATTTTAATGCATAATTGGTAGAGCAAGTAAGACAAAAAAAATAAGAATAAGTCTTATCTCATTAGAAAGGAGAGATTTTTTCAAAATGAAAAATTAATAATTTCAATGGACAGGCTAAAATAAAAAAAGTTCATATTTTTAAGTGACGAGAGTGTACGGGGAATCATGCAAACTCTAATTCTACTTTCCCTCTCTCACATCACGTGTCCACGCCACGCCTATATATATCCAACCAAGTTAGCAAATTATCATCACCCACACACACACACACATCAAAGAGAGCAAAGAAGAAGTGAATATTTTTGAGAGATGGAGATCAAGATGGAGATACCGGTGATCGACTTCAGCAAGCTCGAGACAGGCGAAACCATGGCTCTCCTCCACGAGGCCTGCGAGAAATGGGGCTTCTTCATGGTAACGAAAGTGACAAATTAACCAACTTCTTATACAGGACCATTATGTATTGCATTGAAAGTGATGGAGTTTGTTTGGTTGTGTTGCAGATCGAGAATCACAGCGTGGACACGGAGGTGATGGAGAAGGTGAAGGCGCTGACCAAGGCCCACTACGAGCAGGCCATGAAGCCCGCCTTCCTGGCCTCAGAGACCGCCAAGACCCTCTCCACCACCAACAATGAGTACATCCACGACCGCGACTGGGAGAGCAGCTTCTTCGTCTGGCACCACCCTGACAGCACTACCACTGTCCTCCCCGACTGCCTCAGGCAGTCGGTGGAGGAGTACATCAGCCAGCTGATGAGGCTGGCTGAGAAGCTGTCAGAGCACATGTGCCAGAATCTTGGGATCAAAAGGACCCATATGATGGAGGCCTTTTCCGGGTGCAGAGGCCCCTCGGTCGGGACCAAAGTGGCAATGTACCCAAAGTGCCCGCGGCCCGACCTCATGAGGGGCCTCAGGGAGCACACGGACGCTGGAGGGATCATACTCCTCCTCCAGGACGACCAGGTCCCAGGGTTGGAGTTCTTGAAAGGCGGGGAATGGGTCAAAATCCCGCCTTCCAAGAACAACAGGATATTTGTCAACATCGGGGACCAAGTGGAGATCTTGAGCAACGGGGTGTACAAGAGCGCGGTGCACAGAGTGATGGCGATGAAGGAGGGGAACCGCCTCTCCATCGCTACGTTCTACAACCCGGCTGGCGACGCTGTGATTTCTCCGGCCGCCGACCTCCTGCTCCCCAAGGATATTAGGTTTAAGGATTATCTGAGCCTCTACACTCAGACCAAATTTGGGGACAAAGCCATCCGCTTTCAGTCCCTTAAAGCCATGGCTACTAACAACTAGGCTCATAACCGAACCCAATGGCTTTCTATGTTTTTGTTGCTCTCCTTCATTTTTACCTTCATTAAAGAAATGCATCTTTGAGTATGCATAAAGTCTGGGGTTTTGCGATGCTTCAACTGTTAAACTTAATTTCTATTTAAGAATTCTGCAGTCTACTTTTTCCTAAATTCTTTTCCTTCTAGATATTGATTTACAATGTACCAAGTCAAAAGAGAGGGAACAACCAAAATTAAAGGCAGCAAAAAGTTTAGTCCTGGATTGAATTATGATTGTGACATCATTAAGAGTGTTTTACGGCTTAAGTTTTGGAGACATAATGGCTCTCTAATCCTTCTTATTTTGATATTTACTCATAGCTCTAATTAGAGAATTCCTGCTTCAAGCAATTAAATAAGACTTGCTCTGTGCATGCATGATTCACTTTTTTCACCAAATTAAACTAGTAAGTTCATAATTTGACATCGTTTATCCAATGAATACAATCACGATGTTTTCTCCACCTCATATTCTAGCATATCAACAGCTTAGTTACCCTTGAAAATATGATAATTCAATAGAAAAAATAAACTTTGAAGTTATTTCTTGCTTTATCCATTCTAAGATAGAACACTGGGTTAGCAAACGGAAACAAATTTTGACAATCGACAAATCGTATCCCTTTTCAATATATTGTATTCATGTTATCATTGTTATGTATTTCCTCTCAAGTGCCGTATTTTTGTGCACATGCATTAAAGATTAGAACAGAGAAGGGGATTAGAGTATACAATGTATCGGCAAATGGTATGTGCTTTTGAAAGTTAAAACAATTACACAACTAATTAATTACACTACTTCCTATGGGAAAAGATAATACTCCCTGCGTCCTTCGTTACTCCTACTGTTGTTCCACGCAGAGATGTTTATTTTTGACACGTGATTTAAGAAAAAATTGTATTAAGTGAGTTAAATAAAGGAAAAATAAAGTAGAAAATGAAAAAAGTAAAGAGATGAATAAAGTAAGTAAAAAGAAATCTGTTAATTTTTACTAAAAATTGTAAAATAACTTCACTACAATAGAACGTATTAAAATGATAAAATGACTCAACTACTATGGATCGAGGGGAGTATGTGTGTCACATTGATCAGCAACAGATTTCAAGAAATATAGATAAAAATAAATTGAAAAAGTTAACAAAATGTAAAATATATCTTTACATATTACTTTTATGTATTTCAGTATTATATTGAAAAATTAAACAAATTTACGAATAAGTTAATTTGAGTTTGATATTATTTTACATGGAAAAAAATTTTGTACATCCACAGGAGCAAATTTAAACAATTCGTAATACCCTCCGTCCCACGATAAGTGAGCATAAATTTTTCGGCACGGGATTTAAGGAAATGATGTTTTGTTAGTAAAGTGGAAAGAGAATAAAATAAGAGAGTTAATAAAGTAGAAGAAAAAAGTAAGAGAAAAAATACTAAAAAAGGAAATGACTCACTTATCTTAGGACGTCCCAAGAAGGAATGTGAGTCGCTTATCTTGGGACAGATGGAGTATCAGTTAATCATCTATCACACTTTATCTCTCTTTGTCTATGAATATGAGTCTCATTTTTTTCTAATACAAGTTTTAAAAAATATTAAGAAAAGTGAGTGTAAGTTAGTGAAAGATGAATCTCACTTCTTATAATAGTTTTAAATGATATGTGAGTGAAATGAGTTAGTGGAATATAACACTCCCTACGTCCTTAATAACTCCCTCTGTTCTAAGGTAGTGGAGACGTTTCTTATCGACACTTGAACAAAATTAAACAATTCGTAATATTTGTAAAATCGTCCATCCATCACACTTTATTTCTCCCTTTGTTTATGAACAAAAGTCTCATTTTTTTTCTAACAAAGTTTTAAGAAATATTAAGAAAAGTGAGTGTAATAAAATTAGTGAAAAATGGATCTCACTTCTTATAATAGTTTTAAATGATATGTGAGTGGAATGAGTTAGTGGAATATAAGACTTCTTTACTATTTACGATAGTAAAATAAACTGTGGATTCTATTCGCAAACGGAATAAAAAAAAAATGAGACTCTTATTCGCATACGAAAAGATATAATTTCCAAACTTGATGAGGTGTAATATCGTGACCATCGCCTACTTATTACGAATTCACTTGGAGTAGTTGTTACATTTTGTTTATAAATTATAACTATGAATTTTATTATTCTTAGTAATAGTATAAGTTTTATTTTAAAGATTTAATCCTATTTTCTCCCAAACTATATAAGCACACTGGACTGGATATGTTTATTTTCCATGATTATTTACGACACTTATTGAATTGGATCCTTTGAGACTGACACGTATGACATTCACTAACCACATCATCAATTCTTTTCAACTAACCTTTGACCAACTTCCAACAAATTTCTACCATTTCTCACTCTCTCCAATCTCCATCTAACTCTGTCTCTCAAAAAGTGAAAAATGGGTATGAGCAACAACATCACCGCGTTGCTGAATTTCATCGCCCTGATGTGCTCCATCCCCATCATCGCCGCGGGCATCTGGCTGGCCTCGAAGCCCGACAACGAGTGCATCAGGTGGCTCCGCTGGCCTCTCGTCTTCATCGGAATAGCATTCCTCCTCGTCGCCCTCACTGGCTTCGTCGGCGCCTATTGGAAGAAGGAAGGCCTCCTCGGCCTCTACCTCGTCTGTATGTTCATCCTCATCCTCCTCCTCCTCGTCCTCCTCGTCCTCGCCTTTGTAGTCACTCGCCCGGGCGGGGCCTACTCCGTCCCGGGCGTGGCCTTCCGCGAGTACCGCCTTGGAGGCTTCTCGGCCTGGCTCCGCGACCACGTCACCAGCGATGATAATTGGCCCAAGATTAGGGCCTGTTTGGCTGACTCGCAAATCTGCTCCCAAAATTACATCTCCGCCGCTGATTTCTTCGCTGCTCATCTCTCTCCTATTCAGGTCAATCAAACCCCTTTCTCTTTTTCACAGAATATTTTACTGCCTTTTGCTTTTCCACTGTTTAATTTCTTATTTTATTCCCATCTCTACCTCACTAATTATTTCATTTTACCATATCTATCAAAATTAAAATTAGACGAATTCTAAGGGCTTGTTTGATAAATTGGTAATGTCTAGATATAGATACTTATATGACTATTTCCAAGTGTTAGGTATCATAGTTAATTTATCATGTAAGCCTGTGTTATCTCTCTATGGCCCATCCAAGCCCGCAGGATTTTCCTTAAAATACAAGGATATGTATCTCACAAAATTGGTCGGATAGCATTTCTGCCTCATTTCTTGTCTACCAAACAACAACAAAAAAATCCTTATTTGAGCCTATCTTGTCACAAAGCCCGCATTTCTTATCTCACTTTGTAAATCTCCTTATATCCCATCTTTGTTATCAAATGAGTCCTAAATGTTGAAGTTTAAACAAGTACTTTTCCGTCCTTAATAATTTATCACTATTTAACTTCACACATGATTTAAGAAATGTTATAGAAATTGAGTTGAAAATGTGGTTTGAAAATGTTGGTGATACGCGAGTCCTACTTTTATATATTAGTTTTATAAATAAAATGTGAATGAGAATGAGTTAATAGAGTGTGAGACCCACTGCCAAAAATAAAAATAGTACTCGCTCTGTCCCTAATAATTTGTGACTATTTGATCCGGTACTAGTTTTAGAAAATGTAATAGAAAGTAAGTTGAAAAAGTTAGTGAGACGTGAGTCTTACTTTTATATATTAGTTTTATAATATAATGTGAGTAGAGATGACTTTGTGGAATATGAGGTTCACCACAAAAAAATGGTAAAAGTGAATTGTGATAAATTTTTAGGGACGAATGAAAATAGAATTAAGTGACAAATTTTTATGAATGAACAAAAATGGAAATAAGTGACAAATTTTCAGCGATGGTAGGAGTCCTAACCCTACACATAATTCTAAATATGGATCCCATAATCTACTAACGCTACTTCCACCACTTTTTTCTTCTTTCTCACTTTACCAATTGTGCATTAAAATATGTGACATTTACAACTTTGTCTTTTTTTTTTTATGGAATTAGTATTATTCAACCATCAACAAGTTGATTTATGGGTGCATTATTGTCTTTGTTATGGTTTGATCTTCTGGATCGCATTTCATTATTGCGGAGACACTCTGTAATTAGTTGAGAGGTGCAAGCATGATATTTTATAGACCCTCAAATTAAATAATTTTGTGGACCCTTATCTTGATACAATGTCATGTGTTGATTGAAATTTGTCAAGAGACTTCATTATAACTTAAAATCACCCCATCAATCTTTTACCTAATGGTAGTTGGTGTAGGTCCCTTGAACATTTTCCCATCCTTATGGTGTGATTCCTACTCATCGTACCCCTCCATCCCAATTAAGTTGAGTTAAAACTTTTGGGCGCGCACTAAATCCTATTGAAAAATAGGAGAAATGGATAAAGAAGCAAAAGTGATTGGATGTTCTTTTGTCAAAAAATGTTTTGTCAAAAAATGAAATGACTCAACTTAGTTGGAACATCCCAAAAATAAATACGACTCAACTTAGTTGGGATGGGACGGAGGAAGTATTTGATATATGGGGATCACTAATCATATCTCTAATTATACCAAAAAGTAGTTGTGATGATACAAATCTGCTATAGAGAATGTAGATGTTGTGCTCTATTCTCGTTTCCATGAAACCAACAAACATTCATGTTCTAAATTCCAAGGCCGGATGCTGCAAGCCGCCGATGATATGCGGGTTTGAGTACGGAGGAGCTACGACGTGGAATGGGGCAGGCAACGTGGCAGCAGATGCGGACTGTGGTAAGTGGAGCAACGACCCAAGCCAGTTGTGCTATAACTGCGATTCGTGCAAGGCCGGGCTGCTGGGGAACCTAAGGCACGAGTGGAGGAAGGTGAACGTCATACTCATTGTCACGGTGGTGGTTCTGATCTGGGTGTATCTCATCGCTTGCAGCGCTTACAAGAACGCTCAAACGGAAGAACTCTTCGCCAGATACAAGCAGGGATGGGCTTGATTTCTTTTATTATGTTTTTAATTATCAATTTACTGGTATATATTCTTTTCTTTCATTCTAGGTTATCTTTGGAGTTGAATTTGAATTTGAATTTTGATGGGCGCAACTTGGTGTTTTGAATTCTATTCCTACTAACTTGGTCATGATGCTCTCCTGATCAATCTAACCATGTCATAAACTTTATGTATGTTGTTGGAATAACACATTAAACGACTCCATCCGATTGTCCACTAAGTAGACCATGTCTATTTGATTATGGTGGTGTGATTAAAATCACTCTGTGACCACATATCATTCAAACTGTGCCTATCCGTTTTGACAAATGTTTCAGAATGTGTTGGTGTCATTTATACTTGTTATGTGCTTTAACTGATAGACTGAAATGAACAAAAAAGACTGACAAACTTTAATTAAAAAAATAAAACTAAGCAAGCAAAATCAGATGTCATGTCACTAGTAAATATAGAGTATAATCAAAGGTAATTGTTAATTGTATCCATCAAACATTGAACCAAAGAAACTAAAAGGGCGAGGCCAAAATCTCACTTTCTCACTTTCAACCAAAGAAATTTTTTTGCAAATCAACTTTTTATGACTGATAAAATAATTTACTCAAACCCTGAATCCCCTGCTGTTCCTTTTTCCTCTTGCCCTCTCAAACTTCCTTCCCTTGGCTCTCACATAAGGCTTAGTGTGGCTGTGTGGCACACCAGGAGCTGGACCGAAGTGCTTCACAGCTTCACGAGCTTTAGGAGAACCTCTCAGTAGAACCTGTAATGCACAAGCATGGTATAGTCGATTTTATTTACACAGAGCCACACTAGGAAAAAAGACACTATATCAACATTTGAAATACGAATAAATCTAAAAAGAGCACGAGACCTGCCTTTTCCCGTCAAGGAAACTCAAGATATATGTAACATATTAGGTTACTGTTTCATTATTAGAACTGAAGTAGTCCTTTCATACTAGGAGTTCAACTCAAAAAATTGTGAAATCAAAAGCCAAGAGGAAATCACAATACCTTTCAACACGACATTTAGAAATTTTTTGTTACAATAGATAAATAAAACTGAATTCAAACTCCCCGATCCCTTAAAAAAGAAGTAACAAGACAGTAACATCTATAGGGCAACCACTACTTAAATGCCCAACTAGAGAACACGAATTTAGTTCACAATTAGGGCATTTTAGTTCACAACACGAATTCGAAAACACGTAGTGAACCAAAATGCCATTATAGTGGATTACATCCTTTACAAGTAAACACTTCACTATAAATAATAGTGAACTAAATCGAGTGAGCTAAAATCGCTCCTATAGTGAACTAAATTCGTGTTCTCTAGTTATGCATTTAAGATTAGTTATCTTTTAATCATCTCCCTATTAACATAATCCTATCCATTTCCCAAGTCATTGAGTTAACTTCCTTCAACATATTCAACAGCTATTCAAAAGAAAAGAATAAATTACCGTGTTTTGCCCAAGAGGAGCTCTTAGAGCGAGCTGGTCAAAAGTCAAGCATTCTCCACCAGCCTTCTCAATCCTAGCCCTTGCTCTTTCGGTGAACCTCAGGGCAGTTACCTTCATGGTAGGGATGTCATGCACCCGGATATCATCTGTGACAGGCCCAACAATTACAGCAATCTTGTCCTCCTACCAATAACAAAAATTTCAAAAACACCACATTTACACACAAAGTACAAAGGATAAGATCCATGATTGAAATTGTTATTATGGCCAGCCCCCTACAATTAAACAACCAACATAGGATACCATACAGCATATGAATGAAATTGTTAATATGATCCCCTATGTCTAAAATTACCGAACATATATAAGCAGTACCAAATACCAATACATCATCCCGCAAATGAATAAATTAATAACACCTAGTGCCAACACATAAATCAACTGAAGTTCAAATATTAAGCAATGTCATCAACATTAATCTCCCCTTATTGAACAATGATTCAGTTTCCATCTTACAACCTATAAGGCAATAGGTCTTTTGAACAATAACAACACAATTAATTCAATACGTAAGACTAAACTGTCTATTAAAGGGCTTCGATTTGTAAGATTGTATCTCCAGATTAAATAGAGAGTGTGTTTGGTTAATGAGATTGAATCTCACAACTCAACTAGCTACATAATCATGTGATCTCCTTCAACTAAACTAATCTCTGAACTTAATCCTAAATTATATTTTAGTACTAGTTTATCTAAGAAACCGAACATCATATAAGCTAACATAGATAAAAATGCAAATTTCCAACCAATTCATTTTCCTGATTACAGAAAATATTAAGCTAACATGAATAAGTAAACAAACTAGAAGGCTTATCAACATAATAAAAAAAGCTAGTACCTTGGTCTTCATAAGCTGCGTGAGCCGGGAGAGCGAAAGCGGGGCTTTGTTGACCCTGCTCATGATCAAACGCTTCAATATCACGGCATTAAACCGGCTCGCAGTCCTCCTCACGAGAAACCGGTACAGCTAATCACATTCAAAATTCACAAGTGAGATCGATAATTCGGTGATTATGAGGAGAGAGGGAAGAGAGATAAACCTTGACGAGCAGTTTAAGGTAAATGTCATTGGATTTAGGCGCGGTGCGCTTGGTCTTCTTGCACTTGCCTCCGGCTTCCAAATCAATACCCTACACACAAGACAATCAAACATAATGAGAATACTGATTTAGCGGAATCACGGGTGAACGAAGATCGGCGGCGTACCATGGCTACTTCCGCCGCACCTGCTGGAAATTGGATTAAACTATGGATTGGTTGTATTTATTTGGGAATAGGGTTTAGGGTTTACAATGAGTTAGGGTTAATCGAACTACTATTCAGAACTGAATAAGCGGCCCATTTAAGTTCACAGATATGGGGAGGTAGCCCAAACTATGAAACTTCTTTCTTTTTTCTTCTCAAATTTCAAGTAGCGGCGTAATCCATCCCGCCGAATATTCATAATTTTTGGTTCACACGAGATTTTAGGAGATTAATTATTACGATTGATTACAGAGAGAAATAGTGAGTTGAATTGTTTAAGTATTAAAAGGAAGAGTGAAAAAGAGAGTTGAATATTTAATTGAACGTATAAAAAAAGTGATTGGATATATTTATTTGACAGAGAAAAATTTACCAAATATAAAAATGTCATCTCGATGAGAAACTAAAAAGAAAGTGTCATCTTAAATGGGAGGGAGAGAGTAATAATTAAGTGGTGTGAGTTACAAAATAGTACTCCCTCAGTCTTACAAGAGTATGCACTCTTTCCTTTTTTTCTTACCCATAAGCGTATGCACTTTCCAATTTTGAAAACTCTTTCTATTATCTACTAACAATACTTTAATTACTTTTTCTTTCTACTTCCCTCTTACTTTATCATTTGTGCATTAAAAGTTAAAACTCATGCACGACCAAAAATGCATACTCTTATGGGATGGAGGGAATAGTATTTTACCAACCAAAATACATATTTGATATAAATTATATGCAATTTTAAATTTACAGTGCGTCTCATTATGAGTTTAAAAGAATCATGTTTTGTTTCATTTCTACATATTCCTTCCGTCCACGAAAAATAGTTTCATTTTGAGATGTCCACAAAAAAGTAGTATCACTTCTAAAAATAGAAAGTTTCGCTCTCATATTTTATCCACATTTTCTATCATCTATCTTATTTTACCTACTTATTTCTTTTTTTATCTTATTATCAATTTTTCATTAAAACTAATATCGTCCATAATTAAGACTATTTTTTATGAACTGAGGAGTAATTTTTATAGAGCATGTTATACTTGGAGGTATAAATTTTCTAACTATACAAATTTAGAATTTTTGTCATTTTCTCCAAAAATGAATAAAATATAGTTTTATATGCGGCGTGGTGAATATCAAGATCTTTAACCTCAAATAGATGATTAAATAATGTATTTCATCCTATCAAAATACACTTTAAAAATATATATACTACGTATTAGTTAAATTAGTTGAATATAATTGATGAATTTAGCAACCTTTCAATTTTATAAACAATTAAAAAAATATTTTATAAAAATGAAAATATACTCCCTATTACGAATTATACTCCAAAACATCACATCAGTTTTTCTATTTTCATATTTATTAATAATGAAATTAATTGATAAAAGTCTTCAGTTCAATCCAACACATTTCTTCTAAGTACTACTCCTATAATATGTTTATTTTTAGTTATGCGTCTCACATGCCACCATAATAATAATATCAATTGATCACTTTAGCTTATTTACTTTTTAAATTATAGTAATAGTATATAGGTATTGAATGACTTTGTTTTGTTTGTGTGTTCACGCAATTTAGCAATAGAAAGTAATGCAAACTGATCAAGAAGATACTGACCAACAGGTCATGACAATTTCTAGACAATCTATCTTTCGTCGAGTGCGCTAAATCAGAATGAAAACTGCTTTCAAGACCTAGTAAATGGAAGTACGAATCCCACAAAAAGGAAGATGTCTTGACTTGTGTTTGTGATATTTGGGAATTGGCTGTTGCCAGGCTTTGAAAGTGAGTTAAGTTTACTTTATTGGACTGATCAACTTAAATTAAACTCGGCTTAGATTGACGATTCCATTTCCGCTTCCAATTGATCAACTAAACTCGGCAACTTGAAGGTACACTGCATAAAGTAAAACGGGACCAATGACATTCAAATAAAGCTGAAACAAATGAAAAGGTGACAGAGACTGCTATACTAACTAACTACAATCTTCTTCTTCTCCAAACAACCAAAATAGACTAGCTAAGCAACTACTGCAGATCTGAACAGAGCGTCAAACATAAAATAGGAAATCAATCAAATCAGAATTAGATGCATGCAAATTGAACGGAGTTAAAAAAAAAACAGATCAACAGTACCTATTCTAATTTCATGCAAATTGGCGTATGTAAAACTCAGATCGACGTAAATCTAACTAAGAACGACTAAATCCAAAACAACTAACAATGATCAGAACATTACGAAACCATATCTAAACAATCAGCGACAATCAAACAAGAACGGACATGATCAGAACAAATCCAACTCTGGAAATTCCAGATCTAAACCAGCATCCATCACAAACTCCATTTCATTGAACAAAACTCCAACAATTCAAACTCACACAACAATCGAACTTCAAATTTAAAGATAGAACGTTAACAAACTTGAAATTGCGATCTAACTGAGAAAAACTTAAAACTAACAATGGATTCCATCACAAAAAACAAACTAAAAACAAAGCGAACAAATGTATCAACCCCTTCAGAACTTAAGAAAACACGAACGAACAAAGGTTTCTTTCTAAACTAGGCTCTCTTCTTCCAAGACGAGGAAGAAGATAGTGTTGCTGTGTTAGAACTCCGATTCCAGATGCTGTTAACCTCCTTGCTCCATGCTAACTCTGTGGTGTGTGAAAGTGTGTAGGCGAGAGATGATGATTTCTTCTACATTTCTTCTTCTATTTATAGGACGGCTTGGGCACCAATCCCTAGGGAAAGATCCTCCTGATTTGGCATTAAAGTCCCTTGCTGAAAAGGGCATTCTTTCTTTCTCTCTCATCTGACTCATCCTTTCGCCTTGATTAGTTTGCACAGCTACTCAGCATGCTCCGCTCTCCTGATCAGTTCGCACAACTACTTGGTATGGTCATCTTGCTCCCTTGATCAGTTTGCCTCAATTCTTGGTCATTTTTTTTGCTTCTTGCGCCACTCGATCACTGCACACTACCACTTCGTTGTTTTCCAATTCCTGCACGGTTAATCTTCCACTATTTCTAACATCAACACCCCATTTAGTATGTTAACCACCATTAAACCATGCTTGAAATGAGCCCTATCAGGTATCAAACTTATATTGTCATAATTTTCATATGTTACACGTATCTTATATCGTACTTCCTCCGTCGCACAAAAATATGGGCGGATGATATATCACGAGAATTAAGAAAAAATTGGCAAAGTAAGAGAGATGAGAATGATAGTTAAAGTAGTGCTAGTGGATAGTGTTATCTACATTATTATTAATAATTTGATGGTGGTATAAGTTATAAATAACTTAATGTATAGGGGACTATATTGGGCTAATTTTCCATAAATAGAATGCCCATATTTTTAGTCACTAAAGACATATCAACTCTTTATTTAAAGCTTCATACATTCAATTGTTTACTTAAAACAATTGAACGAGTTATCTTTACCTTACAAACTTTAAAAAACTTCTTATTTGTATTTTACAAAAGAACAAGTTAACTTTTTCCTCGTTGAGCGAGATAAGTGGAGTGTTAAGTTGGCTAATTAAATAGTCTAGTGGAACAAACCTACACTGGTAGGTAAAAGGAGACTCTCACGTTCAGAGCAGAAAAGAAGCTCTCTGAAACCACATTGTGACTATCGCATTTGCTAAGGATAGCATAATATAGGGAACTACTCCCTCCATCCCAGTTTAAGAGTCCTGTTTTGTCATTTCCGTTCGTCCTAGTTTAAGAGTCTCATTTAGAATTTACCATATTTGGACATAAAATTTAACCTCATTGTTGATCAAATTTACACTCAAATGTCATTACTTTCATAAAAATAAAACAAAACAAAATCATAAATATTCAAAAAGTCAAAAGGGTCCCACTTTCTACTACCTCACTTCAACTATTACACATTCCAACAACCATTACCTCACTTCATTTATTACACACTCCAACAATTTCATAAAATCCGTGCCCTACCTAAATTGCACTCCTATACTGGGACGGAGGGAGTATGAGTAAAGGTATAAGAAGTGGAGAAAATAAATAGGTAAATTAAGATCAAACATTGGTAGCAACTCATGGCCATCAATTGGTGGTACTTAATTAGAACAAGAAATACCGATCATGAAGACTCGAGTAGTTGTTCGTACAAATTTCAATATATGAGTCTTGAAACAGTAGACTTGAAACTTTTAAGATGCACAATGGAAGCAATTGAACGCAATTCCATGAATGGAAACATGAACCAAGAGTCTTAATTTGACTGAATCCAATGTCTTTTCTTAATAGCATTTACTCCACCACTTTGTTGCTTAACATGTACATTTTGAAATTATATGACTAGTATTTCATTAATTTGGTGAAATTGGACATGCTTTGGTATTATTATTGTAGGGTAGTGATAAAATGCAAACTTATATATTGTATAAACTCAAAACTCCTCAACACAATTTCAACACAGTTTCAATACAATATTAACACAGTGTAAAATTTCAAGATTTTAATGTCAACACAGTATCAACACAATATCAACATAACATCAATCATTGACTACGTTGAAATTCTATTGACATTTTCTTGTTGATGCTCTTTTGTGATCTATTGACATTTTTCAATGGTCCAGATCATAATTTTGAGTTTGTACAATATTTAGAGTTTTCATTTGATCACATTTCTATTATTGTATATCTCTATGTTTAGTAGTTATCATTTGATTGTATCTTGCACCAATAGGTGCTTTGGACCAGGCTCAAAGTTTTTTTTTTTATTTTTTGTAAATGATGCATGTAATTTTAAAAAAAATAATTGGAGAATTCACATCAAAAGTGGAGAAAAGATTGTTGGCCTAATTCTCCAATTGTTTGCACCTCTTCTCATTCAGTTGATAATTTGAAATGCTTGAAAGGTTTAATGTTTTGGTGGTGGGCTAATGAAAGTGTTGGTGTTTGTAAATACTATTATCTACTCCATCTGTCCCATAATATAGGGACAACATGAATTTTAAAGCAAAATTAGTAAAGTATGAGAAAGACGGAAAGAAAAAGTAATTGAGATATTGTTAGTGAAAAATGAGACCAACCTTATTAAAGAGAAAAATTTCGCCAAAAGTAGAATGTGACTAATCTTTTGGGACATTTCAAAACAAAAAAGAAAGACTATTTTTATAGAAGAAATATATAATATTATAACAAAATTGCTGACCCTTTTGTCAAATAGCTTAGCTTGATGCCTGGCAAAATCTTTTCTTTGATATGCTCTGCTAACCTAAATCATTTAGGATTTCCAAATCTGTAAAATGATAGTATGCATTAAATACACATGTTTCTCCTTTTGCTTCTTTGTAGTACTCCCTCCGTCCCAGATTAAGAGTCACTTTTTGCCATAAAAGTCCGTCCCAATTTAAGAGTCACTTTTAGAATTTTCCATATTTGGTCATACAATTTTACCCCATTCTTCATCAAAATACATCAAAATGTCATTATCTACATTAAAATAAACCAAAACAAAAATCAAAAGTCAAAAGGGACCCACGTTCAACCAACTCTACCATCTCACTTCATTTATTACACACTCCACCTTCTCACTTCATTTATTACACATTTCACCATCTCACTTCATTTATTATATACTTCAACTTTTTCTTAAAACCCGACCCATAACAATAAGTGACTCCAAATGTGGGACGGAGGGAGTATTATGTAAGAAAATATTTTGAGAGATTTGATTTTTCCTGGGAATCATTAGTAGCATTTAATTAACCTCTCAATTTGGATAATATTTAATGCCTTAAAGATTTGTTGACACTCTACGGATATTTTTAAATCCATGCATTTATTACTTTCTCAAGTAAATCTTAATAAAAGTCCCTTTTAGGATTTGATTGGATTCTTCAAATCTGGATATGATATTTTCTAAATATTTATATTCTTTGAATTAATTTATATGATATTTTCTAAATACTTATATTCTTTGAATAAATTTCTCTATTTCTCTTTCATTGGAGGAAGACCATTTGGAAGACATTGGCAATGCATGAAGTCTTGCATGTACTACCTCCGTCCCCCAAAATCCTGACACGGGTTTTAAAAAATGTAATAGAAAGTGAGTTGAAAAAGTTAGTGGATTATGGATCCTACTTTTATGTATTAGTTTTATAATAAAATGTGAGTATGAATGAGTTAATAGAATATGAGGTCCACTACCAAAAATAATAAAAAGTGAAATGAGACAAATTTTCAGGAACGGAGATAGTATGATGTATCTCATCTTTACTTATAATAGATTATCATTTGATTGTTTTATATCGATCAGACTTTCATATCTGTGAACCGAACATTACAATCCTCATTTTGGGATTATTCTTTCACAAATGGATATTCAAAACAATTTGTATTCTAATATGTTTCTCAAAACAAAAGAACACAACCATGTTTCTTACATAGCTTGTCTTGATTTTCACATGATCACAACTTAATCTTTCTTTAACATCTTACGATATCTCGAAGATTATAACATAAAATTCATGTATTCAACTCATAACATATGTCTTCTGAGTCTATAAAAGTTTTCAAAGGTCAGGTCTCCACATAAAACGAGGGATTAATTGTAGCCACTAGAGTATTATTGATGTCGGTTATCATATGATTTTATAGCTATACATAGGGATCCATAAAATGATAACTAAATCTTTGCTAATATCAACTGCTCCACTCATTCCATCTTCTTTTCAGTTCAAAAATTAAAAAAATATTTATTGTGTTAAATGGAGAAGAGAATAAATTAAAAGAGAGAAAGTGTCTTTATCCATTAAATAGGGCTGACAATTTTTGGCACGACACAATAACCGCACGGAATTAATGGGTTTGAGTCAAAGCTTATTGAGTTCGTGTCTTTATCGGTCAACACGTTAAGAACACAAAAATTTCGTGTCGTGTTCGTGTTACCCGTTAAGAAATTATATTATAATATTATTGATTTTTAATATTATTTTAAATACCTAAATTTCGTGTCGTGTTCGTGTTGGATTTTGTTGCTATGAAGTATGAAATCTATTAATCTTATTATTCATCAAACTAGATTGTGTAATTAGATTTTAAGGGTGTCCACTATAGTTGGCCGAGCCAAGTCACAAAACTTGGTCGGGCCACCAAAAAACTTTTTACACTATAGTGGACAAGCCCAAGCCACCAAATATTAATTTTTTTCATTTTTTGAGGTATTTTAATTTAAGTAGAATAAAAATTATCGGACTATAATAATTATAAAAAAATGTATAATTTAATAAAAAAAATAAAAATTTATAAACAACTTTTAAAAATATTAAAAATGTGTGTGAGGTGAAAATATGTGGAATGAGGTATTTATAAATAATTTTTGAAATTATTAAAAAAAATTCAAAATTGGCTTGAGCCGCGGCTCTCGGCCGCCACTATAGGGAGCCTCGGCTCTCGCCCAAGAGCCGCCGTCGTGGCTCTCCCATGGGCGCGCGGCGCGCCCACCCGCCGCGGCCTTCTGTGGCTCTCACTATAGGGAGCCGCAGCCGAGCCACGAGCGAGCCACGAGCCGCGACTCTCCTATAGTGGACACTCTAAGTTCCTTATCAGATTCAAGGTTTTATAATTTTTAAATAATGAGTAGTTGTTATCTTGTTGTTATTATTTTTTTACCGTGTTTTCAAGTTGTATAGTTATAGTGTCATTATCGTGTCGTGTTAACCCAAGATGGTTCGTGTCCTTAATGGTTTTGTGTAGGGTTCGGGTTTGAGGGTAGCAGGTCGTGTTCGTGTTCGTGTTCGTATTTGAGATTTTCTTAGCGGGTCTTGTTCGTATTTATCCTTATTGAGTCGTGTCGACACGATAACGATCCAACACGAATGATTTGCCACTCCTAGCATTTAGTTAGTGATAATATTTTAGTAGGACCCAATATATATCCATATAATGAGATAATAAATGCATAACTAAAGACTAAATCTCAACAATTACTTCAAAATATAGAAAGATGGGATTGGATGGATTTTGAAAACACAGAATTCACTATAATTACATCTTTTGGTTCACTCCGTGTTTTCAAATCTGTGTTATGAACTAAACGTCATTTTAGTGAACTAAATCCTAATTCCTCATTATAATAACGTTTTGGCTTCCTTCGTGTTTTCAAATCCATGTTATGAATTAAAACACATTTATAGTGAACTAAAACTCTCTTATAGAGATCTTCGTGTTTTGTTCTTTAGTTATGCATTTAAGTAGTTATTTCCTTAGAGTGTCCACAGTGGGAGGGCCGCGGCCCTTGGCCCGGAGTCGGTCCAGGTGCGGCCCCCACTACCGAGGCGAGAGATGGAGTCGGCCCAGGGGGGTGGACGAGAGAGAGCCGAGCTCAGCCAGGCCGAGGCCCTTGGGCGCGAGGCGCAGCTCGCCACTGCACGGGCCGAGAGCCGCGGCCCAGGCCATTATTTCAATTTTTTTTTCCTTCAGTTTGTGTTAATTTTAGCATTTTGGAGAAGATGAAGTGGAGAAAGAGAGAGCAATTTTCAAAAAATTAATTTAGCATTAATTAGGAAACAAATCATCTCTTAAAACTAAATCCCTATTAAATTAGTCAACTTTTTAATTAAAGATTGTGATTTCAATTCACACCCTAATTATGGAAATAATTAAAATTCGAATTTTCAATTAATATATTACTTGTAATTGTCAAAATTTTTAAAATTAATTTAGATTATTACTCCCTCCGTCCCAAGATATTAGACCCTTATTCCTTTTTGGGGTGTCCCAACATATTTGAGACATTTCTATTTATAGTAAAAATTTACTTTACTATCAACTCCATTTACACCACTTTACACTATCTCCTAAATTCCTGTACCAAAAAAAAAGGGCTCTAATATCTTGAGACGGAGGGAGTATTATTTATTATACTCCAATAATTTTAATTCTAGCTAAAATTAAAATATAACAAAAAATGTTAAGAAAATAATTTTAGTTGGTGACCCGGAGGGCCACCATTGTGGTGGCCAAGTTTTCATGGGCAGAGCCAAGTTTGTTGGGCAAACCAAGAAATGGTGGCTTAGTATATTATAATCCTATTTGACATTTTTTATAATAAAAAAGCTTTCATTAGTACTCCCATGTCCCAATAAATATGCAACATTTGGTTTTCGGCATGAGATTTTATGCAGTATTGCTTTGTGAGTTAATGAAAAGAGAGTAAAGTCAGAGAAAAGAAAAAGTAGAGATAGAATTGTTTCTATTTTAGGAAACATTTCATTTTTATTGGAACAATCTAAAAAGGAAAACGTTTCATTTTTAACTGGAGTGACGTAGGAAGTATATTTTAATTTTGGTAGTCCACTCTATTTTCGTAGTCCACTCTGTAGTTTCATCCATATTAGGTACTTAGTTGTTATCCACTAAAATCAACAAGTACAAGGCTTATTATATCGCCACTTCAACTTAATTAGTATTGGAAAAGAAAAGTTAATGCACAACGTAAAAAACACTACTAATTTCCATAAAATTAATACTGGATGTTAGCTTTGCAGCTAGCCTCTAATGAAAAACGGCCACAAGGATCAGTCGAATATTCAAGAGACAGTGCAGAAGAAGCACATAAATATGATAAAAACCAACACCATTATCCACTTAATCATACAACAAACACTTGATAACTACATGAACTTGCAAATACCAGTGTAGTTACCTTGTCAATTGCACTCACCACTCCAAATTTGATGGCTAGTTTGAGTGATTAGGCAAAACAACAGTGTCTGCAAATGACACTGACCCATTATTGGAAGCTCCATCAATTTTCAAGATTCTAGTAACCATGTTATATATCTGCACATTCTCAAAAGATGGCACTTTCCTCCCCCTCGCAAATCGCGGCCCATGAGCAATGAAAATCGTCCTCATCGAGAAGAATGCATTGTCGTATCCATGAGCTCCACCGCACTCCTGCCCATTTGATCTTGTCTGCTTCACTGTGAACCCCTCCCCGACCAATCCCACTATAGGCGGAATCCTATAACTATCCGAGTAATGCAGCCTGCTAGGCAAATCCTCCTTGAGATAAACTCTCAAGAACTCACCATTCCCCACTTTACCCGACTCCAACCCCTCGTTCATTTTAGCAACAATATCGCTCGTGGAGTAGCCAGGAGGCGGGCGGATTGACAGCAGCGGAGTGTAAGACTGCACCCATTCTTTCGGGATTTTAACCCATTCAGCAAGATCATCTAGAGCTATGACTCTTTTGTCACAAGTGCCAGCCATACCATGATCACCTAGCAAGATTATATTCACATCCTGAAAAACTCCTCTTTCCTCCATTCCACGAATCAATCTACCCATCAATGCATCAATCTCAACAACAGCATTAGTAATCCGGACATCATCAGGGCCGTACTGGTGGCCCTGATGGTCCGGATCCTCGAAATATAAGGTCATAAACGAGGGAATTTGTTCACTAGGCAAATCGAAGTAGCTAAGAACTGTATCAACTCTTTCTTCAAATGGAACAGATTCATTGTAAGGCATACAGTAATTGATGGGGCAATTCCAGGATCCCTTGTGTACCTCAGAGCCGGGCCAGAAATAGGTGGAGGCTTTCAATCCGTGATTGGAGACGGTCTCCCAGAGGGGCTCGCCCAGCCACCACTTGGGCTGGTGGCTGCCCATGTTGAAATTGGCGCCGTCGATTGGATCGGTGAAGTAATTGTTGATGATGCCGTGGTAGGGAGGGTACAATCCGGTGACGATGGAGTAGTGATTGGGGAAAGTTAGGGTTGGGAAGACCGGAATTAGGCCGAGCTCGGCTTCGGTGCCGTTGCGGATGAGGCGATTGATGTTGGGGAGATCGGTTTTGAATTGGTAGCCGAAGCGGAAGCCATCGGAGGAGATGATTAGGACGACGGGGTGTTTGAGCTTGGAGAGGGGCCGGGAGGAGAGGGCGGCGGTGGAATGGGGGGTGAGAGATGAAGAGGAGGAGAAGAAGAGGAAGGAGAATGCGGCGGCGGCGGAGAGGGCGACGGCGGTGGTGACGGCGAGGGAGATGAATACGAGTGTGGAAGCGGCGGTTTTCCTGGGGCTGGAGGTGGAAAGGAGGGCAGAGGATTCTTGAGGGGAAGCCATTGGTGTGGAATTAAGAAAGGTGAGAGATTATTGAGGAGATTTGAGGGAGTGAGATGGCTACTATGATTCAGAGTTGGGGTCAATGGCCGCCGGGAAGAGAAGGGTAGGTAGGGGACAATGAAGATACTACTCCATCAACAACCCACTTATGTTTATATTGAACATTTTTTATTTGCTTTATGCAAGAGATATGATACAGAAAATATAAATAAAATTATGAATGACACGAGTTGGTTAAATAAAAGAGAGATAGGAGAATTAAAAGAGAGGGTGGAAAACTATAGTTAAATGAGTGTCAGTGGGATTGTGGTGACCATATTTAGAATGATACGTAGGGTTAGTATTGGTTGGAAATTTTTATTTTTGAATTTAATCTATTTTTTATGGACCGATCAAAATGGCAAAACTTGTCTATTTTTCGTGGACGATGGAGTATTTTTTTTAGTTTATTTTATCTTACATTATTCTCCTTACTTTAAATATTTAATCTGACTCATTAAAAATAAAAAGTTTTCCTTTTTGAATTGTCTCATTAAAAATGAAGCGCTTCCTACGATTGAAACAATATCGTTTTTCTTTATTTCTCTTACTTTATTATCTTCTCATTAACTCATAAAACAACACTAAATACAATCTCGTGCTAAAAAATAAATGTTTTATTTCTAATGGAACGGAGAGAGGAAGTATAGTAGTTTTTCTATTCTGATTTTTATTGTGAACCAAGAAAGGATTTATGTTTCAAGTGTTGAATATAATGCAAAAAACATAAGTAATTACCAGGGTTACAAGAACCTATTCCTAATTATGATATCCAAGTTAGGGATCACATATTCACATTCGAAGAGAATATATATATAAGGTTTTGATCTATAAAGACCAGATTTAAATACAAAAACGTAGAACAAAGTCATACGTAGGGCATGTTTAGGTCATAGTTAGTTTATTTTTAGGTCATGCTAACAAAGCATGACCTAAAATGATCTTAATATGACATAAACCCAAATCTTATAATATGACCTAAAACTACTTAATTATGACCTTCCGTGTTTTGAGTTAATTATTGACCATTAGATCATCTAATCCTAGGGCCAAGATTTGGGCTGCATTTCTGAATTTAAATGCATTCTTATTTTGATCATCATATATATATATATATATATATATATATATATATAGGGGAGTGCTAATATGCTAACTAAATATTAAGTTACAATGTACTTCTATTATCAACCATTAGATATGAGAATCTGATGGATCCTATTCTGCCACATGGCAGCTGGGATTGAAGAAAATAAAAGTAAAAATAGCGTGAAAGGGCAAATTGGGGAGTATGAATTGCAGCGGTTACTCCATTGCTGAGATCATGCTAAATTCCTATTCTATTTCAAGCTAATATGACGTCCGATTTCATGAAATCTTCCAGTCCCAGCGTTGTCTTCTCCTTCCCAAATTCTGCCGATTTTGGAGTGTTTGACATCATATTTCAATGGAGAATGTAAATCCTGATTTGGAGTGGAGTAATTTCCCAGAAGGTGACATATTACTTCCCCTTTAATGTTGAGTTGCTGATTTTCTCTTTTAAGAATGCAATCGGTAGTGTTTGATTTCAATTAGTCAATGATGAATTTGTTTTCTATTGAGTATTGAGCATCCAATTTTTCTCCTGTTGTCGATCATGTATTGGTATTGATGTTGTTTTCCATTTGAATTTCAATTAGTCTATCATGATGGTGAGATGTAGCTGCACTTTTATTGATGTTGCTGATTTAGTCTCTGAAATTGGAAATAACTCGTTTATAATTATCCGGATGCAGGACTACAAGGTGTACAATTCTTAATTTGCTTTGCTTTTCCGTGCATTTTTCACCATTTATTCAATGTATTTGTATTGCCACATTATATTATATGTTACCAATTAACAGTACCAGATTGCATTTTTTATAAATACATATTGCAATTTTGTGAATTATATATTGCATTTCAGCTTAATATTTGTCACATGCTTAGGCTTTGCTTTTTTTGTTTGAATCAGTTTCATGTGTGCCACTATGTTCCGCTGAACTTATACCCATTGTTGGTAAGAACTTCAATACCTTAGATGAAGGCATTTCATTCTATGATGCGTATGCACGCGCAACAGGTTTTGACACACGAAAACATGGAAACAAAGCTTCACGTGAATTGGTTACTTGGCAATATCTAGTGTGCAATAGGCAAGGGGTGAAGAAGGGAATTGAAATAGATCAGATTCACGCTCGTGAAGGATTCATTACCAAGCGTAGACGTACATCTAAGAGGTGCGGTTGCAAGGCTAGAGTGTCTCTCAAGTACGTTTTTGAGGGTAGTTTTGTTGGGTATGTTGTGCATGAGTTTGTGGATGTACACAACCACAGTCTGATTGAGCTTCCTCTTCGACGATGGATGCATTTAAATCGTAAACTGGACGAGGTGCATAGGAAATTCATATGGGATTGCACGAAAGCTAATATCAGTCCCACAATGACCTTCAAATTTCTCAATGAGTTTTTGGGAGGTTATGACACTGTTGGAATCACATTAACAGAGCTTAGGAATTATGTTCATGGTCTCAAATCATATGTGGAAGGTTCTGATGCACAGATGTTGCTAGATGAAATGCGTAGGAGGAAGGAGGCGTGTGAGGGGTTCAGTTATCAATATCAGCTAGGTTCTGAAAACGAGTTAAAATCACTTTTCTGGTGTGATGCAGAATCTAAACGAAACTATCACATGTACGGTGATGTTGTCTCGTTCGACTCCACATACAATACTAATAGGTAATCTTTTGTTATTTTATACCATAGTTATTGCATTGTACATGAACAGAAGTTGCATTGTTTCTGTACATGAACAGAAGTTGCATTGTTTCTGCTTTAAAATGTTCATTCCTTTTTTAATTTCTTACAGTTTATAATTCCCATACTACACATTGGCTTCTTAGATATTGCTTTATAACAATTTTACAACAGTCAGATTGCAGTTTTGTGCATTGGTTATCGCATGTTTCTTGATACTTGTTTGCATTTTTTATTTTGGATCCAGGTATTGCATGATCTTTTCTCCTTTCACCGGTAAGGATAACCATGGGAAACCAGTCACGTTTACAGCTGCTTTGCTATCCGATGAGAGTACTGAATCATATTCATGGTTGTTCAAAAATTTTGTTGAAGCTATGGGTCCAGCACCAAAGATGATTGTGACGGATCAAGATCGAGGTATGAGAGCAGCAATTCGGACCGTGTTGGTTGATACGAAGCATAGATGGTGCATGTGGCATATCATGCTAAAGCTCACGGACAAAGTTCCAAAGAAAACACTTGAAAATGAAGATCTTAAGAAAGAGATCAGGGCTTGTGTCTGGTCTGAGTTAATCGAGCCTGTTGAATTTGAAGAGACTTGGATGGGGATAATGGAACGTTATGGGCTGGTTGATGTAGACTGGTTTATCAATATGTTCGAGAATCGGAAGATGTGGGTCCCTGCATATTTCAGAGATTTTCCAATGGGCTCGTTGATTCAGACTACATCTGTTTCTGAGAGTGAGAACAGTTTCTACAAAACTTTCACAAGGCCCCGTTCGAATCTCGTTGAATTCATAATGAGTTTTGATCATGCATTGGCTGCACAAAGAAATGCTAGCTCCAAGTTGGATTATGTTGATTCAACCATTACTCCCCCCTTTTCCACAAAAATGGCGATGGAGAAACACGCCTCCACTATGTATACTGACCATATGTTCAAAACAGTACAAAGAGAGATGGTGGCTGCATTTTTCGAGAGCAGTACAGATGGAGTATTAAAAGATGATTTCTCAGAGATCTACACTATAAAGGATATTTATGGAAAATCATGGGTCGTAACATACCTGAGAAGTGACGAATCGTATTCTTGTTCATGCAAATTATATGTGAGGGAGGGTTTTCTATGCAGTCATGTATTTCTCGTTTTCAAGAATAGGTTTGTTAATGTTATCCCAGAGAAGTACTACAATGGGAGGTGGTTGAAGTTTGCTTTAGGTAAGGCTGTCCATGGAAATTTGGGAAAAGAGTTAGACGCTCCAGTAAATGTGAAGCAGCTTGCAAAGAATAAAGCTTATCGCATTTTCTATGGTTTGATTCAGAAATATGAAGGTGACATTGACAAGATTACTTCATTTTCAGCTGGAATGCTTGAGTATGATCGAAAGAAGGAAAGTGACTCCCCTAATATGTCAGTTGGTGAGAATGGGAACACGGTTGAAGATTTTTATTCCATTGAAAGACCGGCTTTAGTTGAAGTTCAGCCACCAAATGTGGTGCAGACCAAAGGTTCATGCAGCGACTCGGCAAGTCGTTTGGTGTCTGCAAAAGAGAAGGCAGTGGTGCTTGCAAGCAAACCCAAGCGTAGGTGCGGGAAATGTCGTGAATTGGGTCACCATGACTCTAGGAATTGCCGTAAAAACATGGAAACAACCTAGGCATTAGTCATTTCTTCCACTATTTCTATATTTCAACATTTCTTGTACTGCTAAGAGATATGTGTTCATTTTTGGATACTGTGTTCCATTCATTTACTATTTCAGTGACTGATTTTTTATGCTCGTTTTTTTGCATTTTATTGTTTTGTATATTGCATTTTTGTATTAAACATATTGCATTTCCCAGCTCAATATTCCAACGTATTTTTGGGTGCAATTAAAAAATATCTCTACTGAAAAAACCCCTCCTGAAGCATGCCTGTTCATTTGACCGTAGTTAATTGCAAGTATTATGCTTTTATAAGCATTGTCTTACCCATTACAACGCACTATGATTCGTACGATTGTCTTGTTTATTAATATGGTAGTATTTTGGCTATTCATCGTGGATTGCTTATTGAGACAATCTACAACGCTTGAGAATGCACCATGACTGGAGTATATATATTTTTAATATAGTCTGGGCAACGAATGTTCCTTTGCAGCGCAACGCCTGCATTTTTGAATTATACCAAATGACAACATATGCAAAATAAAAACCACAACAACTATGAACTCAACGTCAATGACTGTCTCAAACCATCATCATAGTTTCATTCAACATTTCAGAAACAATCACTCATGTAATATTCGTCAAAATAAAAGAATGTATTTTTCATTCTCCAAAAACCATGCCATTCTATATTCAAGATGGTTTCGGATATTCCCAAACCATCTTCTCAACATCAATGTGTCCCTTATTTCGCGCCTGCTCAAAGTGACTTGTGGCTGTCCTCATAATGTTGCTGTGGGCAGTGTTTTCATTGCTGTAAACCAATGCTTGACAGAATTTGGCACGAAGCAACTGGAATGACTTCGACGGCTTACTAGTGAGGTCACACTTCCATTCATTGGCCTTATTCCCCATATATGTCTCCATGTGTCGCATAGCAAACACACCACAGTCAGAGGTGATGCCTTTTATCATCCACTTCACGGGAAGCAGCTCTGTTTTAGCTCGTCCAAGCATACGTCCATAGCTTACACAATGACACTTCTCCATAAATGTATAAAACACAAAATCTGCCAACCAGAAACAAAACATTTACCCTCTATAAGAATTGAATTAGTGCTTGCATCATAATATGATATTTCACTTTAAACCTATAGCAAATTGTGTCATAAACATACCAGCTTTTCAACCACGATGCCATATCTCGTTCTAATATCCTCTCCAGAAATTATGTTGTCTAAAATCTTCACAGATTTTTTCAAAAAATCAAAACATACAACGTAATAGAGGTACCCTGCACGAATTGGGAAAAAAACCTGGCAGAAAAGTCAAGTATTTGTTACTGCATTACTTCGACTCATAAATTGCATTGTTAACATGTAACAAATTGCATTTTAAACATGTAAACATTGCATTTTATACAACTATTACCAGATTGTAGTTTTCCCATTTGAACTTGTCTATGTATTTAACCTCGTCCAACACCCTCTCCTCAAATACACTCATTGCTTCATCCTCATTCCATTCCGAATGCTGAGCAAGAACGATATGACTCTGCCAATAAGAACAATATATAAAGGCCCAGAAATGCAAAAACCAAGTATGTATAAATAACCTATACTTACACTTGGGAATGTACTCAGGAACAGCCGATAAGGAGATTCGGGAGACTTGTACTTTTCATTGTAATTTAAGCACGCACTCCACCCATTCACAACACCTTCATCAACTCTGGAGTATGGCAGCATCGATAGGAGTTGAGTGTGCGTTAGTGACATACCGTTATAGTTGTAAACAACCATATCCCTGTGCATAACAAGCATGTTGTTCAAAAATAATTATAATTTATTACATAAATTTAATAAACAAATACCAAGATGCAGAAAGTTACGATGCAGTTTCTTTCGTAGTCAACAACCAATAGTTAACCTCCTTCTCGTCATTTGATAGCCTGTACGACATTTTAATAGCACGCACATTAAAAGGAGAGCACAATGCTGCACTCATCTTTTGCTTCGATCGGTTCCTCATGTAGACAGTATTCACTGCAGCCTAGCATTTGTATAGGGAGAAGAAAGCATATAAGTACTTCTAATAATTGCATTTATTCTATCCATGAACCGCATGTCTAACCTGTTTTCTTTCTGAAATGAGAATATGTTCAGAAGCACTCGCAGTATTATTTCCCTTTTCAGTGGCATTAGTATCCTGTGCATGACCCTTTCCTTTTGAAATATTGGATGCTCCCCCTTCTCTATCTCTTCTACTAAGACTCAGTTTACTTGCTTTGTGCTTTCCCCTATCCAAATCTATTTCAACAGAAGATGCTTTTGTTTTGGATGCATCAGGTACGGTCTACAATATTCAAAAGACCTTGCATCATATTCTAATGACATTGCATTTTAACCTTATAAATATTAACTGTCAGAAACTATGTGTCTGCATATCCTACCTTTGATGTAGGGATACCCGTAGACACAATGCCTGCATTTAGTAGGATGTCTGAAGCTGTCTTACTCTTTGAAGCAGCTGTGTTTCCACCATTATCTTTTTCTTTGGATTTGGTGTTTGATTCTTCAGGCCGGGCATTCTACAAGTTCTCCAAAAAAAATATTTCAATGTTGGCAACAATGTTACATAGAGGTAATAACAATGGAACTCAATTTCAACCCCTGTAACCTGATGAGAAGAGACAATCTGAGTGTCATTTGCATTTCCAGTTGTGTCATTGTTTGTTTCATCTACTGCCTCACTCATATTAAAAGTACCCCCTTTGTTGCTTGTACCCTTCGATACAAAAAGCATATCAACATCAGTAAAAACGCATATTAGTGAACCATATATTGCATTTTGTAGAAGACATTATTGCATATTTCATAATTCTTTTTACCTCATTGTTCTCGTAGTCTCCAAATAGATCCCAATTTGGCTGATAGTTATCAAACTCTATTTTTTTATCAATCGCTTTCATCATTGTCTCCAAAGCTTGCAGCCACTCAGGATTGTGAAATGGCTCATCAGTCATAGCTTGAGTGAGCGTGGCAACTGCCTCCTCTCTTTCCAACGGCTGATCTGTCCTAGTTAATCCCACGAGTGAACAACCTGTTCTTGCAGCCACCTTAAAGCATTGCAAAGCACGTATGCTTGATGGTACAACCTTAAGCTTATCAACAAAGACTGTAATACCTAGTGCCATCACACATCCAGCGTTGTATACATCTTCAATGGCTTTACTTAGCGATATAACGTCGCTCATGTTGTCCGTTCCATCCAGTGATACTTCTGGTATGTTATTGCATTCTTCTTCACATAGAATTGTCTGCTCTATGTTTCTCAACAAAGCTTTGTCTCTGTCTACATCTTCTTTTACCATACGGTCAACGTAAAACCCACGTCCAAAGCCCCCAGCATTTTGTTCAACGTCCTGCCTTTTCTTCATCAACTCCATTGTCCAAGTGCTGATAGTTGGGAAACGACGTTCCACAATCCTCCTGCCGATGATCATCCGATCAACATAACAACCCTGATTAAGAAAAACACAATTAAACTATCATGAACTATTGAATAAGAAATGTCTGTGGAGATATCAATTGTTTGACCTTACCAAGAGAAACAGAATGGGTCCTGTGTAGTACCGTCCTGTTGAATTCAGCCACTTGTCATTCGCTTGAAATAGAACAGACAAAACGTATCCACACCAGTCGTAGTTGTGTACATTTGAGACATCATCTATGAAATTCAATATTTTTGGCCTAAAGAACCCATCCGCTGGTGCTTCAATGAAACAATACTCTACGAGCAGAAGAAACAACTTCTTAAAAAAAACTCCACCTTCAACCTCAGCCAGCACGAGTGCCTCAATGTGCTCAAGCTTCACTCTAAACCTACTCCTCTTCAATTTTGTAGCAATGTAAATCATTAGAGTAGCATTGTTCTGCATTTTCTCCCTAGCAATCTTCACACTCCCTTTAGGAAATCCTAAAGTAAGATGCACGTCATTTTCATCAACATGTACTCCACTCCCCTCAAACGTTGGTAGCTTACTAGGTAGGGGCTTGAAATTGGTTGCCAGCCAGTAACACAGTTTTCCAGGAAGGTAATTCAGGTTAAAATTAAGTAGGGCACTGAACCCCATCTCAACAACGGCCTTCTTTTGCTTGGCATTTAATGCCCTTACAATCTTGTACATAGATTTGGGATGTCCTCTAAAAAGCATAGTATCTCTCTCTCCAATTTCGGACAATACGCCTGATATAAACATCATCAATGTTCGTTAAAAAATAACAAATGCAAATTGAAGTTAAGTAAAACGCAATAATAAAGGATGTACACCTCCAACTGACAAACATGCAATTTAATTATCATTAGTATGCAATATAGCAACCTCCTATACAAATGGCAACCAAATTTCATAATATATAGTGCCAGAACAGAAGTGCACTACATATCAGGAAAACATGCAGCTTCATTACACATAAGTTGCAAATATTATTTTGACAAACTACATATGCAACATCAAGCTGTCAGACATGCAATTTTATTATGCATAATATGCAATATAGCTCCTTCTTGTATGAATGATAAACAAATTACACAATATGAAGCAACATCAAAGAAATGCAATTCATATAGGAATAACATGCACTTTCGAAATGCAGATCCCGCAAATTTAAAAAGAGAAAACAGAAATCGTCTATTATGCAGATACCTTCTTCACCATTACCCTCAGGTGTTTCTTCGCTATCAGATCCAGTTCGATCTTTATTAACCTCCTCTAGATCTCTAGTTGCCTTCCTTTTGCTTCCCATTACAACTATATATCATTAAAGGAAAAACACTAGTCCACTCATTAGAGACAAATCAATAACTACATAAATTGCACAGGCAAAATTGAATCAAGCAAATCGTCGTGCATTACTTCAATCACAAAATTTCATCTACAGCATTTCTGTCTATTAATTACAGAGTAATTCAATCACAAAATTGCATTTCTGTCTATTAATAACAAAGTAATTCAATCACAAAATTCAATTTGCTGCACAAACTTGTGAACATTATATCTAGTTACATATTAACATTAATCAATTTCAGATTTCACACAACAATAATAGTAGCACATAGATGAAACCCCTTACACATTAATCCGTCTCGGAACCTCATACGAGACAATAATAATACACTGCAGAAACTAATTCAAACACAAGCAATTAAGCGAAACAAAAAATGCATTCTATAGCACTATTAATAATTTAATAGTTTTGAGGAAGAATCAAAACTAGAAACTCATACCATATCAGATTCTAAATAAAACATACACTACAAAAACCATTTACTTAACAAGCAATACTATCATTACCTAAAATGCAAATAGAAGAATCATAAAATCACAAACTATATTGGAATCTACTAAAATATCATCAATTCCATGAATCTAATTCCATTTAGTGCAAAAATCATATGAGAATCTAATTAAAACATACACTGCGTAACCTCATGAATAATCAATTAAAGTCAATCAGAAATCCTTACCAAAACACGACTCAACAAGTTCAACAAGTTGATTAAAATGAGCGTGAATGCTTCTCAAGACAAACTTCAACAATCGAGTAGAAAATTAGGCTAGAAACTCTCCAGAATAAAACAAAAATCGAACACAAAACAAGCAAGTATCTCCATAAAAAAATGAAATTATCTCTATGAGAAATTGAGAAATTCCTTCAAAACAACTACAAAATCGGGATGCCTAAAAAAACTACTCCAGTCGCAGAAAACTGACCTTCAACACGACTCACCTATAGTCGTGAAAGCGCCAAAATACTAGGATGAACTCGCCGTCTGTCTAGGGTTTTCCACTGATGAAATCGCCGCCTAGGGTTTCCACAGATGAAATCTGCTATGGATTTGGATGTGATTTGCGTTGGTGGGGAGAGTAATGGTGGGAGTAGGGAGAGAGAGAGTCACAAACCGTTTCCGCGCTAAATTAAAGGATATTCAAATCTTCTCTAAATTTAATTGATGCGCAGTGACAAAACTACCCCTGACAAGCAATATTTACAACCCGAAAATGCAATCCGTCCTCTGCTTCTGGAAATCAATCAGAGCCATTTAAAATATGATCCAAGGGTTGAAATAAGATGTATATTAGCAATCTAAATAAGGGGGCACCCTAGTGCTCCCCTATATATATATATATATATATATATATATATAGGGTTGCGTTAGGCTCCTTTGCACCCTAAGTGTCTTATTTCCTTCTTAATCTCAGTCCTTGGATCCTTGAATTGGATGGTTGTGATCAATGCATTATTAGTCTATAATGTTGCATTATTAGCCGATGTGCATTATTAGAATGAAAATGTGCATTATTAGTCTATAATGTTGCATTATTAGCCGCTGTGCATTATTAGAATGAAAATGTGCATTATTAAATGACACGTGACATTAATCTAACCGTCAGATGACAAAATAGTGAGGTTGGGATTAAGAAGGAAAAAGGACAAAAGAAACGAAAAGGATTTGAATACATCCCTATATATATATATATATATATATATATATATATAGTCCTATTAACCACAAATCCACCCTTAAAGACCGAACTAGAGACCAAATTAGGGCCACTCATTTTTCTTAATCTTATGGTTATGATTAATTTACAATTAATTTAATATTTTATTAAATGAAAACGTTTTTTTTTTAATTTTTTTTTAATTTTTTTTAAAATTTTTTAAATTTTTTAAATTTTTTTTAGTTTTTTTTTATTTTTTTTATTCGATAAAAACTTGCTGGAGTAAATAATGAACTATATTCACTACATAATGAACTAAATGAATGTAATGAACTTATTACTTCATTCAGTCATGCTATTACTTCATTTATTCATGCTATTACTTCATTCTATTAGTTTATTACTTCATTCCGTTAGTTTATTACTTCATTCAGTCATGCTATTACTTTATTCCATTAGTTTATTACTTCATAATGTGTTATGGCATAATTATCTTTCAGTTGGGTTTAGGGTTATTACTTCATTCCGTTAGTTTATTACTTCATTCAGTCATGTTATTACTTCATTCCGTTAGTTTATTACTTCATTCAGTCATGTTATTGTTATGAGCTTATTACTTCATTCAGTCGTGCTATTACTTCATTCCGTTAGTTTATTACTTCATTTATTTATGCTATTACTTCATTCTGTTAGTTTATTACTCCCTCCGTCCCACAAAAGATGTCACACTTGTGGGACGGCACAGGATTTTAGGAGGTTTTGTTTTGTGTGTTAAATGGAGAGAGAAAATATAATTTTTATATTCATGTGAGAGAGAACTTTTACTAAAAAGGGAAATAGGACATCTTTTGTGGGACAAACTAAAAAGGAAAGTGTGACATCTTTTATGGGACGGAGGGAGTACTTCATTCCGTTAGTTTATTACTTCATTCAGTCATGTTATTACTTCATTTTATTAGTTTATTACTTCATAATGTGTTATGACGTAATTATCTTTCAGTTGGGTTTATGGTTATTACTTCATTCTGTTAGTTTATCACTTCATTCAATCATGTTATTACTTCATTCTATTAATTTAGTACTTCATTCCGTTAGTTTATTACTTCATTCAGTCATGCCATTACTTCATTCCGTTAGTTTATTACTTCATTCAGTTATGTTATTACTTCATTTCATTAGTTTACTACTTCATTTCATTAGTTTATTACTTCATTTTATTATTTTATTACTTCATAATGTGTTATGACATAATTATCTTTCAGTTGAAGTAAATTCAGTATATAATGAATGCGAAAAATTACTTCATAACATACATTCATTTAGTTCATTATGTAGTGAATATAGTTCATTATTTACTCCAGCAAGTTTTTATCGAATAAAAAAAATTCTAAAAAAAAAAATTTAAAAAAAAAAATTTAATTTTTTTTTAAAAAAATATATTAAAAACGTTTTTATTTAATAAAATATTAAATTAATTCTAAATTAATCATAATCATAAGATAAAGAAAAATGAGTGGCCCAAATTTGGTCTCTAGTTCGGTCTTTAAAAAGGGTTCGACATTGATCACAACTCTATATATATATATATATATATAGGGATGTATTTATATCCTTTTCATATTAATTTTTCTTTTTCCTTCTTAATCTTAGCCCTACATTATTAAGATCTGATGGCCCTAAATCATGCCACATGTGTTTAATTAAAATATTTTAATAATTCAAAAAGGTCAAAATGGGTATACACAAAGTAGTTTGTTATGGTAATTACCTTGATTATCTCCATCAAAGATATCAGCGTTTATTTTCCACGCTTATACTCTTCCATCTTTCTTCTTTCTCGAAAATTTCAGCGCCACTTCTCCATTGAAGAAATTCTCATTCCTCAATTCTTGTCTGTTTTTATGAATCGAAGAACACACGTTTTTATTTCTTACCGAAAAATACCGATTATTCCGAGTTGTTAAACAGCGAAAAATTTCCGAGCACTAGATCATTGATTTCGTTTTTTCTCATCAATAGAAGAAGGTAATTAAATTCTTGCATGTCATTGATTACTAATCCGAGTTGTTAATTGAAATACCGATTTGTTGGAGTAATTGATCGTTGAAGAATTTGGCAATATGCATTGTTTAGTTGTTTCACTTAATTTCATGAACTACCTATTTTGTGATTTGCAGTTAGTAATGTAGAAATCGAGTAGGCTTTCGCAGTAAGTGGTGGATGTGGTTTAGTATGTTGCTTAGGCGACAAGTCTCATGTATTAGGGTTTAGTGTTTATTTTGTTTTCTCGGCTGCTGTGTTGTAATTCTGGACTTATATAATGTACGAATAATAATGTGTACTGCATTCTTTCTTATATGTAATGTATGGTTGATATCATATAATGAAAATAAATTCTGATATACTTTTTGTTTTGGTTTTATGTGTAGTGTTCGTTCTCGGTATAAACCAAATGATACTATTCAATTAGTTCGTATACTTGTGTTTGAATACGTATTAGTTTATTTTAATCCTCTAGGTTTTAGCAATCATTGGTGGACAACCCTAATACACGTTTTTTGCTTAGGCTGTTGTGTTGTATTTCTGGATGTAAATAATGATTACGTAGTAATGTATAATGTATTCTTTCTTATATTTAATGTATGGTTGATATCATATAATGGAAATAAATTTTGATATGTTTTTTTCTTTTGTTTTGTTTATAGTGTTTGTTATACCTGAATGTTCTCCACAATTGAAGCCTGTGGTTGGTCAGAAGTTCCAATCCCTAGATTTTGCTTTTGCGTTTTATGATGTGTATGCCCGCGATGTTGGTTTTGATACGCGCAAACAAGGAATAAGAAAGGCGGCGGACGGTGTTACTACTTGGTATTCTGTCGTATGCAATAGGGAGGGCAGCAAGAGGTCGAACGAGGAAGACGATGTGAATGCACGATAAATTTATTATGCATAAAATGTTTTGTACCTAAAAAATTAGTTTTCGTCTTGTATTCAGTCTTATTATATGTTTCGTTGTCCTAGTTTTATTATTTCTAGTTCCGTGAACATTTTATGCATAATAAATTTGCATTTTTCGATAGTTAATGTGCATTATCGAATAATATCCTTGCACTACTAATCTGTAAACGTACATTATATGGAATGAATATGTACATTACTCCACAGCATGACTTAACTGTCTGTAGATTAATTCGACGGATCTGTGCATTATTCCCTTTATTTATACCATTATTCCATTACTTTGTTAATGTGCATTATCGAATTATAGCATTGCAGTAATACTGATATTCTGTGCATTACTCCATTTATTTACTCCATTAATCCATTACTTTGTTAATGTGCATTTTCGAATAATAGCATTGCATTAATAGTGATATTTTGTGCATTACTCCCTTTATTTATACCATTATTTCATTACTTTGTTAATGTGCATTATCGAATTATAGCATTGCAGTAATACTGATATTCTGTGCATTACTCCATTTATTTACTCCATTAATCCATTACTTTGTTAATGTGCATTTTTGAATAATAGCATTGCATTAATAATGATATTTTGTGCATTACTCCCTTTATTTATACCATTATTCCATTACTTTGTTAATGTGCATTATCGATTAATAGCCTTGCATTAATAATGATATTCTGTGCATTAATCCATTTATGTATACCATTATTCTATTACTTTGTTAATGTGCATTATCGACTAATAGCCTTGCATTAATATCGATATTTTGTAGTGCACAGCAACGAAATCAGTTGAATTCCTACATCCAGTTAGACCAAAATCTAAGATATTACACAATAATCAACCAATCGTCAATAATGGAAAGAATCAACCACACACTGAACAAAAATTCAAAAATTGCCAGAAACAAAAAAAACCCGAAAAAACTCGACAATATCCAGAAACCAATCGGGCATTTACCACAAACAACTCAGCAATAAACTATAAAATTAACTAATTGAACGAACCCTAGTTCACACGCATACGATTTCATTTTTTTTTCAGAAAAATTGATCCATAAAATTCGTGCATTATTCGAAGAACGAAGTCAATCGATGACTACGGTCCAGAAATTGTTAAAAACCGACGCTAACAAGTGTTTTTACCCAAAAATCGGAACTTTAAAAACCCACCTTTAGAAACAAAAATCGGTCAGACAATCAATTACCGTGCACGAAACTAGAAATCGGTACTTCAAACCTCTGAATCGGCGACCTACGATGCTTTTTGCGGCGAGAAAGGGTGAAAATCGGGGGTTAGAGCGGCGGCTTGGGTTTTCGCCAGTTTAGAAACGGTGGAGAATGGGGTTGATGGGATATAATGAGAGAGAGAGAGGGGGTAGATGAAAGGTTTCAGAAAATCACGCTTAATTATAGGACCTTCCGTTTTGAAACGTGTTACAGCCAATATGCTTTTACTCTTATACCCTTATAATGCACATATTAGTACAAATAATGCAACACGGGATCAGTTTACCCAATTTAATCTAGTCCATCCATTCCCTCAATCTAGTGGATGAGATTAAGAAGGAAATAGACACTTAGGGGGCAAAAGGACCCTAATGCTCCCATATATATATATATATATAGGGATGTATTCATATACTTTTCCCATATTTTGTTCTTTTTCCTTTTTAATCTTGTCCATCCATTTGCAAGATCTAATGGCCCAAAATAGGGCCTGATTAATTAAATTATATTCATTAAAATAATCGAAAAGGGTTTTATTGTCTTTCACATTTAATTTAGCTATGGTAAGTAGCTTGATTTTCTCCATCAAAAGATTTCAGACTTTATTTTCTAATAGGGCCTGCTGTATTGTATTTCACGATTTATGTAATGTACGAATATCAGTGTATAATGCATTCATTCTTTTCCGTAATGTATGATTTATGGCATATAATGACTATAAATTCTGATATGCATGTTGTTTTATTTTTATGTGTAGTGTTCGTTATATCAGAATGTTCTCCACAATTGAAGCTTAATTTGCACAAGTTCATAAAACTTGAAATTGTTCACAACTAGCTAACCAACAAGTTTGATATTATCACTTCCAACATTAAGCTATCAAAACAAAAAAAAAAAAAAACAAAAAAAAAACAGTGTTCCAATCCCAAAAAAACATCATATCCATAAAGTATCCATACGATCACTCCCCATACTTCTCCACCCCATACATCCTATCCACTCTTTACGGGATGTACTGGTCTCTGCTTTGTCCTCCGATAATCTATGCCGAAGCTTCTGGGCTAATACAATTAGAATTACATCATCTACTGCTTCATCAAAATCAACGCGACGCTGCTTACTTGCTGACCAAAAAAAAGAAAGAGACATGTATTCCATGAGTTTTCTGTAATGCACAAAATTTTGCACATTAATGTTAACAAATGAGTAAATAATGCATAAAAATCAATTTATCCGATGCATAGATAGACACCTTTTCTCAATAATGTAAAATGTCTAGTATGTAATGCATAATATCAGCATAATAATGCATAATATGAACTTAATAATGCAAATATTTACTGTTACAAATTGGGTAACTAATACAAAGATTCAAACTTAGAAATAGTACAGTTTAGCTTATACTTAAAAACGTACACACCATTACTTAATAATGTACATTTTCAACTAAATAATGCATATTATTAACCAAATAATGTACATAATTGAAACTGTTTCAATGTAACCAATGTACATATTATTATCCGTAAACACAATGAACAAATAATGTTCATTTTCAACCAAATAATGTAGCATATGTGCATAATAATGTGACAACAAAGGACAACACTTCAAGCAACAATTGAACAGAGATATAATAAACTTATAATGCTAATAATAATGATACAAATGCACAAAAAAAACTGAATAATGCACCAAAATGGAAGACAAGAAACTTGCAGAGTGTTAAAATGGCGCAGCATTCTCACCTTCGGACTGCGTCGGCTGACTTTTGTATGGGCGACCTCTTTTCGACATCCCAACGCTAACAAACACAACAACAACAGAAACCATTTTATATTTTACACAGAACGATAGCTCATTCATCTACGGAACCAACAAACATACAACCTATACCCAAACCTAAAGCAAAATCGACAAATTCAGGACGAATTCAACCCAAAAAACTAACATCAAACCAAATACAATTCAGAAACCAACAATAAACATCCAAATATTCATAACCCATCTTCTAATGCTCACAGTTCCACATTTTTTCAAAGAAATCAAACTAAAAATCGCGACTTTATAAGCTTACCCTTTATGAAAATCGGAGATGAATTGTTGTCCGACGACGCCCGCGAACTAAAATCGGAACTTTGAGACTCGCAATCGTCCACCCATGGTCGATTTTCACAGTGAGAATCGAATGAGAGACTAGTTGTCGGCGGCGGCTAGGGTTTGAATGGGTTTGAAAAGGGAGAGAAGTTGTTTTGATCGTGGTTTGACGTGATAGAATGAGAGAGAGTAAGAAGTTGGAAGGTCTATGAAAAGCCCGCTTAATTATCGGACCTTCTGTTTTGAAACTTTTCCAGACATTACATTTTTACTATTATAACCTCATAATGCACAGAATACTACTCATAATGCAATACGGGATTAAATTCATAAATCTAATCTTGACAGTCCACTACTCTAATCTAATGGAAGTGATTAAGAAGGAAATAGTATCTTAAAGGTTAAAAGGAGCTTAATGCTCCCCTATATATATATATATATATATATATATATATATATATATATATATAGGGTTTTGATCTATGAAGACCAGATTTAAATACAGAAATCAGAACACGGTCATACGTAAGACATTTTTAGGTCATAGTTAGTTTATTTTTAGGTCATGCTAACAAAGCATGACCTAAAATGATCTTAACATGACATAAACCCAAATCTTATAATATGACCTAAAACTACTTAATTATGACCTTCCGTGTTTTGGGTTAATTATTGACCATTAGATCATCTAATCCTAGGGCCAAGATTTGGGCTGCATTTAAACACATACTTGTTTTGATCATCTCCCTATATATATATATATATATAGGGATGTATTCCTTTTCATATCTTTTGTCATTTTTCCTTCTTAATCCTAGCCCCACGATTTTGTCATCTGACGGTTAGATTAATGCCACGTGTCATTTAATAATGCATATTTTCATTCTAATAATGCACAGCGGCTAATAATGCAACATTATAGACTAATAATGCACATTTTCATTCTAATAATGCAATATTATAGACTAATAATGCATTGATCACAACCATCCAATTCAAGGATCCAAGGGCTGAGATTAAGAAGGAAATAGGACACTTAGGGTGAAAAGGAGCCTAACGCACCCCTATATATATATTATATACAGAAAAATGCAATATGAATTTCGACAGATTGCATTTTTGTTATATGAAGATTGCATTTTTTATTGTTGAGTTTTGCATTTTCGATATTGACTGTTTAATTTGCATTTTATATCTATACGGATTGCATTTATATATGTGCAAATGCAAAACTTAACAGTATAAAATGCAATTTATGTGAAAATGCAAAACTTAACAATAAAAAAATGCAATTTTCCTATAACTAAAATGCAATATGCGGAAATGCATGAACAACTTCACAAATGTGTATTGCATTTTTATATATACATTATTGCATTTTTCGTGCCACGTGGCAACACGTGATTGGATGTACGTTAGCACTTTAATTAAGGATGCGCCCTAGTGCTCCCCTACATATATATATATATATATATATATATATATATATATATATATATATATATATGTAGGGGAGCACTAGGGCGCATCCTTAATTAGATGTGGCACGAAAATGCAATATTATATACAGAAAAATGCAATATGAATTTCGACAGATTGCATTTTTGTTATATGAAGATTGCATTTTTTATTGTTGAGTTTTGCATTTTCGATATTGACTGTTTAATTTGCATTTTATATCTATACGGATTGCATTTATATATGTGCAAACGCAAAACTTAACAGTATAAAATGCAATTTATGTGAAAATGCAAAACTTAACAATAAAAAATGCAATTTTCCTATAACTAAAATGCAATCTGCAGAAATGCATGAACAACTTCACAAATGTGTATTGCATTTTTATATATACATTATTGCATTTTTTGTGCCACATGGCAACACGTGGTTGGATGTACGTTAGCACTCTAATTAAGGATGCGCCCTAGTGCTCCCCTATATATATATATATAATATATATATATATATATAAATGCAATCCGTATAGATATAAAATGCAAATTAAACAGTCAATATCGAAAATGCAAAACTCAACAATAAAAAATGCAATCTGTCGAAATTCATATTGCATTTTTCTGTATATAATATTGCATTTTTCGTGCCACGTGGCAGCACGTGATTGGATGTACGTTAGCACTTTAAAATTAATTAGTATATTAGTACATCCCTCTCTCTCTCTCTCTCTCTCTCTATATATATATATATATATATATATATATATAGGGTTTTGATCTATGAACACCAGATTTAAATACAGAAATGCAGAACACGGTCATACGTAAGACATTTTTAGGTCATAGTTAGTTTATTTTTAGGTCATGCTAACAAAGCATGACCTAAAATGATCTTAACATGACATAAACCCAAATCTTATAATATGACCTAAAACTACTTAATTATGACCTTCCGTGTTTTGGGTTAATTATTGACCATTAGATCATCTAATCCTAGGGCCAAGATTTGGGCTGCATTTCTGGATTTAAACTCATACTTGTTTTGATCATCTCCCTATATATATATATATATATATATATCTATCTATCTATCTATGGTACCTTGCCAACGAAATGGTCATGTCTTTAAGAAAAGTTTTCAATTAAAATGATTTAAAAGACATGTGTAGTTGGAGTATAGTGTTGAGAAAGATACGATTTTTTATGTTACTTTTTTAGACCTATTAATGCCAGTTGATTTGGAGATGACGTATTTGTGAGTACTGGGTGTAAAACATGAAAATAAAACTCTTGTTGTTTTTCGAGAACATGAAGGTTTGGCTAATAGAACATATAATCGAACTCGCTACAAAAAAATGCCAATTCGTGGCGGAAATATTCCGCCAGTAATACTGGCGGAATAATGGCGGATTTTCCGCAGGAAATGTTAGTGGCGGAATTCCCATGGATCAGTGGCGGATTTTAATTTGTCCACAGTTGTGGCGGATTAATTCCGCCACTATGAATAATTTATTCAATAAAATATACAATATATTATAAAAATTAAATTTAGTTGCGGATTTTCCGCCACTGCTATAGTGGCGGTTTATGTTCCGCCACAGTTTTAGGACTCAATTAAAATTAAATTAATTAGGGCACAACTTACACATTTCATTCTATTACTCTTGTGCGAATTCTCCCTGTGCCGTCGTTCGCCGCTCCAGCCGCCGCCGTTCGCTAGTCCAGCCGTTGCCGTCGTCCGCTCGCGATCAATAACCACCGCCGTTACCACCAGGTAAGCAAAGTTATATGACTTTTTCATGGCATAATGAACTAAGAGTTTCGTGGTAGTAGCAGATACCATCTTCGTAGTTGTGGCATAAAGGATACCATCTTCGTAGTTATGGCATAAAGGGCTTCTCAATCGTGAAACCATTCTACTTGTACTTTTATGTTTTAAAAATAATTTGTAGGAGTGGAATTATGTGACAGGCTAGACATGAAATGCTTTATTGCTTCAAACAATTTATAAGGAATAATAGTATCTTTTTAAAATACTTACTCCTTTTTAGAATAATAGTATCTTTTGAAAATACTTACTCCTTTTTATTAAGTTGAAGTAACTACAAGACTTTTAAATTAAATTCATGTCACACCCCAACCAACCCCTTTATCGTATATTCTAATTATATAAATATGAAATTTTTAAGCAATTAACCTACATGTAAAATTCATAAAACATCCATACAATATAAACTCAAACATCAACATAAATCTGTTTCATATTTCAAAACATTTTGAATTGTATTGAGACTCTCTCTCCACTCTATATATTATACATTGGTCTACATGCAAAATGATAAGGAGGAGAAGGTTGCTATAATGCGTCAGCCGCCAACCCTGATAACACGTGGAGTTTCTAAAACTCATATCAACCAAAACATCAGCGATATCTTTTCCTGAAAAATATTAGTGGTTTATATGAGCCACAACTCGGTGTATATAAATTTCACCTTTAATTTCACGTCATAGAAATATCAAGCATATTCTTTTAACTATAAATATATATAACTAGAAACAATAAATATCATAAACACTTTCATATTCATATGCATATGCTTTATGATCCTTTTTAATATTATATGACTAATCAAGCCTGGCATCTGTCCGGGATTTCCATTGTATACGACCTGCAGGTCCCTTTTAATTATTTGGCCTTTCCACGAAGGCCCCTATTTGATTTGACCTTTCCACGAATGCCCCTCTTTGCATTTTGACCTTTCCACGAAGGCCCCTCTTTGCTCTTTGTATTGACCCGTAGGTCTATTATCATTGTATATGACCCGTAGGTCCATTGCCATTGTATATGACCCGTAGGTCCATTGCCATTGTATATCAGATCCAGAGCAAGACAGTCACATATCCTCTTTAATCCCATGATTCGAATGATCCCAATACCATACATCAAACATATCCATTGCACCAATTTCATATCCATATATTAAATCAATTAACTCCAATACTATAGATAAACATATCCATTGCACAAATCACATTTAGTACACCATCAATATCAAATAACACATAACCATTTCAAGCTCACATCATATAATTCAAATATTCACTTCAATTTAACACATAGCAATCAATCACGTAAAATATGTAAAATTAAAAGTGTGATTTATACACACCTGATTACGACTGATAGTTCAATCATGCTCCTAATTTCATCTCCTGCTCTATAATTCTCAATCTTTGTTCTTTTTTTTCTTTCTCTATGCTCTCGGCGAAATCTACTAATATAACTCATTTATTTGCTTCTCCTAAAAAAAACGCTACACATATTTTTCCTCTACTCTTTTATAGTCGGTCAGCTATGTGATATATATGCAACCACAAATGATATAAGAAGAACACTTGTCATTTATTTTATTTAAAAATTACACGTTGTTAGCCTAAATAGTTGACAGGTTTCCTTCATTTTATTTTCTTTTTAATAATTGCATAACATATTTACATAGTCAATAAGTCACTGTAGTATTTATTAATTAATAACAAGAATTCTATTTGTATCCTTATTCCATGCGTACACATTAAAATATTTTCATGTACTTATATGCTTTACAATATTTAGACAGTGCAGCATTACACACTTAAATTACCATTTTTTTAATAGTCTGATACACATAATGCACACATATAAAGATTATGTAGAATTATATAGGGATGTCACAATTCATTCGTTCTTGAAGTTAAAAAACCTTTAAATTATAACCATGCTTATTATTTATTTCATTCTTTAGGTTAGATATATGTATTAGTTTAATGTACTATGAGGTATTTATGTACTTGTATATTTTTTATGATTGTAATTCAAAAAAAATAGGAGTGCTCCTTTAACTATGCACGGAAATGGTTAGTAGATTTCTTTCATGTTCTTGAGTTTCTTTTGCCTTGTTAGAATGATACATAAAATTAATTTTTTTTTCTTGCACTGCATGTGTTTTCATGAACTTATACAGCAGATGCAAGTGAAAGGCGTTCAGGTATTATTCTGCCAAACATATGCATTTAGGCCTGGTTCATTTACATTAAATCAACTAATTTAATGATGTAATTATATGGTTGTCATATTCAGATTTCATAGCTTCCAACAAGTTTTGAACGCAAGCAGTTTGTAATTGATTTTGGCGGTTGAATAATTGTTTGGGGCATCTTCTTGATGAAACAACATCTGGTACGAAGTTAAAATTATTGATGTTAAAGTATCTTAGAAGCTAAGCTTCTAAATCATGTATATATATATATATATATAGAGAGTCTCATTATCCACAAATCCACTCTTAAAGACCGAATCACCGAACCCTACCAAATTAGGGCTTTTAGATCTAGTTTTTTATGGATAAGATACAGAAATTTATAAATTATTTTTGCCTTCATCACGAGCCTATTTTAATTCATCTGAAGGTAAATAAGTCATACTAACATGTTACGAAGATTTAACTTCGTTCCAGAATATATTACTTCATTCTAGTAGGTTTTTACTTCATTCCAGTACGTAAATGTGGTTTCGCCGTCGCGTGCCGTTCTTTCTCTCTACAATATCTATCACCAACGCCATGACGCTAATATGGTTTAATAAACACATGGAATAATGTAATAAATTATTGGAATGAAGTATGTGTAGAAACATTTGAAGTCCTACGGGAATGAAGTAAAAATCTTATCCAATGAAGTAATAACGTTTCTGAATGAAGTAATAAACTCACTTGAATAAATTGCATTTTTAAATGTTAATCAAGCAAAAACCCACGTCAATGAATTTGAATGAATCATATGTTGAATCATTTCAAAACCTATTGGAAGCAAGTAAAAACATGTTGTAGTTTCAAGGTATTACGTACAGAATGAAGTAATAAACCTATATAATGAAGTAAAATGGGCTTGTAATGAAGCCGAAAATTTTTTCACAGCAACACATCTCATCAAAAGAACTAGATCTAATGGCCCAGATTTGGTCTCTAGTTCGGTCTTTAAAATTGGTTCGACATTGATCACAATTCTATCTATATATATATATATATATATATATATATATATATATAGGGGAGTGTTATATTGTTAACTCAATGCTTAATTGCTAACTACAACTCAATAATAGCCATTAGATATTCAAATTAAAGGCCTAGATCATTAACCACAAAATATCAATACGATTAACAAAAAACGTCAATAAGGCTATAGGATTAATTCCAATAAAAATCAATAGGGGTATTAATGTCAAGTTAGTTATAACTAACTTTTAAAAGAAATCCCAAAACTTTAAATTCATATAACATATATCAAATTAAAGATAGTTTTATAAGGATTCCAACGATATACTACATGCATATGTTCCAACGTCAAAATTTGAAAAAAAAAATCTAGAATTTTCGTATTTTTCGTACACAGGCTAATGTCAATACAGCTAAGATAATATGTCAATATAAAGCATATACAATGTCAATCCTAAATTTGTGTTGACATTCTCAAAGCATTGTGTTGATATTTTCGAAACACTATATTGACATTTTCATCCAAAACCCTAATTTGACGTTTTTTTTTTAATTTTTTTCGATTTAATTAATATAAACGGAAATTACACGTGTCAAATTGTAGACCACACGTTTTTTAAAATCATGTGGCCTTAAATTAGTTATAGTTAGCAATTAAATGATGAGTTAGCAATTGATCTATATATATATATATATATATATATATATATATATATATATATATGTATATAGGATGTATTAAGATGACAACCCTCTTTATTGTAACACCATACCACCATTTTAGGCCATTGGATCTGAAAATCGTGTGCTTGTCATGCTGCCACGTGTAAAAATACGGAGGGGTAAAATAGGAAATTTCTAATTTTACGTTACCAGATTGCAGTGCTGTTCATTGAATATTGCAGTCTTACCAAAACAATATTGCAGTTTACCACGACTGCAATATCTAATACAGTACACTGCAAACCTGTGTTTTTTCACGAAACTTAATCCTAGGCGTCCATAAACGAGATCTAACGGACTATATTGGTGGTATGGTGTTATCCTATCTATGGTGGCACCCTAGTGCACCCCTATATATATATATATATATAAATATAGGATTGTGTTAAAATGACAAGACCTCTTAAGGTAACACCATACCACCAATCCTAGCCAATCATTTGTACACATGGACGAATAAGCAGCTGCCATGTGGCAATCATAAAAATTGTTCAAGGGTAAATTTTCGCGGACTGCAATATTATAAACGCTAGACTGCAATTTTTCCCGCCTGCAATATCCAATACGCTGGACTGCAATCTATAGATTGCAGTCCAGCGTATTGGATATTGCAGTCTAGCGTTTATAATATTGCAGTCTAGCGTAGTGTCACAGTGTCATTTTAAGAGTGTTGTCATTTTAACGCACCCATATATATATATATATATATAGGGTCTTGTTAGGTTGAGATTTATCAACCTAATTGAGAATTGAGATGCAATCTCAGCCACTCATCCAGAATATTTGTGAAATGTCAACATGTAGTTTATGTCAACAGAGGGGCATAATTGTAAATTTATTAATTATTTTTATTTATTTTTTTTAAAATTTTTTTAATTTTTTTTTAGCTTTTAAAATTTTTTTAATTTTTTTTTTCTTTTTTTCTTTTTTTTTTTATTTTTAAAATTTTTTTTTCAACTACATATACAATTCATGTCAACTACACATCAAATGTCAACAACTTTATTCAATAAATACTATTTGATATGAATTGCACATGTAGTTGACATTATATTGTGTAGTTAACATGAATTGTATATGTAGTTGACATGGATTGTACACATAGTTGACATTATATGTGTGTAGTTGACATGAATTGTGTGTGTGGTTGACATGGATTGTACACATAGTTGACATTATATGTTGACATGGATTGTACACATAGTTGACATTATATGTGTGTAGTTGACATGAATTGTATATGTAGTTGAAAAATAAAAATAATTTTTTTAAAAAAAAATAAAATTTTTTTTAAAAAATATTAAAAAAAATTAATAAAAAATTAAAATTTAAAATTAAAAAAAATATTTATTGAATAAAATTTACCATGATATTACCATTCTTTCCTTTCATAATTAATTAATCTAAAGATATTTTCCATGTGGAAAAATCTGGACCACTCATTTAATGAAAATGAGTGGCTGATACTGCATCTCATTTCTCAATTAGCATAAAAAATCTCATTTGATCACAATCATATATATATATATATACATATATGTGATCAAATACTAACTAATTTACAGTAATACCTAATAACTAATATCAATGTTATATATATATATATATATATATATATATATATAGGGGTGCGATCATATCATAACTCATATTTATGTGATAACCTAATAACCCTATCATTTTATGGGTCAAAAGTATCATTTTTACTAAAAATGATATTTATACACGAATAAATGATATTTTTTCAGCATGCATAAAATGATACTTTTATTACATAAAATGATATTCTGTTCCATAAAATGATATTTTTCGTCCATAAAATGAGGGTTATTAGGTTATCACCATAAATATGGGTTATGATATGATCACATCCCTATATATACATATATATAGAGAGAGAGTTGTGATTAATGTCGAACCAATTTTAAAGACCGAACTAGAGACCAAATCTGGGCCCTTCATTTTTTTAATCTTGTGGTTAGGATTAATTTGCAATTAACTTAATATTTTATTCAATAAAAACTTGCTGAGGGGTATTTTAGGAAATCAAATCTCAACATACATAACGTGATTCTCTTTGAATTTTCACACAATCTTCTTCACTCTCGCAATTCACGATCTGCTCTGCGTCGATCTTCTTCAATCTGCCATCTACGATCTGCGTCGATCTTCTTCATTCCACGTTCAATTCAATTTCAAAATATTCACGTTTAATTCACGTTGCAGCTGGTGTTTCATTCTTTTCGGGCTCATCAGAATCTGCTGGAGGTGCTGGAAGGGATCGGCCATCGGCGGCGGCGGCCTGCTTGACGAATTGGGTGACGTTGAGCCTTAATTCACGAGTTCTGCTTCAATTTCTCAATATTCTACATCAACACGAGCATTTTGCTACGCCAATTCTGACTCTAGGGCGTGTTTTCGCGGCGTTCAGCCCCTAATCCGCCACAAATTAGTCTCAGATTCGAATCAAATCTTCGGTATGTCTCTCCAAGCAGCAGCCGCCGATCTCTAGCGCTTGATCGGTTCAATTTCGTTAAGCAACTGCTCCGAATCGCTATGCGATGCGCTGTACCAGATCCGGCGCCCTCTAGCCGCGATCGAGGCCAATCCGTTCGTGCAGATGAGGACCAACGAGCAGAGGACGAAGACCATGAAGCAGATCTCAGCGGCGCAGGAGGATGTGGACACGTGTTTGGATATTTGGGAAAGTTGGAGCGGCGGCGGAGCTGGTGAAGGTGAAGGTGTACTTGAACGGCGCCGGAGATTTTCTGATCGATTAAGTGAGGGCGGTGCTGATGGCCGCGCGATTGCTGATGTTTGAGGCGTATAACGTTGATTGGTGGAGGAGGATAATCATGAATAATTATGTGTTTTTGGGTGTATTCTTCCAGTTGGTTTTTGTCGTTGGATTGTTTTGCGCTCTGTTTAGAATTAAGCCTCTACCTAAATTACTTCATTCAACCAGACTATTACTTCATTTAGTTACATTATTACTTCATTCACCTAGATTATTACTACTTCGTCCAGTTACATTATTTACTTCATTCAACAAGTATACCTCTTCATCACAATAGGATTTTACTCAATAAATTTCAATTGAGTTATTCCTTCAGTCCATTACCTTATTAAATGAGGTTATAGCTTCATCAACATTGACATACATCATAATAAAGTGGAATGAAGTGATTAACTATTGGAATGAAGTAATTAACTACTGTAATGAAGTAATATATCTACTGGATGAAGTAATAAACTACTTTAGAGGCTAATAACCTGAATTAATTTATCTAATTTAGTATTGGAAAATTGCCATCACGAGGAAGCTTAATATATTTGACCGAATTGAATAAAAGTGAGAAAATAATTGGTTGTGTTAATCTTTGTGTGTTAATTCATGATTGGTTGTCAAATCCACAGTATTTGAGTTACTTTATGATTGGTTGTGTTAATCTTTGTGTGTGTTTCTTATTTTTTCTTGTTTCTTATTGTTTAGTTGTTATGCAGATTACTGGCAAATGTATACAGTGGAAAATAAATATTACTTGGGAGAATTGCTCAAAAAATAAATGCATATATTGCTTGATTCGGGCTAGAGAAGCTTCGAGAACAATTTATCGTTATCCGGTTTGATTTTGAAGGATTTCTGGTGGAAATCGTCGCGGTAGATTGAAGGAATTTTTCAGAGTGGAAAAGAACGGATGGAGAACTATGTTATATGTATAGTTTGCAAAGAATTAATTTTGTAATGAACTAAATAACAGACGTTATGAAGTTATAACCTCAAATAATAAAGTAATATGAACTGAACTGTATCGTATGCATAGTTGGCGAAGAATTATGATTGTAATGAACTAAATAACGCACTTGATGAAGTTATAACCTTAAGTAATGAAGTTATAACCTTAAGTTATAACGCACTTGATGAATTTATAACCTTAAGTTGGCGATTTGTACTCATAATGAACTAAACTTTGGTTATCCTGAAGTAATAACAAGTAAAACTGAACTTCTGCACTTGTTGAATATTAAATGCTGATATTATTGTAGTGTATATGCTGACTTGTTTGCACATTAAAATGAATTACATATTCTTTTTAATGAAGTAGTAAATTGATAAGATGAAGTAATAAAATATGATAATGAAGTAATATAATTGATTTGTTTATACAGTTAGGTATATTACCAAAATGAAGTAATAAAACGTGATAATGAAGTAATAGTCTACAAATATGAACTATAATGTTTTACTTCACCCCCAAATTAAATATGAACAATGAAAAAAGAACTATCAGCCCCAAATTAAAGTATGATTTCTAGGACTAGTAAAGTATGCTGACATGCTATGAGTCGAATTAATGCGGGCGGTAATAGCAGTGCATACTTTTCTGTTTAATGAAGTAGTAATTTCGTAAAATGAGGTAATAAAGCATTTGTAATGAAGTAATAGATACTAAATATGAACTATCTATTTACTGTGTTGCATGGGTTTAGGGTTTTAGGATTTAACTCAGCTGCTGACTTGTTTGCACATTAAAATGAACTACATATTCTTTTTAATAAAATAGTATATTGATAAGATAAAGTAATAAATTATGATAATAAAGTAATATAAATGATCTATTTTCTATTAACTATAATCTAGTTAGTATGAAGTATTGAATTCATATAATGAAGTAATAAGTTATGATAATGAAGTAATATAAATGATCTATTTATACAGTAGGTTTTATTACTAAAATGAAGTAATAATACATAATAATGAAGTAAATCACAGTAAAAATGAAGTAATAAAACATTATAATGAAGTAACATCTTTAATTGATGTGTTGATTGCACATTAAAGTATGTCATCAATTCGACTCCTATTGAACTAAATTGTTGTTATAATAAAGTAATAACACAGCTGAATGAACTAAATTGTTGTTATAATGAACTAAATTTGTAGGCATAAATTGTAGGCGTGGGGATGGCCCATCCAGTGATTGCACAAATTTCCTCATCGGCATGTTACCATGCCTCAACTACATCTTCCGAAACACTTCATCCCTCTCCTCCGATTTGATTTTTCACCCCGTTGTGAGTTAGAGGATTTTCCCCTGTGTTATCTTCACCTATATATAAGAAACACATAACAACAATTCAACATTTGAAACATAGTTTATATCACCATTAAAATAGTTTGTAACATTATCATTAGGTTATTTAGATCATTACAATTTACAAGTATACTTACCAGCTAAAAATGCATACAAAACATGTCAGTTTATATTACTTCATTTTATGTGGTTATTACTTCATGAAATAAGTTATTTAGTTCATTCAATGTAATTATAAAGCAAAATATGCATACAAAATATGTCAGTTTATATTACTTCATTTCATTAGGTTATTACTTCATCAAATTGGTTAGTTAGTTTATTCAATCTTATTTCTTAGCAAAATATGCATACAAAACACGTTAGTTTATATTACTTCATTCCATGAGGTTATTACTTCATCAAGTAGGTTAGTTAGTTCATTCAACTAATATTTCTTCAGAAAATGTGCATATAACATAGTTAATAAAATTCATACAACACAGTTAACTTCATCCCATGAATTTACTATTTCATTAGGACTACGTCATAAATTTATTTTTACCTTCTGGTATAGGGATTTGGCTTGCAGTATTGAACATCAAACGAACTTTTCTTGTGTTTTGATTCATCCACCGACTGTGATTTAGCTACTGACCTACGAGTATATTTGACGCCTACGATGACCTTCCTCCGCTTTGCTTCATGATAATTGGACGAAAATCAAAAACCAGATTACAAACAGATTAAGTAAATTAGAATTTCAAAAATTATAGAGCTTCAAAAGAGAGTATTATTGTGCTTTGAAATCTGAATTATGAAGCAATGTTTCCAAATTATAAAGTAATAAATCACATTTAGAAGATGCATATCATTTTATGCCACATTATTCAAATGGGTCCAGAAATGAACCAGAAGCACACATTAACCACATAAATTCGAAAAAATTGAAAAATCAAACACTAAATTTATAGCCTCATGAAATGAAGTAATAACCTCATGAAATGAAGTAATATTCTCATGAAATGAACTAAATCGATGATTTTTGTAGCCGCACTTTTTGATATATTTCTCTCAAATATCGGAGAAGTACTGTGAAGTAATCTATCATGAAGTAATCGATTTATGCAACAATCAAATGTTGAAGTAATCTCTCCTAAAGAAAAATCAAAGCCAAAAATTAAATGTGCATTACCTGAACCAGACGTTCGGCCAGAACGTAATAGGCGTCCTTCACCTTCGGTCGACGATTTGCATGTATCAACCATTTCGAATTGACGCTGATTTTGGGTTAGGCTGAAGAAATGTCGATCTCGGCGGATGGAGATTTCTGAATCGCCTGATGGAGATGTTGAATCGAGAACGATTGTCGTCGATTTTTGTTGAAATCAGCTGGAGATGATCGATGGATGTGCTGAATCGACCGATGGAGATGCTGAATCGGGGATGGTTGTCGCCGATTTCAGTTGAATCGGCCGGAGATGATCGATGAAGATGAAGAATCCTTGATTATTCAAAGAGGTTTTCGGAGAGGTTCTGAGAGAAGAAAAGGCAGGGTGTGAGAATGAGTGAAATTTTTGTGATCTACGAATTCTAACTTTCCCCTAATTATAAAATGACTTAAATACCCTCGTATTGAAGTAATTTGTGTATGTAATGAACTATGAAAATTTTCACTATATAATCTCATCTCATCCATTAAAGCCTAGATCTAAGGGCCCTAATTTGGTCTCTAGTTCGGTCTTTAAGACTAGATTTGTGAATAATGGGACTCTATATATATATATATATATAGTTTAGTTGGTGGCTAGGCTTGGGGTGGAGCCTTGCCGGCTCTGCCGATCTTATGTGCTGAGAAGTGGGGTGATGTTATTGTGTTGATGTTATATTATGATTTAATTATCTCTTAAGCATGCTAAATTTTGTGTTTGAAATATTTTAGCTAGTTAGTAGATTACTTAATATGGCTATCTAGTAGACTAACTCTTATCCTGATTTGGGAATTATTAATTAGGATTTATAACAATGAGTGGAAATCGTGAGTGGATGTGTAACATCCCGGATTTTCGAACCCTAATTTTAGAGCCCTAAAATTTTTATTGATGACGTGGGAGACGTGAATTAATTTATGAATGCATTTATTGCATGAGATGCTATGACCGAGTCGAGTCTAGGGTTTGCGTTGGAAGTTTGAAAAGTCAAACTTGTTGAGTATGTGATGTGACATGTGATTTATTAATTTATGAGGTGAATTAATTGTTTAAGGGTGAGTGAGAATATTAGAGAAAATTTCCATATTCATAAATACTAGCCATCTAATTCTTGAGATTTTCGAACCCTTGAATTTTTGAAGGAGGAATTCTATTTTTCCGGATTTAATTTAATTCTTGGGATATTTATCCAAATTAAATCCAAAACCCAATTATTTCCCTATTTCTTAATGGGAAAATCGAGCCTTATTATTATTAAGGTGATTTTCGAAAATCACCTATCTTTGGGAAGGAAGGATTTATTTTTATTTTAATTGATCCCTTATTTGATTTCCTTCCATACTAGAATTAAGAATATTCTACCAAATCTTTCCATACCTCAAGAGATCTTGCCATATCTTATTTTAGTTAATACAAAAAAATCCATGCCTTATTTAAAAGGCATAGAAACGCCTATTTCAATCCCTAGTTGGGAGAATTCTTATTTTTATTTTGCTCCGTGATATTTTATTCTACTCCGTAAAATATACCAAACAAAATCTTGGCTAATTAAAAAGCCACAATTTTCGAAACCTACATGCTTGAAACCCTAGATCTTATTTTTCTTCCCTACTCCACAATATTTTATTTAATTGTGTAGAATCAAATCTTCCCAAATATTCTAAAGATCTTATTGAACTCTATAAATAAGAAGCCAAAAACCTAACCCTAGCCATCACAATTTTCGCCCCCCCCACCCCATATCACACGCCTCTCCCTCTCTTCTCACTCTCTCAATTTTCTTCTACTTTTCTCCAATAATCTTCCATCCTTTGAGAAGAAATAGAGTTTGAACCTCAAGATTTTTGAAGAACCAAGTCTTTACTTCGTTTCTACCGTTCGTTTTTCTCAAAAAGGTATTCTCATATTAATCTTCTTCTTTTTACTCGATTCCTCTTCTTTCTAACCGGATTAATCGGTATTCTTGAACCCTTATGCATCTTGTTTGAGTGAAAGTGGGATAAAGGGGATATGAAAAATATGTATGTGTGTATGCGTCGTGCGTGTGTGTGTGCGTGGTGTGTGTGTGTGCGTGTGTGTGTGTTGTGTGTATGTTGGCAAAATACTCTTGTGTGGCATATGTTGATGTTAGATCTAAAGTTGAGATGCGAATGGAACTTATGTGATGAACAAGGCCTTGATTGATGATGTTAAGATAAATCGATGGGAAAAGGGAAAGCGTTGAGACATGCATGAGTTAGGAGTTTGTGTTGAATCTGATTTGTGATAAATGCCTATGTGATTAAAAGGTGAAACCTCGGTTGCGAAGCAGGATAACAAAGGAAAGAACATACTTGAAATCTAAGCCGTCGAGGTGGGATTTATTCTTAAACTCTCTTTTATGTGCAAATTTATGAATGTGGAGAAATAAGGGTGGTTTAACTGTTATGCCATGCCTACGTCTGTTTTGTTGTGATGTTGTGCGCTGATGCCCAGTTTGAGAGTTCGCTCCATTGGGCTATAGGGCTAAGGATATGTATAAACGAATTCGGGTGTGAGTAGGGCCGCAAACCCTACCAGGCTGTGTACACGGTGGGATCGGGAGCCGTCCTTGCTAGTCGGCCGGTCTCGTGGGCGAAAAGTGTGGCCACACTTTCGTCGCACCATGGAAATGTTGAGATTGTGGAAATTGATGAGAAAGTGGGGAGTTGTTTGACTGGCCAGTCTATGGAAATAATTTTTGTGATACTCGTGATATTATCTTATAACTGCTTAAAACTCGAGTTCACTATGGTAAGGGTGGCATAACTTATAAATGTTTTGGCAACGAGTTCACTGAGTATTTCAAAATACTCAGCCCTGCATGTGTTTTCCTTATGTGCAGGTTGAACGGCGACGAGCGGTGGCGGGTGTTGAGCATGTTAACTAATTAAGATGGATGTTTTGAACTTCAAGCGTAGTTGTGTCTTCATACATAGCTGCATTTTGTCTTGGTCGTTTTCCGCTGAGTTTTTGATACACTTTAGTATTATTTGGATATTTTACACTTTTCCTTTCGGTTTAGAGGCTGTAGACTTCTGGTGGTTTATCTTGGAACCTATGTCAAACTCTTGAAATTTTTGATCGTCATTTATGATACCTTTCTTTTACTTATTTAAGCTTCTAGGTTAAGTTGTTGTTTTAGTGCTCTGATAGTTCCTTTAAATACTTTGGTCAAAACTCTTTAAATGAAACCCTAGCCTATGTTAAATTCTTTAAGTACGTTTTGGTAGCAGTCGCCGCATTTATTGTACCCTAGGAGGGTGGGCTGTTACAAGATGTATAGGCGGCTTCTTTCAAACGGTGAATTTAATCCTGCATTTTTAGAGGGGATTGCCGATTTCATTAGATTTGCAAGTGGTAAACCCGCATACATGGACAAAGACAAAATCAAGTGTCCACATAGAAAGTGTGATAACAAGTTATATAAATCAACCAACGAAGTGCAGTTCCACATTTCTAAGTTTGGTTTTGTAAATAATTACCACGTATGGAGGTTTCAAGGTGAAACATCAAGTCAATCAAGTAGAACTTCGGCTATGGAAATAGATTATGAAGCTTCTACCGCATATCATACGATGGTATTAGAAGCTGTTGGTCCACAATATAACATTGGTAACATGGAAGAGCCACCAAATCCAGATGCACAACGACTTTATGATATGTTAAATGCTGCTGATAATGAGTTGTGGCCTGGTTGTAAGAAGCATTCACAGTTATCATATGTGGTCCGGCTAATGAGTTTGAAGGCGGAGTATCACTGGCTAGAGAGGTGCAATGATTGGTTGACAGAATTGATAAAAGAGGGGTTTCCAAGCGATGACAATTTATTGCCAAATAGCTTTTATAACACGAAAAAGAGATTGCGTAAAAGCTCAGAAAATTGTAAGTGACACATGTATGTAATAAATCAAGTTCATTATTTATATTAATATTTGTTTTATTATCTTTGACAAGCAGGAAAATGAAAAGGGGCTCTCTATTGGGGATATTATGTATGACGCCTACCTGACACTACACTTCAAGAATGGAAAACATACATCTAAGGAGGCCGAAGAGATAGATGTAAGTTTATTTACATGTTTATATGCAATTAAATTATTATTCATATAATATTTATTGTTATTTTCATTTCATAGGCCAAAGTAAAAGAGATTGCGGCTACACAAGGTGAAGGAGCCAATCTAAAGGATATATATGTCAATCAAATCATGGGAGGCCGCCTTGACAAGAAGAAGCAGATGCTTGGAACGGGAGTCCTTGGACCAATGCTCTTAGGTAGTAAGTCCGTGGCTGCTTCGTCTAGCAATCAACAACATGATGCCAAGTGGAAAAGTGAGATGCAAAATCTCAATGAAGAGCGTGAGCATAGAATGGAGTTGGAAGAGGATGTGATCAAGATGCAGAAGGTAGTGGATCTGTTGGTGAGCCAACAACAGTCCCACCAGTCAAGTCACTCTGTTGCCCAACCTAATGATGAATATTCTACATGATGCTAAAAGTGGAGGTTAGTTGTGATTTTGCTACTTGAATTATTTTAGTATTGAATAAGCATTACTTGATTTAATCACTGGTTTTAATTCTATTGGATATGTGTGTGGCTTCAGGAGGTGGCTCAAAGATGAACAAATAAGTTTCATCCAAGATTTGGAAAGAAAAGAGACAAAGTTCATTAGACTAAGAAAGAGACAAAGTTCTTGAGACTAGGAAGGAACAAGACATGAGAAGGAACATGCATCACTATTTTGTTATTAATTAAGTTTTAGAATTTACACATTTGCTCAATATTATTAAACGTTGGTGTTATGAGTAATAAATGAGCATTCGGGTAACTATTGTTATTTTTACTATGAAAAATGTATTGATTTGTTGAAAAATTATCGTAATAGGGTGGATAAATAATAAAATAAATATAACCAAAATCTGCACAAAAAAATAGTGGCGGATATATTCCGCCACTGTAATTTCAGTGACGGAAATTTCAGTGGCGAAACAAGCGGCGGAACAGTGACGGAACAGTGGCTGAAATTCAGTGGCGGAAATGGCGGAAACAAATTCCGCCACTAATAATGGCGCCCCAAAATCTGCCACTATTTAAAAATTTTACTGGCGGAATTTCTCTGGCAGACTTTATTCCATGAGTAATCCGTCACTAAAATTTAGAAGTGGATATTTCCGCCACTGATATTTTAGCGGCGCTTATATTGCCGCGGTTCTGTTCCGCCACTAACTCCATTACTGGCGGAAATATGCGATTTAGTGGCGGTTCCGCCACTAATTAGCGATTTTTTTTGTAGTGACTATAATACTTTTTGAAGGATTTAGAAATAAAAGACAAAGTGTTGCATACAATTTGATGAAATTTGATAAGGAAGTAGAAGTCAACTGTCGCATTTGCTTTACTGCTTCTTTAGATGTGATTCGATTATTGTTAAGACAAAGATTGACTTTTTGAAGAAAAGATGTTCTTGACTGGTACCGTGAGCATAAACTTAAGGTAGCTGCAGTTACATTGGAGAATGCTCCTGGTCACAATCAGATGGTTTGTCCCGTAGTTCAGAAGGGTTTGATAAATTTTTGTGTTTATTTTGGATGATATGAAAAATCATATTTTCTCCCTTTTGGATGATGAAGCGCATGATGCATCGATAAAAGAGAAAATGACTTTAGTTTTGAGATATGTTAAAAATGATGGAAAGATTGTAGAAAGTTTCTTAGTCTTGGTTCTTGAAGGATGGGGTTGACTCAGTATTTGGTAAGTGTGGTTTATCTTTATCATGATTAAGAGGTCAAGACTACGACAGTGCATCAAATATGAGAGGTGAGTACAATGGTCTAGAAACACTTATGTCACAGTTTTTCATTTTGATTCATTCATAAATACTCCATCCGTCCATTAAATATGAAACATTTTAGTTATTTTTATTTTATATATAATATATTTATACATTAGTTTATTTCTCTAGGTTTGTGTAAATTTGATTTAATCGTGTAAATCAGGTTTAGTTTTGTATTATCAGATTTTGATAATGTAAATCAGATTTTGATCAAGTAAATCAGATTTTTATTCTGTAATATCATATTAGTATTTAATCTTGTAAATCAGGTTCAGATCGTTATCGAGTAATTATCATGTCGTGTTAACCCATATTATATATTTATGCTGTCGAGTTCATGTCGTGTACTGATTGGGTTCAAATTTGAAGGTAAGACTTTTCGTCATAGATTGGTGTCAGGTTACTTCTTAATGAGTCATTATCAGGTTGATCCAATAACGATCCAACCTACACAATTTGGAGCCAGAACACAGAAGTACAAATGTGCATGGAACACTCCTAATACTTTCTAAGTAACAATCTTTTATTGTGGACTACAAATAATAAAATTAGATGAGCTGATTTTTAATTCTTTGTAACAAAAGTACAAATATTATTCCCCCAACACTCCTATCGTCTCTTGTTAATTAAATAATTTTTTATTTAAAAAATTCCAAGATTATTGAGTTATTTTTATTTTTAAAAAAATTACTAATATTTTCTCTTATTTTATTCTCTTTTTATATCTCTCATTTTATTTTCTTCTGTTTTATTCTCCTCCACCAGACGCACTAATATCTCTTTTTTAATCTCTATTCCGAAATGAAGTGATTTAGTTAACAAGGAACCGAGGAGCATTCAAATAAAAGTACAAAATATGCATAGTGATGACTGTAAGAGAATGAAAAAGAGCCCATCAGATCCCCTACTGTGCAGCAAAACACAGCACACAGTGCTGTGGTCTAAACGCACAATTTTTTTAATGAAACGCACCTGCCAACTTAGTTATCAAGCTTGACTTTTTTATATTAATATGTTTTGTTATCTAGCATTTAATCAATCCTATTTTTTTATTCTTTTTATATAAGCATAGTTTTGTATCTGACGTAATATTAATATGTTTAGTTATCAAGCATTTAATCAATCCTATTTTTCTTCTTTTTCTTGTTTAATAAGTTTATTTTTATTCAGTTTTTTATTTAAAAGTTCAAAACACAAAATAAACCAAAATATCATTATAGTGAACTAAATATTTTAATAAGTAAATACTTCATTATAAGTTATAGTGTTCTAAATCGCTCTTATAATTATTTTAATAGTAAACTAAATTTGTGTTCTCATATAATGTGTTTAATACTCCATCTATTCCATAGTAATAGGGGCATTTCATTTTCTGCACTCGTTTTGAAAAAATAATTATAAATAGTTAAAGTGAAGAAAAAGTAAAGTAAGAGAGGATATTGTAGATAAGACTCTTCTCTACATTATTCTCTCTCTTACTTTACTTTTTCTTCACTTTAACTATTTATAATTATTTTTTCAAAATGAGTGCGCAAAATGAAATGCCTCTATTACTGTGGAACGGAGGGAGTATTAGTTATACTGTGATCATCTTCATATATACTTCCTTCGTCCCCTCAAAATAAAAACATTTGAAACGACACGAGTTTAATGCAAAATTGATAAAGTAAGAGAGATATAAAATGAGAAGTTTGATAGTGGAAAATGAGTCACGTCTCATTAGAAAGAAATTAATTTCCTGAAAATGAAAGTTTCTATTTTACGGACAAAAAATGAAAGAATTTCTATTTTTAGGAGATGAATGGAGTATATATATATATATATATATATATTATATTTTTGTTTAATATTTCTTTTTTACATAAATATCTAATGTGATAAAATATTAAATTTAATTCTGACATATACATAAATAAAAAGGGAACATATTAAAATATTACGTCAGATACTATATAAATAGAATAAATATAGGATTGATTAAATGCTTGATAACTAAACATATCAATACTATAAAAAATTCATGCTTGATAGCTAAATTAATTGGCAGGTGCGTTTCATTAATAAATTTGTGCGTTTAGACCACAGTACCTGGTGCTGTGTTTTGCTACACAGCAGGGGATCTCATCCCGAAAAAGAGAGAACAAAATATGTTTGAATCGATACAACAACTTTTTGGAATTTGAAAATATTTAAGACATTATCGGAATGAACTTACAAATTGAGTTGAGATAGTAATATTTTTTAATTTGGCTAATATGTCTAGAATTTCCCCAATCAATTTAAGTTTTTGTGAGTTGAGATGATATTTGTTAATTTGGCTAATATGTCTAGAATACCCAATCAATTTAAATTAAGTGTTTTTGTACTGATTTAATTGCAAAATTATATACTTATTAGGATTCATAACAATGGAGAGCATTGACCAGCTATCCCAATGCAGCAATTACAGTCTCACCACCACCATTCTTCCCGCTCTTGGTGCTCGAAGCAATCACACAATCAAGCTTCACTCTTTCGTTTATCTCTCCTTATGATCACCGCTATAGGTTTATCACTCTGCCTGTTTTTCTTATGTTTTAAATGGTCATATGATGTGATGATATTTCTGTTTATTTTTAGTGTTACTAGTTTGTAATTTTTTCTTTAATCAATAATTTTTTGTTACTGTATTCTTCCAATTTTTAGATTCTTGTTATGTCATAATATTCGGAATTGACTGCTTTGATTTTGTTTATTTTTTTTATTAAACAATGCTATTGTTGATTGTTTTATTACCTCTGTCCTGGTCAAAATTAAATTGTTGTACTCTCTCCGTCTCATAAGTTTTTCATATTTTTCATATTCCATTAACTCATTTTCAATAAAATTTTATTATAAAATTAATATATAAAAGTAGGACTCACGTTCCACTAATTTTTACAACCCATTTTCCATTACATTTCTTAAAACTTATGCCGAGTCAAAAAATGATAAAATTTTTGGAACAAAGGGAGTACTTCATTTTCAATAAATTAATACTATGCGGTTCACCTATTTTTTTCGCGAATCTTTCCCATGCATTCACAAACATTAACGACATTAATTTTGTTCAAGATTCCGATTCTTCTAACGTTTTTAATATTTTTTCCAAACACATTGACTGGTTGGACATAGTTTCTTTAATTTTGCAACTTTTCCCCATATTCAGTCCATGGATATGCCTTTCTATATTGTTGCATATCAATTACTTGGAATGTATTAAATGAAAATACCCTTTATCCATGTGAATGGTCTTCACCTTGAAAGTGATTATTTTGCTTTATTATTGAAAACATCATGCTTGGATTGATATGACAGAGTTTGGGAATCGTTTCTGGCTATTCTTGTCATCTACACGGCTTGGGCATCTCCGTTTGAGCTCGCGTTTCTTGATAAACCAAGAAGGCTTAATTCTGTCCTAGATAATGTTGTCAATGGATTCTTTGCCATTGATGTCATCCTCATATTTTTCGTTGCGTACTTGGACAAGAGCACATATCTTCTTGTTGACGATCATAGGAAGATTGCAAGGAAATATGCAACTTCTTGGTTGGCTTTTGATGTCATTTCCACAATCCCTCCTGAACTTGTTTGGTACATTTCACCGAGGCCTTTAAGATTACATGACTTATTCAACATGCTTCGTCTTTGGCGTCTTAGACGAGTTAACGCCTTGTTTACTAGGTAAAACAAAATCTCTCATCTCATTTTAAGATTCTCATGTTATATATTTATGGCTAATACCTTTCCTTATTCGATAACAGAATGGAGAAAATTAGGAACTTCAACTACTTTTGGGTGAGGTGTACAAAGCTCATATGTGTAAGTCCATTAAAATTTGTAGACTTGCTTATTTGTTTATGAATAAAGAGATGATGAATTAGTTATTGAACTATATAATGTTTGTTCCTGAGTATAGGTTACTATTTTTTCTATTCATTGTGCCGGTTGCTTTAATTATCTACTTGCTGCTCATAATGATGATCCAACTAACACTTGGATTGGAAAATCTATGCCTCCTGGAGTCGATTTTCGTCAACTGAGCGTATGGTTTCGCTATGTTACTTCGATCTATTGGTCCATCACAACCTTGTCCACGGTTGGCTATGGAGATTTGCATGCTGTGAATGGAAAGGAGATGATGTTTAGCATTTTCTACATGCTCTTCAACCTTGGATTAATGGCATATTTGGTTGGAAATCTGACAAACTTGGTGGTCCATGGCACCAGTAAAACTAGCCAGTATGTATGTAATTTGTACTAACACATTTCAGTTCATTTCTTTGTGAGCATTAAGTTTATTAATTTCTTAATTTATACTATCTATTTTTCAACAACAGCGAGATACTATTCAAGCTGCCACAAGTTTTGCACGGAGGAACCGACTGCCTTTTCGACTTCAAGAGCAAATGATCTCACATCTATCCTTTAAGTTTAAGACAGACTATGAGGGGCTGCAGTGGCAAGAGACGCTCGATTCACTTCCAAAGGGCATTAGATCGAGTATCTCGAACTATCTTTTCTACTCTTTGGTGGATAACGTCTACTTGTTTCATGGAGTATCGAAGGACTTGCTCTTCCAACTGGTAAATTTATAGTACCACTTCAATTTTGCTTTTCATTTTTCCCTTCAGTACATTTTTTCACTACTTTTTTCAATATTATATGCATTCCTAATATTAAGGTATCGGAGATGAGGGCAGAGTATTACCCTCCCAAAGAAGACATAATCCTGCAAAATGAAGCGCCCACTGACTTTTACATTCTTGCCACAGGGGCAGTGGTAAAATAGGATCACTCAACTTTTATGCAATACCTTAAAACTGTGCAAAATATTCCACTCTCATTATCTACAATTGTTTTTCAGGAGTTATTGATTATGAAAAATGGAGTTCAACGGGTGAGTTTTATTTCATGATTTAAACCATTTCCAAAAATGTCTTTCCCAAAGACTTATTGATGATAGTGGAGGCAACAAAACAAAAATTCAGGCTATTGGCGAGGTCCAAACCGGTGAACTTTGTGGCGAGATTGGTGTATTATGTTATAGGCCTCAATTGTTCACAGTGAGAACAAAAAGGTTAACTCAGCTTTTAAGACTAAACCGCACCACATTTCTGAACATCGTTCAAGCAAATGTTGGAGATGGAACAATAATCATGAATAACCTTTTGCAGGTATCTATATAAATACACATAAATTTGGATACGATCTTTATATTTAGTAGGCCTCATACTATAGCATGAAAAACATATTAGAACCAAATGGTGCAAACAATGATGAGATCAAAGTTAGCTAATATTTAAACTTATAACTAGTGTATGTGTTTTATTGACAGCATTTGAAGGAAATGAAGAACCCGATAATGGAGGAGATTTTGGTTGAGATTGAGGACATGATTCCACGAGGAAGAATAAATCTTCCCCTTACCCTATGCTTTGCAGCACTCAGAGGAGATGACTTGTTGTTGAATCATTTGTTGAAGAAAGGTATTGATCCAAATGAATCAGACAAGAATGGAAGAACCGCTATGGTGAGTACATTTTAAAGCTAGTTAACTAATTCAAGTTTGCCTTTCAAACACTGTGTGTTTCTTTGTCTCCCTCAGCACATTGCAGCATCTCAAGGAAATGAGCATTGTGTCCTTCTCTTGCTCGATTATGGGGCTGATCCCAATTGCAGAGGTAATTAAACATATTCCATATTGATATTACATTCTACTTGTGTTTGAGACATAGTTTGGACTGGCAAACTAAACACTGGAACTTTGTTTCTTGCTTGTCAATGATCTTGTAATATATGGTTGTTAATTGCATATAATAACACCACACTTATTTTTATTTTTCTAATCTATTTTTGGTAAATGGAACCCACTTTCTACTAACTCATTACACTGACATTCTATTATAAAACTAAAATATAAATGTGGAACTCACACTCCACTAACTTTCCATTCATTTTTCTTCACATTTCTTAAAACTTGCGTCGAGTCAAATATTGACAACATTTTGTGAATGGAGGGAGTTTCGACGAGTATTGTAAACTACACATATTATGAATTGTGCCAAGACATAAAAAGACATAAACGAGGAAAACAGTGTTATCATTCAAATCTTCATCATCCTTCCTCTAATCTTTTCAACACCTTCTTGTGCAGATTCAGAAGGAAGTGTACCACTCTGGGAAGCCATGCTTGGCGGCCACAAACCGGTCATCGAGCTACTCTCAGACAATAGTGCCAAATTATCCTCTGGCGACGTAGGTATGTTTTCTTGCACAGCTGCAGAGCAGAACAACTTGGATCTCCTCAAAGAAATCGTCCGTCATGACGGGGACGTGACCTGGCCGAACCAAAATGGACGCAGAGCTATTCACATTGCCGTCCGTGAAGGTAACATCGAAATGGTTAAATTCCTCCTTGACCAAGGTGCTAACATAGACGATATAGACGAAAATGGCTTCACATCAAGAGACCTAGCGGAGCAGCAAGGCCACAACAATATCAAGGAGCTTTTCACCTCATTCAAAGGAACCAAGAGCGACGCTGCCCACATCCCCGTTGGCAACCAAACTCGCGCCAATGTCGTTCGTTGCTTGAGGAGATTCAAGAGCGATCCCGTCATGTTACCTATGAATCACGACGACATAATATGGAGCAGGACTCGAACGACGAGGCAGAGAAGAGTAAACAACTACAACAACTCCCTATTTGGGATCATGACGGCAACAGCACAGACAGGGGATGAGCCCTTTCTTTGGCCGGCGCCTGCTCGGGTGACAGTAACCTGCCCTGAGAAAGGTGATGTTGCGGGGAAGCTCGTGGTGCGCCCTCGTAGCTTGGAGGAACTGAAGGAGATTGGTGTGAAGATATATGGTTCAGCCTTTGTAAGAGTGTTGAGCAAAGAAGGATCTGAGATTGATGATTTCGAAGTGGTGAGAGATGGCGATCATGTGGCTTTCGCCAGCCATTTCAAGTAAGGATCCTTCATCTTTCAAAATTTATTTTTCACAAGCTATATAATAATTGTAGTTTGCTAATATTATTCTTTTCATAAATTAATTAGAACTGTTGGGGTCTCGGTGGCGCACACCCGAACTCCACATTAGTATGATATTATCCGCTTTGGGCAAAGCCTTCACGGTTTTGCTCTTGGGGTACTCCCCAAAAGGCCCCATACTAATGGAGTAGGGGTAGCCCATTTATACACTTGCAAGTCTTGTTCATTCTCCGATGTGGGATATGGTTTGCTCCCTTTCAAGAACAATAACCGAGATTCATGCACTATGTAGTATGAAAACATCCAAATCAATCCACCGGATTGCCTCACAAATTAAATTTACAAAATACTATCAATTTCTTCTTATTTAAAATCACAAAATGATGAGCACCAGAAAATCTAAGTGGTGGACCTTCTACAAACTGATAGATCACAAAAAAAGAAGCTAAAACTCTCTCCTACATCTCTCTCTGAGTCTAAATCAAGAATAAAGCGAATAATAATTTAACTTGATGATTAAACATCATGCATGAACGAGGCCAGAAGATAGGGCCATGAGCAAGACCGCAGCTTCCTTTTCATCCTGTGGGAAAACTCTATGAATTGCCAATTTGTGGCTCAAGAAATCCTCAAAATCCATCTTCTTCTCACTAGTAGTTTTATTTGATGATCCACCACCACCTACTTTGCACCGTTTCTTACCCGTCTTCTCCTTCACCTTGACCTCGGGTGCCCCTCCGCAGTTGGCTGCCGCCGCCGCTGCCATGGCGCGCCTCGCCTTCCTTTGCCTAATCCCACATGCATTGCAAAGAGACTGCACAATAATATATTCATCATTTTGTTAACATAATAAAACCATAGATACAATTATACTAGTAGGGACGTAATCAAATGCAAATTTTATATATTGTACAAATTCCAAACTATGATATGCACCGATAAATTTCAAGATTTGATGTCAATAGATGACAAATAAAGTCAACGGAAAATGTCAACACAACGTCAACATTACGACCGATTGACGTTGTGTTGACATTTTTGTGTTGATGTTATTTGTCATCTGTTGATATCAAATCTTGAAATCTAACGGTCCAGATCATATTTTAGTAGTTTGTAGGAAAGATACAGTTTGTAGGTTTTCACTACCCTATATTAATATACTCCCTCCATCCACAAAATAGTCCGATTTGTGGATGACATACGTTTTAATGAGAAATTGGTAAAGTAAGGTAGAAGTCGAAAAAGTAAGTAAACTATGAGAGAAATGAGAAACAGTGGGTACAGCTAGGAGACTATTTTTTGTAGACATTCTAAAATAGCAAAATAAGACTATTTTTCGTGAACGGAAGGAGTATATATATGCCAAAAAAAAAACAGTACCTTGGGACCTTTGGGACCACTTCTCCAAAGAGGGGTCTTGGTTGTGTGGCAATCTGAGCAAACCCTAATTGTGGGGTCGCAGTTGTAAGATGATCTCGGATCAGTTTCGACTGAAGACGAACGCATCACCTTCTTAACTTCAATCTTCGCAGCTTCAGCTACACGATCGTTCTTCCAAGCCATCCTTTTTACTCCATTTTCCAACTTGTTTTTGATATCATAAGATGTTGATGATGATGATCCTCTATCATACTCATAATACACATCCTAATTCGATCGGATCAAAACATATAAGAAAAAACTATTCACTCAACAATTAAACTTCTTAGATTTTTGTACTACTTGCTGCAATACAGATCATGCAATACTACTTTAAAAACACACACACACACAAACAAGAAAAAGAAATACTCCATCGGTCCACAATTTAAAGAACCCTTTTGACTTGACATAAGTTTTAAAAAATTGTTTGACTTTAATTATAAAGAAAGTAAAGGGAGAATGTGACTAAAAATGGAATAAAGTAAATGGTTCTATAAATTGTGAACAACCCAAAATGGCAAAATAACTCTTTAAATAGTGGACAGAGGGAATAGTGTGTTGTGTACCTGGGGCTGGTATAATTGGGGGTGATCAAACCCCATGTGATCTTCACTTGGATTGAAGAAAATTCGACATGATGCATAAGAAGAAGACGACGAACAAGAAAAAATTTGACGATTTAGGCCAAAATTGAAGGCCTGCTGCTGCTCATCATGCTCCTTATCCTTCACTTGCTCCATAGGAGAAAAGTTAAGGTTCATTGGAACTAGGAAGAGTGTGTAAAAGGTGGAAATGATCTGATGATTAGAGGTGTTTTAAAAGAAGGGAAAATGCAAGGCAAGGTGGGGGTGGGGGTGGGGGTGGGGGTAAGACATTCACGTGACATTAGGACAACCAAACAAACAAAATGGAAAAAAAAGACAAAAGTGAAAAAGGAAGGAGCAGAATGCTACCACACGACCATTTGACAGAACCCTATCCCCTATGCTTCTATTTTTAACACACCAATGCTTACTAATTTTATACTCCCCTTTACTTGATCGATTAATCAAACACAGCAGTTACTTTAGTATTAACCTCAAAGATATATCGTTAATGTTGTTAAACAGTGGTTGATCTAGAATTTTTGATTCGGGAGAACGACAAATAATCAGGAGTTTTGAAAATCCTTACATTCTTTTATATAGAATGCAAACATAATGACTAACAAGAAATCATATAGTGTAAAAATATCTATTGTGGAGTAACTTTTAATTGTTTGATATAACAAAACATGAAAAAAGATAAACAAATTGTTTTAACAAAATAAAACAGAAAAAGAATTAAACAGATAAAGGAACCCAGAAAGTTGACTCAATTCCCTTTGGCAAAAGCTTCCTATTTTATTATCTATTCACTTCACTTTTATATCTTCGTGCCAAAAAGAAATATTCCAAGAAAGATTGGACGAAAGGAGTATAATAATAATAATAATAATAATAATAATAATAATAATAATAATAATAATCCCCTCGTTCTATAAAATAGACTAGAAATAGTATATACTCTCATTTATGTAAACCTTTTCGCATTCTTTTTATTATTTGGGCTTCACCATTCACTACATTATTTCTAACTACTTTTTCTAATTCTTTCTTATTTTAACAATTATACATTAAAACTCATGTCATCCCAATTAATCTATTTTAATGGGATAGATGGAGTAGAAAATTAAAATCCCCCAACCCCAATTCCTGCGTCTCTCAAAAAAAAAGAAATGAAAACCAGACTCCTCCTTTCACCCCTTCCCAACCTGCAATTAGCGGTGAGTAGAACCTACGCTGCCCGCCGGGCATACGTGCTGGCCGCCAAGCCGCAACGGGAAGCGCGGAGCCCCCTTCGGGTGTATGTTGCAGATGCTCTAGCAAAAAACAAAAGCATTGCACGTGCTAGTAGTATACTCCTATTATAGCAAGGGTCTAAATCCCAAACATAATCCACATCACAACAATATATTCTAGTAGTGATTTATTTTACTAAACATCTCGTGGGTAACTATTTACTATGCATGTCACACAAATATAAGGAGACGTGAAAGCATAACTGCATAAGTATATTCTTAATTTATGAGAATGTTTTTCAAATTATTTATTGTGCATGTCACACAATCATGTAGGGTAATGCTAATTGTTCAGAACATTTACTAAGTTGTAACGTATTTGTTTTGCAATGATGTACTACAAGATATATAAATCAGTTTTCTGCATATAAAATACTCCCTCCGTCCCGAATTAGGAGTCACTTATTGTTATGACTCGGGTTTTAAGAAAGAGTTGAAGTGTGTAATAAATGAAGTGAGATGGTGGAGTGTGTAATAAATGAAGTGAGTTGGTTGAAGGTGAGTCCCTTTTTGACTTTTTGGTTTTTTATTTTTGGTTTATTTTAATGTAGATAATGACATTTTGATTTAATTTTGATGAACAATGGGGTAAAATTGTATGACCAAATATGGAAAATTCTAAATGTGACTCTTAATCTGGAACGAAGGGAGTAATAATTACTAAAAAAAAATATGTAGTGCGTAATTGGAAAAATGAAGCCAAAAAACATTGATTGTGTGCGCAGGCAAAAGACAAGAATACCTCTTCAGTCCTCCTCCACACCCATGCTATATATCTAAAGGGGAATGGATCCCCTGCTGTGGCAAAATCACAGCAGGGGATGCTGTGGAACAAAACGCAGCCTCTTGGTCATTAAACGCAGGTAACTTCCTTCTTATCCCTTTTTCTTTCATTTTCTATAAAGCATAGTCATTAGCATTTTTTATATTCTTTGCGTCTTTTTACATAAACACTAATAGAAAATGAAAGAAAAAGGGATAAGAAGGAAGTTACTTGCGTTTAATGACCAAGAGGCTGCGTTTTGTTTCACAGCATTCCCTGCTGTGATTTTACCACAGTAGGGGATCCATTCCCTATCTAAAGTTGGTATCTATCATCTTAATTGTATTTTTAGCTACTACTCTATGTTTTATGGGAATATATTGTTCTTACATATTATTGCCTCCTCCTGTCTCTATTATTTTTAACTCTAACTCATCAGCCGCCACATGACTTGGATCCAGGTTAATATATATGCAATCTTGGTCATACATTCTGCACCCTTCAGACATAGGGCGGAAATCAACCCTCACTTCAATAAAATTTTAAACAATATACTTCCTCCGTCCCATAAAAATATGAACATTTGGAACGACACATGAATTAATGCACAATTGATAAAATAAGAAAGAGATACAAAGAAAAAGTAATTAAAGTATTGTTAGAGTGACCAAATAGAATTGCAGCGGCGGCCTATTGTAAGCCGCCATAGAGCCGTAGGGGTGATCAGTGGCGAAGCCAGAAGTTAAGAGCATCTCCAATGGTAGGCTAGCGACCGGCTAGCCGATTGACGTGGCTAGCCGGTCGGCTAGCCGAACCATTGGAGCAGGCTAGCCGAATTTCGGCGAAAAAACCGGCCAAGGCTAGCCGATTGCGTGTGGCTGGCCGATGCGCTGGCCGCCATTGTGGCGGCGCGATCGGCCAGCGATCGGCCAGCGATGATTTTTAATTTTATTTATTTATTTTTTTTAAAACCTATATAAACGCGATTTTAGTTTCATTTTCATTTGCACCGCTTGTTTTAACGAGTTTTTTCTCTCTCTAACTTTCTGTACAAGAGCATCATCGAGCGATGAGTAACACGGGTGGTAGCAGTGGTGGTAGTGGTGGGGATGCTGAGGAGTACGAACGGAGGATGAACGAGGCTATGAATGCCTACATGAACCGCGAGATGGAGCGGTACATGCGTAAGGTGGAACAGCAGGCGATACCTCGCCCTCCACGGGTTATCCACCGCCGAGCAGTGATTGATCGGGATCACGCCGCTGCACATCAGCGGCTGTACGACGACTACTTTTCGGAGAACCCGCGGTTTCCCGCACACATGTTCCGGCGGCGTTTTAGAATGCGCAGGGAGTTGTTTATGCGTATCGTTGGCGCATTAGAGCGTCGATATCTGTGTTTCCGCTTCAGGCACGATGCGGTTGACAGACCCGGCCACACCCCTATTCAAAAGTGCATGGCGGCAATCAGGCAGTTGGCCTACGGAGGCGCGGCAGACATGTGGGATGAGTACCTCCACATCGGTGAGTCGACAGCCCTGGAATGTCTGAAGTATTTCTGTGAGGGCGTGATGAACGTTTTCGGTGAGCAGTACCTTCGAAGCCCTACTCCCGAAGATTATCAGAATTTGATGCAGATGCACGGGGAGAAGCATGGGTTGCGCGGGATGTTAGGCAACATAGACTGTATGCATTGGGAGTGGAAGAACAGTCCGACTGCCTGGAAGGGGGCCTACACGACCGGCTACAAGTCAAAGAATCCCACGATGATCCTCGAGGCCGTAGCTGATTACCGGCTGTGGATCTGGCACGCGTATTTTGGGGTAGCCGGGTCGAACAACGACCTCAACGTCCTGAACTCGTCTCCCCTCTTCAACGAGAAGTGCCAGGGCGTCGGTCCAGCCGTCTCGTTTGTGGCCAACGGCAACCGGCATGATATGGGCTACTACTTGGCAGATGGGATATACCCTAGGTGGCCTGTCTTTGTGAAGACGATCAGGCACGCAAGTGATGAAAGAAAGGCCTACTTTGCGGAACGACAGGAGTCGGCGCGCAAGGACGTGGAGCGCGCATTTGGTGTGCTCCAGTCTCGATGGGCGGCAATTAAGGGTCCAACGCGTTTGTGAGATGTCACATGCGTATCCCAAATAATGTACATCTGTATTATCCTGCACAACATGATCGTCGAAGACGAAGGCGTACAACAGACTAGTTGGGCCAATGACGATGAAGCCGGTCCAAGCCACGAAATGGCCACCCCTAGCGTACGACGTGGGGTACCTCTCGATGAAGCCGGCCGCCTCAAGGAATTTGCCGACATGCGCCAAGTGGATGCTCATATTCAACTCCAAAAGGATATAATTGAAGAGTTGTGGGCACGGAGGACTGCACGGCGATAGTTTTTTTCTTTATTATGTACCTTTTTAAATGTAATTTTTTTTTATCTATGTACCTTTTTAAATGCAATTAATGAATTTTTCCGTATATGTCTCGTAAATTTAATTCGGTAATTTAATCATAATTTTAATTCCGTAAATGTAGTATATTTTGAATTATTTTTATTGCGGCTGGCCTATGGCTGACCTAAATCTGATGTGGCAGGTGGATTTTTAGTGCTGCTGACGTGGCCACTCTCTCTCCCTGCCACGTCAGCAGCACTAAAAATCCACCTGCCACATCAGATTTAGGCCAGCCATAGGCCAGCCGCAGTAAAAATAATTCAAAATATACTATATTTACGGAATTAAAATTACGATTAAATTACCGAATTAAATTTACGAGACATATACGGGAAAATTCATTAATTTTATTCAAATTAAAAAAAGTACATTAACTAAAAATCAAAAAAATTACATAATAAAAAAAAATTCGGGCTTCCACACACGAGCCACCGCCCCACTCTATTCCTCACTAATTTATTAAAAAAATACATTATAAAATGTTAGTATGCCTTGAATCCGTTATAGTTTGCCGCTAGCCGAACGGAGGTCTCGCTGTTTCTGTTTTAGGTCTTAATTTTGTATTGGGCTAGTTGTTGTTGTCCATCGCTAGATGTTGCTCTTGTACAGAAATTTAGAGATAGAGAAAATCGCGTTTATATAGTTTTTCAAAAATTTAAAAAAAAGAATTAATTTTTTTTTAAAAGAATTAAAAAAAAATTAAAAAATAGCACTGGCCGATCGGCACGCCACAATGCCGGCCTGCGCATCGGCCAGCGCGTCGCGATCGGCCAGCCCACGCCGAAATTTTAGCCGATTTCCCGCTGGCCGCCTCCAATGGTTCGGTTAGCCGATCGGCCAGCGCCGCGAATCGGCTAGCCGGTCGCTAGCCGACCATTGGAGATGCTCTTATGATTGGGGCCCAAATTACCGTTAACATGATTTTTTTTCGATGTTCGTGACGTCTGTAGCTTAAAATAATTGATATTTTCAATTTTTATGTATGTATAATGGATATAAATGATTTTTTTATAAATGTCACCATAGTAAATATCAATGAAAATGTAAATTATAACAAATAGAATACAATAATTATTTTTTATTTTTATTATGAGTATAATGATGGATGAAAACAATTACGAAGTGATAAAGCATTAAAATTAACATAATTAGTGATCCAAAAGAGAACGAATAGAAATTATGATTAAAAAATTAGAAACAAAAAGAGAAACAAAATATATATATTATATTGTATAAACAGATGAAAGAATAATAAAAAAGATTGTATTAATAGAAAGAATGAGGATAAGAAGTTGTAAGAACAGAATTTAAGAGGTAGCATAAATGATAAAACTGATGGAAGAATAAGAAAAAGTTGCATTATTAGAAAGAACGAGGATACGAAGTTGTATAGATAGAATTAAAAAAGTTGCATAAAATGAAACAAGAGGAAAAAATAGAGGAAACAGCCCCGATGGGAGTTGATCACGGATCTGGCGGAGAGCGGCGGTCACGCGGCTGGGCCGCGGCGGTGCATTTCCATATATTTTTACTTCTTTAATTTTTTTTATCTATAAACTACATATTTCCAATTCGTTTTTTTCATTTGTTTCCAATTTCAAATCTCAAAGTTTTCTCAAATCCACTCTCCGAAAATGAATTGCGTCGATGAGTATCAACACGCATGCGATGAGGCCTATGGCGCGTTGGTTGAAGAGGTTGCGCACGAAATACAGGAGGAGGAGGAGCGTTGGGCGGCGGATGTGGTGGCGGCAGCGGTCCCTTGTCCGATCTAGCATCGGGGGACAAACCCCCGCAACCAAATCGGGGCTAACCAGCGGTTGATGGACGACTACTTTAGCGAAAACCCGCGTTTTCCGCTAGAGCTTTTCTGTCGAATACCTACATATGGGCGAGACGACTAGCCTACAGGTTCTGAGGCAGTTCTGTAGGGGCATCAGGGAGGTATTTGGTGGAGCGTATCTCCGAAAGCCGACTGCGACCGACTGCGAGATACTGCTTGCTATGCACGGGAGGGAGCACGGTTTTCCAAGGATGATGGGCAGCATAGATTGCATGCACTGGGAACGGAGAAACTGCCCTGTGGCTTGGAAAGGGCAGTTCACTACCGGGTTCAAATGCAAATATCCAACGATGATCCTGGAAGCTGTTGCTGACTACCGGCTGTGGATCTGATATGCGTATTTCGGGGTTTCATGGTCTAACAACGATATCAACGTTCTGCAGTCGTCGCCACTCTTCAATGAGCAGTGCCGGGGGAGGGTCCGCAAATCAGCTTCGTAGCTAACGACAGGTAATACAATAGGGGCTACTATTTGGGAGATGGGATATATCCTTCGTGGCCTATATTTTTGAAGACGATCAGACATTCAGTTGGTTGAAAGAAATCTTGGTTCGCGCAACGGCAAGAGGATGTGAGGAAGGATGCTGAGCGAGCATTTAGTGTGCTCCAAGCGCGATGGGGCATTATACGGTGCCCAACATGAGTTTGAGTTTGGCACGCAGACGACGTCGCTGATATCATGTATGCATATATCATATTGCATAACATGATAGTAGATGATGAAGGTATATCTGTGGAGCGTTGGACAGCGGACGATGGTGTTGGACCAAGTCACGGTGTTGCCACCACCCCCGTGTAGATGGGTGTACCGCGTAGTGATGTATACTTGCTCGAATCTTTCCTTGATATACGCAAGGAAAGAGAACATCTCTAGCTCTAAGCCGATATGGTTGAAGAGATATGGGCACGTAGGGGAGCGAGCACATCATGATTACTTTCATTTGTAATTCTCGTTGACTAATTATTTATGAATGAATTATATTTTTTATTTCTAATTATTTTTGTCCAATTAATTTTATTCTAGTCCAATTAAAATATACCAACAATTGATAAAATAATGTGATTTGTGGCTGTGGCGTGGTGGACAAGTTTTTTTAGTGGTTGTTGCGTGGCTGTTCCACTATTGTATAATAAGTCTACCTTATTAGAGAGATAGAAATTATCAAAAATAGAATGAGATATTTTTATGGGATATCCCAAAATAAAAAATGTCATTATTTTAATGGAACGGAAGGAGTATTTCACTTCAAAGGACTCGCCTCTCATTCAGATGATTTTTGTGATGCCCCGCATTTTTTCTACCCTTTTATTTTATGTTGGTTGCCAAAGGACATCGAATGAATGTCGAATGTTGGCTATGTTATGTTTCGACGATTAATGGAATACTAGTTTTTATCTAGGAGCTTACTTTGCACGTTCTACTTTATCGAATAAAGAGTATTCAAAACGGCAAAGAATGTGGATTATCACATGATCCTAAAGAAGGACAAATATTTATGAATTATGTTTCCTTAAGGCCCAACTCATATTGATGAATTTCAGCCCAACTCATGTTGATGAAAGACATTTTTAATTTTTTATACATATTAGCCCACAAATTTTATCTTCCAATATATTTTCGACAAATTCAACGAGATCATCTAAAAAAAATGGGATATTTTAAATGACACGATAATGTATTTCAAACGTAAATAAGGAGTTGAATGCTGCAAACCCACGGAGAATGAATTGGGTAGGAAACGAAATAAGTTTCAGAACAATTGAATAATAGTTAGGAGTTTAATTATATGAACATCCCAATTAATTTAATGGTTGTAAAGTTTATTTAAAACATTTTGGCAAATATTAAATCTAATCTAAAATGGGAATTTCTAATCCTACTTGTAGATGCAGATGAAATCCACTAGAGATGGAGTCAGCAATTTTCAATTTATTGACAAAATTAGATTTTATCCACAATAAGATAATTGTAGCAGTTTTCAACTGTGTAACCAATTCATCACTTTCTGGATTAAATTAAAAACAAGTGAAGACAAATAAAAGAAACATAACTCGAGGGGCAGAAATCGCCATACAAGTTTACATAAACATATTTCTACCAATAAGATTAACTCATTCAGATATGCCCACATTTTAAGTCATCTTCCAGAAGACTGATTGATTGATTGATTGTTTTTAGTTAATATAGATAAACGAAGTTGTTGCATTGTCATCAAATTTTAGCGTTACCTTCTTCTCAAACTAATTAGTTGCATTTTCAACTTATTGTTTTTGGCCAACGAGAACTAACCAAAACTTGCAACTGTTGTACTACTATTATTAATGATTTGCAGGCCGGCCCTGGCCAAGTCACCAGCATATTTCTACAAGCATTTTACTTAATCACAATTAAAAAAAATCACGAGTTTCCAACATTTCTCTTTGTCAAGTTGTAGCAATTTAGTAACCCACAAAGTTGTGTGGATATGGGAGATGACCTAAGAATTAAAGGTGGGGCCATCTATTTGAATAAATTGTCCATGATTGAAAATAATGAATCATTATCTAAAAAACTGGTCATTTTGGGAATCATTTTATAATTTTAGACCAGTGTAGGATAAGATATTAGTAGATGAAGTCAATTACTCACGGGTTTCACCAAAATCTCTATAAGACATTGTTTGAGATGATGTTTGACAAACTTAATTCTGATAAACAAATAGGCCCTCTTACTTAATTCCAAGTTTTGTAATTAAGTTAGTATAACCACCCTTAAATATTTCTCAATGAACTAATTGCATGCACCATCAAGTAGAATTGTTAATTGTGTGGTGAGATTAGTTATATGAACCACTCTTTCATGATTTCATATACTAATTTGATGAAAAAATTATATATATGTTCAAACCTACTGACATTTAATGGAGAGATCCCAACAAAAGTCAATTATTATAAATTTAAGAAATTATTTCTTGCCACGGAACAAGGATATAATTATATATAGTGACTGATGGAGTGGGCATGACTTGCTTTTTATTTATTTATTTATATATAATTTTTCTCTTTTGTTGTCTGAGCATGACAGATTATTCCAATTTTAATGTCCATGCACATATGGATAGTCATGCACATATGATTTTTAGAAATATATGGTAAAATTTATTACTGTTATATTGAAGAGAATTTTATACCTTAGATATTGATGACTGGCCTGAAATTTTGTGTAAACTCTTACACAATTTTAGTATATTAGAAGTTGTGTATAAAATGTGGAAGACACAACAACTATTACATGAAATGTTGTCAATGATAAGTACCAGCGTGAACATTCATGAGAGTATTCATGATTCAGTTAAAAAAAAAAAAAAAAAAAAAAAAAAAAAAAAAAAAAACAAACAAACAAACAGGAAAAGCACAAAATATTAAGAAGTATGTAAAATTATTGGATTGAGTTTCTAAAATTTAATAACTATTTCTAAAATTAATGCAAAATTTTGCTGCAAGTACAGTTGAAATGATAACATTAGACATATTATTGTATACAGTTTAGGTAGATGTATTTTAATGGAAATAGACAATTCTAATGTATAACAACTTATGAAACGTGACATTTTACCAAAAATATCATTATCTCCTAGGAAAGTTCTCTCTTTTAAGCGGGCCAAACCATTTCATATGAATCAACCAAATATTAAAATTTAAAATATAATTTTTCAAAAACGCTGCCTTTCAATTAAGGTGCAAAGTTTAATAGTAGTACGTAATTTCAATCCATAATTTATAAAAAATATATATATATTCAACACTTACACAATATTATATTCCCTTTTGGACTTGATGAGTTAAAAATACTGTAAACTGACTAGATATGGGTCCAGCTTAATCTTTTTGTTAATTCAACTTTTTTTCAACATTGATTTTCAAAAATTCAGTATTTATTTTATTCAAATATCTGTGGTGATCATCTTACCTTATAATGGGTAGTGAGAGCCGTAATGAACATGAGTTTTGCATAACCTTATCTAGTTATAATGTCCATTTGATGAGATTTTAGGTATTATTATGTATGTAGTGTATCTCACATATACATGTATGATCTGATACAAGGTTTAAAGCTTTTCTTATTAAGATTTATAAGATTTACGTACGTAAATCTTAATAAGACTAGCACGTAAATCTTAATAAAAAAAATGTCTCAACATTATTCTCCCTCTTACTTTATTATTTTTCCATTTTAACTATTTATTATCATTTTTATAAAATAAATGCAGATAAGTGACAGAGACTCCTAAAGTAGGACATAAGAAGTAACAAAAGCTTTAAACTACGTAAATCTTAATAAGAAAAGCGTCTCAACACTCTCTTACTTTACCATTTCTCCACTTTAACTATTTATCATCATTTTTATAAAACGAGTGCAGAAAAATAACTGGAACTCCTAAAGTGGGACGGAGGGAGTATTTTTTATTCTCTTAAAAGAATTATGTTTTTTAGTTTTCAATTATAACTTTCTAATTTGTATTTTTGTTTGAATTTTTTCAATTATTAATTTAATTATATAGTTAATTATATTCATAAATATATTTTAGTTTATTCATATTTTTATATTCTATAAATAAAAATAATACCACATAATTTACCCATAACACTTATATTTTTCTATTAAATAATTGTTCGTGCCTTGAGGAATTAGGAAAGAGAAACTTGAAATGATAACACTCGGGCATACCCATGGTACACTGCGCGAACATTGGCGACTACCCCTGGTGAGCTAATCCGATCTGGAGTAATCCAAAGTTATATATCTAGTAACTGTTGAAATCATGCTTGGACAAATGATTTTGACCAATGATAAATGTGACGAGACGTTTTATTTTGTAAAATTAAATGCAATAATGTCAATTTATCATCGGAGTAGATGACGGTAGTATATTCATTTTTTCAAATTCAATTTCCGTTTGATTGAGAAATAATAGATTAAAATTGATTGAATAAAACTAAAAATAAGATACGAGAAAAGCCAAGGATTAATTAACTAAGTAATAAATGACATATTCCAGGGGTAAAATTTTAAAGTTCAATCAATTTTAATGGTTGCGTACGATAACAGAATTCGTTAGATCTCATGTTACAACTTACAATAATCTTTCTAATAAAACTGCATATCATCTAAATTTGTTTTCTCGATTGATATTTCTCTTTTGTTTTTGTTTATACATTTGTTGAAACGTAGTTTCGACATTTTAATGTTGTTAATGCGAATATCTTTATGCAATTACATGAATGCTATGAAACGTCGAATATGGACCCACCTACCAAATGCATCAGATATGAATTGAGATTATTGGAGTCCACATTTTTCCGATAATTATGTGGCGTTCTAATCCAAACACCAAAATTGTGATTCATTATTGACAAAATCTTGCACGCAACTTCTCTCACAATCGACTTTTCCTTTATCCTTAACAAACAATTATTATGAGAAAATGACTTGCATCCCGCTTTATTTACGTTGCATGTAAGCAATTGAAATAGATAATTAGTGCTTATATACTTATTGGATGTGAAAAGCACTTGTATAGATAAATGCAACATCTTTTTAATAATTCATATCTAAAAAAAATTAGTCATGGGAATATGATATGGAGAACAATTTGGCTGAAAAGTATAAAGATACTTAGATTAGATGAGATTAAATATAATTGTATATGATAAAGCCTCTACTACTGCGCCAATTATTGGACTGGCCATCTAAAAAGATTTATAAAGCATCAACTTGAAAAAATTGGATTTAATTTCTATTTTATTTAAAAATCTTTAGCATGTTATATATATCTATATATTCTTAATTTGATAACGATGTATGAATTGGACCATCCAAGTGGCCATATTATTTTTCACAAATTAATTATAATCTTTTCCATCGAATTATTATATCAATATTTTAGTATGGATAATGATTCAATAAAATAAATAAATTGCAATGAGAATATTCGAAATTGGTTTGAGTCATTTAAAACTCAATAAGTAATTTATTTTTTCTTTAGAAAAATGTTTGGAGGTTTATTAGAGGAGACACCATATACATGTTGAGGTCCGATCCTTAAATTTGTATTCCTTATGTTGTAACTTTGCCTTTATACAAACTTTTTTTTTTTTTTTTTTTTTGACTGAACAACGTTTAAATATTAAGATTCTTGGTGAAGTTGAAGATATAGTTATTCTTAAGCAATGAATTTATCCTCTCCAATAGTAAAAAATAGATTGTGTCTAACTTTTTTGAGTAGGGCATAAGGAGATGAAAGGACATAAGAAAATTGATTGTACAGAGATTTATAACCCTCAAGAGAAGAATAGAATTAATTACTACATATCCCAACTTTAGAGTTGCACAGTAGTATAAAAAAGGTCTTAATCAATATTGTCAAACAAGAATGAACTTGAAAAGATATGCTAGTATTCTTTTGCTCCTTCTTTTAATTTTAATTAGTGGATATAGTCAATTAATTTGAAAACACTCCTCACCTAATGAAATTAAGGTATGAGTTAGCATGATTTTCTATATGCTTATAATTTATTGCAGCTATATTTTATTGATGTGATGTTGGATAAGTAGTCGTGTCATGTTTTATAAATAAATTAAATATGTATCAAAGCAAATTAAATTTCGACTATCATTTACTTTATTCAAATTAATAACTCATAGTCATATGTGAATTTCTTTGTTTTAGAAGAAAAGTATGCATGATTTTGCTTAGAATATATATAGTCCTGTTTTAGAGACAGGCAATTTTTAAGTCCTGCTATTTTTAAGAAAATATGTAAAGACTGACTTCGGATAAGGTATTTTTAAGTCCTGGTGTATTTAAGAAAATATGTAAAGACAGTATTCACAAAAAGTATAAGATCTTGAATTTATAAATAGTTTTTTCTTGTTGCAAGTAAGAGTTTTAGAAATCGATTTCAAGATTTATGATTACTTGCTACACCAAGTAATCAAAATAAATTTTGTATGTATTTTATAGATACAATTTGAAATTAAAAGAAATCGCCCCCATACTGTGCCCTAAAAGACTGTTATTTTTATAAGATGCATAAGTTATAAAACCATAGGATTACATAGATGATAGATCATTTAATTAAACATGATACTACTATAAACTGCTTTAGATGTAGATGGTGGTGGAGAGGTTGTTGGCCTACAACAACAGCCTTGTACACAATTCAATTCAGCAATAATTTGTTGAATACGAAAAATATATATGCACTTAATTTTAAGAAAATGCTTCAAAGTATCATATATAAGGAGCAAACTTATTTAACATTCTCTTGCACGCAATAATATTGCTTTCACAAATGTATCCCACATCCATGACTTCTTGGCGTGGGTAACTAGTCAAGTAAAAGAAATAAAATGAAAAGAAAATGTAAAAAACTCCTCAAGTAAGAGTAGTTTAAGAATAAAGAACGGTCTAAAATTTCATCTTGAAAATGTGAAATTTAGTAATATTTAATATTATCCTCATTTTCAGACTACGATGTCAAACAATAAATGAATTAACACATGTTCTCTCTCTTTTTTTTTTTACCATAGGTGTACTGAACATGTTTTTGGCGTAATCTGATTAATCTTGCGCGACCGCGTTTGTGAATTAAAGCCGAAAGTCTTCCAGCTGATGGCGGGGTTTGAACTCGTAACCTTAAGGTCACCACAACTTCGTGTTGTGACCGTTGGTCATGCTCTCTTTTTTCAGCTCATGAGATCATTGAGTTGCCACTTTCTTGATGTGTATTGGGTAGTAACTCCACATTTATGTGCAATAATCTTCAAGCTATAAATAATAAAGAAATTAAAATTTAAATATCAAATGTTATATAGTCATGACACTAAGCACACATTTCCACTATATGAATGGAAAAATGGCAAATTCAAATCGTGATAATGTGAGTTAATAAGCATGCAACATGGATTTCTCAATACAATGATAGTTGATTAGTTTCTTCAACTCTAAATTAAAATGTAATCGTAGCCGTCACGAACTGTTGATTCTAGAATCTAGATTGAATTATCGAATCACAACTTTTTAAGCCTACGAATTAATGGCACATGTCGTTGGTTGGATGATGGCACCAACTTGCAAGACTAATTTGCACTCAACTCATGGTCAACACTATTTGATTTATTTGCTCACAAAAATGTTCAATACAATTTGTCAATTTCACTTGGTCCTATCTCCTAACTGGATGAGGACTATAACTGGCATTTTCCAAATGTTCTTAGTATAAAAACAATAAATCAATTGATGTTTTTCTTATGAGATAAATGCAATTTAATCAGACTTAATTGGATTATGACTTTTATATTGTTTAATAATGTCATGATATTTTTATTCGCGGTATACTTGTCTATTTGAATTTACAATTAAAATTTAGATATTAATTTGACATTAAATTCAAAATTGATTGCAGACTTTAAAAATTCATTGTCTGGAAAAAATTTCAACATTATTATCAGAAAAAATTTCGACATTGTTTAAAATAAAAATATTACTGCCTCCGTTCCCCAAAATTTGTCTCACTTTGACCCGGCACAGGTTTTAAGAAATGTAATGAAAAGTGAGTTGAAAAAGTTAGTGGACTGTGGGTCCTACTTTTATATATTAGTTTTATTTTAAAATGTGAGTAGAAAAGAGTTAGTGAAATATGCGGTCCACTATCAAAATGGAAAAAGTGAAATGATCAACTTTGGAGGACGGATGGAAATGGAAAAATAGGACAAATTTTCAGGGACATAGATAGTAAAAATAATGAAATCACTATAAATACAAAAGCAAACTCTCTATATCTGATACCACTGTCTAAGAAAGCAACGACGAATAGAAGAAAACAGAAACAAATACACAATACACATCTTGACATTATCTATCAATTTCGTCTGCGCAGTGAATTAAATAACCACAAATAGATAGCAAAGCACAGATAGTATTTATTTTTGCCGAGAAGGTCTCTGAGTAGTCAACCCATATGCCCGAGTGTATCCCTTTGCAATCAGTCTAGCCTCATATCTCTCTATCAATCTGTCTAGTCTTCTTTTGATAGTAAACATCCATCTACACCTAACTAGTTTTTCTCCATCAGGTAATTTGCACTTCTCCCAAGTGTGGTTTTAAGCTAGAGCTTCCACCTCCATTTTCATAGCTTCTCTCATGGCCCCCTCAGGTGAATAGAGAATTTCTTCTTCATCACACGGTGCTGCTTCAAATGCTCGTGCTATCTCAGACATGTGACTGATTGCACTGTTCGTCATAGCGTATCTTGTGTTTCGACCGATCTTTTCTAGGAGTATCTCTTCAGAGGGGACCCTATGTTGGATCATGGAGATAGGACATATCTTCCAGTATCTTCGTCAATAGTGGCCTCAAACCCATCTCCTTTAGTCACAGTTTTTGACCCCTCTTCTGTTTCACCGTTAGCACTACTAGTAATATCAGTGGAAACAACTTCAGGAGTAGAGTTACTTACGTCGGTCAAGAGGTGAGCAGACTCTTGAACTTGATAGTTGATTGGACTGGACTATACTTCCAAGACATGCTCGGTGGAAACAACTTCACCGTTAACAACTTCTAAGACAAGTAAACTCTTGGGCTATACTTCCAAGACATGCTCTTTTGTTTCACCGTTAGCACTAATAGTAATATCAGTGGAAACAACTTCAGGAGTAGAGTTAGTTACAACAGTCATCAAGTGAGCAGACTCTTGAACTTGATAGTTGATTGGACTGGACAATACTTCTAAGACATGCTCAGTGGTTCTGAAAACCTTCTCGTCTAGGTCCACTGTCGATGGACTAAGAGAAGGCAGACAATTTAGAGTGTCATTGTTCCTTTCACTCTCTTCAGACATGTCACTACTCTCCCCATGACGTCACAACTCATATTTATATAGATACGCTTAGACTTTGGATCATAACACCTATATCCCTTTTGATGTACTCCATATCTGACAAACACACATTTCACAACACAAGGGGGAAGTTTTGTTCTCTCATGTTTAGGGATGTGAACGAAAAACTAAGCTTCCAAAGTTAAAGGGTGGAAGAGTTAAGGTTGGAGGGATTTAGGCTTGTTCGGACATAGTATGCAATGGAGTTTTAAAGGCCAAATTTGTATAGCAAGTCAGTTTACAAGGTAAACGGCAGTTGCTAGGCTTCAGGCCAAAAATGTTTTGGGACTTGGGATTCAATAAGCATGGCTCGGGTCATTTCAATGAAGAAATGGTTTTTCTCTAGGGTACGCCGTTTTGTTCTAGGGTGTGAGAACATGTGGTTTGAAGGATTATCCCAGTGTTTTGACATAACTCTTTCATACTTGAGTTAGCAAACTCCCCCTTACCAGAATAAAGGATTTGGATGTTTTCTGAAATTGAGTTTGCACAAGTTTGTAGAAATGTGTAAAATGTTGAAAGACGCCAGATTTTAATTTCATACGAGTGCAGTCATCAATAAAGAGTAGAGAATAATGAAACCCTTGACCCCCTATTATCACTGCAGGACCCCACACATAAAAATGCACTAAGGAAAACAATGTACAACCCATGTATTATTGAATTTATAAGGTTGTCTTTGGCTTTTGGCCAATACACAAGTTTCGTAATACATATTCTGAGTTTGGGTAAATTTCGGTAAAAAGTTAATATAAATAGCTTGCAGAAGGATTAGTTAATCGACAATGCCATAGCCAAGTCTCTCGATTTGCGGACCCGTGAGTGAGCATAGCAGTTCCTTTTTGAGCTATCACGTCAACATAGTACAATCCGTCTCGCTCAGTGCCACGTCCAATAATGTCCTTCGACCTGATATCCTATGTAAACAAAAATTGGTTGCATTAGCAGGGAGCAATTAAATTCTCTAGTGACATGACTAATTGAGAGTAATTTATGAGATAAGGACGGAACATAATAGTTTAACAATCACAATGTCGGTGAAATGTTTACCGTTCATTTCCCCTCAATATTTATAATATAAATGGGAGAATAAAGGAGAGACGGATTGGATAATACTCATAACTTTCATCCCTCTCTCTCAAGAAAGAGTCGCCGATTTCTTCTCCTACTTTGTGAGAGAGTTCTGTCTTCTTTATTCAAGTCCTACATATTTGATAAGATCAGTCCACCCTGATATCAAAATATAGTTCGAAAACAAATCAGAAGATTCGTGATCCAGTGTTCAAGATCATCATGTGAAGAAGTAGCGAGCAATATACAATTCTTTGAAAAAATAAAAAAAAAGGTTTTAAATCCTCTGCGTAGAATAGCAGGTATTAGGTTTTAATTAATCAAAAACATGTTTTAATTCAAGTTTTTTCTAAATAATCTACTAAATATATTCTGATTTATTTGTTCTTCTGTTGCCAACCCCATTCAGAACATTTATAGGGATATGAAACATTTATTAGGAATATGAGGAAATACTAAATGTCTCATATTTGAATGATTTATATTCCCTCAAATCTCTAATAAATGTCTCATATTTGACATGTGTGAGATTTAAGAAATTATTTGAATTTATGTTAGAAAGTGAATGGATAAAATTGGTGAAGGCATGACTCCTATTTTTATATATTATTTTAATAAATGCCTATGAGTAGAATAAACTAATAACATATGTAGTTGACTTACTAAAAATAATAAGAGAGAAACATTTATTAATCTAAATAGGTTAATTTTTTGAAATATGTATTACAGATATGACACATTTATTAAGAAAAAGAGGGAATACTAATTTTCTATTAGGGGATATGAAACATTTATTAGGGATGCGAGGGAATACTAATTTTTAGTAGAGTAGTAATAGATTAATAAAAGTTGTACTCCATCTGTCTCAATGTTTCATTTTTTTTAATTTATCCTATTAAAGATGACACATTTTTATTTTTAGAAAAAAATTTCTCTCACAATAAAATAAATATTATATTTTTCTCTTTCCACCTAACACACAAAAAAAACCTTCTAAAATCCATTGTTGTCCCACAAGTATGACATCTTTTATGAGACGGAGGGAGTAGTATATATAATGCTGGGGTATATTTTATAGATTAAAAGTTAGAATTGAAAATAAAATATTAGTAATTTTAAAAATATATATGACATAATACAAGAGAAATTTCATATAGAAAAGTATTCTTCCCAAATTTTGCTTTGTAGAAAAACGAAAAATTTATTTATCTTCACAAAAATAAATAATAAAAATCATTTCATTAAAATACTATGAATGATTATTCTGTCAAAAATTTCATTTTGAATCTTTTAATAGCGGTGGATATTTTCAAAAATAAAATCAATCACATAATTTTTTTAAAACAAAGGAAAAATTTAATTAATATAATTTTCCTCCTATGATTGTAAATATGGTCAAATTAGTCACACAAGTATATAACTAATGATGCTATCAATTCAAAATAATTTGATCTTATCCTATTTAAATTTGAAGGACATTTTGTATATATAATATTTTGTCAGTTTATCTTTATTCTTTTGTTATTAGGGGGTTTGAAACATTTGTTAGGGACATGAAGGAATACTAATATTTTTAGGCGAGACAAACATTTATTAGGGATAAGGAATAGTAATATTTTTAAGCGAGAGAGTTGACAAATATTCTACATTTATTAGGGATAAGAGGGAATATATTTTTAGTTTAATTACCATTAATGAATAAAACAAATTTGAAAAAAAGAAAAAAAATAAGTCTTTCAAATATACAATTTTAAAGTATAATAATTAATAATGATGTATTAACTATAATAGTCTTGAATTTTGATAAAAAAAATCGTACACAAATAAATGATTGAATACAAACAATAATATACAGTATATTGTAATTAACAATAAAAATAAGAAACAGAGAAGATGATATAAAAAAAATTGTCAATTGTGCCCTTGAGACCGGAAAGAGCGAAATGGGATAGAAAATGTGCAAAAGTTTCTAAATGAATTAAAATTTGATCTAGGTATCTCGCAATTTATCATATGTTGAAAGGGATATTTCTTAGAATCTATGGAAAACTTAAAAAGTTGACGTAATATTGACAAATAAGTCAAAAAATTGAAGAATGTGAAATATCCATATATTGCTTGGTATGCAAGTGGAGTATTTTTTCATCATCAAGCTTTATTAATTTTTCACCGAATCCAGTTTGGGCGAAATTGTGGTGCAGCAAGAAGTGAAAAAAAGAGATTAGTTCATACAAATCTGGTCTCTCACTTAACCCCACCTAGAATAAGAGTATATGGATTTGTCTCTTTCCTCTTCAATCTTTATAAAAAGCAGTTGGAGCTTTCCCATTATCTCATGCACAAATAACCAAAACTCCAAACTTCCTCTTTGTCATCTCAAACATAAACGCACTACCTATCATCCTATATAAATTCCAACTTTTTTCTCCAAAACAACAAAGGGGTCAAGAAAGTTTTCAAATTGAACCCCTTTTTCTGTCTCTGTCTCAAAAGCCATGGGTTCAACCTTAAAAATGTTGGGAATCATGTTTAGTTTATTGTTGGCCTGTTCATCTGTTGGAGCCACAGTTTCTTATGATGACAAATCCTTCATCATTAATGGGAAGAGGAAAATTCTCATCTCTGGTTCCATTCACTATCCAAGAAGCACACCTGAGGTACCAATTTTTCATTTAACTATTAAAGATTGAATTTTTTTTACTTGATTATTTTCTTGGTGATAGCTTACTAAAAAAGATCGAATTGTTTTGCTTGACTTGATTATTTTCTTGGTGATAGATGTGGCCTGATCTCATTCAAAAGGCTAAAGATGGTGGGTTGGATGTTATACAGACATATGTGTTTTGGAATGGGCATGAGCCTTCTCCTGGGAAGGTACATTTACTTCATAATTTTTGCATATAGGAAAAAAGATTCAATTTTTATTGGGTTTATTGTTGTGGGCAGTACAATTTTGAAGGGCGTTTCGACCTCGTGAGGTTCATCAAATTGGCGCACCAAGCAGGTCTCTACGTGCACCTCCGCATTGGGCCTTTTGTTTGTGCAGAGTGGAATTTTGGGTGATTTTTATGATGTCAAATCCAAGTAATTTTTATGAGCTACTACATTGTTTCTTGATCACTGAAATGATTTTGCTGCTCAATTGTGATGCAGGGGATTCCCTGTTTGGCTCAAGTATGTGCCGGGAATCGAGTTCAGAACAGACAATGGCCCTTTCAAGGTCTACACTCTCACACAAAACATACTCACATTGTATTTGAAATGAGGATTTTTGTAGCTGATGATTTTGGTATGTACATGTTTAATTGTGATGAAGGCGGCTATGCAAAGTTTTGTTCAAAGGATAGTCGGGTTGATGAAGTCAGAGAGTTTGTTTGAGCCCCAGGGAGGACCTATTATCATGTCTCAGGTACATACGCGCGCACACGTATATGTATGTATGAGTTGGCAATTTTGTTGTGACCAGTTTTGAGAGATGAATATTGGCAGATAGAAAATGAGTATGGACCAGTGGAGTGGGAAATTGGTGCTCCTGGTAAAGCTTACTCAGCATGGGCTGCAAAAATGGCGGTGGCTCAAAATACCGGTGTCCCGTGGATCATGTGCAAGCAAGAAACTGCCCCCGATCCCATGGTGAGAATTTTTCACTTTTTCTCTAACTTGTGTGTATAGTTTCAAACAAGTCAGATCGATATGTTTTTTTATTGATTTCACTTTTAAAAAACGGCTTATTGAGTTTATAACTATCGTTTTCTTGTTATAATAATACGCGACAAAGGGACAGCTCGGTCCAAAAATCTACTAATGATTTGACTTGTTGAATTAATGATCATATCAGTCAAGCTATCGTGTGACGTTTGCTTATTTTCTGCAACATTTCTTTGTTCTTGTGAATATTTCCTAATCATGTGTAATCGTTACAGATAGATACTTGTAACGGGTTCTACTGCGAAGGCTTTCATCCTAACAGGCCGAACAAGCCAAAAATGTGGACTGAAGCCTGGACTGGCTGGTAAAGAATGAACTTAGCTATCTGCATAAGTAACTCAATTTTTCAGCTGTAATATGGAAGATCTCATTGTTTGATTGGATACTTTAAGTCTTTCATACGTCGTGTAGGTATACACAATTTGGTGGAACGATTCCTTACAGACCTGCTGAAGACATGGCCTTTGCAGTGGCTAGGTTTGTGCAGAACAACGGCTCCTTCTTCAATTATTACATGGTAAGTTGACTCTTCAAAATAGGCAGTTACGGTATCCTGATTCGAAAGAAGTGAAGGATTGGCAGATAACAAAATGTTTGTCTTCTGTTGCATGTTTGTACGGTACCAGTATCATGGAGGGACGAACTTTGGACGAAATGCAGCTGGTCTTTTTGTTGCCACCAGCTATGATTACGATGCTCCAATCGATGAATATGGTAACCTTTAATATCAGTACTATCATCGTGTTCAGTGATGTTCTTCACGAAGAATTGATCGAGCCATTGTTTGGTGAATAGGACTATTGAACGAGCCTAAGTGGGGGCACTTGAGGGACTTGCACAAAGCAATCAAGCAATGTGAACCAGCTCTAGTGTCGTCTTATCCCACAGTCACGTGGCCCGGGAAAAACCAAGAGGTGAAAATCGATAAAATCTTAGCTTTCCAACTAAAATTTCTCTTTGATTGTACTTTTAACATTTTGCATTGACCTCGTGCTTATCATCCGATCCTCAGGTTCATGTCTTCAGATCCAAGACTGGGGCTTGTGCTGCATTTCTCTCCAACTACGACCCTACATTCTCTACGAAGCTGACATTCCAAAACGTGCAGTATGATTTGCCCCCTTGGTCGATCAGCATTCTTCCCGACTGCAAGACTGTTGTTTACAACACTGCAAGAGTAAGCTAACATGACATCTCTATAGTAATCCTAAATGAATTAAAGATTTCAATATTTTTACATGTGGCTGCAGATTAGCTCAAAAAGCTCCACACCGAAAATGTTACCTGTGGGTGGTGCGTTAAGTTGGCAATCATACAACGAAGAGACTCCTTCGGCAGATGATAGAGACACAGTTACAAAGTCCGGCTTATGGGAGCAACTAAGTGTTACAAGAGATTCATCTGATTATCTGTGGTATCTGACAGAGTAAGTGATCAACTATCGAGTTTCATCTTGAATGTTTCAGGCCAAAAGAGGTTGATGTGATCACTCATTACGATACAAATTTTCAGTGTAAATATAGCATCCGACGAAGGATTCTTGAAGAGTGGCGAATGGCCTCTTCTCACAGTTATGTCAGCTGGCCATGCCTTGCATGTTTTCGTCAACGGAAAGCTAGCAGGTGATTTATAGTCTCTTGTTATGTAAATGTACGCGTCTTCTCCTTTCTTATCTATATATATATTGATATGGTTCTGCCTCTACATCAGGAACTGTGTACGGAAGTCTGGACAATCCTAAAGTGACATACAGTGGCAAAGTAAATTTGAGAGCCGGAGTTAACAAAATATCTCTACTTAGCGTTTCTGTGGGCCTTCCGGTCAGTGGAACCGTACTTTTACTCTTATCTCACACCAGCATTGTCCAATCTCTTACGGGACTCGTTTTATTTCTTGAATATGTCAGAATGTGGGTTTGCACTACGAGAGGTGGAACGAAGGCGTTCTTGGACCTGTCACATTGAACGGCCTCAATGCGGGCACGAGAGACTTGACAAAGCAGGAATGGTCCTACAAGGTTAGATGCTGTTGAATTAATCAGCAGATTTTTCCTTCCTCCTAATTAAAATTTTGGGATCAAATTCATCATTGTGTTATTATTCTACATGAATAGACTGGCTTGAGAGGCGAGTCGCTGAGCCTTGGGACAGTGACAGGAAGTTCATCGGTTGAATGGGTGCAAGGATCCCTTGTTGCTCAGAAGCAGCCCCTAACGTGGTACAAGGTAGCCGGTCTCACTCGAGCGAGCCCTGATGAGTTTTGATGACAGTAGAGTTTAAATCTGTTTCATTTGTTTGCAGACTACATTTGAGGCACCAGGCGGGGAGGATCCATTGGCTGTGGACATGATGAGCATGGGCAAAGGCGAGATATGGATAAACGGGCAAAGCATAGGCAGACACTGGCCGGCATACATAGCAAAGGGTAACTGTGGGAACTGCAACTATGCAGGCACATTCAATGAGAAGAAATGCCAAAGAAATTGCAATCAGCCCTCACAAAGATGGTAAGGCGCGAATCCACAATCGCAATTACGTGACATGATTTTATTGCAAGCAACGTAACAAGTGGTGTGAATTTCAGGTACCATGTTCCGCGGTCATGGCTGAAACCGAGCGGGAATTTGTTGGTCGTGTTTGAGGAATGGGGCGGCGACCCAACGAAGATCTCCTTAGTGAAGAGGACAGCATGATTAAGAATAGAAGATAAGCTGCCTATAGAAAATAAGATGTGATTGAATCAAAAAACAAGACTGGTGAATTATAGAGCTAATTACAGATGTAGTTTTGTTCTCATACAGACATACATATCTGAAAGTTATGAAGCTAGTTAGTTAAGTTCAATACTATAAAAAAAGGAGGTGGTTTGTTATATATTCAATGCAACAATCAAGATATATATCAGTCTGAATATCATATTTCATCCAATAGCATAATCACTCTTTGCAACATTGTCCAGTAAAATTTAATATAAAAAGAAGAATTGTGAATTCTGGCAAAACATGTGCTAGAAATCATTGCATCCAAATGCCATGACAGTTTTCAGTATTTTTTAGCCTAAATTAAAGCAAAACATATCAGTCTGCCAGTTTAATTGTACACCAGTTCAGAGGAATTTAAATGGATTCGGAGGGAGAATGTTTTGCCGCTAAAAACACAAGGGATATTGGCCCCTAATATCATAAAATTTTATAAAAATTTGTTTTTTTTCCACGAACTTTCAACTTGGCAATAATATCACGAACTTTTTCCGTTGGTATGGATAAAGTTCATGATACTCCCTCCGTCCCCAAAGAGTATGAACTATTTTCTTTTTCGTCCGTCCCTAAAGAGTATGAACTTCCTAAATTGGAAAAAGTCAAACAACATACTACTCTTACACATTATTTTATTTACAACTTATAACATTACTATTAACAGCTTATACCATTATAATAATATGGACCCACTCTCCACTAATATTATTTTCACTACTATTTCTCTCTCTTTTACTTTTTTCCTTATTTATTAAAACCCGTGCTAAATCCATTATTCATACTCTTTTGGGAGTTGGGATGGAGGGAGTATCATTTTCCAATAAAAACAAATTTTTGAAATTTTTAAGATATTTAGGGCCAATATCCCAAAACATGAATGTCTTCGATTCCACTTTTACCATAGTCTATATAACAATACTCGCAAGTGTAACAGTTGCTCTCGTAGCTCAGTTGGTTAGAGCACCCGTTTAGTAAGCGGGAGGTCTTGAGTTCGACTCTCAACGAGAGCAATCGTTCCATTTTTGTATATTGCGACAGTTAGATTTTGTAAAGTATCTGTGCGGAATAACAACTTTCGAAATACTTAACCCATCTTCTATACGATCAGTTATTACATACGTAATGTATGGAAACTCATAGATCCACAAATCGTCCAACTCATGTGATATTTCCTTGACAAAATTGTTTACATCCACATTTTTTAATATGGGATGGAAGACTTAGGGCTGGGGAAAAATACCGAAATACCGAAAAATCGGTCTTACCGTACCGAAAATACCGAATTTTTGGTATACCGTGACTTTCGGTATGGTATGATACCTTACCGAAAGATTGCGGTAAAGTAACGATATGAATTTTCAAATACCGCGGTATACCGCTGCATACCGAAATTCGGTACATACCGTAAACTAAGGTATATACCGTAAATTAAGGTATATACCACAATAATATAAACACAATTGTATATAAAATATATTTTATATATTTTTAAATTATAAATCTATTGTGAAATATAAATATAATTATGAATAAATTATATTTAATTTATTTTTAAAATTATAAACTATAAATAATATTTTAAAAACTCTAATTTTCTATTTTAATTGATGTTGAAAGTCAGGTATACCGCAAAAATAAGGTATACCGAACTTCGGTACGGTATACCGAAAATGAGGTACGGTATCGGTATGGAAATTTGTCATACCGAATATAAGGTATACCGAAGTTCGGTATACCGAAAACTTTGGTAAGGTAAAGGTATGACTTTTTCGCATACCGTATTTACGGTAAGGTATACGGTATGGTGGTTTCGGTAAGGTATACCTTACCTACCCATCCCTAGGAAGACTTTATATGTTGAGAAGGAGAATGATTGGAGGCTATGAAATGAATAGTACTACATCCGTCCCAAGTTATTTGAGTCGTATTTTCTTTTGGGTTATCCCAAACATCTAATCTCACCAATTTTATCCTTTCTTTCACCTTACTCTCTCTTCTTTCCTTACTTTATTTTCTCTTCCACTTTATTTAACTCACTAAACACAATTTTCTTAAATCTCGTGCCGAAAAAAAACGCCTCAAGTAACTCATGTGACGTTTCCTTTGACAAAATTGTTTACATCCACATTTTTAATATGGGATGGAAGACTTTATATGTTGAGAGGGAGAATGATTGGAGGCTATGAAATGAATATTACTCCCTCCGACCCAAGTTATTTGAGTCGTATTTTCTTTTGGGTTGTCCCAAATTATTTGAGTTATTTCTTTTTTTGGCTAAAAACAAAACATCTAATCTCACTTATTTTATCATTTCCTTTACTTTACTCTCTCTTCTTTCCTTACTTTATTTTTTCTTCCACTTTATTTAACTCACTAAACACAATTTTCTTAAATCTCGTGCCGAAAAAAAACGTCTCAAGTAACGTGGAACGGAGGGAATATCAATTAAGGATATGGGTATATATAGTCTTGAAAATAGTTTAAACATGGTAAAGAGTGTAATCCAAATAATGCATCAATTTCTTTCCTTTCTTAAATTTCTATCTAATTTTCTTCATTTTTTTGTTGTTCTGCGCAATGTTCATACAATGGTCACAACTTTTTCTATAGAATTTCGATTGAGGCATGCAAAATACCAACACGAAACTCTTTCAAAGAAAAAGTGAATGATATGAATTAAGGACTTATTGGACTTCAAAATTACCAGAAAAATTGGCTCGAACTAAGGCTGTTTTTCAGTTTTGACATTTTGTACCTTTTTAAATCTTCTTCTATAATTTCTAAACAAACACTTCAAAATACCAAATATTTCAATAATGGACATAATATGAATGATTAACATTAAACAAAACGAATAAAATCTATGCCTTAAAACCATGCAAAATCCGTGTATCAGTTGTTTACTAAGTCGGAAAACCGTGGCTCTTCTTTCATTTTGCTCATTTCCTTTGGCGCTTCCTTTGGATCATTTGAGTCGAGACATTTGTCCAACTGATCAGTTTGGAATGAATCTCATTGTAATATAAATGCTCTTCAGGAAATGCATATGGTATAGCCTCCTCATTATTCCTTTGGGAGCTACTTTGTTTCATGTTCCTTTCTTATCTTTTACTTCCCCGTTCTATGTTAATAGAGTCATTTTTCTATTTTGGAAAGTTTGAAGTTAATTGTGTCATTTCTATTTTTCTCAAAATGTAATTTCCCCTTTTACTTTGTTCTCTCTTCATCTCTCTTATTTTTTCCATCATCAATTAACACAATATTCTTAAACTCCGTGCTGAAAAGAAATGTCTCTGTTAACAAGGAAGGAGGGAGTACTTCCCAATCAAATTCTTAAAGTAATACTCCCTTCATCTCACTTAAGATGACACACTTTCATTTTTAGTTTATCTCAAATAAGATAACACATTTCTACTTTTGAAAACTTTCTCTCTCCAATTAATATACCCAACTACTTTTTATCTCCCTCATCAAATATTCAACTCTCTTTTTGTCTTCATTTAATACTTCTCCTCACATTTTCTCTCCAATTAAACACATTAACCAACAACTTCTAAAATCCCGTGCTGATTAAGAAATGTGTCATCTTAGATGGAACGGACGGAGTAGCACCCAACGGATCAGTCTGGGTTTTAACTCTTTCTTCGCTAGACATCAGTAGGTAAGGTCGAAATTTATCGAAAGAGTACACAACTGCTAGCATCTCCTTTTATATGGTGTCATAGTTCCTCTGAGCTTGGTTGAGTGTTTTCAAAGCATAGAAGATAACGTAACTGTTCACATCAATCTTCTGGCCCAATACAACTACCACTGCAAATCACTTGCATCCACATCGCTTCAAACAGATAATCCAAGTTTGGTGCATGGATTATCATAGCTGAAGCTTCATTACACGCGTCATCAAAGTCAAACTCAACATCATTTTGAAGGAGACTTGTTAAAGGCTGCGCCACCTTGGCGAAATCTTTTATGAATCTCCTATAAAATGTTGCATGGCCAAGAAACCCACATATCTCCTTATAGTTACTTGAATGAGGCAGCGCAGAAATCACCTCTACCTTCACTTGATCAACATGAATGTCTCTCACACTATGTGCCCAAGTACAATACCCTCGTTGACCATGAAATGACATTTCTCAATGTTTAGAACCAAGTTCTACTTTAGGCACCTTTCCAATACCACATCCAAATGATGTAGGCGTATTTCAAACGAGTCACCATACACCATGAAGTCATCCATGAAGATTTTGATGCACTCCTCAAGTAGATCAGAAAGGATACTCATCATGCACATTTGAAATGTTTAGGTGTGTTGCACAAATCAAAAGGCATTCTTCTGTAACCATACATTCCGAAAGGGAAGTGAATTTGGTTTTGTCTTGGTCTTCCGGATCAACATAGATTTGAAAGTAGCTGCTATACCCGAACAAGAAACAAAAAATACTTCTTCTCTGCCAATCGTTGCAGCATTTGATCTATTATTTCGAGCTATTTTAAGCTGCGTCAATGTTCCTCTTCCTTCCCCACTTCTTTAATCTTCCCCTAGTTGCTGTAAAATGAGTTTGCTATTCTTATCAAAGTGTTGTCGTGACAGTTGGGTTCAAACTATCTAGCAACGTGGAATTAGAAAATGCGATGTGAATTAGAAAATGTGCAAAGAAAATATAAGTTTAACTCTTACTATTTCTACAATATGAGGCATTTTGGGAAGGGTCACAAGAACAAAATTGTGAAGCTTTATCCAAAGCGGATAATATATTAATAGTGTAGAGTTTGGATATATGCGTAGTCGAATCATTAAATGACGCACCACATTGCTCTTTATAAAATTACCACAACCACGCATAATTGTTAATAAGAATATTGCACGATAGTTTAATTGAGCTTTATTATATGTAATCCGGAATTAAAGATACATAATAAGAATGAGACAACATGGGATTGCATCTTGTTCAGGCAAGTGATTGGAAGCAGCATTCCTTGGCAAAGGGCACAACCGCAGCAGCAAGCTGGTCCAGCCGAGATTCATAAGTATGGTCAGCACCGTCGACCAACTTCAGCTGGTGGTTCGGTGCCACCTTCCCGATCTCGTATGCTTCGTCCAACGCCACGTCGTTGTCCGCCGTGCCATGAACCGTCAGCACCCTGTGCATTCCATACATTTTCCACAACTTTGACCATTTCCACTTCTTATATACACCACATGCTTAATTAAAGCTATCCATATATTTCCTCTGTTCCACTTCAATTAGGTTACTTTTCTATTTTAGGAAGTTGTAACATAATTGAGTCATTTCTATTTTTAGAAAAAATATATACTTTTTCTCACTTTATTTTTTTTTAATTTATTCATCCTCCGCTCAACAAACTATTATTAATCTCCGTGCATAAAAGAAGTGTCGCAATTGACAAGGAACGGAGGGAGTAGTACTTACTTGCATCTGGGGTCCATCGTAAGCCATTCTTCATCAATGCTACTGTTCAGCTGCTTAACATCTTTCACTTCTTCCTCCGAGGTTGCTGTTGAAATTTGAATCATCATTCATTAATTAGCATAACTCAAATTTGAGAAAAAATGTAGAATTTATTTAAATTTATGATACCATTTCTATTTTTAAGGTTGATGTGCCATGGATCATAACGGCCAGAGACATTGATCACAGCACCTACATTGTGATATTTAGATGCAAATTCAAGGACAATATTGGCACCTGAAATATCCAAAAAAAAAAAAAAAAAGGATTTATGCCAAATCAATTTTATCTCAAACTTTAAATTTATTTAAACTCTTGAAATATTTGGTAAATAAAGATCGAGCTTGACTCAATAATAAATTATTTACCACTAATTAAGGGTGTGGGCTATAGTTTCATTTAGGAGAATTAGGAGTACTATATTTTTGTGTTGTATTAATTTGAAAGTCATGTAATTTGTATAAGGGATATTTGCATCTAATATCACAAAACTTTCTAAAAGTTGGGTTTTTCCCACGAATTTTAAAATTGGCAAATAATATCACGAACTTTACCCCTTGTTTGTTTTTTCCCACGAATGAAAAAATTCATGTTATTTTAATACATTGAAGAACAATTTTGGAGGGTGTGATTCAAGAAAAAATTATCTTCAAAGATTGAAAAACTTGAAGCTCTCAAAATTGTTGTTGAAAATTACGAAAAAAAATCCGTTTATTTGAAGAATTATTTCATTCGTGGGAAAAACAAATCCGAGATAAAGTTCGTATATTATTTGCCAATTTTAAAATTCGTGGGAAAAACCCAACTTTTTAAAAGTTTTGTGATTAGATGTCAATATCCCTTCGTATAATTGTATCTAAAAATTAATTTAATTATTATTGTGGCAAATGTACCTTTACTATGGCCAAGAACTGCAGCAACCGGACGGTTTATTGTAGAGAAGTATTCAACCACAGCTCTCAAGTCTTCAATCTCACTATCGTAGTTACCACTATAATAAGAGTCTTCAGTGTACCTACACATCATTTATGAAACCCAATAATTCTAATTTATATTTCCCAATTTTTAACATCGAAAGAATTATTGTCGAGTCAGAAAGAATAAGTAACTCAGTTAGAGAAAAATCAAAGCGAAATGCTGTGACTCCTTCAGTTTCCAAAGCATGAGCAAGCTTGACCATTGCAAAGTGCTCCTGCAAATTATAAAAATCAATCTCAATTGAATCAATAAAATTATAACATTAATTAACATTATAAGAAATTACTATTAAGAATTCGCTAAATTTGTCTCCTGTGATAATTTCATCCAAAAACCAATTAGTGATAGGGGAATGGGCCCATAAACTTATATAGCGATTTCGGTTTCAGTTCTCTTTATAGTTGTATTATATTTTTTAGTTTCAATTGCCAACAATATGAGATGGGTCAAGATTTGGATCCAAAATCATATTTGAGTTACATAATTGTAACTGCGATAGGATTTTGGATCCGAATCTCGACCCATGAGGAATTTTGATACAATCGATATAAAAGAAGAGATCGTATCGCCAACCTTGGTAGATCGAAAAGCATGGCATAAGACAACGATATTGGTTGATCCAGTATCATGTAGCAAACCATCAAGTTTCTGGCCATGCTTGTTTACTACTGTTATTTGCTTCAGCATTGTTGCTGGAGATTTGATTTCAATATTTTCCATGATACTAAAATTTGACTACCTTGGTTTTAGAGATGGTGCAGCTTCTAAGTTGAAGGGGTGTTTTTCTGAACACTGAGCTGATGAAATTTGGTGTTTAATAATGGAAGGGATTCTCAATTTAAAGCCACAAATTGTTAGTAGTGTGTGTCTGAGTAAGAATTTAGTCGCGTGGGCATATTGCCACGTGGTATGTTCAATCAATCACGTTTGATAAAGAGAAAAAAAGAAGGAAAGAAGTGGTTTATGCAATTATGATTATGATTACTCGGGCACACTATGTAGTAATATATTCCCTCTATGAGTTACATTTCTTTCTAGTATGAGTTTAAAAACATGTTAAAAAAAATGGGTGAAAAAATAATGATATATGAGTCTCACTTGTATATATTAGTTTTAAATAAAATGTAAATGAAATGAGTTAGTAGAATGTGGGGTCTAATATCATTTATAGTAGAAATAAACTTAGACTCATATTGTGGACGGACCAAAATAGAAAAAATGACTTGTATTCGTAGATGGAGTAAACGGAGGGAGTATCCGTGAATCTGTATTTTTATTCAAAAGAAAAAGGTGATTTAATTATGTTCCTAATTTGCAATGAGCATTAAATAATTTATTTTGATGAGGATATTGAAATTTGCTATAGTCACTTATATAATATTCATAAATGTATTCGTACTATGGGTAAAAGTAAAATAAATTTTTGCTTGGAGTGATAACACAAAATGATGAACTATATTTATAGCTTTTTAAACTGCTTCAGCATAATCCAAAATTTTTACAGAGCAACATGATGTGCAATATTGATTTATATATAGCAAAGTTGTAACTGAAATATTCACATATCATTCACACTCGAAAAGATGAATGCTAATGTGCAATTTTGACTTATTTATATCAAAGATGTAACTGAAATAATCCCACAACCATTCATACATGAAAAGATCAACGGAAATGGCAAAGTTATTTTAAATTAACACTTGAAAAGATAAACATCTTCTGCAAATTTGATTTATCTATGCCAAATTTGTAACTAAAATAATATTTTATCATCCACACTTCAAAAGAGAAATATCATTATGCAATTTTGATTTATTTATGCCAAAGTTGTAACTGAAAAAGTCGCATATCATCCGTACTTAAAAAGAACATTATTCTGGAATTTGACTTTATCTATGCAAAAGTTGTAACTGAAATAGTCTCGTGCATTCACACTTGAAAATAGCAATGTTACAGTGCAATTTGGATTCACCTTGTGCCAAAGTTGTAAATAAAATAATCTTATACTCCCTCCATCCGCCATTAAATGTCTCATATTTCACTGGCACGAATTTTAAGAAATTGTTTAACTTTATAAGATAATAAAGTGGATAGAAAAGTTGGTGGAATGTAGGATTTACTTTATGTATTGATTTTATAATAAAATGTGAGTGCAATGAGTTAATGGAATGTAGGGTCCACTTAGCAAATATGGTAAAAGTGAAATGGAACATGTATTGGTGGACGGACAAAAATGAAAAAATTGGACATTTAATAGCGGACCATGGAGTATCATTCATACCTAGAGGTGGGTAGGTACGGTATACCTTACCGAAACCAACATACCGTAAATACGGTATGCGAAAAAGTTATACTTTTACCTTACTAAAGTTTTCGGTATACCGAACTTCGGTATACCTTATTTTCTGTATGACGAATTTCCATAACGATACCGTACCTCGTTTCCGGTATACCGTACCGAAGTTTGGTATACCTTACTTTTGCGGTATACCTGACTTTCAACATCAATTAAAATAGAAAATTAGAGTTTTTAGAATATTATTTATATTTTATAATCTTAAAAATAAATTAAATACACTTTATTCATAATTATATTTATATTTCACAATAGATTTTATGATTTAAAAATATATATAATATATTTTATATATAATTGTGTTTATATTTTTGTGATATATACCTTAGTTTATGGTATATACCTTAATTTACAGTATATACCGAATTTCGGTATGCTGCGGTATACCGCGGTATTTGAAAATTCATACCGTTACCTTATCGGAATCTTTTGGTAAGGTATCATACTGTACCGAAAGTCACGGCATACCAAAAATTTGGTATTTTCAATATTTTTTCACTACGATAAGGCTGGTATTTTGATATTTTGGTATTTTTCCCCAACCCTATTCGAAAAGAGCAACGTCACTATTCAATTTTCATTTGTATGTATCAAAGTTGTAACTGAAGTAATCTCATATCATTCACACTTCAAGGTATCGTCACTATTCAATTTTCATTTGTATGTATCAAAGTTGTAACTGAAGTAATCTCATATCATTCACACTTGAAAAAAGCAACGCCATTCTGCAATTTTGATTTATCTATGTAAAAGTTGCACCTAAAATAATCTTATGATCCTATCACTGATCACACATGAAAAGAGCAACTTCATTGTGTATCTTTTGTTTATCTATAAATAATCTCATATTATTTCAGAGAAGGATAATATTAAAATTTCAAATATTTCGGCCACAAATATTCTCATTCAATAAGATTGATAACTTTTATTCCATTATCAATATTTATACCTAACTTAAACATTAAATTATTGGATTACAAAAAGTGAGAGTGTAATACAAAAATTGTCAAATACTACCAAACATCGCATATGCTCACAAATTACCGAGCACGTAGCGAGCACCTTCCATATTAGTGAGTACTTACGAGAAAAAAAAATGATTTAATCAGATTATGGAAAAAAATTGAGAAATTATCAAGCACAAAGGTGCTGGGGAAATGTAATATTTAGCGAGCACTTTCCCGAGCACTAAGTCAAGTGCTCCGTTTTTTCGACGCAAATAAATCCGGTAAAACATTACAAGAGATAACTTGTATATAATGTGCTCCGTGACATATTTATTTTTCACAACATTACTAGAGTAAATTATTGAGCACCTTTGTGCTCGCTTTAAGTTATACTTAGCGAGGAGTACTTTCCAAGCGATAGATCATGTACTCTGTTATCTTTTTTGCGCAAAATAAATACAAGAATTATTGCAACAGATTATCAAGCACCAAGATGATCGGTAACATATTTAATTTTTACAAAAAGTATTAATATAAATTTAGCGAGCACCTATGTGCTCTATAATTTTTTAATCTTAAAATAAGTTACTGACTACTGAGCATCAATATTCTCTATAAGAATCATTATTATTATCATCATTAAATAAATAATTATTATATTAAAAATAGAATTTAAATAATGATATATTTATTCTTAATGCCGAGCATGTTATTCATATCAACATGGCGCTTTTGTTTTCGTCAAAACAACTCTGCTTCAACAATATGAATAAATTATGGTGGCAATACTATGTTAAGGACCTTCTCCTTAATTGCGATCTGCAGCGTGTTTGCGGCGATCGAAAAGTGTTCCGGCGCTCTTCGTCCGGTCGGTGAAAATAATAGTTTCAAGTTGTGCGCGGGTTCCTCCCATCGGGCAACGCGATAACTGGCGGCTAATAGAATACTTCGGCGTCCAATCAGGATCGGCGGAGGGTATCCAAATTAGGATTAGAAAACATACTTTATCTTTGGGGAGAAATAATAATTCCTTAATTGTAATAAATGAATACAATATCTCCTATTTATAAGATTAGAATACTAAGAAACAAATATCTAAACAAATACGACTAAATAATTGAGATTTCTAAAGATATGATATAGGATCATGTCATACTATCACAATTTTTTTTAACACAACATACAAATATTAGTGTCCCCTTATTGTGGCGCATTGGTATTTTAGGTACATGAAAATGAAGACAACAACCTAAAAGTAGCCATTAGCCAATATAATGCATGGTTAAAGAGGTTAACGGGCTATGTGTTTGAGTTAGCCAAGCGGTAGAGAGGTTAATGTCTTAGTACAAAGGTCTCAGGTTAGACCTTTAAATTTAAATTCGTTTATCAATAAAAAACTGGTTAGCCTGTTAGTAACGTAGCCAAAGTTTCAATCCAGACAGATAGAAGTGGAATCAATAAATTCACTGGTCCGAGTGAGACGGGAAAGTGAATAGAAATATCGATCATCTGTAAAGACAAAGAAACACCTTTCACCTGTAGAATTGCTTCAAAACTTTGCACGGAAAAGTTTCGACTTTCATGGCACTATCCCCTTAACATGGAAGTACCGTACCTGATTAGCAGCACCCAAATCAGAACAACCCTTTTTCAAAAGCCCTTCGGAAATACCAAACAAGACTAAGCACGCCTTTTGCTTAAACGCCAAGAGTTAGGTTCATGATATCTGTCATAGAGTGGTTCAATACGCTCGTCTCTTGCGCTTGCTCATTTTCGTAGGACCTGACACTTTGAAGAACCTTGGAGCTAGTTCAACCAGCCACTTTGGATATACAACAGTCACCTCACGCATATACTCCTTCGTAGTCATTCCATCTCTCTTACTTACTCATTCTTTTCTTACTTTACCAATTTTTCTCTCTAACTGTATCAATTATGCATTAAAATCCGTGTTGTTTCAAATACTTTTATTTTTTAAGGAAGGAGATAGTATATAAGAAGGAATCGTTTTACTCGAAAGTTTCACTAAGAAATGATGTTAAAATAATAAAACTAACCACGGTTGAATATACAGGCAATTTACTAGTGTACATAATGCAGATGCGATTGACACTAGAAGCATAGAAAAATCAAACAAATTGCGCAATATGCCTCTTTCAAATCACAAATTTTTTGTTAACTCCACAATCTGAATCTGATATAATAATAGGATTACACTATCAGAATAACTGCTACTGGAGAAATCAATTGATGCACGAGAAGGCAATGACTGGCCCTACACGCCTACGCTACAACTACAGCTGCAGCAAGAGATTCTTCATCTGTTATGTCTAATGCAGCAAGAGCTTCTTCATTATGAGATTTGTCTTCATGATCGGGTTCCATATGCAGAAGCTTATCCCTTAGCTTCTTCTCCAGTTCTTCTCTTACACTCGCATTTTCAGAAAGATGTTGCTTGAGTGCGTCCTGACCGTGGAAGTTTTGGTCGTTCATTTTCAAGAACGAGCCTGATTTTGTGATGAACTTGTGTTTGCATCCTAAGTTTATAAGCTCGGACTCTCGGCTAATGCCTTTCCCAAACTCGAGCTCGAACTCTGCCGTTCTAAATGGAGGTGCATGCTTGTTTTTCACAATCTTTATAGCAACTTGGCTTCCTGTGATCTGCAGGAGAAACAAAGCACAGTCAAACAAGGAATTGATACAGAATTACTTAATAATGTCTCAAAAATACGCAGACTTATGTTACTATTAGAGTAAAAATAACTATAATTCAAAATGCATTATCCTCAACTTTTCTTGAATAAACACTAGTACTAGGTAAGAGTAACTCAAGACTACCGAGAAAAATACGTTACAGATGATATCAGGTAAGAGAGTAATCACCATACGAAGTAACAATGCCATTATCATCAAGTCACTTCATCAAATTTAACTCGAAATATCAGACTCCACATTAATAGTATTCTAGTTGTTTGAGAGTGTGTTTCAACATAGACCTGCTGCATACCACCAACAAGCAGGTAAGACGTTTGAGTCACTTAAATGGGTGGTTAGCATGTGTGCGAGAATGTGACTCTAAAAAATGGTAAAAATACATAGCAAAACACAATAACTTTTATGTCTTTTATATATTAGCAAGGTGAGACAGAACAAATCACCAATCAAAGAACAAAGTCGTATCAAAATAAAAAGGATCTGAGCTTCAGCCTTCAGGAATCCAAGAAATGAGCAACATAAGTACCTCTTCTCCTTGCTTGACCATTCCTGTTCTCCTGATATTTAGACGTACCGAAGCATAAAATTTCAAGGCATTCCCACCACAAGTGACTTCAGTGGGTCCACCAAATCCAAAAGTGGATAGCTTTGCCCGGACCTATAACCAAACATAGCTTGTCACAACTCACAGCACTAAACAACAAAAATGATATTTACTTTTACGGTTTACCAGCCTAACCCAAATTTTACACTGTACCAAATTAGTTTCACTTGATCGACCAGTTCCACATATTTTATGATTTATCTCCATGCCTTAAAAGGGTCAAGTCTTGCACTTGACTCCAGTACGCAAGAAAAAGGTATAAGTAGACATGACATGTTCTGAACACTATTCATTTATGTGGATGTTTACACATTTTAAGGACTCTCAGAACATATCTTAAGGCCTAGAGTCTAAACTAAGAAGAGGAGGAGATATTATAAATATTAACAGAACTAATTAAAAGTTTTGGGAGCATGCCTGATTTGTAAATAGTAATATGGTCTGCGAGAGGGATAAAGAGTGGCATATTTTCCGTAGTGCCTGGCTCATAAGTCTAGCTTGCATAGCCATGTGAGCATCTCCCATTTCACCATCTAGTTCACCTTTCGGAACCAGAGCAGCTACCTACAAGATGATACCACATATCAGGTAAGAATAGACTGTCAGTTAGCTCCTACCCACAACTTTTTTGGGAAACTGTAACAATCTTACTGACACTATCCACAACAACAACATCAATTGAACCACTTCGGATAAGGGTGTCCACCAGACTGAGTGCTTGCTCACCGCAATCTGGTTGTGATATCAGCAAATTTCGGGTATTTACTCCAATGGCCTCAGCCAAAGAGGGATTAAGTGCGTGCTCGGCATCAACAAAGGCACAATAACCTGTAGAAGGAAGAATAGAAGCCAAGTGTCAAAGTCTGCAAATAAGACAAAGGATGAAGAAGGTCCAACTAATTAGAACCTATTCCATATAAATTATTAGAACTAGAAATCTTTTGCAAGAATACCATACACATGTATTAGTTTCCACATGATATTCGTTAAACTGTGATTTTTACAGCAACAAAAACATAAGAGTAATAAAATAAAATTAAAAGGATTCTACATCTTATTTCATACAACAGTGAAGAGACTTTGATGATGTCATAAGAGCATGGGAGCATGGAGAGACTTTGATGATGACTACGGACCGGTAATGATGTCATAAGAGCATGGGAGCTTAGGATTTAAATGATTGATAGGTCCAAACATCACATTGATGACAAAAAGCATTGATGACAAAAAGCCTTTCTCAGCAAGAGCATATAAAGATTTTAATGTTCTGTTTTTCTTTCTTGGTTATCTATTAAAGCCCAAATTTCCAAACTTTTCCTTGAGTAAATACAAGTAAGGTTTCAAGCTGTTCAGTGGTCCATTAAACTGAACTCTTGCATGAATGCAGCAAAAGGTCCCTCTTCAGCTGCAAACAAATTCGCAAAACATAATTTTGTTGTAATAATGTATTAGGCATCTTGCAGGTCAGGGGGTGATTAAAATAAAAAAGTGGTTAGTTTTAGCCTAATATAAAGAGCAGTAATCAAATCTTATCCCAAAATTACTGTTTTCTATCATCAACTGCTGACTTTTACCATTTAATACCCAAACTATTCTATTTATCATCGGACGGAACTTTCTAGTACCAGAAAGCTACTAATTAGAATAGTCTTAAATGTTATGGGGAATTTCAGACGATCATAATTAGCTTTCTGGTCTGAAAAATCAACCAGATGATAGATTTGCAGAGTGTTATGGGGATATTAACTAGTGAAAGTCAGTAGTTCATGTTAAAAAGTATATCAATGACTTTGTAACAATTGGCATATACTCCCTCCGTCCACCATTTTAAAAGTCATTTTGACTCGGCACGGGTTTTTAAAAAGTTGTTTGCCTCTGTGAAGAAAACTGAATCATGGACGGAGAAAGTAATGATTATGAACTTAATCGCTTGGATATGTTTATAATTAAAGGATATTTCATCAATAATTTGATCCTCATATTGGGGCCCGTAGGAGTGGGAAATTGGGAATATTGACAAACCTCCCTGTTTTTGTGCCTCTGCAATCAAGTGTAATGCAAGGGTTGTTTTTCCAGAAGCCTCAGGACCATATATCTCCACTACACGCCCCTAATAAAACTCAAAGATATAATATTAGATTGAACATAATCAAAATGGATTCGTATTTTAAGTGTATTATAAAATAGGCATGTCCAAACTTCTCCATAACATACCTTCGGGAATCCTCCTATTCCCAACGCAACATCCAAAGAAAACGATCCTGTGGAAAGCACAGGGTGATGCGTATGTGAATCATCCCTGCCAAGCCACATTATGGATCCATCTCCAAATGATTTTGTGATCTGATCTAATGCTAGCTTTAGAGCCAAGTCTTTCTTGGACATATTCTCTTCTCCAGAGTCACTTGCAGCACTCTTTGTTTTCCTTTTACCTTCAGGCATACAAAATCATATGGTACTGACTTACTGACATAGCTTGCAAAGAGCATCAGAACAATTGCAACTTAACACTAAAATATCCTTGAAAAGTGGCAATGCAAAGAAAAGAAAAATCAACATGTGCTAACTTAGAACTACTACTATAAGTTAAGTACTTTCGATAATCTTAATTATCTTCTCATAAAATGCACAGAAGCCACTGGCGGAGTATCCTGCTGTGAGGTATTGAAAATGAAACTGCAATTATTCGAAAAGTAGGGCATAGAAACAGATTGAGAAACTTTCACTACCTTTGGTGGAAAATTGACGCAGCTGAATAAACCCGGATTCCTGCAAACCATGAAAACAAGGTTAAAAAATGAAATGATATTTGGCGCAATGGAAAAATGTTGGAGGAAAGAAGGAAAAAAGAAAACCTGCAATTGCGGATACATGTAGCGTCGGAGAGAGGAAGCACTTCGCAGAAGCCTCGCCATTGTAAAGATTAGGTGAGAGAATCAATTTGTAGGGTTTCTGGATTTTCCCTCCTTTTTCAACTTCTTGCCTTTCGTTGTTTCAGACACACAACAAAACTGAAAAGCGCTTAATTAAAATTAACTTCAAAAGATATCTTTTGTTAGGGTTAGGCAAATTCTATAACGGCTCATTTCAATAAATTCAAATACAGGATCATTTCACCAATAGTATTCAAAAACCTTAAAAAAATCACTAAAATATTATTGGAATCATGGTCAGTCAAACGTAGTTTGACCAGATTGTACGAGTGATAAAAGTTTTAATTTTTTGAAATTAAGGGGTATAGAATCGATCTATGTTCAAGTTCAATTTTCAGTGAGTGAAAATGATGGATTAAAGCTTGTCACTTGAATATGGAGTTAGGAGATTAAATAATTTGTTAATGAATTCAATATTGATAAAAGAACCTTTTTTAATCAAGTAGTACTAACTATTTAAGAGACACGATCATTACATGTAATAGTTATGTGCACAACAGATAGACTATATAGTTCACACACACCGAGCTAGCCTGAAGGCTTAAGATCCCAACTGTTGTTAGTCTCATCTTCCCCTTAGGCAAGATCCCAATTGAGAAACCAACTTCAATGTAAGATAATAGTAACATAATGATGTAGGCAAAATTACAACAATCTTTTTCAGCGTGGCATTTTCTCACATTTCATACCTTTCCAAAGTAGTTGGATAAACCGTTGATTTATGTGAGAAACTCAAATAGTATGATTCGGAGTCAATATAATTCACCTTCGTGTGATTTCCAGAGATGAATTTAATTGTGCAAGGGAGTCACAACCACCTCCAATTGATCATGATCAGTGCTTCCACATCTCAGGAGAAACTCACTAAGTGGCTCTCATTTTTGCACACAAGAATCACAGCTGCCGGAGCTTTCGTCTGTGGCTGACGTTGATCATTGCACGTCCCAGCCTCTCTAGACAGTTTCAAGGTTGTCGGATTTTGGCCCCTTGACATCATGCAGTTCTACCTCCTCTGTTTTTAGATTTTGCACTTCAAAGGATCAACATCAATGTTGCAACAACTGTCGAAGTTCACATTAGTAGTTGCCATTGATCGACCTTTGCTTGGCAAGCTTAGATCTAGAAGTAACTTCGTCACTGTGTTGAATTTAGCATATGTGCGTGCTCTTGTCGGAATTGCCCCTTCCGAGGATCAACGTCTCTGTAGTTTGGGCGAAAAGATTGAAGATGAAACGTAAGAACTTTTGTAGAACACCAACACACTCACTCGATGGACAAAACAAGAAGACGACAATTACGTGGTTTGGCTGTAGAAGCCTACGTCCACGGAGGAAAGAGATCGCACTATTTAATTGATCACTCAAGATGGCAGAGATCATAAAGATGAAAGAACCCTCACACACTCAAGCTAAGCTCTCGGTTACAAGATGAATTCTCTCTGATTTGCTAGCCTCACAAAGATAGTGTGTGTTACAAGAATGAGAGAAAACTAACTAACTCCTTCTAGTTATACATGCACCTACATATACATGTCAGTTGTGGTCCCCAACGGCTCCATCTTGAGCTTCCCTACTCCAACCGTTTTAACCAACTCTTCATGTAGCTTAGTTCTTCTCATCACCTTCTATTTGATTGCTTCCATTATTAACAAATCTCCACCTATGGGAGCAACCAAAGAACATAAGTGTTGATCCATTCCTCTATATCACCCCTTCACTGCTTGATAAAGTTGATCAGCTCTAAGCAATGCTTCAGCTTAGAATTAGGAATAGCCTTTGTCAACATATCTGAGACATTCTCCTCTGTCCCAACTTTTTCTACCTTAACAGACCCGTTGTTCACCTCATCTCTTATGAAGTGAAGTCTTACATTAACATGTTTACTTCTTTCATGGAAAGTCTGGTGCTTTGTAAGACAAATCGCACTAGAGCTGTCACACTTTATCTCCACTGCCTCCTGTTGTATGCCAAAATCTCCCATAATACCCTTAAGCCAAAAGCTCTCTTTCACAGCCTCGGCTAATGCAATGTACTCTACTTCTGTAGTTGAGAGTGACACTACAGATTGTAGACTTGATTTCCAGCTTATTGCAGAACTATATAAGTTGAACACATAATCGGATTGTGACTTTCCAGTGTCATAACTCACTACAGAATCAACATACCCAATCGGGTGATCTTTCTGTACTTCCTTCTTCTCTTAAACAATATCCCATACTCAGTAGTTCTCTTCAAATATCTGAACATCCATTCCAGTGCATGCCAATGGTCCATACCCGGGTCAGCCATATATTTGCTCACCACACTGATTCCTTGGTTCAAATCTGGTCTTGTACACACCATAGTGTACACATTATGCTTCCAATGATGCTCGCATATGGAATTTTACTCATCTTCTGCCTCTCTTCTTCACTCTTTGGACATTGCTCCTTTGATAGCTTGAACTGCTGGGCCAATGGGATACTTACTGGTTGTGAGTTCTCCATTTGAAATCTCTTCAATACCTTTTCTAAATAATCTTTCTGAGTGAGAAACAGTGTACCTTTATCTCGGTCTCTAACAATATTCATACCCAGACTACGTTTTTACATTTCCAAGATCCTTAATCTCAAAACCTGACTGCAGCTGGTTCTTCAACTTAGATATATCCTCCATGTTTGCAGCTGCTATTAGCATATCATCCACATACAAGAGTAGATATGTTTTGATATTGCCATTTTCTTTCTTGATGTACACACAATCATTATAGCCGGACTTCAAAAAACCAATCCCAACCATGTATTGATATATAAACCACATTGACCCTTCTAGTTCTATCATGAACAGAACTTTACTTGAAAAAGTGAGATGCATGCTTTCTAAGTTTGGATTGTCAAAAAGTTTTTAGGGTGAGGCTTTATTAACTGCTACTTATTTGGTAAATAGGTCTCCTTCTATGCCTCTGGTTGGTCAGTGTCCTGAATATGTGTTTAATGGAAAGCCTCTTAACTTTTCTCACCTAAGGATTTTTGGTTGTACTGCTGTTGTGCATACTAAGTCTGATAAACTTGAGGCTAGATCTAGGAAAGGTGTTTTTCTAGGGTATTCTGAAGGTTTCAAAGGTTATAGAGTCTGGCTAAGAGATGAACCAGGGTTCAAGGTCATAATAAGTAGGGATGTGGTCTTCAATGAAGATGAATTCCCCTGCTTAAGACTGACAAGTAACCCAAATCCAATAGATATGGACAATGAACCCCTCAATGAGGTGGAGTCCTCAAATACACTCACTGATGTGGAGCATCCCAGTGATGCTCCAAGTGAGGTGGAGCAGCCATTCTGGAACACTTATTCAGTCTTTACACCTAATGAGACACCTAATGAAGGAAATCCAAATGTGATGCATGATAATCCTGCTCAAAATGTTGCTGACAATGTGCCTAACTTGCATGATAGTCATGTTTGAAATTCTCCTCCTGTTCCTACCCAGAATGTGATAGATAGCCCTAGTGGCATTCAAAATGCTATTGATAATACTAATTTGCAGGACTATGTGTTATCTAGAGATATAACTAGAAGGGTCAATGTCAATAGACCTTCTAGGTTTGATGGCTTTGTTGGTTTAGTTGCTCTTATAAATCTGGCTTTCAATGTGTATGAATCTGATGGGGATGAGCCCCAAACTTATAAGCAGGCTACTAAGTCTAAATTCTGGAGTCAGTGGTACCTTTGCCTCCTGGTGCATCTGTGGTTGATTGCAGGTGGCTTTACAAACTGAAAAATGAGGTGGAGGGCCTTAGGTACAAGGCTAGATTAGTGGCAAAGGGCTTTACACAACAAGAGGGGGTAGATTACACAGGAATTTTTGCCCCTGTTGTTAAATTTACTACTGTCAGGATGATGCTTGCCTTGTGTGCTCATTTTGATTGGGAATTAAAGCAAATGGATGTTAAAACTGTCTTTTTGCATGTTGATCTTGATAAGCCTATCTACATGAAACAACCTGAGGGCTTTGTTGATCCCAAGTTTCTCAATCATGTTTGCTTGCTAAAAAAAGCCTTATATGGTTTAAAACAGTCTCCTGGGCAGTGGAACATCAAGTTTAATACATGTATGCAGAAGTTAGGCTTTGTTAGAAGTACCTTTGATGCATGTTTATATGTAAAGAATCTTGATGTTGTGCCTGTTTTCTTGCTGTTATATGTTGATGACATGCTCATTATGGGTCCTTGTTTGAAAACCATAAATGTTGTGCAAGCTGCTTTGAGTGAGAATTTTGACATGAAGGATCTAGGTGATGCTCAGAAAATCTTAGGGATATGTATCTATAGAGATAGAAAAGCTTCTTCCCTTGTGTTGCATCAAGAGCCTTATGTGTATAAAATTCTGAAAAAATTTAACATGTTTGATGTTAAACCTGCTTCTGTGCCTTTAGCTGCTCACTTTACATTGAGTAAAGATATGTGCCCTAAGTCTCAGTCTGAAGTTGATGCTATGAAGAGAATTCTGTATGCTAATGCTATTAGATCTGTTATGTACTTGATGGTTAACACTAGGCCTGATATTGCTTATTGAAGAATGGTGTTTTCTAAGTCAGCGAAGTGTGTTGTATTTAAAATCTCCCGATCCAGAGAATCCACTAGACACCGGGTCTAGGAACTCAGAGAATCCTCGGGTAACCTGTCGTTGGGCACACAATCACTACCTTAGCCCTTCAAAACCCTCAACCCGCTTTAACTAAAAGATTAGTACAGGGAAGCAAGGATCGAATCCACTGAGACAGATGCGTAAGTAAACATGTTCAAAGATCTGGGAACTGTTTTTGGTTGCTGCCACACAATTTTTGGGGTTGAGCTTTAATTCCTAGACTGGGTAAATGAAATATTCAACTCTAACAACTAGATCTAGGCAGAGACATAAAAGCATGCATAATAACCAAAATAGAGCGAGACAATTACTGGACTAAGCAAACAGCTTCCTAAACTAGCCTAGACCTAGGAAAAACTAAACGTGGGGACCATTCACCAAAACAGCATAGTACAACTGGAAAAGCTGCAAATTAACTAACTAAAGGACTAACTGACAGCGACATCATCTTCTCCAACTTTTATCAAGAAACAATCAGTGAAAAACAGAGCAACAAAGATCAAAGCAGGGCAAACCAAAATTAAACCGACAGACACAATAAACGGACAAAATTAAAGCAGATCTACAACTGCTAGACGAGGCAAACGAGAATGCAGAATTTAAACATCTCAATCATGCAAAAGTAAACAGATCCAGCCACGGGACGCTTAATCCACTCCGGATCCAAACCATCCACAACAATCAAACATCATTTCCATCTCCGATCTTCACAGATTCGACCAGATTTACCGATCAACTTCAAAACTCTATACAATTCAAACTCCAAACTCAAATCAACCAACAATATCCAACAAATCAAACCAACAACACTGCAATAACATAAACGAAACCAAAGTAGCAACATCCATAGCAAAATACGAAGTATTCAACGAGAATAACAAAACAGAATCGAGCTTCGAACAACGAAGACTCGGGAAGTACGAAGTGTAAACTGGAAAGCAAATAACAATTGTTTCTTCGCCTCCGTAGAGACGGTGTTACGCCACAACCAAACTAGAAACGTGAACTCCCGCGACAATTCCCCGTGATAGTGTGTGTAGAGAAGTGGAAAAACTAAGCTAAGAGCCGAAAGAGTGATGGAACGAGATATCTTCATGTTGAGCGCATGCTCTTATTTATAGTGGATAAAACTTCTAGACTGTTCCTGTGATCCCTATTTTGCCCTCCAATTTGATGCTCCTCAGTCTAGTTACTCTTCCTTCTTCCGCTCATTTTTCCCACCAGCTTCTTCCCAGGCAATCTTCGTCTTCTTCCTGGGGCTGGCGATTTCTCTACACACCTGGCTTATAAAGCATTGTTAGACCCAGGAAATCACAGAATTTTACCACATAACCAATGCATGAAATTAGCCTTATCACTTATGATGTGTCTGTTGGGGTTTGTATACTAAAAGATGCTTCGAGCGTACATGCCTTTGTACAGTCAGCTTGTGCATGTATACAAGAAACGTCATGTCCACTTGTTTACCTAATAATGAGAATAAATAATATAATATAATGGTTTATTATTGAAATATGATAAACAAGTCTAAGGCTTTTTACTAAGAAGGTCAAGTAGGGAAATTCGATGAATCTCCTCATGAGTTTTCCAGTAGGGGACTTGGCAAGATCTAGTAAGAAGAAAAACGTATTCACAACCTAGATAGGCTTTGGCTACCTATTGGTGCGGTTGCAGTGTTTGTGATAATTCTCTCTTACCTAAGAAGAGATTAGTAACACCGGTGTGGTAAAGCACTGAAAGGATCTAATCCGAAATGTATTCTTTAATGCTATCTACTGAAAGAATATATTTCGGAAAGTTTAGTATTTTCTAGTTTATGATATTAATATCAATATTGTTTATTCAATCAAACGCCACTTTGACTTATCAATATGTGAGAGTTTGTACGTAACTCAAGTTCATGATATCTTGGGTGGTAGTAATTGAATAACATGAAGGTATTGGAATATTATTTCATAGAATTCGCGTGCCCAGTGTGGTATGATTAAATCCCTAAGGGGCGATCCCGAGGTGTTTGAAAAAGGAATTTATTATTCAGAAAACTGCACAGTTGGAATTTATTCCACGAATAATAAATAAAGTTTCAAACTAGAAAAACTCTTTGGAGAATTAATTTAATTATAGTCACATAGCAGACAAAAGAATTAAATTGACGGATCAAGATAATCTTAAACGCGGGAAATATTATAAAATAAAATGGACCCAAGTTATTTGTAATTTGGTGATTTAAGTGGGAGTGCAATATTATTCTTTAGTGGAATAAAATAATATTCCATTGATAATATATTAAATCATGAGTCATTTGATTTAATTAGTTAATTATCTAATGGGTGAGCCCAGCACTTAAGTCATTCCATGGATCCCCAACCTAGCCCAACAAGTCCATTATAAATAGTGATGAGATGTGGAAACCCTAGCACACCACAAGTCACACCTCTCAACCCTAACCCTAGCCGCCACTAACGTGGCTTCTCTCTCCCTCATTTGGCTCGATTTTCGAGCCTCCAAGTAATAGGGAGCTAGGGTTTTTGGTTTAATCTTGTCTTGTTCATTCTAATCCATAGAATTGAATCGAGATAGATAGTTTGGTGTAGTGTTCCTCCGAGATCTCATCAAGACTATTTTGGTTGTTCAAGATCCGCCCACACGGATGAATAACCAAGGACTAGGGAATAGGTTGGAAGATTCACGGTCGATAAACCAAGAATCTCCGGGTGGTGCAGCTAGCAACTTCGATCGTATGATGGATCAAAATGAGGTAACAATCGAATCTACATCAAATTGCATGACTATGTGTTTATTTGATGTTATATCTATAGATCTATGTTTATTGCATGAAATTGGAGTCGAATGCATAATCCCCTAAATAGATCCGTCTAGGACCTGTTTGTTTTCCGTGTCTTACGCTGCGGTAGTCCCAACAGTGTCTTGTCTTAGTAGATATATGTCAAATCCCGGTCCTGTTCATTGGGAAGCTCTGAAATGGCTTTTGAGATACTTGAAATTAACTGCCAAGTATGGGTTATGCTATTCTAGGTGTGATGAAGGTGTTCTACTAACTGGTTTTGTGGATTCCAACAATGCTAATGACAGGGATAAGAGGAAGTCAACTACTTCCTATGAGTTTACAGTTTGTAAGTCTTGCATAAGTTGGAAATCCCAGCTGCAGCACATAGTGGCTTTGTCTACTACTGAGTCAGAGTATATTGCCATCACTGAGGCAATGAAAGAGGTTGTTTGGTTAAAGGGAGTACTCTCTGAACTTAAGTTTGTGAAGTCTTCTCCTATTGTGTTCTCTGATTCTCAATCTGTTATTCAGTTATGTAAAAACCCTGTTTTTCATGATAGGACAAAGCATATAGATGTAAGGTTTCATTACATTAGGGATATTGTAGTGTAAGGTGAAGTTTTTCTTCAAAAAGTGCATACAGATAAAAATCCAGCTGACATGGGAACTAAGCCCTTACCTTTAGAAAAACTTATTTTCTGCATTAAATATTTGCACTTTGATCTAGGATAGGTTGCATGTCCCGGGAGAAAGACCTTAGCCTTCTTATCAGCTGTGGTAAGGGTGATAAGTGGCTTGAGGCATGAAATCCTTTTAGACTAATGGGTGTCAGCCCCTCTGGTGTCTGAAGGCAACCTGGTGGTTTCCAAAATGCTTGTGGACTTAGTCCTTTGGTGCTGAGGAAACTGCCTTGTAGGTTGTGATGAATTAAACCTTAGCCTATAGTGCGAGTCGGTTTCCCAGAATGAAGTCCAAGGTGGAGTATGTTGAATATTTTTGTGGTGGACTTTCATTTGGGCTTTTTATTTGTGTAGCCTATGTGATATTAGTTTGGGCTGAGCCCAATCCTCTTACCTCTACCTCCAGATGATGCCATGTGTACACCCACCCGGATCAAGGCTCTGAGCCGTTGGATTGTGATGTGTGTTAGTTATGTGAGAGGAGACTCTATTCATTCCATTCATTCCTTTCAACTCTCTCTCTCTCTCTAGTCTGAGATACTCTCTCTTCTCTCTGTTTACTCTTCTTCTCCGATGGCTTCTCCGGTGGTTTCCTTGGGGTTATTCGCGGTGGTTCTGTGCGATTGACAGAGGTGTTGACCGGTGGAGGCAACTGCTTTGGTTGCCGGTTGTGTTATGAGACCTAGGGTTTTGGTGTGTGAGAGATTTCGTGTGAGGTTGTGTTCTTGAGTCCTAGATCCGGCATGAAGGTGTTCTTGGTGTTGATCTCTATGGTGTGAGGTGAATCACTTGTGGATTCAACGGTTGCTCCCTTGGATTTAGGGTTCTGGTGAATAGACTTGTACTATAGGCGGGTGGCTGAGCCACTACCTTGATCTGTTCTGTATTTCTTCTTTATCTGTGGTTCACTTGATTAACTGGTTTAGATCCGAGAGGGTCTGGTTTTGTCTTACTGACAAGTTTATTAAGTGTGCAGGTGGTGGAGATTCAAGGTTTAGCTAGAGTTCGATATTGATTGTAATAGCTAGACTTTGCATTGTTGTATTCGAACTTTGTAAATCTTGATACTATCAGTCGCGTGGTTAGAGTTTGACTGAGCTCTCCTAATGAAGAACAAAGAGGTCTTGGTAATTAGTGAATCCGTTCCTAGTCTGATCCCTACAGGTATTTTTCTTAGCCAGAAAAGGCATCTCATCTTCCCTGAATATGACATCTCTGCTAATCACCACTTTATTATTCCCAGGCTCAGTAGACCATATTCTATATCCCTTCACATCTTTCTGATACCCAAGCGTTACATACCTTATTGCCCTTGGCTTTAATTTTCCCTTCCTTGTATGAGCTAAAGCCCCGCAACCAAAGATCCTCAGCTTTGAGTAATCACCAACAAAACCATACCACCTCTGATCAGGAGTGTCAAAATCTATGGAGGAAGATGGACACTTATTTATTAGGATTGCACCAATAGCAGCTGCTTCCTCCCAGAAACTTTTAGGCATTACAGAATAAAAAAGCATGCACCTAATCCTCTCAAGAAAAGTTCTATTTGCCTTTTCTGCAACACCATTTTGTTGTGGGTTGTTTGGTATTGTCCTGTGCCTCTTGATCCCTTTATCCTTATAGAAACTATCAAACTCGAATGAGAGAAACTCTAGTCCATTGTCAGTCCTCAAGCACTTGAGAGACCTTCCCTTTTCAACTTCAACAACCTTACACTATTCTTTAAACTTGGTAAAGGCCTCTGATTTCTCTTTCATCACAAATAACTAGATTTTACCGGAGTAGTCATCAATAACTGTCAAGAAGTATCTGACTCTACCTACACTCTGTTTGAGTTGTACTGTGTGCATACTATAGAGGTGAGTCTGATGTATTGGGGGTGTCCGGCTCATGTATTGGAAAGGATCCAACTAAGCTGGAATCTAGGACGGAGGTTTGTGTGTTTATAGGATACCCTAGAGGAACGAAAGCTTATGAATTCTATAGTCTCAAAGATCAGAAAGTGATTGTGAGCACTCATGCCACATTCTTAGAGGAAGACTATGTAATGAATCATAAGCCCAGCAGTGAGATAGCTCTTGAAGAGCTAACTCAAGTCACAACTTCCATTAACCAAGAACAATTACCTAGTGTACCAACAATTCCAGAAATTTCAACTAATACTCCAGATATTGTAGTGCCGCACCGCAGTGGGAGGGTCTCTCATGAGCCCGATAGATACATTGGTTTGGGAGAGTGCATGATCACTTCTCGGACAGCAATGTACTTGATCCCTGGAATTTTGCAGAGGCGCAGGCAGATGTCGATCATTGCGAATGGGTGAAAGCAATGGATTCGGAACTACAATCAATGGTAGACAAGGACGTCTACGATTTTTCTGTCCTACCCGAAGGCTGTGCTGCCATTGGGAGCAAGTGGATATACAAACGTAAACGTGGACCCGATGGACGAGTTAAAGTCTTTAAGGCAAGACTAGTGGCTAAGGGGTATACCCAAAAGGAAGGCATCGATTACGATGAGATCTTCTCCCCAGTGGCCATGCTCAAATCGATCCGTATACTTTTGTCAGCTTACATGGATTGGGAAGTATGGCAGATGGACGTTAAGACTGCGTTTTTAAACGGGAGTCTTGAGGAGACCATCTACATGGAACAACCCGAAGGCTATGTAGTAAAGGGCAAGGAACACATGGTTTGGAAGCTTAAGAAGGCCATTTATGGCCTCAAGCAAGCATCTAGATCATGGAACCAGTGTTTCGATCAAACTTTTCAAAAGTTTGGATTCGAAAAATGCCCTAATGAAAGCTGTGTGTATAAGAAGGTTGAAAAGGGAAATGTTGTGTTCTTAGTTTTGTATGTAGATGACATTCTTCTAATTGGAAACAATAAAAAGATGTTGTCATCAGTGCCAACTTGGTTGTCCAGCCAGTTCGAGATGAAAGATATGGGTGATGCAGGACACATTCTCGGTATCAGGGTTCTTAGGAACCGAGCAAAGAGAATGTTGTGCTTATCCCAAGAATCTTACATCGAAACAGTACTTAGACGCTTTAGCATGCAAGATGCCAAGAAAGGTTTCCTACCTTTTAGACATGGCATCCATTTATCTCAAGAGATGTCTCCCAAAACGGCATCTGAGATAGCAGAGATGAGAAGAATACCATATGCCTCGACAGTTGGTAGTCTCATGTATGCTATGCTTTGTACTAGACCCGATATCTGCTTTGCTGTTGGCATGGTAGCAAGATATCAATCAAATCCCGGCCAAGGACATTGGACTGCTGTAAAGAACATACTCAAGTACCTTAATCGGACTAAGGACTATGTTCTAGTTTACAATGCAGCCGAGCTCTGTCCTTTAGGATATACAGATTCAGATTTTCAATCTGATGTAGATTCGAGGAAATCAACTTCCGGATATGTGTTTACCTTAGGAGGTGGAGCTGTAATTTGGAAGAGTGTAAAGCAGAAATGCATTGCAGACTCTACCATGGAAGCCGAATATGTGGCCGCTTCGGAGGCTGCAAAAGAGGTTGTATGGCTTAAGAACTTCCTTCTGGACTTAGGTGTGGTTGCGAATATGCCCAAGAGCATCACCATTTATTGCGATAATTCTGGTGCTGTGGCAAATTCGAAGGAACCACGGGCTCATAAGGCGAGCAAGCACATAGAGAGGAAGTATCATATCATTCGAGATATAGTGCAGAGAGGAGACATACAAGTGGTCAAGATTGAGTCAGAGAACAACCTGGCAGATCCTTTCACGAAGGCATTAGCGGTAAAGCCGTATGAAAGCCATGTTGAAGGAATGGGAGTTCGACTAACTCAAGACCTCAATCCGCTTTCAGTATAAGTGGGAGAATATTAGACGTTAGCACATTTTTTTGTATACTCGAAAGTGTTTTGAGTATAAGTGGGAGATTGTTAGAGTTTGTATACTAGAAATCACGTTTCGAGTGATTGAATACTGTAAAACTCTTATTTTATTTTCCAATAAATCAAACAGATTATTTTTGTCATAATGTTGTTATGTTTTACATTTAATGGATGTTAATGCATGTTTAAATGTATAAGTTAACTTAAAAAAGTCTAAGTCTTTGTTTTAGTAGACCGGTTGTGGGCGTCGTCCACTTTAAGGTAATACGGTCAGTTCTAAACAAAGAAAAAGATGAATTTCACAACCTAGATGGAATTTGACTATCCATCGAGAAAGGTTGCAATGTCAGTCCGCATATTTCTAAGCCTTACTGAAATAAGATGACATTGGTGTGGTATAGCACTGAACGGATCTAACAGCAAGACTTGCCTTAGGCTATCTACTGAAAGGCGAGGTCTTGATAAATATTTGTTTCTTAATCAATGTAGGTTAGCATTGAGCATACGGTATTGATTATGCACTGCTTTGACTTATCAAATGGTGCGGGTTTTTCGTAACCCAATTATCCTGATATATTGGGTAGTGGTGATCGATATCTAGCGGTGCTAGGATTGCTATTATGTTGAATCGTGCGCGAGCTGGGTCTCGTTTGATAATGTCCTCAAGAGGAGCGCGAAACAAGGTTTTATTATTCGGAACCTAGCTAGTTGGAGTGTGATTACTCTATGAATAATAAATAAGCGTTTCATGCTAAGTCCACTCTTGGAATTAATAAGAAGTTAATTAATTAAGTCAATAGCAGACAATAATTAATTAATTGACATTTTAATCTTAAGCGCGGGAAATGAAAGTTAAACGGAAACCCGGATTACTTGTAATTTCGGATTTGGATGGGGAGAGTTCAATATTACTTCTGTAGTGGCTGCTCGTAATATTCCAATTATAACTTATATTTAATTGTGGGTTCAATTTAATTAGTAAAAAGTAAATTGGATGAGCCCATATCCAAAGCCTTCCATAGATCCCTGTCTGGGCCCAAAAGGAACTTAATATAAATAGAAGAATAAAGGAGACAGAAAACACAATTTTTCATTATTGTAATTTTCGAAAATTCCTCTTCCAAGCTGAGGAGATTTTCGAATTCCTCTCATATTCCAAAAAGGATTTCTTCTGTCTTCTTTATTTAAGTCCTAGTATTCTAGTAAGATCAGCCCACACTGATATTGGGATAGAGTTCGGGAACCAGAGAGAAGATTTGTGGTCTAGTACTCAAAGCATCACGTGGAGAAGAAGCTAGCCATCTTCAATTCTTTGGAGAATTAATTAGGTATTTTTCTGCTCCGTTGAAAAGCATGTTTTAGGTTTCAATATTCTTAAAGCATGATTGATTCAAGTTATGAGCATGATACATGTGATAATTACGCGAATAGGTTTTGTCTAAATAATCTGCTAAATAGATCTGATTATTATGTGATTGATTTATTGTTTTAAACGCACCGCTTCCGCTGCCAGTTCCAACAATTAGTATCAGAGCTAGTCTTTGGCTCTAATTATTTGGATTTAAATTTCGCAAAATTCATGTAGGCATGTCTTATTTGATTACGAAGCATGTTCTTGTGTTTTTATTATTTATATTTTTGCATGATGAACTCAAGAACATTCGAATCATAGAACTTGAATTATTCGAACGTATGAGATGTGTGATTCGTCGGCGTTTACGCCGGGACGAATCGCACTACATGCGATCGGAGTAGGGTTGTCGAATTGAGTGGGAGCCGAGGGTCACGGGCAAGGGGCGACGCGCCGGCGAGATTGGACTCGCGCGCGCCACCGGCCGAACCCGCAAAACCCTAGCCGGCCCCGATCAAAGCACGACTATCGCCGACGTAAAAGTGGGAACCGAAGGACGCGATCACGCGGCGATGCGCCGACGAGCATGGGCTCGTGCGCGTCGCCGGTCGAGACCGCGATCCTTGGCCGGCAGCTTGCTACGTCGCGCGAAGGAAAACGGCGTGGTGGCTCGTCCGAGAGCTGCCGAGGCGCCAAGAATCCGACGAAACCCTAACCCTAACCCTAGAATCCTAGTCGACCCAGACCGAACGAGGCGCGACCGAGAGCAGCAACGCCGGCAGGCGGCGGCAGCTGGAGCGCGCGAGCTCGTCGGGCAGTGGGAGATCGCCGGAAAGTCGCGGCTCCGGCTGCGTTTTCTGACTTGACATCGACGGAGGGAGATGCGGCGATGCCGCGGAAGGGAGGAGGAAGCAGCGCGCCATCGGCGCGAACTGCCGGCGGCTGCCGGCGGCTGTCGGGCGGCGAACACGCCGCTCCGGCGAGAGTCTCCGGGCGGAATCTTCAAATCTTCGTCGTGATGATTCGTGCAAACCTCGAATCGCAAGATATTGACGAAAGATTATTTTAATGATTATTTAATTGATTAATTAATAGAAATCATTAAAAATAATATTATTTAATGAAATAAAATATTTTGGGAAAATTTCCCTAGATTTTAGGAATATTTAGATTATTTTCTATATCTATGAATATTTTATATCCTAGATGATATAGATAAGAATAATTTAATAGTTTCCTAAATATAATATATCTAGAATCTATAATAAGATAAGATATATGTAAGATTACATTAAATAATATAACTTAATTTTATTCCTAATCTTGAACTTGGAAATTATATGAATTTAATTTTTCATGTCTAATTAAGATTATAAATAATGTACTTTATTTTAGATATATCTTATAGTATGACATGAATAAGAATTAAATTCTAGAACAATATTTCCTAAACTAAGATATTAAAGATAATAAAAGTCTTAATTATCCAGTCAATTAAATACCAACAGAATTTAATTTAGTCTTAATCTGCCTTAAGGCTAAAGGATAATTAATTAAAACCATAACTCAAATATCTAAGCGATAATTATGAACTAAAAGTTTATATATGGTCTCCATCGGTTGGACTGCCAAATTTTGTGAAGCTGATTTTCTAATATTATCGCCACCTACAGAGTAGGGACAATAATCCTACGAAAACAGTAAGTTCATAAGGGCGGACTTCTCAAATAATAAATAGAATGAACTAGAAAGTGGTTCCTAATATTATCGCCACCTACAGAGTAGGGACAATAATCCTAAGGAACTACGAGTTTCAGGGTTCAATCAGAATTTATGAGATAGCTTGGTTTTGTTATCAACACATGAACATTGTTATGGGAGTGTGTTGTAGAAATAAAATTCTGTAATGCTAAACCTGATGGTCGTGCTTAGGCAGCATTAGATGTGTCGACCTCCAGAGGAGGAAGCTATTGATATGTCGGTGTTGTGACCAGTAAATTGTCAAAATTTTAATGCGTATTAACCTCCAAAGGAGGATACAATTAATTAATTTTGCTGCTGTAAGATTTTGAAAAGTTTTTATGGTTAATCTACTCAATTTCCTTACATAAGTTTATGACAAATAGTAAAATCTTTTGTTTGCAGTGCAATAAAATCCGTCAAGATGTCTGATAAGGCTAATTTCATGCATCGGTAATGTGCGAAAAAATGTTATAATTTGATGGGTCTAACACGTTTCCTAAGCCAGGTGTGTGAAGAAAATTGCTAGATCAAGGAAGTCATGAAGGAGATGGTCTAGCAGGAGAATGGAACGAAATGAGCAGGAATTACGAGGAAATTGGCGTGATAAAGGAAGTCTACAGCTAAGGGCAACAAAGTCATTATATATACCTCGCTGGGCCCACTAAAACGCCGATAAATAGAGAAGAGCATGCAGCGCAATGAGAGAGTCTTCCACTCTTCTTAGCTCATACATTTTTTTACACACTTGGGGATGGTTTTGGGGTAATCGTGATAGGGGCAGGTATTTTCTAAAGATTTCGTGCTTGGTAACACCGTCCTAGTGAGGGCGAAGATACAATTGCTTTTAATTTCAGCTGTTTTTTGCTAGTTTCCACCGTCGAACTTCACTTTTGGGAGTCGACTTTGATGTTGATGATGTTTAACTGCCTTTACGTTCATGGATCTGCGTTTAGCTGTTTAATTTCAAGTTATTTTGCATAGATCTCTCTGCTGTTAGCGTAATTCTTCAATTGCTATGTCGATCTCTGTTTATTTCGTTATTGAGGTGTTTTATGTGGAATTTAGTGACAGATCTGTGGTTGTTTGAGTATTCGGAGCTCTTATTTGTAAAATCTGACGTGATGGGGAATTTCTTCTGTTTGGAGTTCATGTCGGACGCTTGGATCCGGAGTGGATTTAGCGTCTGAAGTCGATTTGGCGTGTGGAAAGATAGTAGTTGATAGATTTGTTTTATTTCCTCTTGGTTTTTATTTCACTTCGTCTAGGGTATGCAGATCTGTTAAATTCTTCGTTTATTATGCATAGATTAGACTTCAAGTTAGTAGTTCGGTTTTTGATTGCTTATGTGTTTTTTTTTCTTAAGAAGTTTTACGCAAATTTGGTTGAAGAAGACGATGTCACTGTCAGTTAGTACGAGAGTTAGTTATTCTGCCAACTTTTCAGTCGTACCTTGCTTTTTTTCAGACATGGTCCCCACCGCAGATTTATTTCCTAGGTCTAGCTGTTAGGTTAAGTTTTTCTTTAGGTTCCCAAGTCAAGTTAATTCTAATTTTCCTCAACCCAAGAAAATGCGTGGCAGCAGCCAACACCAAAAACACTCCCAAATCCTTGATTATGAGTCTTACGCATCCTTCTCTGTGGGATCGATCCCTACTTCCCTATACTAGGTTTAGTAAAGTGGTTGAGGGTTTTTGAAAGGAAAAGTGCTTTGTGTGTCCGACGACCGGGATTCCTCGCGACCCACGAGTTCCTAGACCGAGTGATCTAGTGGACTTGCTTGCTGGATCTAGGGAACCTGTTATTTTCTTATTTGAACAGCCTTAGCACTATTTGAACCCTTTCAAGTGGCGCCGTTGCCGGGGATGGATGGTGTTTGTTGTTATTAAGGATTTGGTGTAAATATTTTAATTTCTGTTATTTTCTTTCTCCCTGACAGTTTATGAAAGCGGGCTTCCAATCTGGAAGTTGGGCAAGCTCATCTGGATCAGGGAGTGGCCAGTACGAGTGGCGAATCAAGGAATCTACATCTACCATCACTACTAGATCAGGATTGAGAACGGAAGATCCATTCCCGTTCGAGTCAGAAAGTGAAAAGGAGTGGAATTCATCGATAGAGGAGAACCTAGGGACATCAACCGAACCAGAGCATTCCGAGACCGAGGAGGAGAAGGACCCAAATATGGCTCACCTACTAGACCCCGATCCGGAAATAGGGTCGCTCACCGCACATCTTGATGGTGAACCCGCTCATGCTATAGTCTCGAACCCACGACGGAGGTCGATCGACATCAAGACGAATGTGCTTGGAGTTCTACCTACCTTCTCTGGGCGTAGGAACGAATGCCCTTATGAATTTCTGAACGAGTTCAGTAAACTATGCAGCATTCAGAAGCGACCCAACGAGGCAACAGAAGAGGACTACCGTCTTCGAGCAATTCCGTTTGCTCTCAAAGGAGAGGCGAACACTTGGTTGCTGAGGCTTCCACCGGACTCGATCAACACGTGGAAGGATTTTAAACTGGAATTTTTGGATTACTTTTTTCCATCTAACAAGACGAATGCCTTGAAGAAGGAGATTCAGGAGTGCAAACAAGAATACGATGAGTCTCTAAGTTCTTATTGGTCCCGCTTCAAGGGGCTGCTGGATGCTTGTCCAAACCACAGGATGATAGAAGCGGAGACTTACTATTTGTTCTATGAGGGTGCAAACCCTGAGTCCAAGGACTTAATGAACTCCTCGAGCGGGGGAAATTTTACTAAGAACAAAGCAAGTGAAGCCAGGGAAACGCTGGGGAGATTGATTGAGGCAAAGAAGGCCTATGATAACCCACGAAGCATATTGAGTAGAGGATCAGCTAATGCAGTGATGGATCAAGAAGACAAGAAGGTGGAAGATAGGATCGATAAACTGGAAAAGGCCTTGCTAAATGCGATCGAGAAATGCAATCCACATGCTCCAGTGGAAAATGAGAAATCCCCTGGTCAAGAGGAAAGGCAACTGCAACCATACTACAGTCAGCCCTGCGAAGGGGAGTGCCAAGCTCAAGCAAATTCGATAGGAAGTTGGAATCCCGATGGAAGTTGGAATCAAGGAAGACAGAGGGACTCTCCATGGAGGACTCACCCAAACTTCAGATGGACTGACCATGATCAAAGGCAGCCACCTCCCTTGCAGCTCACGAATTTTGCACACCCTCCGGAGAGGCAGACCAATTGGTCAGGGAAGGGCCAAGAAGGACAATTGCAGCTGGGATACAGGAATCAGTACCAAGCTAATTGGGGGAACAAAAATCAAAACAACCCAGGAAACTCCTATGTGCCACCTCACCAAAGGAATAACCAAGGCAATTTTCAGAATTCCCAACAGAACCACCAAGGGAATCAAGGGTCTGGTGGCCAGTACAACAATCAAGGGTCGAATAACCAATACAATAATCATCAAGGAAATTTTCGACAGAACCTAGGTCAAGGACAAAATTTTGGTCAATTCAACTTCAGACCACAACGGAGTTTGGATGACATGGTCCATGATTTGGTAAATTCACAGCAGTTCATGCAAGGTAACCTACATTCCAACAATGACATGGTGCACAAGTTACAAGATGCTCAGTCAGAGCAAAAAGCCGCCATGGACATGATGGCAAAACAACTTTCCCAAATCGCAGTTTCCTTGAACGAGATGCGAGGGAATGAAGGCAAACTTCCTGCTACCGTCAAACCGCCAGACCGAGCAAACATTAGTCAAATCACTTTGAAATCTGGGTGGGGTTACAAAGGGCCGACGTTGGGATCTGATGAGGAAGCGCTTATGCAAGCTAAAGAAGGAAAACAGAGTCAGAAACAGCAAGAGGGAGGCGCTGAACCGAGGGAGATCATTGTTCAGAGAGACCTCCAGAAGGAAGATTTAGGGGGATCTCTACCTCGACCAAGGGACCCGTTCTTCCTAGACCCCGAACCTGAGGAAGTAAGTAGGGAAGGAAACAAAGCAGTTGATGAAACCCAGGCTGGTACTTCCACAAATGCAGTAAAGCGAGCAAAACCATTTCCATATCGAGGGGAGGCGAAGAAGAAAAAGGATGACACAGAGGATCTCATGGAGATTTTCAGCAAGTTGGAAATCAACTTGCCATTCTTGCAAGCCTTAAAAATGCCCACCTTCAGTAAGTTCATCAAGGAGTTTATTGCAGGGAAAACCAAGCTAGATGGGAAGATTGTGATTGGAGAAACTGTGTCTGCTGTGATACAGAAAAGAAGGATGCCCTTAAAATGCACCGACCCAGGTATGTTTACATTATCCATTTCTTTAGGGGATATCAAGGTTGAGCATGCCATGTGTGATCTAGGGGCGTCAATAAATGTTTTACCACTTTCAATCTATAAGAAGTTAACTGGGGTAAGAATGGTTGATACCAAGGTAGTGATCCAGCTAGCCGATAGAACTTGCATTTGCCCTGAAGGAGTGTTGGAAAATATTATAGTCAAAGTGCATGAATTTCTATATCCTGCTGATTTTTACGTGATCAAGATGAATGATAATGAGTCTGCTGAGTCTAGTGGGGTACTTTTGGGGAGGCCATTTTTGCGTACGGCTAAGACCATTATCGATGTGTTTGATGGAACAATTTGCTTGGACTATAATAGGGAAAAATATACCTTTAGCATAGATGAGGGGATGAAAAGACCTTTAGATGTTGAGAATCTCTACGCTATTGATGTTATTAACCCTTTGGTCCAAGAATATCTTGAGACAGAATTGATACAGGAACAAATCGACAACTCGGAGTTGAGCCATTCGATTGACAAAGAGGTTGTGGGATGGTGTGCAGCAGTGAACACAGAGGAATTGACAGATGAAGAGCTCACAGAGGCCATTATGGAATTCTGCAGAAACCCGGAATCAGCTAGGTCCAGGGGATCGGTTTATGTGGCCAGTTTGGAAAAATCTCCTGGGTCGGGGAAAGAGACTTCACTGGAAAATTCAGAAAAAAATCCCTTGCCCCAGGAGACGAATGGAACGAAAAAAGAGCTGAAAACACTTCCACCAGGTCTTAAGTACGCTTACTTGGAGGAGGACGAGACATTTCCAGTAATAATCAACAGCAACTTGACCAAGGGACAAGAGAAGGAGTTGTTGGAGGTCATCAAAAGGAACAAGAAGGCAATAGGATGGACTCTCTCAGATTTGGTGGGAATAAGTCCAGATCTTTGCATGCACCACATCCGTTTAGAAGAAAGTGCAAAGGCTCATCGAGATGCACAACGGAAGCTGAACCCAAACATGCGAGAGGAAGTCTTGAAGGAGATATTGAAGTTGCTTGCTCTAGGAATCATTTACTCCATTCCTGACAGTGAGTGGGTCAGCCCTGTCCATATGGTGCCAAAGAAGTCTGGGATACAAGTTGTCAAAAATGAGAAGAATGAATTGGTACCCACCAGATTAGTGACAGGATGGAGGATGTGCATCGACTACAAGAAATTGAACGAAGCCACAAAGAAGGATCATTTTCCTTTACCTTTCATCGATCAGATGCTGGAGAGATTGGCAGGCAAACAGTATTTTTGTTTCCTTGACGGATGCAGCGGCTATTTCCAAATCTACGTTAATCCAGAGGATCAAGAGAAGACCACATTCACGTGTCCTTTTGGTACATATGCATACCGAAGAATGCCATTTGGATTGTGTAATGCACCAGGGACTTTTCAACGATGTATGATGAGCATTTTTTCGGATCTGTTGGAAGTGTGCATTGAGATATTCATGGACGATTTCACCGTCTATGGAAACTCATTTGATGCTTGTTTAGCCAAACTTGATCTAGTGTTGCATAGATGTCAGGAAAAGCATTTAGTGTTGAACTTCGAGAAGTGCCACTTCATGGTGACTGAAGGCATTGTCCTAGGTCACGTGGTTTCTGAGAGGGGTATCCAGGTAGACAAGGCAAAGGTGGATGTGATATCAAAATTACCATACCCTATGAATCAAAAAGAGGTGAGAGGTTTCCTAGGCCATGCAGGGTTCTATAGGAGGTTCATAAAGGATTTTGCAAAGATCGCTCAACCACTCCCTCGGTTGCTACAAAATGATGTGGAATTCGTCTTTGACGAAGAATGCGAGGGGGCATTCCAGCTGCTTAAGGAAAGGTTAGTATCAGCACCAATAATCAGGGCACCAGACTGGAACCATCCTTTCGAGATAATGTGTGATGCAAGCGATTTCGCTGTGGGAGCTGTCTTAGGACAAAAAATTGATGGAAAAAGCTATGTGATCTTCTATGCTTCCAAAACACTAAATCAAGCTCAGAAGAATTATGACACCACGGAGAAGGAAATGTTAGCCATCGTGTATTCCTTTGAAAAATTCTGACCCTACCTTCTTGGGTCAAAGGTTATAGTCTTCACAGATCACGCAGCAATAAAGTACTTACTGGCTAAGAAGGAGTCGAAGCCAAGGTTAATCCGTTGGGTGTTACTTTTACAAGAGTTTGATTGGGAAGTACGAGGTAAAAGAGGAACGGAGAATAGGGTAGCAGATCATTTGAGCAGAATCTTCCAAGGAGAAACAGAAGAGGCCATACTCGATGCCTTCCCCGAGGAACATTTGTACCTTTTGGAGAAATATCCTAGACCACCTGACTGGGAAGCAGTTTTGGCCTTGACCGGTCTAGGGGAATCGGATAAAGGGAAGCACACGCTGAATGCAGAACCGTGGTTTGCTGATCTAGCCAACTACTTGGTCACGGAAGAGATGCCGATTTCAGAAGAAGTTTCCCGGGCCCAGAGGATGAAAATTAGAAGCGAATCCAAATTTTATTTTTGGGATGATCCTTACCTGTGGAAAATGTGCTCAGACGAAGTGATTAGGCGCTGCATTCCCGAATGGGAATAGAGAGATGTGTTAAATCATTGCCACGCGTTAGCATGTGGAGGCCACTTTGGGCCAAGGAAGACAGCGAGGAAGGTTCTCGACAGCGGATTTTATTGGCCAACATTGAATAAGGATGCTTTCGAATTCTGCCAGTGTTGTGAGAGATGCCAACAGAAAGGGGGAATTTCAAGGAGAGATGAGATGCCTCTGATCCCAGTGATTGTGTGCGAAATTTTTGATGTTTGGGGAATGGATTTTATGGGACCGTTCCCGTCATCATGTGGGAATACCTACATATTGGTAGCAGTGGATTATGCATCTAAGTGGATAGAAGCTAAGGCCACCACAACTTGCGAATCGAAGGAGGTGGCGAAATTTCTCAAGGATAATATTTTCAATAGATACGGAGTTCCTAGAGCCATCATCTCAGACCAAGGAACGCATTTCTGTAATCGCACCATCAAGGCTTTGATGAAGAAATATGATGTACACCATCGAGTGTCAACTCCTTACCATCCTCAGTCTAATGGCCAGGCGGAGATTTCTAATCGCGAGATCAAGGCAATATTGGAGAAAACAGTTAATCCGTCAAGGAAAGACTGGAGCAAAAGACTCGGGGACGCATTATGGGCCTACAGAACTGCTTTTAAAACACCTATTGGAATGTCACCTTACAGACTTGTGTTTGGTAAGATGTGTCACTTACCTGTAGGTATAGAACACAAGGCATACTGGGCAGTGAAAGAAATGAACATGAAGCCGATAGCTTGCGAAGAAGAAAGAAAGTTGCAATTGCAAGAGTTGGAGGAACTTCGGCTGGAATCGTTTGAGTCTGCCATGTGGTACAAAGAAAGAACGAAGATATGGCATGATAAAAACCTCCGGGTCAAGGAACTTCATGTGGGACAGAAGGTGCTCCTTTTTCAGTCTCGGCTTAAGCTCATGCCAGGGAAACTGAAGTCTAAATGGATTGGCCCATACACCATCGTTGGCATCCGAGCAAATGGAGCAGTGGAGATCCAGGGAAGTGCTCCAAACTCTGTTCCTTTCCTTGTAAACGGTCATAGAGTGAAAGTTTTTAGGGATAATTCCGAGTTGTGTGTAGTGGACGAGATTCCACTACACACACTCCCTATTATTGCCTAAAAGGACAGGGGTAATTTCCGATGAATTCCTGGGTCAAGGGGTAAGCTGATAATTTTGAAAATTCACAACTGAACCAGGGAATCTCGGAAATACAACATGTAAATAGTTTAATTTTTCTCTAAAAAAATAAAAAAAAGAAAAAAATGATGATAAAAAATGTACTTATGTGTATATAATTTCGAAGCACCAGACTCCTAGGGGAACCCGTATTTTATGCCCTAACCTCGACCCAGGGGTCTGGAACCTTCAATTTTTATTTTGTAGGGCATGGTCGAGGGGATTCGCCAGGAGGAGAGCCTGAAGGAAGGAGTCAAGGAGGGAAAAGATATTTTGAATTTCAAATTCTGGCCGATAATTATGGGAGACGTACGGTTGCTTACATCACGCCTGCAACCGCACCATCTTTTCACCAGAAAAGGCAACCGTCGTCCTTCTCTCTCCACTCACTCCAAATTAGACAAAAATCGTGTTTTCTCTTCCTTCTCTCTCTAAGAAGAACGGACAAAACCCTAACCAAAATTATCGCCCAGTTCCTTTAATTTTTTTTCAGATCTATACCGATGGATTCTACCAAGGGCACTGAGTATGACCCCACCTTGTTGGCCGAATTGACACAAAAGGTGGGAAGCATAGAGAAAACAAAGGAGGTGTACGCCCTATTTGCCGCCAGTCTGATGCCGTCTGCGCCGACTGCACCGTCACTGCCAATTCCGGCGGATTCGGCCGCGACACCGGCAAGTCTCTCTGAAAAAGGATCGCAAGTCGCTGAACCACCGCATGCAAAGGCCGTTTCGCAAGTGGCGGAGAAAGAGGAGGCCTTACACAGACAATCGGAGGACGGTGAACCGACACATGACGAGACCTTGAAGGAGACAAAAGGTAATGTACCGGAGAACCCTGATCTTGAGGGTAGGGAAATGTGTGAGGGGGAAACCCCTATTGCTGATGAAATTCTTGAGGGGGAAACCCCTATTGCTGTTGAAATGTGTGAGGGGGAAACCCCGATTGCTTTTGAAGTTCGTGAGGGGGAAACCCCGGTTTCTGTTGAAATTGCTGAGGGGGATACCCCTGTGTTTGAGAAGGCTGCTGAGGGGGAAACCCCTATGTTTGAAACAACTACTGAGGGGGAAACCCCTATTCCAGGAGATGTCAGGGGGGAGAACCCCATCTATATCGAGGGGGCGACCCCGATGTTGGTTGAAGAGGGGGAAACCCCAGAAAAGCTGTTGGCAGAGTCAGATCTACATTCTACGGTAGTACCGGAGCCTGAGGAAGGGCTGAAACTGATAGTGGACCTGGTTGATGACCAGGAGGAAAGTGCGCCCAAGGTGGATGAGAGGGCAGAAAGGAGGCGCACTAGGAGAAGCCTCCTTGACGAAGTCGATGACTTTATACCTGAAGCGACAGAGACAGAGGCGCGCTTGGCCAAGGAAAAGGCAAGAAAAGGAAAGGCGCCGGCGACTACATCTACCCGGTCAAGGAAAGCTGCCTCCGTCCAGGAGGTCGAGGAGACCCTCTCCCCTGTGACCGAGGAAACCCTTGTCGAGGAGCACGACGAGCCCATCCCTGAGCCCAGCTATAATTCTGAGGAGGTTGAAGAAGAGCCGATTCCCGGACGCCCGGTGATTTGGCTGACTAAGAGCTTGCTGGAGGAGATGAGACAGTTTGACGACCAGAAGAGGATCGCGGTGTACAAGGAAAGATGCAGCGCAGGGAAGATGGCCAAGTCAGGAAAACAGTATAGCAAGAGGGAACTCAAGATGATTGCATGTGATAAAGAATTCCGCGCCTATATCCAAGCAATAGGGTTTGAGTGGCTGTTGCAGCACAGCCAAGAGAGGGTACCAGTGGATCTAGCAAGGGAGTTTTTCTCCACTTTTCGTTTGAAGAATACCACAGACCTGGACACGGATTCTATCACATTCAGGCTTTTCAATCAGGAGCACGAGTTGAGCATTAGGGGGTGGTCCCTACGGATGGGGTTGTTCACTAAGGAAGAAGATGAAGAGCGGGCATGGAACGACAGGATGGTGGGGATGCCCAAGAACACGCCTGGTTTCAAAGTCCAGACAGCATGGGAACTGGTCACGCACTCTAAATCAGGGGCGTTTAAATCCAGCTACTCCAAAGCCTCCCACATCGAAGACCGGATCCTCCGTTTTGCTCAAACATTTATCAGCTACAATTTGATGGGTAGTGCGAATTCAGCTCTCACTACTACCGATCTCTACTTCACATGGTGCATGGCGGAGGGTGTTAAGGTGCACCTCGGATATTGGTTGGCGCAGGCGTGCCACCAGATGACGAGCAACCCAGGACGTCATATGTACACCTGCCACCTCATCGGCGCTTACCTCCAGAGGAATATAGAAATGAGAATTGCCAAGGCCGCTCCGCTAGTAGTCATGTGCGACCCCCCAGAGGTGTTTAGTGTTGATTATTTCTTCAACAAGGGGTTGTTGCAGACTCAAGGCACCAAAACTCTCTTCTATTCGTTAGGAGATAAGGTGAAGGCAGAGCCAGAGGAAGCCGATGAAGCCATGCCGAGTGAAGAGGTAGAGGAGCTGCGCAAGGAAGTCCAGGACGTGAAAAAGGAGATGCAGATGATGAGGAAGGATATGATAAAGGAACTCGGTGGGATAAGGAAGGAATTGATGGGAACTCGGGAGGAAGTACAGACCCTGAGGGGAAATATTGCTGATTTGGCGGTGAAATGTGCCAAACAGAATGACAGGATGACGGAAGCAGTGGAGCTTTCATTGAAAATGTTGAAGTGGATGCAGCAGACGCTCCCCTTGACCCAGTCGAGGACAACTCCTGGGTCCAGCAGTGAAGTCAGGCAGCCCACTCAGAGCAGTCCCTCCGTCAAGCGACCACAGCAGTCGCTGCAGTTGATCTCCCCGACCATTCCCATGCAAGTTCCAGCCCCACCAAAATCAAAGTCTATCGTGAGAAAGTCAGTACCGGAAATCCCATAACAAAAGGAGGAAGAGCTGGAGCAGCCAGCTAAGAAGAAGGTGAAAGTGACCCGCCCCGGAATCCTACCCCAGTCTGGCTCTCGAGGGAGCCAGTCCCAGAAGTGATCCATCGTCTCTTGACCAAGTAACTTTTATTTGTCGTTCTTTTCATTTTTTTTATTATTGTTTACCTGTTATATATGTGTTTAACATTTGTTATATCTTCTCCCACTTAGCCCACTGCGTGGTCTAAGTGTGAGAAGTTTGTGTTTTCTGTTGTTTTAATTGTTTTCCTATGTTTTCTATGTTCTTTCTCCCACTTAGCCCATTGCTTGGTCTAAGTGTGAGAAGTTTTATTATTTTGTTTTGCATTGATCTCTCTGTTCCCCCCTTCATGACGATGGCTTAGGGACAAGCTTGAGTGAAGTGGGAGGGGGAGAGGAGTCAATGCATTATCTGTGTTGCATATTAAGAGTCTGTCAGTCTTAAGTGTGTCACGTGAGCCAGTGGATATAATACGGCATGATTCCCTTAGTGAAAGTAATTGAAGATAGGAGGCATTTCAACTTAGAAGTTTTTTCCTTAAATAAGCCTAGTTAATTTGAGTGAAGCGAGAACGACAGAGAATGCCTCTACTTACTTAGTTGTGAAGCCCTACTATATAGTGAGTTATAAACCTCAGATAACTTTGAGCTAACACATGTTTAAGGGCCACCACTGAATGCTTAGGGAAGAAGAGCTATGAAGGAGAAAAATTGGGAATTGGGTTATGAAGGTATAAGCTGGACGAAGTCCAGGGAAAGGCGTTATAAGCTGGACGAAGTCCAGAAGAAAGGAAAAAATGGAGGAATAAGCTGGACAAAGTCCAGAGAAAAAATAAATAAATAAAAAAAGGAAAAAAAGAGGAGGAATAAGCTGGATGAAGTCCAGAGGGGGAATGGTCTAAAAACAGGAATGATAATAGCCTGACCCAGGAAGGAGAAACTCTCATAACCCAACGCTTCAGTGGTGTAGCATTAACTTAAGAGAGAATCGATCCTAACATCCCTGGTGAGGAATGAGTGATCAAGTGAATCTAACAATTGGGTAAGTAGAAAGCTATCTTGACAAGCTGACAGATTGGTTAGGTAAAGGAAGGGAAAGGGCCTATTTGGAGGAGTGCAAACTATTGGAATGACCTTAATCTTGTGGGGACAGATGCCTAAAATTGAAACTAGCTCATGTATGTGTGTTTTGCATGTTTGTATGATTTTCTTATATTTTCTTAGTTTTTCTTGAGTCTAGGTCTAGGAGTCGGTCAAGAGATAACCTCGCTTGAAATTCGCCTTATTCTTTTTCTTTTCTTGTCTTTATACTTGAGGACAAGTATGGTTTAAGTGTGAGCAGTTTGATAAGGCTAATTTCATGCATCGGTAATGTGCGAAAAAATGTTATAATTTGCTGGGTCTAACACGTTTCCTAAGCCAGGTGTGTGAAGAAAATTGCTAGATGAAGGAAGTCATGAAGGAGATGGTCTAGCAGGAGAATGGAACGAAATGAGCAGGAATTACGAGGAAATTGGCGTGATAAAGGAAGTCTACAGCTGAGGGCAACAAAGTCATTATCTATACCTCGCTGGGCCCACTAAAACGCCTATAAATAGAGAAGAGCATGCAGCGCAATGGGGGAGTCTTCCACTCTTCTTATCTCATATATTTTTTTACACACTTGGGGATGGTTCTGGGGTAATCGTGATAGGGGGGGTATTTTCTAAAGATTTCGTGCTTGGTAACACCGTCCTAGTGAGGGCGAAGATACAATTGCTTTTAATTTCAGCTGTTTTTTGCTAGTTTCCACCGTCGAACTTCACTTTTGGGAGTCGACTTTGATGTTGATGATGTTTAACTGCCTTTACGTTCATGGATCTGCATGGAGTCGACTTCAATTGCTCTGTCGATCTCTGTTTATTTCGTTATTGAGGTGTTTGATGTGGAATTTGGTGACAGATCTGTGATTGTTTGAGTATTCGGAGCTCTTATTTGTAAAATCTGACGTGATGGGGAATTTCTTCTGTTTGGAGTTCATGTCGGATGCTTGGATCCGGAGTGGATTTAGCGTCTGAAGTCGATTTGGCATGTGGAAAGATAGTAGTTGATAGATTTGCTTTATTTCCTCTTGGTTTTTATTTCACTTCGTCTAGGGTATGCAGATCTGTTAAATTCTTCGTTTATTATGCATAGATTAGACTTCAAGTTAGTAGTTCGGTTTTTGATTGCTTATGTGTTTTTTTTTTCTTAAGAAGTTTTACGCAAATTTGGTTGAAGAAGACGATGTCACTGTCAGTTAGTACGAGAGTTAGTTATTCTGCCAACTTTTCAGTCGTACCTTGCTTTTTTTCAGACATGGTCCCCACCGCAGATTTATTTCCATGGTCCCCAACTTTTCAGACATGGTCCCCACAGCATTCAGAAGCGACCCAACGAGGCAACAGAAGAGGACTACCGTCTTCGAGCAATTCCGTTTGCTCTCAAAGGAGATGCGAACACTTGGTTGCTGAGGCTTCCACCGGACTCGATCAACACGTGGAAGGATTTTAAACTGGAATTTTTGGATTACTTTTTTCCATCTAACAAGACGAATGCCTTGAAGAAGGAGATTCAGGAGTGCAAACAAGAATACGATGAGTCTCTAAGTTCTTATTGGTCCCGCTTCAAGGGGCTGCTGGATGCTTGTCCAAACCACAGGATGATAGAAGCGGAGACTTACTATTTGTTCTATGAGGGTGCAAACCCTGAGTCAAAGGACTTGATGAACTCCTCGAGCGGGGGAAATTTTACTAAGAACAAAGCAAGTGAAGCAAGTGGCAGCTAAGAATGCTAAGGGAAAGAAGAAACAGCGGGGTGACAAGAAGCCTACTGGAAAGTGCTTCAAATGTGGAGAGAATGGTCAGTGGAAGCCAGATTGTCCTAAAAAGGGCAAGGCTACTGGTATGCACCATGCTCTAGTAGTCGAGTCATGTTTGGCTTCAACATCTACTCATACTTGGGTTATTGATATTGGAGCAACTGATCATATATGTTTTGATCCTGACTTAATGCAGGTGACAAGACGGCTACATGATCGTGAGATCGAAGTCCAGCTGGGCGACGCTACGAAAGTGGCGGCCGTTGCAGTGGGAGACGTTTATTTGCGTTTTTCTAGTGATAGATTTTTTATTTTGAAGAATGTTTTGTTGATACCTTCTTTTAGAAGAAATTTAATTTCAGTTTCTAAATTGTCTTATGATGGATATTCGATTTCTTTTAATGACAATTGTGTTATTAAGAAAGATGGTTCTTATATCTGTCGTGGTATCATGGAAAACAATCTGTACACAATCACTTCTACACAATTTAATCAACGTAAATCAGAACTCAATGCTACATCGAAAATTTCTAAGAAAAGAAAAGAACCTTCAACTTCAATGAATGAAACGTACTTATGGCACCTTAGACTTGGTCATGCCAATGAAAGAAGGATTCATGCGACGGTTGATCAAGATCTTATTAAAGGTCTTGAGAAGAAACCGTTTTCGAAGTGTGAGTCCTGTCTCGAAGGCAAGATGACTAAGAGACCTTTTAGGTCAAAGGGGAATAGGGCCAAGGAAGTACTTGAGCTCATTCATACTGATGTGTGTGGACCAATGTCAACCGAGGCAAGGGGCGGTTTTCGATATTTCGTCACCTTTACAGATGACTACTCGAAAATCGGATACATCTATTTGATGCGCTACAAGTCTGAAACTTTTGACAAGTTCAAGGAGTTTAAGTCTAAAGTAGAGACGCATCATGGTAAGAGTATCAAAAGCCTGCGATCTGATCGCGGAGGCGAATACCTAAGTGCCGAGTTTTTGGACTATTTATCAGTGGTGGGAATTGAATCCCAAACGACTGCGCCGGGCACACCCCAGCAGAATGGCATGGCTGAAAGAAGGAATATGACCTTATTGAATATGGTCCGCTCGATGATGAGTTATGCACGGTTACCTGTTTCGTTTTGGGGTCATGCTTTGCTTTCAGGCATGGCATCCATTTATCTCAAGAGATGTCTCCCAAAACGGCATCTGAGATAGCAGAGATGAGAAGAATACCATATGCCTCGGCAGTTGGTAGTCTCATGTATGCTATGCTTTGTACTAGACCCGATATCTGCTTTGCTGTTGGCATGGTAGCAAGATATCAATCAAATCCCGGCCAAGGACATTGGACTGCCGTAAAGAACATACTCAAGTACCTTAATCGGACTAAGGATTATGTTCTAGTTTACAATGCAGCCGAGCTCTGTCCTTTAGGATATACAGATTCAGATTTTCAATCTGATGTAGATTCGAGGAAATCAACTTCCGGATATTTGTTTACCTTAGAAGGTGGAGCTGTAATTTGGAAGAGTGTAAAGCAGAAATGCATTGCAGACTCTACCATGGAAGCCGAATATGTGGCCGCTTCGGAGGCTGCAAAAGAGGTTGTATGGCTTAAGAACTTCCTTCTGGACTTAGGTGTGGTTGCGAATATGCCCAAGAGCATCACCATTTATTGCGATAATTCTGGTGCTATGGCAAATTCGAGGGAACCACGGGCTCATAAGGCGAGCAAGCACATAGAGAGGAAGTATCATATCATTCGAGATATAGTGCAGAGAGGAGACATACAAGTGATCAAGATTGAGTCAGAGAACAACCTGGCAGATCCTTTCACGAAGGCATTAGCGGTAAAGCCGTATGAAAGCCATGTTGAAGGAATGGGAGTTCGACTAACTCAAGACCTCAATCCGCTTTCAGTATAAGTGGGAGAATATTAGACGTTAGCACATTTTTTTGTATACTCGAAAGTGTTTTGAGTATAAGTGGGAGATTGTTAGAGTTTGTATACTAGAAATCACGTTTCGAGTGATTGAATACTGTAAAACTCTTGTTTTATTTTCCAATAAATAAAACAGATTATTTTTGTCATAATGTTGTTATGTTTTACATTTAATGGATGTTAATGCATGTTTAAATGTATAAGTTAACTTTAAAAAGTCTAAGTCTTTGTTTTAGTAGACCGGTTGTGGGCGTCGTCCACTTTAAGGTAATACGGTCAGTTCTAAACAAAGAAAAAGATGAATTTCACAACCTAGATGGAATTTGACTATCCATCGAGAAAGGTTGCAATGTCAATCCGCATATTTCTAAGCCTTACTGAAATAAGATGACATTGTTGTGGTATAGCACTGAAAGGATCTAACAGCAAGACTTGCCTTAGGCTATCTACTGAAAGGCGAGGTCTTGATGAATATTTGTTTCTTAATCAATGTAGGTTAGCATTGAGCATACGGTATTGATTATGCACTGCTTTGACTTATCAAATGGTGCGGGTTTTTCGTAACCCAATTATCCTGATATATTGGGTAGTGGTGATCGATATCTAGCGGTGCTAGGATTGCTATTATGTTGAATCGTGCGCGAGCTGGGTCTCGTTTGATAATGTCCTCAAGAGGAGCGCGAAACAAGGTTTTATTATTCGGAACCTAGCTAGTTGGAGTGTGATTACTCTATGAATAATAAATAAGCGTTTCATGCTAAGTCCACTCTTGGAATTAATAAGAAGTTAATTAATTAAGTCAATAGCAGACAATAATTAATTAATGGACATTTTAATCTTAAGCGCGAGAAATGAAAGTTAAACGGAAACCCGCATTACTTGTAATTTCGGATTTGGATGGGGAGAGTTCAATATTACTTCTGTAGTGGCTGCTCGTAATATTCCAATTATAACTTATATTAAATTGTGGGTTCAATTTAATTAGTCAAAAGTAAATTGGATGAGCCCATATCCAAAGCATTCCATAGATCCCTGTCTGGGCCCAAAATGAACTTAATATAAATAGGAGAATAGGAGACAGAAAACACAATTTTTCATTATTGTAATTTTCGAAAATTCCCCTTCCAAGCTGAGGAGATTTTCGAATTCCTCTCCTATTCCAAAAAGGATTTCTTTTGTCTTCTTTATTTAAGTCCTAGTATTCTAGTAAGATCAGCCCACACTGATATTGGGATACAGTTCGGGAACCAGAGAGAAGATTTGTGGTCTAGTACTCAAAGCATCACGTGGAGAAGAAGCTAGCCATCTTCAATTCTTTGGAGAATTAATTAGGTATTTTTCTGCTCCGTAGAAAAGCATGTTTTAGGCTTCAATATTCTTAAAGCATGATTGATTCAAGTTATGAGCATGATACATGTGATAATTACGCGAATAGGTTTTGTCTAAATAATCTGCTAAATAGATCTGATTATTATGTGATTGATTTATTGTTTTAAACGCACCGCTTCCGCTGCCAGTTCCAACACAGATTTCTTCAGGTCCACCAGCCAATCAATATTGGAAGTCATATGAAAATTACACCCGGAGTCCATGATCCAAGAAGTCTGTATCTTGCCATATATCACATTCAAAACCTCTGCAACCTCTACATGCTCAGTTAAATCTGCAGTGTCCTTGGCCTGATTTTCTTCTGCCTACTTCCTATTGAAAGCATATCAATCTTTCTTGAGATGCCCTGGCTTCTTGCACCAGTGGCAACTCCTAGACTCTTTCCCTTTTTCCTTCTTGCCTTTCTGCCACTTCTGATTCTTAGACCCCTTCTTCTTGCCATGCGTTTTATCACTTGCATTGACATTAAGACTTTCAGCGGTAAGATCCACAAACTTGTTATTATTTTTCTGAAACTCTTTAGCTATTAGGGCCGACTGAACCTCTTCAAAAGTAATCGAATTTTCCCTTCCAAATAACATAACATCTTTGAGATGTTCATAGGATTTAGGCAGAGCATTCAACAACATTATAGCCTTATCCCCATCCTCAATCTTAACATCAATGTTTTCCAGATCATCAATCGATTTATTGAATTCCTCCAACTGTTCAGTCACTCCCTTTACCTTAAGAAATTTATAAGAATATAACTTTTGCTTCATGTACAAACGGTTCGCTAAAGATTTAGTGCAGTAGATACCTTCAAGTTCCGTCCAGATCCCTGCAGCCGTAGTTTCTTTGGAGACTTCTCTGAGAACTCGATCGGAGAGACTCAAGATCAGCGTGCTATACGCCTTTTCCCCGACTTCTTTTTTCTTGGCGAAAGATTTTTCATCGGCCTTCTCGTCGCCCTTTTCATCCTTATCAACTTCTTCTTCGGTAACCAGAGCATCCGCTAGCCCCTGCTGAATCAAGATCGCTCGCATCTTGATTCTCCACAACCCGAAGTCATTAGTTCCGGTAAACTTCTCAAGATTGAACCTAGCGGCTGCCATTGTTCCCACAGACGGCGCCAATTTGTAGTTTGGGCGAAAAGATTGAAGATGAAACATAAGAACTTTTGTAGAACACCAACACACTCACTCGATGGAGAAAATAAGAAGACGACAATTACGTGGTTCGGGTGTAGAAGCCTACGTCCACGGAGGAAAGAGATCGCACTATTTTATTGATCACTCAAGATGGCAGAGATCATACTAAATGAAAGAACCCTCACACACTCAAGCTTGCTCTCGGTTACAAGATGAACTCTCTCTGATTTGCTAGCCTCACAAAGATAGTGTGTGTTACAAGAATGAGAGAAAACTAACTAACTCCTTCTAGCTATACATGCACCTACATATACACGTCAGCTATGGTCCCAACCGGCTCCATCTTGAGCTTCCCCGCTCCAACCGTTTTAGCCAACTCTTCATGTAGCTTAGTTCTTCTCATCACCTTCTATTTGATTGCTTCCATTATTAATAGTCTCTTATACCAATTACCAATGTTGCAACCTTTATCGGAGCTACACTGATTGTTGCCATTGTGCAACTCAAATTAGGATCAACTGAATAGAAAGCTTCGTCAAGATTATAGAACGATTAATGGTATTGCTCGATCCTCCCATGTCTACGCTGAACATAAATGAATTCACAATTACAATGTGTTTAAATGATACATACGAGCAACATGATATATGTAAATTGTGAGCCTCATAGTGCTTGATCATAGTTCCACATTTTATACTCCCCTTGGGCTTCATCTCTTTTTGACTTGTTTTATATCAAAGCTCCCTCTTCGGTATAACAAGATTTTTTTTATGAAAAGAAAAGTGCCTTAGGTTTTATGGATAGGGACTATTTAAATTCTAATTTTCATAGAACATAAAGGGGTATTTAAAATTTGAATGTGTTGAGGAGTATGATATGGTCATGCACAGCAACGAACGAGTGCATGGGAAGTAAGGTGGAGCTGCGATGCGTATGACCAAGAAGTGAGCTGTCAATAGAGCCGTTAGAGTTTGTTGTGATTAGCGGTTGTAACTGATTCGGTGTAGCTCTCATACACCTGAGTTTGAAGAGATGTATAATTGTTAGCTATGAAGCTCATTAGTGTGTGTTCAAGTTCTTGTATCTTCATTTCTATGTTTTCGGTTATTGAATAAAAGAAGTAGCTCTTTCCTTTATCCTCCTCTTCTTCTTCTATCTCGCTCTCAAATAACTAGTGAGCCTCCACTGATTTACAACCAAATGTGTTAAAATAAAAGATGGACTGGAATAATGGAACGGAGGCGAATTTAAGTTTTTTAGTTAAAGTAATAGAGCTAAAAATAGGAGAACATTCATTTTTGTTTATGGCATATATGATTAATAGTTTTTGGTTGTAGTTGGCGAGAGCCATTAAGTGACGAAGTATTTTTATAGCCTCTTATATTAGGTTTCTTAATTATGATAGAGATAGTGGTTGGCGTAGAAAGTGAGTTTATGAAGTATGGGGGTGTCTATATGGCTAATGCGGCTATAAGTACACGTGGCACTATTACTAATTGATCAATATGTGTGTCCCTTATTTGACCACGTCGTTGGATAAGAATAAGATGACTTAAGTATAGGGATGTCAATCGGGCCGGCCCATCGGGTTTCGGGCCAACCCTATTCGGGTTGCGGGTCAATCGGGTGCGGGCTTGCCGGGTTGTGATTTCTTTCGGGTTGTAAAAGTTCGGCCCTAACCCTAAAAGCTCGGGTTTCGGGCTAGCCCGGCGGGTTAATCGGGTTGCTACCGATAAGGTTAAGGCTCGAACAATCCAATAAATCATGATGAAAATTAGTTATATTTATAAAATATAAAATATTTAATTATGATAAATTTAATATATATGCTTAAACTCGATCATAAAATACTAATATTTGTGATATTCCGTGAAATTTTAATGCATGTTAAAAATTTTAATATTCTTTTAGTGAGATTAATTTATATAACAATTATTATATTAATAAAAATTCAATATATAATTTATATATTTACCATAAAATTGAAAGTTATCTTTTTTTAGTTATCTATGTCATAAAATTAGTCAACGAAGTGTCGAATTAGGAGTACAAAAATAAAAAATATAAATTTTACCGGGTTATCGGGCTAGCCCATTGGGTTTTTGGGTCTGGCCCTAACGGGTTGCGGGTTAATCGGGTGCGGGCTTATAGGGTTTTATTTTTATCGGGCTAGAAATTTCCGACCCTAACCCTATAAATTTAGCGGACTATTCAGGCCAGCCCACGGGTTGCGGGCTATATTGACATCCCTATATATATTTTCGTGTTGCTCAAGTTTTGAAAGTATATTTTTTCTTTGAAGTTATTTATTGAAATGAAAGCAATTTTAGATGATAAACTAAGAATTCAAGGGACTGTCATTGCTAAACCATTTCATTTATGTAAAAGAGGTAATAGTAAAACTAAAAGATAAAAACCATTGTCGAAAATAGGTGTCGTTTTTGCAATGTTATTTATTATTTTATTATTACATAAATGGCATCGAATTAACTACTCCTTTCCCTTTCGTTTCAAGATAATAAAGCCATTCTTTGCTTAGTTATTCTATGATAATTGAGTTATTTCATTTTTAGCCAAAAACCTTATTCTCACTTTTCATTTATTCTCTTTTATATTACTCTTTTTACTTTAAATATATTAATTTCTTAAATATTATATATAAAAGAAAGCCCAACTACTTTGGAACAAAGAAAATAGTACATAACAATAATAATCCCTGCTTCTCAATTAAGAAGATACAATTGTTTTTTTTTAATTTTTCTCAATGAATATGACACATTTTTATTTTTAATAATTTTTTCTTCAATTAAATGTTTAACTATATTTATTTCTTTATTTAATACTTATACGGACTCTTTCTCACTAATTAATCTTATTAAATAACAAACTCCTAAAATTCGTGTCGATTAAAAAATACAGTATGTAATTTTATAGGCAAGACGGACGGAATAGTTGAGTGATTTTGATCCAATTCATATCTTAAAAATGATTTATTTGATAGAGCAAAGATTTTCCCCATTAGGCAAAGTTGGAAGACAATAGGCACCGCATTCTCTCTCATCCCCATTTGGTGTCCACGTGTAGGCCGAAGGTACAAATGTGTACTCACAAACAAGTCCCCTTTGCACACGGAACCTCTTCATAAAATCGGCCCTCACCTCACACACCACTACCACTCAACTCAATTACTCAACAACAAATGGATCTAAAATCGCCCACCACCACCGCCGAGATTATGCACAGCATCAGGAAATACGATCTGCTGACGTCTGTCAAGGTGAAGGAGGAGCCTCTCATCGAAGAAAGCGAGAAGGGCGCTGTGAATAATGGCCCCGCGCCGTTTCTGAGGAAGACATTTGAGATGGTGGATGATCCCGCCACGGATTCTATAATTTCGTGGAGTCCAGCCAAGAACAGCTTCATTGTTTGGGATCCTCACCGCTTTTCCACTCATTTGCTGCCTAGGCACTTCAAGCACAGCAATTTTTCGAGCTTTATTCGCCAGCTTAATACCTATGTGAGTCAGCTTTATTGTGATGATTTTAACTTAATTAGCTTATTTGTTGCATCTACAAAATTGGGAACTACTTACCCATCCCCAACAATTGTCCACTTAGATTTTGGTGCCGATTTTAAGAAATATAAAGAAATTGATTGAAAAAGTTAATGAAATATGAACCTCTCCGTCCAAAAAAAAATAAGTCTAATTAGTGGGCGTGATTTTTAATGAGAAATTAATAAATTAAGATAAATGAGAGAAAAAAAATAGGTAAAGTACTAGAGATATGGAGAAAAACAGGGTAATGAGAAATTAATAAATTAAGATAAATGAGAGAAAAAAATAGGTAAAATACTAGAGATATGGAGAAAAACAGGGTAAATTATGAGAGAGAACGAGGGAGAAACTTTCTATTTTTAGTAATAAGACTATTTTTATATATTTTAAAATGGTAAAATGGGATTTTTTTCGTGGGTTCTTAGTTTTATAATAAAATGTGAGTGGAATGAGTTATTGAAATGTGGACTGATTATGGAGAACGGACAAAAATAGCAAAAAAGTGGACAATTAATGGGGGACTGATGGGTAATTTTGTTTATTGGGATTGTTTTGTGGATGTTATGAACTTAATTGTGCTGAAATCTGTTTCAGTGTGTGTGTATAAGTATGATATGTTTTGGTTTTACTAAGATGATGTGATGGAATGCAATGACAGAGGTTTAGGAAGATCGATTCAGACAGATGGGAGTTTGCGAACGAAGGGTTCGAGAAGGGCAAGAAGCATCTGCTGAAGCACATTACGAGGCGAAAGCAGAAACAGTCTTGGATGGATGCATCAGCCAAGTACGGGGCGGAGGCAGAGCTCGAGAGTCTGCAAAAGGAGGTGTTGAAGCTAAGGCAGCAGCAAGAGATGACACAGAGTTACGTGGCAGCTGTTGAGAAGCGGCTTCGTATCACTGAAACAAAGCAGAAACAAACGGCCCTCTTCTTGATCAAGCTAATGGAGAATCCTCAGCTTCTTCAGCGCATCACTGAGAAGGTGAAGAAGAATATGAGGCCACTTGGAAGTGGACAGGTCTTGAAAAAGAGGAGGCTGATGGACGAGAGCTGTGATGATGACTCGAGCTCCTCGGAGACTAGTCGAGATGATTTTGTCCTGTGGGAGAAACTATTGGAAGATGACATGATCTATGAAGAGGAGGACGAGGAGGATGATGAGACACACAAATGTGATATTTTGCCAGCGGAATGTGGGACACAGATGAGGGGCCTCGTCGAGCTAGTGGCATCGATTGCTTAGTCGAGTAGGAGATGAATACACACAAGGATTGAAGTAGGATAGACAAAGAAATGGGGATTTCTGTAAATGTGGGCTTTGTAGAGGAACAGTAGATTTTGTATGAATGTTTGGAAAAATTTCAATTCTAGTATTTCTTTCATATGGTATAGGCAGTGAAGTTTATGTCAAGTGTTATATGGAAGCAGGAATTGTACACACACACACCCGCAAGATGAATACAATGTAGTACTATCTTCCTTTTAATCTAAGTGAGACGTTTCATTTTCGCACGTGTTGTAAAAAAGCAGTACACCAATAAATAAAAGAGAAGTAGAGTAAAAGAGAACATGTAAAGGAGACTCTCTTCTATATTATTTTTCTCTCTTACTTTACTTTTTTTTTTTTAAATTTATTTATCATTATTTTTCTAAAGCAACGTGCTAAAATGATTGGCTAATAGCAGCAGCAGTACATTCTTTTTTTAAAAATTATTTATCATTATTTTTCTAAAGCAACGTGCTAAAATGATTGGCTAATAGCAGCAGCAGTACATTGTAAAAGTCTCACCCACAGGCCACAACTGAGAAATGCAGCTTGCAGAATATTTTACTCACGTGTGCAAATGATTGGCTAATCAAATCTTTCTTATCCAAATTGAGTATATTGTTGAGAAGTAGTCCAACTCCTCATCTAGCTCTTCAAAGGCATCTAATATATCACAAATCATCTAACTGCACAAGAATACAACATTCATAGGGTATTTTGTAAAATTTGAAAATACCAAAACCATTGTGTTTATTTCTAAGCATATAAAAAGAATTTCAATCTGTGTCTTCCTTGGGTCGACCTGAATCCTTCTTTGGATGGATGGTCTCAATAAGAGCTTCGATTTCTTCTTTTGCTCGTTCGAACATGTTTGGACCTCTAACATCATCAATATCATCACTTTTTCCATGCTTCTCTCGGTGAAGATGTTTCTCCGACTCATTTCCACCCGCCTTCTCCTTCCATTCTGCCACCAAAATTAAGATTCGTCATTTTTCACAACTAACAATCCTCACCCTCATCCCACATAAACTAATCAACAGATTGGACCTAGATTACTATTTCATATGCAAAAAATGGCAGTTCTCTTTTTTGTACAACGATGATTGTCACTAACACACTGGAAGAATAAATGAGAAACCAAATAACTTGGGGAAAGCTGATAGCATGCATACAAAAGGAGGGGGAGAAGAGAACACAGGCTAACAATACAATATTCAAGTCAGCCAGCTGCCAAAAGAGGAGGAGAGACATCGTAGAGACAATGTGGCAACGGTTAAACGAAGCAGTTGAAGGAAGTTATCATCACCCCCAAGACGGTTGCATGACCATAAAATCATCCTAAAAGATGGTGCTTCCCCAGTCAATATTCGGCCTTATCATTATGCTTCTTTACAAAAAGGAAGCCATGGAACCAATGGTGGCAGATATGCTTCAATTGGGTGTTAAACATAACAACTCTAGTCCTTATGCGAGCCTGGTTGTTCTTGTTAGAAAGAATGATGGATCTTGGAGCATGTGCATTGATTATAAGGCCCTAAATAACATCACCATTAAGAATAAATATCCCATCCCCTCATTAAAGAATTGTTGGACGAATTGGGCTCCGCGTGTTGGTTTTCTAAGATTGATTTGCGATCCAGGTATAGGCAGGTCCATATGGCCAAAGAGGACATTTCTAAAACAACATCAAGACCGACAAAGGCCATTACGAGTATTTCATCAAGACGTTTGGCTTGACGAACGCGGCGACCACCTTTCAAGGACGGATGAATGTTGTTTTCAAGCTCTTCCGTTGGAAATTTGTCCTTTTTTTTCAACAATATCCTGATCTATAGTTGTGATAAGGAGGAGCATGTGAAGCATTTGGAGTTGGTTTTTGAGATCATGCGCTACAATAGCATGTTAGTTAAATGCTCGAAGTGCGCCTTTGGTAGCCGACAGATTGAGTATCTCAGCCATGTGATCTTAAGCCCAAGGTGTGGCCACAAAAATGCAAAAGATAGAAGTCGTTGCTCCTTGGTCGATTCCTAAGAATGCCAATCACGTCTGGACCCGAATATTTGTTCCTAAGCAATAAAAATCAAAGGATTCATTTTAATCCCCCGTATATTTATCAAATTTTACTATCATTGCTTTTGCAACCTCTGTAAAAGTCCGATATGAATCATCATCACACTTGTTCTCAATCTCAGATTCTCAATTTGTAGACAAAGATTGAAAGTGAAAATAAATGTGATATAGGAGTTTTTGATGCACTTAACTCTAAACTAGCATCATAAATTCTTGAGAAAGTGCACAAATGCTTATGCATTCTCCCCATCAATTGGAGGCCCATCCTTTATCATTTTTTCTGAAAGTATCTCATGAAAAGAACTTATTCTTTTTAACACCTGTCTCTACTTTAGTGCAACATCAATCATTTTCTATGTTGAATTCCACCTAATTTTCATATCCATAGACACGGTTGATACACTAGAAAACTTGTCTAGTACAACAAACTCCCTAAATTTGCTCAATCTAACGGGATAAGAATGAAGAACCGCATTCCCGATAGACTTTATTGAAGAACTAAGCTCTTTAATCCACCATTAACAATCAAGGTAAGAATATGACAAGCATATCTCAAATGCAAATATTTTCCATTAATAACTTATTTTTCAATACTCATTCTTCTTTTCAAGTAATCAATTGCACTATCGTTTGAAGAAACATTTTCAACCACCATCGAATACACTTTTTCTGTCCCCATTTTCTCAAACAACCGCCAATCATATTGTCAATTTCTTTCCCAACATTACTTTTGATTTTTGTGAAGTTAATTATTTTTTGTTTTTGCAACTTTCATTCACTATCTAAAAAGTGAGTTGGGACAATTTTGTAATTAATGTTGAATATGAATCCAAGTGTCATTAGTAGTGATCCCTTGGATTTATTAAGAACAATTTGGACATCTATTCAAAACATTAACTCACAAATCACTTTTCAGATATTGATTGGAAGTGCACAAAAGAATAATTAACTTCACAAAAACCACAAGTCACGTTAGGAAGAAATTGGCAAGATGATTGAGGGTTGTTTGAGAGAATGTGGGACAGAAAAAGTATTTTCGAACTTGGTTGATAATGCATCTTCGAATAATAGTGGATTACTTGACAAGAAGAATGAGCATTGAAAAAACTTAGTTGTTTGATGAAAAACATTTGCATTTGAGACGTGCTTCTCATAAATTTAACTTAATTGATAAGGATGAATTGAAAGAGCTTAATTCTTCAATTATGTCTAACAGGCAGTTGCGTTTCTACATTCTTTCCCTGCTAGATTAAGAAACTTTAGGAAGTTTGTTGTACTAGCCAAGTTTTCTAGTGTATCAACTTTGCCTATGGATGTGAAAACTAGGTGGAATTCAACCTATAAAATACTTAATGTTGCACTAAAGTATAAAAGGGTGTTTGAAAGAATGAGTTCCTTTCATGAGATATTTTCATGAAAAATGAAAAGGGTAAAGAAAGGATTGGCAGAATGCAAAAGCATTTGTTCACTTTCTCAAGAATTTCTATGATGCTATTTTAGAGTTAAGTGCATCAAAAACTCCTACATCACATATAATTTTAATTTCAATGTTGAGATTGAGAAAATTGGGTCAGTGTATGACGATGAAGATCGTCGACCTTAAGGGGGCAACTTGGTGAGATTGCCGAAGCCGTAGTGCGAGGGAGGTGAGGGCAAAAGAGGTTAAGTTGAGCGGTTCTAGGGGTTTGGAGGGAGGAGAGTGGTATATATATGCATCAGTAGATTTTTCTACTTTTTTTATATATTTAGTTGTTATTGTGTTAGAGATAAATTATCTCTTAGAGATTGATTTGGTATAGGTGTCTAGTATTTATCTATTAGAGTTTTATTCGTGTTGAGGTCTTTTATAGTCTTATAATTAGGTCTTTGTTTTCTATTTTTGTAGTGTTTAGAAATAAAGTTTCGTTCAGTTGTTTTTGTTGTGACCATCTCAGAGTATGACCTGTCATACGAGAAGTATTCATTTATCTATGTATTTTCTATCTTTGTTTCCTTTATTCTCTGCTCTCTATTATTTTCCAACATTATTGTTATCATGTCAATTGTAAGATATGCTTTGTATGCTAAGATATTAAGGAATGCTTATGGTACTTCACTTATCACTTTGTATCAGAGAAGAAGAACCAGGATTAATTATGCAATCGCACATCTGAGTTTTTTTAATTGATGTACAAGTACAATTCCATGTTATTGACAAAGCCATGTAGATTTACCTAAACGTACATCCCGCCCGACACACTAAACCTGATAGTCGAAATTTATTGGGGGTCATTTATAATCGAAATATGAAATATTGAGTACCTCTCCTCTGTGCAATTACCCTTAGGTCAGGGCATTTTCGATAAAACACTAAAACGATAGGACAATATCGAATATTTACCTTTAATAAAACAAAGATCAGCCGAAGAAGAAAAAGACAAAAACAATATCAAAATGCTTCGGACAACAAAGCACAAGATCATGTATGCTCTCTTTTCAAAATGTGAGGCTAGAGACCTCTTTTACATAACCGCCCAGTGCCCCTAACAACTATGCTGCCCACGTTTTCAGAACAACTTAGCAACATAACCAGAAACTATGAACTAATCAAACACATCAACAGATCAACTCATGGGAAAGTCTAATTAGAATGTTACACAAGTGAGAGTAAGGGTACTTGAATTTCATATGCAGCAAGCTTTCTAAATAATATTTCTCAACACACCTAATGGTTGGATAACTCCGTCTATAGAGCTAAAGGGTTATGCTAGATCCGCGATGATGTATATGCAAGCCATGTGTTTGATAATCCATCAGGAGAGTCCTGACCAGACCATTGCTACTAGGAAACTAAATGTTGGTAAAGCTATGATTATCACGCCCGTAACATAAGAGCATACAAATGAATTTGGTAACAAGGAGCTTCCCTAGATCAAAATAAAAAAAGAACTAATCACACAATACAAAGCATATTTCAGTTTGCAAATGCAGCAATAAAAATTCAAACAACCACATCACTACCTAAAGACATCAAAAAAAGCATATTCCAATTTCAGAGATCATACCTGAATGCAACTCTGACTTCTCCGATTTCGCAGAGCTCTTCGTAGGAGTATTCCTGCAAACAACAACTCAGCATTCAGCACACTCACACACTCTCATTAACTAGACAATCCAAACAAAAACCGCAAATTTTCCAACCTCATCTCTCCGTCATGACTCTTTGGATCCTTCTTTGGATGAATAGCCTCCACAATGGCCTCGATTTCCTCCTTTGCCCTCTCAAACACGTTGGGAGCCTTGACGTCACTGGTTGGAGTGTTGCAATCAATATCTTCCCGCATTCCATGAGTCTCCTTGTGATGCACATGCCAGTGTTTCCCACTGTGCAAAACTGCCTCAAACTCCTCCTTTGCCCTCTCAAACACATTGGGAGCCTTCACATCACCGCTCGGAGTGTTGGAATCGATATCATGAGTCTCCTTGTGATGCTCATGCCTGTGTAGAACAACTGCCTCAAACTCTTCCTTTGCCCTCTCAAACACATTTGGCGCCTTCACATTTTTCCCTGATAAAAACCGCAACTTTCATACAAATTCAAACAATGATTTGCAAATCGCATGTCACAGGAGATTAATTTACTGGAACTTAATTTCTCACAAAATTGCTCATGATTTTGCGATCATAACCTAATTTTTTGAAATTGAATTCAGAAGTGGTACCTGGCGATGAGTTTGATGAAGGATACGATTTGGAATCGGCCATGAAAAAATTCTTCGATTTCTCTCTTCTTTTCCCGCAACTTTCTGGATTGGATTTCTGATCAAAAGTATATCAGAAAAATTGAATTGGGAGAGAATAAAATCAAAGATTCTGGTTAGAAAAGTCTGTGGACCAATAGATAGAGAAGAAAAAAAAGTAATCTAAATTATAATGGATGATGGGCTTATAAATAATAAAATTAATAAAGTATAATAGAGAGGAATATTTAATTATGTGTAGAAATTGAAAAATATACTTCGCAAAATGTACCATAAAGAATTAAATGTATATTCTAAATCAACTCTGCACAAAAATGTTAAATATTGACACAATTTTGGCTATTTTCAATTATTTGCAACAAATTTAAATTTATTTTTAAATATATATTTATACTAAAAGTAATTTTACTCTAATTAATTATTTTCAAAAGAATATTCTATATCTACTTATTTTTTTATACCTTTTCAATTATTTTCACGTGCTTATTTAGTTACATATTAATCCCACGGCACTTTATTAATAATTTAAATTAAATTATCTTTTTATTAATTTATTTATGCATTAAACATACTTTATATACAAAAAACCACACTAATCAAAATACACTTCACATACTATAATAAATTAAAATATAAATCAAAACATATTTTAATGAGTAAAGATCAATCTTGGTCCTAAACATATAACCAAAAATAAGAATTTGGTCTAAAATATTCACTTTTTGAAAAACAGGTCCATAATAAATGAAATCATTGTCGCAGAGATCTTTTTTTACGTTTCCGTAAAAAAAACTAACGGTCATGCCTTTGTGCAATAAGCTCAGTTAGTGTTTTGACAGAACTAGCAAAAAATTACTATTTCGGCCACATTTTCATTTGTTATGCACCTTTTTTTTTAAAAGTAAATATTTTGGACCAAATACGTATTTTGGTCATATATTTAGAACCAAAATTAACCTTTACTATATTTAGATATATCATATCTAAAACACCATACAACAATATGCATATAAAATAGCAAAATTCAAGACTCGGAATTTGTATATATTTCCCGCAAATGATCAACTAGCATTTCAAAGTTATAGATGAGTATTTTTTATTCTTTATAGCATCATATCGAGTCAAATGCTTTTGAAATCGAGTGTCTTCATTTGTTATTGTAATTTGTTGTTTGTGTTTTAATTTACATTAATTAAATAATAATGGACTGATTTGCAATATCTCATAATTTTTTGCATTAACATCATATTTGGTGTTATTTCGTAAAAAAACTCAAAAATAGCTTTGAGTTTGGTGTATGGTTGAAGATGATTTTTACACCATAAATGGGTTTTGGTGTATGGCTGACTTATGTACTCCACCGTCCCTCTTTAGCTTGTAGTTGATTCATATTCCTTTTAAATTTTCCATTGTAGCTGAGTCATTTTTTTGGCAAAAGGCAACACATTTCTTTTTGCTAACTTTATCATTTCTCTTACTTTATTCTAGTTTCATCTTTCTACTTTTTACCTTTTTTATTTTATTCTCTTTTTCATTTAACTCATTTACACAATTTCTTAAATCTTGTACAAAAAAGAAATGTTTCTATTAAAGAGGGACGAAATGATCATTTTTTTAAAATATTATACAAAACTCCCATTTGGACCATTATTGAGCTCAAAACTTCACTCTTTAGTCCACTTGCAATAAAACTTGGGCCATTCAAATCGTCATCCTCGATGGACTTTATCCCAAACTTCTTGAATTAATCCATTAAGGGGTATTCGGTTGTAAGATTATATCCCACAATTAAATATATAGTGTGTTTGGTTCATGAGATTCAATCGTAGATGGATAAGTATTTGATAATTAATCATAACTAATCCATATGACTAAAATAATCTCACGACTCAATCTTAAATTATGTCGTAGCATTATTTTATCTAGAAAATCGAATGCCACCTAAGCGTATATTTAAACTTCTTTGTTCAAGCTCTTGTGATCGGTCCAACAAACACTTCGATTGACTTTTGAAACATCCAACCATTGGTAGCCATCTAGCGAAAACACTCATAGTCATTGCATGGATTATTGTTATTGGAGAATTATGTTGCAATCGTGTGGATACATGAACATTACATATACAAGAGAAAATAAAATAAAATATAAAGAGAAATTGAAGGATAATAAAATTTTGTTGTTGATAAAAAGGGGAAGAGAGGAAAAATAGAGTTAGAAAAAGGTGGGGAAGTGTCGTTGTAGTCCTAGCCCAGTTGAGTCACGTAAAGAGTGTGAAAGACTGAATGATAAGAGAGAAATAGTAAAATAAAAATATATTGATTTGCCTAATGGTGAAAAGTGTCCAAGTATGATAGCCAAACTTTGTAATTCTGTTGGTATTTATATTCACAAATAAATTGGATTTGGATAAGAAATTTTAATATAATTAGTTCCAGGTGGTATTGATTCAAATCATACTTATATAATTCACATTTATTTATTTATACATTTATAAAAGGTGAGTGCTTTAATTTGAATTTTTACTAATTATGTGGATGAATTTATATATTTACAAGTTTTGGGTTAAATTTTGAATATTTATAACTTTTAGGCATAACTATATTAATTCATATAAAGGCATGACCATTTTAATGCAGATTCGTTTTAATAGTAAATTTTATATCAATATTTAATGTAGCAAAGTAACTGAAAATTTGTGAGATGATGCTTTCAATGGCTAAAATTGCTGCCAGTTAATTTTCAAAATTTATTATTAATATAATAGTGTAAATAATGGAACGTCCAACTTTATTACGCATTTAATATCCAAATTTATGTAGATTAAATTTTAAGATTTGGAGCGTTATATTATAGAGTATCTCATTTTATTTTAGGTGAGTGAATGTAAGTCAGTTTCTTTTAGAATTAATGAAGTTGTTTCATTATATGGTTAAATACTGAAAGTGACCGAGAGATAACCTCCCCTATTCATCTTCTCTTTCGTGTCAATGATTACCATTTATTTTATATTATAGATAATATTACACAAAATATTTTTTTTCATTTTTTTCATATTATAGATAATATTATACAAAAAAAAAATCATTTTTTTAATTTAAGTGAGTGGATGTAGATCAATTTCTGTAAAATAATTTTTTTTTGTGCTTGGTATCATTCTGACTCTTTAGTAATATCTTTTTTTTTGCACAACTTTATGCACCTTATGATAATCAATCATCCCTTTTGAGTGGGAGTAGTCCGTGTTTATAAAATTTATAAATGTATTTATTATAAACTTTTTTTATCATGCATGGTAATTGTAGTAATTAGTGTTTTTAAGTTATTTTAATTGATTATATTTGTACTTTTGTAGCATTTTATGGTTTTTCGTTCTTTTAATGTATTGAAATTTTATTTTAATTCATAATTTTATTTAAGATTAAATCAAATATAAAAAATTAAATGTTAGTAGTAGTATTTAACACGAAATTTTATTTAATTTAAATATTCCTCAAATTAAATTTTAGTAGTGATAATAATAATTTAATTTGTAATTTATAAATATTAAGTTTTATACAGTTTTATATGTGATTTATTAACTCTGTGTAGTTTAATCTTTTATCATTTTATTTATTTAAATAACTTTTTTATGTAAAAAAAAAAAATCAGTGAGCCGTGCAACTCACGGGGTCGATACTAGTTCACTTAAAAATGGATCTCATCAACTGTTACAAAATTGGAGTTGGTACAAATTTGATCTAAACTGTATGACCGTTGGAATTAAGCAATATCTCTTCCTCATTTGGCATATCTACCATGAAAAGTTGAATATTCGATTTCGAGTTCACTTTATATATTCCCCTCGTACTCCACACGAAAGAACACCCACTGGAAACGACGCAGCATCTCCAGTGCTGACTGATATTGCAAACACAGTGAGGTAGTTATGGCGAAGATGGGTGGATAGCTTGTACGTCCATGTGCAACGCACGATAAGATTGCTCCCGATCACCCAAACATACACCTGCAACGTTCCAAACGTACAAGTACATCACAACCTACTTGCATATTACACTAAGCAAAAATATCATTTTCTTAATGTATCAAAGTGTTCCCTTACCCACTTCCTCCCATGTAACAAGTGTGATACGATTTGTGGTTTGCTGAACTTGAAAATCCAAGTGAAACAGCTGCTCGATAACGAAAGTAAAAAAAGAGTATTGTTACAGATTTGTCAATTTAATCGCATGGATATTCGGAAATCAAATACATGAATTTTGTTTTCTATGCATACCTCAAGTCCCAATCCCGTGTAATATCCCAGTAGAACGAGTACAAAGAGTTCAATACACTCGACTCGATATTAGCCATAGAGGTCGATAAATATTTGTCCAACTTTCAGGGTAAACATGATACTTGAGGGCTGCGGTTGAATACTTTAAGCTGAAACAAAAATATTTAACGACGCAAACAAAATATGATAACGCGGCCATTATATAAAGTATAAACCGAGGCATAAAGTGGTTTTATTAATTGCAACTTCTTCAAGCAAATGCGATGAAAAAGCATACTGTTTAGAAGACCAGTCTTCTCTCTTGTATCCTTGTACTGCCGAAGACATTGGAAGAAACGGAAAATATAAGGCAAAACAAGAACTATTGGTATTGCGATAGAGTGACTCCCGCAAACATAGTCTGCCTCAAACCATGCGATGGTAGCAACCTGCACATACATGAAACCTCAGAGCCGAGTTGGAAAAGCTTTATGAATATAAATTTCTTACTATTCCACTATGCAATTAATTCATACATATAAGAGGGACTTTTGTACTACTACATCCTTCATCCCACTCTAACTGACTCATTTTTCTTTCAGGGATGTCCCATTCTAGATGACACATTCTATAAAATAGAAATACCGCTCTCTTTTATCTCGCTTACTTTATCCTCTTTCCACTTAATTCACACACATGGCGCAATCGCTAATAAACTCGGCCATATCGCGACGCATGGATACGATCTTGTGGTTCATGGTGTGCACTCCGTTGCTATATCTTGTAGTATAGGGTTCATTATATCTTCGAAAGTGATGGGAGTAGGCATGAAGACGAAGGATGAGAACACCAATGATACGTATTCGTTAAGGATTAATACGTATTGAGAAATAATTTGGAGCGTAAAGAATAAGAATGAAAGGTCACTGGGAGAGAAGAGAGGAGAGCTCACGACCGTGAGAATGATAAAATAAAGAAAATAATCAAATCCTAACAAACTAACTCTTTTCTTAATCTATTCTAGTCTTAACAATTTAAAAAAGAAATCATAAAAATACTAAATATTAATATATAAATAATTAACTACATTCATAGTATTATACATATAAGAATATATTCGAATGAAAAACCTACAACAATATGGAGTACTTAAAATATAAGAATATATTTCGTATAAAAACCCTACAAGGCTACAACAATAAGTTTTGGAAGGCCCAACATTCACTTTTTCATTTCTAAATTCTAACAGCATTCATCGGCCCAACTCTAATTATTGGTCCAATATCACTCTCGCGCGAACACATTTATGGGGAAAACAAAAATATACTGTATGTTTTACTCCACAGCATTAAAATTATTGCGAGATTATCATATATACCAATAAAATATGAATATCCAAAATCAACAAATTAAGAAAAATCTGTATAGATCGTTCTCAATTTCTTTTTGTCACAAAGAAATTGCACCCCATTTACCCCAATTTCTCTAAAACTTGTTGAGTTTTGTTTTGCTATCAAAGCATGTAACTGAACAAAGTAAGAGTGGCCCTAGTAGATTGAATATAAATTGCAAATAATCTTTTTTTATTAAGTCATATACAAAGAAATTATAGTACTACAAAATTTATGATAGTTACTACATAGAAATATCATCCGTTGATAACTATCTTAAATATAATAAAATAAATTATTAATATAATGATTAATTATTAATTTAAGATAGTTATCAAAAATAATAGAATCTACTCATAATTATGGCACATGCGAAGTGTATACGTGCGTAAAAACCACATAAAAGTGTGTGTGTGTGTACGTTAAATAAAATAAGGAGGGATACTGGATACACGATAATTGACCGATATACATTTTAGTATATCTTTTGATGCTAAAAGATATGTGGGACTATAGCACTTCAATAGCACTTCAATAATATTTTATACGTGCCGACTTGCCTATCTACTAGTATATCTAATTTTATTCTTGAAATGATGAGTGCATTAATTCAAAGCCAGCAACAAGGAATTCTAATTCCAACTTTGCAACCAATAATTGTCTTCGTCAAGATTAATTATATATTTATATTACAAGTGACGATTTATTTAGAATTCTATTTATCATAAACTGGCTAGTCTAGAACAGTCTCACATGATATACAAATATTAAGTTTATACTTTATAGATTATATGTGATTTTTTTATTACAATAATTTTATTGATATTCTCTCCCTCCCACTTGTGTCTACATTATCGAGTGACATGAGATGATAAAAGGATTTGTTAGGTGAAATAAGAGCATCTCCAACCATTACATTAAACTCAAACTCATTTTAGTGTGTCACACTAAGGGCTCGTTTGATAGGTGGTGTGGGATATTGTCAAGGTAGGGCCCGATAGAGATTTATGTCCTAGTTATGGAACAAAAATGATTTTGCTTTTGTGTGTTTGATAAGCTAGTTAAATAATTCTATATAAGCCACTTATGTTTGATAGAAAATTTTTATATCAAGATAATAATAAGTATTTACCTATTTATCCTTCTAAAATATTCATTATCCCTAAGGTGCTCTTACTCTACCCTAGGTGGGAAACAACCAAGAAGAGTCTTTCTCCCTCGCCTTTTCTCCCCTCCTCTTTCTTGCAGCGGCCAGCAGCTACTTTTGTAATTCTGTTGGATTAAAATTGAAGAATCTCTTGCATTGTTATATGAAAGATAAAGCAGGCTTCCTTCCAAGTGGATCTAAAAGAGAAAATATATGTACTGAAAAAAAAATCACCTTCTTCATAATCTAAAAGGGAGAAACATATGTGCTCAAAATCAGTCACAACAAAAACATGACGGCTGCTAGCTTGAATTTAGTGGAGCTAATTACCATCGAAATCAACATAATCACGAAAAAAATCGCCAAAATATTCCCCAGATCGGAAAACCTCCATCGGCCGGGAGCTGTAGATCCTCCCTCCAAAAATTAACAAAGACATAGATATGACAACAAAAAAATATACATCTAATGAAATTTTCGTAGTTGCTGGGGTGATTAGCTTGGAGAAAAGTTGGAGATGAAAGAAGATTTGGAGATGGAAGAAGGAATGACAAAGGGTATGAATGGTATAGTTTCCTATATCTGGATACACCCAATACAAGGCGGATTGCTATACCACAAAAGTTGTAAGTTACAAATCCATACATTTCTAGCCAATTTCAGCGGGCCTAGACGGGTCATACCAATAAACAAGGGCTTGTGTGGTGGGCTAAATAGGTTATCAAATTGTCGAAAATATGAAGATATATATCTATTTCTAGGCATTACTAAGTTATCAAACGAGCCCTAATTATTGAGTTTGCTCTAACCATTTACACTAAACTCAAATCCAAAAGAATATTCCTCACCCATTAACATTTTATACTTTTCAATTATACCTATATATTTTATCTAAATTACACACTAACCCCATGACACTTTGTCAATATCTAAAATTAACTTAAATAATGGAGGTATAATATATATATGATTTATTAATTAATAAATTACAAAATTTAGAAAATTTAAATACAATAAAAATTACTATAAAAAAATATTACAACGTACACATAAAATAACTAAACTCAAAATTAAAATTCATTTAAAAATACCACAAGTACCTAAAACATACTACGACGTACTCATTAAATAACTAAAACTCAATGTTCGAAATTTGCATATTGTTCCATAAATGGTCAACTAGTGCATTTTGAAGTTCAAGATAAATACTTTTATTTCTTATTGCATCATATCGAGTTAAATACTCTTGAAATTGAGCATCTTCATTTATCGTCATCTCAACTTCTAGTTGTAGCACCTCTCTAGTATCTTTAACTTTTTGTTATATTAAAGGAAAAATTTATTTTCAAATATAGAAAATGGATATCTCAAGTAAAACAAACTAAAAAAGAAAAAAGGACATTAAATGAGACGAAGAAGTGTTTTTTATTCAATGTTATGACAAGAAACATAGTCCTGCAATCATGTTCATTAATTCATTATTTGGTAGTATAACCATGCATATGTGCTTGTTTGTCTTTATGTGGTTTTTATGTCCACACCCTCCAATTTATTAATCCATTATTGAGAAACTAATCAATTGTAATAACTGTTTTTTTGTCGGTGTTAAGATTTTAAATTACTGTAGGACACCGAAATCTCAACAAGAAAAAAAACAGTCAACTTTAATCATGTAATGAATTTCATTATTAGTATAAAAAGTGGATATGTATGAAGTTAGGTATAAAATGAGCAGTTTACCTTACATTAATAACCAAAAATTGGAAATAAATAGGAATTTATTAAGTCAAGGTGGTCCGAATGCCGTACAGACGTACAGCTTGGGCTGCAAGTTGAACTGGATTGCCATTTTCAAATATAAGAGCATCTCCGGTGGGAGGACTTCCCGCACGTCCTTCCCGTCGCCCTTTCCAAATACACCACCTGCAACGTTATAAGGACTTCTCACTGCACAATCCGCCCTTTTCATTGCCCTTCCCGCGCGGACTTCCCGCAATTAAAAGAATTCACAAATATTCAATTTACGTTACGGAATTAAAATTACATAAACATTAAAAAAAAATTACAATTCAAACAAAAGAAAATTAAAATATCAAAGTCTACCCCTCCGCGTCCAAAGCTCTTCTATGATATCATTCTGAAGTTGTATATGGGCTTGGGTTTGCCGCATGTCAGCAAATGCACACATCTGATCGGCCTCTTCTTGAGGTACCCCCATACGTACATTCGCGGTAGCCACGCCGTGGCTTGGACCGCCCCCCGTAGCATCTTCATTGGTCCACTGAGTCAGTTCAGGACATTCGCTTTCGACAATCATGTTATGCATAATAATACATGCATACATGACATCGTCGATGCTGTCCATATACCACATCCGTGAGGGACCCTTCACTACCGCCCATCAACTCTAGAGCATACCAAATGTCCGCTCCACGTCCTTGCACGCTGCCTCCTGACGAGCCGCAAAGTAGATCTTCCTATCTTCTAATGGGCATCTAATCGTCTTCACAAAGATGGACCAGTTTGGGTATATCCCATCCGCCAAATAGTATCTCATATTGTGCTGGTTGTCGTTAGCGACGAAATTGATGCCGGGACCAACGCCATTGCAATGATCGTTGAACAGGGGCGATGACTGGAGGACGTTGATGTCGTTGTTCGACCCGGCTACTCCAAAATAAGCATGTCATATCCATAGCCGGTAGTCAGCTACAGCTTCAAGGACCATCGTGGGATGCTTGCCTTTGAAGCCGCTAGTGTACATCCCTTTCCAGGCGGCGGGGCAGTTCTTCCACTCCCAATACATACAATATATGCTGCCCAACATCCCGAGAAACCCGTGCACCAAACCGTGCATATCTATCCGCTGCTGGTAGTCTGTGGGGCTGGGATTCTGAAGATACCAATCCCTGAATATCTCTCTAATGCCCTGGCAAAAAAAATCCAGACGCTCGATGGTTGTCGACTCGCCAATGTGGAGGTACTCGTCGAACATGTCGGCCGCGCCTCCGTACGCAGTTGCCTGATTGCGGCAGTGCAATTCTTTATGGGCGTGTGACCGGGTTTGCCAACCGCATCCTCCCTGAACCTGAAATACCCGTATCGATGCTCTAAAGCACTCACGATACGCATAAACAGAGGACGATGCATCCTAAAACGTCGCCGGAATATGGCATCATTAAAACGCGGCTGCGGAGCTAAGTAGTCCTGAAATAACTGATGGTGTGCAGCGATATGGTCCCGAGGTACTATATTTCGACGACTGATCGGCTAAGGTACTGTCGCCTGCTGCTGCCGCTGGATCGCCTGACCTAGCAGGCGATCTATCGCCCCTGTCATAGCGACCTGCAACTCGTCATTATCACTATCACTATCACTATTGCTCCCGCCCTTGCCACTCGTACCTCTACCAGCCATTCTAGATATACTTGACAACCGAAATTTAGATTTAGAGAGAGAAACTTGTTAACACAAGTGGTGCGAATGAAATGGAATTCAACGAGCCGTGTATATAGAGTAAAAAAAAAATTAGATACCTGATGTCCGCGCCTCGCCACAATGGCGGACGTCCGCCCGCCCTTCCCGCGAAAGCCGCGGCCTTCCCGTGTCCTCTCAGGACGTTCGCGTCCTCCCCTTCGAGCCACAATGGCGCCCTTCCTCACTTCCCCGAAGCCTATCTGAAGGGCGACGAGAAGTCCGCCATTTAAGATTCTCTAACTTCCTCAAAGTACATCTCATAATAAATGATTTGATTTTGCAAAGAAAATATAAGTCGAATAAGTAATTTAATGTGAATTCTAACTTTTTTTAATGGTATAGACATTATCTGGTAGTAGTATAAAATAAGAATGAATGAGAGAATTGGATAAGAGTATGGAACGAGTCAAAATGTGCTGAATCATAAAGATATGAATTTATTAAGGGATAAGTTACGAAAAATAGAATGACTTAGATGAACGAACGTGTCCATTGATTCAAGATATTTCAACCGTATTCTTTGTTGAAGTAATGACTAGCTAGATGAACATGTCGTAATACGATTAAATAACAGAAGGTACAGAGAAATAAAAAAAAATAGTGGTATGTATAATCATCCAATAAAAATACGAGCATATGATATATAGCACAAGAATTAAAATAAAATAAGTAGTATTGGAGGGTAGTGAGATCATTATTATTATTATTATTATTATTATTATTATTATTATTATAGTAATAATATAAGTTGTTATTAACTTGATTTATAAGTGTAATAAATTGTGATAATTTTCTATAAATAAAATATTTTTATTTTAATAAGATGAATAAAAATGAAAGTATATATATTTTTATGTGATATAGGGAGTACCACGGTCGGTATGTATTGCCTAGGTCGCCGCAAACATTGACACAATAAGTTTAGTAGCTGCCTTTTATCAACAGAGCAATCGAATTCAAAGCACAAAAAAGTTCAGTCCACTTACCCAAATTAGAAAACATACATTAAGGCGAATTTGATTAATTTTTAATATATTAATTTGACCGTCGTTTGCCTGATCTCAAGAGTGAAGACTAAAATGTCATACTACGTATTTCGAATGGAACACGAATATCAATAGAATGAACTCTTAAAATGGCCCTTAAATTTTGCCATTTAGACTTGTGTGAGTCGTAAATTTTAAAAATATCATTTATAGTTACTGGATTTTAATATTTGCATTTTTTTTTTTTACTTTTTGCATTTTTTCGATCTAAAATGCCTCTCATGAAGGATGTTTTATTACTCTTTCTCTCACATTTATATAAGTTTATTCTCTACTTTCATTTGTATTAGTTTAGTAGTAATATTTTTATTTTGTAATTGAGTGCTTAATATCTTTCACATTATCTCCATTCAATTATGTTTAATATAATTAATTATAAATAAATATGTAGTACTTAGTTAAAATTTAAATTAACGTGCTAAGAATAATCATTTATTCATGAAAATATTGATTTGTAAAACTTCCTCCAAAAGAGGGGAAATTGCAACTTGCCGAAAATTGTAAACTAGTACTCCCTCCGTCCCACTTAAAATGCAACATTTGGGAACCGGCACAGGATTTTATGTAGTGTTGTTTTGTGAGTTAATGAAGAGAGAATAAAGTAAGAGAGATGAAAAAGTAGAGATAGAGTTGTTTCCATTTTAGGAAACGTTTCATTTTTAATGGGACAACCAGAAATGGAAAACGTTTCATTTTTAATGGGACAGAGGGAGTATATTATATGCAAATGTATATTTCACCTTTATTTAAACTGTAAAAAGAATTAAAATAGATTATGACTTATACTTGAATCTTAATGAGACGAATTAGTAAATGAAATGAAAATTTTGAATTTACCAACACGAATGAGTTAATAAAAAAATATTAAAAATAAAAATTATTTACATGCAAAATATATAGAGAGAGAAATTAAAGTGTGTTAATATAAATGAATTTATAAAAGAAAAGTATAAAAATACCCTGCATGGTTTGGGGGCATTTCGGTTCAAAAAAATAAAGAATGTGCAAAACAACCTACGTGCAAATATCAAAGTTCAGAGACCGCTAATGACATTTTTAAAGTCCAGTGACCATATAAGCGCAAACGGCAGAATCAAAGAACCTTTCAACGATTTTTTTTCTAGTTCACTCATGTAAAGAAATGTGTCATCTTGACTAAGACGGAGGAAGTATTATTATTAACGTGTGAATTGTTGGCTCTTATATTTAAAAATGCTATCACTCTTTACTTCATTAAAATATTAAATTTTTTAAAAAACAATGTAATTTATGATTACTCTAAAAGTGAAGAAAACGCGGCATTTTAGAAAATTTTCTTAAGACTTTTGAAATGTGAATCACTTTTTGTTATAAATTATTATATTTATTGATTCGATTTAGTTTTAAGGAAATAGAATACGTGCTTTATAAATTGATTTTTGTTCTAAGTTAAAATCCAATATTCAAACTTCAAATTTTTTATTTCACTTTTCTTAGTTATATAAAAAGTTGACTTTTTAAATTTATTTTATTACGAGAATTCGAGAATAAAAATAAAGTTCCCTTCTAAATTTTTTTATTTAATTGATTATGAAAATTTGAGAATAAAAATGTGAAAATAGATGGATTGTAATAGGGGTGTGATCTGTTGTTAACTTTTCTTAAGTTGCTAACTTGCTAACTAATTAATGCAATGTATTAAAAATGTCAACACGATAATACTAAAATGTCAACATAAACTTAAGTTGATATTTTAATACATTATGTTGACATTGATATTTAAATGTCAATACAACTTATTAAAATATCAACACAAATACGTGTTGACATTTTAATATGATCGTGTTGACATTTTTAATACACAACATTGATGAGTTAGTAAGTTAGCAATTTAAGAAAAGTTAGCATCTTAACGCATCCCGAATTGTAATATGTGTAGTTTAATTTTACAAAAAATTATGTAATTTATTAGAAGAAGATTAATTTCGTTTCTTAAATTTGAGTTTGAGGGGTCGGGTTAAGTTTATTTTTTTAGGTGGGTTTGATTTAAGATTCTAGGATTAAATTTGGAAGTTGATATTAGGAGAAAGACATTTGTTTGTATTCATTTGGGATGTTAATTCAATTTGAAATTCATGAATATAGGGTTATACTCTCTCTTTCCTAAGATATTAGACCTTTATTTTTTTTTGGGATGTCCCAACATATTTGAGTCATTTTTATTTATGGTAAAAATTTTCTTCACTACCAACTCCACTTATACTACTAAACAACATTTCCTAAATTTCTGTGCCCAAAAGAAAGGATTCTAATATCTAGGACGGAGGAGTATATGGTTAAAAATTTATAATCCAAAAAATTACAATTTGAGGAGCCTTAAACCGAATAACTCGCAATCCTACAGGGTTAGCGTGAATCCGAGCGCGTTTGTCGTTATTGGCATGTCAAGCTATAATTAAATATCACCTATAGTTTTCATCTTCTTATTTCACCCTTTGATTGATATGCGGTTGATTAAACGCTATTATCACCATATAAAAAATGGAGTCCATACCAAAACTTTTTTCTACGTTTGCCCTTGATCACACCCCAAGACAACTCTATTTGTTGATGTTTTTATAAGTACTAAAATTGATTGCATTTGGAAAAATCAATTAAAGAATAGTGAAAGGCAAAATAGGATATCACATCCACATTAGCTTAATGTGATAACTTTGATAACTAAGCAACACATTATATTAAAAATCTCAATACATTGACATAAGTATGTCAACGCAAATTCAGACATTTATATTTAAGACGGTATAGGTGGAACCAGACCCAGTTCACGACGTCGTCTGATTAAGACGAAGGCAGCCAAGGCTATCCGTAGAGGAGCTGCCTCTTGCAATCCGGATATTTGGTGAACGCCAACACTACCCCTACGGTGGAAAGACAAAAATTTGTGGATGATTCGGTTGTTGTAGCCCTCCAACAAAAATTGGGTCTAAACCCGAACACGTCGCCGCCATCACCAGATGAGTAATTTTTTTTTACTATGTGCTTTTTAGGATTTTAATATACTAATTTCTAATTTTTAATTTTTAGGAATTTGTAATATAATTTTTGGTATTTTCAATGAAGTTTTATTAATGAAATGTTTTTTTATTAATTGTATTTTAAATTGAAGAAATAAATGGTGAGACTCATAAATGATGGAAGAAAGAGATGATTAAGTGATCTCTCGCCATCAATTCACGCAAAAACACTTAATGAAAATATTCTGGATAAATATATGTGAATTTTGAAAATGGTTGCAAGTGTTGAATAAGAGATGGTATAAAAAATGATGCATGCTCATAAATTGTGGAAAATATAAATGGATAAACAATGACTTTTGTGGATGATCTTAACTAACTTTCTAAAGGACACATGTCTAGATATGCTCAAGGTTTATAGTTCGGGCAATTAACCATGAAACCGTAATCAGTGGTTATGGTTCCAAATTGGAACCTTGAGATTTAAACGGAACCTAAACCGTCAGTTTTGGAACCGTGGTTCGATTCAGGTTCCAAAATTCAAGAACCGAAACTGTGCCTGAACTACCGATTTCGGACGGTTCCAGACTAGAACCGCGAAAAAATCACCGAAAAACTGTGAAATCGAGCCGGAACCGTAAAAAACCACCGAAAACCGGCGGTTCCGACCAAAATTGTAACCACAAAACACTCTCTCGGTGCAGTTCTGGTTCAATAATTTTGGGCACAGATTTTTAGGAGTGCAAAAGTAGAGAGAAAAAGTAGGAGATGAGATAAAACAAGAGAGCTCTAGTATTATTTTTTTTGACAAAAAAGAAAATGTGTAGCCTAAAAATGAATAATAAATTTTTATTAGTATAATTTAAACTATGACACTGCATGGAATTGACTTGTAGACAAGTCAAGACAGTGTATTTAGTATCGTTGTTACGTGTTGGCGCGTTTTTTTGAGTCACATCCACGTTCATGACCGACTACAAAATTTTGTTGGTTGACCCTCTTAGTCTTACATTTATTTTTTCACTGGAAATTTATATCTCCAAATTGAATTTCTTTATTCGTGGGTGACTCTTCATGGAAGCAGCCTGAGACTTGCGTTCTTTGACCAAAATCTATACACACACAATCAGATTGTATATATATATAGCCTGCTTTCGAATGTTTTTAATTTTCCCTGTATTTGGCTGCTGTTAAAGGCGAAAACTTTTCCACTACAAAGAAAAACAAAGTGCTTAAAAATCCAATCTTTGAATCTTCGTGGGTAGAAATCTTTGAATCAGACCCACCATTTCCATTTTTTCTGCATTCCCATTTCAAGAAAATATTCAGAAACTTCTCACTAGAATTCAAACTAACTCCCCTTCCCCTTCTTGCACGCCTGCTCCTTCGTATTTGAAGGTTTAGAAGACTCTAATAGTCAATTCCATTACTCCTATACATATATATAGGTGTGGATTTGTATCATTATTGCATCCACACATCACAAATAATAGATATCTGACTTCAAGATTAACCTAGGGTTCCTCAATTTTTGGTAAGAGATTCTTGTTTTTTGGATAATAGCATGATTGAATGCTCTTTTTGCTGACATGTGTGTATTGCTTTAGGTGGGGGAGTGAAATTTGATGGGATTATCTCTCTCATTGCTTGTATCAGCTTGGCAAGAAACTGTGAACCATAGGCTTTTCAATTTGGCTTTTGGTGTTGATTTTGGGGGTGGAAAAATGTTGAGAACCAATAGTTTTGGGAAATCAGGAGGGTCTGTGGCCATGACCATAACAAAAGGGCTTAACACCATGACCAGGAAGAATTCCATAAAATTGATCAACTGTGAGCCTGTTAAACTGGTTCTTGAAACCTCACTTTCATTCAAGGACTTGGTTCAAGATATAAGGAAATCAGATGGTGCTAATAAGTTGGTGTCTGCTGTTGATCTCCCGGAGCCTGCTGTAATGTTCTCCCCGCACCCTGTTAGTGAGCTGGATGCAGCTGCAGTGAAACTCCAGAAGGTGTACAAGAGCTACCGGACTAGGCGAAACCTTGCTGATTGTGCAGTTGTTGTGGAGGAGCTATGGTGTGTGTCCATTCTTGATCATATATATTTGTTGCCCCTCTCATGTTATTTGTTTTGCTCACTTGAGATGGCTGGTGATGTGTATAGGTGGAAGGCCTTGGACTTTGCTGCTTTGAAACGGAGCTCTGTCTCGTTCTTTAACGTCGAGAAGCCAGAGACTGCTGTCTCGCGCTGGGCTAGAGCGCGCACCAGAGCTGCCAAGGTTGGATTTTGGATTATTCAACTTACATTTTGATTCTTTGATGACTTTATTTTTGTGATCAGTATTAGAGCTAATTGTTTGAATGTGTTGCAGGTGGGAAAGGGGTTGTCTAAGGATGAAAAGGCTCAAAAACTGGCACTTCAGCACTGGCTTGAAGCTGTAAGTTTTGACATCTATGAATTCCATTTGTCCAAACAAAAGTTTTTTTTATGAATCTCATATTCTGATATATAATGTTGAGTTAGGGTTCTGATGTTATCTCAACTCCTCTGCAGATTGATCCGCGTCATCGTTATGGACACAATTTGCACATCTACTATGATGTGTGGTTCAAGAGCGAGAGCGTGCAGCCTTTCTTCTACTGGCTGGACGTTGGAGACGGGAAGGAAGTGAATATCGAGAAATGCCCAAGAACCAATCTGCAAAAGCAATGCATCACTTATCTAGGACCAGTAAGTCTCTAGTCATCGATGAATCCTCTGCATTCCAAGTTTTGATTCGTTGAGCTTGTACTTACTGAAGTGTATCTTTATGATTCTGTTTCGACAGAAGGAGAGGGAATCGTATGAAGTCGTGGTTGAGGATGGAAAGCTTATGTACAAAGAAAATGGTATGTTGGTGGAAACCGTCGAGGGATCAAAGTGGATCTTTGTTCTTAGCACAACAAGAACTCTGTACATCGGGCAGAAGAAGAAGGGAGTTTTCCAGCATTCGAGTTTCTTAGCCGGAGGAGCCATCACAGCAGCTGGAAGATTGGTGGCCCATGGAGGTGTTCTTGAGGTAAACAAACTAAAGACAAGAGATGATAAACACATCATTTTTCATGTAAACTAACAATGCTGCTGATCATTTGCAGGCAATTTGGCCATACAGTGGTCACTATCTTCCCACGGAAGAAAACTTCAAAGAGTTCATAAGCTTCCTCGAGGAGCACTCTGTTGATCTTGCAGACGTCAAGGTATACATTCGCTACATTTTCCAATCAGTTCCAACTTGCCATGATGATATGATGTGAAAATACGAAGCTTCGCTGATTCGTGCGTTTGGTGCAGAGATGCGCTACTGATGATGACCGTCCTCCTGTTACGAACGAGCTGCCAATTTCGCGGAACACATCACAGAGCAACCTCAGCCAACAGGAGAACGCCACCACACGCGATCAAGACGTTCCATCAATGGAGCCACTGCGTGATCACGAAGATAAGATTGGATTCAACTTTGCCAAGCGTATGTCGTGCAAGTGGAGCACAGGAACTGGGCCGAGGATCGGGTGTGTGAGGGAGTATCCCACGGAGCTACAAACACGAGCACTTGAACAAGTGAATCTTTCACCGAGGGTGGCGAATGGATGCCTTGGCAACTACGGGCCAATCCCTTCACCCCGGCCTAGTCCAAAGCTTCGACTTTCTCCTAGAGTTTCGTACATGGGACTGCCCAGTCCGAGGACTCCCATAGCTGCAGCTAACTGAGGAAGAGAAACACCTTCTTCAATAAGAGAACTAACTTAAATCTTTCTTCTTTTATTCAGTTAATAAGTTTGTAAATGTCTCATTTGCATGCCAAGTCTTCTTTTTTCCAGTTTTGGCTGCTTTTGACCGTTGCAAACTAAGGATTAGTGTGATGTATTGTTTCATTTTTTTGGGTGACGAAATTCATGTATGTTAAGATGTTGGACAATTCCTCTTGTATTGAAATGAAGAAACAAAGCTACAAAATACAAGGTGCTTACAAAATACATATACACACACATACATATAAGCGAAATTTCAACATACAAATACGAACACACACACGTGAGCACATTCATTTAGTACAGTTTATCGTTATTTTGTTTTAAATTTATTTAATATATTTATTTTTATTTTAATACATTAGTAACGTTATTAATTCAACGAATGTAGAGTTGCCAAATGGGCTGGAGTTGATGCTGGCATAACGTCATAAGTATCGTTATGCCGGAGTTGATGTTGTATCCAATATATGTTTTGATCAAGCTTGTATTGTACATCAATATATCTTGATGTTATTCCCAATATATGTTATGATCAAGTTTATATTGTATATCAATATATCTAGTTGGAATTTATTCTATACAATATACTTTCTACTTCCACGAAAAATATACTTCATTGTGAATGATATGAGTTTCAACGTGCAATTGGTAAAGTAAGAGAGAAGATAAAAAAGTATGATAGAAGTGGTGTTAGTGGAATGTGAGGTCCATATTATTAGTAGTGTTTAATTGTGTTAGGTAACAAATGTAAAGTCTTTTTTTAAACTTGGTCTATTTTTCGTGGACAATCAAAAAATGGCAAATTTAGTCTATTTTTCGTGGACGAGGGAGTATAAAACAGTTTCACAACTCTTAGCACTCTTTAGAAAAAGAATTAAATTGAGCGAGTAGCGGTCTTGATTAAGTAATGATCTTATACGATCTTAAACACGAGAAATGAATAAATAGAAAAAGTGCCAGATTATGTGATCTGGATTTGTATAGTAAATTAATATTATAGTGACATCTGAAATTGGACTAATTTAACTAAGTACGGTCTATTAGAACAAAATGTATTCACATCTCATTATATTGGTAGCCAAACTCATTAAAAACTACTTCATCCATCCATGGAAGATGATCTATTTGTTGGGCGGCAAATTTTTTTATGAAACTTTAGTTGTGTTGAGTGAAAATAATAAAGTAAGAAAGAAGAAATAAAATAGAAATGAAACATTAATTCAAATCGAAGTTTCCGTACAGACCATACAAAAACTTTAATTTGTGTGTTTAAATACTCCCTCCGTCTCATTGGTTCAAATCGAAGTTTCTGTACAGACGGTACAAGACACTTCAGACGAGACATCAAGATAGAAGAAAATTGGTCCTTAAACAGCCAAAGAGGGTACTACCATTTGTTAGCAAAAGTCGCGTTTGTTTTATGTATCGAGGAAAAAACACAAAATCCACATCCAGTTAACCATAAATCTTTACCAGCCTTGTAAACAAATGTTCTTCAGACGAATGCATGATTAACTCAATTAGTGCCTTCTAAATCCAGTCTTATCGGACCTCAAGAACTCCCTGTCGAAGAAGATTTACCCCTTTCCTTAGCATATTTGGGAAGTGAGTTCCCAACGCTAGGATTCTTATATCCACGCTCGATTTTGGCTCTCTTAGGAAAATACAAGTCATCGGGGTTAAGAGGTAAGGAGCCAGGATCAAGTTCAAATGAACCTACCGGCACTCCCTCTCGTTCCGTGCCAGTCAATTTGAAACTGGGAACACAGTGGGAGAATTTGTACAGCTCTGTCAGCCCTATCAGAAATGAATTACTCTCACTTTGGTCTGCTCTCTGGAAAAGGCTCACAAATCCACTAACCTTTTCCAAATGAGCAACTTTTATGCCAATACCTTCAGCAAAATCAGAGAGCACCTCTACAATTTCATATCTGAATTCCTTATGATTCTCTGGGTTGGAACTCCAACTGATGCCCCAGTCTCTGAAAAGAGCCCAGACCTCGCCTACTCTCGGGTATATGAAAAAAGAACCTTTCTTTTTGCCTTTTATACAATGCACTTGATGAGAAAGTGACAAGCATTCTGATATAGTATCAGGTTTACCAAGTTTAAAGCTTCCACAACCAACAGGTAACTCCCTCTCTACCCATCTTTTACAGGAATCATGTATAGGAACAGCTTCCAGCCATGTAATATGCAATTTAAACGGAGAAGAGCGTACCTTCCTCACCTTAGCATAGAATCTTGGCATGCTATCGAACGTATCATAACAAGCCCAAAACTGATTCGCACAAAATAGGCTTTCATCGTGCATCTTCTCAAAATTGTAAAATTCTGGATCAGGACACTCCAAATAGCCTGTATCTGAATCATTACTTGAAGATAAATCTATGTCAGAGCTTTCAATTTCCACTACACTAGACCCACTGCCAGTTTCGCCTCTGATCTCATCTTCTTTGTCAGAGCTCTTATTCTTTTCCTTCAAACCTTCTTTGGGGTGATCAGCTCCTGTCTCTTTGTTTTCATTGCCATCCTTATGCTTCACAACATCTGCCTCTTCGCTTGTTTGAGCTCTCTTAAGAGGTCTAGAATGATAATCTTCATCAGCTTTCTTGTACGATACATGCTCTAGCTCAGTATCAGAATCATCACTGTATTGTATCACTAACTTCCTCACCCTCTTCTTGCCTTCCGTCCCGGTCTTCAAATTTTCAGCACTACTAGCTACCTTGATACTCTCGGAACAACCTCCTTTTCGGACACCTGCCTCTGGTTGAACACTTTTCATGCTGGCATCCCCTTGTGATCCAGCTTTGATATTTTGCACACCATTTTCCCGATTTTCATGACTAGTCTCTTGAGAACTATTAACTTGTGATCCAGACACTGAAGAGATATTTTGCAAACTATTTTCACGATTTGCCGGATTAGTCTCTTGAAAACTATCAACGTGTGATCCAGACACTGAAGACACTTGGATATTTTGCACACCATTTTCATGATTTTCCGGATCAGTCTCTTGAGAACTATCAACTTGAGAACTATCAACTTGGTGTATATCAGGTTTTGATGGCACATGCTGAGAGCCTTGGTTCCCCGAACTAGTTGAGGAAACACAAGGAGCAGTCATTTCATATGCATCAAAACTCTTATGGCATTTGATGCACTGCAAACATCTGTTGATATATTGTCTCAGATACTGGTAGATTACTTTGCAGAACGGGCATTGTGTCCAGAAAACCGAGGTAGAGTCCGTATTTTGATCTCGATTCAGGCTGCTGAAACCATCAGATGCATTTCTGTTTTGAGCACCATATTGATTATTTTCCTGAAAGCTTCTGTTAGTCTGATGATTCGGAGGGTTTGTAGTAGATCCGGACCAGGCATTTATCTTACTGTCGTATGCATATTTCTTTGCTGGATCTGAAAGCAATGCATTTGCTTCACAAATCAACTTAAAAGCCCCCTCAGCACCAGGGAATTGATTCTTATCTGGATGCAGAATAAGTGCTAGCCGGCGATATTGTTTCTTGATCGCAGCCTCGTCATCCGACTTTTCAACTTGAAGGATTCCGTACCAGTCCTTTTCGGATCCTAGAATAATTTTCTGAGCTGAGCAGTGCACATCACAGATGCTCAGCATCTGCGTAATATATTCGAGTTTCCGGTAGAGGTTTTTTCCCTTCAAAGCAATCTTACGGGCGCCTTCGAAGTCATTGCTCTGCATCTTCTTCTCAGCAATTTCCTTGGCCCTGATAGCCTCATCTTTGTTGCAATCCATTGAAAATAACCTAATTTCCAAATTCAACAATGAGCTATCTAAGTACACCACACATGTAGATTGTCAAGTACTTCATCTTCAAACAATTCATGAACATTACTTACAACATTGTGTAAGCTAACAGTTTGATGTCATTAGTAAAATAGAAATATAACATAACCGCAAGGCACAGCCAAATACCCAATAATTGGAAAAACACATATAAATAATAGTAGTAGTAGTAATTAATATTCATAATAACTACTAAACCTACTCAAAATCTAGGAGATCAATTCTATCTCAAAACAATTACCAATAAACAAGACTCTGTCAACAACTAATAAATAACTAAAGATAATGCTGGAAAAGTGAAGAAGCCGATTCGTATCAATAAATTTCCCAAATAAAACTTATTTTATTCATAATATTTGCTTATACTATTAAATTCTAGTAAAAGTGTAATGACTAAATTAACACACAGATTGCCAAAATCCAGAAGTATATCAACTTTACTTAAATAACTGTTGTCGTTAAGTATAGAACAAGATTTATCCCTGCAAATATGAAAAAGTCTCATCTACCTCAGCTGGAGGTATGAAAGAAGAGTGATGTCATGATATAGCATAAAAACAGTATAATTGAAGAAATCACGCTACAATAAACGCATAATATAGAACTAATCAAACATTTCTGCACTTCAATTTTCATACTCCGACTCAAAATGCAGAGACAGAGTTAACGAATCTCACACCATGCAACCAAGTAACGTACCTTATGTGTGGCTTCAGAGAAAAGAGTTAACGAGTGAGAAGGGAGGTGAATGTTTCCATGTAATGTTTCAACGAAGATTTGTGCAAAAGAGAAGGGATGAAAGGAAAGAGAAATTCAATTCATCATAAATTGTGATTAGCCCATACACCTAAATGAGGGTTTGTGGTCACACACCTATTGTGTGTGAGTTGTGTGGTGAGTGAGTGGTGAAATGAGGGTTTTTTGGTCATAACAAAAGTTATGGAACAATCTAGAATATGGATTTAGAGTTGGACCAAACTTCATTACATAGGCCCTATGGGCCTTATTTCTCTTAAAATATAAACAATGATACACTTAGGTCATTCACAACCCTATATTTTATTCATATCTTCACCATCTCATTTCTACACTATCCATATGCTTCGTACTATTTTTTACTTCATTTCTTGATCATGAGATAACATATGCATCCCGCTTTTTACTTCTCTCTCTTAAACTTCTTTTCTCTTAACTATACATGGTATTTTTATTTTTTTCCAAGCAATTTAATTTAAATTTAGATTAAATATTTTAAAATATAAAAAATGACATATTACTAAAAAAAAAATCAAAATTTACAATTTATTTTAAGTGATAAAATACATAGTCCTAAAATCGAAGCGTTCATGGAAATTCGATCCACTAATGGTTGTCAAATGTCGCTCAAATATGATTTGATCTTCGTAGAGTTGGGTTTGGGCGACAGAATCACGCGTAGTTTCCCGATGAGCTAATCGCTCGCGAAATGACATCGATGCATTCTGGCGTGGGGAACTACTTGCAGTGGAGTTGTTGGTCAAACCAATTTTCCACTTCCAGTCATTCATCTTCAATTATGATGTTGTAAAGACAATGCACGCATGTATGATTTCAGTGAAGTTTTGCAGAAACCAAGAAAGACCCAGAGCTTTGATAATCGCGAACCGTACTTGTAGAACCTTGAACGCTCTTTCAACATCTTTCCGAGTAGGATCTTGACTTTGCGTAAAAAGAACCGTTTGGGATTTTGTGGCATGTTGAGCGTCTTCACGAAGGTTGGTCACCTCGGATAGATCCCATTGGTGAGGTAGTACCTCATGTTGTATTTACAGTTATTGACCGTGAATGACATCGACAGTGCTATACCTTCTAAAACTTGATTGAATAGGTTGGATTGGTTGAGGACATTCATATCGTTGTTCGATCCCGGGACCCCGAAATACGCATAAATCCATAGGCGGTAGTCGGCGACCGCCTCTAGCACAATCGTCGGGTGGGTGCCTTTGTAGCTACTAGTATATGCCCTTCTCCATGTCGTGGGACAATTCTTCCAATGTCAAATGCATACAGTCAATGCTATCAAACATCCCGAGCAAGTTGTGTACTACTTCGTGAAGACGAAGCAATTGTTGACAATCGTTGGTGGTGGATTTTTTTTAAATATAAAAAATCACTTTTTATTTAAAAAATTGATTTTTTAAATTAAAAAAAATAAATAACTATTATTTCACAACGATCCATACTAAAAGACGGATCCGTGAATTTGTGAAGACTATATTTTGTAGAATATAATCCTTCTGCACAGAAGGAACGCCTCTGGGCGGTTTCCTCATGCTATCTTTCTTTTTGCAGTAGTAGGAAATAAAATTTATTTTTCTATTTTTTTGGAATTTTTCCAATTAAAAGAAAAAAAGTAATTTCAACGAATCACATCGTGCCACGTGTAAGGGTGGCGCACTAGATCATGTCTCGGCAAGCCAAGATCGAGCCAACAACAAGCTGCATTGCGGATTGCCCTTAGGACCCGATCAACTTAATCATAGATGGATAATCATATGATTATGAAGTTATAGCAACCGAATGACACCTTAACCTCAAACTAGTAATACTATTGGTTTTGAACTATTGAGGCTAATTGGCTATGTTTTTTAATAAAAAAAACATATTACTACCTTCGTCTTTGCAAAATAATTTTTTTTGAAATGACATTAGTTTAATTGTATAACTGATGAAGTAAGAGATAGAGAGATAATTAAAAAAAATATTGAAGTATTGTTAATTGAGAATGAGTCTCACTTTATTAAAGAGAAATTTATTTTTTTAAAGTAAAAAAAATATAGAAAGTTTCCCTTTTTAATTTTAAGAGACAAGACAAGAATAGATTAGTTTCTTTAAATAACGGATGGAGTATTGTGCGATTCCGTTAACAAGTAGTATAAATTTGATTGATTCTACATTTATAATCTATACATATATAAAATGCGAGTTTTGGATTAAATATTGAATATTTAAAAGTTTTGGGTGAAATTTTAAATACTCATTGTTATTGAACGTTTCTTAAGAATTTGATATCAACGTAATTGTAATCACCATAAAATAAAGTAATACTAATTTTCATTCAAATTCTCAATGATTATTGTAACGGTTTTCCGCTAATTAAAATATTAAATTACATACAAATAACTAGCGTTTAATTTTAGAAAGTTAACTAGCATTGAATAATGTAAATTTAGCACCGTTACATAATTAGAGAATTAACCTATCCTATTTAAATTCATGGCTATAAATATATGGCCCATACGTGCAAATACCATATTGTATTAAGCAAAATTCTTACCACAAGTTTAGGAAAAGAGAATGGCCGTTGAAGTTGTCCTCATTGCAATAGTTGAGTATTGTAATTGTGTGACAAGAATTTTCAAGCAACCCCTACATTTCATATTTTTTGATACGTTGGAGGGTGAATTTTGTATGTAAAATGTAAATGGAGAGCTTATTATGATGGTCTTTGGGTGTGTAGATGACCCTAATTGCTCGGCTGTAGTTCATCGTCGAGTTCAAGGAAGCTTGGGTAGAGAAGGTAATCAACAAAAAATAACATCTTGTGATTAGTTATATCTATAACGTCTTTTTTGATATTTTTTTTCATTTAAATTAAGATCCGTATTCTTTTTTTGAACTATAAAAATATGACATGTGGTATTATAAATTCACTCACTCTTTATTTTCTATTACATGTCACTGAATTTTCGATAAACTTTATTCTTTGGATGCATCTTTCGATTGGATAGATTTGATTAATTATCATTATTTATGTAAATGCAGGGATTATACATACTACGTGGATTGTGGTGTTAGAGGTAATTGTTTAAGCATAAATTTTAAATCATTTCATGTAAGTTTGAGATTTGTAGTTTATTTCGATAATTGATATTGAGCTACCAATATTTTCTTTATTTAATTATTAATCTAAAACTTAAAGTAACACTATCTTTTGAGATAACGAATTTAATGTCGAATCTCCAATTGATCGAGAATAAGAAGAAAATGGGATGGATACGTAAGCTGCGGCAGAAGTATATTGCAGAAGAAATTAACATCTGAGTGAAGAAGAAGATTTGACAATGTGTTTATGTTAAATTAATGTTTTATTTATTTATTTGTTTGTTTAATTTATAACTATTTTTATGTTTGACTTCAGAAATAATTTTCATGCATAATTATTATAAGCAACATGTCTTTTTTTTCGTGAGAGAGAGTATGTGAATGTTTTGAAAATTTTAATTTGTATCTAGGAGATTGATGCAAATAAATTTTCCAAATCTTATGAACTTCGTATTGTAAATTTTTTTATGTCCCCCATACTTAACTACTTTATCTCTATATTTTATTGACTCTTTAGTATTGATGATTATCTCTACTTTTATTGATGTGTATGGTATTGAAGCATTTATATTGTCTATTAATACAATGTAAAATTATGTTTGTTGTTTTGTGGTAGACATTAATACAATATAAAATTATGATTATTATTTTTTGATATAGAATAAAATGGTCATTTAAATTGCTTTATACATCTATGATTTTTAAAGCACTTGGTTGATTTATAAAGTTGTTTAATTATATGTTTTAGGGTTGTTCGTTTAAATAGTATTACACATCTGTAATTTTTTAACCATGAGATCATATAATTGTATATGATTTTAAGCAATTAATTAGTTCAAAATATGAAGTTACAGTGATGAAATTAAATCAATCCGTGCATCGCACGGGCGTGATACTAGTAGCAAATAAAAAATGAATGTAATTAATAAGTAGTTAGATAAGATTTCATAATTGTACACAATTTTTGATGGAATGATTACATCTTTCAAGTTTTTACGTTAAAGAATCATCGCCCCATGAAGTAGTTGTATCTAGATTGTGTGCATAGTAAAGAATATCAAGCTTCCTGAGTCCAGCGAATCCACTAGATCACAGGGTCTAGGAACTCACGGATCGTTGAAAGTTCTCGGTCGTCGGACACACTGATAAGGCTAATTTCATGCATCGGTAATGTGCGAAAAATGTTATAATTTGCTGGGTCTAACACTTTTCCTAAGCCAGGTGTGTGAAGAAAATTGCTAGATCAAGGAAGTACTGAAGGAAATGGTCTAGCAAAGGAAAGGAGCGAAGTGAGCAGGAATTACAAGGAAATTGGCGTGACAAAGGAGTCAATAGCTGAGGGCATCAAAGTCTTATCTATACCTCGTTGGACCCCACTCAAACGCCTATATATAGAAGAGCATGCAACGCAAGAAAATAATCACTTTTCACTCTTCTTAGCTCACACACATTACACACACTTGGAAATGGATCTGGGGTAGTCGGGAACGGAAGGTTACTTTTTAGAAATTTCGTGGTTGGCAGCACCATCCGAGTGAGGGCGAAGATACAATTACCTTTAATTTCAGTTGTTTCGCTTGTTTTTACCGTCGAACTTCACTTTTGGGAGTCGACCTTGATGTTGATGATGCTTAATTGTTTTACCGTTTGTTGATCTGCGTTTAGCAGTTAAATTTCAAGTCAATTTGCATAGATCTCTCTGCTGTTAGTTTATTTCTTCAAATGTTATGTCGATCTCTGTTTATTTTGATGTTGAGGTGTTTGATATGGAATTTGGTGACAGATCTGTGGTTGTTTGAGTATTCGGAGTTCTTTGTTTAAATCTGATGTGATGGAGAGTTTCTGTTGTTTGGAGTTCATGTCGGACGCTTGGATCTGGAGTGGATTTAGTGTCTGAGGTTGGATTCGACGTGTGGAAAGATAGTTGTTTGACAGATTCTGTTTTTCTTCTTGATTTCTATTTTACTTCGTCTAGAGTATGCAGATCTGTTTAGTTCTTTGTTTGTTATGCATTAATTTGATTTCAAGTCAGTTGCTCTGTTTTAGTTTTGCTTATGTTGCATTTCTTAAGAAGTTTTACGCAATTTGGTTGTAGAAGACGATGTCACTGTCAGTTAGTACGAGAGTTAGTTATTCTGCCAACTTTTCATTCGTACCTTGCTTTTTCAGACATGGTCCCCACAGTAGCTTTATTTCCTAGGTCTAGTAGTGTAGAGGTTCTCTTAGATCAAGTGTCGGGTAGTTAAATTTCCTTTACTACGCTCTTTCATGATTTTGCCTAGGTCTAGCTGTTAGCTTAAGAATTTTTAAAAGTTCCCAAGTCAAGTTAATTTTTATTTTCCTCAAGCCAAGAAAATGCGTGGCAGCAGCCAACACCAAAAACACACCCAAATCCTTGAACATGAGTATTACGCCTCCTTCTCGGTGGGATCGATCCCTACTTCTCTATACTTGGTTTAGTAAAGTGGTTGAGGATTTTGAAAGCAGTACTTTGTGTGTCTGACGACCGGGATTCCTCGCGTTCAACGAGTTCTTAGACCACGTGATCTAGTGGATTTGCTGGATCTAGGGAACCTGTTATTCTCTATTTTTGAATATACACACACAATTAATCTACCATCTGCCTTTTCACACACAGAATACCTCTTCAAAACCCTCAACCACATATACTAAAATTAGCAAAGGGAAGTAGGGATCGATCCCACAAAGATGAATGCGCAAATAAACATGTTCAAAGACTCGGGAACTATTTTAGGTGGGCTGCTGCCACACAATTTGGGTTGAGGAAATTAAACTAGACTTGGTGTTGAAATTTGCTATGCTAACAACTAGATCTAGGCAGAAACAGGAAAAATGCATATAAACCGGAACAAGTGAGACAATAACTAGATCTAAGAAAAACTATTCCCTAAATTACCTAGACCTGAGAAAACAGCTGACAGTGGGGACCATTTACTGAAAAGATAAAATACGGATGAAAAGCTGTAAAACAACTAACTAAAGTACTAACTAACAACGACATCATCTTCTTTAACAATTGGCATGAAACATCCAGTAAAACAGAGTGAGAACGTAATTCGAAACGAAGCAACAGAAATTAAAGCGACAAAATCGAAGAACAATTAAAACTAAGGCAGATCTACGGCTACTAGACGAAGCAAAGTAAAAAGAAAGCAGAAAGTTCAAAATCCATGCACAACTCGGTTTCCCCTGTTCAGATCCACACTTCGGATGCTAAATCCACTCCGGATCCAAGAATCCGAAACAAACTCCGTCCAAAATTATATCCATAACTACAGATTCGCTGATTCACCACAGATCAACAACAACAGCACAGATCCACAACCTATTTCCCAAATCAAGCACATAAACATCCAAAACAGAGAATAACATTCAACCTCTGAAATAAAACCTCAAAACACAGAATCAACGTAAATCAACACAAAATAAACACAATCGTGACGTAAACCAAATGCATAGATAAACGGTAAGTAGCACACAACCAATCGACTTCGGAAACGTTGAAGTTCGACGGAATAAAAGTGCAAAAACTAAATGTAAATGATTGTATCTTCGCCCTTCGTGAGGACGGTGTTACCACTGACTATCTCGAAGATGAAACCTCTAACTACCCCAAAATCCCCATTTTCCCAAGTGTGTGTGAGTGTGTGAGCTTAGAGCTAAATCATGTATATTTCGTGTGTTGCATGCTCCTCTATATATAGGCGTGGAAGTGGGTCCAGTAGGGTTCTCTTGTGTGAATAGTCTTCTTTGCCCTCAGCTTTTGACTCCCTTCGTCCAACCATTTTCTCCTTGAATTCGCTCACTTTTTTGCCTTTTTCCTTCGCTGGTCCACTGCCTTCAGCTCTTCCTGGACTTAGCGATTTCCTTCACACACCTGGCTTAAAAATTGTGTTAGACCCAATAAAAAGGTGATTTTTCACCACATAACCGATGCATGAAATTAGCCTTATCAAACTGCTCACACTTAAACCATACTTGTCCTTAAGTATAAAGACAAGAAAAAGGAATAAGGCGAATTTCAACGCACGGTTATCCCCTGAACGACTTTCTAGACTCTAACTTAACACAGACTCCTAGACCTAGACATAAACTGACGCACAAATAACAAACACTTAAAGAAAAAAAACACATAAACACATATGCATGAACTAGCTTCAACTTTTAGGCAACCGTCCCCACAAGATTAAGGTCAATCCAACAGGCTACACTTCTCCAAATTGGCCCCTTCCCTTCTTCTACCTAATCAATCCGTCAGTTCGTCAAGATAGCCTTTCACCTCCCCAATTATTGGATTCACTCGATCACTCATTCCTCACAGGGATGTTAGGACCGAATCTCTCATAAGCTATTGCTTTACCACTGAAGCGTCAGGTTATGAGAGTTTTCTCCTTTCTATACTTCGTTCCCCTTTTTTTTTGCTGGGTCAGGTTACTATTGCTTCCTGCCCTTAGACATACTTCCCCTGGACTTCGTCCAGCTTATACCTCCTCTTTTTTTTCATTCATTTTTTTCTCTCTGGACTTTGTCCAGCTTATTCCTCCATTTTCTTCTCTTTTTTTTCTCTCTGGACTTCGTCCAGCTTATAACTCCTTTACCTGGACTTCGTCCAGCTTATACCTTCATAACCCAATTCCCCTATTTTTCTCCTTCATGACTCTTCTCCCTAAGCATTCAGTGGCGGCCCCATTTACATGTGTTAGCTCAAAATTGTTTTAGGCTTATAACTCACTCTTATAGTGGGGCTTCACAACTACGTCAGCTAAGGCATCTTCTATCGTTCTTACTTCATGCAGATTGACCTCGGCTTATTAAAGGAAAATGCTTCTAAGTTGAAATACATCATATCTTCAATTACTCTCACTAAGGAGATCATGCCGTATTATATTAACCAGCTCATGCGACACAAACAAAACCTAGACTTAACGACTCTTAGCATGCTAAACAAATACACACATTAACTCCCCTCCCCCTCCCACTTCACTCAAGCTTGTCCCCAAGCCATCGTCGTGAAGGGGGGAAATAGGGTAAGTCAATTCAACACACCACAAACAATATATCCAAATAAAACTTCTCACACTTAGACCGAGCAACGGGCTAAGTGGGAGAAGACAACAGGAAAACAGAAAACACAAACTTCTCACACTTAGACCAAGCATTGAGCTAAGTGGGAGAAGGTAAACACATATAGCAATTATTAACAGAGACACATATAATAACACAGACATAAAGAACAAAAAATTATTACACTAATACAGAAAATAAAAGTTACTTGGTCATGGGGGCAATTCACTTCTGGGTCTGGCTCCCTCGAGAGCCAGACTGGGGTGGGATTCCGGGTCGGGTCATCTCCACCTTCTTCTTCGCCGGCAGCTCCGGCTCTTCTTCCTCCTTCTCTTGCTGATCGGACACTGGTTTCTTTAACGTCAGGAACTTTGATTTGGATGGGATTAACACTGACTTGGACGCGGATGGGGTGACCACTTGCTTGAGCGGGTGTGGGGGCCGCTGGAGGGAAGAACTGCCTTGGCCGGGCTGCTTGACCTCACTGCCGGATCCAGGAAGAACCTTCTGCTGGGTCAGGGGAGTGTCTTTTCCAACCATTTTAACATTTTCATTATCAGCTCCACAGCCTCCGTTATCCGCTCATTCTGCTTGGAGGACTCCACCGCCAAGTCTGCAATGTTCCCCCGCAGTGTCTTCACCTCCTCTCTGTTCCCGCTTAATTCCTTCCGCATTGCACCAAGCTCTCTCACCATCTCCTTCCTCATCACTTGCATTTCTTTCCTCAACTCTTACACATCTTTCCTCAACTCCTCAACCTCCTCACTGGGCACAGCCTCCACCGCCTCCGTCTCCGTTTTCACCTTGTCTCCTACCTCGTAGAAGAAAGTCTCTTTGCCGTGAGCTTGGAGCAACCCTTTGTTGAAAAAGTATTCAACGCTAAAAGTCTCCGGGGGCTCGCACATCACGACCAAAGGAGCGGTTTTGGCTATCTTCATGTTGATGTTCCGTTGGAGCTAGACGTCGAGGAGATGGCAGGTATACATATGTCGAGCAGGGTTTCTTGTCATTTGATGACATGCTTGAGCCAACCAGTAGCCTAGATGCACCTTCACGCCTTTCGCCATGCACCAAGTGAAGTAGAGGTCGGTAGTTGTCAGAGCTGAGTTCGCCGTACCCATTAGATTGTAGCTAATAAATGTCTGGGCGAATCGAAGGATGCGGTCTTCAATGTGTGAGGCCTTGGAGTAGCTGAATTTGAACGTCCCTGCCTTGGAGTGGGTGACCAGCTCCCATGCTGCCTGCACTTTAAACCCTGGCGTGTTCTTCGTTACGCCGGCCATCCTCTCATTCTAGATGTCTTCGTCATCTTCAGCTTTGGTAAACAACCCCATCCTCAAGGACCACTCCCTGATGCTCATTTCATGTTCTTTAGTCGGAACGTTGAGAAAAACTCCCGAGCTAGGTCCACCAGCACCTTTGCCTGGCTGTGCTTCAACAACCACTCGAATCCGATCGCGTATATACACGCGCGGAAATCCTCATCGCATGCAAACATCCTAAGCTCCTTGGGATTGTACTGCTTACCTGATTTCGCCATCTTCCCCGCACTGCATCTCTCTTTGTACGCCGTGGCCCGTTTCTGATCGTTGAAGCTCCTCATCGACTCCAGCAGTTCCCTAGTCAGCCACACCTCCGGGCGCTCATGGCTAAACTCCTCGTCAGATTTTCCAAGTTCGGAATCGGACCCAGGAGTAGGCTTGGCTTGTTCCTCGGTGGAGGGAACTTCGGTCACTGGGGAAAGTGGCTCCTCAACCTCCTTGACGGAGGGAGCTTTCCTTGACCGCTTTGACTAGGTCGCAGCTGCTTTTCCTTTCCTCGCCCTTTCCTTGGCCAGGCGACGATCCTCCGCCTCTTCAGCTTCTGTCCCTCGGGCAGGGAACTCCTCTTTCTCAGAATAGACCAAGTCATCCACTTTGTCTAGTAGACTCCTCCTGGCCCTTCGCCTCTCTGCTCTCTCGTCTACCCGGGGTTCGTCTTCTTCCTGGTCATCCACCAGGTCCACAATCAGATCTTGTCCTTCCTCGACGGGCTCTGGTACTCCAGTAGTATCTAGGTCTGTCTCTTCCAAAAGCTTTTCTGGTTTCCCCCACATCATCCACCATTGGGGTCCCCCCCTCGATATAAACAGGGGATTCCCCCCTGACATCACTCGGGGTCGCCCCCTCCTCCATTGGTTCAAGGGTTGCTCCCCTAAAATCCTTTGGGGTTTCATCCCCGGTCTCCATAGGGGTTTCCCCCTCAGCCATCATCTCTAGAACAGGGGTTTCCCCCTCAGCAATCTTTTTCAAAACAGGGGTTTCCCCCTCAACAAACTCTACCATAACAGGGGTTTCCCCCTTTTTCTCACCCTCAGAGTCAGGGTTTTCATCTCCTTGTCTCTCGGACTCCACCGTCTTATCATCATCACTCCGCCCTCCATCTGCCGCCAGTTCACCCGTTGCCTCCCTCTTGTCCACTTCCAGTGGGCTTGTGCTTGAAGCGGTTTCTGCCTGTTGAAAACCAGAGTCCGATACCCTAGTTGAAGCTTGAGACCTCTCGTCGTGGGGAACTGCGGGTTCGGCCGCCGAATCAACAGAGATCGTCGGCGGTGGTGTGGCATTCGCGGTCGTCATTAGGCTGGCTGAGAATAGAGCGTAAACCTCATTCGCCTTCTCGACGCTTCCCAATTTTTGCGTCAGTTCTGCCAGTAGAACCGCGTCGTACACCTCCGGCTGCGAACTTCTGGTGGCCTGAGTTGAATCCATCACCGTAAATCTGAAATCAAAAGAAAACTAGGTAGAAATCGGGTTAGGGTTTGTATTTCTTGAGAGAGAAACAAAGTAGAGAGAAGGGAGAGAAAATGCAGTTCGTCGTTTGGGATTATTGGAGAGAGAAACTGCCGGTTGGCCTTTTTGGTGAAAAGATGGTGCAGTTGCAGGCGTGATGTAAGCAACCGTACACTTCCCATAAATATCGGCCAATTTGAAATTCGAATTAACTTCATCCCTCCTAAAATTCCTTCTCTAGACTCTCCTTCCCTAGTTGATTTCCCTGACCACGACTTTACACTTAAAAAGAAATTGAAAACGCCAGACTCCTAAGTCAAGGATAGAATACAAGAAAACGGTTTTCCTACGGAGTTTGGTGCTTCGAAAATATTTTTGGAAGATTTAGATTTCCTTTTTTTTTGGATTTTTACCTGAACTTTTATTATGCAATTAAATTATTTACACATTCCTTTTGAGTATTCCCGAGATCCCCTGGTTCAGTGTATATATTTAAAATGTAAACCAATTTACCTGACCCAGGAATTCATCAAGAATACTTCCTTGTCTGACTAGGTGATAATAGGGAGTGCGCGTAGTGGCACTTCCTCCACTACACACAACCCAGAATTATCCCTATAGACTTTCACTCTGTGACCATTAACAAGAAAATGGACAGAGTTAGAGGCACTTCCCTGTCGCGCGGAGGCCGACAATGGTATATGGACCGATCCAATTAGACTTCAACTTCCCTGGCATCAGCTTGAGCTGGGATTGGAAAAGGAGCACCTTCTGTCCCACATGGAGTTCCTTGACCCGGAGATTCTTGTCATGCCATAACTTTGTCCTTTCCTTATACCACATAGCAGACTCATAAGACTCCAGCCTCAGTTCCTTCAGTTCTTGTAACTGTAACTTCATTTCTTCTTCACAAGCCGAAGGCTTCATATTCATCTCTTTTACTGCCCAGTACGCCTTGTGCTCTATACCCACGGGTAGGTGGCACATTTTTCCAAACACCAGCCTATAAGGCGACATTCCGATAGGAGTCTTGAAAGTAGTTCTGTAGGCCCATAATGCATCACTGAGCCTCTTACTCCAATCTTTCCTTGATGGATTAACTGTCTTCTCCAATATTTCCTTGATCTCGCGATTAGAAATTTCTGCTTGGTCGTTAGACTGAGGGTGGTACGGGGTAGATACCCTATGGTGAACACCATATTTCTTCATCAGAGCCTCGATGATGCGATTACAGAAATGTGTACCTTGGTCCGAGACGATGGCTCGAAGAACTCCGTATCAGTTGAAGATATTGGCCTTCAGAAATTTTGCCACCTCCTTCGATTCACATGTTGTGGTGGCCTTAGCTTCTATCCATTTAGACACATAGTCTACTGCAACCAATATGTATGTGTTCCCGCAGGATGATGGAAATGGTCCCATGAAGTCCATCCCCCATACGTCGAAGATTTCGCAGACAATCACCGGGACCTGGGGCATCTCGTCCCTCCTTGAAATTCCCCCTGTCTGTTGGCACCTCTCGCAACATTGACAAAACTCAAAGGCATCTTTATTAAGCGTCGGCCAGTAGAACCCACTATCCAATACTTTCCTTGCTGTCTTCCTTGGTCCAAAGAGACCTCCACACGCCAAAGTGTGGCAATTATTTAGCACATCTCTTTTTTCACATTCGGGAATACAGCGTCTGATCACTTGATCTGAGCACATCTTCCATAAGTACGTATCATCCCAAAAGTAATATTTGGCTTCACTTTTAATTTTCATCTTCTGGCCCAGGAAACTTCTTCTGAACTTGGCACCTCTCCCGTGACCAAGTAGTTTGCCAAATCAGCAAACCATGGTTATGCGTTTAGTGTTCGCTTACCCTTGTCGGATTCTCCTAGACCGGTTAATGCCAATACTGCCTCTCAACTGATTGGTCTAGGGAATTCCCTAGATGATACAAATGCTCTTCTGGAAAAGCATCTGGTATGGCCTCTTCTGTTTCCCCTTGAAAAATTCTGCTCAAGTGATCGGCTACTCTATTCTCTGTTCCTCTTTTGTCTCTCACTTCCCAATCAAACTCCTGCAAAAGCAACACCCAACGGATTAACCTCGGCTTAGACTCCTTCTTCACCAGTAAGTAATTTATTGCTACGTGATCTGTGAAAACTATAACCCTCGACCCAAGAAGATAGGGTTGGAATTTTTCGAACGAGTATACGACAGCCAACCTTTTCTTCTCTGTGGTATCATAGTTCTTCTAAGCTTGATTTAGAGTCTTGGATGCATAGAAGATCACATAACTTTTCCCGTCTATCTTTTGCCCTAAGACAGCTCCCACAGCGAAATCACTCGCGTCGCACATTATCTCAAAAGGGTGATTCCAGTTTGGCGCCCTGATTATTGGTGCTGGCACGAGTTTGTCCTTAAGCAATTGAAAGACCTTCTTGCATCTTTCGTCAAAGACGAATTCCACATCGTTATGTAACAAATGAGTGAGTGGTTGCGCGATTTTCACGAAATCCCTGATAAACCTCCTACAAAATCCCGCGTGACCCAGGAAGCCTCTAACTTCTTTTTGGTTCGTGGGGTAAGGTAACTTTGATATCACATCTACCTTTGCCTTGTCCACCTGTATTTCTTTTTCAGAAACCACGTGACCCAGGACAATACCTTCAGTCACCATGAAGTGGAATTTTTCAAAATTCAACACTAGGTGCTTCTCGTGGCATCTTTTCAATACTAGGTTAAGGCTGGCCAAACAAGTGTCGAATGAATTCCCGTATACGGTAAAATCATCCAAGAATATCTCAATGCATACTTCAAGCAAATCCGAAAAAATACTCATCATACACCGCTGGAACGTTCCTGGTGCGTTACACAACCCAAACGACATTCTTCGGTATGCATACGTACCAAATGGGCATGTGAACGTGGTCTTCCCTTGATCTTCTGGGTTAACGTAGATCTAGAAATAGCCACTGTATCCATCAAGGAAGCTAAAATACTGTTTGCCAGCCAACCTTTCTAACATCTGATCAATGAAAGGTAGGGGAAAGTGATCCTTCTTCGTGGCCTCATTCAGCTTCCTTTAGTCGATGCACATCCTCCACCCCGTCACCAGCCTGGTGGGCACCAACTCGTTCTTTTCATTCTTGACAACCTGTATTCCAGACTTTTTAGGCACCATATGGACAGGACTGACCCACTCACTGTCCGGAATGGAGTAGATGATCCCTAGAGAGAACAATTTCAACACCTCCTTCAGAACTTCTGATTCAGTTTCCGTTGTGCGTCTCGGTGAGCCTTCACACCCTCTTCTAAACGGTTGTGGTGCATACAGAGATCAGGGCTGATTCCTACTAAATCAGAGAGGGTCCACCCTATTGCTTTTTTGTTCCGCCTGATCACTCCCAATAATTCTTCCTGCTGCTCCTCGGTCAAGTTACTGTTGACTATTACTGGGAATGTCTCGTTTCCTTCCAAGTAAACATATTTGAGGCCTGGTGAGAGTGTCTTCAATTCCTTCTTTGTATCATTCGTCTCCTGGGGCAAGGGTTTTTTTCTGCAATAGCAGGTAATGTCTCCTTCCCAGATCCAGGAGAATTCTCCAAACTAGCAACATGGGCTGATCCCCTTGATCTAGCTGACTCGGGATTTTTGCAAAACTCCATGATGGCTCCTGTTAGTTCCTCATCTGTCAATTCCATTGTATTCATTGCTGCACACCACCTTACAACTTCTCGGTCGATTAAATGGCTCAACTCCGAGTTGTCAATTTGTTCCTGTATCAATTCCGTCTCAAGATATTCTTGGACCAGGGGGTTAATAACATCTATAGCATACAAATTCTCAACATCTAATGGCCTTTTCATTCCCTCATCTATGCTAAATGTATATTTTTCCCCATTATAGTCCAAGCAAATCGTTCCATCAAAGACATCAGTAATGGTCTTAGCAGTGCGCAAGAATGGTCTCCCTAAAAGCACGCCGCTAGACTCAGCAGACTCATCATCATTCATTTTGATAACATAGAAATCAGCAGGATATAGAAACTCATGCACTTTAACTATGACATTCTCTAATACACCTTCAGGACGAATGCAAGTTCTATCTGCTAACTGGATTACCACCTTGGTATCGACCATCCTAACCCCTGTCAGTTTCGTGTAGATCGAAAGCGGTAAAACATTTATAGACGCCCTAGATCACACATGGCATGCTCGACTCTGATGTCCCCTAGAGAAATGGGTAATGTAAACATACCTGGATCTGTGCATTTTGAAGGCATCCTTCTCTTTTGTATCACAGCAGACACGTTCTCCCCGATCACAATCTTCCCGTCTGGCTTGGTCTTCCCTGCTATGAATTCCTTGATGAACTTGCTAAAGGCAGGCATCTTCAGGGCTTGCAAGAAAGGCAGGTTGATTTTCAGCTTGCTAAAAATTTCCATGAGGCCCTCTGTATCATCCTTCTTTTTCTTGGCTTCCCCTCGGTGTGGAAACGGCTTTACTCGCTTCACCGCATTTGTGGAACTCCCAGCTGGGGTTTCGCCAATTTCCCTGCTCACTTCCCTATTTCCTAACTCAGGCTCGGGATCTAGGAAGAATGGATCAGCTGCTCGAGGTAAAGATCCCTCCAAATCTCCCTTCTGGAGGTCATCCTGAGCATGAACTTCTCTGGGTCTAGGGCTATCCCCTTGAAATACTTGACTCTCCTTCCCCTTACTTGCCTGTGCGGGTACTTCTTCGTCGATCTCCAGCGTCGGTCCTTCATAGCCTCGCCCTGATCTCAAGGTGATCTGACTAATGTTTGCTCGATCAGGTGGCTTGACTGTGGCAGGGAGTTTTCCTTCATTTCCCCGCACCTCATTCAAAGAAACCGCAATCTGAGACAGCTGCTTTGCCATCATATCCATGGCTGTTTTGTGCTCCAACGGGCGTCTTGTAGTTTATGCACCACGTCATTGTTGGAATGCAGATTATTCTGCATGAACTGCTGCGAATTCACTAGGTCATGGACCATGTCATCCAAACTTCTTTGCGGTCTAGAGTTGAATTGATTCGATTTGACCCTTGACCTTGGTTCTGTCCCTGGTTCTGCCGATAATTCCCTTGATTTCCTTGGTGGTTATTGTACTAGTTGCTAGACCCTTGATTTCCTTGGTGATTTGGTTGGGAACTCTGGTAATTTCCTTGGTTATTCCTCTGGTGAGGTGGCACATAGGAGCTCCCTGGATTTTTCTGATGTTTGCTTCCCAAATTAGTATGGTCCTGATTCCTGTATTCCAATTGCAGTTGCCCCTCTTGATTCCTCCCTGGCCAGTTGGACTGCCTCTCTGGATGGTGTGCATAATTTGTTATCTGCAGTGGGGGTGGCTGACTTTGATCATTGTCAGTCCATCTAAAATTGGGGTGAGTCCTCCATGGGGCCTCCTTTTGCCTTCCTTGGTTCCAACTTCCATCCGGATTCCAGCTCCCCATCGAATTCGCCTGGGCTTGGCACTCCCCTTCACAAGGTTGACCGTAATAAGGTTGAAGTTGTCTTTCCTCTGGACCAGGGGGTTTCTCATTTTCCGATGGAGCATGAGGGTTACTTCTCAATTGCATTTAACAGTGCTTTCTCCAATTTATCTATCATGTCGCCCACTTTCTTGTCATCTTGTTCTGTTACTGCATTGGCCGATCCCCTTCTCAAAATGCTCCGCGGGTTATCATAGGCCTTTTTCGCCTCGATCAATCTTTCCAAAGTTTCTCTGGCTTCACTTGCTTTATTCTTGGTAAAATTTCCTCCGCTCGAGGAATTCATCAAATCTTTTGATTCAGGGTTTGCACCTTCGTAAAACAAATAGTAAGTCTCTGCCTCGATCATCCTGTGGTTCGGACAAGCATCCAACAGTCCTTTAAAACAGGACCAATAAGAGCTCAGAGACTCATCATATTCTTGCTTGCACTCCTGGATCTCTTTCTTCAAAGCGTTCGTCTTGTTGGACGGGAAAAAAATAATCCAAGAACTCCAGTTTGAAATCCTTCCATGTGTTGATCGAGTCTGGTGGGAGGCAGCAGCCAAGTATTAGCCTCCCCCTTAAAGGCAAACGGGACTGCATGCAAACGGTAGTCCTCCTCAGTCGCCTCGTTGGGTCGCTTTTCGATGCTGCACAGCGTACTAAACTCGTTTAGAAATTCGTAAGGACATTCATTCCTTCGTTCAGAGAATATGGGCAAAACCCCGAGCATTTGTCTTAATATCGATAAACCTCCGGCGCGGGTTCGAGACTATGGCATGGGCGGGTTCACCATCCAGATGCGCGGTGAGTGAACCTATCTCCGGATCGGGATCCACTAAGTGTGCCATATTTGCGTCTTCCTCACCCTCGGTCTCGGAATGCTCTGTTTCTGTGGACGACTTCGGGTCCTCTTCTCCTGACGAGTTCCACTCCTTCTCACTCTCTGATTCGAACGGGAATGGGTCTACTGTCCTTAACACTGATCCGGTAGTGACAGTGGACGTAGACTCCTTGACTTGCCACTTGTATCGGGTGTTTCCTGACCCAGATGAACTAGCCCAACTTTCAGAATGGAAACCCGTGTTCATAAACTGTCAAGAAAAACAAAATAACAGAAATTAAACTATTTACACCAAGTCCTCAAACGTATAAACAATTTACGCCATCCATCCCCGACAACGGCGCCATTTGAAGTAGTTGTATCTAGACTGTGTGCATAGTAAGGAATATCAAGCTTCCTGAGTCCAGCGAATCCACTAGATCACAGGGTTTAGGAACTCACGGATCGTTGAAATTTCTCGGTCGTCGGACACACAGAATACTTCTTCAAAACCATCAACCACATATACTAAAATTAGCACAGGGAAGTAGGGATCGATCCCACAGAGATGAATGCGCAAATAAACATGTTCAAAGAATCGGGAACTATTTTTGGGTTGGCTGCTGCCACACAATTTGGGTTGAGGAAATTAAACTAGACTTGGTGTTGAAATTTGCTATGCTAACAACTAGATCTAGGCAGAAACAGGAAAAATGCATATAAACCGGAACAAGCGAGACAATAACTAGATCTAAGAAAAACTATTCCCTAAATTACCTTGACCTGGGAAAACAGCTGACAGTGGGGACCATTTACTGAAAAGGTAAAATACGGATAAAAAGCTGTAAAACAACTAACTAAAGTACTAACTAACAGCGACATCATCTTCTCCAATAATTGGCATGAAACATCCAGTAAAACAGAGTGAGAACGTAATTCGAAACGAAGCAACAGAAATTAAAGCGACAAAATCGAAGAACAATTAAAACTAAGGCAGATCTACGGCTACTAGACGAAGCAAAGTATAAAGAAAGCAGAAAGTTCAAAATCCATGCACAACTCGGTTTCCCCTGTTCAGATCCACACTTCGGATGCTAAATCCACTCCGGATCCAAGAATCCGAAACAAACTCCGTCCAAAATTATATCCATAACTACAGATTCGCTGATTCACCACAGATCAACAACAACAGCACAGATCCACAACCTATTTCCCAAATCAAGCACATAAACATCCAAAACAGAGAATAACATTCAACCTCTGAAATAAAACCTCAAAACACAGAATCAACGTAAATCAACACAAAATAAACACAATCGTGACGTAAACCAAATGCATAGATAAACGGTAAGTAGCACACAACCAATCGACTTTGGAAACGTTGAAGTTCGACCGAATAAAAGTGCAAAAACTGAATGTAAATGATTGTATCTTCGCCCTTCGTGAGGACGGTGTTACCACTGACTATCTCGAAGATGAAACCTCTAACTACCCCAGAATCCCCATTTTCCCAAGTGTGTTTGTGTGTGAGCTGAGAGCTAAATCATGTATATTTCGTGTGTTGCATGCTCCTCTATGTATAGGCGTGGAAGTGGGTCCAGCAGGGGCTCTCTTGTGTGAATAGTCTTCTTTGCCCTCAGCTTTTGACTCCTTTCGTCCAGCCATTTTCTCCTTGAATTCGCTCACTTTTTCGCCTTTTTCCTTCGCTGGTCCACTGCCTTCAGCTCTTCCTGCACCTAGCAATTTCCTTCACACACCTGACTTAAAAATTGTGTTAGACCACGTATAAAAGTGATTTTTCACCAGATAACCGATGTATGAAATTAACCTTATCACTTCATTCATTAATAGTTGAAAAACATGTACTATAAATGACGAGTATAAAAGCATTTGAAACATAACTTTTATGGTTTGTTTATTTGTAAGACAAAACTCACTAATTAGGATACAATGAAATAATTATTCATGGAGCGGGACAAGCTCTCCTATTGTCGTTGCTTTTCTTTCTATTATTTCAAAAATAGTTGCTCCACTCAAGAGCTCAATCGGTCATTCATTTTCTGCTTATTTGATATGAATGAGGATTACATAAAACAAAAATTTGTGGTGCGTCAACGGTCAACCACTTGAAAGTGAACTTGAGTTTTAGTTTGGAAAAATTCAATATTTATATCTTTGTCAGTAAGTAACGAAGTATATCAAACTTTGAATATGAATTGCATGTTGGGGGGTGAAAATCCTCATTGTGGTCCACTGGTCTGTGGACAGCAAACAAGAGTTTCCTGATGTTGTTCGGGTAGTTATTTGTTTTTTAGTGTTATACTACTATAAAATATGGAAAGTTGTTAATCAATAGTATTAATTTAGTTTAGTTTCATTTCATTCCTTTACTAACTAAGGATACTTTTTAGCCTTATATTTACTAGATTAAAGTCCATTTCTGCTCCTTTACCTTTGCATTAAAAAATATTTTGATCAGTGCGATCTTTTGGTCCCAAATAATATGTTTTGATTAAAACTTAACCTTTTTCGTTAAAACTAACAGTTAAATGTGTTTGACCAAATAAATGATTTAATTATAATCTAATTAACCTAATTAATTTAATATTAAAATTTATTAAAAAATCTTTAAATAAAAATTGATAAATTAAAAGGAAATTTGCTTTCCACAAATCGTCACAAAATTGCTTTAAAAATTAATCCCATTATAGTAAAATACTCCCTTAGTACGATTAATGAAAAGCTTCTCTTTTTCACAAAGTTTTAGCGTTTATCAAATTGAGTAGATGGTGAGTATTACATAGAGATTATATATGAACTAAATTCATATTTAAGTCATTTTTTTAATAAATTTTAATATTAAATTAATTAAATTTATTAGTATATTATAATTAAGTGATTAAGTTGGTCAAACATGTATGGCCGTTAGTTATAACAGAAAAAGTTAAATTTGGACCAAAACATATTATATGAGACTAAAAGGTCAAAAGGTCACACACCTAATGTATAAAATCAAAAAGTTTTTTAAGTGCAAATGTAGGAGATCAAATTGGACTTTTTGTCGATTTTCTAATGTTTTATATAAGAAGCACATGTTGGACGAAAATCAGTAGCTTATCCATTAATCAATTTGTGAGTTTTATTCTTTTTTGAGTTTTCTGTTGAATTTTTAACTAAGAAATTTAACCAACTTATCAAATGAATAATCGTGTTTGAGGATTTACTTCAAAGAAGAAGATCATCTAGATCTTCTACAACGTTCTTGGGCGGATTTGTCGTCAAACCATAAACATAGTGACATCGATTATATCAAATCCCAACATTTGATTCATGGAGACGTACGAGTCGGCGCTTGAAATGGACAAGCAATGCCATGTAAACTTCCTTCAGTTGCCCTAAAAAATGTAAGTTGTGATGTGTTTTTCACTAATTTTTGTTTATAATTTTTTTATTTGTAGTTTTAAAACTTATGTTTGTAATTGAGGTTTTTAATTTTTTGAGTTATTTTATTTTACTACCAATTTTATTGTTTTCAAATACTGAAATTATAGATAAGTTTTTCCTCCCTAAAAAAATAAAAACTTTTAGAATGACATAAGTTTTAACGCAGAATTGATAAAATAAGAGGGAGGTGAAAAGAAAAAGTAATAAAATACTCGTTAGAGATTTTTTTTTTTATATTGAAAAATTGAGTGGACTATTTTTAATGACGAACAAAAAAAAATCTCTATTTTAATATTAATGGACAAAGAGAGTATATAATTTTAAATTGAAAAATTGGCTAAAATGAGGCTGAAAATTGGGACACCATTGTGAATGACTTAATGACCGGCGTACCTACTACACATTTAATGTTTCGGGTAGCCCTACCATGCTATATTTTTCCAGGCTATAAATTGTTATAAGTTTCATAACCCTGGTTTTAGTTAGTTTCAGTTAGCATTGACATCCTCACTACATTGAGTGAAATCATATACTCCCTCTGTCCCATTAGAAATGCAACGTTTTCTTTTTTGGGTTGTCCCACTAAAAATAAAACGTTTCCTAAAATGGAAATATCACTCTCTCTACTTTCCTCTCTCTCTTACTTTACTCTCTCTTCATTAACTCACAAAACAACACTTGCATAAAATCTTGTGCCGGAAACCAAATGTTTCATATTTATTGGGACGGAGGGAGTATATTATTGGGAATTTTGAGTTTTCGAACAAGAGACACCTTGCTAGCCAAGTGTTAGCCAAAAACTAACTTGGTAGACTTGTCCCATAATTAATGTCACAGTTTCATTTTTAGTTTGTCCTACAAAAAATATCACATTTCCTCTTTTTAAAAAATTATTTCTCTCACTAATATAAATATATTATTTTCTCTCTTCACTTAACACATAAAATAACCTCTTCTAAAATCTCGTGTCTTGAAACTAATTATATCAGGGACAATTTTTAGAGTTTGCAATAGCCGAAAAAAATGATAATTTATGAGCTCGCATTGCTAGAATGTCAAAACTAGCTCGGTTGGGGTAGATAGGATTCTGGCTAATACTCCATATACCACGGCCTACTTGCAACCCAGAATTATAAGAGCTCACAACTTTAGCTACAAGTAAATGCGTCAAAAATTTTATTGGTGTATCATGAAATTTCGATTTTTTTCCAAAGGCACTACTCTCAATTTGTTAATAGAATATATTGCGAGTGCAGAAAAGACTTCACTTTGTTAAACATAATTTGCTGTGAAAAGAAATAGCTGGGGCTATATTTGATAACATTTTAAATAAGTGAATAAAATATAAATAGTACTATAACATAAGAAAAGTAAACCAAAAGAATGGCCATAGAAATAAAATGTGCACTAATTTGGAAAAATATACTCTCTCTGTCCCATTAGAAATGAAACATTTTCCTTTTTGATTTGTCTCATTAAAAATGAAACGTTTCTAAAAATGGAAATAATACTCTCTCTACTTTTTCAACTCTCTTACTTTACTCTCTCTTCATTACTCACAAAACAACACTGCATAAAATCTCGTGCCGAAAAGCAAATATTGCATATTTATTGGGACGGAGGGAGTAGTATATCTTGGCCTTGGCCTTATCTAGGCTACCAAACAAGCACTAAATATACGATTTTAGGTCTGGAAATCAAATTACAGTCCACATACAACACGAGCTATTTTTTTGCGAAATTTACAAGTTGTGATAGATAGAACAGAAAGAAACGATGTACAAATTGGAGGCAATCTCTGAAAATGACGATGCTTGATCAGATTTAAGACCATTCTGTACATCCTTGAAAAATAGGCCCCTATGCCCCTTACAACAAATCATAAACTCGTCTTGCCATGGCAGATAACATACTACTCCAAGCTGTTTCACACAGATAAGATGCAGCATGTTCTCTATCACCACAGAATCCGGAATTTCCGTTTCTTCTTATTTTTTGGGTGAGCAGGGGGTTTCAGTTTCTACTTGGAAGATCATCTTTTCAGGATGGTTATCCCTACCTTGCGCTAGCTTTTCGATTCATCAAGTCATGGTAGTACAGCAGAACGCACATGGGTTGGCCGAAGATGCAGAAGAAGAACCAGAACATCATATTGCCCACCTAGTGGAGAAAACAAATTACCAAGAGCAAAGCAAAAGGAAGCATGCACGGCAAAAATGTCTGTAGCTATTTACGAATTATTCAAGTATTTTGTGATCAGCAAAACATGTAATTTGATACAAACAAATCTTTTCACATGTACACCCTCCTTTGGATTATTCATCCGAGACCAAGTAGCCGCTACTTATGTTAAATAGATCGCTCCGTGCTAATAGACTTCTTCCAAACTATGTGCAGGAAATAACCTTATACAAGACCAAAACCAGGAAGCTAAGGATAGGATTCTTAAGTTAGTTAATCAATCAATGTTAATGGTGGATTAACCTATTTTATTTTCTACTATCTATTTATCCAATCACTCTTCATAAGGTCAAGTCAGTCACTGTGAAAGTGATAAGAGAATGAATGAACAGAAGTAGTAAATGTGATAAGAAAGAGGAAACCAACCATTGAGTTTTTAAATTTATCTTGCAAGTGACTTGTCACGATTACAAGAGGAACCTGTTCAAATGCAAAGTTAAGGACAGAATTAGAATTTATCTTTCAAGTAATTTGTAGCATTAATAAGAGTTAAAATGTAAAGCATAAGGTGACAACTGACAAGCATAAACATCATTGCAGCAATTCTGCCATGTTTTTGTTGGATGAAGACAGACTGATGATGGAAACCATCAATTTTCATCTGCTTTCTCCTTTTACTTTTCTCATTTAAAAATTCCACACGATATATAAGTTGATTCATTTTGTGGAACGCCAATCGACACGATATAAAGGCAAGCCTCTTCGAATCAATAAGTTGTTTATCTAAAGCTACAAAATATCTTCAAAGAATGGCCTCATGTCTTCTTGGATAATGAGATTTACAAAGTAGAGAATTTCATACCTGGAGCATGATACCAGAGAATGCCCAAAACTTGAATATGTGACAAGGGACAGCAATGCACAACTGTTTGGCACATATAATCCATGGTTATATATCTAACTGCTAGCTTTACTAAGTTCCATAAATCTTATAAACCATGATAAGGTCATCATACCTCATGGAAAATTGCAGAAACAAGAAATGCAATCAAAACTGCCACCATCTGCATCAGAAACTGAGGGTCATTTAAAGATAAACAAAGGAGACACAAGTAGATGGTGATGTGCTTCACATAGTTTACTTACAGCCGGATGGTTTGATCTATGTATATATACATCAAAACCAAATCTTATATCAAAACTAAGGACAAATTTGGTCCATTAGATTAAAAAGTGGATGGTGTAGATCTAATTTATTTTGCGTTCCTTATATATAAAAGAATCCCACCGGGTAAAAAAGTCAGACAAACATTTAACTCACCATATAGAATTTCGAAAATACACAAATTTGAAGTTAACTCATTGAATACATCGTACTTGGGTTATTAAACAACTGCAACGGACTTCATTATAAGCAAGTTATTGGAATATTACTGCCACCATCCCAAGTTAGTGTAGTTGTTTCTTTTGGCCACGAGATTTAAGAAAATGGTGTTAAAAGGTTAAGGTGGAGAGAGTATAAATATTTTTGATAAAAAAAATAAAATTACTCAGCTAAAAAGATTTAAGTGTTAAAAGCGATGGATAGAGGTCATTCGAACCTATAACAAAATTCTAGTATCAAGTATTCACAAATACATAAACACGGAGTATTTCAATTAGATAACAGTTGAAGCTGATGACCCTTGAGTCTCAGTTAGAGTTTAACTAAGGCACACTAGAAAAGCATAATAAATTAACTAGAAGTTGCTGAACCAGTGATGTCAAATTGCGTATATACCTTTACATGTATAAACACATAAAAGAGGACGTCATGCATAGAAAAAGGATAATGTGGTGTTATAGAATAAGGAAGCACCGGAAAACTAGCTGCCTATAGCCAATAAATCTGTACAAGCATTCATACGAAGTTGATTTAACTAACAAACAAATTATAAGAGAATACCTTTGGCAATCCATTTTGTAAGCATGGGCAATATATATGTCGAACGATCCATTTATGAACAGGCTGCGATGAACAAAAGATAATAAGAAAGTGTACGACAGAAGATAGTAACTACAAGAAAGCAGTGGAACTAAGAGATGGCCGCAGAAATCAGATATTTATATACTGTATGATGCTCCACTGTATTTATCCCAAAATAGAAACTAATACCTACTCGTAAATACTAGTAGTTGATAATTATGAAAACAGATAAACAACAAGTGATAATCCAGCTAGCCCAATTAAAATTGCAAAAAATGCACAGTGAATGGACATTTTCTAATACAATACTAGTTGTTCAACATGTCAAATTGTTCAAACATCTAAAGATAAATCCGGTCAATGGGTTCAATATTCCCCTACAATATAAATCAGCTCTGAAAAACTAAAAAGCTCACCATATTCCACATTCTCCAATACTGACAACAGCAGCAACATTGTCCAATCAATACATAGTAAGAACATACAAAAAAATTGTCAGTCATGTTTATGTTCTAATAAAGAAAATAGCACATAGACAATAGAAAAGGGTAGTATTCTACCTCCTCAACTGTCTTTGCATTCCACCAATCCTTATAAAACTCACGGTCCCCAAAGCATAAAAGTTCAGCAAGTATATTTAGCCTATATCATAGCACTGCATGTAAGTATATGATCAGAGCAATGCAACTTCAAGGACAAGCTAAGTTTAAGTGGTAAACCTAGTTTCTCATCATATAGAGGCTACAAAAGTTAGAGAGAAAAATATTCTATGAACTGTATCGGTGCTTTATTGATAAGGTATTTAAAACAAGCTCCAGCCAAACTACCTCTACAAAGTGGCATGCAAAAGAGAACCGACTCTTCAGCTTATCCAAATAAATATCAAGGGTCCTAGGAAAATCTGGTGAAAAGAAGTTGAATGGATATCTATCCATGACTAGTTAACACCCCAAATTGAGTCTTGGAACTGGTTGATAGGGATTTCTAATTGAGTGAGAACATTTGTGGTCTTTTTCGGTGGCTTAAAATTTCATCGTTTCATATACTTCAGGGAGATACATGCTCTAGAAAACCATGTTAGTCATATTATGACGAGTTATTCAGAAACTACTCAGCTTTCAGCCAGTATACATGGTTATTACGTAAAGACTAGTTCACAAGCAGAAAAGACACAGCCATATAAATGCTACTATAACGTAAAAATATTCAATAAACTTTGAACAAAGAACATACCAGAGGTGGAAAAAACAATAAAACATGCAGAGCCACACGTATAGATTTGGAACTGAAAGCTTCAAGACTCTCTCAATGGCATACAAAAGATTTCCTTTCAGGGGATGTTGAGAATTTTGAACAATCGGGTTTATATACTGCATCATAGAGCAAACCATATAAAGCCATGTCACACAGTTATATAAGTTGAATGATCTCAATTTGAAGAGGAAGAAAAGGAAATGACCTGTTCAATAATAAATCCCATGAATCCTGTAAATATTATCAGCTTAATGAGTTGCCTTACAACCCAACCCTTCCGAATGCATGATGTTTGAGGGTAGCTTGGCTACAAACAGCAGAACTTCACTTAATCACAATCATGTAAGCATAAACACTTACAATGGAGGTTCTACAGACCATAGTACTGCTAAGGACTTATGCATTAAACAGTCCACAAAATTAAAATAATTTAGTAGTATTAGGTAACTGAGAATGGTGTTTTCTTCTATATAGCTACTTGACATTACAGATACCAATGTTTGTAACCTCTGCAGAATATGGTTCCAAATGACATTTATTCATCATGGCGACTGAATATGCACTACCAAGATTGGATATGCAATTTGAAAAAGCACCCCATCCAGGAAACCAAGGCGTTAAACTAAAAATGATTGAAGAGTGAGTGTGATGTCTCTGTTGATGAATTGCAAGAGCATGTATACCTGGTAACACAATGTAGGAGCAACCATGAAGTACACCAGACTCTTAAAGCTAACATCATATGAGTAGTCGAGGTTCCAGTATCTGGATACAGCTTCCCACTGGCATTATACAGTAAACTTGTTACGAGAAAATATCCAAGCATGGCTCCCTCTTTTAGAAGGGATTCAAGTAAAAGTTACTACTGTATTCATGCTTGTTTAGTACAATCCTGATGTACACATTTTTTAGGACTATTATCCCGATAAAGGTATTAGTAAGTAATGGGAATATTTGTGACAGCATACACCAAGAGATAACAGAAACATCCAGTCTCATTACCTTATCAAGTGATTTTGCTAGTACTCTCAAATCATAATTTGTATGTGCGTATGAAACCAGCTTCAACCATACAATGCAAGCAAAGAGCATCAACGTAACACCTGATAGAACAGCAGAATCACACCTGTGCAGCAATTGAATCAGGATATTCACATCAGGATTGTACTTTACACCAGTTCAATTGAGATCCTTTCTCCCTACAGAATTGCTTAAAACTAATGTTTTAATGACCCCACCCCCCTAACAATCTTGCAGGAACTCTATCCATTTGTGTGTCTTACGACTTTCAATCAACAAACAAAAGAAACTGACGAAATGAAATGTCTGATAAAACATTCACTATCCCAACTTCACACTGTTCATAAGATTATGCAAACAGTGAACTCGAACATACACATAATAGTTATTGGGTGAATGATGAAGCACGTATAGCACCCCGTAAATTGGTTGTAATACCAACCCACAAAGCTTTTAAAAATCACGTCATGATAGTAAATTAGCAATACATGAAGTCAGAAACTAGCATTTACTTTATCATGTCAAAATGTCAGGGGCACTCTCCACTTCTCAACTCATACTCAGGTCTTCTTAATGGGTTTCTGAGAAATTAAATTACCTAAAAGTGGACTAAAAGACCCATCTATTCAAATTCACTTCGATAAATCATCAGTCACGGTATTAATATGTTTATTTACCAGTTTGAAGAGTAAATTGCAGAACAGGTTCATCATAGATGTCCAATTTCAATGATATTCTCCTCTCTAGTCAAATCTAAGAGGAAATGGATGGGAACAATTTCATACTTTTCTTATACATATTAGCCGGGTCTTTTGGCCACCGTCGAAGAAGAATTATAAACAGGATGATTCTTGAACTAGGTTGAAGGATCAGCATACTGATAATAAGAAAAACCACTTAAATTCTGCACATTTCAGAACACATTAGTGTCTGAAATAAGCAATGATAATTACAACTTCCACCTTGAAATATCATCAAACCACACCAAATAGATTAGTGAGTTTTCAATGAGTAACTAAAGCAAGTTCAAACATTGCAAATGAATATATGTTTGTAGAATCTTTCATATGAACCTTGAAAAACAATCTCAAGGTGCTAATTGGCGATTCCCTCATTTTAGATGAATATTCAACTTCTGTTGTAGTAAAAAAGACATACCTAAGAATGACAACAACTGGCAACAAGATCGCTGTTGTTGTAATTATTACATGTAGAAAAACTGCAACCTGCAACAGAATAAATTCAACTAGTATATTCTTAAATATTATCTTCGTGGACCATTAAGCACAATGGCCAATAATGTAAGTTAAGCTCATACTAAGTAACAATTACCACATAAGGTCAACTAACAATAATGTGAAAAACACTATGGATAAATGTCCATACTTCAACAGATGCAGAATTAGTAAGGAGTATGATCTACTATTATTCAAGAAGTAAGGTACTGCCTGTATCAGATAGCGTAAAAGTTTTAAAAAAATATTAAGTGGACCATATCATAATTCAACGATACATACCATTCCAACTTGAAACCTTTACAATGGATACCACACATTAACCCATATTAAACTTTGAGAAACTTTAGCCCAAGAAGAGTTGTTGCAATAGTACTACTGTAACTCAACTGTAAGCTTTTTATGGTATTATATACAGTAAAGCAAAGAACTGATGCGGAGATGAAACATTCAGGCTGAAAATTGTGTCCATTTACATTTCATTTGTGTGCAAATGAACAAATACTCACTTTTTTTAATGAGGATTCAGGGATGAATCTCGACACATCTTACTTCGTATTGATAGGAAAGTAGGTATACACATACTCATCTACAAGAGAATCCCAAACAACAAAATGGGAGAACGAAGAAGGAACTGATATCTACTTACCCATTCATATACATACTTTAGTTTCACCAACTTCTCAACAAGAAATGCACCAAGTGGAAAAACTGGTAGACAAAGACTGCAAAAACAATGTAAAAAAGCTACTGTAAGATAATCTCTTATATAAATCCTCCCAAATTTTAATAAAAGGGTTGAAAATGTAGTTACCAACACATTAACAATGGCCAATCACTAAGTGATGTCGAACTAAACCAAAATCCTGCTTTGATTAGCCAACCGTACTGAATAAAGACAGTATTAGACAATAGAGATAAAAAAATCAATTAAGAAGTAGCAAGTACATAATATATAATGTAAAAGTTTTATGAAGATGCATCATTTATAACTCAAAGCACTAATATTTGTTTGGAAAAAAAACTGGCCTTATGCGAAAGACACACCTTCATCAAATTCTCAATTATAAGTCTGCTATTTACAGCAACAAGCACCACTATACATAGGTTGAATAGACCAGCATGGCTCTGCAAGAGGACAAATAAATGATTATTAAAAACCAAGTAGTTCCCGTTCCATTCAATTTCCAAAATGATAAACATCTCTCTTTAAACCAACATTTGTGGTTAGGGAAAGTTGAAATTAAAATCCTACACTCCATAATGCTTTATGTAATAATTTAACTGAATATACAAGGCCTCATTTTCTGAGTTGGGTCAAATAAGCATTCACAAGAATGACAAACTATAATAATTAGCCCAATTTAATTTTGTGTGCGTTTGAAATTACCAATGCTGCTGAATCAGTTTTAAGAGTTACTTATTTTGAAATACACCACACATTCGAATGTTATCATCAGAGATGACAAAATATGTGCATGCTAAAGAAACTTAGCACGGCTTTATTGGGATTGATGTAAATGATTCGTAGAACCAATTTGATTCAACTACACAACATGAAAGCTTCCCAAGTGAGAAATTACAAAATTAGTAAGATCGTAGAAAATATTCTGCAACAGTAGCAGTCTTTCCAACTCAAACAGCAAAAGTCTAGAAGCTTGTTACTTTTAACAATTTCCTGTTTTTCACTTTCAACCACAACAGATCTGCACCCTCAATACCCAGAGGAATGAAAACGAAGAACTATCCACGCATAAAAAGGAAGAAATCCGCAACCTAGAAACACCAAAATCAAAGCATTTCACCAAGTTTCTGGTCTAAAACTCAACAGTTCAATTGAGATTATCACAAGTTGTATTATACTAGCACAGGTTCGATTTAAGGGTTAATGGAAATGAAGTATAAAAGCACTTGAAAGAAAGAAAAGTCCCCACCCAACCTAGAGTTGGACTTTTTAACTATTCCAATACGTTGCTGGATTCTACATACAGAACAGCTAAATAATTGAAGAGCTCAATCCAAAATTTCTAAGGTTTTTCTCTTATTAGGCAAACATAATCAAAAGTTCAACCATAAAAAAATCAGATGCATGTGACTTTTGTTAAATTTATTCTTATGATTCTTCAGAACAGTTATCTCAGCAAATTGATCGCAACAAGCATGTTACTGATCTTCGATCCTTATTAGCACTACAGTAATTAGACAAAAAACTAAAAGAATAGCAGCAGATTATAAGCAAACAGCCAGTGGTTATAAATGACGGAATAGCAATAATTTATGAATTCACCTTCATATATATTCCAGTGAGAAAATATTAAGCTCGGAGTATGCAACACCATATAACCTCAAGGAAGCTTAAGCTACCTGTTTAAATATGGCGTCGGAGCTGAGAGGACTCTCCTTATTTTTGCGATGTGTAGGCGCCGCTGCTCTGAATGTCAATTTGGCAGCCATGGCGTCCGTTCCGTCGACATTACTACTCTCCTCATTCTCCTTAGCTGTATTCTCCTCATCCTCGTTATCATAGCTCAAATCAGCATCGTGACGGTCATCGATTGCGCTCTCAGCCTCGGGAGAGCTGGAATCGGAGGGCGGAACAGAGAGCGCAGTCTGTCTCCGTCGAAGAGTGGCGTGGTGTGCGCCGCCATCGTCGGCGCTGGACGACGTCGCGCCGAGGATCTCCGGGGAGCCTAAGATCGCCATTGCGCGGAAAATTGATGAACGAAAAACAAGTACTAATTCAGAGAAGAAATCGGTTGGAGAGATTTAAATTAAAATTAATTTTTCGATGAAATAAAAATAAGGCGGTTTTAATGTGTGGAACGTAGAATATAACTAGGTGATTAATATGTTGAATGTGAATGTTACTATGGTGATGTATCTTAGTATTCACGGCGCGAGACCCAATTGAATGCAAATGGAAAAGGTAGCAGCACCTTCGGAAGATGCTGATTTTTGGCACCATTTGTACATATTTATTTATGGAATATTATAATGTCTTCCAATAGTAATAAGGTTAAGGTCCAATATTTTTTTAGGTAAAATTGATGCGTGCAAAAATAGCTGGTATTATCGTTTCATTGCGCGTAATAAATCATCAAATCTCTAATAGCCTGTTTGGTTTTGTAATATTGCAACTAATAAATAGACGTAATATTGGCTGTTCACCTATTTGATTGAAATATAAGTATGTATCTCATTTACCTTACTTTGTAAATTGAAAGTGTTAGTTGGCAAATGAACGAATAATAATATAACGAATATTTGGACCATTCGACTCATCGCCTATTGATTTTAAGTATTCATGAATTTCTATAATGGTATTAGAGAGCATAGGAGTGAGCAACGTAATTGAAGTTGAATATCCAATCCGAACCAAATTGAAATTTAAAATTTGATTCAATTTTTTTTATGATTCGATTTGGTTCGATTTAAACTTTTGGGTAATTTTGATTTTCTGGTTCAGTCCTAATAAAAAAAAATTGAAAATTTGAAAAATCAAAAAATCGAATTTTCTTCTAATACTCCTTATTATATAATATACTAAGGTTTTATAAAGATTGTAATGTTTTAGCAATTGGGTGATAATATAATTTTTGTGTTAATTTTGGAAAATTAATTTTTGGAATTTTGTTTTTTTTCTGATTTTTTGGATATAATGTGCAATTTCGGTTTTTCGGGTTGGATTTTTTGGATATCTTTCCTTTAGTTTGATTTTTCCTTTAGTTTAGTTCGGTTCGATTTTCATTTTCACAAATTTTAATTTTTCGATTCGGTTCAATTTGATTAAAAAAAAAATAATAAAAAAAAAAAAAAAATTGATTGTTCACTCTATTAGAGGGGATTTGCGACTGTGGAGTGAAATAATACTCCCCAAATCGGTCATTGTATCATATGTAAACGAGCAAGTTGATGAGCACATTATAGGCTTGTATACATGACAACCTAAGACAATTTAAAGATTTGACTGTGAAACCAAAACAGTAGCTATAGTAGTTATATTTTTTAATTTCTCAATTGCGTGGTGTCTTATTCATAAATTAAATATACCTATATATAGACGCTTATGGATAATATCGAAAACGACTTGAACAACATATGCATGCATGCACACATGGTTGTTTTTTCTATCTAACTATGCTTATTCAATTATATCAAGCAATACGTGTATCATTAGAGTACTTATTCATACTATAATTATTCAGGTAAATATACAAGCGTATGTACTCATTTGATATAATATACGGTGCAATTGACGGATCAATTTGGGCATGTGACAATAAAATGCATAAAACTTAGGGTTACATTGGATAGATGAAATTGAAATGTTGATCACTAAAAATTCTGTGTGTTGAGTTCAAGTGAACATGTTAGATTGGTCAAAGATTATTTTTCTTACTTGGGGCTTAGTTATTCATTATGAAAATCTTTATATTTTGTAGGGTGGCGAATAATATGCAAGTAATATCGAAGAGATTGAGATTTTTTTTTATAGAAAAAGAGACAGTGTTTTTGTTTGAAAAGGAAAACAAATTAGAATCAAATCACCACACTAAGTTCGGAAATTGAAAGTGTTTTTAACAAATGAACGTATAATATTATAGGAATTCTAACAAATATTTGGACCATTCCACCAATCGCCTATTGATTTGAAGAACTCATGAATTTCTATAATTGAAATCAAATATCCAATCTGAACTAAATTGAAATTTAAAATTTGGTTCGATTTTTTTTTATGATTCGGTTCAGTTCAATTTAAATTTTTGGGTAATTTATTTTTTCGGTATGGTTCGAATCTAAAAAAATTGGAAAACCGAATTTTCTTTTAATATTATATAGTACTACTATATAATCTAATAACAAAATCTATTTGTGTTAGATTAATATTAATAAATGTAATACTAATATTTAGATTTTATAAAGACTGTAATTGTTTAGATATGTTAATTGGAATAATATAATTTTTGTGTTAATTCTGGAAAACTAATTTTGGGAATTTTGGCTTTGTATTTTTTATTTTTTTTATATAACGTGCGATTTCGACTTTTCTGATTTTTTTGGATATCTTCATGAAATTTCGATTTTACGGATTGATTTTTATTGTTCGCTTTACCAGTTAGTCTAGTTCTGTTCGGTTTTCATTTTCACAAAATTTTAATATTTCGGTTCGTTTTGGTCAAAAAATCTAACGGAAAACCGAACTATTTTAGCGAATCGGCAACTGTGGAGTAAAAACTTTAACTAATCTAAGAGCATTCGTAGTGGTGCTCGCTGCAACGCTCTTGCTGACGGCACGAACGTGCTCTTGCGGAAGAGCAGGCGACGTGGCGTCTTCTGGTTGGGCTGTGACGCCCAATCTCTTCATTCGCGATTGGGCTCGTTTTTATTCCGTTAATTTTTTTTAATTCATAAAAAGTCAAAAATAATAAAAAAAACGGATTCCCAAAAATATAGCCATTTTTCAACCATTTTTTCAAATTTTTTTTTTATTTTTTTCAATTTTTTAATCCTAAAATAATCTATAAATACCCACATTCATCGTTCATTTTATACATCAAATTATCTCTTACTCATACTTCTCTCATATTTTTTCATACAACTTACCTTCATCTTCCTCTCTCACTCAAACACTCTTTAAATTCGGCAACGAGTAGTGGGTTTTTTTAATTTTATGAATTTAATTATGTAATTTTTTATTTTTAGAATTTTATTCATTATGCAATTTTTAATTTTTTAGTAATTTGTAATAGTATTTCGGGTATTTTGAATGCATTTTAATATTATGGAAATGTTTTTAGTAATTGAAGTATTTAAATTGAATAATAGGATGGTGGGACCCTTGAATAGTGTAAGAGCATACTCTTGTGAAGGAGCATATATGGATGTGAGTGTTGTGCTTTTGCGGAAGAGCAGAGAATTAAAAATAAATAAAAGTGGATCCGGGCTCACATCCATACTTTTGCGGAAGAACATGGATGTGGATGCTATATATTCACCAAATCGATCATTGTATCATATGTAAACGATCAAGTTGATGAGCACATTATAGGCTTGTATATATATCACAACCTAAGATAATTTAAAGATTTGATAGTGAAAGCTAAACACTAGCTATAGTAGCTATATTTGCTAGTTTCTCAATTGCGTGGTGTCTTATTCATAAATTAAATATACCTATAGACGCTTATGGATAATATCGAAAACGACTTGAACAACATAGCTTATGCATATTAAATACAACACATGCATTGAAGCATGCAACAAACACATGGTTGTTTTTTTATCTAACTATGCTATTCAATTATATCAAGCAATGTGTGTATCATTAGAGTACTTATTCAGACTATAATTATTTAGGTAAATATACAAGCGTATGTACTCATTTGATATAATACACGGTGCAATTGACGGATCAATTTGGCCATGTGATTATAAAATGCATAAAACTTAGGATTACTTTGGATAGATGAAATTGAAATGTTGATCACTAAATTCTGTGTTTGAGTTCAAGTGAACATGTTAGGTTGGTCAAAGATTGTTTTTCTAACTCGGGGCTTAGTTATTCAATATGAAAATCTTCATATTTTGTAGGATAGTGAATAATATGCAAGTAATATCAAAGAGATGAAATTTTTTTATAAAAAAAATAATTTCTCTGTCTCACGATAAAAGTTACATTTTGCTATTTTGGTATGTTCTACAATAAGAGTTACATTTCACTTTTACCATAAATGGTAAGTACGTCGTACATTTCACTAACTCACTTCAGTAACATTTTATTATAAAACCAATATATTAAAAAAATAGGCCAAATATTTAACAAACTTTTTCAATCCACTATTCTTTATATTTCTTAAAATCCGTGTCACACTAAATGTGACTCATATTGTGGGACGGAGGGAGTACATTATTTTTGTTAGAAAAGGAAACAAATCTGAATCCCCACCACACTAAGTCCGGAAATAGATTGATCTTGTATTAAATGTAATTAATTTTATTCCCTTCCCCAAGTCTTGCCATGTACAAATATTACTTAAATCACTGTTTAAAAAGAAACATGAAATATATAACATAGTGATTACAATCAAACATATTATATAGTACTAATGTACTATATTCCTCTTTTCCAATGGGGAATCCAGGAATTTCAAATCGGGGTACGATAAATAATTACTTGAATTTTTTAAATTATTTAAAATGATAATTCTTAGATACTATAATAATAAAATTTATTCTAGTTTAGAAATAATTTTTAGTATTAAAATAAAACAAATGTACTACATCATATATTGTACTCCCTCCGTCCCACAAAAGATGTCACACTTGTGGAATGACACGAGATTTTAGGAAGTTTTGTTTTGTGTGTTAAATGGGGAGATAAAATATAATTTTTATATTCATGTGAGAGAGAACTTTTTCCAAAAAGAGAAATGTGATATTTTTTGTGGGACAAACTAAGAAGGAAAGTGTGATATCTTTTGTGGGACGGATGGGGAGTATATAATCTCAAATACGAGCCTACTTATAAGCTATAAATAATGAAGCCCCAAAACTTAACAATAGACACTTTTGTACGTTGTTCAAATATTGCGTACCAAAAAATTATGGTTAAATATTGGGATACTTCTAGGAAAGTGTTAAAAAGATGACAATTTTGTATATTTTCTCCAATTATAATAAGGTTATTTGGTACAGTAACTATTTTAAAGCAAGTTATAACCTTTTATCCAGCTTTAATTGTGTGACGTGTCTATTAGTACTTAACTACTTATTAGCCTTTTAACCTAAAAAATTATTCTAGTATAATTTTAATGGGTTACACTAACCGCATTACAAATTGAACAAGATAGTGGAAATTACTAAGTTGTCCCCCATAGTTCCCCTTTTAATTTGTTTATACATATTATTAAGGTTATTTTAGTCTATACAAAAAAATACCACAATATTCTATCTTTTGCACTAAAAATAAATTAAAGATAATTTTAAAGTTCAATTAAATTATCAAACATATCACTCATAATATAACTGGTTAACTCATGATATATATTATTTCTAATCGGTCGTACTAGACGAATCCTAATAATCTTTTCATTTTTTCTTAAGAGAGCCAACTTTTTGGGGAACTACAATCACGTGTGGTGATCATAATTTGGAGCTGGAACCTAACAGTGTCCATAACTAATTACGTGCCCAAATTTATGCTTCTAATTACCTTACCATAACTAATTAGGTGCCCAAATTTATGCTTCTAATGACCTTACTAATCCGAACACATTTTCCACTTCAAGAAGTTATGTACATATAAAAATATACCCTATTTAGAAACCTAATCAGAGCAAAAAAACTCAGAAATTACGCAAAATAGCAATCTCTCTATATATATGAACTCATATTTAGGTGAGAGGCTGAGAGCAATCAGGAATAGTTAGTTGAATCATTTAAAAAACATAGTCTGAGCAAAAAAATCATGAGCTGGAAGAATTTGCAAGTATCCAAAGTTGAATAACTCTCCTCTCAAAACAATCATACAATCTCACAATGCTTGACTTCACTCTCAACTGAAACACTTCTCTTACCCATGTAAGTGTAATAAGCATACACAGACAGCTGAAACAAACCAAAAGCTGCTCCAAGTCCATTTCCAACCTACACCAAAATATAGTCAAATACTATAAGATCAATCCATAATTTGCACAGTGGGATGATTCATATTGTTGTAGAATGAGCTCACAGCGATGTAAGGGTCGAAAGACTTGAGGAAGGCATAGATGAACCAAACGATCCCGTTTGAAAAACCAGCAAGGCAGACCCAAAATGGCATGAACTCAGCATCTTGTGACTTTATAACTTGTCCCTGTTGATGAGTTGGTCAATTTTGATGGGCCAAGGAATATATAACTTATAGTCGTAGCATAAAGAGATATAGAAGCTTACAATGACGGAGAGAGGAGAGGCGTACATGATGATCCCGCACACGACACAGATAATCCCCACAAACATGGAGCGAGAGGCGTGTGAGTGAAAGCAGAGGAGTGTGATGACAGCAACAATACCGAGAAGGATGAGTTCTACAATAAGGATACCAAATATGATAGCCTGATGCAGATAACAATTAGCACCATTTAGTTTCGGCAAAACTTACATAAACATCAAAATGGCCAATCATAGCTACTTACCCTATTCCCATTGGTGGTGTAGCAGAAGAAAATGATGAGGTAAATGAGCTCTAGTATAAGGCCAGCAGAATTGATTGAGATTACAAGAATGCTGTCAGGATGAACCACTGGTAAACCATAGAATACCCAGAACATGCAGTTCAGCACCGAGGCGAGGAACAGATACGGGTGGAACTCCTCCGTGGTTCTGTTCCTCCATATTCGCAGACACGTTGGCCTGTTGTGAATGTCATCAAATTGTCAAAACCGAGTGATGAAGTGAGATTAGCTGATTATTGGAATAAAAAGAGATATTTCATTTCCCTGCATCTTCCTTGAGAGATTGTTCAAGCCAATCATTTAATTGCTAAGCTTAATTGAACGACATCTTAATCTGTATCACAATCTGATCTAGTTCCTTCCAATTTCTGACTCGGTTAAATTAATTACAGAGAGAGAGAGAGAGTATTACGCTGGAGACAGGAACAGCAACAGAGAGATGACATTGCCTACATCAAACGAATTCAAGTGCTCGCATTAATTCCATGAAGAAAAATGCAGAAAGAGCGAACGGATTAACTCATAACGAAATGTTGCATACTCCGATTAAGATTTAAACAAAGTAGGATTCCAGAAAACAACAATCGTGTTTACTCTTATGATAGAGTAGAATATTCCACATAATGAATCAACAATCGGTGAAAAAATGGCGCTAAAATCACGATACAAATGGAAGAAAACAAATCGATCTTCTTCTCAGTAAGCTAGATAAACTCAAGCTATATCAATCGCCGAAAAATCAAATCTAATTCATGCTCAGTCAGTTCTGGAGCGAAGGAAAAAAGCTCAAACTCACATACGCATACATGCAAAAACGCAAAGAAAGAGAGAGATGAAGCACAAACCAACAATGCCGATGATGAAACGAGCGAGGCTTTGTCCGTACATCTTCGCGGCAGCAGGTACTGTATCTTCCGAGAGAGAGAGAGAGGTGAAGGGCGATCACGCTTAGAACGTGACTAATTTGCCCAACTGAATTGCTAAATATGAAATGCTAACAGAATTTATTCTCTCAATTTCAGCACATGCAGAATTGCAGATATATATACTAGTTCACTCACGACTCAACCCAACAAATTTTATCATTCAAGTACTACTCTTTATTAGTAGTATAGTACTTCCTTCGTCACACTCTAAGTGAAGCATATCTTTTCCGGATATTTTATTTAGTGTTGTTTTGTTAGTTTAAGCAAGAGAATAAGATAAGAATATAAATAAATAGGGAGTGATATTTTTATTTTTGGAAATGTATCATTTAGAGAGGAACATTCAAGAAAAATAATTTGAATGATCAAAATGAACATCTGAAAATTCAGAAAAATTAGTTCGACAAGCACTAAAAAATGGTAAGCGAATTATGTAAATATAAAACACACACATATATTTACCCCAAAAAACATAGACAAAAGTAGTTAAATGTATCCAAAACTTAATACTACTACTATTAGTATTAAAAAAGGTGCAAACTGTGCTTGGGATAGAAATGTCTTAATGTGGAATATCGTAAGTCCATATAAACTGTGCATTGATCAAATGGGTGAAATTTGATTTAAGGAATAAAATACACCCTATGCATATTCATATGCTGCATGTACGATTGATTATTATTATGTCAATCATGAATCATGGTGTAATGTATAAATCATAGTATAAATTTTTACATGTACGCCTATTTTTTCATAGTTTAACCATTTGCATTGTAAATTCGTGCTGGACCACTAACTCCAGTAGTTTTTTTCTATTTAAAACCAAACAGAAAATGCAAGATCTCTAGAATCTAGCTAGTAGTCAAACTAAGAACTCTTCTACGTATTTTCTATCTAATTAAAGAAAAAAGCCCATACAAAGTCTAATTAAACAAAATGAGACAAAATAACCAAAATAAAACGAATTTGGTGGTTTTGTGATTCAACATTACATCAACCCTAGTGTGAGTGTCGTGATGAGAACCGCAAGAATTCATGAATTGCGCAACAAGGCTACATCATTGCTAGGGACAGTGGCGATGCTGTGCAATTGCTAGGAGCCAATATGTCGTTGTTGCTATATTGTTCTCAATTAGTTTGAGATTTTACGAGAGTAACTAAAAGTCAATCTGTGCATGTGTCAGCTTAGCACAAAACGTACATTATTTAAACAAATGTGGAATTCGGATAAGCATTCGATGATCCTAACACCTCTAGGTAATCCACGACAACTTATTACCCTAGCCCTAAGTGACAAGTACACAACGTCAATCCACATTTCCCGAGAGTAAAAGAAAAGAAAAATGCAAGGAAAAAGAATTTTCTTTCTAATGAAACTACTTTATTTTGTGTGTCAAGAAACTGCGTCATTTGAATCATCAATTGTTTTGTCCATGCTTGATACCTCATATACACATTTTTATCCAAATTAAATTTCATGGAACTATTTCAAAATTGCAGAACACTGATGCAATAGTTCTCATCGAAATTTCTCAGTTTGAGTGTATGTTTCTAGTTTTCTACTTCTATCTATCATTCTAGATTCTGATTGCTTATTAGGAGAACTAATACCAACGGTTTTTTTCCTGAAAAACGGTGGTTTTATAATTATTATTAAGAGTTCTAAATCTTATGCTACATTGACTTGATAATCATCATATCTCATTTCCAATAATTATTGATTGTATAATTTGTTATAGCCCTCTATCATTCTTTATGATGATTTTGTTAAAAGAATTAAGACGTAAAAGAATTTATGCGTTTCGGAATAATATTATTACTCCCTCCGTCCCCGAATAAGAGTTATTAATTTCCATTTTGGTTCATCCCCAATTAAGAGTAGCACTACATTTTTACCATAAATAGTAAGTAAGTATCACATTCCGCTAACTCACTTCACTCACAATTTATTATAAAACCAATACAAAAAAGTGGATCTCACATTCCACTAATTTTTTCAATCAACTTTTCTTTCAATTTCTTAAAACTCGTGCCCGGTCAAAGTGCTACTCCTAATGGGGGACGGAAGGAGTATTACGATACTTATTAATATCACCTTTAACTCTTACTCTTATGCACACTTTTTAGCTTAAGAGTTTAGTAGTGAAAATTGTTATGCTGTTATTCAAATTTTTCTGGCCAAAAACATTGGTAGTGATTAAGAGAGAAAAGTGCTCTGTTGTTGTAGTAGTTGAAAATGGCAGTGAGGATATGAATCCAACAAAAAAATCCATATCAAGATTCTGCTTCTTTTTATCTTTCTGACTTTAGAAACTCTTTAGATGATATATTGTGCAGAAGTTTCAAGCCCTATGAGCAGGATAAGGATTTGGATGAGGTTTACTTTTTGTTGGCGGATGATGACACCTTATCGAGGTTCAACTACACGAAGGAGTTTCTTCGTGCATTCAAACGCTACAGAGAAAGAAAGAGCTCCGAGATGTTCCCTAACTATTTGACTGGGTTTGTAACTCGTTCAGGATGCTCTTGTCGTTGCAAAACAAAACGACGAGAAATGCTATAAATACGAAACCCTAGGCACCTTCTACAAAACTACACAAGCAATGCTAGTAATATTTTCAAATCCTAAAGTTTAAATAACCTATCGAAATTCAGCAGGAACCATGGCAAGATTCTGGTAACGAACTGCAGAACACCGAACCTTAATGCCACCACCACTGCAGCAACAATTCTTATGCCATTACCAATATTTCGCCTGTCGCTGAGGATAAAATGGGTGAAACATGTTTCTTATAGATGAATAAATAGGTTATCAATCAGTATGAGGTAGAGAAAACGATACAAGGGTTTGAAAGTTTACTTTGATTGAGACAATCCGTTGCGAATTGTAGGATTGATTCATTGTCTTGGGCCATTCTATCTACTCTCTCCCACTCTTTCACAGATTCAACAGCAACAAATGATTTGTTTTCAGCTACTGCAATTTGGTAGGCAGCGGAGGCTGCTGCCTCTTCCACTGTATCGACAGGGCAACCAATGCTCTGAATTGGTACCTCATGCTTTTGCTGCATGAATATTCAACACAGAAGCAGGAATATCTTTACTCTTTAGGCACTATGAGCACAAACTAAAGTAAAATTAAATTCATAAGCACAAAAAACATTTACAAGATGAGAGACAATGAAACACATGGCAACAACAATCTCTGATTCAAACAGCCTTTCTCTATCCAGCTTAAAACGGCAGAATAAAGCAAACTGAAATTCTAATATTCACACTAAAACAGAGGCTCAATGTATCTAACTCTACATTAAGAGCTTTACGATCTTTATGCTTCTAACCATAATTCTGTGAAATGCCAGCAACGTGCAGAAAATGATAGCTAACAAAATCCAATTCAAGGAGCCAATGAAATAATATAAAACAAATAAAATATTACTAATGAGACTCTAGAATATTTACACAACTTTAAGAGGTCAAATATAATCTCACTAGAAGATTGAGGCCCTAAAATATTTCAGTAGAAACTGAGTTGTAGCATGCAACTATATTCATCAGAACCAAATGTACCAACCTCAATAAAGCTGGCTATTGCACTAGAATCCAAATCATTTAGGTTTTTAAGAGTTGACGACGCCTCAAATTTCATTGTATTGTACCTGCACCAAACAATAATGTCATGCATTACAAGAGAGGATAAATATTAAAATTTTACAAGAAATCAAGAAATTCAGGTCACAAGAAGACAGAGAGTGTGCCAATACGAGAACATGCTTATCAGGGAAATACAAGAATAAGACATTTTTTATTCTATTTCTGTCTTCCTTCATTATCACTGTCTTTAATACCACAACTAGAAGTCTAGTAGAAGCACATAGGAATATTATCAATCAATTATGAGTAAGTTCCACAATTTCCCACCGCGTTCTTAACTCCAGAAAAACAAACATCTCAATTGATATACTAATGTCAAACGAAAAACATTCCAGACTAATACGATATTTATCGTGCTTAGGAAATGAGAAGCTGTCCTTTTAAACTTAAATGTGAGTAGAAGTCGCTCAGGACATTTTAAGGGTCCGTAGTTATGTATCTACAATTATCAGATAAGACTTTAGATCAAAAAGTACACATTGACAGCGCACCCAAACTTACATAAAATCCTTTCTACTGTTTGTTGGTATAAATTGAATCATTGTCGACAGGACTGTTCTAGAAGGAAGCTTATCTGATCAGTACACTTTAAAGTTGCATTTTGTAGAACTTGGCCAGTGTAGAAGCATTACAACTTACAAGGGTCTCCAGGTCAATTCATGATATTGAAAACCTAGTATACATGGGCTCCAACGATCAATAGTGCAGCCAAATAATGCAGAACTATCGAAATTTAAAGTCTTTGTTTTAATAATGATATGTTTACTGTTACGCTGTCAATAAAATACATACAAGCTCTATTCTACCTGTTAGGGCAAAACCACTTCACCAACCAACTAGTAATGTTAATAAGTTACATGGAAAGTAAATTTGAACTTGTAAAAGCTCAGATTCTTAAGATGATGTCCAAGCATCTAAACCAAACACCAAAACTCATTATATCGTCCAAAAATACTGCATTTGGTACTGTTGCACCTTCATCCTTCATATCCTTATTCTTGAGCCTCCCCTATTCACTAATGGCACACCACAACACGTATTTGCATCTAAGTTAAACAGCATGAAATATATTATCTTCGTCAATCTATTTCGTACCCTGGTACTACAGTAGATGCTTATAGTGCTAAATTAGCTATCCAACTCATTGACAAGCATATGCACTCACGACAGAGACAATAAGATTAAAAAAAGACTGGTGATATCAAAACAATCTTTACTCAGTTTAATTGCCTATGATTGAGGATTCCAGCTATACATATACGCACATACATACAGACATACATAGAAAACTAAATTAATAAGCACTCCACTAAGTTTTTGAGGTAAAGCACATAACACATCAAACAAACAAACGTGTTTAAGCCAATAGTGGTGGAGAAAAATTACTTGGAAGCATTAATCCCCTCTGGAAAGGGTCTTAAAGAGTCTATCATAACAACATCTGTAGATGCATCCTTGGACGACCGAGCAACTGAACCCGAGGTCTGTGAAGTTGGCAGTGGAGTAGCAGGAGCATCAGCAGGATTCGGTTTCGCCTTTGTTGCCTTCGATTTATCTCTTGGCCCTTGGCTACTAGGAAACAAATTCCTCCACTTATCCTGTCAAAGAAAAACCAACTGTAATCATAAAAGAGTAACATTTTATCTACTTCAACCACGATACCTAATTCTCTATCCCATTTACTAAGTCAGTAAGCTTGCAACACTTGTAGTCTATGCATAAACATGGAGAAAGAAATAGAAAACTAAGCAGCGTATCTATATTCGAATACAAACGGCCCTAAACGACGAGAGAGAGAGAGATGGACAGATACAGTAGAGAAAAACAACCAATTACAAATTCAGTAATTGATGATGCAATTGCAATTGTCTATAGTCAATTACAGAGAAAATAATTACCTTGAGATCAATATTGGAGCGAGAAGAGAGGAGGTGATGGAACTCAGGGTCTCTGTGGATAATTTTCCACTTTCCGGCGCCGTGCTTGGCGACGCCGGCGCGCAACGCCTCTTCCTCTTCGGCTGTCCACTTCTGCTTCGGATTCCCCATCGCGCCAAGCAAACAAATAATTTTCCGGATTGTCACAGAATTTGAATGGGACTTTGGATTGGAGGGATGTATCGGAGAGAGAGCAATAATTCTTGACGGCTACATCATATTCTCAGATGATTTTATTGCTGAATAAATTTTACTCCGTATTGATTTATGTTCACATTTTTTGTGAATATTTTATTCCATATAGTACTACCATAAATATGAAGACATTCTTTTCCCTGAAAAGAAAAAGTAAAAAATAGATTCATGCCTGATTAATGAGACATTTAGTTTTTATGGAAAAATAAATAATTTCATATGATAGTTGTTTTGAACTTTCCATATATATACATTTATACACACCCGTACATGGCTCAGATCAAAGAGTGAACGAAAATTGAGGCTCAGATTCGTATGGAAGGACTTTGTGTTGTGCGAACACTCTTCTACAATTTGGCAAGCCATCAAAAGGCAACCTGCCAACAAGGGACAAGGGACAGACTAGGGTACATGGATATCGACCGGCGCTACCCACTATGCATGACACACACTAAATCTGTTGATCACCTCTTCTTCTAGTGTGATATAAGAGAGGTATGGAGGGATATCAAGCGATGATTGGATTTCATAGACTTATTACGACCATTCTTAGTGTCATCAAGTGAATGATCAAGAAAAGAAGTGGAGTGGATGTCATGTGCAAGGCTAGAACATTGGCTCTCAATCTCTCATGGCATAAGTGAGCTTAATATGGAGGGTTGAAATGCACTAATATTTGAGGAGGTTGCATTTGAATCGAAACACATTGTGTTTGAAGTGAAGACATTAACATATGTTACATTATACTCTCTCTACTGACATGAGCAATCACATCTCAAGAGTTATCAAATTTGCCTGCTCCCAGCCACAAGGGTACTCTTGTTCCTCATTAGAAGTTTTTCTCACTAGATTTTATCGCTTAGAGGTTTTAATGAGGTCAGCATGGATGATAGCATGGTTTGAGGTCAGCATGGATGTAGCATGGTTTTTGCACAGTTCCGGTGAAGAAAGTATGAAAGAGGAAACTTTGGCTTTTGTTCTCATGTTTTCGAGTTCATCATATTATTGTATGGGATATTTGTTCCTATATGTTGAGCACTACTTAGGGGCATTGCCCCTAAAAAGTGTAACTCCCCCTTCCTGGCTTGCTAGCCTCGGCTAGTTAGCATGTATCCCTCAGGTTATGTCAGAGTATTGTTTATATCTTTTCTTAACGTTTTTATATTTTATTAATTGATTCGCAAAAAAATAAAACCATTTTTATTTTAGTCCACCCTTTGAAATTATATAATTTCTATTTTCGAAAATGTTTTTTTCTTTAAGAGGTGTGACCCATTTTTCACTAATAATACTTCAATTATTTTTTCTTTCAAAATATCTCTTACTTAGCCAAAACCCACGTCCATTAAAAATTTATACTCCCTCCATCCACAAAAAATAGATCACTTTCTTAAAATGGAAAGTTTATCTCACATACTTTTTCCACTTTTTCTTCCCTCTCTCCTACTTTACTCACTTTTTCTCTATATCTCTCTTACTTTGTCTACCCTTTCTCCTCCTCTCTCTTACTTTACCAATTCTATATTAAAACCTGTGTCATACACAAAGTGATCTATTTTTTATGGATGGAGGGAATAGTATTTATAAGGGACAAAAGGGGTAGGGAGCATATAGTTTCTTTCTTCCTCTCTAACTGGTCCTTTACTTTAAAAAATAAACAAGCTATTTATTTTAACTTATTATTTTTCCCTCATATTCAAAATTCATCTGAAGAAATATAAAACAAAACAAAAAGTATGGTTTATATACCCATGGGGAGTGACAAATTGCTAACTTATCATTTAATTGCTAACTACAACTAATTTAAGGCCATAGAATTTTAGAAAACGTGTGGTCTACAATTTGCCACGTGTAATTTTCTTTTTTATTAATAAAATAAAAAAGATTAAAAAAAACTCCAAATTAGGGTTTTGGATGAAAATGTCAATATAGTGTTTCAAAAATATCAACACAATGTTTTGAGAATGTCAACACAATGCTTTAAGAATGTTAACTCATTGCTTATATTGACATTTTACATGTATTATATTGACATATTTTATATAGTATGTTGAACATTTTTGCTTGTACGAAAAAATTAAAAAATTTCGATTTTTTTTCAAATTTTGACGTCGGGACATATGCATGTAAGATTTCGTTGGAATCCTTATGAAATTATCTTTAATTTGATATATGTTATATGAATTTAAAGTTTTGGGGTTTCATTTAAAAGGTAGTTATAACTAAACATGTAGTTAATTGACATTAATACCCTTATTGATATTTTTGGAATTAATCCTATGACCTTATTGACGTTTTTCGTTGATCGTATTGACATTTATGGTTTAATAATCTAAGCCTTTAATTTGAATATCTAATGGCTATTATTTAATTGTAGTTAGCAATTAAGTTATAAGTTAGCAATATACCACTCCCCATATACCAATTATCTAATTTGCGTGACCAATTTAACCAAATTCTATCTTGAATATATAGTCTAGATTTGTCAAACAGGAAAAAAAAATACTACTCCCTCCGTCCACAAACAATAGATCTATTGTTGTTCGGCACGGGTTTTAATGTAAAATTGGTAAAGTAAGAGGGATGAGGAGAAAAAGTAGGTAAAGTAAAAGAGATAGGGAGAAAAGGTGAGTAAAGTATGAGAGAGAGAAGAAAAAGTGGGAAAAATATGAGAGATAAACTTTCCATTTTTAGAAAGTGATCTATTTTTAGTGGACGTCCCAAAATGACAAAAGTGATCTATTTTTTGTGGACGGAGAGAGTGCTAAATAAGATCGATTTCTTTTTTTAATAAAGAGGTTTTCAACAACTAGCCTACATGCTATTTATATTGGCAAAATTCGAATTTTGGATGATTTTGGAAAGAAGTCCCTTGAAAGGAAATTTTTTTAGCATTATAAAAAGGAAAAAACACTTAACTTATTGGCATGTTTCATCACATTATACTCATAAAATTATGGGAATTGGTATAACACGAGAATTAAGATAAAATTGGTAAAGTAAGATAAGATGAGAATAATAGTTAAATAGTGATAGTGGGATCTACATTATTAGTGCTGTTTAATAATGGTATAAGTTGTAAATAAGTTGATGTGCAAGGATAATAAATTAGGATAACTTTTCAAAAATGGAATGCACATATTATTTATGGGACAGACAAAAATAGTAAGTGTAAATATTTTTTGGGATAGGAGTACTATATAAATATTTATCCTATTGTAATAAATTATGACGTTTTTTAAATATCGTATATAAATATTGTCCTCCTGTAATACACTAATCCCTCTTTCCCTTAATAATGACCATACATTTTGGAATGTCCCTTCAAAATAGACCAATCTTATTTAGTTTTGCCTAACCAAATGGTCATACTCATTGGGGACAGAGGGAGTATAAATGAGGTGGTTTCATTCTTTAATAACAATACTCCAATTATTTTTTCTATTTATTCTTTTTTACTTTATCGATTATATATTGAAATCCGTGTCATTGCAAATATTGTCTATTTTGTAGGCATTAGGGACGGAGGGAGTATTATTAGCTCAATGGTATGGAATGGAATTCAGAAAATAGGGAGTTTGAGTTCAAAACTCATCAACTTTTGTTAAACAATTTTTTTTTTCTCATTTTCACTATATTTTTTTTCACAAGATGTTAAATTTTAATTTGTATTAGTACGTAGACTTGAAATATATATTTATTGTTATATAATTACAAAATGATTTAAAGAAAAACACGTGGGATTTCGGATTTGGATCCTCCGATGTGTTGTTCCATACAATTTAGCAGCATCTGCTGTGGAGAGTAACACAGCATGGGATCCAAATCGAAACGTTATACTATCCATCAAAACTACTTTAACTACTATTCTCTCTTACTTTAGCAATTATACATTAATTTTCGTATAATTTCAATTGCTATATCTTTATGGGACAGGCATGAGTATATTAAATCCGCGACCTCATTTGTTCAAAAGAAACGTTAGTTGCTCAATTTGTACGTTCCCAGCAAAACATTTTATGCATCTAACTATAAATTACTAAATTAATAGCTACTCCCTCCGTTCCACATAATTCGATACAGTATTCCATTTCGGGTCGTCCTACATAATTTGTCTCATTTCACTTTTACCATTTTTGGTAGTGGACCCTATATTCCACTAACTCATTGCAACTCACATTTTATTATAAAACTAAGGGCCCGTTTGATAAGTGATGTGGGATATACCTAGGTTAGTTAGTGATCCAGATTTAAAGCCAAGTTAGGATAAGATATGATTTTAATAACACATGTTTGATACCCTAGTTAATTTTTTTTTTTAATAAGCTCACTTTGTTTGATATGGAAGTTATGAAATAAGAAATAAATATGCAATGACAAATTTGTCCTAATTAAATTCATTTATTTCATAGATTGTCATTTGTATTGACCTAATCAAATCTTTTAAATCCCATTATATTCTACGTGGGAAACAAAAAAGAATATATTTTTTTTCCTTCCTTATTTTCACGAGATCGCTTCTTTTTAACCTAAATCATCAAATCTGTTGATTTCATATATATACTCTACGTGGGGAAAAAGACGTCCAATTTGTTCTTTTTTTCCTCCTTAACACTCACGCACAGTAGCTCCTTTTTTTCCTCCTCCACAGTGACATATTTCCCGTCCTTAAGACCTTCTATGTGTCTAAGCAGCTGACATAACCTTCCAAACGTGTTAAGGTCCATTCGGAGGTTGGTCACACAATCGACATCTGTGACTCCTACTAACCTATTCGTGTGTTTAATTTGATATGGCATCCTATTAATTAAGGTGAAGGGCAACCTAGCTGCTGCTCGTCGACTACGAACTCTGCTACGAATCCTTGCAGCTATTAGGTAAAGAACACACATCGTTTCAAACATGTAGTTGTGCAAGTTGTCCTCAAGTATTAAGGCAATTGATGCATCCGTTATAATATTACGAGTCCCCATAACACTGTCATGTGAATAAAAAAAATTAACAATGTGTATATAACCACAATTCACTTGCAAATGATTTAAATACTCAAAAAATAAGCATACCTTAAAAAAATATACAAACAACACAATAATTAGTCAAACAAAAACTCATGTTCTATGCACCCAAAACATTTTTAAAATGGTTTGAAGTCCCAAAACTGTCAACATATTCATGAGCTACCCAACAAAATTTAGCAACAAAGCATAGGGAACTTATTCCCGGACTCTAAATCCTGAACAATTAGCAAATCATAAAACCATATTTTATCCAGGAAATACCACTTATCTGAATCACAAACCACTCAGTTTCCAGCATAAATTTGAAACAATGCAACAAAAATTCAAAGCGGAATAGCGGATTAGTTCAATCACATCACCTCCCTCACAAATTTCCAGTACACACACCTACATAACCCCTAATCAACATCAAATTAGACCACAATTTCTAATAAAAACAGAAAATGGAAACAACCATCACAATGAACAGCTCGAATTAAAAGAAATAAGAGATCGGTAAAAAAAGGATATGAAACAAAAAGAAACAATCATCACACTGAAGAAAGCAAGAAATGGAGAAATTATGATTAGCGAATTATGATGAATTATTTCTGATAGAGAAATAGAGAATAGAGAAATTATGATGAACTATTTCTGGTATGAACGAACAGTGAATCACTGTATTGTTAAAGACCAACCCAAAATCGATAATTTGATAAAACATATGAACAAATTTTTGTTCCCAATCAACTCTATTCAACAAAAGTTAATCGGAAATATTGAATTGGGTGTTCAAAATAGCAATAATTCAACAATAGGTTAGCAGTGAATTGATAACTCAGAAATAATTCATCATGAAAAAGAAGATAAAAGAGAAATAAAGAAAGATCTGATAATTAATAAACACTCACCGGATGAAATTTTGTAGATATCGTGATTTGCAGGACCGAAAACAACGATGGAAGAAAAGGGAAGAAGAATATTGTGAAATTGAAAGAGAGAAAGGAGTGAAATAACGATGGAAGAAAAGGGTATGAAAGAGAATATTTTTTTAATCTGAGTACAAGAAAGAGAGGCAGATTTGTATCCGACGATTTTGGTGAGATACGTATCAGCTCAATTTGACCCTAAATCTGCCGGGCCGAGATGGGCTTCAGAGAAAAACAAGGGCTTATAAGGTAGTGTAACTATGTTACCAAATACTTAGAAATGTATGGATACAAATCTATATCTAGGCATTACTAGGTTATCAAACGGACCCTAATACTTTAAAATTATGACCCACATCCCACAAACCTTTTCAATTCACTTTTCATTAGATTTCTTAAAATCCGTGTCGGGTCAAAGTGTCCTAAATTATCTGAGACGGAGGGAGTATAATACTTTTTATAACTAATTATAAAAAATTACGAAAATAGAGTGTCATACTTTCCACATATAGCATGTCCAATAACCGTTTATGGATTATAAACTAAACTTTCCAGAAATCGAAAAGCGAACAAAAGTCCCCTTTTCCCGCATTTTGCAATGTTTGACTAATATAAAGTGTTGTGATATTTCAAATAGCTTTGATAATGAGCTTCCTCGTACTTTCCCAAGACCGCGTACCCAACTCAACTCAAAACCCAATCACCGCGTAAAACAAACCATTTGATTCATCGTATCAAATCGAAATCGAAACGCAGCCCCGAACCCCCCCACCGTCCACCCCATTTCCCAATCGTGCCTCACGCGTCGCGCTCCTACATGCATTCACACCTTTATATATATAGTATACTTGCTTTCCCACCATTATATCCATTCAATTTTTCATGCTCACTATATCATGAACGACCATTTATTACAGAAGAGGGCACGGGACGCCGAAGATGAGCCGAGCTCGTCGGGGCAGCGGCGCCTGTGGGTGAAGAGCCGCTCCAACGCGTGGTGGGAGGAGGTGAGCAGCCCGGACTACCCGGACGAGGAGTTCCGGAAGTCCTTCCGCATGGGCCGCGCGACGTTCGACTTAATCTGCCAAGAGCTGGAGCCGGCGGTGACGAAGAAGGACACCATGCTCCGCCTCGCCATCCCCGTGCCCCAGCGCGTGGCCGTGTGCCTGTGGCGCCTGGCCACAGGCGAGGCCCTCCGCGAGGTCTCGAGGCGCTTCGGCCTCGGGATCTCCACCTGCCACAAAATCATCCTCGAGGTCTGCACCGCCATCCGCGCCGTCCTCATGCCCAAGTACCTCCACTGGCCCGACCCCGCCCGCGCCGCCGCCATCCAGCGCGACTTCGAGGCCTCCTCCGGGATCCCCGGGGTAGGCGGCGCCATCTACACCACGCACATCCCGATCATCGCCCCGAAGGTCAGCGTGGCCGCGTACTTCAACAAGCGCCACACGGAGCGAAAACAAAAGACAACCTATTCCATCACTCTCCAAGGAGTCGTGGACAACAAGGGGGTCTTCACCGACATCTGCGTCGGCTGGCCGGGCTCCATGACCGACGAGCAGGTGCTCCACAAGTCCGCGCTGTTCCACCGTGCAAATCTCGTGTCCACGTGGATCGTGGGGAGTTCAGCCTTCCCGCTCGCGGAATGGCTGCTGGTGCCGTACGCGCACCAGAATCTGACGTGGACGCAGCACGCGTTCAATGAGAAGGTCGACGAGGTGCAGGAGGTGGCGAGGGAGGCGTTCACGCGCCTCAAGGCGCGGTGGACGTGCCTGAGAAAGCGGACCGAGATGAAGCTGCTCGATCTGCCTGTCGTGCTCGGGGCGTGCTGCGTGCTGCATAATATATGCGAGATTAGGAACGAGGGGATCGCGGCGGACCTCAGGTTCGACCTCTTCGACGATCTCAGCGTACCGGAGAATCCCGTGACGTCCGCCGAGGCTGTGCTTGCCAGAGACCAGATTGCGCACAAGCTCTTGCATCATAATCTCGCGGGCACTAATTTTCAGTAGTCATTCATTTTTGGTCTATTTTTTCATATACTAAGTCGGCGTGGGAGAATTAATAATTGAACTATACCAATATATCTAGATTGTGTAGGAGTAGCATGCATTTTGATTTGAAGATAACATTTGTTCAATTCAAGATTATTTGTGTGACAATTAAGATAAAATTTGTCCCTTAGTATTTTTCAGTTTCGGATTATCTGACCACTTTCTTAAGCTGGAGGACATTGAATTCAACTTTTATAACGTCTTTAAAGTATTATATAAACACTTCAAATCTTACTAAGTAATTACTCCTACTAGTATATATTTTCAGGAAGTGTTATTTGAAAAAACCAAATTGTAAAACCAACAGTTTAAAACTAAGAGAGACAAGAAATAAACATTGCATAAATAAATAAATTAGGTATGAGCTATTTTAAATTGTTTTAATCAATTGTCCCCATTAGTTTTATCTATCTACCCTCTTGTCTCCAATACAGCAGCTTGCTTCACCCATGCTTCAGTCGTCACCAATAAGATACACTTATATTCTTGATATTTTACCAATCATATTCTCCCATTTGTTTTCCTCTAATATTCAAGTCAACCAGATATGTGTTCAGATATGAATTACTCTAGCTAGCTCGGTTTATATCTCTGTATGCACTATGCAGTATATATGTTCATCAATGCAGCACGTTTGACATAGTAGTCATTAGTTATCTAGCGTTGCATTCGGTCTTTTCTTCTTGGAATTGGGGTCCAATCGTAGTAAACAAAGTAGTAAAAAGAGAATTAAAAGTGAAGGAAGAAATCAAAGACAAAAAGAAAGTAATCAATATCAAAGATAAATAAATTAAATTCAAAGACTCCTAAGAAAACTATGTTTTCAACTTTTCATTGAGACAAGTATTGAATCTTATCAAAGATGAAGAGATGGACTATTCGTGCGATTTATTTTACTTATTGTACAGTGTATTTGAAATACTCTCTCCGGTCCATGTGCACTATTTCCTTTTTAGTCGGTCCACAAGAATATGCTCTTTCTAATCTTGAAAGCTCTTTTCTCTCTAATGAGATTGGTGCCATTCTCCATTAATATTACTTTAATTACTTTTTTTCTCTACCTCTTTTTTACTTTACAAATTTTACATTAAAATTCATGTCAAACCCAAAGTGTATATTCTTTTGGGACGAAAGAAATTCTAGTATTCTCGTGACTACGAATAATACTTGCGGAATATATTAAAAGTTGTTAATCTTTTAAGAAAGCCATTATAAGGGAGAAAAATAAACCTATTCACTTTGATATATGTGAAACAAGAGGAATGATACGCTATATGTGAGCACCACTCTTAGCGTTGTTTGTTTCAATTGATATATTTAGTTTGGTTCTAATACATTAAAAAATGTTATTGAAATTTCTGATTTCACAAAATTTATAAAAATCAAAGCTTGATTTGCTCGTTTTCTCTATAATTTTAAATAAATTAATAAAATAATAAATCAAGTTTAGATTTTTATGAATTTTGTGAAATTAGAAATTTAAATAACATTTTAATGTATTATAATCAAACTAAATATATAAATTGAAACCAACAATGCTAAGTGATTGTCAAATGATAGTGACATTCACATAAGAAGCTCACATAAAGTATGTAACATATCATTCCTCCGTGGAACAATACCAATATTGAAGTGAAGTTAAAAGGAGTAAGAATCTAATTTTTCATCCATACCCTAATATATATGTGTCCCACTTTGTATCGTCACACATTACAAAAATGTAAAAGAATTGAATTTAAAAAATATACTAGTAAAATGTGAGTCATACCTTTATATACTAGTTTTATAATAAAATGTAAGTAAACGAAGTTAGTAAAATGCTTAGTTATTTCAACATGGACAATAAAGTGTCCAACATTTCATTTGTAACTCTCAAGAAGTTAATGTTTCATGATTCTTCAACTAGATGCATCTAATGTTCCTGGATCTATATTTGTACAAATTCTACGAAAAATGAAAAATGAATCGCACACATTATATGTTTTTAGTCTAGTCGTGTTATGCTATCAAGAGACATAGAGGAACCTTTTTCCTTTTACCTTCTTAATTTCTTTTTCCCATATTTTGTGAGTGAAAAAAGTAAAATATTCTTTTTGAGTAAAATATATTAGTACTATATTTATTTTTGGATTTACTTTAAAACAAATATAAATTAATTTTTCAAAATTTGTGAGTGCAGATGCTATTTCAATCGATTTTTTTTTTAATTGCTATTATAAGTAGTCTATCAAAATAAATCCATGTGTTTATGATAAATTTTCCTCTAAAGAGGTAGTATGGTTATCATTATTACTTTTTCAATTTTATACTCCCTCTTTTTCACAAGAATATGTATTTTTTTCCTTTTTAATCCGTCTTACAAGAATATGCATTTTTCAATTTTGAAAAAAAAATTAATCTATTGAGATGAGACACATTCTCCACTAACAATAATTTAATTATTTTTTTTCTCTCCACTTCTTATTTTACCAATTTTGTACTCCCTCCGTTCCGCGGTGGTTGAGTCATTTCATTTTCTGCACTCGTTTTAAAAAATAATAATAAATAGGTAAAGTGTAGATAAAATAAAGTAGGTGACAGAATAATATAGACAAGAGTCTTATCTACATTATTATCTCTCTTACTTTATTTTTTACTTCACTTTAACTATTTATTACTCCATCCGTCCCAGATTAGGAGTGCAATTTAGTTAGGGCACATGTTTTAAGAAATTGTTGGAGTGTGTAATAATTGAAGTGAGGTAGGGGGAAGTAGGACCTTTTTGACTTTTTGTATATTTACGATTTTGTTTTGTTTTGTTTTTATGAAAATAATGTCATTTAAGTGTAAATTTCATCAACAATGAGGTTAAATTTTATGTCCAAATATGGTAAATTCTAAATGAGACTCTTCATTGGGACAGATGGAAATGACAAAACAAGACTCTTAAACTGTAACGGAGGGAATATCATTTTGTAGAAAATGAAATAACTCAACTACCGCAGAACGGAGAGAGTATTAAAACTTATGCCGAACCTTTTGGAACAGAGAGAATATTAAAATTAGTGGCGATATACTTGTAGTCTTAGAGCATCCACTCTAAGGAGCCGCGGCCGGGCCACGCCAGAGCCGCGAGCCGCGGCTCCGTATAGTGACAGGGATGGGCGGCCGTGGCGAGGGGGGGGGGGGTGTGCCCACGGGAGCGCCACGCTTGTGGCCGGGCCGCGGCGCTCCTATTGCAGCGGCCACGGGCCGCGGCTCCCCTTTTTCGAATTTTTTTTTATATTAATTCTATAAATATACCCATTTTTTCCCAATTTTTTACACCATTCCAATCTCCACTCTTTTCATTTTATCACCAATTCTACTTTTGAAAAATGAGTTCCGGCGATGAGTTCCAACAATTGGTGGATAGGGAGTTCGATGAACTAGTTCAAGAGGTGCAACGGGAAGCAGAAGAGGAGGAGGAGGCGGCGGCGGCGGCGGCGTTCGTTCGCCCGTTCTATCATCGGCGGACCATCTGCCGTGACCATGTCGGGGTAGACTAGCGGTTGATGGAAGACTACTTTGGCGATAACCCCCGTTACCCAGCAGAGATTTTCCGTCGCCGCTTCAGAATGTCGCAATGGTACAGGTGCTTTACATTGCGCAGTGATGCTAGCGGCCGACCCAGGTTGTCGACATATCAGAAGTGTACCGCTGCAATTAGGCAGCTTGCCTATGCCGGACCTGCTGATATGTTCGACGAATACCTACAGTTGGGTGAAACAACTGCCCTAACGACGCTGAGGCAGTTTTGTAATTGTATCCAGGCCGTCTTCGGAAGCCAAATGCCGATGAGTGCCAAAGATTGATAGATATGCACAGGAGAGTGCATAATTTTTCAGGGATGTTGGGCAACATCGATTGCATGCACTGGGAGTGGAGGAACTGCCCGGTTGCTTGGAAGGGGCAGTTCACATCTGGATTCAAAGGGAGACACCCAACAATGATACTGGAAGCTGTTGCTGACTACCGATTGCGAATCTGTCATGCATATTTTGGTGTCGCAGGGTCGAACAACGACATCAATGTACTGGATTCATCTCATGATGAGTGTCGGGGTGAGGGTCCGACGGTCAGATTCATGGCCAACGGGACGCAGTACAACATGGCATACTACTTAGCCGATGGGATATACCCTCGTTGGTCCGTGTTTGTCAAGACGATCCGGCAGTCGGTTGGGCCGAAACAATCCTATTTCGCGGCCAAACAAGAGAGTGCTAGGAAGGATGTTGAGCGTGCTTTTGGTGTCCTCCAAGCGCGATGGGCCATTCTACGGTGCCCGGTTCGACAATGGCACAAAAATGATGTCGCCTCCATCATGTATGCATGTATCATATTGCACAATATGATAATAGAGGACGAAGGATATTATGCAGAGAACTGGGCACCGGAAGAGGGTGCAAGTACGAGTCACGGTATTGCAACCGCCGCACTGCACATGGGTGTACCGCGTAGTAATGCATACTTGATCCAACGGTTCGCCGATATGCGGAGGGAAACATCACATACGACACTGCAGGCTGATATGGTCGAAGAGGTTTGGAATCGTAGGGGAGGAGGGCGTAGAGCGTGATATGCGTTGGGAATGTAGTTTATGAGAAGTCGAAAATTTTCGTTGTATAATTTTACCCATTTGTATAATACAACGAAAATTTTGTTTTAATTTTAGTTCTTATGCATTTTTTTAATTATTATAGTCCAATAACTTTTATTGCAGTAGAATTAAAATATAAATAAAATGAAAAAAATTAAACTTTTTGGTGGCTTGGGCATGTCCACTATAGTGGGAAACATGAGCATTGGTGGTCCGGCCATGATTTTGTGGCCTGACCACACTTTGTGGCTTGGCCCGGCCAACTATAGTGGATACTCTTAGCCTAGTCATAGTTAACGCCGATCACATCTCGGTACAAAGTGACGGTGAGGCAGAGGTTGTATTGGCTCCCGGCGCCATCTGATCCGAGCCCCCAGTAGGTTTGCATTCACTAGTTGCTCTAATCTATGCCCCTCTTCTTCCTCTCAGTAAGCTTTTTGTACTATAAAAATCAATTCACGCAGTCCCCCCCCCCCCCCCCCCCCCCCCCAATTTTGAGTTGATCTGTTGCAGTTCGGCACAAACCGGTTTTGATGGATCGATTGTTCACCGCAGTCTTGGTAGGAGCTTCCGCGCATGGTGTAAGACTAACGACTATGATGTGAGGCTGAATTTATGTTTTATAATCTTAGCTGAGTAAGATGTGGCAAATACCTAGCATATATTTGGCTTTGTTAGTCAGAAGAGAAAATCTTGAAATTTCTCATAACATTGGATTCTCAATGTAAATCAGTGTAGTTTAACCTCTGATGCATCATTGCGAACTGGATAAGTTTTTTAGGGGGCTGAATGTGGGGAATATTAACTCATCTTTTGTACCAGAATTAGATACCAAATGCTGTAATTATTCCCTCACCCTTTTTTTCTTATGCTGTCTGTTTTAATTGATTTGCTATTTTTGCTTTTTTTCTTCTTTATTTTTTATCAGGACCATAATTTTTGCATTTGGTCATAATGGAGATGAGAAGTATGTAAGTTACTAAGAAGCTCATGTAACGATTGCCATAATTTATATAATAGTTTTTACTCATACATTATTTCATATTTAGAAAACTTGTAGCCATGCAGTATTTTGCTGAGCGAGTGACCACGAAGCTTCCTTCTTGATTCTTGAACGAGTGACCACATTGTTTCCTTCTTGATTCTTGAACGAGTGACCACATTGTTTCCTTCTTGATTAATTTGCCTTGCTAGTTTCAACTCTAGTCCTCACCAAATTTCTTGATTGAGTTTATATGCTTTAAGAGATTCCATTCAGAATTCATTTATGGAGCCAAAGTCTTAATTAATGTCTGATAGAGTTATAAGGATGATTCCTTCCTTATAGAACTATATTGAAGAGTTATGTATTCTGTACTTTATTATATTCCTGAATATTTCTAGCTTATATATCTAGCGTTAGCTATTGCTTTCGTTTGTTCTTCCTTATTTGCTTGTTTAGAACTGATATATATGATGCCGAGAGCAAGTGACTGGGTGGAAACAGAGATGGAACTGTTTAGACACGAGATTTTTTAAAATTTGAGCTGTGTGTGTGTCTGAATATCCATATTATCCTGTTCAAATAATATTCTCAGTTAATGTACTAATACATTGGTGAAAGATTTTGAATTTAACATTAATAATTGCTGAAACCTTGTCTGAAAAATAGTGGCACTTTGATTTGGTGTGTGAATTTTTGAGTTTATTGTTGTTGCCAAATCAATTTATGGTGGATTGATAACTTAGCTTCAGCAATTTTTTGTGATTGACAATGAATTGTTAGCTGATTTGATTCTGTCTATGTTTCATGCTATTATCTGAGAAAAATTTCATGCTATTATCCTAGAACATGAGGTGATTTGAGTTATTCGCATCACCATTAGCGACTGTTCAGCTTCAGCCAGATTGTTTCCAGCTCTGACATAGATGGATGCTTGAAATTCTTGAACAGTTAATAATATGCTTAACTATTAAAGTTTGGACAAGTTCTACTCATCAATATGCAAAATAAATAAAAAGTTGGACTAACTCTGCTCATCAGTCTGCAATGAGTTAGATGATCTGTTCGCAGGTTGTTTTTTTGGCTTTGGAACTATTGGAAGAGAGGCACAAGTTAGGAAATTCTCATGCTTCCATGAAGTAGGGGTAGCAGGTATCTTGGGTATCAGTGTCATCCCACACCAAATTACTCCACCATTCTTTGCTGCAGTAAACTGTTGGCATTGCCGAAACATTGTGTGCTTTGAGTGGAAGTTTCATCAGCTTTGGACAATCTATGATAGCAATCCTCTTCAGACAAGGAAAGATCATAGCCTTGTTACAGAGGCTTCTCAACTTAGGTGCATCTCTTATGGACATAATCCTCAACTTCGAAAATGCATTCGAGTAATCTTCCTCTTCTACATCCTCTTCTCTTATCACTTGTTCCATCTCTTTGCAGTAAAATATGTAAACCACCTCGAGCTTTGGCAGCCTCAATATCCAAGAAACATCCTTCAGCTTTTCGCAGTACCAAATGTTGATGCATCTGAGGTTTAGTAGACATGCGGCGTTAACTGCGTTGTTCCATATCGTGGTGAGGCTGGGAAGGCCATTGAGAGCCAAGATCTCTAGGTTAGGGAGCCAATTCTCGCCTGCAGTCTCGTTGATGGTCAAGTACCTAAGGTCCATACAGTTGTTGATGCTAAGCCTTCGTAGTTGATCACCGTCTCCTGCATATGATGACAGTGGCAGTTGATGCAGGCCTTCACACTCCTTGATGTGCAAGTAGTGTATGCATCCACGCAAGAATCTGCTGCGTGACACATTGTGGAGATCAGACAAGGAGGTTGCAGTGAACCCAAGAGAGTCGAGGCTGCTCAGGCGTTCCAAGTCAGCAAGCCTTAGCTCACTAGCATCTGCAGCGGTAGCGGTGGTTTGCATCCCCCAACCATGGTAACTGTAGTAGAAATTCAAGACTCTCAGCTGAGACAGCCCTGATATTGCTTCGCGTGGAATTGTTCTAAGATATTGATTTCTCTGCAGATTCAAATGCCTTAAATTTGTGAGAGACCCAAGCTCTCTTGGCAGTGTGGTTAGCTTAGTTCCTGATAGATCAAGATGGTGAATCGCGGCTAATCTGCAGATGCTTGGAGGAAGCTCTTTGATGCTGGTGAAGGATAAGTCTAAAACCTTGAGAGCTGGCATGTTTTGGAAGAAACCATCACAGAATTTGCTCAACCCATTGTTCCAATGGAGCAGCAATGTTGAAAGATTGGGACAATGAGGTGATTGAGACAATTCTGTGATCTGATTATCCATCAAAGAGATTCTCTCAGCTTGTTCCCATCTCTCCCCAGACGGCGCCTCTGTCAGGCCCTGGCTCGCCTGCATTATGAACCGTTGCTCAGGCACCGTCCATAGCAGGAAACTCCTCACCACATCGTGCAGCTTGACTCGTGACGGATCTTCTCCAGTCTCCAAGAAGCATGCAACTTTCAGTGATCCAATAATGGCATGCCCCATTATGTGCAGGCTACTGCCATTTCCCAAGAAGCCTTCCCCTGCCCAGTACTCAATAAGCTGCTCTTTCTCAATCTCATAGTCTTCTGGGAACAGCGAGCAATACGACAGACATGACCTCAGATTATCGCTGCCAAGATTATCATATCCGAACTTGAGAAGATTAAAAACATCCTCCATGCCTCGAACTTGTGAAGGGGTCTTGTGTAGGATCTCCACTGCATATCTCCATTCCTGCTCACTCTTCTTGTTCGCCATCGCCCTCCCTGTGGTCACCAGAGCAAGCGGAAGACCTCCGCATTTCCTAACCATGGACTTGGCATGAGGCAATATCATGGGTGAGTTAACTATCTCAGCAGATTCTCCAACTTTCTGCTGGAATAGCTCCCATGATTCCTCCTCATTGAGAAACTCCACCTTCAGCTTGCAGTCGGCATCCATGTCGCTGCAGACCTCCATGGAACGCGTTGTGAACACCACCTTGCTCCCGTTATCCTTACTAGGTGCAGGAATCCCAATCTTTTCAAGATCGAGACCTTCCCAAACATCATCCAACAGCAGCACAAACTTCTTCCTCCTCATGATGCTGTAAATCCTCAATGCTCTCAGTTCTTGAAACTGAGCTTCATCCCATGACAATCCCAGCCTCACCCCTATAGCTTGTTGGATCTTCTCAACCACAAAATCCCTCGACACAACGGCCAAGATCACCAAGTCGAAATCATGATCCCGGTGCAAGAAGCCATTGTTGATACTCTTGAGCAGAGTGGTCTTGCCTACGCCGCCCATCCCATATAACCCAATAGTCCCCACATCATCTTCCCCTAGAAGCAGCCCGACTCTATCCAACATCACATCAAGCCCCACCGCCGGTCTGCTAGGAATCTCAACAGCTGGAACAAGCAGCAACCCATCAGGCAACCCAACTTCCAACTTTCCTTTTCCTTTAAGATCATTGACTCGATCGAGCTCCTCCACGACTCTCTTCCCTAGCTCATATCTCGACAAACACTTGGAATTGCAACAGAATAGGCACTTCTTCTTGTCATCCATGTCTTCTCTAATCATTCTTACTTGCTCCACGACTTGGTCTACTCTCTCTAGCCACCCTTTGACTTGGCTGGAAAGTGTCAGCCCCTTCATCACTGCTTGATCCACTTGCTTCTGCAAGTCATCCCTCACCTCTGTCAGCTCTCCTAGAGCTCTCTCAAGATTATGGATGCTTTCTTCCAGATTTTCAGGGGTTGTCAATCTTTTCAAAACATAATTGATCAAACAACTCAGAAGGGAGATGATGGGAGCAATGAGTTCCATCAACAAATGTATCAAAGAAGTTGTGGGTAGCAGAGTCTGAACTTTCTTGATGAATATGTTCGATCCTAGCACAAATGTGTGGACGAGCTATATAGTTTTGTTTGAGTATTGGGTTGATTGAATGCATTCTCCCTGGTCGTCGACGACTTTTTGTTATTATTACTCCATTATTACAAGCAAGTAGAGTATATGTTGCCTAGTCAAAACGCATTTTATAAAAGGAATTAAACGGAAATTTTGTTCTTTCTCTTCTTTTTGTGTCATTTTTTTATTATAGATCATTTTTTCCATTTAGATTCGTAATTTAGCATAATTACAAATTTTATTTATCATAGCAAATATGAAGTGAATTTTTTATTTTATTTTACACTTTTCATTTTTTGTTTAATATTATCATTTCATTTTTTAAAATATGTTTTATCATTTAAAGAATATAGGTAATCAATTTATCCTATAAATAAAATATTAAAACAAAAGAAAGTGTAAGATATGCTTATCTAAAAAAAGGAGTACTTTAGTGACTCTTCTTTTCCTATTCTCATCTATTAATATTGTAATTCTACAACAATTTTCTGTGATTTGATAAAAATTTATAATTATTTGTTGACGGGTTACTCGATTACACTTTTAAGACTATCTTCCACTGGAATACACTTTTAAAAACAAGTTTAATCATACTTTTTTAACATTTTCAAAATTAATTTGAAATTACTGTACGAGTTTTTAAATTAATGAACATAATTTTAAATGTATATGTTGTCCGACTTAAACTAGGGAACACCGTAGCATAACAAATATGGTCTTAAGTATTTTTTTTTGGTGTATAGGTGAAATTAGTAGCCGTAGAAAGCTTGAATTGAAATTGGAAAATATAGAATTTGATTAATAGTACCTTTTATAATTTTATTTTTGTGCTTTGTGAGTATTAATTGATTTGAATAGGTTGACTAAAATTAGAAAATAGCTACATGTAATAATTATGTTGGGAGGAATGATATGCTACATACCTTATGTGAGCACCACTCTCATTTGATGCACGTTTAACATTGTTCGTTTCGATTATATATGTATGATTCTAATACATTAAAACATGTTATTAAAAATTTTAATTTTATAATTCATAAAAATCAAAGCTTGATCTGCACATTTTCTCTATAATTTCAAATAAATTATTAAAATAACAAATCAAGCTTTGATTTTTATGAATTTTGTGAAACTAAAATTTTCAATAAATTTTTTTTAATATATTAGAATCAAAATAAATATATAAATCAAAACGAACAATGTTAAGCGTGCATCAAACAAGAGTGGTGCTCACCTAATTAAGGAGCCACTTAAGGTATTTAGCATATCAATGATCAATCGGCATTATGTTGGTATTATATGTATTTGATAGTTAAAAACATATAACAAGAAAAGAAAAAAAAAAATTGATAAAAAAATATCTACACTAATCTACAACTCATGCAGATACATATCTCACAGTGATAAAAACTTAATTCCTTTTGCACTTACTTACTTTCTAAAACTTTAAATTATGGATAAATAGGAAAAAGGGCCGAACTCCCACCCCTCATTTTGGAGTTGGCGACGTTTTTATTTTATTTGCTTGATTTTGGAACTTTAAATTAGTTAGTAAGATGATCGTAACCCTAGAACTGAGTGGAGGCTTAAGTTTTATTTTAGTTGATACAATTGACTTTATATATGCAGTTTAGTGGATGATTTATGAATAAGGTTTAGTTTGAACTAAACTGGATTTTTCCAAGTATGGAAATTGGAATAATTTAGTCACACTATAATTTGGGGATTTGTATGTTTTGGACTTTTATTGGATGTTATGGTTACCTGACTATGTTCAGAGAGGTTCATTTAGCAACATATGAATTTATAAGATTTTTCCAAGCATGTGAATTTATTAAATTAAAGGGTTAACTATACTTGGAATATTAAATCATAAAGCTTTATTTTTTTTCTCAATTGTCCCATTAACGATATTTCAAACAACATATTTCATTAAAAATAATTTTTTTTTCTTTATATTCCTTTTATTTTCTCATTTCTCTTCTTATTATATTACAATATTGTCATTTTTAACATTACAAAAAGACGTCAATATGTGCATGAATGAGACAATTGAGAAAAATTGAAACTTCGTAATTTAATATTCTGATTTCAAAGTTCATGAAACAGATCAGAATTGGATCAAACTTTGTAATTTAAATGGATATTATCCCTATATTAAATTAGGCATGTTGTGAACATTAACCAACCGTGAATAGCAATCGAGAAAAGTGAAAGTGATTTTGTTAATTTTATTTGAGTAATCTCTTGGTGTGAGATGATTATGAACTCGACATATTCTATAATTTGAGATATTCTATAAATAATGATGCAGGGAAGATGTGTGATTTTTCTTGGTATTTTTTAAAATCGTTCAATAGATCATATGAATTAGGAAGTGTGACAATTTTTATAGTACTTGATGATTGATTGCTTCAGTTGATTAAAATGAAGAGTAATTACCTCCGCGACCTCTCTATCTCTCTCTATTCTTCTCCTTTTGCGATGCTGCCACCATTGCCAGCTTCGCCCGTTCTTGTAGCTGTCGCCTTCTCCAGTTTCACGATGTCAAGTTGTCGCCTCCGGCTGCTATCCAATTTTATTGTTATTTATCAAAACTATCTCCCATCATATGACAATTTATTATTCATTTGATTACAACATCTTATTACCTAAATTTGATCTTAATTATACATTTAAATTTAGTTCAGAATATTGATCACTATCCTATAATACTCCTTAAATATGATATTGAAAAGAGTGAATTACATATTTAGGACCTATACTTATCACGACGAACGTTTGCGGTCCCTATACTTACAAAATATCATTTGCGGTCCTTATACTTGTACTTATGCACGTTTTAAGGTTCTTTTCACTTTTTGATCTTTTTTTGGACAAAAATACCCCCCAAGAAAAAATTTATACACTATTTTCTCTCTTTCATCCTCCTTTCTTTTTCTTTTGTCTATAATAAAATTAGAACTAAAATTATGGGTTTGTTAATCTTATTTCCTTGTATTCTGTTAAATTTTTTGAGAAATTTAATCATATGATGATAAATTTTATATTTTCACGTCATTTTTCTTCATCACACTGGAGTATTTGTGATTATGCTTCAAATGTGGAGTATTATAATTAATGATCCCGTAAATAAAAGATTAAAAATTTGAACGACGAATTTCAACAAGTGAATATTTGAATCTAATCAATCGTAAAGTGAGGAATAATAAGCGATAAATGGAATGTATGAAATTATGGTAATTTTGGTTGTGTGTATTTAGCAAGTGGGCAGCGACCGCGACTTATGTGGGTTCTCACATCAGAAATTTCTCTTCGCAATTCTAACAAAATAATGTAAAATAAAATTCTTAGCTGAACATTTGATTTTGATTTGTCTAATTTCCTTCTTCAAATATGTCTCATCTCAATTTTTTGTTGTAATTATACAAGTCATTTACAAAAAGAAGAAAGAGAAAATATGAAGAAGAAAGAAAAAGGAGAGAAAATAGTAATATATAAATTTGCCTATCATTTATTTGGGGGTATTTTTGTCATAAAAAATGTCAAAAAAGAAAAGAACCTTAAAATGTGCATAAATACAAGTATAGAGACTGCAAATGATATTTTGTAAGTATAGGGACCGCAAACGTGCGTCGTGATAAGTATAAGTCCTAAATATGTAATTTTGAAAATGACATTCTCACATCTTTGTTGAATAGCATAGAAAATAAATAAATCACGTAGTAGTATATGATATGATACCATCAACTTAAATATCGGCCACGTAAGCAGTGCAAACCCAATATTTATAATGATTAATTTCTCTTAAGTCGAATGTGTCTGCATTTCTGATCCGCTTCCCTCTCCGGCAATTTAACGGAGGCGAAGCGGAGGAGGAAATGGAGGAGCAATCGACGGAGCTCGCATCCATTTCCACCCTCCAACGCGCCGCCGCCGCCAAGAAACTCATCGAGAATCATTACAAGGCCCTTACCAAAGCCATCGAGGAACGCAGGCAAAGGTAATTCAAATTTTCATAATTTTATTTTCCAGATTTCCGATCATGTGTATGCAAATCGCAGGCGTCAATTGCTGCAAAAGCTGCTGGCTGCTTCCGGCGAATCCGAGGAAGAACAGATGAACGTTTTGAAGGAGCTGGAGCGCAAAGAGACTGAATACATGCGATTGAGGCGAAACAGAACTTCTGTTACTGACTTCGACCTCTTAACCATCATAGGAAGAGGCGCTTTTGGAGAGGTTTTATATTTCATCGTTGTAGTCTCTCAATACTGATTCGTTTAATATCTCAACTAATTGATTACTGTTGGGCTATTGAAATCAAAGGTGATATTGTGCCGGGAGAAATTAACTGGCAACGTATATGCGATGAAGAAGTTGAAAAAGTCTGAAATGCTGAGAAGAGGACAGGTTGAACATGTCAAATCCGAAAGGAATTTATTGGTGGAAGTTGTCAGTGACTACATCGTGAAGCTTTATTGTTCGTTTCAAGATGCCGAGTATCTCTACTTGGTCATGGAATATCTGCATGGTGGTGACATGATGACTTTGCTTATGCGAGAGGACGTTTTGACTGAAAATGTGGCGAGGTTTTATATTGCAGAAGCTGTTCTGGCTATAGAATCTATCCACGAGCGCAACTACATTCACAGGTTCGCGATTCCATTGTGGAAAATTGACAAACTAAACTTGGAATGTGGCAATTAAAGTATGTTCATGAGACATTCCCTTGCTATCCACAGGGATATTAAACCTGACAACCTTATTTTGGACAAAAATGGTCACCTGAAGTTGTCTGATTTTGGCCTCTGCAAGTCCATTGACTGTTCGAATCTTGACTCGTTAAATGGGAAAGAGCTGGTCGATAAAAAGGAGTCGAGGGAACCAGGAAGTGAGAATGATTGTGTACCTGACAAAGGAGATGAAAGCCAATGGGAGAGTTCTCGCGAAAAACTAGAGCACTGGCAAAAGAGCAGGAGGACACAGGTATTTGGAAAGAGCATGAATTATATTGTATCTTTATGCAGTCTGATTCTGAGAAACTATTCTTCTTACAACAGGCCTTTTCAACGGTTGGGACGCCCGACTATATTGCGCCTGAAGTATTGGTTAAGAAAGGTTATGGGGTAGAGTGTGATTGGTTAGTTTTCTTGCTCCAAGTATTACTTCAAAATTTTGTCATCTTTTGCTCTACATTCCCGGTCTTTCAAAGCAATTGAGCTTCTTTCTTCCTGCGATTGTTTGATGAAAAGATTTGTAGTAAAGTTGTTGCTCGTCATGGTTCTGTGATCATGAAAAGTTGAAAGTGATACGACTGATTCTGAAAGCTTTCAGGTGGTCACTTGGTTGCATTATGTATGAGATGCTTATTGGCTATCCCCCGTTCTACTCTGACAATCCTGTAACAACGTGCAAAAAGGTGATTATCGTGTTGGTTCGTTTACATGTTTTTATATGCCCAGTTTCATCAATCTATGAGTATATCTGTTTATGAGTTGTATTTCTAGTTGATAAAGAGTATAAAATTACTTCTACATAGAAAAAAAATGGCAAACCGAGTTCTCGTTGTTCTTTCTTTCCATTTCCTTCAAAGGCTTGAAACTATTCATTCCCTTTTTGCAGCAGAAACTTATTGTAGTCTACTTATCAATTACATGGAAAAGTTTCTTTATGTATTGTTTACTTTAAAACCCCCAAAACATGAAAATGGCTTCCTTTATGATTGCATGAATGATAGAAACTTCATTATCCAAAAACAGATTGTGCACTGGAAAAACCACCTGAAGTTTCCGAGTGACAGTAGGCTAACTCCGAGCGCAAAGGACCTGATCTGCAGATTGCTATGCAATGTAGATGATCGGATAGGTTCTCGTGGCGTGGGTGAAATAAAGGTGCAATTCCTCACCATGATTTCAAACTTGTTAAAACAATCTTTATGCCTACATACTATTTTGACTGTATAATGTTCATTGTTCAGGCTCATCCATGGTTCCAACAAATAGAGTGGGACAACATCTACGACACGGAAGCTGCATACAGGCCGGAGGTAAATGGGGAGCTTGACACCCAAAATTTTTTCGAACAGGATGAGGTAAGACTCTTGTACATTTTCTTCTTCACTTGAACTATGATTGAAAACATAGTCTCCTTTTAAATGCTCTTGTTTCTAGTTGAGCATTTTATTATTGATCATGAAGTTAATTCATTTCAACTCTAGTAGTCCCAATTCACATAGCTTCATTATGCTATTTCTGGTGTATTTTGAAGGTGGATTTCCAGCCAGAAAAATCTCGAACAGTGGCTTGGAGGAAGGTCTGTAATCTCACTTCCTGAATTGAAAATGAAGCTGCCTTTTGCATTTAAATTGCCTTGGTATCTAACTGTTATTTGAATTACTAATTTTACTTTGTTCTCATATGTATATATATGGCAGTTTCATAATTCAAATGACTTGAGTTTTATTGGCTACACATACCGATGCTTTGAACCAATGAAAGGGCTAACAAAGTCTCCAGGTAAAACTTTTACTTATTTTATTTCTTACCTGCGTTAATATGCAATTATAAAGTAAGAGACAAATCAGAAAGGTAAGAAAGAGAGGAAAAATATAATGGAAATAGTGTCTGTGGATTGTGAGGTCCTTATTATTAGTGTTTTGTAATTGGTTAAAAATATTCCATATTTAGACTTTGTCTAATTTTGGAGTACAATCCAAAATGATAAAACCAGTTTACTTTTTTGGGATAGAGGAAGTACAAGTAACCTTTGATAGTATATTTTTATGCTCCATATGTCTCTAATAATTTGTCACTATTTGACCTGACAGAATTTTAAGAAATGTAATAGAAAGTGAGTTGAAAAAATTAATGAAATTCGAATCTTATATATAAGTGAAAATGAGTTAGTGGAACGTGGGATCCACTACCAAAAATAGTAAAAGTAAAAAGTAACAAATATGCAAGATGACCAAAAGTGAAAATAAGTGACAAATTTTTATTTCAGTTTGAAATAAGATATTTTTATATTTGTTCAAATCTACATCATATCTTAATTAGTTAGGACTGCAATTTTGCTTTTTGCGTAGTTAATTATGAATAGGACGAACTTCAGTTCATACAGAAATTTGTGCAAGTGCTAATTAAATTGAAATATCAAGGATATAAATTAATTATTGAAATTATTTTTGATAGTCGCATAAGTACTAATTTTGGCAATATATTTTGCAGAAAAAGCCACTAATGGAAAAGGTTTAAAGCGGGCTGCATCGGCCGATGTTCTTCTACATTGAAACCAGACATAACATTGATTCTAATTATTGGCTGAGTTGAGCAATGGATCTAAAAATATGATTTTTAGGACTAATGGTTAGATAAATAAATATAGTAATTGAAAACAGAAAAAGAAAATCAAAGTTGTACATGATACATTCCTTTAATTAAAAGATTATTAATTCTTTTGTACTATGAAGTATGGAGGAATATCCATGGCACTTGCAACACCGTAATGTTTTTCAACAAATAACTAATCTATAATTTTATTTTTGTTCTTTTTTGGATAAAACTCTAACATAAAGAAGTGCGGTTTAGTTAAAACTTAAATGTAAATACACATAAAGTTTGATGCGAGAAAGATGAAATTAATTTTCATTTTTGAGTATTGATTTATTTAGGATAGTTGCAATCACTCCGTGGAATTAATTATCGGCTCGATGTCTTGTTAGAAAAACTCGATTTTTGTTAGAAATAATTTTATAGGCATATAGTGTAGTTGACAATATCAAGAGAATTTCGGTCAAATTTAAGCAATGAAAAGTAATTGCGTTTTAGCCATGCATGTCAAAAGCTATAATAACTAGTTTCACACCTCTGCGATACACATGTTAAGATATTTTAATTCATTCAATTTAAATTACAAAATTGATTTTAATGAAATCAGAAATAATACTATGTATTATCTAAAATTATAAACAAAAAATGTAATGCAAACTATGAATTATACAACTAAAATATACTCCCTCCGTTCCAAGATAAGCGACTCACATTCTTTTTTGGGACGTCCCAAAATAAGTGAGTTATTTCCTTTTTTGGTATTCTCTCTCTTACTTTTTCTCTCTACTTTATTCACTTTTCACTTTACTAACAAAATCTCATTTCCTTAGAGAATCCACATCCATGCTCTTTGGCAAGAGCATGGATGTGGACCCGGACTTTTACTCCATGCTCTTTGGCAAGAGCATGGATGTGGACCCGGACCCACTTTTATTAATTTTTTACTCCATGCTCTTCCTCAAGAGCACAACACCCACATCCATGATCTTACGCAAGGACATGCTCAAGGGTCGCACCATTCCATTATTTAATTTAAATACTTCAATTACTAAAAACATTTCTACAATATAAAAGTACATTAAAATATAAATATTATATAATTAAATCCTAAAAAATAAAAATTACAAACTTAAAATCCTAAAAATAAAAATTACTACATAATTAAAATCATAAAAAATAAAAAATATATAATTAAAATCCTACAAATTAAAAATTGCATAATTAAAAGCTAAAAAATACCTCATGGAAGACTAGTCGCGGGCACCCGAACTCCGTCTCATTGCCAAATGTGAATCAAGTTGCTCGGGAGTCATCCGAGACCTATCGGCCAAATTGAGTTGAGCCAAAAGGGTCCACAACGAGTTGGTGGGGGGTTGAGGTGGCACAAAGGGAGCGGGAGCAGGGGCGGATGAAGTCGCGGCGCGACGGCGGTTGGCCATCGCCTTCTTCATTCCTTGCGGCCGGCGTTCGGAACTGCCCGGGCCGGCATCGGGGCTACCACTAAGTTAGCTCCGGCAAGCTGGCTATCCACCTCATCCTCGCCGGCCTCGGATAGGGATACCGACCTCGATCGTTTGCTGGAGGAGGATAATACGCCTCCCTTATACTTCTGATGATGGCGCACCTCCTGCCAAGTGCTGAGGTACTTGAACGGTTTGTAATGTTAGGATTGGTAGGTCGCCATGGTGGCACTGATGATGTTGAGCTCGTCGGGCTTCCTGGAGGTAATACCCCTGGAACTTTTGGATTTCGTCGTTGGCTCTGAAGATGCCATTACGCACCATACTCTCATTGCGATAGATGGTTTCATCCGGCCAGTTTTCATTGTACGGACGAGAGACGCACCACCAAAATCTATCCCCGCTTTGGTTCGTGCCAACCTCTGGATCTTCGGAGATAATCAAATAGGCTTTGAATAACCAATTCATCTCCGATGGAGTGTATGGAGTGCGGACATCACGAGGAGTAGGAGTAGGAGGAGTTTGAGAGCCGCCGCTCCCTCCCGATCCGGGTTCGGGTGCCCATCCGTATCGCCCATCGAGGGCATCTTGGTCGTCCACCGGGTAAAGCCGGTAGCCACCTGGAACTTGAGAACCTTGGGTTTGAGGAGGGGTCAAGAATTGCATTTCCGGACTAGGGAATGGTTGTGAGCCAAACCATTCGTGGTTCCAACTGCGGGAGTCGGAGGGGTGATCGCCGGAGCCAGACATTTTTTAGTAAGAGTGAAAGATTGAGAATTGATGACAAAATTTAGATGAGAATTGTGTAGCGTGGTGAGAAATTTTGTGTGGAAATGGAGGTATTAAAAGATGCAAATGTGAGTTTCGGGAAAAAAAATTTGAAAAATGAATTAAAAGTGGGAAGAAAACGGATATAATTTATTGGGAAGTGGGAAAATATTTTTTTTATTTAAAAATGAATTTTAAATTAAATTCGAATTTTTTTTTAAAAAAAATTGAATTTTCCAACGGCATAGCCGTTGGCCAATCCCGTCGTGCCACGCCAGCTTGCTCAGCGGCACTGACGTGCTCGATGCATTAAGCAGCGCCATGCCAGTGGTACGGACGACGTCCGTCCCAACGATCACCGATGCGGATCCTCTTAAATCCCGCGCTAAAAAATTTGTGCCCACATATATATCTTGGGACGGAGGGAGTATTAAACTCGAAATAATTAATAACAAATTCTAAAAATTTGGAGCGATTTGATTCACAATACATGGATGGAGATCAAACTAATGAATCCACAATTAATCAAACTAATAATAATTATAGGAAATGACTAAATCCAAACCTGCAAACTGGACTGGAGTATGCCGGTGATGATGCTACATAGAAATACCACCACATCATTGGCCTTCATCCATGGCCTGCCCCTCTACCTCATCTCTGATACAATTTGTTGTCGAAAAATGCAAGAAAAAAAATAATTTTCTAAACGCATTGAAAATACAACAAATAATAAACCTAAAATTATAAGAAAAACCCTCCCTTCCTTAAGTATTGCACCGAACCTTTCATGTAAAAATCGCAGCAAAGTTGTTCGAATTCTAACGCCCTAAGAAAAAAAATGTTTGTACTTAATGATTCCATATAATTTGCATACAAATTTATAACAACGCACAAAACAATACCGCACGATCATGAAAAACACACTATAATGGATGATATTGGTTTTGTAGCTTTATAAATATGAATGCAACAATTTTTGATAACCGAATAAATTGAGCACTCCAGATTATTGAGCAAGGTATGGAATGGTTCCATGGTGTCAACCTTTCTTCCTAGTAAGAACCAAAATATCAAGCTCGAGTTTATTATATAAGATAAGTAGGTGTGTGTGGATAGTAAGCCTCTAAATGTCATATTTATAGGCAAAAAAAATAACCATAAGACTTTATCAAAACCTTTCACATTCGTCATTTAGGATAAAATTATAATAATGAATTGCATATTAATTTAATTATTTTGGAATTAATTTAATCACATTAAGAATTCATTAATCGCATGAAACGTCGGTAATACACAAATATTAGTACATACTCCCTCCGTCCGCGAATAGGAGTCTCATTTCATTCCGACACGGGTTTTAAGAAATGTTAAGAAAATTGGGTGGAAGAAAGTTAGTGGAATATGAGACCCACTTGTATAAATTAGTTTTTAAATTATATGTGAGTGAAATGAGTTGGTGGAATGTGGGGTCTCTTTACCAATTATAGTATTAATGAACCAGGACTTCTATTCGCGGACGGACTAAAATGATAAAACAAGGCTCCTATTCGCGGAGGGAGTAATTAGTATTTTGTCTCACAATTAATTCTCATAATTAATTATCTATGGCGTAGGAGTATTCATTCTCATAATTAATTAGTACTCCCTCCGTCCCACTTTAGGAGTCCCGGTTGAGTTCGGCACGCGTATTAAGAAATGTGAAGGAAAGTTGGTGAAAAAAGATAGTGGAATGTGAGTCCTACTTTTTTATATTAGTTTTATAATAAAATGTGAGTGGGAAAAGGTTAGTGGAATATGAGGCCTAATACCATTTATGAAATATTCTAACTGAGACTCCTAAAGTGAGACACCTAAAAATGGTAAACCGGGACTCCTAAAATAGAACGGAGGGAGTATTAATTAGTTAGCATGGCCTCATTATCTTGTTAAATTAGCCAACCGTTTCATAAAAAAACGCTTAGAAAATTTAGATAGTCATATCATTTAGTGTTATAATCTAGAAACCATTTTCATATATATAATGAAGTTGCAAATGACGCTTGAAATTTAATGTCAACTTCAAAAACGGCAGTATATAAATATTCAAATAATGACCAAACTCGTCCTTTATATATGTATAAATTACAACAATATCGTTTAAGTTGATTTGCGGCTAGTTTATGTTTAGTTTTTCAAAAACACTGCCTTTAGTTTTTCTCATTTCGGCAAATATTGTAAACCACACAAATTTTATAAATAATATAGAAATTGGAAAAATAAGTTTTATTATTTCACTCTAATATATTTTATACACATCTTTCACTTTATGAGTGTTGACCTGTTGGGTTTATGCAATCCTGAAACTTTGTTTGGGTCGTTCGGCTTCTGCAACTTTAGCGCAACTTCATTAATTCTTGTTTAGCTTTTCAGCCCAGGCCCAATTACAGTTAATTCAACCAGTTATAAGTTCAGGCACAATTTCTACGGGTTATTGGGCTTCTGCTTATGCACACAAATGTTGTCTTGCTTCATTAATTCTTAAACAGACTTAGTTGCAATATGACCGGCATAGGTGGGTCGAACGGGACAGAGCTGTTGCACGTGGAGTCAACGAAAACTCAGGAGACCAAATTTTAAGAAGTTTCTTATATTCGTGGTCAGATAGTGGGGTCGGCCGATTTGCGACCTCGCATATGTCTATCAGTCTATGTCATTCATTGAAGCATGACAAATTATGAAAATGAGACCAACCAAAGTCTAATGACTAGGTCTGTCAAATCGAGTATTTATAGATATCCGTAAACAAAATTCATTCATTCTCCTACTCACTCCGATTTAATGTATGATACTGGTATTGTGAACACACCTAAATTGACATGTGATGTTGGTATCCCGAATACTCACACCTGAATTTATAGTAAAATTGATTCTATAGTAGTATATAACTACTATGTATATTATTAATACTTTTTTGTTAGGGGTAAGATTATATTAAATAAAAAATTTAGTGGTCTAGATATATAGTTATGTGGTGGTGTGGTTATTCAATCAAAATTTTAATAATAATACTCTTATTTCTTATTATGTGTCTCATTTTATCCCGACATAGGTTTTAAAAATTGTGAAAAAAAGTAGATTGAAAAGTTAGCACTCCTTCCGTTCCATAAAAGATGTCACACTTGTGGGACGGCACGAGATTTTAGGAGGTTTTGTTTTGTGTGTTAAATAGAGAGAAAAAATATAATTTTTATATTCATGTGAGAGAGAACTTTTTCCAAAAAAGAAAATGTGACATCTTTTGTGGAACAAATTAAAAAGGAAAGTGTGATATCTTTTATGGATATGTCCTATCTTTATAATTAGTCCCTCCCGTCCCCTGAAAATAGAAAGTACTCTTTTCTTTTTGGTCCGTTCCCTTAAAATAGAAACTTTTCAGTTAAGGAAATTTTTTCTCTCTAATGAGGTGGGACTCATTTTCTACTAACAAACTTTTTTTACTATCTCTTACTTTCCTAATTTTGCATTAAAACTCGTCTCATTTCAAAAAAATTTATTTTTAAGGGATAGATGGAGTATTTTATAATGTAATATGAGTGAAGTGTGTCAGTAGATGCGATACTATTATCAAAATTTTTAAAAATGAAATGAGACTATTAATAAGTGATATCTTAAAATGAAAAATTAGGACCCATAATATGAGATGGCAGGAGTAATAATTAAAAAGATAAAATGCCAAAGCACTTACATGTAAATCCTACACACGAATCATAAATTTGAAGTTGACACCCAAGTAAATATAAAGTCAAAAAGATGGGGTGTGGGCAGCTCACAAGAAAAAGTGACGAGTAATGAGGAAATGTTTCATAGATGATGAATTGAATGTGGTGAAGCAAAAAGCAATGTTAAAATAGTGTGTAGGATAAAAACATTCCAAGTTGCAGAGCCTACGTAAAAATCCGCATACATCACACCCTACCACACATATTTACAATCGCATCGCATATGTATATATATATGTACGGTGCACTCACTCACTTCTTTACACACACTCTCTCTGTTCTCGCTCTTTCTCTCTCCAATGGCAACAAAAAGATATCGCGCTGGCTCTTCCGGGTGGGCCGCGTCCCCTGCTGGTGCCGAGGATATCACCCGTGAACTGTGGTTGCCACAGAATCAGCAAACTGATTCGGGCTTCCCTCAGCAGTTGTGTCCGAAGCAGCGGCTACGGTGGACGACGGAGCTGCACAAGCAGTTCGTTAAGGCTGTCGCTGATCTCGGTGGTGAAACTAGTAATTTTACTTTGTTCCCTTTTTCTCCACGGAATTTATTTGTTTTGATACGCGGTGTATATTCTAAAGTTGGAGATAAAAACTTCCTATTTTTCAATGCGATGAAATATGCTTTTGCGTAATGATTCGTCAAAATAGCAAAATACTGAAAATTCGACGATGATACCTATGTTTGACACATCCACAATTATGATTATTTTACATTGAAAACTTATTTGAATAATGTTAATTTTATTCGAATTGCTAATGTTTTTGTGCTGACAGAATTTGTTTTTTAATTAATTATATGGTTGCAGAGGCAACGCCTAAATCTATTTCAGAATTGATGGGGGTAGAAGGAATAACTCTTTTCCAAATCAAGAGCCACTTGCAGGTCTTATATATTCTATATATGTTCTTATTCTTAACTCACTCCGTTCCATGAAAGATGACCATTTTTTGTGACGGCACAAGATTTTATGCATACTTATTGTAAAGTGTTTAAGAAGGGAGAGAGAAAGTTGTTGAATGCATAAAAGAAGGAGATAGGAATAAAGTAAGAAAAATAAAAGATTGTTGAGTGTTCATAAGTAGGAGAAATGAAAAAAGTAAGAGAGAGAAAATGTTGTTGGATATTTAAAAATCGGAGAGATGAATAAAGTAAGAAAGAGAAAAGAAAATTGAATATTTTAATTATTTCCTAAATAAGAAAGGAGTCATCTGTGTTGTGACGGACGAAAAATGAAAGTGGATCATCTTCGATGGGACGGAGGAGTATTTTAGTTCATTTTAAAAAGTTATTGAGTACCATTAGTTTGATTTATTTCAAAGTAATTTTTATTTTGTTAATTGCAAACAGAAATTTAGACTTGGGAAGACCGGACAAAAGCTAAGGAGAGAGGAATTCATACCGCTCAAATGTAAGTTATTTTTCTTTAAACTTTTAAACGTTTATTATTAATTGTATTATTATTTATTTTTATAAGGGAGTAATGGTGGGTAATAAAACTATGTTTTCTCAATTTCTATTTTATATAATGATTTTAGTCTCACACTCTTGATATAAAAAATATTACTATAAGTTTACTCATAGCATAGTTAACAATATCAAAAGATTCTCAGTCAAATTATAGCAGGTTGAAAACTAAATACGGATTAGTCGTGCACGACAAAAGTTATAATAATTACAACAACATCGTTTAAGCTGATTGACTCCTAGTGTACGTTTACTTTTTCAAAAACACCACCTTTAATTTTCCTCATTTATTCAAATATTGTTAACTACACAAAGTTTATAGATAATTTGAAAGTTTCAAAAGTGAGTGTAATTGGGTAATATTATTATATCTTATATACATAATTGATATTTTGAACGACATTTGTTTGTTGGACATTTTAGATAGAAAAAACGATGGTATATTGCCACTAGTGAACAAGAGAGCTCAGGGATCTTCCTCCCCAAGTACATTTACCATCAATGGGTAATATATCTTATTCATTTATTTATTTGTATGTATTGGAGTTGCAAATGGCGAATTACAGCTACAACGTACACAAGAATATGATTTAGATTCTTAATTGAATTTCATTTTAAGCATTTAATTACATAGCATAAAAAAATAGTACACATACTTATTGCGTAATAACTTCTCACCGTGTAATCGAATCATACATATAAATCCATTGTTGTTAGTATCTACTAGGAGTATATATTGAAGGTTCATGAGTTTGGAAAATCTCATAGGATGATTTTCCAAAATTCAAATGTAAATTCCCAAAATAAATCTAAGATAGAAACCAAAGTAGATTGGGATTGGAGAATTAGCTTTATTCTATAAGAAATAGAATAAAAAATATTTTTTAACTACAAGTGTATGATTTAGTCTATAATGTCTATAATACCCCTGTTTCGTAAATGCAGAAGCAATACAGCTGGAGCTAAGGCGTATGGGAACCTCCATCTACTAGGTGAGGTATATGGAGAATTTGATATAATTATTTTATTCTATATAGAGGTGCTTTCTTATAAATTTCAAATTTTCATAAAATTTTTAGAATTAGTTTATAAAGTATCAAATTATTTACTTGTCAGTTTTTACTACCAGTCAAGATTCTAGTGCTGAAATGATTCTAGTGCTGAAATAACTAACTGATGTACTTATGTGCCACCACTTGACGACAATTAAACTGGCATCATATTGTAGGCAGTGAAGCTATGTTGTATTATACTAAATTAAATAATTTTATAAACCTCAATTTAACATATAAAATTATTTAATATAATACAACAATGTTGTTCATTGCCCACAATCTGACATCATTTCGTTGATGTTCGTAGAAGAGACAGGTAAGTAAGTTATCAAACAATGTGAGCGCTAAAACCTTGATTGGTTGTTTCAATGATCAACCCTCATATTTTTAAAGTTAGTATGCAAAATTAGAACTATACTATGGCCATTCGTGTACCTAACAACTTGCATGGTTGATCCTCAAGAACCCTCAGGCTGCAGTAGAGAAGTTTGATGCGCTGAAGAAAATTTTAGGCCAAATCACAAATGAAGCAGCAACTACAAGTGGTTCTGAACCGGCGGAGGCTGCGAAACCTGCTCTGCTGTCGCTGTTTTCGACATGCGAGTGGCTAGAATATCTTCATGCGAAAGGCCAGAATAAATACCTGGACTCAGACAACGCTCATTATCATCCTTAATTATTTAATCCTACTTTTCTTATCTTCATGAACTTTTGGGGTTGAACTCAAAATAATTAAACCGTTTAATTATGCTCTAATATATATGATGTTTTTTTTATTACTCCACTAGCTTATTATTTGTTTGGTTTTTTTACTAATTTATTTTCCAAAAAATAGGCTAAGCAAGCAAAATTTATTTGTTTGATATGTGCAATTTTTTGCAAATATTTATACAAAAGCATATTTCTATCATATTGAAAAATAGGAAATATTTTATCTTAAACTTTAGATTATACAACGCCTTCCAAAACAAATAAAATTTCGAGGGGGAAAAAGGGAACAAAGTAAAATGACTATTTGCGCCACCAAATTCTGCGACTGCCTTAACAAACTGTTTGTGCAGCTCCGTCGTCAGCATAGCCGCTGCTTCGGACACAACAACTGAAGGAAGCCCAAATCGGTTTCTTGCTGATTTTGTGGCGCTGCCAGTTCACGTGTGACATTCTCGTCTCCAAATACAGCCTCCTCGGTACCTTGCAAATACAATAGCTGAAAGAAGTCTGAGTTGGTTTCCAACTGATTCTGCGGCGGTATTAGAGCTACATATTTAAACATGCACAATTAATGCACATGCACCTATTCACTCCTCACTCTCATTCTCGCCAATGACACAAAGAAGAGATCCCGGTGCCTCTTCCGGGTGAGCCGGTGTCCCCTCTGGTGCCAAGGATGCGGTATTTGGAGCCGAGAATAAATGTCGCCACTATGAACCCATTCGGATTTCTTTCGGTTGTTGTATCCAAAGCAGTGGCTATGGTAGACAACGGAGCTGCACAAATAGTTTTTTAAGGCTGTCGCTGAATTCGGTGGCTCAGTTCCTTTTTTTCATAGAATTTTATTTGTTTTGGTAGGCATTGTATATTTTAAAGTTGAAGATAGAAAATTTCCTATGTTTCAACGCAATGAAATATGCTTTTGCATAAATATTTGCACAGAATCATATTGATAAATTTTTCATGTTTGAATTTGCTTTATGGTAAGTTGATTTTCGGAGTGGATCGCCTAAATAAGCTAATCCATCACATAATTCAACAATTAAAAATAAACATGTGGAATCTATTTGTAAAATTAAATAAAAGACTAAAAATATAAATTCTCATGATACATCTTATGCTACACCAATATTAATTAGACACTTGGAAAATCTTTAATTAGGGAGGTCAATGTAGCCCGCAACCCGTGGGCCGGCCCGAATAGCCCGCCAAATTTACAGGGTTAGGGCTGAAAATTTCTAGCCCGATAAAATTACAGCCCGATTAGCCCGCACCCGATTAACCCGCAACCCGTTAGGGCCAGGCCCGAAAACCCGATGGGTTGGCCCAAAAACCCGCTACAATTTCTATCGTTCTATTTGTTTGACTCTAATTCGACACTTCATTGGTTATTTTATAATATAGATTACTAAAAGCATAACTTTTAATTTTATATATATTAAATATATAAATTATATAGTAAATTATTATTAACATAATAATAGATATATAAATTAGAAACTTCAAATTCACTAAAAAATATATTTAACTTTTAAAAACATGCTTTAAAATTTCTTGATGTTTATGTTTTATTTTGCATAAATCTCAAATATTAGTATTTAATCATGTTTATGTTTGAGTTTAAGCAAATATATCTCAAATTTATCATAATTAAATATTTTACATTTTATAAATATAACTAATTTTCACCATTATTTATTGGATTGAACGCATGTTAATTTTATCGGTAGCAACCCGATAAGCCCGCTGGCTAGCCCGAAACCCGAGCTTTTAGGGTTAGGGTTGAACTTTTATAACCCGAAAAAATCACAGCCCAATTAGCCCGCACCCGATTGACCCGCAACCCGAATAGGGTTGGCCCGAAACCCGATGGACTGGCCCGATTGACATCCATATCTTTAATAATGACTAAAAAGGCTTAAAACTAAAACCTTACCTTTACATATGGTATTGATTTCACGTATTAGGAAACTCTTTCATCTCTCCGCTCAAGAACCAAATTTTAGGGAAACCTTTCATCACTCAACTCAAGAACCAAATTTTTTATCTGCTGCTGCTTTACGTTGATGTCAAGAGGTAATCACGTTCAAGTAATGTTTATCACTTTGAATAAAATAATTTTTGACTAGTTCTTTTGTCATAATATATGGATTTTGCTAAAAATCTTTGAAGCTAATTTATAAAACTATCACAGAGGGAGCAACTCATAAAATATACTCCCTATGTTCCATAGTAATGGAGGCGTTTCTTTTCGGCACGGAGATTAAGAAAAATTGTGTTAGGTGAGTTAAGTAAAGGGAGAGTAAAGTGGAAAATGAAAAAGGTAGAGAGATGAAGAGATAATAAAGTAAGAGAGAATAAAGTAGGTATGGAAAAATATGTTGACTTTTACTAAAAATAGAAATGACTTTATTACTATGGAACGTACCAAAATAGCAAAATGACTCTATTACTATGGAACGGATGGAGTAGTATAATACAGAGTACACAGTAATTATTTACTCCCTCCGTCCCACAAAAGATGTCACACTTGTGGGACAGCATGAGAGTTTAGGAGGTTTTGTTTTGTGTGTTAAATGTGAGAGAGAACTTTTTCCAAAAAGAAAAATGTGACATCTTTTGTGGGACAAACTAAAAAAGAAAGTGTGACATCTTTTGTGGGACGGGAGGAGTACTTTCTTTGAGTTGTAACAGGATTGGATTATTAGCACATACCTTCAAAACTTTAATGACATAACAAGATAAAATTAGATACATATTTTTGTTGTCTAGCTTTTAACGTTGTAATGAAACTACTATCTTAAAGAAATTGACATGGAGTAAAGGAAATAACTATTGAATATAAGATTTTTTCTTTTGCAGGTATGGATGACGATATAGGACTCCCTCCGTCCCATAAAAGATGTCACACTTTCCTTTTTAGTTTGTCCCACAAAAGATGTCACATTTCCTTTTTTGGAAAAAGTTCTCTCTCACATGAATATAAAAATTATATTTTCTTTCTCCATTTAACACACAAAACAAAACCTCCTAAAATCTCGTGTCGTCCCACAAGTGTGATATCTTTTGTGGGACGGAGGGAGTATTAGAAGATCATATTCTTAAGATAGGAATGAGTTTGAAACAGAAGTTGAGGCATATGATTTCTATATGAAATATGCTAAGGTAATAGGTTTCGAAACTTGAAAACTATCTGTGAGACACAGAGATAAAATTACGGGCAACATCTTGGACATTAGTTTCTGTTGTTGCAGGGAAGGTTTTAGAGCAACAAACAATAGATGTGTTACAATTAAGAATCCTCGTCCTGAAATTAGGTGTCGATGTAAGGCTTTGATGAAAATCAATTGTAGGTATAGTGGAAAGTTTCATATTGTGAAGTTTGTCGAGGAACACAGCCATGATTTGTGCGATCAGGAAAAATATTACATGTTTAGATGTTTTAGACAAATGTCTAATATTCAGCAAACACAAGTTGATGTTGCTCAGAGTTGCGGGTTGGTTCCAAAGAAAATAATAGATGTAATGGAAAAGGAAGCCAACGGAATACATCTTGGTTTTACTCATATTGATTTGAAAATTTATTTGAGAACTAAAAGGACTTTGGAGATTAAACAAGGAGATAGTGGATGTGTTTTACAATATTTACAAAGGATGATAAGTGAAGATCCACATTTTTACTATGCTATTCAATTGGATGTGGAAGATCTAATTACCAATATATTTTGGACCGATGTTAGAATGATACAAGATTTTGGTCATTTTGGTGATGTTGTTTGCTTTGATACTACATACAGAAAACATCGAAATGGCAGACCACTTGCTTTGTTCGTCGGTGTAAATCATCATAAACAAACAACCGTGTTTGGTGCAACATTATTGTAAGACGAAACAATTGAAACCTTCGAAGGGTTGTTTGATGCATTTAAAGATGTTATGATGGGAAAGAGACCAAAATATATATATATATATATATATATATATATATATATATATATAGGGTTGTGCTAAAATGACAACACCATTTAATATAACACCATACCACCATTAGGGGCCCTAGGATCTGGAAATCCGACCGTTGCTAAGCTGCCATGTGGCAGCTCTTTTTTTTTTGTTTAATCAAATTAAAAGGCTGAAAGGCAAATTGGGAAATCTCTTTATAATTTGATACAGAAACAGATTCACGCTACCCTTCTTTCCTTCCATTCTCAAAGATTTTCGTTTCTGCATTTGTCGCTAGATTTCTTCAAATTTTCAACCAATTTCGATTTTGATTCACGATTCTGCAATATCTATCGCCAAATTTCACCCAGCATGTTTAATCCAGTTTGAGTTCATCTCAATTTGACCAATTCAATGACAGAACTTAGGAATTATGTCCAAGGTCTGAAAACTTATGTCGAAGGTTCTGATGCACAAATGTTGTTAGATGAAATGGCGAGGAAAAAGAAGGCATGTCCTGATTTCACATATCACTATCAGCTTGGGAGTTCAAAAGAGTTGAAAGCGCTTTTCTGGTGCGATGCAATATCTAAGCGGAATTATCAACTGTATGGTGATGTTGTCTCCTTCGACTCCACATACAATACCAATAGGTAATGCCTTGTTCGTTTATATATAAATTCTGCATTCCATGTGTTAGGTTTTTGTTTGGATAACATTGTAGATTAGGACTCTAATATTTGCAGTCTATTGTGTATTATATTGCAGTTTTTGGACTCTAATATTGCAGTCTACCATTTACATGTATGAAACAGGTATTGCATGATATTTTCACCCTTCACGGGCAAGGACAACCATGGAAAGCCAGTCACATTTGGAGCTGCACTCTTATCCAATGAGACCACAAAATCTTATTCTTGGCTCTTCAAGAACTTTTTGGAATCCATGGGTCAAGCTCCTAAGATGATTGTTACCGACCAAGATAGAGGTATGAGAGCAGCTATTCGTGATGTTTTGGTGGATACAAAGCATAGATGGTGCATGTGGCACATTATGCTTAAACTTACCGACAAAATTCCAAGGAGATGTCTAGAAAATGAAGAGTTGAAAAAAGAGATTAGTGCTTGTGTGTGGTCTGAGGTACTAGAGCCGGAAGAGTTTGAAGATTCATGGATGGGGGTAATGGAGCGTTATGAGCTTCTTCATGTCGAGTGGTTTGTAACAATGTTTGACGATAGAGAGATGTGGGTCCCTGCCTATTAGAGACTTTCCCATGGGGTCTCTTATTAGGACGACGTATGTTTCCGAGTCTGAGAATAGCTTTTATAAAACATTCACCAGACCTCGCTCCAATCTAGTTGAGTTCATCATGAATTTTGATCATGCCTTGGCTGCACAGAGAAATTCTAGCTCGAAGTTAGATTATATGGATTCAACTATTATACCACTGTTCTCCAGTCAGTTGGTATTAGAAAAGCATGCTTCAACAAAGTACACTGATCACATGTTCAAGAGAGTGCAACCTGGGATAGTGGACGCATTGCACCATTGTAGCACTGATGGTTTGTTGAAAGATGATGTGTTAGAGATCTCCACAATAAAGGACAAGTATAGTAAATCTTGGGTTGTTACCTACACGTCCAGTGAGGATTCGTATTCCTGATACCACTCTGTCACGACCACAGACTCCCTAGTACTAGTGAGCGTAACTAATTCGTGACTAAACAATTCTCAACAATCATAGGACAACATAAACAGGGTGAAACCACTTAAAGCAATAGTCTCAAAGGCATATGGGTACATAGTCAAAATGAATTCAGAGTATCAAGGCTAAGTTCATCACTTTCTAGAACATAACTCTAGATTTGCAGCGGAAGAGTCCAAGACAAAATAGCACGTATGAAGACATGCTACTTTAGGCTACCTAACTACTTATTTAAAAGTCTTGTCCCAACACCTTCGCCTTCTCGTACACGTTCAACCTGCACATTAGAAAAGAAACATGCAGGGTTGTGTACTTGGTATACTCAGTGGGCACATTGCCGAAAACGAAATTTGCATAACAAGTTTTGTCAGCCAGTTGAGTGAACACGGGGTTTGAAACTTAAAAGGCCCGAGTCACAAAAATTCTTTTCATTTCATAAAATTGATTGCGCAATCACATAACATAGATACCATATCTGAAACGTATGTGAACCGGGAATGTGGCCACATTCCACGACGGTCACTGGACCGGCCAACTTAAGAGCTAGCTCACGATCCCCATAGGTGTACACTAGTCCGAGTAGGCTTTACTTCCCTACTGGGACCCGAATTCGATTAAACATAATTGGCATAGCCAAGTAGATAGGTAATCCATAAAACATAAAATGGCATGACAAAACATAAATAGCACAATTTTCACATAATCATGCTAAAAGGCAAGTTCACATTTTGAAAGAAATGCGCACCTCAAACTAAGGTCTCTTTCAGAAATCTCGTTGACTTAGTCTTAAACAACTTGCGAAGACGTCCCTTTAGAAAATAAGGTAATACCTTAATTAGACTTTAAGAAGTCAAAAAAACTTAAACATGAATGCATTTTAAGTGCGTGCTCATTTTATTCTCTTTCTTATTTTTCTAGAAAAAGTTCTAGAGTCCTTTGAATATTACCTTCTATGCAAATTATTCAAGCACTAAAATAAGTTTGAAAGTTTAGTTATCAACTCGGGATTTATTTCGAGAGCCATCACTTAACATTAAATTTTGACCGAACACCTAGGACGGCCCATGATTTAAAATTTGCACAGCAGGCCCAAAAATCCATAATAAAATTCTATTAACAGCCCACTCCTCTATTTAATTTCTTAGTCCACTACTTTTAAATTCTTTAGCCCATACCTTTATTTAATTTAAGAGGCCCAACTAAAAAAAAGAAAAGCCCAGCACTTAATTAAACTCAGCCCCAATATACTCCTCCTTTTTCCATCGGCACTTTCCTCAAATTTCATACTCAAAAATCCCAAATTGAGGGAATCAAATCCCTAATCGGAAATCAGCCGTCCGTTCTCTCTACTCAGCGTCGGCCGGTCACTACTCCGGTCGGCGTCTACCTCAAGCCGTCGGAAGACCGTTCCTCCTTCTCATTCTCCCTCTCTCTCTTTCTCTCTGCTGCATCGCAGCGGTGTAGCTCCACCGCCAGCCGCCAGCTCTGGAGCGACGACGAGCCGGCGTCACCTCCGTCACACAGCCAGCGCTGCTGTCTCGACACCCCTTCGCCGTTTACTGCTGCTGCGCCGGGACTAGCCCGTCGAGCAGTTCGAGCTCACGGAGCTTCTTTCCGTCGTCGTTCAGAGTCTCCGATGGCTCCTTCCTAAGCTAAGTCTTCCTATCTTAGCTATTTAGGTGGTTTCTTTAGGCAAAGTCTGTTCTTATTTCATAGTTTTAGATTTAGGCAGATTGTAGCTGCTCTTCGAAGAAATCGGCAGATTGGACAATCTGGACTTTTGGCTTACAGATTTGAACTTATTTCTTACTGATTGTGAGGGGTTAACATTACTTTAAGGAATTTGTGTACACGTAGTGGTTTCTATGTTTTGAGTGTTGAGCACTACTTAGCTACTAAGTTTGAGACAGAAGGAGCAGCATGTTGTTTCTCTTGTTTCTTTATGAAGTAAAGCTCTAAACATGTTTGTGCTTGGTTTTTCTACTGATTTACTTGGAAAGAAAATGCTATTTGAGGTTTCTAAGTTGTGGTGCCTCTATATGATGATATGATGAATTATATGGGAGAAAGATGGAGGTGTACTACCTCTTGCAGTGGCTATTGATTCCTTTTTCCTCTGCTCCTAGAACTCACAGCTTGCCCACTTGCTCTCTGGTTCCTTTTTGACAAGTTATGGGATAGGGTGAGCTTGAGTTTTAACATAAAGTACTTGTGAGAAGGGAGGAATGGTGTTACCTATGGAGAGTAGGAACTCCCTTTGATGCAAGAACTCTATGCAGAAGCCTTACTCTCTCACTAACTCACTACTCTCTTTCTCTATTGCTGGTTGGAAAGTTGTGTAAAGGGGTGAGGTCAAGGGGAGGCATATATATATAGGAGTCTTGAAAATGTGAAATCTGCAGGATAGATAATATGCAGGAGTGTATCTGCTATTTTGAGCTATGTGTTGGCTTCTCTTTCATAATCTACTTGAACCTCTATTGTTCATATTGTGTATGGGGTCTTGTCTCAATTATGGCTGATTGGCAGCTTGTGTGAGGTTGTACATATGGTGTATCGTTAAAGGTGAATGGGCTGAGCTCATCCTTTGTTTTCTTATTGCAGCAAAATCCTTTTTGCTGATTCTTCACCACCTTTTATTTAAATAAGCTTGGTGTTTTGCCTGTTCATAAGTACTCTTGCTTCTATGTGTCTCTTTTGATTATGGCAGGTTCCTTCCTATGGAGTGTATGTAGTGGCTGCCAAGGATTATGCACAGGAGCTGGTCTGCCATTTTTTTTTTCACAAGGAGGAAAGTCCTCATTAATAAAGTATTGTTGTTATCTTTCTTAAAAAGGGTGGGCTGCTATTTTCTTGTACTCTTTGACTAATTAAGCCCTTTGTTTTCTTGTTGTAGGATAACCTAGGAGAGAGAGACGGCTGCCTTGGTTGGGTGGGAGATGTGGGAAGATTCCAAGGGCTGACTTCCATTTTAGGATATACATATCTGCTCCACTTAGTCAAATAGGCTACTGCCCTCATACAGGTTTGCATTTTATATCCATTACTAGCTTGGCAGTGGGTCTTTCTTGATTTGAGCATAGATCAATGACTCTTGTTTTTGTATTGCAGGTACCTACCATGATATAAATTGGGCCAACAGGAGAGGCCCAACTTTCACATATTTATGTACACTAACATTTGTAAATCATGGATACTTAATACGTATAAAAACAATTCTTATTAAAGCCATAGTCAACACTTGTATTCTCTTATGTTAGTGTATTTTATTTAATACGAAGAAATAAACACGAATTCATTTTAGTTCATTCCCCATACCCTTTTCGTTTGTAGTCATCGATTAAGCAATATCATTATTTAAGCAAGTCGATGATCATAAGGCAATAAGCATTTCTTAAATTAAAGATAACTAGGAGCAACAAGCGTTTCTTAGTTCATCGGCAGTCTTAGAATTAAGATGATTAAAAGAGCGGCCATTACATTCTACCCTTCTTAGCAAAAATTTCATCCCGAAATTTGCTTATGTCATTCAAAAAACTCCGGGTACTTCTCTTTCATTTTGTCCTCCAACTCCCACGTAGCTTCTTCGTAGCCGTGATGCTTCCACAGAACTTTCACTGTCACAACAGATTTATTCCTCAGCTCCTTGACTTTCCGATCCAAGATTGCCTCTGGCTTTTCTTCGTAGCTTAAATCTGGTCGTAACACCATTTCTTCTTGGTGGACTATGTGTTTGGGATCGAACACATATTTTCTCAATTGTGACACATGAAAAACGTTGTGCACATTTCCGAAACTCGGTGGTAGCGCCAATCTATACGCCACAGGACCAACTTCCTCTAGAATTTCGTAGGGTCCGATGAAACGCGGCCTTAGTTTGCCTTTGACACCGAACCTTGTTATCCCATTTGATGGAGATACTTTCAGGAAAACTTTCTCTCCAGACTTGAACTGTAGGTCCATTCTGCGAACATGAATGCATTTTAAGTGCGTGCTCATTTTATTCTCTTTCTTATTTTTCTAGAAAAAGTTCTAGAGTCCTTTGAATATTACCTTCTATGCAAATTATTCAAGCACTAAAATAAGTTTGAAAGTTTAGTTATCAACTCGGGATTTATTTCGAGAGCCATCACTTAACATTAAATTTTGACCGAACACCTAGGACGGCCCATGATTTAAAATTTGCACAGCAGGCCCAAAAATCCATAATAAAATTCTATTAACAGCCCACTCCTCTATTTAATTTCTTAGTCCACTACTTTTAAATTCTTTAGCCCATACCTTTATTTAATTTAAGAGGCCCAACTAAAAAAAAGAAAAGCCCAGCACTTAATTAAACTCAGCCCCAATATACTCCTCCTTTTTCCATCGGCACTTTCCTCAAATTTCATACTCAAAAATCCCAAATTGAGGGAATCAAATCCCTAATCGGAAATCAGCCGTCCGTTCTCTCTACTCAGCGTCGGCCGGTCACTACTCCGGTCGGCGTCTACCTCAAGCCGTCGGAAGACCGTTCCTCCTTCTCATTCTCCCTCTCTCTCTTTCTCTCTGCTGCATCGCAGCGGTGTAGCTCCACCGCCAGCCGCCAGCTCTGGAGCGACGACGAGCCGGCGTCACCTCCGTCACACAGCCAGCGCTGCTGTCTCGACACCCCTTCGCCGTTTACTGCTGCTGCGCCGGGACTAGCCCGTCGAGCAGTTCGAGCTCACGGAGCTTCTTTCCGTCGTCGTTCAGAGTCTCCGATGGCTCCTTCCTAAGCTAAGTCTTCCTATCTTAGCTATTTAGGTGGTTTCTTTAGGCAAAGTCTGTTCTTGTTTCATAGTTTTAGATTTAGGCAGATTGTAGCTGCTCTTCGAAGAAATCGGCAGATTGGATAATCTGGACTTTTGGCTTACAGTTTTGAACTTATTTCTTACTGATTGTGAGGGGTTAACATTACTTTAAGGAACTTGTGTACACGTAGTGGTTTCTATGTTTTGAGTGTTGAGCACTTCTTAGCTACTAAGTTTGAGACAGAAGGAAGCAGTATGTTGTTTCTCTTGTGTCTTTATGAAGTAAAGCTCTAACCATGTTTGTGCTTGGTTACACAAATAGGATATACATATCAGCTCCACTTAGTCAAATAGGCTACTTCCCTCATACAGGTTTGCATTTTATATCCATTACTAGCTTGGCAGTGGGTCTTTCTTGATTTGAGCATAGATTAATGACTCTTGTTTTTGTATTGCAGGTACCTACCATGATATAAATTGGGCCAACAGGAGAGGCCCAACTTTCACATATTTATGTACACTAACATTTGTAAATCATGGATGCTTAATACGTATAAAAACAATTCTTATTAAAGCCATAGTCAACACTTGTATTCTCTTATGTTAGTGTATTTTATTTAATACGAAGAAATAAACACGAATTCATTTTAGTTCATTCCCCATACCCTTTTCGTTTGTAGTCATCGATTAAGCAATATCATTATAAGCAAGTCGATGATCATAAGGCAATAACCATTTCTTAAATTAAAGATAACTAGGAGCAACAAACGTTTCTTAGTTCATCGGAAGTCTTAGAATTAAGATGATTAAAAGAGCGGCCATTACAGGATGATCGCCGGAGCCAGACATTTTTTAGTAAGAGTGAAAGATTGAGAATTGATGATAGAATTTAGATAAGAATTGTGTAGCGTGGTGAGAAATTTTGTGTGGAAATGGAGGTATTAAAAGATGCAAATGTGAGTTTCGGAAAAAAAAAATTGAAAAATTAATTAAAAGTGGGAAGAAAATGGATATAATTTATTGGGAAGTGGGAAAATATTTTTTTTATTTAAAAATGAATTTTAAATTAAATTCGAATTTTTTTTAAAAAAAATTGAATTTCCCGTGCCAGCGGCACAGACGACGTCCGTCCAAGCGATCACCGCTGCGGATGCTCTTAAATCCCGAGCTAAAAAGTTTGTGCCCACTTATCTTAGGACGAAGGGAGTATTAAACTCGAAATAATTAATAACAAATTATAAAAATTTGGAGCGATTTGATTCACAATACATGAATGGGGATCAAACTAATGAATCCACATTTAATCAAACTAATAATAATTATAGGAAATGACTAAATCCAAACCTGCAAACTGGACTGGAGTATGCCGGTGATGATGTTACGTAGAAATACCACCACATCATTGGCCTTCATCCATGGCCTGCCCCTCAACCTCATCTCTAATACAATTTGTTGTCGAGAAATGCAAGGAAACAAAAATTCTTGAACGCATTGAAAATACAACAAATAATAAACCTAAAATTATAAGAAAAAACCTCCCTTCCTTAAGTATTGCACCGAACCTTTCATGTAAAAATCGCAGCAAAGTTGTTCGAATTCTAACGCCCTAAGAAAAAAAATGTTTGTACTTAATGATTTCATATAATTTGAATACAAATTTATAACAACGCACAAAACAATGCCGCACGATCATGAAAAACACACTATAAAGGATGATATTGGTTTTGGCTCCATGAGTGGTAGCTTTATAAATATGAATGCAACAATTTTTGATAACCGAATAAATTGAGCACTCCAGATCATTGAGCAAGGTTTGGAATGGTTCCATGGTGTCAACCTTTCTTCCTAGTAAGAACCAAAATATCAAGCTCGAGTTTATTATATAAGATAAGTAGGTATGTATGGATAGTAAGCCTCTAAATGTCATATTTATAGGCAGAAAAAATAACCATAACACTTTATCAAAACCTTTCACATTCGTCATTTAGGATAAAATTATAATAATGAATTGCATATTAATTTAATTATTTTGGAATTAATTTAATCACATTAAGAATTCGTTAATCGCATGAAACGTCGGTAATACACAAATATTAGTACATACTCCCTCCGTCCGCGAATAGGAGTCTCATTTCATTCCGACACGGGTTTTAAGAAATGTTAAGAAAAGTGGGTGGAAGAAAGTTAGTGGAATATGAGACCCACTTGTATAAATTATTTTTTAAATTATATGTGAGTGGAATGAGTTGGTGGAATGTGGGGTCTCTTTACCAATTATAGTACTAATGAACCGAGATTTCTATTCGCGGACGGACTAAAATGATAAAACAAGACTCCTATTCGCGGACGGAGGAGGGAGTAATTCGTATTTTGTCTCACAATTAATTCTCATAATTAATTATCTATGGCGTTGGTGTATTCATTCTCATAATTAATTAGTACTCCCTCCGTCCCACTTTAGGAGTCCCGGTTGAGTTCGGCACGGGTATTAAGAAATGTGAAGGAAAGTTGGTGAAAAAAGATAGTGGAATATGAGTCCTACTTTTTTATATTAGTTTTATAATAAAATGTGAGTGGGAAAAGGTTAGTGGAATGTGAGGCCTAATACCATTTATAGAATATTCTAACTGGGACTCCTAAAGTGAGACACCAAAAAATGATAAACCGGTACTCCTAAAATGGAACGGAGGGAGTATTAATTAGTCAGCATGGCCTCATTATGTTGTTAAATTAGCCAACCGTTTCATAAAAAACGCTTAGAATATTTAGATAGTCATATCATTAGTGTTATAATCTAGAAACCATTTTCATATAAATCACACGATAATGAAGTTGCAAATGACGCTTGAAATTTAATGTCAACTTCAAAAACGGCAGTTTTTTTTAGTTATTGCATACAAAATCTAAAATTCATAAATATTTAAATATATAGATTCATGTCCAAAGTATATAAATATTCAAATAATTACCAAAACTCGTCTTTTATATAAAGTACCACGATATCGTTTAAGTTGATTTGCGGCTAGTTTATGTTTAGTTTTCAAAAACACTGCCTTTAGTTTTTCTCATTTCGGCAAATATTGTAAACCACACAAATTTTATAAATAATATAGAAATTGGAAAAATAAGTTTTATTATTTCAGTTTAATATATTTTATACACATCTTTCACTTTATGAGTGTTGACTTGTTGGGTTTATGCAATCCTGAAACTTTGTTTGGGTCGTTCGGCTTGTGCAACTTTAGCCCAACTTCATTAATTCTTGTTTAGCTTTTCAGCCCAGGCCCAATTACAGTTAATTCAACCAGTTATAAGTTCAGGCACAATTTCTACTGGTTATTGGGCTTCTGCGTATGCAAACAAATGTTGTCTTGCTACATTAATTCTTACACAGACTTAGTTGCAATAAGACCGGCATAGGTGGGTTGAACGGGACAGAGCTGTTGCACGTGGGGTCAACGAAAACTCAAGAGACCAAATTTTAAGAAGTTTCTGATATTCGTGGTCAGATAGTGGGGAAGGCCGATTCGCGACCTCACATATGTCTGTCTATGTCATTCATTGAAGCATTACAAATTAGACATTCATTAAAGCATGACAAATTATGAAAATGAGACCGACCAAAGTCTAATGACTAGGTCTGTCAAATCGAGTACCTACAGATATCTGTACAAAATATTCATCCATTCTCGTACTCACCCCGACTTAATGTGTGATATATTGTGAACACACCTAAGTTGACATGTGATGTTGGTATCCCGAATACTCACACCCGAATTTATAGTAAAATTGATTCTATAGTAGTATTTGAGAGAATATTCAGAATTACAAAATGATAATTATTAATTGATCTTTATTTTGTTGAATTTATGTGTTGTTTGATGCTTTTCTTTTATTTTGTTTAACTATCACAAAACAACAAACTAATGTAAGAAATAAATTTTATCTCAAATTAAATGTTACTGCTGCAAATCAATACTCGTGTGATGAATTTATTAATGTGGTTTTGCCAATGGAAATGGTCTTAAATTAGCCAAATTAAAAAGCTCACATTTTATCTCATATAAACCTTAATTTTCAAGTAAAAAAGTAAACACCTTATTTTTTTATTTTTTTCACAATTATTTAGTTGTGTTGGTAATCGAATTCAAAAGACGGCAACAAGATTAAAAGTTTAAAACACTAGTATCTTTTTAGCATCTTCACCAACTGCATTTAATAAAAAGAATAATACACATTCATTTACTTTTCCCTATTATAAGATTCCTCTAAAAAAAAGAAAATATAGATAAGAAAAGATTATCCATATTTGACTTGTGTCTGTCTCGTCAAATTAGGCAAGTCACACGTACTACCTCCGTCTCACAATAAGAGTCATGTTTGATGTAAGTACGAGTTTAAGAAATGTAAAACAAAGTAAGTTGAATAAGTTAGTGAACTATAAATACTATTTACATATATTAATTTTATAATAAAATGTGAGTGGAATAAGTTGGTGGAATATGGAGCCTACTTACTATTTATGGTAAAGGGTAGAGATAAAATGCAAACTCTATATATTGTACAAACTCCAAACTCTTCGATACAATATCAACACAGTTTCAACACAATGTCAATACAATGTAAAATTTCAAGATTTTGATGTTAACACAATGTCAATATAGTATCAACACAATGTCAACACAACATCAACTGTTGACACTATGTTGACATTTTTTGTTGATATTATTTTGTCATCTGTTGATATTTTCCAACAGTCCAAATCATAGTTTGGAGTTTGTACAATATTTAGAGTTTGTATTTGATTACATCTCTTATGGTAAAAAAATGAAATGTGACTCTTATTGTAAGAGGGACTAAAATCATAAAATGTGACTCTTATTATGAGACGGATGTAGTATATAACTATGTACAATAGTATTATACTTTTTTGTAAAGCAGGGGTAAGATTATATGGAATAAAAAATTTAGTGGTCTAGATATATAGTTATGTGGTGTGGTCATTCAATCAAAATTTTAATAATACTCCCTCCGTCCCATTTTAGGAGTCCCGGTTGGAATATTCCATTATCGGTAATAGGCCCCACATTCCACCCATCTTTTCCCACTCACATTTTATTATAAAACTAATATATAAAAATAGGATCCACATTCCACTATCTTTTTTCACCAACTTTCCTTTATATTTCTTAATACCCGTGCCGAACTCAACCGGGACTCCTAAAGTGGGACGGGGGGAGTAATACTTTGTTTGTTTCCTCATTTCTTAATATGTGTCTCGTTTTGTCCCGACATAGGTTTTAAAAATTGTGGAAGAAAGTAGATTGAAAAGTTAGTAGTATGTATGTCCTATCTTTATAATTACTCCTTCCCGTCCCCTGAAAATAGAAACCTTTCAGTTAAGGAAATTTTTTCTCTTAGGTGGGACCTATTTTCTACTAACAATTTTTGTTTTTTTTATCTCTCTTACTTTTCTAATTTTGGGTAAAAAGTCTTTATTTTTAAGGGACAGAGGAAGTATTTTATAATGTAATATTAATGAGGTGTGTTAGCGGAATGTGATACTATTACCAAAATTTATAAAAATGAAATTAGACTATTAGTAAGTGATATCTTAAAATGAAAAATTAGGACACGTAATATGAGATGGATGGAAGGAGTAATAATTAAAAAGATATAATGCCAAGCACTTACATGTAAATCCTACACAAAAATCATATATTTAAAGTTGACACCCAAGTAAATATAAAGTCAAAAAGATGGGGTGTGGGCAGCTCACAAGAAAAAGTTGTGACTAATGAGGAAATGTTTCATAAATGATGAATAGAATGTGGTGAGGCAAAAAGTAAGGTTAAAATAGTGTATAGGATAAAAACATTCCAAGTTGCAGAGCCTACGTAAAAATCCGCATACATCACACCCTACTCCACAAATCCACTCTTAAAGACCGAACCATCGAACCCTACTAAATTAGGGCTTTTAGATCTAATTTTTTATGGATAAGATACAGAAATTTATAAATTATTTTCGCCTTTATCACGAGCCTATTTTAATTCATCTGAAGGTAAATAAGTCATACTAACATGTTACGAAGATTTAACTTCGTTCCATAATATATTACTTCATTCTAGTAGGTTTTTACTTCATTCTTGTAGGTTTTTACTTCATTCCAGTACGTAAATGTGGTTTGCCGTCACGTGCCGTTCTTTCTCTCTACAATATCTATCACCAACGCCATGACGCTAATATGGTTTAATAAACACATGGAATAATGTAATAAATTATTGGAATGAAGTATGTGTAGAAGCATTTGAAGTCCTACGGGAATGAAGTAAAAATCTTATCCAATGAAGTAATAACGTTTCTGAATGAAGTAATAAACTCACTTGAATAAATTGCATTTTTAAATGTTAATCAAGCAAAAACCCACGTCAATGAATTTGAATGAAACATATGTTGAATCATTTCAAAACCTATTGGAAGCAAGTAAAAACATGTTGTAGTTTCAAGGTATTACGTACAGAATGAAGTAATAAACCTATATAATGAAGTAAAATGGGCTTGTAATGAAGCCGAAAATTTTTCACAGCAGCACATCTCATAAAAAAAAACTAGATCTAATGGCCCAGATTTGGTCTCTAGTTCGGTCTTTAAAATTGGTTCGACATTGATCACAACTCTAAATATATATATATATATAAGGATGTATTCAGGTCATTACATTAAATATTTGTAAAACATAAAACTAATCTCAAGCCATTCATTTTTGTAATCTTACGGTTGCTTTTTTGGCCACATGGAATTTAGTTAAATGCTTAAAAATATCGAAAAGGGTATAATAAGAATTCTACTTTTTGATCAGTTATTTCCTTCCATGATTTACGCTTCCCATGATTGTTAGATATATTCTATTAATTTATTTATCTTTCTTAATCTTATATTTTATATAATTGCACCCCCAAATTAACGCACACGACCATACACATACAATATTTACATAATTCATATGTGAACTCCTCATTTATACTTGCAATTTATCACTTAAGTTTTGTTTGTTTCAGACATTTTATAATGTACATCTTTATCGTTTTAATGTACAACACCATTACATAATAATGTATATTATTTGATAACTTAGAGACATTCCTCTAGGGTTAACTTATCCATTGGGCTAGAGCATAGTACCCACACTTCCGTAGGTAAGAGGGCTAAACCCTAAACCCTAGGTAAGACAGTGGCCCGAACTTAGTTCCCATCCTATAGGGTTAAGCCATCCCTGGGCTAGGGCATGGTACAACCCAGACATCAAAGCTCGTGTCCGTCTTAATTTTTGTTGAATTCATACTGATCGTAATGTACAAATATAGTCATTTAATGTATATGTCTCTTGCATTATTTCATGTGTTGTCTACATTATAATACTATCGCATATGATATTTTTATAATTTACATTACTAATTGCTAAAGATTTCCATTATTGTGAAGTATATTTACCTTACCAAAATATTGGAGCACCAACATATGTATGTTCAATGATAATGTATACGATTTACATCAAGTAATGTAATGTTAGGATCCTCTCTATCCACATTACTACATCATACATGTACATTATTTGATATATAAATATTACATTATTTAGACGTGAATGTACATTACAATCTTTTACATCCCAAAAATCTAAGTTAACATTTTCAAAAGCATTCATTGTTGTACAAAACTAAGTTACAAACCATTCATCTTTTCTATTTCCATCGAACTACAACAAACCCAAAAAAAAGGAAATCCAACACAAGCTGACTCCTCACTGTCAGTGAATTCGACTCGCGCACTCTTTGTACCTATTCATAAACAGATACATTGATTAGCCAAATTTTATATTAATGGACAATACAAATTTTGCATTACCAACAATAAGAAATAATAATATAACGCATCAGTGTGAAATAATGTTAATATTTGATGCAACAATGTGCAAAGGCCTAATGTATGCATATTTACTATAACCTTATGCTGCCGATAACGTAAGTAAAAAAGTGTATTAATGTAACAGAGCATTATATAACACACGATAATGTAGCACATCAGTATGAAATAATGTAAAGTTTTGAGTAAATAATGTACAAATGCCTAATGTAAGAAGGCACAGAGGAGCATATAGAGCATATAATGTAACTGAAAGTTTTTTAAAAATGTAACAGATCATACCATAACACACAATAATGTAAAAATTGAGTTGAATAATGTATAGATGCCTAATGTAAGAAGATACAAAGGAGCATATAGAGCAAATAATGTAACTCAAAACATTTAAAAATGTAGATAATACAATAATACAGTATAATGTAGCACATCAGTATGAAATAATGTAAATATTGGGTTAAAGTAATGTACAAATGCATATTGAAAGAATATATAAAGGAGCATATAGAGCAAATAATGTACAACCATTGGTTAAATAATGTAGCTGACGAATTTCCTTTTGAATTTCCTTCTTCTTCAGAATGCTACAGTAATAATGTACGAGCGTCACTTAAAAAATGTAGCGTTCCAAACAAATAATATTTGATATTGATGCTATTTTACAGACTCATTTGCAAACATACATCTAAATTACATTACATTCAACACCTAATTCTGCGAACAACAAAATCAAAATCAATTTCAACATCTAATTTTGACAAAATCAAAATCAAAATCAATTTCAACATTAATATTGTATTCTGCATCAATATTGTACGCCCAAAATCAAAATCAATTTCAACATTTTTAATCGAATGTAATCTCGTTGAAAAAATACCTTTGGTTGTATTCTGCAGCAGGCGACAGCGGAATGGTTGAGTAGATTCATGATAAACCGAGTTTGGGTTCACTAGATTTCAACTCATCGACCTCCAATTTCAGACAAATAAGCGCGCACAACTAGAATTTTGAAAGTGGCTCTTGAAATCACGTCGATCCGGGTTTCACAGCCTCAATCGGCGGCGATTGCTGGTTTCTCTCTGATGAATAGAGGCGGTTAGGGTTTTGGATGTGGGGGAAATGGTGAGAGACGTGAGAGAAGAAAGAGAGTGGAATGAAAGAGAGAGAGGGGGTATGTGAATCGTCGCAGAAAATATCCCACGTAATTAGCGCACCTACAGTTTTAAAACGTGTGAAATTAATTCAGTGTTTCCAATCTTACCCTTTTAATGTACATTATCGGCCTAATAATGTAACACGGACCATTAAATCTCACCCATCTAAAGTAATGATCCAATGGTTGATATTAGTGTGAAGTTTAAGACTAAGGGAGTGTAAGGACCTTAATGCACCCCTATATATATATATATATATATATATATATATATATATATAGGGATGTGATCAGGTCCATATGTGAAATTCTGTCAAAAATCAAAGCAAATCTCAACCATTGGATCCTGTAATGTAACCGTTAGATTAATGCCACGCGTCACCTAATAATGTAGATCGTGTAGTCTAATAATGTAGCTCGGCTAATAATGTAACACGCTGTAGTCTAATAATGTAGATTGTGCAGTCTAATAATGTAGCCTAGTTAATAATGTAACGCTTTTAGTGTAATAATGTATCTCGGGTATTATGATCACAACCATCGAATCTGAGGATCCAAGGGCTGAGATTTGCTTTGATTTTTGACAGAATTTGCCTTATGGACCATAGTGCGCCCCTTATATATATATATATATATATATATAGGTTTGTGTTAAAATGACAACCCCTCTTAAAATGACAACGTGACAACGCTTATACAGCAATATTATAAACGCTACACAGCAATATCCAACACGTTAGACATCAATCTATAGATTGTTGTCTAACGTGTTGGATATTGCTGTTCAAGAAAAATTGCTGTTTAAAGGCTACAAAATTGCCGCCCGTCTTTTTTGGTTTTTTTTTTTTTTTTTTTTTTGCCACGTGGCAGCTTATTATTCGTCTACGTGTACAAATGATTGGCTAGAAATGGTGGTATGGTGTTATTTTAAGGGGTGGTGGCACCCTAACATGCCCATATATATATATATATATATATATAGGGGTGCGTTAAAATGACAACACTCTTAAAATGACACTGTGACACCACGCTAGACTGCAATATTATATATGCTAGATTGCAATATCCAATACGCTAGACTGCAATCTACTGCAATCTATAGATTGCAGTCTAGCGTATTGGATATTGCAGTCGGGAAAAATTGCAGTCTAATGTATTGAATATTGCAGTCCGTGAAAATTTACCCTTGAGCAATTTTTATGATTGCCACATGGCAGCTTATTATTCGTCCACATGTACAAATGATTGGCTAGGAATGGTGGTATGGTGTTACTTTAAGAGGTGTTGTCATTTTAACACAATCCTATATATATATATATATATATACACACACACACACACACACGGTGCACTCACTCACTTCTTCACACACACTCTCTCTATCCAATGGCAACAAAAAGAGATCACGCTGGCTCTTCCTGGTGGGCCGCGGCCCCCGCTGGTGCCGAGGATGTCACCCGTGAATTGCCGCTGCCACAGAATCAGCAAACTGATTCGGGCTTCCCTCAGCAGTTGGGTTCGAAGCAGCGGCTACGGTGGACAACGGAGCTACACAAGCAGTTCGTTAAGGCTGTCGCAGATCTCGGTGGTGAAACTAGTAATTTTACTTTGTTCCCTTTTTCTCCACGGAATTTATTTGTTTTGATACGCCGTGTATATTCTAAAGTTGGGGATAAAAACTTCCTATTTTTCAATGCGATGAAATATGCTTTTGCGTAAAGATTCGTCAAAATAGCACAGAAAATTCGACGGTGATACCTATGTTTGACACATCCACAATTATGATTAGTTTACATTGAAAACTTATTTGAATAATGCTAATTTTATTCGAATTGCTAATATTTTTGTGCTGACAGAATTTGTTTTTTTTATTAATTATATTGTTGTAGAGGCAACGCCTAAATCTATTTCAGAATTGATGGGCGTAGAAGGAATAACTCTTTTCCAAATCAAGAGTCACTTGCAGGTTTTATATATTCTATGTTCTTATTTTGTACTCACTTCGTTCCAGGAAAGATGACCCCTTCCGGCATGAGATTTTATGCATACTTATTGTAATGTGTTTAAGAAGAGAGAGAGAAAGTTGTTGAATGCATAGAAGAAGGAGAGATGAATAAAGTAAGAAAAATAAAAGATTATTGAGTGTTCAAAAGTAGGAGAGACGACAAAAGTAAGAGAGAGAAAGGTTGTTGGGTATTTAAAAATTGGAGAGATGAATAAAGTAAGAAAGAGAAAAGAAAATTAAGTATTTTAATTATTTCCTAAGTAAGAAAGGGGTCATCTGTGTTGTGACGGACGAAAAATAAAAGTGGGTCATCTTCGATGGGATGGAGGAGTATTTTAGTTCATTTTAAAAAGTTATTGAGTACCATTAGTTTGAATTATTTCATAGTAATTTTTATTTTGTAAATTGCAAACAGAGATTTAGGCTTGGGAAGACTGGACAAAAGCTAAGGAGAGAGGAATTCATACCGCTCAATTGTAAGTTATTTTTCAACTCTTAAACGTTTATTATTAATAGTATTATTATTTATTTTTATAAGGGAGTAATGATGGGTAATAAAACCATGTTTTCTCAATTTTCTATTTTATATTATGATTTTAGTCTCACACTCTCGATATAAAAAATATTACTATTACTTATAGCATAGTTGACAGTATCAAAAGATTCTCAGTCAAATTATAGCAGGTTGAAAACTAAATGCGGATTAGCCGTGCACGACAAAAGTAATAATAATTACAACAACATCGTTTAGTGTGCATTTACTTTTTCAAAAACACCGCCTTTAATTTTCCTCATTTATTCAAATATTGTTAACTACACAAATTTTATAGATAATTTGAAAATTTCAAAAATGAGTTTAATTGGGTAATATTATTATTATTATCTTTTATATATAATTGATATTTTGAACGACATTTGTTTGTTGGACATTTTAGATAGAAAAAACGATGGTATATTGCCACCGGTGAACCATGGAGCTCAGAGATCTTCCTCCCCAAGTACATTTACCATCAATGGGTAATATATCTTATTCATTTATTTATTTGTATGTATTGGAGTTGCAAATGGCGAATTACAGCTACAACGTACACAAGAATATGATTTAGATTTGTAATTGAATTTCATTTTAAGCATTTAATTACATAGCATAAAAAAAATACTACACATACTTATTGCGTAATAACTTCTCACCGTTTAATCGAATCATACATATAAATCCATTGTCTACTAGGTGTATATTGAAGATTCATGAGTTTGGATAATCTCATAGGATGATTTTCCAAAATTCAAATATAAATTCCCAAAATAAATCCAAGACAGAAACCAAAGTAGATTGGGATTGGACATTAAGTTCAATGGGAGTAATTAAAATCTACTTAATTTGATTATTAATTTGTGTCAATGTTGTAATCTATATAAGTTGTGAGAATTAGCTTTCTTCTATAAGAAATTAAATAAAAAATATTTTTTAACTACAAGTTTATGATTTGTCTATAATGTCTATAATGCCCCTGTTTCGTAAATGCAGAAGCATACAGGATACAGCTGGGGCTGAGGCGTATGAGAACCTCCATCTACTAGTTGAGTATATGTAGAATTTGATATAATTATTTTACTTTATATAGAGGTGCTTTCTTATAAATTTCAAATTTTCATAAAATTTTTAGAATTATTTTAGAAAGTATCAAATTATTTACTTGTCAGTTTTTACTACCAATCAAGATTCTAGTGCTGAAATAACTAAATGATGTACTTATGTGCCACCACTTGACGGCAGTTAAACTGGCATCATATTGTAGGTATTAAAACAATGTTGTATTATACTAAATTAAATAATTTTATTTATTGTACTCCCTTTCATCTCTTTTTTCTTAATATAAACCCCAATTTAACATGTGAAATTATTTAATATAATACAACGATTGTTCATTGCCCACAATCTGACATCATTTCGTTGATGTTCGTAGAGACAGGTAAGTAAGTTATCAAACAATGTGAACGCTAAAACCTTGATTGGTTGTTTCAATGATCAACCCTCATATTTTTAAAGTTAGTATGCAAAATTAGAACTATGCTATGGCCATTCGTGTACCTAACAAGTTGCATGGTTGATCCTCAAGAACCCTTAGGCTGCAGTAGAGAAGTTTGATGCGCCGAAGAAAATTTTAGGCCAAATCACAAATGAAGCAACAACTACAAGTGGTTCTGAACCGGCGGAGGCTCCGAAACTTGCTCTACTGCCGTTCTTTTCGACATGCGAGTGGCTAGAATATCTTCATGTGAAAGGTCGGAATAAATGCCTGGACTCAGACAACGCTCGTTATCATCCTTAATTATTTAATCCTACTTTTCTTATCTTCATGAACTTTTGGGGTTGAACTCAAAATAATTAAACCGTTTAATTATGATCTAATAAATATGATGTTTTTTTTATTACTCCACTAGCTTATTGTTTGTTTGTTTTTTTCACTAATTTATTTCGGGAAAAATAGGCTACAGATTCCAGCATGCGAAATTTATCTGTTTGATTTGTGCAATTTTGTGCAAATATTTATACAAAAGCATATTTCTATCATAGTGAAAAATAGGAAATATTTTATCTTTAACTTTAGATTATACAACGCCTTCCAAAAAAATAAAATTTCGGGGGGGAAAAGGGAACAAAGTAAAATGACTATTTGCGCCACCAAATTCTGTGACTGCCTTAACAAACTGCTCGTGCAGCTCCGTCGTCCAGCATAGTCGCTGCTTCGGACACAACAACTAAAGGAAGCCCAAATCGGTTTCCGGCCAGTTCACGGGTGACATTCTCGTCTCCAAATACAGCCCCATCGGTACCAGCTGTTGCAAATATGCAACAGCTTAAAGAAATCTGAATTGGTTTCCAGCTGATTCTGCGGCGATATTAGAGCTACGTATTTAAACAAGCACAATTAATGCACATGCACCTATTCACTCCTTACTCTCATTCTCGCCAATGACACAAAGAAGAGATCCCGGTGCCTCTTCCGGGTGAGCCGGTGTCCCATAGAATTTTATTTGTTTTGGTAGGCATTGTATATTTTAAAGTTGAAGATAGAAAATTTCCTATGTATCTGAAAAACTCATATTTTAGTGTCATGATTGGTGTGTTGATATGCTTAATTGTTGAGTTTTTGTGCTCAAAATGGTTATTTCCAGCCAATTACTATTTGTTTTGGAGTTCACGGGTTTGTTGAGTGTTTTAGGAAAAATAGGCAAAAAAGAGGTGAAACATGGTCTCACCCGGCTGGGTGAGCTTTTATGCAGAAAAGCCACCCGACCGGGTGGCGTTGAGAAGCCCTGGAGAATACAGAGAACTCAGAAGCAGTCCCACCCGGCCGGGTGACTTTACAGTACAACAATTGTATCCGGTCGGGTGGAACAATTTGACTTGCGCAATTCCAGAGAGTACCGAAAGAATCCCACCAGGTCGGGTGATTTTCCAGTACAATAAATCCACCCGGCTGGGTACGTATTTCTGGCGATTTTCTGAAGTGAAACGCGATTTTTTGAAAGAGGGAAATAAGAAAGAAAAGCTAGGGCAACTCCACTCATTCTCTACCGCTGTGAAACACACAACCCATCTATCTCAAGCACTCTCGGAAGAAGATTGAAGATTCAAGCTTCAATTCCTCCGCCAATTGTACTCTGTATCATGTTTTCCATTGTTTACTTTAGTTTCTTTTTATTTTCTACCATGAACATGAGTAACTAAACTTTTTATGTAGAATTTTTGGTGAAGATGCATTAATTCATAGTTTTAATCCAATTGACTTCGTTTTTATCTAGCTCTTGTAATTGTTTGAATTATTCTTGTGCTTTTTCCTAACAATTGTTTGATCACCAATTGGGAGTGTAGGGTTTCTTAGAGTAATCGGGAGATGAAATATTTAACCTTGAAAGAAGAATACTTCACACCTTAATTCAATAAAACTCGGGAGAGTTGAGATTTCGAGTGGGATCTTTAAGCTAATCGAACTATTAGGAGTTAGGTCTAAGAATTAGAAGGGGACTTCAATTATTACACCTAATCCACGGATTTCTCACCTCAGGAGGGGGTTTAATCTATATTTTTTTATTGATTCAACAATTCTGGAGACTTTAAATGTCAAATCGGTTTCAATTGGGTTAGGCTATGAGTTGTGCATCGGATCCTTGAATTCTGCATATTTTCTTGTTTAAGTGCTATTTTGATCTCTGATTTTGTATGCTTTTAGTAGTTGTTAGTTTAAAACCAAAATTCTCGATCGTCTGGATAGTAGTAGAAATTGGTTCGTGGTACTTAGGTTTACACTTAATTGTCTCTGTGGGATACGATATACTCTTGCTTGCTATTTGCTACAATAACCCTGTACACTTGCAAGTATTATTTGGGTAAAATGAAGTTGAGTCAAGTTTTTGGCGCCGTTGCCGGAAAGATTTTTTTTGTGTTATATAGCTTGATATCGTGATAATAATCAAGATTACTACTTCAGACATTACTGCTTTATTTTTTTTCTTTTAATTTTTCGAGTTCTCACAATTGTGTTTCTTGTTCAGGTGTATGCGCACACGTTCTAAAGGCTTGCCTCTAGAACCTTTCGATCCAGAAATCGAAGCATCAAATCGGAAGAGGAACGCATATAGGAGACTCACAAAGAAGATTCAAGCTTCTTCGCCTAACCGCGTAGGAGCATCTTCAGATCGGAGGGACCTCTCACCTATTCGATCACCAGCTCAGGATCATAATCAGCTTGGTCCTGATTCTCCTATTCTGATGGAGAACGAAGAAGGGAACAACAACAATGGCCCACCACCTCCTCCTCCCACTAATGCCGAGCTTTTACGACAGCTGGAGGAATTGCCCCGACAGGTCAATCGTGCACCAGCAGTACCAGTGCAAAATCAATATGCTTACCAGGGAGTAGCAAACCCACCAGTCCACAATAATATCGACGCCAACACCTTTGAGCTGAAAAGAGGACTGATCCAGATGGCGGAAAACATTGCTTTTAGGGGCAAATCCTCAGATGACCCTAACAAGCACATTACCAAGTTCATTCAGATTTGCAACACAACAAAGATGAATGGCATGACAGATGATCAGATTCGACTGAGACTGTTTCCTTTTTTCCTTAGAGGATTCAGCGAAAGATTGGCTAGAGAGTTTGGCACCGAGGTCCATTAGAACATGGGACCAGATGGTCCATAAATTCATGGAGAAGTTCTATCCCCCTAGTGAGGCTATTAAGAGGCAGCACGAGATCATTGCCTTTCAGATGATTCCTGCGGAGACTATCAGAGATGCATGGGGGAGATTCAAAGCCTTGCTGAAGAGGTGTCCCAATCACGGTTTGTCCCCAACAGTGCAAGTTATTACGTTCTTTAAGGGATGTTTACCTGAAGCGCAACGGGAGTTAAATTTAAGCGCGGGAGGTAGTCTCCTCAAGAAAGGAGAGGAGGAGGCGATAGAGGTGATTGAAGAGCTTGCATCCAGTGATGAAGGATGGAGCAACGAAAGGAGTAAGGTGCATAGGGTGGCTTATACCACGGATCATGATACAATGAGCACCTTATCTGACAAGCTGGATGCATTAACTATGAAGTTCGATTGCATGACGATGGGGCAACCGTCTCAAGAACCCCAAGGAAATATGGAAGATGCGAATTATGTGCAGCAAGGGGGCAACAGGTATTACAACAACTCACGCCCGAACTTTAATAGTGGAGGATACAACCAGTATGGGAACAAGGGGCATCCCAATCTCTCTTATGGGAATCCCAATAATGCTCTGCAGCCTCTTCTGGGATTCATAGTTACTGATGGGATGGTCAATGACCCTAAGAAGATGACCACGGAGGACATACTCAAGTCCTTTATGCTACAATCCAACAAGGTCATGGAGCAGAACAATCAGAGGATGGAGAAGGTCGAGACGGATGTACAAGGAATGGCCACTCATTTGAAGAACATTGATGTTCAGATCAGTCAGCTTTCCCAGACTGTGAGTACTCTTACTCAACCGGGAAAATTCCCTTCCACCACCATTGTCAACCCCAAGGACTGCAAAGCTATCAACTTGCGGAGTGGGACGAGCTATGAGGGACCCTCAATGCCCTCAGCGAATGCAGGGAAAGCAGCAGAGAACCCTATTGAAGAGGAGTTAGTTGAAGAAGATGAACCGGAGACGATTCAGGTCACCACTCCACCTAAGGAGAACGCAGTTCCAGCTCCATCTACAACACCTACAGCTCACACTCCTGCTGAAGTGAGGATCCCTTATCCTCAACGGGTACAGAAGAAGAAGACGGATGCACAGTTTTCGAGGTTCTTGGACATATTCAGAAAGGTGCAGATCAACATTCCGCTGGTTGAGGCATTACAGCAGATGCCCAGTTATGCTAAGTTTCTAAAGGATGTAGTCTCCAACAAGAGAAGATGGATGGAATATGAGACGGTTAATCTGAACAAGAGCTGCAGCGCCATTATTCAGAAGAAGCTGCCGACCAAGTTGAAGGATCCCGGGAGTTTTACCATATCCTGCATAGTAGGAGATTGTCAAGAGGGAAGAGCTCTATGTGATCTGGGTGCAAGCATCAATCTGATGCCGTATTCTTTCTTTCAGAAGTTGAAGATTGGAGTGCTTAGGCTCACTATTATTTCACTGCAGATGGCGGACAGAACAGTGTTGTACCCGAAGGGGATTGTTGAAGACATCCTAGTCAAGGTCGGGGAATTTATTTTTCCAGCCGACTTTGTGGATCTAGACATGGAAGAAGATAAACATGTCCCACTTATCCTTGGTAGACCTTTCTTAGCTACAGGGAGAGCACTTATTGATGTCCACAAGGGAGAGCTCACTCTTCGACTGAATGAGGAGAGCATCACATTCTCCATTTATGACGCTATGCTGAGGTATGATGATGAGGATGCTTGGAGGTTCAAGCAGTGCAAAATGATCGAGGTGGTTGATGAATGCGTGAGAGAAGTAGCCCATGTTATCTCGTGTCAGCACAGATTGGAGCAATGCCTTTCACAGCCTATGATAGCTTCAAACAATCTGCAAGCGCCCGAGCTCACTGAGGAGATACTTCATTTTGTGGGAGCCCTTGATTCTGGTATAGATATTCCAAGAAGGAACAACAAATTTCTACCACTCAGAGATCCGGCGGAAGAAGAAGAGAAAGAAGAGAAGAAGGAGGAACTTAAACCGCTGCCTTCACACCTCAATTATGCCTTTCTAGGAGAGAATGAGACGTATCCGGTAATTGTCTCTTCATCACTTACTCCTACTGAACTCGATAAGCTGCTGCGCGTGCTTAGGAAGCATAAGGGAGCTATAGGGTGGTCCATCTCGGACCTCAAAGGAATCAGCCCTACTGTTTGCATGCACAGAATTTTATTGGAGGAAGGATCCAAGCATAAGGCACAGAATCAAAGAAGGCTAAATCCGATAATGCAAGAGGTGGTTAGAAAGGAGGTATTGAAGTGGTTGAAAGCCGGAATCGTTTATGCGATATCCGACAGTGATTGGGTAAGCCCCACCCAAGTCGTGGCCAAGAAGGGTGAGATGACTGTTATACAAGGTGGCAATGATGAGATGATAGCCACAAGATTGGAGACCGGGTGGCGAGTTTGCATAGACTATAGGATACTTAACGCAACAACGAGGAAGAACCATTTTCCTCTCCCGTTTATTGATCAGATGCTTCACAGATTGGGAGGGGGGGTATGAGTACTACTGTTTGCTAGATGGATATTCCGGATACAATCAGATCTTGATCGCTCCGGAGGACCAGCACAAGTCGGCCTTTATTTGTCCGTACGGTGTCTACGCCTTCCGGAAGATGTCTTTTGGGCTTTGCAACACCCCAGCCACATTTCAGAGATGTATGATGTCCATCTTTCACGACATGGTGGAAGATATTATGGAGGTGTTCATGGATGACTTCTCGGTCTTCGGATCGACTTATGATCAGTGCTTAGATAATCTGACGAGAGTATTGCAGAGATGCGAGAAGACCAACTTAGTGCTAAACTGGGAGAAGTGTCACTTCATAGTACGTGATGGTATTGTGCTTGGGCACAAAATATCTGGTGCAGGTCTAGAAGTTGATAGAGCCAAGATCGTGGCGATTGAGCAAATGCCACCACCATCTAATGAGAAAGCTGTGAGGAGCTTCTTGGGGCACGTGGGATTTTATAGGTGATTCATCAAGGATTTCTCTCAAATAGCTCGCCCTCTGATCAGTCTGCTAGCTAAGGATGTCAAGTTCCATTTCTCCGAAGAATGTTTACAAGCCTTCGAAATTTTGAAGAAGGCGTTGGTGAGTGCCCCCGTGCTCATAGCTCCAGATTGGTCTCAACCTTTCGAGATCATGTGCGACGCTAGTGATGCAGCTGTAGGTTAGGCACTGGGGCAGAAAAGAGATAAAGTGTTCAGAGTGATTTATTACGCAAGCCGGACTCTAGATCCAGCTAAGGCAAATTACACCACCACGGAAAAGGAGATGCTAGCTGTGGTGTATTCCTTCGACAAATTTCGCCCATATCTCATTGGAGCGAAAACTATTGTGTTCACTGATCATGCCGCCATCCGCTTTTTGTTTGCAAAGGTGGATGCCAAGCCTCGTCTGATTCGTTGGGTTCTTTTGCTACAAGAATTCGACTTGGAGATCTGGGATCGAAAGGGGTGTGAGAATGTGGTAGCCGACCACTTATCTAGATTGGAACATTGCTTTTAAGGAGAGAATTTGAAGAGGCCGATAAACGAGGAGTTCCCCGATGAGCACCTCTTCTATGCTCAAAGCTCGTCGCCATGGTACGCGGACATCGTGAATTTCCTAGTAGCCAAGGTGGTCCCAGAAGGCCTCAACAAGTATCAAACGAGGAAGTTCTTTCATGATATCAAATTCTATTTTTGGGATGAGCCGCTCCTATTCAGAAGATGTGCAGATATGATCATTCGAAGGTGTACCCCCGATGAACAATGGGAAGATGTGATCAGAAATTGCCATTCAAGCTCCACCGGAGGTCATTTTGGAGCAAATCGGACGGCGATGAAGGTGCTCCAGTGCGGATTTTATTGGCCAAGCATTTATGGAGACTGTCAGAAGTTTGTTCTCCACTGCAATGAATGCCAGAGGACGGGGGGTTTCTCTAAGAAGAAGGAAATGTCGATGACTACTATTATGGAGATATAGCTTTTCGATGTATGGGGGATCGACTTCATGGGTCCCTTCCCGCCATCCTCCGGTCAACAATACATCCTCTTGGCGATTGACTATGTCTCCCGGTGGATGGAGGCAATTCCTACTCCGGTCAATTCATCTAAGGTGGTGATAAACTTTGTGAAAAAGAACATTTTCACGAGGTTCGTGGCGCCGAGAGCCTTAATAAGTGATGGGGGGTCTCATTTCAAAAACAAGTGGTTGGAAGTTGTGTTGGGCAAATATGGTGTCAAGCACCGAATCACTTCTCCCTATCATCCTCAAGCCAATGGTCAAACTAAATTGGCCAATCGAGAAATCAAAGGCATCTTGGAGAAGACGGTGAATGCCAATAGAAAGGATTGGGCTTTGAAGCTCGATGATGCACTTTGGGCATATAGGACGGCTTATAAAACGCCGATCGGCATGTCACCTTATCAGTTGGTGTTTGGGAAATCTTGTCATCTTCCCGTGGAGCTTGAACACAAATCATATTGGGCGGTGAAGCAGTTGAATGCTGACTACTATAAGGCCGGAAAGGAGAGACAAGCTTATCTGAACTTGCTTGATGAGTTTAGGAATGAGGCATTTGAGAACTCAGCAATTTACAAGGAGCGCCTCAAGACGTACCATGACAAGATGATAGACAAGAGGGAGTTTTTCCCTGGAGATTTGGTGCTACTGTTTAATGCACGTCTAAAACTCTTCCCCAGAAAGCTCAAGTCAAGGTGGTCCGGCCCTTTCAAACTCAAGACAGTAATGAAGAATGGAGCTTTGGAGCTCGAAGCTGATGATGGGCGAGTGTTCACGGCCAATGGTCAGAATGTGAAGCAGTTCCACTCTATGGAGCAAAAGGAAGAGGTGTTCCGTCTCTCCTTGAAGGTGCAGTGATGCACAATGGAGATGTCAAACTAACGACTTTAACCAAAAGCGCTTTAGGGGAGGCAACCCCTAGTAGGTAACTCTATTGCTTTTTGTGTGATTTGTCTTTCGATTTTTGGTGTGTTTGTTTTTCCTTCCTTCTTTTGGTTTTTGTATCCTTAGTCTCTTTGTTTTGTTTCCTTTCTCAAGTATCTCATCGGATGTGGATTTGGTTTTTGCTTGGAAACTGACATTTTGCAGGAATAAGTTGTAAACACTGGTCAAAAGGGAGTGAAAATTCGGATGGAGTATAAAAATCTGCCCAGAACAATTGTACCCGACCGGATGATTTATCAGTTCAAAAATTCCACCCGGACGGGTCAGTACCGAACAACGTCGGAAGTCCAGAGAGTACTAAATTTCTTTCACCCGACCGAGTGATTTATCCTTTGGAAAAATCCACCCGGCCGGGTCCGCTGCGAAACCTAGGTATAAAACCAGGTATGTGCGATTTTTACCACTCTCACCCGCCCCCTTCCACCCGCCTCTCTCCCCTTTCCCAATTTCTTTCCCTCACACACACAAATTCACTCAACATCTCACACACCCACCACATATTCCACCCTCCTAGCTTCAATTCCCTCTTGCTAGAGTGTTTTGGTCCGATTAATTTGTGTATTTAGAGGAGTTTTACCAACACACTCAAGAAAGAGCCATACTTTTCGATTTTTCTCTCACTACAAGCAACAAAGGTATGTTCTTCACCTCTAACACTCTCTAGCCATGGATATGATGTGCAATGTGTGATGGGTATGAAGTTTATAGCCTTTACAAGTTGAATTGGTGATAGTCTTGTGCTTAATTTGTGAAATTGTATGGGTTTTGGTATGAATTTTGCTTGTGGTGAAGTCATTAAGTATGCATTGTTGACTTGAGAGTTTACATTAGCTTGTTTGAGTTGAGTTTGAATTTGGGCATGAACATTGTTGCTATTCTTTAGATGTGAGGATATTATTGTTGAATTTGTTGATTTATGTAAGTTCAGGGATTGAGTCTATCTCCCTTCAAGAATTTTGGTGAACAATGGGCATAGGGATTGAGTCTATCTCCCAAAAATTGGTTAAGTTGTGTTTACAGATTTTAGAAATCGAGCCTATCTTTCTTATTTCTAGCTAGATTGCTTGAATGCCCTAAATGTTGTGATTGGTATTGAGGATGTTAGGAATAGAGTCTATCTTCCTACATCTTTATCTGTGACCTAAAGTTTGGGGGAGTCACTAATATTTATCTTTCTAGGTACCTACTACTGATGGCCCTGAGAACTCTCAAACCGTAGAAGGTTGGTGTTACCCTTCGAAAAGGGGAAAACAGGAAATGGGAGGCCTTGGCGGCACTAGACAGCATACCGTCCAGGTATCAAAGTCGGGCCACTTTAAACGGACTTGGAATTCAGAACTCCTGGGATATCCTTGTCCAAGCTGGACACCTTGGCCATTTGTTTTCCTTGAAGCACGGGTCCTACAAGGCCCTCACGGTGGAGTTCTTCACTACCCTCACAGTGGAGTTCTCGGGGAGGAACATCAACTCAATGTCCTTCCGCCTCGTTAACGAAGAACACACAATTTCTGTCGAAGAGTTCAATGAACTCTTCCAACTGATGGAAGAAGGTGAGAAAGGCATTCTCGAGGACCCCTAGCCTGAGGATTATAATAGAAACGAGTTCTGGAGCTTGATCAGCAGCGAAGTGGTGTTCACCCCATCCAGAGCCAAGGTTAACTCAATCAGAAACCCTGTCCTTCGGTACATGGCAAAGGCCTTGGTCTACTACCCTTTAGCTCATACAGAAGCAAGCAGCATGTCCACAGAAATACTATTTGTGTTGTGGGGAATGCTCAAATGAAGGAGGATCAACATTGGGCATTATATAATCAAAAACCTGGAGAGGCAGTCAAAGAGACAGAGCGGCAAGTTGTGTTGTGGAGGAATTGTAGCGGCGTTGGCCTTCAAATTTGGAGTGAGCTTTGAGGGAAGGACCCCAGATCCCGGTCCCATGATATTGGATTGGGACACATTTAAGAGGTCCAACATCATTCTGGTTGATAGACGGGGCGCAGGGTACTTCAGGATAGATCAAAACACGTGCATTAGGTTCCCCGACCCCCAGCTTTTCGTGGTCAGCGGATGGGGCTACCAGACCAATTGGAAGATGGATACTCCAGACCATTTGGAGAAGATCGAGAGTGACCCCCCTCAAGGGGAAGGAGCCGCAGATGTCGTGCCCAATTATGTCGACCCTGCCTGTCTTCCGCAACCGCATATCCCTGAGGATCTCATGCAGATAGAGAACGCTCCAGCAGCTATGAACGAGGATGATGAAGAGCCCGCCACGGAGTATGAAGAAGGCCAGAGCAGCCAGCCCAAGAGGAGCCGACCACGAGGGAGGCCATCCAACGACAGTTACTTGGCGGAAATTGTTGCAGGAGTTCGATCACTTCGGGTGAGCCGAGACCAGCAGGAGGCCCAGTGGATCCAGGCACAGCAGTGGAACGCGAACGCCGAGGCATGGAGGTCCCAATGCGACACTCAACTTGACAACTTTGGAACTCGGCTGGATCACTATGGAGAGCAGCTTCAGCAGCTACAGACTCGTTTCGATGCTAGTGATGCCACCCGCCAGGCCTTCTACCATGCCTACTACGCGAGGTCCCCACCGCCGGCCGAATAGAGGTATCTCAACCATCCACTTCTCTTCAAACTTATTCTATCCTCTGGCTTGAATAAGTTTGGGGGGGTTCTGACGTGGATTGGTTGTTCCATTTCTCCATTTGCTAATGATGTGTACTTGTGTTCTTGAGACTTTTTCTTTTTAATGTTTTATTTGGGGTCATTTGGTATAAGTCCCGCCTGTGGGACTCAAATTCGAATATGGATGAATGTAAGATGATTGATGCTAAGTATGGGGTTGATGGCTTATGATGATAATTGTTTTTGTCTTAAAAATTGTGGTTAGAATGGTTAGGGGCTGCGTGATCATTCCATGATTTAATTGCGAGTGAAGTGCTTGTTTGCTGGGTCAATGCTAATCCCGGTGAGATTTGAGCCATACTTTGTTCATGTGTGATTTGATTGGGTACTTGCTTTTGTTTCTAGAACTTGCTCCTCGTCATGTCAAGTCTTTATAGTGGATGTGAACTTAAGGGATGAAGTTAGGCATTCTTTGATTATCCTCATACGCTTATAAATCCCTAGTTAGCCTTCATAGCCAAAAATGTGTTTGATAGTTGAAAGGGAATATTCGAAAAAACTATAAGAGGGGAGAAAAAAGAAAAAAAAAAAAACACAATGTTACAAAGGATGGGAAGATATGTATATATATATATATATATTAAAAAAAATGGAGGTATAAGCTAGACGAAGTCTAGAAGAAAAAAAAATGGAGAGAAAAGTATTGTAAGTAAATAAAAAGTGTGATGGGGCCTTAAATAAGGGGGTCTTGGAAGGAAGCTTGATAAAGCCAAGTATTGAGAAGCATTTTGGAAAATGGTTGTTGTGGAGATGTGTGCTTCAATTATATTCTTTAGTCACTATAGCCTAAATTCACCATACCGTCCAAAGAGCCTACATTACAACCCAAATAAAGACCTTTCTGATCTTAGGTTCGCTTTCACATCAGAACAGAGGAGACGTTTGACGTTGAGCAAGCCTATGGTAAGCATTACATGTTACTTGATTCGAGTGTTTATGGTACTTCTTATACACTTGAGTGAGAAAGAATAAAAGGGAGGAAATCACACCTCCTAAACCTTGTGAGAGCATTGATACCAGGTGATATACGAGACAGTAGCTTCAATTAATGTTTGGTTGATTCTTGTATGTATCCTACATTCGAGCTTGTTTGTAAATTTTCTGAAGCAAAACATCAATCCCACCTCTATGCATGAGTTTGTTCTTCATGATTTCTTATTCTTATTTGAGGACAAATAAGAGTCTAAGTTTGGGGGAGTTGACAAACTCGTATTTTAGTGTCATGATTGGTGTGTTGATATGCTTAATTGTTGAGTTTTTGTACTCAAAATGGTTATTTCCAGCCAATTACTATTTGTTTTGGAGTTCACGGGTTTGTTGAGTGTTTTAGGCAAAATAGGCAAGAAAGAGGTGAAACATGGTCTCACCCGGCCGGGTGAGCTTTTGTGCAGAAAAGCCACCCGACCGGGTGGCGTTGAGAAGCCCTGGAGAATACAGAGAACTCGGAAGCAGTCCCACCCGGCCGGGTGACTTTACAGTACAATAATTGTACCCGGCCGGGTGGAACAATTTGACTTGCGCAATTCCAGAGAGTACCGAAAGAATCCCACCCGGCCGGGTGATTTTTCAGTACAATAAATCCACCCGGCCGGGTACGTATTTCTGGCGATTTTCAGAAGTGAAACGCGATTTTTTGAAAGAGGGAAATAAGAAAGAAAAGTTAGGGAAACTCCACTCATTCTCTACCGCCGTGAAACACACAACCCATCTATCTCAAGCACTCTTGGAAGAAGATTGAAGATTCAAGCTTCAATTCCTCCACCATTTGTACTCCGTATCATGTTTTCCATTGTTTTCTTTAGTTTCTTTTTGTTTTCTACCATGAACATGAGTAACTAAACTTTTTATATAGAATTTTTGGTGAAGATGCATTGATTCATAGTTTTAATCCAATTGACTTCGTTTTTATCTAGCTCTTGTAATTGTTTGAATTATTCTTGTGTTTTTTCCTAACAATTGCTTGATCACCAATTGGGAGTGTAGGGTTTCTTAGAGTAATCGGGAGATGAAATATTTAACCTTGAAAGAAGAATACTTCACACCTTAATTCAATAAAACTCGGGAGAGTTGAGGTTTCGAGTGGGATCTTTAATCTAATCGAACTATTAGGAGTTAGGTCTAAGAATTAGAAGGGGGCTTCAATTATTACACCTAATCAACGGATTTCTCACCTCGGGATGGGGTTTAACCTATATTTTTGATTGATTCAACAATTCTGGAGACTTTAAATGGTAAATCGCTTTCAATTGGGTTAGGCTATGAGTTGTGCATCGGATCCTTGAATTCTGCATATTTCTCTATCATTTTCTACAACTTGCTTAATTGTTTTCTTGTTTAAGTGCTTATTTTGATCTCTGATTTTATATGCTTTTAGTAGTTGTTAGTTTAAAACCAAAATTCTCGATCGTCTGGATAGTAGTTGAAATTGGTTCGTGGTACTTAGGTTTACACTTAATTGTCTCTGTGGAATACGATATACTCTTGCTTGCTATTTGCTACAATAACCCTGTACACTTGCAGATATTATTTGGGTAAAATAAAGTTGAGTCAGTATCAACGCAATGAAGTATGCTTTTGCATAAATATTTGCACATAATCATATTGATAAATTTTTCATGTTTGAATTTGCTTTATGGTAAGTTGATTTTCGGAGTGGATCACCTGAGGCATAAGCTAATCCATCACATAATTCACCAATTAAATAAACATGTGGAATTTATTTGTAAAATTAAATAAAAGACTAAAAATATAAATTCTCATGATACAAGTTATGCTACACCAATATTAATTAGACACTTGGACAATCTTTTTTTTTTTTTGGTTTGACCACAGGTGTCCGAACCCGCCTTCGGCGGAATCCGACTAATCATGTTCGACTGGGTTTGCGGATTAAGGCCGAAAGTCTCCCAACGGGTGATAAGGTTTGAACCCGTGACCTCAAGGTCACCACAGCTCCGCGCTGCTAACTCAAAAGATTGAAACCTTTGAATGGTTGTATGATGCATTTGAAGATGCTATGATGGGAAAGAGACCAAAATATAAAACTAATAAATAAAAATAGATTTACATTCCACTAACTCTTTTAACATACTTTTTATTCTAGTATTTTTAAAAATTTATATTAGATTAAAACATGACAAATTTTGTGATATGGAGGGAAATGGGTATATTTTATATAAGTACTGGTATCAATGTTTGAACATATTCATTTTGAAGATGTTTATTTTAATTTGAACCGAAAATAACGAAGATTGAAGATTAACTAGTTAGTATTAAAATTAAATAATTGTTGAGCAATGAGCATGTTCTAACTAGTTAGACTTGTGATTTAAAATGCGTGGCCCCATATTATTTTTTTTAACAAATTACTTAGCTTCAGATATATTCCTTAAATGGCAATGTGATTAAATGAAATTATTGCTAGATATTCATTTGAGTATTTAATTTCTAAATACACTTTTACAAACCAATCCATTCGGGCTAAATGTCGGGCCGAAATCAGGTGAAAATAGAATCAGTATTTAATAAAAAAAACATCTTCGTCTTCTGATTTAACGACCGACCGACCTCTGCCTCCACCGATCAACCACTTGCTGTTAACGGTGGTTAGAAGTAATTTTTCGTCTCCCTCGATTTTCAGGTATTTATTTCCCATTATTTATGAATTACTATTAAATTTGGCCTGGGCGTAATTTCCCATCTTAATTATTGTTTCTGTTTTATGATTGCATAAATTATGTGATCTTTTTCAAAACCCTAATTGAACCCTTAGAAATGATCGATTAGCTAAGATGTTTTCGTTATTGCAAAGATTATGAGTTGAAGCTTTGCGGATCAAACGTCTTTCGAAGATTTTTAAAGTGATTGCTGCTGTTAATTTCTAAATAATTGAGCTATCAAATAGGTTATGGCAATTTACTGTGTGTTAAATCTGAGCATTTGGTGATTAGTTCATTAAACGCAATGGATTTTACTGGTTTTGCTTGTGATCACATAGTGCAGTTATTGTTTTCTGTTGGTAGTCATGTGGGCTGTAATGACAAGTACAATCTGCTTGAGGAAATCACGAGTACACATCACTTTTAGAAGCGACTATTGGCTTTGTGTGGTGAGAAATAGAATCACTTTTATGAATGCTAGCTGCTTACTTAGTGGATTTTTATAGGGGCTTTAATTAAGCTTAATAATTTAAAATGAAGGCTCAGTATTTAGACTTGCTCTATGAGAAATAATAAATCTTTTCGAGAACTCAAGAGTCAAGATAGTTGTACGGCATTTTGATATAAGGATTAAGGAGTGCGTATAAAAGCTCCGGTTTTGGTAATGAGTTAAGTGCAGCAGCATCCATTGAATTATCTGGTTACATTGTTCAATGATATTGACTGAAAGTTTACATTTATAACTTTCTATTTTTAAAGCTTGTACATGCAGATAATGGGGAATATGTGTAGTGATGGTTGTCTTCCTCTTGCGGTGATTTAACTTTCATTGTTTATTTATACTGCAATGCTCATTTTATTTTATTTAGAACTTCCTTCCATCATTGTTTCTATGTGGGACTTGCAATGCATTTGCTGTTTAGTTTCAGGGTTAAGGTAAATCTCTATATAACATGCATTTTGGTTATCTTTTAGGCACAGGTTTGTCAGTGTCCTGTCGTCATATTCAACCCTTCTGAGCACTGATTTGATGCGTATAGATTCTGGTAATACAACATTGCCATGCAAGATTGTGTTAATTGGTATCTCAACACAGATAGTGTATGGAAACTGATGCCATGTCAGCATCTAGCAAATTTGATATTTCATCTAGTAGCCCTGATAGGCCATTGTATACATCTGTCCACCGTGGTTCCTATGGTGCTGCCTCACTGGACAGATCAGGTAGCTTTCGTGAGAACTTGGAGAACCCACTTTTGTCAAGTCTTCCAAATATGACAAGAAGCAACTCATCGGTAACTCAAAATGATGTACTCAACTTCTTCCATTGCGTGCGTATTGATCCAAAGTCTATGGTCGTAGATCATAAGTTGAACAGGCCAGCAGATTTTAAGCGGCTTGCAAGTTCTGCTGTTGGCATGCCCGTGGAAGATTCTCTTCCCACATCTTCGAGAAGCAAACAACTAACTTCTCCCTCGTTAGACGATCTCAGACGCCTAAAATCTGGTGTGCGGGAAAGTGGTACTAAAGCTAGGTAACTGTTATTAATCTTAGCCCCTCTTTATTTTTCTTTCCCATCTGAAGTGAGCAGCATATTATAATGTTTCACCTTCATTAGGGAACGCGTGAAGATATTTAATGACTGTTTATCAGTAATTAATAAGTGTTTCCCTGCTATTCCATCGAGAAAGAGATCCCGGCTGGATACCTTGTCTTATGATCGATCCAACACATTGTTGAGGATTGATCGTGCAGCATCTGGAGTGGGTGTTGGGAAAATGGGAGTGCAAAACCATGCTACTGCAAATGGTTTTGAGCTGGAGCAACAAAAGTCTGAAGGAAGGACAAAGAATACCATTCCAAGCAAGCGCACTCGAACTTCTATAGTTGACGCTAGGGTTTGTGGTCATTTCCTTCTTTCTTTCCCCTTTTAACTATTTGTGTTTTTTCCCCTTTTAATCCTCTATGCTATTTCCAAAAAGAATTCCATGTTTTTCCTTAAATAAACTCAGTTGACTATTTTTAACCTTATATTACTTTATGCCTAAAAGAATTCCGTGTTTTCCCTAATGAAGATTTTTGATGGAAAATTTCTCAATACATATTGAGTGACCTACATGCTTCCGTCAAATTTGAACTTTTGCTTGCCTATCTAGTAGTGTGATATTAATTGTTTTTTTGATTATCCACAATATTCTTGTCATGAATAGATGTTGGACTTCCATTGTACTTGATAGAAATTGAGAACTGAAACCATTTTAGTGAAGGTCTGACTTTATATTTCCTTTCAATTAGATGGATGCACGTGCCAATAACCTTGCAAGACCACCTGGGGCTGTGGATAAGGACAGGGATGCAGTAAGAATCTCTAGTTCTAATTCTGTTCATGGTGAGGATCGAACACTATCGATTGCTGTTGAAGGTTGGGAGAATTCCAAAATGAAGAAAAAGCGCACACGTATAAAGATAGACAATGGTTCTAGTTCAATGACAACAAAAGCAGTTGATGGTTATAGGGAACCTAAACAAGGAACACATCCACATCAAATTCCCGAAGCCCGTTCAAGGGTGGCCGATGCCTATGGCTTCAGGTGAGACAAAGTTTTGTTATCAATGATACTGTTGGAATAATGAAATGTATTTCACAAGTTTTTGGCACTTGATTGTCTATCTGCTGGGATGATTGTGCAACTCTTATAATCCATTTGTTTTTGGCCTATTCATACTTATCAGATTCGGTAATGAGTCAGAGAGAAAACATAAGATGCTTGACATGACATAACGTTTTTTCCTTTTTGTTGGATAGATCTAAGGTGCATAATAATTTATGAATATTGTTTCTATTTTCTTCATGTAGATTAACGAGTAGTCCTATTTTTTGATGTTCTATACAACAATCTCCTCTTGCAGTCTATCGATATGCATAATAATTAGGTGAGGATTCCATGCTTTGAATAATAGATGGCTGGCTTTGAGAGCCTATGCTTTCAGGGACGAATCATCCTTATGGTGTTGCATGTTCTATGTGATCTAACAATTCTGAGCTGGGCGCAGATAAATAAATTGAAGGATTTATTCTTCTTATAAACTTTAATGTGTCTGAATGGTGATCTTGTTATCCGATAACGAGCCCAGTCAATTTGATGGTTTATTCTCATAATTTTGCCTGCTAATGTTTATCTTCATGTCCTATGATAATTTTATATTTTCACCATATGCATTATTAAGTAGTAATGTTTACATAATAATAAAGGTAAAGGTTTTACTTCTTTCTTGGTAAGAATATCTTCCAAGGATGATTAAATAACTGAGCACAAAACATCTAACCTTTTCTTTTCCCTACAGTTTCTTTTCTTGATAACAATAAAGGTTTTATTTTCACCATATGCATTAAGTTCCTTGGTTAAAAAGATTCACTGATGCTGATGTGAATATACAACTTCACACAGATCTGGTGCTGCTAATGGAGGCGTAGGGCTAGTGAAAAGTGAGGCTACCTCCCAGACCAGTTCAGGGATGCGGTCATCTATGTCTCGGACTGATTCTGAAAACAGTTCTATTCTCCATGAGCGGAGAGAGCATCCTAATGGACAAGAGAAAGAAAGGGTGAATCTGAAAGCTGTAAACAAGTACGGAAATTCATTTTGTTTGAGTTTCTATAATTAGTTCCATAGAATTATTCGATTAAACAATGTGACAAATCTATATTTTTTTTGTCGTCATACTGCTGAAAGACCTGTTTTAAGGTTTAAAAGAACATGCCTTATGAGAGTGGTTTTTATTTTTCATGCTGAGTAAAATTCTGAAAATCACTTCGCTGGTTGAGTTGAAACAGATTGGTCAAGACATTCATTGTTCATTGCAATTGGCTGAAACTTGCTTAGTATCTTGTTATTACATGATTAATAAATTGATGCATTTTTCTTCTTGTAATGAATATGCGATCTGCCTCTCACTTGATGAAAGCCTGGGCATAAATTTTTGTTTCTGTGAAGTCCTAGAGGCCTTCCTGTTGAGTTACAATAGTGGTTACAGTGTATTAATCCAAGATATCAATTATAGCATTAGTGGATGAAATGAAAAATTTAATCCAAAGGAAGATGCATAGAATAAGATGACCGGATACAAGTTGTCATTTATGATATTATGGCCACTGATACTCTTGGGTTTTCGTCTTGGATATTTGGTGCTAATTATCACTTTACTTGAGCTCACGCTGGAGACAGTATGTAAATTATGAGGTGTGATGATGTCAGGCCATACTTTTGGCCCATATCAGGCTCATGGCCATGAGTTAGTTGTGTGAGGAAAGAAAAACTATCTCTAAGTTGGGCCACATGCAAGAAATTTGTTCTGTTTTATGTTCCTTCATCTTGTTTTTTGCTTCTTTGTTTCCTGCTGTGTAACATTTTTTATCCTTTCAACCATTTAAAGGGAAAATTCACGAGAAGATGTCAGTTGCAGTAGTCCTACTTCAGGCTCAAAATTGAATGCTAATGTCCGGGGTCCACGCTCAGGTTTAGTTGGTGGTGGCTCTAAGATGTCTCAAGCAGTGCAACGGTCTGTATCATCTAATGATTGGGATCTTTCTAACTGCACAAACAAGGTTTCGGGTGGCCTTGGGGCCAACAGTCGTAAACGGACCCCTTCTGCCCGGTCTTCATCTCCTGTTGCCAATTGGGCTCAAAGGCCACAGAAGATTTCTCGAACGGCAAGGAGAACTAGTTTATTACCAGTTGTTTCTGGAAATGATGAGGACCCTGTTATGGATGCTGCGTCTGACATGATGGTAAATGAAAGATGTTTTCCTGCTGGTTCTCCTAAGCAAACCAAAATAAAAGGTGATAATATCTTTCCAGCTGCATTATTTGAAAGTGATGGACCAGTTGCTGCTGAAATCAAGTCAAGAAACAAGAACAAGAAGTGTGATGAGCTGGATGAGAAAAGTGTTCAGAATGTCCAGAAAATCTCAGCTCTGCTTCTACCACCAAGGAAAAATAAGGCAGTCAATGCGGACGACCACGGAGATGGTGTAAGGAGACAAGGCAGAACTGGTCGAGGATTTACTTCCTCTAGGTCTCTCTTCCCTTTGTCAGTAGAAAAGCTTGGGAATGTAGGGACCACTAAACAAATTAGAAGTTCTAGACTTGGTCTTGACAAGACTGAAAGGTTTAAACCCTAAACAAATTAGAAGTTCTAGACTTGGATTTTTTGCTCTTTTTTCTGTATGGATCGTCTTGATGTTGTGAACTTGAACTATCCATCAGAACAAGAAACTTTTATGATATGGTGAAAATCTTTTGTGCAGCAGAGCAGGGAGGCCACCTACAAGAAAACTTTCTGACAGGAAGGCTTATACAAGACAAAAGCATATTGCCATCAATACAGTATCAGATTTACTTGGTAATCAATTCATTTTAGAATGCATACGATGACATTTGTTTTTCCAGTCCCAATGTTTATTTTCCTTATCTGATAATTGATATATATGTTTATAAAGTTGGTGCCGATGATGGTCATGAAGAGCTTTTGGCTGCTGCAAATGCTGTTGCAAACACTGGTATTATTTGTTTTAAGGCTCTAATTCTCTCGTACTGTATAACTTTCTCCTGGCAATAATAAGTGTTACTGGATGCAGCACAAGCTCTCACAAGCCCATTCTGGAAGAAGATGGAGCCTTTATTTCATTTTATCACTGATGTGCATATATCTTATTTGAAAGATCAGGTGAAGTCTATTTGTTTTACATACCAATTAATTTCAAAATTCCAGCATGAATTGAATTTTGATGAAATTACTTGTGATATATGTTATGTGCCACATGTTAAGGTATATTGTAATAGCTGTGCATGTTAGAAGGGCCGGGAAAGTATTTTGTCTATTTTTTTTATTTTTGTTATTTTGGCTAAGAGACATATTGCTGTTGATTGAAAATAGAAGGGTTACTTCCACATTTTGCCAATGGACTTGAGTCCTTGACTGTTAGATATTCATTATGTAGTCTTTTGATTGCCAAATATTAGTGGAGTGAATTTTTATTAAATTACACTTGTACTATATTCCCTTGCTAACTAATGCGTTACTAATCTACCCATTTGGTTGTTTTATATATGCACCTTTTATATTAAAAATTGGTCTCCCACCCCACTTCACTACTATCTTTTAAATCATTTATGTCCTAATTCTGCTCATATTACTATTAAAAGATTTTATATTTCTTGGCAGATTCTGTAGACTTCAATTTTTCAGTGTTTATTCTTTTCTCGATATGTTTAATCTTTTTTCTAATAAAATTCACTATGCGACTTGCTTGCTTTCAGCATTTTATTGTGTTTGGGAAAAGGATACATGAAGTAAGTAACACTTTTCATCCAATTACTAAGCATGTAGTAATACATTAAGTTCATGTATGATATCTATCAAACATAAAATGCTATAAGTACTTGTTAGGACTTATACTTAGGTTCACCTTGAGCATGCCCTCTTTTTATACTTGGTTGACATCTTCAGTTATTGCACAAATTTGAAACTTCTGTCAGCATTGATGTGTTATTGGTGCTAATGGTTGTGATTAGGTAATGCTGTTTGATTTATTGGTACCCATTTCGTCTGGAGTCTGTTTGTCTTCATAAGCAATCAAAGTTGGGGTTAAAGCCTTATGGGGACCCTTACAGTTATTATGAATACTCCTGTTCAATTGCACCTTCTATACGCACATTATATATGGCAAGTTGTACTTTATGCAAGTATATAAGAATTAAGCCTTGAATGATGCTCAGCATGTTCTGATGATTGAAGCTCAGTTTGATGCCACTTTTCTACATTTAGTTGCATTTCTGTATATTGAAGTCTTCTGTGTCATTTTTATTCTTTCCAGATTAATTCTGGTATAACAATGGACACACCTGCTCCAGTTCAAATTGATACAGCTAGCTGCATTTTAGTACCTGACTATGGCTCGAATGAATTTGGGAGAGGCGAGACTAAAGCAAGATGTTTGGATCTTAGCCCTGAGCATGTGGCTACAGGTGTGAAGAAGTCGGATGAGATTTCCATGTACCAGAGAATTATTGCGGCTTTGATTCCTGAAGAAGAACATGACCTCAGATATGATGCGCATGAATCTTCATTTGAGATTGAAAAAGATTTGGGATCAGATACCGTCTGTTCTCACACGTCACCAAGTTGTGACCCTTCTGGATGTCCTACGTTTAATGGATATGATTCAAATTCAAATGGAAGATCATTTTACGAACTGGAGCAGAACATTATGTCAATTCCTGGCATGGGTTTCCCTAACTGTGACCATTTACAAGATGGTTTACACACAGACCAGTTGATACCTAGCACAATATGTTCGGAGTATCAGTATCAAAATATGTCAATAAATGAAAGACTTATTATGGAGGTTCATAGCATAGGAATCTACCCAGATTTAGTGGTATGTTAGGTCTTCTCCTCTTTAAGGTTTTCAATCTAGTGCACATGCTTCTTTTTCTCTCTTGCTTTAGAAGCCTTGCATCAAGTTTTTGATACATTCTTCTTATCAGTCTTATGTGGCACAGAGTGGAGATGAAATAAGCGGGGATATCACTAGGTTGGATGAGAAGTACCAGGAACAGGTAACACCTGTTAAAGTATGAAATTGAAACGAATCAAGAAGACTTTAGCTTTCCTATTGGATATTTTTTCAATACTTTTTTCAGCGCACGTATATTTTATTTATTCATAGTTGCATATTAAGGATGTCTTTAATGGGCTGCTCTACTGGGGGGAGTGGCCCATTTCTAAAATGGTATTAGAGCGGGCCCAAGTTCGTGATGGGTTTCTTTGTTGCAAGTCAGGAAGTCTGATGATCATTCTGTCCCACGCATTGTGGGGGCGTATTAAAATCCCTTCTTGGCCCACATCCACAAATTGGTGATCTTGACTCCTCTATAAATGAGTGGATAACCCTCCGCCCTTATAAGGCCCTTTAAGGGGGTGAGTGGCCCATTTCTAACAAAGGAAATGTAACATAAAGCTAAATTTGTCGGATTTGTTCCACACACTAACAGAAATGCCTGGTAGAAGTCAGTTAAAAATCTGTGTTACCTGCACTTCCATCATCCTCATCTATGCATATGTATGTGCTGCAAGAAACATAAAATAAAAGTGATGGATGAATTTCTCTTAAAGGAAGATAGAACAAAGGCTAGCGGAGTATAGCATTTCTTGTGTGTATTTTAAGTTTCCTTTGTGAACCTTCTATTTTTTTATTTTGATAATCCTTCTTATTGTTAATCCCGTATCTAGGTTTCACTGAAGAAGAGCTTGCTTGGCAAACTTCTCTGTTCTGCTACTGATGCTAAAGAGCTCCAGCAGAAGTAAGGATTCTGCTCGTCTTTTAAGAAATAATGTATGGATAACCTATCTTGCCTGATAATAATTGTGCATCTTCATTTACTGTAGGGATTTTGAAGAGCGTGCTCTTAATAAACTTGTGGGAATGGCCTATGAGAAGTACATGGTAATCATCGCTATCATCGCATTCTTCCTCTATCACCTTGTATATTGATGTAGGAAATCATTTTAGAGAATCAGTTGACTCTTTACTGAGAAAAACAGTAATCTATATCTTGTCCTTCATAGTAGGGGTAATATTTTCAAACTAAATTTCCTACCAACAGACTGATACTGAGATACCTGAGAATTTTTTTTTCTTTTCATCAACGATTATTGATGCATCCAATTTTGAGAGCCTCTGAGCACCTGCTGCTCAGGAAACACGATTTTTCAAAAGCTTTCATATGTAAAAACCAAAAACTGGACCATCTCAGTTAACAAATACTACCTCCGTCTCATAACAATACAAACTATTTCTATTTTGGGCCGTCTCTTAAAAATAGAAACTTTCTTAACTTTCTATTTTAGGAAGTGGACCCCACAACCCACTAACTCTATTTCCACTACCTTTCTCTTCATCTCTCTTACTTTACTCAGTTTTCTCTCCATCCCCCTTACTTTACAAATTCTTCTTTCTTATTGTGCATTAAAACCCGTGCCATTTCAAAAGTTTTTATTTTTCAAAGATGGAGGTAGTATAAATTTCATGTTGAGTGCTCTAATCACATGGGTATTGCTCACTCAGATTAAAAGATAAGTAAACAAAAAAGTATATGACAAAAGAGGAAGCTTAACATACTGAATGTAAAAAAGAAACAAGCAATTCCAATGAATGGCTATGTTCTATGCTGCCTATATCTCTGAAATGCAAAAATAAGGACACTGAAACAAGATCATGATTATCAATCTTCTGGAAGCAAATCATAGTATCATCTTCCTCTGTGTTTGGTTGTCTCTTAAAGTTGGTTCTGTCTCAATCTTCTTCACAATTTAATCAAATGCCACTGGCAACTATTTCTGGTATAGCCTGATTTGTAAATTAACTGTTTCTTCCCTACAGAGTTGCTGTGGACCTAATGCCCATGGGATGAAAAGTGCTAGTGGTAAAATGGCCAAGCAAGTAGCCTTAGCTTTTGTTAAGCGGACTATGGAACGGTACCGAGAATTTGAGGAGACAGGAAAGAGCTGCTTTGACGATCCTCTTTATAAGGACATTTTCCTTTCTGGTGTATCCTTCCTTTTTGATGGGCAACCATTGAACTCTAGCACTGATAATGAGTCTGAAAAACTGCATCTTGGAGCATCTGGAAGCTCTATTGAAGCTAGAACTTCAGGTAAATGCCAGATAAAATTCAGGATGCTTATAAACATTTAATTATGTTATTTCTAGCGAATACTCTTCTTTCCTTAAAGTAAGAGCTTCTCCTTTTGTGAACACTCTCGTTTTGTGTTCTCAGCTCCTGTGGGTCCACAGCAGAGCCCCAGTTCAAACAATCAAGATACATATTCTTCTGAAGTATTCCCATCAAATAATCTGGGTTCTGAACAAGTTAATAGGAAAGAAGACAGTTGGTCAAATAGAGTAAAAAGGAGGGAAGTGTTACTTGATAATGTAGGTGGTATCATTAGCACTGGCCTTGGTGGTTCTCTCTCAAGCAGTGCTAAGGGAAAAAGGAGTGAGAGGGATAGAGAGGGAAAAGGAAACAACAGAGAGGCTTTCTCCAAAAACGGAATGGTGAAAAATAGCCGCACTGTTTCAGCCTCTGTCAAAGGAGATAGAAAGTCCAAGGCAAGAACCAAGCAGAAAACTGCTCATTTGTCTGCTTCAATCAATGGTTCTCTGGGGAATACGGGAGAACAAGAAAACAGAATATTCTCAGCAATGCATAAATCAAGTGAGAATAGCCAAAGTAACTCTGGAAAGGATAACAACAACCATTCCAATGACATGTTGGAGGAACCAATTGATTTATCTGGGCTGCAACTGCCTGATATGGATGATTTAGGAGTTACTGATGATCTAGGTGGTCAAGGAGAGGACCTAGGATCATGGTTTATGAATATTGAGGATGACGGGTTACATGATAATGATTGTATTGGTGGCCTTGGAATCCCAATGGATGACCTGGCAGAGTTGAATATGATGGTTTGAGATCTCAATGCTGTACATTCCTGTGCCTTATACACAATCACAGAAAGAAGAAAGAAAGAACAGTTGCCATGATTGTCCAGTGACAATCGTCTTCATGCCATTGTCTGTACAATAAGCTCAGCTTGAGTGATTATGGAGTTTCTCTTTTTCCTGCATAAGGATATGTTCGTAATCTGGCTGTTGACAATTGACTGTAAAGATCTTTTTGTTCGACATATAAGCCCACATCTCTGTTGTAAGGTCTTAGTAGGCACTACTTCCGTTGTAGAATTACAGATAAGAAACAATGTCCCATGTACATAAATTTTATATTCCAATAAAACCATACTTCTGCAAAATTAGCCCTCTTGTGCTGGCTGTGGGGTTTAAATCATCTTTCACCTAGGAGGGCATCATTCGGAACATATCTAATTTTTTCATGGACTTACATTTTACATCAGTTTTCACTCTTGTTACAGTTTCTAACCTCTTTTAGATGCGAAGGCTTTGATGATCGTATGCTGGCTTTGTGACCATTTTTTGTTTCCATGATGCATGGAGTGCATATCCTGGCAGTCAAGGTAAGTAGTGTGTATGGAATAGTAGATTGGCAGTTGGGTTCCTTTCGAGGTAACTGTTTGTAGAGGCCTGTAGTTGATTTCACTTTGTTACATGACGATGAAACTATCTAGAGCCATTCTTGTTGCTTTATATAGTTCTACTTAGTGGTCTTGTGATAACTTCTGCACTGCTGCTCCTTACTATATTGAACTTAAAATTTATGCTTCTTCTAAAGTCTGGAATCAACTGAAAACCTATCTGATGCTGCCGCTACGGTATAATGCTTTGGTGTTCTGATGATATGAAATTTTGTATGGGTTTTATGTTCCGACTCGCCACTACTTAAGAAATTAATTTGATCTACATTCTTTTTACTTGATGCATTTGTTACATCTTTTGTAATCACTGGGATATCTTTTGAGGGGTTCTAATTTGGATATTTTTTTTGTAGAAATGCAAGGATACTCCAAATTATGTTATGAAGAATTTGCTGATCAATCTTAAGCTCATCAGGCTTTAGGTGCTAATAAGGGTGTTGGATAAATTTTATCAAGCGTTGACTAGAGTCATTACTCATTCTAAGCCACTAATCTAACTATATTTGCATTGTTTAATTCTCTAGCTTGTAGGATATTTAGCATCCCATGGCTATCAAATTAGGATGTACTTGTTGATGTGAGTCAAGCTCGTCTCGAGGGATTCTGTCCGTGTGAGTTTGTTCATGTTTCTCAGAGAGCTTATTCTGTCATCCCATTTATGGAAACAAGCTGCTTGAAGCTCTTTCTCAAACCTAAAAGAGGCAAAAGTTATTCCAAAATGCTGATTCAAATTGATTTTATGCATGTGCTTGTGTGTTTCAGAATCCCTTTATCGCACAGATGAGTTTGTTGCAACTATTGAATGATGCATTGCTTCATCCATATTTCATAAGCTTGAATGGTTGAACCCATTGAGCAGGATCTCCTTTACACGTGAAGTGTTCCGAAGGATGCTTTCCACGCTAAAAGGTGAGCATGGCACGTATTGGTTACATTGCTGGATTGTGGAAATTCTACTGGCTTCCAAGATTCATCTATACATTAACTCTTGGGATTTTTTATTGACATTAGGCAATATGTTTGTTGTATCTTTGAAATCACAATAATTAAGTTATTTTGTGATCTTGTAAATTTACTATAACTACAAGGTTCCTGACTGTTGAAAAGTTTGTGTTTGTGAAGGTCTATTTTCTCCCACATTTCAGCCTTTTTCTGACCCACTGGTTTCGACTAGGCTCATGTTGTGCACACTGGGTCAGGAAGAACTCACTTTGCTGTGCCTATTGAACCCGTGAGCATCGTTAGCTTGCAGAAAGTTGAACTTATGCTAGTTGGTAAGCTCCTATCTGCATTTAGCTTATGTACTTGTGTTTTTGTTTTGCAGAATTACAAGTTATTGCTTGCTGTGATTACGTCTGTGAAATTGTAAAGATTCATTTATCTTAAGATGGCAGCATGTAAAGATATAGTGATTTCATCAAGTGTAGTATGCTTGGATTGCTGGCAGGCTAACTGATAGATTTGCATACGAATTTATTATGGCTAATGTTAAATGGAGTTTATATGTGGCATAACAACATACACATCAAATACCATTTAATTATGGAGAGATGTCCCATTAATTTGGGGATGTGAAAATTACAACTCAAGATACTGAACTGATGAAGTAGATGGTTAGATCAACCCAACACTATATGTGCTACTGAATATCGAACCAACACCAACATCATTTGCTTGACATGAAATTCAAGACTTAAGTATGATTTAAACCACAACCAAACAACATTCCAACACAATATCATTTTTCATTTGAAATGTATCTTTTTCACTCAAAATCTATCAAGCATGTGCAAAATTGTTTTTGACATGAAAGTTTTAGGGAATCCATACAAAACTTTAGACATACATTATACTCCCTCCGTCCCCGATTAGGAGTCACAGTTTGACAGGGCACGGGTTTTAAGAAATGTAAAGAAAAGTTGGTTGAAAAAGTTAGTGGAATGTGGGACTCATTTTTTTATATTTGTTTTATAATAAAATGTGTGTGAAGTGAGTTAGTGGAATGTGAGACCTGCTTACCATTTATGGTAAAAATAAAGCGTGACTCTTAATTGGGGACGGACCGAAATGGAATAATGTGACTCTTAATGGGGGATGGAGGGAGTATATTACTAGAGGTAGGAAGTCCTTTTGTTTAGTCATAGACCAACAAACGATGTAGAGTAAATCATTAGTAAGTTTTCAATGATTAAATTTGAAAGAAACTAGTGTGCCTTTATCAGCCCACTTTTTCTTAAGCAATGATCAATCTCCTATAACAGAAACTGTGTTGTATCTTGCATTTCTTGGAAGACTCAGCTTCAACACATACTTGACTCCAATTATAACAATAAGTGTGAGTGTGATGTTTTGTTGCGTGCTGCTGTTGGATTTTAAAAAAAAAAAAAAAAAATTAATTTTTATTTTTTATTTATGGATGGTATGGATGTGTAAGTGTAAATGTGTAATGTGTTGTTAAATTGATTGAAGAATTGCGTATACATATCGACTTTTGGTTGAATGAATTGATAATTTGATTCATGTATTTATATATCCATAATTCACTTTCTTTTTTATTTAGGAATTGAATATTCAGTTATGTACTCGAAATACGCATACGTACTATATTAATATGGTTAAAGAATTGAGATAAATATTAATCCTCTTAACTTGTTTCAGTGAATTCTTGCTCCTCTTTTCCATAATTTTGGTAATTCTATTTATGTAATATATGCACGCAAATCTAGAAATCTTTTTTGGTAATTTTTGAAGGAACGTTCTTTTGTTGATGAAGTGCAAAGTATTTCATGATTGCCAAGTTTCTCAATTATAATTTGGTCAACAAATTGAGAATTGAAAATTACTTGTATGTAGAATATTTGAAAATGTAAATAAATAAACTCTTATAGTATGGACATGCTTCATAATTTTGGGTGATAAAGTCGAAGAAATACATCCGACCTTACCTTAGAATGATTACACAACGCCACAAGTAATACTATATAATACTAAATATTATAGGAGCAAGAATAAAATCAAATCTTTAAATTTGGATTGCAATTGCATCCCGCCAAAGAATAAAATAATTAAGCTTGTGATTTGTAATTGAGAGCAGCCGTGTGGAGAATTCCCAGCCACACATTATACATAACCTCATATTTAAATATTGGAATGATTAACTCGAGATAATGATATTTTCATCTCGCAAGTTGCACCATTAAAATTTAAAATAACCTTATTTTGGAATTTATATCTTCTCCGACAGAGAAATTATATTTGAAATTTGATTATTTCTAGGGTTTTTGGCTTTTTAAACCAAAACCTTTCCCCGAATTCCGGTTTTCCCCATGAACTATGAGATTTGTTTTTGAAACCACGAACTTTGATTTCGTTAGGATTTTCCCAACTCGACCCGAATAGCATAATTCAAAATGTTAAAGTTGTTTATTCAAAAGTTGTCATTTGTTGTGTAATAATTGTGACTATATGTATTATTGTGCCAAATAGGATCCAAGTAATCAATTTAGTGACAAATAGGATTAAAATTGACATGTAGACAACCCGGGTTTCGTCGTTAACCCGCCGGGGGAAAATCCTAACGAAATGAAAGTTCGTGGTTTTAAAAACAAATCTCATAGTTCATGGGAAAAACCGGAATTCGAAGAAAGGTTTTGATTTAAAAAGCCAAAAACCCTTATTTCTATCGCAGAGGGAAATAGAAAGAATCATTTTCATACACACTTGCTGCAATACGTAATAAAACACTTAAATGCTTAAATACGCTTTGCACATCGGTTTTGCAAATTCTACTCCATGTGTTATTTAAAGACAAATACTATCCTGCCATCCACTGAGAAACTTTAATGCGAAAATTCGATCGAATAGGATTAGTTGGATTCTGCCAAAGGCGAGTTCAGTAATTAAACCAAAAAAAATAAAAACAAATACTAATAATGTAAGTTGCTAACTCAATAAGATTTTGTCATTTCAATGTGTTCCACAATAAAAATCACATTTCACTTTTATCATAAATGGTAAGTAAGTCACACATTCCACTAACTTAGTTCACTTACATTTTATTATAAAACTAATATAAAAAAAAATAGACCTTATATTCAATTAACATTTTTCAATCCACTATCTTTTATATTTCTTAAAATCCGTGCTCACACCAAATGCAGACTGTTATTTTGTGGTGAGGGAGTAAAATGAAAACGACTGCAGAGAGAAAGGAGCTAATTATTTGAAGTTAACTTGATTGGATAATTAAATTACTAGAGTTGGTAATATAAATTCTCACGTGATAAAACGACAGAGGCTGCCAACTCCAGCTGTTGAAGATCGTTTCGTGGGCGTGGGGGATCATTGTCTTTTTCCAACCTGTCCCTTTTTCCTTTTCTTATAACTACTATTGTAAATTAAATTAAATTACATTAGACTTGCAACTCCGACACGTTGATTATTAATCATACGTAAACAACATCATATTAGTATTTTTAGTTTAATCATATCGTAAAGGATGGTGACACTCAATATCTCTACATTATACGTCTAGCATCGAAGACAATATAATTATACAAATATGTATAGTTTTTTTCGGAGGTGTTCGGTTTACAAGATTGTATCTCGGATTAATTTGTAGTGTGTTTGATTCATGAGATTCAATCCTACAATTCAATCTTAAATGGATAATCATGAGATGATTAGTCATAATTAATCTCCTATGACTAAAATAATCTGACAACTCAATCCTAGATTGTATCTTAGTACTCCCTCCGTCCCACAAAAGATGTCACACTTGGGGGACAGCACGAGATTTTAGGAGGTTTTGTTTTGTGTGTTGAATGGAGGGAGAAAATATACTCCCTCCGTCTCACTTAAGATGACACGTTTTCCTTTTTAATTTGTCCCAACTAAAATGACACATTTCCTGTTTTGGTAATTTTCTCTCTCCAATGAATACATTCTACCACTTTTTTCAACTCCTATTAAAATATTCATCTTTCTTTATCTCTCTATTTAATACTTACACTCACATTCTCTCTCCAAGTAAACACTTTAACCAATAACTCCTAAAATCTCGTGTCTGCTAAGCAATGTGTCATCTTAGCCGGAACGGAGGGAGTAATTTTTATATTCATGTGAGAGAGAACTTTTTCTAAATATGGAAATGTGACATCTTTTGTGAAATAAACTAAAAAGGAAAATGTGACATATTTTGTGGGACGGAATAAGTATTATTTTATTTAGGAACCGAACACCACCTTCGAGGACTAATCTTATCTAAGGTTCCGAGCCTATTGCCAAACCTTTGGACTTAATATTATCGTATTTTTGCTAGCTTATATAAACATAATATACGAAGCACTTATGCTGTTTGCTACAATTGTTATACATATATGTCACAGTTTAATCATGGACGGAGCTACATGAGCTTCATAAGAAGCAAATCGAGCCACACTTCAAAAAAACCCATTTATGCTATTTTGATCACCAATTTCTATTTGTTTTGGAAATATAAATCTTTATATACTCCCTCCATCCCTAAAGAATATGAACTATTTCATTCATTCCTGAAAAATATAAACTTTCTAATTTTGGAAAATTCGAAAAACACATTGTCCCTACACATCATTTAATTTACAACTTATACTATTAATATTTACAACTTATTATACCATTACAATAATGGGACATCACTCTCCACTAACATTATTTCCGCTATCCTTTCTCTCTTTGTCTCTTACTTTTTCCTTATTTATTAAAACTCGTGTCGAACTCATTGTTTATATATTTTTTTGTTCATACTCTTTGGGACGGAGGGAGTATGTCTTTTCTTAATTCATTAAAATATTTTTATATACTTCCTCTATCTCACTAAAAGTGACCTGTTTTCTAAATTGAAATTTAATATCATCTATAATTTTTTTTAATTATCATTTTATCATCTCTTCATTTAACTCACAAAACAACAATACATAAAATCTGGTGAAGAGCAAATGTAAATATTAAGTGGGACGGAGGAAGTATATTTTTGTCTCTCCGTCCTTCATAATTTGTCACCATTTAATTTGACACGGGTTTTAAGAAATGTAATAAAAAAGTAGGTTGAAAAAATTAGTGGCATGTGGGTTCTACTTTTATATAATCAGTTTTATAATAAAATGTGAGTGAGAATGAATTAATGGAATGTGAGGTCTATTACCTAAAATGGTATAAGTGAAAGGTAATAAATCTTTAGGATTTGATGAAAATGGAAATAAGTGACAAATTTTCAGAGTGACAGAGGGAGAGTGAGTAGAATTTTTGGCTCTATCCTTGAGTTAAACTTGCATTAATCTTTGCATGCCGGCTAATCTTGTTGATTTAGCTTCGATCTTTTTGGCTTCAAAATTATGTATTATCACATTGATGCTAGCTAATCACGATTAGTTTATTGGTAGAAACGTCACTTTTCTTGTTGGATGCAGTCAAATACTAGTACCATATTTGTTTAAAGGGTTTTTATCTCCGTTTTAGTAACGTGAATTGCGAGGGTCTCTTTAAATTTAAATATGGATATGCTTTTGACATAAATTCATAAAATATTAGTAATGAAAATGTGTCCTTTTTTGTAACGTGATTGACTAGTTCTAGGCTGATTAGGCCGAATCAAGCTAGATTCACCTTCAAAAAATGGTAATGTATTCATTTTAATAATAATACTAGACTACTACTATAATATTCGAGTTTTACTTACATATAACGATGTCAATGTAGCCTAAAATTCATTGATTGGTTCAATACTTAGTGTTGGCTGCAAACTCATACCACATTAGAGAGTTTAGGGAAGTTTTCGGTCTAAGAAGAGGTTTTTTGGTTGCAAATTCATACCACATGAAAGAATGGAGAGAAGTATTGGAATCGTGGTTCGGTCAATGCAATTTGATGGATCATTCAAGTGACAAAATATTTAATTTTGATAAAATTAAATAATTTATAATCGATCTACGCTCCGAGTAGATGATTGTGATATATTCACTTTCTCTAGACCGATTCCCGGTGAGTGAGAAATAATATATCAAAGAATGTCACGATATATGGAGATATATAATTAATTAATTAAATAAACAATTAATTTTGGACACGTAGATAAAACAATGTGGCAATTGAGCATACGGATAAAGCTTCGTAGAATGCATGCACATTGATCGGGTTGTCCAGATACATTTCTAGAATGAACAACTACGTGAGAGGTGTCTAGATACATCCGTCCATGTTCATACTTCATGATTGACGTTTGTAACGTCTGTAACGTTAACCGCCGACCGTTACAAATTAGCCTTAATGGCATGTTTGACTCCACATCCTCCCATGGCCTATAAATAGTGGTGCATACTCTTGCATTCTACACACCAAGACATTTCAAGACATACTTGAAATCTCTACACTTAAAGCATAAGCTCTCTCCCTCTCTTGCATTGTTCTTCCGTCGATGCTTTGCCCTCTCCTCCATCCAGTTCGCCGAAGCTCTGTTGATTGCGGTGCTACTTTATCGGAGACGTTAGCCGTTTTATATTTGGGGACGACACGCCAATCCGAGAGCACTACCGGGGCGTATCTCGTCTTGCGGAAAGAGGCCTCCTCGACTCGGTTATTTCCTTATTCCTTTACGGTTTATAGTTTCGATTTCTTCATTGTAATTTCATTTCAGTTTAATTTCTGTATTCCTTCTTTTGGGTTGTATTACGTTCGGCTATTCTTATTTTGTAATCACAGAATCCCCAACAAGAAGTTCTCGGTTAGAGGGGAGGGTTGTTGGTTGCAAACCCATACCACATGGAGATATTTTTTGCCAAATATTCATCTGTTGGATCCTAACGTTTTTCTCCGAATCTCGTGCCCCCATCATCGATTGGGTTTCCGAGGACCCACTGCTTGTTGCCTTCCCATTCCGTTTGGTCGCTTTAACGCCCATTGGACGCCTCTGGGTAGGAGGCGAAGGCAACGGATCGGTATCTTCGGTGATGTTGATGGAGTTACCACAGGTTGCTAACTATATACACAAAACGCCCCTACAGCTGGCTAAGACAGTCCTCCACCAAGGAGTAACAACGACCTCCCTACTAACGTATCACTTCTGTTTGTTCTCTGCTGTGACAACCTCAATCTCAACATCCAAAGTCCATAACCTCTCCTTGTCATCCTCAACTTTTGTGTAGAGGCATCACAAATCTTCCACGACTTCAGTTGTTTCTCTTCAGCTCAGTCGCGGCTTCATCTACATGGGATAGAGAGACAACTGATCTTTCCTAGCGTGTATGAATCCCACCACCTAGCCTAGCCTCTCAAAAGTTGTCAAAGCCAAATCCCACGTGTGCAAGTTGTCAACAATACAACTCGTACCTGTGATAGCCCTAATAGCATCGGCTATACCCACAATGTCAATTATCATGCCGGCTATAAGCTTCACTCCGATGATCACAAGACTTACGTGAAGAGACATGTCTTGGCTAGGGGTAGACATAAATACTAGAAAAAAATGGTATATCGATTGTATGGTACTGAAAAATACCGAAATTACCGAATTTTCAATATACCGTACTTTTTGGTACGGTACGATACCATACCGTAAGTTTTCGATACGGTAAGGGTACGAATTTTCTTACACCGCAAATTATAGCTTTGAGATGCAACACATTGACTAAGTAAGATAAAGGTGGAATTTAGGATACCTTCTAGAACTAGTACGGCTTGAATTGGATTTGGATTGCCTGAAGTGCTTCTTTCTTCTCTCACAATGTGTACCTTTGAGAAAAGCAAAGCGTGGAAAGAGTTAGATATGACTTCTTGCAATATAAGAAACAATAGTAAGATATGACTTTTATCTTGCAAATTCTAACAATAAATGGAAACAACCATTAAGAAAACTACCTTAAACATGCATGGCCCAACCATTTGACAAATTAAGACATCTCGAGCAAACAATGTATGTGTAGTAGAGAAGGATCTCCATCCTTCACTAAGAGCACATGTATTCACCGTGTAACTCATTCTGTACTCATCATCATTTTCATCTACCAAGACTACTATGTTATCATGATTGTGTAGATATGTAACACAATACTCTCTTGGTATGACCTGCATTTCACCGAGGATATACCTTAGTGCATGTCAACGAAGATATATTTTCCTAATTTCTTGAGAATGTAAAGAATTTAACTTACAAAGCGAAATCATTCAAATACATGAGATTTGTGTAGTAGCTTTACAAAATTAGGGAATTCCGGAGGCTGGCTTGAGCTAATACATAGTGCTCATTGCATAATGAAGTTCTGCATAATAACACTTCCATGAAGAAACATGTCTAGGCTAGGGGTGGGCATAAATACCGAAATAACATTATATCGGTTGTATCGTACTAAAAAATACAAAAAAAAATATCAAATTGTTGGAATACCGTAAATTTTTGGTACGGTATAATACCGTACTGTAAGTTTTCGATACGGTAACAATACAAATTATTTTATACCATGGTATACCAAAAATATTACCGGTATAAAGAATATTACCGATATATACGAACATTACCGGTATATATTACCGAAAATTTTAACAAATATAATGAATACTACTGAAAGTATTACCAGTATAACGAATATTATCGGTATACCTATAGTCCAAAATATGTATCGAAATCAATACGTATCGAATTAACGGTATATATGGTACATACTGAATAATATAATTTATTATTATAGATTAAAACGATAAATTTATCCATTCATAACTTATAAATCATTTATATATATTTTTCGTTATAAAGTTATACGAAACGGTATAGTATGACGGTATAGTGTACGAAGTTCGGTATACCGTCCTGGTAAGGTATACCGATGTTTGGTACGATATACTCCCTCCGTCCCATTGAAGATGACTCACTTTCCTTTTTAGTTTGTCCCAGCTAAGATGACCCATTACATAAAATGGAAACACCTTTATCTCTACTTTATTCACTCTCTCTTACTTTACTCTCTCCTCTCAACACACAAAATAAATTTGCATAAAATCGCGTGCCGCCCAAGAAAGGGTCATCTTCCTTGGGACGCAGGGAGTACCAAACTATTGATACGGTATATCATTCATACCGAAAGTTCGGTATATCGTAATATGGTATACCAAAATTTTCGATATGATAACAATATGAAAGTCTTTCATATCGATACTTCAATATGATATACGGTATAACACATCACCTCATAGCTTAATGGTATACATCTTATGATTATAATAGTAATAAATATTAAATATATCTAATTTTTAAAATATTATTTGAAATATATGCATTACATGTATACATATACATAAATTTGAATACGTTGTATTCAACATCTCAATCAAACATATCCTCTATATATATTTCTCAGATATACATGAGTCGAAAGTGATACTCATTTACGTGATATAAATGATTATATTAGTACAAGATTATTTAAGAGAAAGTGTCCATGAATTGGGGTTGCTTGTGAGTATGCAGTAGTTGACAATTCAAAATCGCGGGACCTTTGTTTTCTTTACATGTTAAGAAACGGGCATGGCCCTCCCCCAAATGGACACCATATATTTATTATAGTTTCTCATCAAATTAATTCCACCAAAATTTGCTTATTTTTATGCTCAATTTCTGCGACGATTAATGAAATTTGTACAAAGTGTATTGTACACGATTAGTATACTACTCCCTATATCCCATTAAAAATAAAATATTTTCATTTATAGGTTGTCCCATTGAAAATGAAACATTTCATAAAATAGAAATACCATCATTTCTATTTTTTCCCTTTCTTACTTTATTCTCTCTTTATTAACTCACAAAACAACACTATATAAAATCTTGTGTCGAAAAGAAAACGTTTCATATTTAATGGACGGAATGAATATTTTTTAGGAGGAATGTTTTGCGGGAACCAAGAAATTGTTTTAACATATACTCCCTCCGTCTACGAATAAGAGTCCCATTTGTTTACGGCACGAGTTTTAAGAAATGTTAAGAAAAATGGGTGGAAGAAAGTTAGTGGAAGGTCCCACTTGTATATATTAGTTTTAAATGATATGTGAGTGAAAGGAGTTAGATGGAGGTGGGACCCTAGTACCATTTATGGTAAAAGTGAACCGGGACTCCTATTCGCGGACGGAGGGAGTATATACTTCATTTATAGGGATGTAATCAAATGCAAACTCTAAATATTGTACAAACTTCAAACTATGATCTGAATCATTGGAAAATGTCAACAGATGACAAAATCATAGCAACAAAAAATGTCAACACAGTTTCAACGGTTGATGCTGTGTTGACACTATATTGACATTTTTTGTTGCTATTATTTTATTACCTGCGATCCAGATCAAAGTTTGAAGTTTGTACAATATTTAGAGTTTATATTTTATCACTACCCTATTATTGTATACACTAACTTTCACAACAAAAACGTTACTTAACTTTGGCCACACACTAAGATCCAAATTAAGGCCATGAATTACCAGGAATCTTTGCAAATAATATGCGGAAAATATGATTTTTAGCTAAAAGTTGGCTTAATAACACAACACTAGATTTGCTCAAACCCAAAAAATATAAAGAAAATATATTTTAATTAAACTTATTATCACAATAACCCAAAAGAAACTAATGGTTTTGTTGCAAAATCCACACCAAGAAGCTAAAACAAGTTGCTGGTGGTTTTTCATGTAAAGCACCCACCAATCGCAAATTTAAGCTTAAATTACTAGACTTTAATGTAAAGGTGAATGGATTAATTACTTAGCATTAGAGGAATAGGTGGAGGGATGTGCAGGTAAAGAATTAAGAATGTGATTGTGAAGTTAGGATCATAAAAATAGTGAAAAAATAGAGAAAAGTGATTTTGGCATGGGTAGCTTTTGAGAAAGTTGGATGATGTAAAGTTTGTAGAGGGGTGTGTTATTTCTTTTTTATTTTAAAAGTTTATATAGGGACGCATATCAATCATTTCAACCACGCTCCAATCATTCAAACTGGTGAACTGTCTAAAACTATGCATTAAAATGCTAATAGATTTAATATTGGTCAAAAATATATTAGTGCAGTATTTATTTTTATTAGAATCCAAATCCAAATCAAAATTTAAGTTTTGGTGGCAATAAAATAACGTATTTGTATCATTTCTATCACTCCCTCCGTCCGCCATTAAGAATCCCGGTCATTTTGTGCACTCATTTTATAAAAATGATAATAAATAGTTACAGTGGAGAAATGGTAAAGTAATAGAGAGAATAATGTTGTGAAGAGTAAAATAAGAGAAAGAATAATATAGATAAGAGTGTTCTCTATATTATTCTCTCTCTTACTTTACTTTCTCTCTACTTAAATTATTTATTATCATTTTTCCAAAAAGAGTGTTGATAATGAAACACCTCTACTATAGATGGACGAAGATTAGAATGGGATTAATATTTGCGCAGTTGAACAAAATTATAAAATGATTCTTTTTAAAACAACACTGCAACTAAAATAAAAATATATATAATCCAAAAATTCTACATTTCCTACCATCAACACAATCATCTGCATATCATGGCGTTGGCGCTCAACTTCACACAGCTTCGACATGTCATTGAAAATCATCAATTTATACATCTTACACATTTCTTGGGAGAGTTAAATTAGGATTTACTTTGGTTTAAGCCGATTTTACAGAGGCAGATTATACGGCTAACACAATTACGTTACACATTTCTCGGTAGAGTCAAATCGTGTTAAAATTCTAATATCTTGTCCCACATCGGCTTGGTAACGATCTTAGCTCACCTATATAAGTGTGAATAACTCTCCCCCTTATGAGGCCTTTTAAGGGGTGAGTAGCTCATTTCTAATATGGTATCAGAGCGGGCCCAAGCCGATGATGGATTTATCTCTCTATCTCTTCTCTTGCCTACCCACGTGATGGAAGTCCGATGTGTCATTCCGGCCCACACGTGAGGGGGCGTGTTAAAATTCTAATATCTTGTCTCACATCGGCTTGGTAATAATCCTAGCTCACCTATATAAGTGTGGATAACCCTCTCTCTTACGAGGTCTTTTAAGGGTGAGTGACCCATTTCTAATAAATCGTCAAATTTTACAGCTAACACAATCAGGGATGTCAATATAACCCAAAAATCATTGGATTGACTCAAATAGCCTGACAATTTTATAGGATTAATGTCGAATATTTATAGATAGAAAAAATCATAACCCGGATAACTTTACACCAATTACCTGCAACTCAATAGGATTCACCATAAAATAACCCGAGCTCCGTTGGATTTACCCCAAATAAGTTAATTCTTGTTATTTCACTTTAATTTAATTTTACTTTATTCTTAACTTTGAAAAAATAGTCTAATAAAGGTTTTTGAAATGTACATGAAAATATATTTTAATTCATTACTTTGAAATTGTACTTATTATTTTATTTTGTTTTTATTACTTTTGAACTTCTCCCAACTAAACTATATAAATTTTTAAAAAATGGTAATTATTCATATAGCTTTATAAGTTAAATACTAGTTCCCGATTTTAAATATAGAAATTTTTTTAGTTTTATCAATCCCGTAAAATTAGAAATTTTCTGTTTTATAAAAAAAAAAAGTTTTCTAGTGAAGTGAAACTTATTATCCACTAACAATATTTCAATCACTTTTACTTTCTATTTTCTTATTTTACCAATTATGCATTAAAACCTATATCGTTTCAAATTTTTATTTCTAAAAGACCAAGGTAGTATTAGTTTCGAGTTAGTAATAAATTAAAACTTGTATGTGCAATGATTTATTATAGATATAAATTAGTTAAAAAATAACATGTTTTGAGCCTAATTGGTCCTACGGGTTAGCCTAAAATCCGAGAGTTTAGGATTACAGTGTAAAACGAATAATTATAGCTCGAATGGATCGCACCCAAATAATCAGACAACCCGAACCCGAGCGAATTGCTTGATTGACATGCCTAAACATAACCCTACGTTGTATAGATTATATTTTTTTGGTGCATGTGTATAATAATATTTAATAATACATGCATCGTGTACAAAAATGAAACAGAGAATTTCTATATCAATTATAACTATATACACGTGTAATCAGTAATGCTGTTCTAACTCTTAAGTTTAGGTTTATCGTCAAGACAAGAACATGTTGATAGGTAGTTAAGACGACTATTCAATTATTAATAAAAATTAAACTATTTTTTAGTTCAAACTAATAATAAAGCCAAGGCCAGCTCAAATTCTATCTACCAGAACAAGTCCAATGAAATTGTATTATTAGAACTATACTTCATTAAGCTACCAAGTCACCGTCCCATACATTGCGTGATATTTCCTTTTTTAACCTCCTCATTTTTCATTCTTTTCTTCATTTATAAATATATGTAAATTAGTATTTTAAAAAAATTAATTACAAAAGTTACTACTCAATCAGTCCCCACTGATTTGGCAAGAGAGTTAATATAGCACGACAGTGGGTGAAAAAAGTTAGTGGAATGTGAATCTTACTTTTATTAACTCCTACTATTTTTTAATAAAATATAATATTAGTATGTCTTGAATATGCATTATTTGCTGCTAACCAAACGGGGGTCTCACTGTTATATTAGGATACCACATAGGGAGTAAAAGGTAAGGATGTGAATTAATTGATAATCTGCTTATTGAATAAATATAAATATATAAAATAAAATAAATAATGTTAATGTGCATTAAATGATAATCCACAAATGGAAAAGCTAATTTTTTATGGGACTGACAAAAATAAAAGTGTATATGTTTTTATGGGCGAGGGAGTATGCATTAACTTAAAATATATTACGTGCTAATCATTCCGTAATAATATAAGAACATTTTGAATATTAAATAAAGAAATAAATTATAATTTTAATTGAAGATTGTATAATTATTTCAAATCAAGCTCGAAACCATATAAAAATTTGCTATAAGTTTTTCATATCATTTCTTTTGTATTGTTATATAATAATATAATTAATAACAAAATTAATTTATACTAATAAAATAAAAATAAATATATCATAATTTTCAATATAATAAAACAGCTAAAAATACAAAATTTGATTAAAAGCTTTGTAAATATAATCACTAAATTATTTTCTCCATAAAATGAAAAATCTGAAAACGATAAAAATTAATAATCTACAAGAAAATAACATTACATTAAGTCTTAATAGAAAATATATTAAATAAAAAGCACATAGAAAAGAGTAGGGGTGGCGAAACGGGTTACCCGCGGGTACCCGCACCCGACAAGTCGGGTATCCGTACCCGATTTTAGCTAAATTGGTTGTCCCAATACCCACCCCGTGATATACCGGGATTACCCGATACCCGTGTCGGGTATCCCGTACCCGGCATTGCGGGTACCCGTACCCGACCCGAAATTTGAATAAAAAATTTGAAAACCATAATAATCGTCAATGTTCCCTAATTTACTTAATTAATATTGATGGTAAACTTTGTATAGATTAAGAATAAAAGTGAGGGGACTCTATAGCTAGTTCCAATGAGTTTTCAATTGTATGTTCGTCGGAATATAAAAATGTTTCAAAAGAACTCTTAGAAACATTTCATTTTCTTCACTCATTTTGGAAAAATAATAATATAAATACTCTTCTCTACATTATTATCTCTCTTACTTTATTTTTTCTCCATTCTAACTATTTATTTTTAATTTTTCAAAATGAATGTGTATATGGCTATTATTATTTAACTATTTATTTTTTTTCTCTAATTTAACTATTTGAAACACATCTATTAATATGGAATGGAGTGAGTATTAAAAATGATATATGGCTCTAATACTAATAATAACGGGCTTAACGGGACTAACGGGTATACCCGTACGGGTAGTGGGTATACTCGCTACCCGCAAAACTCTAAAACACACTACCCGATCCCGCCCTATTTCCCGTTATCGTCGGGTATCGGGTACCCGATACTCGGCGGGTAGCGGGTCGAGATGGAAATTACCCATTACCCGCTACCCATTTTGCCACCCCCTAGAAAAGAGGTAAAGCACAGAAAGTAAGTGTGAAAAAACAGAAGGTGTATTAGAAATTTAAAATACATTGTTTCCTTATAGATTCGTACTATAATAGATGTCATATTTAAATAATAACAAAAATTTCAAAAAATATTCTTTGATATGTTAAGTGGAGAAATAATAATATATTTATATTAATATAATAAAAAACTTTTTTCATAAAGAATATAACATCTTTTATGAATTTTTTTTTTTTTTTTAAAGTAGAACATCTAATATAGACGGACTTATCTATTCCTCCATTTAAGTTGAAAAAGTAAGAGAACAAAATTATTTAAGCATTGAATAAAATATTTAAATCATTAATATCTATAATATCTACAATATTTTTTTATGACCAGCCATGGACGCATCATAATACGCATATTCAAAATGAAGCGACGCAACTATGTTGGACTATTTGACTAAATTAAACACAATAAGGTTTCAACATTGAAACTCTCCAATAAATATTCATCGTTACTAAATAAATGCTCGATCTAGGCGTTTGAAGTGAAGGTTGTAACATATTTACATATATTTGATCAGTAATTAATACTAGCATGGTGGAAAATAAATGACTCTGATCAATTGGTACAGTGGTTTTAAGTTTAAGGTTAAAGTACAGCTGAGGCTATTTTTATCAACATAAATAAATAACTTTAAATTCTCAGCTATTTTTAACAACATAAAAATAACTTTAAATTAGTACTCACAATTTAAATTGTGATGCCCATGGACCATGCATGAACATTGAACTTAAAACAAAAAATTTACTTTTAAAATGAGACTTTTGCACCTTAGCAAGAAAGAAGTGAACCACCAAAAAAGATATTTTTGATTGATTAATACTGAATTAACATAATCTTTCAAAATACATACATTTAAAAAACCGACACATTTATTCATTATTATTACGATGATTACCGTCAGACATAAAACAATAAAATAAAATGAAACATTTTATATGTGACAGACATAAATATAATTAAATAAGAAAACCTATTAGTATGCATTATTAATATCCAATAAGTCTCCCTTCCCTACCAAAGCAAAAAAAGCATTTATAAACACTGAAAAGCAACCCTTCAACCACAACTCCAATGGAAGCCAACGCCGACTCCTTCTGGTTTCAACCCCCGCCCGCGCCCCGCCGCCGCCCCCTCCTCAATCCGGTTGCTCTCATCCTAACCATTCCAATTATAGCCCTACTCATACTCTTTTTTGTGATACCTCCATTCATCTCCCACACCAATCAAATCCTGAGGCCTAATTCGGTTAAAAAGAGCTGGGATTCGCTCAACATCTTGCTGGTTCTGTTCGCCGTTCTCTGCGGCATCTTCGCCCGACGCAACGATGACGATCGCCGAATTCCAGCTGCGGCGGCGGCTAGTGTTTCCGATCATAGGCCTAGCCAGTCTGTTCCGGAGTGGATCGATTTTCCAGACCGGAGAGAGTACAACAGCATCGGTAATGGCAACGTCGGCGGCGGCAGGTTGCGGCGGAGCAGCAGCTCTTATCCTGATCTGCGGCAGGAGTCGGTTTGGGAGATTGAAGGTGCTAACAGGAACAGGTTCATGGATGATTTTGATTTTAATTTCTACAGGTCTCCTCCGCCTCCTCCTCGTGAAGAAAACTACGAGGAGCTCCGGCAGAAGAGACAGGAGGCTGAGGCGGAGGTGGTTAGGGAAATTCATGTGGATAAATTTGAAGTTTCCGTGACTCCTCCACCTCCGCCTCCGCCTCCGCCCACTTTGAAGCGGAGGAGATCGCTCCATAGTGTGGCACGTGCGAAAATCGTGGACACGCGCACATATGAAGTGGAAGATAGGAGCCAGCCGGAAGTAAGCGTGCAGATCAGCCGGAAAAAGAGCGGTACGAAGGAATTGGCGACGGCGATAGCTTCGTTGTACAGAGGTCAGAGGAAGAGAAAGAAGAGAACCAAAAGTAGAAATATACACGAGATCGCCGCTGAGAATTCCTCTCCACAATCTGCTCCTCCACCTCCGCCACCGCCGCCGCCACCTCCACCTCCAGCAAAGGTTTTGCAAAGTCTGTTCAAAAAGAGCGGAAAAAGCAAGCGCGTACATTCAATCGCGACGCCTCCACCGCCGCCGCCGCCTCCGCCGAACTCGATTTTCAACAATATATTCAAAAGCAAGCGGTTCACACACCCATCCGCCGCTCCAGTACCTCCGCCCCCGCCCCCGCCGCCGCCTTCGTCGATTCTCAACACATTATTCAAAAGCGGAAGCTTCAGCCGCCGCCACAAAAACGTGAAAACCACCCTGCCGCCGGCACCTCCACCGCCGCCGCCGCCGCGGCCCAGCACTAGAAAGCCTCCGAAACCCAGGAGATCACATCAGTACGAGAGCGTGACGATCGCTCCAGCGTCGCCGTTGATCCCAGTGGCGCCGCCGCCGCCGCCGTTCAGAATGACGGGAATGAGATTTGAGGTCCGAGGCGACTTCGTGAAAATCCGCAGCACGCATAGCTCCCAGTGCAGCTCGCCGGAGCGAGATGACGTGTCAGTGAAATCGGAGGGTGGAGAATCTCCGTTGGTGGGTTGGGCCAGCCCGGATGTGAATGCCAAGGCGGACTCCTTCATTGCCCGATTACGAGATGAGTGGAGGCTCGAGAAGATTAATTCGGTCAGAGAGAAACGCAACTCCTGACCTCACCCACTTTACTATTCTCACTTTTACTATGCTTACATATGTAAAGATATTGAATTGGATTGGTAGATTTATATTTACAGTGGCTCCATTTTGGGTTTTTTTTGTTTTCAAATTGGAGTTGTGTAGAGGATAAAATGTGATATTGTGGTCTGCTATACAAAGTGAGTTGTGTAATGTAATCTAAAAGTTTGATTTTGGATTTTTCACGACAAATTACTGTGCATGCCTGCCACTAATTGTGTTACTTTGATTAATTTCTCCTCTCTTAGGCATTCAGAATCCTATGTCTATTTCATTCCAGGGATATAGATTATGGCATATGCTAACCAACTCATTTATCTTGTGTTGGATCCTCCACACTTTTCTGCAAATTTTGATTCATTATACCGTCTTTCAAATCTAAAATAATTGGTGGCGGAGCTATGGTGATCCTAAACCACTATAGGCTATGGCCTTTACCTTCAAAATTTCTGCTCCCTCCGTCCCCCATAATTTTTTCACCATTTGATCCAGCACGGGTTTTAAGAAATATAATCGAAAGTGAGTTGAAAAAGTTAGTTGCATGTGGGTCCTACTTTTATATATTAGTTTTATAATAAAATGTGAGTGAGAATTATTTAGTAGAATATGAGATCCACCACCAAAAATAGTAAAAGTGAAAGGTGACAAATTTTTAGGGACGGACGAAAATGGAAATAAGTGACAAATTTTCAGGGACGGAGGGAGTACATTTTTTAAAGTCCTTCTGTCCGCGAATAGGAGTCTCATTTTTTTCATTTTAGTCTATCCGTGAATAAGAATTCTAGTTCATTTTTACTATAAATGGAAATAGTGTCACAAATCCACTAACTCATTCTACTCACATTTTATTTAAAATTAATATATACAAATGAAACTTACATTCCAATAATTTTTTTTCACTAACTTTTCTACCGGCCGCCAAGAAATGAGACTACTAATGGCAGACAAAGAAAATACTAATCCCTCCGTCCTAAGATAAGCGACTCGCTTATTTTTCGCACTCGTTTTGAAAAAATAATATAAAATAGTTGAAGTGGAGCAAAAGTAAAGTAAGAGTAAAAATCATGTAGAAATTATTTTTACCTTTATACACTATTTAAAAAAATCAACTTTAGCTTTTTTATCTGTTTTTTTTTTTAAACAAAATTAGTAGTAGTATTTTGAGTGCATCAATACATATTCCAAGTTTGGAAATGGTATTAAGATAGGTCTGAAAGTAAAATTGTAATAAATCATTCCGTCTCAATTTTTATAATATAGCTTCTCCAACTCAACAAGTTGCACATATAAAACCAATAACCCTCCAGAGAAATTAAGTGAGCACTAATATTATTATAAAGAAGTTTATTATCGTGTAATTACTAATATTATATGGTCCATGTATATGTACAGCTTTTAATTTGGTTGATTTTGTTACTAATTTATTGCGTGTAGCTTAAATGCAGGAGAAAAAGGAGCTTAAATATGATAGGTAGACAGAGAGGCTTAACAAGGAAACAACAACAACTACATCGTGAGGTGGATTTTAAAACCACCAAAAATAGCTCATAATATGTTGGCGCCATCAACCTTTTTAATTTATAAAGTCTACTGTATTTTTTTGGGGTTGGTTTGGTCATTGGTGGGCCTATTCCTTTTGCTTTTCCATGGGAATTCGAAAATTATGTTAAACTCAATCTTATCTAATTTAGCAAAAGAAAACAATCAAATGATTAATGTACTTTAAATAACATAAAAAGTTTATCTAATATTAAAAAGAACAATATCAAGTGGTATCAATATATTCACGTATTTAAAATAGCATTAAAAGTTTAAACATGATAAACAAATTGTATAATTTCAATCAAATGAACAAAACCTTATTATAAGCCTAGTCTAGTCCGTGTATAATGTGTTGTTCCATGTAACCACTTGAACAATAATTGGAAGTGATAATATCCTATAACTTCACTAAATTTGCATTTGCCTTTGTTTTATGTTCAATTTCCCACTTGTTCCTTTAGAAATATATTTAAAAGTTTTGGCACATTTCAATGATCAAAATTTTAAAAAATGTTGATTAGTTTGGAGAGTGGTTTATCCAAGGAAAGTCGATTGCAACTTCCTCTACCGGAAGGCCCAAATAAATTCACATTGTTTAGATTTTTCAAGCGTTGCCATATTTTGAATTTGAAATAAGGATTTAGGGGCTTTTGATCTTAATCCATGTAACTCATTAAAAAATATAAAAATAAAGTGTGGACTATAAAAACAGATAATAAACAATTGAGTTTGCATATTTATGATTTTCCATAAATTTTATTATTAAAACTTTTAAATCTTGCCCCCACATTTGACTTGGTGATGATCTAACTTGTCTATATAAATATGGATAATTATTCCCCTTATAAAGTCTTTTAAGGGATGAGTGACTCATTTCTAATATTTATCATGGATGATCACATTTAAGGGATCTTTTGTCACATTTTTACTAAATTTCAAAATTTTGCCTCAAATGCAGTTTTTCTATTGCATTTATATACTAATATGCACTATTTAGAGTATACTTGCAATGATATTGTATCATTTATCGTGTTTCTTTTTTTTATTTTGATTTCGATTAAATGAAGAAGAATAGAGAGTAATAAAGTTGTAGTAGAAAATATTAATGGAAACCTAAACTACGTAAATATATCTTGTAAATTTAATATTTCATGTTAGAGTGTCCACAATAGAGGCGGAACAGCCACGCCATAGCCACAAAAACACTTCCGCCCAATTAGCACAGTCCCATAAAATTCTTCCGCCACGTCATTACAAAATAAATTAAGAAAATTAAAAAAAAATACTCCATCCGTCCCAGAAAATTTGTCACTTATTCCATTTTCGTCCGTCCCTAAAAATTTGTCACCTTTCAATTTTTCCATTTTTGGTAGTGGACCTCATATTATACCAACTCATTCTCACTCACATTTTATTATAAAACTAATATACCATATAAGTAGGACTCACATACCACTAACTTTTTCAACTCATTTTCTACTACATTTCTTAAAACTCGTGTCGGGTCAAATGGTGACAAATTATGGGGGACGGAGGGAGTAAAAACGTTTTTGACCACCGGCGGCGGTCGCGGAGGCTCACAATAGGCTGCCGCGCGACCGCTGCTCCGCCCTGTCCTCGCCACATAGCCGCCGCTCTCTCCCCCGCCGTGGCTGTCTCCTGTCCAGCAATAGCCGCCGCGGCTGCTCCGCACCACGCAGCGGCGGCGTTATCGTACAATTGACAAAAATGTGTGATGTAGATCAAATTGTTGTCTTATTATATGCTGTTTTCATACACTTTCGAGGTAAAGTTTAGACTCAAAACTGTATGTTAGGGAGAATTTGAATATTGAACAAAACGGATAATCTGAAAGTCGTATCACTTTCAGATCAAATCAATTTCGGTGGTTCTACCAAAATATTTGATCGGATAAAATTCAGAGAAATCAGAGCTTCTGTATGTTAATGTTTTCGAAGAGTGTTTTGAACCAGAAGAATCGATCAGATTTTGAAGAAGACGAACCAGTGCATCTGCTGATGAAACAGTGCATCTGTTGGGAAAATAACCGAAAATAACCAATTTTCAAAAAGTTTCCGAAATTGCAGATTAGTTTTTTGACTTTCAGAAATTACATTTTCGGATGAATTTCTTATACAGCAACTTCGTTGGAAATAAAAAATTTCCAGCCAGGGGCTCTGCCCCTTGGACCCCGCTACCCGGGGGCGCTGCCCCCGGACCCCCGTTCATCTAACATCATAATGAATTCAAATAAACGTGCACTCCGCACCTCCAGACTTATATGATGTTCATTACGACAATACTGATCAATCAAGTTAATCCAATTACACTAAAATATCCAACACTGTATGCAGTAATATTTTCCTCTATTTTGTATTACCATGAGAAATAGACCACTTGAATCAAACTTTGATTCTTTGGACTAAGAAGGTTTCCTGTTTTGGCAGGGAGGCTTCATTGTAGATATGGGTGTCCATTTCATTTTTGGCTTAAGGATGGTGAGTTAACATGCGTTAAGTTTATCCTTCTTTTCTTTTCAAACTTGATTATACTCTATCTTTTCTTTATTATCAGAAATTATAAATTTAGTATAAGTATTCTAATGTTCAGTCTTTCTGGCTAAAAGAAAAATAGTAGTAATAAACTAACTGCATAAAAATGTAAGATTGTCTGCTGAAGAGAAAGCAACTTCCGAGTTGCCACTGGAGCTTAACAAGCCTATGCTTTTTCATGTAAAAAACATATTAATCTTGTAAAATATCCCATGCTCTAAAATTACAATATCGTAAAAAAAGTTGATCCACACCTTTGACTATCAATAGCTGCTATGTTGTACTACGTGTTCTATTGACACCAGTTTATCTGCTTTTTGGCTACGATAATCTCTTGCAAATCAAAAGCTTGTTGGATGTGAGGTAACTTCAGTTTCAGCCGTAACATCTCATGTTGATTCAACTCTGCCTGGTCCAGATCACGTCTCTTCAACGATGTAAGATTTTAATGCTGTGCACTGCATTCATCTACAATTTTTTTTAGTTTTGTCGTATTTAGTATTTTCACTTTGATAATGTTTATTATTCCGTTGTCCATGTAGTCAACTGGAGAATGGTAGTTCTGGAGTTTTTGTGATGGCAATTTCATCTAGATCTCCAAAGGTATAGAGTACAGACCCTCTGTGTCCTGAGAAGTTCTCTATTGTGATATTAATAGTTTGAGGGTTAAACACTCTCCACAATCTGGCTCAGGTGATATGGCGAATTGTGAACATTACAAGTTGAGCGAGGTAGCAAAGATGGGAAGCATGGATACACGGTAAATAAACTATCTAGTCCTTTCTGGCTTAATAGACTTCTTTAAGTCGAGCTATTTTTAGATAACAACTAGATTTTAGAGAATTAGTGTATCGTATTCTTGTCTTTAACTATTACTGTTATAGTATAAAGAAAAAATAGAATCAGAATGTAATCAGAATGCATCGATACTCGTACTACCTACTACAACCAGCCTAATTAGGATAGGAAACTTAAGAAAGAGTGTCTTATCATCTAATCTTTCTCAATTTTCATCGTCAAAACAATGCAAACTATTCTTCTTAAGTACTTACCAATAATCATATCTCGGAAATTCTGCAAACTTATATTTTATGGATCTTGATATCATCATAGGTTCTCATTTATACGGCTGATGAGCAAGTAAAAAGCTGGTTTTACCCATTCAGTGGCGTGACTGAGGAGCTGAAAACATTTTTTTCAGATATTTCACTGGCAAATCTAAAGATCCTTCATATATGGTACTAGCTACTGTTCATTTTTCTTGCTCTTGTTTACATCTTCAGATTGTGTAATTTGTGTTAGAATAGAAGTGTATTAGATGTAATGAATACGTTTCCGATGGCTTGGTACAAATCCTTATGTTCTCTTCCTTGAAAACTCCTTTCTTTGGTGATATATAACCAATTTCAAGATGCCTCTTCAACTGGGTTCTGATGTATCATAATTCTTTTGATTTATTTGCAGAAGGATGGCAACTACCAAGTGGAGCCTCGCCTTTCTTATCTTGAAGGCGCTCGAGATGTTGCTGTTTTGGATGCAATGCTTGAGTCCGGGAAGAAGCAAGGGGTGCCTGTTCAAGTAAATAGGTTTTAGGTTACTACTGTATTTGTATCAGAAGACTGTTTATCCGCACACTACTCATGGAAACTTTGCATGGACAAATTATTTGTTCACATAATAAAAACCATTGAATATTTAAGCAAATTATTTTCTGCAATCACTACTGTAATGAGAGAAAGGGGACAGTTTTAGGTTAATAATTGCTGTGAATTCAATAAGAACATATATCAAAATTTCACGTTATAATCTATTAGTAATAAAAAAGAATTTGAATTAATTGATTTTGTATTGTTGCCACCAGTTTACGTACAATTGCACCAAAATGATGGAAATATATTTTCTCTAATTAATATGCAATCAATTGTAGTAAATTCTAAATGGATGTATACATTTATTATTTTCTTGTGAATTACATTTATATATATATATATGAAACTGTCGTTGTTAAAGATTCAAATTCATTAATAAATCACAATTTTAATTATCACCAAGATGAATTCACACAACACAAGCAAAACTAAGCAATTAATTCAACATAGAGACAGCACAAACAATAACAAATTTGAAACTGATAAACAATAACGAATTTGAAAATGATACATTTAATTCTGTAAAAATATGAATTAATCGTTTTGCATTTAAAATTGAAAAATAAATCATTTAAACTCTATATATATTACTCCATTTTTTTCGAGAAAAACGGTTTTTTTTGCTTGAGTTTTAATATGACCCACTTGGTAAAAACAAACGAAGGAAGTTAGGATTCAGCTAAAATATAAATACGTGGAAAATAATACTGTACATTATTTTTGTAAAATGGAAAAATGACTCTGACCGTGAGACTAAAAAATAAAGTAAATTTACATCACACAAAAAAAAACCTAAAGGATGTATAATTACCACTTCTTCTAATGAGATTTAAGATATTGTTTATCAAAAGCTATGATTTAGGATTGCACTGGTGAGACACATCCTTGTCGAGCTTCATTTCATTGCAATATAGTGACCCTATACAATAAAAACTCAAACCTTGAAACCTAAATCCTATACCCTTAACTTTAAAATATACTAATCATGACCAACAAATGAGCCAAATATCAATAAAATTCTACCTCCGTCCCAGTTCAATTTTACTTTGTTGATCACTTATTCTATTTTGGGGATTTTAGATCCGTAACATTTGTAATTGTGTGCAATAATAGGAACATAAATAAACAAAAATAATAATAAATCAATATATAAAATGATAAATTTGCACCAAGAATCACATTATTGTCGATATTCATCATCCTCAATATTTATTTTTTCATCCCACTATTCCCGTCAATATACAACGATTACCAACCCATTCCGACTCGCGACACAACAACGAAGTAGCCGAAGCTATAGCTCCCAATAAACACACGGACAACGCCGATTGTCCTACCTAAAGTCCATCTTCACCACCATCTGATAAATTTGAAAAAACCTTGAAACCTAAATCCTTAACCTTTTAATTTTAAAATATACTAATCATGACCGACAAATGAGCCAAATATCAATAAAATTCTCCCTCCGTCCCAGTTCAGTTTTACTTTGTTGATCACTTGTTTTATTTTGGGGGTTTTAGATCTGTAACATTTGTAATTGTGTGCAATAATAGGAACATAAATATACAAAAATAATAATAAATCAACATAAATAAAATAAAATTACTATCGATATTCATCATCCTCAATATTTATTTTTTTCATCCCACTATTCCCGTCAATATACAACGATTACCAACCCATTCTGACTTGCGACACAACAACGAAGTAGCCGAACCTATAGCTCCCAATAAACACACGGACAATGCCGATTGTCTTACCTTTAGTCCATCTTCACCATCTGATAAATTAGAAAAACAAAGTCAAGAGTTTAATATCAAAAATAAAGAACAATTCTCAATCACAAAACAACTAATCACAAAACAATTGAAAGCGAATTGAGGATACAAACCTGTTGTATCAATAATGGCAACCCAACAAGAAATAAGGAAACTAAGATAAACAAAGAAGGAAATAACATTGGATAGGGTGAAAATTGAGATACATAGTCATTGATGAAGCAAGCTAAGACACTTACAACATAACTAACATGCATCCATGGCTAGATCTTCAAGGGAAACCACAAACCTTGAAGCATACCTCTACTTGATCCATACTTCACTAAGTATTGATGAACCAAGCAACCTAAATCTAGGAATTGGATAGGAAACCCTCTTCAAGAGAAACAAATCTCTCAAGTATATAATTCAGCAAAAACCTAAAGAAAAGAAATGACATCAAGAGGTATTTATACTATGAGTCCAAAAATAGAAAGTTGGCCCACAAAATCTAAAAACTCGGCATAATCGCCCGGTCGGGCGTTTTTCACATGCCAAAATGCCCGGCCCAGGCGTTTTCCCTGTCCCCGGGCGATTTTCACAAGCGAAACGCCCGGTCGGGCGTTTTTCCCGAAGCTCCCGGCCTTCTCTGCGCGACTTCCGTAAAACCGCCATAACTCCCTCATTCGGACTCCGATTGGGATGTGCAAGATACCCACGCGAAGTTGTTCCCAAGACGAAGACAATGGTGGCAGTTTCATAGCTTTCGGATATCATCTCGATAGGACGGATTTCGGTTGAATCCAGCTGTAGCTGAAATCCTTGACGCACGGCCTCCATGATCGTATCATCCTCCCCTTCTTGGAAAGGATTTGTCCTCAAATCCGAGCCTTCTCTATTCCTCGCATCCTCGGGAGGCCCTCTAGCTTTATTGGATCCTTGGCATGTCTTCTCTTTCATCTTTGGGCCCCAATCAACCCATGGTTCACGCCGAAGGGAGGACCCTTGACGTCGAGCACCCGTGGTCATATCATCCTCCCCTTCTTGGAAAGGATTTGCCCTCAAATCCGGATTCCGTACACCTATAAAATAACACGAGATCAAATCAAATATCCATGTAGGATGATAGAGATTAAGACCACTAACGACTCTAATAGAAGTCACTATACCACGACGGTGGACACACTCTAACAAGCTCAAAAACTAATACATAAGCTATGTTGAAACAAATACCCAGGCAATCTTTTACATTGAAGTCCCAAACAAAACCATGTGATGCATAGTCTTTGAAAAAATGACAATAAAAGATACCAACCCCACTAAACGGCTTGATTGTCATGCAATGAAAACAAGTATTATGCCAGACACAAGCTTCACACAATTTGACTCTTTTTGCCTCAAACATTTCCACATTATCTATACCCATGTCCTTCAACATCTTCACAAAAGATTTGGCATTCTCGTCAAGACAAGGCATATACAAGAAAGGGTCCCCATATGGTGCAAAAATGGAAAGTTATCAAGAGAGGCCTAAGCACAAAAATCTTATTCCCACGCTCATGCAACGAACAATTATTTTCAATCATTAACACACCATTCTTGCTCAAATAAGAAGTTCTCTTCCATAAATTGACAAACTCTAGGTCAGGATATAGAGGAGGTTTATGATAATTCACATTAAGTTTGCAAGAAAGTGTCTCAACCAACAAACCAAGTTTATTACAAGGGATCTCACTCAATTGTCCCAACAATTTCAAGAAATGATCAAAAATATATGAGCAATGCATCCATATACCTTCATGCACAACATGTAGAGTAAGAACAACATCATGCATGGGGAACTTATGAGAAGCAACATCAAGTATCAAGAGAAATGTTTCCAAATTACCCCCACACAAATGCTCCAACAATTTTAAAATAATACCACAAACATGAGAACGATGCAATTTTATGTCATTAATCACAACAGCATCAACAAGAGACATATGAGTGGAAAAATCCTTCACAAAACGACCATAGAACACTCCAATCCCATTGAAGGGTTTAACCACTTTGCAATGAAGACATAGCAAACACCAAGTTCTAAAGTCATTATCCACGTTACTCTTCTTGGTCTTACTATCCTCACCCACATACACATGAAGCTCAAAATTACCAACAAATGAAAGCTTAGGCATCTTAGCATACAAGGAAGTCACTCCAACATTCAAGGTAGAAGCCACAAGAGAAATGTCATGTCTCTCAATGCTTGATTTTACCAAGAAAGGATCAATATATGGTGCAAAGGTAGATTTAGCATTCAAAGTTTCAAGCTCATGAGACCACTTTTTACACAAGACATCAATAACAAATTTATCAATACAAAGGGGCTTCTCTAATATAATCTCATTCAATGAAACATCACAAGGAGATAAGGATAGTGCACTTGAACCTTGGGCAAGGAGTTCATCCACTTGCCCTCGTTCCTCTTGTTCCTTCTCCGGGTGAGTAGTTTCCAAGCCATGTACAACATGATGCCTCACTTCCATGCCTTCAATTAAATTTCCTACAAATTCATGAACACAAAAAGACATAGAAGAAGTGTTAGTGGGTAAGGGTTTAGTTTCCTCACCAAGGGCAAGAGGCAAAGGATCATTTGGTGCCCACCCAAGGTTGACCTTAGAATCTAACAAGCACCCTTTACTCACTTGTGCTTGTGGTTTTTCTCTCATTTGATATTTTTCTTTTCTCTCACCCCCACCACTCTCTCTTGACTTTTGCACCTCACACTCTTGTCTTTTGTCACGCTCTCTTGGCTTTTTAGACTCACATTCAATCTCAAGCCTTTTCTCTCTCTCTCGTTCTTTTTCTCTACTAATTTGGATTAAGCTCATCGAAGAGGAGATATTTCCATATACATCAAGAGACTTATGTGAGATATGGAAAGAAGAGGATGTAGTCAAATTACTTGATGAGTTACCTCTTTGGTTTGTGTCAACACCACCATGTGGGTAGGTAGGCCTCAATCGAGCTTTATATGAGACTTCTTCTTCAATTGGTCTCTCAAACCCGTTATGGCTAACATGATCTCTCACCCTCTTAGAATGTCACTCTCCATGAGACTTGGGAGCTCGTTTCCCACTATATCCTCTATCAAGCCCATCTCCATGGTACCTTGATTCATAGTCACCTTTAAAATGGCCATGAGCACCATTTCTTCCCCCAAACCGATCATTCTCCATGTGATTGACTCTATTTCTATCATTCCCCCGTTGCCATCCCTCATACACCACTTCTTCCATCATCTCCTCCGGGGCAACATTAGGTAGATAGTTACCTCTAGAAGTAGGAGTCCTAGATGTGCGGCCTCCCTTCAAGGTGTTGAAATCCTCAAATAATGTGTTTTGGGTGGCAAGCATGCGGGCTTCGGATTCTTTTGATCGAGCAATGGAGTCTTTTACTCGCACATCCATTTGGATCATCATCTCTTGTTTGAATTCCTTCATCATTCGGGCCATCATGCTCACAGTCCCCATCGGGTATAGGGTGAGTCATGCTTGTTTCCTCCCCTTCCGCACTTGTCCGCGCCATTTTGTTGGACCGGGTGCGAGGAGGCATAGAGTAAGTACCTACAAATCAAACAATCACTAGGAACTAGTCCTAGAGGTTAGTAATAAAAGAAAGTAGAATTTAAGAAGATGAACTCAACCTTGATGTCCCAAACCCCCCCTCAAATCACTCCCCAATAACTCTCGACAAAGGCTTAGAATATTGTGAGAAATGTGGATTCACTCACACTCACAACTCCAATTCCAAGATTTAAGTGCTTGAGGTGGATCAATCAAGGTATACTCCTTGGTCAACAAAATCAAGAAGACAAAGCCATAAACACATATTAGCAAGATGCAAGTCAAAGAAAAACAAACAAGGGGTGACACTTTTGTTGAAATTTGGCTGATCTTTATGATTTTTTTTGGTATTGATTCCCGCGCCCAATTTGGGATGAATTTTGGTGGATAGATTCCCAAACAAGTCTAGATCAAGGGAAAAATGTCCATATATAGTCAGATTTGATGATTGGATATGTTTTGTATGGTTTTCCCCAACTATGCCAAAACAGGGCAATGATGTTAATCTCCACGGTTAACTAGGCAAACGAAGGAATTTTTTGATGAAATTTTACGTAGGTCACATAACATAGATCATACACACCAAATTTCAGCTTAATCTAAGCACAATTGATCAATCCGATCATCCCAACAAAACAGAGCAAAAACAAAGGACAAAAGGAAAAATAACTCAACCCAAAGCAACAATAGATCAAACACCTAGTGGGTACTAGGCTCTAGATACCAAATGATGTGGATCCATGTATTTTGTGATCCATTTCCCAAGGATTTACCCAATTTGTAAGTGATTGATCTAATATTTTTGTGAAGTAGATTTTCTATTGTATCAATAATGGCAACCCAACAAGAAATAAGGAAACTAAGATAAACAAAGAAGGAAATAACATTGGATAGGGTGAAAATTGAGATACATAGTCATTGATGAAGCAAGCTAAGACACTTACAACATAACTAACATGCATCCATGGCTAGATCTTCAAGGGAAACCACAAACCTCAAAGCATACCTCTACTTGATCCATGCTTGAACTAGCAATTGATGGAAATCCCATGTTTGAACTAGCAATTGATGGATTCAAGCAACCTAAATCTAGGAATTGGATAGAAACCCTCTCCAAGAGGAAACAAAGCTCTCAAGCATATAATTCAACAAAAACCTAAGGAAAAGAAATGACATCAAGAGGTATTTATACTATGGGTCCAAAAATAGAAAGTTGGCCCACAAAATCTAAAAAAATCGGCATAATCGCCCGGTCGGGCGTTTTTCACATGCCAAAATGCCCGGCCCGGGCGTTTTCCCTGTCCCCGGGCGATTTGCACAGTAAAAAATGCTCGGCCGGGCGTTTTTCCCGAAGCTCCCGGCCTTCTCTGCGCGACTTCCGTAAAACCACCATAACTCCTTCATTCGGACTCCGATTGGGATGTGCAAGATACCCACGCGAAGCTGTTTCCAAGACGAAGACAATGGTGGCAGTTTCATAGCTTTCGGATATCATCTCGATAGGACGGATTTTGGTTGAATCCAGCTGTAACTGAAATCTTTGACGCACGGCCTCCATGATCGTATCAAAACATTATTATCACATAAACCACAAAAAGGAATCATAAAATAGAAACTGATTCCATGTTATAATTATATAGATGAAGAAGGGGAATATGTTATAATAATATAGATGAAGAAGGGGAAGAATACCAAGTGGGTAAATTTCAGCAGAAATTTCATCGAAGAATGTAATGAAAAAAATGTAGGAACGTGTGGATTATAACATAACAAATGCCATGTATTTATAGTAAAAAAAAGAATTACGAAAGTCTTCCTAAACTTTTCACTTTTCTCATTTAGAATTCGAATAAAATAAAAACTTTTTAACTTCCCTAATAACGAAATTTGTAAATATCAAAACCAACAAAAAATGTTATTAATATTGGGTCCAATTAATTATACGACAAAAGTTATATATTTATGAGTAAATAACGGTTACATCTCTCTATGCATAACAACATTTGATAGAATTTTATGATTGTGCATTAAATTTTAAAATTCATGATTATACATTAAATGTAAAATTGACATTTTCTAAAATTTTTTTCTCCTAACGTTTGAGTGTTTTAGTTATGGTAAAACTAATGATCTAAATTAGTTTATTAGAATTAGCCTTTATTTATATATTTATTGCGTATGTTGATTTGATCCATTCTGAAGTAGAAATCTCATAGCAATTTGCCTATTTTTATGTAATAACAATTATATGGAGTATCTATCATAAAGGTTACTGGTATATATCTCATTCAAAATATGAAGTTCATGGCCATTAACTATAGTTAAATCCTTGAGCCCATTATATAAATATTTATGGCAGCCAATTAAAACTTTCGGCCATTTCATCATCAATTTCATGAACATAGACATTTATTCCCAAATTTCTCATGAAACATTAAAATTAACGCTAATAGCAAAATTTTTAATAGAACTACGTTTCATCAATTTTAATGAAGAAAGGACATTTCAAAATTTGTAAATATTCAAATTTATGCCTAAAATTTGTAATTATTCAAAATTAAGGCCAAAACTTGTATGTTTCTCTTTTTTTTTTCTCCATGTGCATGTCTAGATTCTAATTTTAAGCTTAAATCAGTTCTATATAAATTATATAGTTTTTTATGTTGATTCGGAGTCTTTATTTTCTAGTATTAATAATATTCAATGGAAGGTGTGAAATGATTCAAAGCATGGGAAGACCACGTCTATATTATAGTTTTTATTCTTAAATATCTACATTATAGTATCTAAATTATATATTTAAGCTTAAATGGTAATTCTATAAATACCCCCAAAACTCCTCTTTTTATATATGCATAGATAGATAGATAACATTTTAATGGATAATGATTTTCACTAATGTTCAAAACACTATCAAATTAGAGCCAATTCTATGTTACTACGTAACTAATTTGGTGGCCCAAATGCACTACACAATCCTCAAATAATAATAGGGCATATATTGCCCTTCACATGATGTCGGGCCGGAGTGTGGGGGCCACCAAGGCGTCGAAATCACCTTTTTTTGCTGCAATAATATGGCTCATATTGCAGACTGTATATTTTTTTTCCTGTATAACACTTTTGTTATAATCTTTTTCACTATTTTTCGTTATTGAAAAGATATTGAGCTTCGCCCATCTAAGTGTGTTATTCAATTATTCAATTACAAGAGTTTAACCTTATACCTATGGTACTGTGCCAATTTCAAATCACCGTGCGAATTTCAAGTCATTCTTTCATAGACGTAGTGTGAATTAATACACATAAATTATTCGATTTTTAGGGTTAAGCTTTATAGCTATGGTATGTCATAATGACTTCTCAGCTCGATTTGAATACACCGTGCTAACTTCAAGTCATTCTAACACATAGTAATTGCTGCCTATTTCGGCGTCTACTTCATGTACTGCATCACATAATTTTGCGGAAGACAATTTATTTGTGACACAGGATATGCTCTCTGACCAGCCCAAGGATCTTGAACGAAGCAGGCCCAACGTTGCCGACATTATGCCCGCAGATTAAAAGGCCCAATTGCTTGAAAAACTTGGTCTAGATATTGACCAAGTCTTATGATTATCATTATTTAGTTAACCACGTTTCCCAACAGTTAATCATTTAGTTTATTAGTTAGTGGCATAATTTTTTTTATTTAAATTATTCCTTCGCATAACATGTATCAAATTTAAGATAATTTCATAAGAAGTCTAATAAGATTTCACTTGCATATGTTCCAACATCAAAATTTTAAAAAAAATTCAAATTTTTTTAATTTTTTCGTACAGCACAAATATAAACACAGTATATAAAATATGTCAATATAATACATGCAGAATGTCAATGTAAGCAATGTGTTAACATTCTCAAAGCATTGTGTTTATCTTTTTTGATTTAATTAATAAAAACAAAAATTACACGTGACAAATTGTAGATCACAAATTTTCTAAAATCCTATGGTCTTAAATTAATTGTAGTTAGCACTTAAATGATGAGTTGACAATTGATCATTCCCCTGAAAAGCTAATTATTTGTATCCAACGATTAATTTTGTCATAGGAGGTCGGCCCGGGTGACTTATCTTATCTCATGACTATTCGTCGTGGACTCAATCTCAGATTGAGTCAGAGGTATATAATATGACCAACCAAACATGAGCAATCTTGAGACTGAATATAGGCAACCGAGCAGGGCCTTTAAGTATTGAATAGATAGCATCTTATATTCTCATCACCATGATAAATGTATGTTAAGCATATAATAGTGAAAATTATTGTAATTTGTTACACTGCTATTTTGTTTATTTTTGGGAAATTAGTTGTCTTGCTTAAACTTCTGTAACAGGTTGTCACAAGTCTTAATTGGAAATTTTCTTGTGCGTTTTTCATTAATGACTCATGTTGCTAAAAACTGTTTAGATAGATGGCTATACCACCTAATGAATATGCGTTGATATTGTCGACAAAATAAGATTATATCTAAACCACATTACCTAGAAGTGTTGATATCTTGGATGGGAAGATCTGAAACTCCCTGTAATCTCTAAGTTACCTGCATATGCCCTATTTCCATACTTTTTTGCGTGAAAATTCAAACTTTTATTTAGAAACCCAAATAATTTTAAGTTTGGATATTATGTTTAGAGGGGAGTGGTCAATTGTTAACTCATCATTTAATTGCTAACTACAACTAATTTAAGGCCATAGGATTTTAGAAAATGTATGGTCTACAAGTGTAATTTTCATTTTTATTAATAAAATAAAAAAAGATAAAAAAAACTTCAAATTAGGGTTTTGGATGAAAATGTCAATATAGTGTTTCGAAAATATCAACACAATGTTTTGAGAATGTCAAAGCAATGCTTTAAGAATGTTAACCCATTGCTTATATTGACATTCTACATGTATTATATTGACTTATTTTATATAGTATGTTGACATTTCTGTTGTACGCAAAATAAAAAAATTTCGAATTTTTTTTCAAATTTTGATGTCGGAACATATACATGTAGGATATCGTTGGAGTCCTTATGAAATTATCTTTAATTTGATATATGTTATATGAATATAAAGTTTTGGGATCTCTTTTAAAAGTTACTCCCTCCGTCCCGCTTAAGATGACACGTTTTCCTTTTTAATTTGTCCCAACTAAGATGACACATTTCTTTTTTTGGAAACTTTCTCTCTCCAATTAATACACTCAATCACTTTTTCTCACTCCTATTAAAATATCTATCTTTCTTTATCTTTCTACTTTAATACTTACACCCACCTTTTCTCTCTCCAATTAAACACTTTAACCAATAACTCCTAAAATCACGTGCCGGCTAAGCAATGTGTCATCTTAGCCGGGGCGGAGGGAGTAGTTATAACTAAACATGTAGTTAATTGACATTACTCCTATTGATATTTTTTGGAATTAATCATATGGCCTTATTTACGTTTTCCGTTGATCGTATTGACATCTAGGGATTGATGATCTAAGCCCTTAATTGAATATCTAATGGCTATTATTTAGTTGTAGTTAGCATTTAGCAATTAAGTTATGAGTTAGCAATATAACACTCCCCTATGTTTAGAAATCTGAATTAGCATTCTTAATTCATTAAAAATATCCACATGCATTATTTTTTTTATGAGTAGTGATTTAGAGACATAATGTCTCTATGCCATAATACCCCTATGTCTCTATGCCATAAGTACAATTCTTACTTTGATTAATTTACCCTAGGAATGCTATTTAAAGATAGATTTGTATCATTGAATACTACTCATTATACATATTTACTTCTTTGAATATTGAACAAGATTTGTATTTATAAATTACCAAGATAGATTTAAAAAAATGAATCCGATTATAAGATCTGATATTAAAACAAAAGTTAGTAAATAGTAATAACTAGCATCATGTTTATATATTTAATCTAAGTATAGATAAAAGTGGTTTTTTTAGCTTATGAAAGCAAAAGTGCAAAACGTCTTCTTTTATTTAAAAGTTTTATTTTGAAAATTGTAATATTAATTTTTAGTTTTGAATTAGGAATACCAAATTCATATCTTAATTTTCAATAAACAAACATCAACTAATTTTAATTTTAAAGTTAGTTTCTTTTTGCAACTTTCTCCTAAAACACAATCTTTTAAATATTATTTCAAATTGTTCCAATTAAACTTCACAAACATAAGAATTAAAACTTTTAGAAAGTAAGAATTAAAAGTAAAATTAAAAAATTATTAAAATTAAAACTGTAAACTCAATTTGCATTATTTTGTAATCGATGTTCAACATAATGTTCCAAAAATTTCAGAAATGAAAGAAATCAAAATTTTTTCAAGTAAAAAAATCAAATTAAAATTATAAAAGTCTTAAAATTAAACCTTAAACATATTTACTATTATCATATAGTATCAAATTTTAATTTGTTAGATAACATAGTGAATTAAGCTAGGAACTCTAATATTTTACAAATAGATTAAAAAATATTAATTTTATAGCTTTAAAATGTTAAATAGATGGGTTAAGAACATGTAAATACTTTAAACGTGGTTCGACTATAACATTCCAAGAATTAAAAATAAATAAATTAAATTTTTGTCTAAAATTCATAAATCAACAGTATACCCCATCAGTATTCATAAACTACTCGTAGCATGTTATAGTGAATTGAGCTAAGAATTATAATATTTTACAAGAAACAAATAAAATAGTTGCAATATAGCTTTAAGATATAAAATACATGAATTATGAGCAAGCGATTATTTTTTGGAACGAAGTTTAATGTAATGTACTAAAATAAGAAGTTAAAGAAATTAGAATTTTGGAAAGTGAAGAATTAAATTAAAAACTATGAAATCCTAAAAATCAAAACAGTAAATTAACAGTTTTTATTTACAATATAATACTAATATTTTAATATGTTGCATGTTATAATGAACTAAGATAGGAACTCTAGTATCTTAGAAAGAAAAAGAGAACATATTAATTTTATAGTTTTAATGTATAAAATAGGTGATTTTAAAATATATAATTAGTATTTTTTATAAGATTCGATGTAATGTTTCAAAGATCAAGAATTTAAATAATTAATATTAGAAAGTGAAGAATTAAAATATTAGAAACTGTTAATTAGAAGCATCAAATTTTAATTTATTGCATGATATACGGATTGAGTTAAAAGTTATAATATTCTAAAAATAAAAAGAGAAAGTATTAGATATATAGTCTTAAATAATAAATATATGAGTTAAGAATATGAGATTATTTTTATTAAAGTGACCATACCATTCCAAAATTTAAGAATTTATAGAAATTAATATTTTGAAAGGAAAATAATTTAAATTAAAACAAAATCAAACCGTAAACTCAATTAGTATTATTGCATATATAAAAATTTATCTTCTTCCATGCTATACCTAAATTGACCTAAGAACTTTGATATTTTAGAAAGAAAAATAAATTATTAACTTTATAGCTTTATTATTAAACAAATTAGTTAAAAAATATGTTTTTTATGAGGTTTGAGATCTAAATATTAATAGATAAAGTAGGAGAGGAAAAAAAATTGAGAATACATTTTTATTTCATATTATTAATTCTTACGCATTAGAAAATTTTTAGGTATTCAATATACTTTTTCTTATAAATTTCTGAAAGATTTAATTGTCATAAGATTCACCCAACTTTGCGTAAATATGCTGTCAACATATATTTCCCATGATTAAGGTATTCTAATTCATGACCTCATTTAATACTCCTTATTAATGGTTTAGGGGCAACAATATATGTATACAAAATGTAAAAATAATCAAAAACTAAATATATGGTGAAAATTACTATTATATCCTCATTATGGCAATAAGGCTCGGAGACATTATGTCTCTAAAACATTTTCCTTTTTTTATTTCATGCTTGTTATTGTAATTTGGCACTACCGTAAGCTATGGAAACATGTATATCGCAGAATTCAGATTCTAACAGAGTTAGTAACGGTAGTTTATTTTAAAAAAAATGTGTAATAGTAATAAATATAAAGATGAAATAGTACAATTCATTTAAAAATAGCCATTAAAAACAAAATCAGTATTTGTAATTGATCAATCAGTACGAATAGAAAGGTGATGGAATTAATGGGATTAAATTAAGTATTTAATTTTATAAGGGAAAACGGAATTGGACGACGGCGTTTTGGCGCACCGATTAGAAATAGGGGCGAAAATGAGAATTTCATGTAGTATAGGGGCATCACAAAAACTTTTATTTGTTTATTTCTGGTAAATGACAGCTTCAAAACTCCAAAATTTTGAATTGAATAACTCAGAGAGAGAAAGAGAGATAGGGAGACTTGTACTTGTACAGACACAAATCTAGGAGCGGAAGCTACGCCTCAACTATCGAATGATTTTACTTGTAAGATTCTTCACCTCCATTTCTCTACTTGCAAGGATTCTTCATTTCCCCTTCTCCTTCGGTGAAATATGCTTTTCTTGTGTGCTCCGGTTAAGCCTATGCCTATGTCAATTTGGAAACCTTTTTCTTATAATTTGAGAATCCAATCTCCAAAATCAATCGTGTATCTGTTTCTCTTAGCTCTTCTTAGATAGTCAAAGCCTGTATGTTATCACCAAAAAACAGCCGATTAGATTATTATTATTTTTAATTTTGCGATTTTTTCAATTTTTGTTAACATTATTGTGTCTGGTTATGTAATTTATTGGATTTTTTTTTGTGTGTTAATTTGCTTAGTTTTTGAGGTGAAGATGTTGTCATCAAAGGCAGATAGCAAAAAGAAGGGGGGTGGGGTTTCAGGAAATGGGAGGCTTTTGAGCGATATCGAAGCTATAAATAAGACGTTTTATTCGGATAAAACGCTAAGTAGGCTTGCTAGTTCTACGGCTAGTAGTCGAGCCAAGTCGATTGGAAAGTCTCATGTTAAGGAGTCAGCTAAGGATTCGTTCGAGAGGGATAAGAAGTCGTCTATTTGGAGCTGGAAAGGTCTCAAGGCCTTGACTCAAGTGAGGAACCGCAGGTTCAATTGCTGTTTCTCTCTCCAAGTCCACTCTATTGAAGGAATGCCCGCGCTCTTTGATGGCACTTGTCTCGTTGTGCACTGGAAGAGGCGGGATGCTGAGCAGATGACGCGGCCGGTTAGGGTTTGTAGAGGAGTAGCTGAGTTTGAGGATCAGTTGACTCATTCTTGCTCGGTCTATGGTAGTAGAAGTGGCCCCCACCATTCAACGAAGTATGAGGCAAAGCATTCCTCGTTGTTTGTTTCTGCTTGTGATGCGCCCGAGCTGGACTTGGGGAAGCATCAAGTGGACTTGACTAGATTGCTTCCTATAACGTTGGAGGAGCTGGAGGAGGAGAAGAGCTCGGGGAAGTGGACGACTAGTTTCAGGTTGTCAGGTAAAGCAAGGGGCGCAACAATGAACGTCAGTTTTGGATATGCTATTCAGAGCAATAATGCTGAGGTGTCTTGTGGAAAAAGTGTTTCTGAGATCCCTAGCTTTCAGCGTAACAGCACAAGGATGGAAAAGCCCCTGGCGCCTTATGATCAAATGACCGAACCAGATATCTATCCAGCGGGAAGTCTTCCTGTGAGGTTGTCTGCCTCAAACCGGTACACAGAAGACATAAAGGATCTTCATGAGGTTTTGCCGATGCCAAGGTCAGAACTGCTAGAGTCGATGAGTATACTCTACCAAAAACTGGATGAAGAAATTTCTAATACTTCGGTTGAGAATAAAATGGAGTCTGTTTCTTTATCTTCATGTCTTGGCCCGCACAAAGTGGATCAGTCCGTAGCACCTGATGCCGATGAAGAGAATTGTGGAACTGAATGTGAAATTGCTGAGTTTTCGGTCGTAGATAAGGGGATAGAAGGCAAAGAATACGTTGGACCAGAAGATGAGGTGTTGAAGATTGCTGAAGAGACTGGAAATGGTCTAGAAGCTGACTTTGCTGTTGAGATGGTCCTTGGCTCAGGTAGCTCCTCCGATCTCTCACCAAAAGAACCATCCTCTGAACCTGACGAGCAATCAGTACAAATGTGCAACAACGACGCGGAAGGAAAAAACATCTCCGTGGAGGAAGCCCTTGAGCAAGAAATGGAATCCCCGCTAAGTTGTGTAACAGAGGTGGCGAATGAAAAATTAGAATCTCAAAATGAAGAGATTGATGCTATACACTTTGAAAATTATTTGGAGGCTAGTTCTGATTACAAAGATTGTAGCAAGGGGAAATCGCTCGATTTGGATGATATTACTAACTCAGTGGCTACTGATTTCTTGGAGATGCTGGGTATAGATCACAGTCCATTTAGCTTGAGTTCCGAAAGTGAGCCCGAGTCTCCAAGAGAGCGTCTACTCAGGCAGTTTGAGAAGGATTCTCTCGCCGAAGGATGTTTACTCAACTTCGGTATTGAGAATTATCCATTAGAACTTGCAAGCGACATTCCAATGGGAACTGTCTCTGAGGATTTCCACCAACCACAGATATTTGAAGGTTTCAAGGAGATGTCTAGGATGGCAGATGCATTCGGGGCTGAAACTAGGGCCTTGAGGATGGAAGATTTGGAAACCGAAGCCTTGATGCGTGAGTGGGGCTTGAACGAGAGTATATTTCAACACTCTCCACCTGGTGGTTCTGGTTTTGGCAGTCCAATTGATATGCCTCGTGACGATCCTCAGCAGCTTCCACCCCTGGGTGAAGGTTTGGGTTCGTTTGTGCAGACAAGAGACGGTGGGTTTCTACGATCTATGGATCCTGCACTTTTCAGGAATGCCAAGAGTGGTGGGAGTTTAATTATGCAGGTGTCCAATCCTGTGGTGGTGCCTGCAGTAATGGGGTCTGGTGTGATGGACATACTTCAAGGTCTGGCATCTATCGGGATCGAGAAGCTCTCCATGCAGGCTAAGAAGTTAATGCCTCTGGAAGATCTAACGGGGAAGACCATCCAACAAGTAGCTTGGGAAGGCGAACTGCGTCTGGAGGGACCTGAGAGGTTTGTTCTTGTTATTTTGCTTCGGTACTAATTTATAAACAGTTACCGTTACCATAAAATGTATCGTCCTGTTTCAGGCAAGAGTTGGTGCATCAGGAATCCGAAGTAATGAAGAACGTGCATCATGGAAACAAGAACATGAAAGGCTCATCCCGTGTCCAATCCCTTAAAAGGGACGCAGAATATGTGTCTTTAGAGGATCTTGCCCCTCTGGCCATGGATAAAATTGAAGCGCTTTCAGTCGAGGGCTTGAGGATACAATCCGGCATGTCAGATGACGATGCTCCTTCAAATATTAGTGCGCAGTCGATTGGTGAATTTTCTGCACTCAAGGGAAAGACGGTCGATGTTGGTGGGTCCATAGGTCTTGATGGCAGTGGTGGATTGCAGCTGCTTGATGTTAAAGATAATGGTGAAGATGTTGATGGGTTGATGGGCCTGTCGCTAACACTCGATGAATGGATGAAGCTGGATTCCGGTGACATCGATGATGGTGATCTTGCAAGCGAGCGGACCTCCAAAATACTGGAAGCCCATCATGCCACTTCTCTGGACCATTTTCGAGGGAGGTCAAAGGGGGAGAAGAGACGGGGAAGGAGTAGGAAGTATGGTCTGTTAGGCGACAATTTCACTGTTGCGTTAATGGTTCAGCTGCGCGACCCTCTGCGTGACTATGAGCCAGTTGGCACCCCCATGCTCGCTCTCATTCAAGTGGAGAGAGTGTTTGTTCCTCCAAAGCCTAGAATCTACAACACGGTCTCTATGTGGAGGAGCTCTGATGATGATGACGAGGATAAACCAACCAGGGGAGGTGCCAAAGAGGACAATGTTACGGAAAAGCAGACAGAAGACGAGAGTAACGAGGAAGAGAAGATTCCCCAATACAAGATAACTGAGGTGCACGTGGCCGGATTGAAGGCGGAGCAGGGGAAGAAGAAGCTATGGGGTTCTGCGAATCAGCAACAGTCTGGATCACGGTGGCTGCTAGCGAATGGGATGGGGAAGAAGAATAAGCATCCGTTAATGAAGTCAAAGGGTGCTCCCAAATCATCTCCTGCCTCTGAGCCAACTTCAACAACTGTGCAGCCGGGAGAGACGTTGTGGAGCATTTCTTCTCGGGTCCATGGATCTGGGGCGAAATGGAAAGAACTCGCGGCACTCAATCCACACATTAGAAATCCGAACGTCATCCTTCCTAACGAGACTATCAGATTGCGCTAGGAGGTTCAAACTTCTGTCTAATCAACTGTGAGTAGCTTGATTTTATATATGCATATAGAGGCTCTCCTTTGAAGTGAACTAAAACTTTCATTCTTGCCAGTGTGAAAAATGTGAAACATAGAATATAGGTTTGTTATTTTGACTTTACATTTATGATTTAATGAGATCTTTCTTCACTTGAAATGATGACAATATGCAATCTTCTTTGTTCCTTTGTAACATGGAGTATATTAGTAGTATATCACTTGAAGTAAGGATAAAAAAGAAAATCTTTGGTTACATAAATTCTATTCAAGTACATCTTCTTGATCATCATCAATGCCTTGTGAGTCCCTCTCTTTCCCTTTTATCAATCCATACTTCCTCAGAACCCACAAATTCAGGCGCAACACATTCCCGACGAACACAACGACGATGAGTGTAAGCCATGTTAGCACTGATATCTCAGTGACTTCGCGGAGTGTCCCTGCCATGTCACGAGGCGAGATGTGCCTGAGCGTGACAAAGTAGGTGGCCACCTGAGTGCTGATGGCCACCCACATAATCACCATCTGCAGCCACATCCACTTCCTCCGGTTGAGTGGCAACCCACTCACCAGCAGAAGAATTATGCTCAGTGATGCAAGGAAGGCGACGGTGTTGAGGATCATGAAAGCGCCGTACACACCAGGCTCTTGGTATGCCATCACAGAGTGGCCTGCGGAGTGAGGGTCGCTCACAGCTTGCCCGTTCTCGTCCACATAGTAGTCGTCCTCCCAGACGCCTCCGGGTGGGGTCAGCCCTGCCTGGAAGGCCACTGTGGCGATCAGCGACGCCACCACCATCAGCGCACTCTTCCTCCTCCCCAGCCAGTCCGTGGGCTTGCGGCTCTGCAGAGAGGAGAGCCTCTGATGAGATTTTCCTTCATCGGTGATCAAGTCCATATCCTTAGCAGACAAAGCACCCGAGCTTAGAAGGGCGTGCTCGATTTCCATATCTCTCGTGTCTCGAGGACTTTGTCTCAGTAGATCCAATGCTGTCAGTTGATTCTTGTTCAAGGCATTCACTTCTACTTGGTCTAGTTGAATCAGATATTTGATCATCTGTTCCACCAAATTCACTTTCATCAGAGATGCTTGCATGCTTAAAATCTAGTGTTGCCAAGATGCATATTACTAGTATAGGATTGATAAAATGCAAACAACATCTTTTCTATGAACTCTCCAAACTATGATCCGGACCGTTAAATTTCAAGATTTGATGTCGACATAACGTCAACACAACGTCAATCGGTTGACAATGTTGATGTCGTATTGACATCAAATCTTAAAATCTAATGCAGATCATAGTTTGGAATTTGTACAATATATAGAATTTGCATTTGATTACCGACCTGAAATTGCTTCTTGACAACAGCAATATGCAAAGCAGTATTGCCATCATAATCCTTGAAATTCAGCAAGAAATCATCATCAGCCAGCAATTTGGCCGCCTCGAAGCGATTCCACTTGACACAGAGGTGCAAACCGGTCTCGCCTCGGCCGGTGAGCACTCGAGTCAGACCCGGAGCGAGTGCGACCAACTCAGCCAACGCACCCTCCCGCCCCTTGACTGCTGCCACGTGGAGGGCCGTCCTTCCGTCCGAATCCCGCACCGATGCCACGTCACTATTCACGAGAAGCAGCTCCCGAACGACCTCCGCGTGCCCCTTCGCCGCGGCCAGGTGCAGCGGCGAGAGGCCGCGTGAGTCACACTCGGCGGCCAGCTCAGGCCTCCGACTCAGCAGCTCTGCGACGAAGCTGAGGTGGCCGAGCATGGCGGCCGTGTGGAGCGGCGTCTCGTCGGCGCAGGAAGCGATGATTTTGTCGAGAATCAGAGGATCCTCAACCATGATCTTCTGTAGCTCCTCTAGATCTCCTCCGAAAGCTGCTTCCGCTAATCTCCTCTCCATATCAGCTGCCGTAGCAAAATTCACGTTTGTTGAAGAAATTATATGAATGCCTCAAAATATCAAATCCAACTACTATTGAAGTGAGTTGAAAATTCAAATAAATAGGCCTCGAGAAAAGGTTGACGAAAATATAGGTCGTTTCTTTCTACTCCTATTTATTCCATTCACTTTGCCATATATTTGTGGACATATTAATTAAGGAATAATATTTAGTTAACTTTACTAATCATACTACTCTCACATCTGATGTATTCCTAAATATAATAAAACTATTTCGAAATCTTTCTCTCCATTGAATAATTAATTCGTTCATATAAAGCAGGTCAAAAGGAAAGTGCTCCGTATATCAGGTGACAGAATATTCAACATCCATTATAAAAATAGATAACAATGGGTCCTGCACCAAAAAAAAAAGAAAAAAGAAAAAGGAAAAAGATAAAAGATAAGTGTAAGACTGTTTTAAGAATTAATTATATTCCAATCCTAATACGTTTGTAGTAATATCTAAACTCTTTTATTACTAATGTGGTAGGACTCATTCTTCACTCACAATATTTTAATTATTTTTTCTCTCTGCCCCTCTCTTACTTTAACAATTTTACATTAAAACTTGTGACAAACCAAAATGCATATTTTTTGGGAGAAACAAAGTATTTTATACTCTCTACTTTTTCCTCTCTACTTTATTACTCTCACCGTTCCACAAAAATATGCACTCTTTCTGTATTTTATACTTTTTACTTTTTCCTCTCTACTTTATTACTCCCTCCGTTCTATAATAATATAAACTCTTTCTTTTTAGTCCATCCCACAAAAATATGCACTTTCTAATTTTAGAAAATCTCTTCTCTCTAACGAGGTGGGATCCATTCTCCACTAACAATATTTTACTTACTTTTTTTCTCTATATCTTTCTTACTTTACTAATTTTATATTAAAACCCGTGCCGTAGTAACCCAAAGTGCATATCTTTGGAGACGGACGGGAGTATCTTTTTATTTAACATATTACGCTCATTTTTTTAAATTTTAGTGCCGAAAAGAAATACCACAACTACTATGAAACATAGGAGATGAGTAAGAGAGGGAGAGAGGGAATTTGGTGCAAGAAAAGTGAATTGGATAAATAAAAAGTTAATGACAGCGGAGTGCAGATGTTTTAAGCTTTTACAAACCCTCTACACCGACCTATTGCATCTAAATAAACAGTAGCTAACTATCATCACAAATACGACTGACTATTAAATAGAGTGCTCAGACATATCTTCTTCCTTCTTCAGACAACTAGATGGTTAGCAGCAGCCACGATTATAACTCCTCAAGGCCGTGCTCTTTTATTAGAGCACGTCGGGCATTTGTATTGCTTGATGTGCTCGGCCCTAGCAGGCGTTATCTTCACGCATTTCCCATGGAACCATCTCTCACATATGTCACAGCAGATCCAGAACTCGTCCTGTGCGTAGTTTTCTCCACATGCTCCACACAACGTATCACCATGCTCCTCCTCCTCATCCTCCTCCTCTTCGTCTAATCCCTCACTCTCATCCTTTGATGGGGGCTTGGACATTTTTTCCTATCATTCACAAATCCAAGCTCCAACGATTACTTCAATCATACAAACTTGAAGAATCACCCAAATTGGTTGATTACTATGGTTAAGGTGAAAGTTCACACAGCATGGATTGATTGGCTTGCAAGACTAACATTCAACTGCTAACACAAATTAATTAACAAACCACCAATTCATTAACTACTTTGTATATAGCACTTGCACTCAGGTCAAAGCTAAATACAGAAAATTTTATCAAAACAGTAATGTGCATGTCTTCATGAACAATTGAGACAAGGATTTACCATTTTTAAGTTTGGCTTAGATTTGTTTCCACTGTGAGTTGTGGCACCCAATTTATCTTTGAACTGCATCTTTGAAGCCCCAGTCACAACCTCAAAAATTGTAGGAAGATCGTTTATCATATTGAATAGGCGTTTCCTGCATCCATAAACCATGAACCCCTTGTTCAAAAGAATGGCACCCCACAAGACAATTAACAACATCAAACAGAACTCTTTTATACTGCAATCCCAAGGTACATTAGAGAATAGGTGTAAGTTCACTAACACAACCAACTGCCGAAAAGTTCCTATTGTAAAGAATGCTTAGGGTAAAATTTATTGAAAAACTATGGTCATAAGAGGACAGCCAAATGAGTGGAAGAAAGAATACAGTAATTCTTCAAATCATCAGCGCATGGAGAGTGGAGACAAAAAAAATCCAGTAGGTATTTGAAATGCAGAATAAAGTTGAGAACAATATCAAGTCATATTTATCGGCATAAAAGAAGCAATTTTCCTTCAATAAAACCAAACCTCACAAAGATGACAGAAGAAAGGAATTCAACACAGAGGAAATAAAAGAAAATGATTTTTCAAAAGGATATTCTAAAAAATTCATAACTTACAGATTAGCCTACCTGTCAGCTTTGTCAAAACCAAATCTTGCACCAAAATAGAAAGCAACAGAAAGTAGCCATGCATCGCTGTGGACAGCAACTAGAGCCAACCAGTCTTTCTCTTGCATGCCATCTCTGGCAAAGTTTATACCTAAAGCAGGCTCTGGTAGCTCCGGAGGCACCTCCTCAGCAGGTAGATTAACTTCCCACTGCTCGGTAGGAAATCCATAAAGGCATAGATTCTCCTTCTCTACAAAATTTTCAACGTGTGTAAACACAATATAGAATTTTGTGGACTAGGTAATAGGTAGTGGAGCAGATACCAAAGATAAGCTGTGTCAACAAGCTAGATGATACGCTGAAGCCAAAAAATAAGCGCTAACAATTATAGAACGAGCATGAGCACAACATTGTAAACTAGAAAGGAAGGGGAAACCAGTAAACCGACTCTTAAGATTGCACAAAATACTAAGCAAAAATATAACGATAACTGTAGGAAAATGTTTGAACATCGGATGCATGGACAACTGAAACAGATACACATTGCTTCGGTTCACATACAACTGAGAGCAAAATTATAAGCAAGAACTTATCCTTTACAGTAAAATTATTTGCAAAAAAAACTGAGCATTGCTTTTTTAAGCTATGATTCCAACCCGTATTATCTCATGACAACAAATTTAATACTATCAGATACAAAAATCAAAATCATAAAATACTCAACCATGAAACAGCGCAGCTTGTACCGTCATATCCACACAAAAGGAAAGCGAAATTGTCAACCAAATAAGCAAACAAACTACAAAATCACCCATAAATTCACTCTACTAAACCACTTTAATCAACCACACAACTCCAATTACTCACCAGGATCGCAGCGTTGAAAAAATTCTTCAACATCTGAAAAAGGAAAAAAAAAACAAGCACAAATTCAGTATTACAAAGAGCGCTACAAACCAAACAAATAGAAAACCCTAAAGCTCGAAAATTACATCGAAAAGACTACCCAATTAGACCAGAAACCCTAAATCTCGAAAAAACACAAATAAAGCTAGAGACAATTCCAATTAAACCAACGAGAAATGACAAAATTGAGAAACAAAAATAACATACCGGTGGTGAGAGCTTTGATCAAGCCAATACGCCTACCCTTGAAATCTCGGAAGACCTCTTCCACAGTGCGAGGGCTGTTGTGCGCGCCAACCTCCATAGCTAATCCGTACAATTTTTCACGCACAAACACGCTGCAGTGTGTGTTTTGCAGTAAATAGTTTCAAATATAAACTTGCAAGTCAGGAGAGGGAGAACAAAGAAAGGGAATGTTAAGGGCATTACTGGAGTTCCTGTGGATTGCTGGGGGCGTTTTGGGGATATCAGATATGGGGTGTTATTGGATAGGGGTTTTTGGGAAATTACACTTTGATTCCCACACAAAAGATGTACTCTCTCTGTCCGCGAATAAGAGTCATATTTTTTCATTTTAGTCCGTCTGCGAATAGGAGTCTCAGTTCACTTTTACTATAAATGGTATCCCACCATCCACTAACTCATATCACTCACATTTCATTTAAAATTAATATATACAAGTGGACCCTTATTCCACTAACTTTTTTCCATCCACTTCTCTTAACATTTCTTAAAACTCGTGTCGCCCATAAATGAGACTCCTAATGGCGGACGTAGGGAGTAGAAATGTTATACTCCTCGGTCCTCAACTTGATTAGCCCGTACTTGGACTGCAACCCGTGGGTTGACGTTGTGGTCACTTCGACTCGATCGTCCTCATTGTTGGACCAGCTGCCCCATCTCCACTCTGGAGCGAGCCCACCGAGCCACTTGGGGAGGCTAGTGAATCGGGCTTGTCAACAGTTGTTGGAAACTTGGCTACCACATGAAGAAAACTATTTTTCGAAGAGTATCAAAACTTGGACGATGAATCTATAAACTCGGAATCACACAATATTTTGAAGTTACAACTAGAAAAAACTCATGCTTAAAGAGCCTTCAGCGTCAAACCAAGAAAGGGAGGGGCGCAATATTTTTAACGACCGTAAAATATGATACATATATACTACATCTGTCCCTTAAAAATAGAAGCTATTTCTGTTTTGGTCCTTCCCTTAAAAATAGATACTTTCTAAACTTTCTAGTTTAGGAAGTGGACCCCACAACCACTACTTCATTACTTTTTTCCTTTCTCTTTCTTACATTACTCATTTCTCTCTCTCTTACTTTACTAATTATTCTCTATTATTTTATCAATTGTGCATTAAAACTCGTATCATTACATAAGTTCTTATTTTTCAGTAATATGGTTAAGGGCGGGGGCAAATGAAGTCATTAGGTGAAAGCTACTAGGGTAAAATTATCAAATCGAGTTAGTAATGTGTATTTTCTACAAACCAAACTTTTTTCATAGAACCAAGAAATTCTGTATGAAATCCCCAAACACCTCTTAAGCATATATAATACGGCCCAACATAGACCCTAACCAATTGTTGGGCCCAATTATAATTCAATCAATATCTAACAACTTCGTTTTCATAAATAACACGAAGACAACGATTCGACACCTCATTGATTTCTGTGTGTGATAATATTGATATTCACCCCCTTCTTTCTGTAGTTCCTTGTTAATTTTGCAGTTTCCAGCTCCAATTGCAGAAAGAAGTCTTCTCCCACCTCCGATCTGAATTTTCTTTTTTGACTGAATCAACTCGATCAATCATGAGTTTCCTTTTCGGGAAGAGAAATATCTTGGAATAATTATTTATTTCAGTTCGTGGTTTCTCATCTCTTTTTTTTTTAAAGGGGAGGAGGTGTGTGGGGAGAAATGACTAAAAGATATGTATGCATATTTATATGATCAGAAATTCATGATCTTGACTAGAAGATTTGTGGTTATTTTTCACTTTATTTAGTGCAGGGTGCTGTTTTTTAGATATTGAATTAGATATGTAATTAAGGTTCTGAATCACTGAGAGTTGAGGTCATGATCTTTGTAACACCCCGAAAAAAAATAAAAATGACCTTAGTCGGAAATTGATTTTCCAATTAGGAAACCGGAGAATCAGGACTCTTGTCGAATAATTCGATTTTGAAAATAGTGGTAACTAATAATATGATTAAAATGTTATGAGAGTGAAGATTTTGAAATAGTACATGAATTAGAAAGAGTGGAAATGATATTAGAAACTAGTATAAAAATTATTTGTAAGATGTTTTCGCATATTAATTCGAAATCGGGAAGGAAATAAATTGAAATATTAAAAGTGTATGATTAGAAGTGTTTAAGTGAAAATTTAGTGTTAAAAAAATAATATAAGGTTGGAAATGGAGAGATTAGAACAAATATATTAAGAAGTGTAAAACTTGTATATCAGGTTTTCGGTGATTGTTTCGACGACGAAAATTGCCAAATTAATTAAAATAATGAATGAGGGGTTTTGTAGCATTATAATTAAGTATTATAAGTATAATTTGAATAAGATTGAGAAACAAATTAGGATTTATACAATGTTCGTGTAGAAAATTCGATAGAAGGCCATTTTGGTCTTTTCACATGAATTAAATCAATTCTTTCTCTTTATTTGAAAAGTGCCGATTTTTACCCATCAACTTGGAATGAAATGGCTGCAAATTTGATCTTAAATATTAGAGAGCAGTCTAGAGATAAGTCTTTACAAAAGGGTGTATTTGAATGTTGCCAAGTGTCTCATTTTTTTTTTAGCCATGAAAAATATTAATATTGGGAGACTAACTTAAAAACATGAGATATCATATTTCTTCCTCATTTTTTCTTCTCTACCAAAATGTCGACAACCCCTCTTCCTCCCTCCATAACCACTTTCTTCACAAAATTCCATCTTTATTGATGAGTTGATGAAGCAATTGCATGATTGGATTATTTTGGAGGTAGATCTACCTTTCTATCCCAATTTTGAAGCATATATTTTGGTATTTCAATTAGTTTGAGATGTTTAATTTTCAGACCTCATGACTTAGGGCAATTGATTGATTTGATTCTTTGAACTAACGTTGAATACGTAACATTTAGCCGTATTTGATTATAGTTTAAGCTTTGCTTGGAATAGATTGAGCATTTATTTGTGAAATGCCATAGAGGACAAAACCCTAGGTTAGGGATGCTGGGATTTTATTATCAGTTTGTTGGAAATGGTTTGGGAATGTGATATAACATGTTTCTCTTCATTAGTTTGAAGTGGATTAAGTCCTCTGGTTTTCAGTCTCATGTTCCGAATTCTTTAGCACGTTTCGAACTGTCAAAACATTGATTTACCAATTTTAAAAATAAAATGGGTCTAGAGGTTGCCTGATTTTTATGGAAAATTTAAGAGTTCATTTACTATATGTATAAATTGTTGGGTAAATGTTGCCAGAAACTGTTCGATTTTGGTAGTCTGGGGTGAAAGGAGAATATCTCTCGAACCATTAGGAATTTTGAACTGAATCTTGTTGCTTTGTAATCTAGACTTCCTGGGGTATTTGAAAATATTGTTTTACACCTCTGGAGCCTTTTGAATGAATACAGCACGTTAATGAGAAATCAATCCAGTGCAGGTCATATATTAGAAGTTAAATGATGAATCATGAAATTACTTTACATTTAGGATATCAAATGAGGATAAAGGAAAGGATTTAGTTTATAGTAGTATCCTTTCCTTATAAACTAATGTGTGTTATCATGCTATGAGGTAGCTACACCCAAATCATAGCAAAGGAAAGGAAAAAGGATCGGCGAAAGAAGAAATGTCGAATGGAAAGGTTTGGACATAAACGTCATCCAGGTAGCATGCTCGACAATTAAAAAGCCTAATTCTCTTATGTGCTTTTATGTAATAATTAAATGTCCTTATGAGATTATATGTGACTTGTTAACTCGATGAATTATGATTAATTATGGAATAAGAAATTCAAGAAGCAAACTATGAGATTGTGATGAATTGTTGAATGTTTTGGTTATGAAAAAAAAATAAAAGGGCAGAATATAAGTTTATGTTATGTCCCTACTTGGTCGATTACATTGAGTCATAAGGTAGCATATTCTCTAAGAGAAATTAATTCCTGAAATTAGTTTACACTATTTCATACATAAGATTCTGTGCTAATCAGTGACACAATCTGTGATCTGTATATGTTATTTATGATGTGAATTATGTGAAATTTGGGTATGTGATGGTATGATGAGAGTGTTGGAATTTAATCTGCTCATTTGAGGTGATCTGGTATGATTAAAGTTGCTGATGTGTTATTTTAGAAAATATTGATAACATGTACTGAGATGGAAATGTTATACTTATACGCCCCGTGTTTGAGTATATTCTGTGGGTACAATTGGCATGCCATAGGACGGCAGCGCTGCATTATCTGCTATCCCTCGTCTTCTGGATAACCGAAGCGAGGATCGTCTGTGTCTCTGATCTCTATCTCTGATTTATCTGGTATCTGTCTGCACCCTAAATGGGTGGTCTGTGCGGAGTCCTCTCAAGGACAAATATCCGCGTCTGCATATGATTCTGTTTCTGCTTCTGATCTGGTCCGCGTACCCTAGTCTGTCACTAAGCACTTAAAGGGGCTATATGTGTTTGATTATGTGAAAATGTTGGTGATCTATATACGTGTTAGTGTGTAAATAATAATTGGTGATATGCATTATACTTTGTATTCTATCTTATGTTGGTTTACGAAGTGATATATGATTATAAATCTGGTAAACTCCATGAGATAGAGATGATGACTGTTGATATGTTCTTGGATTGATTTTACTCATTGTTGGTTTCTGGGCATGTGTTGGTAATGGAGAATGCTTCCTAATTTATGTTAGAATTTAATAAGATGATAATAATATGATAGATGTGGGAATAATTGGTACATAAAATAATAATAAGAATTTTAAGTTGTATATTTTTTTGCTTGATGAGAAATTTTTTGGCTAAAGTGTTGAGTATGCTACAGGTTAGTCGGCATTGAAGAGTACCAGTTGATGTTTCTTCATGTCTGTCTCAACGCTGCATCCTTGGCGGGTCACTGAGCTCTATTAGTAATAGATCTTTCGAATGGTTAGCTGTAGCATGTTAGTACTAATATTTTATACTAAGTTACTTCTGCTGTAACCGTAAATGTTAAATAAATTTAAATATTTGGTTTTGAATGGTTTAGAAAATAAAAATTTTAATTGCCATACTTGAGGGTGACATTACCTATTCGTCCTGCAGACGCCGGGTAGGGGGTGTTACAAGTTTGGTATCAGAGCCTAGGTTTAGGCGTTCCTAGGCTTCTGGTTGTGTTAAGTTGGTTTAGACACATGTCACATAGGATGTTGAGTCTTTTGTCGATATCAGTGACCCGATGCAGCTGCTACTACTGTGTATTGGTAAAGAAGTTTGTCTAACGAGGATTTGACATATAATGTAGTTTAAAGGTTGCCAAAGTACGAGATATGAATTCCCGTGTGACCGAGAATTTAGTTATATGGGACTGGCCACCCCATATAGCTCGAATCTCGGTAGTCATTTTGGGTAAAAGATTATAAAGCTTTAAGAATGTGATAATGCTTGTGATTTGTATACATGGTGTGTTCGGAGGAAATGTTATGCATTATACAGAGGATATGATATCTGATATATAGTGTGATTGGAGGAAATGATACATGATATGTGATGTGATGTAAAGAAATAATATGTGATATATGGTGTAATGAAGGTAATACGATATGATGATTGGTGTGATAGGAGGATTTGATCGACCCCAGGCGGGTGCATTTTGCTTTGCACGTATACCTGTGTTTATTGCTTAGTACACTGATAGAGATCAAGCTAATGATCTCCAGTATCTCTTGAGATCATTTTCATTATTGTGGAGATTGATGAAAGATTACTTTAAATGTTGAGGATTATTTTCCTTGTTTATTTATATGCTGATTCAATTGATATGGAATATATGTATGATATTATAAAGATGAACAAAATACAAATAATAATTGAAGAAAGGAAAATGGTGGGTGACCGAAGGAAATAGCAAATCTAGGCTTTTGGACGTTATGAGGTAGGGTATCAAGCATTAATACTCATTTCTCTTACTTAAATTAATGGTTATTCTTATACAAACAAATTCTATAATAATATGATTGACTATTAATATTGTGTGTTAATATGAAATTGAGTATCCGGTTATGACTTTGCCAAGTTATAATATGTTATCGGGTGATGTATGTAAAGTAGATAGTGATTGATATGCTGTGGCAATTTATGTATTCTATGAAGGAACTCTGGGGTTCAATTGTTATGAATATGAGTATAAGGTAATTTATGAGAAACATGAACTGTGAATTGATATTGATTTATGTTGAATATGATGATGAAGTGGACGAGAAATGAATATGCTCATATATGTGGTGTGATGCGATTAGAGGAACTGAGATGCGATATTTGGTGTGATGGGAGGAAATGTTATACGATATATGGTGTGGTGAGAGGAGATGTTACTTAATGTGGTGTGATGGGAGGACATGCTATATAATATATGGTGTGATGGGAGGAAATGCTATACAGTATTTGGTGTGATGGGAGGAAATGAGATACTGATATTTGGTGTGATTGGAGGAAATACTATATGATATATGGTGTGAGTGGAAAACTTGATTAGGCCTCACAATTGGTGTGATGGGAGGAAATGAGATGCTGATATTTGGTGTGATTGGAGGAAATACTATATGATATATGGTGTGAGTGGAAAACTTGATTAGGCCTCACAATGGGTATTATGCTCAGTCCCAATACTTGCGTTTGTCGCTAAGTATACATAAGACAAATATGATATGGTTTGAGTGGAGAATTTGTTTAGACCACAAATATGTGATAATGTTTGTGGAATTATACTAGAAGATATAATTGATGCATAAATTGGTATATGTGATTATGTGTTATGATATGTGATTGTGTGAAATATGTGTACAACTCGGATATATCTTGATATCTGCTATGTGAGAACAAGTTTGGTTATTTTTGATTCTGTGAAGTTTTGATACAAGTGTTGGCAGCATAGAGTTGCTGACGTGATTTGACGTTGCATATGATGTTCTTATTAGTGAACACTAAGTTGAATTCTGTTATATGTTTTGGAAAGTTTGAATGCATGGATGATAATTTCTTTACCGAATGGGTATGTAAAGTTGATTATATATATCGAATAATCTAAAAGATCGAGTTTTAAGCTTACCTGGTCATAATTAAGTGCAACTGCTGAAGGGTCAAGGGTCAAGTCTCTAATATTTTAACTAAATTTGCTAAAGGAATTAGAAATGGATGAATCCACACTCTTGTGAAGGGAATGTATAGGACGAGTACTTGCCCTGGTGAGTTTGTTCTAATTGCTTGGTGTGTGTATAAATATGAACTAAAAATAAGAAGTAGGACTTTGGAGATGAATCAGGATTGGTTTAAAACTTGAGGATCAAATAGGGAACTTAGTTTGATGTATTTAAATGAGTTTGGAGTACATTGATAGGCATAAATATGATTTTTAAAAAAAAAAAAAAAAAAGCTTATGTTATGGGGTTGTAAAGAACCATGAGAAAGATGATAATTAATTTAAGGTTTTGGAAGAGTGTTGTTAGGGAAAAGAGAGGAAAATCTGTCCTGCTTGGTCCATAATATACACTTGGGCAAATAAGTGAAAACATGTGATAATGTCTACTATAATATAGTTGATGATGTGTATATGATAATGTGTATTAGCCTACTGATAATATGTGTTTGAATGGTAATGTTATCCGTGATTCTTAAATGTATTGGCTGTGGATAAGAATGAGATATATCCTTTGTATTTGGCTTCGATAAATCATATCTAGTGTTAAGTTTTATACGCCAGAAAGCATCGAAATCTCTGAACATGTGGATTGATTGATACATGATATGGAAGAATAAATGTGCGCTAATGAGTTGTGTGTCCTTGAAGATGAAGTGTATGAATATTGGATGTGATATGAGTTGGATATGTATGCCCTATACGGGGAACTTGTATGCCCGAGATCTAGCTATATGCATATGAAATGTGATATGATATGTGTGCCCTTAAATGGGTTATATGTGCGATCTAGGTCGAGCTATGTGACGTGAATGAAAGTATGAATTATGTATGGATTATATGTGTGCTCAGAATCAGACAATATGAATTATGATGTGATGTGATAAAGTTATAAGCTAGGTATTTGTACATGATATAAGATATGTGATACAAAATGTGATCTGACTAGAAATGTGAACTCCGTAAGATCTGTGTGCGCTCGAAGGCGAGCTAAACGAATATGGAAATTTAAATGAGGATTTAGAAATGGAATGGAAAATGAAAATGGGTGCATATATGATAATAGATGTGATTTGTAAACGTGTTGGCGTGTGGATAATGTGTTATTTTCTTTGAATTTAACTCGACAATTTGTGTAGGCTGTCGTCAAGTTGAGGATTTTACTATGTATCATATTCTATGAATTTTGTGAGTTGATATGATTATGACTTTGACAAGTTCTAGGAAATGAAAAGAAAGAATAATAAGTTATACCAGGTTATAATAAATTACTGATGTTATATGAAAGTACGAGGGGCATGTAAAATTACAAGATTATGGAGATTAAATGACATGGAACGGTAAATGTCTTTAACTATTTAGATCAAGTAAAATTTCGAGGACGAAATTTTTTTTAGGAGGGTAGAGTTGTAACACCCCGAAAAAAAATAAAAATGACCTTAGTCGGAAATTGATTTTCCAATTAGGAAACCGGAGAATCAGGACTCTTGTCGAATAATTCGATTTTGAAAATAGTGGTAACTAATAATATGATTAAAATGTTATGAGAGTGAAGATTTTGAAATAGTACATGAATTAGAAAGAGTGGAAATGATATTAGAAACTAGTATAAATTATTTGTAAGATATTTTCGCATATTAATTCGAAATCGGGAAGGAAATAAATTGAAATATTAAAAGTGTATGATTAGAAGTGTTTAAGTGAAAATTTAGTGTTAAAAAAATAATATAAGGTTGGAAATGGAGAGATTAGAACAAATATATTAAGAAGTGTAAAACTTGTATATCAGGTTTTCGGTGATTGTTTCGACGACGAAAATTGCCAAATTAATTAAAATAATGAATGAGGGGTTTTGTAGCATTATAATTAAGTATTATAAGTATAATTTGAATAAGATTGAGAAACAAATTAGGATTTATACAATGTTCGTGTAGAAAATTCGATAGAAGGCCATTTTGGTCTTTTCACATGAATTAAATCAATTCTTTCTCTTTATTTGAAAAGTGCCGATTTTTACCCATCAACTTGGAATGAAATGGCTGCAAATTTGATCTTAAATATTAGAGAGCAGTCTAGAGATAAGTCTTTACAAAAGGGTGTATTTGAATGTTGCCAAGTGTCTCATTTTTTTTTAGCCATGAAAAATATTAATATTGGGAGACTAACTTAAAAACATGAGATATCACATTTCTTCCTCATTTTTTCTTCTCTACCAAAATGTCGACAACCCCTCTTCCTCCCTCCATAACCACTTTCTTCACAAAATTCCATCTTTATTGATGAGTTGATGAAGCAATTGCATGATTGGATTATTTTGGAGGTAGATCTACCTTTCTATCCCAATTTTGAAGCATATATTTTGGTATTTCAATTAGTTTGAGATGTTTAATTTTCAGACCTCATGACTTAGGGCAATTGATTGATTTGATTCTTTGAACTAACGTTGAATACGTAACATTTAGCCGTATTTGATTATAGTTTAAGCTTTGCTTGGAATAGATTGAGCATTTATTTGTGAAATGCCATAGAGGACAAAACCCTAGGTTAGGGATGTTGGGATTTTATTATCAGTTTGTTGGAAATGGTTTGGGAATGTGATATAACATGTTTCTCTTCATTAGTTTGAAGTGGATTAAGTCCTCTGGTTTTCAGTCTCATGTTCCGAATTCTTTAGCACGTTTCGAACTGTCAAAACATTGATTTACCAATTTTTAAAAATAACTCGAATGGGTCTAGAGGTTGCCTGATTTTTATGGAAAATTTAAGAGTTCATTTACTATATGTATAAATTGTTGGGTAAATGTTGCCAGAAACTGTTCGATTTTGGTAGTCTGGGGTGAAAGGAGAATATCTCTCGAACCATTAGGAATTTTCAACTGAATCTTGTTGCTTTGTAATCTAGACTTCCTGGGGTATTTGAAAATATTGTTTTACACCTCTGGAGCCTTTTGAATGAATACAGCACGTTAATGAGAAATCAGTCCAGTGCAGGTCCTATATTAGAAGTTAAATGATGAATCATGAAATTACTTTACATTTTGGATATCAAATGAGGATAAAGGAAAGGATTTAGTTTATAGTAGTATCCTTTCCTTATAAACTAATGTGTGTTATCATGCTATGAGGTAGCTACACCCAAATCATAGCAAAGGAAAGGAAAAAGGATCGGCGAAAGAAGAAATGTCGAATGGAAAGGTTTGGACATAAACGTCATCCAGGTAGCATGCTCGACACTTAAAAAGCCTAATTCTCTTATGTGCTTTTATGTAATAATTAAATGTCCTTATGAGATTATATGTGACTTGTTAACTCGATGAATTATGATTAATTATGGAATAAGAAATTCAAGAAGCAAACTATGAGATTGTGATGAATTGTTGAATGTTTTGGTTATGAAAAATAAATAAAAGGGCAGAATATAAGTTTATGTTATGTCCCTACTTGGTCGATTACATTGAGTCATAAGGTAGCATATTCTCTAAGAGAAATTAATTCCTGAAATTAGTTTACACTATTTCATACATAATATTCTGTGCTAATCAGTGACACAATCTGTGATCTGTATATGTTATTTATGATGTGAATTATGTGAAATTTGGGTATGTGATGGTATGATGAGAGTGTTGGAATTTAATCTTCTCATTTGAGGTGATCTGGTATGATTAAAGTTGCTGATGTGTTATTTTAGAAAATATTGATAACATGTACTGAGATGGAAATGTTATACTTATACGCCCCGTGTTTGAGTATATTCTGTGGGTACAATTGGCATGCCATAGGACGGCAGCGCTGCATTATCTGCTATCCCTCGTCTTCTGGATAACCGAAGCGAGGATCGTCTGTGTCTCTGATCTCTATCTCTGATTTATCTGGTATCTGTCTGCACCCTAAATGGGTGGTCTGTGCGGAGTCCTCTCAAGGACAAAAATCCGCGTCTGCATATGATTCTGTTTCTGCTTCTGATCTGGTCCGCGTACCCTAGTCTGTCACTAAGCACTTAAAGGGGCTATATGTGTTTGATTATGTGAAAATGTTGGTGATCTACATACGTGTTAGTGTGTAAATAATAATTGGTGATATGCATTATACTTTGTATTCTATCTTATGTTGGTTTACGAAGTGATATATGATTATAAATCTGGTAAACTCCATGAGATAGAGATGATGACTGTTGATATGTTCTTGGATTGATTTTACTCATTGTTGGTTTCTGGGCATGTGTTGGTAATGGAGAATGCTGCCTAATTTATGTTAGAATTTAATAAGATGATAATAATATGATAGATGTGGGAATAATTGGTACATAAAATAATAATAAGAATTTTAAGTTGTATATTTTTTTGCTTGATGAGAAATTTTTTGGCTAAAGTGTTGAGTATGCTACAGGTTAGTCGGCATTGAAGAGTACCAGTTGATGTTTCTTCATGTCTGTCTCAACGCTGCATCCTTGGCGGGTCACTGAGCTCTATTAGTAATAGATCTTTCGAATGGTTAGCTGTAGCATGTTAATACTAATATTTTATACTAAGTTACTTCTGCTATAACCGTAAATGTTAAATAAATTTAAATATTTGGTTTTGAATGGTTTAGAAAATAAAAATTTTAATTGCCATACTTGAGGGTGACATTACCTATTCGTCCTGCAGACGCCGGGTAGGGGGTGTTACAATCTTGATCAGGAAGACAACTCTTGTTTCTTGATAAATTTGGGTTTGGGTTAGCTAAAAATTTTAATGATGGTATGTCATTAAGATAAATGAAGTTTATCACCAACGAATATTGTTTTCTAAGCTAATTAGTCGTCTATCCAATCCTGGTTAAAATCTGCTTGGAAGATGTAAGGAAGATAGAAATAGCTTTAATTTAATCCTCGGTTAAGGCCTCTAAAATGTGAGTTATAAGGCAGAGTAGAACACTTTCTACTAAAATAAAAAAAAATAGAAAGCCTGCCATTGATGCTTAGGGGGAAGTGACATACGCTATCAAGGACTAAAGGCAATAAGAATAACCAGTTGAGCCAAATTCTTTCGAACCAGATGAACCTGCCTCATTGTAAAGGCACCCCTTAGTTACACCCATTGAGCCTCAAATATAATCATCCCTTCTTTGGAATCTCTAAGGCTCCATATCATGTGAATAAGGGGACAGGCTAGGGTAACTCACCGCTGGGAATAGAAATTAGAGTGTGAAACATGAGAAGAACAAAAAGTTAGAAAGAAAATGGGCAGGAAATGTTGTAACCTGACCCTAAGAAAAATTAGAAAAGAAAAATTGTTAGAAAATGGGCAGGAAGAGTGTATAGCCTGACCCACAAACATAGAAGAAAATGGAGCAGAAGTGCAGAAAATTCGTCTACCTGGTCAAGGTTATAGAATGACGGAATGGCATGAAGATCCTCAATTACTTCAAGGGTAAAATGGTCAAATACCGACAAGAAGTTGCATTAGGGTTGACATTGAAGCCACTCTATAAATAGAAGCTTCCCACAATGAAGAAGTAGCGCTTAACGCTATCGTAGTTTAGGTAGGAAGCTCTCATAGGCGCTTAACGCCACTGCTATCTTAGCTTAGTTTAATGGTTTCGACGGGGGAATTGACGACTCCGACGTTGGATCCTTGTTTTCTTTACCACTTTTGAGATGATGTAGTTAGATCTTGAGTTCCATCAGAGGAATTGACGACTCCGCCGTTGGATCTCGACTTATTTTCAGTTTTATGAAGCTTCGGTGTTTATTTTCATGTTGATGATGCTATTTACTTACGTTTCTTGGATGCTTTTCGCAATTGGTAGCTTAGATGTTTAGATTCATGTTGTTTATATGATTTCCAGTAGTTTAGAGGTTGAGATTTAGTTGTTCACGTGCCCGATTTATGAGATTTGTTAGTTTAGGTGACAATTTGTGTTTATTCTGCTTTCTGCTTGACCCAGTAGCGTAGGTCTGGTAGTTCTAGCTTGAATTTCGTGTTTACATCTTGTTTTGAAGCATGCTCTGTTTTATTTCGTCAATGGTGTTGAAACTCTGTTTCATGCTCTGTTTTTACTTGGTTGTATGGAGAAGATGAAGTAGAAGTTAGTTAGAGAATCAGATCTGCTTTTTGCTTTTACAGCTTTTCTACCAGCCCCAGCCAGTTTAGGAAAAATGGTCCCCACTTGCTTTTGCATCTTTGTCTGCTTATTTTGGGAAAGTTTCAGCATGTTCCTTCAGTTACAGGTGTTCTAGTTAGTTTAACTTCAGTTTACAAGTTGCCTTGAGTTTGGTTGTCATGCAAGTGTTCGTACTTCTCCCGTCTCCTAGGTCAGGTAAATAGAGTCCAGTTTAATTCCGCCAGGTCAAGTAGATTAGAGTTTTAACCCACTCAATGAATGTGTGGCAACAGCCGACCCCTTTTCCAATTGTGTCATAGAAACAATCTCGAGTAGGTTCATGGTCCATGTGGTACGACCCTGCTCTTGCTGCTTATACTTAGTAATATGCGTTGCATTAGTGGGAAAATTATAAATCTTGTTGAAAGGAGGGACACGTGCATACGACACACGTGCAAAAACCCTCTCTTCAGAGGCTGTTCTAGTTCTGTCCCTAAGTTCACATGTCCTTCATTATTGTGCAATTCAGTATGAACTTAGAACCCATAGGACCCACACCTATATACACTATAACCTTGGCCCCATTACAACCTAATAAAAGACCTTAAGGAGTTAGCTTCTGTCAATAAAAATCTAGCATCAATGGTATTGAGTGACCGAGTGAATCCAACAGTTGGGAAGATAGAAGCTATCTTGACAAACGGACAAGCATGATTAGGTAGAAGAGGGGAGGGAAATGAATCTGAGATTGTAGACAATTGGATTGACCTTAAGCTTGTGGGGACAATTGCCAATAAACATAAACCAGTTCTATCCTCTCTGTTTGTTTTTCATTTAAGTGTCAATGTGTTTAGTTGCTTTTATGTTTTTCCTCCTTTTCTAGATTTTTAGGTTTTGTTCTTGGTTTTGCCGTTTTTCAATAAGAACTATGCATTGAAACTTGCCTCTTGTCTTTTTCTTTTCTTTCATACTTGAGAACAAATATGGGTTAAGTGTGAGCAGTTTGATAAGGCTCGTTTCATTCATGTGTTCCATAGTAAAACTGCACCTAAATCCGTGAATTTACGACCCTTTTTGAGTCAGGTGTGTGTGAAATTCGCCAGAAACTAGAGATCGCACAAATCTGGAGGACGAAGGCAATAATCAAGGAAAAGAGGAGAAAAAGACGGCAACAAGCTGATCAAGTCAATATTTTACTGGAGCCAGCCAGAGTTCTGCATTGGAAAGAAAGCGAGAGACCCCACCTAAGAGTGTGAAGGGAAGCATTGTCGTTTTGGAGAGGTGGTACCGTAGGGATCAGAGCCCTACGCCTCCCTATATAAAAGAGTCCAATAAACGAAGAGAATGGAGTTCCCCCATTCTTATTTTCTGTGTTGTAGTTTAGGGGGGTTCTCAACAGTCTTCTTAGAGTAGGTTAGAGTCTTAGCTCTCTTCCAGAGCTGAACGCAGAGCTCATTTCACTTCCTTATTCTCGATTTCTCCACACACGCACTTGGTTCCTGTTTTATTCGCTGCTAGTTCTTGTTTGGTGTTTGTTTCTCGCACAATTTTCCATTTCTGTTCTGTATTCCATCCCGAGAAGGGATGATGAGACAATTTACTACTTTCTTATTTGCGTTCCAACTTAGTTTCCATGTAATCGACTCTTTAATATTTTGATTTGAACTTCTGTTTTCATTTTCCAACTTTGTGTCATGTTTATGCTTGATGTTTTAGATCTTTTTTTTTTTGCTTCTATGTTTCGAGTCTTAGCTTAGATCTGTTTTGTTCTGTTTTATTCCGTTCAGATTTGATGTTTTATGTTTGAGTCATCTTCGTGTGTTTAGATCTAGGAGTTTATGTTTCGTTTTTGCATGAAAATGTCATAGTTCTTGTTTTTACGTAGTCGTAGCTTAGATCTTAGGAGTAGATTTAAGTTTTAAGTGTTTTCTGATGTTTCGTCTTCTTAACTTTCCAGATCTGTTTCATGTTCTATTTTCTATGTTGATTAGTTGAAGAAGATGAAGTTGTTAGAAAGTTTTTATTTTATAGTGCTTTATGTAGGGGACTGACAGTCCCGGTTTATTCTGTTTGTCTATTTATAATAATGTCAGTCTAGTTGATCAAGTAGTTTAGTTAAGTTGTTCAGTCCAGTTTATTTTTCAAGTCCAGTAGTTAAAATTTAACCCACCCCCTAGAAAGTGTGGAAGCAGCCAAGCAACCCATGCCGTGTCATGCAAACAAACCCTTACCAACGCCTCATCTCTGTGGGATCGATCCTTACTTCCCTATACTAATCAAATAGTATTAGTGGGTTAAGGTTTTGAAAGCACGCACTTTTGAGTTCCTCGTTTCATATCACTCGAGTCGGATATAAGCCGAGTTGATCAGCCTGAGCTTTTACCGGATCCACTCATCCGCGTTTTACGCAGGTAACCGGCAGAAATAGGCTGGCCTGATCAGGTCGACGGTCCAACTTGAACAGCCCACAACAATACACACACGTTTTGAAGAGAATGAATGAGAACACACAGAAGTCGCAACGTTTTAGAGAGCCAAGTTTGAACATTGTTTGGACTTGGTTAATATTCTGCGAATTGGAGCAGGCGCTTGATTGCGCCAATATGAAAGCACCCCGAGTCATTTATTTGGGTGGAGAAGATTCTTGTTCGGTGGAATTTGAAATTTTTCCAAGGTGGAGATTTGTTGAAGTTTGCCTAAAAACTTTGACAAATTGTCAAAATTTGTTATCCCACACTAGTGAGTCATAGGAAGTTTGGGGGAGTGGCTGCCTATAAAAGGAGAACTCCTCCCATTTTGTAAATGTACCTCAATATATTCTCTTCTCTATTTAAATATAAGTGGGCTCTGCAGAGGGTACTTGGAGACATAGGCAATTTAGCCGAACTCTGTTATCAAAGTTCTGGGTGTGTTCTTTCTTTATTATTTATTTTGTTCCGCATTTATTCCTGGGTTTTATTTTCTGTTGTGACATTGAATTCAATATTATTTGCGGGTTTAGTAATAGTGTCTTGTGCGGTTCTTTTGGGTGTTTTTATATTGTGATATATACACCGTGTTGATAAATTCTGCTAGGAGTCTGGTATTTAAGAGGGACATGTCCCCACCAGTTTTTCCAAAGAATTTATTTGGAGTAGTAATTTTATCGAGTAAACTCCATTGAGTTAACTCTAAAATTACTGAACGGTTCATTTCACTATTTGAGATTAAATTATCCGGTTTTCTCAACAAAATATAGTACTTCCTCCGTTCCCTCATAATTGAGTCATTTTTCCATTTCGGGAAGTTCCCTTATAGTTGAGTCAATTTCATACATAGTACAAACTTTTTTCTCTTTCTTACTTTATTCGCTTTTACTTTATTCTCTCTGTTTTATTCTTTCTACTTTTTTCTCTCTCTTACTTTTTTGTATATTTATTTAACACACTCAACATCCATTTTTTAAACTCTGTGCCGAAAAGTTTTGCCTCAACTATGAGGGAATGGAGGGAATAGTAGACATGTCATGGGAAATATCAAACAAAGTGCAAAGTTTGTGATATTATATACTCCCTCCGTCCCACAAAAGATGTCACACTTTCCTTTTTAGTTTGTCCAACAAAAGATGTCACATTTCCATTTTTGGAAAAAGTTCTCTCTCACATGAATATAAAATTAATATTTTCTCTCTCCAAACAAACACACGAAATAAAACCTCCTAAAATCCTATGTTGTCTCACAAGTGTGACATCTTTTGTCGGACGGAGGGAGTACCAATTTTAAAGTTTGTGAGAAATACCAAATTTTAGGCAAAGATTGTTATTTTAGGGACCAATTTCCCTATATAAAAATGGATCCCACATTCTAGTTTCTACTATCTTTTATTACCAACTTTTATTTATTTACATTTCTTAAAATTCATGTCAAACTCAAATAAGACTCCTAATGGCAGATGGAGTGAGTATAATATATTTAGAATTGGCCTAATTGGCTTTAAAATCACGAACTTTAATAAAAGTTCGGTTTTTCCCGTAAACTATAAATGTTGCGTAAAAAATCATGAACTTTACCGGGTTGTGTAAATTTCCTGTAAGACCAGACCCGGTATATTTCCGGCCAAAAGTTATCCTACGTGGTTGCCGGAGTTGTGACATGGCATACCGGCTGTCAATATACAAAACGGCGTCGTTTTTACACGCACAAAACGACATCGTTTTGTGTAGTTTATGTTAAAAATTTAAATTTAATCAATTAGGGTATATGATTCTTCTTCAATTTCTTCCTCCTATCTTGAAGTCCTATCTGCAATTCCTCCATCGCGATTCCTCCTCCTCCAGTTGCAATTCCTCCATCCCATCGCTATTCCTCCCCCTCCATCTGCAATTCTCCATCCCGTCCTCCTCCTCCAGCCGCAATTCCTCCATCACATCGCGATTTCGTGTTCAATCAAATAAGAGGTTAGATTTAATCGATTGTTAAATGTAAGGTTCGAAACCGATTGTTAGATTCCATAGCCCTCGCCGCCGTTGTCGTAGCTGTCGCCGTCGCCGCCATCACCGCTAAAGATGGGAGCACTTGAGCGCAGAAGATGGGTTTGCCAATTCTCGTTTGCGTTGTGTTTCAATTCAGTCAATTATGGGATTTAGGGATATGGGCATGTTAGGGTGCCACCACCTCTTAAAATAACACCATATCACCATTCCTAGCCAATCATTTGTACACGTGGACGAATAATAAGCTGCCATGTGGCAAAAAAAAGTTGAAAAACTCGGCCAACAATTTGTTGCTCTTATACAACAATTTTTCTTGTCCAGCAATATCCAACACGCTACACAACAATCTATATAATATTGCTGTATAAGTGGTGTCACGGTGTCGCTTTAAGAGGGGTTGTCATTTTAACACAAACCTTTAGGGATAAATATAATAAGTATAATAAGTAATGCTTTTGTTTATTAAAAAAAAATTCCATCTCATCAGCCAACTCATCGTCCACGTCAGCGTCAATATCGCCATCTTAGCCGGAATACCCGATACAGGAAATTAGCACACGGAAGCAAAGTTCATGATATTTACGCAACATTTATAGTTTACGGGAAAAACCAAACTTTTATGAAAGTTCATGATTTTTAAGGCAATTAGCCTTTTAGAATTTAACAATGAGTATTTTATATTAATTAATATAATTTATATTAAATTGATTTTTTGTTACCGTATTTAATTTAAGGTGTAAATTGCGTATTTTATCAATACAATTTATGAAAATAAGATAGAAGATAAATAAAATAAAGCAATGAAAAAGGTGAAAGTTAAAAAAATAATGAAAAAGAACTCTCATTCTCAGTACCTCTCATCATTTCCCAACAAAATAAAACAAAAAAAAGTAGGAGTATTTAGTATATAAATGGGAATTGATTTAGACGGAAAATTATTTACGGTATTTCCTTATTTTACAAGATGTGGATACAAATCCTAGCATTAATACATTTATTTATATTTATCTTATTTATCCATTGTTGAAAATTGAAATAATATACAAGAAGGATGTTGACTTCAACTTCAAAGGCCCACGAAGAAGAAAAAATAAACTTCAGAGTTAAAGAAGGCCGAGAACATACAAAAGTCTCAATTTTAAATTTTAATTGATCCAGCCCTTCATTAAGAAAATAAGAGTAGTAGTACATCATTTTTAATTTGCAAAATTCTTTTTGGAGCAGTTATAATTATTATGAAGATACGTATAAACTTAATTAGACACATCAATCTTATGAGATTAAAGTTTAAAAGGGAGCTATGAAGATGAAGTACACGTTTATAATAAAGCCAAATGTATAAAATATTAACGGTCGGCTGTATTTGGACATACGATTCATTTAAATTAAGGCACAAATGCAAAGCCGCCACCAATTCATATATATTTTAATTATTACCACAAAGTAAATAATTTGAGAAATGGGACTTTGTTGACCCTTGGACGTTACACCCATTATTTGTTTTCACACGCTGAATAACAAGTGTTAATTACTAATTAGACGACCATTATTCTTAAGACTAAGCTCTTCCTAATGATAATTAATGGAAAGCAAAGTCTGCTCAATTGTGATTTAGTGCATTAGATTAGGTGGGTCTTTTCCTTTTTTTGAAAATTTAGAGCTAGGATGAAGTTTAGAAATATAATCTCAATTACTATGGTTTATGGAAATGATGAATATCATTAATCTAAGTACGCGACTTGTACATAATTAGTGTTTTTTTTAACTAGGGTCATATTCTGATGCTTATAGCACCTTAATCCAAAATCAAGACCAAATCTTCACCCTTAAATTTTAAAATGAGCGAATGAGATTAAATCTTACGAATCTCAATAAATAGTAGACAAAATATCAACAAAAGGGTAATATCATCATTATGTTATCATATGATAATTTTCGTGAATGTTTTTTTGTATCAACATAGTGTATTACAAATATCAACAATATAACATAAGAATATCAACACTAGTACAAGAAAATATCAACACATATTTATTGAGATTTTTTGATATATTTGTTGATAAAAATTTGGTTATCAACATTTACGAAAACTAAAATAAAAAATATCAAATTTCATCATCCGAACGTCGTCGGAACATATGCAATTGAGATCTCGTTGGAATCCTTATAAAATTATCTTTAATTTGATACTACCTCTGTCCCTGAAAATTTGATACAGTTTACTATTTCGGTCCGTCCCTGAAAATTTGATACACTTTACTTTTACCATTTTTTGTAGTGGACCTCATATTCCACTAACTCATTCCTACTCACATTTTATTATAAAACTAATACTTTAAAAGTAAGACCCACACCCCATCAACTTTTTCAACTCACTTTCCATTACATTTCTTAAAACCCGTGTCGGGTCAAAGTGTAGCAAATTTTGGGAGACGGAGGTAGTATATTTTTTGCGAAAAAATAATTTAAATCGAGAGAGTTACGTAAATTTAAAAATTTTAAGATGATTTTAATGAGAGAGAATTGACATTAATACCCTCTAATTTTATTTATTAATTTTCTTAATTAAAAATATAATCTATGTGACATTATTTCAACTACTAGATCTTCTAATCTAGGCTATGATTTAGTCTTAGTTTGAGATTAATAATTAGTTAACAATTCATCAATCTCTTTTTAACGAACATATAATTTTATTATTACTAAGATTTTGTGACGACAACACAATTGAAAATTTGTGATGGTATGGAACATGCTTAAAAATACTTGTAGATCTATAAATGGATAAGAGATTCCTGATTTAAAATTATTCTTGAATCAGTAGAGATTATTGTTTGCGAATAATAGCCAATTTGCCATCAAGGCGCACATGGGCCTTGCAACTTTTTGTTCTTTTTCATGTTACCTTTTCTAATTAGGATCCTACTAATTTAATGAATTGTTTAATGACAATTGTATATTAATAATAGTGATGCTCCGCTTCTATATTATAAACTACAGTAATTGCTTTTGAACTTAAAAACACAGATATAAGAATATTTTGCCAAAATGGATCCGCCCATTTGTACTTCTTTGAATAGTCGTGTAATCAACGATTTTCTATGAACTTTTATAGCATCATACATGCATATAAATAATTTATTAGTATGTTCGTGTTTATTTTAAAAAAAAATAGGTATTTTGAGTTTTCTGCAATTGTTACTGTATCAATGTGAAAACGACCTTGCTTGTATTTAAATATGACATAGGAAAATGCTCTTTTAAATAATACTTTTAAACTAAATTAGTACGGACCTTGATAATTATAAAATGGCATATTGTAAGTAAAGTCAGAAGTAAAAAATTTCATGATATTGGATGAACTTTGTGTGAAGTGAAATGAAAGCACTATTATTGTAGGCGGTGCAGATTATATTTGTTATTATTTAAAGAAAGAAGTTTATGACCTGTAAATGATTTTTAACTTAAGAAGAAGGGAAATGATTTTTATTTTATAGTAGTATATATTGCAAGTGGGATATGTCGTTACTATATAGCAACTTGTAGTTGTATTGTTCCGCAAAAACAAAATATTTTAGTCACAGCTAACACATCATCGACGAGAACGACTTGCTTATTGTTTATTTCTTTTTTCCAGAAAGAGACTTAAACATAAAACATAAAACATAAAATTAGTAAGTTTAATATCTTAGCTATAAAATTCTATTCAAACAAATATTGTGCCACAATTCATACTCCTAAAGTTTGTGGGTTAAGGATGACCATGTATACTCCATCCGTCTGTTCGCATTTCTTTTTGGAACGTCTCCTCTAAAATGAGTTATTTCTCTTTTAGTAAAAATAAAATATCTTGGGTAATTTATTCTATTCAATTCTCTATTTTATTCTCTGTCCACTTAACTTTTTAAATAGTACTAATTACTACACTTTTTACTCTCTCCATTTCATTCAAGAACGACCACGTAATTACAAAATTTAGATAAATAGAAAAATACGTTACTTATTAGACAAACAGAAAAATATATTGAATATTTTAATAAAAAAATAAACTTTTATTAAATATGAAAACAGAATATCTCATTTTAAATTTAAAATGAGACAGATGAACTAGAAACCTTATTGTTTACCATATGCATGATTATACCACGTTTTATTTAAAAACAACAATTTGTAAAGTAATTGTTCTTTTTCTACATTTATGCTCTAGTATTACTAGGATTGAAAAAAAAGAAGAAGATAGCACAAATTAAACACAATAAACTAAAGCACATTGTAGGCAATAAAATCCTAAAGTGAAGATGGTTGATCAATTGGTCAACGTCAAATGCATACATCTATACTTGCAGAATGAAAACAGTGGTATTTTGTCTTGACGACTTTTCTAATATCCTAAAAAGTAGAATAAATAAACCAAAATCCAATCAAAGTCAGTAAAACTAAAATCATTTCTCTTCCCTTTATTGAATATATTGAAATGTCAATAATTTTGTGCTCAGCAGTCATCAACCAAATGAACAGCTACTCCAGTTGTTGCATCTCAGAATAAGTGGTATTCTGCGATCAAATAAGAATTTCAAATTAACCGGTAAGTTCGTTACCTTGCCTTGATAGATAAAATAAAATCCAAAGTCCTTATTTTCTTTGTATAGATAGTTTTGAATTTTGATCAAGATTCAATTTTTATTCTCTTAGCTTATAATGGAAAGTGAAATATCAGTGGGTGGAAAGGGCGGAAATTTAGATGTTGTTTTGGAGATTCACTCTCCCAAACCAGAAGCTGAAAATTCCAAAGACAATGGCGATTCCGAATCCGATATTCAGATGAAAATGAACTTATTCAACACCGCCGCCGCAGCTCCGGCTCCAGCTCCAGCGGCGGCTCAGCTGGTCATCCCAGCTCCATCTCCAGACTCGAAGGCGGACATGCGCCGAAGACCGGTCACACAATCGGCTTACTCGAAGCCGAAATCACGAATCGCCGAGCCGCCGTTCCCGAGCAGCTTGAAGCCAGCCGCCGCCAATTCCTCTCCTTCGCCAAAGCCCACTCCAAAAACATCCGCCCCCATCACGCCGCGGACGCCCCTTATGGCCTCGATGGACGACGATGATGATGACATTGACAACAACGATGACGACGTGTACAACACGGACATCCTCAAGCCCCAGGCCGCAAAGCGGAGCAGGAAGTGGAGGGCCATGCTCATTCTAGAATGGATTGCATTTGTGAGCATCACAACTCTGTTAATCCTGAGCAAAACGATAAGTAAGCTCGACAACGAGGTCCAGATATGGAGCTTGCAGCTCTGGAAGTGGTGCGTCCTTGTGCTGGTGATATTCTGCGGCCATCTCTTCACCGAGTGGGCGACCAACCTCCTCGTCTTCCTTATCGAGCGGAACTTCCTCCTCAAGAAGAAGGTGCTCTACTTCCTCTTCGCCCTCAAGAAGAGCGTGCGCATTGTCGTCTGGCTCGCCCTCATCCTCGTGGCGTGGGTGCTTCTCATCAACCGGGGGGTCAGGCGGACCAGAAGGGAATCCGACATCTTGAACAAGATCACCAGAGGGATTGTGTCCACTCTTGTGGGCGCAGTCATGTGGATGGTTAAGACAACGTTGGTTAAGATAGTCGCTTCCAATTTTCATGTCAAGACCTACTTTGATAGGATTCAGGAGTCGATTTTTCATCAGTACATACTTCAGGCGCTGTCGGGGAATCCCGTCTGGGATGGCGTGAGTGAGAGTTACAGGAGCAGCGGGCGGTTGAGTTTCAGGAAGGGGGTGCAGCAGAAAGGGGAGCAAGTGATTAATGTGGATAAACTGTACAAGATTAACAGGGAGAAGGTGTCTGCTTGGACTATGGGAGGGCTGATGAATGTGATAAGGAATTCCGACTCGCTTACCATGTCAGAGATTCTCGATGAGAGTGTCGAGGAAGGGGGAGGAGGCACGGTGATGATCACGACCGAGGTTGAGGCCAGGGCGGCTGCTAATGCCATATTCAAGAGAGTGGCCAAGCATGGACACAAGTGAGTTTGTCATCAATGTTTCCGTCTTCTTGTTTAATTTTCAACTTGAACCGTTGATGTTTATCTTTGCACTCTGTTGTGGATTAGATTCATTGAAGAAGACGACATCCTTCGTTACATGCCTAAGGAAGAAGTTGATAACGTTTTCCCACTGTTCGAAGGGGCTGCAGAATCAAGAAGGATCAAGAAATCGGCCTTTAGAAATTGGGTGGTGAGAACCCTGAATCAATTCAACTAGTAAGGCTATGTTCACGATATTTATGAATCCAAACTTGTATCTTACTCAGGTGAAGGCTCATAATGAGAGAAAATGCCTAGCCGTGTCTCTGAAAGACTCGAAAACAGCAATAGAGGAGCTAAACAAGATCGCTTCATGCTTTGTGCTGGTTGTGATTGTTATAGTCTGGATTCTTCTGATGGAGATTGCAACGACCTCCATTCTAGTCTTCATCTCGTCTCAGCTGTTGCTCGTAGTGTTCATGTTTGGAAACACGGCCAAAACATTGTTCGAAGCCATGATCTTCGTGTTTGTGGTGCACCCCTTTGACGTTGGTGATCGTTGTGTCATTGATGGCGTGCAGGTACACCCCTTTTTTTCTGCTCCCATCAAAACCTTTTCATCTGTCACCATTGTATAATTCATCAAGATTCCTGCAGATGTCTGTGGATGAAATGAATATCTTGACAACAATTTTTCTCAAAGGCAACAATGAAAAGGTGTACTATCCTAATGCAATCTTGGCTACAAAAGCAATCAGCAACTATAACCGGAGCCCAGAGATGATGGGTGATGCTGTCGAGTTTGCTGTCGATTTCACCACTTCGGTTGAGAGCTTAGCATCCTTGAGGGCTAAAATTAAAGGGTATGGTGCTTCTCAATATGTTATATACTTGTAGAATTGAAACTTAGAGAAGGTGTGGTATAGTATTAAACATAGAAATGAAGAATTACTTAAAACATATACTACTAAAAAACTCTTAGGAAGTACTATCTACATTTTGTAGGAAGCCTAGCAAGAAGCTTGATGTCCTGGCAACTGATAGTCATGGCAGGTTCACTAATGCTGTAACTTACGGACCCAATTCTTCTGCTAAGGTCCGTCTCGTGACATCAAATGCATCAAGTTATCCCTATTCCGACTCCCACACCCAACCTTAGTCTAAATTGTTTTGTATTGAATCTCATGAGTAAAAAATCTTGGTTCATTTTATTGGATGATATGAATGGTGCTTAGTGAATGATGGTTTTGATGAACAGATATTTGGAGAGTAAGCCTCAGCAGTGGAGCCCCCATCACAGTATGCAAGTGAAAGAGATTGTGGATGTGAACAAGATGATAATTGCTCTGTATGTAACTCATACAATAAATTTCCAGAATGTTGGAGAGGCGGGAAACCGGAGATCGGATCTTGTTGTCGAGCTTAAGAAGATTCTGGAGGAGCTTGGCATCAAATACCGTCTTCTGCCTCAGGAAGTGCAGATTAGCTATGTTTAATCAGCTATTACTGCAAGGTGATCCATTTTTTGTAAGAGTTAGAGATAGAGAGAAATGAGTTAGGTTTATTGTTCTGTGTAAATGCATCAACCACATGTACTATCAAGTTCATAATATTATTTATGAATTCTCAAGTTCAAATGCATTCATGGCTCATTCTCTTGAAGGGTCAACTGCCTATTTATGTTGAGGGAAACACCCCCAATTTGGGATTCTCTGCTTAGAAAATATAAAAAATTCGATATACTTACGTAAAACAAATGATTTAGTCAAGATACAAGTAAATGCCCACCTCAAGAAAATACTATCTTAGAACTTAATCCACATGTTTCTACGGCAAAACTAATGACAAAAAGGCTACTTACTTGAATTATATGGCAATATTGATTGAATTTTCCACCCTTGTAAATGATTAATACAAACTCTTAACTCAATAATTGTTATAGTGTAGGGACTGCCGATAAGTTTTTCGCTAGCTAAGTTGAGAAAACATAAATATTGGTCATTCTAATTAAATTTAATTGTAGTTCATTAATACTCACTCGGTCTCATTTTAGGAGTCACATTTGATTAGGACACGTGTTTTAAGAAATGTAAAAGAAAGTTAGTGAAAAAAATACTCCCTCCGTATCCCATTAGGAGTAGCACTTTGACCGGACACGAGTTTTAAGAAATGCAAAGAAAAGTTGGTTGAAAAAGTTAGTGGAATGTGGGACCCACTTTTTTATATTGGTTTTATAATAAAATGTGAGTGAAATGAGTTAGTGGAATGTGGGACCTACTTACCATTTATGGTAAAAATGAAGTGCTACTCTTAATTGGGGACGGGCCAAAATGGAAATTAGTAACTCTTATTCGGGGACGGATGGAGTATAATGGATGGTGGGTCCGATTTTTATATACTCTCTCTGTCTCATTCTAAGGGATACGTTATTCTTTTGGGATCTAAATGATTCATTTCGAAATGTAGAAATATCTCTCTCTCTCTCTCTCTTTTCCTTATCTTTTCTACTTTAAACAACACTATATAAAATCTCGTGCTGAATTTGCTCCACTTAAAGTGGGTCTAATGGAGTGAAAGGAGGTTATGGAATATTCTAACTAAAATGGTAGGACGGAGTGAGTATTTAATCAGTGCACCTATATTATGGAGTATCTCCAAAGGTACCGGAGCTGGAGCTTGTCTCCGAACTCCGAAGGAAATAGGGCCCTCGGCGAATATGCTTAAGTTGATTCGAAAAACAATAATAACAAAAAGAGAAATGAAGAAAATAGTGATTGGATAAGCTTATCTACCACATGCAAGTCGAGAAGGTGCCACGTCGGACGATGTAAGATACCGTCGATTCTCCACCTCTGCTTTGATCCTTTTCCATCTCCCACAAATCTCTCTTCCTTTATCAAAACACTCCCACATCCCACCTTCACACAAACACATTCAACAACACACAAATGGCCTCAACTTCAGCTCTATCAATGGCGCTGCCGTTGCCCCGTGCCGGCCACAACAACGCCTTCCTCAAGGGAAACGCGCTCCGGCCCTCCAAGCCGGCCGCCCCGGTGTCCAACCCCGCCGCAACACTCCAAGTCAAAGCTTCCTTGCAGGAGAAGGCCGTGGCTGGATTGACCGCCGCCGCATTGACCGCTTCCATGGTTGTCCCCGACGTCGCCGAGGCAGCCAGCAGCGCCTCGCCCTCTCTCAACAACTTCTTGCTCAGCATCGCCGCCGGTGGCGTAGTGCTCACCGCCATTTTGGGGGCTGTGATCGGCGTCTCCAACTTCGACCCTGTCAAGCGGGGCTGAGAACCCTTTTTCTCTCTGTTTCAATCGCAGATGTATCACTGTATTACTTAATAGACTAAAACTGTTCCTTCTTCAACTTCAATTCTTACACAAACCTGTCTATTTATATCAATCATATTCCAAAGTCTTCAACAGCTCTAAACAAATAATCAAAGAAGCATAATAATATGACTAATTTGAACTGAGAGTTAAAAATGTTGCTATAAAAATTATTTAATAGAAAAGGATGCATGCCATTCTAATATGTAGTGACATGGCGCTTTGTGATGCTATCAAACAGAAACCTACTCTCTTCAGAGTAGTTCAATTTGTCTGCCTTGACAACAGTGATCTTCAGCTTTTGTTCGTCGCCATAAATCTCCTCTTTTATTTTGAGCTTCAAGATGAACTCCCTGAAGAGGCAGTTTTGAATAACTTCAAGGAATTTGAGGTCATCTTGCATTTCGTTTTTCCACACGTACAACTCCTTGGCAGAGCACCCTAAGATCTCTTCACCGGCTTCCTGGAAAGCGGTCACCCATGTCATGCCGCTGTAGTCTTGAATCTGAACCTGAAGAAGGTATCTGTAATCACACTCTTCGAATTCTTGATTGCACCTGTCGCATAGCCACGCTGAGTTTCCAGACTTCGTCACTTTCTTGTTGCACTGCCTGTCACCGATCATCAAAGGGCAGGCTGTGTAACAGAACGAGTCTGTTTTGATAAAGGACACAGTTGCCTTAACTGCAATCCAGTCTGGTTTGTCTGATCTTCCCAGCCCTTCATCTTTTATCTGTGTCAAGCACTTGCGTGTCTCGTTCTTCATTCCACCGAGTATAGCGTCTTTGGTTATGGAATGAGAAGCAGTGTCTTTTCCCCCTCGATCAAACCAGTTTCTCAAGCTGTCAGCCTCTGCAGAGTCGGGATTTATGAATAGCTGTGTGGCAGATATGGTACCAATGGACTTCCCACTAAAATCATTAACTTTTCCAGCTTTGACAGCCAAAATGGGGAAAATTCCGGCTTCTACCATATCATGAAGCTGTTGTCCTTCCCTGTTGCAGAAATCTCCCCATAATGTCAATTCAACAGTTAACCCCGATTGATCCTTCAAGTTCAGAATTCGCCTCTGCGTTTCCATTCCATTCTTCCGCATTATGGGAACAGAAGGGTTCACTGTTACAACAACACCGATAATATCCAGTATGGAATTGCTTTCAGCATTTGCAATTTCACTGATAGGCCTAAATGAGAACTGCTGCCTGGGTATAGATGTATCTTCATCTGGACAAAGATCTACTGATGATGTTGTCTCCAGAAATATCTCCCACTCATTGTTTAGATGGTTAAAATTCTTCTGAGCAGGTTTCAAGCTGCCTTTGGATATCACATAGACTTTACCAACTTCGATAGTATCATAAAAACGGTCCACCACAGCATTGAAGCATGTCACCCTAATTTCCCCTCCATCTGAATCAAGAAGATCAAAGGAGAATACTTTTCCATCTCCTCTTGCATTGTTGTAACGACGGAGATCTCCTTTTGCTGTCACCCGTGCCTTGATAGCCCATCTACCTTGATAGGGATTCAAGGCAGCAATAGGTATAATGCGTGCAGGTGCCTCATTTCTCATGATTGCTCCATGATTCTTATAATTTGGAGGTGGCTGGTATGAAGGCTGAACAGTAGGACGGAAACTCTGCATGTTACCACCTTGGTTTAGGGAGCTTGAAGTTTTGACATTATTGTAGCTTGTTCGTGACAAATTCTGAGCACCAGCAACACTATTGTTTATTGATGGTCGGGGTCCAGATGATAATGGCTTTTCAGGTAGTGAATCAAGTTCCAACACACTAGGGTTACCAATTACATCGCAGTCCAGAATGATGGTTTCCATGTTTAGGATCACAATAATTCTGCAAGAAAAATGCATATTAATGAGTTTCCAATCTATAAAACAAAGAAAGGCAATCCAATCAATCAGCTTAGTAGCGTTGGTTTGCATCTTAGGTACTGCAAGTCTTTGTTTCACTTCACTCTAAAGTATCCTAAAATGTCTAAAGTCAAGTTTGGTGTTGTTCAACCTTGAAAAAAATACAGGGCATACTTATGCCAAGAGTACCCTACTTAATATTAGTCTGACTTGCAGAGGAACTGTCATCAGCATTGTGAAACCAAGTAACTCCTACCCATTCTGGTTTTTCAAACTACCGGAGGATGAAGAATCATGTACCGATGAAAAATGATATAGTGTGCCATCTGATGTCTATTACTATTATTTTGGGACATATAAAACGCATGACATTTTCAGTCTAGTGCCTGCATGTTCAACCACAAAATGTTCAAATCTAACAATTTCAGTAAAAACATAATATGATTTTCACTTATTCCCTACTAAAATTTTGCAAACCTTTCCTCTTAAACATTCATTGTCAATGTTCTATCGGCCGATGAAGTTCCACAATCCCACTGTGTCAAGTTGACTCGTACAGAATTAACTAGAAGCAACCGTATAGCCATTTTACACAGTTCTATCTCCATTTTACACAGTTCTATCTCCATTTTACTCCGGCAGCTTTAACATTATTAGCATTCAAAGGACAAATTAACAGAGAATTGTTGACACATAGTCACTTCTCCTTATGGAATGAAAACCTATTCAATCAACTAGCGGCATCAAACATGGTAACATCTCTCTGTAAACACAATAGGATAATAACTCGTACATTCTATAGTTTAAGCAATTTTCGAGGCAGTTAGTGAGAGCTCAAAATGTATATACCTGTTCTACAATACAAACAGGCAAGGCGAATAGATCATAACAAGTCATATACTGAGACACATACAGGCACTAGCACAGACACAGAGTTGGAATTTAAAATCAATTTACACAGAGTTACGCTACCTACTTAGATAATTAGCAGGAGAGTAGGGCGGAGAATTTACTTGCGCTTCTGGACAGTGCTGCCGATGTACTCGATGAGCTGGATGACGGATCCCCTGCGGACTCGACCGGTTTTGACTCGGTCATTGAGCTGTGTGGCGAGCATAGCGTGCTGAGTAGCCACAGCGTCAGAGAGGAGAAAGCGATAGCGCTCCTGCGAGGAGCCGATGAGCTTGATGTCCAACACCTGCACCAGCGGCTTGGCGTTGACGTCTCCGGCGTCTATCGCCGCAATAGCGTTGGCCGTCAAATTCACCGGCATTGATTTCAACTTTTTGGTGTATTTAATTGGGGATTTTTGTAACCGAAATGGAGAGAGGGGGAAGAGTAAATTTGAAGGAGAAAAGGGGTCTGATTATATATATGAGGATTAGCCGGGAGAACAACCGACCTATCCCGTGCCCGTTAATTTTATTTATATTTAATTACGATTTTAATCGTAGTTTAACTAAGTCATCACCATTCACCAGATTTTAGATTTAAGTAATTAGTAGTAATAAGTAATAGTACTAACTACTTTCTCCTAATTATAACTACTTTCTCCATTTATAGTTCCAGTTTAATTTGATATGAGTTTTAAAATATAATGAAAAAAATGGTAAAAATAGTCTAAGTGAAATGTATGTTCCATTTTTATAGGAGTATAAGTTTTACACTCCCTCTGTTCTCTTATAGAGGAGTCGCTTCTTTTTTGCATTACCATACTCACTCTGTCACACTTTAGGAGTTTCGGTCACTTTTGCCGTTTTGCGTATTTATTTTATAAAAATGATAATAAATAGTTAAAGTGGAGAAATGCTAAAGTAAGAGATGAAATCATGTAGATAAGACTCTTCTCTACATTATTCTATCTCTTACTTTAATTTTTCTTCACTTAACTGTTTATTATGATTTTTCCTAAAACTGAGCGCATAAAGAAGCGACTCCGCTACGAGGAAACGAAGGTAATAGTACTAGTATAATATGAGTGAAAGATTTAGAGAAGTATGAGACCTATTGCCTAAAACAGAAAAAGAAAAAGAATAAATGAAACTTTAAATTAAGGACGAAAAAGAAAAAGTAAATGAAACTTTAAATTAAGGACGTCGTAAAATAGCAAAATGAGATATTATTGACTATTGATGATGGAAAAATATCCAACAACAGAACTACTCTAAGTCTCAATTATGGTTCCTAACCAAACGGACCATATGGGCCACATGATCCAAGAGTAGATGGCCTCAGCCCATTACATGCAGTCTACTAATCTATAGAAGACATTACACCCTCCTCCATCCCTGGTCATTAGACTCTTTACTCATTAGAGAATTAGAACATTTGGTGTTTGGATGGAAAATGATGAAGAAATCAGAATTTAAACACAAATAAAAACTTCAAATTAAATAGCTCGTTTAATAATACTGTATATACAAAAATATTTAATGACTTAGAATTTCTACTTATGAATTCATTTAATTTTTATAGCAACTGCCAACTACTAAGGGGTAGCCAAATATCTACCGTAAATTAGATTTTTTTATGTAAAAAACTGTAATGATAATATATTCTTGTAAATAAATGACTGCACAATGCACATAAACTTGCCCTAAGTACGAAAGAACGTAACATTTTACAAATGCATTTAGTAGAATTTTTACGAACCCAACTTAACTAATTATGTCTCTTTAATGGCGAAAACTTAAATGGGCCACTCATGAAAAGTTGAAATAAAATTCAAAAAAAAAAAGAAATTTGAAATAATATAATATTTTTAACACTTAGAGCATCCACGATGGATGCCTTAGTGGAAGCCCTAGTGAGAGCCCTAGTGGTTGCCACGTCAGCATGCCCTATCTTTCTGCGATGGTGGAGCCCTGGTGCATGCCCTATCTCTTATCCACTTTTCATTTCAATTTTAAATCATTATTTTTTAATTTTATTTTTAATTACTATAAAATACCATAATATATTATTTTAAACACCACAAATGCTACAAAAAAAAAAACTACATTACTTAATAGAAAAGTGGAACTACATCATACTTAGATAAAAAAAAAACTATATTAAAACTAAAATACTAAAAAAAAAGAAAAAACCAAACTAGTCATCTAAATTCAACCTCTGCGCCAAATTCTTGATCATATTCTCAGTCCTCTGTCGGGCTTCCGGATCGGTTTCTTGACGAAGGCTGTTTTGGGCGTCAAGTATAACCTATACTCAACCACCTCGCGGTAACCTCCGAACTCCTCGATCGCCCTGTCCATGAGCTGAACAGATGGAGGAGGCGCAGCCTGCAGGGGGGCCGCTGATCCAGACGCGCCCGCCTTCGCCTTCTCTTTGGCCTGGGCTTTGGCAGCCTTGGTACCAATGGGACGTCTAAAAGTAGACGTAGGCGTGCCGAAACTCCCTTCCGGCTCAGCGTTCAGATCCACGGGAGATGGGCCGCTGCTCGTGTAATCGCCAGCGGCGGTGTTCTTCGTCCGCTTCGGAGCCGAGGATCCAACCGGTATCCCTCCGTTGAACTTCCCCTTGTCCTTCAAGATCAGCCAAACATTGTACAGCTTGAACGGCCCGAACTGCCATTGGTACTCAGACAACGACTTGTTGAGGACATCCTCCATGCTCTCACCGCTAGCCATTCCGTCCCTGTTCCTGCTGTAGATATAGCAGAAGTTGTTGATGTGGACCTTGATCCGATCCCAACACTTGCGCAGCTGAACCTTGGTCCGCTTGAACACCCACTTCGGTTTCACCTCGTTGTAGCGTTCCTCAATGCGATCCCACATCCTGGCCGAAGTCTGGTTGTTGGAGGCTATCGAATCCTCCGATACATCGACCCAACACTGAGCCACCTTCAGGTACTTATCCAACTCGTAGTCAGTACGCCCTGTTGCGTACTCCTCGTTCGGCTCGTCGTGTGGGAGTGGGACTGGAACCGATGGCGCCTTTTCTTTCCGCGCCATCTTCTTCCTCCCTTTCTTCGGCGGCGGCCGCACAGGGGCAGGAGGTTGCCCACAACTAGGCTCTATATCCTCAACCCGATACTCCTCGGTGCCGAAGAACGGATCGAACTCAGAGACAGAGATGAAAGTGGATCCTACAGATCCGGGCGTCTCAATCCGGTAGTCTTCGTGGCCGTGCCACCGGGCTCCGCCGCCGCCGCCGCCTCCTCTAAACATCGGCATCGTCGTCGACATTATTCGGACTTGGGTATTGACTCGGATCCATTGTTGAAAGTGTGGATATTGAGTGAATATAGAAGAGAAAGTGAAAGGTTTGGTCAAAAGTGAAGAAAATGGAGTATTTATAGTAGTTTAAATTAAGGTTAAATAATTTTTAAAAAAAAACAAAAAAAATCGGGCTCGGGCCCGGGCGCAATTCTGCAATGGGCGCCCGATCTCACGCCCGATCGATCGGGCGGGCGATCGGTCGCGACCGAACTCTCGGTCGCGCTCGGGCGTGACCGACGCCTGCAATGGATGCCCGACCACGCCCGAGCCCGATCTCGGCCGATCGGGCGCGCGATCGGGCATCCATTGTGGATGCTCTTAACACGCACCACACAACATACCAGAATCCACGTGAGGATTGTTACTTCTGCAAAACATGCATATGATCAGTTAACTATAGATGTGACAAAACAAAAGCAAAATAGCACCCCCTCTGTCCATCATTAGCCACATTTGACCAGACACGGATTCTAATAAATGTTATAGAAAGTAGGTGAGGAAATGTTAGTGGAAGGTGTATCCTTTTTTATATTCCCTCCGTCCCATTAAATATGCAACATTTGAGAATCGGCACGAGATTTTATGCAGTGTTGTTTTGTGAGTGAATGAAGAGAGATGAAAAAGTAGAGATAGAGTTATTTCCATTTTAGGGAACGTTTCATTTTAATTGGGACAATCCAAAAAAGACAATATTTCATATCTAATGGAACAGAGGGAGTATAATTAATTTATAATGAAATGTGAGTAAGATAAAGTTAGTGAAATATAAGATCCATTACAAAAATAGTAAAAGATAAATAAGATTTGTATTGGTGGACCGTGAACAAATAACAGTTAACTATAGATGTGACAAAACAAAATCAAAATAGTACTCCCTCCCTCCATCCATCATTATAAAGCCACATTTGACTGGGAACAGATTCTAATAAATGTAATAGAAAATGGACGAAGAAAGGTTAGTGGAAGGGGAAATGGATCACTTGCTCTGCTTAAAAGCATAGAAGCATTTGTTGTGGTCAAAACGCAGGGGAATGAACATTAAACGCAACACATTCTTCTCCTATTCTTGTTTTCTATTTTCTTTTCTTTTTTGTATTTAGTATTTTTATTTTATAATTCACATGTTTATTGATCAAGCAAATCATGGGAGTTTGAATGGAGTATAATCTGATCATTTTATTTTAGAAGTGATAATCATATTTTTATAATTGAATTTAATAATATTTATTTAGTATGGATATAATATAAAAAAAAAATATAATAATACTGCAGAAAAAAAAAGGAGAAGAATGTGCTGCGTTTAATGTTCATTCCCCTGCATTTTGACCACAACCGTTGTGCTTTTAAGCACAACAGGTGATTCATTCTATAGTGGAAAATGTGTCATTTTTATATAATTAGTTTTATAATGAAATATGAGTGAAATATATATGATCCATTACAAAAATAGTAGTAAAAGATAAATAAAATTTATGCTGGTGGACCGTGAACAAATAAAAATTACAAAATAAGACAGAGGGAACACTCAAAATCATTTACTACGATGTACTGTATTTGAGTTCCTAGTTGATTATATTTTATTGGTGGACCGTTTCAAAACAATTTTACCTTCTACATGTTGCAATATTAGCCCGACTTTGAGCGCAAATTGCAAATATGACCAGACTATTTGCAATATTTCAAACACCTCAGCCCAAATGCCATGCTATAATTAAAGTACTAATAAGTATTCTAATTATTTTATTAGTTGTATAAACTATAATTCATCTTATATTATCATTTAATTAGTTCCATTTTTAAGTATGATCAATATGAAAATCTAAACTTCTAATACATCATCAACTTGCTTCTAGAACTCGAATTTTACAACTCCAGGATCGCAATAGACTTAGTAATTATTGGAAACAGATTAAAATTACGATAGTTTTATAACTACAAGGTGGAAAGTGACTTTCTCTAACCAACTGATTTTATAAGAATTAATTATGGTGGGATGACACGAGGTTGATGTAATTTGGAAATCAATAATAGAATGATTATCTTGTAGAGTTTAAAGGCCATCAGCCTAATAAGGGCAAAATAAACCATCATGTCACCGGTCACCCACTAGATTATATGACAAAAAATGATAATACATGAATCTACACATAAAATGAAAATTCAAAACATAATTAAATGAAAGAAAATTAAGATCAGGAAATTGGGAGACACTAACAAATTAAATCATAGCTACAAGTACAATAATGGAGTACATAATTTTGTACAGTATTTATTTATTTTCTTCAATATCAATATTTGATGATTAAGTATACTAATCCACTCGTGCTTTTCAATTAAATATAATTTTTTTCAAACTTATTACTTGTGAGAACAGAGAAATATAATTAAATTACATAGTTATTAGTTAATTGTCTATAGTTACAACTCCGTTATAGTTATATGGCCAAAGCCTATATATACTTGCTTGATGTAATTTAAGATACGTTTGTCATAAGCATTTTTACTTTTACCAAATAAAAGAGAAAACTATTAGTACTTATGTTTGGCCAATCCAATCTGTTCTCAAGATTCATAATTAACATTCTAGTTAAAGATTTACATCAAGATTCTTATCTTATGTCTCAAATTTTATATGAGAACTCCTAAACATAACCAAACACATGAAACTAACTAAAGAATAGTGGTTTGATTTCATTTTTAGTTATAACTAGTATCTCCCCCTTGTTATGCACGGCCCAATTAATTTTCTATTTGTACTTATTCAAAATCATGAATTCATATTTAAGACATGAGAAACAAAATCGTTACATCAAGTTCTAAACCCAAAAATAAATATATAATAATAATTCATTGTACCAATAAAAACTATATAATCAAATAATGCGTGGGTGGCTAAGATCTACCCTACTTCAGCAACACATAACAGAAAAGATATCAAATGCTTTTTTTGTATCAAACAAAATCGATATAAAGATTTAGGTCTTATATATTACCCTAATAGATGCATATAAATCAGTATACATAATAAAATTACATTATCCTCTACTCCTTTTTCTCAAAGCATAGTGTTAGATCCGAAGCATGTATACTGCAGCTTCAATTTAATTACCAAAATATAAATTAGATTACTAAGAACTCAATTCATTGTAGGAAAAATTATTGTATTTAATAGGGTTTCTATTTTTGTTTACAGTAAAAATAGTTCCGGGAATATTAGTATACTTAATAAGGTCTTTCACTTTTTGCATACAGAATTAATTTCACATACTCGAAATTATGTACTCCAAAGATTTTATTTTTATGACTCTTTACATCCTCTTGAACTATAGTAACTTCTTGTACTAATACATATTTACATTTTCAGATTCCTTCTGCATAGGAAAGAGAAGACTACAAATGCCAGCTTTTGAAAAAAGGCAAAACACGAATTTTGAAGACAACTCCATTTATAGCAGACGAAACAATCAAGTGAACAAACATTTGTCAATTTTGGAGCTAGTTTTATCATCATGAGATCTAAATTTCAGCAATCATATAATAGTATTCCGACCCATTTTTCTTTGGTTGTGACATTGGCAAAAATTCACGTATGTTTATACAAAACATAAAAACATGAACACTCTCCTACAAATGCCTTCAAAATTGTGCTTCAAATTTTGTCTTCTTTTTTAGCTATTCATTATCCCAAGTCTAGCCCACAGGGTAGCTTGAATATGTTTTACTTTGTTCCGTGACTTTCGTCCTCGTCGCCAAGGAATCACCCTTGCACTTGCACCACCAAAAGAAAGAGTGTTATTCCTCTTCCAGTGCTGCAATCTCATACCGGACTTCTTCCAAGTATTCGTTTATAGAAATGACCGCGTCTTGCATACCTTTAACAGCTTCCTCGAGGGCATTATCATATCCAGAATCGGGCTCAGCCTCCTCGGTTCCAGATTCCTCAGTTATTTGCTGGATGTGCATGCATTTGTGCCCCGTATATCTGCAGTTTTCATGGCTTACCAAGCATTCTGAGGGCCGTCTGGGAGAAAAAGGAGCACATGATATTTAATGAAACAGAGCATGTATCAGAAATGGCCTACACAAAAAAACATCAATGGATACTCGAACACAATAGACATTTGAGCAAGGAAATATGCAAGTATGACCAAACTACATAAACATGGACCAAGGAAACAAAAACCACATAAAAAACTCTTAGGACCCATTCGGTTCCGACTATTGTTCATGCTCCTCTTAGGACCCTTTCGGTTCCCACAATTACCGAACTTCCAAGTTACTTCTTACCAGAGATGTGACACAAATATGCAACAAAAAAAAGATGAAATAGTTTGTGTAGATTATGGCTTCTATGTTCGAGTTTAAATGCCACCCACAGGAAATGTAGATATGAGCGCATCTGCGCATGGATACAACAGAATGGAGTAGTCTCATTTTCGATATTAGTAAGCGTGACAACGCTAAACTATAAATAATGTTAAATCAGAAATATTCCAAGAAAACCATAGAAGCTAACCGAAAACAGGATGACATAGTAAATTCAATTTCTCCTTTTCTTGAAATTGAACTGATCTCAGCAAGCTAGCCAGATACTCTCTGCAATAAGCCGGGCTTGCAAATACCGATTCCATTTCAATAACCCGAGATAACAAAATGCACCCAAAACACCTCATGTGCTCCACTACCCCACTTCACATATAAAATGGCATTTCCCTCAATATCTCTAAAATTCTCCTTATTTACTTAAATACCCTCAAAACTCCTCAATTATATATTGTATACATTTCTAGTTTCCAGAGTCGTTTCGCATTTTGCAAAGTTGAATAAATTTTAGGAAAAGTGCGTTAGCTCTTGTGTGAAAATGGAAATATGGCTCTAATGAATGATATGACGTTTTAGAATTATTGGTTTAAAAGAGTGAAAAATAAATTAATTTGATCGCAATTTAATATTTAAAGGGGGTTTCTATTTTGAATTGTAAAACCATTTTATTGGGTCAATTAACCTATCAAGTAACAAAATTATTAGGTTTAAAAATGTCGATCTTGATTCGAATGAAGGAAAAGAAAAAGCCAAGTAGCCCAGTCAATAAGAAAAATAAAAAAAATATTTTCTCGAGACAATGTCGGATCGCTTTAACAATATGCCCCAATGTATTAACAGTATATTTGTGATTGAAAATAAATAAAGCAAAAATAATTGGTTTAACACATTATAGAAACAAAAGATGGATTGCCATAAATAAAATAAAACTTCAACATGAAATGGAAATGGGGAAAAAAGAACCTAATTAGAGTAGTGATAATTGATAAGTGAAGCATAAGTTTTGATATCATAAAGGACATGTATTGGGGCCCTTGTCAATTTGTTGGGATCTCTATTCACATATTTCCGTCTCTTCTTCTCTCTTTCTTTTCAAACTGCTTTGGTTTGAACTACTCAACTTTCTATTTGTTGATCCAAAGCTCTCCAATTATGCATTTCCTCACATTTTTCTTTCACAGGCAATGGCATCCAAGATTTTGTCATTGGCATTGCCCACCTCCGAAGAAAAAATTAAGTAAAAAATAAAGACTAAGGTTAACAAAGATAAATCATAGTAGCGTTCGTCTACAAAAAATAGACTACTTTTACCATTTTGGATCATCCATCAAAATTAAACTAGTTCTATAAATTTAGAAATTTTTAAACAAATACTAACACTACAAATCATTCTAAATGTAGACCCCACAATCTATTAGCACTACTCCACTGTATTTTTCCTCCCTCTATCTTAATAAAATCAATGTCATTTACAACATTGCCTTTTTTTTTTTGGATGAATGGTTATACTAAAAAAAAGTCAAAAGACCATCATCATCTCATATCTGAGACGGACTGTGATCGGGAACTAGAATGATCTAAAAGCTGCATTTCACCAGAGCATCTTTGCAGTGAGTTTATTTTCTTGGTACCATTTTCTGATCACTTCTTCACATACAATTTCTCTAATGGTCTATTTGGTACATGAAATTGGAATTGAATTGGAATAGGAATTCCATGGAATTGAATTAGAATTGAATTAGAATTGAATTAGAATTCAATTCCAAATCCTTTGTATGGCAAAATAAAATAATTGATATGGAACTGAATTTTAAAAATTGCGCGAGAACACACTACACACGTTGCACAATCATTAAATACACACACATACTCACTAAAAACACATTGCGCGCGCAAACACACTACACACAATCATTAAAAACATACTACGCACACATACAAGCACACACATACACAACTCACTATATACACACACTACACCACACACTACATGCCACATGTGTGTATGAGTGTGCATGTATGCAACGTGTGTGAATGTGTGTGTGAGTGTGTGCAGTGTGTGTGTATGAATGTGTGCAGAGTGTGTGTAAGAATGTGTGAATGTGTGTGTAAGAATGTGTGCGTTGTGTATGAATATGCGCAGTGTGTGTAATTTAATAAATATTTAGAACTCTACAATTTGGAAAGTAGGGGTTTCGGAATCGGAAAGAAGGGATTTGGCGAAATTGAGAGAGCCGAGGAGATTGCGCCATGGTTTGCAAACACATTTGCTGATTGCAATGCTTCGGAGAGGGAGGCGTGAGAGGATGTTAGTGGTGAGTTCTGATGGTAGATTTGTGAAGAAATCACGCCGCGCCATTGATGGATTGAATCACTGCTTGAAGAAGAAATGGTAGTCGCGGCAGAGCTGCGTATGCTTTGTGAAGTGGTAATTAGGGCTTCTCCTCGATAGTATTTATTCTTTTTTTACTATTTAAATCCAATTAATTTTGTATTTATTCTCCTCAGTAGCGGTAATTAGAATTCCATGCAATTCTAAATCCTTTGTATGACAAAATGAAATAATTGATATGGAATTGAATTTTAAAAATTGCGCGAGAACACACTACACACTATGCACAATCATTAAAATACACACACATACTCACTAAAAACACACTACGCGCGCGCGCACACATACTACACACAGTCGCTAAAAACACACTACACACATACACAACTCACTATATACACACACTATACCACTCACAATACACACACTACATGCCATGTGTGTATGAGTGTGCATGTGTGTTTTTTCAATGTGTCGGTGTGTGTGCGCGCGCGCGTGTGTGGGTGTGTGCAGTGTGTGAATGTGCGCAGAGTGTGTGTGAATATGTGCAAGAGTGTGTGTGAATATGTGCAATGTGTGTAATTTAATAAATATTTGAAATGCTACTACTTTTGATATGGAATTCAAATTGTGAAATTGAAGGATTTGGAATTGTAATTTAATTCCAAATCAAAGAATTTTTACGATACCAAACACTGGATTTGGAATTGAAGGCTCCAATTCCAATTCCACACCTCCAATTCCGTGTACCAAACGGAGCCTAACAGTTTTTTCAACAAAAAGCAAAGGACCATTTTTTTTTTTTAACATAAATGAAAAAAGGAAGTCAAAAAGAATAAAGAGTTCCAACAAAAGGCATCAGTAGTAGGAGAAACAGAATATCAATTAAAAGATAAAAAAATTGAAGAAAAACTATTACATAAAGATGCACATGGACTCATGATAGTCAACCTTTTGACAAACACAAAAGGCAAAAGCTCACACATTTTGCAATGCTACTAGCTAAGAGCAATTTAGTGCCTATTATTTTCTTCTATGAAAATTTTTTGCATGGCAAATATACAAAACAAGCTAAGCATGTTTATTTTTTGTACACTACACTAGAGAATCAAGAAGCGGGGCGACGCCTCTTGTGGCCATCAGACTTGAAGGCCCCACTCGAGTCGCCCTCAGACGAAGCAACATCCATTGATTTGGTGAAGGAGGTTGAAAGATGAGAATAGAGATCAACAACACTCCTGATATTATTGTTGAGCTCCCTAATTAGGCCAACATTTCTGCTCAAATTATGAGGCTGTGTTTGGTAACACGGAATTGGGGCTGGGGAATTGGAATTGGAGCCTTCAATTCCAATTCCGCTGTTTGGCAATACAAAAATATGTAGAATTGGAATTGAATTCCAATTCCACCAATTCCAATTCCACAATTCTAATTCCACACATTAACAAAAGAATTGTAAATCAATTCCACAGAAAATCGGGTCAAAATTGAAAAAAACGAGGATCTTAGTTCCGGGTCAAAATGTAAACGGGTCACATATAAATTGAAAAAAAAAATCACTGTGCGCGTTTCCTTTCTCTCCCCCTCTTTCTCTCTGTGAATTTTCCCATGCCGCTCTCTCTCTGCTCTATGCCCTAGCTTCTCTCTTTGCTCCTGTGCCGAGCGATTCATCTCTACAATTGATGGATAATTAGGTAATGATTCAAACTCTTCCCCACATCTGCGTTTCGAATTCACCTTTCCTTCTCTTTTATGCTTCCGATTTACTTTATTTCATATATTTGATGGGAAAAGGGATGTTGGATGTTTTATGCTTTCATAGGCTGCTTGTGTCTTCTTAAATTGCAATTGCTCTGCTAGAGGCCACTGACTCAACTTCAGTTTGCATTTATTGTAGCCATTAGAATAAACAAATATGCAGATGATAAGCTGTTGCTCCTTTGAAGTTGTTTCTGTAGAGAAATTTGGTGATCCTTGTATTTTTTTTCATCTCATAGTGTGATTTATTTGTTGTAATAACCTACATGAAGGTGCTAAAATGCGTAATATAGTAGAACCTGCTCCATTTAGCTCATGATTGAGTGAGTGAAGTTAGACTTCATTCATTTATTAGTTTAGAAGTCTTGGTGCTGATGAAACTGTGGATTATGTCGAACTTAATTACAGCTTTGCAACAACAGACTTCATGGACATGGATATTAGCTAAGTGGAAAAGGGGATCAGTATAATCCTATGGTTTTTATGCATTGATTAAGTATGATATGTTGACAAATAATTGAAGTATGCATAGTTGTTTTGACCAATCTCACACTTCAATTTCCAACACACATATAAAGATTGAACCTTTAATTTCATGTGCTTAGGGTTGGTTTTCGTGGAAGATGGAGGTGATTCAGTTCGATGTCAGAGACCTACTCTCAACAACTACAACTTTGATAAAATTGTAGAAGCAGAAGCAGAAATCCGCTCTTAGGGAAGCCTACAAGAACAAGAATTATCTGCCTCTCGATCTCTGCCCTAAGAAGACTCGCGCTATCCCCCGCCGTTTAACCAAACACCAGGTATATCCCTTTTGCAACCTTTACCGTTTTAATTCAGTGATGAAAGTTTTGCCAAATTAAAATGTAGTTGAATTGTTGATCTTTATCTGGAGTTATTGGTTAACTTTGTATCTGTTTATATGTTTTTCTTTAGCAATATATATTTATGACTTACTTGGATTTTAGATTATGCAAGCATGGCTATAAGCTTTACTTGGATTTTATCTTTCTTCAGTAATGTGAATTGTAGTATATGTTTAGTTTACTAGTTACAAATTGGATTATTACCCTTGCAATCGTTTTGATCAAACAGTGGCACTATCCTATAGTTTAAAATTTGCTAAAGTTTTTGACTTTTGTGTCTGATTGGTTTTTCTACATAGTAAATTTATGCTATCTCATTCATATTTTTGTTGATTGTTGTTTGGATTTTCAGATCTCGATTGTTTGTAACGAAGCTATATAAGTTTTTATTGGAAGTTATATTCTTAATCAAGTGTTTAAAGTTACATCTTCTGCCACATACCTCATATTTCTCATTTTTCCTCAATTTTTTTTGTCATGGTTGTTGTTTATATTATAGTTAGAATGTGATTATTTTATAGCTTATAAATTTTCACTATCTTTTAACTTTAGTACATGGATATTTCTGAGTATGAATCCAGTGATGGAAGTGACGATGATAGTTCTTCGACAAAGGTGTTCACTATTCTTCAAGTTGTGAAATTTGCTACATTAGTTAGTCAATGGCATGAACAACACATGGTGAAAGACCCCATTCTTGACTTTTCCATAGCACGCGAGTTATATGTAAGACGGCTCTATTATGGAAGTGACAGAACTTGTAAGGAACAACTTAGATTGACTAGGAATTGCTTTACTGTGCTATGTTTTAAGTTAAAAGAGATGGGTTTGAAAACCACAAGAAATATCACGGTTGAAGAAGTAGTAGCCATGTTTCTATATGTCATCTCTTTTAATTTAACAAACCGTAAAGTCGGTTTTGATTTCATTAGATCCGGGGAGACTGTTAGTAGATACTTCCATATAGTATTAAATACTGTACTAAAATTAGGAAGTCATTATGTTGTCCAACGAGAAACAGTCATGGATGGCTTCGAAGATGAAAAATGGGATTGGTTTGAAGTAAGTGTTATTCTATTTGTTTACTTTTTGTAAATCTATCTAAATTATACTAATTAATTAGTACTTTCATGATGTAGAACTGTCTCGGGGCACTTGATGGAACACACGTTGAAGTAAGTGTTCCATTGAATGATCAAGGAAGATACAGAAATAGAAAGGGTGGGATAACAACCAATGTTTTGGCTGTGTGTTCTCGTGATTTGAGCTTTACATACATTTTATCTGGATGGGAAGGATCTGCAGCAGACAGCAGAGTATTACGAGATGCACTTACTATAAATTATCCATTCATAGTACCTAAAGGTATGTTCTAGTAAACAAGTTTCAATTTTTTTCTTTGTTATCTTATTTAAGCTTTAAGTAATAATCAGAATTTACTTTTTATCTCATAGATAAGTATTTTCTAGTAGATGCTGGATATACCAATGGACCTGGCTTTCTAGCTCCGTATAGAGGTATTCGATACCATCTCAATGAGTGGTCCACTAGAGGCAACAATCCACAAAATCCAAAGGAGTTATATAATCTGAGACATACAACTGCTAGGAATGTGATAGAAAGAGCTTTTGGGTTATTCAAAAAGCGATGGAAAATTCTTAGAGAAGTATCTTTTTTTGATGTCAAAACGCATGTGAAGATTATCAATGCTTGTGCTATTCTTCACAATCTTATTCGAGTAGAATCACCTAATGATCCATTGTTGGAAGAAGTGGATGCTGAGATTCAAACTAGAGTTACTCAACAAGTTGATGATCATAATGAGGGGGAAGAGACTCAACCAACTTTGCCGGGTGATTATCATAATGCGGAAGAGGCTCAACACTCGGATCGAATTACAGTTGTTCAAGTTACTAGTGAGTGGACTAGATTTAGGGATAATCTAGCCGAAGCTATGTTTCTTCATTATCAAAATAGGCGTAACTTTTAGTGTCGTGCTTATAAAACTAAATATGTAATAGAATTGGTTTTGTGGTACAATGTTTTGTGGTGCTTATTAGACTAAAAGTTATGTTTTGTGGTGCGTATTAGACTAAAGCTCAACGCAATAAGTAAGTTGTCTTTCAATTTGACTTTTGTTTGGATTTAATATGTTACGTACTGTGTAAACTAGTACACTTAGTTTATGAAGAATAGTAGTTTTTAATGTATTGTTGAAACCTTAGTACGTACCTTTTATACATAAAGAATCTTAACTTACATAATTAATCATCATTGCTTCTATTATGATTATTATTATATACTATTATATTACGTACTAATTCTATAGTATTTTTTTATCTTTGGAATATAAGAAAAAAAGTTTAGATTTACTTAGTTAGTTAACGTATATATAGTATATTGTTCAAAATGAATGCGAAAGTAATTATCAAAAGATAATAAAAAATAATATATAGTATTTTTTTCAAAGTGAATGTTATTTTAAAAATAATCAAACTAATTCCAAATCTATGTTAATATTTTAAGTTACCAAACAATGGATTTGGAATTATAATACAATTCTATATCAATTCTGTAATAATGCCAAACAATGGATTTGGAATTGAATTAAAATTCAATTCCACCAAATTGAATTCCATAGAATTCCAATTCCAATTCAATTCCAATTCCGTGTTCCAAACACACCCTGAGGGATTTTGGACTCTTGGTTTTGATTAATCTCATTGATGAGCAGCCTGTTCTGATCCAATATATTTTGAACTTGCCCAAAGCTTTTCTGAAAGCTCTGCATAGCCTTTCCATCTAGCTGGCTGCTTCCATTGCCAAGCCCAGAAAATGTGTCTCCCTCCATTTTTCTTCCAAATTGAATTGATAATAATCAACTCAAAGAGAGACACAACACAGCACCTAGGAACATAACAAGATTCAATCATGTTAGTTTTATTTGTTTTTGAGTTAGTATATCATATGCACACGTGCTTGTGTTCATATTAACAAAAAGACCAGACAAAAACATGGTAAGATTTGAATTCATTAAGCAGAATATGGGAATATGAGACAAGGCTTGATTGATATCACACCTACCTCACCCCTATATATATACTACTCCTTCCGTCTCATAATAGATGTCTCACTTTTCTTTTTAGTTTTTTTTTTTTTTTTTTTTTTTTTTTTTTTTTGTTAAACACCTTCACGGTGGAGGGTTAAGTAGGACCCTCATCCCATATATATCATGCAAACAAGGCGGTACAATCAGTCGATCCCAAAAGTGAACCGACTCAAAACAACGAGAGGTGTTACAATCAATCACCCCTTATACGTAACAAAAACACAAAACCAAAAACAAAAACTATCTGCCAAAACTAAAACTAGGCATGCCAATCTTGTCAAGGTGAGCAAGAGCTTTCACACGCGCCGGTGATGAGTCTGCCGTATATCTAAATCTCTCCCAACTATTTTCTCCAATGGATGCCAAAGCATCCGCTGCTTTGTTTCCTTCTCTCCGGATATGAGAAATTTTCCAAGTGAAATTCTGGAGTGCCACTCTAAGTCTTGTCATTATGTGCCTTGTTTTTGCAGGACCAAGCTGTCCCCCCCCTAGGTAAGAACACAGCAGTTCTGCGTCTGTTTCAATCCATAGGTTTCGACAGTGGCATTTTGCCATTTCGATTCCCTCTAGGAGAGCCCTCATCTCAGCTTCCCATGCAGATTCAACCTTCAGCGGTGCACTGAACGCCTCAACTATTTCTCCAAGGTTATTGCGAATCAGACCGCCACCCCCGGCTCTGTTTCTGTCTCCATCAAAAGCTCCGTCTGTGTTCAGCTTTAGCCAACCCTGCTCAGGGGGTCTCCATTGAACCTTTTCAACCCTTCTTTTCTTGCTGTAATGAAGATTAGAACCCATGCCTTCCATTCTTGGTTCACATCCACTCCACTGCCTCGCCCCTAGCAGACCTGCCAGAACCAAGTTCCTTAGATGCCTTATGATTCGGTGACAGACATTGTCTACCTTGAAAGTTTCCTCCGCATGGACAACACCATTTCTCTCTGTCCAGATATACCATAATATCAAACAGGGAATTAACACACACACATGCTGCTTGTCTCTCTTTCCCAAATGTGTCTGCCACCATCTCAGCCTGACTTCTATATTGTTACCTGGCCAAACAAAGTCTGGCGCTTGGGGGAACCACTGCGCAAAGTAGTTCCATATTTCTCTTGCTGCTGCTCCATTTGTGAACAGATGCAGCCTTGATTCAATGTCAGGATTTGTGCAGCATCTACACTTAGAGGCCAAGGAGATCCCCCTCCATTGAATCTTCACATCCACTGGAATACGGTTGGCTAAAAGCCTCCAAAGGAAAACAGATATCGTGGGATAAATACCTTTGTTCCAGATTATGTTATAAACTTCCATGTTTTCTCCTCTATGTCGCACCATCTCCCAGGCTGAGGCCACCGTGAAATTACCGTGAGGGGTCAGACTCCAACGAGCTTTATCCTCCCCATTTGTGTCAAACGGAACATCCATAATTTCCTCCATCACCACCTCTGGAACTCCCCATTCATTTAACATGTTGCTGAGAGCTTCTCTATCCCACTCTGAACCTCTCCATAGGTCCTTCACCCTTGCAAAATCTGGTCTCCCCTGTCTCATACAAAAGTTCGCAACCGGTTGGTCCATTAGCCATGTATCCTCCCAGAAGTTTATCTCTCCTTTCCCCATCATCCAGCTGATTAAGTTATTGCATTCTATACCTGCTTTAAATATTCTTCTCCAGGTAGGGCTGAACCTATTGGAATTGAAAATAAGGAGTGAGGAAGAGATTGACCAATACTTCATGTGCATGTATTCAGCCCACAACGACTTTTTCTCTCTGAATCTCCACCAGAGTTTGAGACTATAGGCTGCAACAGTGTCTGTCATACGCCGCAGCCCCAGTCCTCCTTCCTCCTTAGGTCTGCATACATCCAGCCACTTTATCCAATGTGTCTTGGAAGTAGAGTTACATGATCCCCAAAAGAATCTGGCAAGGACTTGTTCCATCATCTTTAGAGCCCCTTTTGTGGGTTCAAGCACCTGAAAAATATGTATAGGTATGGTTTCAAGGATACTTTTGATCAAAGTTAGTCTTCCCCCGAAGGAGAGGTGTCTATGACACCAACTGTGAACTTTTTCAGAGATTTTGTCTCTAATGAACAAGAATAAATTAGATTTCTTTCGACCACGGTAAATGGGAACCCCTAGATAAGTGCATGGAAAAGTCCCCTGTTGAAACCCTCCCGCCGTGATAACACCTGCTGCCCACTCTTCATGTTTATTATCTAAGTAAAAGCAGCTTTTCTCCACATTTATCAGCTGCCCAGAAACTTCCATGTAATGCGTAAGACATTTCTTAAGCTTCCTTATGGTCGCTCTTCTTGCTTGGGTAAATATAAGAATGTCATCTGCGTACGCAAGGTGTGACACTCCCATCGTATGTCGTGCAGTACAGAATCTCATTTCTTTTTTTCCTAGGATTAAACGATCCAGAAGCCTTGAGAGGTAATCAGCTGCCAGAATAAAAAGGGATGGGGAGAGGGGGTCTCCTTGTCTTAGCCCGCGAGAAGATTTAAAAAAACCAGTCGGAGATCCATTAATGAGAATAGAAAACCAACACGGATTTACACACATCTCAATCATCCCAAGCCACCTCTCCGAGAAGCCCATCTTCTTCAAAACTTTTAGCAAAAAAGGCCATTGAACTCGGTCATAAGCCTTCGCCATATCTAATTTAATAGCCAAATTTGGAGAAGGGTTGCATTTCCAGATTTCATAAAAGATTTCCTTCGCTAGTAGCACATTATCGCTGAGCAATCTTCCCTTGATGAAACCGCTTTGATTTGGAGCAGTTATCATCGGCAACAGAGGAGCCATTCTTGAAGCAATCAGCTTGGAGATAATTTTATTTGAGACGTTGCACAAACTTATCGGTCTGTACTCACCCCATGTTGTAGGATTTTTCTTCTTAGGAATCAAAATAATCATTGTTGCTGCGGTTCCCCTTGGCATTTGCGATCCCTGAAAGAAGTCAGACACAGCTTCAAGAACATCCAAGCAAACAATATTCCAGCATGTTTGGTAAAAAAGAGCAGAGAAACCATCAGGGCCTGAGGCACTTTCTGCATTAATGCTGAAAACCACATTTTTAACTTCTTGTTCAGTTGGCATTCCTTCAAGATCCTCCATGTTAATCTCACTGGGGAGTGAAGTCAGGATATCCAAGTCTGGCTCCTGCAAAATCTCCCCATCAGAGGATAATAGTTTTTGAAAAAAGTTAACAGCCGAGCTTCTGATTTCCCCATCCTCAGAAATGGTTTGGCCACCATCTTCAATAGAGTGGATCTTAGTTTTGGCCCTCTTGTGTTTTACCCATCCTTGAAAAAATTTGGAGTTTCTCTCCCCGTCAACCGACCACTTTATAGCTGCCTTCTGCTTCCAATAGTCCTCCTCCATCTTTAGCTTTAGGACGAACTCTGCTGCTGTTTTATTCATCTCAGCTCTAGATGCAGGAGAAGGATTTTGTTCAAAAAGCTTGAGAGCATCTTGTGCATCTTCCTCAGCTTGCTTCAACTTCACAAAGATGTTGCCGAAGACAGTTTTATTCCAAACTTTCAGACATTTCTTAAGCCTGCCCAGCTTTATTTGAAGATTTAACATTCCTCTTTCCCCTGTAGAGGCTGACCAATTCTTGTCCACCTCTTGCAGAAAGGTATGATGCCTCACCCACATACTTTGGAACCTAAAAGAAGGCCTAATAGGTGGTCCTGTAGCCTGACATTGTATTAGGAGGGGACTATGATCCGACATCACCCTAGGAAGATTTGTGACTCTGGAAGCCGCAAACAGTTCCAGCCAGCCTTCACCAATTAAGGCTCTATCAAGTCTTTCCAGCACCTCTCCTCTAGCCCAAGTAAACTTCGCACCATCTGCTCCGATATCAAGAAGATGGCACTCATTAATAGTATCAGCAAAATCAATCATTTCCCTTGTTCTATTTAAGTTGGAACCCTGTCTCTCCTCCTCCGATATAAAAATATTAAAGTCTCCCCCAACAAGCCAAGGGAGCCCCTCCATTTTAGCAGCAATCTCTCGGAGTTTGTTCCATAGCGGATGCCTCCCAACTCTAGAACATTTACCATAAACAACTGAGATATGAAAAGGGGCAGGGTGCATCAAAGAAGAAAACCGGGCATGTAGAACTTGCACCGAGCTGTCCCACTCATCCACTTCTATCCCCTGTTCCGCAAACAACCAAATCTGTTCATTCACGTTTACACCCTTGTATTGTAGCCCAAACTTTCTGCCAAAAAACTCAGGCCTTGGTTTAATCATTGGCTCAATAATTGCCAAAATAGAGACCCTATGAATTTTGACCAAATGTTTAATGATGTTTTGGGTGCTTTCATTTGCCACACCCCGGGCATTCCATATCATAATGTTGAAAGTCATGATTAACACATCTGAAGGTCTTCCGAGAGATCAAACCTCCCTTTCTTTTGTACACTATCATCCTCTAGCTCTCTGTCAATATCTACATTGGCTTCCCTTTTCTCCGCAATGATTATCTGTTTATCTTTTTCCCCTCCCTCATGTTCCTCCTCTGGTTCCCAATCATTTTCATCTTCATATTGCTCTGTGTCAAAATCCCCATTTGGAAGCGTTTTGAAGTATTTTGGGTTAGAGAGAGCCCCACAACAAAGCTCATCCTCCATAGCCACAACCTTCCTCACCGGAGAGCTAGATCCCCCATACACCTTCTCCACATACCCCACAGACCCCTCAACATCCTCCCTACGGGAAGAGCTTCCCCCCCCCTCTTCCACGATCAAAGGAATAAGACCGCCCAAAGCCTCTGCCTCTATTCCTCCCATAACGCCCCCTTTTGCTCCAGGACGTTTGAAAACTGCTCTCATCCACCTCTAAAGCATCGAACGAGCCAGTTACCGACACCTGCCGGTTGTTAGAGTTCCCCACCCCTGCTGGTAGGACTCCCACGTCCAGAGAGCCTTCCCCCAGCTGCTTTCCCATCTCTTTTTGCTGCTCAACTTCCCTCACGCCCATTTCGACTTGCTTGATACCCTCATTTCCAATTTCTAGCCCTGCTAGTTGTCCCTTGGGAGGAAATTTAGTGTAATCTTTTTTATTCGGCTTATCTCTATTACCATTTGCATAACAAGTATCCGTGGAATGTCCCACATGTCTACATTCCTGGCAGTATTTCGGAAATTTATCCCATTTGACCCTTTGTCGAATTTCCCTTCCTTGTATGTCAATCACAATCTCTTCCATCTGCGACTTAGAAATGTCAATTTCAATGCAAAGCCTAGCAAATGATAACCTCCTTTTGGATATAGTATCATGATCAACCTGAATTGGAGTCCCCAAGAGCCCTCCAATAGCAAATAACGCTGATTTCTCAAAAAGATGGATCGGGAGACCGACAAGATTGCACCAAACTACAGCAATAGGTGACTCAAAGAAAGGATCAAAGTCTGGTGTCCACTTGAACACTCTCATCGGGTGACGCTCTATAAACCATACTGGCCTTCCATTCGGCCCACTCAGAATTTTTGCATAATCTGAGAGCACCTCAAACTGGATTAATACATGTTTCGCGTTTATATAGCTCCATGAATATGCTCCCCAAAACTTTAACCCTTGGAGTGCTTTTTGAATCTGTTGAGATGAAGGAATTGAGTGGGAAAACTTTCCTACTACGGCATGCCCAAGCTTCTCTGCAAGGTAAGTGTTATCCGAGCCTGAAAAATAAATGGCCGGGAGCCCCGAGCGTTCCCCTACAACACCAATCCGTTTAATTTTATCTGGTTCAAACATCACCGGATCCTTCTCTCCTGCCTTGAGCATATCCGCCAAGGATTGTTTCTGCCCCACTCCATTACTTCCTTGGACATGAAAATGCTGCTGCCTCACAAAGAAGGTACCAGATTCAGCAACAAAGGGCCTACCACTCCCTGCATCAGCACCCCTTTCCAGATTACCCTCCATTTTTCCTGCCCTCCCCTGCTTCCCCTCCCCTTGGGTTGATGTTTTTGATTTTCCCCTCGTGTTAATCTCTTTACTCAGCGGAGGGAAATCCTCCTCTAGGAATTTCCCACCTAAGGGAAACTTCTGGGGGCTAGAAACATTCATTCCAGGTCCCCTTAATCCTTCCATACCCTTCCAAGCATTGGCACCCAACACTTCAACCTCCTTCCCACTCCCTTTCTTTAAGAAATCCATATTTTGAAGCGATTGAGCTTCACAAAGATCTAAGGCAATATCTGTTTCGGACATGACCAGTCCTGTTTCATTCAACACCAAAACTGTCCCATTATATATCCCCAAGGGCGCTTGCTTTTCCTCCTTTCCCACATCAGCTTCCCCTTCCTTCTCCAAAGGACCCGATGCCTTCAAAGGCATCCCCTCAAAATCGCCCTCTCTCTGGGGCAAAATATCGAACACCTTATCTGCTGAGTGAACTGAGGAATGGGTCTCACACACAGCCCCACCAACTTCTTCAGCACTTTCCACCACCATACCATCATTAGTCTTATCCTCTTCCTCTCCAATTTCTGAAAAAGAAAACAACAAATCAGCCCCCCTGTTTCCACCTCCCTTTTTTCCCTTGTTTTTGGTATCATATTCTTCACTACCCAATTTTCCGACCTGTCTTAAAGCTCTCCCACGCAACCCATTCTTCCTCATCTCAGCCATTCTCATCAAAGGAGATTTCGGCCTTGATTTTGCCGGCCGACCACGCGCTCGCCGCAACATCTTCTTTGGTGCAAAATCCAAAACCGGCGACCCAGAATCGCCGGCCTCCAAAACAGATAAAATCACCTCCTCTAGCCTCACCGGGGGAGGATCCCCACCCACTGGCACCCCCTCAACCAAATCCGTCATACCCGCAGAAAAAACTTTATACAACTAAGCACTAGACCACCGTCAGCTTCCGCCGGAAACCAAACGCCCACCGTCGCCTCCCATCGGAATCAAAGGCGGCACCGAGCAAACGAAGACCTAAGGGAACCCGATCACTGTGTGCAAATCGCACGCACACTATGTGTCAATCGCACACACCGAGCGTGAAAGGAGGAGCATTTTTCACTTAATTCTTCTTTTTAGTTTGTCTCACAAAAGATGTCACATTTTCATTTTTGGAAAATGTTCTCTCACATTAATATAAATATATCATTTTCTCTTTCCACCTAACACACAAAACATCTCCTAAAATCTCGTATCATTATCCAACTATGTCATCTATCATGGGACGAAGGGAGTACTTAAAAGCTACTTCCTCCCTCCTCCCTCCGTCCCATAAAAATAGACTAATTGTGGATGACATTAGTTTTAATGCATAATTAGTAAGGAGAAAAAATAATTGAAATAATGTAATGGATGGTAGAGGCCACAAATGACAAAGTACAACATAAGGTGAAAAAAGTTTCCATAAGTAAATATGGACTATTTTTATAGAACGGATAAAATGAAAAATTCAATTTATTTCTATGAGATAGATGTAGTCTAGTACTCTCTCTGTCCCATTAGAAATGAAACGTTTTCCTTTTTGGTTTATCCCATTAAAAATGAAACGTTTCTAAAATTGGAAACAATACTCTCTCTACTTTTTCTTCTCTCTTATTTTACTCTCTATTCATTAACTCACAAAACAACACTACATAAAATCTCGTGCCGAAAAATAAACGTTGAATATTTAATGGGAAGGAGGGAGTATTTCATAAAAAATGGGGACTAACAACAAAACTGAAAACATGTACAATTAATTATTTTACTAGAATAAGGAGTACCTACTTATATCAACATGATTGTAATTGGATGGGTTCAAATTATTGCTTTTGTTCAAGTGTAATAATACTCCATAATAACATAGGTGTATTTTTTTTAGGTATGATGAGATGTGGAAAAGCAGAACCTATTTCCAGAAAAGGGGACCTTTTTGCAATGTACTCTCAAATTTGAAAGAAGAATCTACACTGAGAAAGAAACCTAAAAACAGTCAAAGAAACCAAATGGAGAAATAGTGCAAGTACAATTCACCAAAAATATTAATATCGATAATATTGGTAAAAGCAGTAATGTGTTGGAATAAATAGTGGCGGTGTTTTTATTTTCTGGAAAATGAGAATTATTAAAACATTTATGTGAGAACTGAACCGTACATCAAAGATTTATTGAGTTACAGAAGGGGGGCGTTCAATCCAAATCCTAATTTCTTTAAATGGAAACACACAAGGGAACAAAAATAAAATCATTATGATCGCCAAACCCATTAAAGACAAAAATACATGTAGGAGTATCTTTTATATATATATAGAGTAAAGGCCAAAATTGGTCCTGAATATATGGCCATTTTACCTTTTTGGTCCTAAACATGATCTTTTGAATTTTTTGGTCCTGAACATATAGAAATTTGATCATTTTGGTCATCCGTCAACATTTCCGTTAAAAACTAACGGTCAACGGGTTTAATCCCGATTTTGACCAAATTAAACTTTCAATTCTGATTTTTTATTTCCTAATTAATTCCCTAATTAATTTTAAAAATATTCTAAAATCTAAACCCATCATCACCACCCACAATTCTGCTCCAGCGACATCTCCGGCGAGCTTCAGCGCCTCGCAACTCTCCCGGATCCCACTCTCAGTCAAGCTACCGCCTCTGACCACAACCAGGAGCCTTGTTTCGGTTTCCTATAGAGAGAAACGTTTTCTATGGAGATAATCGAGAGCATCTCGCAGGAAGACCTCCAACCAACCGTCAAGCTCTGCGTCGACGGATTGCAGTCTTCTTCAATTGCAGTCAAGAGGTCAGCGGCGGCTAAATTGCGGTTACTGGCAAAAAATCGGGCCAATAATCGGGCTTTGATTGGGGAGTCGGGCGCGGTGCCCGCTCTGATTCCGCTTCTCAATTGCTCGAATCCTACAACGCAGGAGCACGCGGTGACCGCGCTGCTCAATCTGTCCCTCCACAACGGCAATAAGAGCGTGTTAACCAAAGCCGGAGCAGTCAAATCCCTAATTTATGTGCTGAAAACGGGTACCGAGGCGTCCAAGCAGAACGCTGCCTGCGCGCTGCTGAGTTTGGCTTGGTCGACGAGTACAAGCTGTCGATTGGGGAATGCGGCGCGATTCCGCCGCTGGTTGCGTTGCTGATAAATGGCTCGGTCAGAGGGAAGAAGGACGTGCTCACGACGCTTTACAAGCTGTGCTCCGTCTCGTTGAATAAGGAGAGAGCGGTGAGAGCTGGTGTCGGAAACCCTAATTTCTCTTGATATTTGGTTATACATAATTGGGGAGGTCGTGGCTTGACTGAGAGTGGGATCCGGGAGAGTTGCGAGGCGCTGAAGCTCGCCGGAGATGTTGCTGGAGCAGAATTGGGGGAATGACGATCAAAATAATTGAGGAGGTGATGATGGGTTTAGATTTTAGAATATTTTTAAAAATAATTAGGAGTCGTTCGCTTAGCTATTTTTCTAAATGGGCGGTTTTGTATGCGGTGATATTTGGGAGTGTATGGCCCACCACACTCTGATACAAAACATATGTTTGGTTAACATGATTTGGAGGATTTTTTCAGCTGCATTTTTTTATTGTATAAATAAAATGTACCTTTTGTGCACTATGATGACCAAAAACACCTCTAAAACTTTCAAACTTCCAAGTACTACCCTTCCCCTCTAAAGCGCGGCAAATGAATATTTCCAATTGTGAAATTTCCCTCCCAAATTTTGAAGGGAGTCCATCTGCCCTCCATTAAATTGGGTCTGTATCACTACGCCTCATTGCAACATAGTAACTGGTAATTTGGATTATCTTTGCGAGATTATCGTCGACGAAGGTAGACTTCGAGCATTTGTTATCCATCCTTCTGTAGTCGGCATTGTGATGCTTTAAAAATTGTGCTCCTTGTTCTTATGCGTTAATTGTCATTTGTAAATTTTGCCTCATATTTTCGCATAATTATTTCTTGTGTGACACAATGTCTATAGGCGTTGACCTAATTTAGCTATATAAAATGCGTACACCTCACAATATGCTATATAATCTTTGTCTTTACATTGTGATAGGTAGTATGTCTGCTTCGCAACGCGCAATTGGTTCGGGGCGGGGGGGGGGGGGGGGGGGCTCCGTCCAAGGTGGTTTAATCTTTAGTTATCCTGGGTTGCTAATATGTTAATTTAAGTCTCTTTGTAAGCGTATATTTGTTTGTGTTACCTTGTTTTGCCTCAGGTAGCAATGACTCTACATATCGGAAGTTTCGTAAGGGGGATCAGTCTCGTCGTCTGTGGTCCATGAGGGAGGAAGAAATCATGGCCGCTATGTTGCTGGATCTTGTGGCCCGGGGTTGGAAATCCGATAATGGCTTCCGTACGGGATATCTTCAGCGGATAGAAGACAGCATACGCAAGGAGTTTCCTAACTCTGATGTGAAGGCGAGTCCACATATTACATCCAGGATGAGCGCATGGAAAAAAAACTACAACAGCCTTCGAAACATTTTGGCACGGACTGGGGTTGGGTACAATACCCATGGCGATCACAAGATTGACATAGACGACGACCAATGGGCACAAGTCGTCCAGGTGCGCATACATTCTATCCAAAATAATTGATAAATGGAATACAATTTGATGCGATTGCACTCCTTACTCGTGTTTGATCTGTACTTGTGGCTCACATTTACAGGTGGATAAGGATGCCAAGTTTATGCGTTATAAGTCTTGGCCACTTTGGGAGGATTGGAAAAGCATCTTCGGGAAAGATCGTGCGACTGGCGGAACAGCTGAAGACCTTGACGAAGCCACTGACGAGGTTCGTGCCCAAATGGCTAGGGGAGGTGAAGACCATGACAACGACTACCATCCTAGTTTTGAGGACTTTTTGCCAAATGATGTCCCACATATGGTGCCTGATACAACAAACCATAACAGCAGCTCTGCTAATACCGATCACCAAGCCTCGAGCTCGAAATCTGGTCGTGAGAAACGTAAACTGGCCCCTGCTGACGCTGCACTGATGGAATTCCTCGGACATCTACATGCAGATACAAACTCCCGCCTGGACACCATTTCTAAAAGGATTGGGTATGAATTTGATGTTGCAAAGGCAAGGGAGACCATTTTCACCAAGCTGGGAGGTGTGGCGGGTCTTACTCTTGCTCAGAAGTACAAGTTGTGTAATATCCTTGGTGATAAACCTCAGCGACTTGAAGTGTTCAATGGAATCCCAGATTCTGAAAAGCTGGGTTACGTTCTCATGCTCATTGAGGAGAACAGTTAAACAGGTTGCCATCGTGGTTGATGCCCTCCTGTTGGGGTTTTTATGTTTTGGTAGTAAATGTTGCAGTATGAAGTTACATTATGGTTTGTTGCGGCCTTATATGATTCCATTCTATATAATGGAATGGCCTGAACTTTTTTGGGTAAGCCACCACCCCCGTAAGTGTCTCACTTGTGATTGCGGGACTTCTTTTGTAACTTTTGTAGCATGGTTCAGTAGAATCATGCATTATGGATGCATAATATAGCTATCTTGTTGATTAATGACATTTTTTAAGCTTTTAGGATGTCTGTGCATAACAAAATCTTCCTAACTATTATTTTACAACCGTGTTCTTCCGGTTTATGCGATATGCAAACCATTTCAATACTAATTTGATACACATAAACTGCAGAGTTAACACTCAACAAATGTTTAATATCACATTACATAAGCACGAATACTTGACCACTTAGTGATGCCCGCAATACTACGGTCAGCGTGAAGGCATCAAGCCAAAACATTTGAATCTAGGAAGCGTGGTCCCTTACAAAAACATATAAACTACTACATAAATATGAAAGAGGGAGACGCCTATTACCCAAAAAAAATGGCCTCGACGGCCATATCCCCCTGTATATCAATATATTATGCATCAACCTAGATGGTCTGCCCCCGTTTCTCCCCACACGGCTGCTATCTTTATTTGTGGCTGCGTGGCCACGACCCTATGGGCGAGTTAGAGCCACATGAGCTATTGCGAGCAGAGAAGGCAGACGGCCCTGCACCGTCATGCTGGTTCCGTGGCTTTTTATTTAACATCTTACCTTTGTCGACCCTCGTACGTACTTGCACATTTTCGTCGACATCAATGAAGTAGATGCCTTTCTCTGTTGTGGACTCCCTATCCTCTGGTTCCTCTGTTTCTATGAAAAGCTTGCGGTGGACGGTGGTTGGTGGAATCGCAAAGGGCGAGTTCACTTCATCGTTGTCTTCAGCCGCAACGTCACACCCAGCCTCCTCAGTCGACATCTTCTGCGTAGTCTCCGATATGACAATCACCTCTTCGTCTGTCTCCAGCTTAACGTCGTCGATTCCAAACAAACATGCAAGCTTCGTATGGAGAGGCTCATCGTGATAGTAGTACGCACCAGTCAAGCTGTTTTTCTACACACGAAATGAAGACATGTCGAAAACCGACACAAATAATTATACGCATTCAGAACGTAGGTAGTGTACATTATATGCGTCATACCTACCTTGCATAACTGCTTCCAAACCCAATCCTCGGCGCTGACAAACCTTGTAGGTATATCCCACTGAACTCCATGTTCCGCGACAAGGGCCTTGAATGTTCGATACCTCACATGCAGCGTACCCACACGGTCGGTGAGCTCGACCTTAGTGAACACTTGTGCAGTTTTGGTGTGAATCTCTTTTGCTGCCGTTAGCAAGAAGTAAGAGGGGAATTCCATGAGAGTCCATCCCGTCATATTTTTAAGGCGTATTATAGTATCGACGAGGATGTTGTCTACAAGGGGGGACCATTTTCCTTTGTAGAAGAATTTTGACTGGGGTGGGATATTCATGTTGGGCAGGCAGCCGAGAAAGATATTTTGGGAGTTAAATTTGCAAGATGATCCCCAACGATTGGTTGCTCTGTTTATATAAACTAAATTTGGCTCACATTAATGCGAATGACAGTTATCTACCTACATTAATGCAATATGAGAAGACATTATACAGTTGAGTGCACTCAATTGACTATTTTTGTCAGTCATTACTAACCTCCGCCGAAAGAAGCGAGTGTAAACGTGCCCAACTGTATTCAGTTTGACAAGCTACTATTAATTGTGGTTGATGGAGTTGGTGACTTTGCTCTTACTCTAGAGTTTGGATTGAGTGTATCATTTCTACAAAACCTACTAAGTCTTCAAACTCCACATTCACTATCCAGAAAGGCTTCTGACTTGAGGAAATTGGCATAGCATTCGATCGAACAATGGATGACAACAGGTATGTGACTGATTTTCTGCACTAATTCAAGCCTTATTTTTGCCGCAACAAGGTGTGACTGTGTATCTATTGTCATTCTGAAGTCGTTGTATCCCCGATAAATATAACGACAGACAGTATTTTGAAGAATATAATAGGCTCCCTCAATTCTTCAAATTGTTTTACTCAATCCAACACTCAAACAGTCTGGTCAGTTTAATTCCCTCATCCATCATTTGCTTTTTTAATTCCAACATTTGTGCAATGGTATATCATGCTGACCACAACGCTCACGAATCAACTATCTAGCGCATACCTCCAGAGTTTGTGTCCGAGCATGGCGACACGATCCCTGATCAATGTGTACTCGCTATGCCAAATTGTGTGAAATCTGAAGTCTCAATTGCAAGAAGGTCATGCGGCTGGTACTTCCATCAGGGGTGGTCTGAGTTTGTGTACAAGCATCATGTTTCAAATGGAGAATGGATCACATTCACTCATGCGGGAGATGGACTCTTCTACGTGAAGCGATTTATGTTCACGAGTGGATGCGCACCTCGCCGTGATCTCGAAAGTAAGTTTTGATTATTAGATTACTGCAATGCTATTAATACAATGGCGTAACAATTCCCTGATCAATGTAGTTGGGGGTCTCGCTGTTATGACAAGTGACGACCAACTGGATGTGGAGTCATCGGACGGATGGTTAGATTCACTGTCGGAAGCCGAGTCTTTAACTGGAACGGGCATTGATGCCGAGTTATCCGAAAGTCACATAGAACCATCGTTCACCATCACTTTGTCCGGGTCAGCGATAGAACAACATCCAGTGCGTGTTACATATGCTTATCAACTCTTTTTTTTTTTTTTGGTGTGATCCCTTTGCTAACATAGTCAATCGTCATGTTCACAGAATATACCTACCGATTTTTGGAATGCACACATAGCAATCGAAGGACACGGGATAAAAGGATGCCTCACCGTGCATCACCGTACTTGGGACGTTCTTATAGTAAAGAAAAACAGGGGATATGTTGTCCACGGTGGTTGGAAAACTTTTGTCCAGGATAACGACTTAGGAACTGGCGACCGTTGCACTTTTAACCTTGTCCAGGCAGACGGACTCCACTTCCATGTTAGTGTGATCCGATAGATAAAAAGGTATCGGGATATGTGGTAATGAAAGACATCATTTGGGATAGGCCACCACCAATGTCTGTTACATCGACTGTAGGTAGTATTATTTATTTTTGAGTTGCTAATATATGTTGTCAATGACTCATATGAATGTGTGCAGTAACTATTTTGACTTGATTTGTATATTGTGTGTATGCAATGCGAAATCATCAGGGTAGCAATGTCAGGTGTTCAAGTTCAGTTGAATCCATACACGTACAGTCCCAAATAATAGAGTAGATGAAGCCAATATCTTTCAAAACCCATAGTTGTTCGAAATATTTTAGTTTTAAGTACATACGATTGCACTTCAAAAGAGACAACAATATAAGAAGGCACACGAGGTCCTCAATCTTGGAGTTCTTATAAATTACATATTAAACAACTCATTACTCTGCCGCATGCTAAATAAACTTGCCAATTAAAATACCAAGGAGTACCAAAACCATGCACATGAAACCGATTAACATCTGCGCAACGAGGGGATTGGAAGACTTGATTCCACAACAATGGCCTGCACCGGCTTTGTAGCCCTTCGCATCATGCATCGGCACTGGAGGTACTGACGCTCCCCATTGAGGTTTGAGAAGGTCCACATCGGAACCTTTTCGTGGTTTGTCTGCATGGTATTCGTCAGCCCACTTGAAGTAGCCCGGGTGTTGTCCATCTACGGGGCACTTGTAGTACTACCTTCCAGCATTTTTAGCGGCGGGCCCGGCACGACGTAGAACCATTTTTCCCTCTCCACAAGGACATTCTGGCGGAGCCTTCATTGAAAATCCGGTATACATACAGCTGCCATAAAGCAAGACACTATGTTCACAAAATAAACGCAATACTAAGTTATCACAAAAGGGCATAGTATTTAGATAAGTAACAAAAATATACATCAGTTTAGTGGGGAAGGGGGGGTTTGGAACAGATCTATCTACTGTTCCACATATGCATCGCTATGTCATCACGCGTCTGGTTCCACTCGGCAGATGGTTCAACACAGTCAACATATTCTAGCCCTATGTTTTGTTCATCCTCAGCCAGTACCAAACTATCTCCGTCAAGTGCAGCTTCAAAAGGATCAATTGGCATTTCAAGACGGATGAAGTTGTGGAGTAGGAAGCAAGCCATTATCAAACGGATTTGGGTTTTTATCGGGTAAAATGAAGCAGACCTAAGGATACCCCACCGCATTTTTAAAACTGCAAATGCGCGCTCAATTATATTTCTGGCTTTGGTGTGCCGCATGTTGAACATTTCTCTAGGGTTCTCGGGCGTTGCATTACCAGGACCCCATTCTCGAAGGTGATAGCGCACACCCTTGTATGGGGTTAGGAAACCACTACTATTGGCGTAACCATTATCGCACAAATAATAACATCCTGAAATAATATGAAAGATAGTGTGAGATTGAAGTACGCGACTGGTATATAACCATACTGTTTGAACTAATCTGTAACAGTACGGACCTTGCGGAACCTTCAAGCCTCTTGGACGTGCGACTGCATCCCTGAGTACCCTGGAGTCGCCAGCTGACCCCTCCCACCCGGCCAAGAAGTAAACAAACTGCAAGTTGCGGTCGCATACAGCGAGCGTGTTAGTTGATATCTGGCCCTTTCGCGATCTGAATCGTGGTTTGTCCTCATTACTAACCAACACATTGATGTGTGTACCATCTAAAGCCCCAAGACATCCCTGAAACAAAGCAACAACAATTTGAATTAGCATTAGAGTGTGCTTTGTCAGTCGATTACATGTAAAATACACAAATATTAGCATACCTTGAACCACTTCCACCGGGGATCATCACAGTTATCCGGCACTGGTTTTGGTTTAGCAAGGAGAACTGAAGACATACTTAGAACTGCCCCAAGTACTTTGTTAACATAATGTGAAATTGTGGACCCAGACCTCCTAAAGGTGAAGCTGACCACCCGATTCTTATTGTGATGTGCAAGTACTCCCACCATAATGGCAACTTGCTCTTCCACACCAACATGATGACCACAACGAAGTCCGCCCCGTTCACCTAGAACTCGACATAACCTTCCAAATGTATTACGGTCCATTCTGAGATTAGCAATACAATCTACGTCGGTTAGGTGGACAAGTCGATCTAGGTGTTCTAACTGACGGGTGATTTTATCCCGAATACTGTAATGTCTTGCTTGCTCAAGAATTATACGTCTTCTCGTTCCGCCTCGGGTGCTAATATATCGTCATATGAGGACAGCTGACTCAATCCGATATATAAGAAGTATAACTTCAAGAAGCTTGCGCAGCTCTGCGTAATTACTAGTGGGTGTTCGCATCCTTTTTGAAATTTGTTATACCACAACAACCACTGCATCATACATTATCAATTAAGATAGCGCATGCCAATTTTCGTACTGAATAATAACCAACCAACGTAGCATATCGATTGGGAGAGGTGCATTTCCCCTTCGCTCCATAAGATGAGTACGGATCCCCAAAACAACATTTTACAGTTGAACTCAGGCATACAATACGCAGTAGCATAACAAAATTATGTTAACTGAAGTAAACTAAAAAATATCAGATACTTTCAAACAGGGCCAAATCCAAAATTGCCTCAAAGCATTTCCACAACGAATAATATCTGCAATTTTAGGAATTCACCTTACGGATTTGATATGCGTTGCCAATGATATTGTTGGAGTTGTGCGAACACCGGCCAAGCTGCTGCGACAAATATACAAACACATATCAGAAATCGAGCAGTTGGAGAGGGAAGTAAGATGAAAGTTCGAATACCAATAGAGGTAGCTGGATGTAAACGATTCCGGCAAAAAGAGGGAAGCGAAATCCACCTGCGACGGCGAAATTAGCTCTAATCGTTGCGCCGTCGATGCAGATGGGGAGAGATCGTGCTAGGGTTCAAATGATTTTTTGGGGGAAATAATGGGACAGAAAATGCTTCTGGAAGGGGTAAATTAGTCTTTCACACATCCATATCTGGGTTCGTAAATCAACGCAGAAATGTATACCATTCATTTTTCGATTTTTCATTCTGGTGCATTTATGGTGAACAGTGCGGGCCTTGGGATGATTATAGGGCCTTCAACAATTATAACATGTTAACCGAACAATGGTAATTGGCAAGAATTGGGGCCTTATCTGGCCAATTCTTCTCAAGCGAACGACTCCTTAGAGAATTAATTAGGGAATAAGAAATCAGAATTAAAAGTTTAATTTGGTCAAAATCGAGATTAAACCTGTTGACTGTTAGTTTTTAACGGAAATATTGACGGAGGACCAAAATGATCAAATTTCCATATGTTCAGGACCAAAAAATCCAAAAGATAATGTTTAGGACCAAAAAGGTAAAATAGTCATATGTTCAGGACCAATTTTAACCTTTACTCATATATATAATATTAAGAACTTCAACTTTTATTTCCAAAAAATAAAACTTAACTATCTCACAGAATTTTAGTTAAAAAAACTAGAAAAGCAGAAAGAGAGGCTATGTAGCGAAATTTGAAGAGTGAAGAAAAGCGGAAACGAAGGAAGCAGAAAATGATTATGAAGAAGAAGAGAATTTTATTTTCAAGTCTGTGAAGATGCATAGATTCATATAGATATGTGTATTCATACCTCGGAAAACTGGGAGCATTAGAAAAATAATGAATCGCTGATGAAATGAATCGAATCTCCGAGGAGAGAGAGAGAGAGAGAATATGAAGATGCTATGATTTTCACTATAAATATGAGTATACTTGCATATGAATTTCGATTTCCTCGACTCTTGCTTCTCCACCTGTCTCTTTTTTTATTTACAGTATTTATTAATTTATTAATACGGTTTAAAATGCACCCAAATACCCTTCATTCCATAAAAAATATACATTTTGGGATGAACACGAATTTTAATACATAATTGATAAAGTAGACTAGAGAGGAAGAGAAACATAGTTACAATATTGTTAGTAAAAAATAAATCTCATTTTGTTTAAAAAAAAAAGTTCAAAATTAAAAAATATAAATTTTTATAAGACAAACTAAAAAATATACATAGAAATTAATAAAACCTCATCACATAAAATAAATAAAACCTCATCACATATGTACAAGCTACTTTCTTTGTTACATAAAAAAAAGTGTAATCACCGTTTTTCTTTTTGCGTATCACTCCAATAGAAATTATCGTAAATTTTGGGACTTAAAATATGCACGTAATTTTTTATTTTTGCCTCTCACTCCAATAGAACCGATAAAATAAAACTCTTATCAATTTCGTTCTTTCTTTCTTTCTATTTATCAATCTACAGGTTACAACTAACGATATTTCAATTATTCTTTTCTCTCTTAGATAAGTACGTAATAAAATTCATACTATCATTATTTACCAATAAAAAAGTGGAGTACTAAATTTTCTAAAACTTATATCCAGATTTTCACTCATGTTTCTATTACAGTGAAATCGTATCATACTATTTTATTATGACCTTAATTAATTTTTTCATTGCCCTCTCTAAGAATGTTAGTTAAAGGACTCATTTATTTGTGAATATGAAATGACAGGATACATATCTCATGAAAATTAAATACAGGCTGATATTAAGATTGTGTAGGATAGATAAGTTCTTTTGTTCTTGTTTGATATAGAAGATATTATTCAAAATTATTTACTACAGATATAAACTTCTCCCTCCGTCTCCGATTAAGAGTCACACTTAGATCTAGGCCTGAAAATTTAATCTGCGGGTTTCGGGTATTCCCGACCTAGTCCCAATACCCGACGGGTTTTGGGTACCCGAAACCCGAAATTATGGGTTCGGGTACGGGTTTGGGTAGTTAATGTTAGGATTTTTCGGGTTTAGGATAACCGAAATCCGTATTAGGGTACCCGACTAATACCCGATTAAACCCGATTAATCATGTATTTGTGATAAATATTTTTATTTAGTATAGGGCCTATGGCTCGTAGGGTAATTCTAGGGTAACTTTATTTAATCACATGTAGATTTAATACTTCTTTATATTCGTGTTTGGTTCATGTTGCATTATTTATGTTATTACTTGTTATCTTTTTAAAATATATAGTTAATTAGTTATTCTTTCTCCATTTTATTTACATGTTCATTTAATGTCTTAAAAAATTATTTTAAATCTCTTTTATGTTTCAAATTATACCAAAAAAAAATTTATTTTAAAATTAAGTAGTGTCTATTTGTGTAATGTCTATGTCTATTGTATATAATATAGAATTATAGTCAATAAATAGTATAAGTATTGTGTTATTTTTAATAATTTCTATTCTCATTACAATTTAATTTATATAAAAGAATAAATTTTAAATATAATAATTCCGGGTTTATGGGTACCCATTAGTTGGGTTCGGGTACCCACATCGGGTATTAGGGTACCCGAATTCACATACGGGTCGGGTATTGGATGCTATTTTTGAGATTTCGGGTTCGGGTACCCGAATTTTCGGGTTCGAGTACCCGCGGGTACCCGAATTTACACCCCTACTTAGACCGGACACGGGTTTTAAGAAATGTAAAGAAAAGTTGGTTGAAAAAGTTAGTGGAATGTAGGACCTACTTTTTTATATTGGTTTTATAATAAAATGTGAGTGAAGTGAGTTAGTGGAATGTGGGACCTACTTGCATTTTATGGTAAAAATGAAGTGTGACTTTTAATTGGGGACAGACCGAAATAAAAAAGTGTGACTTTTAATCGGGGACGGAGGGAGTATGATGGAGTTATCTTTTATGAGTACTAAACATGAATATACTTTTCATTAATCAAAGGAGTATTTTACTATATTGGGGAGCATAAATTTTTAAAATAATTTTGTGACTGATTTATAAAAAGCAAATTTCCTTTTCATTAATCAACTTTTATTGTAAGTAAATGTAATTTATAATTTTAATATTAAATTAACTAGATTATAATTAAGTTATTAATTTGATTAAATATAGTTTTTTAGTGCAAATGTAGCAAACCTAATTTTTAACTTTAGTCTATTATTCCATCTGTCCCATAAAAATTGAGATAATACTTTTGGACACGAAAATTAAAAATTTATATTAAATAAATAGGAGAGATGAAAAAAATAGGAAAAATAAGAGAGAGTAAAGTAAATAATGAAATAAAGTAAGAGTGATTAGATGTTTTGTCTTTTGTTAAAAAAAAATGATTCAACTTTATTGTGACAGATTAAAAAAAAATACGACTCAATTTTTATCGGAGGGAGGAAGTATAAAGTAATACAAATTGAATTTAAAAAAAAAAAATTAGGTCCTAATCGTGCGGTAGCCACTCGTTTCCACTCCAAAAATGCTGTGTGTGAAAGCCGCGCTTCGCACCAACGCCCTCTCCTTCTCACTCCGCTCATCGCCGCCTCTCCGCCGCTTTCCTTCCTCCGTCAGAATGTCTTCCTCCGCCCCCACCCAGATCATCGAGCACGTCGTCCTATTGAAGGCAAAGCCCTCTGCCGACCCGTCCGCCGTCGCCGACATGGTCCGCAACCTCAACGGCCTCGCAACCCTCGATTCCGTCCTCCACATCTCCGCCGGCCCCGTCGCCCGCTGCCGATCCACCGCCCTCACCTTCACTCACCTCCTCCACTCCCGCTACAGATCCAAATCGGATCTGGTCTCCTACACCGATGACCCCGTCCACGTCAGCGTCGTCGCCAATTACGTCTTGCCAGTCGTCGAGGACGTCATGGCCGTCGATTGGGTGGCCGACGACTTCTCCGGGCCGGTGGCGGTCCCTCCAGGGTCGTCGCTGCGGCTGACGGTGATGAAGCTGAAGGAGGAGGGGGTCGGGAAGGGTGAGATTTTGGGGATTGTGAGGGGGATGAAGGGGAAATTCGATTCGATTGAGCAGCTGACGGCTGGGGAGAATTTCTCCCCCGGGAGGAGCAAGGGTTTCTCGATTGCATCGATTGCGGTGGTGAAGGACCTTGAATCGTTGGGCGAGCAATCGGATCTGGTGAATGAGCAGAAGGATAAGGCTAGGGAGTTTCTCGACGGCGTCGTGGTGCTCGATTATGCGGTGCCGGCTTCTGTTCCGGCTAGTCTTTGATTTGAGCTTGCTCTTCCTTTCTTTTTTTTTTTTTATTGTGACAAACAATGGTTATTGTTTTGTGGTGTTCATCTAAATAAATGGAAGAATGATTTTATGATTTGGAGTATTTGATGGATTATAATTGTGTTAATTGGTTGTTGATAGACTGATCAATTTCCAGATAGGGATAAATTCGAGTTTTGGGTGAATTTATGAAAAGCACATAGAAACTTTTTTGTGATTTAATGGTGTTTTTAGTAGAAAAACTACATTGTTAGCAATGTCTCTATTTTTAAAACGAAATCTAAACTAGAATATAAAAAAAAAACAATTATACGAGTTTTAAAAAATTATTTGAATTTATTAATAAAAATAGTTAAAAAAAATTAATGGAATATAAGTCATACTTTATATACTTTAATAATTTTATAATAAAATTGAGTGAGGGGAATGTAGCTATCAAAAATAATGATAATAAAAATAAAATGAAATATTTATTAGGATTCATTCAAATAAGAAAACATAGAACATTTAATGTTGACAAGACGAAGATGAAGTAGTAACCATCTTCAATAGAACATTAAAATCTAAAATAATTACTTAAACAACAAATCTCATTTTTGGTTTTGGAAGAAATAACTATTTTTAAGTTTATTAAAAAAACCTAAAAACTTTTTCAAATTTTATAAGTTAAAAAAAGGCATATATTGAGTTTAATATAAGTAGTAAAAGTAAAATTACAATTTAATGTGAAAAGGATTATAGATTAGACGTGGCCACGGTTCAAAAACCACCGGTTCCGGTTCGTCGAATGCTTGAATCGTAACCGGCCCGGATACCAGTTATCCAGTTCCGGTTTCGATGCCGGTTTTTCAGCGGTTCTGGCGGTTCCGGCTCTTTTTTTTTTTTTTTTTTTAATCTTATAGTTATAACTTATAACTTTTAAATTCTATAGTAAAATCCAAAGAGAATTGATAACGATAAAGAATTGCAATTTTATTGATTTGAAACTTTGAATGTAAATTTCTATAATACAACTACAAGTTACAACTTACAAGTTACAAAATACAACAATACAACTATACACTTGAATTTAAAATTTAAATACAAAATTACAATTTACAAAAAACATATTAAAAGTAAAGTTGTAACAATTAGAAAAAAAAAAAGAAATAAAAGGAAAAGGACTTGAGCTCAACCGAAATGCCGAAACGCTGGTTTTCTGACCGAAAACCGGCGGTTTCCGACACCTTTTCAGACCCTACGCTGCAACCCTACGCCTACGCCTGAACCCTAGCCTTGAACCGTCGGGAACCGGCGGTTGTGTCAGAAACCGCCGGTTTTTCGACACAAACCGACGGTTTTTCGACACAAACCGGTGGTTTTCCGACCTTTTTCAGCCCTACGCCTGCAAACCCTAGGAACCTACCGGCGACGACTACATATTCCCGGTTAACCGGCAGTTCCGAACCAGCGGTTAACCGCCGGTTCCGATTTCGTATTTTTTGAACCGTAACCGGTCATTTATAACCGTGAAACCGGATTTCGAACCGGAACCGTCGTCCGGTTCCGGTTCCGACCTGCCGGTTGGAAACCGACGGGCCGGTTGGGTTTGGCCACCTCTATTATAGATACTCTTATGATTTGTTTTTGAATTTATAGCTTTTATATAGGTTAATCATGGATGATCATCAGGTGGTTTATTGATTGATTGGTTGGAGATACTCTTGTATAGCCTTTATATTGGCCAATCATGGATGACTATTAGGTAGATTATAGATTAACAATTTGTTCTTGAGAATTTACTCTTGATTTCCTTATTTCGGAATCATATATTCGTTTCCGAATAGTTTATATACGCATTAATCCAACTTCTACATTTTCTTGTGCCAATATTCGTTCCATATATTTTGTTTCAAAGTCCAAGTCAATCTCTGTTCCAAAATGTTATAACATCCATATAAATTCCAGAACTGGTCACAGCCATTGGATTGAATTTTTTGAATTGTCAATTGTATTTATTTCATACTTGATCGTATCGTGGGGAGGCTCAATCACTTAAGAGACCAAAATAGGCTTAAATTTTTAGTATCACTTCATTGTCAATCAAGGTAATGTTCACAACAGTTTTTCATAGGCTTTGTCCAAAATTACATGACTCGACCACTTATCTGGTAAGATAGTATACAATGAGAAAAACAGCCACAAAAGATGCCACAAGTGTAAACATCCTTCTACTCGATTTCGTCTCGAACACCTGATGCAAGCAAAGTAAGAACACTTGGAATTGGAACTCAGAAACACAGGGAAATGATAGAGACATCAAGATTATGAAATACCATCTTAAATTTGTCCATGGTTCCAGATAAAACTCCCCTTGATGCATCCATCTCATTTCCCTAAAATCAGAAATAAGGAACCATAAGTAATACTACAACTGTGCTGTTGAAGAATATCAAATTAACTATACACAGACCATTCTGTCGAGCATGCGGTTATGAGAATCAACCTCCTCGTGTATATCACCAGACAACTGTTCATTCAAACCATCATCAGTAAGCCAGAAACCCACATCTCAACAAAAACTCAAATATATTATTATGTCTTTTCTCAAATATTTGTACATGATAGTTTTTCTCATTTTTTCATCAAAATACTATCATCACTTGTGTCAAATGACAAAATCCATATTTCTGTCTCCATCTTCAAATAACAAGACCAGATAAACAATTCTAGAGTAAAGGAAATGTTGTTTTGTTATGAAATCTCCTGAAGAATTAGACAGAACCTAATTCAAAGACAAAAGATAACTCTTAGGGAGTGTTCGGTTTGCAAGATTGTATCCAGAGATTAAATATGTAGTGTGTTTGGTTCATGAGATTCAATCCCACAACTTAATCCTAGATGGATAATCATGGGATAATTAGTCATAGCTAACCCCATATGACTAAAATAATCTCACAACTCAATCGGAGATTATATCTTGATATTATTTTATCTAGGAAACCAAACACCACCTTAAGGTACTAACATACTAACAATATATAATACTCTATAACTAATTCAAGCACACAGGAAAAGCATTAATAACTCCATCCAGCAGTCACAAGACCCTTCCATTTAATAACTTTATCTGAAAGTCACGAGTCCTTCCGTTTCCTCAAATGCGCTTCAGCAAGATCAACAATAGAAATGAAAGATACTAATGACAACAATTGTGTTATTAATAATATGGGTCAACTGAAGCAACAATGTATTCTGTAAGTATAAACTTACCCTTTTCAGCATGATAACTCGATCTTGTAACCCTTCCATGGCTCGATCATTCTCTTGCTCATCGATCTCATGAGAGGAGTAAGATGATGATGCCCTAATACCTCCTTCTTCAATACCATCAAAAAGAGCAGCTCTAGCATTCCGATCCCTGAACCCGATGTTTTTTCAAAAGCATAGGAAAGTTAATTTACAGAAAGGTTCAAGATGTAAAAGTTGCTTAAGTATAATAAGTTTCTCCCTTTTACATACACTGTCAATACTAAGATAGTTAAACCATTATACATATAATAGTTTCATTAAATAATCGACTTTTTTTAACTACGTATTACATTGTGGTAAGATCCACAATCTAAAAATACTACTTTCCCCATGTAAGATGCACTGTAAATAAACTAGTAAAACATATAAATAATTTATATTTGATGATATCGAATTATTTTCTTATTATTTGGAGTACTAGTTTAAACAAAGATAAATTCATTAAGAATTTATTTAATATCATTTTGTAATTTTACATGCATCAAATCAGTGAGTATGATTACATAAACACATTTAATTTATTGATAAAATTTCCTTAAATATCTCTACAAAGGTTTTTACAAAGCCAGAACTAGTTTCTAGAATTCAACTCAAACTGTATTCTGACTTCATTAAGGTGAATACAGCACATGGAAATCCAATGAAAACTCGAACTTTTGCTTTTTGATTCATGTTCTGCAACTCTGACATTGGAAATGATAGCTTCAATGAATGACAACAAAGAATCAGATCTTGAGCTCCATGAAGAGCACTAAGAAATGATAAAGTAAAAAATCTTAACCACATAATTAAGATGACAGGTTCAGTGCCCTAGCAAGAATATGCCAAGAAGCTATCATAAAACATAGTATTATGCAATTTTGCATATCCCCAATCTATCAAATGCTAACTCAAAGAAACAACAACACATCTAATCGATCCTGTAAATAACATAAAACGGTAAGACTTGAGCATTCAGATCTCAATTTCCACTCCGATTGCTAGTCATGAGTGTATGATCACAAACTGATTCCAGAAAAAGGAATTAAACTTCCTTGCGTACTCCTAGCTTCATAAATTCGAGAATCATTAAAATAGCAGCACACATAAATAAATTCAAAGTTGTGGAATCAAAACCTTCTAGGATTCATAATTGAGGAGATGCAACTGTGCAGAGATCGCCAGAGATCACGCCGCGGCTATAAACGCAACCTGCGAATCAATTCAGATAAAAAAAGACTAAGAAAATTGACATCAAGTAACAAAAGTTTGATCCGCATCGAATAAAATCATAAAGGTTTTAGAATACCAAACCGCTAAATTAGGGGATTAGAATCTGAATTCGTCGGAACGGTGAGAGAATATCCAAATGAAAATTTATAGATCTGAATGAAAATGAATGACAAGAGCGTTGGCCCACCGTGAAGTAAAAATTAAAATTGACGCTAATAATCTGAAACCCAAAATTTATATAGGAGTATTATTTATAAAACAGATAAATATGAGGTTAGAGACCCTAAATGGGCCCTTTTACGGCCTATATGGGCTTCAGGTACCACTATTTTATGATTGTATGATGAGATTAATTTCATTCAACATTATCCAATTTTAATATTCAAAGTTGTTCAACGGCTTCAACCAGAAAGAACCTTTTAAACATTTATACTGTTAAGTGTTAACAATGAATGACTAAACATAAAAAATAAAAACAAATAATTATAGGAATTATGACAAATAATTGTAGCACTCATACATATCCTCTTGGTCTTGGACCGTGACTGATCCAAATTTTAAGATTCGAAGTATGACAAATAATTATAGGAATTTAAAAATTCGAATAATTTTTTTTTTTTTCTCTTAGTTATGAATATCTTGTATTGTACTGAATATAATGACTTAGCAAGAGATAATTGTATAATTTATAAATAAATCTTTGAATATAAAATATTTGAGCAAAGTTTCAATTGCTATTTATAGATAACAATTTTTAGAAGTAAACCTTGTTAATATAAATAATTTATATAAGTAAAAATTCAATAGACTTCAATTAATTAAGGAACATTTATATATAAATTTTTGAATAAACACTGTTAATATAAATAATTTATATAAGTAATTTTTAGCTAAGTCCACTCTCAGAGTGAATAAGATACTATTAATTAATTATTTCCATATTAGACTTCAATTAATCCATGAATATTTATATCCTAAACGTGAAAAATAATTAATAAAAAAGGACGATCAGATTAATTATGATTTCGGATTTGAATGGTCAGCCAATATTAATCTTAGTAGTGGCTGGTAACAATATTCTACCAAGATTAAAAAACTGAGTTCCTCTTCTCAGTCAAGACTCGGCTTCATGAAAATGAGTCAAGGTTAACATGGAAATTGGTGAATGTTTTGGAAATCTAGTTTCTGGGGGGCTGTAACTGAGAAGTTGCTACAATTTGAGCAGTGATATTGGCATACTGAATTGCTGTATGCTGCATTCCGTATTGATCAGAGAGGCCGTAATCTGCAAAGTTTGGTTCGTTGTGTACAAAATGACCAGGTAACGATCTTTTTGAAAGAGCTTCCTGCCAAAGTTCAAAGAAATCAGCCATGACTTCGCGTGATTTCTCCCACGATGAAATCGGTACATACTCCATCTGCAACACAAATCACCTCATCCTCAAACTATGCTTCATAATCAACAAAATCAAGCATTCCTCATGATAATGGCTAGTTAAATAGTATAACTTGCTGAAGACTCAGAATAGATGGAAAATTAATAGGGGAGATAGATGTTATTATTACTAATATCTTTTCCCTCCCATTCGATTCCTCAAAATTTTTGAAGTAGAAACAAGAAGCATGTATGCTCCATGTCAGCCATCAACATACCAGAAATAGAGACTCGTGCAATCATGCATAGATCAATCAAAGAATATTGGCTCCAGTTGCTCTAATATAACATTATTAATTATTCCACTATGAGGTGATTGTTTTTCATGATTAATAAGTTAAAAGATTGACTAACTTTATTCTCATTACTAGGATTTGTCTAATCCCACATTTTCAATAGAAACAACATTAGCTCAAATGATAGTAGTTATCATGGGCCTTGGGATAGCCAAACTCCACACCTTCAAAGTAAACAAGGAATTAAAACTTTTAGCTATAATGGTTTTAAGCTAAATGTATAGCATCCTGCTATAGGCTGAGGCTGAAACTTTGCCTGATATACGGAGTATATCATTATTAAAGTCAAGTCACCTTCAAGAATGCACAATAACATCTATCACCTTCTCTCGTGTTCATTCAAATATTTGTAATCGGGGCAAAGTTCCTAGATGATAACACACTCTAACATCTTGCTTCATTTGTTTTATTTTTGTTATCTACTCTCTTTAATCAGCTATGGAAGAAGTATTTGCAAGGAACCACTGCCTAGACACCACATTATTAATCCATTAGAATCTATTAATTCAACAATGCAAACAAATAATGCACAGTAACAGAATCCCAGTGGTGTATGATCATACAACCTAGATCATATAAACAAATAGATTTAGCGATAGCTAAAGAGATTCGAAAGCCAGTTACCTCCATAACTATGCCCCTCAAATTCTCCGAGTTCATTGGGACCACCTTCCCTACTCGCAACTGAAAGTCGCCGAGTTGATACTGGTTTCCCTGCACTAATTTTAACCTTTGCTGAACAACTTATATCAAAGGAAACATGAATTTTTACTTTCAGTTCTTCCCATTTTGAAACTACAGCTCAATAAAAAGACGATTTTATCGACCGAAAAACAACATCTATTTCTACAAAATCAGTTTTACCTCGAAATTAAGGGCAACTCGGGTTTTATACGACTGCAGTTTCTCCATTATCATCTGAATGCTCGACTCCGCCTCCACAACAAGACGCTGACCTCTAATTACTAAGAAATATTTGCCGGGCTGCTCCGCAAGTGAGATCCCCACAAAATCACGAGGAAATTCATTCACAATAGATTGTTCTTCAGCATCACCACAGAAAAGTAAAGTTTTTAAGTAATTTTTAAGAATTAGGGTTTAAGGTAGTGAATAAATTGGAGATGATTTCATAACCAATCAGCAATCGAGCCAAAACAGCATCAAATTCGACTAAATACAAGATATAATTCTCGAAATTTGGGCTTTAAACCCTAAAAAAAAGTTACAAAATGCGCGAGATACCTCTAGCCATGGCTTTGTAGAAACTGAGAGTGGTTTTCCAGCGCCCTTCTTTAACGCCATTGATGCTCTCAGCGCACTGAGATACTTCTGAGAGGATTTGGGTGTTCACCGTCGTTCCCGGATTCGGATGCCAGTGCAAAATCCTGCACGAATCAAACACATCAATACGCAGACTCGTTTACGATAATTGAATCGAATTCGAGCAATAGAAAAGGGGGGAATATGGTTCCCAATTCCATTTCCGATTCACCATTTGATGGGCATAGGGTCGATGAATTGAAGCTCGTTGAAAAAGAGTGAATAAATTTGAAATTCTGAAATTGAATATTCGAGCAGCGCAATTCTGAATCATATTGTAACAAAAAAGCACTCTGAATACTCGAGTACGTTTTTAACTTCACTCCAAATTTACAAAATATAAAAAAAAATTGGATTTGAAAAAATTTGTGAAGTATATATAAATTAGTAGTACATCTTTATATATTAATTTTATAATAAAATACTAGTGATATGAGTTAGTAAAATGTAGACCTATTTATTATTTATAGTAGAAATAAAAGCGAACTTTTATTATATTTCGGTATACTGATATCTTTAAAAAAAAACGAACTTTTATTGTGGGACGAACTAAAATAACAGAAGTAAACTTTTATTATAAATAGCTATGTTATGTTTGGTAGCGATATTATGTTTTAATTAGACATGATGTGACAGTCATCATAGTTTCGATTAGTTAATTTATCTTGATTCAGTATTTGGTACAACAAATTACAAATAAAGATAAAAATTAGAATTGTCAAAATTATCTTCATTAATTTAACTTAATGATTACATTATCCCCATGTTGGCTTAATTTTGGGTGCTTTTGTCAATTTGTTGAGGATGAAAAATACCCAAACATGCCATTTTTTATTATATAAAATGCTAAAAATGGAGTACATAATAAATACAATCATAACTTAAATTTTTCAATTTTATTTATATAAAAAATATCCAAGCATACCATTTCTTATTACCTAAAAATACTAAAAACAAGAAATTAAATAAATATGACCATGACTATATATTATTTTTATTATATATTTTATGTATATTAATAATAGAGTATAGTACTATTTTGGTCCTTTACATATGGCCGATTTTTTATTTTGGTCCAGAACATTCACTTTTAAAAAAGTAAGTCCAAAACAAATGAAAAATGATATCGTTTGCATCCTTTTTTGACGGCACCGTCAATTCTCGACGGTCAACCGTCAATTAGCGAAAATTTGACCCGATTAGACTTAATCTCAGATTATTAGTTGGTTAATATTATGTTAACTGTTTTGCTAATAATTCAAAATTTTTAATATTTTTAAATATGAATAATCAAACAACATTTTTCACTAAGTATGGAGTTGGAAAATCAAACGACACACTCTCTCTCTTCTTTCATCTCTCTCGTCACTCTCTAAGAATCTTAGAACCCTAGTTCTGAATTCCGACAAAGAAGCCCGATTCCGACCAAAGCCACCCGGTTCCGACCGATTTCAACCGATTATTGTTGGTTGCCATGAGTTGGAAGTCGCCGTACCCAAACCACCGTTACACCGAAGGTCTCACCGACGTGAAAAAATCATATGCGAGGAAGAGGAAGAAGACTGAAACGAGCGATTCGCGTCCGCCTGACACCGAACAAGGACCGTCGGCTGCATCGGGATTTGTGGGTTCTAACCCTAGCTCCGACGCGGATGTCCATTCTTCTCCAAAAATGAACCCTACTTCTTCAGTCGGTGACCGTCGAGCTTCTCCAGAAAGCGACCCCGATTTTGAAAGGACGAAGAAGGCCCGATACCCCCGTCATTTTCACCAGAAGCCGCCGCTCCATCTACTTCGTCGTTCTGAACGGAGAAGACCTTCGCCTTAAATTCCAGAACGTCCTCCTTCGCCTCAAATTCTAGTTGCTCCTCCTCCGCCTGAAAATGAAAATCCAGTTCCTGAATTTCATTCAGAAGGTAATGTTGTTTGAAATTTGTTTGAAATTTGATTGAAAATTGTTTGATTGCATGTTTGCTTACTAGGGTTTGCATTTATTGGTTGTGGTGTATTTAATATGGTGTTGTCTTTATTAAGTGGTCCCATTTAGTATGATTTGAGTATATGCCAATGATTTTGAGAATTTTTAGGGTTTGGTGTTATGCGGAAAAGGGTTTATTTGTCTGCATACGGATACTTGGAGTTGGTTTTTAAGTTTGTTGGTTAAGGATCTGGACATCAAGGATTCGAGCAAGTGGACATTCATCTCCGATAGACAAAAGGTACACAATTACATTGTAAATTAGTCAGTTAACTATTAGCTAATCTTCTTTCTTCGTCATGGGCAGGGCCTTAATGCTGTCCGAAGTTGCTGCCATAATGCCGAACACCGCTTCTGTGTGCGGCATATGCACAACAACTTCAAGAAGGTGTTCCCATCTCCAACGCTAAAAGACAAGATTTGGGAAGCAGCCCGTTCAACAAATGCATACGCCTTCGAGAAGGTGATGGAGGAGGTGAAACAACTGAACACCGCTGCACACACGTGGCTTACCGTGCACACTGCCAAGGAGAGCTGGAGTCGTGCTTTCTTTGGTTTTGAGGCCCATTGTGACATTCTAGTCAACAACATTTCAGAATGTTATAACAAAGTCCTATTGTTTGCGCGGGACAAGCCCTTGTATGGCATGCTGGAATGTATCCGAATGTATTTGATGGACAGGTTCACCACCCGACGGAAGATGGCTGCAAAGTTGGAGGATTGTATCGGACCCAAGATAAGGAAGAAGCTTGAGAAGCTAAAGGAAAAGGTTGGAGATTGTATGGTGAGAGAGGCTGGTGAATGGGTGTATCAGGTGAACACCAAATTCAATGAGCAGTTCGTGGTGCATATACGGGATCGGAGTTGTAGCTGTAGGCATTGGATGTTGACCGGGTTACCGTGCCCACATGCGATTGCTGCTATTCAGATGACTGGGGAGGATGTGGACTCCTTTGTAGCTCAATGCTACTCAACGGAGACGTTGCAATTGGTGTACGCGCCCATCATCTACCCGGTACACGGACCAGATATGTGGCCAAGGACTCCTCATCCCGATATCGTTCCACCAGACCTTACCCGATTGCCCGGACGTCCGAAGGGAGCAAGGCAAAAAACGGCTGAAGAACTGGCTGCAAGAAGCAAGGTCAAAGCAAAGGCAGCAAGGATAGCCCTTCAAGTTGTCACGGTCCGAGATGGGGAGGATGGACGCCAGAAAATGTCGAGGAAGGGGTTGATGCCGGAGTACAAGTGTCGGCTTTGTGGTGAAAAAGGACACAACAAAAGGAGATGTCCCCAAGGCATTCAGTTGGGCAAATCGAAAGGTATAACTTTTTTTTGGAACTATTTTCATTCAAATAATCAATAATCAATGACACTTCTTTTCTAAACTATTTGTAGGGTCAACGGTTAGGAGGGAGCGTAATCGTGATAAAGAACAGCAGGCTTGTACATTGTGCCACCAACCCGGCCACAATAGGGCAAGTTGTTCAAGTGCGGTTGCGGATATGTTTGCAGAACCCGGCTCCTCATATACTACTGCCTCTGTTCCCGCGAAGAAGAAACCACCCAGCAAGAAGAAGGGTGTTTGATGTTGGCATTTGACTTTAAAAATCGTGTCATGTTGTGTAACAAATACAATGAATATTTGGTGTTGATGGTTTTGTGGGGTTTGATGGTTTTTGGGGTATTGATGGTGTTAAGGTTTGATAGTGTTGATGTTGGCATTATGACAATATTTTTTTGTGGATGTAACATGTAATTGTGGCTGTTTTTGAGCATGTATCAGGTGTAAATGGCTTATGACATTACCTTATGACATAATCAGGTTCAGGTGTATTTTGTTATCCATTTATTGGTTCAATTTGACGTCGATTTATTGACATAGTCGACGAAGAAACAATCACATAGAGGCTTTGGTGTGCTTAAATGTTCAGGACCAAATGGAAGTAAAAAATTTATATGAAGGACTACTTTGACTTATACTTTACGACTCTCCAATTAGGGCTTTCTGGCGATTTAGAACATCACTGCAGAATTCAAATACGAGCAACACAACAACAAATTCAAACCTACTTCGACATTCAAAAAGGATTCACAAATACTACATCAAATTACTTGAATATACACATAAGTGTTGCAACAACAACAAAACAAAGAACAACAAAGCTCAAAATATTGATTAATTTCTGGATTTTTTTCGTAATTACGGTCAAATTCAAACCCAGTTCCTCAAAATCGGCACCACCGACCGAGGATGACGAAGAAGAGGCCCGATTTGGCCCGATTTGGCTCGTAATTTCGACATTACGATTCGGCTCGCACCACTTGAAGAAACCGCATTCCTTCGTCTCACATGTGAAGTAAAGCTTCCCCCTCGACGGTTTGCCTTGTCCGATGACAATACGGAGCGCCGCCATCTTCTTACAATAGCAGAAAGGGTAGCTAAATCGGAAGTCTCCGAAGTCAAGGACGCGGTCGCGGTCGACGGAGACGACGTTCTGGCTACACGACGAACGACCCATGTTCGAAGGTGTTTAGTTGTTGCAGAGATGGAGAAAAAGAATTAGGGTTCTTGGGGAAGAAGAAGAAGAATGAGCTGGAGAAAAATGGGGGAGAAATTTGAATGAAATGAATGTTAGGATTTGTTTATTATTATAGTATTTTCATTGTTTTAATTTAGGGTTTAAAAATGTAAAAGCGGAAAATAGAAAAAAAAAATAGTATTAAATTAGCTAATCGGGTCAAATTTTCACTAATTGACGGTTGACCGTCGAGAATTGACGGTGCCGTCAAAAAAGGATGCAAACGATATCATTTTTCATTTGTTTCGGACTTACTTTTTGAAAAGTGAATGTTCTGGACCAAAATAAAAAATCGGCCATATGTAAAGGACCAAAAGGGGATTATACTCTTAATAATATTCAAGCATAACATAACTTAGCATTTCTCATTGTACATTAATTATATGAATAATTATATAGTTTAACTCTTCTTTTATTATATTATTATTATTGCACATCATTAATTACATTAATTATATGTGTATAAATTATTGTGTGTATATATATTATATGTGGCTGTATATAAAATTGATGGTAAAATTGTATTTTCTTAAAACTGACTAGGTTGACTAGATGTGTAACTTAGGCAAATGAGTAGTTACATTGTTGCTTGAAACATAAGCTTTTAAATGGGCTTTGTCCGACTGAATACAAAATACGGATCATATAGATTTGTAATATAGCTATCAAACACACAACTAAACCCGGATAAGTCCTACTATCTAGCTGTAACATAGCTACCAAACGATCCCTAAGAGACAAAGGTAGTATAAAATATTTCACTTTTATTTCAAACTAATATAAAAAATTTCAAGTTTATCTAACTAATACTTCATCTGTCCCGTGTTATAAGCAATTTTAGGTCATAAATTTTGGATTGATTTTTTGGCATAATTAAATTAATATTTTAAATGTAATGAGACGAGCCGAAATTGAAACGTGCGAATGACAGGGACGGAGGGAGTACAAAAATGTTGTGTCTTTGGATTATCATAGTCTTTTTAACTGTTAATGTATTTATTTATGTGGCATCTTAACTCATCAAAACACGCCAAATGATGAATATAAAAGAAAGGAACACAAATTCATTACCAAATTGTTGTTTTGCATTTTCCCATGCATTAAACAGTTTACAAATCTATACATTCACTATTTGTATAAAATATTTCAATTTTATTTCAATCTGATACACAAAATTTCAAGTTATCTAACTAATACAAAAAAAAATTAGGTTGGCGTTTCATTATAACACAAATTGTTACCATACTCACTAACACTAACACTAAGAGCATCCGCAATGGTCGGCTAGCGACCGGCTAGCCGATTCGTCGCGCTGGCCGATCGGCTAGCCGAACCATTGCAGTCGGCGAGAGCGAAATCGGCGAGCCGATCGGCGTGGGCTGGCCGATCGCTCGGCGCTGGCCGATGCGCTAGCCGATGCGCTGGCCGCCACTGTGGCGGCCCGATCGGCCAGCGCCGAATTTTTTTTTTTTTTTTAATTCTTTTTTTATTTTTTATTTTTAATTCTTTTTAAAAAAAAAAATAATTCTTTTTTTTTTAATTTTTGAAAAACTATATAAACGCGATTTTCTCTATCTCTAAATTTCTGTACAAGAGCAACATCCAGCGATGGACAACTAACTCTGTCACGACCACAACTCCCTAGTGGTAGTGATTACATCTATACGTGACTAAATAACACTTTAAAAACAATATAGTGGGATAAACATAACTGATAAGTCGAATATAGGACATTAGTCTCATAGGCGAAAGTGAATCAAGGCCAAAATAAAGTCAGAGTGCGGTCTAGGTTCATAAATTTCTAGTACAAAATCCTAATGCAGCGGAAAAGTCCAAGACAAAGTAGTATGTATGGAGACATACTACCTTGGGCTACCTATCTACTTATTTAAGGATCGTACCCAACACCTTCGCCTGCTCGTCCACGTTCAACCTGCACATTTGAAAAATAACATGCAGGGCTGAGTATTTGATATACTCAGTGAGCACATTGCCAAAAACAGTTCTATTTGAGTACCTAGTACTTGGCTATTAACTCCCATTGTTTGCTGGTGGCTGGTGAGAAACAGGTGCTGCATTAGGGTGGAGAATTTGCAGGCTGGACTTGCCCCTTTTGGGTAAGTCTTTGGTCTCTCAACTAAAGAGATGTTGTCCCTTTTCTTCAATTAGTAGCCCTTAATTACTCTTGTTCCTTAGCCATTAAAACTTGTTTTTATCTTGCAGGTGAGAGAGAAATCTTGGCTACTACCTAGCTGTACCTCGAGCGGGCCTGGGTTCGTTGTCTGGGCCGACGGGCTGCTCAAAACGGGCCCTAATTTGGGCCTGGAGAAAAGGCCCGAAGTGCACCCAAAATTTTATATTTCCCTTTCCTTGTTTTCTTTCTTTGAGGACTTTGATCCACGTAACCTATTTTATTAGTTGTTCATTTTATTGAACATGAAATGCCATTCGAAACACTCTATTTTTCACGAAATGAGAGAACGTTACATTTCTAGTTCCACATTACTATATCGATAACAAAATACTGGTGCGGGTATTACAAACACAAATTCAAGGCATACTAACATTTTTTATGTATTTTTTTAATAAATTAGTGAGGAGTAGAGTGGGGCGGTGGCTCGTGTGTGGAAGCCCGGATTTTTTTTATCTATGTAACTTTTTTAAATGCAATTAATGAATTTTCCCGTATATGTGTCGTAAATTTAATTCCGTAATTTAATCGTAATTTTAATTCCGTAAATGTAGTATATTTTGAATTATTTTTATTGCGGCTGGCCTATGGCTAGCCTATGGCTGGCCTAAATCTGATGTGGCAGGTGGATTTTTTAGTGTTGCTGACGTGGCAGGGGAGAGAATGGCTGGCCTATTGCTGGCCTAAGCACCATTGCGGATGCTCTAACTAGATTGTTGCAAGTATTTTGCTTTTTTTTTCAAACATTTAAACACTACACAGAGCTACAAAATACCACCTCAAGAAACCACCTAAGGTTTACCATATTAAGCTACACTTTGTATTATACCGTGTAACCGAAAAATCCTCAAAGAAGCAAAAAGAATTGAATCCATTAGATTAGAATATAAACTTTGAACATCAATTCAGTAGCAACATCAACTATCAGCAGATATAAACACAATGAAAACTTCACAATTTTATGATCCAATTTTTTTTGTACAAATGTCACACGACAAAAAATTGTAATCATCATTAGCTAGCAAATGGAATAAATTAACTAAAACTAACACTAATCGGTCACAACTATCAGCATATATATTGACACACTGAGAACTACACAGTTTCATGATATTTTTTTCTACACAAAGTCACGCAACAAGAATTTGTAACATCATTAGTTAATAGATGGAATTAGGTGGCGTTCGGTTGTCATGACTAATAATGAGACTATCCATCTAGGATTAAATTGTGAGATTATTTTAGTTGGAGGGGAGAGGCTATGACTAATTATCATGAGACTATAGGATTAAGTTGAGGAAATCAATCTTATGAACCAAACATGATACATATGTAATCATGAGATTTTATATTGCCAGCCGAACACCCCCTTAGTTGACTAAAACTGATCATGAGCAAGAACTTATATTCCACATGCCCAAATTCCGCAGAACTTCTCATAATTTTGTAGGATGAAGATAAATTACAAAATAGGAGTTACATGAACATTAAAATTAGGGGTGCTGCAAGAAATGGGATACCTTGAAAATCTGGTGCCGATCTAAAACAATGAAAATAACAAGCGCTTAAACATACACATACATAATGAAAATTTCAAAGAGTTTGATTGAATCTAGAATTAACAGCTGGACGTGAAAAAGAAACTTTTTTGTTCTGTCGTCGTTTATACTACTCCCTCCGTCCTATAATAGATGGCACATTTGGGGATGACACGGGATTTTAGGTGATGTTATTTTGTGTGTTAAGTGGAAAGAGAAAATAATCCTATATTTATATTAATGTGAGAGAAAACTTTTTTCCAGGAAATGTGACATCTTTTATGGACAAACTAAAAAGAAAAGTGTGATATCTATTATAGGATGAAGGAAGTATTACCATCACTCAAAAATAAGCAATACTGATTAAAAATAAACTAAACATTACAACAAGGAAATTGACTGTAATGTTAAACTGTCCAATATTGCAATAAGGAAATTACAACTTAGAATCTGACTTGATATCTAACGAAAATTGGCAACAATTAATATTAAAATGTCCAATATTGCAACAAAATTTAACAGTAAAGTCAAGATAATCTACTCAGAGGCACACTTAAAAGTCATCCAAAAAAGGACAAGAGTTGTCACGATTGTCTTTACTACGCATAGTAAAGACAACGACAGAGATCAAATCAAAAGGACTTTATATTAACTTAAAACCTTAAAACGAATATCGAACAATAAGGGAATCGAATTAATGCATCGGATTCAATTTCTCAAAGGAAAGAACGTTGTAGACGTGTACTCATATCGCAAACAGAAGACTTAGAAAACAAACGAAACATGAAAGCAAAATATAGTCTACCGAGAGTTAAGGAGTAATGCCCATGTACGAAGACACGACACACTCAGAAACCATCAAAGCTCATCTCAACATCTGTCAGACGATCACTCTCAATCTGAATATAAGGAAAACATAGGGATGTCGAAATGGGTAGCGGGTATCGGGAAACCCTCAATCTGACTCGCTACCCGGCGGGTAGCGGGTACCCACTACCCGACGACAATGGGAAACGGGGCGGGATCGGGTAGTTTGTTTTAAATTTTTGCAGGTATGGGTATACCCGCTACCCGGGCGGGTATACCCGTTAAACCCGATAATACCCGTTATTTTTAGCGTTAAGATTTTCAAATATTTTATTTTAGTTAATTAGTTTCAAATCTCCATATATTCCCCGAAGATACACTTTATTTCCAATTATTTATCCGCTGCCAAATGAAGGATTGCAAGATCGGTGCAAGTGAAACTTTTATTAGTTTAGTGTCTTTAGATTAGAGATTTAAAATATTTAGACTTTTAGTTGAAGTTATTTATATTTAAATTTTTGATGAAAAAGTCTTTTTGGTTTTATATTAAATTTTTGAATGGTGATTTAATTTTAGACATGCTTGATGTTTTAATCATAGTATTTGCTTATTTGAAATTTGGATTTTGCATTATATTTCATACGTAGTTATATTATACTTAAGAGATGATAATTCATCATATTTGTGCATAAATAGTTGGAAATTATGCAAATACAACAAAGTAAAAAAAATAAAAATTTAAAATCATAGTGTAGCAACTAGCAACAATACCAAAATTCATTCTAGAATTTTGGACATGTACATGAAATTATTGTATTAGATTACTAGCATTGATGATAAGCGAAAACTAAAAGCACAATACCATTGAATAATATAATACACAACTCAAATTATGTATGCGGGTTTGGGTACCCGCAACTGCGGGTTTGGGACACCCGATGCGGGTATGGGTTACCCGTTTAATTATATGGGTCGGGATTGGGTAGTAAAATATTGAAGTTTTCGGGTATGGGTACCCGCAAAATCGGGTTTGGGTACCCGTGGATACCCGTTTCGACACCCTTAGAAAAACATATGCAGGGCTGAGTATTTGATATACTCAGTTGACATATTGGCAAAACATTTTATCAACAGTTATGTCACACATACTACAATGAACTCTGAGTTTTTCTTTTTAAAATAATTGAGAATTAGTAAAATAGTTATGTAACACATACTACAATGAACTCTGAGTTTTTCTTTTTAAAATAATTGAGAATTAGTAAAATATTTCATAGACTTCAGTGAACTCCCTTCATTATCATCAATCATCAATCACATCCTCTTTCCATGGTGCGACGAAAGTGTAGCCAAACTTTTCGCCCACGAGACTAGCCGACTAGCAAGGTCGGCTCCCAATTCATCTGTGCACAAGCCTGGTAGGGTTTGCGGCCCATACTCAGATCCGAATTCATTTCACGTAATCATATCTCTATCATCAAAACACATTGGCAGACGTAACCTTTAAACCACTCTTATATCACTGTAGTCATGCTTTTGAAAGCGTAAAATAGTTAGTTCACAAAAGCCCACATTAACAGCTTATTGGCGAAGTTCACAACTTCTTGCTTCCTTCATAATCATGTACGCACAACATCTTCTCAGCCATTCATGTATTCACATAACATGAATTAGTTTCTCGGAAACTACCCAATCGAACATGCATGTTCTAATCATCTTCCCAAGTTGATTCGTCTTCACATACAATCAATTAATCAAACATACTTAACTTCCTAATTTACTTTACCATGCAATCACTTACATATACATACTTTATAACTAAGATCTACTAGCATAATTTCACAATCATGCATAAACATTTGCATTCGTACATATAACTCGCAACACACGCACACACAGTGTTGGGGTTAGGATTATAATTCTGGGGGCCCAAATTAGTGTTAATATTTGTTGAGTGTTTTAGTGTGAGCGGTGCGGAAACAATTCGGACATAAGTAATAAAGAATTGTGTATGAGAGATTGGATAATGAGATAAATAATTGTAAATATTATTTATTTATGTATTTTATTTTTTATAATAAAGTGCATACAAGAAATAATTTTATGTGTAAGCGGCTCGGAAATAGCTCGAAAATAAGTAATAAAAATTGTGTGTGAAAGATGGATAATGAGATAAATAATTATAAATAGTACTACTATATTTATGTACTTTTATTTTAATAATAAAATGCATAGATTAAAGAAATGGTACTTATTAACCTTAAATTATGAAAATCTTTTTTTATGATTATAGAACAAAGTTCTTTATTCAAAACAAATTATAAAATTTAAATAGGAATGGAAAACAATTTCAATCAAAATGGCCAAAGGGGGGATCGAACCTGGGCCTGGCTCCCCAAGTGACAAGCCAAATAACCAAACAGTTGTGCTACTTCAACAATAATTAAGTATTTCATATATATATAATATATAGACAAACTTCGAATGGCTGAGGGGCCCAAGGAACCCCCTAGTCCCACCGTGGCTCTGCCACTACACACACACGTGTGCACATGCACTTGTGCACACACACAAACAATCACATGTACGTCTCATACTTCTCACATTTCAATCCTTTCTTACTCGATAGCGCTCTTGATTGTAGATAGACGTCTTCTTAGACCGAGCCAAACCTTCACCTCTTCCTACACCTTCTTCATCTTTGGGTAGCTAAATAAGAAATGCTTAGAGCATTCACAATAGCAACGTCCGACCGGGGATCGGGTCATCCGTCCGGGACGTCCACTATTGGGGCGGATGAGAGGTCGTCTGTGGTCATGAGCGGACGTCCGTCGGGATGTTCGTCGCCTCGTCCGCTATTGTGGTGACTCGACGGACGTCTCGTCGAACATCCCAATTTTTGTTTTTATAGTTTTTCAAAACTCTATATATACGACTCGTTGTACTTCATTTCATTTGCACCACTTGTATTAACGAGTTTCTCTTCTTTCTCTCTACATTTCTCATTTGATCGGTAGATCCAAAAATGGCTAGTGGTAGTGGTGGGGATTGTAATATTTTTATTATTTTTTATTTAATAAAATTATTATTGCACTTCACTTGCCCGTATTCTTGTCGAAATTTTAATTCTGTAATTGCGTATTTGTGAATTTGTGAATATTTATTATTGTGCTTTTCCGCCGGAATGTCCGCTATTGTGTAGTGGGATGTCCTTATGGCGTGGCAGTGCAATGAGATGCGCTTATGACGTGGCAGGAGGTGTTTTTGAGATGTCCTTAAGCTTGTCTGCCGGAATGTCCGCTCCTATTGTGGATGCTATTAACCGTCTCTTTGGTTTGACACGTCATCACCAAAGGTGAAACAATTTCGTCTCAATTGTGACAACACCACAAACAAACAAGCTTTGACAAGCTAAATTAGATGAAGACATGACTTCCACAGTGAACTTATGCACAACATATGGAATGCTTGCATGAGATAACTATCCTATATATAAGGCAAAGCTCTAGATGCAGAGCATGTTGGTGTGTAATGACCCAGAGTTACAAAAGGTTAACGACGTGTTCAGATCGTGATGTAACTGGGCATGATGTATTTGATGTGCACACAAGAATCTAGGAAAGATGGACTATTGATACGCTCGGATTTTGCACTGTTTTAAGGCCATTATTTGGTCCATTTTTGATGTCAAAGTCACTCTACACGTCCATTATTCGCATATTTTGTCTATTTTGGTATTTTGACGTGTTTTGTGAGAAATGTGCATAATTGAGCCAAAAAAGGGAGCCAAAACGCCAAGTTTCGGAATCTGGAGTCAGACGGTGACCGGCGACCGCCGGCGCTCGGCGGGCAGATCAATGCAGCGGTCCGCCTCGGAAAAATGTGCTTGGAAGAGAAGTCTCGTCCGGCGACCGCCGGAAGATGTGCGGCGGTCCGCCGCGGAGGGAACAGACTCTCTGGACTCCAACGCGGTGACCGCCGGCCAAGGTGCGGCGGCCCGCCGGAGAAAGGCGGCGAATCCGAGAAGCCCTAGATTTGCGCTCAGTTTTACCATATTTTGGAGATTTTTTCCTTCTACAACAAGGCATGGCTTTCCTCTATAAATAAGACCTCAAGTTTCATCAAAAAAGAGAGAACTTCTACTTGGAAAATACTTCATAGAGATCAAGACCTAGAGTACTTCATTGGTGCAAGGAGTTGGAGAAGGATTTCAAGAACATCAAGAACGACAAGGATTCAACCCACGGGTTTTATTTGCTTTAGTTTTATGTCCAAATTGTCTTCCCTTCAATCTATGTTTTTAGCTTATTCAATTATGTGTACCTAAACTCATAGGATTTTAGGGATGTGTTAGTAACGACTTTGGTTATACAAATTCCTTTTTCTATCTAATATCCGTTTTGTTTTTACTTTGTTTCTTCCCTAAGTAGTTTTGATGCTGCATGATTGAGTGACACAATCGTATATGATTTAATATAACTTGCTTCATAACTGTGACAGAGTTCTAGCGAGTTAGATTCACTTAGTAGACACTACAGTTAGCTTCCCTCAAAACGGCACTGTTAATTGAGAGTGAGGACTTTTAAAGGGTCTTAGGAGCTTTTTGAAGTTAGGATTGACAACCCTAATCTTGTAATCAATATTTGTTTCGCATGAGCATAAGTTAGGTGACTCGTCCTTTCAAAGTATAAACTGTGCTAGGGTATTGTAGTTGAAATTTTGTATAATCATAACTGTGAACACACATCCCTGGGATTCCCTTATCTCTATCGTCTTTCTCTGTGTTTTATTCGCTTTTTAGTTGGTCTATGCTTTCTATTGTTTTTAGTTTTTCAAAAGTTTTCAAAACCCAATTGTTTTTCCAGATAGTATTTGAGTCTAGTAGAGGATAGACACTTTGTGTTCGTCTTCCCCGTGTTCGATATCCGGTACTAACCTTTAGCTATACTATATATACTCTGTATACTTGCAGATTTATTTAGTGCTAATAAAAAGTGCATCAACTATTTCGTTAGTTGGATAATTTCGGTGTTGTGCAATATTTAATTAGGTCTATTTTTGTGGTCTAAAAAGATCAAAGTGGCTCGAAGTAAGCCCAAAGAACAACCCAATTGTCAAGTGCTAAGAACCAAGTCCAAGTCCCAAGGCCTCCAGGCATGTGGCCTTAACGAGGCTTGAAGGCGACAACGGTTGTGGACATTAGCATCCCATCACTTGTGCACATAATTGTTGCAATTAATATTTTAGTCCCTTAAATACTCTCTCGTCTCAAGGCAGACGCTACACTTGTGTGATGGTACGAGATTTTCGGAGATGTTGTTTTGTGTATTAAATGGAGAGAGAAAATATATTTTATACTCCCTCGGTCCTATAAAAATATGTGCACTTTTCATTTTCGTCTGTCCCACAAAAATATGTGCATTCCATTTTTAGAAAGTTATATTAATTTAATAATGTAGGTTCCACTATCCACTAACACTACTTCAACCAGCATTCACCTCCTCTCTCTTACTTTACCATACTATTCTCCCCATCTCTCTTACTTTACCAATTTTGTCTTATTTCCCGTACCATATTTATCGCCTATATTTGTATGGGACAAAGGGAGTATATTAAGGTGAGTGACAACTTTAAAAAAAAGAGAGAAATTTGACTTCTTTTGTTAGGCTAAAAATGAAAGTGTGATATTACCGTGAAAAGGAAGGAGTGCAAGATTAATGAAGAGTTATTTATTTTTAATTAATCTCATAATTCACAAAGTCTAATTCAATATTTATTACTCATCGAAAAAGGTATAGAGAAAATAAATATTCTAAAATCATTTCACTCGTAATATAGATCAATTTCAATATGATTTCATTTTGCAAAACTAAAACATTGATAAACTCGGTCAAACTATGTTGGATTCGGTCAAACTATGTTGTATAGGTTAGATTCCAATGTATATTTATATCGTAAATATGGTACTCCCTCTGTTCTTCAAAATTCGTCACCATTTGACTCGGTACGGGTTTTAAAAAAATATAATAGAAAGTGAGTTGAAAAAATTAGTGGCACGTGTGCCTACTTTTATATATTAGTTTTAAAATAAAATGTGAGTGAAAATGAGTTAGTGGAATGTGGGGTCCATTACCAAAAATGGTAAAAGTGAAAGGTGACAAATTTTTAGAGACGGACAAAAAAGTAAATATTTGACATATTTTTAGGGACGGAGGAAGTATTATTGTCTATACCTTTGAAAATATACTCCCTCCGTCTCAGTTTAAGAGTCACATTAGAAAATTTCATATTAGGTCATATAATTTTACCCAATTGTTTATCAAATTATATCAAAATGTCATTATCTACATTAAAATAAACCAAAACAAAAATAAAAAACCAAAAAGTCAAAAAGGGACCTACCTTCAACCAACTCACATAATTTATTACACACTCCACCATCTCACTTCATTTATTACACACTCAACCATCTCACTCCATCATTTCACTACATTTATTACACACTCAACCATCTCACTCCATCATCTCACTACATTTATTACACACTCCACTATTTCACTTTATTTATTACACATTCCACCACCAAATTCTTAAAACCGGTGTCATAACTAAATGACACTCCCAATATGAGACGGATGGAGTATTTTGAGAGTTTTTGCAGTACGTGTGAACTGGAAATGTGGTGTTGACTACGGTTGAATCGAGAACAAATTACATAACTTTAATAATTTGCATGTCAAAATCGTGCGCAAAACTTTTAGGCACTCTATAAAAAGCTGAACAGCAACCCCCACTAGTACCCTACCACTAGTAAACGTTGATTATTGATCTCCTTTTCTCCTCTCCTCACCGTATTCTGCCTCAACCCACCGGCCACCGTCCTCCTTTAAATAGCGACTACAATTAGTTGCAAATCAGAGTCGGTAAAGCAAGCATCCATGGCGGAAACGAAGGCGTCGCTCTTCTCCCCTTGCAAGATGGGCCAGCACAATCTCTCCCACAGGTATGTCTGTGAATTAGATCGGATTGTGATTGGTTGTTGTTGGATGAAATCTGATGATGAATGTTGTATCAGAGTGGTTTTGGCGCCGATGACTCGATGCAGAGCGTTGGGCGCGATGCCTAATTCGGCGCTAGGCGAGTACTACGAGCAGAGAGCGACGGACGGCGGATTTCTGATCACGGAGGGCACCATGATCTCCCCCTATTCTGCAGGGTAATCTCGTCAATTCCTTCCCACTTCAATTTCATATAATTAATAATATGTGTGTAATTAATTGCAAACTGCAGGTTCCCGCACGTGCCTGGCATCTTCAACAAGGACCAAGTGGAGGCGTGGAAGCCCGTGGTGCAAAAGGTTCATGCTAAGGGCGCTGTTATCTTCTGCCAGCTCTGGCATGTCGGTCGGGCTTCTCATCCAGGTAACCCAGAGTAGTCATAATCCACAAACTGCATCTTTTTTTACAAACTCTAAACTATAATCTCGAACGTTAGAATTTAGATTTCAATATTAGATGCTAACAAATAACAAATAAAGTCACAAAAGAATATGTCAACACAACATCAATTTAGATTTCAAGACTTTTGAGATGTCAACAGATAAACAATGTTGACATTGTGTTGACATTTTCTGTTGACATTATTTGTTATGTGTTGACATCAAATCTTGAAATCTAACGGTCAAGATCATAGTTTGAAGTTTTTACAACTTGTATTTGATTATATCTCCGGTAACAGAACTACAGCCTGATGGTATTGCACCAATCTCTTCAACGGACAAACCAATATCCAAGAGGTGGAGAGTGCTACTTCCAAACGGAAAGTACGAGATTTATCCCACCCCCCGCAAATTGGACACCCACGAATTGCCTCAGATTGTACACGAATATCGCCAGTCCGCCATAAACGCAATTGAAGCAGGTCTGGTCTGGTCTGGTCTGGTCTATCGTTTTTATCGAAAATTCTGCATACTAACCTGCATCAAGTGAACAGGATTTGATGGCATTGAGATCCATGGAGCTCACGGTTACCTCCTCGACCAATTTATGAAGGATGGGATCAACGAGCGCACAGATGAGTACGGTGGATCTCTCCAAAACCGCTGCAAACTTATTATCCAGGTTGTTCAAGCCGTTGTTTCTGCTATCGGTGCTGATCGGGTAGGCGTAAGAATATCACCTGCAATCGATCATCTTGATGCTATGGACTCCAATCCACGCAGCCTCGGACTAGCTGTCATTGACAGACTCAATAAACTGCAGTCAGACTGCGGTTCCAGGCTTGCCTATTTACACATCACTCAGCCGCGATACACAGCCTATGGTCAGACAGAGTCGGGCAGGCCAGGCAGTGAAGATGAGGAGGCACAGCTATTGAGAACCTGGCGGAATGCATATCAAGGAACGTTCATCTGTAGTGGCGGCTTCACCAGGGACCTAGGGATCCAAGCCGTGGCCGAGGGGGATGCTGACTTGGTGGCCTACGGACGCCTCTTCATTTCAAACCCGGATTTGGTTGAGAGACTGAAGCTTAATGCTCCTTTGAATAAGTATGTCAGGGCTACCTTCTATACCCACGATCCCATTGTAGGATATACTGACTATCCTTTCCTGCAATCTGATGCCGGAAAACCTGCAACCAAATCGCGGCTTTGAAAAGTAATGTTACTACTCTTGGAGCCTTGAGATTCTGTATCATTGTGAGTAGAGGAGAATATGTGTAATTTACTCTACTTAAACTCAACTATTTGTGCTTTTCTATATAAGATCACATCTATAATGTTACAGGTGTGTGTGTGTGTGTTGTAGGAGAATATGTGTAATATACTTCAGCTTAACTATTTATGCTTTCAATATAAGAGCACATCTGTGTGTCTTTGTGTCATGTTATTCAGACTCATAATTCATGAACTATTTTATATTTTATGAACCAAAGAAAGAAATACATTTATAGATAAATAAATAGAATTTGAAAGTGGAATAGCAGGGTGATCAAATTGGGAAAATGAACATGCTAAGCTAATATGGCAAATTTAATGTACCTGTCAACATATTAACAATGATCTAGAGTGTTATTTTATCTACTAGAATAGTTCACTTATCAACATGCCACTGCCTCTCCATCAATCACTTACAACAAATATAGAAGCAATTAACATGCATCACTTCTGCTCCATTTTACCAAAGCAACTTATCCCAACATAAAATCAAGCACAAAATCTACAGGTGAAGGCCTCTTTCCATCATCACACCCCTTACTCTCTCAGCATCCTCATAACATCCAGCTTTCTGATAAATCTTAATCAGGAGCTGGAAATTATGCTCACCATCCGGCTCCAACTCAAACAGACGCTCTGCAGCTCTCTCCCCAAGCTCAACATTACCATGAAGGTAACAACCATACAGCAACGCTCCCCAAACAGTCGGCCCAGCCTCCATCTCCATTCTCTTCTCTATAAACTCATACGCTTCATCAAGCAACCCCGCCCTTCCATAAAGATTCACCATGCACGAATAATGCTCCATGCTCGGGCTCATCTCATACCTCTCCACCATCATCCGAAATAACCTCTCTCCGTCCCTAACCATTCCCGAGTGAGCACATGCCGACAACAAGGAGACGAATGTGATTCCATCTGGTGACGAGGCATCACACTCAAACATCCGGTCAAAATACTCTAGTGCTACGGGATCTTTAGAGTTAGCTGAAATTATAGAATTCCACGAAACTACATCCCTCTCCGGCATACACTCAAACAACCATGTCGCTTTGTCCAGATCATTCTGGTTCACGTAGAAAACCATCAATGAGTTGCACACGGATAAGTTCCACTCCATCCCTCTACGGACAACCCATCCATGGACTTCTCTTCCAATTTTCTCAAGCAGCACGCTTGTCATCACCGCTGATAGAGTGACACCATCAGGCTCACTTCCCTCGACCACCATCCGACGAAGTAGAGAGAGTGCTTCAATTATCAAACCATGCCTAACATATCCATTTATCATTGAATTCCAAGAAACCAACTCCTTTCCCTTAATTCCATCAAAAACCTTCCTAGCTCTAACAATGTCACCGCATTTTGCATACATATCGACAAGTGCATTCAAAACAAACGTGTTGTTTCCAAAACCAGACCGAACCACCCAGCGATGAACTTCTTCCCCGATCCGAACCACTCCAACTCCTCCACACGCTTTCAACACCCTCGGAAATGTGTACTGATCGGGCCGAACTCCATCCTCCACCATCTGAAAGAACAATGCCAACGCATCTTCGTATTGGCCCATCTCAGCATACCCAGAGATAAGCGAATTCCAATGGAAAGCCGAGGAGTTCCGGTCAGACATTCCGTCGAACACCTCGTGGGCTTTCTCGATTTGCCCACTACACGCGTATAGCCTCAAAAGCTTCGATGCGATCCCCACATTCTTGCGCAGTAGCTTCTCAGGAATAAGGTTGTGAACTCTTACGCCGTAATCAATGGCTTCCAACTGGAAACAAGACTCCAAAAGGGATGCAAAAATTTGGGGATCGTTTAATTGAATGCCATTTTTGGCGGAGGACTCTAAATCGGTTATGATGTTTTCTAGGGCTTGCTTCTTGGATTGGGGTGGGAGTCTCCGCTGGAGCAAGAGTGGGGTTGGGTGTGATTTCGGGAAAGGGAGACTTATTGGGGTCTTGTTTCGGTAAATGGGATCGTGTTTCTTGTCTTTCCTCCTCGCGGCGGAGTATGAAGAGGTTGTTATCGAACACGGTGGCTTCAGACACAGATTCATGCCCTTTTTGGCTCTCTATGATGAAGAAAATGGAAGATCTTGTATGTCAGTATAATATCCAGCTGCTATTTAACTGATTTGATTGAGTTTGTAATCAATAGATTCTTACAAGAAAGAAAAATGAATACAATTGTAAGTGAATCTTCTGTGTTTTGAATATAAACTAATAAATTGTAGCGAGTATAAATTATTTGTGAATCTGTTGAATAGTATAAACTAATTAAGCACAATTTCAATTATTTTTGTATACACGGAGTGTAATTTTTTTTTTATAAAGATATTTTTACTACTGATGAATGTCTTATATGGCCATAAATATGATGACTATTATATTGATAAAATAATTTAAAATTAAATCCTTTGATTATTTGGATTTTGTTTATGAAGAATATCAATTTATTCTTTCGGTTATTTTAATAAAATAGGGAAAGAAGTAAAATACAATAGAACTCTAAGCAACGGTTTTCAAAAAAAAATAAATAAATTAATTAATTAATTTGTTTTAATAAAACAAAAACAAAAGTAAAATGCAACGGAAACACGATTTAATTATATAAGGGATTATCTGCAAAAGAATAATTGTACTCCCTCCGTCCCATAAAAGTTGAGTCGTATTCCTTTTTAGTCCGTCCCAACAAAATTGAGTCCATTTCCTTTTTTAACAAAAGACAGACCATCTAATCACTCTTACTTTATTCCATCATTTACTTTACTCTCTCTTATATTTCCTACTTTTTTCATCTCTCATATTTATTTAATATAAATGCTTAATCTCCGTACCCAAAAGTTTTGTATCAACTTTTATGGGACGGAGGGAGTACAATCTCGCGTGACCACCCATTCGATCATGATTGATGACAACATACCCTAGAACTGATTTACAATATATTTGTGGACTTTGATGGCCACATAGGTATTGAATCAACACGTTGGTGTTGTTGATACTACGCTGCATATTTTGCATATATTAGTTTAAAGTGAATATCATACGAGAATTTTCACCATATTCATCACAAAATGGTGACCTATTGGAAATAAAATTGGGATTCATCTAAAGGATAGATGAAGTTGAATGAATGATTGATATGACAAATAATTAAAACATGTCTTAAATTTATAATGATTTTACAAAACCATAATTCTTATTGCTTTCAATCTTAGTCACTTATCATTTAAGTATAAGTAAATCCTACCCATCTATTAAAAAGAGAAAAAAAAAAAAAAAAAGCATAATCCTTGTGGTTTCAATCGTAGCCACTTATCGTAAAAATAGAAGTAAATTCTAGCAATCCATTCAAAAAACATAAAGAATAAAAGCACAACCATTATGCTTCCAATTGTAGCCACTCATTATTAAAATAGAAGTAAATCCTAACCATCCATTCAAAAAGAAGAAAAGAAAAAAGCACAATCCATCCTTGTGCTTTCTCTTGACTGTATCAGCATCATTAGGTTAACAAAATATAGAGAAAAGTAGACAGATTGTAGTTCATGGTAATGGCTTGATGCTTTTATTCAATGATATGTTAATGTCACCCTTCATATCGGGCATTACAAATATGTGACTTGTGCATGGAAAAAATAAATTTAATTCTAGTATGTAATCAAGCTATTCTTGGGTTCCAAGCTAATATCTTTCTTGGGCACCAAGTTAATAGCTTTTCATCTTCTAACACTTTCAATTATAGCTACACATAGTAAAAGTAAAATTAAATCCTAGCTATCCATTCAAAAAACAAAATAATCATTTCATATCTATAAATACAAGAGAGCACAATAACAATCATCTAATCTTCATCTATATCGTCATCTTTATCTTTTCCTCACAAAATATAAATATGTAAAGAAAGTCATTCAGAGACTGAAGTCATACTTTTGTGACAAGTTTATATGCAATCAGAGATATCACAATAAGGACAATGATTCCGGCAGCGTGTGAAAGATGGATTCAGAAAAGCTAGAGATCCAAATTGGCTAGAGTGTATGCAAAGATCTATGCGAGTTCGTATTCCAAATATATAAAAAAAAACAAAGAAATTCTATACATGCATCCAAGCAACTGAAGCAAGAAATCAAAGTGATGCTTCAACTGCAGATATAGTTGATTCATCAATGGAATTGAAAATTAGTGAAGGAAAAATGGCTGTGGAGCCTTGGAGAGATGCAACCGATTTTGGTTGAAAATAAGGAAGAAGTTCTTTTAGATTTTAAAAGTCGCCCCAACTATTAAATTTCTAGATTTTTCTATATTTCAAAGGACTAAAAATTAACTCATCATATGGATAATACTTGGGGGGAAAATGTCGCCACCCCAGACTAAGACGTTAGCTTGCCCTTCTATTAGTTTTCTATCCAAACCTTAATTAAATTCTTATTTCTTGCATAATATTACTCACATTATCCTTCCAGTATTTAATTTTAATGATACTTTGGTCATCAATAGATATTAAAACTTATTTTAATTAAATTAAGTCCTTTTAGGTGTTAAACATTTGCAGAAACCAAAATTTTAATTAACCATTATGTATATCATGATTTAAATCCTTAAAATTTCTTTATCTCCAACTTTGTGTTAATTCTAAAACTTATATTCCATCACATTCTTATCATACACTTTAATACTTTAATTTGATATATTTACTATTTTGGAATTATTCAACAAATTGCAAACGTGTAATATTTATATTTATTACTTATTGTTATTTATGACGTAGATCTTAATAGTCCGAAACTCCTAAATTGGAGTTATAAATTTCTTCTAGGGGCATTTTCTAGGACTTACAACAATTGATAAAGTAAAATTATTTATATAAATCGAATAGCTAAGTTAGAACACACAGGTTAGAAGATCAAACATTTAGTACAAGACAAGATACAACAAGAACCCTAGCACTACTTAAATCTCTATCATGCAAGTATCACCTATACACTCAAGAAAACAAATCAGTAACACAAGACAATAGATCCTAAAGGATCTATACAAAAAAAATATAACAAAGGATAATAGGAAGATCTAAAGCAGTGATGGCTCAGGTTGTTGCAAGCAACTGCACCGGCCAAAGACCTCTTCCACTTAGAGAGAGAGAGAGAGAGAGAGAGAGAGTGTATTAGTGAGAAATGAGTGAATGAGAGGGAGATAAACTGTTTGACGAAGTTGAGCCCTCCCACAACAAACACACTTAGGATCCACGTGGAGGTCAACAGGCTGAAGTAAGTCATTGGGCCACTTACACATATACGTGGGCTGAAGATATAGCTGAATTAATTAGGGCCCAATTAGGATAGGTCCAAAACACTCCACAATATTGATTTAATTAGTCTTTCACTAATAAGAACATTTCTATATTCTTAATCTTGAATTAAACGCAATTTTAAATGGGTTATACGAACAATGTAATTAGATAATTGGCACTGGACTCTTTACGCTTTGTACCTTAAATACAGCACAACACACCCTAGAGAAATTGATAAAGGCATTTCGAACAAACTAGTACAGTATGCAAATATACTTTTAGCATACATAAACTTTTTAAATTGTTGTATCTGAAATTTCCTAGAAGATAGGGAAGCAATAAGCTCCACACATTGCCCTTTATGATTAACCTTACCAAAACAAAATCTGACTTGCAGAGATCAAATGTCCCTATTATACAAACGCTTACTTTTTCAATTTTTATGGACCACCTCACATGGGAGAAAATATTCCTTTATTTAACCCTTTCATATTTGTAAAGCTAGAAAAATAAATTCGAAGTACAAATAGCAGTTAGATTAAATAAATTATAGTATGTTGGCGATGCTTATGGACGCTGCAAAAATTTTAAATAGGGAATAAATGGTCATGAAGACAAAGTCGTGATTAAATTTGTACTATTATGGTTGTGATAATAATGTGATAATTAGTCATATCCGAGCACCCCCTCCCTAAATAAAATAATCTCACAACTCAATTTTAGATGAATTATTGTACATGATAATTAGTCATGACAACCGAAGACACCTTAATTGATCAAAACAGAATTGAATATATAAGTTGTGTTTTATCCGTTGAGGAGAAATTCGGCATGGAATTTACAAGTACAAAAGAAGGTATCCGAGGCATGTATATATAGTTACAATTATAAACTTAATTGTTTCTAAAATTGTGACTTGACAATTTGATTGTGATATAAATATTAGGCTGTAGATGGAACATGCCTAATACGAGCAAATTAATCTGTTAAAATCAGTTGCTTTCTTTGATATCTTTACCAGTCACTAAGTTGACTGGAGACGTTAATTTATTATATAGTTGAAATATATATATATGTCGATATTTTAGTGACAATTCACATCAGCGCCATGTACGCATCCTTAATTCATGCCAATAAATACTAATGTAAGAACTTATATAATTGTATTGAGGACTTATATAGCAACCATTTTCTTATTTTAAATTAAAGACCAAAATAGGAAGTGGAGTGGTAGTGATAACGGGAAGTATAATATAGAAATTTTGAATTAATGATGGCAAAAGGAAATAGTAGGTGTTCATGAAAAGAGGGTTTTTGTTTGTTGTGAAGAAAAGGTCGATCAAGTATCACATGCATCACAGCCCCATTCCATACCCTCTGTCTTGTTCTACCTCACTGCATGGCATTCCTGCATGGCAAAATATCTTCTCTTTTTTACTCCCAATGCATGCCAAATATCTTCTCTTTTTTCCTCTCCGTCCCACAATAAGAGTCACATTTTGCAATTCCGATCGGTCCCACAATAAGAATCACATTTCATTTTTACCATAAATGGTAAGTACGTCACACATTCCACTGACTCACAATTCACTCACATTCTATTGTAAAACCAATATAAAAAAATAGACCCCATATTCCACTAACTTTTCCAATCCATTATCCTTTACATTTCTTAAAACTGGTGTCCATAATAAATGTGACTCCTATTGCGGGACAGACGGAGTATTTTTTTTTTGAGTAACTGAATTTAAATTTAAATGTCGCGCCACGGAGGATTCGAACCTAAAACCTTTGGCCTCAGGCATTAACCTATTTGCCGCTTACTAGCACACACAACCTCTCTACCGCTTAGCCAACTTACACACACACCAAAATATCTTCTCTCATCCAATAGCATTCCATCCTCACACATTCTATCTAAAATCTCCCAAACCCCTATAAAACACCCCATTCCACTCCACTCCACCAAAATACACTTATCCTCCAAGCTAGCACCAAAAACAAAAAAAGAAGAAAGAATGAAGGTCCAAATCCAATACCTGGTGGCGCTCTCCCTCCTCCTGGCAGCGGCGGACGGCCTCGTCCAAGACTTCTGCGTGGCGGACCTCAGCCTCCCCGCAACCCCCTCCGGCTACCCCTGCAAGAAAAAGGTGACTGAGAAGGACTTCGCCTACAGCGGCCTAGCAGCCGCAGGCAACACCACCAACATCATCAGCGCAGCGGTCACCCCAGCCTTCGACGGCCAGTTCCCGGGCGTGAACGGGCTGGGGATCTCGATCGCGCGCCTCGACCTAGCAGTCGGGGGCGTGATCCCCATCCACACCCACCCGGCGGGCTCGGAGCTCATCGTGGTCATCGAGGGGACCATATGCGCGGGCTTCATCTCGTCGTTCGCAAACACGGTGTACCTGAAGACGCTGAACAAGGGAGACATAATGGTGTTCCCGCAGGGATTGCTGCACTTCCAGTTCAACTCCGGGAAGGGGCCCGCGCTCGCGTACGTCAGCTTCAGCACGCAGAACCCGGGACTGCAACTCACGGACTATGCGCTGTTCAAGAACGATTTGCCCACTGAGCTCGTCGCCAAGACGACCTTCCTTGACGTCGCGCAGATCAAGAAGCTCAAGGGCGTCCTCGGCGGGACTAATTAATTAAATTGTTTTATCACTTTCGGTTTTTTTTCTTATGCAATTGTGCTGTGTCTTTCCGTCGTTTCTCATTCGTCATATGTCGATTTGCTTCTCATGAAATTTTAATAATCTTTTCATCATTGTATTAATCAAACCAGAATTCTCAATTTTAATACACCATATTCCAAACCCAAAAAAGTGCAACTCAAATAAAAAGAGACTTTTAAGTTAGTAGTAATATTAATTTATTGTAGTACAATTTACGAAATTTAGGGACCACTGATTATTTTATAATTGTTAATATACTCCATATAAAAAAAATACAATCGTTTGTATGATTACTTTACATTATTATTACATCATTATGATAATTATATGTGTATATTGTTAAGGTCAATAAATACACTTTTAATAATATTTTGTTGATATATGTAACTGTTTTTAGATAGTAGAATATATAACTAGATTTGTGGCTTGTATCTTATGTTGAGCAAATTTTATTATACGGTCTTCAGTTTTCTAGATAAGATAGTATATTAAAATATAATTTATGATTTAATTGTGAGATTATCCATCTATGGTGATTAAGTTATAAGATTCAATCTCAGGAACCAAACACACTAAATATTTAATCTCGAGATACAATCTTGCAAACTGAACAACTCATAAAATATATGCAAACAGGAGGATCATGCATGTCTAAACATATTTAATTATATTTTTTTTATTCCATGAACTTAAATAATTTATTGACTATCAAGTATGACTTTTGTGAAAATTAAATATTTAAATAATATATATTTACTTTGTTCCATAAAGATAAAAACTTTTGGATGACACGAGTTTCAATAAATAATTTATAAAGTAAGAGATATGTAAAAAGAAAAAAATATTTGGAGTTGTTAGTAGAGAATAGGACTCACCTCACCATCGGGTCGTAGCGCAGATGGCAGCGAGTAGCTGTGGTGACCTTGTGGTCACGGGTTTCAAATCCCACCACTCGCTGGGAGATTTTCGGCCTTAATTCACAAATCTGTTCGAATAGGATTAGTCGGATTACGCCAAAGGTGGATTCGGTACACCTGTGGTCAAACAACAAAATATGACTCATCTCATTAGAGAGAAAAGAGTTAAAAAAAGGAGTACACTAATTTTGTGAGACGAACCAAAATAGAAAGAGTTTTTTTTTTTTTTTGGGATAGAAGGTGTATAATTTAATTTCTAACATAGATTTTGAGAAGAAATATGCTTATATTGTTAAATGTACTTTGATAAAAAGAAATAACATAAAAAAATTAAATACTATGTCAAAAAAGCTTCGTATCTCATCAGGTATCCATACAACCATAATCACAGATAGAGATGCCTAAGATTTACGGTTCGCATGGTTAACCACAAAACTGTAACTGGCAGTTACAGTTCCAAATCGGAATCGTGAGATTTAAATGGAACCGAAACCGTCACATTTGGACCATGGTTCAGCTTAGGTTTCCAAAATTTTGGAATAGAAACTGTGCCAGAACCGCGAAAAATCGCTGGAAAACTGGGCCGAAATCGCAAAAAAACGTTGGAAAATGGCGGTTTGGAATTGTGAAAAATTGTCAAAAACATCCAGAATATCGGCGGTTCCGAACTAAAACTGTAACACCGGTTTTGGAACTAGAACCGTAACCGCGAAACATCCTCGCGGTTCGGTTCTGGTTCGACAATTTCCACAACCGGAACCGGGGTTCTGAATCGTAACCGTCGGTTCCCAAACTGTTGGCATCTCTAATCATAAATCAGTACTCAAGTTGTTACATAATGTTTAACATACCCTTTAAGAGGTTTGGGGTATTTTAGTTAAAAGGTTAAAAACGGAAAAAATAATTTCAAACATTATTATAAGTAGGGGTGGCAAAATGGGTAGCGGGTAATGGGTAATTTCCATCTCGACCTGCTACCCGCTGGATATTGGGTACCCGTTACCCGACAATAACGGAAAACGGGGCAAGATCGGGTAGGATGTTTTAGAATTTTGCAGGTAGCGGGTATACCCGTCACCCGCGCGGGTATACCCGTTAGTCCCGATAATACCCGTTATTATTAGTATTAGTCATATTCCATCTTTTAATACTCTCTCCGTAAAAAAAAGAGTAAATAGTTAGATAATGATAGCCATATACACACTCATTTTGGAAAATTAAAAATAAATAGTTAGAACGGAGAAAAAATAAAGTGAGAGAGATTATGTAGAGAAGAGTGTTTATATTATTATATTTCCAAAATGAGTGAAGAAAATGAAATGCATCTATTAAGGCGGACCAATGGAAGTACTTTATATAATCTAAGAGTTTTTTTAAAAGATTTTTATATTCTAACGAACATACAATTGAAAACTCACCGGAATTAGCTATAGAGTGTCTCATCACTTTTATATTCAATCTATTCAACGTTTACCATCGATATTAATAGAGTAAATTAGGGAACATTGACGGTTATTATGATTTTTAAATTTTTTATTAGGATTTGGGGTCGGGTACGAGTTACCCGTAATGTCGGGTACGGGATACCCGATAAGGGTATCGGGTAATCCCGGTATGTCGCGGGGCGGGTATTGGGACAACAAATTTGGCTAAAATCGGGTATGGGTACCCGACTTGTCGGGTGTGGGTACCCGCGGATAACCCGTTTCGCCACCTCTAGTTATAAGTATAACTGATGTACTATTTATTAGCACTAAAAATACCTGCAAGCATATAGGGTAGATCTAGTATAGCTAAAGGTCAGTACCGGGATATCGAACACATGGAATAAGATTGCAACTGACTACCATATACTAAGCATCACATACTATCTAGAGACATGGAGTTTTTAGTTTTGAATTAATTAAACTAGACAGAAAATAAATAAACAAATAACAAAAAGCATAAAAACAATGATACAAAGCAGGCGTATGAAAGTAGAATTTAAGGATTCAAAACACAATTGACTTTCTTAAATTACGGTCTCTAGAGTTATTAAGTCGGTCACTTAACTAGATTAAACCCCCTCCCGAGGTGAGAAATCCGTAGATTAGGTGTAATAATTGAAGTCCCCTTCTAATTCTTAGATCTAACTCCTAAATGATTGTAAGACCAATGACCTCAACTCTCCCGAGTTCTATTGAATTAAAGTGTGAATTATCCCTCGTCCAAGTCAATTATTTTGTCTCCCGAGTACTCTAATCAACTCTAGCATGTATTCAAAAGGTAGCTAATAAATTGAACATAGAAAGCACAAGGATAAATCAAATAACTGCAAGAGCTAACGAGGAAAATCAATTGAATATCTTCACCAAAAAATCCACAAAAGATGTTCTACTCATAGACAAGTAAATATACCAATTAAGTACGAGACATGAAAGAAATAGATAAAACCCAAGGTTGAATCTTCAATTTTCAGTCTTCTTTTGCCTGGATCTGCAAAGCTCCGCTCCAATGAAAGATGGAGGAATATAAGTGTGGAATGTGGGATGAGAGAATGTGTAGAGGGGGAAGGATTGGAGGCTCTGAGATAGAGATTATGAATTAGGTTAGAGGTATTTATAGGTTGGAAAAAGGTTTATTTTTTGATAATTTCGTGGCCTTCAAGAAATAGGAGAGATTGGGCTTCACAATATAATAATTTCTTTTCTTCCGCGAATTTCCGCCTAAATTCCCGCCAGCTTTGACTGCACTGCGCAATGTTCGTAGAATAGCCATAACTTTCTCCACAGAACTCCGATTGATACATGCGAGATATCCACGCGAAGATCTTTCGAAGACGAAGAGAATGGTATGCATTAAGCAATGATTGGACTTCAAAATCGCTGGCAGAATAAGCTCGAACAGAGGCTGCTGCACCTTGGCCTTTTTCTATCTTTATTCATTTATCAACAAACACATCGAAAATACCAAATGTATAACATATGCAATTTAAGAACATAATTTGCATGATTGACATTTAAAACGAGTCAAATCTAGCCCTTAGAAACATGCAAAATCCGTGTTTGTCAATAACCCTTAAGAGTTTAAAGACCCCTCGCGATATTATAAATTCACTCTAAGACTTGTCTTAGCTAACTAAATTTTTTTTTTTGAAAATGATCAACGAGTTTGTAATAAAAATGCACCAATAAATTTACTTGGTATTTCCTTTATCCACGAAATAGTTTCCATATTTGTTCTTTCAGTCCATCTACGAAATAATATCCATATTTATTTTTTCCATCTTTGGTGTGTGGATCTCACTTTCCATTTAACGCATTATACTCAAATTTTATCATTCCCTCCGTTTAAAATTACCTAAAAATTAAAATGGAGAAATGAGTTAGTGGAAAGTGAATCTAACTTTTATATATTGAATTTATAATAGAATGTGAGTATAATGAGTTAGGTATATGATGAGTTCAATAGAGAAAAACAAATGAGACTCTCAATCGTGGTCATCCCAAAATCGCAAAATTAGACACTTTTTCACGGACGGGGGGAGTATAATTAATATATTTGAAGTTACTTGCTTTTGATAGACAACTTTAAGCTAAGTAATCAACTTTCATCAGTCAATAATACTCCCTCTGTCCCACTTTAGCAGTCCTGGTTTACTACTTTTGGGTGTCCCACTTTAACAGTCCCGGTTGGAATATTCCATAATTGGTAATAGGCCTCATATTTCACTCACCTTTTTCCACTCACATTTTATTATAAAACTAATATATAAAAGTAGGACCCACATTCCACTATCTTTTTTCATCAACTTTCCTTTGTATTTCTTAAAACCCGTGCTGAACTCAACCGGGACTGCTAAAGTGGGACAAAGGGAGTAATAATTATGCATGTGACTCATCCCAGTAACCCTGTAGTTGTGTTTTGATATGATAATTATTACTTCATCCGTCTATAAAAAAATATGAACATTTAATTCGGCATGGATTTTAATATATAATTTATAAAGTAAAAGAGATAGATAAAAGGTAGTGAAAGTAGTGTTAGTGGAGAGTGAGTTCCACGTCATTAGTAGTGTAGTGTAATGGTATAAGTTGTAAATAAAATGATTTACAAGAATAATGTGTTGTTTAACTATTCTAAAATTAGAAAGTTCATACTTTTCAGAGACAAACTAAAATAGTTTGCACTTTTTAGGAACGGAGGAAGTATAATCATTACATGATAAATATTATGTTGATCCATATAATTTTTTGGCAACATAAATTTAGGGTAGCAAGAATTTCCGAACACCCAAATTAAACAAATAAAAATACACAAATCTCCATTAATCAATGAACATCAATAGAAACCTAATTATTTATGAACAAAATTAAACATAAAAATAAATAAAATAAACAATGATATACTAGTAAGAAAGAAACAATCAGACATCAGACTCGTTCCATTTGCCATACTTATTGATCATCTTCTCATCAAAATCCCTGTTTTTCATCTCACTCGCCGTTGCCGTTACAACCGGCTCCTCAGCGATCTTCCCCTCCGCGTTCACACTGCAGCTGTGCACCACACAGCTGAGCAACAGAATCCACAATTGCATCACAATCATCGCCATCAGAAGCCCGCACTCCAGCCTCACCAGCAGCTTCGCCTCCCTCGGATCCCTCGGGGATCTCAGCATCTCCAGGCTCGGCTTCTCCTTGGTGAAGAGGGCCAGCATCCCCAGCAGCTGCCCCGCCGACGACGCCAGGAGGAGCGAGGCGTGCGTGACGAAGCAGAAATGCGAGTAGAATCCGACGAACGACGACAGCAGCGACACGGAGGAGATCATCAGGAACGCCCACCCGAGGGAGGTCGGCGGCATTCGAAGGGCGAGCGTAGGCGCTATGGAGGCGGCCGAGAGGATGAAGAGGATGAAATTGAAGAATGAGAGGAGGAGAAGGAGGAATGAGCACGAGCGTCTCGATGAAGAAGAAGCCATTGCGATGCGTGAGGTAAGGTAATGCAATGCTCTGTTTGTAACTGTGAGTGAGTTTGAATTGAGAGAAAGATGATTTGATATGATATGATATGCTTTTGGGGAAAATCCTCAACCGAGTATTTGTAGAGAGGGTGGCTTCAATTTAGGCCGTTTGAAATAGTAGTAGGATTTTGATATTGCAACGGCTATATATAAGTAATCATTTAAGAGTGTGGGCTTGCTTCATTTATGCTTATTGCACTGTTAATGGGCCACCAAATGTTTTCTATTTTGTTCACAAATTTATAATTACGACTATAATACTCCCTTTCATTCTTTACATTTTCATCATCTTAACAAATAATTATTCATGTTCGCTAATAAAAATCTTACATCTTGTGCTCGAGTATGGTTCAACTTCCATGGCATCATCCGATGTTGTGCTCGTATTCAAGGCGATATGCCACATGTCCTATTCGTTTGGTGATTGCAAAAGGTCTATAGAATCAGCGTGAGAGCTTGACATATTGCGGACTAGCCACCTAGCCTTGCCGATATGCTTGTACCCGAGTAAGACTAAATCAGCCACCTTAAAATTGGACATCCTGTCGAAGTCGGCTTGTTGTTCCACGCATCCTCTGCTAGATGTGGCTTAAGTTTCTCTCAAATATTTTACCCACTTTTATTTTTTCTCTATCATATTTTACTCATTTTTTTTCTTTTTGTCATATTTTACCATTTTTTTCGATCTTTTTTCTCTTACTTTATCAATATCTCATTAAACCCCATGTCATCCACCCAGGAGAGTATTTTTGGTGGATAAATGTAGTATATATACTTCTATATTATGGTGCAGTTTGTTAGATATTTGGTCTCAGTTACTATAGGTCCAGAGACCGAGCTCTTTTTTATTCTTATTTTTATTTTCTATTTCATTTTAATTTAAATTTAGTTTAATATAATTTAAGTTTAACTTAGTTTTGATTTTCTATTTCACTTTAATTTACCTCAGTTAAGTTCTTTTTAATTATTTCGTGATTTACTTCTTTATCTCAAATTATCTTACTCCAAAAAAATATGAGCTTCTTCTTTATATATTTTCTCTGTCACTTTATTTAGTTTTTAGTTTGTTATTTCACACAAACTCTCACAAAAATCTATTCTATTGTTATTAACATTACTAATTATACTTTATTTTGGTTCAAGTTCATTTGACATTGATTCATTTATTTATGACATCCACGTAGATGCCACTTTAAACAATCACTGCCCGCCGCCGAGGAAATATCCTAAAATTGTAAAGATGACTTAAATGCCCTACAATTTTTAAAATCGAACTGAGTCCACAAGGTTGGAATCCTAATTCCATCCCTGATAGATGTGGTTGTTTGTGAGAAAATAATACTTACTCCTAATATATGTGACACATTTTGATCCTAATATATCCTAATTCCATTTTGATCCGACACATATTTTTAAAAATACTAAGTCGAAAAAATCAGTGAAATGCGAATATCATATTATTAATAATTAATTGTAATATCATATTATTAATAATTAATTGTAAGTAAAGTTAGTTAATGAAATGTAAAATACATTGGCAAAAATAGTAAAAATAAAATAAAACAATTAAAAAGAAATAAACTAAAATAGAAAATTGGGACCAAAAAAAAAAAATACCGAGAGAGCAGTAATAGTAATTTGCTTGTGTAAATAGAGGATTACACGAAAGAGAAGAGTTGATCACATGGAACGACTTACGACTCTATACAAAGTAATCCTCACTGATACTTTGGATGTGTCACACGAAATACTAACAATTATTGGAGCTCAGAACGTTAGAAACACCTAATTAATGGCAAAATACGAGGAATAGAACATGGTTTGAAAGGGAGAAAGAGCAAACAATGTCAAAAAGACCAAAAACCAGGAGATGAAGTGACAGAAAAAAGAAAGTAAAACGCATTCAAGAAGAGTTGAAACTTGAAACACCTTGACTTCAATAGTCAAATCCAACTAGGATTCATTTTATAAAACGCTATCCATCCTAAAATGAAAACAAACTTTCCCACAGAATTTGTTGGCAAAATTTGAACTTGTTTTTCAATGAAGGAAATTGGCAGTAAATGATACTTCTCCTTCTATATATATTATGTGTATAATAAAAACATTAAATGTAATTTTCCTAATATCTGGCGCTATGCATTTCAAATTAACTCTTAATTCACCCACTTTTGGTAAAGTCTGGTGTAATTCATCCAAAGCCATAAACTAACAAGGCTTTGATACAATGTTCGTGAGACTATTCATACAAATTCAAGACTAAACACACACAACAACCACTAAAAGGAGGCATCTTAAATACTTACATTTCATAAGAAACAGCAGCTACAAGCTCCAAGCATCTTCAAGGCGCCTGTTTGTTGCTCCTGGGTACAAACTTCCTCATCCAGATATGCTTACCGTTGATGGTGAATTTTGCCTTGCTCACTCCTTTGAGAATGGCACTGATGAACGATGGCCTCAAGAACACGATTTTAGCATACAGAGATTGCTCTTCGCGCTTTACCTCCTGCATGTGGAAGGACTCAATGCAGTTCCCCAGAATCCTGCTGAAGAATTGCCTCACCTCCATTTCACTCACCGGGTAGCCTTTGGAGAATGTCACGAACATCGTCCTCTCATTCCGTGACACTTCACCCTTGCCACAAGAAGGGGGGTAATCACCACAACTCAAGCTAGCAACGCTTTGCATCGGCAGGTTCTCAACAGAAGATGGTTCCCGCACAGAGCTCACAGATGAAGTCGATGCAGCATGACTAGGTGCCATTATCTGACCTTTCAAAGGAGTATAGACATAACCACCATAACCATCTTTTTCCAGCATATCAGATAGAGCTGGTATGCAGACTCCTCTTACCAAACCTTCAATCCCATGGAAGGCGGTAAGATGGTTTTCATGGAAAAACCGCAGAGATATATCTTTTTTCACAAGACTGTGGGTTAATGGGATTTCAATCGATTCAGATGAGAAAGGGAACTGCATGTTTGTGGACTTGATGCATGTCACTGCTTCATCAGCAAGCTCGTTGATCAGAAATGGGGGAAGAGATAGGATCTTACTTATGAAATGATAAAATCCTGCTCGTTCCAACCATAGCCACAAGCCCAATATGTACAAGCACTCCAAGGGGTTACGCACCAGATCCCTGACGAGAATAACATACAGTGATATGTCAATCCTATGAAAAAGCTTGAACTCATCCAGTGTCACTGTATATCGTGCACCATCCATGAGGCTATGCACAGCTGGCAGATGTTAAATCCTGACAACACAAAAATATTTAGAAAGTATAATCGAAGAGGGAGTTAATGGACAAAATGTGCTATATAGTCTATGCAGATGAACCAGCAAGAAAACGGCAGTGGTATCTGGTAAAGTCAAAATTCATACTCAATGCAGAAAGAAAAGAGGAATCACCAGAAGAAGGTGCTCTAGAGTCATCATACCAGAAAATACAACCAAATAAACAAGAAATAAAGTAAAAAGGATCAGAAGGAAAGCATCGTCAATTCATCACAGGAAAACTCAATTAATGACTGCCATCATATCCTGTCATGAAATCAGATCCAACTAGCATCCACAACTTTGCATATAATATTGATAAGAAAACAGGAAAGAAATCCAGGAGTAATTAGTATGTGCCTAAAAGTAAGATGCCTAGAAGTTCAACCTACCGAGTGAAAAAAAAGGAAAATCTCAAGGAGACTAAACAGGAGTGGAAGCCAGATGCTCAAGCAATATCTACAAAGCAATCCTGATTTATACAAGTTGTTGTGGCAAGCTATGCACCCTAAATGCAGGATGAGGCAATGAAGTTGTTCGTATCATAGTTACATAAATTTAAAGGGTAATAATTATTATTAGGTGAATAAACTCAAAAGAGAAATCATATTTGGTAAACAGTAATTAGTATCACAACTGGGATCACAGCATAGCATCCGGAAAATATGCATGATTTTTTTGGCCAGCCTGCCTAGAAATCAGTACACATTTCATACGCAAAGAATGGCATTGATATCATCGACCTAATACTACTTTCCTAAATGACCATGATTCAAGGGATTACAGAAACAAGGCTCTAATAATAAGTTCAAATTTATAAAGCTTTCTTAATGATATTACAAAAGGAAAATACATCTAGAATGTGGTTCGTTTATAAGTTCCATCAATCTAAGGCATTGCTAAATAATTTGTAATCATATTCTCCAGTTTCACACAATACACCCCCTTGAGGATAATCAGATTTTCCACATATGACAACAGGGAAAATAAAGGCTAAAAACAATCAATGACATTTCTCATAAAGTTTCCACCTTTTATTTTTTTATTTTTTTCATTATTGTCAAGTACTATTATCCCTAAGAACATAATATATGTCAACATTTAAACAAACCGAAATATTATAGTTTAGCAAAACCACTCGGGTAAGAAATCTCATTAGTCTTATAACTTAGTGGTCATAAATAAAACCCAACAAGCAAACACCTTAATTCAAGAATTCAAGAATTCAAAGTAAGTTTAAAGATGCAGTACATAATGGTTGATTTAATTTAACTACAAGTGGTAGCCTCGTGACGGTTTAAAGTGCGGGTCATAGATTCAAAACGCCCAGTGAAAAACTTCCCATGTAGATTTTAATTGAGCAGCAAAGTCTCATATATTAGCAATTATTGCAAAGCACTCAAATTGGTTGATTACTTGTTTACATAAATAGCAATTATTGCTAAGTACTCAAACTATTGGTTAATTACATACATTAGCAAATAGCAATTATTGCTAAGTACTCAAACTATTGGTTGATTACACAAGAAAGAGTGTCTGCTTGATCAACACAACCATGTATGTACATTTTCCTTTCTTTCAATGAAGGTTCTTATATATGTAACTAGATTCGATCAGCCATTATAATGTTTGTCGTTCATGGCTCAATAAAAGATTAAGATAAACGACAAATATAGATTAGCGGAACTTCCATACAGTTAATGCATAGCGGAAAGTAGGACAACAGTTTCAATGTGATGCAACAAGTTTGCTCCACTGTGTGTGCATGGATATTTTTTACAAATAATATAATTTAAATTATTAAAAAATTATGTGAATAATTTAATAATGAAGAATGGTAGTTTTTTTCTCTTTCTTTCAAGAGGGTAATAACTAATATTGCATATCTACTACTATTGAGAAGAGCCTGATTCATTATCAAATTGGCTCTGCCTGTTTTATCCCTTTGCATACTTAACCCAAGGGCAATAAGTGTAATATTACATTTTACTCCCTCCATCCCATTAAAGATGACCCACTTTCCTTTTTGGTTTGTCCAAACCAAGATGACCCATTATTTAAAATGGAAACCCCTTTATCTCTACTTTATCCCATCTTTCTTACTTTACTCTCTCCATTTAACACACAAAATAAAGTTGCATAAAATCCCGTGCCGCCCAAGAAAAGGGACATCTTCCTTGGGACGGAGGGAGTATATGTTAATAATCACTGAATTTTTTATAAACAATTTTTTAAAATCATCTTAATAATGCTGTACCATCAGAGCTCTAAATTCCAGATGATATATAAAATATACTCAAAAGGTGTTATAGTCATATGTTTGTCATATGTTGTAAAATATTATTCTAATTCTAAAACCTCAGAATATGGAATGTGTTTTATCTACAAATTTTAAGAAATGAACAAAATATCTTCTAAAACTTCATCATATAAACAAATAATGACGAAAATTTGAAATACTTAAGGATGTATTTACATAGCTAACTAAATGAGTAGACTTTATCATTGTATTTGGGATGATTTATCAAAATCAGAATCAAACAAAAACACATGCAACTTCATCAAAAGTGGGATAAACCTCAAAACCAATTCCATCAAAAAGGAAACGTATATGCATTGTCGCATGCGAACAATTTATAGTTAATGTTCTACTCATCTAGAGAAACAAGTTACCTTCATTTATAGATTTATTTACTGTATTAAACACATTTAATGCATACATACTCATTGCATATAAATTATACGATGTATATAGACTAAAAAAATAAAATATACTAGTATCAGTGCTGAACTGAAGTATGAACTTGTTTGTTTTTAATGTGCATAAAGTCATTAAACTATTATTCATATACCTTGAAATTTATTTACAAGGATTACAATTTACATTACAGATATACTATTTGTTCATATGCATATACAGTACATAATTTTTCACATACTATCATTCTCCTTATATAATTTGATATTGTGGAAATTAATTATACTTTAATAACTGAATACTTACTATTTATAGAAAGGCATTAAAAGCTCTTTACTTTGTTTTTGCTTATGCATACATATTAGATATTCATGATATATACGACTCAACATTTCCATAACACTGAAGACCAAATATTGATATATCGATATAATGTTCCGTGTAGCATATAGACTATAAATGGTTATAACTTGCAGGTTCTTATAATATGTCACCCCATTATAGTTCCATAACTTATGAAAACAATACATGCATCCACAAATAGAAATTTTGCAATGCACCAACTTAGTCGTGAAAAGACATTTATGTACAGCATGAGTCTGAGGTAGAGCTATCACGTTGAGGGTATATCAAAATGCTCATGTATTTAAGAATTAAAAATGGTTGGATAAACTAATTTATGCTACGGTGAACAGTTTGTCAAGATCTAGCTATGCGAGAGTGTACCTTTGAGGATTTCATCTGTCACTTTGCTGTTGCAACTTAACCACTCCATTCAGAAACTTCAATAGTTGATTTCCTTTCTATCCTCTTGCACAGATTGGCATTCCTACAATCCAATCATCTGGTAGCAACCAGCATAAATCTTAAGCTCCTCTAGATATTGAACCCAAATGGAAGATGGGGGGAAAATAAGAGGAAAGATTCTCAATAAACCAATATGTGAGAAGATTTTAGAAACTGTGTTAAGCAGCAGAAATCCCCTCTGCGAGCAAGCAGACTTTGCAAGCTCATTCACACCAAATCCAAGAACAGAACAAACAAAAATTGAACCCGGCACCCTTCATCTCAAGGATTGATTCCAACACTTACTCTAAACATATACAACTTGAGAAGATTTCAAAGGCAATGACAGCCAGAAGAAAATATAGTTTGTAGCTAAGACTTTGGGAATTTTATTCAAATATATAAAAACAAAGTTAGATGCAAAATCTAATTATATTTTTAAGTGTTTACACTCTAAGGATGTATGGGAACAGGTGATGCCTAAACAACAGCTACAAGAAGCAGAAGCAGAAGCAGAAGCATGAGCACAAGCAAGAAGATGGTACAAACGTCTCCGCCGCATGAACATCTATCATGATATAGATTCATAGGGTGATATGAAATAAAAACACAGTTAAATAAGGCTTTATTTTTCTGTGTTATTGCTTCATAAGCCACCAGTGTTGGGAGTAGCAACTTCAGCATCAGCAACACCTTGCAGGTCAGATAAGGAGAAAGACCTCCATGAAGGAAACTTATCAACAGGAGGTGATGATGACAGTTCACTTTTCATACTTCTCCTGACATGTGGTGGTAAAGGAGGAAGACTGCAACCAGGTGGTGATGAATTTGAATTACAGGTGTCACCACTATTGCTTCCAGAGCAGTTCGTGTTAGCGGCAAGAGACAGCATACTTCTAGAATTGGTCGGTCTTTTTGATATTCCACCAATCCGATTCCTTACAATGCTATTCTGATTCTTGTCCCATATATTATTGAAGACCAACAGGTTCTTGCGTTTCCTTGTATAAGCATTTTCTGGTTTTGTGATTTCTTCAATTGAGGGGATTGATGCAGCATCAGATAGGCTGGTAAATGATTTGGATTTACCAGAGTAGAACTTTGATATGCTCTTCCTATAAAATTCCATAAACCATGAAACAATCACCACACAAACATGGAGCATATTAAAGAGCACGGTCTTAGCATTCAGTGAGATCTAGCAACAAAAGCTAAAAAGAATATAATCCAATCATATTTACACAAGACAGATTAATCAGTCCGCATTTAGATGACAACTTCATAAACAGTGGATGAATGCAACAAGCGAACAAGAAACAGCAAACAATACCATTTGCATGCATCCTTTAATTGGAGAAATAAAACTAGTTATTGGAGGGATCTTTTTTCCCAACTGTTTTGTGGTTGAATCCAGCTACCAACATTCTTCTACAGATTCATAAAGACTGACCTTACTAAGAACATGACTATATTCAACAGAATGTAAAACAGAGGAGAAGGACATATCATTGCCTTTTTAAAATTGTGAACATTCATATGAATTTACACAATGAATATCATCTTCACATTAAATACTTCTGCTGACACAGAAATTTTGGGATGTTGATGAAGTAAAGACACAGCAGCACAAGATAAGCATGTGCTATATTGTCTATGTCTAATCAGTATCAGTATCTTGGCAAGCCATTTTTATGATGGTCGCCTTTCATTATATAAAGTGCACAACAATGAGAAATTAAAGATGACACCATAAACTCATTACAGATGCATAATGATCCAAAATTAATCCTCTATGAAGATTTTGTGGGATATGGAACCAGACAAACAACTATCACATATAATAAAATGAGTTCACTCATCAATAAATATAGAACCTTCTCCAAACACAAGTCAAGTTAGAAGGCTGCTTTATGAACAGATATAATCATAAATCTTTTGCTCCGTGCATCAGAATAAAAAGACCTTTAGGAATCTCTATTAACCAGAAATAGTTGGATGCACAATCCAAAACAGGATTTTGGAGGACACTGGCTTCTTAGCAGAAGAGAAATCCAGGGGTATTAAATGGAACTCGTCAAATCAATAGTTGCAGTTGGTTACGAAACAATTAACTTAGCACTGTATACTCCAATTCACTTCCAAATAAATTGGCAATTCTCATGAGAGACAACATTGTAGAGCCAAAATGGAAGAATGGATATGAGATACAAAGAAGCCTAAAAACATACTCATGTTTCTATTCACAACCCAGTAAAAGAGTTCAGCATAGAATAAACACATTTCTCTCCTAATAACTTAAATTTTTTTCTTTCCAATACAAAATCCGCACATAGCTTGATTATAACTAAATGAGTATTAATACAGAAAATATTACCCCTTCCGCCTAATCGTACAAAACAAAAAGCCCTAAAAACCACGGAACATCAGAGCAAGCTAAGATAATTATACCAATTCACAAGATTCTTCAAAAAATATGACGGAATAAACAAGATCACGTACTTTACAGGAAGAACTTCCTCCAGAGAATCCAAGGTGTCCAATGGTCCTCCTTTGAAGTTACTTTGCACCTCGTCTTCATCACTGCCGCTGCCTCCGCTGGGATGCTCGTCACTGTTCTTTCCGATTGAAGAACTGGCTGATGAAGAAGAGAACGAACCGCGATCCTCATCCGATGACCGTTGATCGGGCGGCGAAAGCTCCGGTGGACCGTACGGCGACGAAGCAAATGGCATATCGCGGTGAACGAAACCTGGCTCTTCGATCGGGTGGGCGCCGCCTGAGTTGCACCTCTGCAAGGCGATCGGCATCTCGGCTACAGTATACGGCGTATGTATTGGTGGAGACTGGAGAGAGAAATGGAAGAGTAGAAACTAAACAAGAGAAAAGATGCTGAATCATCGTCAAAGGCCTTATCTTTATCCAAACACAAAAACAGCACAATTTCTAAACTAGATAAATGGAGTAAATAATATTATCCCTTTTTCTCATTTTTTAGTCTAGGAGGCTCTATTTTGGTGTCGAAAGGCTTATTAATCAGGGGTGGGTCGGTAAGATATACAGTACTGAAAACGTCATACTGCATATCGTATCAAAAACTGCGATATGATACCGATATAATATTGAATTTTCGGTATATTTAGTACGATTAACTTTTGATAATGTTATCTTACCGTTATTGTACCGCACTTTTTACGATATACAGAAGTACGGTACGATATATAATATCGTTATGCAAAATAAATCTATTTTATAAACAAAATATTTAAAAGTAGGATTTTGGGTGATTATTTCTTTTTAATTCTATTTTATATATAAATATAATAAATATAATATAATTATTTTATAATATTTCAACATATACCGAGATTTTTCGGTATGCACTTTTTCGGTACGGTATGATAAAATTGCGATATACGAACCGAAAATTGCGGTATACCGAAAAATCAGTATTTTTTGTTTTTTTTCGGTACAATAAATGCGGTATTTCGATATTTTTCTCAACCCCTAATCGTAACTACACCTATTAGAGATGGAGCCAGGAAATTATAAAAGAAGGGAAAAACTATTAACATGCAAAAAAATAAATGTAAAAATATATATACATATATTAAAGTAATAAAATAGTCCATGTGTTCTTTAAAAAATAGATAATATTTTAAAACAACACGAATTTTAACGCACAATTAGTAAAATAAAAGAGAGATAGAAAGAAAAAGTGATTGAAGCATTGTTAGTGGAGAATGATACTCACCTTAATTGAGAGAGAGAGAAAAGTTTTCTTAAATAAAATTGATCTCTTTTAAGGGACATTGTATTATGGCAAATGTGATCTATTTTTAAGGAACTGGTGGAGTATACAGCCTTATTTTATGTGTGGTTAAGGTGCTTGTATCGTAAGGGAAGAGCAAGTTAAATACTCCCACCATCCACCAAAAATAGACAAGGTTATGAATGACACGAATTTTAGTGTATAATTGGTAAAGTAAGAAAGAGATTGGAAAAAATAGTGGATTGTGAGTCCACATTTTATTTTTTTTGGACAAGGGAGTATTCTTTTTTTTTTTTCTAAAGGGAATGGGGCAAGCAAATTAGTTGAATATGCATATACTAAAGTATTCCCTCCGTCATAACTAAATTGAGTCAAAACTTTTGAACATAGAGATTAAGAAATTGTATTGTAAAGTATGAGAGATGAATAAAGTAAGTAAGATAAGGAGAGAGTAAAGTATACGATGGAATAAAGTAAGCGTGATTGGATATTTCGTGTTTTGTCAAAAAAAAACTCAACTTAGTTAAGACATTCCAAAAAGAAATACGACTCAACTTAGTTGTTACGGAGAGAGTATAATATAAACTATTTCCTTTTTGGTTGTCCCCTAAAAATAGAAACTTTCTATTTTAGGATATTTCTTTCTTTCTAATGAGGTGAGACTCAATTTCCACTAACACACTTTTCTTTCTATATTTCTTTTACGCTATCAATTTAACATTAAAATTTGTGTAGTTTCAAAAGTTTCTATTTTCAGAGGACGGATGGAGTAAATATGTTTACATGTCTATAGAAAAATGAGGTGGGGCATTTTTCCCTTCTCAATATACTCTAGCTCCGTCCCTGACATTTGCGGCGGGATACCATTATGCGACACGATTCAATCCGTGTCGAATAAATTTGCAGAGTGTTAAAAGTAATTTGCTTCATTCTGCACTTAATTTTGATATTATTTTATCCGGTCCTTAATAAATGTCTCAATTCACTTTTATTATTTTTGAGAGTGGACTTTATATTCTACTAACACATTCTCTTTCACATTTTATTATAAAACTAATATACATAAGTAGATCCACATCTCACTAATTTTTTTCTAACATTTCAATTAACAAAGTTAAAAAATTTCTTAAAATTAGTACCGTTTAAATATGAGATATTTAATGGGGTATACGGAAGTATCATCTTACTTTGAAGCGATATGATTTGTGTTCCATAATATCTTATGTTACAAACAATAGTCATGGTAACGAATGTCACAAATATTAATGCGTAAAATAAAAAGTACTATATTAAGAAAAAAATGGTTAAATATTGTTAGAAAGAAAACTGAAACCTACCTCCAAAACTGGCAATTTGAATACTACCAGACCCGATTTTTTTTAGGAATGGATACCTAATATCTAATTTTTTTAATATTAGGGCATCCATTACGGGACGGAGGATGCGACACCCTAAGCCCTGCCCTATACTTCGCCACATCAGCATTCTATCCTCCGTCCCTTCCACCTGCAATGGGACGGACTATAGTCCGCCCTAAGCATTTTATTTATTATTTGAATATTTAAATACTAAAAAAATTGAAAAAAATAACTTCATTTCATTAAAAGTTCAGATTACAGTAAGAAATAAAAAAAAAGTACAAATTCTCAATGGCCGTTACGCTTCCGAACTTCTTCAATCATGTCGTTCATGAGCGTTGCATGGTCTTGTTGGCTGCGCATTGAGGTCTGTCTAGCTAGAACCTCACTGAAGCCCATCAGTAATCCTCGAGCGACAGGCGGGGTCGCCGTACTGGAGCTAGATCCACCTTCATCACCGGCATAATCGGTGACATGTCCAGCTTCTTGTTCGACTATCATGTTATGCAAGATGATACACGCATACATGACATCGGCGATGACTTCCTTGAACCACAAACGCACCGAACCTTTCACTATTGCCCACCGCGATTGGAGCACACCAAAATCCCGCTCCACATCCTTCCGCGCAGCCTCCTGCTTTGCCGCAAACAACACTCTCCTGTTACCCATTGGGTAGCTGATCGTCTTCACAAAAACAGGCCACCTTGGGTATATGCCATCGGCCAAGTAGTACCCCATATGATATTGACGTTCGTTGGCAGTGAACTCGATGGCCGGGCCGCGCGCCCCCTGCAGTGATCGGCGAAGAGGGTGGACGAGTTGAGGACGTTGATGTCGTTGTTCGACCCGGCTACACCGAAGTAAGCATGCCAGATCCAGAGCCGATGGTCAGCGACGGCTTTGAGAATCATCGTTGGGTGGCTGCCCTTGTATCCACTAGTAAATTGGCCTCTCTACGCCGTCGGGCGATTCTTCCACTCCCAGTGCATACAGTCGATGCTCCCTAGCATTCTAGGAAAACCGTGCACCATCTCGTGCATCCTCATCAGGGTCTGGCAATCCTCAGCAGTCGGCCTGCGCAAATATGTGCTGCTATAAGCCTCCACAAACCCCTACAAAAAGTCTTCAGACAATCACGACCATCTGTCCCCCCGACGTGAAGGTACTCGTCGAACATATCCGCCGTGGTGTCGTAGGCCAACTGCCGGATCGCAACCGTGCACTTCTGCAACGGCGTAAGTCCGGGTCTGCCGATGCCGTCTTCCCGATACTGGAAGTATTCATCACGTCCCCCAACGTACGGACAATGCGGAGAAAAAGATCTCTCCACATTCTAAAACGGCGGTGAAAAACCGTCGGGCCCCACCGTGGTTGCTCGGCAAAATAGTCTGCGAACAGACGTTGGTGAGCTATGTCGTGCTCGCGGGGGACAAACGTCCGACGTCAAATCGGCCGAGGGATCCGCGCCGCCGCTGCCGCCCTGCTCTGCTGTTTCACGCCCGCGCTCCATTTTCTGCCAAGCATTCTGCCGCATCATCATTAACGCAATCGAATAAGGCCCGAGTCATGGCTCGAGTAATGGCTTCCGATGTACTCCATTCGTCGCCGCCGGGATTCATTTTTTTAGTGAGGAAGTTGGAAAGTGAGAGATGTTGAGAGAGGTGAGAGAGAAAAATTGGGAGATGAGAAATTGAAAGATGGGAATTGGTATGGAAATTGGGCGTTTAAATAGACAAAAAGAATTGAATTTTTTTTAAAAAAAATCGAAAGCGCTTTCTATCATCCGTCGCATCGTCCGCGTTGCCCACAGTGGCTGACGATGCGACGGACGGAGGGGCGGAGGAGGCGCTTCGTCCGCGGACAATAGATCGGGCGCGGACGATGGCTGCATTGGCGGACGAATGGGCGGAGGTCGGAGGATGCATCGTCTGTCGCATCCTCCACCCCATTGTGGATGCACTTATACTCCATCTGTCTCCCATTAATTGTCCACTTTGGTTTCGACACGAGTTTTAAGAAATGTAAAAAAAATTGGGTTAAAAAGTTAGTGGAATATGAGTCACACTTTTATTTATTGGTTTATAATAAATTGTGAGTGTCATAAGTTAGTAAAATATGTGGTCTACTTATCATTTATGGTAAAAGTGAAAGCGGGCAATTAATGGAGGACAGACGAAAATGTAAAAAGTGGATAGTTAATGGGGGACGGAGGGAGTATACAAGTTCTGATAGGATAGTTTCAATTTTTTTTAGGGTATCCGGTATTATCGGATTACCTTATTTAGACTTGGTCAATTTTTAATTCAATTTTATTTTAAATCACAATTACAACGATATAATTTCGAAAATTGACATTAGGGGTCCCACTTCCCAAACCAGTTTTCAGCCTAACTCCAAATCGCCTCTTCTCAATTCTCTTTTTTTTGGTTTAACCACAGGTGTACCGAATTCATCTTTTGGCGGAATCCGACTAATCCTGCTCGACCAGGCTTGCGGATTGAGGCCGAAAGTCTCCCAGCGGGTGGCGGGGTTTGAATCCGTGACCTCAAGGTTACCACTGCTCCGCGCTGACTCATTCCTCGCGTTTTTCTCTCTCACGGCTCCCACGGGCCAACCCCTACTCCTGAATGCCATCGACCGCCTCGCTTGTGCCGCACAGACATAATTGAGAAGATCAACCCTAGGGATTGAAGTGGAGCTATGCTATAAATAGAAGAAATGAATATGAAGAAAGGGTTCTCTCCATACTCTTGGAGGCTCCACTTTAAGGAAAATGATGTGTTTATTCTTCTACTTGTTTCACGTACCAAATGAAAAAAGGAAAATCATGATAATAAAAACTCAGTAACACAATATATATCAAAATTAATGCGCTGATGAGAAGAAAACGTATAGGTAGGTTTCTTTGGTGATTTATGAATGATGATTCATTAAAGTTAGGTGATAACTACATTATTTATATAAAATATTTTGCTCTTTTTTGTTATAGTTACAAATTTATTCATATCTTTCATTTTAATACCTTTCGATAATAAATTAGCAAGTTAATAACACTATTCACCGTAATATATTCTAATTGATCTTTTTTAAGAAAGGCAAAACACATTCTTAGGTCCTTATACTTTAATCAAAATGTTCATTGGATCCTCGTACAATTTTTTCGTTTTAATAGGTCCTTGTACCTTTCTCGTAAATTTCATCACATCCTCGTACAATTTTTTCATTTTAATAGGTCCTTATACTTTGATTATCTTTTATTAGGTCCTTATATAATTTTTTATTTTAAGACATTCTTTTACTTTTATCTTAGATAATAATTTATATTTAATTAAATTTAATGAAGCTTTTAATTTTATTATTTAACTTATCTTATGATTATAAATATTAAGGGAAACGTATCTTTCAATATAAATATAAATAATCAATTAAAAATTCAGATAGTTATTCTAAAAAAAACTTCGATTTTAATCTTCAATCACCACGATTAATCTTTTTTATTATTCTCTACAACTTATTGAGATTATTGGATAACAAGATGATATTATCTTTATAGACTATGCTAAATTAAACAATGGAATATTAAAAAGTTCATTAAGTTAAATTAAATTTAGATTATTATCAAAAATAAATGAAAAAAAGTCCCTAAAATAAAATATTGTACAAGGACCTAATGAAAGTTATGATAAAAGTATAAGGACCTACTAAAATGAAAAATTGTACGAGGACCTGATAAAAATATTGTGAAAAGTATAAGGACCTATTAAAACGAAAAAATTGTATAAGGACCTAATGAACATTTTGATCAAAGTATAAGGACCTAACAATGTATTTTGGCTTTAAGAAAAAAAGGATCTATAATTGTTCCCCATCCACCCATAATGACTCGAACCTCTAACATAATGGTTGAAAATGAACATTTTATCAACTGGACTACGCTTACAGTTACTTGGTTTTATACTATTCATTTTAATGGAGTACATTTCAATTGATCATAAGGCACTTACAATTGCTCGGTTTCAACCCTGTCCACACAATTAAGTACTACTCCCTCCGTCCCACAAAAGATGTCACACTTGTGGGACGGCACAGGATTTTACGAAGTTTTATTTTGTATGTTAGGTGGGGAGAAAATATAATATTTATATTGTTGTGCGAGGGAACTTTTTTCTAAAAATGAAAATGTAAAATCTTTAATGGGACGAACTAAAAAGGAAAGTGAGATATCTTTTATGGGACGGGGAGAGTACAATTTATTTATAGTATGTGTGTTAGTCAAGCGGTTTAGTGGTTAATGCTTGGATTAAAGGTCCTAAGTTCAAGCCGACCATAACCGTGGCCTTTGCAAATTTTAATTCATTTATCAGTAATAAAGTATAGTTCATTTGTAAACAGTGAGGCATTATCTAATTTGTTATCAACACATTAACATGAATATATTTCGAATGGTTACAAATATTTTGAGTGGTTGTTAATTTGTTACGGAGTTGGTATAACTTAATTGGAAAAAGATGTTCTCTTTAACAAATAAGTTACACTATTAGGTACCTACTATTGTCTCTACGTACTCTTAAAGAAGGAAAAAATTACAGTTGTTTATCTATAGGAGAAAAATAAAGTTTTTATGCTGCAGCTATATTCATGTTGGTGGATAAATTGCTGCTTTGAGTTAAAAAAACAACAACCGTGTAGTCTATTCTTTCAATCGAGATGGAGTAAATTGCTAGGACATCGCACAATTAAAATGTTGTCAAGAATGACATGAAAGATGACAATTTAAGTTTATATACAGAGGGTGTACATTAAAAAACTTAATTGGATCTAACTCTTGTCTTATTTTAGTAGTCCATTTATGCAAAACATCAAGGACAAGTAGTGCAAACTGTAGCTTTTGTTGAAGATGTTTGCTTAAGCAACTATAGGGTATGACGCACAGGTAGCAACACCTGCAATGCCATCCAGCTCTCCATCATTACTCATTTTAACACAAAAACTTATAGTACAAGAAATTAAAAAATAAAAATAAAAAATTTACTTACCACACATGTTCTTGCCCATCTCCATCTTGAAGTAGCCATTGTCACCCCAGTCGGCTCCCCATGAGTTCTTGATGAGCCAATACGGCACGCCCTTTTCAACTCCGTAACCAACCGCGAGAACAGCGTGGTTAACATCCTGTTCGTAGAGATTAGTTAGTTTTGCTACTGGCTAATTTTGCCGCGATGCATGAAACACACCTTTGGATCGCTGCCACATGTCGCGCTGGTGTAGACTCCACTGTTGTAATTTCGGAATCCAGTAACCACCTCAAACGCGACACTCACTGGCCGAACTAATGCAACCGCGTGCTTAAGCTCATCTTCAGCACCCTACGGTTTCGCAAAAGTGTTAAAAGGCAGAAAAAGTAAAACACCACAAAGAAATAGTACAAGATCTTACCAGGGTGATATTGACAGAGTCTAGTAATTTGACAGCAACATTTTCAGAGGAAAACTTGCATACTCCGTCCTTTGCAGTGTACGGATATGCAGCCTCGGTCTCAAGACCGCCGTTGTATTTGATGTATTCGAAGGCTTGAGAGGGCAAGCCACCACTGCAGCCAAAGTTGTTGAAGGCTCCAGCACAATCAACGAGCTGTTGCTCGGACAGGGAAATACTCTTTCCTCCATATGCTTGCGCATAAGCCGCCTCCAGCGCTCCCGTTGCACTGTAACATCACATATATATAGTGTAGCCATCAGCCATGTATAGTTTCTTTCAGAAAATACTACCAAAATCCAAAATCATCTTACCTGAATGTCCAGCATGATCCACAACCACCTTGACTTTTCACTGGGCTAACGATTCCACTTTCCCTCCAGTCTTTCTGCAATCCATAGTATAGCAGCCAAGTCAATACTAGCTAAGTTGGTAGGTGAATGAAACGTATGCATCATTAGGGATATAATCAAATCCAAACTCTAAATATTGTACAAACTCCAAACCATGATCTGGACCGTTTGAAAATGTCAACAGAATAACAGCAACAAAAAATATCAACACAGTGTCAACAGTTGATCGAAATTTTATAATGTGTTGACAGTGTGTTGGGGAGTTTGGAGTTTGTACAGTATAACTGCAAATACCGAATCAGGTAGGACAGAATGAGTGAGCTTATGGTTGCCATTTTTTGTAGCAGAGCAATTTTGTGCAGCTCCCAGTGTGTGATTCTTGAACTCGTCCCATGTCAGATCAGAAAACTCTGCTCATGAAAGAGTAATAGGAGAAAGATGGATTTATTCAGAAGAAATGGAGAAACAGTAGGTACTCCTAGTAAAAGTTGGAGTTACCGTTAAGTCCCATGGAGTAGGAGAGTCCCTTTGTGTTATGCGCTCGGATCATCCTCAGATTGTCCGAGAAAACGTGGAACCTCCTCTGTATCTCCTCCGAGCTCTCGTATGTCTTCCCGTACTTATGAGCAAAGCGGGCGAAGGAGACGGCGTGAGGCGAGTTGCCGACTGCTTTAAGAATATTGGACGACTGGAGTTCGTGAAGACCGTCAACGACTTCACTGATCGGATTATCATCGGCGAAGGAAACCGATCCGGATCGTGCGCAGACGATCAGAACACCGACGGTTAGCAGCAGAAGCCGAGTCATCCCGTTTTTCTCCAGCGAGACCAAATCAGTGTGGGTGTACTTTTATAGTAGCGGGTGGGCCCCACGGGTGCCGTATGTATTTGGGGATTCACCGATGCTGATGACCCGATATTAACGGTATTCTCTTTTGCTGAAACTGAAATCATGCCATGCTCCAATTATGAGACTCTATTTATTTTAATAAAATAACTTAAAATCATAATTTATTCAAAACTAATCCAAATTCTCTAAAACTAAACATTTTTCGATGCTGTTTTCTGCATTTAAATGTTCCATAATTCAATCTAATCAAATCACGATTGAGTTAATTAATACAAAATCAGAAGTTTTGCCATATACTCCCTCCGCAGGAGTCACTCTTTGACCGGGCATGGGTTTTAAGAAATGTAAAAAAAAGTTGGTTGAAAAAGTTAGTGGAATGTGAGACCCATTTTTTATATTGGTTTTATAATAAAATGTGAGTGAATTGAGTTAGTGGAATATAAGACCTACTTACTATTTATGGTAAAAATGAAGTGTGACTCCTAATTGGGGACGGACCGAAATGAAAAAGTGTGACTCTTAATGGGGGACGGAGGGAGTATTTGAAATCTAGTTAGGTTTCTGGAAAGTTAGTGCGAAATTATGAAAGGAATATAAAAAAAAAGGATATTCACACACCTAATATCGTAAAACTTTCAAAAAGTTGGATTTTCCCACGAACTTTGAAATTGACAAATAATATCATGAACTATACCCCGAGTTTGTTACTACATTTCTCAACAATGAAAAAATCCTGGCTATATTAATAGACTGGAGAACAAATTTGGAGGGTATGCTTTAAGAAAAACTATTCTCAAATGTTGAAAATCTTGAAACTCTCGAAGTTATCAAGAAATTACGAAAAAAATCCGTATCATGATATTATTTGCTGGAATATTTTCATTGGTGGGAAATAATAAACTCGGGATAAAGTTCGTGATATTATTTGCTGATAGAAATCCATGGGAGAAGGGCCCATGAGACTTATATACTGATTTCAGTTCTTTTTGTACACCGAGGTGGGATAGTTCTAATATTATTTTATAGTTTCAATTGCCAACACCCTCCCCCAAACCCTTAAGGTGAACCTTGGAGGGGTTGGACTTTTTATTCTAATCGGTTGGACGATTGGCCCAATTTTTTTTTCGATCGGTTGGACCACTTGCCCAAATTTTAAGCCCAGATATACTGCTGGGTCAGTTAAATTTGACCCACAGTCGGCGACCCGCTCTGATACCATGATAGAAATCCATGGGTTTCATCCTAAAACCAATTGGTGATAGGAGGAGGGCCCATGAGACTTATATACTGATTTCAGTTCTCTTTGTACATCGATATGAGATAGTTCTAATATTATTTTTTAGTTTCAATTGTCAACATTTGCCAATTTCAAAGTTTGTGTGAAAAACCCAACTTTTTAAAAGTTCCATGACATTAGGTGTCAGTGTAAAAAAAAAAAAAAAGTGATTTTGCATTTTCACATCTGCACGCATCAATGAACTGAATGTATACGAATTACGATTTGCATTAATATTGGAGATTGGATTCAAGTTAAAAAAGTACCTTTTGCTCAACAAACATGCATTACTCATAACTTGCATGGTAGTACTACATACTTGGGTAAAACTGATTTCGTAGACGCAAACATAAAATTATGTTGGAACAGAACTTCTATTACGAGACATACATTTATTAAACTATCTTGCACGAAATAACTGACATATATGCATATCAATGTTTACCCAAACGTACAAACTCCTAATTCTTTTATCTTTTATGCATTCACAAATTTTATTTTAAAAGATTCACAAATCGGAAACTGCACTTAACTAACATAGTGATAGTGTCACCATGAATCCATATCCATTTTTACACTTATTGGAAAAAATATCGGTCTATTCTATGTAGGGGTGATCCAAGAGGTCAACCGTCGTTCATGTTTAGATCGGAACCGTCACATGTTTTTGTTGGATGCCCGGTCTAGGGTTCATAGGTGCTAATATGGGTGTCCACGGTTCCGAAACCGGCGGTTACGGTTCGGAACCGAACCATGAGGGTGTTTCGCGGTTACGGTTCTGGTTCCAAAACTGCCGGTTTCGATTCCAAACCGGCGATTTTCCGACGGTTTTTGCGGTCCCGGCCCGGTTTTCCGACAATTTTTCGCGGTTCCAGTTTGAAACCGTCCGGAACTGGCTGTTCCGGCATGGTTTCGATTTGGAAATTTTCGAACCTGAACCGCACAACGATTCTAAAATCAACAGTTTTAGTTCGGATAAATTCTCATGGTTCTGGTTCGAACCGTAACTGTCGGTTACGGTTTCGCAGTTAACCGTCTGAACCATAAACTTTGGGCATCTCTAAGTGCTAGGCGGCCTGATGGAAGGTTGAATTTTAGAGCCGGTTCTATGCAGAAAACCAACTGCAAATTTTAGTAGTAAATTTTAAGACCCACAATCCACTATCTTTTTTCACCAACTTTCCTATACATTTCTTAAAACTCGTGTCAAACTCAAATGAAACTCATAAAATGGAACGGAGGGAATATAAATGTATAACCTCATTATTAGAACATTCAGATATGTCTTATGTGTTATAAGCATCATGGCTCCAACTCTCCTAAGTCCAACCCAGGTATTCAAATATTTGATAGATTGAACTACATAAATGGTACCTGATCTTTCACTTTCGCATATAAATGGTACCTGATCTTTATTTTGTATCGTTTTTGGTACCTATTAATCACATTCTTGGTACATGATGCAATTTTCACCCCAAAATACCTTCTAAACAAAGGATATTTTGGACATTGATAAAATTAATACCAAAAATGATATTATAATATCTTCTCTAATTCTCCTCATTCTTTATACTATTATTATAAATCTATATTAATATTATTATTTTGATGCTATAAATTAATAATTAATTTATTTTTTCATATCATTTAAATATACTTAATCATAATTATAGTTATAACTATATTTAATTATTATAATAATGTTATTGTTATAATAGTATAAATTAGTATAGTAATTAATAAATAATAATTATTATTTTATATTAAATTAATAACTAATCAATATGGTCTTATTCAAAATTTAAAATTTTGAATTGTATTTATAACGATAACGAGTTGAATATTTTTAGTTAGGTGTATGAAACCCTAAAATGAGTATAAATAATTTAATTAAAAATATTTAATTGATTTAATTATTTTAAATAATTAATTTAATTAGGTGTTTTGTTATTGATTTATATTATAAATGCAATTAGATGTATGTAGAAAACACTAAAAAGAAAGATGAAAAAGAAGAGAAAAGAAAAAGAGAAAACATAAACTAAGGAGAAAAAAGAAAGAAGAAAGGAAGATAAGTACTAAAAAGAAAGAAGAAAATGAAGAAAAAAGAAAGAAGAATAAACTAAAGAAATGAAGAAAAAAAAATCACATATTTGGTTCTATTTAATTTAAATTTACAAAAGTATCCTCCATAACAAAAAAATCACATGTTTGGTACCTAGGGTTATTTTTGTCATGGGATACCAAAAACGATATAAAATAAAGATCAAGTACCGTTTATAGGTGAAAAAGATTAGGTACCATTTATGTAGTTCACTATATTTGATAATATATACCTCACTAAGAATGTCTGATCCAAAGAGAAGGTAAGCGAAATTTAAGCTTGATTCTACTACTTCCGTATTACGTGAGATATATAAGAGATGCTGGCATATATGGTATAGTGCATATTTTGATAACACTAAGACCATGTTTATTAGCAATCACTTAATCCAACCCAATCATCCACTTTTTCAATATTTGATCAATTTCTATCTCATCCACATCATCTTATACATCATCAATATTCACCCAACCCAACCACACCATTTTTTATGATTTATCAATGACCATCCAACCAATTCATTATATATTTAGTTTATATTATTTTTAATAATAATATTATTACATAAAATATTGTGCAGTAAAATTTATAGAAAAACATAATAAATGACAAACTAAACACAATAAAGTTTGGAGAAGGGTTGAAGTTTTGGGAATGATAGAAATTTAGAGAATCGAAGAATATATTATTCTCATCGTCCTCCATAGTTAGCAACAAAGGAAACTAAAATATATGAAATTCTATCAAACAAGAAGGATTATAGAAGAAGAAAAGATGATATTTTTTTGTATGCAAAATTATAGCGAATGTGGTCTCTATTTATAGAGGAAGAAAAATTATGAATTTTGGTATAATTTTTTAATATAATATATTAAAGATATATAAATTCAAAAAAAATATATTTCATCCGTCCCAGATAATTCGTCTCACTTTGACCGGGCACGGGTTTTAAGAAATGGAATGGAAAGTGAGTAGGAATGAGTTAGTTTTATAATAAAATGTGAGTAGGAATGAGTTAGTAGAATATGGGGTCCACTACCAAAAATGGTAAAAAGTGAAATATGACAAATTATGTGGGAAGGACAAAAATGGAAAAATTGGACAAATTATCTGTGACAGAGCGAGTATCAACCAGGCTGTTGGCATTTGGCATGGAAGTGCTGGGGTTTGGTGCCCCTTGCACAGCGGAAGACTTGTACAAAACAAATAAATCAGACATGGATCTATTAGACCGATTATGCGATTAATCAATTCACATGTTAAACAGATAATTGCATGCAAGAACGCAAATAATTCATGCTCAAAGAAAGTAAATCCTAAATCATGAATTCTACGGTTTAGAGTTACCGATTTGATTCTCCAAAGAATCGATGATTGCTTGCGCCTTCTCCACGTGATGATCTTCAATACTAGACCACGGATCTTCTCTCTGGTTCCCGAACTGTATCTCGATATCAGGGTGGGCTGATCTTACCAAAATACTAGGACTCGAATAAAGAAGACAGAAGAAATCCTTTTGGGAAAAGGAGTGGAATTCGAAAATTCCTATAGCTGGGGAAGCTGAAATTTTCGAAAAATACAAATAATGAAATTGTGTTTTTTTCTGTCTCCTTTATTCTCCTATTTATATTAAGTTCCTTTTGGGCCCAGACAGGGATCTATGGAAGGTTTTGGATATGGGCTCGCCCAATTAGCTTTTTACTAATTAAATTGAACCCACAATTTAATACAAGCTTATATTGGAATATTACGAGCAGCCACTACAGAAGTAATATTGAACTCTCCCCATCCAAATCCAAAATTACAAGTAATCCGGGTTTTCATTATTTATATTATTTATTTCCCGCGCTTAAGATATAAATGTCCATTAATTAATTAATGTCTGCTATGGACTTATTAATTAACATCTTATTAATTCCAAGAGTGGACTTAGCAAGAAACACTTATTTATTATTCATAGAGTAATAAAACTCCAACTAGCCAGTTTTCCGAATAATAAAACCTTGTCCAAGCTCCTCTTGAGGACATTATCAAACGAGACTCACCTCGCGCACGATTAAACATAATAGCAATCCTAGCACCACTAGATATTAATCACCACTACCCAATATATTCAGGATTATTGGATTGCCACAAAATCCGCACCATTTGATAAGTCAAAGTAGTGCATAATCAATACCGTATGCTCAATGCTAACGTATGTAGATTAAGAAATAGTTCTTTATCAAGACCTAGTCTTTCAGTAGATAGCATAAAGACACGTCTTGCTGTTAGATTCATTCAGTGCTATACCACACCAACGTCATCTTATTTCAGTAAGGCTTAGAAATAATCGGACTGATATTGCAACCTTTCACGATAGGTAGTCTAAGTCTATCTGGGTTGTGAAATTCTTCTTTTTCTTTTGCAAAGCATTGCATAGAACCGACTGTGTTACCTTAAAGTGGACGACGCCCACAACCAGTCTACTAAGCAAAAGACTTAGACTTTGTTTGCTTCTTATACATTCAAATGTTTATAAAACATCTTCTAAATGCACAAGCAAACACAATGTAATAATATACTGATTCTATTCGTGCGAAACTGCTCGAATAATACTGAATCGGGTTAAAAGTGGATTATAGAGTTTTACGTATACAAGCAAGATTCTATTCGAGCGAAACTTGCTCGAAACATGCTTTTCAGTATACCAAACCTAACAATCTCCCACTTATACTCAAAACATGCTTTCGAGTATACCCACTGCCAAAAACTCTCCCACTTATACACAAAGCAGGTATTGGTACTAGATATATCGAACCACCATTCATTTCACATCATGTTTGAACATGCTGCCACAAAGGCATTTTATGTGAATAATCTGCTTGGTTGTTCTCTGATCATATCTTTTCCACCATAATGTTTTTGCTGCGTACTTGATCTTTAATTAATTTCATCTCTCTATGTGATTGCTTAGCTTTATTAGCTCGTGTGTCCCTTGAGTTAGCCTTCAATAGAGTAATCACAACCAAACGTAATACTCATAGGCATACTCAAACTTACGATTAAAGCTTTTAGGAAGATACTCCTAAGGTGAACACATTTTCAGAGGATGACTTACTCGATCACTGATTAGTTATAAAACTAAGTCAGTGTAACCCCAAGGACATTACATGAATGACTGGTAAATTAGAATATAGCAATTAGTCTTTCTCAAGCACTATGGTATACTCTTTACCTCAGTCAAAGTCCTTTGCCATGGTTAATATGATATATACTCGTCATGCATAAGCACAACTAATATCAAACTTAGTACACATTATAGCATACATGAGACAACTATCTCCGAAACTAGTCTCATAATTCTTGATCTCACTAAGCGTCAAACGACACTTGACTAGAGACAAGACAATTCCATCTTGAAAGGTATAAACCTTTTCATGGAATTTCTAATGCTAAAATGTTCCAAGCAATGTGTAGATATAAGATTCCTAAGAGAATCTCAACATTATTTCTAGCAATCTTAAAAGGACTTAGATGCTAAGAATGTAATTAGTTTCTCTTAAATCTTTTATCTTAAACTGGGCAGACAACCAGTTTCCTACGCCAGATGCCAATCTTAGTTGTTTGCAACTTTTGTAGATTTCATCATCGTAGAGTACCAATAATACCATATGTAATGCACTTTCAACTTCCTTGTGCTTATAGCATTGATAAGGACACAAGTCAAATTCCAAATATTTGACAATTTGACATATACTTTGATTTAGATGCTTGCCTAAGACCATGAAGGTCTATATAAGCTTCCAATCATGCGTTTCTTGCCCTTAATTACATATCCATTAGAATGTTCTAGTAGATGATTTCCTCAAGACTTCTATTTATAGAAGGCTGTCTTGACAATCATAATACATACATTCTAATTTATGTAAGTTCTAATAGACAATATGATCGAATAAATTCTGGCACAACAATAGCGAGAAGATAATTCTCCTTGGGCATAACCCATTGTCATTGTCTTGCCATTTGAGATCCACATTTACACTTGCAAAGGTACTCGCTCCCACTGACTGACATGGCCTGTAGGTAGTATTGCAAGTCTTGTAAAATATGTTGTCTATCTTAGATTGTAATATGGAATCTATCACCTTTTCAAAGATGATTATCCAAATTAACCAATACTACTTTGTAGTTAAAGGGATTATGTTCAAGTTAATCTAAGACTGAGTCTTACGACACTTTTAGACCCATGAACTTGTTGTGTTCCAACGGAACGCTCCCACTACGACATGGTTCTTACAATCTTAGGTACTGAAGTTGATTTTATTAGTGCAAAAGTTTCTAATGGTATGAATTCTTGGTAATGTGGAAAATCTGATATCTCTCTCTTTATTTTGAGAGTTATCACGCTGTTAGGCTTGTAGTTCATCTCTTGATCTTCATACAAGAATTATATCTTTGAAGATTACAGAACTTATAACCTTACATCATTTGAGACAAACCTTAAAAAATGCCTCAGTACTCAACTCCAATTTCTAGGACACTTTTCCAACACGTGTTGGAACAACATTACACCTTGAGATGTGCTGGACTAGAGACACTCTAGTCGACAACTCGTGTTTTGTAGAAGGTACTGATGTTGGTAGTTTCTTTAATGTTCATCCCATCAATGATAAGATTTTAATGAGTACAACTCATCACTTAATCAAACTTGTCTTAGAAAGACTTTGATTCCTTCTTACATAACTATCTCATTCATTAGATGAATGCTTGGATTCGTTAATGGAGATTAGACTCCCACTACTGATCATAACCCTTTGCTCGTCTCCTTATGGCGTAAACCATTGAGACTTGCTAGTCTTTCTATGTTGCACTTCTATAAGTATTCTGAATCTCTTGATAAATCAAATGATTCTAACTCATAGTGCATCAAATAGACTTTCTCAACTCTCAAGCTATTTAACGAAATGTTAAAATCTTGATAGTCTAGATCAGTTCGAACAATTTCTAAGTATTTTCTTGGCCTTAAGGCTAAGAGCCATAAATACTTTATCATTCTATGATTAAGAAGTTGATGTGTTGTTGAATACTCAACATTGTCGCACTTATATTATTTTAATACTATGATGCCTTAAGCATCAACCATAAAACAATAGTTGAACATTAATAGCTCCCACTGCAACAAAAACCTAACTGGATCAAGATCTCTTATTTAGAATTTGCATTGTCATGTAAGTCACTGTCCTTCTATAAAATAGGTCAATCCAACTCACAAAGCATCTTTTCTCGCTTTAAACAAACTTTGACGACAATCCAGGCTCTCCCATTTCCATATCTAGTCTTAGGACTTAAGAAAATGCAGCCTTTATGAATTCGTCATCTATCATGTTACTTTCCTCTAATAGTAATATAACGACTATTATTCTGAAGATTTTCTACTTTTCAGTTAAACCTTCTTGTAGTCATTTCTTATTACTTTAGGCGATGACTTGTGTCAGAAACTATTTGAGTGATCAAAAGATCCTCAAAACATTCTGTCACTCTAGGATATTCCAATCGAATCATGTTGACAGATTCTATTGATATCCATCTATCATCGTCATTAACCAAGACTTGTCGAGCTACTTAAAGGAAAATAGCTTGACCTTATTCCTCAAAGAGCTTGTCAAGTACATGCATAATGCATTCTCGAACATTCTTCGTGGAATTATGTCGAGGAAATGGAGGACATGAATCATTGAGTATAAACTCCAAGCTTTCAGCGATGAGAATCTTATCCATTTTCGTTTCCGGTCTACTTAATTTAGGCATTCGAGTTTACTTTCTTTAAGGATCGCAGACAAATATTAAATGACATAATGAAGATTTGGCAAATAAACTTATTATCACATACTCATGCTTAATACATAATCACAAATAACCACAAAACAATTATGTATCTTGCAACTGTAAAATTAAAATTTTGTACCCTCAAGCAGAGGTCAATACTCATTAAAATTTTAGCAATTTTACTGGTCACAACATCGACGAATAGTCCAGAGACCGCAGCACGGCATGGCCGCCAAATGTTGCCTAAGCTCGACCATCAGATTTAGCATTACAGAATCTTATTTCTACAACACACTCCCATAACAATGCTCATGTGCTGATAACAAAACCAAGCTATCTCATAAATTCTGTTTGAACTTCTGAAACTTGTAATTTCTTAGGATTATTGTGTTAGGTTTGGTATACTGAAAAGCATGTTTCGAGCAGTTTCGCTCAAATAGAATCTTGCTTGTATACGTAAAACTCTATAATCCACTTTTAACCCGATTCAGTATTATTCGAGCAGTTTCGCACGAATAGAATCAGTATATTATTACATTGTGTTTGCTTGTGCATTTAGAAGATGTTTTATAAACATTTGAATGTATAAGAAGCAAACAAAGTCTAAGTCTTTTGCTTAGTAGACCGGTTGTGGGCGTCGTCCACTTTAAGGTAACACGGTCAGATCTATGCAATGCTTTGCAAAAGAAAAAGAAGAATTTCACAACCTAGATAGGCTTTGGCTACCTATCGTGAAAGGTTGCAATGTCAGTCCGCATATTTCTAAGCCTTACTGAAATAATTTGACATTGGTGTGGTATAGCACTGAACGGATCTAACAGCAAGACGTGTCTTTATGCTATCTACTGAAAGACTAGGTCTTGATAAAATATTATTTCTTAATCTACATATGTTAGCATTGAGCATACGGTATTGATTATGCACTACTTTGACTTATCAAATGGTGCGGGTTTTTCGCAACCCAATAATCCTGATATATTGGGTAGTGGTGATTAATATCTAGCGGTGCTAGGATTGCTATTATGTTGAAACGTGCACGAGGTGAGTCTCGTTTGATAATGTCCTCAAGAGGAGCTCGAACAAGGTTTTATTATTCGGAAAACTGGCCAGTTGGAGTTTTATTACTCTATGAATAATAAATAAGTGTTTCTTGCTAAGTCCACTCTTGGAATTAATAAGATGTTAATTAATTAAGTCCATAGCAGACTTCAATTAATTAATGGACATTTATATCTTAAGCGCGGGAAATAAATAATAAAAGTGGAAACCCGGATTACTTGTAATTTCGGATTTGGATGGGGAGAGTTCAATATTACTTCTGTAGTGGCTGCTCGTAATATTCCAATATAAGCTTGTATTAAATTGTGGGTTCAATTTAATTAGTAAAAAGCTAATTGGGCGAGCCCATATCCAAAACCTTCCATAGATCCCTGTCTGGGCCCAAAAGGAACTTAATATAAATAGGAGAATAAAGGAGACAGAATGATCACAATTTCATTATTTGTAATTTTCGAAAATTTCAGCTTCCCAGCTGTAGGAATTTTCGAATTCTACTCCTTTTCCCAAAAGGATTTCTTTTGTCTTCTTTATTCGAGTCCTAGTATTTTGATGAGATCAGCCCACCCTGATATCGAGATACAGTTCGGGAACCAGTCAGAAGATCCGTGGTCTAGTATTGAAGATCATCACGTGGAGAAGGCGCGAGCAATCGACGATTCTTTGGAGAATCAAATCGGTAACTCTAAACCGTAGAATTCATGTTTTAGGGTCTACTTTCTATAAGCATGAATTATTTGCGTTCTAGCATGCAATTATCTGTTTAACATGTGAATTGATTAATCGCATAATCGGTCAAATAGATCCTACGTCTGATTTATTTGTTTTGTACAAGTCTTCCGCTGTGCAAGGGGCACCAAACCCCAGCAATTGGTATTAGAGCCAATTTTTGGCTCTGATTATGTGGATTAATTTCATGTTATGTGAATTGCTCGAATGCATGTTTTTCTTCGTTAGGTTTGTGTTTTTGTTTTTATCAATCATGGAAAACACGAAATACGAAGAAGACAAGGTTGCGCGTATATCTCTCGTGCGTTTATGTGATGGGTTAAATTCAGTCAATGCGTAATCATTACTTCCATGTTCTAATTTACATGGATTCAAACTTGATTCTGTTTACGTGATTTTGCACACACATAATATGTAATCATTATGCGATTTGGTTTACAATTCATAATGATTGTTCAAGAATAGAATCAAATCGATGATTCATTCTGAATCGCGACCCTATTCGGATCGGATATATCCATCCAGCAACATCCTCTAGCGTCGGAGATCACCGAGCACCAGCGCCGGCGGCTGCAGAGACGAGGTCGCACAAGCGACGACGCAGCAGCAGCGCCAGAGGCGTTGCAACAGCGAACAGCAACACCGGAGCAGCTGCGACACGGCGGCAGCGACGTCGGAGATGTCGCAGCAGCAGCAACGGTGGTTTCGCGAGGCAGCAGCAGCCGCTGAGATGAGAAACGAGGAGGCTGCAGCGACGTCGCAACAGCGACGACGCAGTGATAGCAACGTCGACATCGTCCAGCGGGCACCCCGGCGATGCGAGTGGGAGCCTCCCTACGGCGGCAGCCCGGACTCGTGCTTTGTCACCGTGCATGGTTCGGTGAAGATTGTTTCCAAATTTGATTAGGATTTCCAAATCCTTGGATTCAATTTTGGAAATAATTCAAGATTTATTTAGAATCAAGATTTGAATATATCTTTTGTGGATTTTATATATTATATAAGATTTGATTTTGTATTAAATCATGGATTAGTTATAGATTTTATCCTTATTTTATGGATTTGTAGGGATTTAATTCCTAGATGAATCCTAGCTAAATTTGGATAATGACAATCTAGTTTTTATCTATATTCTATGGATTTGTATGGATTTATTCCTAGACAAATCTTAGTTGGATTTAGATAATGATCATATTATTTTATTCTTATCCTATGAATTTATATGAATTTATTCATAGATAAATTCTAGATGGATTTGGATAGTGATAATATAATATTTTATTCTTATCTTATAGATTTGTATGGATTTGTTCCTAGATAAATCTTGGATAGATTTGAACAATGATAATATAATATTATCTAATTCTATGGATTTATATGGATTTACTCCAAGATTAAATCCTAGATGGATTAGGAATAATATTAATATTAATTTATTTTATCCTATGGATTTGAATAGGTTTAATTCTATTAAGACAAATCCTAGATGGATTAAAATAATCGTTAATCCAAGTTATCCTTATCTTTTGGATATATATCCTAGATAGATTAGGATGTTAATGATGTATAAGAAAATCCTTATTTAATTGGATTTAGATAAATTTGTTTGTCTAAGAAATCCTAAGCAATGTTTGATATATTCTAGATGTCTATTCTAAATAGTATTAAGATTTGTATAAATCTTGGTTGATAGGATTTTATTTTTATCTTATGGATTATGATGGGATTGTTTCTATCTAGTAATATCCTAGTGCGATTTAAATAATGATAATCCTAGATCAACGTTATCTTGAAATGTAGGATTTGATTTTATCGAAATAAAATCTAGAATAATCCCAAGTGGATTTAGATAGTTGACTCTATCTTGATAAATCCTAAATGAATTTGGATAATTATTATCCAAGATAAAACTTAATTATTTAATTGATTCTCCCTTGACTAGATTAAATATTTTTTGATAATTATCAAGTGTGTTTAAATGCCATGCATTAAATGGATTTATCTGTTTATTTGGTGTTTATCTATTTTAAGTGGATTATCTGCTTTATCTGCTTATGTGATAATTATGCAAAAACCATATAAAAATATCTAAGTGATGATTACAACAAGTGCGTTGTATACGGTCTCCATCGGTTGGTTTGCAAATTTATGAAGCTAGTTTCTAATATTATCGCCACCCATGCTGTGGGGACAATAATCCTAAGAAATAGCAAGTTCATAAGGGCAGACTTCTCAAATATAAATAGTATGAACTAGAAAGTAGTTTCTAATATTATCGCCACCCATGCCGTGGGGACAATAATCCTAAGAAATTACAAGTTTCAGAAGTTCAAACAGAATTTATGAGATAGCTTGGTTTTGTTATCAGCACATGAGCATTGTTATGGGAGTGTGTTGTAGAAACAAGATTCTGTAATGCTAAATCTGATGGTCGTGCTTAGGCAACATTTGGCGGCCATGCCGTGCTGCGGTCTCTGGACTATTCGTCGGTGTTGTGACCAGTAAAAATGCTAAAATTTTAATGCGTATTGACCTCTGCTTGAGGGTACAAAATTTTAATTTTACAGTTGCAAGATACATAATTGTTTTGTGGTTATTTGCAATTATGTATTGAGCATGAGTATGTGATAATAAGTTTATTTGCCAAATCTTCATTATGTCATTTAATATTTGTCTGCGATCCTTAAATAAAGTAAACTCGAATGCCTAAATTATGTAGACCGGAAACGAAAATGGATAAGATTCTCATCGCTGAAAGCTTGTAGTTTATACTCAATGATTCATGTCCTCCATTTCCTCGACATAATTCCACGAAGAATGTTCGAGAATGCATTATGCATGTACTTGACAAGCTCTTTGAGGAATAAGGTCAAGCTATTTTCCTTTTAAGTAGCTCGACAAGTCTTGGTTAATGACGATGAAAGATGGATATAAATAGAATCTGTAAAGACGATTCGATTGGAATATCCTAGAGTGACAGAATGTTTTGAGGATCTTTTGATCACTCAAATAGTTTCTGACACACAAGTCATCGCCTAAAGTAATAAGAAATGACTACAAGAAGGTTTAACTGAAAAGTAGAAAATCTTCAGAATAATAGTCGTTATATTACTGTTAGAGGAAAGTAACATGATAGATGACGAATTCATAAAGGCTGCATTTTCTTAAGTCCTAGTTCATTTGAACAAAAGACTAGATATGGAAATGGGAGAGCCTGAATAGTCGTCAAAGTTTATTTAAAGCGAGAAAAGATGCTTTGTGAGTTGGATTGACCTATTTTATAGAAGGACAGTGACTTACATGACAATGCAACTTCTAAGTAAGAGATCTTGATCCAGTTAGGTTTTTGTTGCAGTGGGAGCTATTAATGCTCAACTATTGTTTTATGGTTGATGCTTAAGGCATCATAGTATTAAAATAATATAAGTGCGACAAGGTTCAACAACACATCAACTTCTTAATCATTGAATGATAAGGTATTTATGGCTCTTAGTCATAAGGCCAAGAAAATACTTAGCAATTGTTCGAACTGATCTAAACTATCAAGATTTTAACATTTCGTTAAATAGCTTGAGAGTTGAGAAAGTCTATTTGATGCACTATGAGTTAGAATCATTTGATTTTTCAAGAGATTCAGAATACTTATAGAAGTGCAACATAGAAAGACTAGCAAGTCTCAAGGGTTTACACCATAAGGAGACGAGCAAAGGGTTATGATCAGTAGTGGGAGTCTAATCTCCATTAACGAATCCAAGCATTCATCTAATGAATGGGATAGTTATGTAAGAAGGAATCGAAGTCTTTCTAAGACAAGTTTGATTAAGTGATGAGTTGTACTCATTAAAATCTTATCATTGATGGGATAAACATTAAAGAAACTACCAACATCAGTACCTTCTACAAAACACGAGTTGTGGACTAGAGTGTCTCTAGTCTAGCACATCTCAAGGTGTAATGTTGTTCCAACACGTGTTGGAAAAGTGTCCAAGAAATTGGAGTTGTGTACTGAGACATGTTTTAAGGTTTGTCCCAAATGATGTAAGATTATAAGTTCTGTAATCTTCAAAGATATAATTCTTGTATGAAGATCAAGATATGAACTACAAGCCTAACAACGTGATAACTCTCAAAATAAAGAGAGAGATATCAGATATTCCACATTACCAAGAAGTCATACCATTAGAAACTTTTGCACTAATAAAATCAACTTCAGTACCTAAGATTGTAAGAACCATATCGTAGTGGAAGCGTTCCACTGGAACACAACAAGTTCTTGGGTCTAAGAGTGTCGTAAGACTCGGTCTTAGATTAACTTGAACATAATCCCTTTAACTACAATGTAGTATTGGTTAATTTGGATAATCATCTTTGAACAGGTGATAGATTCCATATTACAATCTAAGATAGACAACATGTTTTACAAGACTTGCAATACTACCTACAGGCTGTGTCAGTCAGTGGGAGCAAATATCTTTGCAAGTGTAAATGTGGATCTCAAATGGCTAGACAATGACAATGGGTTATGCCCAAAGAGAATTATCTTCTCACTATCGTTGTGCCAGGATTTAATCGATCATATTGTCTATTAGAACTTACATAAATTAGAATGTATGTATTATGATTGTCAAGACAGCCTTCTATAAATAGAAGTCTTGAGGAAATCATCTACTAGAACATTCTAATGGATATGTAATTAAGGGCAAGAAACGCATGATTGGAAGCTAATATAGACCTTCGTGGTCTTAGGCAAGCATCTAAATCAGAGTATATGTGTTTTATCGAAATTGTCAAATATTTAGAATTTGACTTGTGTCCTTAACAGTGTTGTAAGCACAAGGAAGTTGAAAGTGCATTACATATGGTATTATTGGTACTCTACGATGATGAAATCTACAAAAGTTGCAAACAACTAAGATTGGCATCTGGCGTAGGAAACTGGTTGTCTGCCCAGTTTAAGATAAATGATTTAAGAGAAACTAAATACATTCTTAGCATCTAAGTCCTTTTAAGATTGCTAGAAAGAATGTTGAGATTCTCTTAGGAATCCTATGTCTATACATTGCTTGGAACATTTTAGCATTAGAAATTCCATGAAAAGGTTTATACCTTTCAAGATGGAATTGTGTTGTCTCTAGTCAAGTGTCGTTTGACGCTTAGTGAGATCAAGAATTATGAGACTAGTTTCGGAGATAGTTGTCTCATGAATGCTATAATGTGTACTAAGTTTGATATTAGTTGTGCTTATGCATTGCAAGTATATATCATATTAACCATGGCAAAGGATTTTGATTGAGGTAATGAATATACCCTAGTGCTTGAGAAAGACTAGTAACTATATTCTAGTTTACCAGTCATTCATGTAATGTCCTTGGGGTTACACTGACTTAGTTTTATGACTAATCAGTGATCGAGTAAGTCATCCTCTGAAAATGTGTTTACCTTAGGAGTTTCTTCCTAATAGCTTTAATCGTAAGTTTGAGTATGCCTATGAGTATTACATTTGGAGTATGACTCTAGTAAAGGCTAACTCAAGGGACACACGATCTAATAAAGCTAAGCAATCACGTAGAGAGATGAAATTAATTAAAGATCAAGTACGCAGCAAAGACATTATGGTGGAAAAGATATGATCAGAGAACAACCAAGCAGATTTTTCACATAAAATGCCTTTGTGGCAACATGTTCAAACATGATGTGAAATGAATGGTGGTTCGATATATCTAGTACCAATACCTGCTTTGTGTATAAGTGGGAGAGTTTTTGGCAGTGGGTATACTCGAAAGCATGTTTTGAGTATAAGTGGGAGATTGTTAGGTTTGGTATACTGAAAAGCATGTTTCGAGCAGTTTCGCTCAAATAGAATCTTGCTTGTATACGTAAAACTCTATAATCCACTTTTAACCCGATTCAGTATTATTCGAGCAGTTTCGCACGAATAGAATCAGTATATTATTACATTGTGTTTGCTTGTGCATTTAGAAGATGTTTTATAAACATTTGAATGTATAAGAAGCAAACAAAGTCTAAGTCTTTTGCTTAGTAGACCGGTTGTGGGCGTCGTCCACTTTAAGGTAACACGGTCAGATCTATGCAATGCTTTGCAAAAGAAAAAGAAGAATTTCACAACCTAGATAGGCTTTGGCTACCTATCGTGAAAGGTTGCAATGTCAGTCCGCATATTTCTAAGCCTTACTGAAATAATTTGACATTGGTGTGGTATAGCACTGAACGGATCTAACAGCAAGACGTGTCTTTATGCTATCTACTGAAAGACTAGGTCTTGATAAAATATTATTTCTTAATCTACATATGTTAGCATTGAGCATACGGTATTGATTATGCACTACTTTGACTTATCAAATGGTGCGGGTTTTTCGCAACCCAATAATCCTGATATATTGGGTAGTGGTGATTAATATCTAGCGGTGCTAGGATTGCTATTATGTTGAAACGTGCACGAGGTGAGTCTCGTTTGATAATGTCCTCAAGAGGAGCTCGAACAAGGTTTTATTATTCGGAAAACTGGCCAGTTGGAGTTTTATTACTCTATGAATAATAAATAAGTGTTTCTTGCTAAGTCCACTCTTGGAATTAATAAGATGTTAATTAATTAAGTCCATAGCAGACTTCAATTAATTAATGGACATTTATATCTTAAGCGCGGGAAATAAATAATAAAAGTGGAAACCCGGATTACTTGTAATTTCGGATTTGGATGGGGAGAGTTCAATATTACTTCTGTAGTGGCTGCTCGTAATATTCCAATATAAGCTTGTATTAAATTGTGGGTTCAATTTAATTAGTAAAAAGCTAATTGGGCGAGCCCATATCCAAAACCTTCCATAGATCCCTGTCTGGGCCCAAAAGGAACTTAATATAAATAGGAGAATAAAGGAGACAGAATGATCACAATTTCATTATTTGTAATTTTCGAAAATTTCAGCTTCCCAGCTGTAGGAATTTTCGAATTCTACTCCTTTTCCCAAAAGGATTTCTTTTGTCTTCTTTATTCGAGTCCTAGTATTTTGATGAGATCAGCCCACCCTGATATCGAGATACAGTTCGGGAACCAGTCAGAAGATCCGTGGTCTAGTATTGAAGATCATCACGTGGAGAAGGCGCGAGCAATCGACGATTCTTTGGAGAATCAAATCGGTAACTCTAAACCGTAGAATTCATGTTTTAGGGTCTACTTTCTATAAGCATGAATTATTTGCGTTCTAGCATGCAATTATCTGTTTAACATGTGAATTGATTAATCGCATAATCGGTCAAATAGATCCTACGTCTGATTTATTTGTTTTGTACAAGTCTTCCGCTGTGCAAGGGGCACCAAACCCCAGCATATTGTCCCCACAGCATGGGTGGCGATAATATTAGAATCTACTTTCTAGTTCATACTATTTATATTTGAGAAGTCTGCCCTTATGAACTTGCTATTTCTTAGGATTATTGTCCCCACAGCATGGGTGGCGATAATATTAGAAACTAGCTTCATAAATTTGCAAACCAACCGATGGAGACCGTATACAACGCACTTGTTGTGATCATCACTTAGATATTTTTATATGGTTTTTGCATAATTATCACATAAGCAGATAAAACAGATAATCCACTTAAAATAGATAAACACCAAATAAACAGATAAATCCATTTAACGCATGGCATTTAAACGAACATGATAATTATCGAAAATTATTTAATCTAGTTAAGGGAGAATCAATTAAATAATTAAGTTTTATATTGGATAATAATTATCCAAATTTATTTAGGATTTATCAAGATAGAGTTAACTATCTAAATCCATTTAGGATTATTCTAGATTTTATTTTGATAAAATCAAATCCTACAATTCAAGATAACGTTAATCTAGGATTATCATTATTTAAATCGTACTAGGATATTACTAGATAGAAACACTTCCATCATAATCCCTAAGATAAAAATAAAATCCAATCAATCAAGATTTATACAAATCTTAATTCTATTTAGAATAGACATCCAGAATATATCAAACATTACTTAGGATTTCTTAGATAAATAAATTTATCTATATCCAATTAAGTAAGGATTTCTTATATATCATTAACATCCTAGTCTATCTAGGACATAAATCCAAAAGATAAGGATAACTTGGATTAATACTTATTTTAATCCATCTAAGATTTGTCCCAATAGAATTAAATCTATTCAAATCCATAGGATAAAATAAATTAATATAAATGTTTATCCTAATTCATCTAGGATTTATCTTGGATTAAATCCATATAAATCCATAGAATACGATAATATTATATTATAATAATATTCAAATCTATCCAAGATTTATCTAGGAATAAATCCATATAAATCTATAAGATAAGAGTAAAATATTAGATTATCACTATCCAAATCCATCTAGAATTTATCTATGAATAAATTCATATAAACTCATAGGATAAGAATAAAATAATATTATTATTATCTAAATCCAACTAAGATTTGTCTAGGAATACATCCATACAAATCCATAGAATATAGATAAAAATTAGATTGTCCTTATCCAAATTTAGCTAGGATTCATCTAGGAATTAAATCCCTACAAATCCATAAAATAAGAATAAAATCTATAATTAATCCATGATTTAATATAAAAAAAATCAAATCTTATATAATATATAAAATCCACTAGATATATTCAAATCTTATTTCCAAATTAAACTTGAATTATTTCTAAAATTGAATCCAAAGATATGGAAATCCTAATCAATTTTGGAAAGCGAAGTCACGAGACGAGACAATGCGACGTCGCGCGGGTGGAACCCGCGCGAGCGTCGCGCATACGACGAAAACCCTAATTTCATCCGTTGATGGGGCTGCTCACGGAGGGACATAGCTGCTGCCCGATGTCGATGCTGCTGCGTCGTCTCCGACACTGCTGCTGCATCGTCATCGCTGCAATGTGTCGCCTCCGATACCCCGCTAGGCACCGCAGCTACGGTGTAGTCGCTGCCTCTGCACCGCCGGACTCCCACTGCTTCTGCCGTGTCACCTCCGGCACTGCTGCTGCTGCGTCGTCGCTGCTGCGACGTCACCTTTGCAGCGGCTGCTGCCCGGTGCATGCAGAGCTCCCACTGGTTTAGCGTAGTCCATCTCGAGTCCGGGAAATTGCCCACGAAGGGCTCCCACTCGAAAACCTACCGCTGCTGCTACAAGTTGCAGCCTTCGAATCGAGAGATTGCAGCGTGATTCGAATTCCATTTAATCATTCCAATCCAATTTGAAAAGAAAACAAATCCGATACAGTCCACGTGATTATTATTACTAGAAAGACTTTCTTTTAATTAATTCAAATCAAAAGAACTAGTAATGAAACAAAATTACAAACATATTTATACAAACTCACGTGAATTTGATAAAGTTGCAGCTATGTAATTTTCTGTATGCATTCAAGCAATTAACATAACATGAAATTAATACACATAATCAGAGCCAAAAATTGGCTCTGATACCAATTGCTGGGGTTTGGTGCCCCTTGCACAGCGGAAGACTTGTACAAAACAAATAAATCAGACATGGATCTATTAGACCGATTATGCGATTAATCAATTCACATGTTAAACAGATAATTGCATGCAAGAACGCAAATAATTCATGCTCAAAGAAAGTAAATCCTAAAACATGAATTCTACGGTTTAGAGTTACCGATTTGATTCTCCAAAGAATCGACGATTGCTTGCGCCTTCTCCACGTGATGATCTTCAATACTAGACCACGGATCTTCTCTCTGGTTCCCGAACTGTATCTCGATATCAGGGTGGGCTGATCTTACCAAAATACTAGGACTCGAATAAAGAAGACAGAAGAAATCCTTTTGGGAAAAGGAGTGGAATTCGAAAATTCCTACAGCTGGGGAAGCTGAAATTTTCGAAAAATACAAATAATGAAATTGTGTTTTTTTCTGTCTCCTTTATTCTCCTATTTATATTAAGTTCCTTTTGGGCCCAGACAGGGATCTATGGAAGGTTTTGGATATGGGCTCGCCCAATTAGCTTTTTACTAATTAAATTGAACCCACAATTTAATACAAGCTTATATTGGAATATTACGAGCAGCCACTACAGAAGTAATATTGAACTCTCCCCATCCAAATCCAAAATTACAAGTAATCCGGGTTTTCATTATTTATATTATTTATTTCCCGCGCTTAAGATATAAATGTCCATTAATTAATTAATATCTGCTATGGACTTATTAATTAACATCTTATTAATTCCAAGAGTGGACTTAGCAAGAAACACTTATTTATTATTCATAGAGTAATAAAACTCCAACTGGCCAGTTTTCCGAATAATAAAACCTTGTTCAAGCTCCTCTTGAGGACATTATCAAACGAGACTCACCTCGCGCACGATTCAACATAATAGCAATCCTAGCACCGCTAGATATTAATCACCACTACCCAATATATCAGGATTATTGGATTGCGAAAAACCCGCACCATTTGATAAGTCAAAGTAGTGCATAATCAATACCGTATGCTCAATGCTAACGTATGTAGATTAAGAAATAGTTCTTTATCAAGACCTAGTCTTTCAGTAGATAGCATAAAGACACGTCTTGCTGTTAGATCCATTCAGTGCTATACCACACCAACGTCATCTTATTTCAGTAAGGCTTAGAAATAATCGGACTGACATTGCAACCTTTCACGATAGGTAGTCTAAGTCTATCTGGGTTGTGAAATTCTTCTTTTTCTTTTGCAAAGCATTGCATAGAACCGACTGTGTTACCTTAAAGTGGACGACGCCCACAACCAGTCAACTAAGCAAAAGACTTAGACTTTGTTTGCTTCTTATACATTCAAATGTTTATAAAACATCTTCTAAATGCACAAGCAAACACAATGTAATAATATACTGATTCTATTCGTGCGAAACTGCTCGAATAATACTGAATCGGGTTAAAAGTGGATTATAGAGTTTTACGTATACAAGCAAGATTCTATTCGAGCGAAACTTGCTCGAAACATGCTTTTCAGTATACCCAACCTAACAGGAAGAGGCCTCGGTCCAGGAGAGAGAAGCGCCGCCTGTTTCAATTTTTATTTTAAATTGAGAATGATGTGGTGGTCGACCATGGGGTACCGATTGATACGCTCGGATTTTGTACTATTTTAAGGCCATTATTTTAAGACCATGGGGAACGACACTGTTTTGTACTATTTTAAGGCCATTATTTGGTCCGTTTTTAATGCCAAAGTCACTCTACATGTCCAATAATTGCATATTTTATACATTTTGGTATTTTTGTCGTGTTTTGTGAGAAATGTGCATATTTGAGCCGAAAAAGGGAGTCAAAACGCAAAGTCTGGAAATGTGGAGTTCAGAAGGCGACCGCCGCAAGGTGTACGGCTACCGCCGGCGCCCGGCGGCCAGTGAAGTGTAGCGGCCCGCCTCGGAAATTCGTGCTTGGAAGTCCGGCGACTGCCAGGGGTCATGCAGCGGCCCGCCGCCGAAGGTACCGAGACTCTGGACTCCAAAGCTGCGACCGCCGGAGAAGATGCGGCGGCCCGCCGGGAAAAGTGGCGAATCCGATTTGACCTAGATTTGGGCCCAAGATTTACCATATTTTGAAGATCTTTTCCTTCTACAATGAGGAATGACTTTCCCCTATAAATATGACCTCAAGCTTCATCAAATTAGAGCTTCTTTTTGCAACATAAATTCCCAGAGATAAAAAGCTAGAGTATGTCATTGTGCAAGGAGTTGAAGAAGGATTTCAAGAACATCAAGAACGACAAGGATTCAACCTACGGGTTTTATTTGCTTTAGTTTTATGTTCAAATTGTCTTCACTTCAATCTATGTGTTTAGCTTATTTCATTATGTGCAACTAAACTCATAGGATTCTAGGGATGTGTTAGTAACGACATTGGTTATACAATTCCAGTTTTCTATTTAATATCCGTTTTGTTTTTACTTTGTTTCTTCCATAAGTTAATCCCGATGATGCATGATTGAGTGACACAATCATGTATGATTTAATATAACTTGCTTCATAACTATGAGAGAGTTCTAGCGAGTTAGGTCCACTTAGCAGACGCTACAATTAGCTTCCTTTAGAACGACACTGTTAATTGAGAGTGAGGACTTTTTAAGGGTCTTAGGAGCTTTTTAGAGTTACGTGTTAGCTTTTTGGAGAACGACACAGTTAGCTCCCTCCGTCCCATTAAATATGCAACATTTGCTTTTCGGCACGAGATTTTATGTAGTGTTGTTTTGTGAGTTAATGAAAAGAGAGTAAAGTAAGAGAAAAGAAAAAGTAGAGAGAGTATTGTTTCCATTTTTAGAAACGTGTCATTTTTAATGGGACAGACTGAAAAGGAAAACGTTGCATTTTTAATGGGAAAGAGGGAGTATTTTTTAATACTCATATATGTATTTATGGGGATGTATCATTTTCAACTTGCAAATATTGTTCAAAATCGAAACACTTGTTATCCATTGGATATTGTGATCTAACGGTTAGATTAATGCCACGTGTCATCTAATAATATAGATTATTAGTCTAATAATGCAACTTAGCTAATAATGTACTATGTTAGTAAAATAATGTAGCATTTTAGTCTAATAATGTAGCTTGGCTAATAATATAGCATCTTAGTCTAATAGTGTAGCTTATCACAACCATTCAATCCAAGGATCCAAGGGTTTCATACGTTTGATGCTTAACACTATATATGTATAGACTATATATTTGTATATCTCCATATCTGCTAATACAACCTCTCAACCCTTTTTCCCCATCATTTGGCGACTCTCTCTGTCCCATATCAATAGTGATGCATAGAAGGTTGAATCTACTATATTATATATGTAGACATTTATAATTTTATTAGTAATACTCTTTTAAAATATAAATATATAATAGATAAACTGCTTTAAAATAAAGAATACTTTTCAATTGCTTCGTAATAGTGTTTAATGCAGTTGTTGCAGTACAGTCTTGCATGATAAATAGAACCATTCCCCATAGCGAGGACTGAGGAAGCACTGTCTCTACATATCCGTAATTTCCTTCCTGTGTGCATGCATCAACTTACTTAATTGCATAATTTTTTTTTTATCTAATATGCAATCAGAAGAATGTAAATGTTGTAAAGAATCTCTAAGCAGAATGTATCCTCAAGGCTTATTATTTTTAGATCCTCATATTCATCAAGAGCCTTTTTGATAATTTTTCTAACATTTTGTTTGGTAATATTAATCCTTGCATCTTGCTATTATATTGTGACACCCCGAAATTTCGTTCCTTTCTTTCGAGATAAATCGGAATTAGTAGCTTAATTAATTTCTTTAGCCGCGTGGATTGTAATTTTGGACTATCGTGTGATCTCGACCTTTGAATACTAGGTATTTTATTTTGGGAATGATCGAATTTAAATAGTTGTACTAAGCTCTAAGAAGCTCAAGAATCTAGGATTTACTAGCAACTAAAAAATGGAGATGAGAATTTATACTTTACAAAAGCTATCCTACATAGAGAGCTACAAAGAGGCAAAGAAACAAATGCCATGATCTCCATAAATCCTTGAGGATTCTCTCCACACCCATCTCGGTTCCATACCCACTCCATGCCAAGAGAAATCAACCTACAGCCTCCTAGGGACAGCAAGGAAGTTGTCCTCCATCTGCCACATCAAGATAAAAATGGGTTAGAATGCATTCTTCAAAAAAAAAAATAAAGTTAGAGTGCAATTACTAGAACAAGTTAAAAGGAATGACTAAGCTGCCAGCTTCTACTTCATCAATTTGGAATAGAAACAGAGAGAGAAAGATAAAAGGAGCTTAGCTTGATACACCAAAGTAGAAGGATCAGATTCAGTCTGGATTCCTCCCCAGGGATTACACCAAGTTGGTAAGAAAGGCATAAACACCAAGCTCGAAAGTGAGTTAGGACACAGCCCCAAAATAGAAGCTCCACTCCCCAAAATCTTCCACAAGAAGCCAAGGAATTGGCCTATAAATACAGCCATCGCCCCATCCTCTCCTCACACTCTTTCGGCCCCCAAGTTTCTCAGGCGTGGAGTGCGACGGGCGGAGGGAGAAACGGACGGCAGCAAGAGGGAAAAACGAGGATTCACCAAACTGAGGTAAAAACCTCACAACCCCATACTTTGCATCATAATAGGATATCATGTTGGACAAGAACTTAGGGTCATAGAAGTGGTATCAGTTTTTGCATGGCATGAACTTAGAAGAACCTAGAAATTGTCACCTTTGATCACCCCAAGTAATGAAAGCAATAATCGATCGAGAACTCCGAAAAGTTAAGTAATAATTAAAGGGAAAAAAAGGGGAAAGGGACTTAGCTTTTAGGCCTTCGGTGACGGAGGACTCGACGCATAGAGCTGATGTCGGGCGCTGGCAGCAGCGATGGAGGCCGACGGCGGAGGAGGCGCTGCCGGAGCAGCAGTGTGAGACGGAGACAGCGTTGACGCCGTCAAAGGAAGGTCGAGAGTGGGCCAGAGTCGCTGCTCTTCGGAGAACTCAACGGAAAGAACAAAGCGGCGTGAAAGCCACGTGCACCCCTGCACGGCGGCTCCGCCTTGAGGACCGGCTGACCGATCGACGCAGCGGGACGAGGGCGGCGAGACCGCGAGCACCGAGGCGACGCCTCAGCCCCACGGGTGAATTCGCTCCGCCATGACTCCACCGCCAAAGAGAAGAGGTCAGTGCGGTGACCGAGAGTTGAGATGGAGGAGACGAAGCCGGCGAATCTCCGGCGAGCCAATTGTACGGCGAATCGCCGAGAAAAGAAGAGGGAAGAAGCCGCTGTTGTGTTTTCTAAATTAGGGATTTAAGAATGTGAAATTAGGGAGAAAGTCACGATGGGGGAAAGTGAGGAAGTGGGTCATTGCTTTGGGCCTAAGGCAAAGAAAGTTGATGGACCAGTTTAATTATTGGGCTAAGTCCCATTTGAATTAATTAAGAGTGATTTTTATGATGGGCTACTTTAAGTTGGGCCAGTAAGTAATCCATGATTTGGGCCAAGAATTAATTATGAGAGGCTGGGATTAATTTAAGATTTGATTTGGAGCTTGATGAATTAATTCCCGAATAGTTTATTAAAATTTCGAAGACGGAAAATATTAAAGTTGGAGAAGTGAATGGGCCGACCGGCGTCGCCCCGCGACGCCATGGGCGGTCTTAAGAAAATTAAAAGAAAAGATTAAGAAAGGATTTTTCCAAGAATCCATATTAAATGCTCAAGTATTTGTTTTCAAGAAAATAGAATTTCTCCGGACTTAGCAAAGTGAATAATTAAGTTTTACAGATTAGTGAAGCCGAGGTAGGACTAAGAAAATCATGTAAGACAAGACTAAGGATGTAGGTGCTATACCATAGGGTACATGCATTCCTTCTAAGGAGAAATAGTTCAAGTACTAATTAGCGTGCTACGCTATTTATTTTCAAAGGATAAATTGTTCGAGGGCAAGTGAGGTCAAAGCGAGTAATCGAATTGAAGAATAAGCATACCAGGTGGGCTTTCTTTATCCAGCACACTAGTGTGGATATAAATCAAATACATGCGAAATTATGAAAAATCATCTTTTCTCAAAATGGAGCTATGATTCTTTTCAAATTGTTGTCATGCCATAGATGTTTTGTTTTTTTTTTATGAATGTCATGGAATGGATTGTCATTGGATTGTCATGGAATGGATTGTCATTGGATTGTCATGGAATGATGGGTGACCGTTGGAGCGACACTTGACTGGAATGAATGATGAATGATGAATGATGAATGATGAATGATGAACGATGAACGATGAATGATGAATGATGAACGATGAACGATGAATGATGAACGATGAACGATGAATGATGAATGATGAACGATGAATGATGAGTGAGGATTTATGAAAGAACCTAGTCTACAGTCAAACTTTTAGCTCACAAAAGAACTTAGTAAGCTCAGGCCTTTTAAGAAAATCCCCCGTGCGATACTGTAGATGGATGACAACTATATATAATGTATGTTTTGTTTTCGGCACGTGTCCACTAAGTACTCCTGTACTCAGCCCTGCATGTATTTATAAATGTGCAGGTTGAACGTCAAGAGGATGGAGTGATGATCGGAGTCGATGTTATCAAGTTGATCTCCCAACGATTCGTGTCTTCACACACGAAGTCGTTTAGTAAGGACTTATTCCGCTGCTCTTTTGTGAAGTGAGAATTGTAGAACCTCACCATCAACTCTGATTTAGTTGAGGAGATGTTTATTCTGTTTTCCAGACCATGTAATGAAATACTTGGCCTCTTGATATAAAATGACTTGGCCTTTGTGAAATTCTCAAGTTCTAGCCCTTTTTATTTCCCGCTTCTTTAATCCCTCTTATTAGTCGCGGTTTTCCTCGCTTTCGCTATCCTTAGCAAAGTGCGGTTGTGACATATATAGTTATTATTATAAAACATTTGTCTACTATGTGTTGGTGTACCATTTGTATAGATCATGTACTTCTTTACAGTCATAATTCAGGAGCACATTGGAGACATTAAAATATGTTCCAATCTTGTTTTCACCTGCATTTAGTCATACAAATATTAGAATACAAAATGTAAAGTATCTATAATATATAATATTAAAATATATGTTACTGAACAAATTAAATAATTACCTTTAAACATGTTGACCTTGCGGAATCTCACAATTATGATTGGAATTATTTCATTGTTAATAGTCTCCATTTGATTTAAATAATAGTCTACATGGTCTCCGCACAACATGTCTTACTTTTCCATTATCTGCAACTCTAGGAGTTTAGAGTTTCCTTGTGTCACCACATTTCCAATATCCACCACAACACCAATTATATATGTGACAATAAATAAATTAAATTTCTATAAATTTTTAACAAAAATCATTAAAGAAAAAAGAAATCCTACCAAACAGTGACTCCCTATCAATTCTTTTTTATCTCTGTCACCTCATTGAAAGTTTTGAACTGGAAGACATGTTCTACGAATTTTAAGTCTTCCACTTCAAGAACTTGAGTTTTTGGGTTCATAAATAGACGATTTTTATTTGTAGTGATTATGATTGTTACACGGTTTTATTCACAAAGAAATTATGAATACATAAAACTTTGTTTTCTTTGATTTGGTCCTTGAATTTATGCATTATATAACGTGGAAAACTTGCATAAATCTGAGTCCCCTACAATAAAAATAATTTAAAATTGTATTAAACTTTCTGCATATTGATAATTAAAACTATAAATTTAGATGCATACCTCTTGATCTTCAAGAACACAATTTGGTGAGCTAATATTTAATTTGTTGTTTGATCCAGACACTTCATATGCTCTAACACATCGAGCTTTGATTAACCACTTGGAAGTGTATGCATGGTTGAAGATCTTTTAGCAACCTGAAGAAAGCAGCCATTTATGAAACTTGGAATCTGAAATGGTGAGTGCATTTATCTCTTCCTTGTGTTCTATTTATAGAGGAATTTGAGTGTTTTGGCTCTTGCTTTAAAATTTGAATTTATTTTATAATATTTTTTTTGTGATTAATATTCACATGTACCTGATAGTAAATATATCATTTGGATAATTGAACTAATTTTTTTTAATGTATTCATGTCGAATAGCCATTAGTTTTTTATATGTTTTTGGTTTTGTTGCAACCTGTGACCTTGTTATTATTCATCATGCAAAAGTTAGTTAAGGTGTGGACATGCCAGCTTAAGAGTTAACACACTGCAGTCATGTTTCTTTAGATTTATTTTAAATACTGATATTAGTCAATCAAAACCAGATTTCAATATACTTAATAAGTTATTATCTGTCAATATATTCTTGTGTAATAAGCACTTGTTCTAGAAATGTTCTTGGTTTTGCTGCAACATGTGGCATTGTTATTATTTGTTATGCAGATGTTACTTAAGGTGTGTGTGCATGTCAACTTAAGAGTTAACACTTTGCACTCAAGTTTCTTTAGATTTTCTTAAATACTGATATTAGTTAATCAAAGGTAGATTTCAATAAGCTTATGAAGTTATTACATTAGCACTTTGTTATTAATCATCATCTAATGTATGCTCAAGATGTTAATATTCATGTTTTGATTTTCCAGTGAGCATTCTGATTGTATGGGAATTTGTTTGGTCCATGTTATTCAATAGCCCTTCATATTGTTTTCTTGTAGGGTTTGTAATGACCAGTGAATTTTTCATGAACGGTTAAAGACAAAAAGTGCAGAAGATGTCTTATCTTAGACAGATAAAGGAATGTGAAATATAACCCTTGTAACACCCTTTACTCGGTTAGAACTAACCGAGTAAAGGGTGTTACAAGTTTGGTATCAGAGCCCAGGTTAGGTGATTCTCGGGCTTTAGTTGAGTCTTTAATATGTATAGAAGCATGCCATATAGGTTTGAAATCTCTGTGACTTGACACAGCTGCCATGTTAATCAGGATTGAGATGTCAGGTGAAGAAGCCTCTAGTCCTTTACAGGTTTCTTCTGAGTCAGAGTCTGAGGAGGTTCCTTTAGCCGACGCTGCTGCTCCTATGGCGGGGCAAGATGATATATTACGCACTATGGCGACTGCAATGCAACAGATTGCTAGGAATGTGCCACCAAGTCAATCTTCAATCGTTAAACAAATGCATGAATATCACGCTGAGGACTTCAGAGGTAGACTAGATGATAATCCAACTAAGGCTGAGTACTGGTTGGAACAGTTAGAGCGAATATTTGGCTGCATAACTTGTACACCAGATGAAAAGTTATAGGGTGCAACGACACTTTTGAAAGAAGAGGCTCACAGGTGGTGGGCCAGTGTGGCTCGTGCTACTCTTCCCGAAATGTTAACATGGGATTTCTTTTTGAATAAATTTCGTGAGTGCTATGTTGGGGAACAATACTTAGAAGACCGACGACAAGAATTTCTACAGTTAGTTCAAGGTAGAAGGTCCGTTCAACAGTACGAGATTGAGTTCCGACGTCTTTCACGATATGCACCAGAGATAAATTATTCAGATGCTGATATGTGTCGGAAGTTTAGAAGGGGCCTGAGGAGTATTATCCAAGCTGGACTAGTAGGATTGGAGACATCAGATTTGACAAAGTTATCACATGCTGCCCGGACTCTTGAACAACTTAAAGTTACTGAGAAAGTTGAAGAGGGCTCTTTGAATCAAGAGAAACGACCTGCAGAATCATCTCACTCAGCTTCTCGATTCTCGGGGAAAAGATTCAGAGACTTCAGAGGTAACAGGAGTTCAGCGCCTAGTCGATTCCAAGGCCAAAGACCCAGCCAAATGTCAGAGTTTAGGCCTAGGCAACAGGCAACTTCAATGGCTAGTACTGGAGGATCAGGATCAGACAGAGTACCGATGTGCCAACATTGTGGAAGACCTCACCCCGGTGAATGTCGAAAACTTCTGGGGACGTGTTTCTTATGTGGATCTAAGGATCATTACTATAGAAATTGTCCGAGAGGGCAGAATATTCCAGAAGCTTCTGAGACTAGATCAGCGCCAGGGGTGCAACAAGGCCGGGGAATAGGTAGGGGTTTTGGAGCAGCACGAGGACAGAGGGCAACATCTTAGCCCATTCAGAGACCAGCACCGAGAGCTCCTTCACGTGCCTATGCTATGCGGACTCGCGACGACTCCGACGCTCCTGATGTCATATTGGGTACTTTTACATTATTTGATGTGCCTGTTACTGCTTTCAGGACTCGTTATGGCCATTATGAATTCAAAGTTATGCCTTTTGGGTTGACGAATGCCCCAGCTGCTTTTATGGATTTGATGAATCGGGTTTTTCAACCATACCTTGATCAGTTTGTAATTGTGTTTATTGATGATATACTTGTGTATTCTAAAACCAGGGATGATCATGAAAGGCATTTGAGAACAGTCTTGCAAATATTGAGAGATAAGCAATTGTATGCAAAGCTTAGTAAGTGTGAATTTTGGCTGACAGAAGTTGCTTTTCTGGGTCATACTATATCAGCAGAGGGAATTCGAGTGGACCCGAAGAAGATTGAAGCTGTTGTGGGATGGAAGTCTCCGAAAAATGTTTCAGAGGTTCGTAGTTTTCTTGGGTTAGCAGGCTATTATCGCAGATTTGTGAAGGGTTTTTCTATTATAGCAAAGCCAATAACTACTTTACTTCAGAAGAATGTGCCCTTTAACTGGAGCGATGAATGTCAGGTAAGTTTTGATAAACTAAAGGTAATTTTGACAGAGGCACCTGTACTAATTCAACCTGAATCGGGAAAGGAGTACACTGTATTTAGTGATGCATCGCATAATGGTTTAGGTTATGTATTGATGCAAGAAGGTAAGGTAGTAGCTTATGCTTCCCGGCAATTGAAAACACATGAGAGAAATTATCCCACACATGATCTAGAATTGGCAGCCGTTGTATTTGCCTTGAAGATTTGGAGACACTACTTATACGGTGAAAGATGTTATATCTACACAGATCACAAGAGTCTTAAGTATCTACTTACACAAAAAGAACTCAATTTGAGGCAGAGAAGATGGGTAGAGTTACTTAAAGATTATGATTGTGTGATTGATTATCATCCAGGGAAGGCCAATGTTGTGGCAGATGCACTTAGCAGGAAATCAATTGCAGCTTTGAGAGCGATGAATGCACGGCTAGAGGTATCAGATGATGGAAATCTTGTGGCAGAACTTAGAGTGAGATCGACACTGATTCAGCGGGTTAAAGATTCTCAAAAGAATGATGATAAAGTGAAGATTAAGTTTGATCAGATCTCTCAAGGGAAGACACATGGATTCGATCAAAGTCCCGAGGGATACTTATATTTCAAAAGAAGATTGTATGTGCCAGATGATAAAGAGTTGAAGAACGATATACTCCAGGAAGCGCACAACAGTTTATACTCTATGCATCCCGGAGGAAATAAAATGTATCGTGACTTGAGGGAATTCTATTGGTGGCATGGTATGAAGAGAGATATTACAGAATATGTGGCAAGGTGCTTAACATGTCAACAAGTCAAAGCTGAACATCAAGTTCCGTCAGGTTTATTACAGCCAATCACTGTACCAGAATGGAAGTGGGATCGAATCACGATGGATTTTGTTGTAGGATTGCCCTTATCACCTCGGAAGAAAGATTCAGTTTGGGTGATTGTTGATCGATTGACCAAATCAGCTCATTTTCTTGCGGTAAGAACTGATTATTCATTAGAGAAGTTAGCTGAACTTTATATTAGTGAAATTGTGAGATTACATGGAGTACCTAGCTCGATTATATCTGACAGAGATCCACGATTCACTTCGAGATTCTGGAATAAATTTCAAGAAGCTTTGGGTTCTCGACTACACCTTAGTACAGCTTTTCACCCACAGACAGATGGTCAATCGGAACGAGTAATACAGATTTTAGAAGACATGTTGAGAAGTTGCGTCATCATCTTTGAAGGTAGTTGGGAAAAATACTTGCCGTTGGTGGAATTTGCATATAACTAACAGTTACCATTCTAGTATTCAGATGGCTCCGTACGAAGCATTGTATGGCCGTAAATGTCGGACAACGTTATGTTGGACAGAGCTGAGCGAGAATAAGATAGTGGGTCCTGAAATTATACAAGAGACAGAAGAAAAAGTCAGATTGATACGAAATCGACTGAAAGAAGCATCAGACAGACATAAATCTTATGCGGATTTGAAGAGGAAAGACATTGAATTTTGTGTCGGTGACAAAGTGTTTTTGAAAGTATCTCCGTGGAAGAAAGTACTGCGATTTGGCAAGAAAGGAAAGCTGAGTCCGAGATTTATTGGCCCTTATGAGATTTTAGAACGTGTTGGTCCAGTGGCATACCGACTTGCGTTACCACCTGATCTAGAAAAGATACATAATGTGTTCCATGTTTCAATGTTGAGGAGGTACAGATCAGATCCTTCTCATGTTATCCGGGTTGAATCGATTGAAATACAACCAGACTTGACATACGAGGAAGAACCAGTACAGATTTTAGCGAGAGAAGTCAAAGAGCTCAGAAATAAAAGAATAGCACTTGTTAAAGTACTGTGGCGAAGTCATAAAATAGAAGAAGCTACATGGGAGCCTGAAGATACGATGAGACAGCAGTACCCTTACCTATTTGATTCAGGTATCAATTTCGGGGACGAAATTTCCTAAGTGGGGGAGAGTTGTAATATCCCAGCATTAGAAGAAATAGAAAATTAGAAATTTTATAGTTAATAGTTTTATATGTATGTGTTGGGGTTAGAATAGAAGAGATAAATATAGGATTTTTATAATTTTAGAAAAAAAGATGGAGATAAAGAAAAAGAAGAAATAAAAAGAATGGAAGGATTGATGAGTAATAGGGTTATACGTGCCTTGTTTAGGAAATTAGAAAAAAAAAATATAAGAAAAAGGAAAAGAATTAAGAATTAAGAATTAGAAAATAGATGAAACTCATCCTTCTCAGCTATCTCTCTCAACGTAAACTTCTCCCCTCTCTGTAAAAATTCGACAGCCTCTCTACTTCTCCGATCAGCCACCGTGATAGTTCCAATCACTCCTCCGTGAAGCATGTAGTACCCTCCACCAATCCAAGCTTTCAATTCCTCCTATTTCCTCTTAATTTTGGAGCTCAAGTTGAAAACCACCTCCACTTAGCTTTGCAAATTAGTTAAAATTAGAGGTTAGACTTCTCCATAACCTCCTTAATCTTGTTTCTAAGCATAGTAGTGATGTTAATTTGATGTGATTCTTGTTGAGGGAGTCAAAATTAGGGTTCTTGAATTTGGGGGGTTTTGTTATTTTGATGCTTGATATTGATTTTGTGTTGATGCATTTGAAACTATACTTTTATTTTAGAATCAGGAAATGAACTTTTAGAGTAATGTTTTTGATAGCCAATAAGTACACTGATTAAACAGTAGGTTTCTAGGCTTATTTGACAGATCAAAAGAATTTATTTTCGGCTCATATTTTACCAGAAGTTGCTCTTAGATGTCTTCTACGTTGTCACCAAAATTCAGCCTAAACCGAGTTCATATGGATTTATTATGAATTTTCTAAAAGGACTGCCCTGTTTCTGGCGGGTTCTTAAAAAGTATTCATATATCCTAAACGAAAAGGAATTTCAAGCTAAAAATTAATCCTCATAAACCTGACTGTTATATGTTTCTTTTGCAATTGGTTTCATTGATTTTGGACTTATGAGTCGAGCGGAATGATTTTTCAAAGTTAGTGCTCTCTGCCGTAAACAGTAACTGATAGTAGGGAAAGTGATTTTTGTTAATTTTATTTGAGTAATCTATTGGTGCGAGATGATTATGAATTTGGGATGTACTTAAAATGATGTGAGTTGAATGAAATAGTATAGAAAGTGAAATAGGTAAAGGTGATTATTTGATTTTACTTGTGTTATTTATAAATTGTATATATGATTGTTTGAAAATTAGGTGAACCGAGTGCGAGCTCAAGTGATAGGGGAAAGGGGCCGATGCAGGGTTAAGTAAACAAGTAGAAGAGTTTTGTTGGCGTGTACAGGTAGTGTACGCGTGTTCTAGAGTTTAATCTCTTTAACTTCGAGACATATTGCTACGTTTTCATATGTTTTATCTGCTTGTGCAATAGAGATTATATATGATTGTGTGGACGGTATAACTCAATGACATAAACGAGACATGGAAAGGTAAGATGTGAGAATTATGTTTTGAAATTGTGAATTGGTGTGATATATGATATGCAAAGTGATTTAAATAGCTATACGTGTTGAATAATGTGAAAGCTATCTGGACTAGTTGTTATGCCCCATTGCTTGAGTGAATCACAGGGTATAGTTGGCATGCCATAGGACAGCAGTACTGCACACATGTTTGATGCCTTATGATAGGCTATACGAAAGATATATAGCATCTGATAGTATCTCACCCAGATGCCTTATAATAGGCTATACGAAAGATGTACAACATCTGATAGTATCTCACCCAGATGTGGATATGACAGAGGCCCTCATCGGGTTGCTTATAGTGTCCGTGTACCCGTGTCCATCGCTAAGCATAATTTGGGAGCTGAATGTGATATGAATGTGATATTTGATTGAGAAATGATGTTTTATGCATTGGATATCTAAATAGTTTTCTTAAAGCATATGTTGTGGATTGATGAAAGAATTTGACAGCTGAAATGATGATATGCTATGTTTGTGCCATATGGTTTTGAATTACAGGTGGTAATTGGTTGTTATTGAAAGTATCATGTGACTAATATATGGTGTTTGTGGCATAGTTGATCTAAATAGTTCGGGAGATATTATATAAATTGTTGGTAAACTATAGGGGTTTATGAACATGAAAAATGAATAAGTATTGAGTAGCATTCCAAGTGATAATTTGATTTTTGTGTAAGTGATATCGATTGAAGTCTTTCGAGATTGATTTCTGGAATGCGTTTACACTACGAGCTTGTTGAAGCTCACCCCCCCCCCTTTTCTTCTCCCTCTTGCAGAGTATAGTAGCGAGTGGACTCGCTTGTTGGCAGCTGCACGTGTCGAGTCACTACCCCCTTTTTGCTGGTACAGTTGGAGTTTTCACGTGGCATGCTTAGGCTAACTTTTGATTGTATATAGTTGGTTTGGAGGTGTAAGGTTACGTAGCCTTCTTTTGCTAAAAGGGTTGTAAATAAGTATCAAACCGGCTAATGTTACTTTTGTCATGTAGAGTAGAAAATGATTGTTTTGACATGTTTAGTTACTTATATAATAATGTTGTATGTTGGGTGTGTGTAGGAAAAAAAAAAAAAAAAAAAAGTTTTGCAGGTTAAATAGGCTTCATCGATCGTACCAGAATGTGACACCACTTACTTGGTTAAAACTAACCGAGTAAAGGGTGTTACAACCCTGGTTTGTTTCATGTTATTCTTACCAGGCAAGATAATTAGTGGATATTTATTCGTTAGTGTTAGAGAACTGTTGAATATTCATTTTGTGCCTTGAAATGATCAAATTGAAAGTTCCCATGTGATCTGACACAACCTATCTTGCCATAAAATGAGAAATGTTTGGAATCAGATTTGTTATTACATGTCTCATGAATTAGTATGTTGTATGGTTAGCAAGAATTTTATGAAGATTGGCGGCAAAAAGTGAATAGCCATAACTGTTGCTTTACTTATTTATAGATAAATACTAATATTAGTCAATTAAAGGTAGATTTCAATTAGCTTATGAAGTTATTATATTTGCACTTTGTTATTACTCATTACCCAATGTATCCTTAAGATGTTAATATTCAAGTTTTAATTTGCCATTGGGGACTCTGATTGTGTTGGGATTTGTTTGGTCCTTGTTATTCAGTAATCTTGTAGGGATTGTAATGACCAGTGAATTTTTCATGAACGGTTAGAGGCAAAAAGTACAGAAGATGTCTTATCTTAGACAAATAAAGGAATGTGAAATATAACCTCAGTTTGTTTCATGTTATTCTAACCAAGCAAAATAATCGGTGGATATTTATTTGTTAGTGTTAGAGAACCGTTGAATATTCATTTTTTGCCTTGAAATGATCAAATTGAAAGTTCCCATGTGATCTGACACAGCCTATCTTGCCATAAAATGAGAAATGTTTGGAATCAGATTTGTTATTACATGTCTCATGAATTAGTATGTTGTATGGATAACAAGAATTTATGAAGTTTGACAGAAAAAATTGAATAGCCAAAACTGTGGCTTTATATATTTATCGATTATAGATTTATAAAATAATTTCACACTTATGTTATATATGTATGCATTTAGCAGCTTAGTGATAGCTAGCAACTGAATTGGTACGTACTCTCGTTGACTACAAAAAACTGAGATTTAATCCATCACTAAAACTCAAAAATCTATCGGTGGTCTTGATTACTGACGGATGAACGTTGTTAGTAAAAATTATGTTGGTAAAATATTTACTAACTAATAACGCTTGTCCGTAAATTTTACGGATGGATTACTGACGACAATTCTTACGGTGAAATGTTGTCCGAAAACTTACGACAGTAAAAATAAATAAACCTCTACCAATTATGCATAAATCAATGTCATTCCTAAATGCGTTATATAGTTTGAAATTCAAGTAGAAGCAATGCGTTATATAGTTTGAAATTCAAGTAGAAGCATAGGTTGTCGATGCTCTTAATCTTAATATTCAGGAATCACCTATACTATAATATAGAGCAAACCGCCAATTATGGTCTTAAACATATGATGAAAATACGAATTTGGCCCAAAACATTCTTTTTGAATAACATGTCCATAAAAACATAAAAAAATAAAATGTCGCCAAAGTAGTCCTTTTTTGAGGATTCCGTAAAAAAACTAACGGTCAACGGTAATTGCACAATGACATGATCGTTAGTTTTTTGACAGAACCATTAAAAAAGGACCACTCCGACAAGCTTTTTATTTGTTATGGACCTGTTTTTCAAAGAGTGAATGTTTTGGACCAAATTCGTATTTTGGTCATATGTTTAGGACCAAAAATGATATTTACTCTACAATGTAGTAGTATGTATTTCTTATTTTGTTCGTTCACAATTAGATGTCATATTTCATCATTTTAGAATGTCTATTTAACAACTTATTTCACTTTTGGAAATGAATTCATACTCAACTAACTCATTTCACTCTTATTTTATATAAAATTAAATAAAATAGGATTCATATTCTACTATTTAATTTTCTTTAATCTTTAAAATTAATGTAAAAGTGAGATATTTATTACTTCATCCGTCCCACAAAAATAAGAACACTATCCTTTTTCGTTCGTGTCATAAAAATATCACATTTCCATTTATGGAAAGTTCTTCCAAACTCGTTACCCATATACATCAAGTATAACTTATACCACTAGGGTCCACCAACAAACACTAATAATAATGTACACTTATAATACATAACTCATACATATTGTTTCACCTTTAATTCTTATTAGTACAAAGAGTTTGAAGTTTATATAAATCGTACAAAAAGTTTCATTAGTGTTTCAATTTAGTACATTCCGTTATACATGTTTAAACGGTGTTAACTTTTGGTTATGTGAAGTACAAAATGTTTCATCATTGTTTCACGTTGGTACAAAAAGTTTGATGATTGTTTCATATTGGTACAAAAAATTTCATCATTGCAGCAAAAAAGGCGATTTCGTCGCCTTGGTGGCCCCCACACTCCGGCCCGACATCATGTGAGGGGGTTAAATCAAGGTACTAAGTAGCCCGTTAAGGGGGAGGCCTTAACCCCACTGGCTGCCAGAAGCCCATCTTCCAAGGCCCCACACTTGTGCCTAAAAAATTTCATCATTGCTTTATGGTTTGTGCATCCCATAAGTAAAAAGTTAGCGTCGTTAAACACATATTACGGAATGTACTAAGTTGAAACACGAATGAAACTTTTTGTATAATTTATATAAACTTCAGATTTTTTATGTTAATATGAAATAAAGGTGAAATATTTTGTAAGAGTTATGTATTTAACCATTAGGGACATGATCATTTGCTAACTAATTGTTAATCCCAAATTAAGACTTCATCATAACCGTCCATTCTTCTAACCCATGGGCTTGATTTAGCCTAGATTTGGGATATTTTTTTCCTTTTATTAGTATAAATAATACTCCTTCCGTCTCACGTTACTTGAGTCACTTCTTTTTCGCACTCGTTTTGAAAAAATAATAATAAATAGTTAAAGTGGATAAAGTAAAGTAAGAAAGAGAATAATATAGTTAAGAGAAAAAGAAGCGACTCAAATAACGTGGGACGGAGGGAGTATGAAAAGGGTATTTTAGTCCATCCAAATTGTTTTGCATACCAATACTCTAATTTACGCTCAGATTTCTTTTCCTAAAATCTCTCATCTCTAAAATATATCTTCTCTTCTCTTCTTCATATCATCAAATCAGTTTTCAAATCAAGGAGATTTCTTTCCAAATTCATATTTTCTGAATAACGCGATTATAAATTGGAGGAATTGATTCTCGTTGTTCAATATCTGCCGATCTCATCAAATTCAGTCTTCACGTATCGCAATTTTCTTCTTTTTGAAGCTATTTTGCTTGTCAATTTCCGCCGAGCTCATCAACCTATCACGATTGTCTCCTTTTCGAAGATATTTTACTTGTCTTTGTTCAATAATGGCAGGTATGTGTTAATAATTGTGCTTTTATGTTTTTATTTTGAATCATTCGATATGCATCTTCTCAATTTTTGTATTTGAAGTTTGTGTTTTTATTCGAGCTGTTGTTTCATATATTCGTTAGTATTTTATGTAATTTTTTGATTATGATGTTCATGTTCCGATACATGTTTATGTTATTAGTAGTTTTTTCATTGATTAGTACTCCCTCCGTTCCACAGTAATAGAGACGTTTCGTTTTGAGCTCTTGTTTTGAAAAAATGATACTCCCTCCGTCCCATAAAAGATGGCACACTTTCCTTTTTAGTTTGTCCCACTAAAGATGTCACATTTCCCTTTTTGGAAAAAGTTCTCTCTCACATGAATATAAAAATTATATTTTCTCTCTCCATTTAACACACAAAACAAAACCTCCTAAAATCTCGTGCCATTTTCAAAGTATGCCAACTTCTCTGGGACGGAGGGAGTAATAAATAGTTAAAGTGGAGAAAGAGTAAAGTAAGAGAGAGAATAATGTAGTGAAGAGTCTTATCTACAATATTCTCTCTCTTACTTTACTTTTTCACCACTTTAACTATTTATTATTATTTTTTCAAAATGAGTGCTCAAAACGAAACGCATCTGTTACTGTGGAACGGAGGGAGTAAGTACTAGTTTTAGTGTTTTTTGTCACAGTTTGTTTGAAGATTATTCTATCAATTTTATTCGTATGTTGTTTCCTATGTTTTTTGTTCTTATTCTCTGTTTCTTAGTTTTAATTTGTATGTTTTATGTTGTGTGTTGATATTTTCAAATGTAATTTATTAATGTTCTGTTCTTTATTATTGATTTTTGTAACCTGGTATGGAGACGTACAAGGGACAAAAGATCAAAGATTGGCAAATAGAGGATCGAAGACTCTGAGAATCAATTAGAGGATCGAAGACTCTGAGAATCTTACGTGCCAAATATTGCACAACTCTAGTGACGTCTGACAGAATGCAACAAATTTGCCAAGGTTGATGTGGAAGAACTTATTGCAAATTGGAAAAAACAGTAGGAGTTTTGGAGGATTATAAATAAACTTCTTTTGTGACTATTGCCATTGAATATTTTTGTATGTAGAATTACTATTGGCATTACCTATATCATTTTGGACATGTTATGTGAGTATTCCTTTTGTCAGTATTGAGAAGTATCGTAACTCATCTACAAAATATTAAGAAGTACTCCTTCTGTCCCATAAAAGTTGAGACAAAACTTTTGGGCATGGAGGTTAAGAATTTATATTCAATAAATAGGAGAGATGAAAAAAGTAGGAAAGATAAGAGAGAGTAAAGTAAATGATGGAATAGAAAAAGAGTGATTAGATGTTTTGTCTTTTGTTAATAAAGGAAATGACTCAACTTTGTTGGGACGGACTAAAAAGGGATACGACTCAACTTTTTTGGGACGGAGGGAGACATGATTTGGTATTGTTTCAATGTTGTGTTGATATTATTTTGTTATTCACAGCTATATGAGGATGTGTATAGGCCAATTATGAATTCCAAATAGTAATGTTGAGAAATTATACACGAATTATTGAGAATTTTAAATAGTAATGTTGAGAAATTATACACGAATTTTTGAGAATTCCAAATAGTAATATTGAGAAATTATACATGAATTATTGAGAATTCCAAATAGTAATGCTGGGAAATTATACACAAATTATTAAGAATTCCAAATAGTAATGTTGAGAAATTATATACGAACTATTGAGAATTCCAAATAGTAATATTGAGAATGGTTGTCTTCTTTATGTTCAATGTTTGTCTCCTCCTCGTCTTTTTCTTTCTCCGCCTTTATAGTTTGTTTCTTCATCTTCTGTTTTCCTGCCTTCTCTTTCTGTTTTCCCACATTTTCCTTCCGTTTTTCTGACTTCTTTCCACGTTCTGCTTTTTCCGTTTTTTCTGAAGAATCGCCATCAACTCCCTTTGTTATCTTCCTGTTTCTGTTATGCTGCTTTTGCCTTTTTAACCTTTTTATCAAAAGACCTTAAGTTCTCATAAGTGGCGGCGGATCCAGGATTTTTCATTTGGGGTTACAGTAAATAATTGTACCCCTTTGACGATAAACATAAACCATGATAATTAATTTAGAAACAAACTTATGTCAAGTACTACAATCATTCTAACATGTTGTTGAATTCACAAATATCAACATATAGCATATATTTAGCTAAGACATCATCAACACATATCTAACCCAATACCACTATATAGCTTACCTAATACCAATATATAGCTTACCCAATATTCATTATCCATATTTGTATTAGATATAGTAAACAAAAACTTTCTAATATTAACATAACTTCTAAATAATTCATCAGAAAATGAAGATTTATATTCTCATATGTTGTCAAATCAGAAATCAAACTAACAACAAATAACTATAGAAGCTTATAAACATATTTCACCAAAATCTGAACCCTAATTCTTTGTTGAAATCAGAATCTCAAACTGCAATGCAAAAAAATCAGAAATCGGTAAATCAAATTGAAAATACCTTTCGATTCTGCAGGAGCATTTTCGATTGAAACCATTGCAATTTTTTTGAAGTTGTTCACTGCAAAATAAATGTATTAGTTTCGCTTCTGTTGAAATTTTAGCAAGTTTAAATTTCATATTTACCGTCGTTTTTCTTCAAATTTGTAAATCTGCCCTAGGTCGAGCTTTTCTTCAGAGAAAAAGGGGAGTTTTCGAGCTGTTCTTCTGTGTTTGAGTGAGAGATATGTGTTTTGGAGTAGTGAATCTGGTTTTGAACGGCTACGAGATTGAGAGAGAAAATGGAGTGAGTAGTGTGGTTGTTGAAGGTGGAGTGAGGGGTTTGAGAAATGAAATTGAAACCTGCGCGCTTAATTTTATGTAAATTGTTTATTTTACCCTTTCGTTGAGATTGTTAATTCAGTGTATTGATATTTTTTTTATTCAATCTCAGCCTTTGATCTTCATATCAAAGGTCCACATTCAGTCTCAATTTGGGATTAAGATGATAAATTCAACAGAAGAAGACCTCTTTTCCATATATTGAAGAACCATTATATGTATGGAAATACTTCAATTTATGGAAAGTATGTAATTAGTTGGGTAAGCCTATGTAATTAGTTGGGTAGCGGAGTGATCAATTGTTAACTCATCCCTTAGTTGCTAACTACAACTAATTTAAGACCATAAGATTTTAGAAATCTTGTGGTCTACAATTTGCCATGTGTAATTTCGTTTTTCATTTTTTAATATTAAAAAGATAATAGAAACTATCAAATTTAGGGTTTAGAAATACAATGTCAATATAGTGTATGAAATACATCAACACGAAGACATAATAATGTCAACACAATTTCATATTTACATTTTACAAGCATAATATTGACATATTAGGTAAGGTGTATTGACATAAATCTGTTCGTAAAAAATACGAAAATTCAAAAAAAAAAATCAATTTTTTTTTTCAAATTTTGACGTCGGAACATATGCATGTAGTATATCGTTGGAATCCTTATAAAATTATCTTTAATTTGATATGTGTTATAAGAATTTAAAGTTTTGGGATTTCTTTTAAAAGTTAGTTATAACTAACTTGACATTAATACCCCTATTGATTTTTATTTGAATTAATCCTATAGCTTTATTGACGTTTTTTTTACCATATTGACATTTTGTGGTTGATGATCTAAACCTTTAATTTGAATATCTAAGGCCTATAATTATTATTGAGTTGTAGTTAGCAATTAAGCATTGAGTTAACAATATACTACCTAGTTGGATAGCCTAAATAAATACAAGTAGTTCCGCTGCCATTCACCCAACTACAGATGGCGACACTCGACACCGACGTCAACATGGTTCCGGCTGGAGAGGGCTCATCCGGCGCCGGCCCTTCCAATACCACGCCACAATCCTCCAAGAAATCCAAGAAATTTGAGATCAAAAAATGGAACGCCGTCTCGCTCTGGGCCTGGGGTATTATTCTCTTTCCACGCGGCTACAAATTCGTTCCGTATTTTTTGTATAAACCCTAATTCGTTGTTTTGCAGATATCGTGGTCGATAATTGTGCTATTTGCAGGAACCATATCATGGATCTATGTATGTCTCTTTTCTTCCTATTTATACTCTCTAATTCGTTTGCTCCGTTTTGTTTAATTTTGGTGATTTTTCTTATCAGGCATTGAGTGCCAGGCTAATCAGGCGAGTGCGACGAGCGAGGAATGCACTGTTGCTTGGGGTATGTTGTAATGCTTCCATTATTACAATCTTTATACTTTAGTAGACTATATGAATAGTATGATGGCTTCGCGGATTAAAGTATATAGTTTTGTGAGGCATTAGGAAGAAAGGAATGAATAAATCATATCCCACCTCTTTAGATCATCTACCCACGTGAAAGAAAAGTAAAGATTGAATTTTTTTTCATTAAACTACTCTATCCACCAAAGTATAAGCAATACTCGTATGTTGTTAGAATGGATTGTATATTTTTCTGGGTTTCAAGTCATTATTCTGTTCTGTGACAGTGAATGGAAGAGGCTAGCTATTGGATGCTATATTTATCCTGAGTTGTAGATGAGTCATCGAGAAAGGAGACTATGTGTGAGAGTAAATTAAGAGTTTGGATGATTGTTTGCTGTTAAGAACATAAGATCAAATTTCCATAGTACTACTACATATGCTAGTGTCTGATTTTCCTAGTCTTCATAAACTCTACAGTAGGCTAATCATCACAACGTAGTGAGAATTGCCTGAAGTTATATTTGGCCTTAGAGATTGTTAAATCTAAAAACGAATGAATGCGATACTGCTGCTGTTTAGATATTGCCATGATGCCATCAGATTTTCCTCTTGGTGTATAATCCGAACTAGTTTTCTACTTGCTATAGATAGCTTTACTATCTTACCTTGTTTGTTCTAGCAACAGTTGGATAAGTGACCTTGATAGCGTCATCTGAGGTTTCTGAAAAAGTAATTTAGTATGAGGAAAATTTGTACATGCTCGTTTGTCTGGCTTATTTTGTGTGATGACATCTGCTGTCCCTCATCATTACTTGAAATTTTTAAAAGTCTCAGAGATGTTGTTTGTTTTTGTATTGCCGTAAACAGCTCTTAATATTTCTCAAGTTTATTCTAACTTCTCTTAGTGGCCATTCATGTCATGACTAACGAAGTTGTACTGGTAGAGAGCACAAATTTTTCTGAATGAAATTTGATGTGTTAATTTCTCAAAAGGTTTCCATACTATTATAGTTATTTATAAAAAGAATACTAAACAAAATTTTGTATTGAAAGGTACTAAACTTTCATTCTTTCAAATAAAGTACTTATATCTTTTTTTACCTGTATAAATGTCTTTAATAAATTATTTTACTTTTACATTAATCATCTAATTGGTCTCAATTAAATGAAAATTGTTATATTTATTCACTATATACACTCAAGAAAATAAATTTAGATATTTCTAAAAAATACATAAACTATTTAAAATAAAATATTCTATTTATTTATAAAATTAATTGAAATTTACTATATCTAAAATACACGCAGACCATCATTATCGAAGATGATATGGTTTATAATCACCATAAGCTTAAAACTAACTATGTTTTAAGTTTTAAAATTAATTACAGATGAATTTTGTTGATTTCAGATACAGAAGAATTTTGAAATTGTGAGTTGATGTGTAAAAACAAATGGTAGTTGCACACTTGCACTATTTCCAATGTTATATCTTAATTATCTGTCTAATTTGCCGTTTGCCTTTTATTTTAAATATCTATCTTATTTTAGGAAAATCAAAATCTTCTCTTGGATGTATATGGTGAATGAAATAACTTTTATTGTCTGAGATCAATAATATAATTAAATTGTAGAAGAAAAACAATTTTGAAGACATGTATGAGTGTTAAAAAAGATAAGTATCTTATTCAAAAGAAAATGAAAGTTTAGAATCCATTTTGATACAAAATTTTGTTTAGTACCCTTTTTGGTACAAACACTGTAGTTTGGTAACCTTTTCCGGAATTAACCTGAAATTGCATATATTTTTTATTCTATTTTTAGCCGGAAACTTATAGTCAACTTGAGATGAGAGTTAAGTTTTGGTCTTTAAAATGAGATTAACAGTTCCCTCACTATATTCCAACCTGTGTAACTCTTCATCCTGGATCATATTATTTACTACTATATCTATCTCTCTTTGTATTATTGCTTCTTACAATTATATATATCTTTGATATTTTTCCTCCTATAATTCCCCTAGGGGTTTGCAACCATGCCTTCCACTTCCATTGCATCAGCAGGTGGCTTAAGACTCGCCAAGTTTGCCCTCTTGGTAAGTCGTTTTCCATGTTGGATACTATACTTAATCGTGCCATTGCTGTGCCATGTGTGATGTATTCAACAATAATTTACAGATAACAGTGAGTGGGAGTTTCAGAAGTATGGCCACTAGAATTTGTTACTGGAGCCGACATTGGCTTCTTCCTTCGCGTTTGATCTTCTTCCTGGGTCGATCAGAAGCCTTGAATTATCGTATTTATATTCACGTACAGAATCCTTCTGCATAATTCCTTTTTTTTAGATGGAATATTATTAGGCATCTTTTGCTCCAGCTAATTAGCTTTTTGTTAAGAATTTGCTCTGGCTAGTAATTATCAGCATCATTATACTATGCTAATGATTTGTGGATGTCTCTTTTGTTGCTGATATGGAAAAGCGATTCTCTGCTAATGATTTTTTTTTTTCTTTCCAGTTTCTTGCAATTTTTTACACATTTTGTGTCTTATGATCTCCTAGAAAGTTTGATATATAAGTTGAGAAAATGCCAGTTCTATTATCTCAAGATTTATAAGAATCATGATGCTAATTTTGTTACTAGGAAAAAGTTTGCTACCACTATTCTATATATGTATGTGTCCAGTGATTTGATTTTTCTAAAGTACTAACATTTTAGTTAATTAAAAAAAAGGATGCAAATAAAATGCACAGAAGAATGTATTTTGCTGCGATTGAAAGGAATTGATCGGAAAATTTATTAAATGAGTTGATTCATTTTTGTTTGTAATAGTAAAAACTAATTAAAAGTTTGACGTCGCCTGAGAGATTCGAACTCTCGCGGGGAAACCCCATGTACTTAGCAGGCACACGCCTTAACCACTCGGCCAAAGCGACGTTCCTGTCAACCTTTTAACGATAGGTTTAATTTCATGAGTCTTGAATAATTATTCAGAATAATATGAATTCCAGCTAAAGTAGAATAATATGTATCCATTTTTCATCGTATTCATATAACTAACTACAAACATGAGATAAAATTTTAACTACGTGGAAACTTAGAAAAGCTACAGAAAGAATTTGACAACTACTCCCTCCATCCACGGATAAGAGTCTCGTTTTTCCATTTTGGTCCGTTCACGAACAAGAGTCCCGGTTCATAATTACCATAAAAGGTAAAGAGACCCCACATTCCACCAACTCATTTCACTCACATATCATTTAAAACTAATAAATACAAGTGGGACCTCTATTCCTCTAACTTTCTTCCACCCACTTTTCTTAAGATTTCTTAAAACCCGTACCATTTAGAAATGGGACTCTTAATCGTGGACGAGGGAGTACAAGTTAAATGACTAGGCAATATGAAATGTTGCGTGCAAATATTGTACGAAAGTACTTGGATAGTAGTACAAAACGACAACTACTGCTACTGGTGAGGTGATTACATGATACTCTATCCGTCCTGCTATAAACGATGAGTTTTTTTCTCACAAAACTTAAGAAAATGATACTCCTTCTCTATTGAGTTAAGTGAAGGGAAAAAAATACGAGAGAAGAAAAAATAATAATATAAGAAAGAGAGAATAAAGTAAGAAGATAAATGAATTGTTTTTTTTTTTTCCAAAAAAAGAAATCAATCACTTATAATGGGACAACCCAATATAAATTGTTGATCACTTATAATGGGACGGATGAAGTATAATTCTCCTGTAAAATTAGTACTCCCTTCATCCTTGAAAAAATGTTGCATAAATTTCATTTATTTTGTCCATTCTAAGTAAGTGAACCCTACTATTAATCTAAATCATTACACTCATATTTTATTAGTATAAAACATGTACTCTATTTATTTCGGCAAAATTAAATATTTCTAGAGTATAGGCCAAAATTGGTCCTGAATATATGACAATATTACGATTTTGGTCGTAAACTTTATCTTTTTTGATTTTTTATCGGAATTGTTAACAGATGACCAATTGTGATCCGATTTGAAATGCGTAGGACCAAAAGATTAAAAAGATAAAGTTTAAGACCAAAATCGTAAAATGGTCACATGTGGAGGATCAATTTTGACTTTACTCTATATTTCTATTAACATGGTTAATTAGAAAGATAAAGCGGAAGAGAGATAAAGTTAATGGAGTTGTACTTTATTTAATTTGAGAGGAAAAAAAAAATGGTTGTCATTAGAGATAGTACCGGCCTAACTAAATCATCCTAATTAACTCGATGTATCGATCGGCGGCGAGGCGGCTGTTGCCGGCGGCGATCTGCCAGCGCACTCTTCGATTAAGCTCTCCGACTCCTTTCTCAGCCCCAATCGCACACCGGGCGTCATTTTCAGCAGGCGCCGCCGAGAACGCTCAAAATCACAAGCCTGAATATGCCGCCGCTTATAATTCGTCGACGTCGTCAGATGAAGGGCGGAACCCTAGAGCCACCGCCAGCCCCAAAGCTCACTGGCAGGAAGAGCAAGCGCGAGTTCTTCATGCCTCGCTCGGCCACGTTGTACGCTCTCCCCTCCAAATTTCTAATCTCTCTTCAAATATCGCGTAATTGCATATGTAATTTTGCTTTTGGCTGCGTTTATGAAGTCTTGAGTGTCTAATCGTATCAATGTGTACGTTTTCCTGGACCAGGTGTTAGATTACTATTGCTGCATGTTGATTTAATTTGGTGAAAACTAATTTTCAATTTAATTGTCAACCTATTCCTACATGTTCCACTGCGATTTTGCTTGTACTGCTTTTTCCCCTTCAATTTCTATGATTAATTGCTCCCAAGCGTTACTAGTTAAGTGAGTTTGACGCATATATGCGCTGTGCGCATATTCTAGTGAAGGTAACTTACTCTTGGTTGGATTGCTGTGCAATTTTATGATCAGATTAGATTAGGATGGACTGATGCTGCAATGGTTGCTGGAGCGAAGGAGGTTGGTCTCTCTCCTTCTATTGTAGGATCATTTCCTAGAAAGGAAGCTGCTCTTGTCGAGGTATAACTTTTGATCTTTACGCACGTTTGCTCTGCCTGTATTATAACTGAACTGCAATCTGCATCCAGAATGGTTGATTATAATTTTCCTTCGCTTTTAAAATTCCAGCAAGTACGGTTTGCTGCCTCCAGGAGTCAAATTAACTTAGAGGTGGTTGTGAAAAAAGTGGCATGTTGAACTTGGAGAATTGAATTGTTTCTCCTTTTTTGATGACTTTCTACTGAACCTTACTTCTGGAAAGCAAAGAGTGTGTATGTGCTTTTTCTAGTTTATAACTCTTCAAACTATGCGTTCTAAACAGTCATGTTGTTTGTCAGTAATGGTAAAGTTCTACCAACATTATGTGGAACATATTTTTAGGTGCTACTAAATATAGTCATGGTCAAAGATTCTTATTCTTAACATGTTTTGTTGATAAGATGCCAATTTCAGTTCGAGTTATATAATATTTACATTATACGCCACTTTTAAGCAGCCTCATATAATGCATATTACCACATGTCCTTCTTTGTTTGGTTCAGTTTTTCATGGATGATTCTCTGCAAAAGTTAATTGATATTATCGACACAAAAGAGGATTTGAAGAACTTGATCCCGAGCCACCGTGTATCCAAGCTTGTCAGAATTCGCTTAGAGATGCAGGCACCTTATATCTCAAAGTGGCCTCAAGCACTTAGCATACAGGTATATTATTTTTTGAGTCACTTATTCATTGGTTTTCACTATATACTTTCTCTAAATTTTACCCGATTGCAGGCGCAACCTTCAAATATTTCAACAAGTTTTAAGCAAAGAGCAATGCTTGTTGATGAAATTTGGCATGCTGCTGGTGATGAGGCCGCTGATACTGATTGGTATGTGAAGCGCACAGTCCTTGGTGGAATATATTCGACAACTGAACTATACATGCTGACAGATACTTCCCCAGGTTAGAGTCTATATTGTGTATGTTTCTAGTTCCATCTCAGAATGACCTTGGTAATTATGGGCACATCAGCCTCAAACCCGCAAACTAGAGTCAGGGCACGAGGAATTTATAGTCTTAGCTCTTGATAGAATTCCTGTTTTAGCATTATAAATAAACAGTATCAGTTATAGGCTGCTGCTGCTGCCCCATCAAATACCCCTTGACCTCCTTCTCTCCCAAATAAATATTCTCTTGTAGTTTATGAGTGTTTGTATATACTCCCTCCGTCTCACTCTAAGTGACACAGATCCTTTTTTGGATGTCCTACTCTAATTGACACATTTCTTAAAATGAAAACATCATTATCTCTACTTTATTCTCACTCTTACTTTATTTTCTCTCCACTCAACTCACAAAACAAAACTGCATAAAATCTCATGCCGAATAGGAAATGCTTCACTTAAAGAGGGACGGATGGAGTATATAGGGTATTGTTAAAGTGAATCCAATTTTTATATCAAAACTAAGACCAAATTTGGTCCATTAGATAAAATAAATGGATGGTATAGATCTAGGTTTTTCTGTGTTCACTATATACACACGAATAGGGCATTGGGGGTAAAATGGTCTGACTAGCAATTGTACAACATATATGTAATTATGTATACAATTCAAAAATACATACATTTATTGACATTATATACACTGCACTTAGGACATTATATGCATTCCACTTGGTTTATTACACCATTGCAACATATTTCATTAAAACACAATTGATTGTAAATTCGAAAAAAATACTTAAAACATTACATTTTTTTTTGGCATTATACACATTTCAGTATTTCACTTAGGTCATTCATTATGTACATTGACTTAGGGTATCATAGCAAGGAGTATTGTGTGTTGAATAAGTATTGGTTATTGGCTTTTTGGCCCAAAAAAAGTAAAAGTTATTGGTATTTTTTTTGGTAATATTGTGCCATTTTGTGTAAAATGATGTAAAAAAATATAAGGGGCTGTGTTCTAAAATAGAAACACCACACTCTTGGTGGACAGACTAAATATAGTAATAAGACCACACTTTTTGTGGATGTAGGGAGTACTGTTCACATTAATCTCTAGCGAAGGGCTTATATACTTGCCATGCTTTCTGTTGACAGATTTTCAGGACACATGGGCTTTCTTGGATGAACGAGTTAGAGATGCATTTGATCTGAAAAAGACACTTCAAGAGGTAATCATACTGCCCTTAAAACAGTCATTTGATCATTTGAAGATGTCTTTTGCATATTTCTTTGGGCGCCTTGTATTTTCCCTCGTTTTTGTGCTTTTATGGACATGATCTGAATATATATTTGGGAAATATGGTTGTAGAGAACCTGAATTCATCAATCAAATGCCGGAGTACAAGTCATCTTCTGTCTTTTGTATTGCTTTTCACAACAGTGTTCCTATCTTGCATCCTCCACAGAATTCTGAGAAAAACAGGGCGTTAAATGCCAACCATTGAATATATGTTTCCTAATAATAAACCAATTGACAGTCTCTATCTCTATAGACTAAATGCCCTTATTACCCATTACTCAATACTCAGTATGTTGTACGAGCATTCCTATTTAGTGTAGTATATCCCTCCGTTGCTGCTTCTTTTTTGACAGAGGAAGAGATGTATATGAATGTATAGAAAACTCCTTGGAAGAGGTGTTTCCTAACCTTTTATATATCAACTTTCCATTGCTCTGTGTGTGTGTGTGTGATACACATCGTGGCCTCTTTTCTGTAACAGTGTAAAAACTACTTATTAGAGCTTTAAATCTTCCTAGAAGATTCCCGTGGTTTTGCATGCGTTTGCATATATACCTAAGTAGAAGTGTGAGGAATATTATTTCCCAAGAGCTCAAGCAAGTTAAGAACATGTTATTCTACATGAAATTCATACTTAATTTCCGTTTCTGAACATTTACAAACTTTACCTTAGAAATGCATAATCTTGTTACTGATACTAGATAAAGGAATTGCTATGAACAGCTTACATGCATAAACACCCTTAAACTAAGGCTGGGAGGACAGAAATTGCTCTTTAGGCAAAGAAAATAGTCTAATTTATTTCTTAGTTAATACTCCATTTGATTTAGCTAAGCATGTACATTAAATTATTGATTTGATTCAACTTTCTTCATAAGTAGACCAAATTCTGAAGCGACTTGCCTTTTCGTTTAGGGATATTTGATAGCTCACTCTTCTCGATATCTCTTAGTTTCCAGCAAGAATTATAAATTGAATTAGAGTATTTTCCGGATATACACGGCTGAATAACGTATGTATTGGGTCTAGGCCAAACTCAAACAGAATCTCAATCTCAACTTAGAAGTAGCGTTATGTTTTCCACTTCTGTAAATGTTGGAAGCAGAAACTGTTGACAGAAAATAAAAAAAGATAAGAAAGAAGAAATCTCTTCACCTGTCAATGTAGTGAAATTACAAGAATTATGGGGTCATAATATTAAGTGTATACTTGTATGTACTAAAATTTCAAATTTGGCTGTCTTCTGCTGGAATTAAATAATTTAGTTCGAACCACGAGTGTGTTTGGATATGTTTCTTCAATTGGATGACCCAACCTATACACCCTGTCTATACTAGGCATAAACCTAGTCCCATAGTGTTTTTCCATTTTTCGCTTGAAACCATGTCACAGTATTCAGTATCTTCATTATTTATTTACATACATTGACGATGGAAGTACTGATTCCATGATTTTGGCTTAAGAAATATGACAAATAGAAATGAGCCAGCTCACTGAGTTAGAGCATCCAACGTTCTTCTAGATTAACTCGAATAACTACATGCATTGATTGAGGACAGGTTCCTTGTTAGAATTAAGCTGTTGCTGTCACTTCTAATTATTTTTCTGTGTGACTTGACAGCCTAAGCACCTACTTTGGTTTCTAGCAAATCCTTTGAAAGTTATTATTGGAGCAGATTCAAATAATTGAAAAGTAGAAGCTATGTTTATTGGTTCTGGGATCCATCTATTAATCGTTATAGATAAGATTTTTTTCTATTTGTGTTTGGACTCTTTGCAAGACATTAGACACATAGCTATTAGCTAGACAAGATAAGAATCCGCAATAGAATGCAACAATTATAAAGAAACTAGTTTGGAAACCTGGCTAATTCCAAAGTTTGGCTAGACATTCTTGAAATTAATTTATCTAATTGCCAACTTTCCAATAATCCAGTAGCCCCATGAGTGCTGCTCGCAGTACTTGAATTAAATTTAAATGTGCTCTAGCATGAGAACTTTCCTGTTATAGAAGTCACATTTTGTGAAATGAGTCAGCTAAGAGTAAAACCAAGTTTGTGCTCTAATTTATGGTGTTTCAATATTCCAATAAACTGGTGATTATATTTGGCGCTATATAATCAATATTTTTGTCAATAAAAAATAAAACGGAAGATTTTATAGAAATCATAGGAGCTGTTGTTGGCTTGTTATTTCTCATCTTCTTTGTTTATATTGTGCAAGTACGTGTAGAAAGCAATCCAAATATCATCATCCAAGCTTTCTAACTTTGAATCTGCAGGTAAAATATTTGGCTGAAGCAGTGGGGGCTGGGATGGGAGGTCCTGCGCAAGGTTTTCTGAAGAAAATCCTTCAGGGTTGACTGTTTAGAAGGGTGGTAGGAAAATTTTTACTGCTTTTAATTTTGCTTCCTCTTTTATTTTATATATATACTACCAACTTTTATTCAATTGAAGGAGATATATGGTAGTATGTATCTTCAATAAGAATGCTAGCTTTTTAGGTGCTTAGAAGGTTTGATCTCTGATATATTCATAATCTTCTTATGTGGGATGAGTATTTGTGATTTATCTAGTTTAATTACCAGAGTTAATTATTTCAAGTATTGTGGATTGGCTGTATATAATTTATAAGTGTGTTGTATTGTTGTGGGTTAATCTCTTGAGATGACTGGATTTGCATCTTGATTTGGGTCACATTTATGTAGCTCGTGGATGTGAACATAGCAGAAAGACAATGGGTGAAAGTAAAACTCATATATATGTGGTCTTCGATCTACAAACAATCTGATAAAAACATGGTCTAACTCCACTCCTGTTTGGAATTATTGTGATCGTAGACATCCTTCAATCCCTGGATGAGTTAGCATCCGTAAATCTGTAGCACAATATCTGGAAAAAATATCAAACATACATCACTGAGTAAAATGGGAAAAGTAGAGGGGAAATTGGTTTTAATGTAGTGTACATTCAGATTCAGTTTGATCTCATGACTGCTCTCTGACTCCTCACCCATATCCAAGCATTTCTAGGGTGTTGGCCTTTTGAGGTAGGGTTCTTGTATATCTTCTTGGGCACGTTCCCTCAATCGATGTGTGTTATAATGCTAACATTTCTTAAATTGTCAACTTTCTAACTCATCAACGCAGTGTATTAAAAATGTCAATACGATTACATTCAAATGTCAACATAAATTTGTGTTGACATTTTAATATACTATGTTGATATTTTAAATATCAATGTCAACACAATGTATTAAAATATCAATTAAGTTTATGTTGACATTTCAATGTCATCGTGTTGACATTTTTAATACACTACATTAATAAGTTAATAGAGTTAGCAATTTAAGAAAGTTAATAAAGGATCGCACCTCCCCCTCAATATCTGTAAATGTGAATAGGGTCTTCTTTTATTTTTTTTCCCCACACTATTGCCGTGTAGTTGCAATACCTTAGTCGCAAGTGAGAGGCTTGGGAGATGGACTTCTGGCCGTCCTTCCTCTTAGTGGGCCCCACTGTGTACTCTAATTGAATACCCATCACAATACGATCGAGCCGAGATGTGAGAGGCACTTGGGGTTAGGGTTTCAACTTTTTTACAAGAGTGACTAGGATATTCTTCACATTCATGCATCAAATAATTTTATTTTAAATTCCTAAGTGCTTAATTACCTTCTGCATTGTTGAGTGATTCTCCATTTCAAGATCTTGAAGAGGATCTTTAGGCGGCAGAGGAGCGCCTTGGTCTCGGGAGAGATGTGAATAGTTGGAAAACAACTTATTAATCTTATTCATCATCGCTACTTTCTCAACTACATGTTCCATTTTGTTGGGGCATGGACAGTTGGGTGGTGCACAACATGTGATGTTGTGTTAAAACGATGGTGTTAATTCCAAAATTGAATTAGTTTTTTATTTCTTACTTTTATTGAAACTTGCGTGTGAGGAAAATTTTACTAAAAAGTGACTAAATTCCCAAAGTAAAGCAATAGAATAACAAACATCTACTTTTTCATTTGTCACTGTTCCAACACTTTAGTTCTTAAAATATACTCCTCCTTGTCCGTTGTCACTATTCACGGTCTCATTTTAACTTGGCATGAATTTTAAAAATTATTTAATTTTATAAAGTAAAGTGAAGAAATGAGTTAATAATTTATGAATTCAATTTTTATATATTAATTTTATAATAAAATGTGGGTATGATGGTTTAATTGAATGGAGCAGATCCACTTACCTAAAATTGAAAAAGTAAATGAGACTTTAGGGTGCGGATATCCTGAAATGACAAAATGTAACACTTTCTCGAGAGAATACTAAACTTTGTCTTAATTTTTTCAACTTTTCCAACTTTCTTGGATTTTTTTTCTTTTTAATATTTCTTCAGTTTTTCCCATGTATCATTTTTTTATGCACACATATTTTCCATACTTTTTATTATTTTTGACTTTATCCTCCAACTCTTTTTCATAAAATTTCTATTTATCTCACGAGTGTAAACAAACTATTCCCATCATTTAGTTTCCAATAAAAAAACTTAAAAACTCACTAGCTAATGACATTTATTTTAGCAAGCTCATATTTTCAAATACAAAGGTAGATATAAAAGGATGGGCTAACTTCATCTTATCTCTAATTAATCTGTGTAGATTAATGCAGACTTGGAGCAAGTTCTAGAAACAAATATACTTCGTTTATTCCATCTCAAGTGATTCGTATTCTATTTTGGATTGTCCCAACTAATATGATGCATTTCCTTTTATCGAAAAATTCAGGAATTTTATTCATTAATTTAGGTTGTCTAATTAAATACTCCCTCTGTCCGCGAAATATTGTCCAGTTTTGCCATTTTAGTCCGTCCGTGAAATGTTGTCCACTTTTTTTTTTTCTTTTTCATTTCTAGTAAATGGACCCCACTTTCAACTTACTCATTACACTCACACCCTATTATAAAAACCATATATAACATTTCACTAACTTTTTCCACACATTTTTCTTCTCATTTCTTAAAAACCGTGTCAAGTCAAACTTGGATAACATTTTGTGGACGTGGACGGAGAGTGTATCTAATTACACCCTTATTACCATTAAAATTAATTAATTTTATATAACTCATGGAATGAATCGGACCCTAAACCTAGATTTTCCTTCCCACCCAACCCTTCATTCCCAGAGAGTTCTCAATGGACCGCTGGCTGGTCTAGTAGCCCTGTGCAATCTCAATCGGAACAAAACAAAATTAAATTGAAGCTATAAAAGGAAAACAAAGATAATATTGTTGGGTGTCCCGTCAACAAGCACTCGTTTTATGTCTTTAGCTTAACTTTCTTGAAGTGATCGAAGTATTAGAAAGAAAAAGTAATTGAAATATAGTTAGTGGAGAATGAGTCTTACCTCATTAGAAATGAAAACTTTCCAAACATAGAAAGTTTCTATTTTTAAGGGATGAACCTTAAATTTCATTGTTGATATGTATAATCATGTTCATAGTATTCTGAACGGTGGTGATCAATTGCTAACTAATTAACAATCTCAAATTAAGACCAAATCTTAACCATTAGATTAGGAGATCTAGTGTTTGAAATAATGAGAAGTGGATTATATTTTAAATTAAAGTTTTAATCTTTTGATATATTGTTTACGAAAAAATAATAAAAATTGAGTGAGTTACGTAAATTTAAAATTTTAAGATGATTTTAAGGAGAGAGAAAGTGATTAATTTTAACTACCATATATAAGAATTGACATTAATACCCTTTAAGTTTATTTTATAATTTGTTTATATTTAAAATATAATCTACTTGACATTATTTCAACCACTAGATACAATAATATGATATTATTGTATATTTCATATGTTAGGCCTTAGGAATGGTATAAGTTTTTCGGGGATTGTCATGTGGTGTTTAATTGTTTTATGCCTGCCTAGTTTAGTTCTTCATTCTATTCTCACACTTTGAATTTGTAGGAACATCACTTCCCTAAGAAAAGAAGAAAAGGCTAGCAACTATGGAATCCCCCTAACAATGGATGAGGACAAAGCAACATGGAAGTGGCTACCTAGACATCAAACCATGCCATCCATGGCTATTTTGTGATCACTGAGGATTTTTAGGCACTTTGTAGCGTAGATGGAGATGAAGGCCTTTTGAACATGTTTAGGGTGAAGTGGCAATCTTACTCCAAATATACATTGGAGTTCCTTAACACCTTAAAGTTCATCAAGGATAGGCACACCCCCTCTTCGAGAGTATCCACTTCTGGCTCGACAATGGTAATCATACACTAACCATGGATTAACTTTGTGAATTACTTAACTGTTTTGAGTCAGATTATGAAGTGGAGATATGGAGATTGCTCGCTATCAAAAGTGAGACCTACCCATTTGAACCAGGAACGGGGAAATTCACATTCATCCACAATCCCGTCCTTCGATCATGGTAACCATACGCTTACCATTGTAATCATACAAAATCTCGTCCCTACCATGGATTATTTTTTTACTTTACCGATTATGGATTACAATCGGTGTTGTTTCAAAAAAAATTATTTTTAAAGGACAAAAGTAGTAATTCACAAACAATTCAAAATAATATTGCTAATATATATTAGTGAAACTCATGTTTAACTAACTTTTTTACATTAATTTTTCTTAACATTTATTAGAATCTGCCAAGAACTGAGACTACTAATGGCGAATGGAGAAAGTATAGCAGGCAGTGGATTAGGTCATTCCCTTTAGCGGGTTACTGTGTACCCTAATTTAACACCCGTCACAATACTGTCGGACTGGGATGTGTGGGGCCTTTAGGACTGGGGTTTCAAACTTTTTTGTATGATGAGAAAGTATAGCTCAAATAAAACTGGTTGAGCTCCAGTTAAGAATATTATCGAATGAATTTATGTACTTTTAGCTATAAAAAAATGATAGTAGTAGTAGAAAAATGCGGAAAATTGTCTTGAAATAGGGGAAAGCCGGCATGCCTTGAATTCTCCAATATTTGAGCGTTGGTCCGTATGTATTGGATATGCAAAGGCGGGTATGACCAATGGTTTGGCTTGGCAACGGATTTCTTGTACAAGACAGGTTGTACAGTGCGGACGAAAATGACCCCAAACTTCCAAGTGTAACAAACAAGTTAAGCAGATGCATGAGATCGCGGCGTGGGGTCCACGCCTCCAACGGCCTTTGGTAGAGGAGTATAATAAAAACGAGAAGACCTAGATAGCCGGCTACAGTCTTCCAAGGAAAGGATAATTCAGCTCAACGGTCGAATCGCAACTTTCAATCGTCGGAATTTCCCCCAGAGAAAACTCCCGCTTTTATGGCGGCGGATTTCGAGGCCGCGGTGGAGGATGGGCTGCGCCTCTCCAAGAGGATCTACTTCGGCAAGGACAGGGCGGTCGCGCCGCCCAAGCCCCACACGGCCATGGAGAGAGCTGCCGGCTGCTCCTACCTCCCTAATTCCCCAATGCTCTACGCCGTCATCTGCGACCCTGCCGTCGTCGACAACCCCGACATGCCCAGCTACCAGCCGCACGTCCACGGCCGGTGCGATCCCCCCGCCCTCATACCGCTCCAGCTCAACGGGGTTTTGCTCGAGGCCGATTGCTACCTGAACACGGCCTTCGTCACGCTCTCCGCCACCTGGCGCGTCCACTGCGTCATGGGCAGCCGCAGCTGCGATTGCCGCATCGCGGTTCCAATGGGCGAACAGGTCATTCATTACAACTCTCCATTTTTCAATTTCAATTTTCAATTTCACATTGCCTGTAAATGTTTTCATGTTTTTGCCTATGATTTGACATCACCATTCATGATTTTATGCTTAACTTGTGGAAATGGAATTGAATTGTATTTATGCATCTTCATTCTTACGTCTGGATGAGTTTCATCTTTTGTTGGTTCTTAAGAGGGATATTATTTTTGGCTAACAGGGTTCAATTCTAGGTGTGGAAGTTGAGGTACCAAGGAAATCGTATGGCACCGAATTTATTTCCATGGACAGCGATAAAGCTTCGGAAAATGTTGTAAAAACTGAAGGCGGAGGCTTCTTGAAAGCCCATATATTCACTCTCACAGTCCCCCAGGCAAGTGTTCACTTCCTTTCTTTGATTCTTATGCCATTTCTGTGTGAATATATGTTATTTATCTGAGATTTATGTCATTTATCTATTCAGGTTGATGGTGGAACCAATATATCAGTTAAAATGAGATGGTCTCAGAAATTATTGTATCATGATGGACAATTCACCTTGAGGATTCCTTTTAGTTTCCCTGAGTATGTAACTCCTGCTGCAAAGAAGATATCGAAACGGGAGAAGATAGAATTGAATGTTAATGCTGGTCCTGAAACAGAGATCGTGTGCAAAACAACTAGTCATCCTTTAAAGGTACCATGGCTTTTCAGGTTCTCTTGGTAATCGTGGAAAAATCGTTCATTAAGATTTGATTTTACCAAGCTTTTACTTTTATCGTTTCGATTTGTAACATTTTAGGAGCGGCGAAGACAGGAAGGAAAGTTTAGTTTCCTCTATGACTCCGAAGTTCTTTCATGGTCAAGCAATGATTTTATATTTTCATACACAGTAAGAATTCTAGCTCATGATTTTTCTATAAGCTATAAACTCTACTATTCGGTGTATTATATTGTCCTTGAAGGAAAATATGAAAGAAAAAGCTCAAATTCTTGTCACAAACTGTTTTTGTAAGATAAGACACTTTGATATGCGCCCGAATAGATTCATTTAATGTTCTAACTAATGTTTTTCAGGTATCTAAAAGTCATACTTTTGGTTCTGTACTCTTGAATCCACCATTGGTTGGTGATGTGGATCGTAGAGATATGTTCTATTGCTACCTTTACCCAGGAAAGAAGGAGAGTGGAAAGGTGATTTATTATCCAGTCCTGATATCCTACAAAAAATACCTTTTTATTGATATTGCTGGTATAAATTTTATTGAGAATGAAAGCATTTTAGATTTTTTAGACTGAATGCTTTTTATTTTTCAGATTCTCATATTTTATCCACATTCTCTTGTTTATTGCTACTGTATAACATTCAAAGTTCGTCTTCTGCTTTGGGATTAACACTAGCCAACATCCAGTTTTCAGCTATTTTTTTTTAATTTGCTATAATGCTAGCGTAACTTGTAATCACCTTTTTTAATGCTATTGCATAAACATTCAGAGTTCATCTTCTGCTTTGCGACTAACTCTAGACAACCTCCATTTGAGTTTTATAGGTTTTCAGGAAGGAAGTAGTGTTTATTGTTGACATCAGTTGGAGCATGAGAGGTCAACCCCTCGAAGATACAAAAAGTGCCCTATTTTCTGGACTTGCGAGACTTGGTCCCAAAGATTTGTTTAATGTGATAGCATTCAATGATGAAACTTGCATGTTCTCCTCGACTTTGGAGCCAGCAACTGTGGAAAATATTGAAAATGCCAATAAATGGGTTAATTCGAATTTTGTGGCAAGTGGTGGCACAAACATTCTGCTTCCGCTAAATCAGGTATTTTTTTAATCTTCTAAGACCTTGATGTGAAATGTGAATATTTGTATGATATCTATGTGCCTTGCTAATCAGATATGGAGCCACTACTAGGGGTTGGGCTATGGGGTCAAATTTTACAATAATGGAAGTTAATCTTCAGTAAGAATAAGTGCTAAATTGTGGTATAATTTATATGTGGATAATGAATAGCAAAGCATTGCTGTTTTACAGAACTTGATGCTGTTAAATTGAAGTATTCTTCATTACTAAACATCTTTATGTTACTTTACCTTCTTTCATTCTATAATGCTCTTTATGTTGTTATGTGACACCTCTAATGTGGTAACTCCTTTTACTTTCAGGCCATCAAGATATTATTAGATAATTCCGACTCAATTCCTGTAATTTTTCTTATTACTGATGGGGCTGTTGAAGATGAGATAAATATTTGCGGCACTGTGAGAAATCAGCTAACAAACTACAAAAATATTTCTCCAAGAATATACACGCTGGGCATAGGTATGCATTTTATGTACTAACATTTCAAATTAGATATATCTTGGATATCTTATGGGACTGGTGATCGAGGAAAATCAACCTAAATTATTAAAAGTAAAACTTATTAAAATTTTGTATTGATACAAGGGGTCGATCTGTAGGGAGGTAGAATGTGAGTTCATGGTTGGACAATCTAAATTTCTGTTCGGACCAATTTATTGATGTATGTGGTCTTCGAAAGGAAGCAGTATGTTACTTTCCAGTTGCTTGCTGCTAAGAATTTACAGATCTTTTACATGCCAGTAGTTCCACACATTAGTTTTACATAAGAGCTTTCCACACCTTGACTTGTTTCGTTAGCTATATGACCAGCTTCTCTGGAGGACATTAGATGCTGTAGTTGCATCATTATTTTTTTCCCACAATGCAAGAAACCTGTCAGTTTGCCTATGATTGAAAAGGTGTTAGTTCATTAAAATTAATAAATTTCAATAAGTGAAATTTAACACGACAATTGAAAGTACTTTGGCGAAACCTTAGCTCTTGGGAATGTATAAACTACTCCCTCTATCCCTTAAAATTATGAATTATTTCCTTTTTAGTCCGTCCATTAAAATTATGAACTTTCTAACACTTTTTCCTCTTTATTGAGGTGGGACCAATTCTCCACTAAAAACCATTTTTTTTCCTTCACCAAATTTGCATTAAAACCGGTGCCCCTTCAAAAGTTCATTATTTCTTCTGTACTTGTCCTTAATATGATTTCGTTCTAGCCTTTTTAGCATTCAGATACTAAATCGAATAGTTTTAGAAATTGTTTGCTTCTAGTGGTGTCATATAACCTTTCATTTTTGCTCAAACTTCTTTAGCTGATACCTAGACAACTGTTTTGGAATTTTAGGGAAATTTTGCAATCATTATTTTCTTCGGCAGCTTGCAATGACTAGTCATGGGCATCATGATGCTGCTAGTGATGTGGGTAAGTTTTTCTACCTTTATTCATTTCCCTCGTATAATAATCAGGTATAAGGAAATATTATGCTTGAAACACCCAAGTCGTCTTTTCTCTTCAAGTAGTTATTTTAGTTGATTTTCCATTTATTATGAAAATTTTCTTGTAATGTTGTTTAGTTAAAGTTTCACTAAGCCTCTGTCATTCTTAGTTGATAATGCATGAGCGTGTCCTTTTGATATTTTAACCTTTTGATAATGCATGAGCATCCTTTTTCAACCGATCTTACTTCTTTTATTGTTTCTATTAACTTGCAACACATGTAATTACTTTCCATATTACTTCTATGATTTGGCAGAATCTATTGAGTCTCGACTGGAAGGTCTTTTTGCTAGAGCATCATCCATTTTTCTGGCAGATATTACTTTCCAGAATTTAGATGGACTTGATGATCTTGAGGTATCGTTTTGACCTCCAGATGCATTATTATATATTTTGTACAACATTATAATTTTGACTACTACGTCCTATTTGTATTGCTTATGCAGTTTCAAGTAAAGACATTTTTAACAAAGCACTACTTTTATGTTAGGTGTTTCCTTGCCAAATTCCGGACCTTTCCTCTGAAAGCCCCTTTGTTGTGTCAGGCAGATACCGGGGAACATTCCCTAAGACCCTTAAACTCAATGGTCGCCTTGGAGATATGTCCGGTTTTACTCTAGACCTGAATGTGGAAGAGGCAAAGGAGATACCGATATCAAAGGTGATAATTACTACTGCATTTATGATTTACGATGCGTATAATTTTCTAAAATGTGCATCAGTTCCATATTATAAAGCATTTTAATCTAAGATTCTGTATCCTTGTTAATCCCAATTTATTTGTGCTAGTTTAATGATTACTATTTCCCTACAAACTTAAATGTCTTGAAGGCTGATCAACTTTAACGTGTAGATTGGACAAGCATATGTTCTCAACTGTATATATACCATTCTATATTTACTGGTTTTTTGTTAGAGATTGTTAGCATATAAGGTCGCATCTCTGTTTCTGTAATGATGTGGTTTCTTGCCCTTTTCAGTCATCATAATAATGACCCATCTCTTAAACAAGACTCCCTCCGTCCCACTTTAGCAGTCCCGGTTTTCCATTTAGTTTGTCCCACATTAGGAGTGGCAGTTAGAATCTTCCATAAATAGTACTAACTTTCACTAAAAATGGGACCCGCATTCCACTATTTTTTTCAACCAACTTTCCTTTACATTTCTTAAAACCCGCGCACAACTTAACTGGGACTGCTAGCGTGGGATGAAGGGAGTAATGTTATTTCTTCCAGTGCATTCTAGAGATAATTAAATGTGATTCTATATACCTTCAGACTAATACTTAGAACGGAATTAGTTTCCACTCATGACATTGACAACATCTTATCAATTGGTTAATTTTCTTATATAGTGTTTTGAGCTCTTAGTTTCTTCCATTGACAGATCCAAATTTTCTAATTACATATTTACCTGCAATTTTCTGGCAGATGGTAGCCAAGCATCAGATCGAAATACTCACAGCTCAGGCATGGTTTTCAAAAAATCAGGAGCTTGAGAAGAAGGTTGTCTAAATTAATCTTCCATTCACCCCAGTTCACTAAATATTGATGGCTGTTTTTCATCTTTGACAGATAGCACAAATGAGTGAGCTGAATACCGTCGTCTCTGAGTACACGAACATGGTTTTGGTTGAGACACAAAGAGGGAAAGCAAATGCAGATACCAAAAAGGTAAATATATTCAGTCTTCAATTCGAAAGTAAGTAGTCCATGTTAAAAAAAAAACTTTCAGTGAATCTTGTTCACCTTTGCCCTTTGTCGAATTCATCGTAAATTATCTAGTCATACGCATTTCTAAGATAATTACTTTCTCGCAATACAAATATGGGTTGCAGTCATCCAGAAAAGGGGACGCACATCACAAGGAAGAGCCAAAGCCAAAAGTGATCTCCACAATGCACAACATCGGGCTTGGGTATGGCAGCCTGAGCGCGACAGGGGAGAACATCCCGTCAGGGTATGGGGACCCTGATGAGCTCGAAGCTGCAGAAGTATTTGCAAAGTCAGGTTGTGGGTGTTGCGGTAGGTGCTGGAGGCACTGCTGCTGCATGTGCTGCATCCAAGTATGCTCGCGGATGAATGATCAGTGCGGCATCGTCTTCACTCAGCTCATCAGTGCCTTGGCATGTTTAGGCTGCTACAGCTGCTGCAGTGCGTGCTGCGGTGGAGAAGAATGATGAGAGTTCGGAAACAAAAGTACATAACCCACAAACTTGTATATCTCTTCTCTATAGATGTTTCAGCTGCTGTTACAAAACATTATATTATAATTTTATAAGTTAAATATTGGGTGATGAGTATTCCGGGCTCTACGTATGATTTACACTTGATGTAACTGTTACCAAAAAAAAGCAAAGTGAAGCCATTCTTTATTCAAATTTAAATGGAGGCAACTTTTTTAGCTCAAATATTAAAAAAAAAACATAAAGTTTGGTTAAATTTTGGTCAACTTAAAAAATATCAAACTGAAGTGGCAAAGCTATTGGTTCACAGTTTAACTGGCCTGACTGAAATGAGTTAGTAGACGTTGTTCGGTGTGAGTTAGTAGAATGTGTGGTCCTTTCTTAATTTTATTAACATAATTTTGCTTATATAGGAGCAAACATATTTATAACAAAGTATTGGTACAATAGCACAAAAGTACTGTTTCAGTTCACGGTTCAACTAGTGTGACCGCAAAGTGAACCAACAAAGCTATTAGTTTATAGTTCAACTGGTTTGATCGGAACGAGTTAGTAGAGTGTGTGATCCTTTCTCACTTCTATTAACATAATTTTGCTCATATACGAGATATTGATACAATAGCCCAAAAGTACTGTTTCATTTCATGATTACGTTTGAAAGTTGAACTATTTTTTTAAACATCCATTGACATTACTAACATTCTATCGACATTGTAAAATAATTGCGATATAATAATTCCAAACAACATTCTATGTTGAATTTATTTATTGATATCTGAACAACATAAATGACCATATAAATATAATACATCCTCAATATATTATATATATAATCTCAAACAACATCCCATTTTTTTTATTTATGAACAATGTAAAAATAAGAGTGTAAACGTAGCAAATTTTCAATAGAGAATCGAACTAGTCATCGAGGGATAATTTTCCTACAAAGTCATTATAAAGACTGCCAAAGTACAAATGCCCCTCAAACTCCACCGCAGAAGTTACAAACCTCATCACCTTTCCTGTTGGATCATCCAAACCTCTCACCATCTTCCCATCACTTCCTACATTCACCACCATTGCTTGCTCAACTACATTCGTCACGTATTTGCTATAAAATTCCGGAAATGCCCCTGTTAAATATTTCAATCCGGGCAAGTTGTACACCATTTTTGGCCACATAGGATCACTCTACAATACAAAAATAGGATATTTGGAAAAGTTAATGTAATACGAAGATGGATCTTGTTAGGTCGACAACTATCTTAAATTGATAACTGACAATTATATCAATAACCTACATTTGTATGTCAACTAAATGTAGTTGACATAATCTTCTGTTGACATGTATACATTTGTATGTCAACTAAATGTAGTTGACATAACTAAATGTAGTTGACATAACTAAATGTAGTTGATATATAAATATCTTCGTGTTGACATCTATAATGTAGGTTGTTGACATAATTATTCAGTTATCAATATAAGATAGTTATCAACTGATTATATCTCATACTAATATACTACTCCCTCCTTGTTCCTTGTTAATTGAAGTATTTCTTTTACGCAGGGAGTTTAAGAATAGTGTGTTAAATGGATGGTGAAAAAAGTAAGAGAGAGTAAAGTAAGAGAGATGAAGAGAGAATAAAGTAAAAGAGGAAAGTACTTTTTGACAAAAAATAGAAATGACTCAATTAATTTGGAATTTCACAAAATAGAAAAATGACTATATTAATATGGAACGGAGAGAGTAGTAAATAATAAGGTCAAAAGAAGAAAAACTAAGTTATAAGTAGTTAGATATAAACCTCTAGCAAAGCGATCCAAAACGATCCATCTGGAGCAAGATTTATGTTATCTGGCCTTCCTGGAAGTTTATCAATGAAAATCTCTGTTTGCCCCTTTTTGTCTCCTTCAAGCCAATGTTTCAGACATCTATATCTGCTCGAATTACATGGAAATCACATCATTGAAACATTTTGTAAAACATTTGTAAGACCAAATGCCATATTCTGAGGTGGTGAACTTGCACCCCTCTAAATAATATTCCCTCTGTTTCTATAGTAGTAGAGGCATTTTGTCATTTTGTACATTCCAGAATAGTGGACTCATTTTCCTTTCTTGTAAAAGTCAACATATTCCTTCTCACTTATTTTACTTTTTCTTACTTTATTCTCTCTTCGTCTTTCTACTTTTTTCATTTCCTACTTTATTCTTCCTTTACTTAACTCACTTATCACAGTTTTTCTTAAATCGCATGCCGAAAAGAAACACCTCCACTACAGTTTACTTACTTCCATGTTTCGCACACGACCAAGTAATCTTGGTCTGTAGATAGCGCGACGCCATTAGCAAACGCAAGGCCGTCAAGAACAAGCGACGTCGTGTTTGTTGAAGAGTTGTATTTGAGTACACGGCCATGAGGCTCCGTCTCCAATAGATCGAGTTGCCAACTGCTAAAGTCAAATTTTGTGCTCGCGTCGCTGAAGTAGAACGTATCGTCCAACGATCCGATCACATCATCTACAAATCTTGTGGAAAGCCAAGGATTTCATTAGTTTGTTTTTTTCCAGACTTCTAAAACGCGAATTTTCTTCGAGTTTTGAATCATATAGTATATCTAATATTGCTTACCAATTACCACGATATATAGTCTCACCTTATTTTGGCACCATCAATGTGGGATGTAAGAAGCTCAACACCTTCTTCACCAACCTTAAGCAATCCCTATATATCATCAATTAACCAAAACATTTATTACTATGTCGACGTACCAGTCACAAATTTTACACCTTATTCCCAAAAACATGCATCAAAGTCAGCTGGATATTGGGCCCAACCCAAATATCTATAACCTCTTATTTCGGATATGAGCAACATCCCAAAGAAATTAAACTATCATTTGTCCCAAATTTGTAGCTTATTACTATATAAATTGTTTTGATAAAACTCACCTCAACATATCACATATGAAAGGTCACAATATCATTTAAGTAAAAATAAAAAGAATAATATAGGAGTAGTATTTTTTTTATCCCCAACTTTCATTCTTTTTCAAGAATATAAATATTAAAACACTTAAAAAATATACTGAAACTTAGTAGTATTATTTTTTATAGGTGTTTAACTTTGGGTACATAAAATAGTATTAATTTTTTCTTATTTTGTATTCGCTGGATCTACGGAAAATAGTCTGATTTTGACATTTTGGGCTATTTACAAAAAAAAATGGTCTCATTTTTAAAAATAAAAAATTTCTTTCAATTTTGCTCTTCTCCATTATATTTTACCTATTTTTTCTCCCTAATTCTTTTATTTTATCTAATTTTTTGCTTTTATGTTACATTACTAATTTCTCTAACTATTTTTTGTGGACTAATTCTTTTATTTTATCTAATTTTTTGCTTTTCTCTTACATTACCAATTTCTCTAACTATTTTTTGTGGACCAGAAAAACGATTAGATTACCTGAAAAGCATCGCAAACTATAAGATGGCCAGTTTGTGTAGTAGTAATCCCTAACAAACCAGTGCTATCGATATGCCACCAATTCTCCCACGTTCCGTTTCTGTGCATCTTCATCACGCTCCCATCCCTCGTCACCGTATACAAAACTCCGTTTTCGTCGACGGCCACGTCTTCCGGCTGCTTCACAACCCCTTCTCCTAGCTTCTCAACACCCTGTTTAGCAGTTTTAACGTGTAATTAATCAAGCCAAACAATTTTGCTATACATTATAAAAATCATTATTAGTATTTAGGAACCTGTAATTTGGCGTTTGATGGAGCTGGTAAACGAGATGAAGAAGGCTGGTTTTCAAGAAAACCAGGATAAGATGAGGATGAAGAAAATATTAGTACTAATTGGATAGCAATTGCCACCGCACAAACTACAAGAATTCTTGATAATGCCATATCTAACAATCTATTCATTTTACTTGTATTTATACGACTTTCTTCACTGTTGCTTTCGAGTAACTCATTAATTTCCCAGTAGCTACCTCAATTTACTACACTTTATTGGTTCAGTCCCTTTCTAGGTGAAATTAGATAAAGTTTGAATAAGATAATGTTTGTTGGTTTCTAGGCCAAAAAGGAAAGAGTAATAAATGTTAAATATTAAAATTTATATTACTCTATACTCCATCCGTCCACCATTAGGAGTCTCATTCATGGGCAGCACGGGTTTTAAGAAATGTTAAGAAAAGTGGATGGAAAAAAATTAATGGAATAGAGGTCCCACTTGTATATATTAGTTTTAAATGAAATGTGAGTGGAATGAGTTAGTGGAAGGTGAGACCCTATTACCATTTATGGTAAAAGTGAACCGGGACTCTTATTCACGGACGGACTAAAATGGAAAAACGGGACTCTTATTCGTGGACGGAGGGAGTATTATTTAGGTAGATTGCAGATTAGTATCTTATTATATTCATCGCATTCCTTGCCACCGTTGGATCGTTGACATTAGAATTTCTCTTTGTTTTTGTTTGAGATAATGGTTTTAGTTTTTGTTTTAGAGCATCTCCAACCATGCATTTATACTAAATTTAAACCCATTTTATTATAAATGTCACTTCAAATATGATTTTACTCTAACCATTTACACTAAACTCAAACTTAAAAGAATATTCTTTACATTATGCCTTTATTACTCATAAAATTTGAAAAACTTTTAGGTTTTGGTGCAATGTAAATCCAAAGATAGGTATTTTTCTCAAAAAAAAAATGAAATTGGTTTTTGAGTACTATTGAAGCTAATTACCTATCGCATTTAGGTTTTAGTATATCCTTGGAGATGGTCTTAGGAGTTGTTATGGAGATAAGTTTTGCATGGAGAAACTTATTCCTGGATAGATTTAAATCTTACAAAAGGCTCTTCATCTCTACTAATAAAGATGGAATATACAACTAAGAAATGAAAACACATGCTAGAAAATTAATGACTAGTGTCATAATTAGCCAACCTACTAATGACACTCTAAAATTGCACATTAACTATAACAAGGATGGACCTAGCATAGGTCAAGCCGCCGTTTCAGCAGGGCTTGGCCAGCACCAAACCAGTATTCCACCATGGTTGTCCATGAAGTGTGTGTGTGTGTCTGTGAGATAATTGAAATGGAAATACACAATGAAGAAGAAGAGAAATGGAGAGGTTTTAGTGGGAGATGTGAAAACCTACTTAAAAAAAAAATACTAGTAAAGCTATAGCCTAGAAGATGTCAAATCGTATATAGACAGCTAGCTACAACATTATCAATCCTACAAATTTTCCTACTATTTTATTCTATTCACCGGTCACCATTTTCTATTATACTCTCCATTTTATTTAACAATCCAAATTTTATTAAATATAACTACATAAATGTTGCTTTCCCCTTTAATTAAACAATCAATTATTTAGGTAAAGTAAATTAAGGCTGAATATTTATTTATTTATTCAATTTAGGATTGAATTTTTATAATCACGATACTGATTTGTGATTTTTTAATTAATTCTACTTTTGGGAATAGAAAGAAATGTAGTGATTTATAATTTGTACTGGAGTAGTATTTCATTTTCAAAATTGAGATTTATTGAAATTTTTGTTTATTACTATCTAGCATCTCATAAAAATTGTAAGCACATTATCTATAAAAATGAATTATTATTATTATTTTAAATTTCAGCATCGGCTTCTTAATGTTTCTGGTTCCGTCCCTGAACTACAACCACATATTACACCGGCACTGTGCAGAACAAGGGTGGAGTCAGGTCAAGAGGGATCGGCCCGACCCTACCACCGTTCTGAAATGCTGCCGGAAATTCCCTTTCATGGCATTTGACCCCACAATGCCCGCGCTTCCGCCCCCACCCCACACAGAGAGAGGAAGTGGATGCTAAACAATATGATGAGAAGGCATGAGTTGAGTGTGTGAGAATTGGCTAAGCGGTAAAGAGGTTAATGTCTGAGGCTAAAGGTCGTGGAGTCACCTTTAAATTTAAATTCATTTACCTATAAAAAAGAGAGAGAAGGTGTGCTTTGAAAGAGGAGAAATATGATATTGTACTGTCACATTAAACGTTCCATTTTAGTCGGTGTAAATTTTAAAAAATTGTTAGACTTTGTTAAGAAAAGTAGGAAGAAAAAGTTAATGGAATGCATGTCTTACTTTTATATTTCCTCTCGTCCCATAAAAAAAGGACTTTGGAGATGGCACGGATTTTAATGCCCATAGTCGTTCTTACCACTGAACTTCTCCGTTTCATATCTGGATGTCATGTTAATTTGTGAGTTTAATTTGGCTTCAACAATCGAGATAAATGTAGCAAGAAACTGTATTGAAAGGATGCTCGAATATTTGAGTAAAGAAGCTACATCTATTTATATAGACCAAGAAGATCTATATTAATATTAATATGAATCATCACAGAGCCGATTTCTAACTGATCTTGAAAGAGCTGGCCTACGCTTGAATTCCAATGGTAACTTTTGTTATACCAATTCATCTGCTGATTTAAAAGGATACGAACCAACAGACATGTAGTAGTACTATTTCTCTTTTATGTAACAAACTTACAATTAACTTTGAAACATGCCAATTGATCCTAACAATTGGAGATGAGATTCTTTTTCAATATTGCCTAGATGATTCCACTTGTACATTTAATCATCCGAATCCAAAATCACAATCTTCCCTTTTCATGAGTGTGTGGTGAAAGCCTGTCAAAAACACATAAAAAAAATCACTGAAAAGTTCATGTAGTAAGATATACTCCCTCTATCCCTATAAATATGAAACATTTAATTTTAAACATGAGATTTTATGCCGTGTTATTTTGTGAGTTAATGAATAGAGAGTAAAGTCAAACAAAGAAACTAAAAAGTAAAGTTGGTGTTGTTTCTATTGTAGGAAACGTTTCATTTTTTATGAGACAGATGGAGAAGATGTTACCGAGAAAATGTTGCAGTGGCCGGGATCGGCGAGGTGGGCCATCAAATTGTCAATGGGGCCTTGACCGGTGTAAATCGCTTGGAAGCAGAAGCCAACAAAAGCAAGCATAGCAAGCCTCCCATTCTTGATCTCCTTAGTCCTGAGCACCATCACCGGCTCGGGCGAGCCCCGGCCCCACATCAAGGGGTCAAACCACAGCCCGCCTGGGTATCCGACGTCAGGCTTGGGCTTAGTCTTGTGGAGGAAGGTGGGCTCAATATCGACGCAGCCCGGGTTGAGCATGTCGGCCCAGCGGCGGCCCTCGGCCCAGCCCATGAGCGCCAGCTGCATCACCAGCAACGTGGTCGGGTCGGCGAAGTATTCCCTCTCGCCGGCGTCGTACCACGAGAAGTTTTCGATGAATCCCAGCCCTTCCAGCCACTCCGGGATCAGGATCCCGGCCACGGCCAGCATCGCCCACCGCGCGTGCATCAGCTCCGCCTGCGCGAACCACTTCAGCAGCTCCGGGTCGGATCCTAACCCGAGCGGGTCGAACCCGAAATCTCCAGGAAGACTGTAAAAGTGAAAAATTCGATCAGATTTAACCATAACAACTAGCAAAACACAAAACACTGATCAGTCCGTTGGATCTTGTGATCTAACAGTTAGATTAATGTCACACGTGTACATAAATATACACCTTCCGTCGAGCCATTCGGGGGGAGAACTGCCGGGGAACCAGATTGGCCTGTCGGGGGGAAGCGGCTGGCAGACGCTGGACGGGCCTTTAGTCGCATTGAGCCGGGTAGGCGGCAATGTAGCTGTCTTTCCGGGGAGAGATGGGGAGGTTTTCGGTCTGTCATATCATAAGATTATTTCATGTTAGGGTGAAGTTCAATAATAAGAAGAATGTAATGTAACGGTGACCTGGTGGAGAAGCCGGAAAATACAGCGGCGGAGGTGGCAAGAGCCATGGTTGGTGATGATGAAGATGGGTTAGGCTTGTTATCCACACAAAGGTGTGGCCGATAGGCGATAGGATGCCATCATATTCGTAATATATTTCTACGTTTGGATTAGTTGGGCCTAACTGGGCTGGGCTTGGTTGTCCATTGGACGATGGATGACTTAGTTTGATACTCCATTTCAATAAAATAATCCAATTAGATACCAGAGTAGGGATGCATAACTAAAACAGATTATCCACCTGTGTTAGAGCAACTCCAAGGGAAGAGGTAAATGAAAAGGTAAATAATGATAACCGCCAAATTTACCTTTTTTTTTTATAGAAAAACACTCTCCAAGGGAGGAGGTAAAATACCTTTTCCCATATTGAGGAGGTATCTTTACCTCTCCATAGAAGAGAAGGTAAAATAGAAAAAATTGATTTTGAGATTGGCGGGAGAGAGAAGCGGCAAAATCTCAACAATATACCTATTTACCTTTTCAATATACCTTTTATTCTTGGAGTTGATTGCTTTTTGAGAAGGTATATTACACTTTTTGAGAAGGTATAAACATGATATACCCTTTTCATTTACCTTCTCCCCTTGGAGTTGCTCTTACTGAGCTGGCTTAATGAGTGCCATATAACTTATACTATCATTTTTCTTTTTAGTTTGTCTCATGTCACATTATCTTTTTTTAAAAGAAATTTCTCTCACATTAATATAAATATTATATTTTCTTTTTCCACTTAACATACAAAATAAAATCTTATAAAATTTCGTGCCGTCCCACGAGTGTGACATCTTTTGTGAGACGGATGGAGTACTATATAAAACTAGGGTAATGATAAAATGTCAATTTATATACTCCCTCCGTTTCTTCATAGTTGAGTCATTTTTTCATTTTGGGATGTTCCTTCATAGTTGAGTCATTTCCATATATGATAACTTTTTTATCTTTCTTACTTTACTCTCTCTTACATTATTCTCTCTACTTTATTCACCTTATGCTTTATTGACTAAAGTCCATTTTTTACGACATGTGTAGTCAGACATCATTCCACTCCTAGACATCTTCTGCACTCCATTCGATAACTCACATATTTTAACTTTTCTTGTGTTCGCCTTTTTGTTGTTTATCTCCCTTCGTTCTTCAAATGTTTTTTGCCTTGCTCCTTTTGGACGACCTGGAAGTTTGATGATTTCAGGTGGGACGACATCAGGCTTTGTCGTCTTAGGCCATAAGTCAGGACCTACAAAGGCATAAAACACAACATATTTACTTGATTAAAGAGTGGTTTTTGGTCGAGGACAACTGAGATTTTGTACCTTCAACCAGATAAATAATAGGTTGGTAAACCTTTCGAAAGCTTTCTTTTGAGTAACAAGTATCCACAAATTGATCCACCGTCTCACATGCCGTCTCTATGGCTGCAATTGCGTGATTACACGGGATCCCTGTGAGCATCCATCTCCTGCAACTACATGTTCTATCCCTCAAGTCAACCACAAATTGTTCATTCCACTTCGTATTCACTTGGTAAATCCAATCTCCAGCCTCCCGCACCATGCATTCGCCGGTCTTCTCTTTTAGTTTCTCAATTTTCTTCCTTATCTTCGGACCAAAACAGTCTTGTATCCTTGAAGCAAACTTCCTTCTTGTTGTGAATCTATCCATCATGTACATTCTTATGCACTCCAACATCCCATACAATGGCTTCTCTCGAGCAAATAGCAACACCCTATTTAAGCATTCAGAAATATTGTTCACGAGGATGTCACATTTCGCGTGATACTCAAAGAAAGCTCGACTCCAATTCTTCTTGTTGGTGTGTTCAATCAACCACTTGTATGCTCCCTCATTCATGTTCTTAATTTGTTCCATTTTTTTCTCGAAGCCGTGAATGTTACTTGATCTTGCTGCCTCCCAAACCTTATCTTTTAATTCGCTGCCAGGAAATTGTTTTTTAAGGTTGTTGTGCATATGCCACACACACATTCGGTGTTCCGCATGCTCACAACAATTCTTAATTGCATTGATAAGTCCCTATGAAAAGAAAATTAGGATATTTATCAATATGATCTTAAATATACCAACTATACAACATAATATAAATAACAGTCATACCTTTTGTCTATCTGAGATAAAAGTCCACTTGCTGGAATCAATTATCTCCAAATCCTTTACCAAAAGCCTCACAAACCAACTCCATGTATATGTATTCTCAATCTGTACAACGGCAAATGCAATGGGAAATATTTGGTCATTTGGGTCCAAACCAGTGGCTGTCAAGAGAATACCCTTTGCTTGTCCCTTGAGATGACACCCATCAAGTCCAACAATGCGTCTACAATGAAGTTTGAATGATGTCTTACATGCTTCATATGCTATATAGATAGCCTTGAATTTTTGATTTCCGTCATCCAGTGGTTGGGTAGCTAACACCACAGTACTGCCCGGGTTTGACCTTAACAATTCTGCTTTGTAGTCATGCAATCTTTTGTATTGATGTATCAAATCAGCTTCAATCAAAGAACGTGCATGTTTGATAGCACGTTTCGCCTTTCCTGAAGTGATTGTGATTCTCATGTCTTGATGCACCTTCTCAATGAATTGCCCAATGCTCATCCCAGGAAAAATGCGAATGTCTTCTTTATATTTTTTGCTAAGATATTTGGAATTAGCACATCCATGGTTTGAAGAAGATCCACCACAAATGTGTTTATCCCTAAGACGTGCAACTTGCCAGTAACCATATGTATTCCTATTTCTGATTGAAACATACCATGGACATGCAACCCTATTCTTACCATGGAGCACAGATTTGCAAATTGCGATGCAACGTGCATTATCATTTTTCTTAAAACGTAATTTTTTACCCATCTTCACTCCTTGATGGCGAATCAGTTCGGTGAAATCTTGCTTTGAAGTAAATCGCAAACCAATTTCCCACTTGACATCATTGAGATCAATCGCGGGATTGTATCTTCGAGTTTTCACTCTATCGTCACCTTCTAAATCTTCCCCAGAACTTGGTGAATCGCTAGGAAGGTTCTCACTTGAACTTGAATCGCCTTTAATTTCATCACATTTCCTTGTTTCCATCTCACTTACAAGCTTCTTCCAAGATTCCACCTGACTCTTCATTATTTCATCTTCATCATCATCAGTTAGATCATAATCACTATCTACAAATGGACGTTTTTCACTAGTATTCTTCTTTGTAGTAGCAACTGACTTCTTCTCTTTCACTTGTTTTTCATGTTCTTCGTCACCACTAGCCATATCATCTTCACCATCATTCACTTCCAATTCAATTTCCTCTTCACCATCAGTCACTTCGACTTCCACTTCAGTTTCTATATCAACAGCAGCAACTTCCTCTTGTGTTAGCTGGCTCACTAGCACGGCACCTTCTGCAACTTCATCACCATCATGTGCTGGTTCAAGTTCATTCACAACATATAAATCAACCACTCCTTCTTTCAGTCCTATTTCTGACATCTCCATAGAAGATTGGTTGTCGAAAAGGCGCACCAACCCTTCATTCATATTCATCTGCGATTTTACAAAATAATACTCCAACCAAGTAGTATCAAGTCCTTTTTTTTCAAGCACGTCATCAACTTCTAGTTTGGACCATTTATCCGGATCACAATTGCTTATACATTCAACTAAACCGTTGTAATGCACCCGAGTTGTGAATTTGCCATCTACATAATACAATGAATTAGTTCCACACAGTATTAAACATATACTCCATCTGTCCCATTAGAAATGCAACGTTTTCCTTTTTGGATTGTCCCACTAAAAATGAAACGTTTCCTAAAATGGAAACATTACTATCTCTACTTTTCCCCCTCTCTCTTACTTTACTCTCTCTTCATTAACTCACAAAACAACACTTGCATAAAATCCTGTGCCGGAAACCAAATGTTTCATATTTATTGGGACGGAGGGAGTACAAAGTAGTCCTAAACATGTAAGTACAATGTACAACTTAGTCCCTTTTGACCTGTCACATAAAAATCCAATAAAATCAACCAACATTCCATGGACTATACACTACTTTCTACTCATTCAAACAAAAAAATTTACAACATCATGTGCACCACTCTTATTTTTCCTAAAAAAATCATATTGGTAAATTCCAAAGAAATAAATAAAGAATTGAAATTAAGTAGAGGTTTTGTTTCAGAAAAGCTACACAAATTTACTTGATAATACTATATTTACAGTAGTATAATAAATCAAATTCTAATATTGAACCCTAACCAATTGAACTGACCTGTGTTCAACGGCTGTAGAAGATTTGGCGAGGGAGGCCAATATCTCGGCGGAGGAGGATTTCGCAGAGCAGAAGGATATCTCGACGGAGGAGGCTTTCGCGGCGGAGAACAATTTCGCGGTGGAGGAGAAGGAATTCGCGGCGGAGGAGAAGGATTTCGCAGAGCAGAAGGATATCTCGAAGTAGGAGGCTTTCGCGGCGGAGAACGATTTTGCGGTGGAGGAGAAGGATTTCGCGGCGGAGGATGAGGTTCAACGCCACCGCTACAGTTAAACCAGCCCTCCATGTTCGACGCCCTGGAGAAGACGATGTGGGGAAGACGATGGTAGAGATTTTTTTAATAGGGTGAAATTTTACTAAGTTAAAATTGGGGAATTTGGGGAAAGTGGGTGTGAATGGATCCGTATACTCTATTTCTTGAAAAACAAATTATCTTTTAATTTATATAATAATTAAGCTAATTAAGTTAATTAGATTATAATTAAATTATTAAGTTGGTCAACCGCTTTGACCGTTAACTTTAACTGAAAAGGATTTTTTTGGACCAAAACAATATGTTTGGGACCAAAAGATCACAAACTTAATGTAAAGGACCAAAAAGAATTTTAGAGCAAATGTAGGGGACCAAAAGTGGACTTTAGTCTACTTTATTTCTCTCTACCTTTTCCTCTCTCTTACTTTTTTATCTATTTATTTAACACACCCAACATTTTTTTCTAAAACTCCGTGCCGAAAAGTTTCATCTCAACTATGAAGAAATGGAGGAAGTATTGTAAAAACTCCAAACTCATCAATACAGTGTCGACACATTGTAAAATTTTTAAGATTTTGATATCAATACATTGTTAACACAACGTCAATCGTTGACAATGTGTTGACATTTTTGGTTGTCGTTATTTTGTCAACTGATGACATTTTTTAACGGTCCAAATCATAATTTAAGTTGGTACAGTATTTAGAGTTTGCATTTGATTACATCCCTGTAAAAGTATGACTCATCTTTCACTATCTTTTTTATTCACTTTCCATTATATATTTTTGAAATTTGTGCTAAGTCAAAGTGAGTTTACTATTTGTGGATGGAGGGAGTACTACATAATTTTGTACTCATTTGATTGCTATAAAGGTTGTCAGCCACTCATCACGCGGGGCTAAACTAGTTTTTAAAACAATAAAAACTTCAAAAAATTAAAATAAATTATCTTATAATATAAAATTTTAAGAAGATCCATTTTACTTAGTGAAAACTATCCATATCCAAATAATAATAGTAGTAGTCCACTAAATAGTAACTCATTTATTTCTATAATAAAATTTCTTAGTCATAAAATGATATAGATTATAAAAATATATTAATATTGGTCGAAATTAAAAAATTCAAGTCGCTGAATCTGCCACAGACTCTAGCTGAGAATGATCTCAATAGTGTAAAAGCAAAAGGGCGAACGCCAAGTTGTAAAGCAACACGGCACATACACCGCTTTTTGAGGGAACGCAAATAACACGTGTGTCAATTCACGCCTCCCTTAACATTATTTTATGCACAAACGCCACATATTCCTCGTGCTCTTTTCCCCTTGCATAATTTAATTATATGGAGCAGTACTATAAATCACCTCACTTTGACCCCATTTCAATCTCACCACATCTCAACATTCTTTCCCCCATTCCAATCTCATCACATCTCAACATTCTTTCCCTCATTTCAGTCTCACAGAAATGGCTTCCGTCGATTCCGGCGGCAGGTCGAATTTCTCGCAGACCTGCAGCCTTTTGAGGCAGTATTTGAAGGAGAAGAATGGCAGCCTTGCCGAGCTCACGCTTGGCTTAACCCCTACCCCTTCCCCCGAAATAAAAGGTACATTCAATTTCTTTCCTTTTCTGCTTAATTAGTTGCTAGATTGATTAGATTTCTCGTTTACTGATCAGAGATGATAAATTTGATCTACAGAGACAATGAATTTTCTATCGGCGATTGAGAATAAAGCGGCGGAGGTGGAGACTGCAGCGATGACGATATTCTACGGCGGCAAGGTCATGGTCTACAATGAGTTTCCAGCGGAGAGAGCTCAGGAGATCTTAGCCCTAGCTAGCACCGCCTCCGCTCAGCCGTCTCTTGATTTACCGATTGCTAGAAAAAACTCATTGGCCAGCTTCTTGGAGAAGAGGCGAGACAGGATCACCGCAAAGGCGCCTTACCCACCAAGGAAGGCAACGCCCTGGCTCGGATTGGCGCCGCGCAACTAGCACTCTAGGACTACAATTTTCATGTTTTTGATGTAGCATATATACATTTTCACGAATTTTGGTTCATCTTTCTTTTTTGAGGCACATCTACCATGTAATTATGGATCAATTTTTTCAATTTACCAATCTGTTTGTGTTTTATTACATGTTCATCATCATTTTTTTATACTATATCTTTATTTTATTTATTGCACTTCGGAGTTATTTAGAACTGTATACTAGGTAAACTTTCTTAATATCATTATAATATAATTATCCACCCACTACATTTATTAGACTGATTGCAATTTATAAACCGACTACTGTTATTTTTTCCTTGTTAAATCCCTCTATGACCTATCTAATTAATTGAATGGAGTGGTTAGCACGCTTTATTTTGGGTGCATAAAAAGGTGCCCGAAGTTACAAGCCTTCTATGTATAGAGATAAAAATAATGAAAGGGTAAATGTAAATATCTCTGATACTACTTCCATTCTTTCCCGGACATAGTGTTTCATTTTTATTTAACACCAATTTTAAAAAGTATAAAGGGAAGTGAGTAATTCCCTGACATAGTGTTTCATTTTTATTTAACACCAATTTTAAAAAGTATAAAGGGAAGTGAGTTAAAAAAGTTGATAGTATATGAGTCTTATTTTTATTAGACTAGTAGTGCATTATTAGAGGGTTAAGCATTTTGACCTTACACGAATTTGAAAAAACATAAAGGAAAGTGAGTTAAAAAAGTTAGTCTAGGTCCTACTTTTATTAGACCAAAAAAGCTAGTACTACATTCTTAAGTCGAGCTACGTTGTTAGATTTTATATTAAACTAATTAGAATAAAAAACTAAATTATTAGCTGAGCTACATTATTAGATGACAAGTGTTTTATGTTTTGATATATTTAGGGTATTAGATGACAAGTGTTTTGTGTTTTGATATATTTAGGGTATGAATCTGAATACATTCCTATATAAGCCCATTTTCTTAAAAAAGTGAATGTCCCACTAGGTGAGATTAGCTTAGGTCTAAATTTATTTTCATATATTAAATAAATATTGATTGAACGTATTATGTTATAATATCATCTTAATATAACTTGAATATCCCATTAAGTGAGCGTAGCTTAGATATAAATTTATTTTCATATATCAAATAAATATTAGTTGAACGTGTCATAATACCATCTTGGTACTAGTGTTTTATTTTTGAAAATTACTCACTTAGCTTAAATTGTCACAATTAAGTTTTAGTTATTAAGATTGAATAATATACTATTCAATAAGACTATGCAGTCTATGCTAAATGGGATAAAAAAAAGGAAAATAATATACTCCCTTGATACATTAATACAAGGCCAATTTGACTAAACACTAATTTTAAAAAATGCAGTAAAATTGAATGAAAAATGTTAGTGAAAAATGAGTCATATTTTTATATATTAATTTTATAATAAAATTTAAGTAAAATAAATATATTGAAATGTTAGCTTCATTATAAAAAAAATAGTGAAAAACAAATAGTAACACATTTATTAATGAATGATAATAATGGAAAAAAATTGGGACACTTGTGATTGGTAAGCAAAGGCAGTTGCAGGGAGATGCATAAGGAAGAGCAGCAGGGAATCGGAGCCGTAGCAGCAGTGAAAAGAGTAGTTGCACGCACATCAGCATCTCACTCTTCCTGGGGCTCTCTACGAGGGTTCTTTTTTTTTTCTACACTTTTTTCTTCCATTTTTTAATTCTTTTTTATTTTCTTCCTCCGTTTCTGGTTACCCCGATTTTCTATTCCCTTTTACTTTCCTTTGTTTTTTTACTTCCGTCTATATAATTTTCTGCTGTTTGTACGGCGAAAAACTAGAAGGGATGCAGCAGCAAAGGTTGAAGCAGCAGCAGCAGCTAGCGCTAATGCAGCAGTCCCTTTACCATCCGGGTCTCCTCGCTCCTCCTCAGGTTTCTTTTTCTTTTCACCTTTTTTTTCCTCCATGCCTCTTAATTTTGAACACTTTTTGCTGATTCTCTGTTTCCGGTTTAGAAAAGAGTTTCTTTTCTTGCTTTGATTTATGTTTTTTTAATAATCAAGTTCAGGAATTTTTATTGTTTTTTTCTCTTAATCTATTGTGGGAGCTTTGTATAATGCTTTGATGAAATGTTTTGGGGCTGTAGTTTGACTGAACCTGTAGGGTAGCTGCTAATCAGAAAATGCAATGGATAGTAAATTTATCTTATTCGGCTGATATTGCATTCTAAATTTTGATATCTGATCAAGTAGTTTCTATTTTCTACTTTCTAATTTATGTATTTCTTTATTCTCGTTTGTTAGTTGGGGTGTCGGTGATGATATAGGTGTTCTTGCGACTGCTATGAGCTGAGTGCTTCATGATTCTCATATTTGATCACTGTGGGAGTTGGATAACTTATTGTATCCTGGTTATGCTATGTGTGCTATGTGTATTTTTCTTTGTTTTGGTTAAAATCTGAGGAAAGTGTTGTCTTTTGGCACGATACTAGTACTAAAAAGATTTAGAATTCGAAATTGGTTTTTAACAAATCATGATGAAAGATTTTCAGTGTATGGGTTGGGGTGGAATGCAAAAAAAATCCGATGACAAATCAAGTTTGTAAGTGTATAGAAGGAGGAAGTATACTCAAGTCTTTACTATGATTATAAATCACAACTTAAATAAAATGTACACGAACTTCTGCATACATAAAAAATTCATATAAAAAAATTCTCTCTCTCTCTCTCTCTCTCGTCTGTGGCGGGGGTACCACTTAAGCCTGGACCTGCATTTCTTTATGTTTGGCAAATACAGAACGCTTTGCATGTTGGGTGTAGTGGAACCATTGCATTGTTGTCTTGCTTCTGGTCCCCATGGGAGCATGGATGCAATAGTTTGTTATTGGATTGGGCAAATAATCTAATGAGGAAAGGGGCTAAGCCTCTACTAAACAGAACCTTTGGATTCAATTAACGCCCTAACAAAGGCATTCACTTATGTTTAATTTGATTTATCACTAAAGTTTCAATTAATATGCAGATAGAACCTATCCTGAGTGGGAATTTGCCTCCTGGATTCGACTCAAGCACATGCCGCAGTGTGTGAGTCTTTATGACAATTTACTTATTGCTATTAACTCAATTCGTGATTAAAATTTCCATTTAATGTTCTGGACATTGTAATTTATAGAGTGGCTTAATTTTGTGATTATTGGAGAGAAATAAAAGATCATATGTGGTACTGTGTTTGAGGCGCTTCATTTATTATTTAATTCAAGTTATAACTTTACTAGCAGCACTATCACATTCTATCATTCTATGCCATCAGTACAAAAAAGCACCATAATTTACTGAAACTAGTTTATAAAATTAAAAACGTTAAGTCTCATATATTTTGTTGACTGACAGTGACCAATGGTCCATATCTTAACTGTATTCCCATATCAACCTGATCGGATTGATTGGAGACGTCTCCAGCTTCTTATTAGAAAACCATAAATGTATGTATATTTATGAATTTTATATGTTGTGTGTCTATGCACATATACATTATGCATCTAAAAATTGCCTTACAAAATAGAGACTCAAGAGACATCTAGTTACATTTCTTATATCTTCTTTTTTGTGCATATCAATATTTCTTTTTATCATTTTTTAATGCATTAACAGCTAACAACATATTTGTATATTATGAAAATAAAAACTGTGTTAACTGGACAAACTCACAGCTCACACGAGCTTAGATAGAAGGACCTTATAATATAACTTGGTCTCGACTGATTACTGAAGAAGCACTATCTTTTCTGGAAGTGCATTGTATATTCTCTTCAACTGAAAAAGTGAAGCTAAGAAGTTATGTACCGTAAAACATGATACTAGACTGTAGTTATTACTCAGTGTCACTTAGCAGACTAGGTGCTCAATCACATATGAAAGCTCAAGTCCTTCTCTAGAGTGGTTATCTGCATTTACTTTCATGGGTAATATCAGATTATCATATCTAATGTCTATATATATATGACCTGATGTGCTGTAGGTATGTTGGAAATATCCACCCTCAAGTTACTGAACCTCTTCTTCAGGAGGTTTTCTCAGGCACAGGTCCTCTTGAAGGTTGCAAGCTCATTCGGAAAGAAAAGGTGGGCTTCAGTTATTACTTGCTAACATCTCTTTGGCTTTTCTCGTAGCATTAATTCCTTCCTAAAATCTTTAAATTATATAACTAATTTGTATGTTGTTGATATGCTTGCTTGGTAGTTTTGTTAGATATGGATTTTTAAGTAACCCTGTATTGCTAGAGAGAATACTTTTTAGCTAATATACTTAAGAAGTATATTGGAATGTCAACAAAATTATGTGTTGGCATTTTAATATCATCGTGTTGACATTTTTAATACACTGCGTTGATGAGTTAGCAAAGTTAGCAATTGATCACACCCCATTAGGAAGTAGTATTAAATGTTAACCTTCAGTTTTTATCTTTTTATATTTTCTTATGAACGTTTGCTCATCCTAGCTAAATTACCATTTTTTAATAATAATATTGTTACTAATTCACATCAATGATTAAGCCCATTTAGGCTTACTGTAATTAGATATGAATACTAATTTATGCTTTATCTATGACATACTTGCATTGTAAACCTTCCCTAGGTGCTTATGTCAGGCTAAATTGATGAACTCTTGGCTAATGCTAAAATGTACCTTTGAAATTTGAATTTGAAATTAATATGATAGATTATTTTATCTCTAGGAAAATCTATATTTTCCTGCTGCATGCTGAAGTTTTTCATCTTCCTTCCTTTTTGTTTATGCACTGTGATGCAGTCATCCTATGGTTTTGTGGATTACTTTGATCGTCGATCAGCTACACTGGCCATAGTGAGTCTTAATGGCAGGCATTTGTAAGTAGAACTCTGATTAATTGTTTATATTTGATTAGTTTCTGGTTTGTCTAATATGTTTTACACAGGTTTGGTCAGCCAATTAAAGTCAACTGGGCATATGCTAGTGCTCAGCGCGAGGACACATCAAGTATGTACAAGTTCTTCTCTATTGTTCACTTCTGGTCCCTCTCATTTTCACAGTTTGTGGATTTAGCTAAAGATGTTTTATGCTGTTTATAAACTTGCTTTGTAGATCATTTCAACATATTTGTTGGCGATCTTAGCCCAGAGGTTACTGATGCTACCTTACATGCATGCTTCTCTGTATATCCTACTTGCTCGTAAGTCCAATTCTACTGGCTTCTTAGTCGGAGCTATTTCCGTTGCTTTTTGTCTGGTTATAAAACTTACAACGTGAAGAAACTGAATGTCACTGACCTTTATGTTGATGCAGAGATGCTAGGGTAATGTGGGACCAGAAGAGTGGCCGCTCAAGGGGTTTTGGATTTGTTTCTTTTCGCAGTCAGCAGGTCCACAAATGTTTTCATCTCTCCCTCCTTTTTCTCCATTTAATACGTTAATATGTTAGTTGATCTTGCACCTTTGTGTGGTTTCCAGGATGCTCAAAGTTCAATAAATGACTTGAATGGTTAGAATTTCGTTCTCATGCCATTTTATTCCGTGTGCAATTTTTGCATCTCTTCTTTGTTGTGTGTATGTCCGTGAACCAGTAATAAGGCTGACCTCTATTCCTACTATATTGCCAATGTCAACTTTTGTTCTCTTTTTTCAGCATTTTGTATAAAACAAATTACAGTTTGCACTCTATAAATAAATCACGAAATATTAATATCATACATTTATATTTTATACATTATGCGAGGTGTTTACTTTGTGTGATAGGTCATAGGATAGATAGATATAATCTAAGCTAATTTTTAGCATACTTTGCTGGATTGATTAATTTTGAGCTTGTTTGACTATCTTATTGTTCACATAGGCAATCCTATATTTTATCAATCTATCATATCACCCAAAGTAAAAGCTTCATATATATGTAAAGGTTTTGAACACTTTTAAATGCCTAGGTTTAGTTGCTTGGGCGGTTATGCAGTGAACTTTATAACCTGTTTTATTTTCATTAGTAGAGTTAAAATACTGTTTCACTACATCACTTTCTGTTTTTTTTTGGTTCTCAAGAAATGAAATAGAAGCTTATATGTGTTATCATAATTTTTACAATTTGTGCATGTAACATAGAAGTCTTGCCGTTGTTTTTTTTTTGTGTTGCTCAAGATTGCAACACATACTGTGGACAAGTTCACATCTTTAAGAACTGCAACTTAGTGCTGATTTAAATGTGGAACTGTTATTGATGTGTCTTGTCATATTAAATTTCCAGGGAAGTGGCTTGGAAGCAGACAAATTCGCTGCAATTGGGCGGCAAAAGGTGCTGGTCAAGGCGATGAGCAGCAGAATCCTGATTCAAAAAATGTTGTGGAACTAACCAATGGAGCATCTGGTTAGCTCCTTAAACATATGGACCATTAACTGCTGCTGCACAGATGCAAGTTTTAAGCATCATAAATATGAAACTGATGTTAATGTAGAGTCTGGTATCCCATTTCTCATTGTCAAACCTTGAATTTTAGAAGTGCTAAGAACATTGAATGGATGACCCATGCTAGGAAGACAATAATTTCTTCTACACTAATTGCATTTTCAGATTTGAGACATGTTTTTGCTTTATATTTGTCTTTTTTAAGTTGCTCATAAGTCATAACTTTGGCAGATGACGGCCTAGAAAAACAGAATGAAGATGCTCCAGAGAATAATCCACAGTATACAACTGTTTATGTTGGAAATCTTGCTCCTGAAGTAAGTTAAATGTTCAGCAAATTTGCTATCCATCTTGTCCCATGATGCCCCTATGTGGGCAAACTCACCTACGGATAAACCATAAACTTGAAATATTGAGCTCATTCTTGCCAGTGTTGTTTTCGTAGTTTGGATCATCTATAGTTTAGATTTTCATTATACACTACTTCTAGCCTTCAAAATTGTGACTGAGTCGACCAAAACCAATTCATAAAGGATTTTATGATTTTGTTGACGTATCATTCATTGTTATCTTTCAATTGCATTCTCACCTTGCATAGTTGCTCGTCTGTTCAGTGATGTTGCTGAATGCTGATACCTGACATATGCAGGTCACATCAGTGGATCTCCACCGTCATTTCCATGCACTTGGAGTTGGAGTGATTGAAGATGTCCGCATTCAGAGAGACAAAGGTTTTGGGTTCATAAGGTACAGCAGCCACGCTGAAGCTGCTCATGCCATCCAGGTGGGAAATGCTCGCATTCTTTTCGGCAAGCCAGTTAAGGTATACACCCTTCTATTTCAGTTTGTTTACTCGTAAGATTGTTTTTAGAAAAGATGATTATTGTGATGCATGATATCTACTTGCAACCTAAGGTTGACAAATGCTCATGTCCACTATTCTCTCCCTTAGATTTCTTTTTGGTTGTTTATTTTTGCAACTTAGTCTTTGTGCTTGCATATTTCGATATGGGTGGAATTTGTTTTACCCACTTTCGATAAGACATACTCCCTCCATTTGTTAAAAATAAGAACTTCTGAAACGATACGGATTTTAATACAAAATTGGTAAAGTAAGAAAGAGATTGAAAGAAAAAGTGTCTGCTCATAGAGAGAGAAGTTTCCTAATGAAAATTTTCTATTTTTAGGGAACAGAGTAAAATGGAAAGAGTTTCTATTTTAGAAAACAGAGGGAGTATGTAGGAACTACCCGCTTTGATAAAAACATGTAGTAGACTAGTACTCTCTCCGTCCTAAGGTAGATGTCACTTTTTTTTTTAGTTTGTCTCACAAAATATGCCACATTTCCTTTTTTAGAAAAAAATTCTCTCACATTAATATATAAAATATATTTTCTCTCTCCATTGAACACACAAAAATGGGTTCCACATTTATATATTAGTTTTATAATAGAAAGTGAGTGTAATGAGTTGGTGGAAAGTGTGCTCCATTATTTACTAAAAATGGGGAAAAACAAAGTGGACAACGTTTTGCAGACAGACCGAAATGGCAAAAGTGGACAACATTTGAGGGAGGGAGGGAGTAATAAAATAGCCCTTGGAGTGACAAATTTTGCATGGATATAAGTGACACTCAGACACTGATTAACAAAGCAAATGGATTTGTGGGTCTGAGGACAATTGATGTTTTCAGTCTGTCAAAACAGTATTAACATCGAACGTGGAAATCATTTTTGTACTTTCACTTCTAGACATCTCACCAACATTTTTTTCACTTCTCCATGCTTGCTGTGTGTGTGTGTGTGTTAAGGACTATCATGCCACTGCATATCTACTTGTGTTGTTTTGTAATGGATACATGGTTATTATCTTTAGTGCTCGTGGGGTAGCAAGCCCACCCCTCCTGGGACGAGCTCAAACCCTCTGCCTCCACCAGCAGTAGCGCACATGCCTGGTTTCACAGCTGCTGACCTGGTGGCCTACGAACGACAGATTGCACTGAATAAACTAGGAGCTGCTCAAGCCCTGATGAATTCGCAGGCCCACCGTCTTGGTGCCGCTGCCCAGCATATGTACGATGGTGGGTATTCGAACGTGGCTACAAACCAGCAACCTCTCTATTATCAGCAATAAACAGGCGCAGCTTCAAGTTTTTATATGTTTTTACCCTTTTTCTCCTTTGCCTCGGTCTCGGTCTCTGTCTGTGTAATTAGGTTAATTAACGCTCTGTTTCAAACCAAATAGAGATTCTTGTATACATATTTTTCCCCATCACACTTGTAGCCCATTATTATGTTTTCATGTTTTTCTTTTCCCAACTATAGAAAATATTTGAATTTTTAGTCTTTTATTTGGTCTTTTGATACTTCAATTATGTAACCAATGAAGACGAGAAATTCGCTTCCTACGCTATTTTTTTGTGTTTGTTCGGTTCAGATAATATGGTAGTTAAACTTTATACTAATAGTAACATTTAAAAAAAAAAAAAAAATTATGCCTCCATATTTTGTGTGAATTAGATTGCTGAATGCGCCATGATAACTTTGGGCATCTCTCATCGGAAAAATTTTAATTTTTGTTATCTGTCGCATGGAAGACTGCACTAGAACTCACCATTGAAAATGAAGGGCACAGATCCTCTGCGGTGTTAAAAACCACAGCACAAGCTGTTGTGGTCAAAACGCAGCTATTTTCACATTAAACGCATGAAACTGACAAAATCCCATTCATTTCCTTTTTTCTCTTTTCTATTTGAGTTTTTAGTTTTGGATACTTCATTTTATTTAAACATTGAAGAACACTATCAAACCAATTAAGTCAATAAATTAATGCGTATAATTGATCTTCACTATTTATTTTGGACTTTTAAATTCACAGCTAAAAAAGCTTATACGGCTGTAACTTGTAGTTTGTTTCTTTTTTCTGTAATGGTAATTAAATTAAAATATTAAATAGCAAATGAAAAAAGGAATCGAAGGAATTGTGTCAAAGTCTTGCGTTTAGTGGGTATTTAGCTGCGTTTTAACCACAGCAGCTTGTGCTGTGGTTTTTAACACTGCAGAGGATCTGCGCCCGAAAATGAATGTGTTTAATTTCAATGATTACAGAAGAGTCTTAAGAGTTGATTATTCCTAGCTACTGAAACCGAAAGTGTAATAATATTATTATCAATACGTGTTATTTGACACTCTCCCATAAAAATATTAATACTAGATTATCCAAAGGGTACCAGAAAAACAGTGTCTTAACTCTTAACAGTAAACTTATGAAAAATTTTAAACGAGAAAAAGGCTTCAAGTCATAATCGTTGGTATAAACTAATTTAATTATCTAATAAAATGTGATTAATAATCTATTCTATACGTTTGGTAGGCATTAAGAAATATCCGTTTTATTTTGTCTGTTGTTTGGTAGAGTTTTTAAAATAATAGTTTAAATAGATAATGATTAATTTTCATAATAATTAGGGTTAATTAGAGAAAAAGATAGCCTCCGTCTCTGTTACGCCGCTTCTTCTCCATTGCTCCACTCTCTCAAACTCTACATTACTCATTCCATCGCTCCACTTCTCACCCATTTAGTCCCACTCTCTCCACTCCATCTCCAAATTTTGTATAAATAGAACTCCCTCATTTGCTTAATTAACAGTCCAAAAATTTGCAGCAGGAGGTATACAAAATTTGTAGCGTTTGTAATTTCGTTCTTTCTTTCCCATGCAAAACTTGTATTAATCGATTCTTCTTGTTGTTGGTTAGGCATGGCTGAGCATCAAGGTTCAAAAATGGTTGCCGACGGTATGTGTGACACTATAATAAATTTATTATTCAATCGTAAAGTGGTTGTTCTTGATTTACTCACACAGTGCATTGTTTCACGAGATTGAGTATAATATTTGAAATTGGGTATTGTACCAAGTAAACGTAAGAGTTAGTGAGAGATACACAAGTTCATTCTAAGATGGAATGTTGTGCTGTGTTATTCAATTTGATTGAAGTAGGTAGATCAGCAAAGAGTTAAGTGTTTGTTGTATTGTAATCTTCATTTCATTGAGAATAAATGTTTCCAATCTTCGTGGATGTAGGTTCCGCAGGTGAGTGATATGAGGCAAAAGACAAGACGTTGCTAGACTTATCGTGAAGAAAAAGTCCTACTAGCTTCTTTGAAGGACATAATAGGACAAGGATGGAAGACGGAAAATGGTTTCAGAAACGGATACCTCTTCAAACTTGAAGAGGCTATGAAACGGGAGTTCACTAACACTTATTTAAGGGGTACCCCACACATTTCATCAAAAATTACTACGTGGAAGAGGTGTTATTCCTCGCTGCAAGATATTCTTAGTCGTAGCGGGATTGGATTCAATCTCAATGGCGATCATAGGATGAGTGTGAGGACGAACATTGGGAGCAAATCAGGTAAGCCCATAAAGAAATCCAGTCGATCTCTATCTTTGACGAGGATGTCACAAATATCAAGTTTGACGTGAATAGTTAGACCAGGAATTTGACCCAAACGATCGTATAACTCATTTCTTGCCTTGCTTAAATCAACTTCATAACCAATTCTGTTGGACAAGACCTCCATTTGGAAGTTGTTTTCCTTGTGCATATTGGTAAAGAAATCAAGGAAACCATCCATCACATCATCTGCTTTTCGCTTCTTACTAGACTGTCTTGGAGGTGGGTCATCTCTCTTGCCTTGGGTGTCCTCCGTTGCATAGTTGGGAATAGTATCTTTAGCATTCTCGTTTGCCAAAATGTCTTCTAGGATGACGTGGTAATCAGTACCATCAACTCCCATGTTGCCTATGTTATCATGTCCATCTAGTTCATTAATAGCTTCAAGAATATCTACCGCTTTCTTGCCATTCACTCGATGACCAAATATTTCTTTCTAATCCTCCCAATACGGCCACGACTTGTTATGCATAGATCTAGCATTTCCGTCGACCTAAGTCATAAAAGAATAAATCTAGTTAATTTATCTGTTTTTAACTACTTATGGACTACGACTACTTCATATTTAAGCAAGTTCTTAATGCTGATATGAATGTATTAATATGTGGAATATTTTACTACCAATGTTCGGCCTCTTCGTCTATTTTCACTGTTTCACTAAATTATTCAGTTCAAATGCAATAATATTATAAATAAATCTAAAAAACTCACACCAGTACACATATTACGATCAATTTAGTGGAACAAGGTAAAAATTGAAATTGAATAAATAAACACCTTGGTTATTATCAATACCTTGATGATTTGCTCCCATCGTTCGTCCTCACACTCGATCCTATGATCGCCATTGAGATTGAATCCAATCCCGCTACGACTAAGAATATCTCGCAACGAGGAGTAACACCTCTTCCATATAGTATTTTTTTATGAAATGTGTGGGGTACCCCTTATATCAGTGTTAGGGAACTCCTGTTTCATAGTCTCTTCAAGTTTGAAGAGGTATCCGTTTCTGAAACCATTTTTCTTTTTCCATCCATGCCCTATTATATCCTTCAAAGAAGCTAGTAGGACTTTTTCTTCACGATAAGTCCAGCAACATCTTGTCTTTCGCCTCATATCACTCACCTGCGGAACCTACATCCACGAAGATTGGAAACATTTATTCTCAATGAAATGAAGATTACAATACAACAAACACTTAACTCTTTCGCTGATCTACCTACTTCAATCAAATTGAATAACACAGCACAACATTCCATCCTAGAATGAACTTGTGTATCTCTCACTAACTCTTACGTTTACTTGGTACAATACCCAATTTCAAATATTATACTCAATCTCGTGAAACAATGCACTGTGTGAGTAAATCAAGAACAACCACTTTACGATTGAATAATAAATTTGTTATGGAGTGTCACACATACCGTCGGCAACTATTTTTGAACCTTGATGCTCAACCATGCCTAACCAACAACAAAAAGAACCGATTAATACAAGTTTCGCATGGGAAAGAAGGAACGAAATTACAAACGCTACAAATTTTGTATACCTCCTGCTGCAGTTTTTTGGACTGTTAATTAAGCAAATGAGGAGTTCTATTTATACAAAACTTGGAGATGGAGTGGAGAGAGTGGATTAAAATGGGTGAGAAGTGAAGTGATGAAATGAGTAATGGAGAGTTTGAGAGAGTGGAGTAATGGAGAAGAAACTGCGTAACAGAAATGGAGGCTATCTTTTTCTCTAATTAACCCTAATTATTATGAAAATTAATCATTATCTATTTTAATCTATTATTTTAAAAACTCTATCAAACAACATACAAAATAAAACGGATATTTCGTAATGCATACCTAACGTGTAGAATAGATTATTAATCACATTTTATTAGATAATTTATATTAATGATAATTTAATTTAGGATAATTATATAAACGTACCAAACTAAGCCTAATATGAGAGTTTATTATATCGGGCAGTCCTTAATCATAGGCTTTAGATATAAATAATCTATGCTGCCAGATGATCAATAATGTAGGTTAAATATCTAATCTACCGTTATAAATTACAAGGAAATGGAGTATATATTAAATATTTGTCATTTATTGTTTAAAGGGGAAAAAGTAGTCAAATACGACCCAACCAAGTAGAAAAAGCAAAAAGTTTGTGTATTCCATGTAGAAAAAGGTGGCCGACATCCACAATAAGAGCATCCACAATGGCTTTAGGCTAGCCATAGGCAAGCCACAAACTCCTCCGGCCACATCATCAGCACTAAAATTCCTCCTGCCACATCATCAGGACAAGCAATTGGATAAGCAATAGGCTAGCCGGGTCTGCCAGCCGCATCGTGCCTAAAGCGAAAACACAAATATCGACGCTCCAAGGCGTCAACGATACGCATAAACACCTCCCTGCGCATCCTAAAATGCAGCCTGAACAGGTTGTCCCCAAACCGCGGCTGCTCTGCGAAGTAGTCGTCATATAGCCGCTGATGTGCAGCTACGTGATTCCGATCAATCACTACTCGACGGTGACAACGGGTCGAGGTACTGGCGGCGGCGGCTGCAAGGCCCTTTCTAACAGCCGTTCTGCCTCGCGGATCGTATAGGCCTCTAACTCTTCCAACACTTGCCATTCGAACTCCTCCTAGGCATCTCCACCACTACCATCCGTGTTACTCATTTCGTTTATTGCTCTTGTACAGAAATTCAGAGAGAGAGAATACTCGTTAAAACAAGCGGTGCAAATGAAAATGACGTTCAAATCGCGTATATATAGTGTTTCGGAAATTAAATAAATAGAAAAAAAAGCCGCTGGCCGGTCGCCAGCCTACAATGGCGGCAAGCCAATCGCCGAGCGCATCGGCCAGCGCTCGCCTATTTTTTTGCCGATTTGGCGCTCGCCGCCTACAATGGTTCGACGAGCGGACCAGCCAGCGTCGGGAATCAGCTAACTGGCCCGCTCGCCGCCATTGTGGATGCTCTAAGACACCAAAAATTAGTCCTAAAATTTGCTCCAATTCATTTTTCTATTGTCATATCAGTATTTTTAATTTAAGCCTCAACATCTACAGTAAGGCAGCCCAAGATCATCCATAACTCTTTTCACGATCATCACTAAAGTTCATGACATTATAAGCTAATATTTTAGTTCATAAAAAAAATTGGAAAATGGAAAAAAATTTGTGACCTTTTGGACAATTTTCCCTTTAAAAAAAGGAAAACTACTTCATATTACTTCAAAACAGAAATTTACATTAATTTAAATCTAAAAATTATACCCTCCATTCTTACAAAATAGATTAGCTTTACCATTTTGGGTCGTCCTCCAAAATTAGACCAAGTCTAAATATGGAAAGCTTTTAACCAATCGCACACCACTAATAATGTGAACCTCATAATCCACTAACACTACTTCCACTTCTTTTCCCTCTCTTTTTCTTACTTTTTTCATCTCTCTTAATTTACCAATTGGACAATAAAATCTGTGTCATTTACATTTTGTTTTTTTTTTAGTACGGAGGAAGTATATTTTAACTTCCATTTTTTTCTCGAATTCTTCGTTCATCTTGGTCAGTAGGCGGAGGAGCTCAACCATGGAAACTGGGAAGTGTCCTTAGCAACCGGTGTCGTCGAATCTTTCCTCGACATAATCCAAGTTTCCGGATTGTATGGATCCCATCCCATTGTATGTGCATATTGCACGAACCCTACTTGAGCTCTTAGATTCATTTTCGAAAAGTTTGATGATGGATCAATAAAAAGAAGTGCGAATACAGATAGTTTATATGTGAAATATGAAAAGGAAATGTGGGTAATTATAAAGAAATATTTATTAAAAAATTGTGTAAAAATAAATACTTAGAAATTAGCAAAATTAAAAAGTTGAATTAGCGATTTCCGGCCGATTCAGCGGCAGAAATCCCTGCAATAGCGCTGCATACAGCGGCCGAAATTTCCGACCTTATTGCTAATGGCCTTACTAGTGTCTTATACCATATGAAATAAAGAGACATAACACCCTCCGTCCCATAAGAATATGCACTTTTGGTTAGACACAAGTTTTAATATACAATTGATAAAATAAGAGAGAAGTAGAAAGAAAAAGTAAGTATTGTCAGTAGAGAATGTGTCTCACCTCATTAGAGAGAAAAATGTTTCTAAATTTAGAAAGTGCATGTTTTTAAATTTAGAAAGTGCATATTCTTGTGGGACGAATGGAGTAATATAATTTGACTTCTACCAAATTATTCCTCGGTCCCTTAATTTGTACTCCCTTCGTTCCATGTTCATTGAGTCATTTTACTATTTTGGGAAGTTCCAAGTTAATTGAGTCATTTCTATTTTTAGCATAAGAATGCATTGTTCCCATACGTGTAGTCTTGTTTTAAAATTGTTGGAGGATTTGTCCGAGGCCTATTTTAATAAGAAACTTATGATGCTTATTATGCATTTGCACAAGTTACATATGCATGATTTTGTGCTTATTATACATGTTGAGCAAAAAGATTTATGGATACATTATGTGTATACTTTTGACCACTTCTTGAAATTGTTGGTGCAAGTGAGTGAAATCCATTGTGATGAATTTTTTTTTGTTGAATGATAATCCTTCTTGCAAACTTGGTGTGGGTTGTAGTTTATATTTTGGCACGAGTAATGCATTAAGTGGTTTTGTTTGGGACTACATTATGTGGGAGTGTTCTCCCCAATTTAATTTGTATGCTTTGGATTTGTTTGAGCATTGACTTGAAGGATATCTTGATGAGTTTGAAGTGTTTTGTTACGAAGATCCTTTTTTATACCCATCTAGCACTATTGAGAATATGAAATATTTCGTGAAGAAGTTAATAAATATGATCATAAGTAGTGTGGACAAAGTTCAGAGAAAGATGACAAAGAATTTGATGCATATGTGTCTTGGCATAATCTTTGCTTTCATTGCATGACAATCAAGCTGTTCAATGGGGTTGTCATGTTTTATAGTCTTTTTGTCAAAAACTATTACGTTTAATTGAGTGTGTGTGAGAAACAAGAACAAAATATTGAGAGAGATGATTCGCAAGAATGGAGAAATCCTTTATTGAATTGAATTCGCCAGATAGATTGAAAAGAGGGGAAAAAGTGAGCTAAGATATTACTCATCGGCTTTTACAAAACAGCTATTTATACTCTATCCCAAAACAACAATCCAACGGCTGAGATTATAAGATCTCAACTAGACTATATCCTACGGCTACTGAAACTCAAGATCAAGTAGCCTTTGATCTTTGCTTCTTCATTCATGTTGTGATTTATGCTGCAGCTGATCCATCAAATATTACAAAAACATTGCATCATATGGTTTTGTTTGGGGCTTCAATGTTAAAGGATGCTTAGTTTTTTGTTTCCCCATAAGTTATGTATTGGTTTTGAGCTTGTTAGAGTATGTCCACCGTCTTGGTGTGGTATCATCTTTGAGAGCAGTTAGTTATCTTAATCTTTATCATTGTACTTTGATATTTGATTTGCTCTCGTTCTATTCTCTAGGTTTGCGAAATCCGGATTTGGGGGCAAATTTTTCCAAAGAGGGGAGGGTGATATGACCACGTTTGCTAGACGTCGAGACTCGAGAGTGTCCCTTTCGGCGTGAGGCATGGATTGATTGGGGTCCAAGGACGAGAGAGGGACATGCCAAAGACCCAATAAAGCTCGAGGGCTGACCAAGGAAGCGAGGAAGAGAGAAGGCTCGGATTTGAGGACATATCCTTTCCAAGAAGGGGGTGATGATACAACCATGGAAGTCGTGCATCAAGGATTTCATATATAGCTGGATTCAACAAGTGATCAACCTATTGTGATGACGTCCAAATGCTTTGAAAAGGGCACCAATGTCTTCGTCTTTGGAAGAGCTTTGTGTGAGCACCCACCTTACATGCCTCAATCAGAGTCTGAAGGAGGGATTTTTGGCCGTTTTACGAAAGCCGTGCAGTGCAGAATGTTCCATCCGGACGGGTGAGTTTTGGTCACCAAAAGCCACCCGGACGGGTGACAGAATGAAGGCATGGCGGAGTCAGCGAGTTCCACCCGGACGGGTAACAAAACTAAGGCATCAACGATCCAGAGGGATTCCACCCGGATGGGTGACTCGAGGCCGCCGAGTCCACCCGGTTGGGTGGCTCACGCAGAGGCTAGATTTTTGTGGGCCTTTTCTTGGAATTTGGGCCTAAGCTATAAATAGCACATTTTCTCATTTTTCAACTTATTGAATTTTGCCATTAGAATCTTGTGAGACTTGCTTTCTCTCTTGAAGAGAGTTTTTATCCAATTTCTAGTTTTCTAGGTTGCTTGATCATCAATTGATCCAATCAAGTACGATCAAGTATATGTATGCATCAAGGGTTTGTAAATTCCTTTGAATAGCGGAGCCATTAGTTGAATCTAGTATATTGAGGTTTGTTTAGAGTATTTTCTCCATCCATGGATTTAGCTAATATCAAATTCACACTTCTTCATTTCTCATCTCCCATCAAATCATTTTGGATCTAGTTTTTTAACGCTAGATCCACCCTATCCTTTTGTTGCTTTTGTGTTTTGTTTTCATTTGTAAGATCAGACATCATCTAAGGGTATAAATTTGGGTTAATGGATCTCAATCTACATGGATCCATATCACTACTATTTAATTGTTTCTCCATTCAAATGAAAAAATACCACTTTCATGGATCTCATGCTGAAAAAAATAATTCACGTATTAAGGGATGAAAGGAGTAATACTACTCTCTCCATCCACCATTTAAAAAGTCATTTTGACTCGGCATGAATTTTAAGATTTTGTTTGACTTTGTGAAGAAAAATAAAGGGAGAAATTAAGCGGAATGTGAGACTAATTTTGTAATATTAGTTTTACAATGAATTGTGAGTGTAAAAGATTAATAGAATGTTGGATTTATATTTCTCAAGTAGAAAAAATAAATAGTTCTTTAAGTCGTGGCCCTAAATAATAAAATATTTTTTTAAATGGTATTACTATCTTTATCCATGAAAATAATTTTGAAAGTGAAGGATACAAATTTTAATAATAGAAAAATATGATTCAAACATTGCAAGTGAAAAGATATGGCAATTGTTTTGATAGAAAATTATCGATAGAGATCAATCATGATAGGCTAACTAAAATATTGTAAATAAAAATATATACTCTCTCCATTCTGTAAATATGAAAAATTTGGTTTCTGGCACGCGATTTTATCGATAGAGATCAATCATGATAGGCTAACTTAAAATCCTAAAAATTAAAAATTACGTACTTAAAATCCTAAAACTTAAAAGTTACATGACTAAATCCTAAAAATTAAAAAATACATCCATAGAAACTTAAAGAAGGCTAGTCTGATGGCGGTATCCCCAATTGTCGTCGGAGGGCTGCTATCATTGCATGATGTGCATCTAATTGTTGGGGAGTCATACGAGACGCATCGACGTTAGTGGCGTTATCAAAATGGCCCACAACGTGTTGGTGGGGGTGGAGGCGGCAAATGGGAACGAGAGCGGGAGAAGGAGTCGGCGGTTCGGCTGGGGTCGCGGCGCGAGGACGGCTGGCTGTCGCCATTTTCCATCCCGACGGTTGGCGTTAGGAACTGTTCGGTCCTGTGTCGGAGCTATCCAAGTGAGCTCCGGCTAGCTGGCTTGCCACCTCGTCGGATAGCGACCTCGATCTTTTTTGTTGGAGGAGCCGGAGGATGATCGGATGCCTTCCTTATGCTTTGGATGATGACACACCTTCCGCCAAGTGTTGAAATGCTTGAACAGTTTGTAATACACTGATTGGTAGGCCGACATGGCGGCTGTGATGATGTCGACTTCGTTAGTGCTGCTTCCTGCCGACCGCTGTTCCTCGAGGTGATGCCCCTAGAACTTTGCTATCTACTGAAAGACTAGGTCTTGATAAAATATTTTTTCTTAATCTACATATGTTAGTATTGAGCATACGGTATTGATTATGCACTACTTTGACTTATCAAATGGTGCGAGTTTTTCGCAACCCAATAATCCTGATATATTGGGTAGTGGTGATTAATATCTAGCGGTGCTAGGATTGCTATCATGTTGAATCGTGCGCGAGATGAATCTCGTTTGATAATGTCCTCAAGAGGAGCTCGAACAAGGTTTTATTATTCAGAAAACTGGCCAGTTGGAGTTTTATCGCTCTATGAATAATAAATAAATATTTCTTGCTAAGTCCACTCTTGGAATTAATAAGATATTAATTAATTAAGTCCATAGTAGACATTAATTAATTAATGGACATTTATATCTTAAGCGCGGGAAATAAATAATAAACAAAGTGGAAACCCGGATTACTTGTAATTTCGGATTTGGATGGGGAGAGTTCAATATTACTTCTGTAGTTGCTGCTCGTAATATTCCAATATAAGCTTGTATTAAATTGTGGGTTCAATTTAATTAGTAAAAAGCTAATTGGAGGTGCCCATATCCAAAACCTTCCATAGATCCCTGTCTGGGCCCAAAAGGAACTTAATATAAGTAGGAGAATAAAGGAGACAGAAATCATAATTTTTAATAGCAAAAATTTCGTCTCCCTCTACCTAGAGTCGAATTTCTCTCCTAATTGGAGAAGGATTTCTTCTGTCTTCTTTATTCGAGTCTTAGTATTTTGATAAGATCAGCCCACCCTGATATCGAGATACAGTTCGGGAACCAGAGAGAAGATCCGTGGTCTAGTATCGAAGATCATCACGTGGAGAAGGCGCGAGCAATCGACGATTCTTTGGAGAATCAAATCGGTAACTCTAAACCGTAGAAATCATGTTTAGGATTTATTTTCTATGAGCATGAATTATTTGCGTTCTAGCATGCAATTATTTGTTTAACATGTGAATTGATTAATCGCATAATCGGTCAAATAGATCCTATGTCTGATTGATTTGTTTTGTACAAGTCTTCCGTTGTGCAAGGGGCACCAAACCCCAACAATTGGTATCAGAGCCAATTTTTGGCTCTGATCATGCGGATTAATTTTATGTTATGTGAATTGCTTGAATGCTAGTTTTGTGTCGTTTTTTCTTGATGACTAAGAAAACAAATCAACGTGAGCAATTCTTTGTAATTAGATTCACCATAATTCTTGAATATTGGTGGAGAGTTAATTGCTTCTACGTGATGGTATTCCTTGTCTTTGGAGATTTCATCAAATCAATACATGCGCCGCCAATTTCTTTTGACTTCTCTTGTCGGTGGAATTTATCACGTAAATTGTAGTTACATGGTATCATTAATGATCATTTCGTTTTGCCTTTCGTGAACTTATATTCTGAGTCGGCAATCGAGAATTGTGTCGCTGCGATGATACAGCAGCAGCAGTCCGGTGGCCAAGGACGGCGGTCTGCCATGAGCAGCGCCGGTGGCTACGGAGAGAAGCGGCGACGGAAACGCAGCTGCGCCGTCAGCTCGAGTGGGAGCCCGTCGGCAGATTCCCAGACTCGTGACGCGACGGCAGCGCTGCAGCGGTTTTCAGTGGGAGTCCGACAGAGGCATGATCGGTGCAGGAACAGTCGGCGATCGTCCAACACGTCGCTGGGCAGCGGGCTGTTGTGACAGCAGCTGCGGTGAACATGCAGCGCCTGCGGAGCAGTGGGAGCTCCGCGCGCAGCGAGTTGCAGCGCTGTGTAGGCGACGACGCAGCAACAGCAGCGACGGTAAGGGAAGCCCGGCAGTGTGAGTGGGAGCCTCCGAAGGCGGCTGCCCGGACTCGTGCGGTGTTGCCGAGCATGGTTCGGCAAAGATTGTTTCCAAATTTGATTAGGGTTTCTAAATCCTTGCATTCAATTTTGGAAAGAAATCAAGATTATTTTGAGAATTATGATTTGAATATATCCGGTGGATTTTACATATTATATAAGATTTAATTTTGTATTAAATCATGGATTAATTACAGATTTTATCTTTATTTTATGGATTTGTAGGGATTTAATTCCTAGATGAATCCTTATTAAATTTAGATAATGACAATCTAATTTTTATCTATATCCTATGGATTAATGTGGATTTATCCATAGACAAATCCTAGTTGGGTTTAGATAATGATAATATTATTTTATTCTTATCCTATGAGTTTATATGAATTTATTCATGGATAAATCTAGATGGATTTGGATAGTGATAATATAATATTTTATTCTTATCTTATAGATTTATATGGATTTGTTACTAGATAAATCTTGGATAGATTTGAATAATTATAATATAATAGTATTATCTTATTCTATGGATTTACATGGATTTATTCCAAGATAAATCCTAGATGAATAAGGATAAACATTTATATTAATTTATTTCATCCTATGGATTTGAATAGATTTAATTCTATTAAGACAAATCCTAGATGGATTAAAAATAAATATTAATCCAAGTTATCCTTATCTTTTGGATTTATATCCTAGATAGATTAGGATATTGATAATATATAAGAAAATCCTTATTTAATTGGATTTAGATAAATTTATTTATCTAAGAAATCCTAAGTAATGTTTGATATATCCATGATGTCTATTCTAAATAGAATTGAGATTGATATAAATCTTGGTTGATAGGATTTTATTTTTATCTAATGGATTATGATAGAATTGTTTCTATCTAGTAATAGCCTAGTACGATTTAAATAATGATAATCTTAGATCAACGTTATCTTGAATTGTAGGATATGATTTTATCGAAATAAAATCTAGAATTATCCTAAATGGATTTAGGTAGTTAACTCTATCTTGATAAATCCTAAATAAATTTGGATAAAGATTATCCAAGATAAAGCTGAATTATTTAATTGATTCTCCCATGACTAGATTAAATAATTTTCGATAATTATCCTATGTGTTTAAATGCCATGGATTAAATGGATTTATCTGTTTATTTGGTGTTTATCTATTTTAAGTGGATTATCTACTTTATTTGCTTATGTGATAATTATGCAAATACCATACAAAATATCTAAGTGATGATTACAACAAGTGCGTTGTATACGGTCTCCATCGGTTGGACTGCCGAATTTTGTGAAGCTGATTTTCTAATATTATTGCCACCTGCAGAGTAGGGACAATAATCCTACGAAAACAGCAAGTTCATAAGGCAGACTTCTCAAATAATAAATAGAATGAACTAGAAAGTGGTTCCCAATATTATTGCCACCTGCAGAGTGGGGACAATAATCCTAAGGAACTGCGAGTTTCGGGGTTCAATCAGAATTTATGAGATAGCTTGATTTTATTGTCAGCACATGAACATTGTTATGGAGTGTGTTGTAGAAATAAAATTCTGTAATGCTAAATCTGATGGTCGTGCTTAGGCAGCATTAGGCGTATCAACCTCCAAAGGAGGAAGCAATTGATGCGTCGGTGTTGTGACCAGTAAAATTGTCAAAATTTTAATACGTATTAACCTACAGAGGAGGATACAATTTATTAATTTTGCTGTTGTAAGATACATAATTGTTTTGTGTTTATTTGTGATTATGTATTGAGCATGAGTATGTGACAATAAGTTTCTTTGCCAAATCTTCATTATGTCATTTAATATTTGTCTGCGATCCTTAAAGAAAGAAAACTCGAATGCCTAAATTATGTAGACTGGAAACGAAAATGGATAAAATTCTCATCGCTGAAAGCTTGGAGTTTATACTCAATGATTCATGTCCTCCATTTCCTCGACATAATTCCACGGAGAATGTTCAAGAATGCATTATGCATGTACTTGACAAGCTCTTTGAGGAATAAGGTCAAGCTATTTTCCTTTAAGTAGCTCGACAAGTCTTGGTTAATGACGATGAAAGATGGATATCAATAGAATCTGCCAAGATGATTCGATTGGAATATCCTAGAGGGACAGAATGTTTTGAGGATCTTTTGATCACTCAAATAGTTTCTGACACAAGTCATCGCCTAAAGTAACAAGAAATGACTATAAGAAGGTTTAACTGAAAAGTAGAAAATCTTCAGAATAATAGTCGTTGTGTTACTATTAGAGGAAAGTAACATGATAGATGACGAATTCATAAAGGCTGCATTTTCTTAAGTCCTAGTTCATTTGAACAAAAGACTAGATATGGAAATGGGAGAGTCTGGATTGTCATCGAAGTTTGTTTAAAGCGAGAAAAGCTGCTTTCTGAGTTGGATTGACCTATTTTACAGAAGGACAATGACTTACATGACAATGCAACTTCTAAGTAAGAGATCTTGATCCAGTTAGGTTTTTGTTGCAGTGGGAGCTATTAATGCTCAACTATTGTTTTATGGTTGATGCTTAAGGCATCATAGTATTAAAATAATATAAGTGCGACAAGATTGAGTATTCAACAACACATCAACTTCTTAATCACTGAATGATAAAGTATTTATGGCTCTTAGTCTTAAGGCCAAGAAAATACTTAGCAATTGTTCGAACTGATCTAGACTATCAAGATTTTAACATTTCGTTAAATAGCTTGAAAGTTGAGAAAGTCTATTTGATGCACTATGAGTTAGAATCATTTGATTTTTTCAAGAGATTCAGAATACTTATAGAAGTACAACATAGAAAGACTAGCAAGTCTCAAGGGTTTACACCATAAGGAGACGAGCAAAGGGTTATGATCAATAGTGGGAGTCTAATCTCCATTAACGAATCCAAGCATTCATCTAATGAATGAGATAGTTATGTAAGAAGGAATCGAAGTCTTTCTAAGACAAGTTTGATTAAGTGATGAGTTGTACTCATTAAAATCTTATCATTGATGGATAAACATTAAAGAAACTACCAACATCAGTACCTTCTACAAAACACGAGTTGTGGACTAGAGTGTCTCTAGTCTAGCACATCTCAAGGTGTAATGTTGTTCCAACACGTGTTGGAAAAGTGTCCAAGAAATTGGAGTTGTGTACTGAGGCATGTTTTAAGGTTTGTCCCAAATGATGTAAGGTTATAAGTTCTGTAATCTTCAAAGATATAATTCTTGTATGAAGATCAAGAGATGAACTACAAGCCTAACAGCGTGATAACTCTCAAAATAAAGAGAGAGATATCGGATTTTCCACATTACCAAGAAGTCATACCATTGTAAACTTTTGCACTAATAAAATCAACTTCAGTACCTAAGATTGTAAGAACCATATCGTAGTGGGAGCGTTCCACTGGAACACAACAAGTTCTTGGGTCTAAGAGTGTCGTAAGACTCGATCTTAGATTAACTTGAACATAATCCCTTTAACTACAATGTAGTATCGGTTAATTTGGATAATCATTTTTGAACATGTGATAGATTCCATATTACAATATAAGATAGACAACATGTTTTACAAGACTTGCAATACTACCTACAGGCTGTGTCAGTCAGTGGGAGCAAATATCTTTGCAAGTGTAAATGTGGATCTCAAATGGCTAGCCAATGACAATGGGTTATGCCCAAAGAGAATTATCTTCTCGCTATCGTTGTGCCAGGATTTATTCGATCATATTGTCTATTAGAACTTACATAAATTAGAATGTATGTATTATGATTGTCAAGACAGCCTTCTATAAATATAAGTCTTGAGAAAATCATCTACTAGAACATTCTATACGACACGAAGTTTTCGTGTCAGTATCGTGTCAACACGATAAAGACACGAACCCAATAAGCTTTGACACATACCCATTAATTTCGTGCAGGTTCGTGTCGTGCCAAAAATTGTCAGCCCTAGTGCTATCTATATTTAAAAACAACAAAACTATGTGACCAAATTTTGTACAACCAAAATCTAGTTTATTTGAAAAAAAATAGATTTATTTATGCATTTAACTAAAATATATGGATGCATATATAGTTCATGGAAAGTGCATAATATTGTGGTCATATATTTATGATTTGTGTATAATTTTTTTAAATTTTTTAGAACCATAAATGTAATTAGTGCATACTTTAATTCAAATTTTAAAAACAATAGGAAGGAAATTCAAATCTATACAATATATAAAAGGGGAGTTTTGGGAGGTTTTGAATAATATTTTATGCTGAGTGATGTAAATGCAATTAATATAAAATTCAGAAATTAATTCTAATAAATATATAATCCTACTTAGTGGAGATTAGTTTTCCATGTTTCATATATACGTGAGTGAGTGAGTGGGAGGTTAGGAAAGATAATTTGATTCAATTTCTCTTCTAAACGTTTTCTTCTTCCTCCACTCGGTGTTTTCCTCAAGTTTGGCTATGAGGTACTTCTATTTCTCTTTCTAATTAATATTGTTTTCTTTAATTTGATTGTATACAATTACTACTATATTTATATTTGATTTTGGTGAAATTAACAGGTTGAGTTTTGGATTTGCTTCTTATTGAAGCTTTTTTGGTTACATTCATGAATCATTTATGCTTATATATATTCTCACCCAGTAGACATATTCATCTCCCTCTTCCATTCCCAGGTAAATAAATACTTTTATTCTCTATTTGTCACTTTGATTGATGCTACTTTGTAGTCACTATAGCTTTATCTTCTTGATTTGGATGGCTAGGGAAGCCTCCACAAAATTACGTGGTGTGAATTGTTCGATTGTGTACTTTCTAACAATTATTTTCTTGATAGTAATTTGCAAAGTAAACGAGTCTTAATAAAGTACTCCTCCGTATCTTTTATTTTCATACAAAGAGATTTGCATTACTAAGAGAATCTTATCATGTCCCGTAGTCGGGAGTTTCTGTTATTTAGGAGATAATTCTTTAATTTATACGTTAATTTATTTCTCATAAGTTGATAATTTGACTTCGAGTAGATTTCAATTTCCTTCATAGACTAATTTGTTTATGTTTATTAGTATTTCCTTTTAGTATTAGGAATTCGTACGCCTATATAAACACCTCTTCCTCTTGCAATTCTTAGAGTGTTGATACGCCATGGAGAGTCTATAGGCGTGGAAATAGAGAGGTGGTTTGGTCTGCCAAGTCGACGGAGTAAAGAAGGGGAGCGTTTGCACGAATATCTCAATTATAGTTATCAGCATAATTAGGTTGTTGCATTTATTATTTGCATATTAGTTGGTTGCAAGGATTTCTCATTTTAGTTTAAATCTATATAATGAGTAATTATCAATTGTATTTAATTTTTTATTGTGATAGACTTTATCTTCCTACTCCATGATTTATTGTTTAAACATTATATTATGTGATATATAATGAGTAATTATCCATTGTATTTAATTCTTTATAGTGATAGATTTTTATCTTCCTACTCCATGATTTATTGTTTAAACATTATATTATGTGATATGTTCAAATTTATTATGCTTCAATGTTGATTTGTATAGATTTTTGATTCTCATATTAACTAAAATTGTTACTCATATTGTTCATTGTTAAAATTAATTATAATTTATTACTTAATTTAGAATTTAAAATTAATATTTTAAAAATATATTAATCTGTGCATAGCACAGACGTGGTACTAGTATAAAAATAAAAAATGAAGTTAAAGGCTAATAAGTTTTTTAATTTGTCCCCTTACTACATTTATTATTTTAATACATAATTAATACATTAAATTATTAATATAACCTTATTTTGATTATAAAATGTTTGATTATTTATCATCACTCATTTAAAAAAGATGCATTGAAAATTTTGTGTGTTGCAACTATTTTTAATGATATGCATTTACAGTGATTACTTACAATTTTAATTTTCCCATACAAGAATTTCCCATAATAATTTATTTAGAAGTACACAAAGCCAAATTAAAAGATTTGAATTTCATTTACGTTTGTACACAGTTAGCATTAAATATGATTTGGGTATAATTTTTTTTGTTTTTTTAGAACCATAAATATAATTAGTGCATACTTTATTCAAATTTTAAAAACAATAGGAAGGAAATTCAAATATAAAAAAAAATGAGGTTAAAGGCTAATAAGTTTTTTAATTTGTCCCCTTACTACATTTATTATTTTAATACATAATTAATACATTAAATTATTAATATAACCTGTTTATTATCACTCATTTAAAAAAGATGCATTAAAAATTTTGTGTGTTGCAACTATTTTTAATGATATGCATTTACAGTGATTACTTACAATTTTAATTTTCCCATACAAGAATTTCCCATAATAATTTATTTAGAAGTACACAAAGCCAAATTAAAAGATTTGAATTTCATTTACATTTGTACACAGTTAGCATTAAATATGATTTGTGTATAATATTTTTTATTTTTTTAGAACCATAAAGGTAATTAGTGCATACTTTAATTCAAATTTTAAAAACAATAGGAAGGAAATTCAAATATAAAAATAAAAGATGAGGTTAAAGGCTAATAAGTTTCCTTACTAAATTTATTATTTTAATACATAATTAATACATTAAATTATTAATATAACTTTATTTTGATTGTAAAATGTTTGGTTGATTATATTCACTCATTTAAAAAGGATGCATTAAAATTTGTGTGTTGCAACTATTTTTAATGATATGCATTTACAGTGATTACTTACAATTTTAATTTTCCCATACAAGAATTTCCCATAATAATTTATTTAGAAGTACACAAAGCCAAATTAAAAGATTTGAATTTCATTTACGTTTGTACACAGTTACCATTAAAAATAGAATTTATCAAAAAGAATATTCTTACATTTACGCCTAGAAGCTTTAATAAATTATAAAACATATATAAATCAGAAATTGTTGCATATATCTTTCTACATTAATATTGACAATTATATTTAAAAAAATTACTGTGTGAAAAAATTTCAAAAAAAAAGATAAAATAAAATAAAATAAAAAGTTGGAATAAGAAGAAAGAACCGCCATACTTTGACTAAGAAATTTGAATTGGAAATTTGTTAATTTTGGGAATATGAGATAAAAACGGCACCGTTTTGCACAGCACCCTCTACTGTGCTAAGTGCTTAGCACAACAGAGGATCCATCCCCGCCAATTTGATAGATGGTGCTCTATTAGAGCATCTCCAATAGCGGCTAGCCGATTCGCGTCGCTAGTCGGTCGGCTAGCCGAACTATTGGAACTGGCTAGTGGCATTTCGGTTAGCCGATCGGCGAGCTCTAGCCGATTTGCGGGCGCTAGCCGACCGCTGGCTGTCATTGTAGGCTCAATTTCAGCTAGCCGGTTGTATTTTTTTTAATGTATTTTTTTATGCATTTTTTATTGCATTTTTAATGTATTTTTTTATGAATTTTTTTTAATTATGTAACTTTTTTTTGGATGGACCTTTTTTAATTTATATAAAATTATTGCATTTTTTAATGTATTTTTTTAATAAATTAGTGAGGAGTAGAGTGGGGCGGTGGCTCGTGTGTGGAAGCCCGGATTTTTTTTTATTATGTAATTTTTTTTTATTTTTAGTTAATGTACTTTTTTTTATTTAAATAAAATTAACAAATTTTACCCGTATATGTGTCGTAAATTTAATTCCGTATTTTGTGTTTAATTCCGTAAATGTAGTTATTTTTGAATTATTTTTATTCGGCTAGCCTATCTGAGTAAAATGATGATGTGACAGATGGAATTTTAGTGTGATCATGTGGCAGGGAGAGAGAGTGACTAGCCTGTGGCTGGCTTAAAGCCATTGGAGATGGTCTTAGTTTGAAGCTCTGAGGCTGCTGGTGACATATAGATATTGTTTCTTTGGCATTTTATAATTACATCACTGTATTATCTTATTAATATAATTTTTTGAATTTGAGTGAGTTAATTTGGAAAGTTGTAAATGCGCGAACGAAAGATGTCAAAAAGGATGCTCCGTTTAATTGATGTGCTGTGTTACATTTCCGCAGTGTTTATATACTTCTACTGTTCTACAGTTGTATTAGTACTCACAACAAAAAGTGTTATTGATAGAATCACTATAAATCTATGAAGCCAGAATCCCGGCGGTAAACATGTGCGCGTAATCGCACGGCGACCCTGCAATTTCCGCCGGCTTCGACGCTTCCGCACTGCATTTATCCATTACCATCTGCGTATACCGGCAATCTGCGCTACAGAATGCTTTCTCTCCTCTGCAATTTACACTTAATCAGTACACCTAATTCACAACACTCGAAAATCTGTCGAATTGATCCGAAATGTTTCCGTTACCTGTACATGTAGATGTCTTTGCCGTCGAGCTTCTTCTGGCACAAATCGCACCTGCTCAAAAATTCCGCCGTCGGAACTGCGCCTCCAGCCTCCACGCCTCTAGCCGGAGATATGTGGAACACGCTTTTGCTGTTGCGATTGCGATTGCGATTGCTCGGGCTATGACACGTCACTATCGTGTACTCCTCCATCTCCATCTCCATCTCCACCTCCTCTCTCCTACTCCTGCAACAATTTTTGGGGTAATTCACCGGAATCGGACTCGATCGCGTCGAATTCCGGCCGATAATACTGTCCCTGCCATCGCCGCTAGATTTCTCGAGAGCTGCTACTATGCCTAACCCTACGGTGCCGAGATCTAGGCTTTTCAGCCCCCGCGGCGACTGAATCTGACTCCTGGGGCTTCCGCTGCCGGAACACAAAGATCCGGTGAGAATCTCGATCACCGGCTTCGAGGTTTTCCCTAACATCACTAGAATTAGTACTGATTTTTCTGATTAATTTGATGGAGTGAAAGTTATGGAGCCCTTGTTTTTGAGTGTTTGATTGATTGAGGAGTTGTTATGGTTTCATTTGATTTGGAGTTATATACTACTCCTAGTTGCATGATTGTTTTAATTTTTATTTTTATTTTTATTTTTATTTTTGAGAACATCGTCACTGAACCTCAATTATTGAACCGCTTTATTCTATTGTTATTATATTTAATAGATCCATTCAGTCCGTCCCAAGTTTGAGTAATTTCTCAAAACATTCATCAACTCTTATATTTATTTTATTCCATCACTATCTTTATATTTTCTTATTTTATTCTTACTCATATTTTTCAATACAATTTCTTAATATTTGTCCCTAAAAATTTTAAGTTAACTTAATTGGGATAGAAATACAGTACTTCTTTTGTTCCACGAAATTATTTTATCATTTAGATACATTTCATAATAGATAAATAATTTCATTTTCCTTTAGTAAAAATAACATATTTTTTTTCACTAACTTTATTTTTTCTTATTATTTTTATTTTTTATTTACTTTTTCATAAATTAAGTGCTAAAAAAAACACTCATTCACAAGGAGCGGAGGAGTATACTCCCTTCGCCCGGATAATTAGGATCACTTTAACTGGACACGTTTTAAGAATTGTAATGAAAAGTGGGTTGAAAAAGTTAGTAGAATGTGAGTCCTATCTTTATATATTAGTTTTATAATAAAATGTGAGTAGGAATGAGTTAGTGGAATATATACCACTACCAAAAATAGTAAAAGTGAAATTAGACAAATTATGTGGGACGAACCGAAATGAAAAATTGAAAAGAATTATCGGACGGAGAGTGTATTTTTTTTACATAATGTCACTTGTCAGTGGACAATATTTTAAGAGACGTCTCTGTCCCAATCGACGTGACTGGCCCACGTCGCAGTCTTCTGACACAGCTTAAGATTCCGGCAATGTGACATCGCCAGCGGCGGACACGCGGCATTCCGTGAGAGGCGTTGCTATTATTACATAGTGGGGCCGGATCTCCATATTTATTTATTTTTCCCGTTGGGCTTTTTGATAAAGCCCATTTGTGGTGGGGCCTGGGTTGCATCTGTGGGGCCGGGGTGATGCATTTTGTATGGTGCCGCTGAAATCATACTCACAGTCTTGAGCTGTTTCGTATGGAATGACGATTCCACCCTCCGGTTTTGATCTTTACCAAACAAATCCAACTACTCTTTAAAGATATTATTCTTTTGCCTAAAAAAAAAAATTGGTGTTGGGGGAGATCTTTATTTTTTTATTGTATCGAAAAAATTATTGCGAGAATCGCAATTATTTCTCCACAGAGAAAATGTTTCTTTTCTATTGTGTTTACTTTTTTTATAATACAATTGGAAAATAATTGTTTAATTTCTTGGTTCAGCTTTTAGCATATTAACTTTGCTATTCTTTTATAGAGATTTGATTCATATATTGATCTTCTTAAAGCTGTTCTCAGGTGTCTAAAATTCATTCGTTAATTCTTTTATGTTTGGGAAATAATTACTGTTACATTCCAATTTCACACCTTCAGCAAAATGAGTTGAAACTTAACACTATATACAGTAATGTCTTTACATTTGATTTGTTGCAAATTCAGTCTCTTTTATTTATTTTTACATGGTGACAATCATACAATCATCTAACATCATATTCTCCATGTTCACATTTTTCAAATTTTTATTTTATGACATTCACAATTTAAAATTTTATTTACTTTATTTTCATTTTAGATAGTAACTCCACACTCTAATAAATTATTACACTCATATTACACTATAAAATCAATACTTTATATAAAAATGATATTCATAATATATCAACTTTTTCTATCATTTTTTTATTCAAAAGTGAGTTAAAGTGGAACAGGGAGGGGGGTAATTCAAAAGTGATTAAAGGAATTTTAAAATCTAAGTTATCTCGAATGTTCGCCCTTTATCATAATTTCAATGTCGATCATATGAAGTTGAAATTCAACACACATTGAGAACCTTGAACTTCATAGCACCAAGTCCTACCTCAATTTTTCTATAGTCTAGTGTTCGATAATGATATTGAAAGTAAAGGATGATAACTCAAAAAATACTAATAATTCAAAAGCTCTCAATCATTTTTCATTTCTGAAATTGGATTAACAACGGACATATCAATCTATGTGTTTATAGATTCACCACACATTAAAATATTTATAATGTGTTTGAAATTCTTTAAAGATATAGTTTTGCAGTAAAATAAAAACTACTCGTAGGATTTAAACAACTTAATCCATATGTATGAAATTAGATATATGCTTAAGTTGCATTCAGTTTATGTCAATAAAGAACATTCGATATGGTCGCGCATTAAATAACAACTTATATAAGCTTAGGATTATAGTGGGTTAGGCAAAAAACTGTGATAGACTGATAGTAAAAAAATTCACTTAAAAATCTGAACTTAGAGCAATATACGTAAACTTGTAATAGTAGTTTTTTTTTAGCGTTTGCTTTTATCGTACAATATAGTCTAGTATTCACAGCAATTAAAGAGCCAGAGAATTGCGGAGTAAAAACCACGTTGCAAAGAAGTGAACTCTCTGGAAGTTTTTTCTATTTGTCCTGATAAATGGGCAACGAGGTTAATATTCTCATTTTTTTTAATCCAATAGATTCCAAACAAGTGTATTTGTAATTTTCTATTTGTGGTAATGTAATGATTGTGTGAGTGCCTGAGTGGAATTACTTGATTTGAGTCGATTGAATGCCACGAGAATATAGTAGAGGCTATAGCCCGTTGTTCTCTCCTTTACCAGCAATTGGAATCAACGGTCCTCCGCTGCTTGTCGCGATATTGGACCCCACCACACTCCAGCTTCAGACTCCCACGCGTTGCGCCACTTTTGCTTTTTTATTTTATTTTATTTACTCCTTGTCAATATTCTAAAAAAATAATAATCCCCTAGAATTCCACAATAGCTGGTTCAGTCACGCCATACCACGAAAACTTGTTCATTTCAATAATAGTTACTCCATCCGTATGCTATTAGAAGTCTCATTCATAGATATCACGGGTTTTAAGAAATGTTAAGAAAGTGGGTGAAAAAAAGTTAGTGAAATAGGGGTCACACTTGTATATATTAGTTTTAAATGAAATATGAGTGGAATGAGTTAGTGGAAGATGGAACCCTGTTACCATTTATGGTAAAAGTGAACCGGGACTTTTATTCGCGGATGGACTAAAATGGAATAACGTGACTCTTATTCGCGGACGGAGGGAGTATGCCACAACCACAAATTACATTATTTTATTAATTATTGGCAAATTTTAATTGTACTGGAACAAAACTAATTGGACAAAAATAAATAGAATGAAATGAAATGAAAAAAATAAATTGGGAATAGATATTTTATAGATAAAAAATTTTTAAAAAAAGAAAAATTCCAAAGAATTAGTGTCCGCTCCCGCTGCAGACATTCCGGCGTGCAATAGGCGTCACGGCTCCACTGCCACCACCCCATCCACATTGACACCGCCTTCCCAGCGCTCTCTCCCCCACCGCGGCTAACCACTGTAGACACTCTTAGTCACAACTAAGTTTTGGCAAAAATTTTAGATACGAAAATTGAGAAATTTTGTTGAAAGTAGAAGAGAGGAATAAAGTAAAAAATATAAAGAGAGAATAAAGCATATGATGAAATAAATTAATAATGAGTGAGTATTTTATTTTTTGTCAAAGAAGAAAATGATTCAATTTAGTTGGGACATTCCATAAAATAATACTCCACAACTCAACTTAGTTGGGACGAATGGAGTGTAATAAGTGAACCGATTAAACTATTAATTCATCATTCAATCGATCAAATCAGTGGCGGACACAGGATTTTAAAGGTGGAGTCCAAAAATAATTTTAAAGATTAAAATTAAAAAATATATAAAACTAAATAATACTTCCTTTGTCCCACTTTAGGAGGCTCGGTTATCCACTTTTAGGTGTCGCACGTTAAGAGTCACGGTTGGAAATATTTCACAAATGGTAATAGGCCCCACATTCCACTACCTTTTTTTCCACTCACATTTTATTACTCCCTTCGTCCCGGCTAAGATGACACATTGCTTAGCCGGCACGGAATTTTGGGAGTTATTGGTTAAAGTGTTTAATTAGAGAGAGAGAAGGTGGGTGTATGTATTAAAGTAGAGAGATGAAGAAAGATGAATATTTTAATAGGAGCGAGAAAAAGTAGTTGAGTGTATTAATTGGAGAGAGAAAGTTACCAAAAAAGGAAATGTGTTATCTTAGTTGGGACAAACTAAAAAGGAAAACGTGCATCTTCAGCGGGACGGAGGGAGTATAAAATAGAGTATATAAAAGTAGGATGAAAGGAGTAACTTTTTTATATTAAAGTCAAATACAATCATATCATAACATTTCCCTTTTATTCTTCGTCTTTTGGAATCGCTGTATAATAGTATTAATAGTAAAATTGAAAAAACAAATAAACACGTCCTTTTTCAATGATAAAAACTAAGCAATCAGAAATGAATTTTTGAACACTATCATTATTCAAGAGAAGAAATTTCTCTCACTTTTTCTTGCCGGTAAGTCACGATTTCGCTCACTTTTAACTCTATATACATCAATTTTTTTATAATAGAAGCGAACAATATCAAAATGAAGTATATTGTAATTGAAGAATACCTATTTCAAGTAAAAAGGAGAATTAGAGAAAGAGAAAGAAATAGGAAGAAACAGTGGTAAAGAAATTGGAAAATAGTATATTATGAACACCAAACCTAAGAGAACAGGATCAGGGCATTACTAAGGAAGCAGACAAGTGTCACAAGCAGATCAAAGCAACCAAGTACTTCACCCTCCGGCCAGATTTCTGAGGCCGCTCAAGTCGTCAGTGAAGGACTCCGTTGGGATAGTGAAACTCGGACAACAACTTTTAATCCACGATCTGATCTAAGACACCATATAAGAGCATCCGCAGCGCGGCTCGCCACCGGCTCGGTCTCGTCTCGGCATGACGGGTCGGCGGCGAGACCGCGTTGCAAAGCGCATCTCGTCCCGACGAGACGGGACGTCCCGTCGCGCGTGGCGCGTGGAAGGGGCCGGCCTCGAGCAATCTCGCCACGCGTAAGCGCCACGTGGCGCGCGCTGGCGCTAGGCGTGACGCCCACTCACCGGCCCGCGAGTGGGCGTCGTAATTATGACATCATAAGTTTTTTTTTTTAATTCAAAATTTCGAATTTTTTTTTTCAAATGGTCATTTGACCGTTCAAACGGTCAAATTTTCAAATTTTTTATTTATTTTTCTTTTATTATTCTATAAATACTCCCTTCATCTTCCATTCTTCATTCTACACACAAATGTCCGGCGATGGAAACTCCGGTGGCGGCGGCCGGTTCGACTTGAACTCGTTTGGCGATTGGGCGAACATGTACAATATTTTGGGTACTCCCGGTTCGTCGACTCCGCCGGCGTACCAAACACCACATTTTGATGTGGATGCATACTATCGTCCCTCCCCCTCCAGAGGTATGGGCAATCGCTGGGATTATCCCAAATTCCGGAGAATTTTCCGGATGAACGCACTTTGGAATACCGGCCGATAGGTGGAGGCTCTGCGAGGATCGGCGTCAATGCCGAGGAGGAAGAGGGCGACCACGAGGTTGTGGGGGACGGCAGCCGTCATCCATACAACCAAAAAGGAGACGTTGGCTCTGTACGACGCTTGGATCACCGTCTCGTACGATCCTGTCGTCGGGAATCAACAAACCAACTTGTGTTTCTGGAAAAAAGTCACCGAAGTTTACAACGCACAAAGGCCGAAGAAGACCTTTGCCCGCAACGTGAAGATGTTCCGCGGTCATTGGGACCGATGCGACGAAGATGTCAAAATTTTTTGCGCGATATACAGGGCAGAAGAGGCGAATTACCAAAGCGGAGCAAGTGGAGCCGACATTCTGAGAGCGGCGTTGCGGGTCTTTAAAGACGACGTCGGTAAAGATTTCAAGCATGTCGATGTTTGGTCGCAAGTCCACCACCTTGAAAGGTGGGCTGGCGGTGTCCAGTCGGGCGCGGGCTAGAAACGCACGAAGCACACGGCGCGTGGCCAATACTTGTCTAGTGATGGCGGCGAAGGCAACACCTCACGTGAGGGCACGCCAACCGATGATACAGGGGGGTCTTCTTCCGGTTCACGACGTCGGCCGCAAGGGACCAAGGCGGCGAAGGGGGAAAGGGAGGGGGAGGGGCCGCGACGAATCAAGCCAGGCGGGATCGGGCTCCGGCACGGGCTCGAACACCCTAATGTCCATGTACCTGCTCGCCACGATGGCTGACACTTCAAAAACGAGTCCTCCCCAATTTGAAGCCCATATGGACGGAATTGAGCATATGAAAGCTCAACTTTGTATTCGGTCTCGATCTAACTTGGGTGCACCGTCGACTTCGGGGGATGATTCACCGTCGGAGTAGTTTTTATAATTTAATTTAGAGTATTTTAATTATGTATATTTAATTTTTTTAGGATTTTAATTATGTATTTTTTATTTTTTAAGCCTTTAAATTGTAATTTTTATTTTATTTAATGAAGTATGTTTTTATTAATTGAATTTGTTTGAATTGAAAATAAAAAATGAAATTGAATGAATAGTTAAGGGATGAGATGGTTAAGAGATGGAGGAATGCATGTGCTGTCTCTCTTAGTTAAGAGATGGGCCAAAAAGTACAGTAGGGCCCATGAATAGTTAAGGGATGAGACGGTTAAGGGATGAATAAGAGATAGAGATGCGGATGGCCTAAGTCTCTTTTTCGATCTCCCAGTTTGGTTCCAATCATTGGAAAATGATTTTGTTCAGAATATTCCAAATTGATCAAGCAATGATGTAGAACATAAAGCGCCGAAACTTTTTTTTTTTTATCAATCTCGAGTAGAGGAGTATTTATCCAAGCAATGAAGCACAACATGTGTCAAAGCAATTTTAGATACAATTATCTTTATTGACTCTCCTATTTAAAATATTTTCTACACACACTAAATATTGGCAAATAATTCTAATTAGATGAATGAATATAATCACTTAGAATTTTGAATCCTATGGTATAACACATAACATATTTCACGTAACCCAAAACTTAAATATGAAATGAATACTGTTTAAATAAGAAATTTTATGTAAGCACAAATAACAAATTTTTAAAAAAGGTTATTGGTTCATAATATTACATACTTTGGCCTAATTTGGTATTCCATCCGTCCGCCATTAAATGTCTTATTTTTTCTTTTTATTAGTTCCATTGACAATTAATATCCCATTTCACTTGTATTTAGTAAGTAGGACCCTATATTCCACTAAATCATTCCACTCACATTTTATTATAAAATTTCTATATATATAAAAGTAAGCTTTATATTCCACTAACTTTTTTTATCCACTTTACTTTATAAAGTCAAATAATTTCTTAAAACTTATGTTAAACAAATATGAAACATGTAATCATGAACAAAGAGAGTATTTCCTATGAACTTGAAATTTGATCACAAAATTCATGAACTCATCCTTCTGCAGTGAATTTCCTATGAATAGCAAAAAAAAAAAGAAGGTTTTCATGAGGAATCCACTACAAAACTAAATTCATGATTTTTGTACTAATTATTTGTACAAACCCTAAATAGTCGAGAATTATTACTTGATATAAAGCCAAAGTACAATTTAATTTGTTTGTGCAAAAGTGAGTTTGTGCAAGGAAAAATTCAAAGAAAATAATTAAAGACTTCCGTTATACTTTAATAAAGACTGAAAATCGCTAAATAATTTTAAAGTCACCCAAGAAAAATAATAGAAAATCCTTTTTAAATAAAACACTAGTGACTTTGTGCCACATAATAAGAGAGTCCAAAGTTTAATTAAACATTTTAGGCCTGATTTGATCCAATTAATTAAATTATGAATTGGGCCTAGATAAATGAAATTAAAATACAAAGTCTTGGGCTCCAAGACTCTACATCTAATTACATGTTGTGTACAAGCCCAAGTAAAAATAATATCTTGAGCCTAATCTTCTTCAAATTTGACTCTAGGGACTCTCCTTTTTGGCAGACTGCCGTTAACTCCACTCCTCCCATTATCTGAAATAAATTTAATTCTTACTTCCATAGTTTCTTATTACTTGTTACTAGTTTCTTTTTTATCTGCCCGTCAATACCAGAACGTTTAATCACGTGTGAAATACCAGAATTTATTAGGAAATCAAATAATAAGTTGCTGACAGCAATGTGATAGAATTCATATGTCAGCGAATTTAGGGATTGGCAAAAATGTCATTCAAGCTATTTAGGCATTTTCGTCCAAAAAATGACTAAAAAAACTTCATTCGTAATTATATTTAACATTAGAGTCTTTCGGTACTACTTTTTTTTTTGTTAGACTCTGTAATGTCATAATCCAAAAAGTTAGGGACTTTTGAGGCGTATCAGTGTATCACTCTTAAAAGAAAAACATCCTTAGCATGGTGAATTTCGACTTCTTATTCCCAAGTCAATGGTCCATTTTGATAATAAATGTCATGAAATATCTACTTAGGATTGAGTTAATTTGTTATTAAACATGCTAATATGAGTCCCATTATTCACAAATCCAGTCTTAAAGACCGAACTAGAGATCAAATTAGGGCCCTTAGATCTAGATTTTAATGGATGAGATTAAACCATGCCTCATGAATTTCGCTACTTCATTATGTAAGCAATATACTTCAAATGAGGGGTATTTCGGTCAAATTACATCTAGGGTAAAAATTTCAACGTTGCTTCTCCTCATTCACGCTGTGCATCTTCTTTCTCATCTCTCTCACTCTCTTCTTCTCCAAATCGAAGAATACTTCTCCAAATCGAAGAATTCTTCTACAAATCGACGCATTTTCTTCTATAAAGCGACACTAATCTTCTTCTCCAAATCGACGTTCATTTCTACCACAAATCGACGCTCATTTCTACTGCAAATCAATGCTCAAACGTTGTTTCTCTGCCGAAATCGATGACTCCACAACTTCCTCTTCTACAATTGACGACATCTCAAACCTATTCAAGTCGAAATGTGATCTGTGGTTTGCACTCGAAATGTTGATACTCGCAAATCGTTTACCGAAGGTGAAACTGCCTATTTGCTTGGAGTATCTGTGGGGTTTCAATTGTGATTCGAGCATGAAGAGACATAGTAGAAGAGGAAAGCAGTCTAAGGTAAAAGATGGTTGCTTGGAGTTGTGCCTTCGATGTGTTCGTAGAAATGTTTCAAAGAATGTAGAGGTTTGATTAATTCATATACAGTGAAAACGTAGGGAAACTTGGATTTTCGTATGTATATGGCATTTGCTTGATCAAATACCGGAATGAAGTAAAACCGTAGTCCAATGAAGTAATAATGTTTTAAAATGAAGTAAAATCCTACTAGAATGAAGTAAATATCTATTCATTTTTAATTTATTATATACCAGATTGATTTGTGTTTGTTATAATTTTTGACTAACAACAGTTAGTTTTTATGTTTTACACCAGTGTTTTGTTTTATTTTCCAAATAAAGTATATGTCCAAGCCTGATCGTAGATTTGCCAATGAAGAAATAAAGGATTTGTCCAAGCTTGGTCGTAGATTTGCCAAATGCTATGTGGTTGGTCGGCATTCAAGGAATTGTGACAAAACAGATGAGAAGAAAAAATAACTATAAGTAATGAGCTGTTTTATTGATATTCTCTTGTTAGGATTTTGATTTTCTAAAAATGTTGTGGTACATTTATTTGTTTGTAATTTATTACTTCATTCAAATAGGTTTGATACTTCATTCCAGTAGTTAACCACTTCATTTTGATACTTTGTTACTTCATTCCATTTTGAATTTGAATCTGTTTAACTTTTTGCAAACTTTAAAGTGAATAGACTGTATGAAGTTTTTTTATTCATATGTTAATACTGAACCTATTCATTTAAAGAAAACTATATGTGTCTGCATTATTAAGGTATTTCCACATCCACGGTATTTATTATAATGTATTCGTATACAATGTTGTTGTTTAAATTTTTAAAGGTAAAATAAAATCTCATTTAAAAAGACACATAATAACTCTACTAACGAAGTACTTTTATGCATTTTGTTTCATTATTTGTTAACCTTCCAATCTCTTACCAAACAAAATATATAGTATATGATTAAGATTATCATGATAAGTGTTTTGTTGGACAATCATTTATCAATAGTTCTTATCTTGTTTTATGTTGACTCAAAGTAACGTACAGAAGAAATGAATTAAATCATTTACGAGATGAAGTTTATAAACCAATGATATAAAGGATTCAAGTGTAGATGAGGACAAGTGATCACTACTTCATTTATACGTGCATTTACTTCATCCAACAAATATATCACTTCATCACAATAGCTTTTTACTTCATCGAACTTCAGGTGGGTTATTACTTCAGTTCACAACCTTATTAAATGAGATTATAACTTCATCAATTAGGTTATTTAGTCAATACAGGTACGAGTCCAACTGCACACTTATACATAAACACAATTCAGTTCATATTACTTCATTACATGTGATTATAACTTTATCGAGTATGTTATTTAGTTTATTACAATTATAATTCTTTGCAAACTATGCATAAAACACAGTTCGGTTCATATTACTTTATTACTTAAGGTTATAACTTCATCATATGCATTATTTAGTTCATTACAGTTACAATTATTCGCAAACTATGCATACAATACAGTTCAGTTCATATTACTTCATTATTTAAGCTTATAACTTCATCATGTGTGTTATTTAGTTCATTACAATACTAATTCTTCACAAACTATACATACAACACAGTTCTCCATCCTTTCTTCCCCACTCTGAAAAATTCCTTCAATCTACCGCTATGATTTCCAACAAAAATCCCTCAAAATCGATCCAGATGACGATAAATTGTTCTCTAGCCCGAATCAAGCAATATATGCATTTCTTTTTCGAGCAATTCTCCCGAGTAGTATTTTATTTTCCAATGTGTAAATTTTCCAGTAATCTGCATAACAACTAAAATATACAAAACAAGAAAGAACTAACACACACGAAGATTAACACATGAAGTAACTCAAATAATGTGGATTTGACAACCAAATATGAATTAACACGCAAAGAATAAAGTAGATGTACGTATGAATAAAGTAGTGATCACTCTTCCTCGTCTGCTCCATAATATAGTTTATTACTTCAATAGATTTATTACTTCATTCCAATAGTTAATTACTTCATTCCAGTAGATTACTACTTCATTCCACTTTGAATTTGTTTAACCTTTTTACAAAATTTAACCTTTATTATAGAACTCAGTAGCATCATCAAGTTTAGGAAAAATCTGTCCTATATAGGGCTTCAGTTGGGATGGACAGTCAGGTAAGTATGACACTGATATAAAACATGCAAACTACTGTTAGTGAAAAATTAAAACAAACAATTTATGCCTACAAATTTAGTTCATTATAACAATAATTTAGTTCATTCAGCTGTGTTATTATTTCATTATAACAACAATTTAGTTCAATAAGAGTCGAATTGATGGCATACTTTAATATGCAAACAACACATCAGTTAATGATGTTACTTCATTATAATGTTTTATTACTTCATTTTTACTGTGATTTACTTCATTATTATGTATTATTACTTCATTTTTAGTAATAAAACCTACTGTATAAATAGATCATTTATATTACTTCATTATCATAACTTATTACTTCATTATATGAATTCAATACTTCATACTAACTAGATTATAGTTAATAGGAAAACAGATCATTTATATTACTTTATTATCATAATTTATTACTTCATCTTATCAATTTACTATTATTAAAAAGAATATGTAGTTCATTTTAATGTGCAAACAAGTCAGCAGCTGAGTTAAATCTTAAAACCCTAAAACCATGTAACACAGTAAATAGATAGTTCATATTTAGTATCTATTACTTCATTACAAATGCTTTATTACCTCATTTTACGAAATTACTACTTCATCAAACAGAAAAGTATGCACTGCTATTACCGCCCACATTAATTCGACTAGAGCATGTCAGCATACTTTACTAGTCTTAGAAATCATACTTTAATTTGGGGCTGATAGTTCTTTTTTCATTGTTCATATTTAATTTGGGGGTGAAGTAAACATTATAATTCATATTTATAGAATTTGGAGTCTTATTGGATGAAGTAAAAACCTAGTATAATGAAGTAGTAACTTTTTGGAATGAAGTAATAAACCTACTGGAATAAATTGTACTATTATTTTACATTAATAAAGTAAAACACCTTGTTCAATGAATTTGAAAGAAACATGTGTTGAATCATGTGAAAACCTATTGGAATGAACTAAAATCCTATATGAATTAAGTAATGACTCATTTGAATAAAGTAATAAACCTACTGGAATAAAGTAAAAATATGTTCATTTCCAATTAATTACGTAATGGATGAAATGAAGTAATACACTTACTTGAATGAAGTATAAACGTACTAGAATGAAGTAAAAATATATTCATTTTCAATTTATTACGACCTGGATTGGAGTAATAAACCTATTGAAATGAAGTAAAAACCTACTAAAATGAAGAAATACCTACTAGAAATAAGTTATGCACTGGTATTTTTCAATTTATTAGAACAATATGTTATACGTCAATATTAACAGTCATTTGGTTCTTTTTATTTCTAATATTATTCATTCATTATATATTACTTCATTTAACCAAGCTATTATTTATATCAGATAGTTCCATCAAGCTATTACTTATTTCAGATAGTTCCATCACTTCATCTATTAGTTTGTAATTTATTACTTCATTTTTTTGTTTTCTGACAATATAATGATACATTTATTTGTTTGTAATTTATTACTTCATTCCAGTAGGTTAATACTTCATTTCAGTGGTTAATTACTTCATTACATGTGATTATAACTTCATCAAGTACGTTATTTAGTTCATTACAAATATAATTTTTCGCAAACTATGCATACAACATGGTTCAATTCATATTACTTCATTACTTGATGTTATTACTCCATCAAGTGCGTTATTTAGTTCATTAAAATTATAATTCTTCAGAAACTATGCATATAATACAATATATCCATATCACTTCATTATTTAGTTCATTACAATATTAATTCGTCATACAATGCAGTTCTCCAACTGTTCTTCTCCACTCCCAAAAATTCCTTCAATCTACAATGACGCTTTCCACCAGAAATCCTTCAAAATCAAACCGGATGACGATAAATTGTTCTCGAGGCTTCTCTAGCCCGAATCAAGCAATATATGCATTTCTGTTTTGAAGAAATACTCCCAAGTAGTATTTTTATTTTGCACTGTATGCTTGCCAATAATTTGCATCACAACTAAACAATATGAAACAAGAAACAAGAAGAAACACACACAAAGATTAACACAACCAATGATATAACTCAAATGTCGTGGATTTGGCAGAATTATTTTCTCACTTTTATTCAATTCAGTCAAAAATATCAAGCCTCCTCGTGATGGAGATTTTCCAATGCTAAATTGGATAAACTAATTAAGGCTGAAAGCTGCTAAAGTGAAATATGCATAGCTCAAAACAACAGCCAATTTGGCTAGAATTCAAAAACTATAAAACAAATTAGGATTCAAACAAAAGCCCCAACGTTTCAGAGAGTGAGAGAGATAGAGTGATCAAAATTCCGATGGAAGTAATATTCAAACAAATTTCATAATATGCAAACAATCGAGAACCATAGATGTAAAACTACATCATAGTTGTTGTTTACCCTAAATCTGTGACTTAGGTGAATAACCTAGTCAAATGAAGTAATAACCTAATAAAATGAAGTAATGACCTAATTAAATGAAGTAATATAAAAATCTAAATAATGACGATTTTCACACTTCTTCCCCATTCTGGAATGCCTTCAATCAGCCTTCTCCACGCTACTCTTGCAGCTTCTTCTTCTTGGCCATCAATGACAACTCGTCCGGCATCCTCTCCAGCCCATTTCCTATGGCCCCATGACCTTATCAATTATCTCCTTTTGCATCTCCTTATTCACAATCATCCATGTGTTGAACCGATAATGTCGACGTCGTCGGAGTTGTTCTCTGTCAATTCCTCGACGATGTAATCTCGATTTCGTAATTGATCGATTTTCCGGCGGAGTGTTTGGAGGCGAGCAACTTGAGGGATCCGTAGGGAAGTCTCTGTCTGAAATAACGAGAGGAACTCCTAATTGACCGCACCAGTGACTCCAAAGATGGTGACGGAGGGGCTGTCCTTGCAGAGAGACATGCTGAAGGCTAAAGGGAATTGGGGTCGGGAATGATGAGAGAGAATTGCAAAGAGAGAAGTGGGTTGGATTTGGAAGGAAGGAAGAACTGCATATTCCGGAAATACCCTTTTACCATTTTAATTAAATAAAAAAATGAGACAATGTATAATTATTAATAACCATTAGATGTGATTAATGAGTGGATGAGATTTGGTCTCTTGTTCGGTCTTTAAGAAGGGTTCGATCACAACTCCACCCCAATATTATTGAAATATTTAATAGTGAGAAGTTAAGTACACATATGAAAATTTTAAAATCAATGTAATTTTGGAGTATTGTTTTTAGAATTTAGCCCCACTATATGTATGTGCATGCATTTGGGGAAAATTCAATTAATATTGAAATAGTAACAATTAGAGCATCCGCAATGGTCGGCTAGCCGATTCGTCGCGCTGGCCGATCGGCTAGCCGAACCATTGGAGTCGGCCAGCGCGAAATCGGCGAGCCAATCGGCGTGGGCTGGTCGATCGCTCGGCGCTGGCCGATGCGCTAGCCGATGCGCTGGCCGCCATTGTGGCGGGCCGATCGGCCAGCGATCGGCCAGCGATCGGCCAGCGCCGAATTTTGTTTTTTTTTTTTAATTCTTTTTTTTAATTTTTTTTAATTCTTTTTAAAAAAAAAAATTTTTAATTTTTTTTTTTTAATTTTTGAAAAACTATATAAACGCGATTTTCTCTATCTCTAAATTTCTGTACAAGAGTAACATCTAGCGATGGACAACAACAACTAGCCCAATACAAAATTAAGACCCCCGTTCGGCTAGCGGCAAACTATAACAGATTCAAGGCGGCTCGTGTGTGGAAGCCCGGATTTTTTTTTTATTATGTTATTTTTATGATTTTTAGTTAATGTACTTTTTTTTATTTAAATAAAATTAATGAATTTTCCCGTATATGTCTCGTAAATTTAATTCCGTATTTTAATCATAATTTTAATTCCGTAAATGTAGTATATTTTGAATTATTTTTATTGCGGCTGGCCTATGGCTAGCCTATGGCTGGCCTAAATCTGATGTGGCAGGTAGATTTTTTAGTGTTGCTGACGTGGCAGTGGAGAGAATGGCTGGCCTATTGCTGGCCTAAGTACCATTGCGTATGCTCTTATCTGGTGGGAGATGATCTGCAAAATTTTGTTTGGATGCACACGTAAACTGAAATCTGATGTGTGGACAGAAGACTCCGATATTTCTCCATTAAATATAAGTGGAAAACTTGGCGTCTGCAAATCTTCCGAAAAAAAACAAAAAAGCGTCAGTAGTTGGATCACATCAGCTCTCCTTCGCTGCCTCAGATTCAAGCCCTCTCTCGTTATTTTCACCACACTCGCCTCTGCTCATCATCACCATCACAGACCTTCCTTCTTCTGTATAAAATTATCAATTGAACTCATCAGCATACCATACACACACACACACACACATAAACACACATTTCTCCAATCCATCTCAGGGAGGATGGCGGCGTCATCGGCGGTGTGCTCCTGGCTGATGGCCGCATGCATGTCAGTCGCTTGTGGAAATGACTCCTCCGCTTCCATGCTCTCGACGACGTCGTCTCATCCCTCGCGCCTCAGCAAGTCGCCGTCGCGTCGCCGGAGAAGGCCTGCCGCCCCGCAGCTCTCCGCCATTCGTAATCTCATGACCTCCTGCTTGCCCTTCGAGCCCTGCGATCGCTTCTGCCAATCTGAATTTTTCCTTGCTTTCGGATCCAAGCCGGGGCATCGCAGACGCCGGAAATCCCTCCGACCAGCAGCTCGTTCTGGTGATTTTACTTTTTACGTTTCAATTGAATGTTTCTCTCACAGTTGAATTTCGGTGTGCTGTACTTCAATTCTGTTTATTTTATAGTATTAGAACGATTCAGATTGGGAGATTTATTGATTGGACCTGAATAATTGGGGACAGGACTTATATACGACTGTTACTCTTTTATTGTTCTTGCTTTCTTAATGAAGCAATTATTCAAAAACCTAGGACATTGTAATTTCCATCCAATAAAACGGAAGAATCATAAATTTGGTTATTATTGTTTTTTTTTTGTTTGGTTTGGCCTGGGGGAGACATAAATAGCTATTGGTGTACAGAAGAGTTAATTGTTTATGGAAGGATGGCTGATCTTTGGTTCTGGTAGATTTGACATTTGCACCTAAAATCTAAATGGTTTTTTTTTTTTACTACTTTCTTTCTCACCCCCATCCAATGCTTTTTCAGGAAATAGGAGTATGACCTAATTATATTTTTTCAGTTATGATTTCTGAGAATCCCTGCCATCTTTTTTTTGACATGCATCATAGTAGTAACACATTAGATTGCTTCTGCTTGACCGTAAGTTTAACCATCCAATACATTTTAGGAGAAGCAATGTCCATAGCCGTACATCCTATCATGGAAGTTGAGCATAAGACGAAACCTCCAACCAAGCAAAGAAGAGTGGTTGTGACAGGTATGGGTGTGGAGACGCCACTTGGTGATGATCCAGACATTTTCTACAATAACCTGCTTGAAGGAGCCAGTGGCATTAGTGTGATTGAGGCTTTTGATTGTTCCCAGTTTCCAACAGTATGTTTTGCTTGTTCTTTTTTTCATTTTTTAAAGGTTAGTGGTTTCAATTTCAACTTAAACTGATTTTTATTCGAAATTAATTTTAGAGAATTGCTGGAGAGATCAAATCTTTCTCAACTGATGGCTTGGTTGCTCCCAAACTTTCCAAGCGAATGGATAGGTTTATGCTTTACATGCTGACAGCTGGCAAGAAGGCTTTGGCTGATGGAGGAATTAATGAAGATGTCATGGAAACGTTAAACAAAGCCAGATGCGGCGTGCTGATTGGTTCGGCTATGGGTGGCATGAAGGTATGGCAAAATTAGTTGTAGAGGGTTGAGGGAAAATAGATTGCTACGCTTGCCAGGCATTGAGCTGGTTAATGCTCCTGGGTTATGAATTTGGTGTCAGTCCTCAGAAATGTGACCATATGTTGTTTCTGCTACTTATCATGTTCTCTTCAGTGACTAAGCATTGATGCAAAGACATCATTAGCACTTTCTCTAATATTATACTCCCTCCGTCCCGCCATAAGCGAGCCACTTCTTTTGGCACAAGATTTAAAGGAATTGATATTTAAAGAGTTAAAAGTGAAAGTATGAGAGAGGTAAAAGTGGAGGAGTGAAAAGAAAAGTAAGTGAGAAATAAAAGTTAGAGAAAATATTTTCTGCTTAAATAGAAATGGCTCACTGAAGGTGGGACATCCCAAAAAGGAAAGTGACTCGCTTATGGTGGGACGGAGGGAGTACCATTTTTGAGCATCTAGTTCTTTGCATGAAAGTGAGCATCTTAATTGTAGAAGTTCACTAGTGAATTAGCATTTTCTGATTGTCATAGTCGACACATTCTGCTTTGTCATCATATAATGTAGAGATAAATTTAACTCTTCCATTTTTTTGACCAGGTCTTTCATGATGCCATTGAAGCTTTACGAGTCTCATATAGAAAGATGAATCCATTTTGTGTACCATTTGCTACTACGAACATGGGTTCTGCTATGCTTGCCATGGATCTGGTTATATAACTTCCTTATTTTTTTACCATAGCAGCGTCATTAATCAGGACCTATTGAAGTCATCGTAAGCTCAATTAGTATATTACAGGGATGGATGGGTCCGAACTACTCAATATCTACTGCTTGTGCAACAAGCAACTTTTGCATATTGAATGCGGCAAACCATATCATCAGGGGTGAAGCTGTAAGTGCTGCCTTCTTATTCCAAACTTAAGAATAGTGTTTCAAATTTTAATTCCATTTTTGTTCCATAATCTTAGAAGAATCAATTGTCAAATATCAAAAATATATGCACCTACATCTTGTTCATTGTTTTACATGCTAATTCTTGCTGAGAATTTGCAGGATATGATGCTCTGTGGGGGATCAGATGCAGCAATCATCCCAATTGGTACTAGTCGTTTCTTACTTAAGGTTTCAAATGTCCTCCCGTTAGTTTCTGATCATAGACTCTGGTGCAGGATTGGGGGGATTTGTCGCTTGCAGAGCACTGTCAAAAAGGAACACTGATCCCACCAAAGCCTCACGTCCTTGGGATAATGTAATGCTCTTGATTATTTCTAACCTTAATTGGATAAATTTCATTGGAGACTAAAATGCCCTTGTGCTGCATACTCCTGTCACTATCATTATTTGTTAGGAGTGGAATCCTGCTTAAAATTATTTGAATTTTCAATAGCCAGTCTTTTGAATGAACTGTCTAAGATGTCAACTGAAAAATCTATGCTTAATATGAAAATGTTGATGACAACACAATTGTGATATTATCCACTTATTATATTATTATAGTGGCAAAGGATGATGTTATGCCCAAAGTCTTAGTCTATTGAATATATTGAATAACAAAATATTGGCATTTTTGTCACATACTATGTGATTGTGCTCTGTTCATTATTTATGATCTGGGTTTTGGTTACATGTTTCCGGAGGTTTAGATTTTATATTGATATGATTGGAAAAAACTACAGATAACAAAATACCATCAAATGGGGGCTGTGCTGCTATTATGGAAAGAACTTCATAATATAACGTCACTTATGACACAGACTGGCACTTCCCATATGAATTAATTCAGTTCTTTGACAGGGTCGTGATGGATTTGTTATGGGAGAAGGGGCTGGAGTATTGCTTCTGGAAGAACTTGAGCATGCTAAGGTGTCAAGAAATTCAACTTAGTACTAACTTTTTTATTTATATGCTAATGTGTTCCCTGGTTTGTCATTTAATCATGATCTTTCAAATTATGTATGAATGAACAGCAAAGAGGGGCAACTATATATGCTGAGTTTCTTGGTGGAAGTTTCACTTGTGATGCTTATCACATGACAGAACCTCATCCAGAAGGTGCATCCCACTTTCTTTGCTGTGATATCGAGACTAATGTGTGTCAGGCTTAGAGTTAGGGCTGATTTCTCATTTCTTTGTTAGATAGGTATGGATCTGCTTTTATGCAAGAAGGGCCTTACCCTAATCCACCTTACTGATTTTCGTAACCCAGTCATCCTTTAAGACTTTTAGCTCCATTCTAGTATGAGTTATGAAGCTTACCAAAATTTAATTTGCGAGAAAGCAGGATTTAACTTGCAGACTTTCTATACTGTACTCAAAGCGTCCGAACTTGTATGCTCCAACAAAGAAAGAAAGTGCTACAGTTTAAGAAATAAAATGATCTATAATTTAACCTTTAAGTATATGCCATATCAAAATCTAAGCACTCAGTTTAGTTCAAAATTTGTCACTTTTAGAACGATAAGAGTGAATGATGAGTTAACTATGACCTGTTTTATGGCCAAGAAGTGTTATGTTCATTAAAATTGCTTTATGGTAGCTGTATAAACATTCAATGTGCTTTCATTAACTTTCATTTCAACTAACGAGCAGTAACCCCTGGGTTGCTTTCTTGTAAAATTTATTTTAAATTTCCTTATATTGTTTCAGCGTGATCTCTTTTTTTTGCTTGTATTTGATTGATGTTTGCTGTAATTATAACTATTGCACAGGCGATGTTCTCCATTAATTCAAATAGTTGAGTTTTCCTTTTTTACTTTTTTTTTAATCAACTCTAATTATGTAATCAAAACCTGAGTAGGTATGTTGATTCTGGCACCTTTGATCATAATGAAAAACAGGAACTGGTATAATTCTCTGCATAGAGAAGGCTCTGGCTCAGTCAGGAGTTCCTAAGGAATATGTCAATTATATAAATGCACATGCAACGTCTACTCCAGCTGGTGATCTCAAGGAATATCAAGCTCTTCTACATTGCTTTGGGCAGAACCCCGAGGTTTACTCTACACACGTTTGCTCTCATTACATACTAATGTTTCAATTACTGAAGGTTTCCTGTGTAGTTTGTGCCTAATTCAGATATTTTGCAGTTGAAGGTGAACTCTACAAAATCTATGATAGGGCATTTACTTGGTGCAGCTGGTGCGGTGGAGGCTGTTGCAACTGTGCAGGTGTGTTGTGGATATCATAAGTTTGCACATTCAGAAAACAATTGTCATAATGGGCCACTTAGGGGTGTCTGCGTGTGTGTTGGTAGGGTGATATGTGGAGGGAAAGTGAGGTATTTAATTGTCTTGTGCAAATATTGTAGGGTCACTAACTTCTGTTAGGGCAAATTGGCGGAATAAACATCTAGTTTGGTCATTTTCTTCTCAATCCCGCAACTTTAAAAATAGCCAATTATATCATAATTTTTACATTTTTCTCAATTTCCCATGATCTTAGATTTGGGGAAAATTAAGTTTGATGTGGCAGATGGAAAATACACCTAATCCAGGCCACGTCTTTAATTTTATAAATTAAAACGACGTCATTTAATACACCTTGCCAGCCACATCTTTAATTTTATGCATGTACTAGCCATGTCGATTAATTAAGACATGTAGAACTCCAGAATTTTCACCATGGAATAGTTGACACAAATGTCAAAGTTATGATATAATGGCTATTTTGAATGTTTCGGGATGTACCAGTAAATGACCAAACATAATGTTTTTTCTAGCAATTTGCCCCTTCTTTTATGAAAGAAAAGTCAGGTATTTTAAAATTAGCTGAAGTTTTAGACTTTCATACTTGGCCGGTCAGTTTCTTTTCCTTCCAGGTAAGAGACCTTGGTTCTTATTGTTGATGATCTGTAATTATGTTATTCATTTGTGCTATATTCTTATGGTTTATTGAATCATAAAAAATAAATAATTATATTTCCTTTCCTTGACTCCCCGTTAATGATAGTTTCATTTCTAGAAAGTTCATGCATTGTGGTGCTTTATTTTGGGGTTGTGCGTCTTACTATTATTAGATATTTTGATTTGAATAAATATATCTATACTTAGTCCTTGCCTGAGCCCTGAAGTACATATTGTCTTCTTGTAGGCAATAAGAACTGGCTGGGTACATCCAAATATCAATCTTGAAAACCCAGATGACAGTGTGGTACGTTGTTTTGCTCTTAATCCTCAAAGTTCATGCACAAATAGAGGAATTTTCTCTTCATGTTCTGTTTTAACTATTTTCTCAGTAAAATAAAAACAATCCATGTGTTTATATTCAATTGTGGCTGAAAACTTTGGTTGCTAGATATGATTCTTAGATGAGGAGTATGTGGACAAATGTACTGTTGGCACTAAATGCACAAGATATAAGCTGATATATGCATGAATTAAACTCCCGAGTCCATTCCATCTACATTTTTTTTCAGCATCTTAATGTAGTTGTGGTTTTAGTTTAATACCAGTATTTAGATTCAAGTGCTTTATTGGCCATTGAATCTGCTTTACTTTAATGGATGACCCAACGGTGTTTCTAGTTAAGACAGTTCATGCCCCATTTTGTGTTTCTTAAAGCTAGATGCCTATATTGATGACCCGTTCTTGATCCAGGACACAAATGTACTTGTTGGACCAACGAAAGAAAGACTCGATGTAAAGGTTGCTTTGTCTAATTCTTTTGGGTTTGGTGGCCATAATTCATCAATTTTGTTCGCTCCATTCAAGTAAATTGTTTGGCGCGCTTAATTCTAAACGGAACCATGATGGCGATGGAGGTATGGAATTTGATATACTCCTACTTGTTTTCACCTCAATTCTTGAAAACCTTTTTCTGTTAAGAAGCATGCTTTGGGCAATAACTAGACACCCAAAAAGTTTAAACTACAACATCCTCCCCTTTTTCTACCAAAACCGAAATATTCTATCGCAACTCCGTGTGAAGTGCTTAATGTTTATGAATCCCTAAACACCTCTGATTGATATTTTTTTTTTGTTTTTATGAAGGTTATTGCTACGATTATTGGAAGTATGATCAGTTAGTTAGCCTCCAAACAGTAGGTGTTTTACACTTTTGCATTGACCAGATACAGAAAACAATCTCTTCTGTAACTACTAACGCTTGATTTTGATCAAAATGTAGCTACTAAAACAGAAATTCCAATCTTGTAAGTTTAAATTTTGATTTGAATTTGATGTCATCATTGATCTGATTGCAAAGGATTCTGCAGCTGCAGTTAACCGAAATTTTGTGGTGAGTCGATATTGTTAATGGTATAAAAATTCAGTGTGTTGGAGCTAAAACGATAGGTACTAGGGGAGCAATGTAGTGGGAATAATTATGAATAGTGATCGAAATATTATCGCTGAAAGCAGAATGTCTATTTAATAGCGACGTTATTTGTTTTATCTGTATCTTCGGACTTCGGTCCTTTTTTTTGTCACATTAATTATGGTGGGTGCTACAACAGAAATCAGTGCCTGTACTTGCACACGAGTAACTATGAGAATTTAGCCTAGTACTCCATTTATAATCTCATTTTAACTTAACACAAGTTTTAAGAAATTGTTTGACTTTAGAAAAAAACAGTGAATCAAATATAAACCCGACTTTTATATATTTATTTTATAATAGAATGTGAGTGTAATGAGATAGATAAATGGTAGGTCCACCCACCTAAAATAGAAAAAAGCAAATAAGGCTTTAAATCACGTACATTTTAAAATGACAAAATAAGACTTTAAATAATACTCTCTTCGTCTCGCTTTAGGAGTCCCGATTGATCAATTTCGGACGTCCCGCTTTAGGAGTCCCGTTTTAAGTAAAAAAGTGTTAAAAGTGGGTCCCAATATCCACTACTACAACATTTATTTATTACACACTCGATTAAAAGTGGGTCCCAACATCCACTACAAATTTCATTTCTTACACACTCAAACATTTTTTTAAAACATGTGTCCGTCTCAACCGGAACTCCTTAAGCCGGATGGAGGGAGTATATGAAAATACTTACATTTATTCCACTACCAGCCGTCTCTACATATGAGGACCACAATCGCTACTATTTTGTAGTAGTACTACAACAAGAGAGACCAGATCTCACTGTCTCTTACACTAATAGATATATGCAGATAGACCAGAGAGAGACTACTGGACTACTCGTGGAGGAGGTTAATGAGATAAAGCGCGTTACTGGTAACCCTTCCCACATTAGTAACCTTCTTTCGCACATCGGATCTCACCTTCCCGCCAATCTCCTCCAATCCATCAAGGCACGTGTCCTCATACGTGATAGCCGCGCTCATCCACGTCCTCGCATTGCTCATCTCCCACCAGAAGTCTCCACCGCGGCGGAGCTCCTGCAGCGCCGACATCGTCTTGCTCAGCTCGTCCACCGCGTCCGCCATCTCCTCCACGCAGTCGTTCAACGCTCCCCGCTCCCGCTGCCCGCTGCCCTTCGCCTTCGTCAGAAACTCCGTAGTCTTCCGCACGTGCGCCATGCTCACATTCACCGCTGCACGTGCGAGATCCCATGGAGTGCCTGCGGTGCTGCGGTACGGCCGCAGCGTCCGCAGGCACACGGCCGGGTAGGTCGCGTGGACGCACGACTGCCGTACCAGATCATGCTTGGGAGAGGCGTCGCCGTCGTCTATTGCAAGCAGGAGGAAGAGTAGAAGGGAGAAAAGGAGAGGCGTTTGCATCTTATAAATGTATGGTAGCTTTGGTGGAGAGAAGAGATAAGGGTGGTATGGGCAGTAGGGATGTTTTTATTCAAGGTTGGTCGATATTTTGCGCTTGCTAGCTAGGCGACACTAACTTGTAAATGGACATTAATTTTGTCGTCGATTTCGATTTATTTATGATAAATGTGACATTCTAACTTTTTCTATCTTTTTAGTTGAGCTCAAAACAACGTTGATTTTCAAGCTGACGTTTAACTTTTGTTTCTTTTCGAGTCTTCGATCAAGAAGAATTTGAGCTAATTTAGTTGAGAAACCAAATTAATTGTTTTCGTGGCCAAGTCCAATCAACAGCGCAACATCCTTCTTACTCTCTAGCGTGACTTTTGAAAGCACACAATTGCGAATTCTTTATCAAACTCATAAGTTGAGAAGAAGAACAACAACGAAGAGCAAGAGGAAAAGAGAAAGAACATAGGCAAACTCTTTCACTCCACACAGAATTGCAAACAGCAAATATATATAATCGAGAGAGGAGGAGGAGAGGAGAGGCGGTGGATCGTGGAGAATATAGGGAGAGAAGTGGCGCAGCTTTCACATTTGACTTTGGCAGAGATGACGATAGTAGGGAGTATTTAATTTTGCTCTAGGCTTCTTCATTTTATTTAGTTTTGGGCCATAGTATTTTGTGTTGGGCTGCCCATTTAAAGAGGAGATGAGTTGGGACCAAGGATTTTAAAGTTGGGCTAGAATATGGTTGCCTTGAAGTGGTTTGTGAGTGTTGGGCCACCTTGTTCAATTAATTGGAGGGAGTATTTTGTTGCTTGGTAAAGAGGCTGAAAATTTAACACTAGAGATTCTTACTATATTATGGTTGTGGTTATTACTTACTACGTGTATGTGCAATTTGCATCTTACTAATCAAAGGCTCTATTTATAGGAGATAAAACTTTGGTTAGCAACTTTTTATTTTATTATTGGCACTTTAGGTTTACAAATCCTCAAAAATATGGCCGTTGAGAAAAGGAGGATGTCTAATCATGACTTTTATTATTATTATTATTATTATTATTATTATTATTATTATTATTATTATTATTATTATTTAATTGTGTATTTTATTTGCTCCCTGTTGTCCTGACTAAAAAATGATGCATTTTCTAGTTAACATGAGATATTTAGAATTATTAGTTAATCGTGGATAATTGCAGAGACAAAGAGTGATTGTAAATATTAAATGAAGAGATAAAGAGAATTACATTTAATGGTAGAGAGAAAAAATGGTTGGATGTACTAATTGGAGAGAGAAAGTTACGAAAAATATAAATATATTATCTTAACTGAGACAAACTACAAATGATCCGCGACTACTTGCTTGTCTTCTAGTAATAGATTAGCATTCAATTATTTTATAAAAATCGTTGTTGAACTCAATAGGTAAGGCTAAGGGCTAAACATGTTGAACTCAATTGTTTTCTCTATTCTCTTTTCTTGTAATTTGTGTACAACGACTTCTTATATTGATATTCTCTAACAGTAGATTTATATCTTTTATTCAATATTGTTTGACGGTAACACGATCCCATATGTCACACAATCACTATTTAAGGAGTGTTTGTAGTTCGAGCTATAAAGTATTGAGTATATAATATTTGATTATGTAATCGGATCGTTACTCCACCAATATTATATTCCCTCTCCCTAGATTTCCATGTAGTCACCAAGCATTGTATAATTTGATTTGGTCATTGTTAACTATGTCTCTTGATAGCTAAAACTGTGGTTGCTGAATTTACAAGTTTTCAATTCATGTAGACATAGAGTGAAAAAACCTTTAAGTACATGTTTCGTACCTAATAAGCATGACTTGTAATGCACATTAATTATTGGAACCGCATCTAGATCATTCATAATTAACTATCATAATGCTGTTATAATCTAAAAAATTAAAGTAAAAAAAATTCAATTTTTGCCAATCACATATTGCCTAAATTTGAAATGCTTTATGTTTTTCATCATCTAGAGAAAAAGGCTTTTAATCCAAATTTATGTTGATTGGATAGATCGGTTTTGTTGTATAACCCCATGGATTGATTTTATGATGGTTTTAGGGAGTACTATTTAAATGATTAGTCCATTCAACTTTTGTAAATTAATTTAGTGACAATTCAACTTTTATTTTAAGTAAATTTAATAGTACATCTGTTCTTCATGTAATACAACATAACATCATCATATTTCATTGAAAAAAATTGGTCACATACCAACAAATTCCACGATGGAAGTATGTCTTTAAATATGTATGGGAATATTAATATTAATTTTAATATTAAGGTTAATATGTGTTGATATTAACCTGATTATCAAAAATATTAAAAATTCAAACAAAATTATCACATTTCATCACATGTACATATGCAATTAGGATTTTATTAGAATTTCTATAAAATTATCTTTAATTTGGTACTTTCTCTGTTCCTTTATAGCTGAGTGGTATTCCCTTTTTGAATTGTTATTGTAGCTGAGTCATTTCATTTTTTAACAAATAAATAACAATATTTTTTATTCTTACTTTACTCTCTCTTACTTTATTCTCTCTTCATCACTTTACATTTTTCCTTTCCTATTTTATTTTCTCTTACTTAACTCACTTAATACATTTTTTTTAAATTTCCGTGTCGAAAAAAATGTCTTTTTTACAAAAGGGTGGATGCAGTATATTTTTTTTTTGTGAAAATAGTTTAAATCAAGATAGTTATATGAGTTCAAAGTTTTGATATACTTTTTAAAAATTAGTAAATAAATTCAGTTTCCATTAATTCCTCAATTTACATTGTTACAACATCTAATTGACATTGTGTATATCATGATTGTCACTGTTACATCAACTAATTGATATCGCATGAAAATTGATCTTGACCGTTTGTTTTCAGATCAAACTAGATTTGATAGTAGTTATCATTTAAGGTATACTTAGACCACCCTATGAATTACAGTTATTTTATATAGAGAAACATGTATTAAGGTTTGTTTATATAGAGAAATATGAATTCTGGATGGCCTAATGTGCTAAACTTGTCACCAAATAATGCTATCAAAATTGATTGTTGAAAAACTAATTTTATGCTACTTGGAAAGCTTTTGGAAGTTTTGAAATTTGAATCAAATGGGACTTAGATCCGACCCAATCTCCCAAACTCCCAATTCACTTGTGTTTTCACCTATCCATTTAAAGCATTAAGTTAACGGTAACTGCAAAAAACTAATTAAGTACTCCTTATTTAACTATGTTGATGTTTGTCACCCAAGTTTTAAGCTTAGTATGATTCATTTAATATAGTTTTAGTACATTGCATTATAGACATTGCATTAAAAAAGTTCAGGCATCTGGTTTCAACTGCATCTGCATTTATATTCAAACGTTTAAATAAACCTTACTATATTAGTTCATCTAAAAAGGATTAATTAATTCCTTTCCAGGTTTCAACAATCATTTTAAACTCTCAATATATCATTATTATGTATTGCTATGAGGCCATCTTTGGTGCATATGACCGCATGTCGTTGGACAATAAATATTAAACTCTAATTATGGATTTCGTTGGAATTAGGCTTTAATAATCGTTAAGCTAATATTCGATTGAATTTTATTTGGTTCTTTTTTATATCCATATATATTCTGTTAATGGGTGAAACCATATTTCTTGAAATTTTCACTATGCGGGTATAGCAAACAAAAATGTGACCTAGATCAATATTATTTTAAGCACAAACATATATCATTCGATTTATATACATACACAGACAAGTGTGGGAGAAGTTCCATTATTGCCAGAGAATATACAATTTGGCAAGTTGGTATGCAGAATATTTCATGCCATGCCATAACTAGAGTTGCAACTTGCAAAATATCATTGTATGCGTTAGCCGTGCAAAAACAAAGTAGTACTCCTCCATCCGTTCCACAGTAGTGGAGTTATTTTGTCATTTTGATACGTTTCATAGTAGTATAGTGAACTTTATTCTTTTTTCATCTCTCTGCCTTTTTTCTTTCCTACTATATTCTTTCTTTACTTAACTCACTTAACACAATTTTTCTTAATCTCGGTGCCGGAAAGAAATGAATTTTATTCCCATTTTAGGAAATAGGGTAGAAATCGTAATTCTTGCACTAAAATGAAAATGGGTAGAAAATATATTTACAATTTTCAATCTTAACTTAACTAGCACATACGAAATCAGCAGAATTTCCCTCCAATTCCAACCGCTAGCTACCAGGCGACGACGCCACCATCCACCACCTGGTGTTGTTTCCCCCTCCGCCCTTCCCATAACCGCACCACGTTGCCGTTGAGCACCGTCCTATCCTGCCACCTGTAAAACCCCATATCCCCCTTTCTCAACGCCATCACCGCATCCCACTCCCAACCCTCTATTTCAAACCCTACACTCTCCCGCCTCTTCTCCATCTCGATCTCGATCTCGCTGTCTCCTAAATCCTCCTCATCCTCGTCCTCGTCCTTGTAATACACACTGAACTTCATTTTCGTGCTCCCTTGCCTCTCCAACACCACGCGCGGCGCCGCTCTTGCTGGAACAGCCGGATCACTCGTCTCCGCCGCAGCATCGACGAGGCAATCGGTCGTCGGCGAAATCCTCATCCGCCAGAAGCTGACGGCGGCGGTTACAGCGGCGATCCATGCCCATATATTGTTGACGGCGGTGAGGATTCCGTAGCTCAAATAATTGAACGCCAGAGCTTCCACCGGAGAATCCAATGCTGCCTTCATTTTTTTGATCTTCTTCTTGGCTCTCAAGGTTGTTTTTGTATTGTAGGAGTATCTATTTCTGATTTTGTGTGGAAGTGGGACTGCTATATATTCATAACGATGAGAGCAATCTAATGGCATCAAAGAGTAGATGCCGAGAATCGACCAAGGGAGATGCTTATTTGATCCGGTATTTTTATCAACGGGTACACGTGCGGCGATATCATTGGCTGTGCTTCGACTACTGCCCTCATTCATCTCACCACCACTATTATTTATTTCGGCTCTCACTTCACCACTCATCACTGTCGTGATTAGAGAGTTACAAATATAATTTTGAATTCTTTTTTCCATTATAATCACTTATTGTATTTCGCATTAATTATGAGATAATTATTGACAAATATGCCGTTATTGTATTCAAAATGAGATTTTTCTCAAGTGTGTGTGTAATGACAATTTTTTGTCGAATTTTGATTGAATATTTAAAGTTATAACTTAATATAAAATGTGGATACAAATATGAAAAAAATGATACTAATTAATTTAGAATTTTTTTTTACATTATTCCCACCCTCCCTTTGTAATAGAGGCGTTTCTTTTCGACACAAGATTTAAGAAAAAAAATGTGTTAATTGAATTAAGTAAATGTATAATAAAATGAGAATTTGATTAGGCTCGTTTCACGCATGTTTTTTTATCATAAAACTACATCAAATTCTGTAAACTAACAGCCAATTTTGAGCTAGGTGTGTGTGAAAACCGCCATATTTAGAAGAAGGAGCAAATCAGTTGGGTGGACAAACGGATCAAGGAAAGAAGTAAAAAATGTGGCATTGAGTTGATCAAGTCAGGAATCAGATGGAGCCAGCAGGAGTTCCGCATGGGAGATAGAGCTAAAGACCCCACCACCAAATGTGAAGGGCAGGAACGACATTTCAGAGAGGATGGTACCTTAGGGATCAAAGCCCTACGCCTCTCTATATAAAGGAAGCCCAACACAAGAAGAGGGAGTCCCAGCCGTAGGTAGAAGGGGGGTCTCAAACACGCTTAGTTAGAATATCTTTAGGAATTCAGCTCTCTTCCAGGGCTGATATCAGAGCTCTTTTACTTCATTTTCTTGATTCCGTCGCGCCCACACACACTTGGTCCTGTTCTAGTTTAGTTAGTTGGTGTTTGGTGGCAGTTTTATGCCTTTCTTGCTATTTTGCTTCAAGAAGAAGCGATGAAACAATTTACTGCTTTCCTTGTTAGTTTTGCCAGTTACTTTTGATGTTATCGACTTTTGATGTTTTTGATTTAGTAGATTTGAAGTTATGTTTCGTTTCCAGCTAATGTATTCTGTTTTCATGCACGTTACTCCTGATCTGTTTTGATTTCTATTTTATGTTGCATATCTTAGCTCAAAATGTTTTGTTTCGCGTTGATTTGGTCAGATATGAGTCGATAATTTACGTTACTGTTTAGACCGGGTAGCTAATGTTATTTCTGCATGAGTATGGGTTAGTTTCTAGTTTACGTAGTCTTAGTTTAGATCTTAGGAATAGATTTAATTTTATGAGTTGTTATGATGTTTCTTTTTCCATAGCTTTTCAGATTTGTTCTTTACTCTGTTTTCCATGATGATTTGGTGAAGAAGATGAAGTTGTAAAAAAGCTTTTACTTTATCGTACACTTAGCAGGGGACTGACGGTCCTCGTTTATTCTGTTTGTCCATTTATGAAAAGTTCAGTTAAGTAGTTTAGTTAAGCTTTCACGAGTTGATCAGTTCAGTTAGTTTATACTACCTCCGTCCACCAAAATTTGTCCCATTTTTCCATTTCCGTCCGTCCTCCAAAATTTGTCCTATTTCACTTTTACCATTTTGGTAGTGGACCCCATATTCCACTAACTCATTCCTACTAACATTTTATTATAAAACTAATATATAAAAGTAGGACCCACAATCTACTAACTTTTTCAACTAACTTTTCATTACATTTCTTAAAATCCGTGCCGGGTCAAAGTAGGATAAATTTTGGTAGACGGAGGTAGTATTTTTTTCTCAAGTCAGTAGTTAACTAAACCCACACCTAGGAGGCGCGGCCGTAGCCAATTCCCATTTCGTGTCTCGCAAACAAATGTTAAACACATCATCTCTGTGAGATCGATCCTTACTTCTCTATACTACTTAATAGTATTAGTGAGTTAAGGTTTTGAAAACACACTTTCGAGTTCTTCCATTCATCTCACTCAAGTAGGATTGAGTCAAGTTGATCAGTTTGAATTTCCACTGGATCCATTCACCTGTATTTATAGGTAGAAAGCGTACAATTGGCCAGCCGGATCAGTTTGGCAATCCAACCTGAGCAAGCCACAACGATACAAACAGAGAATGAGAAAGAAGAGCAGAAAGATGCAGTTTCAGAAATGGATAAAGGTAGAAATATAAAGAGAATAAAGTAAGAGAGAAAGATTGTTGCTTTTCCTTAAAAAGAGAAATGATTTATCTATAGTATGACAACCTAGAAAAGAATACGATTTAGCTACGTATAGACGGAGGGAGTTTTATCTTCATTAGAGATAACTCTATCACTTAACTTAAAATGTACTAGTAAGACTTATTACGTGAGAGATTTTAAAACCTTTTATTCAATGTTTACTTACAGTGATGGAAGCAAAATTTTGATACTGGAGTCCTAGTTGAATGGTAGAAAGAGTTGGTAATTTCAGGAAAAATGAAAGAGCCGGTTTTAAATAATTTTTCTAGAATTCTTTATTCAGAAAATTCCACTATGAAATTCAATAAAGATAACAAAAGATAATCATACATTTGTTAAAAAAATCACTATTAGAATTAAATTTAGCAATATTATACTCCCTCCGTCCTACAAAAGATGTCACATTTGTGGAACGACACAGGATTTTAGGAGGTTTTGTTTGTGTGTTAAATAGAGAGAGAAAATATAATTTTTATATTCATGTGAGAGAGAACTTTTTCCAAAAATGAAAATGAGACATTTTTTGTGGGACAAACTAAAAAGAAAAGTGTGATATCTATTATGGGACGAAGAGAATATTATATATTTATAAATTTAATATTTTAAATATCATAAACACTAATTCGATCAATTAATTTTAAATAACAAAAAATTACAAATTTGTATAATGTGAGTATGTGAATAATGAAAAAACTGGAATGTACATAAAATAATACTCCTCCGTTCCTTGTTAATAGATGCACTTCTTTTCGGCACAGAGATGCGGAATAATGTGTTAAGTGGATAGTAAATAAAATAAGATAAATGAATCAATAATCAAGTAAGCGATATGGTTACTTTTTACGAAAAATAGAAATGACTCTATTAACATGGAACGGAGGGAATACTCTCTTCGTCCCAACAAAGTTGAGTCATATTTTTTTTTTCAGGATGTCCCAACTAAGTTAACTCATTTTCTTTTTAGGAAAAAAACAGAACATCTGATCACTTTTACTATAGAGTGAACTACATAAATAGTACATAACTTTTACTTTCTCACAAAAATGATACATGATCTTTGTTTTATATCGTTTTTGGTACCTAAAAATCACATTTTGAGTATCTGATGCTAATTTTCACCCTAAAATATCCCCTAAAAAGTGAACCTAAAATGAATTTCGCATATTTGCCATGGATGGCATTTTTGGGCATACACAAAAAGAGAACCTTAAATGATATCTTCTCTATCTTTCTCTTTTATACTATTATTATTATGATGCTATAAATTAATATCTCCTTTGTCCCAAGTTACTTGAGGCATATTCCTTTTTAGGTTGTCCCAAGTTATCCGAGTCATTTATCTTTTTGGCTAAAAATAAAACATCTAATCACACCTAATTTATTACTCCCTTCCTCCCAGTTTAAGAGTCACATTTTGCCATAAAAGTCCGTCCCAGTTTAAGAGTCACATTTAAAATCTTCCATATTTGGACATAAAATTTTACCCCATTATTCATCAAAATTACACCCAAATGCCATTATCTACATAAGAATAAACCAAAAATTAAAAAAATAAAAAACCAAAAAGTCAAACCATCTCACTTTCCACTAACTCACTTCATTTATTACACACTCCACCATCTCACTTCATTTATTACACACTCCATCAATTTCTTAAATCTCGTGCCATAACTAATTCTAACTCCTAAACTGGAACGGATGGAGTATTTCTTTTACTTTACTTTCTCTCCTCTCTATCACTTTATTCTCTTTTCTACTTTATTTTACTTTATTTAACTCATTAAACACAACTTTTTTAAATCCCGCACCGAAAAGAAACACCTCAAGTAACAGAGACGAAGAGAGTATTTATTTATTATAATTTGAATTATGGCTCATACTTAATTATAGTTATAGTTTTAATTATATTTAATTATTGTTATAATATTAATAACTTTGTATGTAATGAATAACTATAATATAATTATTTAAAATATGAATCATATAATATTAAATTATAATAATAATTAGTATTATTTTATCTTATTAATTACTGATCAATATAGTTTTGATAAATTTAAAATATGAATTATATTTATAACAATAAAAAATGATGAATATTTTTAATTAGGTGTTTTGGTTCTAAAATGATATAAAACATATAAATAAAAATATTTAATTATTTGATTAGTTTAAACAATTGATCTAATTAGGTATTTTGTCCTTAATTTATATTATGAATGTTAATTAGGTGTATGAATAAAGTACTAAAATAAGAAGAAAAAGCAGAAAAAGAAATAAGAGGAAATAGAAACTAAGAAGAAAAAGGAAAGAAGAAAGGAAAAAGAAAAAGAAATCACATGTTTGATGTCTAGGGTTATTTTTGTCACAGAGGTACCAAAAACAATATAAAACAAAGATCAGATACAATTTTTATGCAAAAGCGAAATATCATGTACTATTTACATTAGTTCACTCTTTACTATATTTTATTTTCTACTTTACCTTTTTTAACTCTCCTACTTTATTTGTTCTTTTATTTTATATTAGTAACTCACTCATGTAGCGCACGTCAATGTTTTATATTATTAATTGTGGACTACTATTTGTTACTCCCTCCGTCCGCGAATAGGAGTCCCGGTTGGCCATTTTCAACCGTCCGCCATTAGGAGTCCCGGTTAGACATTTTATCTTGGGAGTATAAAAATGACCTCATTGTTCTCTTAATTTAGAAGCTGCAATTAATTTTAATCCACTTTGATTGCAATTTCTCTCTCTCTCTTAATGTTAGATTTCATTATTCCAAAGAATAAAGCAAATAATAATATAAATGGGTCCCACATTCTACTATCACACACTTTAATTATTACAATCAAACTTTTCTTAAAACCCGCACCCAACTCAATCGGGACTCCTATTCGCGGACGGAGGGAGTAACATTCATGAGACTTAAGTATGGTTATGATATTTTGAGTGTTACAACGTCAATGTTTTATGTTATTAATAATGGTGATGAGAATATAACACCCCATCCATTTGCGAATAGGAGACATATTTCTTTCCGGTATGAGTTTTAAGAAATGTAAAGAAAAGAATTTATAGGCGAAAAATCTCTAGACAGCTACCTTTGGCCGTTTTCAAAATGCTCGACGGAGAGATAATCTTATTACGAGAATTCCCAATTTTTACCCATAAAATATGGTTTCTAAAACCACCTCTACTAGTCAATTATCACGAGTAGCGAAAAAGTTATGGGCTCCCGAAGATTTGAAAAAAATCCCTAGGCATTCTAGAATGTACTAAATGGCAAAATGAGTACTACAATCGAACAGATTACGGAGAGAGTAATTATTACTTCCTCCATCCCCTAAAGTTTGTTCCAATATGACTCGGCGCGGATTTTAAGAAATTATTTGATTTTTTATTAATTGAAGGTGTGTAGTGGAATACAGGTCCCATATTGAGGAGATTGAGGGTGCATTTAATGTCTATTTTTGGTAAGATTCTAAGTGGGACGGATGAAAATGTGAAAATGGAACAAACTTTGGGGGATAGAGGGAGTAATTGTTTGTTAACGTTGATGTGACCTTAAGGACCTGTTCAGGTAATTGGATATGACAAGATTTGGACTGAAATCTATGCATTCATGTGCGTTCAGGTAACAAGATTCAAACATGAGAGTCCAAGTTTCAAGTCCAAAATGAATTCTCCCGCATAATGTGGTATTTGATTTCGCGCTCGGGTGGAACAGTCTCGTATTATGTTCATAAAGTGCTAGGTGCAGTCCTAAGCCTTCCACTCGATGCGGAATCTAATACATGCCACGATCACTTTTTCTAAGGATAGAAAGTTTAGTTAAATCATGATTAGTGGGGAATTTAGGGGGCGAGGAAGAAATAGGGGAAACAATCAATAGCTCGAAATCATGAATCAACCTTGGAATTTCAACCATTTAAATCATAGTACCAAGTCATAAAAGTTCGACTATTGAAAAGAAAAATATTCAATGATATCGAAATATAAATGGAACAACTTTCAGCGGAAGCATTTGAGAGTAAAATAATGTCATGTATGAAGGCACAACATATTCTGAATATTTGATAGACATCTTCTTCACTTTTATGCTCAACACCCATCGAGCTCGTCACAGCTCAATCTGCACCTAGGAAAAACTCATGCATGGCTGAGTACTCAGTGAACTCATGCCAAAAATATTTTCATCAATAAAGTTATGTCAAGCCACCATTGAGTGAATCTCGAATTTTACTTTAAAAATGCCGAGAACATTAAAAATCATTACCATCGTAAAACATGGCTGCACAACTGTAACACCCGCCTTTATTATTACCTTTTTACGTTAAGATTTTTGCTTTGTGAGCGAGCGAGTGTTAGACCTTGAATAAAATACCATCTTTGTTTTGATTGGTTGCGATTGGAAATAGTGAATATTTGAATTGTTGTTGGTTAATCGTGTGGTGAAAGCAGTCGACGAGATTGACGTGAGATTCGTCGGTGGAAAAATTAGGAGTTCGTTTATGAGCATTTGGGAAAAAACACCAAAGTACCAGAGTAAAAACACAACAATTTAATAAATATTATAAATCAAATATTTGAGCTATCACATTTATCTATCTTGCAGCCCATTATCCTATTGAAATTGGGCTACTTTTATTCTAGAAATTTTATTCCTATATTTTTTTCCACTTATTTTTATCAGTCAAATATTTGGTCAAATAATTCTCCCAGCTCTCCCAACGGTTTTTTTCCATATCTCCATCTTCCCTGAAAATCTCCAACTGAAAAATCAAGTGTTTCCTCCTCCTTATTGTAACGCACGCAGCCATCCCTTCTCACATTCTTCCATCAAAAATCTGAGAAAAAGAAATCGCAAATACCGTGAGTTTGACATCCAATCTGCCGTTACTTTCTTCTCTTCCTTCGGAAGGTAATCCTCAATTCCATGAATATAAAAATCTCCATACTTTTGATTACATAACACAAATTCTCGACATCACAGATTGAAGGAGAAAACCAAGAGGATTGTGATATTTTTCAATACCTTCTCTTCTACAAGTTTCGCTCCTTACGGAAGGTATATACTCAATTTTTGAAAGTCTCTGCATTCAATTCATGACATAGTTTCACATAATTCACAGTAGTTCACCGGCAGTCAATTCTGTAGAAATTCCCCGAAGGTGTTGAATGACAGTATCTTGTTAAAGCTTTGATCTTTATTGTTGTTAGAAGTTGTCATTTTGTTTTCTCTTCTTCAACCTCAATTCTGGAAGATACTTCTGCCCATTAATATTTGGAATAATTAAAGAAATTTAGTAAAAGGTTTAAGTTTTGGAAAGAAAGGGGAGAGGGACTTACCGGTTGTGTGTAGCGGCGCTGCCGACGGAGGAGCTGACCGCCTGGAGTGGCAGCGACAACGGCGGTCAGGCCACGGTGGGGTCAGCAGTGGCGTCTGGTCTTCGAGAGGGGCATGAGGCGGTGCCAAATTTTGGAACAAGGGAGATGGGTGTCGTTTTGCTTTGTTTCTGATTTGTGGGAGAAAGTAAGAGCGTGATGAGAGCATCCACAGTGGTGTCTCTTATCCGTCTCTTAACCGTCTCATCTCTTCACTATTCATGGGCCCCACTGTACTTTTCACTCCATCTCTTAACTAAGAGATAGCACCCACATCAATCCATCTCTTAACCATCTCATCTCTTAACTATTCATTCAATTTCATTTTTCATTTTTATTTTCAACAAATCCAATTAATAAAAAACACACTTCATTAAATAAAATAAAATTACAATTTAAAATCCTAAAAATAAAAAAAATACATAATTAAAATCCTAAAAAAAATAATCGCGTACCAACCTTGCGGCGGCTTGCTCCCTGTCACGATGGATGTATTTCCGGGTTCGCTTTTGACGCGCCGCGGCTTCCTCCTCCTCCCTACGTCGATCTTCTTCTAGCGATTGTTCCATTAGTTGACGCATTAGCTCAAATGGATCCATGAATTGATTAAATTTGGGAGAAGAAAAATGTTTTGAGATGAGGAATGTAGTGTGTTTGAGTGAGAATAGAGAGTTTTTTATGGTGGATAATTTGTGGGAATGATTTGGTATTTATAGAAGTGATTTGGGGCTTAAAAAAAATTTAAAAAAAATTAAAAATTTGTAAAAAACGGCTATAAACGGCTAGTATAATTTTTGGAATTTTTTTTATATATATTTTTTATTTTTTTGAATTTTTTCTGATTTAAAAAAAAAAAAAAAAAATCAATTTTAACGGATATAAACGACGCCCACTCGCGGGACGGCGAGTGGGCGTCACGCACGAACCGGAGCTCGCCACGTCGCCCAAGCGCGTGGCGTCTCGTCTCGCCGGGAGCCCCTTCACTAAGAGACGTGGGACGAGATAGAGACGGGATGGGGACGGGATGCATCCCACAGCGGCGTCTCTTATCCGTCTCGTCTCTCCGAGACAAGATAGAGACGGTTTTGTGAACCGCTGTGGATGCCCTGAGCTTGCTATTCTGATTTGAGGAATTTGAGATAAATGGCGGAAGAGAGAGATTTGAAATTTGAGAAGTGAGAGGGAGAAAGAATTTTGCTGTTTTAATTGATGACAGGAGTATACTTATAATATTTCCTCTTTCTTTGTTGTTTTTATTTTGCAAATGAGGAGTTGGGAATATATAAATACATATATATGTGGGGTAGGGAGTATATACTTTGTGATTGGGAGTATTTTATGTACCGACTCCTTTTCCTTTTCTTTTCATTAGTTTAACCTTTTGGGCCTTTCATATTATTAGAATTTGGTATTTATTTCTCCATAGTGGGCCGGCAGTATGGGAGCTTGTGTGGACTAGTTAATTGTTGGGCAAAGTTTTGAGTGATAAATTCGAGTCGAAAAAATATGAGAACTTTATATATATGTTTTCTCTAGGAAAGAACGATGGATAATTTTAAGTACACACATAGGATGCATGCATTGTTAAATTTATTTTTTTTGCAAATTCTAATTTTGCATATCATGTTATTTCGAAAAGGGTGAAATTGTGCACGTGGTTGAGGTTGGGACAGGAAGTTTGTGGAGGAGCTAAGCTTTGAGGTGGGCTTTCGTTTTAAATAAGGACTATGTCCTAAATACTATTTTTTTATGTGAAAGGAGGTGAAAATTGTTTGTCTTGCCATGTTTGGTGTTTGAATGAACCTATCTGAAGTGGTTATGCCATGTATGTTTAATCGAATTCGGGTCCCAGTAGGGCCGCAAACCCTGCTCGGACTAGTGTACACCCAGTAGATCGTGCGCTATCTCTTTGGAGTTGGCCGGTCTAGTGACTTGGTTCGTGGCCACATTCCTTGTCATGTATGTTCAGATATGGTGATGGTGATGTGGATGGAAAATGGTTGCAACCGAAATTTATGTGAAAATGCTTTTAGTGACTTGGGTTCTTTTCATTTAAAACCCCCAAGATCACTCGGTATGGCTTGACAAACTTATTTGGCAGGTGTCTACTGAGTGCATCAAGTACTCATCCCTGCATATTTGTTTTTCTTAATGTGCAGATTGAGCGACGACGGGCGTGGAGGATGTTGAGCAGAATTCATGGATTATTTATGTTTGGCTTAGTACTGTTGGATATGCCGTGTCTTCATACTCGGCATTTTCCGTGTCTAGAACGCTTCCGCTAGGTGTCTTTTCTTTAAAATTGTTTTAGTATTGAGAACCTAACTCTTTTCAAAATTGTCTACTTTCTAGTCTTTATTTCTTTAGAGTTGGTACTTTGTTGAAATAATACTATGTTGTTTTCTAAGTTATTTCAATTATTTAAATATTTTGGTCAAAGATGTGTGTTTCCCCCTTTCTTTCCCGCTTCTTTAATCATCCCCTAGTCGCGATCAACCGTGTTTTCTATCCTTAGAAAATACGGGCGTGACAAAAACCCATCATCATCATCCATCATAAACCATGTCTGGACCATCACGTGAAACAAGAATGGCCACAAACTCGATCACTGGACCAGCTGACCCAAAAGATTGCCCACGATCCCCATCAGTTCAATAGCCTAAGTAGGGGCTCAAACCCTAGTTCGACCCGAATTCATTAACCATCAAAGTCTAGTAGAATGTTATCCTAGTAGACAATCAGATAAACAATTTCAAAATATAAGAATACGATATGACATAACATTTAAACCTCCCTTATAGCACTATACTCATATATTTAGAAATAAAAGAGTTTAAGTAATAAAGCCCACCTCAATAGCTTAGAAAATTCCTTAACTCAACATCTCGATCAAATCTTTAACTGCGTGCGAAGGCGACTCTTGTAACTGCTTGAGGGAAGGTATGAAACGATAGATGTGCTGCGTTGGGAGAAGACTGGAACTTGATTTCGGATTGTAGTGAGAGCTACCAATTAGAACGACAGACATGGGAAGAGGAAGGGTAACAGTCGTTGCTTGGAAATGATTGGGCTCACAAACAATTAGTCTTGGGCTCACATAGAATATAAATTGCTTTAATCAAATGGGCTCAAATGGCTTCCTCAAGAAAAGAATTGGACTATAGAAAAATATGAAAATGATTGTAAGAGTTAAAAGATTATTAATTTGGAATCAATCAATTATAATAAATAAACTCAAACTCAAAAGAAATTTCTCTTGCTCGAAAAGAACCAAGTATTAAATGAAAAAAAAATCGGCTCCAAAACAATTTTGACGTCGTTTCAAGCTCAATCAAAAGTAGAAAAAATTGGGATGTTATAATGCCACATCATACAAGATAATTCATTTTGGACTAAATCAAGGAGGAACAGTGCGGGCCTAGACTTGAAATTGGGCTCTCCATATTTGAATCTTGTTACATGAACACACATGAATGCACAAATTTTAGCTCAGATCTTGGCATTGAAGGAACTGACAGCGGAGGCGTTGCTTTCGGATTATCATAATTTAATAATTATTAATCGAGCAAATAAATCACATAATAATAAGATCTATTTAGCAGATTATTTAGACAAAATCTATTCGCGTAATTCTCACATGTATCATGCTCATAACTTGAATTAATCATGCTTTAAGAATATTGAAACCTAAAACATGCTTTTCTACAGAGCAAGAATAATACCTAATTAATTCTCCAAAGAATTGATGATGGCTAGCGACTTCTCCACGTGACGCTTTGAATACTAGACCATAGATCTTCTCTTTGGTTCCCGAATTGTACTCCGATATCAGTGTGGGCTGATCTCACCGGAATACTAGGATTTAAATAAAGAAGACAGAAATTCTACTCCTAAGAGGAGAGGAAAAATTCGCCTAGCTCTATAAGGGAGGGGGCTGGGGGGCAAAAATTTTGAGAAAAAATAATAATGATTTTTGTTATATTTTTCGGTCTTCTTTATTCTCCTATTTATATTAAGTTCCTTTTGGGCCCAGACAGGGATCTATGGAAGGTTTTGGATATGGACTCATCCAATTCATTTTTTACTAATTAAATTGAACCCACAATTTAATATAAGCTTTAATTGGAATATTACGAGCAACTACTACAGAAGTAATATTGAACTCTCCCCATCCAAATCCGAAATTTTAAGTAATCCGGGTTTCCGTTTTAACTTTCATTTCTCGCGCTTAAGATAAAAATGTTCATTAATTAATAAATATCTGCTATGGACTTAATTAATTAACTTCTTATTAATTCCAAGAGTGGACTCAACATGAAACGCTTATTTATTATTCATAGAGTAATCAAACTCCAACTAGCTAGGTTCCGAATAATAAAACCTCGTTTCGCGCTCCTCTTGAGGACATTATCGAACGAGACTCTCCTCGCGCACAATTCAATATAATAGCAATCCTTGCACCGCTAGATATTAATCGCCACTATCCAATATATCCGGATTATTGGGTTACGAAAAACCCGCACCATTGGATAAGTCAAAGTAATGCATAATCAATACCGTATGCTCAATACTAACCTACATTGATTAAGAAACAAATATTTATCAAGACCTTGTCTTTCAGTAGATAGCTCAAGGACAAGTCTTGCTGTTAGATCCGTTCAGTGCTATACCACACCAATGTCATCTTATTTCAGTAAGGCTTAGATATATGCGGACTGACATTGCAACCTTTCACGATGGATAGTCTAATTCCATCTAGGTTGTGAAATTTTTCTTTTTCTTTGTTTAGGACTGACCGTGTTACCTTAAAGTGGACGCCGACCACAACCGGTCTACTAAAACAAAGACTTAGACTTTGTTAAGTTAACTTATACATTTAAACATGCAATTAACATCCATTGAATGTAAAACATAACAACATTATGACAAAAATAATTTGTTTATTACTTGGAAAATAAAGTAAGAGTTTTACAGTATTCAATCACTCGAAACGTGATTTCTAGTATACAAACTCTAACAATCTCCCACTTATACTCAAAACACTTTCGCGTATACAAAATGTACTAACTTCTAATTCTCCCACTTATACTGAAAGCGGATTGAGGTCTTGTATTAGTCTAACTCTCATTCCTTCAACATGGCTCTCAAACGGCTTGACCACTAATGCCTCCGTGAAAGGATCTACCAGGTTGTTTTCTAACTCAATCTTGACCACTTGTATGTCTCCTCTCTGCACTATATCTTGAATGATATGATACTTCCTCTCTATGTGCTTGCTCGCTTTATGAGTCTGTGGTTCCCTCGAATTTGCCACAGCACCGGAATTGTCACAATAAATGGTGATGCTCTTGGGCATATTCGTAACCACACCTAAGTCCAGAAGAAAGTTCTTAAGCCATAGATCCTCTTTTGCAGCCTCCGAAGCGGCCACATATTCGGCTTCCATGGTAGAGTCTGCAATGCATTTCTGCTTTACACTCTTCCAAATTACAGCTCCACCTCCTAAGGTAAACACATATCCGGAAGTTGATTTTCTCGAATCTACATCAGCTTGAAAGTCTGAATCTGTATATCCTAAAGGACAGAGTTCGGCTGCATTGTAAACTAGAACATAGTCCTTAGTCTGATTAAGGTACTTGAGTATGTTCTTTACGGCAGTCCAATGTCCTTGGCCGAGATTTGATTGTTATCTTGTTACCATGCCAACATCAAAGCAGATATCAGGTCTAGTACAAAGCATAGCATACATGAGACTACCAACAGCCGAGGCATATGGTATCCTTCTCATCTCTGCTATCTCAGGTGCTGTCTTAGGACACATCTCTTGAGATAAATGGATCCCGTGTCTGAAAGGTAAGAAACCTTTCTTGGCATCTTGCATGCTAAAGCGTCTAAGTACCGTATCGATGTAAGATTCTTGGGATAAGCACAACTAGGGCTGGGGAAAAATACCGAAAAAATGATATATCGCTCGTATCGTATTGAAAATATCAAAAAATTATCGAATTTTCGATATATCGTAATTTTCGATACGATACGATATCGTATCGTAAGTTTTCGATACGATAACGATATGAATTTCCTTATATCGCGATATATCGTTTTATATCAAAAATTTTCGATATATCGATATTTTCGATATATATCGATATTTTATTTTCGATATATATCGATATATATCAAAATTTTCGTTATATATCGACATTTAACGATATATCGAATTTCGGTACGATATATCAAAATATCGATACGATAACAATATGAAATTTTTTTATATCGAAATTCGATATTTCGAAACTTTCGATACGATAACGATATGAAATTCTTTCATATCGATATTTTCGATACGATACACGATACAACGTTTTCGATACGATATATCGTATCGACCCACCCCTAAGCACAACGTTCTCTTTGCACGGTTCCGAAGAACCTTGATACCGAGAATGTGTCCCGCATCGCCCATATCTTTCATCTCAAACTGGCTGGACAACCAGGTTCGTACTGATGACAACATCTTTTTATTGTTTCCAATTAGAAGAATGCCATCTACACACAAAACTAAGAACTCAACATTTTACTTTTCAACCTTCTTATACACGCAGCTTTCATTAGGGCACTTTTCGAATCCAAACTTTTGAACAGGTTGATCAAAACATTGGTTCCAAGATCTAGATGCTTGCTTGAGGCCATAAATGACCTTCTTAAGCTTCCAAACCATGTGTTTCTTGACTTTTACCACATAGCCTTCGGATTGTTCCATGTAGATGGTCTCCTCAAGACTCTCGTTTAAAAACGCAGTCTTAACGTTCATCTGCCATACTTCTCAATCCATGTAAGCTGCTATAGACAAAAGAATACAGATCGATTTGAGCATGGCCACTGGGGAGAAGGTCTCATCGTAGTCGATGCCTTCCCTTTGGGTATACCCCTTAGCCACTAGTCTTGCCTTAAAGACTTTAACTCGTCCATTGGGTCCGCGTTTACGTTTGTATATTCACTTGCTCCCAATGGCACTACAGCCTTTGGGTAGGATAAATAAATCATACACGTCTTTGTCTACCATTGATTGTAGTTTCGAATCCATTGCTTTCACCCATTCGCAATGTTCGACATCCGCCTGCGCCTCTACAAGATTCCAGGGATCAAGTACATTGCTGTCCGAGGAGTGATCCATGCACTCTCCCAAACCAATGTATCTTTTGGGCTCATGAGAGACCCTCCCACTGCGACGTGGCACTACAACATTTGGTGTACTAGTTGAAATTTCTGGAATTGTTGTTACACTAGGTGTCTGTTCTTGGTTAATGGAACTTGTGACTGAAGTTAGCTCTTCAAGAGCTATCTCACTGCTGGACTTATGATTCATTACAAAGTCTTCCTCTAAGAATGTCGTATGGGTGCTCACAATTACTTTCTTATCTCGGAGACTGTAGAATTCATAAGCTTTCGATCCTTTAGGGTAACCTATAAACACACATACCTCCGTCTTAGGTTCCAGCTTAGTTGGATCCTTTTCCAAAACATGAGTCGGACACCCTCACACTTTGAGATGTTCTAGATTGGGCTTACGCCCAGTCCACAACTCATATGGGGTAGTAGGAACTGATTTAGAAGGTAAATTGTCTAATATATGACTTGCAGATAGCAATGCATGTCCCCAAAATGAAATTGGTAACCGTGCATAACTCATCATCGAACGAACCATGTTTAACAAAGTCCTATTCCTTCTTTCAGCTACGCCATTCTGCTGGGGTGTGCCCGGTGCAGTCAGTTGGGATTGAATTCACGACTCTGATAAGTAGTCCAAAAACTCGGCACTTAGGTACTCGCCTCCGCGATCAGATCGCATGCATTTGATACTCTTGCCATGACGCGTCTCTACGACAGCCTTAAACTCTTTGAACTTGTCAAAAGTTTCAGACGTGTAGCGCATCAAATAGACGTATCCAATTTTCGAGAAGTCATCAATAAAGGTGATGAAATATCTAAAACTGCCCCTTGCCTCACATTGGTCCACACACATCAGTATGAACGAGCTCAAGTACTTCCTTGGCCCTGTTATCCTTTGACCTAAAAGGTCTCTTGGTCATCTTGCCTTCCAAACATGATTCACACTTTGAGAACGATTCCTTCTCAAGACCTTTAATAAGATCTTGATCAACCATCGCATGAATCCTTCTCTCGTTGGCATGACCAAGTCTAAGGTGCCATAAGTGCGTTTCGTTCATTGAAATTGAAGGTTCTTTTCTTTTCTTAGAAACTTTTGATGTCGCATTGAGTTCTGATTTACGTTGATTAAACTGTGTAGAAGTGATTGTGTACAGGTTGTTTTCCATGATACCACGAAAGATATAAGAACCATCTTTCTTAATAACGCAATTGTCATTAAAAGAAATCGACTCTCCCAAACTTAAATAATTGCTAGTCCTCGAGCAATGAAGAAAAAGAACTAAAAGAAGACTTGGATTTAAAAGGGTTTAGACATTATCATTGTTTCAAAGAGTATAGAATACAAGAGCATATCAAAATACAAAATTCTATAAAGTCAAGCCGTCGAATGCACTTTTACTACTAACTCGTATATCACCTTGGATTCATGCTTCTCTGAAGATATGTGTATGTGTATCTCACTCTCAAAGGTGTATGTATAGAAATAATACTCTCAAATCAAAATACAAGTAGTGTTCACCATATGCTTGCTCAAAATCAAACATCTCCTCTACTAAAATGTGAATGTGAATCTAAAATTAGAAAGGACTTTATTAAGGTTGTAATGTGGCTTTTTGGACGGTAGGGAACATTTTGGCTAAAGTGGCTGAAAAGTAAGAGAAACCCAAGTACTCGCATATTACAAATCCCAACAAAAGACCATTTCCCATAACAAATCTCAGATAAGTAAGACTTTGTCGAACTTCTTCCTCCCATCCGGTCCCCACTTATTTAGAAACCCAACCAATAACTCTTCTAGACTTCATCTAGCTTATACCTCCACAAATTTATTGTTTTTTTTTCTTTTTTTTCTTGTTCCTCTAGACTTCGTCTAGCTTATACCTCCATTATTTTATTTTATTTTTACAACGCCCCATATGTGCTTCCAAGTTTGTAGGCTTATCACTTTGACGGTAACTCAACAATTATTTGACATTGGAATACTTTTTAGGCTAGGAGGGCTAACTAGGGATTAAGACAAAAATATAAACATTTGTGTAGGGGAAAACAAAGAATGTCTAACGTCATCTCCTAAATTCACATTCACTATGTAGAATTAATATGATTAGGAGCAAGTTCTAGAAACAACAACAAGCATATGATAAAATCACAAAAAAAAGAAGTTTTGGCTCAAATCTCACTCGGGTAATAGCATGAATCAAGACAAACAAACAATTCGTTACTTATGCACCTATTACTCAAACTCTTAAGTCAAAGACCATGATAACTTAAAATATGGATGATGTTTTTATCATTACCAACTAATCTTTACCCCAAGGAACCAAAATTCAAACAAGTTCAAATTCAATTCCACAACAACCAAAAACCAAAACAACTTACGGAGGTCTAAAGCAAAATAAATCTACCCTAAAACATAAATAAAAGCAACAAAAGACAACTAATCAATTTGAAACAAAAATAAAGCAGTAAAATACCTCACAAGGCTCACTATCCACCATATCATCCCCCCAAACTTATTTAAGGCTATGCATAGAATAAGTTTGAAAAGTTGGTGGAGAAGTGAGACTTATATGATAGACAAACTGAAACGGAAATAATCTAGAAGTTACCTACTAGGGGTTACCTCCCCTATAGTGCCTTTGATTATCGTCGTTGGCTCGACGTCTTCACACAGCTTTCATCAATTCACTCCCGCATTAATGGGGTTGTTGGCTTCTTCTTCGTGTTCAAGCAGGTACATTCTTGCCAACAACCTCTTCTTCCACCAAGTCTTCTTCACCATGTTATCATTTGATTTGAGCTCTACTTTCGGTGTGATCGATATTCTTGCTTCCTTTTCCTTCGTCTTCTTGGGCTCTCTCTGTCTTCCTTTGCAATGAGTTGATCCACCACATGGGCCAAATAGATACTGTGATAAGGAAATGTTCTCGACCTTGAGCTTCGCCACTTGAGCCTTCTGAACCTCTACAACGTGCACAACTTTGCACTCTTTCTTCATAGCAAGCTCTTCCACCTTAGGGCTCTTCATGGCATTGTAGATGGACAAGATATGGTGTTTGGTGCCCATGCGGAGGGTAAGCTCTCCCCTAGAAACATCAATCAATGCTTTCCCCGTCGCTAAGAATGGCCAACCAAGGATAAGCGGCACATTCCTATCTTCTTCCATGTCAAGCACAACAAAATCAACGGGAAATATAAAATCATTTACCCGCACTAATACATCTTCTATGATCCCTTCAGGATAGGTGAAAGATCTATCGGCCATTTGGAGCGTGATTCTAGTCGGCTTGAGAGTGTCGATTTTTATCTTCCTAAAGAATGATAGGGGCATCAAGTTGATGCTCGCCTCCAAATCACAAAGTGCCTTCGTGTGTTTGTCATCACCAATGACGCATGATATGTTGAAACTTCCGGGGTCCTTAAGCTTTGCCGGCAATTTCTTCTGGATTATAACACTACAATTCTCCGACGTGCTCACTATTTCGTAGTCCACCCACTTGTTCTTCTTGGAGATCACGTCTTTTAGGAACTTTGCATACACAGGCATCTGTTGCAGAGCATCTACTAGTGGGATATTCACATTCACCTTCCTGAAGATGTCCAACAATTTTTCAAATTTCTCATCCACAACCTTCTTCTTGATTCGGCTAGGGAACGGTATCTTAGGAGTATATGGCTCCAATCGAGGTGGTTCAGGTTGTTTCTTCTCTTCCTCCACAACATTATCCTCTGCAGTCTCTAGACCAACCTCTTTTTCCACTTCATTGGGTTGAATGGTCGTACAGATGGCTTTGCACTCTTTGTGTTTGACGGGATCAGTGCTTGTATTGCCAGGAAATTGCCCCGGGTTGGATAGAGTTCCCACAGCTTGGTAAATCTGACTGAGTTGAGTATCGATGCTCTTCATGTGTATGTTTAAACTTTCCATATTTGTTTCTACCTTGTCCAACCTCTGATTAGATTGTGTCATGCAATCTCCCGTTTGCTTCATGAAAGCCATCAACACCTCTCCAAGCTCTCCCTTCTTCGGCTCCTTGACTTGGCCATTAGATACCTGGAATCCGGGTGGTGGTTGCAAGGCAATATTTGGGTTCCCGTAAGACAAGTTGGGGTGCACCTTGTTCCCATAGTTGTTGTAATTGCCACCCCCTTGGTTGGGGAGGTAATTGTTGAAGTTCCTGTTGTTGCCACCTTGGTGAAAGTAGTTCACATCTGCAACTCCTTGCTGCATCTCTAAGCCAACTGTCTCTATTCCCATGTACCCAAGCTTGCTAGTTAGGAAGTCCAGCTGCTTAGACACTGTTTCCATCCTATTAAAATCAGAGGTGGATGCTACCCTGTAGGACTTGGTTCTCTCATTCTTCCACCCATCATCGCTGGAGGCCACCCTCTCAATCACCTCTAATGCATCGTCTTCTCCCAACTTAAGGAGTGACCCCCCCGCGCTCATATTCAACTCGCGTATTGCCTCCGGGGTGGCTCCCCTGTGGAAAGTTACGATCTGTTGCCCCGGGCTTAACCCGTGGTTGGGGCATCTCTTCATCAGGTATTTGAATCTCTTCCATGCCTCGTGAATATTTTCCTGAGGCTGCATTGCATAAGAGATGACTTCAGCTTGGCGCTTGAGTGCCTCGCTCGGTGGGTAGTATTTATCCAAGAAGAGCTCAACCATTGCATCCCAAGTTGCGACCGAGTTGGGATCCATGCTATCGTACCAATCCCTAGCATCATCCTTCAAAGAGAACGGGAACAGTCTAAGGCGGATTTGATCATCTGAAACGCCATTAGCCTTCACAGTGTTGCTAATCTGTACGAACTTGGTCAGATGCTTGTTGGCATCTTCTGAACCTGTTCCACCAAATGCATGTGCTTCTGCCCTGTTTATCAACCCCGGCTTCAATTCAAAACTGTTGGCGGCAATCCCGACATTATTGACTGGCGGATTAGCAACCCGTCTATATGCAAACAAATTTTGCACGGGCTGAACTGCTGGTCTAGCATTCCGCTCATCCAATTGTCTCTAAATGTTGGCCATCTGCTCACGGAGTTGACGAATGACAAGATTCTCATTATTGCCCCCTCCATTATTGTTCTCATTGTTGTTTCCCCCATCGTTGTTCTCCATTAGGATTGGAGAATTAGGCTCGTACTGTATCGGTGATGGAGGTGGAGACGGAGTGGGTGACAGAGTCCTCTGAACGGGGGAGGGTGGACGCCTATGACCCGGTGAAGATACACGGATCCTTTGGTTCAACCTCCTCTGAGCGTTCCTCCTCCTGTTAGATGCTTCGATCTCGGGATCGATGGGTTCTAAAGGTGGACCTTTAGAACGAGTGTGCATACAACTTGAAAAAAAGAAACACCAAGATTAGAGAACTCAAAAATAAAAATAAAACCTAAAGAAAATAAAATCTAGACTAGTAATCTCAATTATTATCACGATATTAAGCTCTAACAACACAAAGTTGTCCCCAACAACGGCGCCAAAAACTTGACTCGACTTATTTTAACACAAGTAGTACCCGCAGAGACAGTGTAACAATTAGCAAGCAAGAGTATCGTATCCCACAGAGACAAATTTGTATCAACTTAACTACCACGAACAAATGTTGACTACTATCTAGAGAATCATGAAAGGTTTGGTTGTTTTCTAACACTACGAAAAGCATATAATGAGCAAATAAACAAATAAAAGCAAGTAAACACGGAGTGAAAAGATAATATGGAGAAAATTGTAGAACTCAAGGATCCGATGCACAATTCCAAGCTCTTATCCAATCAAATTGTCTTACCTTTTGGTGTCTCTAGAATTACTAAGTCGACCACAATTATAGATTAAACCCCCTCCCGAGGTGAGAAACCTGCAGATTAGGTGCTAGGATTGAAGTCCCCTTCTAATCCTAAAACCCCTAACTCCCAAAAGCTCGATTAGGTCAAAGACCTCACTCAAAACCTCAACTCTCCCGAGTTTTATTGCATTAAGGTGTGAATTATTCTTATTTCCAGATTAATTATTTCATCTCCCGATTAATCTAATTAATCCTACACAATCAAATGGTGATCAAACAATTGAAATGAATAAACCCAAGAATAATCAAATAACTACAAGAGCAAGCAAGAACAAAATTAATTGGATAAAAACTATGAAATTAGTGCATCTTCACCAAGAATTCTACAAAAAGGTGTTTAGCTACTCATGTTCTTCATAAAAACCATGTTTGAAACAAAAGATTCTATGAAATACATGGAGAAAAGATTAAGATACTCCTGCGAGAATGAATCTATGGAATGGCAACTTCAATCTTCCGATTGGAAGTCTTCAATCTTCAATTCCCTCTCTCAAAGTGTTCTTGGAGGTGTGTGTGAGTGTAGGAGGCGGTAAGTGTTTAATGATATGAACCCTAGGCGTTTTTCCTTTAATCTCCCATCAAAAATCGCGTTTTTGGCAAGAGAATACGCCAAAATAGCGTACCCGGCCGGGTGGAATTATAAAGAGCAAAATTCACACGGCCGGGTGGTCATTTTCGACCATTTTCTGACCCTTTTCGCGCAGAATCGTTGTACCCGGCCGGGTGAATTTATAGTGAAATAATTCACCCGGTCGCGTGAAAGTTTCTGGACAGCGCAGTGTTCTTGTAACGGCCATAACTTCTTCTACCAAACTTCGATTGAGGTGTGCGAGATACCCACGCGAAGATCTTTCGAAGACGAAGAGATTGATATGCATTAGGGGCTGATTGGACTTCAAAATCTCCAGTAAGCATTGTCTCAAACCAAGGCTACTGCGCATCCACATATTTTGTACCTTTTCTACACATTCTTAACAAAATGGTCAACATACCAACATAATAGAGAAGTAGATATAAACATGTCCAATAATAGACAAAATATGATCAAATTCATACATAACCACCCTCTAAAACCAAATAAAATCCAAGTATGTCAATATCCATTAAAAGACAATTTAGAAACTTAAATTAAATTTCTTCTAAAAGAAGGTATCAACAAAACATTCTTCAAAATAAAAAATCTATCACTAGAAAAACGCAAATAAACGTCTCCCACTGCAACGGCCGCCACTTTGGTAGCGTCGCCCAGCTGGACTTTGATCTCACGATCATATAACCATCTTGTCACCTGCATTAAATCAGGATCAAAACATATATGATCAGTTGCTCCAGTATCAATGACCCACGTATGAGTAGATGTCGAATCCAAACATGACTCGACTACTAGAGCATGGTGCACACCTGTAGCCTTGCCCTTTTTAGGACAATTTGGCTTCCAATGACCTTTCTCTCCACACTTGAAGCATTTTCTAGTAAGCTTCTTATCGGCCTTCTTCTTTTTCTTTCCCTTAGCATTCTTAGCTGCCACTAGGTTCGGTGCCTTTTTCTTTCCTGCGGCAAGGCTTAGTGCCAGAGGAATTAGGCGCAAAACTCAGCATAGCTACCTTAGCTTGAACCATAAGGTCCTCCGCCGACTAAAGTTCAGTCAGCAGCTCAGCCAAACTGTAATCCCGCTTGTTCATCTCGAAATTGAGCTTGAACTGCTGGAAGCTAGGGGGAAGACTCTGAAGGATTATAGTAATCTGGGACTCTGGATCGATGGTCCCTCCCAAAACCTCAAACTGGTTGAGGTGGCTTATCATCTCGAGGACATGTTGCCTCACAGATGTGCCTTCCTTCATAGTCTTCGTCATGATACTCCGAAAGGCTTGAGACTTAGCCGTTCGATTCTGAGTACCAAAAAGATTCGCAAGATTTTACATAATCTCGGCGGTCGCCGCCATGGCAGAATGTTGATGCTTGAGTACTGAAGACATAGATGCCAACATATTGCACTTAGCCATCTCATTTGCCTTATGCCACCGTTCTGTACTCCCACCGCTGCGTTAGCCGCGGGAACTGGAGGCTGTGGAGTAGTGAGCACAAACTTGTACTCTTCTGCTGTGAGAACGATATCCAAATTTTGTTTCCATTCTATGTAATTTTGGCCCTCGAGTTTGTTTTCTTTGAGAATTGCAGAAAGAGGATTAAAAGATATCTTGACGGATTTTATTGCACTGCAAATAGAAAAATTTACTATTTGTCATAAGCTTATGTAAGGAAATTGAGTAGATTAACCATAAAACTTTTCAAAATCTTACAACAGCAATATTAATAAATTGTACCCTCCAGAGGAGGTTAATACGCATTAAAATTTTGACAATTTTACTGGTCACAACACCGACGAATAGTCCAGAGACCACAAAATGGCATGGCCGCCTAATGTTGCCTAAGCACGACCATCAGATTTAACATTACAGAATTTTATTTCTACAACACAATTCCATGACAATGTTCATGTGCTGATAACAAAATCAACCTATCTCATAAATTCTGATTGAACTCTGAAACTCGTAATTCCATGACAATGTTCATGTGCTGATAACAAAATCAACCTATCTCATAAATTCTGATTGAACTCTGAAACTCGTAGTTCCTTAGGATTATCGTCCCCACAAAGCAGGTGGCGATAATATTAGGAACCACTTTCTAGTTCATTCTATTTATTATGTGAGAAGTCCGCCATTATGAACTTACTGTTTCGTAGGATTATTGTCCCCACGGAGTGGGTGGCGATAATATTAGAAACTAGCTTCACAAAATTTGGCAGTCCAACCGATGGAGACCATATATAAACTTTAAGTTCATAATTATCGCTTAGATATTTGGGTTATGATTTTTCATTAATTATTCTTTAGCCTTAAGGCAGATTAAGACTAATTAAATTCTGTTGGTATTTAATAGACTAGATAATTAAATCTTTTATTATCTTTAGTATCTTAGTTTAGGAATTAATTAATCTAGAATTTAATTCTTATTCATGTCATACTATAAGATATATCTAAAATAAAGTACATTATTTAAATCTTAATTAGACATGAAAAATTAAATTCATATAATATCCTTGTTCAACATAATTATATTATTTAATATAATCTTACATATCTATCCTAATTAGGATTCTAGATACATATAATATTTAGGAAACTATTAAATTATTCTTATCTATATCATCTAGGATATAAAATATTTCATAGATATAGAAAATAATCAAAATATTCCTAAAATCTAGGGAAATCTTCCCAAAATATTTTATTTCATTAAATAATATTATTTTTAATGATTATCTTTTAATTTAGGAATTAAATAATCATTAAAATATTTCTTCATCGTTATCTTATCGTACGATAAAGATATTTCTTCACTCTCGGCGGTGCGACGCGTCCTCGGGCTCGGCTTCTCGAGACCATAGGTGGCGCACCGTCTCGGCCAGCAGCATGCACAGCTGCGCCGCTGATAAGGCTAATTTCATGCATCGGTAATGTGCGAAAAATGTTATAATTTGCTGGGTCTAACATGTTTCCTAAGCCAGGTGTGTGAAGAAAATCGCTAGATCAAGGAAGTAATGAAGGAGATGGTCTAGCGAGGGAAAGGAACGAAGTGAGCAGGATTTACAAGGAAAATTGGCGTGACAGAGGAGTCTACAGCTGAGGGCAACAAAGTCTTATCTATACCTCGCTGGGCCCACTCAAACGCCTATATATATAGAAGAGCATGCAACGCAGGAGGGAGTTTTTTTGAGTTTTTTTTTTACTCTTCTTAGCTCACACACTTTACACACACTTGGGAATGGATCTGGGGTGGTCGTGATCGGCAGGGTATTTCCTAGAAAATCTCGTGTTCGGCAACACCGTCCGAGTGAGGGCGAAGATACAATTACCTTTAATTTCAGTTGTTTTGCTTGTTTTCACCGTCGAACTTCACTTTTGGGAGTCGACCTTGATGTTGATGATGCTTAATTGGTTTACCGTTCGTGGATCTGCGTTTAGTGGTTAAATTTCAAGTCATTTTGCATAGATCTCTCTGCTGTTAGCTTATTTCTTCAATTGTTATGTCGATCTCTGTTTATTTTGATGTTGAGGTGTTTGATGTGGAATTTGGTGACAGATCTGTGGTTGTTTGAGTATTCGGAGCTCTTTTTTTAAAAATCTGACGTGATGGAGAGTTTCTGCTGTTTGGAGTTCATGTCGGACGCTTGGATCCGGAGTGGATTTAGCGTCTGAGGTTGTATTCGACGTGTGGAAAGATAGTAGTTCGATAGATCTTGTTTTTTTCTTCTTGGTTTCTATTTTACTTCGTCTAGGGTATGCAGATCTGTTAAGTTCTTCGTTATTATGCATAAATTTGATTTCAAGTCAGTAGCTCTGTTTTTATTTTGCTCATGCTGCTTTTCTTAAGAAGTTTTACGCAATTTTGGTTGTAGAAGACGATGTCACTGTCAGTCGGTACAAGAGTTAGTTATTCTGCCAACTTTTCAGTCGTACCTTGCTTTTTCAGACATGGTCCCCACAGTAGGTTTATTTCCTAGGTCTAGCTGTTAGTTTAAGAATTTTTTTAAAAAAGTTCCCAAGTCAAGTTAATTTTTGATTTTCCTCAACCCAAGAAAATGCGTGGCAGCAGCCATCACCAAAAACACTCCCAAATCCTTGAACATGAGTATTACGCATCCTTCTCTGTGGGATCGATCCCTACTTCCCTATACTAGGTTTAGTAAAGTGGTTGAGGGTTTTTTTTTTTAAAGAAAAAGTGCTCTGTGTGTCCGACGACCGGGATTCCTCGCGACCCACGAGTTCCTAGACCGAGTGATCTGGTGGACTTGCTGGATCTAGGAACCTGCTATTTCCTATTTGAACACGCGTAGAGCCAGAAAAACCTTTCAAGTGGCGCCGTTGCCGGGGATGGATGGCGTTTGTTGTTATTTCATTTAAGGATTTGGTGTAAATATTTTAGTTTCTGTTATTTCCTTTTCCCTTGACAGTTTATGAGAACAGGCTTCCAATCTGGAAGTTGGGCAAGCTCATCTGGATCAGGGAGTGGCCAGTACGAGTGGCGAGTCAAGGAATCTACATCTACCATCACCACTAGATCAGGATTGAGAACGGAGGATCCATTCCCGTTGGAGTCAGAGAGTGAAAAAGAGTGGAATTCGTCGACCGAGGAGAACCCAGGATCGTCAATAGAACCAGAGCATTCCGAGACCGAGGAGGAGGAAGACCCGAATATGGCCCATCTAGTAGATCCCGATCCGGAGATAGGGTCGCTCACCGCTCATCTTGACGGTGAACCCGCTCACGCTATAGTCTTGAACCCACGCCGGAGGTCAATCGACATCAAAACAAATGTGCTCGGAGTTCTGCCCACGTTCTCTGGACGGAGGAACGAATGCCCTTATGAGTTTTTAAATGAATTCAGCAAATTGTGTAGCATTCAGAAGCGACCTAATGAGGCGACGGAGGAGGACTACCGTCTGCGTGCAATACCGTTTGGCCTCAAAGGGGAGGCGAACACTTGGCTACTAAGGCTTCCGCTGGACTCGATCAATACGTGGAAGGATTTCAAACTAGAATTTCTGGACTATTTTTTCCCATCCAACAAGACGAACGCTCTGAAAAAAGAGATCCAGGAGTGCAAGCAGGAGTATGATGAGTCTCTTAGTTCTTACTGGTCTCGGTTCAAGGGATTGCTGGATGCTTGTCCTAATCATCGGATGATCGAGGCGGAAACTTATTATCTGTTTTATGAAGGTGCAAACCCCGAATCAAAGGACCTGATGAATTCTTCGAGCGGGGGGAATTTTACTAAGAACAAAGCAAGTGAAGCCAGGGAAACGCTGGGGAGATTAATTGAGGCAAAGAAGGCTTATGATAACCCGAGGAGCATCTTGAGAAGGGGGTCGGTCAACGCAGCAACGGAGCAAACTAATAAGAAGGTGGAAGATAGGATAGACCAATTGGAGAAAGCACTGTTGAATGCGATTGAAAAATACAACCCCCACGCTCCATCAAGGAGTGAGAAATCCCCGGGTCCGGAGGAAAGACAGATTCAGCCTTATTATGGTCAACCTAGCGAAGAGGAGTGTCATGCCCAGGCGAATTCGATGGAATGTTGGAATCCAGATGGAAGTTGGAACCAAGGAAGACAGAAGGACGCACCGTGGAGGACTCATCCCAATTTTCGATGGAGTGAAAATGACCAGAATCAATCGCCCTCGCAGCAAATCACGAATTACACACCCCCCCCCCAGAGAGGCAACATAACTGGTCAGGAAGGAATCAAGAAGGCCAGCTGCAAGCGGGATATAGGAATCAGAATAACCAAAACAATTCGGGAAACTCCTATGTGCCACCTCACCAAAGGAATAACCAAGGCAACTTTCAGAATTCCCAACAGAACCACCAAGGAAATCAAGGGTCTGGTGGCCAGTACAATAATCAGGGGTCGAATAACCAATACAACAATCATCAAGGCAATTATCAACAGAACCAAGGTCAAGGACAAAATTTTGGTCAATTCAACTTCAGACCACAACGGAGTTTGGATGACATGGTCCATGATCTGGTAAATTCACAGCAGTTCATGCAAGGTAACCTACATTCCAACAATGACATGGTGCACAAGTTGCAAGATGCTCAGTCTGAACACAAAGCCGCCATGGACATGATGGCGAAACAACTTTCCCAAATCGCAGTTTCCTTGAATGAGATGCGAGGGAATGAAGGCAAACTTCCTGCTACCGTCAAACCGCCAGACCGAGCAAACATTAGTCAAATCACCTTGAGATCTGGGCGGGGTTATGAAGGGCCGACGTTGGAAACTGAAGAGGAAGGCACTAGACCAAGGGAGATCCTTATTCAGGACGACCTCCAAAAGGGAGACTTAGGGGGATCCCTACCTCGATCAAGGGACCCGTTCTTCCTAGACCCCGAACCTGAGGAAGTAAGTAAGGAAGGAAACAAAGCAGTTGATGAAACCCAGGCTGGGACTTCCACAAATGCAGTAAAGCGAGCAAAACCATTTCCATATCGTGGGGAGGCGAAGAAGAAAAAGGATGATACAGAGGATCTCATGGAGATTTTCAGCAAGTTGTAAATCAACTTGCCATTCTTGCAAGCCTTGAAAATGCCCGCCTTCAGTAAGTTCATCAAGGAGTTTATTGCAGGGAAAACCAAGCTAGATGGGAAGATTGTGATTGGAGAAACTGTGTCTGCTGTGATACAGAAAAGAAGGATGCCCTCGAAATGCACCGACCCAGGTATGTTCACATTACCCATCTCTTTAGGGGATATCAAAGTTGAGCATGCCATGTGTGATCTAGGGGCATCAATAAATGTTTTGCCACTTTCGATCTATAAGAAGTTAACTGGGGTAAGAATGGTTGCTACCAAGGTAGTGATCCAGCTAGCAGATAGAACTTGCATTTGCCCTGAAGGAGTGTTGGAAAATATTATAGTCAAAGTGCATGAATTTCTATATCCTGCTGATTTTTACGTGATCAAGATGAATGATAATGAGTCTGCTGAGTCTAGTGGGGTAATTTTAGGGAGGCCATTTTTGCGTACGGCTAAGACCATTATCGATGTGTTTGATGGAACAATTTGCTTGGACTATAATGGGGAAAAATATACCTTTAGCATAGATGAGGGGATGAAAAGACCTTTAGATGTTGAGAATCTCTACGCTATTGATGTTATTAACCCTTTAGTCCAAGAATATCTTGAGACAGAATTGATACAGGAACAAATCGACAACTTGGAGTTGAGCCATTCGATTGACAAAGAAGTTGTGGGATGGTGTGCAGCAGTGAACACAGAAGAATTGACAGATGAAGAGCTCACAGAGGCCATTATGGAATTCTGCAGAAGCCCGGAATCAGCTAGGTCCAAGGGATCAGCTTATGTGGCCAGCTTGGAAAAATCTCCTGGGTCGGGGAAAGAGACTTTACCGGAAATTTCAGACAAAAATCCCTTGCCCCAGGAGACGAATGGAGCGAAAAAAGAGCTGAAAACACTTCCACCAGGCCTTAAGTACGCTTACTTGGAGGAGGACGAGACATTTCCAGTAATAGTCAACAGCAACTTGACCAAGGAACAAGAGAAGGAGTTGTTGGAGGTCATCAAAAGGAACAAAAAGGCAATAGGATGGACTCTCTCAGATTTGGTGGGAATAAGTCCGGATCTTTGCATGCACCACATCCATTTAGAAGAAAGTGCAAAGGCTCATCGAGATGCACAACGGAAGCTGAACCCGAACATGCGAGAGGAGGTCCTAAAGGAGGTATTGAAGTTGCTTGCTTTAGGAATAATTTACTCCATTCCTGACAGTGAGTGGGTCAGCCCTGTCCATATGGTGCCAAAGAAGTCTGGGATACAAGTTGTCAAAAATGAGAAGAATGAATTGGTACCCACCAGATTAGTGACAGGATGGAGGATGTGCATCGACTACAGGAAGTTGAACGAAGCCACAAAGAAGGATCATTTTCCTTTACCTTTCATTGATCAGATGCTGGAGAGATTGGCAGGCAAACAGTATTTTTGTTGGAAGAGAAGACCACATTCACGTGCCCTTTTGGTACATATGCATACCGAAGAATGCCATTTGGATTGTGTAATGCACCGGGGACTTTTCAACGATGTATGATGAGCATTTTTTCGGATCTGTTGGAAGTATGCATTGAGATATTCATGGACGATTTCACCGTTTATGGGAACTCATTTGATACTTGTTTAGCCAGCCTTGATCTAGTGTTGCAGAGATGCCAGGAAAAGCATTTAGTGTTGAACTTCGAGAAGTGCCACTTCATGGTGACTGAAGGCATTGTCCTGGGTCACGTGGTTTCTGAGAGGGGTATCCAGGTAGACAAGGCAAAGGTGGATGTGATATCAAAATTACCATACCCCACGAACCAAAAAGAGGTAAGAGGATTCCTAGGCCATGCAGGGTTCTATAGGAGGTTCATAAAGGATTTTGCAAAAAACGCTCAACCACTCACTCGGTTGTTACAAAATGATGTGGAATTCGTCTTTGACGAAGGATGCGAGAGGGCGTTCCAGCTGCTTAAGGACAGGTTAGTATCAGCACCAATAATCAGGGCACCAGACTGGAACCATCCTTTCGAGATAATGTGTGATGCAAGCGATTTCGCTGTGGGAGCCGTCTTAGGACAAAAAATTGATGGAAAAAGCTATGTGATTTTCTATGCTTCCAAAACACTAAATCAAGCTCAGAAGAATTATGACACCACGGAGAAGGAAATGTTAGCCATCGTGTATTCCTTTGAAAAATTCCGACCCTACCTTCTTGGGTCAAGGGTTATAGTCTTCACAGATCACGCAGTGATAAAGTACTTACTGGCTAAGAAGGAGTCGAAGCCAAGGTTAATCCGTTGGGTGTTACTTTTACAGGAGTTTGATTGGGAAGTACGAGATAAAAGAGGAACGGAGAATAGGGTAGCAGATCATTTGAGCAGAATCTTCCAAGGAGAAACAAAAGAGGCCATACTCGATGCCTTTCCCGAGGAACATTTGTACCTTTTGGAGAAATTTCCTAGACCACCTGACTGGGAAGCAGTTTTGGCCTTGACCGGTCTAGGGGAATCGGATAAGGGGAAGCGCACGCTGAATGCAGAACCGTGGTTTGCTGATCTAGCCAACTACTTGGTCACGGGAGAGATGCCAATTTCAGAAGAAGTTTCCCGGGCCCAGAGGATGAAGATTAGAAGCGAATCCAAATTTTATTTTTGGGATGATCCTTACCTGTGGAAAATGTGCTCAGATCAAGTGATTAGGCGCTGCATTCCCGAATGGGAACAAAGAGATGTGTTAAATCATTGCCACACGTTAGCATGTGGAGGCCACTTTGGGCCAAGGAAAACAGCGAGGAAGGTTCTCGACAGCGGATTTTATTGGCCAACATTGAATAAGGATGCTTTTGAGTTCTGCCAGTGTTGTGAGAGATGCCAGCAGACGGGGGGGATTTCAAGGAGAGATGAGATGCCTCTGATCCCAGTGATCGTGTGCGAAATTTTTGATGTGTGGGGAATGGACTTTATGGGACCGTTTCCGTCATCCTGTGGGAATACTTACATATTGGTTGCAGTGGATTATGTATCTAAGTGGATAGAAGCTAAGGCCACCACAACTTGCGAATCGAAGGAGGTGGCGAAATTTTTCAAGGATAATATTTTCAATAGATACGGAGTTCCTAGAGCCATCATCTCAGACCAAGGAACACATTTCTGTAATCGCACCATCGAGGCTTTGATGAAGAAATATGATGTACACCATCGAGTGTCAACTCCTTATCATCCTCAGTCTAATGGCCAGGCAAAGATTTCTAATCGCGAGATCAAGGCGATATTGGAGAAAACAGTTAATCCGTCAAGGAAGGACTGGAGCAAAAGACTCGGGGACGCATTGTGGGCCTACAGAACTGCTTTTAAAACGCCTATTGGAATGTCACCTTACAGACTTGTGTTTGGTAAGATGTGTCACTTACCTTTGGGTATTGAACACAAGGCGTACTGGGCAGTGAAAGAAATGAACATGAAGCCGATAGCTTGCGAAGAAGAGAGGAAGTTACAATTGCAAGAGTTGGAGGAACTTCGGCTGGAGTCGTTTGAGTCTGCCATGTGGTACAAAGAAAGAACGAAGTTATGGCATGATAAAAACCTCCGGGTCAAGGAACTTCATGTGGGACAGAAGGTGCTCCTTTTTCAGTCTCGGCTTAAGCTAATGCCAGGGAAACTGAAGTCTAAGTGGATCGGCCCATACACCATCGTTGGCATCCGAGCAAATGGAGCAATGGAGATCCAGGGAAGTACTCCAAACTCTGTTCCTTTCCTTGTAAACGGTCATAGAGTGAAAGTCTATAGGGATAATTCCGAGTTGTGTGTTGTGGACGAGATTCCACTACACACACTCCCTATTATTGCCTAAAGGGACGGGGGTAATTTCCGATGAATTCCTGGGTCAAGGAGTAAGTTAATGATTTTGAAAATTCAAAACTGAACCAGGGAATCTCGGAAATACAACACGGATGTAAATAGTTTAATTGTTTTCCTTTAAATATATATATATATATATATATTTTCGAAGCACCAGACTCCACGGGGAACCGTTATTTTATGCCCTAACCTCGACCTAGGGGTCTGGAACCTTCATTTTCTTTATTGTGTAGGGCATAGTCGAGGGAATTAGCCCGGAGGAGAATCTGAAGTAAGGAGTCAAGGAGGGAAAAGATATTTCGAATTTCAAATTCTGGCCGATAATTATGGGAGACGTACGGTTGGTTACATCACGCCTGCAACCGCACCATCTTTTCACCAGAAAAGCAACCGTCGTCCTTCTCTCTCCAGTCATTCCTAATTAGACGAAATTTTTTGTTTGCTCTTCCTTCTCTCTTAATTCATTTTCTCTCTCTAAAAACGGACGAAACCCTAACTAAAAATTGCCCAGTTCTTTTCATTTTTTTTCAGATCTACACTGATGGACTCTACCAAGGGCACTGAGTATGACCCAACCTTGTTGGCCGAACTGACGCAGAAGGTGGGAAGTATAGAGAAAGCAAAGGAGGTGTATGCCCTATTCGCCGCCAGTCTAATGCCGTCTGCGCCGACTGCACCGTCACTGACAATTCCGGCAGATTCGGCTGCGAAATCGGCGAATCTCTCTGAAGAAGGATCGCGAGTCGCTACACCACTGCATACAGAAACCGCTTCGCAAGAGGCGGAAGAAGAGGATGCATTACACAAACAGTCGGAGGATGGTGAACCGACTCATGACGATACCTTGGTGGAGACAGAAGGGAAAGAAACTGAGAGCCCTAATCTTGAGGGTAGGGACATGTGTGAGGGGGAAACCCCTATTTCTGTTGAAGTTCGTGAGGGGGAAATCCCTGTGTTAGATGAAGTTGCGGAGGGGGTAACCCCTATGGTGGAGAAAGTGGCTGAGGGGGAAACCCCTGTGTTTGAAAAGACTACTGAGGGGGAAACCCCTACTTTGGAGAGAATCGCTGAGGGGGAAACCCCTATTCTGGAGACGGAGGATGGGACCCCGGTTGATTTCAGGGGTGCAACCCCTGAGTTCGTGGAGGAGGGGGCAACCCCAGGAGATGTCAGTGGGGAGAACCCCATTTATATCGAGGGGGGGCAACCCCAATGTTGGTTGAAGAGGGGGAAACCCCAGAAAAGCTTTTGGCGGAGTCAGATCTACATTCAACTGAAGTACCGGAGCCCGATGAAGGGCTGAAACTGATCATGGACCTGGTTGATGACCAGGAAGAAAGTGAGCCCAAGGTTGATGAGAGGGCAGAAAGGAGGCGCACCAGGAGAAGCCTCCTTGATGAAGTCGATGACTTAGTGCCTGACGCAATAGAGGCAGAGGCGCGCTTGGCCAAGGAAAAGGCAAGAAAAGGGAAGGCGCCGGCGACTACATCCACCCGGTCCAGGAAAGCTCCCTCCGTCCAGGAGGTCGAGGAGACCCTTTCCCCTGTGACCGAGGAAACCTCTGTCGAGGAGCACGACGAGCCCATCCCTGAGACCATCTATAACTCTGAGGAGGCTGAAGAAGAGCCGATTCTAGGACGCCCGGTAATTTGGCTGACTAAAAGTTTGCTAGAGGAGATGAGGCAGTTCGACGATCAAAAGAGGATCGCGGTATACAAGGAGAGGTGTAGCGCCGGGAAGATGGCTAAGTCAGGAAAGCAGTACAGCTCAAGGGAGCTCAAAATGATCGCATGTGACAAAGAATTCCGCGCCTGTATCCGAGCGATAGGGTTCGAGTGGCTGTTGTAGCACAGCCAGGAGAGGGTACCAGTGGATTTAGCAAGGGAGTTCTTCTCCACTTTTCGGTTGAAGAATACCACTGACCTGGACGCGGATTCTATCACATTCAGACTTTTTAATCAGGAGTACGAGTTGAGCATTAGGGAGTGGTCTTTGCGGATGGGGTTGTTCACCCAGGCAGAAGATGAAGAGGGGGCGTGGAATGACAGGATGGTCGGGATGCCAAAGAACACGCCTGGTTTCAAAGTACAGACAGCATGGGAACTGGTCACGCACCCTAAATCAGGGGCGTTTAAATCCAGCTACTCCAAAGCCTCCCACATCGAAGACCGGGTCCTCCGTTTTGCTCAAACATTTGTCAACTATAATTTGATAGGCAGTGCGAATTCAGCTCTCACTACTACCGATCTCTACTTCACATGGTGCATGGCGAAGGGTGTTAAGGTACACCTCGGATACTGGTTGGCGCAGGCGTGCCACCAAATGACGAGCAACCCGGGGCGTCATATGTACACCTGCCACCTCATCGGCGCTTACCTCCAGAGAAATATAGACATGAGAATTGCCAAGGCCGCTCCGCTAGTAGTCATGTGCGAACCCCCAGAGGTGTTTAGTGTTGATTATTTCTTCAACAAGGGGTTGCTGCAGACTCAAGGCACCAGGACTCTCTTCTATTCGTTGGGAGACAAGGTGAAGGCAGAGCCGGAGGAAGCCGAGGAAGCCATGCCGAGTGAAGAGGTTGAAGAGATGCGCAAGGAATTCCAGGATGTGAAAAAGGAGATGCAGATGATGAGGAGAGAAATGATAAAGGAGCTCGGTGGGATAAGGAAGGAATTGATGGGAAATCGGGAGGAAGTACAGACCCTGAGGGGAAATATTGCTAATTTGGCGGAGAAGTGTGCCAAACAGAATGATAGGATGACGGAAGCGGTGGAGCTTTCAATGAAAATGTTGAAGTGGATGCAGCAGACGCTCCCCTTGATCCAGTCGAGGACAACTCCTGGGTCCAGCAGTGAAGTCAGGCAGCCCACTCAGAGCAGTCCCTCCGTCAAGCGACCACAGCAGTCGCTCCAGTTGATCTCCCTGACCATTCCCGTGCAAGTTCCAGCCCCACCAAAATCAAAGTCTATCGTGAGAAAGCCAGTACCTAAACAAACAACACAGGAGGAAGAAGAGCTGGAGCAGCCAGCCAAGAAGAAAGTGAAAGTGACCCGACCCGGAATCCCACCCCAGTCTGGCTCTCGAGGGAGCCAGCCCCAGAAGTGACCAATCATCTCTTGACCAAGTAACTTTTAATATGCCGTTCTTTTCGTTTTTTTTTTCATTTACCTGTTATATATGTGTTTAATATTTGTTATATCTTCTCCCACTTAGCCCACTGCGTGGTCTAAGTGTGAGAAGTTTGTGTTTTCTGTTGTTGTGTTTGTTTTCCTATGTTTCCTGTGTTTCTTCTCCCACTTAGCCCATTGCTTGGTCTAAGTGTGAGAAGTTTTATTATTTTGTTTTCTTATTTTGCATTGATCTCTTTGTTCCCCCCTTCACGACGATGGCTTAGGGACAAGCTTGAGTGAAGTGGGAGGGGGAGAGGAGTCAATGCATTACCCGTATTGCATATTAAGAGTCTGTTAGTCTTAAGTGTTGTCATATGAGCCAGTGGATATAATACGGCATGATCCCCTTAGTGAAAGTAATTGAAGATAGGAGGCATTTCAACTTAGAAGCTTTTTCCTTAAATAAGCCTAGTTAATTTGAGTGAAGCAAGAACGACGGAGAATGCCTCTATTTACTTAGTTGTGAAGCCCTACTATATAGTGAGTTATAGACCTCGGATAACTTTGAGCTAACACATGTTTAAGGGCCACCACTGAATGCTTAGGGAGAAGAGCTATGAAGGAGAAAAAATTGAAAATTGGGTTATGAAGGTATAAGCTGGACGAAGTCCAGGGAAAGGCGTTATAAGTTGGACGAAGTTCAGAAGAAAGGAGAAATGGAGGAATAAGCTGGACAAAGTCCAGAGGAAAATTTTAAAAAAAAGAGAAGAAAAAAAAAATAAAATAAAAAATAATAGAAAAGAGGAGGAATAAGCTGGACGAAGTCCGCGGGGGAGGGAAATGGTCTAAAAACAGGAATGATAATAGCCTGACCCAGGAAGGAGAAACTCTCATAACCCAACGCTTCAGTGGTGTAGCATTAATTTAAGAGAGAATCGATCCTAACATCCCTGGTGAGGAATGAATGATCGAGTGAACCCAACAATTGGGTAAGTAGAAAACTATCTTGACAAGCTGACAGATTGGCTAGGTAAAGGAAGGGAGAGGGCCTATTTGGAGGAGTGCAAACTATTGGATTGACCTTAATCTTGTGGGGACAGATGCCTAAAATTGAAACTAGCTCATGTATATGTGTTTTACGTGTTTGTATGATTTTCATATATTTTTTTAGTTTTTTTTGTGTCTAGGTCTAGGAGTCGGTCAAGAGATAACCTTGCTTGAAATTTGCCTTATTCTTTTTCTTTTCTTGTCTTTATACTTGAGGACAAGTATGGTTCAAGTGTGAGCAGTTTGATAAGGCTAATTTCATGCATCGGTAATGTGCGAAAAATGTTATAATTTGCTGGGTCTAACATGTTTCCTAAGCCAGGTGTGTGAAGAAAATCGCTAGATCAAGGAAGTAATGAAGGAGATGGTCTAGCGAGGGAAAGGAACGAAGTGAGCAGGATTTACAAGGAAAATTGGCGTGACAGAGGAGTCTACAGCTGAGGGCAACAAAGTCTTATCTATACCTCGCTGGGCCCACTCAAACGCCTATATATATAGAAGAGCATGCAACGCAGGAGGGAGTTTTTTTGAGTTTTTTTTTACTCTTCTTAGCTCACACACTTTACACACACTTGGGAATGGATCTGGGGTGGTCGTGATCGGCAGGGTATTTCCTAGAAAATCTCGTGTTTGGCAACACCGTCCGAGTGAGGGCGAAGATACAATTACCTTTAATTTCAGTTGTTTTGCTTGTTTTCACCGTCGAACTTCACTTTTGGGAGTCGACCTTGATGTTGATGATGCTTAATTGTTTTACCGTTCGTGGATCTGCGTTTAGTGGTTAAATTTCAAGTCATTTTGCATAGATCTCTCTGCTGTTAGCTTATTTCTTCAATTGTTATGTCGATCTCTGTTTATTTTGATGTTGAGGTGTTTGATGTGGAATTTGGTGACAGATCTGTGGTTGTTTGAGTATTCGGCGCTCTTTTTTTAAAAATCTGACGTGATGGAGAGTTTCTGCTGTTTGGAGTTCATGTCGGACGCTTGGATCCGGAGTGGATTTAGCGTCTGAGGTTGTATTCGACGTGTGGAAAGATAGTAGTTCGATAGATCTTGTGTTTTTCTTCTTGGTTTCTATTTTACTTCGTCTAGGGTATGCAGATCTGTTAAGTTCTTCGTTATTATGCATAAATTTGATTTCAAGTCAGTAGCTCTGTTTTTATTTTGCTCATGCTGCTTTTCTTAAGAAGTTTTACGCAATTTTGGTTGTAGAAGACGATGTCACTGTCAGTCGGTACAAGAGTTAGTTATTCTGCCAACTTTTCAGTCGTACCTTGCTTTTTCAGACATGGTCCCCACAGTAGGTTTATTTCCTAGGTCTAGCTGTTAGTTTAAGAATTTTTTTTAAAAAAGTTCCCAAGTCAAGTTAATTTTTGATTTTCCTCAACCCAAGAAAATGGGTGGCAGCAGCCAACACCAAAAACACTCCCAAATCCTTGAACATGAGTATTACGCATCCTTCTCTGTGGGATCGATCCCTACTTCCCTATACTAGGTTTAGTAAAGTGGTTAAGGGTTTTTTTTTTGAAAGAAAAAGTGCTCTGTGTGTTCGACGACCGGGATTCCTCGCGACCCACGAGTTCCTAGACCGAGTGATCTGGTGGACTTGCTGGATCTAGGGAACCTGCTATTTCCTATTTGAACACGCGTAGAGCCAGAAAAACCTTTCAGCCGCTGCTCTCGACCATGGGCGCCGCCCATCTCGGCGTTGATCTCCGTCGATCGCTCCCACTATTCCAGCCATCGTCGCACGTTGACGCGCGGCGATCTCTGCCAGATTCTGGTGGACGTCGGACCTCCCGCCAAGGGTTAGGGTTCGGCGGCTCAGCATCTCGGTGGTTCTCGGTCGAACCACCACACCAGGCCTACCAGCGCCGATTCTCGTGTCGGGCCGCCGCCTAGGGTTTGCGGTTTTGGCCGGCGGCGCGCACAAGCCCACGCTCGTCGGCGCGTCGCCCCATCACCATCGACCCTCGGCTCCCACTGCTTCGACTACCATAATCTCGATCACGCGTAGCGCGATCCGTCTCGGCGCTAGCGCCGACGGATCGCACATCTCGTATGATCGAATAATTCAAGTTCTTTGATTCGAATTTTCTAAAGTTCATCATGCATAAAATTTAAACAATAAAATAAGAACATGCTTCAAAATCAAATAACACATGCACACATGAATTTCGCGAAATTTAAATCCAAATAATCAGAGCCAAAGACTGGCTCTGATACCAATTGAAGGAACTGGCAGCGGAAGCGTTGCGTTCGGATTATCATAATTTAACAATTATTAATCGAGCAAATAAATCACATAATAATAAGATCTATTTAGCAGATTATTTAGACAAAATCTATTAGCGTAATTCTCACATGTATCATGCTCATAACTTGAATTAATCATGCTTTAAGAATATTGAAACCTAAAACATGTTTTTCTACGGAGCAGGAATAATACCTAATTAATTCTCCAAGAATTGATGATGGCTAGCGACTTCTCCACGTGACGCTTTGAATACTAGATCACGGATCTTCTCTTTGGTTCCCGAACTGTACTCCGATATCAGTGTGGGTTGATCTCACCGGAATACTAGGACTTAAATAAAGAAGACAAAAATTCTACTCCTCAGAGGAGAGGAAAAATTCGCCCAACTCTATGGGGGGGGGGCGAAAATTTTGAGAAATAATAATAATGATTTTTGTTATATTTTTCTGTCTCATTTGTTCTCCTATTTATATTAAGTTCTTTTTGGGCCTAGACAGGGATTTATGGAAGGTTTTGGATATGGGCTCATCCAATTCACTTTTTACTAATTAAATTGAACCCACAATTTAATATAAGTTTTAATTGGAATATTACGAGCAGCCACTACAGAAGTAATATTGAACTCTCCCCATCCAAATCCGAAATTATAAGTAATTCGGGTTTCCGTTTTAACTTTCATTTCCCGCGCTTAAGATAAAAATGTCCATTAATTAATTAATGTCTGCAATGGACTTAATTAATTAACTTCTTATTAATTACAAGAGTAGACTAAGCATGAAACGCTTATTTATTATTCATAGAGTAATCAAACTCCAACTAGCTAGGTTCCGAATAATAAAACCTCGTTTCGCGCTCCTCTTGAGGACATTATCAAACGAGACTCACCTCACGCACGATTCTATATAATAGCAATCCTAGCACCACTAGATATTAATCACCACTACCCAATATATCAGGATTATTGGGTTACGAAAAACCCGCACCATTTGATAAGTCAAAGTAATGCATAATCAATACCGTATGCTCAATACTAACCTACATTGATTAAGAAACAAATATTTATCAATACCTCGCCTTTCAATAGATAGCCCAAGGACAAGTCTTGCTGTTAGATCCGTTCAGTGCTATACCACACCAATGTCATCTTATTTCAGTAAGGCTTAGATATATGCGGACTGACATTGCAACCTTCCACGATGGATAGTCTAATTCCATCTAGGTTGTGAAATTCTTCTTTTTCTTTGTTTAGGACTGACCGTGTTACCTTAAAGTGGACGCCGACCACAACCGGTCTACTAAAACAAAGAGTTAGACTTTGTTAAGTTAACTTATACATTTAAACATGCAATTAACATCCATTAAATGTAAAACATAACAACATTATGACAAAAATAATTTGTTTTATTACTTGGAAAATAAAATAAGAGTTTTACAGTATTCAATCACTCGAAACGTGATTTCTAGTATACAAACTCTAACAGACATATCCAATTATCTGAAGGCTAAATGTGTTATGTTATTAATAAGAAATTTCAGAATATGTGTCTCAATTCGCTGACTTAGAATTTGGGGTTAAATTTGATAATTTTTTTTATAATATGAGGCATGCGAACTTTTTAAGATAAGAGTTTTTATTGTCTTTTTCTTAACTTATTTTTGAGAAAATTCTTTTTTTTTCTAGGGAATTTTAATCATTTCATAAATGGGATAGTTTTTTTTTTTTTTTTAATTCCCACAAAGGGAGTGACGCATGTCTGTCATGCGTCTTTATAAGACGCGTGTGACTTATGCGTCGCTTAAAAAAACATGTTTTTTTTAAAGACGCATGAGTCTCATGCGTTTTTATAACACATGCGTCTCTTAACGAAATAAATCACCCCAATTATAACACATGCGTCTCTTAACGAAATAAATCACCCCAATACAGAACATAACAGAATGTGAGAGAGAGAGAGACGCATGAGCTACATGCGTCTCTCATAAAAACGCATGAGCTACATGCATCTTTCAAAAAACGTGTTTTTTTAAGCGTTGCATAAATCACATGCGTCTTATAGAGACGCATCACAGACATGCGTGTCAATAACAAAGACGCATGACGGACATGCGTCACTCCCTTTGTGGGAATTAAAAAAAAAAACACATCTTTTATGGAATAATTAAAGTTCCCTAGAACAAAAAAAAAGAATTTTCTCCTTATTTTCTCCGTTCCCCATTACGTGTTTCGATTTTTCATTTTGGTGAGTCTCTTATTAATCGTTTTATTTCACTTGTATTATTTTTAGTAATGAATCTCACATTCCATTATCTCATTCCACTTGATATTATATTGTAAAACTAATATATAAAAAAATAAGACTCACGTACCAAACTTTCAAACTCACCTTCCTTCACATTTCTTAAACTCAAATTTTTGCAGCTTGATTTCATTAATTGTTATCCTTTGGTTTGAGTCTGCCTGAGTTTTGTCGGAACGGTTAGTCTAATCAGATTTCAGTGTTGGCTGCTTACTGAATTGCAACAAATCCAGTGGCTAATGTTCTTAGATAACTATGAAGAAGAGAGAGAAATGTAAAATTAAGTCAATGAAATATTCATTTTGGTGCTTTAACTTGTAAGTCAAATGTGGTTAGATTTACGATCTATGTAGAACCCAAGAGTTAAATGGAAACTTTAAACTCCTCTTCAAAATTATGTATGTGGATTATTATATTTAACTATCCCATCCTTACCAAAAAGTACATGTTTATTCTCACCAAAATATACGCTCTAGCTTATATAATTAGATTTCACATAGCTTATTTTAATCATAATTCCTTTGATCCTTTGTATCTTGGTCTCATCTCAAATACAAAAGAGGTATTAGAAATTATTGAATTCGCGATGATCTAATTTCTATAATAGTGATAAGTATTTAAGTGTTACAACGCCGATAAGTTATGTTTATTAGTAGTACTCCCTCTGTTTCATAGTAATAGAGTCATTTTGCCATTTTGGTACATTCCATAGTAATAGAGTCATTTCCTTTTCTAGTAAAAGTCAACATATTTTTCCACACCTACTTTACTCTCTCTTACTTTTTTTCTCTCTTCATCTCTCTACCTTTTTTATTTTCCACTTTATTCTTCATTTACTTAACTCACCTAAAACAATTTTTCTTAATCTTCGTGCCGAAAAGAAACGCCTCCATTACTATAGAACGGAGGGAGTAATTGTTATGCTCTGAATAAAAGAATCTTGATACACGACTTCTTATAACTCAGCCAGCAAGTTGTGAGCGCACTGCGTTGGATGCACAAACAAAAACCCTTAATAAAAGGAAAGAAATTAAGTAAGAGTAGTGATGCACAATTACTAACGTTGTTTTATGGAGTAAATAACAAGGGCATTTCACTTTTAAAGAAACGTCAAGATATGAGTTTATTTATAGCATTTTATAGTGTTTGCTTTCCAATAAATCATTTGAGCAGAGCCCTTGAAATCAGGGAGAAAATTGGTCGCAAGCTGCATTGAAATATTTGCCCAGATTTGATGTGACTTTACATTTCTATCCTTACCTTTTTTGATGATGTAGCCAATTTGAGATAGAATCTTTTTGACCTTTTATCAATACCATGAATTTCTTGACCCAGAAAAATAGATCAAAACTTCAAACCTGAACACATTAGTCAATTTTCATTTCTGTGGGCCACATCACAACAATTCGGTTCTTATTTCATTTCTCAAGTTTTTTCTCAATTGAAAAAGTGAACATGTCCGAAGAATAAGTTTTGGATCAAGAGAAATAGTCGATTATTAAGCATGAATCTTACGAAAATTTGTACAAGTAAATGTACAGTAGACAAAAACCACAAGTTTATTTAATATATATATACTGACATCCAAAGAATGTCGAAATACACAGTTTCAACTCAATAGCTCACACCCAAGAAAAAATGAAGCAGAAAATGAGATTCGATATAGGGTCAATAGCCCAATGACATAAAACATACAAATTGCTTCGTGGAATTAATGGTGTTCCTTTATTCATCAAACTCCACCATCTTTACTCAACAGCCCTTGGAACAGCCTCAGCCTAAAAAACACAAACACAAACACAAACACAAACACGAACGCACGGTATCAACACAACGTCAACATTTTGTTCAGTCAAAAAATAAATTTGATTGGTTTGCATTTTCCTACTTACCAACTTGCGATACTTGAGAGCATAGAACATCTCAAGGTAACGCCTGATCTCCTGCCTATCCAGCTTCGACACGTATTTCCAGAACCCGTAGACCCCGGCCAACGTCAGCAGCCTGCTTGAATATATCTGCCACGTGTACCTGCATCACACCCAACCCCAAATCCAATCATCATCAAATTCATAAAAAACTAAAACACAAACTAAAAAAACAGTCCCTACTTCTCCTCTATTCTCTTTAGGCCCCCTTCAGATATGGCATCCCAGTGCCCCGGCTCCTTCGTGCACTTGTCGAAGAAGGCCACGAGCGTCTCTCCCACCTGCTCCCCGTTGTACGGGTCAATGTGGAACCCTGACTTCCCGTGCACGATGATCTCAGCCGGACCTCCGTGCAGGGTTGCAAAGGTCGGGAGGCCACACGTCATGGCCTCCACCACTGTCAGCCCAAAGGCCTCGTAGAAGGCGGGCTGCACAAACACACCCCTCGTGTCTGCAATGTAGCGGTACAGCTCCCCGTTCCTCACCCTGTTCATCTGGGACGAGATCCACCGGAACTGCCCATTGAGCTCGTAGGTCTCAATCAGATCATACATCTTCTTCATCTCCGCCTGCTCCTCCAAATCCTTCGATTCCTTCCTCCTGTCACCACCAACCACAACGAGATTCGCCAACTCCCTCAGCTTCGGGTTCTTGGCATACAACTCGACCAGACCGGTCAAGTTCTTCACCCGGTCCAATCTCGCCATGGTAAAGATGATTGGCTTCTTCTTGTCTTTCAACACACATCTGCAAAAAACACACAAACACGAGGTCTAGATCATTTTCAACATAGAGATAATCAAAGAGAGGTAGCGCTTCGTCTTCTCACAGATGCTCTTCGTTTTCAACTTGGCTGAAGAGAAGCTCCTCAATCTCCGGGTGGAAGGCGGTGAGCCTCCTTTTCTTGTCCGTGTACGGGAAGTAGACGCTGGTGTCAGCTCCAGGTGACACAATGTTGAACTTGGGGTCGAACACGTCAATCCCATGGACGACACGGTACAGCCCGGGCATGGTGAAGGCCATGTGACTCTCGTACTGACCAACCGTGTCCTTGCTGCAGCAGATCATCATTAAAACACACAAACTCAGCCTCATCATTCATGAAAAGGGATTATTTATCAAAAACAAACTTACTTTCCAGCAATCTCTTGGAAGGTGCTGGTGATGATGAAGTCAGTATGGTTCATTGCATAGAGATCAGCAGTGAACTGGCATGAGAAGTGGTACTTGTCATCGAAATTCTTAAGGTAGATGTCGGAATCAGGGTATTTGGTTTTCTCCAAAGCATGAGCAATTGTACACTTCACAAACACAAAAAATGTTACTACAACAAAATTGCTGATTGATTTGGCTTAGAAAATAATACTTATTGTATACTACTATATACCTGTGTGACTCCTAATTTGTGAGCCAGCAAGGACGCGGCGAGGTTGCCCTCGCTGTAGTTTCCGATGATGAGATCAGGCTTGCCTTGCAATTCGACAGCCATTTCTTTCGCGACATCCTACAAAAGCACAGATGAGCATTCCGAAAGCTTGCAAGTTGCAAAGGCGAAGCAGTTAGTCAAGTGAGTCGAACCAACCTCGGTGAAGGTCTCCATGTAGGGCCAGACCTCGAAACGAGAGATCCATTTGCGAACAATGCCCTTCTCTGTTCTGAAGGGCACTCGCAAAATATGCGAGTGCTCTGCTCCAAACACCTTCTCCAGGCGCTGTCCACATGTCGTCCCTACTGCATCCGGTAGCAGTCGAGTCACCTACAACAACAACAACAACATATGAGTGCATCCACTTCATCATCATCATAAACAACAAATGAATGATTAAAATGATAATTACAATGAGGATTCGCGGGGTGATGTCGAGGCCTTGCTCCTTGATCCTCTTCATCATCTCGCGCTCCAGGGCGGGAACTTGATCCAAGATGTAGACGACCTGGCCACCGGTGTCCGGGTAGCCTAACACGTTCTCCTGAGCAAAGTATCCGTGAGGCGAGAGAATGACAACATTGAAGACCATCGGAATCCGCCCTAGAAACTTCTCCAGAGTGCACGAATCCGGGGCCTCGAGGAGGTCCAAGAGCATGGAGATCATCTCCGAGACACGCTCTGCGGTGTCCCCCCACCCTCTCTCCAGACCGATCTCCTGAAACTTGTGCTCAAAGTCATCGAAAACGGTCTCCGGAGGAAGAGTGGAGAGATACTCCTCAGCCTTCCTCAGAACCCTTTGCAGAGCATCCAGATTCCTAATCCTATCATTCAGCATGATAGTCCTCCCCTTGTAGTTATGCATACGGAGGAAGTCAAGGAGAGGCGTCATGCTCTCCTTGTCATGGAACATCTTCGCCGACAGATGCCGGTTCAGAAACTCAACCCCGTTCCCGATCGACTTCGTCAGCGTCGGCTTCGGGAACGAGGCTGTAAACGGAGCGAAATCCAGCTCCAACACAAAGTTTCCATTAGCACTGATCACCAAAACACAATTCTAATTAATAATCTGTCAACTGCACATTAGTCTGATATTGTGTGCTTTGAGTCAAAAAAACAAAAAAACATACGTTCCGTTAACGAGCTCCTCCTTGAAGTGGAGATACTCAGGGACGGAGAGCTCCTCGACGACGAGAGCGTTGACATTGACGCGGACGTACTCCCAGACGCCCGGCCGCAGCCGGATGGCAAGAGCGACCCACGGAGGCAGCACGATGGCCTCCTGGGTGCTCTTGAGGAGCTCCTTGAAGGCGTGATCCTGCAGCTTAGCCTTGTCAGCAGGGCAGATCGCTTCGAACTCTGCCAGAAGCTGATGAGGCTTCAGAATCCCCTTCCCGTGGCCTTCGATCCTGCAACGTATAACCAATGAATAATCGGTTTGTTTCTTCCAGAATGATCATTACTATTACAGTACCTTGACAGGAACAGCAGAATCTCGTTGCGGTGAGCAGCGAGAGTGGCGTCCAAGCGCTCGCGGAGGCTGTGGACGCGAGTGAGAACACGTTCCGCCATTGCAGATTGGAAATTTCAACTGTGAGAAAAAAATGAGGAGATTAGAAACAGAGCAAAGCTTATCCGAATAGAAAAATGGATTATTAGCGCATTAAATAGGAAAGACTAAACAAGCCAACTCAGGCACTCCACCTATTAGGCTTGTAGACGAATCTAGAAGATCAACTTGTATTATTTTCTTCACCTAACACTACACAATCATCATCATCATTACACATATTGCAACTCTTAACTAGTTATATTCTTATTGGAAATAAATCACTATCCATTTTGGAAGATCATAACATAAGCAAGCTAAGTTAGAGCAGCGATGCAGTAAAAGGAAAAATGGGGAGACTTTTGTTCCTTTGTTTATTACCTAACGAAACAGAGCAAAAGGAGCCAATGAGAGGGCGTAATGGATGAACCAATGGGGTGAAAAAGGGGAAAACTATTTGGGAGAGAAAAACAAAACAACGCGAAGAAATGGGACAAGCAAATGAAAGTGTTTTAGGTGTGATGGTGGAGAATGGAAAGCCAATAAGGCTCCTTTATATATGCAAAAATTCCCAAAGGCCAAAACCACTATCAAGAAAACTGCACACGGAAATTGATGGTTTTGGAGAAGAGTGGTAAAGTCGGTGGCACTTCGCACTTGGGGAAGGAGAGAAAATTCTCCCTCACCTTCTTCTAGTTGGCTTCAACAAATTATAAAAACTAATCTTTTTTCAGCTAAAACCACTGATGATTATCGTCACCAAACCACTGCTGCTCGGAGATTTTCATTGTTTAATCATGTTTTTATCCACTTTGTTTCGGATTAATGTATTTAATTCGTCAATATGGAATTATTTATTTATATCCTTTTGTGACTCACTGCAGTCTTAATTTATTAATCACTATACAGATTACTAATATATACGATGGGCTTTGATAAAAATTCAAAGTTTTAGGTAGTGTTTGACTGCAAATGCGATCTGGTTTTGCCATCTCTATGCACGTGTATCTTAGCGCGTATTTTCGTAGACGATGAGGGTATGCCTGTAATTAACATATCTCGTTTCTATTTTTCCAGTTTCTTGCTTAAATGATGGCAAGTATAATTTTATTTTCGAAGGAACTTTCTATCTTTTCAAATAATTATTCCCAATTCACAAAAGTAGTCTTATGATATGACTCTCGATATGTAATTATTTTCTCGTTCCCACTTCAAGGAGAATATTACCCCCTCCGCGAAAAAATAGTTACAATTAAGTATAAATGACATAGTTTTATTGTGCAATTAAAATAATATATAAGGCTAGTAATTTTTCATATTAGAATTAGTGTAATTGAATTAGTGTAATTTTTATAGACGCCCAGAATCACAAAATTAATCTACTTTTTGTGTATGGAGGTAGTATTTCTAATTTGGCATGATAATTTATGTGATTATGTTTGAATTATTTGAAAAAACAAAGAAAAAATTGTGTAACATTCCAAAAAGAAAAATGTGTTACCATGTAACAAAAAGAGTATTCGATGAAAGAGAAAAAAAGTAGGCAAAATTAGAAAAAGAAAAAAAATTGATAAAATATAAAAGTGGAAACATTGTGAAAATGTTTGATTTGATTTTTACTGTACTTATTTCTAAAATTTACCAAAAAATCATGAATTTTACTATATCCGTCCCCCAAAATTTGTCTCACTTTGACTTGGCACGGATTTTAATAAATGTAATGGAAAGTGAATTGAAAAAGTTAATGAATTGTGGGTCCTACTTTTATATTAGTTTTATAATAAAATGTGAGTGGGAATGAGTTAGTGGAATATGGGATCCATTACCAAAAATAGTGAAAGTGAAATGGTGATGTCGTGCGTGGGAACCCTCCGCCATCGCGGCGGCCTCCGGTTGGCACGCGACCGCCAAACCTGTTCGTGGGGTAGGTGTCATGTCGCCCCCCCCCCCCCCCCCACGTCGATTTCCCTTTGTCGATGTTGTAACGCTTCATGATTTCTCAATGAAAGCACCAGTTGTTAGGGACCAATTCTCTAACGATGATCGGCGGTAGCTTGCTCGGTGATCAAACGATTTTCCGGCGTCCTGGTCTAGGATCGTCGGAGGTTCTAGTTTTGGCTGTGCGCGGAACTCCTCTGTCGAGCAGGGTAGAGAGAGTAATTCACGATTTTGTGGGCAAAAATAATATTTCATTCATAATTGTGAAGTATGAACAAACGCCCTATTTATAGACTAAAGACTCTAGGGTTGATTCGACCTAATCCTATTCATTTTGGGAAAGAATCAACAAAGAAAACCCAAGACGGAGGAGCTTATAGATATGCTCGACTCGTACTGCAAAAATAATTAAAAAGAATAAAAACAAATATCCAAAAATAACCTAATAACCAAAATAAAATAAAATAAAAATAGGTAACTTCCTACGGACTATTTGGGAACGAAGTCGCCCAACTTCTTGGGCGGGCGCACGTTCCTCTTGGGCTTGGTCGTCGCAATAGAAGGTTGCTGCTGACGCTCGCGGCTGGTCCGTCCTACTTCGTGCGATGCCTCCCCGGCTAAATGGGTTTCCGGCGTGGGCTGGTCTGGGTCTGTATCATTTTGGAGAACGGACGGAAATGGAAAAATGAGATAAATTTTCAGGGAAGGAGGTAGTAATAAACTTATGGCTAGTTTCGCAAGATTAAAGATTGATTGTTAATATATTACTCCCTCCGGCCCATAAAAGATGTCACACTTGTGGGACGGCACTGGATTTTAGGAGGTTTTGTTTTGTGTGTTAAATGGAGAGAAAAAAATATATTTTTTATATTTATGTGAGAGGGAACTTTTTCCAAAAATAGAAATATGACATTTTTTATGGGATAAACTAAAAACAGAGAACGTGACATCTACGAAGTGAGTGCTACTTTGACATATTATGCGATTGTCGATGAAGCTTAATTGGACGGAATTCGGTTTCAACGCAGTCAACTAAAAATATTTCGTTGAAAAAATAATCAGAAACACAAACTAACATCGTAAGTGGAATTATAAAACCACATTCGGTTTGATAAATTAATAATAGTAGAGTGTAACGTGAGGGAATTGGACCGTCAGATGTGATGCAAACGCACTGGTTTGATATGATTAATATTCCCCGACGGGTATCTTATCCTCTTTTTTTGTCTTTCTATTTTCGTTTCTGGTATACCGGATTTTCAGACACACATCCAATCATCTTTCTCTTTATTAGTTCCACGTCTTATACATATCATGGTTGTTCCATTAACACGAAATGAATTGTAGATTTAGATTTATTTTTTAAGTACTAATATAAAATACTAATAATTATTATAGACATTAATTGATACAAATACTCCCTCCGTACCATTACATATGCAACATTTGAGAATTAGCACGAGATTTTATGTACTATTGTTAGCAAAGTAAGAGAAGTCAAAAGGAGATAGAGTTGTTTTTATTCTAGGAAACGTTTCAATTTTAATAGGATAATCCAAAAATAAAACGTTCAATTTTTAATGGGATAAAGGGAGTACAATTTTAGATAGTCATAATATAAATGATCTCATATTGGTTTTTTTTAGTCGTAAAAGTATCAATTAAATAATTATTGGGAATTATTTGCAAGAATTTGATCTAATAAATAATGTTGTATAGTGGCTATCCTTTATCGATATTCTAGTGGTGTTTAATTTGAGGAAAGGAAATTAAGTCGTATACTCAATATATGTTTCGATGTTTTCAACTTACTATCGATCGTCTCTACTTTATGAATGCTGATTTCATGCAAATGGAAAACTGATTCATAAAGTCAATTGTTTGAATGTACGCAGTAGTAAATACTATAGAGTGGTTGAAATATACAACTCCTTATTCATTCTTCTTTTTATTAGAGATGCATCATTTACTAAAAAATTGTTTTTTTTGTGAATCAATTTTCTCTCAAATTGTTATTGCCTGTTTTTTATTTCATGCGACTAATTAGTAATTAGAACCCTAATTACTTTGTTTAGAAGATTATAACTATCAAAATTAATCAAATTAGTAATATCAACCTATTATATCAAGCGACGATGCATTGATATTATGTTATATGCTTTCTATAAACATGCTAAAGTTGGTTAAAGAAAAAACACCCACACTCATCCTTTTACACAATTTTACGAAATATGAACTCTTTATTTGATACATTAGATTAATTAATAATTAAAAGTATCTGCATATATAGATCTATTTTACTTAGCTAATCTTTTCGTCACACTTAATCTTTTCGTCACACTTAAGATGACACGTTTTCCTTTTTAGTTTATTCCAAATAAGATGACACATTACTTAACTAATCCTTTCGTCACACTTAAGATGATACGTTTTCCTTTTTAGTTTATCCAAAATAAGATGACGCATTTCCTTTTTTGAAAACTTTCTCTCTCCAATTAATACATCCAACCATTTTTTGTCATTCGTATTAAAATATTCATCTTTCTGTATCTCTCTAGTTTAATACTTACACTCTCACCTTCTCTCTCCAATTAAACACATTAATCAATAACTCCTAAAATCACGTGCTGGCAAATGTGTCATCTTAGCCGGGACAGAGAGAGTAATTATTTAAAGACACAATATTGACACACAATTACTTGCATAGAAAATATTTAAAAACAAAACGCAAAAGAAAAAATTAACTTAAGTAATTTTTTTAGGATGTTTCTTGGGGCTGACAAATCGTGCAGATTGGATCGTTATCAGGTCAATCTGATAACGACCCAACCCAATAAGGCCTAACCCGAACGGCCGAACCCAACCTGTTAAGGAAACTGTAAATCCGAACACGAACCCGACCTGCAACCTTCAAATCTGAACACGACCTGCATCCGATACGAACCTGTTATCGACACGATATAATATGGGTTGACACGACACGATAACGACCTGAACCTAATATTACACGATTAAACCTTATTTTCAACCTAATTTACACGATTAAAATTCGTTTTATACTAATCAAACCTAATTTACAAGAAATTAAAAAAATTAAAGTAATATTATTTTTAAAATAATAATAAAAATAATAAGATTATTTCTTAATGGTTTATCCGTATCCAACCGGAACCCAACCCAAACCCAACCCGAATTATCGGGTTCTTAATGGGTCAACCCAATAAGAGCATCCCCATCTGTGCTCTTAGCTAAGAGCACGGAGGTGGGCCCGGACCCACTTTTACTCCTTGTCCATAATATCCGAAATAATATTACAAATTATAAAATAATTAAAAATTACAAATTAAAATCCTAAAAATTAAAAATTACATAATTAAAATACTAAAAATTTAAAATTACATAATTAAAATCCGTAAATTTAAAATTACATAATTAAAATCCATAAAATTAAAAAGACCCACTACTCGCTGCCGAATTTCGCCCAAATGTGATTGATTAGATCTTTTTGTAGCTCAGTGTGGGCACTTGTATCTCGCATTGTGTGTCTTCTTTCGATCCTCTCGTTCACCGTCGTATGCACACCTCGGCGTGAGGGAGACCTCGCGGTTGAGCTTCCAGCTTCATCCTCGTCGTAAAAGTTAGCCGCCCTCGGTCCTTCGTCAGCTATAATCATGTTGTGCAAGATAATGCACGTGTACATGATGTCGGCGATATTCTTAACGTACCAAAGCCGAGAAGGGGACTTCACAATGTTGAATCGGCCTTGAAGGACCCCAAAAGCTCTTTCGACGTCTTTCCGAGCAGACTCTTGACGCTGCGCAAAAAGAATCCGTCTCGGCTCTTGTGGATTGCTGAACGACTTCACGAAAGTCGACCACCTTGGGTAGATACCATCGGCGAGATAGTAACCCATGTGGTATGCATTTCCGTTGACTGTGAAGTCGATCACCGGTGCTACACCATTCAAAACATCATCGAAGAGTGGTGAAGAATATAGCACGTTCAAGTCATTGTTGGATCCGGCAACACCGAAATATGCATGCCAAATCCATAGGCGATAGTCGGCGACCGCTTCAAGGATAAGCGTTGAGCCACCGCCTTTGTGGCCGCTTAAGAATTGCCCCCTCCAAGCAGTCGTACAATTCTTCCACTTCCAATGCATGCAGTCAATGCCGGGAAAATCGTGGATTGTTTCGTGAAGACGAAGCAACCGTTGACAATCATCGATGGTGGGTGCCCGAAGGAATTCCGCGCCGAAAGCAGAACGAACGTCGTCGCAAAAATTCTTGAGGCATAGGATTCCAGTTGACTCACCGACATGCAAATACTCGTCGAAGAGGTCAACCGTTTGCCCAGTAGCAAGTTGTCGGCACAAGTACACATTTGCAACACCGAGAGACTTTGCCGACTGGTTGCGTCTATACCTGATTGAAAGTAATCGACATGGGTGGACAATGTGTTGACAATACGCATAAACAACCGTTTTGACATGCGAAAACGGCGCCGAAAGTAATCTTCTGGATACCGCGACTGGTCGGAAAAATAGTCGGCAACGAGCCTTTCGTGGGCTCCCTCTCGATCACGAGGGATGTAGCGATGTTTTGATCTAGTTGGTTGAGGGGCGGGGGTATTGGCGGCGACATAGGCTTCGTAGGCGGCACAATATTGTTCATAATATGCTTGTTCTTCGCGTTTCGCTTCCGCAATGAGATTGGTGAAATCCATTTTTGAATTTTTTAGAGAGGGTTTGAGTGAGAGAGGAAGATGTATTTGATTTAGTTTGAATGGGAGATAATTTGATGTGAAAAGTGGATGATGAATGTGTGTATTTATAGATGATTTTGGGTTTTAAAAAAAAATCACAAAAATCCAAAAAAAGTCCAAAAACGACTCTATTTTTTTTGGAATCCAAAAATATATATTTTTTAACCAATCAGGACGTGCCACGTAGGGCTGCTCAGCGGCACGGACGTGCTCTTAGCTAAGAGCAGCGCCATGCCGCTGACACGGACGGACAGCTCGCAGCGGCGGACGGACGAGCTCGTGCTCAGCGGCACGGACGGACGGATAGATTTGCTCCACCGCTGCGGATGCTCTAAGGACACGCACCCAATAAGACTTAACCTCAACCCAATAATTTCATGCAGATTCGTGTCGGATTATCGTGTCATGTCGAAAATTGCCAACTCTATGTTTCCATTTGTGTTATTTAATTTTAGCTGAGACACCAATAATAAAGACATTTTTTGAAATATTGATGATATATTAAAAAACACAAATAAGCATCATTAGTTGCAATTAAAAACGTTCTTAACAATGGTTTTATTTTAGTGCTTGTTTTATCGTACTAACTCTTTTTTTAAGTTGTTGCGTATCAAAGAAACATACAAATAAGCAGGTTTACAGTTTGATGACAATGGTGGGAGGTGATTGATTGTGTTATTTGACTCTGATGCTCTTAATTATATTCAATTAGGTAAATTCTATAATTACCGACATTAATTATGGCTATCATAACTTAGGTGAGGGTAACGTTAATTACAATGCTGCGTGACACACTAGGTATGTTTTTAGACAGCCACAGACTCATGCTAATCTCTCTAGTGATTCCATATGTCAATATCTAGAATGCTTTACTATATACTCCTACTCCAAAAGTCAATATCTTAGTTAGAGAAAGAATGCTGAGCCAAGTGTATCGCGGGAGGAGCTTAAGCATTCAATGAATTTTTTTAAAAATTTTATTCTATTAATTGTTTATAAAAATATTTAAATTTAGTATAAATTATAATGTAAAGTCTCTGCTAATTACTTAAATTACTCAAAAATATACTTTAAAATAAAATTTAAAAAATTCAGTCCCTAATGATAAATACTTTTACATCCGTCCCTTAATATACTCCGTATTATTTCTCTGTCTCAGACTACTTGCATAGCATTCTACTCTGGACTATGTCAAGCTATTTACATTATTTTAATTTTTAACAAAAACTTCATTTTCTATTATACTCCCTACTTATGTCCCACTGAAGATGACCCACTTTTCTTTTTGGATTGTCTCAACTAAAATGACTCATTACTAAAAATATAAACACTTTTATCTCTACTTTATTTCATCCATTTAACATACAAAATAAAGTTGCATAATTCTCGTGTCGTCTAAGAAAGGGATTATCTTCCTTGAATAGGAAGAGTATTTTATTTTTTCTTTCTCTTTCCTACTTTAACGGCATGGTGTTTAAAGACCAAAATTTCATTTAGCAACATAACGAATTCATTGTCATTCTTCACAATTTAATTTCAAAAAATTTATAGATTATATTTGAAAATATACTTTAACTCAACATGATTCATTGATTATATTTTAAAATATAATATTCCCTTTCGTGTTCATTAAATGTTATTTTCTTATTTGATGAACTCCAATAAATTTTTTATTTCATTTTCAGTGGGTCTTACATAACAATAACTTATTCCACTTTTAATTATTAATATATAAAAATAGGATATACACTTCACTAAATTTTTTAATCCTTTTTTTTTACGAGAATCACTTAAATATGAGACATCTACTGAAAATATGGTCGATGCACTTTTAACAATCTTAATACTAAAAATAACTCATAGATTATATTCTAAGACAATTTTTTATTTATCGAGTTTCTTTTTCTTTATACTTGTTGGTCCTAATTTAATATATTCATAGTCACTGGTCCACATCACAAACTAATTTAGTAATGTCTATGGGACTATGTTGCATATGAATAAATGTTTAGCGTAATATTTTTACATAGTTCCTACTCTTAATTATAAATTGCGTATGTAGGATGAATTCACGTAAAGACATATCAATCAAATCACTTTATTGCGAATTTGCGATTATGTTGGGCATAGATAATTGAAAAAATAACGTAACATATGGAATCCCCTGTGCAAAGACATATCAATCAAATCACTTTATTGCGAATTTGCGATTATTCTGGGCATAGATAATTGAAAAATTAACGTAACATATGGAATCCCCTATGCAAATTGACACGTCAGAGCATATTGTGCAGATCCACGTCTTCTATTAATTTCACATACTTGTATTAATTTTTTTTTCCATTTCAGAAATAGATGGTTTGAATTTGCACAACATCCCTGGTGTGACATTTTGCACAACAAGGGATCCCATCGCAACATATGTCATAGAAAAAGCCGACAGGCTACGGAAAACATATGCCAAAAAGAACGCATACTATAGATTTAGTGATGACATAATTGAATTGAATTCATTGCAGCTAAAAAGGCAATTCCGTTGCCTTGGCGGCCCCACACTCTTGTCCGACATCATGTGAGGGGGTTCAATCAAGGTACACGGTAGCCCGTTAAGAGGGAGGCCTTAACCCACTGGCTGCCAGAAGCCCATCTCCCGAGGCCTCACACTTGTGCCTGAGAGATAAAACAACTACACGACAATAGTGGGATTTGAACCCAGACTCATTGCAGTAAGATCTGCCCCTCTGTTTCCAACTGCACTGCTCCTACTATCATAATTGAATTGAATTCATGATTTGAATAGAAGTTACTCAATATCAAAGTAATTTTCCTTTAATACATCTATGTACACTTGAATAAGAAAAATGATGAATTAATAGTATGTAGTGAAATTCATGTTTCCTCTTGTACTTAGTACATGTCTTTCATATTTGACCGGCGTGAGTTTTAATAAATTGTCTCACTTTGTAAAAAAATGAGTGAAAAAAATTAATGAAATGTGAGACCTACTTTTATATATTAATTTTATAATAATTGTGAGTATTTTGAGTTAGTGGAATGCGTAGTTTGCATACTAAAAATAGTAAAAGCGAAATGTAACATTTATAAGATACTTTCTAAATTAGAAAATACGATATATCTAATTAATTTGGCTTGGAGGAAGTATATTGTTAAACATATCAAATAGAAAAATAGTACTATGCTTTATGCTAATAGAAAATTAATGTATATGCATAAAATAGATGTTCAAGAATATAAAAATTGTAGATAATAGAGGATATGCTTTATGCTATTGGTATTTCAAAGCCATAAAGCATGGAGTACATAAACAAGTGGCACACTATATAAGAATATAGAGCGCTTACAATTAGGTACAAAATTGGCCACAATCAAACTACAGATTCTATCATCCTCAAAATAAACAAGGAAACTAGTACAACGAATAACATCTGGGTTTTATTCAAAGCATGCGATATTCCTCTTTTAGGTTTTTCTTTTCGTAAATAAAGTGTAAGAATTAATTAGTTAATTCCATTCATTTAGCGTACGAATTAATTAGTTAATTCCAATCATTTAGCGTAATCCACAAACCATAATCATATGATAATCTCGTACTCGAGAAATAACTATCACAACCTTATCCTTTAACTCTTATACTTTATCCGTACATTATCTCTTAGACCATATATCTTACTTGGTCGGTCATTATATATTTTTAGTTCGATTAAAGTCATATATGAATCTATATTTAATTAAAATTTGGAATTAGAATCTTAAATATCACAAGCCATTAATAAAGCGCCTGAAACAATTAGTGGAATGTACATATTTTATCTTTATATTTTAATTTTATAATAAAATATGAATGAAATGTGTAGTACATATTTGTGTAATAAGTATTAGTAGATGAATCATACAAAATGCTAGTAACAAATAATGAAAGACAGGAATATACGTCACTACAAAAACTTATCTTTTATGAACACAAAATTTGTGACGCAATTATTTGCATTGGAGGATTTTTAAAAATAACAATAGTTTAGGACGAAAAAGAAAGCGTCTCGATAAATTAACTTAATCTTTTGATTTTTTTAGGACGCTCATTTGTGTCCTCTAATTTTTGTTGGAACACCAACAATAATAACATTTTTGAAGTGTTGATGGTATATTTAGAAACATAAACTAGCATTCTTAATTGTAGTATTAAAAAATATCCTTGATGATTTTTTTTTAATTTAGTGTGTTTATTAAGCTCATTTGCATTCTTATTAAAAATCCCCAATTGGTTCTGGGCCCTATCTCTGCTATAAGAGGCAAATTCTATGTGGTTAACAATTTAACACTATAAAAATGATAAATTCCTCAGCATATGACTAAGTAAGGCCATGAGGGAGAAAACCAATTTATCATCAACTCATGGCTTCCACTCAAATTTTCCAGAAAGCATAAAAATTGGTATATATAAAGATATTTTGTTATTTTGCTTGTAGAGAATATTCCTCTGCGATAGGGTTTTTGTTTTTGTTAGTTTTGTCAATGGTGAATCTCGAATATAGTAGTAGTACCATTTTGGAATCAACACGAACGTTTTCTAACTTAACATTTTTCTAAAATAAAGCTTAGCTATGTCTCAAAAACAAATTTTTGAAAGGTTAATAGCTACCATCGTTTATTCATTCCACGTCATCCGATACACAATTAATATTGCATTAGTATTAGTATAATATTATCTACTTGAGATCAATTTTTTTGTGTTTATTTTTAGATAACTTCCAAAATATTTCATTCTAGTAAAGTTTTGGTGGAACACATTCTTTCTCCGCCTATGTAAATGTGAAAGATTTTCTTTTTTTGGATTGTCCCATTTAAAATTAAACATTTTCTAAAGGAACTTTGGTTGTTAAAACTATTAACTCTCTTAAATATACTAAAATTTTCCATGAACTATAAAAATGTTAAGAAAAACCACAGACGTTGGCGTTGGTTACTTTTTCCCATGACGAGTCAAAAGGCAGATCCGACTATATTAGGTGGCATTTTTAATCCTAGTTGTCACTACTCTTCACATGGCGTGATGTGTAAAGCCCTAGGACTAAAGGTAAAATATTTTAAAAATGAAATAGTAAATCATTCATTTTCTCAAATACGCAGATTGTTTTCCCCAAATACGCAGACCATTTTCATTTTCCCAATTTAAAGTATTATAATCTATAAAATTTTAAATTGTGATTTGTCAGTTAAATACTTAGATTTATAGAAAAAGTCAGGAAATGAATCGACGTCGTAAGATTTTAAAAGTTAGGAAAAGAAACAATGTTTGTGGTTTTTCGTGCTACATTAAATCCCATAGCGAAAAACAAATACTCCCTCCGTCCCATTGAAGATGATCCACTTTCCTTTTTAGTTTGTCCCAATCAAGATGACCCATTGCTTAAAATGGAAACCCTTTTATCTCTACTTTATTCCCTCTCTTACTTTACTCTCTCCACTTAATACATAAAATAAAATTGCATAAAATCTCGTGCCGTCCAAGAAAAGGGTGATCTTCCTTGGGACGGAGGGAGTACTTCATAACTAGTGGGACAGTATGATTTGCAACAACTTTTGGATTATTAGAAATTAGACACATTTATTTTGTAAATACACAAACTTTTGATATGTTTTCTTAATATTTCTTTTTTCTAATTTAAATTCATGAACTATGAGATTTTCTGATATTTTTTCCAATGATCAATTTCAGTCAAAATAAAATTATTTGTTCAATTGCTTTAGTTCTGATTTTTTTCTAAATTGTATTTTTTGGTTATTTTAGACAATAATATTTTTAATTATATTGAACTATGTCTAATGTCTTGAAAAATTAACAAATTTTAGGAGATGTAGTGAATTGAACCTTATCTTGAATTACTTTGTCTTGCCATGAAACATTTTCACTGGATTTTGTGAAACAATAATGGCTGCTTGGTTGTCCACATGTAGTATTGTTGAATTGTTCTCCTTCATGCCCAGAGTACACAGTAATTTCCTTAGCCAATTAACATGTTTAACATCTGTCGTGTTTGGATTGTGCAACTATTTCTTGCTTCTTTGTGCTCCTTGATAAGCGTCATGATTCCAAAGAGAAACAAAAATTGTTGTACTCTTCACGTCCTCTGCTGAACCACCCCAATCACTGTCCACATAGCTAACCAGGCTTATCTCTTGAACTTCAATAAATCTCATCCTCCTAAGTTCCTTTTAAGTACCTAATGGAGAAATCGACATAGGAATATGATAAGGCAAATTTCATGCATCGGTTATGTGGTGAGAAAACACTTTATTTTGCTGGGTCTAACGCAGTTTTTAAGCCAGGTGTGTGAAGGAGACGCTAGATCCAGGAACAGCTGGAGGCGATGGACTAGCAAAGGAAAATGAAGGAAAGTGAGCAGAATTGAAGAGAAAAGAATGGCTAGAAGAAGGAAGTCAATAGCTGAGGGCAACAAAGACTATTCATACCTCGCTGGACCCACTTCAACGCCTATAAATAAAGGAGCATGCAGCACACACGATAGGATTTTTTTTGCTCTTAGCTCACACACTCACACGCACACTTGGTAAATGGGAATTCTGGGATAGTTTAGGGTTTCTAAGGGGTTCATCTTCGACGAAAGTCAGTGGTAACACCGTCCTCTCGGAGGGCGAAGAAACAATCTGCTTTTCATTCAGTTTTTCGCACTTTTATTCCGTCGAACTTCATTGTTTTGGAAGTCGATTTGGTTGTTGCTACTTATCGGTTATCTATGCATTTAGTTTTTGTCATGTTGGTGTTATCTTGTGTTGATTTACGATTCTGGGTTTTTGTTTGAAGTTTTATTTCGGCAGTTGAATGTTAATCTCTGTTTTGGATGATTCTGTGCTTGATCTGAGAAAGAGGTTGTGGGTCTGAATTGTTATTGTTGATCGGTGGTTGTTTGTTGAACCTGAAGCTATGGATATACTTTTGGTCGGAGTTTGTGTCGGATGCTTGGATCCGGAGTGGATTTAGCATCCAAGGTTGGATCTGAACAGGGGAATCAAGTTGTGCATGGATTTCGAACTCTTTTGCTCTCTTTTCAATTTACTCCGTCTAGTAGCCGTAGATCTGCTTAGTTTTTAATTGTTCTTCGTTAAATTGCTTTAAATCCAGTCTGCTTTGTTTCCGATTCACGTTCCATCTCTATTTTTACTGATTTTTTTTATGCAAATTGATTGGAGAAGATGATGTCGCTGTTAGTTAGTACTTTAGTTAGTTGTTTTCCAGCTTTTCATCCGTACTTTACCTTTTCAGCAAATGTCCCCCACCGTCAGTTTATTTCCCAGATCTAGGTAATTTAGAAATAGTTTCTTAGATCTAGTGATTGTCTCGTTTTCCGATTTTCATGCATGATTTCTGTTCTGCCTAGATCTAGTTGTTAGCGTAGCAGATTTCACTCCAAGTTAGTTTAACTTCCTCAACCCAAAAATGCGTGGCAGCAGCCAACCCAAAAATAGTCCCGAATCCTTGAGCATGTTTAATTACGCATTCATCTCTGTGGGATCGATCCCTACTTCCTTGTGCTAATTTTAGTATACGTGGTTGAGGGTTTTTGAAGCGATATTCTGTGTGTCCGACGACCAAGATCTTCCAACGATCCGTGAGTTCCTAGACCTTGTGATCTAGTGGATTCACTGGACCTAGGAGACTTGTTATTCCTTTTTGTGCACACAGTTTTTAACACACATACACTCGCGTGGGCTTCAGAATACTCACAACATGTTAAATATCTGGTCTGGTAGGTGATAGGTACATCAAGCATCCCACCATTTTCCTATATTCACTTTCAAGTTCTGACTCTTGCTCGGCTAAACCATGTAAAGCTTTGTTGAGTTTGCATTCTTTGTTCTCTTGCCCTTCAACAATAAAGCCATCAGGTTGGTTTACATATATTTTCTACTTAGATCACCACTAAAGAAACATGATTTTACATCTAACAGGTAGACCGTAGGCATTCAATCGTTTCTGAGTAGCCTGATAGTATCCATTCTAGCAACTTAAAAGGAGTGAATGCAAGTCACTTTCAAGTTCTGACTCTTGCTCGGTTTTCCTGCTCAACTTGTCCTTTTGATTTGCAAGAGTTGAAACTGACTTGCATGCACTCATATTGAAACACTTCATAACTTCCTCGGTATACTTGTTTTGACATGGAAAAATGTTAATGAACTTCAATGCCTAAGAAATATACTTCCAAGATCGGTCATTTTAAAATCCTTCATTAACCCATCATTTAACTTTTGAATTTCAATCTCTTCATCTCCTATAATCAACAGATCATCCACATAAATGGACACCACAAATAGACCACTCTTATTTTGTTTAAAATATATAGTCACTTGACTTTACTCAAGCTTTTCTGAATTTCGAGATGTTGAAGATGAGTGTCAGTCTTGTTGCACCATGCTTTAGGAGCTTGCTTTAAACCATGTAAAGCTTTGTTGAGTTTGTATTCTTTGTTCTCTTGTCCTTCAACAATAAAGCCATCATGTTAACCTTGATTTGGGCTATTATTGGATTGGCTCCCAATGGAGGTACTTCGTAGTCATCCTCCATAGCCTCCCACAAGTCTGCCCCTTCCAAAAAGCATGCATCTTTATTTTCCATGAACCTTGATTTGGCTATTATTGGACTGGCTCCCAATGGAGGTACTTCGTAGTTATCCTCCACAGCCTCCCACAAGTCTGCCCCTTCTTAAAAGGTATGCATCTTTATTTGTCAGATCTTGTAGTTGCTCCCATTAAGAATGGGAGAAGATGCTCAAGGCTCTAGAAACTATTTTGTTGTTTTAAACTCACCAATCTCCCATTCTCTTCTATAATATATATGATAATATATATGCTTGAAAAAGCAGAGATTATATAATTCTAATTTGCTTTGAATAATGGAAAATAAAATGAGAAAAGATGAAGTTAGAGAGATGACAAAATGTAGAGCTTGGATTATATGATTTGTGATAATCACTCAATCTCAATCTTAAATAGACAGAAAAAATACTAACTATCCAATAAACACGTTCTACATGTAACTAATCGTCTAACACACTAACTAAACTACTAATAACACTCCTAAAAAATTGCAACTGTCTTGACTCTAGAAAGATACTCTAAAGAACAAGTCAAAGACTTACTTTTACAGATTATTTGAATAACTTGAAACAAAAAATACTAAATTTGAAATACTAAACTTGAAATTCAAAATTAAGGTATAATATACTTCACCACAATCATTAGCAAATGGAAGAACAACCCAAGACTCTCATTGTTCCGTCACACTACTTGGAGGTCTCTCTTCTTTATTGTCATGAAACATGCTCCTCGTCGGTTCTGTCTTGTACCAGGTACATGGAATTGGCGCCATGATCGTTTCTTTGGTTGCTACTGTTTCAGTATAATTGTTGGCTTAATCAGGTTTTGAGCAAGCAATTCAGGCGTAGAAATAACAATTGTATACACATCTTCTTTGTGGTCGTAGAATATTGAACAGTTTCCATCAACCAGAAAAGGGAGTCATGGTTGAGGAACTTATTTGCGACGTCAATTGTTTCGATAAAAGTGGAATCCACAAATAAATGAAAAGAATCAATAATAGCCTAGTGCTAAGAAGGTGGAGCTCCGACCATTCGTTTATGATATATATACACATATACAGAACTAAATATTAAAGCACATAAACACGAACAAAGGAAAGGAGCTCCAAAAGAATCTTGAAAACTGTAGTCTATTTACTCTTTCAAGCTAAGTTATCAAGGTACGACCCAGCTTTCCAGGTCACGTGCTGCCCATCACCATTCAACCAAACCCGTGCCGCTACACTTGTCTTTCTCCTCATTCGCCTTCACTCGAAAATAAACGCCCCCTCGACCTGGTAGCTATCTGCACCGGAGACAATACTATTACATTCAGTGGCAGATTGCTTCCCCGTAGGTCACCCAACGCACAAAACTTTCAGAGAATTCTTCGAGCACTTCATAGTTATGGACTTCACCATAGCCAAGCTCAGTACCAGCCTCGTCTCTACCCTACATTCATAAAATGCAGTACCAAGAATGTATCAAGTGTCAATGTCAGGTAATATGTACAGATAAGCAAGTAATCTGGAACCGAAAAATGCAGAGCAAGCTCTTTCATCATCAACAACGCCGTTAAGAGCTACCTAAGTTAAGGCATAACTAATATGATGCAGAAACTTTGGACTATGGGCTCGATGGACTTCAGAAAATACTACAGATTTGAGCTAAACGAAAGGTAACAAAGCACCACTAACGCCTATTTAACTATGGAATTTCCAAAATTTGTATTGAATTTCTCAGTTTGTGAAACAATATTTCAGTGCTTTCGAAAGTAATAACCTAAGGTGACCTCTTAATATCATACTCCCTCCGTCCCTTAATTTAGGGATTTAGAGACAACACGAGTTTTAATGCAAAATTGGTAAATTAGGAATAAATGATTGGAGTATTGTTAATGGAAAATGGGGCACACCTCATAATAGAGAAAATTTTGCCAAAATTAGAAGTGGAATAATTTTGTGGGATGAACCAAAACGGAAAAAGAAGACTATTGAGTAGAGATGAACGGAGTATATACTCCCTACACATTCCTCACACATGCTGCAACTTGATTTTTAAGCAAATAGATAGGCGGGTAGATGTACATTACCTTTCTGCTAGATCCACATTCACTTGTGGAAGGTGCAATTTCACTAATTTTTCCATTCATTACATTTTCTGACGATAGCACAGCTGTTGGAGATACTATCAGCATTGACCTGAGTATAAAAAAGAAAGGTATTAGCTCCTTGAAATAACATAAATTTCAGAAGGGTTGGCAGTTGATTCCTGAGACATAAATTTGACTGATCTGTCACTAATTAAAATTAACTTAGAATTTCATAAAGTTTGTTAGGAAGTCAAATATGAATAGTCCAAATAAAATGTGACTTCAAATGAAGGGAATAGAACCATTTAGATTAGAGTGGATTGATATAAATGTATACAATCTGTAGAAGAGTTACCTTTCCAATAGCTCTTCCTCACATGAATTTCCAGAGGAAGAGAGCCAATCTAAGTCAACAAAGTTTGAGCAGTCGATTGCATCCCCATTTTCATGTTCAAGGTACCTTACTCTTTGCATTTCAGCAAAAAGCTCCCTAGTAGGCATCGGAGAAGTATCACTAAAGAGCGGAGAAGATGATAAATTTTCAATAATAGAAACAAAAGGAATAGAAATTTTCTAATAGCAGAAGGAATATATTTTAAACAACCAAACCAAAATAAAAATATGGCATTTCCAAATGTAGTGAGAATACATAATAAGTCTACACATGTCCAGGGAAATGCAAAGGAACCTTAGGATGGTATTCGGGATTTAAATAACCAATAATCATATGATCTACATCACCTTTACTAAGAAATTGGGTTAAATCCCTAAATTACATCAAAGCATATTCATTCCCCACATATATTGACAAGAGCTAGACACGATATCCAAGTAAATTTGAGCATATGGCTATCACAAGAGAATTAAAAAAACTACTGCAGGGCCACACAAAGAGCTAGACAAGATTTACAAGTAAATTTGAGCCTATGGCTACCACAAGAGAATACAACAAAACTACTGGAGCGCCATGCAAAGAAAACTGCAACACCACTTTTCATCAGAGTTCCAAACAGCAGAACATATTTTTTATGAGAACCCTAGGACCTAGGTCATGTTTACAAAGCCCCTTATACTCTTAACTGAAGCCTCCTACTGGAGGGCCATGCAAAGATACAAAGGTTTGCAGCACTACTGCGTCACTTACACGAAATTACATGCTCCCCCTGTCCCATGTTACTTGCACTTTTCTATTTCGGCACATCCCAAACTACTTACACTATTTATATATTAAGTAAGAAATAGGGTATTTAATTAATATATTAGAGTTAATTAAGTATTCCATTATTAAGTGATCTCTCGTTACACTTAAAATACTAATTTAATTACACTAAAATGAAACATGCGAGTAATATGGAACGGAGGAGGTATTATACTTGATTCAAGCAATCTTGCCTGCATAAGAAACTAAATAAAGCATCAAATCACAAGGAGAGTAAAGCACCTTGAATATGCTAACTCGCTTTCTGATGTATACATATTTGGTGTAGACTCAGAAGGAATCATGCTTCTTCTATTCGATTTACCAGGGAAACCAGAGGTAGACATAACCTTATTCATGTTTGATGTAGATGAGGGTGAATGACTTTCACGAAGGATGTTCCCATCTGACCATGATCTTATGAAAAGTGACCTAGAAATGCAAAACAAGAGCAAATGTCAGCATGAACATTACTACCAGCACATCATGCATGATATAGTTACGTAAAGTACATCTTGAACGTTTCATAAGTTGTTCACATATACCATTTTGAGTGAATACGGCTCCTGACTTGGGTTCATGAAGCTGCTCGTGACTCAAACTATACCTTTCCCTACTGATTTCAATTTCAACGATTAACACACCACACCAAATGAATGGCGTGTCACACTTGAAGATCAACAAGCACACATCATATTCCCTCTTGTTACACTAAGAAACTAATTCAAATATAAATGAAAGCAGACAAAAAATTTTGATATTCACCAGCATATTGAACTAATCTAACTCTGGTCAGCAGCCTGCGGTTAATACATCTAATTGTCATGAAGAGAATATATCAGTGGACAAAAATATTAGTAAACATTCGCATACCGAACACTTGTAAGAGTTGTATTGTACAAGAACAAAATAACCACCCACATATCCATGTTTAACTTCATCTGTTTCACTGTGAAATACTACATCTTTTGGATGAAGAAACTTCAGTGTTAAACTCTGAACTGCTTAGTGAAATATCATGTGAAACAGAACTGAGTGATTTCGACAACTAATAATGTCTGGGCTCCTGATTATGTTGTTCTAAGAAGGGTAGCTTCCATTAATCATTTTTCATTCTTGGCAAAGCTCCAGCATTACTATCAGTTTGAATTCATAAAAGTGAACATACATCTGGCAATATTGCTTAGTAATTATATCCAACCTGAGTACCATGTCTAGAAGGTATAGAAGAATTTTTACCACTTGAATTGAAGAATTTTTCTAGCATATATGTAGCTAGAACTATTGATTATACCTTTCATGATTATCTGAATTTGATTGTCCATTTCTTCCCACATTGTAATGCTGATCTGAATCAAGCTCCCACAGATCCGGTTTATCTGGTTGAGGTTGAAAATGCCCCAAAAATCTGCACAGGTATCATGGGCAATCAGTTAAATAAAGTGAAATTTTGATTGAAAACTTGAAAAGCTCACAACAGATGCAAGAACACAATATTGTAAGATGAAGTTAACTCTTCACTTTTTATGGGGTATGCCAAAAACAAGAGAACTATCTCCAAGTTACTCCACCATCTCATTTCTTATATAATCTCTAAACATACATAAATATCTTGAAAGTGCATAAAAATATGACATCTGTTAACTCACACATTAATTGCATTTTGTTTCTCTGCATCCATGTATGCATTGTTATAATATCTCTGCAATGTACGGAAAAACTCCTGTGACTGTGTTGCTGCTTTCCATTGGCCTCTTCTCTGAGAGAAAATCTATGACAAAACAAAACTTAGACCTGTTAATAGGTAAATCATTGACTTCCTAACTGAAAGCAAATTCTGGCTAGAAGAAAAGAGTCGTAAGTGTTCTATTTTATCATCTTGCCCTCGCGGTGCTACCAAAATCACAGAATAATTTGTTGCATTGAACGAATAGCATGGCGACGAGGAACCCTAATTCAGTTAAGTGTGCAAGTACAGTGATAGAGCACTGTCCGGGGGCGGTTTATTGATCCAGGATGAGAACTGTTGCAGATTATCAATTACTGCATTATGTTATTTAGTATTTTATTTATTTCAGTAAATTTAGTTTCGAGTCAGTAACAAGTGTGCATGGGCTTTCAGCTTAGGTATTATTTATAGCTTCCTTACACAGTTAGGGATCTGCGTTTTATTTAGATTGGGATTTTGGGATGGTAATTCTACCATAAGCCTTGGCTTGAGGAGTTCTCTTCTCAATACAATTTATGTTTTCCAGCATCGATCACCTTTACTCTATCATACACGAATTCACAATTGGATATTCCTTTTACGAATCCAAAGTCGTATACCTAATATCAGTACTCAACCTTTTAACTGGGGTATAGGCCGATACAGAAGGTACTTTCTATAAACTATAAAGATATAGTAGTACTTAAAACATTATGACTTATATTAAATACATAGGCTTCTATCATTGAAAAACAGTAAATGAACCCTAAAATATGAAAAAATTAAATAAAACACTAACTTACCTTGTTGTGAGCAGCAGATCCACCATACTGGTGTGCTAGAGTATCACCCATTCTCTCATACCATCCCATCAATTCTTCAGCCAATGGATCATCAAGGTCCATCTTGGTCGAGGTTGTAACTCCTAAGGCACGCAGCTGATGCCCTAAAGCAGCCAAGCCATATGCATACTGTGCAACATTTGTGCGATCCAAACAATCTATGCAATTAGTTCGAAGAACTCCCTTTTGGATCATTGCTGGACTGACCGAAGGATTACTGTTTGTACTACTATTGCCCCCACTAGATTTTCTATCTGAGTTATCAGAATCCTCAGTCTCCTCATCATTATGCTTTCCATTCTCAGCATAAGCTGAGGTTGCCATGCCAGGCGCAAAAAGGTTCCTGTATAAAATGCAAGAAAGACTCCAGTTTAGCATCTATGCTAAGTTATAGTGCCAGTGATAGCTGTAAGAGTGGTCAGACTATTCTGTTAACTATCTTGGGACTTCATGTATCTTAGCATACTCTATTTTCATATATGGGTTAACCTTTAATTGCATGAAAATCTTGTTACTGGAACAAGACCATGTCGTACTGGAAAAATACCGAAACCCCTGAAATTTCGGTATGATGTGATCCTTACCGAAAGATTTCGGTAAAGTAACATATGCTTTATATACCGCGGTATGCCAAAATTTATGGTATATACCGAAAATATGTTATATATCACATACACGGTATATACCGAATTTGCGATATATACTGTACAAGAGGTGCTTTATTTTTAATTTTACTTTATTCTCTCATTTCTCCCTTGCTTTATTCTCTCTCTACTTTATTTTACTATATTTAACTCACTAAATACAACTTTCTTAAATCTCATGCCGAAAAGAAACGCCTCAAGTAACATGGAACGGAGGGAGGATAAAACTATATTCCCTCCGTTTTTTAAAAATAGCAGCTCTTTCCATTTTAGTCCGTTCTTTAAAAATAGAACTCTTTCCATTTTAGTCCATTCTTTAAAAATAGCAACTTTCAAACTTTCTATTTTAGGAAATCTTTACACCCCTATACATCATTTATTTACCACTTATACCACTACAATCAACAACTTAAAGTCAACCCCATGATCCACTAACATTAAAACCCGTGCCATTTCAAACCTCCCTATTTTTAAAAAACGGAGGGAATATAAAAGTAGGACCAACATCCCACTACTTTTTCAACTCACTTTCCATTACATTTCTTAAGCCCGTGCTCGGTCAAAATGTTACAAAATTTATGGGACGGAGGGAGTATAAAATATCAATACTCCCTCCATATCGATATTGAAATTCGCCATAGTATACTGAAAATTTTGGTAAGATAAAGGTATAGTTTTTTCTTAGAATTTTCGATGAGGTATACCGTATGATAGTTTCGGTAAGGTATACCATACAGATCCACCCTAATTGGAACTAGCTGATAGCAAATGAAACATTAACACATTACTTTCATAGTATAAGTGTTGTGTGAATATAAGAATTATATGTACTGATTATTACGTTAGGTCAAAGTAATGGCCATTATACTAATATACAACAAGCTGATAAAATAATGATATCTAAGAATAACATTGTTATAAAATTTCTTTAATAATGTACTAACTTGGTAAGTAGGAAATTAAAATGTCAAAGAGAACATATTAATTTGGTTCCATGTGGAATGTGCGACTTACTCATAGCTAGGACATTTAAGCTGCCCCTCTGATAGCATCTCTGGTGTGGCTTGACAATAGAAAAAACCAGTTAACGTCAAAGCATATGTAGCCACCTTTCCCAACAGTAGCAATACATTTGTAGCTTTGCTGGTGACAAACAGTAATAGAAACATCAAATCAGATCTCTACAAACATAAGTACATAAGCAACAGCAATATTTAAAAGAACATTAGATACCTTCGGGAATGTTTATGCAGATCCAAGTGGAGAAATTTAAGACGCCTCTCCTCAGAAAGATCTCTATTGATGACATCTATGGCATTAGCGAACTCTGTGCGAAGAATGGATTCTCGTGGTTTCTTTTCATTCGTCTGTTACCAAAAATTTGAAAATCAGGGTCATATACACACATAACTATTCCGTTTAAAGAAAGGTTTCAGCTAATACATTTCATAAGCAGTTATTAAAACTTTGGCTCCTTGCATTTTCAAAAAAAATATGTCAATCTTGTTTCTGAAAAAACCACTTGAATGCCAAAGCCGAACATATCTTGCCTTAATCAAATTCAAAATAATGATGGGATTCCCATATCGCTTAACAAGATTTTCAAAGTGAAGCTTTGTAGCCTTATATGTTTGGTCCCTCTTTGACACTGCAAAAGAGAAGTCACAGCTCAGAGGTTATATACATCTTGTATATATGAAAAATGAACAAATATAAATTAAGTAATTGTTCAAACATACATATAATATCTGGTTTGATATTTAGGCGGGAAGTCTCCTGTGACCAGAAGAGTGGTATCGACCCACGAATTTGGACCACGGAACTAATTTGCAAAGGCAGACCTTCAGGGACATCCTCAAATAAAATTTGCTCAGTCTCAACATCATTTGCCACTCTGCCCCTCTCGTTCACACCTCGCTTCAAATATCTGCATTAATAAGTTTTAGCTTCAGAAGGATGGCTGAAAAGGACAGAAATCTGACAAAAACTATACTCTGAGAAATTTAGAGGTGAAAAGGGTTAAGGGCGAAAATTTCAAAGAGAATAACAAGTAGGAACTGGAACAATCATTTAATGGGACCTACCTAAAAGGGAGAACTATACGTTGATAAACCCAAGTTATGCAACAAAACATTTGTTTGATCGGGCTTCCAGACTCAGGTCATTCATTGTATCCCACTAGTACGTCATAGTAAGTCATATAGACCTCCACAGTTAATGAGATTCTAATAACCACCAATGAGAAAATAATAATTTTGTTTTAGAATACTCTTTAGACCAGATAACCAGTTTATCAGTGTCAAACTACTAAGAATCCAAAGCTCCTTTGTCTTTGAGAGAATATGTAACTTGGACTCGACTTAAGTACTCCAAATTTTGTCACGTTTATAGGGGTAAACTTACCTAGTACCCGCATAATGTCGTGAACGCCTGGCGATTAGAGTCAGCTTGAGATCCCTCCCTGATATAGAAAGTGTATCCTGCGTTGGGTTCATCAAGATCATGCAATCAGTATCAGATCATTGCTTACTTGGAAAAGCGATGGCAAGATACAAATCATTAAATGATCAATTGTGACTAAACAGAGGTGAAAAAGTATCACCAAATTAATATATGATCTATGAAATCTGGAATTACATATATTTTAAGTCAGGTCATTGACTCGTGGAGATTATGCGACCTCACCTGCTTAAAAAAACCATAGACCAAGGCAACAGTCCAATAAGTGTTCTGAAGAATATTTCGTATTCCACGAGTCAGAAATTCATTCCACACAAACATAGTTTCATACAAGACTTGCCCTGTCTCATTATCACACATGTTCCTCTGCAGACTTCTCATCACATGGTAGGAGTAACTAAAGTAGAAATCCTTGGTAAGATCCACCATGCACAAGAGCTTCTTGTATCTAGGTAACCAATAAACTAAAAATAGTCAATAAACAATTAAGTAAAATCTAATGCAATGCATATTAGATATTCAAAGTGGGTAAGAGCAATATGTAGAACCAAGAACGACCATATTTTTTCATTTGCAACACAAGGAAGATACTGATTATAGAAAGTATATACCCAAAAACAAATTAAAGAAGGCATTAGTTTTTATTAACTGCTTGTAAGAATTTCCGTCACACATCAGGTAACAGTTCAGGCGCCACAAGTATAAGAGTGACTTCTTTTTGGATAAGAATCTTAAACAGAAATCAAGCAAACGGATTACTAATCATTTAATAGGAGTTGAACTGAGAAGTAGAAGTAGGTCACTGCTTGAGCTTGACAATTATTACACGGTAAGAAATAACATTTGAAAAATTGGGAGCAGAAATATTACGAAATATTATACTCCACATTTAAATGAGTGATCTGTTAATAAAATAAAAGTGACAAAATGGCTGTCAGATTCCCCTTAAATTAGAAAAAAAAAAAGTTTTACGAGCACATTACAAATGCAGAGAGGCTATAACCTGTTCTCATTATTATAATTGACCATGTTGGCTCTAACTGCTGAAGATGGCAAGGGAATTATCTCACTTTTTGATATAGCATACACATAGTGACCACATATTACACCGATCTGCCTCCTTTTTGTTATGAGCACCATGTAATATGGCCCGAGAAATTTAATGAATCCTGAAAATGAAAAAAAGAGAATCTAATTATCAGAATTATCGACCATAATCTGAATAGGACACTATTAGCACTAGAACGCACCAACGATGCCATAACAAGTAGTGACAAAATTAAGTCCTCCTGTAGCTCTGTTTCCTTCATGTATTCTTCTTAAGAGATCAGAGCACTGCCGCTCAGTATATGTGGCAGAGTCTTCATGAATGTTAAGCTCTGATGGTTCCGACCTATCAATTTTCAAAATTTTCCAGAAGGTTCTAGTTTTGTCCCTTCCTACCATATAAAAATTCTGCAACCGAAGTTAAAAACAATTAGATGATAAGTATTAAAAAACAATGGTTAGAAAGTTGGGTAAAGAGATCTTTCAGTATGGGAATGCTGGCGTACATCAAATTGTAGAAACTACCTGGTACAATATTTATTATGAGAAGAAGATGCACGTATCATATTTAACACAGTGTTCCAAGGGGATAAGAAATCAGCTGTATGTAACAATAATAGCATATTTCAACATCGGCACATAAATTTCGTGTTATCCAACAATGTAATCTAACAGTTTTAAACTTTTAAATATGAGCAGAGTAGGAGAAGCTAAATGTGTATGTGATAACAAAGTGCACTTCTAGTAGCCCTTTCTATTTCAACACACCTGAAGAATCGAGCAATAAGCTTGTGAATGGCAAAAAAACCAGATAGTTCAAAATGGCATCAATTGGTACTACAAATAGTGACAAAGTATGGCAAATTCCTTATATAACATGCATGCAGATAACATCTTTTAATTTATATTAAATCAAGCTCTCTACGGGGAATTTAAGCAAGAAAAAATTTGCAAGTTAAGTCATGTCAAAACCACATCCAGAAATTCAATCAATTAACATCTAGCTAGACATTTTTGATATGGCAAGCAAGCACAAGAAACAATAACAAACAAAAAGTTTCAGAGACATCTCCGATTCATTTCGAGAAATCTCACGCATAACATATATCAGTTCGGGATCAATAAAACAAAGGACAAAGTTTTTACTGGATGCCACCAAGAATCATCAACTGAAAACACAATAACTGTACCGATTGAGTCTCATATAGTCTGAATTTCTGCATAAATCCATCAGGAGGCAGCACTGGAGGTGGAGAATCAGGCTGGATTTGATGCTGTTGTAGCTGCACAATTTCCGAAACATCTTCCATTCCTTTCCAAATATTCTTCGCGATTCCCGAGCCTCGGGCTCGGGAATCAATCACTCTGGCATTCAATTGCAACCTAGAGGTCTGTCTCTACCTTCTCTCCCGGCCTCTAAACTCCATCACCACCGCCACCGTAGGTTGCTTCAGGTATAGCATTCCCCGATAAAATCAAAATCAAAATTAAGCCAGCGTTTGACTTTCTTCCCCGGATTTTCCACTATCCAAGCCCTAAATTCAGCACTGTAGATACGTGAATTACAAAAAAAAAAAACAGTAGCGAAGTTATCTATGACTGAAACTCGAAGACTTGGAAAACGTTCACGCATCATTTTGCCCAAAAAACAACTAATCTTTGCAAAACTAAAATAGTTGAATTCAAACGTGCCTGTGATAGTTGGAGCTCACAGCACCGAGGTTTCCTGAAGAAGGCTGGGACGGAGAGAGGGAAATTGGTGGACGAGATGCGAGAAGAAAATATCTGTTTGATGCAAATGATTAAGATGATGATGATACACAGATAGAGTGGTTAGAGTTTTTGATTGATTCCAAATAAGAATTGAGAGAGAGAGAGAGAGAGATGAACAGCTTGGATCTGCAGAGGCAAAATGAAATCAATCCACACAACTTATTTAGTTGATGAATAAAATAATATGCTTCTTCTTAGAACTTTTCTTACTGCAGAGTAAGTACAATTTTTTCGGAGAGAATTCGGAATAAGGGATCAATTCCGCTGACCTTTCAAAATGAAGGATTAATTTCGCTGGCCTTTCGTAATTTGGGATCTTGACATGCGTATTTTTCAGAATAAGGAATTTCTAAGTTTTTCTCTTTTTTCTATTCTATTTTAATATTATTTCCCTCCAATCATTTATCAATGACCTAAATCACCCCTCTCAAATATTTTACTCCTAATTTCTACAAAATCACCGACCTTAATCACCCCCCTCTCCGTCCGCTCCATCTCCCTTATCACGTCCTCATCTGGCAGTTGACGGCCCAGATGGTGCAGGTGTAGGTGGCGGCGCCAAGGTGGGTGGTGTTATAAGCAAAAGTAGTATTTTGAGCAACTACTTACTCCAATTGCTGAGCACCGTAATAATCAAAGTTTGGAAGAAAGCTAAAGGAAAGGAATATGCACTTGATTGGAAAGTTTTCTGATGTCCTCTATTAAAGTTACATAAACTAATTTATAGAAACGTACTGGGAAACTACCAACTACTACTAAACAAGAGAACTACCCACTAATATGCATAATTGACAGAAACTACTTCAAACATAATCCTTCAAGTATGATGGTGTGCGAGTGGAGCGGTTGGAGCGATGAGTGGTAGTCTGGTTTTGGGTGGTTACATCAGTCGTGGGTGGAGTTGTATCAGGTGGCGTCGGCAGGGGAGCCGCGGCGGTCGAGGGCGGAGGGGGAGGGGATGGAGATGGGGAGGGTGAAGAGGATGAGGAAGGTGATCCAGCCAAGGATTCGTTTCCAGCTGAGCATTTATTTTGCTGGCCGTGTTTGTACATGGCAGGAAACTGTGTCGGTGATTTTGTAGAAATTAGGAGTAAAATATTTGAGAGGGGTGATTTAGGCAATTGATAAATGATTGGAGGGAAATAATATTAAAATAGAATAGAAAAAATTGAAAAAATTAGAAATCCCTTATTCTGAAAAATACGCATGCCACGATCCCAAATTACAAAAGGCCAGCGAAATTAATCCCTCATTTCGAAAGGTCAGCGGAATTGATCCCTTATTCCGAATTCTCTCATTTTTTCATATCTATCTTCCTCATGTATTTTGGAAAATATATATAGGTTTCCACCCACTAAAATACATAAATTTATATTGGTAACATTTTTTTTAGAGCGGACTGCACTAGAGGGCCCTAACTTTTCGGCTTGTTGCACCGGAGAACTCTAACTTTAAAAAATCCCATCACAGGTATCTAACAAAATATATAATCACAAACCTTGTGTTTTTTGCCATTTTTCGGACGAAAATGTCCAAATGGGTCGAAGGGCAATTTATTCTCTTTGCCATTATTCTGTATACCTATTCTGCACACCTACTCTGCTGTGTAAGAGATGTCAAACATCCTATAGTCTATTTTTCCATTATCCTATTTTCTTTAGTATTTCTTTTTCATCTTTCTTTTATAAAGTAGTATATTATCTCTCATCTTTGTTATAAACTAGTATATTATCTCTCCCTCTCTATGGATTTCTTTACTTTCATCCCTTACTTCTTCGTTCGTCGGCTTGTGAACCCCAAGCATCACCATACCTAACTCGACCTTTTTACTTACTTCTTGTGTTAGTTTTTTTTTAAGTTGTAACGTAACGTATGCGATTTCCCCTTTCACTTGGCGCCAGCGAGTTAGGAGTTTATTTTGGGGCAAGGGTTTACGGATTCAGTGGTATCCACATTTTAGGGGATTTCATTTGAGAGAGAAATAGTGATTTATTTGTTTTTTTTTAGAATATCATTCATATTAATTTGCAATTCTTGGTTGAATTTTATTTAGGGTAGTCAAGTCAGGTTTTCTAGGGTTACAGTCGGGCATCTGAATTTTTATTTTTTCCAATTCAATTCCTAGTTGAATTTTATGGTTGTAGGGTTATAGTTGGGCACCTGGAATTATGATTTTAGGTTTTGTGCTATTTTTCGGCGAAATTGCAATGCTGATTTGAATTTTGTAATGTTGAATTGAATGTAGGTCGTGTTGCAATGTCTTCTTCTTCTCAATCTTTCGGGTCAAGCTTCAATTGGGATTGGCCTCGGCCCGAAATTGTGAATTGTAATCACGATCTTGAGGCTGAGCTTGTGACATCTAGGATGGCTGCTAACCCGGGTAGACGTTACTATCGCTGCCCAATATGGAAGGTTAAAATGATGTATTTTGTTCGTTTTTCCATTAGTTTTGTTGGATGAAAATTTAACAACAAAGTATTCTGCAGGAAGATGATTGCAAGTTTTTTCGATGGGTTGATGTGGGCCTATCCCCCAAGCCAAGACAGTTACTTTCAGAGAGTGAAACTTGAACGAGACCAATTCGAATCTGAGCTTAGAGCCAAATCGCTACTTGAAGGTGTTATTCAAGAGAAACTGCGCATGAAATGTGATGAGTTTGAAGCCTTGAAGTTACAACTGGCCATGAAAACTGCAGAGTGTGAAGATTTAACGCTAAAAATTGCTAAAACAGCAACAACTTCCCGAAAGTTAAAAATCACAATCTTGGTGCTATGCATTGTAATTTTTCTGCTTTTATAACAAAACTATGTTGTGTTGACTACTTCGTTATGTAATAATGTTGATTACGTTTTCTTTTCATACGAATGAAGTATTCAATAACTTAAATCGTGAAAGAAGTATACAACTATCACTGAAATCACATGAAGTTATTCAACAAATGAATTATATTTTACTTAAATCACGAAAGAAGTAGTCAACTATGATTTAAATCACATAAAGTTATTCAACACTATAACTTAAATCACGAATGAAGCCTAACCCTAATTGACTCTATGACTGAAATCACGAATGAAGTATTTAAACTATGACCGAAATCACGAACTATGTACACAAATGAAGAAAAAAGCAGACTTAGTTCTATATCACATTGCACCACCAAAATATATCATCATATTTGTAACATCTATATCATGCCACCAAAATATATCATATGTCATCATTGCCATCCAAATACAAAATACAAAACAGAGTAGTTTGTAACTTCACCAGGCTTAACATACAAAGCAATATCATCGCACTGCCACAAAATATTAAGCAAAAACAAGTATTTTTGTAACATACGAACACTGAACCCATTCCAAACAAACACCATGTTTTTATAGTACGTAAGGCAGTCAATCTTGATCACCGCGGCGACCACATCGCTGAGGGTGAGTCCTGGCTCTGGTCCGAGTGCTAGGTCCCGGATCAGAAACATTAGGCTGCAATAAATAGTATAGTATATATGAGAAATCACTGAGTACGAGTAGAGAATATAGTTTCAGATGCTTAATGAATACTACCTCTTGGCGTTGGCGATTGTTTGACGATTCAGGAAAAGTACTCTCACCACGCTCACGCGACCCGGTGTGTTGCGAACTCTCCCCAACCGCCGCACGAGCATCTGTCCGAGGATCATTGCTGCATGTCCTCCTATTATGACCTTCTTGACCGCACCGGCGACATCGCATCACGAACGTTCATCGCAGTGACTCACCTCCGTCCGCATGAAGGCGAATCTGGGGCTCCTCACGCCTCAATTTCTTCGGCCTACCACGCTGTCGCTTTGACCTCGGGGGTGCCAGTTCCAATGCACCATAAGAACTCTTGGGCCAATTGTCAACCCCATTGATTGGGTAAAAGACATTTTCGTACAACATGCTCATTGTTGACTTCAAATAATAGCGGGAGACGTATCTTGTCACATCCTCGCCATTCTTGTTGATTGTTGCGATAGCATGAGTGCACGGGATTCCTGTTAGCTGCCACAATCTACAGGAGCATGTAAAAAATCGCGCATGTTGACAACATATTGCCCAGACGGCCCTGTTACTTGGTACGAAGACTCTCCGTTCCAAGTAGCCCTCCACGATGAAGCCTGCGAGTACCACTTATCCACAAGCTCCTTGATAACAGGAGGGACTGCGTGATCGTAGATTTTGATCCACTGGCCCTCTGATCTGAATTCTTTCCATCTGACTGGAGCGAATGTCCTCCAACATGCTGATAATTGCTTTCTCTCGAGCCAATGCAACCTTCGAATTGAATGTCTCACATATGTTGTTGAGGAGCACATCACAACAAGTATGTGGAGAGAAAAATGCCTTGACCCACTTTTCTTTGGGAGCAACTCCAGTCAGCCACTGATGTGCCTGGGGATACTCGATCTGCAAAGCAGCCATCTTGTCCATATAATGTTCGAGGGTGGTACTCGAAGTAATTTCCCACAACCATTCTTTGAAATTTTCCCCGACGATCTCTTCTTGAAATTGTTGTATATGTGCTGAACACAGAAGCGATGCTCACTCTGTGGGAATTCCTCAACAATCACCTTAGCAAGACCCTGACCACCGAGTGGAGCACGACAAAACAAAAATTACCACAATTTCACAGTGACAGTACATACTGTATTGATATAATAACAGATAAAACTAAATCACGTCCGAAGTATATTATGTAATAGTGAATTCACATTGGCCATACCTTTTGTTGGTCAGACATAAACACATATCGTGGGTCATTTGCATGCAACTCAAGGACGTCAGACAAGTATTCCACGAACCACTTCCACTGAACATAGCTCTCGGTCTCAGTCACAGCCCAAGCAATCGGCCACCAGCCATTGTTGGGATCAATTCCCATTGTTGTCATGAGCTGTCCTTTGTACATTCCTCGCAAGAAACAAGCGTCGAAGAATATAATTGGCCGACAGAACTGCTTCCATCCCCTTTTCAATGGACCTAGACAGCAATAGAACCTCAGGAATCTCGGACCCACGGTTCCAGAATCCCTCGAATTCTCATAATGTATATGTACGCTGGAATCAGGGTGCGTCCGCTCCAGTTCGACTTTGTAGTAGAACAAGTTCTTGTATTGGGTAGCCGCAGAGCCGAATATGTCGTCCAGTGCATGCTCTCTGGCCCGATATGCCTTCATCCTACCTATCTTCAACCCAAAATCTTCATCGACACACTGCCGTATAGCTGCCAGTGGAATGTGAGGGTTGGCTTTGATCTTCTCCATGTAACGCTCACCTAGCCACTTTGCCGTCGGCCACTTCTGATCCAACACTTGGGAGCATGTGTGCGCGTGATCGCGTTGCATATTCATCACCACATAATCCCGCTCGTTGTGTGATTCGAGCTTCCTCAAGTAAACATACCATTCACAGCCTTGCCCTCTACAATCGCACAAAGTTTGTCGCCGTCATTTCTTTTCACGTGCACCCGCCTTCTGGACATTATTGCGTACTGCCTCAACACCTCATAAAAGAAATCTCTATGCTTAAAAACATGATCAGGCTTCCACAACGGTAACTCATTAGGCAGGAGCTTGAACGGAGTGTACTTTATGCCTCTCTTCTTCAAGCCCTCCAAATCTTCAAGATCATCAATATCTTGTAGCTCATCCACAAGTTTTTCCTCGAAAAGTGGGTTATCTGTCACGTTCCTCTTTTCCACATAAGGCGAATACTTCCTCCGTCTTTTCTCCCCTGACCCCCATGACCCCGGCTGGTCTTCACGTTCACCCGTCTGGTCTACAGTCTCTGCCTCCTGATTCACATGTTGTTGCTGGAAAATGGATTCGTAAAATGATGTAAACAGTTGATCATCTCGGCACATGTGTGCCAACGAGATAAAATGGTCAACCTCTTCATCTTCATCATCAGTCAGCGGTGCCTCGTTATGGAGATGGCAGCCGTCCGGAACGTAATCAAACGATGGAATGTATACGTCCTCTGGAGGTTCTACTTCCGGTTCATCACGTACTTCCGGTCCAACCTGTACTTCCGGGAACTTCTGATCCAGCTTGTACTCCTAGTCCATCATGTATTTCATGGCCAGCATGTTCCACATCACGTCCAAATCCGGACATTAGCAATTCATCCGAAATCTCCTCTATAATGGGAACTTCCGACTACGGTTGACATAGCTTCGTCTGAAAAATCCAGGGTCGGCTCGTACACAGGGTCGTCAACAGCTATGCATTCTGGTACGTCAATGGCTTCAACATGTTGCACATCTTGGCTATGAATTGATTGTCCCATCTGATTTAAACATTAAAATCACAAATTAACACCATATATACAAAGATAAATCACATATGAAAACCAAACATAAATCAAAAATCACAAACATAATTCAAACATAGTTCAAAGCTGTGTACTAACCTCTGAAATGCTCTATGGTCCAACATCTCTAACTTGTTCAACATCTTCTTCTACCACAGGTTGTATATCTGCTACGGAGGTGTGAATTGGAGGAGGCAACGATTGGCCAGTAGGAGGACCTGACATGGAATTAGCTGACGGTCTTGGGGTTGGGACATCCTGCAATATCAACATAAAACATAAATCTCAAAAAGACACAATATTTTCAATCACGATCACAAACAATACCTCAACTACGTCCTCCTGCACGCATGCATGGACTTCTCCTTGTCCAACAACTCCATCTACTGCATCATTCTCTGAAACCTCCACCACAACAGCTTCGGCTTGTACTCCTTCTACACTACATGATGCAAATGCATCCATCAAATTCTTACTTGCTGCCTCATCTTCCCTCTTCCATTCCTGACGTTTGTCTTCTAAACTTTTGGTCAAAAACTCTTCAAACTCAACATCCCTAGGGTACCACTCAAGCATCAATAATGGTGCCGATGGTTTCCTCTGTTCGTCGTGCTGATGTTTCCTCCTTTTTGGCTGTCGCTTCGGCACAATTGGTTCTTATTCGTCAATCTCTTCAATGACCACCGTGGATTTTTTACAAGCTTTGACAAATGTTAGTAACTCCTCCGCTTCTTCCTTTCGCTTCTTGAGTAAGGCGGCCGCCGCAGTCATCTCCACGACATAAATGTTAACTAGCTTTGTGCTAGTAGCCGCGACTTCGAGAAAAGAGGCCATATGCGGATCGTCAATAATGGTAAGCAATGGACCTCCTATGTCAACTCCCATACAGTCCTCACTGTACCTTGGATGAACATAATAGAACTCACAAACGGTTTTCCTATCATACCTCAACCACAACACCATGCTGGACAGATCTAACAGCTCGAATTGGTTAATATTGCAAAAATCAAAGAATGTCAAATGCCCCCCAACATACTTTTTCTGTTCATTTATTTCGAACATTGACCCTCCATGATGAAAAGCAACAGAAAACATCCACGGACGCTCCCCTGTTAGGGTTTTGTATAGAGTTAGAAAAAATCCAAAATTAAACCAAGAAATATCACAAATAGAACTACAAAATTTCCAAATTAAAACCCTCAAACAATTTCACAAACAAACAATTGTAGGATCCCTAAATCACAGTCAAAATCATTTTGTGTTTAACATAGGTGAACGATTTGTGCAATTTCAAATCTGAACTTACTATATTCCTCCTCGGGGACAAAGAATTCCAACCGAGGGTCGCGGAGGGTCCATGTTTCTGGGTCTACGTCGACTACCCTGGGTGATGTCGGAGGTGATGGTGAAGACGGTGGCGTTGGCGGCTTCTTTTTACGCCGTGACGAACGGGATGAGGACGCTCCAGCGGAACTTCGATTCCTTTTTGGAGGCATTGATGATTGATAACAATGGCGAGTCGAAATTGGCAGTCGAAAAATGTGGTGAGATGAGAGTTGTGCGAGAAAATGATGAAGTCAAATTTAGAAGTGGAGGAAAATAGGAGAGAGAAATAAAAACCAATTGTTTCAATATTGTCAAAATATCAATGCAGGTTTGATAGAGGTGGCGTCCGTCTGCATTCTGATGGAACAGAGAGGACAAACGACTTGATGTTTCTGTCAAATCAATACCATTCGCGTCAGCCACAGTACATGCAGCAGGAGATGCAGGGACAACATCGTAAAAGGTCCAGTTTTCCCTTTCAAGCCCTAAGGGTGTTATGGTCCGAGAAAACAAGGTTTGTGATTATATATTTTGTTAGATACATGTGATGGGATTTTTTAAAGTTAGGGGTCTCCGGTGCAACAAGCCGAAAAGTTAGGGTCCTCTGGTGCAGTTCGCTCTTTTTTTTATGACTACGGATCACACAATCCTTCAACTTAAAAGTTCACAAATTGGAATGCATCGAGATAAATTATCACCAATTACGAGTTAATCTGGCTATTTGCAAAAATTTGCCCCCGCGGATATAAATGAGTCGGAGAATTTGTCGATACATTGAGTGGTATATTTTGGAGCATCCGCCACGGTGCGTATTGGCACATTCTGGCGGGACGGGTTGTCGATGCGCTGTTGCGACCAGCCCGCCGTAGAGGGACGCTCGCCACGGAGATCACCCCCTTCTGGCTAGCCGACGCGCCAACACCACGTGACACGTTATGGAGGACATCGTTTTCGACCGTTTGGAGGGTAGGAAATATGTGGAAGAAAGTCCAAATGAAAATCGGTAATATTAAAAGAAAAATCTCACTTCTCCAAGTATAACGGTTTATTACTAATTATTTCTATTTTCTATTTTTCCATGTGTCATTGTGATGGTAGGAACTTTTGAATAACGATTTACATAAAATAGCAAAAAAAAAAAATTATGATGTTATACAAATAAAATAATGAGTTATGAAGTTTGTTTTGGTAAGGCTATATATTTTAAATTTTGAGATAATAATCTATTTAGATATCATTATCATTATGATAATTAAAAGACACACTGTGTATAACAATTCATGCAAATATATAAAATTATTTTGTCATTTATACATATGGCTTATATTGTCTTACTGAGCTGAAAAACTCATTAAACTATTTCCTCTCTGTTCATCAATAATTGACATCAGTTAATTTGACACGAATTTTAAGAAATATAATAGAAAGTGGGTGAAAACAATTAGTGGAATGTAGATCCGACTTTTATATATTAATTTTATACTCCCTCCATCGCATAATAGATGACATACTTGAGAAATGACACGGGATTTTAGGAGATTTTGTTTTGTGTGTTAAATGAAGAGAAAGTAATATATTTATTATATTAATGTGAGAGATAACTTCTTCTAAAAAAAGGAAATGTGACATCTTTTATGAGACAAACTAAAAAGAAAAATGTGACATCTATTATGAGACGGAAGGAGTAATAAAATGTAAGTGAATTGAGTTAGTGGAATGTGAGGTTCATTACCAAAAATAGTAAAAAAAATAAGGATGTCAATTAATTGATGACACGAAAAAGAAAATCGTGCCAATTAAGGGGGGGAGGGGGGGTGCACAGAGGGAGTATTATTTAGAGCGATGCTAAATGATCATAATATGACCGGCCATAAAATTAAAATATTAATAAAAATATGTACATCACTTAAATCAGTTCATCTTAAAAGTATAAATTTTTTAACATACCCTTATGCATAAATAGGAGTAGAGTACAATAATAAATAATTTTTGAGAATATTGAATTTTGTTCGTGTATGTTTCTTTGTGTCATATTTCTTTTCAATATTTCTTTTGAGTGAGGCTAAATAGCCATAATGTGGCCAGCTATAAAATAAAATATTAATAAAAATCTGTACATTATTTGAAATCAGTTCATCTTAAAAGTATAAATTTTTTATGACTAATATACCCTTTTGCATAAATAGGAAGTAGAGTACAATTAATAATAAATAATTTTGGAAATATTGAATTGTGTATGTGTAAGTTTTTTTTGCGCTTTTGTTTATGTTTTTTATATTATACTAGTAGGGGCATGTTAGGGTGCCACTACCCCTTAAAATAACATCATACCACCATTCCTAGCCAATCATTTGTACACGTGCCAATCATTGGTCTTTATACAACAATTTTTCTTGTCCAGCAATATCCCACACATTATACAACAATCTATAGATTGTTGTGTAGTGTTTGTAATATCGTTGTGTAACGTTTATAATATTGCTGTATAAGTGGTGTCACGGTGTCACTTTAAGAGTGATTGTCATTTTAACACAAACCTATACTAGTATATTAATCCATTAAGATACTATATTTATATATCTCTAAAACAATTGATAATGATAAAATATGGAATTACCTTAATATTATAACTTAGTATAAACGTTATTTTTTTATTTTAAACAGTACAATTGAAGTGCCTAAATAGAAATAAATTAAGTTAGAGTTAAAGTTAAAGTTAAAGTTAAAGATTAAACTCTATGACGAGATGCGATCAATGTTTAACTAATTTTAAAGAAATAACTAGAGAATAAATCTCAGCCACACAATATGTCAATCCAAAGGCTAAAAATAAAGGAAACAAATCTTTCCTATTTAATTAACAAAAATAGAATAATGGCATTATTGGAAACCAAATTTTATGGTAGAACCACACAATCTCACGCAAAAGTGCTCACACAAAATCAAACTCGGCGATGCCCTCTTCTGCTCCGCCACCGCTCGCAGCACCGGCAGACCTCCATGCCCGCGCCCTTGCCTTCTCTTGCTCCTCTTCCGCCTCCTACAACTTCTTATCCCTCACATCCATCACCGCCAGCCACTAAGAGGTCTCCGACGCCGTCGACGTGGCGCTGCGTTGCAACAACAATATAACCCCCTCTTCCTCAACTAATTTCAATGCCTCAACAAGATATAGCAAGACAGATGCTAATTTGTTGCAATCTTCATCGTTTATGCTCACGCTCAACAATCTCCATTGTCAATTGCGAAATCTTCACTACAAGAGCTGATTTCTTCATCTAACTTGTTGATTTCACGATCTACTATATCTGTATATCATTGCAAAAGATGGTTTCTCCATTGTCAATTGTTGACTTCATGATTTCCTAATTCAATATTTCATCACAAGAGTTGATTTCACCATCTCATGAATTGAATTATGTGATGATCGAAGATGGTGTACTTTAAGAAAAAATTAGTTCACTTTATTTCACTAAAATATCAAACATCATATTTACTTCACTACAAGCAATATTTACTTCACTATAAACATCATAGCATCACTATATGATCAATATGCTTCACTGAAATGAAAAAAAAATAGTACTATAAGGCATGCAGAATATACTTCACTATGTGCACAATATACATCACTATATACTTAATATACGTCACTGAAATGATAAAACAGTGCACTATAAAAAATATTCTTCACTCAAATATCAAACATCATATTTACTTCACTATATGCACTATATACATCACTATACTTTCATTATACTTCACTGGAATGAAAATCGGTACAGTATAAACAATATTATTCACTGAAATATCAAGCATCACATTTACTTCACTATAAACAACATGTTAAGTGAGTTTATTTTGTTGCAAACTTGTTTTTAGTTCACTTCTTACATACGTGTAGTTCACTGCATACTTGTTTTAGTTCACTACTATAGTTGTTCCCTTCATACCAAAACTTATTAGATCACAATTTTAAGTTGTGAACTATATTTTGTTTAATAATTAACAAGTATTCATATGTGAACTAAATAGATTGAACATAAAGTGAAGTATATTGTGCATATAGTGAAGTATATTGAGTATAAAGTGAAGTATATTGTGCATGTCTTATAGTATACTGTTTTTTTAATTTTTAGTGAAGTATATTGTGCATATAGTGAAGTAAATTGAACATGCCTTAGTTTACTATTTTTTCACTACAGTGAAGTATATTGTGCATATAGTGAACTATTATATGCTTATAGTGAAGTATAATAACTTTACAGTGAATTACAGTGAAGTAAATATGTTCTATAGTGAAACAAATATGCTCTGCAGTGAAGTAAATAGTCTAACATAATATTGAATTTTATTGAAACGGGTGAGCTTTATATTGAACTAAATGACACATATTATGAACCATATCAGTTTCATACAAATGGTGATGAACGCTTGTAGTTTACAATCATTTTTCCACATCTATATTCATGTTGTTGCTACATTCTTGATAATGTTTTGATGTTGTCGCCAAGTTATTCAATGACTAATGGTTTGCTTCCAACAACATTAATGCGCTGCAATTCTTTGCTCTTAGCCTTTGGAGTATTCCCTTGCTGCTTCTTTTAGGAAATACATTTCCAATCTTGTTCCCGCTCACCATAGAAACAATCATCATATACTTCACTCTAAGGTATATACACTTCACTGAAATCAGAAAACACAAAATACTATAAGACATATATCGTATACTTCACTCTAAGCATAAACTGGTTCACTGCAAAGGTAAAACACTTCACTCTTAACATTTATTAGTTCACTTTAACCTCTATACACTCTAACCATTGAATACTTCACTCTAACCATGTTTTACTTCACTGAGATGAAAAAATAAATCACTAAAAGCATGCATCACAAACACTTCACTCTAATTATGAAATACTTCACTCTATGCATATTTTAGTTCACTGAGATGAAAAAATAGAACACTATAAGCATGGATCACAAACACTTCACTCTAACCATGAAATACTTAACTCTAAGCACGTTTTACTTCACTGAAATGAACAAATAGTGCACTATAAGCAAGGAACACAAACACTTCACTCTAAGCATGCAATACTTCACTCTAAGCACGTTTTACTTCACTGAGATGAAAAAAACATATCACTATAAGCATGCATCACAAACACTTCACTCTAACCATGAAATACTTCATAATATGCACATTTTAGTTCACTGAGATTAAAAAGTAGAGCACTATAAACACTGATCACAAACACTTCACTCTAACCATGAAATACTTAACTCTAAACACGTTTTACTTCACTGAAATGAACAAATAGTGTACCATAAGCAAGGAACACAAACACTTCACTCTAAGCATGGAATACTTCACTCTAAGCACGTTTTACTTCACTGAAATGAAAAAATATATCACTATAAGCATGCATCACAAATACTTCACTATAACCATTGAATACTTCACTATGTGCACATTTTACTTCACTGAGATGAAAAAAAACATATCTCTATAAGCATGCATCACAAACACTTCACTCTAATTATGGAATACTTCACTCTATGCACATTTTACTTCAATGAGATGAAAAAATAGTGCACCATAAGTACGGAATACTTCACTTTAACCACAATATACTTCATTGTATGCTCAATATACTTCATCGAAATGTAAAAACAGAACACTATAAGGCATGCATCAAATACTTCACTATAACCATAATTTGGTTCACTATAAAGGTAAAATATTTCACCGTAAACATTCACTATATGCACAATATATTACTAGTTCACCATAAACAAAATATACTACTAGATCACCTCACATACTTCACTATAAATAAAATATACATTACTATAATCATATAAGCACTTCACTGTAATCATGTTATCACAATATAGGTAAAATATACTTCACTATAAACAAAATATACTTCACTATAAACAAAGAATAGGTACATCAATTACACAAAATATACTTCAGTTTCTACAGTTAAACAAAATATACATCACTATAAATAACTATGCATTTAGAATCACATTTTCTACACAGAAATATCGTAAATTAAAATTTAAAATAAAAAATAGGAATGACTCATGATCGAAGCCTTGGAGTATTCCGTCGAGACCTCCGGTTGCATTTTCTTCTAACGTTTAAAACCTACAAAAAATGAAATCTGAATCAGTTGAAGAAATAATAAAAAATGAATTCAAAATTGGTAGGACAACTTGCATTTTGAAAAAAAATTCTGATTTGAATCCGTTATTCGATGACGGAATGAGAGAATTGGATGTTGAGGAAAACGGAATGAGGCGACGACGACGACGGAGTGAATCGGCGTTCTGTGAGAATTTGAGGTTTAGACAAGAGGAGAAGAGCGATGGAGGGCAAAAGGAGAATTTGGAATTGAGAGAGGAATTCAAGTTTAACCCCAATTTCATTTGTTAAATGACTATTTTACCCCCACCTTCTTATAGTGAACCAATTCATTCTTATAGTGAAGTAAAATCTGGATCAAATACATGACTAAGTATCAGCCCTTGATTTCTTGATCTTGTGGCTGAGATTCGTTCTCTAGTTATATACTTAAGGGGTACTTGCCCTATATCACTACTCCATTAAAATATCCTATTATTGCCGGTCATAATGCCGCTATATAGCTTTACGCCTTTACCCTATTACCCTTTAATAAGTAGGCTCAATTTCCACACCCGATTATTTAAGATGCCCTCGAGTTTAATGTCATTGCCAATATACGTTAAATGGATTACCAAAAATTATAATGTTCACATTTTTTTTACTACTACTATATTAAAGGAATATTGGCATCTAATATCACGAAACTTTCAAAAAGTTGGGTTTTTCCCATGAACTTTAAAATTGGCAAATAATATCACGAACTTTACCTTGGGTTTGTTTTTTCCCACGAATGAAAATATTCATGTTATTTTAATAGATTGAAGAACAATTTTTGAGGGTGTGCTTCAAGAAAAACTATCTTCAAATATTGAAAAACTTGAAACTTTCAAAATTGTTGTCGAGTAATTACGAAAAAAATCGGTATCATAGTGTTATTTGTGGGAATTTTTTCATTCGTGGGAAAAAACAAACACGTGGTAAAGTTCATGATATTATTTGCCAATTTTAAAGTTCGTGGAAAAAACTAAACTTTTTGAAAGTTTCATGAGATTAGATGCCAATATCCCTATATTAAAAGTGTTGGATAACCAATGCCATCGATTAATTTGGTATAAAGTTAAATCTCATCCAAACATTATTTATGCCTATTTCATATATTCAACAACTTCTATACGTCTTCGCACATTATTTTTTCTTGGATAACCATGTCTGGACCTGCATTGTCTTTAGATGCATGATTGATGTTGATCAAAATGTAGGGTGATCAGCATCAACTACATCAGCAATGGTGGTGGGACCGAAGAAGAGATCGCGGAGACTATAGGGCCCGAGAGTTGCAGTTGTCTGTGGACCGTCCCAAAGAGCTTGAGCAAAGTGTTGATGAATCCTTTGAGTTGGATGAAAAGAATCCCACCAGACATAGTCGTCGGCTTCCTCGCACAGATCATAAGCCGTCGTCTCCTTCATCCCTCCGCAACTGAATATTCCCCCAAATGGGCCTGATCCGCAGCATGCATTTTTACCTTCTTTGAAACCTATCACAAAGTATATACAATTATTTAATTTTAATTTTAATTCAGATAGGTAGCTAGATTCATATAGATCAAATAAGAACTCAGTCCAAAAGACTAGTCTGATAGGAGAGAGTGTCAATTTAGTCTATATATCCTACACCAGTTATTCTCATAACTGATGTTGGAACATAGATGGTATGTTTGAATTACCGTAGGTGGATGGATCGTTGATCCGTTGAAGAAGCCAAGTGTAGAAATCGGAGTTGCTATACTTGAAATCTTTGAGAAGGTATTCGAGATTATTGAGAAGAGTTGTTAAGGCATTGTTATGTGCTAATGCAAGTGAATTAGCTTGCTCAAAACATCCTTCTTGAGCAATTGATCTCATAACTGGCAAACATCCTAGCGGGGACAGCCCCAAAAACCCGAATTTCCTTGCACCTTTCTTGTACAATTCCTGCAAATTATTTAATAATTAGTCATAGCCAACCTCGTCCAATTAAAATAATCTCACAACTTAATCCTAGATTATATCTTAGTACTATTTTATCTAGGAAAATATAAGTAGCTAGAAAGGACTTACTTGTATTGAGGATGTCAAATTTCCTAACACCATCCCGACATATTGTTCGGGATGATAGAGTTGTTGCATGTTAGGGTTCGCAAGATAACCCCCTAAATAGTCGTTGCTTCCGATGCTAAAATAGTAAACTGCATTCGATATGATTTGTTCTGCTTCCGACGCTCCCATTTTCGTCGTCAAACTCTCCGCCACTTGTTCAAAATATTTCAGTTGCGTGTTTAGATCGATCGCCTATGTATATCAATATCATCACACTTAATTTACACACACATGACATGATCAATATTATGAATATCCAATCTGTGTGTATGTTACCTGTCCCTCATTTGTAGTAGACAGAATTCCACTCCCACCGGATGCAAAGTTAGCACCATGGCTAAGATCATCAGATGTAGATGGATCCAAGAATGGTGGAATCATAGGCAGCTTAGCATATTCAGCTGCATATAATAGTAATTGTATGAAAATCAAATTAAATCAAATAAAACAACCTACTCCTCCATTGGGGCCGCGTTAAAATGCTAACTAATTTTCAATCTAGAATCTCAATTTTGTATGTTAAAATTATCAACACATAAGAATGTTGATATACTTATGTCTTTTTATTGATATTTAAATTTACATTTTGTATTGATAAAGTTACGTATGTGTTGATAATATTAATATACATAATTGAAGTTCGAAGTTCTAAATTGGCAATTAGTTAACATTCTATCACATCAATCCCCTACTCTCCATAATATAGTCTATATATATGTAATATGATGAAGGTGTATACTTACCTAAGTAATCAACGACGATGAGACCGTCGGAGAAGCGGCCTGTGGGGCCCTGAAAAGGGGCGTTCCGACCGTACGGGTCGTAGTTAGCTTTGTTTTCCGGTATGGTTTGGATGAAATTATTGTTGCCGGCATCGACAGTTGAGTCTCCGAATATGAAAAACGCAGACTGTTTCTCTGCTACTGTATAATCCGTAAATAAGACGGGCAGCAGAAGCCACACAAGAATCGCCATCTTTGAGCTGCTTTACTTTAATCAAAGTGCAACATAGTAAATACTTAAAAGGGCGAGGGCGTTTCCACCAATGGACTACTTCTTTTTTTATTCTTTCATACTTTGAAATTTTCATCACCGCGGCACTATCTTATTTGTCTATTTCTTTCTTATTACGGCTTGTTTTCCTGCTCATGCACTTTCCTAAATGTTAATACACTACTCTTGTAAATGGAATTTAACCGGCATTTATTGGACTCATGAATAGTGTGCATTGGCCTGGTGTGTTAGTGTCGGAGGCCACAGCTCTTAGGTTTAAGTCCACAATAACCTTTAAAAATTATGCTTATTGGATAAAAAGAATAAAAAAGAAACTATATTATCGGTTTGCTTTATGAATTCAGATAAGCCTCCTAGTACATTATATGCTGGCTAGATCTCATCAAGCTTGACCCCTTCTTCTCATATTTTAGGCAGTGAGATAATTTCACTATATTGTTAATGTACATGATTTTGGTAAATGCTACTCCTACTACATATTTCAATGAACTCTACTAGAATACACTAAGAAAATACCTAAACCCTTCAACTTAAGAAAATGGAAATGTTTGGATTATTGATTAGTCTTTTTGTACTACGCATTTTTGCTAATTTATTTAGTACTATCATTTTGTAAAACTAGAAAGGAAGTGTCCATCTAATTCTCTAGAACGACTTGTTGTCTTCGATGCAGTTTAAGGAGGATGATTGCATGTTTCCGGTATGTCCATTCCGTCTTCCACCATCAATGCTTTTGAGTTCAACTATTACATGGAGGAGTGGATACAAAAAGATTTTTTAGGAGTTAGGATTATAAGAAAAGTCTGCTTATTCTTTATCTGGTTTCTGTGATTTAGAGTTTCATAGGTCAGTAGCAGCCAGCAGGGCATGTCTTTTTCATTGAGGTTCAGGCAAAAAACGCAGATGAATGTAGAAAACTGATTGCTGAACTGGAGTTGATGGTTCAGAAGATACACTGTGAGTCTGTGACATAGTATGTCATATGGTTAGACTGATGGTGAATTCATTTCTAGTAACTGCTAAAAATTGAATTTATTTACTTCAAATTGCTTATAAAAGCCCGAGTGGGGCTAATTCATTGCCAAAAAAATGATCATTTTAAGGATTTGGACGTGAATAAAGGCAGTGAGTTCTTGTTTGTTTGAGATACAGAGATATGCACTAATCCTTAACATCTGTTACTCCATCTGTACTAATCTGAAATCTGGCTTCAGCCTCCGCGAGACACGGCGAGCTCACTACTTTGCATATACGCTCCTCTCCCCTTCCTTTCCTCAAAGCTAGTCTGTCACCACAAAGTCACTTATTCACTAATTAAACATTCAAATGACATAAATCCTTGACAAAAAAGACTCAAAAACTCAACCTTGTTGTTGTAGCATGTGCCATGATGTTGCCACCTATGGGTTTGCTTTGAGGACCAGCAAAAACTGCTGTGCCATCCACTTGTGCCACAACTTGGTTAGTTATAACAACAGCAATCCCAAACTGCAACAACAAAATCAAGAATTTACTAAGTATGCCTATACACGAGCTCAGTATCAGGCATATATATACAACCTCATCGGCTAGCTTCTGAAGGCTCCTCAAGAACTTTGCAAGATGCATTTGCCTAGCTGACAATTCCCCTCTTCCGGAGAAATCTGTCCTATAAAGAGCAGTAGCACTATCTACAATCATGAGGGCAAACCTGCATTATCAAAAACATTTATTTCAATATATCTCATTAAAAAAAAGATGGTTCTAACAAACACAACACATTCATTTTGAGATATGTCTGCTGCTTAGTAATCAAGGAATACTTGGAATTTGTATAAAAACGTCCAATATAGAAGTAATCACTAGGGATCAGGCTTGTATAGGGATCAGGCTTGTACGCAAGCACAGTAAGCAAATACCTTGTTTCTACCATCATTGATGCAGCTTCAAGCAGAAGCCTCGACTGATGGTCAGTGTTATAAGCTCGGGCATAGGCCACATTCTCTAAAACATCAGCACCATTCAGCCCGAACCTACATATTTGAGCACTTCAGGTGATTCAAAGCATGTATAAATAAGAGATAGCAAAGTGTTGTTCTACAGAAAGCAATACTAACCTCTCAGCTATTTGAAGTAATCTCTGTGGTCTGAATGTCCCTTCAGCGTCAATGTACATAGCTTTCCCCTCACCGCCACCTTGATCTAATGGAAGCTGAAAAACAGTTGCAGTCACAAATTAGTACGTTGTCAATCCAAAAAAATGATAGAATGGGCAAGAAGGAATCCTATAAGACACCGACAAAGGTACTTAACAAACTAGCTTCATTAATCTTATTCAAATATTTAGTTGACCATCACTTTTGACAAGTCGTAATCAATATTGCTCAAGTTGAACAATTGGCGCATGTTATCTTATAGTACTACTACAATTCAGTTCACAACTTCACATGATCTTACTTGGCAAGTCACACAGAGTGTATGACATAGTTGAGTCTTTCCAGAGCGGAACTCCCCATATAATTCAGTTATAGAACCTGTTTCAACACCACCTGTGAAAAGAATCAACATGAGGATGCGCAGTTGCAAGACAATACATTTATTTTTATGGTCAATGAAAGCTCACCTTCTAAAACTCGGTCCAGTTCTTTAGATCCAGATGTTATTTGAATTATTTCAAGCCTTTGGGCGTGTAGTTGGGTGGCACTTGTGAAGCCCAACGGAACCAATTTCGAAGCTGTTAAAATATTAACCAAACAGTGTAAATTAAAGGTGCTGATTTAGAAAGAAATTGAGACCCATCAAAGAATATCACATTATGTGCAAGAAAACGTGCCTGCCTCAATGATCTTATCAACTTTTGCATCACTAATTCCTTTTATTTGCAGAAGCTCTTTCCTTGGAGCGTATGCCACTGATTCTACAGTGCACAACCCTGCATCTTTAAGCTTTTTGATGTCGATAGCAGCAATTCCGGACGCCTAGAGAAAACAATAAAGCAACATAAAGATTCCTTGCAAGAAATGAGGAATGCTATCAATGTTCAGCCTTTGGGAGACATCACATACAAAGAAGGCCATCCTCTCTTTGTGCCTCTTAAATGTTTGATATTTTACAAGTATTTCACAAACAGATAACCTACCAATTCAATACCAAAATCCAAGATAACAATAATAATACTATGAAAATACAAGAGCCGGTCCCGGTAATTAGCATATGAACCATCATTAATTATGAAATCCCAGAAATCTCCCTTCTCCCAAATCCAATACCGGCACAAAATTAACCCATTACCAAGAAATTGCAAGAACCCCTTTGTTGATTTCAGTAAAATCTACGAATGCCGAGTTCTCGAAACTCAATTAAAAAAAAATTGGCGCCGAGGAAATGATAGGGATAAATTCTAAAAACAAAATTGAAGAGGATTAAAAGGTGGGAACTTCAAAATTATACTTGCATTTCAGTGAATTGAAGAAAGCCCACGAAAAACCCAGAAAAAGGAAAGCGGGAAAATTGGGGAAAAATGGATGACCTGAAGTTGTTCAACATGGTAAGGGCCGTTCTGAATATCTTCCGATTCCTCTGGCTGTTCTAGCTCTAAAGCCCTCTTCCTTCCTTGCTGATCCATCAATGGCGTCGGCTTCTCAAAACGAGCGAGTGAGAGAGAGGTATTTGAAAAGATTTGGGAAGGCGCGAAAAGAAGATGAAATTGGAATTGAAATGCGATGAAGAAGCTTCTCCCGTAAGCAGCCTACACTTTCCTGGGCCTTTGGATTTGGGCTTCACTAATGGGCTAAAAATTATTAGTACATGTAAACAGATTTATGGAGGCCCCAATACATGGGACAAAATTAGAAAAAATACCAAATCGAGGAGCCTAATCTAAGCTTCTTCTTTTTTATATAAAGAAAGAAGAAAAATGTGAAAGGAGTTTAACTTGTGCGTACAACGGTACAAGCATCTCATTTCTGTTAGGGTCTGTTCGGTACGGTGGAATTCGGGTCTTGAAATTGGAATTGGAACCTAGAATTTTAATTCCGTTGTTAGGTTCCACTAAAATACATAGATTTTTTATTTTAAGTTACCAAACAAAGAATTAGGAATTATAATATAATTTCATATCAATTCTTTAATTCCATCAAACAAAAAATTTGGAATTGAGTTAGAATTAGAAATAGAATTATAATTCAATTCCTTCCATAGAGTTCTAATTTCAATTCCAATTCTAATTCCGTGAACCGAACGGGTGCTCTAAGTGGAAATCGATTTAGTGTCACATGTACGCGTACGACTTAAAATTAGATACAGATTGTCGTGACATTTATGATACAACATAATTTATGTTAGTGCCGCCAAAGCTCAAACTAAAGCTCTTGCTACATAACTAGCTCTTCTAATAATAATTTGAAAGGTTCATTGAAAAGGGCACAACCCTAGGATATAGTACTTTCTCCGTTCCATAGTAGTACTAGTAGATAGGAGTGCTTAAACGGTTCTCCGGTTCTCGGTTAACCGGAACCGGAACCGGAATTGACCGGTTAATTGAGGAACCGGAACCGGAATCCGGTTCCGATTCCGGTACCGGTTCCAACTTTTTAAATAACACCGATTCCGGTTCATAACCGGAACCGACCGGTTCCTAACCGGGAACCGGATTATAATTCAATTTTATTTTTTTATAATTTAATATACTAAAAAATCTAATTTATTGAATTAAGTTTGAATTAAAGTAAAATAGTTTGAAAGATTGAGTGATTTTTAGATTTAAATGTTTAATCTGTGATACTTTGAATCTATAATTATTTCTCTAATCCATTTTTTATGAACTAACTACAATGAGTAGAACATCATAAGTTTGTTTTTAGTTTTCAAAAGAACTTATACAAATACAATATCATTTCATATGATATATTTATTACAAATTTATGTAACAATTCATTTAACATACGATTTTAACATATTTGTGAATAATTTATTAAGTGTTCCGGTATAAACCAAATAGTCACAACAATATCAATTAGTATTGGAAATTCCAATGAATACTATGTTTAGCCAAAAAAGGAAAAATGAAATTCAATTTTAAAACTCATTTTTTTAAAAAAAATTGCTAAAGTTTAGAACTCCTATTTTTGTATTAGTAAAAAATTGCTAACATAAACTAGTCCGACTCGACCTACTACACTTGGCATCACTCTTATCCATATATGAATATTATTGTATTGTTGGTTTGTATTTTGTGTTTATATTTTAATTTTTAGGTATTATTTGTTATGATTCTAGATGTTGGATTATTATTTTTTTAGTATTGAACTATTTAAAATTATAAATAAATTCGGATTAAAATTACACATCGGTTCCGGTTCGGAACCAGAATCGACCGGTTTCAAACCAGAACCGATCAGTTCCGGTTCCGGTTCTTGAATTTATGAAAATTTAAAACCGATTAACCGGTCAACCGGTCCGGTTAGAACCGGAACCGGCCGAATAAGCAGGCCTACTAGTAGAGTCATTTTTAATTTAAGTATTTCATAGTAATAGAGTTATTTCTTTTTTTGGTAAAGAATAACATTTTCTCACTCTTACTTTTCTTACTTTATTCTTTCTGTTTTTTTCTCTTTCCTATTTTATTACCTTTTTTGTTTAATTACATACATTTTTCTTATGTCCGTGTAAAAGAAAATGTTCTACTACCATGGGATGGAAGGAGTAGAATGAAAAGTCGAAAGAGGATCTCAAAGCATCTGCAGTGGTCGTCCTTGCCGACGGACGACGTCCGTGCCGCTGCTCGCCGCTGCACGTTGTCCGTCTGTGCCAATGGCAGGGCGGTGCTTTTAAATAAGAGCATGTCTGTGCCGCTGAGCAGGCTGACATGGTGGGCTGCGATTGGCCATCGGCTTAGCTCTTAGCATTTTCGTTTTTTTTTTAAATGCGAAATTTAATACTATAAAAATTTGTTTTTAAATAAAAAAAAATATTTTCCAACTTCCCAATAAATTATATCCTTTTTCTACACACTTTTAATTTGTTTTTATATTTTTTTTTCCAAAAATTCACATTTTTATCTATAAATACCCCCACTTCAACACAAAAAAATTCCCACCACACTACACAATTCTCACATCTATATTCTCTCATCAATTCTCAATCTTTCACTCTTAAAAAAGCAATGTCCGGCTCCGGCGATCACCCATTCGACTCCCGCGGTTGGAAGCACGAATGGTTCAGCTCACAACCATTCTCTATGTATTTTTATTTTTTAGGATTTTAGTTATGTAATTTTTATTTTTTAGGATTTAATTATGTAGTTTTTATATTTTAATGTAATTTTATATTGTAGAAATGTTTTTAATAATTGAAGAATTTAAATTGAATGATAGAATGGTGAGACCCTTGAGCTTGTCCTTGCATAAAAGCATGTATGTTGATGTTGTGCTCTTGACTAAGGATAGGGAGTAAAATTGAGCCTCGGCCCACCTTCATACTCTTATTTATGTGCTCTTAAATAAGAGCACGGATGAGGATGCTCTCAAATCAAGCTCGGAGTCTCAACGAAACAAGTGATTGACAAATAAGTCATCTATTTTTTTTTTTTTATGTATAGGCAATCACTATAACCACCAATGTGATTATGACAAATTGACAATTACACTAAAACCTATAGTTATTAACATGCTAGCACTTAATTTGTCCTTTTCAGATTCTTCAATGATCAAATCATCAAATGTAGGTAGCTTTCAATCAAGCTTTATCCAAGTTTATGCCTAGAGTTTGTTCACTGAAATAAAACCAGATTACACTTATATACACACTACAACCATTTCGACGAGTAACAAATCCTACAAAGGCCAAATTAAGTATTCAGCTTTTTCATCCCAAATTCAATTCAAAACCAAGTAAATAGTAATTAAGATAGGTTTTGGTGGTGGTGATGAAGCAGCTGCATCATCTCAAATTTGTGGTAAAATTTTTGGGAATCTATTATGGCTAATAAAATGCCACACCTATGCTACATTATATGGAGGTGGAATTTATGGATATTATTTGATATCTTCTCAATTAAGCAAATGAAATCACATATCCAATAATGATGATGAATAGGATATGTAGTATTCCCTCTGTCCAATTAAAAATGAAACGTATTTCTTTTTTGGTTATCCCATTAAAAATGAAACGTTTTCTAAAATATAAATAATTCTATCTCTACTTTTCATCTTTCTTATTTTACTCTCTCTTCATTAACTCACAAAACAACACTACATAAAATCTCGTGCCGATTCCCAAATGTTGCATTTTAAGTGGGACGGAGGTAGTATATGTGTAATTTAGCTAGCACTTTATTTCCCTATAAATAGCCTATTTGTGTTCACTGTGTTGCATATCAAAAAATTAGATATGAGAGTGTGCGTAAGAGAAAGAGCCGTAAGCTCATAAATAGAGAGATAAAATTTGTAGTGCTGAAGTACCTCCTTTTTTTTGTGTATTTTGTATAAACTCTTTGTGAGAAGTTTATTTCAATTATCCTCAATATTACATCCCTGAGTGTTTCTATATTTTGTGTTAAATATCCAACAAATTTGATATTATGGGGTAACGTTGAACATGGTTCAACCTCAAATTCCCAAATTAGAGAAACACAACTATGGGAATTGGGGTATTCAAATGCGAGTCGTATTGCAATCACGAGGCACGTGGGATATTGTTCAAGATGGTTATGTTGAACCCGTCTCCTCAGACAGAAGAAGCACTGACGAACAACCAGAAGAAGTGAAGAACAACCTCAAAGACGCGAGGAAATGAGACAAGAAGGCGTTGTTCAATACCTATCAAGGTCTTGATGAAACCACGTTCGAGAAAGTAAGCACATCCACTACGTCAAAACAAGCTTGGGAGATTTTGAAGAATGCTTTCACCGACGTTGATAAAGCAATATGAGTCTGACTGCAAATCCTACGTGATGAGTTCGAACGTTTGACCATGTCTGAAACAAAAGGTATTTCAGACTATTTCACAAGAACTTTGGTTATTGTGAAACAAATTAAAGGTAATGGGAGAATATTGAAGATTTTCATGTTATTGTTAAAATTCTTTGTTCATTGACATCTAAATTTGAGCACGTCATTGTGATTATTGAAGAATCCAAAGATCTCAGTACCATGTCTATTGATCAGTTGCAGACCAGCTTGCAAGTTCATGAGCAACATATGAAGAAAAAAGCTATTGCTTCTCTCGAGCATATGTTACAAGAGAAGATATCAAATACATCCAAATATTCCACCTCCATATGATGTAGTGTAGGTGTGGCATTTTCTAGCCATGATAGATTCACAAAATTTTTCCCACATATTTGAGATGATGCAGCTGCTTCATCCCCTCCAAAAGCTATCCTAATTATGAAGTATTTGACTTTGATAAAATCAACATCCTCCCTTAAACTCAAATCTCTAAAGTCTTCATTCCGAGCATGAACTTCAATCTTCTAAAAACGTCATGCTTCAATGGCTTCGTAAATATATCCGAAGTTGCTAGTCACAAGATCAAGTTGCGGGTATATTTACGAAGCCATTGAAACACGACATCTTTAAAAGATTGAAGTTCATGCTCAGAATGAAAACTTTGGAGATTTGAGTTCAAGGGGGGATGTTGATTTTATTAAACTCAAATACTTCATATTAGGATAGGTTTGGTGGAAGTGATAAAGCAACTACATCATCTCAAATTTGTGGTGAAAATTTTGTGAATCTATAGTTGCTAAGAAAATGCCAAACCTAGATTAAATCATTTGTAGGTGGAAGTCATGGATGTTATTTGATATCTTCTCTTGAATCATATGCTCAAGAGAAGCAGTAGCTTTTTTTCTTCATATGATGCTCATGAACTTGCATGATGCTATGCAACTGATCAATAGACATGGTATTGAGATTTTTGGATTCTTCAATAGTCGCAATGACGTGCTCAAATTTAGACGTCAAAGAACGAAGAATTTTATCAATAACACGAAAATCTTCAATATTCTATCATTGTCTTTCATTTGATTCACAATAACCAAAGTTCTTGTGAAATAGTTTGAAATACTTTTTGTTTCAGGCATGGTCAAACGTTCGAACTACGCCACTTGAGAAGGATTCAGAGGAACAAGGCCAAGTTGGGGAACTCCTTGCCTAAGATTCAAGTGCACTATCCTTATCTCCCTTTGATGCTCCCTTTTTAGTGATTATATAGAGAAACTCATTTGTGTTGTTGATAGATTTGTTATTGATGACTTGTTTGATAAGTGGTGCTGTGCGCTTGAATCTTTGAATGCTAAATCTATCTTTGCATCATATATTGATCCTGAGTTGACTAAAGAGTCATCTCATGTTTGCATTTTCCTACAATAAATTTAAAGAAATCTCAAATTCTCAAAGTCTTCCTTCTTACTTGTCCTGTTGTGATTGCTAATTCACTCCTTCCACTTTCTAGTGTAACCTTTTATTGTTATTTGCCTCATAATCTTTTGCAACTTTGGGTTTTGCCTCCACTTGTCGCCTTTGTTCGCATATATTGCACGTACTCTTGATCTTTATGTATTTCTTTAAGAGAACAAGGAACAAGTACAACTTTCTTTTGGCCAAATATCAAAGAGTGTTTGTTGAGGTACTTATCAATTTTTGCTTGTTGATTCACCTGTCATTGTTGACACAACAAAATATAGGTGGAACATAATGTATAATATGACACAATACCTATTCCTCATACTTACTAATGCGATTAGGTACCATTACTTGTTTTCCAACATTCACACGGATGCTTCCATGAGACGTCTGTTCAGTGTGCTTCAGGAGAGGTAAGCCTATTTTCTCAACCAAAATATCACTAACCATATTGGTTAGGGTTTCTCCATTGATGTTAAACTAAAACTTTTTCTTTGAAGAAACAATGGCAATACAAAAGGTCATCTCTTTGCCCAATATCTTACACATGGTTTTGCTCTAGCAAAGCTACTCTAGAACATACACCCTCGATGGTTCTTGGTTTGTGATCGATCCAACATGCACTTCATTGGGTCTTGAATTGTTGATCATTGGATTGCATTATGCTATTTTATAGAGTTTAAATTTGATGTTAATGATTGAAGTCTAATTATTGTTTTATATGACATTTACTTAATAATGGATTTAAGTTTTGTATACATAGTTGGTGAACTTATATCCAAAATGGATTTGAGTTTTGTATAAATAGTTAGAGACGTTATGTTCAATAATTCCATTGATATTAAGGGAAACTTCCTACAAAACTCATGAACTTTCCACTTTTCTGATTTCTCCCATGAACTTCAACTATGGTACTAAATGTCATGAACTTTCACGAACTGCACCGTTTTCTCAATGCGGGTATTCCAGTTGGGAGTGGAAGCAAATGTGTCTTTTTAATCCCACAAATTGCTAATTGGATGCATATATGTCTTTTTAACCATGCATGTTGTTGATTGGATGTACACGTGTGAAAAATAGGGGTCGCATAGCGAAAATACACTAAAAGCAAACGGATTTCAAAACGGATATATTTAGGTTATTTATGTAGTCAACTCCATTTTCGTGTTAAACAAGTAGATATATGATAAATCACATAAATTCACATAAAATGCGTAAATTAAATGTGATTTGATGAGTACATTTTTTATTCTCCAAAGAATCGACGTGACTTGCACATACTCCACATATCGTGTCGGTACTCTACCTTGAATCTTCTAATATATTCCCAAACTCACGTGCATCCATTTGTGTAGGCAAATCTTAGATGATTCGTAAAGGATTAAGATGGTAAAGTAAGAGAGAGGAGGAGAATGACATGGTAAAGGAAGAGAAAGGAGGAGAATGATAGTTAAAGTAGCGTTGATGGATAGTGTGACCTATATTATTAAATTGATATAACTTTCTATAAATGAAATGCACATATTTTTGTGGAACGGAAGAAAATGGAAAGTGCACATATTTTTAAGGGAAGAGTACATTTTTCCTTTTTCGTCCCTCCACTAATAATATGTCCAATTTCATATTTACTCTCTCCGTTCTATTCAAGATGTCCACTTTTCTTTTTTAGTTTGTACTATTCAAGATGTCCACTTTCTATATTTTGAGGAAATCTCTCTCTCCTCATTAATATATTCAATCACCTTTTACACTCTATTTTATCACACAGAACTCCTTCACCTAAAACCTCGTGCCATTCAAGATTGTGGACATCTTGAATGAGACGCAGGGAGTACTATTTTTAGTAAATGTACCTTACATTCCACTAACTCATTTAACTCATATTTTATTTTAAATTTATTCCATCCTCCGTGAAAAGTTGTCCACTTTGCTTTTTTTTTTTTTGGTAAATGAACTTCACTTTTCACTAATTTCTTACACTCACATTATACTATAAAATTAATATATAAATGCGAGACTTTCAATACATAATTTCTTAAAACCCACACCGAATCAAACTTAGATAATATTTCATAGACGGAGGGAGTATTATATAAAAGTAGGAGTCGGGTCTCTCTAACTTTTTTGATCCATTTTCCTTCTTAGTTAACCAGTCTTAAAAATCTGATTAGGCCAACTATAAGACATTTATTCACGGAAGAACCGATAGAGTACAAAAATACTTGTGTTGATGACTAGTTTGGAACATGAATGCTGAGATTAATAGCAGATCGCTTTGTACATTCATGCTTATGCTTGGCTTCACTGAAAATCGAGAAAAAGTGACGTGACAATGCAATCAGACCTGATCATCGTAAGGAAACGAAGTGGAATCAAGCCACTCCTGTCCGGTGATAAACGACGATACCGTAAATCCCGAGGCCTCTTCGTACTCCATGACATGGAACCCCGGCCACGAAACCCGGCCATCCGTGGCCGAGCCCGGCCCGTAGTTCTCATACTCCCCATAATACAAGGTATCAAGGCCCTGGTCCCCATCCCAATTAGTCCACCCCTCTGCCGCAATAAACTCATCAATATACGACTCCAGAAACACCGCCCTCGAGTAATTACGCCACGGCCGCCCAAGATAGCTCCTCACCGAGCCACGGTTCGAATACAGATCCTCCGTCGCCAAAATCGAGCAATTCTGCATCGAGATCCCGGTGTCCTCATCCGGGTTCTCGCGCGACTGGGCCGTGATGACCGTGAACTGCCCCGGCATCGGCAGCTGCGACACGATGTTGCACCCTTGGAACACCACGGCCGCGTTCCCGAACACGTAGTCGATCGTCCCGTACACGTCGCACTCGCGGTAGAACTGGCGGAACGAGTGCACGTACAGCGTGTCCTGGAAGCCCGTTATCACGCACCTGTACACCGCGGCCAGGTCCGCGCTCACGCGCAGGGCCACCGCCTGGTGCTTCTCGGGCCCCGCCGTGTTCTCGATCGTTATGCCACGTGCCAGAAATCCCTCCCCAGACACCGCTGAAAATTCAAATTACACTAATTCCAAATCAAATTCATTATAACTTAAATTGGTAAAGTATTCTGTTTTGTACCCAGGGTAGCAGATCTGAACGTAGTCCATCCATCGGCCACGCTTCTGCTGCCGGTGATGACAGTGACGTCGCTGCCGTCTCCGAGCAAGACGATGTTGGGCTTCCAGCTCGGAATCTCGACGTTCTCTTGATAAACTCCCTCTCTGACATATATGATTACTCTGTCGATGCTGTTGTTCGGAGAGAAACTGATCGCCTCGCTAATCGTGGTGAAATTCCCTGACCCGTCCGCCGCCACCGTCAGCACCTGGCCGGGATCGTACTCGTCGCCGGAGCTTTCCAGGATCCGTCTCGCCTTCCTCGAGAGCCACCGCGGGAAGGCGAGCAGCCTCCTGTTCCCGCCGCCGCTGCTCTGCTTTCCTCCCAGCATGGACAGCGAGTTTCTGACTTGCATATCGATGCTGGAGAGGGACTGGAGCAGCGGCGCCTTCAGCGGGCCGGTGGCTGAGTCCAGGCCTTCCAAGCACGTGATCTTATTGGTCATGGCGGCGCTGAGGAAGGCTCGGGCGTCGGCTAGTTTTGTGGAGTCGGCGGCGGGCAGTCGGGAGATGGACTTTTTTAGAGAGGACAATGTGATCTGGTGGAGCTCGCGGCAGTCTTGGATGGCGCCTCGCTGTTTCTCGACGAGGTTGGACGCGGCGGCGGTGGAGAGGAGGGAGGAGAGGTGGGCGCCTTGGGATAGGGCGGAGGAGAGGGATTGGAGGAGGAGGGAGAGGATGTTGGGAGAGATGTTGATGGAGAGGGAGAGCTTGAGGGATTCGAAGCAGGCATTTGGGTGTGGCGAGGATTGGCAAACCTGGTTGAGTTGTGTGGAGTTGGGGTTGAGACCGGAGATTGTCGAGATAGAGAGGAAGAGGAAGAGGATGAGAGATTTGAGAGAGGTGGAAGCCATGGAAGAAGCTTAGGGGGAGCAGTGAGAAATTCGAGATTCTGAATTTTGGAGATATAAATGTGTGGGAGTTATTAACATTTGTACATCAGATTCTGTGAAAATAAATGTGTTTTGCTTCTGTCTCATAGAGTAGTAACTATACCGTATTTAGTTCGTGTGAGAGCTTCTGTGTGATTGTAATTGTCACTTTAACGAAAATGAATTGTATGGAGATAAATTATCGAAGTCGTTTTAGTGCTTAGAAAAGACTGTCAAGATTAATTGCATCTTGCAACACGGTCCTACTCTTTTAGTAAAGCTCCAGCCGAATCTAGGACTAGATAATTGACGTAAAGGCTTTATTACGAGAATCTATGTTAACTAAGTACTTTGGAGTAACTTTTTTCGCCGTTCCTCAATAGAAGTCACATTTTTGGTATAACCCCGATTTTAAGAAACATAAAGAATAATGAATTGAAAAAGTTACTGAAATATGAGATTCATTTTTTAATATCAGTTTTATAACAAAATGTGGGTGATTTTAAGAAACATAAAGAATAATGAATTGAAAAAGTTACTGAAATATGAGATTCATTTTTTAATATCAGTTTTATAACAAAATGTGGGTGAAGTGAATTAGTGAAATGTAAGACTTACTTATGATTTACGTGAAATGTAACTTTTATTATGGAACCGACCGAATCGAAAAATGTGATTGTTGAAATCATTGCTATCTAACTCATATTTTATTATAAAATTAGAATTCATATTGTAATGACATTTTTCACTTACATCCTGTTACTAGGTACTAGGGTATGAATCTCAAATTATGATTTTGAAATATTCACTATTGGATATTCTAGGAGTATTTATTTTTACTATTTTTATAAATATTCTTAAATTTTATTAATTTTTTACTTATATTTTATAATAAAATTTTTGATTATATTTTTTGAATGAATACTTTTTTGGAAATTGAATAATGGTAACAATTTCAAAATATTGAGATTGATGATGGATTTGGGTTAATCATATTACGTAGGGTTGGCAAATTTCAACACAATATGGAAATGCAATACAAATCAACATGAAGTTACTGGGTTATGTCAAGTAATTTTGGGTTTGGGTCCTTATCTGTACGACTCAATAAGAATATGATGATTTCGGATTTTGGATTCAGATAATCTACTAAAAAATTATTAGTTTATTTATTTAAAAGAATTATTATACTTTTGTTTTCTTATCTATATATGATTTGTAATAAAGTTTTAATAATGTTATATTGTGCTTAAATTGTGTGATATTAAATTTTATTACGTAATATCAAGTTTTAATCATGTAATATTAGGCTTTGAGTGTTGTTGAGTTGTGTCAACTCGATTCGTATAGTTTTGTTTAAATAAAATTATATGATTTTTATTAATACACAAATATAATGATAAAAAGTACGTATACTTTTAAAAATATTCGAGGATGATATATTTATATTTTCCAGAAAATGAAAAATAGTAGTAGCACTTAACACAAAATTAAGTACAGTAATTAGATATCTTCATCAAAAGAAACTTGAAATCCATAATATTATTGGTAAAATTTTATTCTCTAAAGAAAAATGTACGTAATGTTGAAAACCCATGCGAGAGAGGAGTACATAAAAATCCTACACTTGCTTTGAGTTCCAAAATGTAAAATATAATTTAATAAAAAATTAAAAGAATCCAACGCGATTCGAGGTATCTTGATCTTACTCATGCTAATTTTATAATAAGTCATTTCTCTACATTATTCTCTCTATTACTTTTCTTTCTCTCCATTTTAACTATTTATTAGAGTATTATTTTTTCAAAATGAATACGAAAAAAAAAATGACTCAAATAACGTGGAACGAAAGGAGTACATATTTCTTATTGGATACGTGTTTTTTTCTAAAATATTCCACATGATACAAGGACACATTAGTAAGAACATAAAATATAACTATAAGACAAAAATTAAGGATAATATGGCATAAGATATTACCTCAATAAATCATTTTCCTTAAATGATAGGGTTAATTAGTGGTATGTAATTTAAGCTAGAAAACAAGAATCCGTGATCAATTATTCTGTATGAAGGGGGATTCTGCAGCATAGTGCGTTTAGATTGATGGACAGGAAAGACATGCACTGAGGCGGTGAAATGTGACAAGATTTAAATTATTTATTGCTACTTTTTAATAATGAAAGAGAGAGAGATATGTGTTGTTCTTTAAAATTTTGAAAATGTAAAGGGGGTAGATTTATCACATGTGAAGGTAGATTTGTTTTATTAGGTGATTGTTATGGAATTTTATACTGTCACATACATATATTTCTCAACTTAATTCGCCAATTATATTAGACTAATAGTAGGATTGCCGATTGCAATATGATCGAAGAATACTCTCTGTTTTTTTCTTGTTTGTTTTCGCCTTTTTCAGCTTTTTCTCTGGTATTTCGCTCTTCCCGATTCTCTTGTCAAGCTCTGGTTTACAACAAAATGTATTCTTTTATTTCAATCAAATTAATTAGGTGTATATTTTATCTTTTTCGAAATAAATAGATAAATAAACATTAAAAGTTTGGGGCACCAAAATCTTCAAAATTCTATTTAAGTGATTTATACTCGGACGGAGGAAATACTATATGCAACCGACTACTTGTTGGGCCATATGTCATATGTGGACCTGAATCTCGAATTTCCTTTCGCAAAGAAAATAATATATACAGACAAACCATCCTAGATCTAACATCGGTCTAACTTTTACGACTTTTATAAAAAATATTTTATGTTATGTGATTTTTCCTAAAAAATCATATACATAACGATCACTGTAATCAAATGTCCTAGTAGTCGTTGCATATAATGTTTTGAAGATTTATGATTTTAAAAATGCTGTAAAATGAAATTGTGATATTTCGTTATATTTTTAGTAGGATAAACTATCAATCTTGTCTAATTATTTGATATGTCTACTAAAAATTTATATCTCAATATTTGGATAATTAATATTCCGTCCGTTTGTGAATGAGAGTCTCATTTCTTTTCGGCACGTGTTATATGAAATGTTAAAATAAGTGGGTGAAAAAAAGTTAGCGGTATATGATCGTCCCTTGTATATATTAGTTTTAAATGACATGTGAGTCGAATGAGGTAATAGAATGTGTGGCCTAATAAAATTGTACAAAAAACTCGCTATTAAGTGACAGATAATTTTGTCGCTAATTAGCAAAATTTCTTCACTTAACAGGGTTAGTGACAGATTAAGTATCTGCAGATCCGTCATTACAAAGCTTCTCACTAAAAAAATTTAGTGACAGATTTGTTAGTCACTAATATTACTAACCGACCCAATAACAGAAAACATGGGCGGCTGTCATGGTAAGTTCGTATTAGTGACGAACAAATATGTCACTAATTCGTTTTTTTATTTTTTTTTAGTGATTAGTATAAATGAACTGGGACTCCTATTCGCATACAGACTAAAATAAAAAATGGACTCCTATTCACGGACGGAGGGAGTAGTATTTAGCATCCATCATTTTATTTTCATAAATAAATTTCTTGCAAAAAGAATTCGAAGAACGGGCTATTAATGTGGCAATTGAAGTTACACATCTTTTATCCATGCGGCAATGGACATCTAATGTGTAACCTGTAGAATTATTAGCTTACCCGTTTTTGTCTCATCGTTTGGAACAGTCACTCGCTTTTGCCACATTATTTAAGGTGTTCGGTTGATTTTATCATACAAATCAATATAGTTTATTTTGTGCATGTAAATATAAGCCCATGGTTGGATACCACGAAAGTTGGTGTTTTTACCAAAAAATCATATACACTAAAAAAATATCTTTCAGGAACATAAAAATTGAAACTCAATTACTAGTATTTTTGGAAATTTTAAAAGTAACCATAATGAACGCAAACGAAAGCGTCCCTAAGTCGAGAGCAAATTAACTTAATCATTTGCTATTTAGGACGCTTCTATTTGTGTCCCATAATTTTAATTGAGACACTAACAATAAGGGCACTTAATGAACCGTTGATGGTATAATTAGACACACAAATTAGTGTCCTTAAAAACATTAAAAAGTGTCATTATTCATTTTTTTTTTGTTGTAGTGATAAAATTAATGTTTCAACATGTTCATCTAAAGATAAAGACGTGCAGGGTTTTCAACATGACTTTCATGTGATCCTTGATTGATCCCTCATGATCCTCGAGTGCTCACACGAACGTAAACTTCTTTGCTAACTTGTTTGAAACAAGGCTCGAAGGTTTGAAAGGCGAAGGAGTTGCAACCTTTGAGGTGTCTAGTTACATAAAGGATGTCATATACTTTATGACAAAAGTTTTTGTGTCGTCACCAAACATAAATTCTAATACATTTGGCTCTTTTCTTTCTTTTCTAATTTCGATTTAGTTCAAGTATAAGAGGATTTAATACAGGATTCACCCAACAATTAAGTGTGCCTATTAGTAGATCTTTACGTGGTCGACGTCACACATTTTTTGACTTGACCAATTATTATTAGTTTATTACTATTGTTTTTGGACACTTTGATAACGACTGTTGAGCGTGGAAGGAGGGGGAGACTATAGCAAATATCTACCAAAATCAACGTGAGTGAGGTGGGTCAATAGTGGAACATATTAGCTTCCCAGAAAAATCAAAACTTATAGATCACAATTATTGTAATTATAGAATAAATATATAATTATATGTAAAGGGTGCGATCATATCATAACTCATATTTATGTAATAATATAATAACCCTATCATTTTATGGGTCAAAAGTATCATTTTTATTAAAAATAATATTTATACACGATAAAATAATATTTTTTCAACATGCATAAAATGATACTTTTATTCTATAAAATGATATTCTGTTCCAAAAATAATATTTTTCGTCCATAAAATGAGGGTTATTAGGTTATCACTATAAATATGGTTTATGGTATGATCATGTCCTCATATGCAAATGCCAATTCTAACAATTTTGCAATTACTGCATCCTAAACATTTTCCGATGACTTTTCTCCTATGCATATTTCACCCTACATTTTGGAAATTAGAATCAATTCACATAGTTAAAACTCAAACAATAGAACTATTATTCCATGGTTCCAATACAACCTATGTACACCAAATGCAGAGAACATAAAGTTAATGAAAGTTTTTTAAAATATAAAGCACATTTCAACAATCAAATAAGAACAATTAAAATCCTTTTTTATCCGTGCTTCTTCTCCAAGTTAACAAACAAAAACTAAGATTGAAACTCCATTAAACTCCATTTTTAGACTTCTAACACGAATCTCAAATTGACTACAAACTTAACCGATACACCGAACTAAATTAGGAATCCGAGCATGATGTCAACTTGGATGAACCTTACCTATACAAAGTCAAATAAAACCGAATTAGAATAATTTTGAAAAGTTTGAGCTTACTAAACTAAAATTACAAGCATACAAACTTAGAATTCTTAGATCTACGTGAAACTCAACCAACACATGTATCCAAGCTGAAATTATAAACTAAATTCAAAATAGGAAAACTATTAAAACTAAAATCCATTTTTGCTTGAAACCATAGTAAAAACAACATATATGAAATCAACAAAACACATGCAAAGTGGTGTAAGCAAACCGAATCCGAACACATATGGCCGTTTTAGAGAAGAATTCACAAGTGCGTCGAAAATAAAGTTGTTGGTATGTTTTATGCGATTTTATGAGAAGAATAAAATTCAACTACAGGAAATTAAACACCAGTATTTGATTTAAATGGAGTATATATGAAAAAACTTTATCATAAACACAAATCATCCTTATATAAAACATATTTAAAAATACTCACAAATTTGAATTGATGTAATTGTATAATTTTAGTTTTATCCATATTATGTTACATTTCAATAACGGTGCATATAAAATTTCATATATTTTCCTGTGATTATTCAATTTTGTATTCATAAAAAAAAGATAGTAGTTCAAATGTTTGAAACTAAACCAATATATACCACAATTGTGAATCAAGTTGATTGACCGATTCAGATATTTAAATTACAGTGAAATGCACGGAATGCACGGCAGGAATGCTTTATGCTAATGGAAGAGAAGAATAAAAATAATGACTACATTTATAACAAAACAAGACAAAATAAAAATGAGGCTAAAAATGAACATAAAAGTTGGAATAAATGATATATGGCCCACTTCAAATAATCCAATTTAGTATACAAGTAAAAGCGCGTGAAAATAAATATACATATCATAACTTCTTAAAATTATTTTAGAAAATAAAATGTAGTCCATAAAAGTTGTTTGTCCTTAATATATACTGCACCAAACAGTGAAAAGTAAAAATCGAAACAGGTTAATATTCTTTCACCAGACAGTGAAAATTTAAAGTAAAATCTTGAAAGCGACGTAATGAATATTCTTTTGTAATATTCAATAATGAAAATTCTTTTGGAATTTCATTAATAGGTTACGTATTAAGTAGCTCATTAATATTTGGATGACAATTTTGACTCATACTAGTATTAAAGAGTACTTCAATTTTCATCATTCATAGTTTTGATTCGTGTTAAGGAGCTAATACATCCAACTCTGTATATAAAGATAAAATGTACATTGATAATAATGAAAGTAAATACTATATTTATGATTCAATTATCTTTAATTTTAATATAAATTGATTTCTTCCCTTTATTCGAATAGGCTCTCTAACTGCAGCCTTAATAATTTCCTCCAAAGGCGGCATATATTGTCTTCAATCCAACCATTATAATATGTTGTGAAATGTGACATATACATAACATATTAATCAATGCTTCAATAATACAATGACACAAAACGAAATAGTCCATCTTTTTACTATAACAATAGAGAAGATCCAAATCAATTAATTGAAAGTGAATTAATCACAAAAAAATGATAATATTACTTAAAACATTCAATTAGTTAATCCAGCAATATACCTAACCCCAGTCGTAGGCAGCCAAGTATTCCCCACAATAAACTCCGCCACCGTGTACCTCTTCGCCTCATCCGTACCGTTCAAAACCCGATAACCGGGCCACTTAACACGGGCCCCTATTCCCGCCCCTGGCCCGTAATTCATATACTCTGCATAAAACAGAGTATCAAGCGCGAAATCGCCGTTCCACTCCAACCACCCTTCGGGCCTAATGCTGCCACCGATGTACGACTGCATCACCACTGTCCGAGAATACGATTTCCACGGCCTCCCGAGGTACGTTGGGATCGTAACCTCGGGCCCGGCTGAAATGTTGCAGAACTGGATCGAGAAGCCCGTTTCTTCGCTGGAATCCTTCCGGCCCTGTGCGGTGATAGTGTTCTTCTGATTGGGAAGGCCGTTCCGGGCCGTGATCTCGCAGTTCTGGAAAACGGCCTTCCCGTTGCCGAATATGAAGTCGACCGTGCCGCTGATCTTGCATTCGCGGTAGAATTGGCGCATCGAATGAGCGTATAATGTGTCTTGATATCCTCTGACATTGCAGCGGTATAGCACCGAGCGGTCGGAATCGGATCGATACGCCACCGCTTGGTGCTTTCCCGGGCCGGCTGTGTTCTCGAATGTAATATCGCGGGCTATGAATCCTTGCCCCTTTGCGGCTTCATTTGTTCCATGATCAAGGCTTGTTAGTAAATATGCTCATGAAATTAACTTTTAATAAAAGTAAAATATTACTCTCTCTATCCACCATTTAAAGAGTCATTTAGTCATTTTAGTTTGTCAAACATTTATAGAACTATTTATTTTATTTCACTAATATTTTACACTCATAATTCATTATAAAACTAATACTCCATATGTCCTGATATAGTCGAAGCATTTCTTTTGGCACGGAAATGAAGAAACTGAGGTGTTAAAGGTTAAAAAGGATAGTAAAATAAGAAAGAAAATGAAGTAAGTTAGAGAAAAAAAGAGTAAAGGATGAGAGAAGATATAGCTTTTGAAAAAAAAAAAGAAATAACTCAACTACGTTGAAACAATAAAAAAAATGAATACGACTCAACTACCTTTGGATGGAGGGAGTACTAAAAGTAGGTCTCACATTTCACTCACTTTCTCCCTTTATTTTTTTCTTCACAAAGTTAAACAATTTCTTAAATCTGTGCTGAGTCAAAATGACTGTTTAAATGGTGCATGGAGGGATTGAAGTATCTTATAAGGTTAGTTTATTACATCAAGTGATGTGAGTGTGTGACATGTCTACAATATTCTAAAATTTTGATTTTTGTCAAAATACAAGACTTTAGTATGTTAAAATTTATATATTCATTCCATTGTTAAAAATTCATGTGATAATATGAAATAAGACGTAACATGCATTTATATCCCTTTTTGAACATCCAAGGCGTGGAACAAAGATGTATGGGGACCATGTGAAGATGTGGAGTATTATATACAAGTGAATATGCAATATGTATACCATGTAAATTATACTACCTCCGTCCCCAAAATTTGCTACACTTTTGACCCGACATGGGTTTTAAGAAATGTAATTGAAAGTGAGTTGAAAAAGTTGGTGAGATGTGGGTCCTACTTTTAAAGTATTAGTTTTATAATAAAATGTGAGTAGGAATAAGTTAGTGGAATATAGGGTCCACTACCAAAAATGGTAAAAGTGAAGTGTATCAAATTTTCAGGGACAGACCAAAATGGTAATATGTATCAAATTTTCAGGGACAGAGGTAGTATAGTAGTATAGACATGCCACGAGACGTGTCCCAAAAATCTCTCTGTGAAACTTGGAAAAGCCAATCTTAAATGCACAGAATTAAATAGAAGTTGCAGTTAGTCAGATTAATGTAATTAATCGGTATATATAAATTAATAACTCAATCCCTTCGCCATTTATAAACTTATTTTGACTTGACACGAGTTTTAAGAAATTATTTAACTTTGTAAAAAGACATTAAAAAATGAGTTAGCGAAATATTAGTCTAACTCTATATACTAATTTTATAATAAAATATATGTGTAATGATTTAGTTGAATGGTAAAATTTATTTATATAAAATGGTAAAAAGCAGATAGGACTTCAAATCGTTGCAGTAATTAATAATAATGAGATTCTTACCAAATGTAGTAGAGCGGTAAGTAGTCCAGCCATCAACAAAGCTGCGATTACCAGAAATAACCGTCGCATCCATGCCGTCGCCGATCATCATTATGTTCCATTTCTTCTTCCCAATCTCCACATACTCCTCGTACACACCTCGCTTTATATATATAACGTATTTCCTGGTGCTATACTCTGGCGCTGCGCGGACTGCTTCCGCGACGCTGGTGAAGTTCCCAGTCCCGTCTGCAGCGACCACTGTGTCCGCAGTGGCGCTGTTGGCGGATTGGAGGAGTTTCCGGTCGTGGGATTTGATCCAGTGTGGAAATTGATCGCTGCTCGTCAATCTTCTACCGCCGCGGCCTGAATTGGACTTGACCATGGAGAGAAGATTGAGGACTAATGAGGTGACGTGGTCTAAGCTGCCGGAGACCAAGCTTTTTACGACGCCATTTGTGCCGTCAAATCCTTCTATGCAAGTGTCTTGATTCGTCAATGCTCCGCTCAGTAACGTCTTCACGTCGTCAATCACATTTCCGGTGCCGTTACTCTTCCCTATATAGTTTACAGTCACATTTTTTAAAATCAGTCACATTTATTTCACGCATATATATCATATGAGTTTACATGTCAATTGATCATCAATTTTCATGAGCAAAGATTTTTAAATTTCAAGGATCATTATATCCATGCAAATGTACTGATTCATTATCACTTTATTATTTAGTATTCCCTCCGTCCGTGAAATGTTGTCCACATTTGACTCGGCACGGTTTTTAAGAAACGTGACGAAGAGTGAGTGGAAAAAATTAGTAGAATTTAGGTTTCGCATCTATACATTAGTTGAAACGTGGGCTCCATTTACTAAAAATAGAGAAGAAGAAAAAAAGCAAAGTGGAAAACATTTCGCAGACGGACCGAAATGACAAAAAATGGACAACATTTTACGGACGGAGGGAGTATATTACAAATTTAGGGTAGCGATAATATGCAAATTGCATCTTTCCTACAAACTTCAAACTCTGATCTGGATCGTTGGATTTCAATATTTGATGTCAACAAATTATAAACAATGCCAACAGAAAAGGTCAACACAACGTCAATTAGTTGACAATGTTGATATTTTCCGTTGACGTTATTTGTCATTTGTTGACATCAAATCTTGAAATCTAACGGTACTGATCATAGTTTCGAGTTTGAACAATATAGAGAGTTTTCATTTGATTATATGTAATATGCCTAATTAAACAACTCTCATTTAAAAACAAAAAACTAAACTAAAACAACCTTACCATATGTATTAAGCGAAGCAGACAGGGCAGAGCTCAACTGGTCCATGGAAACGTCCATGAGTTCGAGGCAGTCGGAGACGGCATTGCTAAGCCGGAAGTCACCCACTTTTCCGGCAAACTTGGACACGATGGAGACCACCTTCTGCACTACACCAACAGTGGACTTCACCGTCCCAGAAAATTCCGAGACCGGAACTTTTAAACACGCCGATTCGCTCAAATCGCCACGCCCAACATCAGCCAAACACACCATTATCACCATCAACAGAGTTTTCCATAAACCAGAAGCCATTATAGTTTCTACAAGAAGAACTAATTAGCTTTTTTTTTGTTCCACTGTTTATCAAGGTATATATATAGATATATTTACGTACGTAATAGAATATTATTAATATTATACTAAATAGAAAAAGAAAAAAATGGAGTATAGGTGCCAGCGAAGGCCTCGCTTCTTTTTCTTTAAACCTTTCCAGGTTTGAGAACTAGTTTGTGAGGGCTTTTATTTCCTTCTAGTCTAAGTAGTCTATTTAAAATTGTGAGAATAACAATTTCGTTTTCCTGAATTTAATGTTTTAAATAAATTAAGCAAAAATCCAGTTAATTTAAATAACTAAAGGTTCGTGAGTAATCAAATGGAAATTAACCAAACCAGCTAGGATTTATTAAAAAGAAATAAAGAACTAGCTAAGCCAAACATCTAAGCACTAGAGTTTGTTGGCTTTTTAAACTTATCATATAGGAGTATTGAAATTATTTAATACAATAGAATTATGAAAATTTTTAAACATGAATTAGCTAGATTATAAGTCAAAAAATATGTGTTCAATTTACCTTAAGAACCATATATACCCCACTTTTATTTCCAGTGTTAATCTATGTTTTAGTTTTTCTTCGATTTGTTCTTTCTCTGGACATATTTAATTTTGCTAGGTGTTCAATTAGTATCAAATTGTGATTTATAATTGTTTTCTAGGATTTATCATTGTTGATCGTAACGGTTGGTTTTCCATAATTAAGATCTTATTGTTATTAAAATAACTAATTTGATTTGGTACACCAAAAAAAGGTGAGCAAAGGATCTTATAGGGCCGGGCTTAATCCCAATAATTCAAATTTTAATTGATATTTACGTTTAGATCTATAGTGATGTTATCCTAATAAGTTTAAACTTTTTGAAATACACTTTAGCACGGGCATTTCAACAGAGTTTCAAGAATAAATATGAAAAAATCTTGATATTTATTAACAAATGTAAATACAGTGCTTCTTAGTCTATATAAAAGTATATTTGACACGCAATTCACAAAAGTTTTGGGATCGAAAATATTTCTAAAAAATACTACTCCCTATATTACTACTATCTTTTAATAATGCAAAATGGAAAGACTCCCAAACCGAAGCATATGAATATATGATTCTAGCTCATATATAGGGAAATTTGCATCAAAATAGTGCAGAAGTAACATTAGGTGCAAAATGATTTGGACTTTTTACCACTTTTTAACTAATTTAAGTTGTAAATAATTGGGTGAACATGCATTCACGAACCTTTTTTCGATTCCTTTTCCACAATTTCTAGTTAAACGAAAGTAATTAGAAGAAAAAAAAAAGACTAGGAATGGCATGCAATTTGCAATGCGTAAACATTACAAAAAATTAGTGTTTTTCCAAAATTAATTGATTCCGAAACCTTAATCATGGATAGCAACGGTCCCCACGATTACGCGTTAACTAAAGCTAAGAGCATCCCCATCCGTGCTTTTAGCTAAGAGTATAGAGGTTGGCCCGGACCCACTTTTACTCCTTGTCCTTAGCTAAGAGCACAACACCCACATCCGTGCTCTTAGCTAAGGACAAGCTCAAGGGTCCTACCATTCTATTATTCAATTTAAATACTCCAATTATTAAAAACATTTCTACATTATAAAAATACATTAAAAAATAAAAATTACATAATTAAAATCCTAAAAAATAAAAAATTACATAATTAAAAAATAAAAAATAAAAATACATAATTAAAATCCTAGAAAATAAAAAATACATAATTAAAATCCTAGAAATTAAAAATTACACACGTGGAAGACTAGTCCTCTATCCCCAATTGCCTCTTGAGACCCCGGATCATTTGCTCATGTGTTGCAAGTTGATCCGGAGTCATCCGAGACGTATCGTTCATATAGAGTTGACTCAAGATGGCCCACAACGTGTTGTTCGGGGGTGGAGGAGGCACAAAGGGAGCGGGGGCGGCGGGGGCGGATGGAGTCGAGGCGCGACGGTGAGAGCGGTTGGCCGCCGCCTTCTTCCTTCCTTGCGGGCGGGAACTGCTCGGGCCAGCGTCGGGGCTACCCAAGTTAGCTCCGGCAAGCTGGGTAGCCACATCATCGGAGACGCCGTCGGATAGGGCAACCGACCTGGACCGTTTGCTGGAGGAGCTGGAGGAGGATGCTGCTATGCCGCCCCTATACTTCGGATGTTGGCGCCCCTCCTGCCAACAATCTAGGTACTTGAACGGTTTGAACTCCTCCCGTTGGTATGCCGCCAAGGCAGCAGTGATGATGTCAAGCTTGTTCGTGCCGCTCCCCGCCGACCCTCTTCCTGGAGGTAAATCCCCTGGAACTTCCCGATTGCCTCGTTACATCTGAAGATGCAATTGCGAACCATACAATCATTGCGATATATGGTTCCCGCCGGCCGGGTTTCATTGTAGAGGCGAGTGATGCGCCACCAATAAGTTTCTCCGGTTTGGTTCGTGCCGACGTCCGGATCTTCGGAGACTGCCAAGTAGGCTTTGAACATCACCATCATCTCACCCGGAGTGTACGCGGTGAGGGTGCCACGAACAGGAGGAGTAGGAACAGAAGTAGGAGTAGGAATAGAGCTCTGCTCCCTCCCGATCCGGGTTCGGGTGCCCACCCGAACCCGGGGGCGTTTAGGTCGTGCAACGGGTAAGGACGGTAGCCACCCGGAGCTTGCGAACCTTGAGTTTGAGGAGGGGCCGTAAATTGGGTTTCTGGACTATATCCGGCCTCGGAATCGAACCAATCGTGGTTCCAACCGCGATTGCCGGAGGGGTGATCGCCGGAGCCGGACATTGTGTAGTGTGGTGGGAATTTAGATGAGAGAGTATGAGGAAAAAAGATGAGAGAATGTAGATGAATGATGATAGAATAGATGAGAATGTGATTTTTTTTTTTGTGTTGAAGTGGGGGTATTTATAGATGAAAATGTGAATTTTGGGGAAAAAAAATTGAAAAATAAATTAAAAGTGGGTAGAAAACGGATATAATTTTTTGGGAAGTGGGAAAATATTTTTTTTTATTTAAAAACATTTTTTAAAATAAATTTTGAATTTTTAAAAAAAAAAAAAAAACGAATTTGCCACGTAGGGCTGCTCAGCGGCACGGACGGACGAGCTCCAGGGGTGGACGGACAATACCGTGCTCAGCGGCACGGACAGACGAGCAGCGTCCTTGCTACCGCTGCGGATGCTCTAATCTCTCCAGTTTTATTGAGAAAAAAAAACAAGTTTTTTCCTGCCTTTAATTCCCTACGAAGCTAGTGTATCAAATTAAAATTGAAATACTATAGTCAGTTGTTTTTCTTGTATCAGTTGCTGAAAGTCAAAGAAACTACTCCCTCCGTCAGATAATAGAGTCTTGTTTCTTGTTTTAATTTGTCCGCGAATAGTGGTTCCAGTTCATTTTTATAATAGTGATATGATCTCATATTTCGCCTACTCATTCCACTCACATATCATTTAAAATTAATACTACTATAAAGGTGGAACCCATATATCATTAATTTTTTGCCGTTCACTTTTTTTAATATTTCTTAAAATTAATATCATCGTGCAGTGACAAAGCCACATGAGGGCCAGGGGAGCCCATGGCCCCCCATCAATTTCATCGTTTACTATATTACATATACATATATCCATAATTCATGTATTAATAACTAGCATAGGTGGTTTACCATTCTGTCTTTGTCCCACCATGTTTAGAGTTAGAAGCGCCCCAAATCTTGTATATTGAATTTTTAGTTTAACAATGTTCATTTTTTATATTTATTACTCCTTAGTTTTTGCATCCATATATGTATCTTACACTAATATTGTTAGTAAGTCCAATTTTAAAGTTATTTCACACGTATTATTAATCTTTTTCATAGTCTCCACTTAGGTCCCAACGATTTTTGACGATGAAAACACAAAAAAATCTCACAACTATGAAAAGTAAATTGGGCCCCCCAATACTAAAATTTTAGCTTCACCACTGCCACTATGTAATGAGACTGCTGATATGTGAACTAAGACCTTAGAAAATCACTTAGCTAGTTTTTTAACTTATAGCATTGTGATTGAGTCCATGATTCATTGTAATCAACTCTAATACATTCAACTCTTTGTATAAAGATCAATTACACATTTATAATAATGAAAGTAAATAATATATTTATGATTCAATAATCTTTAATATTCATATATATTGAATTCTTTCCCTTTTTTATGAACAGGCTTTCTCACTGTAGCCTTAATAATTTCCTTCAAACTTCAAAGACATATATTCTATTCATTCCAACCATTATAATTTATAACATGTTATGGCATATAATCAAAGCTTCAATAATACTATGACACAAAACGAAATACTCCATGTTATTACTATAACAATAGATAAGACTCAAATCAATTAATAAAAAGTGAATTAATAAAAAAAAATGATAATTTTTCTTAAAATATTCAATTAGTCAATCCAGCATTATACTTAACCCCCGTCGCAGGCAGCCATGTATTTCCCGCAATAAACTCGGCCACCGTGTATCTCTTCGCCTCATCCTTACCGTTCAAAACCCGATAACCGGGCCACTTAACACGGGCCTCTGTTCCCGCCCCCGGCCCGTAATTCATGTACTCTGCATAAAACAGAGTATCCAGCGCGAAACTGCCGTTCCACTCCAACCACCCTTCGGGCCTAACTGCGCTGCTGATGTACGACTGCATCACCACTGTCCGAGAATGCGATTTCCACGGCCTCCCAAGGTACGTTGGAATCGTAACCTCGCGCTCGGCTGAAATGTTGCAGAACTGGATCGAGAAGCCCGTTTCTTCGCTGGAATTCCGCCGGCCATGTGCGGTGATAGTGTTCTTCTGATTGGGAAGGCCGTTCCGGGCCATGATCTCGCAGTTCTGGAAGACGGCCTCCCCGTTGCCGAATATGAAGTCGACCGTGCCGCTGATCTTGCATTCGCGGTAGAATTGGCGCATTGAATGAGCGTATAATGTATCCTGATATCCTCTGACATTGCAGCGGTATAGCACCGAGAGGTTGGAATCGGATCGATACGCCACCGCTTGGTGCTTTCGCGGGCCGGCTGTGTTCTCGAATGTTATGTCACGGGCTAAGAATCCTTGCCCATTTGCGGCTTCATTTGTTCCATTATCAAGGCTCGTTAGTAAATATATTAATGAAATTATGTGATATGTGTGTGACCTATCTATAATATTCTAAAATTTTTTATTTTCGTCAAAATACAAGATCATTTTAAAACATTTATATATTCATGCCACGGGATGGAATCAAATGAAAACTCTTTACATCGTACAAACTCCAAACTTTGATCTGGATGGTTAGATTTTAAAATTAATATCAACAAATGACAAATAACGTCAACAGAAAATGTCAACACGACGTCAACTGGTTGACAATGTATTGACATTTTATTTTGACGTTATTTGTCATCTATTGACAGCAAATCTAGAAATCTAACAGGTCTTATCATAGTGTGGAGTTTGTTGTAAAAAATACAGTATGTTGATTAACACTACCCTTCATTCTATTGTTAAAAAATCAAGACAATATGAAATACTCCATCTGTTTCCTCATTCCATTGTTGGAAAGAAGTGGCTTTTAAGAAATTATTTGACTTTAATTTATACTCCCTTCGTCCCGGCTAAGATGACACATTCCTTAGCTGGCACGGGATTTTAGGAGTAATTGGTTAATGTGTTTAATTGGAGAGAGAAAAGGTGGGTGGAAGTATTAAAATAGAGAGAGAAAGAAAGATGAATATTTTAATAGGGGTGGAAAAAAGTGGTTAAGTGTATTAATTGGAGAGAGAAAGTTTCCAAAAAAGAAAATGTGTCATCTTGGTTGGGACAAACTAAAAAGGAAAATGTGTCATCTTAAGCGGGACGGAGGGAGTAATAATTTAGTTAAATAGTGAAATCCACTTATGAAAAAAAAAACCAAATAGGACTTTAAATCGCAGAAATGAATGATGAGATTCTTACCAAATGTAGCAGAGTCGTAAGCAGTCCAGCCATCAACACAGCTGCGATTACCAGAAATAATCGTCGCATCGACGCCGTCGCCGATCATCATTATGTTCCATTTCTTCTTCCCGATCTCCACATACTCCTCGTACACACCTCGTTTGACGTATATAACGTATTTCCTGGTGCTATACTCTGGCGCTGCGCGGACCGCTTCCGCGACGCTGCTGAAGTTCCCGGTCCCGTCTGCAGCGACCACCGCGTCCGCAGTGGCGCTGCTGGCGGATTGGAGGAGTTTCCGGTCACGCGATTTGATCCAGCGTGGAAATTGATCGCTGCTCGTCAACCTTCTACCGCCGCCGCCGGAATTGGACTTGACCATGGAGAGAAGGTCGAGGACTAATGAGGTGACGTGGTCTAAGCTGCCGGAAACCAAGCTTTTTACGACGCCGTTTGTGCCGTCAAATCCTTCTATGCAAGTGTCTTGATTCGTCAATGCTCCGCTTAGTAACGTCTTCACGTCGTCAATCACATTTCCGGTGTCGTTACTCTTCCCTACATATTGTTTATAGGGAAGATTTTTAAGCAAACACGAGGGGTTATAATCAATATCGAACAAATTTCAAGTGCCGAACTGTCGAACCCGTCATTTTTAGTTTGTTTTAGGGAATTTTATAAAATCCGGATTTGAAAAATACGGATGTCATTTTTAGATCAGTTTAGGTCATGCTTACCATCATAACCTAAAAACAAGACTAGGAATGACGTCTGCATTGTCTAAAAATGACCTCCGGATGGGATTCTAGGGTTCTACAATAAGATTGAGTTTTGCATGTATCACAGCTGAATATTTTCATAAGCAAAGATTTTTAAATTTCAAGGATCATTACATCCATGCAAGTGTAGATCTGCAATCAGCATGTACTTTTTCTTACAAACTCCAAACTATGATCTGAACCGTTAGATTTCAAGATTCGATGTCAACAGATGATAAATTATGTCAAAAGAAAATGTCATCTCAATGTCAGTCGGTTGACAATGTTGACATTTTCCGTTGACGTTCTATGTTTGTTGACATCAAATCTTAAAATCTAACGGTCCACATCATAATTTGTAGTTTGTACAATATATAGAGATTTTGGATTTGATTATTGTCCCTAAAAATGTATGCCTAATTAAACAACTCTCCTTTGTAAAAAACATTACACTAAAACAACCTTACCATATGTATTAAGCGAAGCAGATAGGGCAGAGCTCAACTGGTCCATGGACACGTCCATGAGTTCGAGGCAATCGGAGATGGCATTGCTAAGCCGGAAATCACCCACTTTTCCGGCAAACATGGACACGATGGAGACCACCTTCTGCACTACACCAACGGTGGACTTCACCGTCTCAGAAAATTCCGAGACCGGAACTTTTAAACATGCTGATTCGCTCAAATCGCCACGCCCACCCTCAGCCAAACACACAACTATCACCATCAATAGAGTTTTCCATAAACCAGAAGCCATTATAGTCTCTAGAAGAAGAACTAATAAGCTTTTTTATTAGTTCCACTCTTTATCAAGGTATATATATAGATATATCTTCTGAATTTTATTAGTGTATTTACGTACGTAATAAAATATTTTTAAACTTTTCCATTTTTGAGAACTTGTTTTTGAGGGCTTTTATTTCCTTCTAGTCTAAGTAGTCTATTTAAAATTGTGAGAATAACAATTTCCATTGTTCTTGAATTTAATGTTTTAAATAAATTAAGCAAAAATCCAGTTAATTTTAACAACTAAAGATTCGTGAGAATTAGATGGAAATTAACCAACCCAGCTAGGACTTATTAAAATGAAATACAAAACTAGCTAAGCCAAACATCTAAGCACTAGAGTTTGTTGGCTTTTTACACTGATCATATATTGAAATTTTTTAATACAATAGATTATGAAAATTTTAAACATGAATTAGCTAGATTATAATAATTGTGGGTCAAAAAATATGTGTTCAATAATATCCCGTAAGAACATATACCCCACTTTTATTTCCACTGTTAATCAATGTTTTAGTTTTTCTTCGATTTGCTCTTTCTCTGGACATATTTAATTTTGCCAGGTATTGGAAATTAGGATATATAATTGTTTTTTAGATTTTATCATTATAGTTCAATGTTGTTGATCGTAACCGTTGCTTTTCCATAATTAAGATCTCATTGTTATTAAAAATAACTACTAATTTGATTTGGTACCAAAAAAAGGTAAGCAAAGGATCTTGTCTAATAAGTTTAAACTTTTTGAAATACACTTTAGCACGGGCATTTCAATAGAGTTTCATGAATAAAAATGGAAAAATCTTGATAAATCTAATAAATATAAATGTGGTGCTTCTTAGTCTATATAAAAGTATATTTGACACGCAACACTAATTTTTTGGGATAGAATATATTTCATAGAATAATAATGCAAAATGGGAAGACTCCCCTGCATTTGGATGCAAACCAAAGAATATGAATGCTATATGATTCTAGCTCATATATAGAGAAATTTGCATCAAAATAGTGCAGAAGTAACATTAGGTGCAAAATGATTTGGACTTTTTACCACTTTTTAACTAATTTAAGTCGTAAATAAATGGGTGTGAACATCCATGCACGAACCTTTTTTCGATTCCATTTCCACAATTTCCAGTTATAGACATAGAAGGCATGATAATAAAACGAAAGTAATTAGAAAAAAAAGAGAGAGAGAGAGAGAGAGACTAGGAATGGCATGCAATTTGCAATGCGTAAACATTACAAAAAATTAGTGTTTCCGAAACCTTAATCATGGATAGCAACGGTCCCCACGATTACGCGTTAACTAAAGCTAACTTTCTGATTCTCTCAATCTCTCCAGTTTTATTGAGAAAAAAACAAGTTTTTTCCTGCCTTTAATTCCCTATGAAGCTAGCGTACCAAATTAAAATTGAAATACTATAGTCAATTGTAGTATAATTTTCTTGTATCAGTTGCTAAAAGTCAAAGAAACTACATCCTCCGTCAGCTAATAGAGTCTTGTTTCATGTTTTTATTTGTCTACGAATAGTGTAGTTCCGTTTCATTTTTACTATAAATGATAAAATGGTCCCACATTTCACCAACTCATTCTATGCATATTTTATTTAAAACTAATATATATAAATGAGACTCATATACCATTAAATTTTGACCACTCACTTTTTTTAACATTTCTTAAAATATATGCCACCAAGAAATGAGAGCTAATGTGTGAACTTAGACCTTAGAAAGTCACGTAGCTATAAGTTTGTTAACTGGTACTTTTCGAGGAAGTTACACTTGTAGCATTGTGATTGAGTCCATGATACATTACTTTGAATCATTTCCGATTACATTTGGCAAGACTTTCTAACTTCTGTATATAATACTCCATCCGTACTTTAAAAATAGACAATATTTGCTATATGTTTCTTAAAGATAGAGTAGTTTTATTTATGAAAACTTTTTTTTTAATGAGATGGGTCATATTCTCCACTAATAATATTTCAATCATTTTTTTTATCTCTCTCTTACTTTACCAATCTTGTATTAAAACTCGTACATTTCAAATATTGTCTATTTTTTTTAAAATGGGGGGAGTATAATATGGCGATAGGGCATAGCAAGGATCATTCGATAAAATTGGATTTTGTACGTGTTTATAGGAATTGATTGATTTTTGTATACATTTGGCTATTAAAAGGACATTAATATCTTTTATTCTCTATAATTTGGTATTTTGACCATTTTATAAAGTTTTAAAAAAAAAGAGTTAAAAATAGGTGAAAATGAGTGAAAACGAGCGCATAGAATGAATTGGAGGCCAGCCATGTTTCAGTGACTCACTGAATGGCAAGTCAACGACTCACTAAAACCGGCAGTTTTTCAGAGAACATACAGCTACTCGGTATGACTGCACGGGATTCCGGAAGAGGCCAGCAGCGACTTGCCGAATTGCAACCGAGCGACTTGTTGCGGCCAAATTCGATTCATTTTTAGATTTCTACGTATTTAAGGCCCACAAACACGACTTCCAGGGAACCCATTCACGCCCCCAAACATCATATTTTCGTCCTAGAGCAAGAGGAAGGTATCCGGAAGGCTTTGATCACCGAAGACTTCTATCTGCACAGTTCTTCTCCGTGACATTCATCTTTTCTATCTAAACTTACGTTTTCTCCACTTTATTATTTTTTTTAATACGAGTGCAAAAAATGAAACATCTCTATTAACGTGCGGGGATCATCTCTTACATTAACGTGGAACATATAGAGTAATTCTTATTCTTATTAGAGCATACGTATTTAAAGTTGTGTGAGCTATAAAAATAAAAGAAATGTGTAATGCTATATGACGACCTAAATGATTGTCGAGCTTGAACAAAATGCAATAATAAAAATTAAACATGAGCTATTTCATGTAGTGGAACCTTCCCTACAAAATTCCTTTTTAACCTGTACAAGGAAATTTTAGATAAAAGCAAATTAAACTACTTATATATGTTTTGAGAGGATTCTCTTTCACAATTTTGAAGGAATCGCAACAAAAAAATTGTCAAATTTAGTAAATAAAATGACTAAGAAACAAGCAACGAAGATAATTGTTGTTCCACCTCTTCCCAATTGTGGACCTTGGTTACAAGAGGATGTTGATGAGCAGCATGCTCTGTTTTGCACCATGGATATGAATTCTCATAATCGAAAAGCAGAACCTTTATCCCTACTGCTGCACATTCTACCGCATACCTCGGGTTATCATCGATCAACACCTTTGCTCCCAACGACCTGCACGACATACATAGTTCTATTCAGCTAGATATACATAACGCAACACATTGGAAAAATGTTGAAACACAAAGGAAAAAGGACAAATGTGTTGATTTGTACTTGCAAATGTCAGATTTCGGTCTTGATTTGCCATCCAAAGCAAAATGGTTCCCGAAATGGATTTCTCGGAAAAGACCTGGGTAATGTTTCTCGATCCATTCGATTGTGTGGTCCTTGATAGCATTCTGGCGAGACCTGTACATAATATACTAAATCAGATAATGATCCTGAGGGGAAATATCAAAACGTCAGTATACATACGTCACAATGGACAAGTTATAAACTTCAGATAGCTTTTCAAGTGCTTCTCGAGCTCCTGGAATTGGATTTATCCCTTTCTTGAAGTAAGGTGTCTTGAAAAACTCATGTACACGATGATCAGCTGCCACAAGAAGAGAAACAGCATACATTCATTCAAATTCCAAATAAATAGAGTCATGAAATACAAGAAAACACGCACACAATTTTTATTCTTTCCTTTTTAAGGAAGTAAATGATTCATTCAACTCGACTGAGAGCAGATATATCAAGCTCTTGGTAGGAAATTTATCGGACCAAACCATCAGGTCCATATAAATATATAAACTCATCCAAACAAGATTTGAAAAACAGTACTCCCTCTGTCCCCAAAGAATATGCACTTTGGGTTCGGCATGAGTTTTAATCTAAACTTGGTAAAGTAGGAGAGAGGTAAAGAGAAAAAGTAATTAAAGTATTTTTAGTGGTGAATGGGTCCCACCTCATTAGAGAGAAAAGACTTCCAAAACTAGAAAGTGCATATTCTTGTGAGACAGACAAAAAAAGGAAAGAGTGCATATTCTTGTGGGACGGAGGGAGTATATTTCAGCCAATGCAGCAATTAGAAACCTCTGACATCTAAAACATTTATAACTAAAGGACTGGACATAAGAGTGCGTCAATATTGTAGTCGAAGCCAATATTACACTATTCAGAAACAACAGAATACATATTGTATCATGATACTATGATAAAATCTATATAAAAAATGTATTTTCTTTCAAGAAAAGGGAGGAAATAAAATCATGGATTTATCCTAAAAATAGCAGCAGGGATGAAAAAGGAAGATAGAACAGCATGCTTAAAATGAACTTCAAATCATTGAAATCACATATAAGCCCAAAAATAAAGGAAAACGTGATTAAAGTGTATGAGTGTGACAACAAGCCAAGTTGAGCATATTCTGTAATACCTTCACCGCGTGAACAGTTCCATATCTGCAAGAAAAATAAGTATGGGTCAGGAAGGATACAGATGATTAGCAATTGTCTCTGGAGATAATATAGGAGGCAGAATAACCAAACCACCCTACTTGCAGTTTCTCAATTAACGGACGCGAAGTAATCATATAGCAAACTATGACATTATTGTCCACCCAATCCCATGCCTGTGTAGCTCACTTGTTGAAGCGTAAAATTATTTTTCAAGTTTCAGCAGAATCACTTTCTCAAACCCCCTCAATTTTATTTTACATCTCAAATGCTATTACATTTATTTGGTGTTTGTAGCAGACGAAAGTGGAACTCAAGTCTATAGATAGAAGCCAGAACAACATATTTAAAACGGCGGAATATGCATATATACATCACTAGCCACTCAATGCTTAAAACACTTCCACAGAATGATTCAAAACAAAAATGAAAAGAGATGCCACAGTGAGGGGCAAAGAGATAAGGAAGCAATTGTTTTCTTCTCTATACTTGTTTGCTGTATAGCAGAATAAAATCCTCTATACAGAAACAAGGTGCAAGTAACAGAAAAAAAAAACGATAAGCAAATTTTACTTATATAAATCACAATAGGATCAAAATAGATATATCTAGAGACATTTCACTTTGAGGAGACTATAAAAGAGTTATCCTGTCTTACACAGTACCTTGAAGAACTCATAGACGTGGTATTCAGAAACCGAGTGGTTTAGAGAGTAGCGATCCGCTATGAATCGATTAAGAGCAGACACGAAGTTCCCTAGAACTGCCAACAAACCAATAAATGGATTTCAACATTTCACGAAGATAACAAATGCTTCTAGACTTTCAATGATAGAATCAGGAAGTCAAGTAGAATCAAAATGATACTAAACAAGATTAGACTCTAATAGAATCCTAAATTATGCCAATAGCACAAGGCACTTTTTCAATTTACTAATCACCAGCTAATATATTATTCGATACAATACCAAAAGATGCAACAAATTGTTCTATCAAAACAAAAGCGAAATTCAAAATCTGTGAATATTAGATACCTTCATCAACATCAACGGCAATCATGATTTTCTCGGAGGAAGAATGGTCCCTAGCTCCAGCGGAATTCCCCCAATTTGCAGAGGCGTCACCGTTAAAAACCCTAGGATCAACAGTCCGCCGCTGATCCTCCGCCCTAACAACCTCTTCAGAAAGATCCAGCAGCTGCGGAATCGACGGGCCATACGCCCGCGCTTTCAGCGCCTCATTCACACCAACACGGTCGCTATTCGGATCAATACAATTCCGCAAAACATTATTGCATTTATCAGAGGCGCGGCTGAATCCATACGCAAAAAATTTCCCCCTACTCGAATCAATTGCTGACGATGCAGCGGAAGAAAGCCTTCGGAAAGACATACTCCTATTAAAATCTCTTTGGCTCAACAAGGAATTCGAGGCCGCCGCCGCCATAAAACAACGAACCAAACGGCGGAATCGGGGAAAGCAATTAGCGTTCGACAAAATTGCTTGCCAAGAAGGCGTCTTTATCATGCCGACCTCTCATACATTCATAAATTGAGGGTTGCGCAGTAGAAGAAACAGAGGAATCAATGGCGGATTCTGGTGTGGGATAATATTTAGGACAACAAAAGATCTAATGGAAACCGAGCCCTATTAATAGAGGAGAAGAGATTATCCATGGCCAAATATATCAAATTCCATAGTTTCCTCGAATTCAAGAATAAATATTTATCAAAATTTATGAAGCCAGAGAATCATAGATCGATCCATAAAAAAAATTCCATAATTCTTTATGTATTAGTACTACATTAAAGTTTAATTTGCGCATTTAATTTAATAATGATATAAGTAATAAATTAATAATAGAATAACTAACTAGGCAATCATAAAATGCAAACTTGTATATTATACAAACTCAAAACTACTCAACACAGCTTCAACACAGTTTCAATACAATATCAACACAGTGTAAAATTTCAAGATTTTAATATCAATATAGTATTAACACAATATCAGCAAATCATTAACTACCGTTGAAATTCTATTGACATTTTCCTATTGATGTTTTTTTGTGATCTGTTGACATTTTTCAATGGTCCAGATCATAGTTTTGAGTTTGTACAATATTTAAAGTTTTCATTTGATCACATCTCATAACTAAATAGTGTTTAAATATTTAGGGCTATTCGATTTGTAAGATTGTATCATAATTAAATATATAGTTAGGGGTATTCGATTTGCAAGATTGTATCCGGATTAAATATATAGTATGTTTGGTTCGTGAGATTCAATCTCACAATTCAATCCTAGATGGATAATCATGAGATAATTAGTCATAGACTCATAGTTAAACCTCCTATGACTAAAATAATCTCACAACTCAATTCTAGATTATATCTTGATATTATTTTATCTAGCAAACCGAACACCATCTTAAAGGATATATATCAAATATTTTAAAATTTTCATATTTGTTTTTTAGACTTACGCATGGAGCCAAAAATCAAATAAGGTGGACACTCTCTCCCATCGCCGGCCCTTCACACTCAGTTTGTCCTCGCCGCGGCTTGTCGCCACCGTGCAATAGGAGCCCCGTCCACCGCCGCCCCCCTTCGCACTCAGCCGCGTCCCCGCCCAATACTCGGCGTGCCCGTGGCTCCATCCACCACCCTATCCGCCCTCGTCCTCCACTATAGAGAGGCGCGACCCAGCCACCTTCCTCGGCGGACGCCGTGTCATCCCACTGTGGACACTCTTAGTTCAATTTATATTGACATCTTATATACTCCCTCCATCCCAGCCTAAGTGTGACATTTTCCTTTCTTGTACGTCCCAACCTAAGTGAGACGTTTCCTTTTTTGGCAATAATCAACCCATTCCTCTCTCCTACCTTTTCCTCTTATCTCTCCTACTTTTTCATCCGTCTTACTTTATTCTCTATTTCTCTTTCTTACTTTTTCCTCCCTCTTACTTTATTCTTTCTTACTTTATCTTCTCTCTTACTTTTTTCTTTGTTTCCCTTTCTTATTTACTCTTTCTCTTACTTTATTATTAACAGTTTAATTCATAAAACACTACTACCTAAATTCATGTACCAAAATAGAAACATCTCGCTTAGGTCGGGACGAAGGGAGTATTTTTTATTTGAATGTGATTTATTTTAAGAAAATGCTTCGTCCATAAAAATAAGGGCATTTTCCAATTTCGCCCGTCATATAAAATCTCGTTTCTAATTATGCATAAATTCTGTTGCCGTCCTAAACGTTGTTTTTTTTTTAGACAGATGGAGTATAAATATAAGGGCAAACTTCCTTAAAAGTCATAACTTTTTTCGATTTCTGGTATTCCTCACGAACTAAAAAATTGCATATAATGTCATGAACTTTAAATTCGGTCACCGTTTTCTCATGACGGGTTTTCCGGCCATGAAGCAAGTTGACGTGGTTGCTGAGTGTATAAGTTGACGTGGCTGCAGACGCGTCAAACTGCCCTAAAAGTCACAAACTATCCAGCTGACGTGTCCTTTTAAGCTGACGCGGTTACTGAGTGTATACAAACGTGCTTACTCGTATTTTAACCCACAAAATCTCCAAATTTACCCTATTCACTCATAATTCACTCTCCATTTTTTTACCATAAATTCACACCCCAAAATTCCATCCACTTCACTTTTACATCGTTGTCGACAACGATGAGCATGGCAGTGGCGAGGAGTTTCTGTGTGGAGGCGGAGGGTCACTTTCCTGTTTCTTAAATGCCGCCACGGCGACTGACTGCTACTTCTTCCCGCTCCGCTTCCTACACAGGATAAATAATAGTAAAAGCAAGAGAAACCACCCCAAAACAGAAGCAATGGTGTCGTCACAAAGCTTCTTCTTCCCTCCGCCACCGCCACTCACGGCTCCACCGGCGGCAATAGCTAGAGTTTCGGGGCACATGATGTCAAGAGGCTTCCCACAAAGAGAAGTGTCGAGAAATGATTCCTTCGATTTTCCCACAAGGCCTTTCGGAATGGAGTCGTTTAAATTGTTGAAAGAAACGTTGAATTGATCAAGATTTAGGAGCTAAAGTGATTATTCTAAAAGGACGAAATTAAAATCAAAACCGCACATTCAAACAAGAAAATTGGCTGAATTCGAACAAGTTGAAAAGTTGCACATTCAATTGAAATTGAGCAAAATCGATTGTTTGAAATAGGAAAAATCAAAATTGAATTGCGGTAGAAATCTCGACTGGAGGGAGAAGAAATTGCGATGAAAGAATGGGAAAAGTTAATGGGAAAAACCGAAAAATGGGAAAAGTTTGTGACTGTTAGGGTTAATGACTATCTGCCTTTTTCCATGTCAGATTCAAGCTTGCCATGTGCACAAGATTTCGATCGGAAAACTCCAGGGTCGGGTCAAATGGAAAATTTCAATAACCTGGTAAAGTTCATGACATTATACTTCAATTTTTTATTAGTTCGTGAGAAAAACCGAAAAATGGAAAAAGTCTGTGACTTTTAGGACAATTTGCCCTAAATATAATATCTCGTTAGAATAATAGACAATCTATTCATCCATATGTAATGTATCTCATTTTGACTTGATTATACACATTTGGTTTCTGTCTTGTAGAGATGACACAAGGAAGGGCGTGTTGCAAGCATCTTGTCTCCCGTGTGTTGCTCGACCAATGGACGGAGGGGGGGTTGTCTCACCACGCGTCCACCTTGTAAACACAGGATTAAGAAAACACAATTGTCATGAATAAATATACTCTCTTCGTCCATGAAAATTATGAATATTTGGTTTGGCACGAGTTTATAATGTATATTGATAGAGTAAGAGAGAGGAAGATAAAGAGTAGTTTAAATAGTATTAGTAGAGAGTGAACTCCACATCTTTAGTAGTTAGTGTAATAATATAAGTTGTAAATAAAATAGTGTGTAGGAGTATTGTGTTAAAATATTACAAAATCAGAAAGTTCATATTTTTCGAAGACGGACTAATAAGAAAATAGTTTATACTCTTCAGGACAGATTGAGTATGTTTTATTCAAACCGAAACCAATGCAATACTTGCCTGTACAATTGAATAAACCAAGAAAATAAATCATGATTCCAAAAATTCCCTCCGTCCCACAAGAATATGCACTCTTTCATTTTTAGTCCGTCCCACAAGAATATGTACTTTCTAATTTTGGAAACTCTTTTCACTCTAATGAGTTGGGACTTGTTCTTCACTAACAATACTTTAATTACTTTTTCTTTCTACCCCTCTATTCCTTTACAAATTTTGCATTAAAACTCGTGTCTAACCCAAAGTGCATATTGGGACAGAGGGAGTATGAAAATTTAGCTAAAGTCAAGTTCAAATGAGATGTAGGTAGGGGTGGGGAAAATACCAAAATGCCGAAAATACCGGTTATTTGGTATACAACAATTTTCGGCACGGTATGATACTGTACCGTAATTTTTCAGTGCGCAACAGTATCAATTTTCCTATACCGCTGTATACTATAGAATACCGAATATTTGGTATATACCGTAGATTCGGTATAACGAATCTTTGCCGCATACGAAAAAATCGGTAAACGTTGAAATATTATATTATATTTAATATATCTATATATAAAATAGAATTAAAAAGAAAAAATCTCTTAAAATCCTACATTTAAATATTTTGTATATAAAATAGATATTTTTTGCATAACGGTATTACGGTATACTGTACCGTACTTTGGTATACTGCAATAATAGTAAGATAACAGTATCAAAAATTAATCATGCCGAATTTTCAATATAACAAAAAAATCAGTTTGGTATTGTATGATATTTTGTCATACCACACTTTCCGATATGGTATGCGGTATGACGTTCCATCTCCAAGATATAGGCATTTGGAAATGAAATCCCTTAATACAAAAGGTTGTCAAAAACCATAGTTTGTTTTTCTGAATTTAGAGAGTACGGTTGAAAAATAAAGAAGGTGCAAGTAAGGGCTGCATTTGCTCGTATAGGCCCCTCACTGTTAGAAATTTGGGCTTCCACATGACTAATTTAATGTGTATGGCTATCTTTCAGTTGCCCAATTAAAGTGATCCAATAAAGATTAAAGTTTGGGCTAAAATGTATTTATTTTGTTATGGAAATAAGTGTAGATACCATAAAGTGATTTTCTATTTGATGAGGGACCGAATAGAAAATAAAGGGGTTTATATTCAATATAAATATAAGCTAGGGTTATGGTCCCCAGACGTCAGAAGAACATTCGATATCTCTGTATTCTCTCGGCAGACTATCGCGAAGAACGTCTCTGATCGTTTGGAAGATCCATAGCCGCTGCAAAGCAATTCAGCCGTTCTATACGATATGGATCAAGGTACGCTTCCGCTTTACAGTTTGTGCTCCTTCTCCGTTGTTCTCGGTTAATCATCATAGAGAGCTTTAAGTAATTGTTCACTCAATTATTCTAATAAGTGGTATCAGAGCCACTCTATTGATGATTCTCTGAGAATTGGGAAAAGGAGAATTAGGGTTTTGGTTTTATGAATTAATTCGTGCGATTGAATTAATTGTGTTATGCGGCGAGAGTTTATCGTGATTTTTCATCTATATACGTGGTTTATTTGGTTTGCTATTTTTGAATTTTACTGTGGTGAATCAATTTGGACATATATTATGAATTCAATCTCGTGTTTACTCTGTTATTTAATTTGACGGCCGCATCATAAGTTTTCAATTCAATATTATGAGTACAGTGATTGATATTCTGGATTCCATTATTGATGTTTAATTGTTGCCATACATAATTGTTGCTGTAATTCATATATATATTAGGTTTTGATAATGGAATAACCATAATTAAGGAATATATATGTATATGGAATCAATTCTCGATGAATTGCCTTTTCTGTTTACCAATTAATCTAATGTTTAATGTATCCATTTTTTGATACTTTCTGGCGAAAATTATTTTGGTCAACAGATTGGTTGTTAACTAATGGTTTTATTTGGTTAACTAATTTGGGACGAATTCTTGTGAGAGTTCGATTAAGTTTTAAATTCAATAATTTTGGTACATCTCATGTTCCTTCATGTTTTACTAATGTTCAAAATAGATTAGTCGAAATAAGACGTTGCAACAGTAACCTCTCTTGTATAGACTTCTTTACTGCGAATGTTAGGACGGTAAGTGTGTGTGTATTTTAATGCGGATACTAGTCGGCCCACAGGAAGATTAATATTTGGCACGAAATGCACACATACTTGTGGTAATAAATACGTGATGATTATTCAGTTTTCGTGTAAGTAAATGTGATGCCCACAGGTGGACATTACTTGACATGATTTTATTGTCAGTGTTTGATTACTACAAAGAGGTTGCCACTTACAAATTCATATTATTGTCCACAGACTTGATTTGAATGTTGTGCCGGTACCTCGAGATGTTACTTTCTTATTTGAATTTTATGATGTGAGCATTAATTTGGTTTTGTTTCTCTGTAGTTATGACGTCTTCTGCTACTGTGTCAACCAACGTGCAAAACATACCTATGTTAAATGGGTCTAATTTCAAGGATTGGAAGGAAACCCTTCTAATCACTTTGGGCTGCATGGATCTTGACCTCGCGTTAAGAACCGAGAAACCCGCCCCTCTTACGGATGTAAGTACCGCTGATCTTAAGTGGGACTTTGAGAGGTGGGAGCGCTCGAATCGCGTGAGTCTTATGATCATTAAGCGCAGCATCCCAGAGGCCTTTCGGGGCACGGCTTCTGAGGATATTGCTAATGCTAGTGAATACCTTGCCAAAATTGAGGAGCGTTTTGCTAAAAACGAAAAGTCCGAGACAAGCACGCTTCTGGCTAGCTTGATCTCAATGAAGTATAAGGGCAAGGGCAACATAAGGGAGTACATCATGCAGATGTCTCACATTGCTTCAAACTTGAAGGCGCACAAACTTGAAGTCCCTGAGAACTTACTTGTGCATTTGGTGTTACTCTCTCTTCCTACACAATTCAGTCAATTTAAGGTCAGTTATAACTGCCAAAAGGAGAAGTGGTCTCTTAATGAGCTCATTTCATACTGTGTACAAGAAGAGGAGAGATTGAAGCACGATAGAGTTGAGGTTGCTCAACTGGCTACTAGCTCAAGCAATAAGGGAAAGGGCTTGAAGAGAAAGCCTATTGAGAATGCTGTTGTGGACAAGGGACCATCGCAAAAGAAGCAACATAAGGAAAATGGTTGCTACTTCTGTGGTAAGTCCGATCATATGAAGAAGAATTGTGCCAAATATAGCGCATGGCGTGCTAAGAAAGGTATGATTCTTGCTTTGGTCTATTCTGAAGTTAATTTAGCTTCAGTCCCTAGTGATATTTGGTGGGTAGATTCTGGTGCTACTACTCACATAAGTTTATCAATGCAGGGCTGTCTGAGCTGCCGAAAGCCAATTGATGGTGAAAGATACATCTATGTGGGAGATGGCAAATCGGTAGAAGTTGAAGCTATTGGGCATTTTAGATTGTTGTTAAAGACTGGAATTTTTCTGGATTTGAAAGATACTTTTATTGTACCGTCATTTAGACGGAATTTGGTTTCTATTTCTGCATTGGACAAATTTGGTTTTTCTTGTTCATTTGGAAATAATAAGTTTACTCTTTCAAATAATTCCGGTATTGTGGGCACTGGTTCTTTAAGTGCATATGATAATCTTTACATGCTTGATTCTGTTACTTCATATTCAGAAGCTTTACATGTTGAATCAAAGGGGACTAAGCGAAAATTAAATAATGAAAATTCAGCAAACTTATGGCACAAGCGTTTAGGTCATATCTCAAAATCAAGAATTGAGAGACTTGTGTCAGATGGTATATTAAACACACTTAATTTTTCAGATCTTGATGTGTGTGTTCAATGTATCAAAGGAAAACAGACCAAACAAAAGAAATTAGGTGCCAATAGAGCTACATGCGTCTTAGAATTGATACATATGGACATTTGTGGTCCATTCCCTACGGCTTCTTGGAATGGGCAACAATATTTTATATCATTCATAGACGACTATTCTCGTTTTGGGTACCTATATTTAATCCATGAAAAGTCTGAGGCTCTAGACAAGTTCAAAATATTCAAGGCTGAAGTTGAGCTCCAACTCAACAAAAGCATTAAGAAAGTCAAATCTGACCGTGGTGGCGAATACTACGGCAGAAATGACGGCTCGGGTGAACAACGTCAAGGACCTTTTGCCCTCTATCTGGAAGAGTGTGGAATCGTCCCTCAGTACACAATGCCGGGGTCGCCTAGCATGAATGGTGTAGCTGAAAGACGAAATAGAACTCTTAAAGATATGGTGAGGAGTATGATTTCTCACTCCTCCTTACCACAATCACTTTGGGGAGAGGCATTAAAGACTGCAGCATATATTCTCAATAGGGTACCAACTAAAGCAGCTGCTAAAACACCTTATGAGCTTTGGAATGGGCGAAAGCCTATTCTAAATCACATTCACATTTGGGGATGTCCAGCTGAAGCTAGGCCTTATAAGCCAAATGAAAAGAAATTGGACTCCAAAACAGTGAGCAGCTACTTTATTGGTTATCTAGAAAAGTCAAGGGGTTACAAATTTTATGATCCCACCACAAGAACAATTTTCGAGACGGGAAATGCGGTGTTCTTTGAGGATGTTGAGTTTGGGGGGAAGAATGCAATAAGGGACATCACTTTTGAGGAGGAGTCTATAATGATTCCTACTACTGCTTCTGACAATGCTCAGATTTCTATTCCTGACATTGAAGAAGAAGCAGATCAAGAACCTCAAGCAAATGATGTCATAAATGCACAACTACAAGTTGATGATCTCATTGAGGACCAACATCATGTTGATGAGATTATTCAAGTTCAACCTCAACAACCTCAAGAACCAATGCCAATAAGGAGGTCCACTAGAGAAAGGAGAAATGTCATTTCGGATGATTATGTGGTTTTTCTCGCTGAAAATGAGGATAATATTGGTTTGAAAAACAATGACCCTGTCACTGTTGATCAAGCAATGAAGGATCCTCAGTTTGAGAAGTGGACTCAAGCCTTAGATGAGGAATATAAGTCAATGCTATTTAATGACGTTTGTGATATTTACCCGTTACCTGAAGATGTGAAACCCATTGGTTGCAAATGGATTTTTAAGACCAAAAGGGATTCAAAAGGTAACGTGGATAAATATAAGGCACGTCTTGTAGCTAAGGGCTTTACTCAGAAGGAAGGCATCGATTATAAAGAGACTTTCTCTCCGGTTTCTTCGAAAGACTCATTTAGAATAATCATGGCATTAGTAGCACATTTTAATCTTAAGCTACATCGGATGGATGTTAAGACAGCGTTCCTCAACGGTGAACTTGAGGAAACGATTTATATGGAGCAACCAGAAGGTTTTGTGGTCGGAGACCCAAAGAAAATGGTTTGCAGACTTAAGAAATCCATCTATGGGCGTAAGCAGGCCTCTCGTCAATGGTACCACAAATTTCATGAAGCAGTTCTCTCATTCGGTTTCGGGAAGAATGTTATTGATGATTGTGTATATCACATGTTCAGTGGGAGTAGATGCATCTTCTTGGTATTATATGTCGATGACATATTGATTGCCACAAATGATAAGGAAATGTTGCACGATACCAAGAATTTTCTCTCAAAGAAATTTGAGATGAAAGATCTTGGGGAAGCCTCTTTTGTATTAGGGATCGAGATTCACCGAGATCGCTCTCGTGATATTCTACGATTGTCTCAAAAGGGATATATTGAAAAAGTGCTAAAAAGGTTTGAGATGCATGGCTGCAAGCCTCTAGACACCCCTGTGGCTAAAGGAGACAAGTTTAGTCTTGCTCAATGCCCTAGAACAAGTCTTGAGATTAATGAGATGCAAAAGTTTCCATATGCTTCGGCTATTGGAAGTCTCATGTATGCACAAGTATGTACTAGACCCGATTTGGCTTTTATTGTTAACATGTTGGGAAGGTATCTCAGTAACCCCGGAATGGATCACTGGAAAGCAGCAAAACGGGTTATGAGATATTTGCAGAGAACAAAAGATTACATGCTCACATACAGAAAATCAGATCATTTGGAGATCATTGGGTATTCTGATTCTGATTTTGCTGGATGCCAAGATAGTAGGAGATCCACCTCTGGTTATGTATTTCTGCTGGCTGGAGGAGCCATATCGTGGAGAAGTGCTAAGCAGACACTTGTGGCACCTTCCACCATGGCAGCAGAATTCGTAGCTTGTTATGAGGCATCTTGTCATGGGTTATTGCTGCGAAATTTTATCACTGGGCTGCATATTCAAGGAGTTGAAAGACCACTTAAGTTGTATTGTGACAATAACTCTGCAGTGCAATACTCCAACAACAATAGGAGCTCTGCTAAGTCAAAGCATATTGAGATAAAGTTCCTAGTTGTAAAAGAAAGGGTTCAGAGTGGACAAATTTCTATAGAGCATATAGGAACGGATTTGATGATTGCAGATTCGCTTACTAAGGGACTACCACCTAAGGTCTTTCATGGGCACGTGGCCCATATGGGTGTTTTGTCATTTGAGGACACTTCCGTTTAGTGGGAGTAGTTAATTTTGTTAATGCTCTATATTGTGTTTAAACATGTTATAAACTCATGTTATTTTCTGCAGAAATAAAGTATTATATTGTCCATTACTTGTGTAATTTGGTTTTGGTTTGATCTCAATTTGGGAGGACCAGTTGGATATGATCACCTTGCATGAAATTTCCATGCTACACTCCATAATTGATCTGTTGTTGATTATATTTGCATATGTGATTACTGATGGGTTTAATCATGAAAAAAAATATGGTGACTGCCCCTTTAGTCCTATGTCGATATGGTTGATGATAAGATTGTTCGGAAATACACTATGTGATAGCACTTTTGAGCGCTCATTCGGTTTGTACACATTTATTTGGTGTCATGTGTTGCCCAAGTGGGAGATTGTTAGAAATTTGGGCTTTCACATGACTAATTTAATGTGTATGGCTATCTTTCAGTTGCCCAATTAAAGTGATCCAATAAAGATTAAAGTTTGGGCTAAAGTGTATTTATTTTGTTATGGAAATAAGTGTAGATACCATAAAGTGATTTTCTATTTGATGAGGGACCGAATAGAAAATAAATGGGTTTATATTTAATATAAATATAAGCTAGGGTTATGGTCCCCAGACGTCAGAAGAACATTCGATATCTCTGTATTCTCTCGGCAGACTATCGCGAAGAACGTCTCTGATCGTTTGGAAGATCCATAGCCGCTGCAAAGCAATTCAGCCGTTCTATTCGCCGTTCTATACGATATGGATCAAGGTACGCTTCCGCTTTACAGTTTGTGCTCCTTCTCCGTTGTTCTCGGTTAATCATCATAGAGAGCTTTAAGTAATTGTTCACTCAATTATTCTAACACTCACACCATGCGCTTGAATTCCCTCGCATAACTGAGGGTGTGGTTGATCAGTTGTAATGACAGAATCTCCTTGCAAAGTACTTCCTTAGTTATTTGTAAAAGCACCAACTCATTGTTGATCTCACACTCAGGATGCTCCTACGATTTTCGAATGCCAAAGTACTGTCAATTTTGATTAAGCCAACACATGTAAATATAGTGCAATCGGAAACACCTAACCAGCAAGTTGTTTTTAAACTAAACTAGCATGTGGCTCTTTTAGTCAACAAACTTGCAGAAAAAAGAAGGAAGAAGAGAGAATAGTATAGAGATGGCAAGAGAATTGAAAAAAGCATTATAAATGGAAAAGACTAAAATGCTCTCGAGTGGCATAATGGTTAAAACATAATAAAAAAATGACATTACAGACTCAAAATAGTGAAAAAGTATATGAAATGTGTTATTATCCATAAGTAGATTCTTATGATGATATTATCTAAACTGTAAGTGTCTGTGGCATTCGAAACATTCGAAATAGCATACATAGATTATTAATTTATAGTTAACTCTATTTTGAAAGAATAAGGACTGCAAATAATATGAAAGCAAAATTCAGGGACTAAAAATGTAGTTTTCTGTAATATTGAAAATACAAAAATGTCAATTTAATCAAAAAATATCAAAAGGGTAAAAAGTCACAAAATAGTGCATGCAAGAGTCATTCTAGCATATAAGACCATACTTTATTAAATGACCGGTAAACTATGATAGACAACTACTCCCTCCATCATTTGGGACAATTTGACCAGGCACGGATTTTAAGAAATGTAATGGAAAGTGAGTTGAAAGGTTTGGTGCGATATGGGTCCTACTTTTAAAGTATTAGTTTTATAATAAAATGTGAGTAGGAATGAGTTAGTGGAATATGGAGTCCACTACCAAAAATGATAAAAGTGAAGTGGGTCAAATTATTTGGGACGGACCAAAATAAAATACTGAGTCAAATTATCTGGGACGGAGGGAGTAACTTTTATCCAACTTATCACATGTCAATGTATCTATGATTATATGCTAATGTAAATATGATATGTCGTGATTTTACCCACATACATCTCTCAAATTCTAAACATATTACGATGTTATTGTAATTTTAACATAGTTGATCAGTTTGATAGAAAAGATATTACTCGCTGAATTTAGTGGTAATAACCAATCTGATCAATCCAAGATGTGCATGCATAACCAATCTGAATCCAATCGACCAAATCGAATTCAAGAAACATCAAAACTTGATAGGTGAAGTGGGAAAAGAATTGCTTTTCATATTAATATTTCCTCAATGTTTCAAATGCAGTACTTCCCAAATGTTGAAAACTAACACTATGTACTAACATGGGTTGGCTAATGTGCAAAACCCAAAACAACCATCTATTTACAAAACTAAAATATCCACAAATAAATATAGTAAGAACTAGTAATAATAAAATAATAGTACTAATGATCATCATCATTTACACTAAATTGGAGTGAGGCTGCCAATAAAAAGTGCCTCCCATGATTAAGAAGAAGCAGGAAATCAAGGAAGCAGATCATCTCCAAACAGGTAAAGCATCCGCTCCACCGCCCAGCTAGGCTGCTCCGGCTGCAGCGGCCTCACATCAGCCCGGCAGACAGGGCAAGTCAGCTTGTTGTCATAAGCCAGCCACCTCTCCAGGCAGTGCTTGTGGAAGACATGGCAGCAGTTGCGGAGCTCCCACACGTGGCTGCTCTTCCTTAGGCTGTTCAAGCAGACCGCACACGACTCATCGTGGCCATCTGGCAGCCGCTGCTCCATCTCACCGTACGTGGTGAGGGTGAGCCTCCCCTTCAGCAGCCTCAGGTTGGCCGCGGGAGACGAGGAGATGGAGCAGCAAGACGAAGGCATCAGCAGATTGAGAGCCAAGGAGAAGAGCCATCTTGTCACTGCAAATAGCAGAAATTGATCACTCACAGCCATTAGAACTGAAACTGATTAGCAAGTTAGAAAATGGAGGTATCAACTGCCAGAACAAGTATATATAGATAGAGAAGGGTAGGTGGGAGTGAAGCTACTTTGTGCTTTCCAACAGCCAGTAAGAAGAAATAGAGGGGCATGCCCACATTCTCACAGCTAAAGATGACAACTTTACAACCAAATCTTCATCATATGCTAATGACATCCACAATACCAAATGCGTCAAAAAGAAGGCATTTGCAGATTATACTTTTTCAAAAGCCTACACAGCAAAATTAGGGGAAAGCATAATCTTATCCAACAATTTTTGAAAGTATCTTTAAACGCCAGGATTGCTTTTATAGAAGAAAATGGAGGGGAATAATACTCTTTGATACGAGGAGACTTGTATAGGAGATAACTGCGAGAGATAACTGAGAAGATATTGGTTCGTTCGCGGGGGAGATTCCCGTCGAGCAGCCAACTATCGTAAAACTAGGGTTTTTGAATGATAATCTTGCAGGGAAAGTAAATAGCGTAAAAGTAAAAGACAAATAAATTGAAGGTAATTCTGATATATTGATTAATTGAAGAAAATAACAATGCCAATAACAATGTCTCATATTTATAATAGGAGTATTCTAACTTAATGAACAAGAATTAAACCTAACTTACCGAACAAGAAGTAAATATGCTAGAAAGATATGATAACGAAATACTCCCCTTGTCCCTTAAATTTTGTCACACTTTGACCGGGCACGAATTTAAGAAATATAATGAAAAGTGAGCTGAAAAAGTTAGTGGAGAGTGAGTTCTACTTTTATATATTAGTTTTATAATAAAATGTGAGTTGGAATGAGTTAGTGGAATATGAGGTCCATTACTAAAAATAGTAAAAAGTGAAATGTGACAAAATTTAAGAGACAAAAGGAGTAATTGATAAGATACGAGGGATATTCTTGAAGATATGCCTGTATTCCAAACTTTAGGATTCAATCTCATCAACCTGAAAACGCATTTGACGTTGCATCAAAGCATCAGATAAAGTTGCATGAATTCACCTTAATTGCCACTCCCTCCGTCTGCAAAATGTTGTCCACATTTGACTCGTCGCGGGTTTTAAAAAATGTGAAGAAAAATGAGTTAAAAATAATAATGAATGTGGGTCACCTCTTTATATAATCCCTTCGTCTGCCATTAAATATCTCATAGTTGATCGGCACGAGTTTTAAAAAATTGTTTGACTTTTTGAAGTAAAGTGGGAAGAAAAGTTGGTGGAATGTGGGGTGTACTTTTACATATTGGTTTTATAATAAAATGTGAGTGAAATGAGTTAGTGGAATGTAGGGTCCACTTACCAAATATGATAAAAGTGAAATGCGACATTTATTGGCAGATGGAAGAAAAAAGAAAAATGTGACATTTAATGGCGGACGGAGGAAGTATTAGTTTTATAATAAAATGTGAGGATAATAAGTTAGTGGAAAGTGAGGTGTATTTACCTGAAATGAAAAAAAGCAAAGTGGACAATATTTCGCAGACGTACCGAAGCGACAAAAGTGAACGAGGGTTTTATTACCGAAGTGACAAAAGTGGACAATATGATGCCCAGGGGCGGATCTAGTGTATATATATACAAGGGGAAATTGCCTCACCTGAATTATTCATTTATACAAAGATATATAGATAACATCATTATAATAGGATAGTGATAAAATGCAAACTTATATATTGTACAAACTCAAAACACCTCAACACAGCTTCAACACAGCTTCAACACAGTATCAACACAGTGTAAAATTTTAAGATTTTAATGTAACATAATATCAACACAACATCAATCATTGACTACCGTTGAAATTCTGTTGACATTTTCCTGATGTTTTTTTGTGATCTGTTGACATTTTTCAATGATCCAGATCATATTTTTGAGTTTGTATAATATTTAGAGTTTTCATTTGTTCACATTCCTATTATAATATGTGTATTTTGTATTACCTTTGCCCCCTTAGTATTTTAATAGAAAAACCTTTTGTTGCCCCATTTGGAAAAGAAATGAAAAGTCAGACATGTAATTAGGAGTAGTATTTAATAAAACCTAGTTATTTTTTGAAAAAAAACACAAAAGTTATTGAGTGTTAAAGATCCAAACGTGAGTCTCAACTCTGGAACTTGTAGACAAAAAGCAAAATAGTTAGGAAAGTATACAAAGTTCTTTGGCCCCTATTGTACAATTTCATGGCTCTGCCCCTGATGATGCCACTAATTATAGAAATTGAATATTTTAATTGTCAAATTATTATTGACTTAATTTTTTGTACGTCGTTACATAATGATTTATGTGACTTTATAAAGCATTAACCCCATCAATTAATTTTCTCATATTTAAAATGCAGATTTAAAGGTTTTGAATTTGAGAAGTTAAAAAGGTATTGTATTTGTTTTCTTTTAAAGTGAGAGGTTTTGGATGAGCCTTTAATTTTTATTATAAATATATGACATTTGGTAGTTTACAATCCATATTATCCTACCTTTTTTCCTTTATATTCTTCGTTAAATTTTCTACAGACATCGAATCCGATTTTAGGTTAGAACAATAAATGTACAGTCATGAGCATTATAGAAAAAAAAACGTATATAGTGGTTTTTGAATGAATTTCCAACGTGATTAGATTATCAATGCCATTAATTTATAGTTGTCAACTCATTGATTATGCTATGTATTAGAGCATCCGCAATAGCGGACGCACGCATGCCCTAGCCACCGGCGAGCGGCTCGGGCATAGCGGACGTCCACTATTGGATGCGGCGAACGGGACAGATGAGAGTGGGGCGGATGAGTGCACGGGCGAGGTCGACGGGAGTTAGCCGATCGCTCGTCCACTATTATGTGGCGTCGATCGGTGAGCGATCGGCTAACCGTATATTTTTTTTTATTTCAACTCTATATATACGGTCCGTTGCATTTCATTTCATCCGCACCACTTGTGTTAACGAGTTTCTCTTTCTCCTCTTTTCATTTTTCATCTATGGATACAAAATGGCTCATGATGGTGATATTGATCCGTCGCGGCGAATTGACGAAGAGTTGTGGGCCTATACGTCCGCGGAGATAAATCGGTTGGTGCAAGAGCACTTGCACCAACCGGAGCAGCCGGCGGTCCCCCACCCCATCCATCATCGAGTTGTAGTCCCCCGGGACCACCAAAGGTTGTTTGACGACTACTTCGCTGAGGAGCCGTGGATTGGGGAGTCCTTTTTATGGCGGCGTTTTAGGATGCAACGACCGCTATTTCTGCGTATCGTGTCAGCTTTAGAGGCTCGGTACAAATATTTCCGGTTCAGGGAGGATGCGAGTGGTAGACTCGGTCACTCGCCGATACAGAAGTGCACCGCCGCAATCAGGCAGTTGGCTTACGGAGGCGCGATCGACATGTTAGACGAATACCTTCACATAGGCGAGACGACTGTCCGCTAGTGTCTGCAGCATTTCTGTCGGAGCGTCATTCACATATTCGGGGAGAGGTATCTACGAAAGCCTACCCCTGACGACTGCCAAGGTCTGATGGATATGCACAGGAGGGTGCACGATTTTTCGATATGTTGGGCAACATAGATTGTATGCATTGGGAGTGGAAGAACTGTTTACCGCTTGGAAAGGGATGTACACAATCGGGTTCAAAGGCTATGGTTTTGGCATGCACATTTTTGGGGTAGTCGGGTTGAACAACGACGTCAACGTCCTCCAGTCGTCGCCTGGGTGTTGGTCCGGCCATCAGTTTCGTCGCCAACAACAACCAGCACGATGTTGGCTACTATTTGCCGGATGGGATATACCCTAAGTGGCCCGTCTTTGTGAAGAAGATCAGAGGCCCAACAGATCCAGTGAAAATTTACTTTGCGCAACGACAGGAGACGGCGCGCAAGGATGTGGAGCGAGCATTTAGTGTGCTCTAGTCTCGAGAGCAGCGGTAAAGGGTCCAACACGTTTGTGGTATACTAACTGCATTGTTGATGTCATGCACGCATGTATTATCATGTACAACATAATCGTAAAAAATGAAGGTCCAGAATGCACTGATTGAGCCGCTAAAGATGTTGCCGGTCCAAGCCACATATGGCCACCGCCAATGTACGAATGGGGATACCCCGAGGGGACGCCGAAAGGGTCCAAACATTTACTGATATGCGCTAACAAGAAGCTCATATTCGACTCCAACATGATATAATTGAAGAGTTATGAGCGCGTAGGATTGCACGTTGATATCTAATGTAATTTGTTTGAATCGTTGTTTTTTTTAAACTGTATTAGACTTTTTTTTAATTGTACTAGGTAAATTTTTTATATTTAATGAAATTATTATTGCACTTTTTCATAAATATTTTAAAATAAGATTAAAATTTATTTTTTTATATGTTATAGATTGTCTTAAAAATCAAATAAGTGGTACTCCCTCCGTCCCGGCTAAGATGACACATTCCTTAGCCAGCACGGGATTTTAGGAGTTATTGGTTAATGTGTTTAATTGGAGAAAGAAAAGGTGGGTAGAAATATTAAAATAGAGAGAGAAAGAAAGATGAATATTTTAACAGGGTAGGAAAAAGTGGTTGGGTGTATTAATTGGAGAGAAAAAGTTTCTAAAAAAAGAAAATGTGTCATCTTAATTAGGACAAACTAAAAAGGAAAACGTGTCTTTTTAAGTGGACGGAGGGAGTACAACTTTGACTCATCTTAAGGCAAACTAAAAAAGAAAACGTGTCTTCTTAAGTGGGACGGAGGGAGTACAACTTTGACCGGAAAGTGGCAATGCAGTGGACATTTGACTGCTTTTGGTTGGGCTCTCAATACACTGATTTTAATGGATTAGATGTTGATATGTTAACATCTATTGGCCTCAGTTCTCACTGCCATCGATAATCGCAACTCAATCAAATAAATACAGTTCTACAAAAGTAGTTAAAACTGAATCTATTTGAAATTATCAAAATTAGTGCAAAAGATTGGATCAAATAGTTGTTCAGTATATACAGCTCCCTTGCCAGAGTACTCAGTTGGAAAATAATTCGATCAATCAAGCTAATGAACCAGAGCCCATCATGAACTCTCAGGTAATAATTCCATAGGAGTATTTCAATTGATCTGAATGAAATTAGCAGGAAGAACTCAAATTGGATTTTCGGGTACTTGTATTTGAAAAGGGCATTTGATTTCGTCCTTTAAATTTCATCAATTTGATCAGGTGGTGGATAGTGGGCCAGTTTACACTCTGGATGAAGCTCTTTCTGGTGTGGGTTTTGGGAAATTTCAAGCTCTGGTGCTGGCTTATGCCGGCCTCGGAGCCATGGCTGAGGCAATGGAGGTGATGATTCTCTCTTTTATTGGCCCTTTTGTTAAAGCAGAATGGGGGCTTTCTTCAGCGCAGGAGAGCTTAACCACCACTATGGTTTTTGCTGGTATGCTCATTGGGGCTTATTTCTGGGGTATCTTGTCTGATAATTATGGTAGAAGGCAAGTTTTCTTCATTACTTATTCCTCAACTATAATGCTATTCATTCTTCAAACTTGTGTTCAGTTTGCAAGATATCTCGAGATTAAATATGTAGTGTGTTTGGTTCATGAGATTTAATCCTGCAACTCAATCTTAGATGGATAGTCATAGGATAATTAGTCATAGCTAACCCCCTTCAACTAAAATAATCTCACAACTCAATCCTAGATTATAGCTTGGTACTTTTTTATCTAGGAAACCGAACACCACCATAGTATATGGATTTCAATTGGTTCCCAATCAAGAGCACCTCAACCTGGAGATTACTTATCCTAACACTCCCTCCGTCCGATAAAAATAGAGACTTTGAGATTGAGAATGACAGAGTTTTAATGCAAAATTGGTAAAGTAACTGAGATGTGGAAAGAAAAAGTTATTGGAATATTGTTAGTGGAAAATGGTACCCACCTCATAAGAGAGAAAAACTTACCAAAAAAAAGAAGATGACTATTTTTGTGGGATGACCCAAAATGGAATAAGAAGATTATTTTTATGGGACTGAGGGAGTATTGTTTCGAAGAGTATGTGGCCTCTGTCAGCCTACTTCAGTTACAAGTGCTTATTGAATAATCTAAAATTTGATCATAACTTACTTCTTTAATTTAACCAGCTTTTTTCTATGGACTCTCTTAGAAGAGCTTTATGGCCATTGGAGAATCAAGTACAAACTTTAGTTACTTTGATTTTTTGTTGCAATGTTTTTTAAGTACCGGAACCGTCACTGACACTTGAATAATGTTTTCTTGGTCATCGATCAGGGTAGGCCTTCTAAGTGTTGCTGTGGTAACTAGCATATTTGCTTTCCTGAGTGCCCTCTCCCCGAATTATGTTTTGTTGATCCTCTTCCGAATGGTCGTTGGCATTGGTTTGGGTGGCGGACCTGTGTACTCGACCTGGTTTCTTGAGTTTGTGCCTGTGCAAAATAGGGGCATCTGGATGGTCATCTTCTCCACTTTCTGGACAATTGGAACAATACTTGAGGCTTCATTGGCATGGGTATGTTGTTGATTCCCTTGTAACACCCTATGCCTCTGTTGTTTCTTCGCATTTACCGTAGCTTCTGCAAGTGACACTATTGTTAAGTCGTGAAATTATCAGCTGTTTATGTGTTTTTGAGGCAGTATCTATTCATCCTGAAGTGAAGAGTCAAACACTAACTAGCAATCTCTCTCTTCACAATTTAAACAGATCGTCATTCCTAGATTGGGATGGAGATGGCTTCTTGCAGTATCATCAGCACCCTGTTTTGCAGCACTTGTCTTATATTTCTTCACAATAGAGACTCCAAGGTACCTATACATGCATGGAAAGATCGGTGATGCGCATGATGTCTTGAAGAAAATGGCAACGATCAACAAAACTGAGCTTCCGTCTGGCGAACTTGCTTCTGCGAAGATGAGTAACCTGAACGAGGATTTCACTCCTTCAGAAGGCACCCTATTACTTCATAACAGGGAACACGAGACCAAACCGGGATACTCCTCGATTTTCACTCTCTTTTCGCCAAGTTTAGTCAAAACAACCCTTCTCTTATGGGTGGTTTATTTTGGCAATTCATTTTCCTATTATGGTCTTGTGTTGATGACCTCGGAGTTAAGCAGTGGAGAAAGTAAATGCCACACGAGTTCGTATCCAGGCCTCTCGACAGATTCCAGCCTCTATATAAATGTATTCATCACCAGCCTTGCAGGTATCGTTGTATTGTCCTCGTTCGTTCCACCTCTCTTCTTCTTTACATGCATCGTCTAACTTGAGAAATTAATATGCAAATCACAGAGCTTCCCGGCCTTGTTTTATCAGCAATACTAGTGGACAAAATCGGTCGCAAGATGTCAATGGTGGTGATGTACTCATGTGGATTCATATGCCTTTTACCATTGATGTTCCAACAGCAACAAGTTGTGGTCATATCTCTACTGTTTGGAGCTCGATTGTTCATCATCGGAAACTATACCGTGGCTGGTATCTACTGTCCAGAGGTTAGTTGCCCCATTTTTTCCCTTGCGGGCTTGCAGCTCACTTTTCCTCAGAATAACATTGCTTTCGTGTTTTCAGTTATATCCGACATCGGTGAGGACAACGGGAGCTGGTGTTGCGAATGCTGTGGGGAGAATTGCAGGGATGATATGTCCTCTTGTAGCTGTGGAGCTTGTTTCTGGTTGCCATCAAATGGCAGCAATAACTTTATTTGAAATTTCCATACTTCTTTCTGGAATTAGTGTGCTTTTCTTCCCAATTGAAACCAAAGGAAGAAAGCTGAGCGACTCTGTCACACAAAATATATAGACTTGGTATATATCAACCCAAATATTATTCACATATTTACCACGATATCAAACATTCATGTTATAAAGTTGTAAGTAGAATCTGAGTTGTAGCCGATAGACTCTAGCAGCCGGAAGGTTCGAATACGTCCGGTTTTTCTCATATCTTTACTAAAGAAGGCGGTTGGAAACTCATCGGTCGAGATGCAATTGCCAGTGGCATCTCGCCAATTCCACCAGAAGTTGTTCTCGACCAGCTTTAAAATAGGCGCAATGGTCAACCAATAACTCAGGTTTTGGTCAAGCCGGAAGGGTTAGCCGCAGAGGAAGCTACGTGGATGGATGTCAAGGATGTATGCGGGCAGTTTCCGAATTTCAGCCTTGTGGACAAGCTCTTTCTGGCAGGGAAGCAATTGATGCCACTCAAACCGCCCAGCCGAAGCCTTGGCTGTGTACCGTCGCAGTAGTAGAAAGGTAGCAGAGTTTAATGGCTTGAATGGGGATAATTGGAGATGCTAGCTGTGATCATTCGCAGTAAAAGGCTGAGAGGATTGGAGGAGATGAAAGAAGAAGAGTTGGCTGTTAGATTTTCCATAGCAATAAAAGATGGTAGAGGAGGAGTTGGTTGTTATGCAGTTACACTTTATTTCCTTTCCCATTTAAAGATTCATTTTAACTCGGCATGGATGATAGGAAATTGTTCAACTTTGTGAATTAAAGTGAATAGAAAAAATTAGTGGAATATAGATTATACTTTTAGCATTAATTTTATAATAGAATGTGAGTGGAAAACTTAGTAGGAGCAGGGCCGGCATATCAAAAATGGAAAAAAAAATGTATCTTTAAATCGAAGACGGGAAGAACATCACATCCTTCTTACGCGTACCAGAAACAATCATTTGATCCTCAACGTTTTTTCCACTCTAAGATATACTCCCTTTGTCCATAAAAAATAGACCACATTGTGAATGACACGTCTTTTAATAAGAGATAAGGGAGAAAAAGTAAGAGAGAAGTAGCGATAGTGGAATGTGGGGTCCTGCCAGTGTTTAATTGTGTTATGTAGCAAATGTGGGGTCCTTTTTCAAACTTGGTCTATTTTTCGTAGATAACCAAAAATAGCAAACGTAGTTTATTTTTCGTGGATGGATGGAGTATATACAAACTCAAATATATTTAAATAATTCACCATACTATGGATGTGGGCCCCACAAAGATAAAACCAAATCAGATGTTCATTGTATCAGATATACTCCAAGTTTTGGGTTCTAAAAAAAGTAATCATTAATTTAGTTTCTCAATTATGGAATGACTAGAAAGCCCCTCTTATGTTCAGTAATTCCTAACGTTACTGCAGGAATTGAAAATGATGAGGGTAGGGGCGTAATCTTCCTCCAATTTCTTGATCCGAATTTCAATGCCTAGTTAATAAACCACCACCTTCGCCTGGTTTCATTTCCTGCAATCTCACTCTACAATAGTGCGGGCCGATCTAGGGTGGATAAGATTTGAAACAAACACACTGAACTTTGATAAATACCAAGAAGTGAATACAAATCGTACTATATCTAAAAAGGTGAACATGCCAAGAACATAGTATTACACAACATTGACCAAACTTAGGTAATTATGCTCATATAATTGACATATTAACAACTAAGGCAATGTCCAATCATTTACGCATACTAAAATCCATCTTAATTAATTAACCAAATTCATTTAACTAAATTGACATACAACAAAAATTGACCATACAACAAAAATTGACCAAACTTATGTAATTAACTCAGATGATTGACGCATGAACAACTAGATAATGTCTAGTGATTTTTTAGACAAACTCGAGGTTGTTTAAATCAGAGCTGTGATCGATTGTTAACTTTCTTAATTTGCTAACTTATACGCAATGCATTAAAAATATTAACATAATGACATTAAAATGTCAACACATAATTTAGTTGACATTTCAATATACTGTGTTGACATTATGTGTTGACATTTTAATGTCATCGTGTTAATATCGTTAATGCACTGCGTTGATAAGTCATCAGAGTTAACAACTTAAACATTAGCAATATAATGCACCCCATTTAAATCAAGTAATTAAACTTAAGTAATTAAATTGACTAAACTACACGAAATTAAACTCATACTTCCTTCAACCCACAAGAATATGCATCTTTCTTTTTTTAGTCTGTCCCACAAGAATATGCAATTTCCAATTTCAGAAACTTTTTCTCTCTATTGAGATGAGACTCATTCTCCACTAATACTCCTCCGTCCGCGAATAGGAGTCCAGTTTTTCCATTTTAGTCCGTCCGCGAATAAGAGTCCCGGTTCACTTTTACCACAAATGGTAGGGTCTCACCTTCGACTAACTCATTTCACTCACATTTCATCTAAAACTAATATATATACAAGTGGGACCCCTATTCCACTAACTTTTTTCCACCCACTTTTCCTAATATTTCTTAAAACCCGTGCCGGCAAGGAATGAGACTCCTATTGGCGGACGGAGAGAGTAATATTTTTATTACTTTTTCTTTCTATCTCTCTTACTTTTTTAATTGTGCATCAAAACTCGTGTTGAATCCAAAGTGCATATTCTTGTAAAACGAAAGGAGTAATTATGGGAGAATAACCCATTTTAAGTCATGAAAGATGATTGACGCATGAACAGCTAAGATAATGTCCAGTCATTTAGACAACTCAATGCTATTTAAATCAAGTAATTAAACTTAACTAATTAAATTGGCCATACTACACGAAATTAACCAAATTTATGTAATTAAACTCATATAATTAATGGAGAATAACCCATTTTAAGTTATGTGAATTGACTAAACTGATACTATAATCAAAACCAAATACATTTATATTTGAACAAATCAAATCAATTAATTAAGCTATAAGAGCGAAGTGACCATTTAGAAAGTAAAACTGTTAAAAGAATATATCCCTCTGTTCCCTAAAAATAGGAACTTTAGAAATGACAAGTATTTTAATGTACAATCGGTTTAACATGAGAGAGATAGAAAGAAAGAGTTTTAGTGAAAAATGATCTCATCTTATTAGAGATAATTAAAAAAAAAAATTTAAAAAAATTTAAATTTTTTTAGAAGATATACCATAAAGAAAAGAATTTCTATTTTGTAGTAGATAGAGGGACTAGCCCTCCGTCCGCGAATAGGAGTTCCGGTTGGCCATTTTCATTCGTCCACCATTAGGAGTCCCGGTTAGATCATTTATCTTGGGAGTATAAAAAATGACTCCACTATTCCCTTGATTTAGAAGCTGCAATTAATTTTAATCCACTTTGATTGCAATTTCTCACACTCTCTTAATGTTAGATTTCATTATTCCAAAGAATAAAGCAAATAATAATATAAATGGGTCCCACATTCCACTATCACACACTTTAATTATTACACTCAAACTTTTCTTAAAATCCGCACCCAACTCAACCGTGACTCCTATTCGCGGACGGAGGGAGTATGTTTAACCAAGCTCAAATACTAATCTAAAGCCCATTAACCCATTTTTAAAGCCCATTATTAACCTATTTTTATGCATCTATAAAATATTAAAATGTGTTGTGTTGTTCTTTATTCAGTTCATCATCCTCACTATTTCAGGTACTCATTCTTCTATCTAGAAAATAAGTAAAACATAAATAGTACCATTTTTTTGGCAATTTCTCAAACTATCTGTGTTTGTTAATAGTGCATGCGTATATCCGATTTGATTCTGGAATTCAATCGGAACTCTTTTACACTGCAAAATAGGTTTTGGATATTTATTTGAGATATCTTACATCAATTTACTCACTTTTTATTTTCTACATTGTAACTAAGAGATGTATTTTTCATCTTTGATAGCTCCATTGCCGTTAATTTCCTTCTTTTCGGCTCTATATTGTAGCTAAGACATGCATTTACCATCTTTGATGAATAATGATTAATTCTCAATGGTAAACTTCCCCTAATAATTTATGTTACAGATAAACTAAGCTGTAAATGACACAGATTTTAATACACAATTGATAAATAAGAGAGAGAAAGGAAAAAATGTATTGGGAGTAGTGTAAATGGAGTGTGGGACTGAGATCCATATTATTAAGAATATTTAATTGTTTAAAACTTTAGAAATTGGTATAATGTTGTTGGACGACCTAAAATGGTAAAACTAGTCTATTTTTTGTGGACGGAGGTAGTATGATTTTTTAGATAGTTGTTTGTTGTTGTTTCTTCTTTAGAAGGCTGAGGTAGTATGTTGTTTGTTCTTTTCTTTGAATACTCTTTTACTATGTCTAATTCACAACATATGTTGCTGATAAAATGATGGAATTGCACCTAACAAGTTATTTTGCAATTTATGATGTTCTGATTCTTGATGGTGCAGATGGGAGATTCTGAGCATGTGTACTCTCTGGATGAAGCACTTGCTATGGTTGGCTTTGGTAAATTCCAAGGTCTGATGCTTGCTTATGGAGGAGTTGGTTATATTGCTGATGCAATGGAGATTATGATTCTCTCGTTTATCGGGGCAGCAGTTGAAGCCGAGTGGCATCTCTCTCCCGGTGAGAAGAGCTTGATATCAACTGTGGTGTTTGCAGGGATGTTGGTCGGGTCATACATCTGTGGTGTCATATCAGATACTTATGGACGAAAGTGAGATGCTCGAACTTATCTACTAGATTCGCATTTAATTTGATAGTTGATTGATTTTCATTCAATGAAGTACAGGAAGGGAATCCTATGTCTTGCCACTGTTACATCTGTTGCTGGGCTGTTGAGTGCTTTTTCACCAAATTATGCGTCGTTGCTCATATTTCGTTGCTTAGCTGGAGCAGGCCTTGGCGGTATGCATACGTTCACCACATGGTTTTTGGAATTCATCCCGGCACCAAACAGAGGTGTCTGGATGATTGTCTTTTCAAGTTTCTGGACAGTTGGAACGATATTTGAGGCCGGTCTTGCATGGGTATGTGAATCGAACACCATTCGCAAAACTAGAATTGAAACCTTGAAACATGTTTACTACTGCTATCTTTTTGCAGATTGTCATGCCAAAACTTGGCTGGAGGTGGTTACTAGCATTTTCTTCGGTACCATGCTTCATCATCCTTCTCTTGTACCGTTTTGTACCGGAATCTCCAAGGTTGTTGTGTATGAAAGGAAAATTCGAAGAGGCTCATCATATTCTGGAAAAAGCAGCACGTGTTAATGGGACAACGCTCCAGAACGGGACACTTGTTCTTGATCACATCAGGGATAACGAGTTTGCAGAACCAGAAGATGCCCCTGGAATAGATGAAGCAGACAACCACAAATCCAGTCCGTCTCCATCAACATTTCTTCTCATTTTTTCCCCAAAACTAATTAGAGCAACCCTTGCTCTGTGGTTTCTGTTTTTTGGGAATACCTTCTCGTACTATGGTGTTATACTGCTGACGTCCGAACTGAGCGGTGGTGGAAGTAAGTGTACGCCAACCAACGCGCATTCAAAGCAAAGCCAACACGCAAACCTTTATCTCGATGTTTTTATTACCAGTTTGGCAGGTAAGACCGACTAAATGTATTACACTGCGCTTACTAGGATTGTTCAGAATTAGGCTGACGACATGTGTTCTTTCAGAGGTTCCCGGCCTGATCGTGGCAGCTTTCATTGTGGACAGAGTCGGTCGCAAGCTTTCAATGATAATCATGTTCGTGGTAGCTTCAATTCTACTCATTCCTCTATTAACTCAGCAGATTGAAGCTACCACCACAGCTCTGCTCTTTGGAGCTCGTGCGTTAGTGTCAGCAACGTTCATAGTTGCCTGTATTTACGCTCCAGAGGTACACTTTTTTGATAATACTACTATATTGTTTAGTGAAAAACTGTTGCATCATCATACGAATGTTATGCAAAACTGTAGGTAGATGTCATCTTTATAGAATGAATTGTTATCTTTTCATTTTTATAAGATACCATTTTTTGTCGTATGGCACGTCTGGTTTTTTGTTTTAGCATGTTAATTTGTTGTTGGGCAGGTATATCCAACTAGCATAAGGGGAACTGCTGTTGGACTAACGACTGCTATCGGGAGAATTGGGGGCATGATATGCCCCCTCGTAGCAGTAGCTCTGGTTGCTAAGTGTCACCAGACATATGCAGTGATTCTTTTCCAGGTTGTGATTCTTGGCTGTGCTCTCAGCGTCGTCCTCTCCCCGTTTGAGACCAAGGGTAAGAATTTGGTAGACGTTCTTCAGAATGAATGATCTCGTGCAGATTATTTCGATCTTGTGTGTTCATATGATGATTGTTGTAGATTTTGGTGTAAGGTCTACAGAATGCCCAAGTAAATAAAATCGCAGATGATTTATTTGTAATTTCGCTATTTCTTCTAGTTATTCTTGGATAAAAATTCTATTTATTACTATTATCTAAATATGTTACATGTGCGGCAACTGAAGAAAAACTATTGCATTTTAGATATGCATTTTCTTGTCAAAAATGTTACACTTAGTAGAACTTTGTACAACTACTATTGTAGATTTTGTAATTTGTTTTCTCCTTCAATCGTCGTAAATCGTCTGCTCTCTCTTCTTCTGTGATACTTATCAATGAACTCATTTGTACAAAGAAGAATTACAATGGAGTCCAGCTAATCTATACGTTCATTTTCTCCAATTCCTTCTGTTTCAACAATTCCTATGACATAGTAACTGATAACGATAACTAAATCCCTCTTAATGACATTGGCTTCTTTATGTCATAGTAGTAGCTATCATAGTGACAGGATGCAAATAATATACTACTAGGAGTATTTTATAAAGGGTAGATTTTGTGATTTTGTCACTCGTTTGAGGTGTTTATCTAAAAATGTCGTACCATTTTGATAATTATTGTTTAGTATTCATTATTTCATTTTTTAGAATAAATTATTTTGTAAAAAGTTTATGGCGACCGGAATATCAATATGGCAGTTGAAATTACACATCAATTAAGTAATCAGTGTGTCATTTCGGGTATTCAACGTGTAATTTGAGTAATCAGCGTGTAGTTTTGGTTGTCACGTTGATATTTCGATCGCAAAAAATTTCAGCATGACATCTTCCTCCAAAAATGAAACTATGGGTATTAAATAATAATTGCCTCAACGATTTTAGTCTTTGGCTCATGCGAAATTGGTAGGGAGAAGTCATAATTTCATATCATATTCTCGAAGAACAACAAACTTCCTCACATGTTAACATATTCAATTCATCATCAATATTGGCGGCCAAACCTCATGAAAAGAAATGTTGGTAATTAGTTCCATTTCAATTCATCATCAATTTTATAAAATATTCATCAGTCATCACTGTTTTAAGCAATAGATAGAGCCAAGGCCTAATATCGTAACGTTTTCCATCTTATCATCTTTGTGGTCCTTATAAACTTATTTTCACTGGAGGTCCTTAAACTATAAAATAATAATATTGTAGTATGAAAATTTCCATTTCACATTTTGACATTTTTGACTCGTTTTGGACTAAATGATGCTCAAGTCATCTAACAAACTTTAGACATTTTATTAATGGGCAGATATTACACCAATTTTGGCCAGTTCAGCTTTTTAGTAGTATGAAATTTATATATCGTGAAAAAATACATCAACTTTTAATTTGCAGTAAATTTCACATGATTAAAATTTTTAGCAAATTAAAGTTTATGTATTTTTTTTAGAACATTATAAGTTTATCCTACAAACTACGTCATTTAAGGGAATCAGCATGCAGATGACATAGACGTACTTTTTAAGGGAATCGGCAATCAGATGACGTAGACATCCCAGTGTGCCACTTATATGATTAAATTTTGGTGAATTGATTTTTGTGCAAATTTACTACGGTCTACGGAGTACTATCTTTGTTCAAAGTGTCGGTGCATATATTTTTGGCACTTATTTTAGAAAATTATAATAAATAATTAAAGTAAGAAAAAAATAATGTAAAAAAAACTCTTACTTACTACATGGCATTAAAAGACGAATTCTCTAAGATATCTTAACTGTAAAATGAAGCTTTGAAGTTTTTTTTAAAATTTCTTTTAGTTCTTGTCCAATAAAAAAATACTATTAGCATCTATTTCGGGTCATTTTAACTTAAATAATTTCAATAATTTTAAATATATTTTTTATATATTATTAAATCAACTTATTTACAATAAACACATACATTAATAATTATAATATAAAATATACTCCCTCCATCCCAATAAATATGCAACATTTGCTTTTTGGCACATGATTTTATGTAGTGTTATTTTGTGAGTTAATGAAAAGAGAGTAGAAAGAAGAAAAGTAGAGAGAGTATTATTTCCATTTTTAGAAACGTTTCGTTTTAAATGGGACAGACTAAAAAGGAAAACGTTTCATTTTAAATGGGACAGACTAAAAAGGAAAACGTTTCATTTCTATGGGACAGATGGAGTATATTCTTCATTTCTTCTAATTTTAGTTTTATAATTTTTTCACTTATTATTCATATTCAGATTTTTTAGATTTTTCAAAATTAGAAATTAACGTAGAAAAACTATATGCCATTTTCAAATATAGATACCCTGCAAGAATTATTTAAATTTTTTTATATAAAAATAATTATTTTAAATATTTATTATCTAGTTCGACTCCATGATATTTCGTTTTTGGATCACGATGGTAACTGATAAGTATTTATTTCAGTCCCTGACCATTTGGTTAAGGATTGACAAGTCCAATGTCATTCGACCGTACTCTTTGGATTACTTTATTTCCAATAGTACTACATAATCTCTCGTGCTGAAAATTAAATATTTGTATTTAGTAGGACGGATGGAGTATTGTAATTGATTTTTTTTTTGCATATCAGAGCTTAATTCTAGTGCTTTTTTTTTTTCTTTTTTTTTTCCTATACGAAGTTTTATTAGAATAATACTGAGGAAATATGGAAACCAATGTACTGTTAATATAAAAAATTGTTGACCGATCAGGTGCCGTGTGCAACATTCCTTTGTCAACGGAGGGGATACCGAATACTCCTTCTCTAACTGTAAGAACCCCTCTTTGCTTATGCTTCTCTTCTCGATTCTTACTGCTAATTGGTTCATCACTGCTGCTATTACGGCAATTGATGAATCTTAATTCGTTGTTATGATGCAAAATGAGGAGAACTTGTATATGATTCTCTCTGGTTGAGCGGAATATATTCTTCCGACATTTACATTGACAGTGCACTGACGACGCTAGAAATTAAGTTCATTTTCTCCAGATTCATTCACCGATTGTTATGATTTTGCTAACAATTCAAAAAGAAGACAAAATGTGCAAAGTGTGAATCTTATCTTATTCATTTTCCCAGTTTTTTTATACTAATGATTAATCCTCAACGGTAAACTTCCCCTAATTTATTTATGATCATGTATGATTTTTTTTAGGTTTAAATTTTTCCACCATATCACATGAAGCATTTTGCAATTTTTTATGTCAAATTCAGAGCATATGCAACTCTTTCCCATCTTCTCATTCTTGATTGTGCAGATGGCAGGTTCCGAGCATGTGTACTCTCTGGACGAAGCACTTGCTACGGTCGGATTTGGCAAATACCAAGGTCTGATGCTAGCTTATGGAGGACTTGGTTATATTGCTGATGCAATGGAGATTATGATTCTCTCGTTTATTGGAGCAGCAGTTGAATCGGAGTGGCATCTATCTCCTAGTGAGAAGAGCTTGATATCAACTGTGGTCTTCGCAGGGATGTTGGTCGGGTCGTATTTTTGGGGTGTCATATCAGATGCTTATGGACGAAAGTGAGATGCTCGAACTTATCTGCTAGATTCTCATTTAATTTAATAGTTGCCTTGATTTTCATTGAATGAAGTACGTCCATTTCCAGGAAGGGAATCCTAGGTCTTGCCACTTTTACATCTGTTGCTGGGCTATTAAGTGCTTTTTCCCCAAATTACATGTCATTGCTCGTACTTCGTTGCCTAGCTGGAGTCGGTCTTGGGGGTATGCATACCTTCACCACATGGTTTTTGGAATTCATCCCGGTACCAAACAGAGGTGTCTGGATGATTGTCTTTTCAAGTTTCTGGACAATCGGAACAATATTCGAGGCCGGTCTTGCATGGGTATGTAATTGTCACTCTTCTCTCTTGCTCTTGAAACCTTGAAAGTTGCTATCTTTTTACAGATTGTCATGCCTAATTTTGGCTGGAGGTGCTTACTCGCAATTTCTTCTGGACCTTGCTTCATCGTACTTCTCTTGTACTGTTTAGTACCAGAATCTCCAAGGTTTTTATGTATGAAAGGGAAATTTAAAGAGGCTCATCATATTCTGCAAAAAGCAGCACACTTTAATGGGACAACGCTCCAAAACGGGACACTTGTTCTTGATCATATCAAGGATGATAACGAGCTTGCAGCACCAGAAGATGCCCCTTTGCTGTCCCCGATAGTAGATGAAGCAGACAACTACAAAGGCAGCCCATCTCCCTCATCACTTCTTCTCCTCTTTTCTCCAAAATTAATTAGAACTACCCTTGCTCTATGGTTTCTATATTTTGGGAATACCTTCTCATACTATGGTGTTATACTGCTGACATCTGAACTGAGCAGTGGTGGAAGTCAGTGTACCCCAACCATGTTGCACTCAGAGAAAAACGAAAACGCAAGCCTTTATCTAGATGTTTTTATTACTAGTTTGGCAGGTAAGACCGACTTTGATCTGACTAAAAGTTTTACAGCACGCTTACTAGTATTTTGATTAGGCTGACGGCAAGTGTTCTTGCAGAGGTTCCTGGTCTCATTGTAGCAGCCTTCATCGTGGACAGAGTCGGTCGCAAACTTTGCATGATAATCATGTTTGTGGTGGCTTCAATTCTACTTATCCCGCTATTAACTCGTCAGAATGAGGCTACCACCACAGCTCTGATGTTTGGAACTCGTGCATTAGTTTCAGCAACGTTCATAGTTGCTTGTATTTATGCCCCAGAGGTACATTCCATATATCCCGTCATAGTTGTGGCGTTTCGTTTGGGCACGGAAATTAAGGAATATATAGTTTAGTTAGTTCAGTGGAGTGAAACTAAGTAAAAAGATAATAAAGTAGAACTGAGAAAAAAATAAATAATAGAAGTGGGAGTAAAGTAAGAGAGATTATGTGTTGAAATTTTCCATAACGGGAAGTGACTCAACTGTATTGGACGGCCCAAAAAAGAATACGAACTGGAATAGGACGAAGGGAGTATATCTTTTTTTTGTGAAAATGTTGCATGATCAGGTTGTCACCATCCAAGGAATGTTATGCAAAACTAAAGGTAGATGTGATCTTCCTAGGATAAATTGTTATCTTTTTGCATATGTATAGGATTGTTACTTGAGAGACCATTATAGGATAAATTATTGTCTTTTGGCACATCTGGTTTATTGTTTTGGCATCTTGATTTGTTGTTGCGCAAGGTATATCCAACTAGCATAAGGGGGAACGCTGTTGGACTAACGTCTGCTGTCGGGAGAATTGGAGGCATGATCTGCCCCCTCGTAGCAGTAGCACTGGTTGCTAATTGCCAGCAGATATATGCAGTTATTCTTTTCCAGGTTGTGATTCTTGGCTGTGCTCTCAGCGTCGTCCTCTCCCCGTTTGAGACGAAGGGTAGGAACTTGGTCGACATTCTTGAGAGTGAATGATTGTTCATATCAGTTAGATAATATATGTTCATGTGATGTGATGATTGTTGTAGACGTTAAGTGTAAGGTCTTGCAGTTAATTACTTATGCTGCAGAATGTGGAAATAAATAAAATTGCAGAAGATTTATATATAACGCCCCTCTCTATTTCTCTGTATCTCTCATTGTTTTCTTCTGCAATCCTCTCTTTCTTTTTTTTCCCCTTCAATCTTCACCCTTGTCTTCTTCAATTGTGTGCTCTCTTCTGCTCATCAATCGTCTATGAATAAAACTTGTTTCGGTTTCGCAGATGGGGAAAGTTTATTCGATTGATTGATTTATTTAACTATTGAAAAACTTCTCCGAATATGGTGGTGGCGTATAAGGGGAGAGATTATTGTAGAGGCCAAGTCGTAGCTGCAAAATGGCGGTGTTGAGTTGTTTAAGGCAGAGGATACAACTCAAGGATTCAATGGATACAATCTCAAGCTTTCATCGGAATAACTTGAGTATTGTAAACTTAGAACGAGTGAAACCGATGAAGACAAGAACTTGAATTGCAAAACGAAAAGTAAACATTATTAATAGAACGAATCAAGAGAGAAAATGGATCGGGAATGGTTAAGAGAGTGTTGTGTGTGGTAACTACTCCATCTGAAGACTCTTCTCAACAATATTCTCTCTCATACTTTAGCATTTATCCAATTTAACTATTTATTTTCATTTTTACAAAACGAATATGCAAAAGTGACCGGGACTCCTAATGGCGGACGGAGGGAGTAACTTATAACAAACAATACACATTCAAATATAAAGCCTCCAATGGTTATCAAGATCAACAGTCAGGACTTAAGCTCCTAAGATCGGCTCATCCGATGATCTCAGCAGCGCTCGCGTATTTAGCCTTCATGTCTTAGTTCCTTTGGCTGTGGTCGAGCTATCACACTACTACAAATATAACACACACTCAATAGAGCCTAGGAGACGTGATCAACTTATCCTAGGTGTAAAGTTCCACGATCAGTATTCAGCTGCGTGAGAGCATAAAATCAACATGTTCTCGATAAATAATGGAAATCAATTAGACTTTAGGATTCATGTGAACAAGCAACCCGAAACAAGCTAGGAGTAGTCTTCCCTCTTTATCGTGATTCCCTTGCATTTTTTTTTCTTCTCGTTTTGGCCTCCACTCTCCTCTTGATCAAAAATCCAAAACTAAACTATTTAACTGCTTTTTAGTTAGGTTTACTAGTTTTAGCAATTAATCTCCTCCATGTGGGTTCGACACCTTTTATACTGCATTGCACGTCTATATACTTGCAGAAATAGTATTTTTAGGGAATTATTATTTGTATTGTGTACTTAACTTACACCCTAAAAATCACAACACCTATCATCCCCCTTTCGCTTTTTATTTGATCACTTTGGTGGAGGAGTAGCCTTCTCGCCAGCAATCACGCTGGCAGTAGTTGCATTCGTCGTCAAGCTCTCACTTGCTCCCTCTTAATTGAACAATCGTTGAGGCTGAAATCTTCATTAGGGACTGTGACGGTATACACCAGTTAATACAATGCATTCACTTGTTCCATCACATCCTAAGCATTACTCCCCGTAGCTCCGTCATTGCCAAAAATTATCTTCCAGACCTCCCAGAAAGGCCATAGCTTGTTTCTCATGAAACGAGGATTGCTATCATTCTGTTATTGAAAAATATGACTTGATTAGCTAAGTCAATTAAATCTTATAAACAAGTAACAAGGAGTAAAAACATACATTCACTATTTGCGTCCATTAATCATTTTCACAATCAATTTTGAATTACCATTGCTATTAATTTAAAGTCTAATCCACTTCGGCCCATAATAGTAACCAAGGAAGAATAATTCTTCTTCCGAGAAGAGATCCTTGACTGAACGTGAGGATTGACCTAAATATATGAGGTTGGGAGCTCAAGTTTTAGGGCTTCTTCTATATTGTTGTGGTATTCGGATCGAAATCCATTATCAGACTTCCACTCTTGAGCCTCAAGCTCCTTCGTTGTTGCAGCCAATATTTCTTCTTCCTTTCCAGACCAACTACGCCTGGACCTATCACCTCTGTTCGCTCTACGTTCATCGGCCATTTCGAACTGCAACAATGTGAACGGAAAATACACAAGTTACTTCACTCATACACAGAAGTAGCTACATAAAGCATTGGTTAATTGCATAAACAACACTGGACAATCACTGCATCAACAATTTTGCATTCCTAGAACCAATTGAACCTACCGATGAACAATTGATAAACAACAAATAAACCATTTCAGTCACTAAATAAACAAAACATTGCAAATACTCCAAAAACAACAATGCATTCCAATACATAAACCAACAAATTCACTTAGAGAAAGGTTTGAACAGATAATAAATTTTCAGCACTTTTATCTCTATATTTCAATGCATAAATAAACAAAAACAATATAAACAACACTATGCATGACAATACATAAACCGAACACTGTATAAAATCAAATAAACACGCCCCCCAAGAAAAAAAAACTCTCGAAAATTAGAGAAAAACAATCTAAACAAAATAACATAAACGCTTGTAATGTGGAAGCAATAAATCCACAATTGATGTGGATGCATAATGTAAATGAGTAAACTGACCAGATTCTCCATGATGTGGAAGCACAATATAAAACCACTTAGAAGCGAGAAAAACATGGTGAGAATCTAGAGGGGTGGTGATGCACTTTTTATTAGCACTAAAAACTACCTGCAAGTATACAAGGTAGATCTAGTATAACTAAAGGTCTATACCGGATATCAAACACAGGAAAAACAATCACAAATTGGCTACTTTCTACTAAGCGTCTTTCACTATTTGGAAAACTGAGAGAATTTTTTTTTCGAAAATTAAAAACTTAAAAAGCGTAATAAACAACTTGAGCAAATAAAACGCAGAGAAAACAATATGAGATAAGAGAATTCCAGGGATGTGCATTCACAGTTATGGTTATACAAATTCCTACTACAATACCTAGCAAAGTTCTTACTTTAGTAGGACGAGTCACCTTATTTATGCCCATGCGAAACAAACGTATATTACTAACACTAGGGTTGTCAATCCTAGATCCGTAACTCCTAAAAGCTCCTGAGACCCTTGAAAAGTCCTCACTCTCAATTAACAGTGCTGTTTTAAGGGAAGTTAATTGTAGTGTCTACTAAGTGGATCTAACTCGCCACCTCCTCTCACAATTATGTAGCAAGTTATATTAAATCACCACAGAATGTGTTACTCAAACGTGAAGCATTATCCAATTACTTAGTGTAGAAACGAATTAAGAACAAAACGGATATTAAATAGCAAAACGAAATTGTATAACTAAAGTCGTTACTAACACATCCCTAGAATCGTACGAGTATCCCTAGAATCGTCTGAGTTTAGTTACACATGATAGAATAAGCTAAAAACATAGATTGTAGGGAAAACAAAAAGAACATAAGAACTAAAGCAATAAACCCAAAGGTTGAATCCTTGTAGCCTTGATCTTCTCTTGATTCCTTCTTCAACCCCTTGCACAAAGAAGAACTTTCAGAGTTATGCTCTGGAATTATTTTGCAAAAGATGCTCCCTTGTTGAAAAGGTTTGAGGGGGTATATATAGCTGAATTTTCGATCCTCATTAGAAAAGGAAAAAGTGGCTAAGTATGGTAAATCTTGGTGAGAAAGAAAGTCAAAATCGTGCGCCGCGTTTTCCTAGCGGGCCGCTGCACCTTGGCCAGCGGTCGTTGTGGGTTGATCCGTAGCCTCTGTCTCTTGAACAACGGTCTGATACGCTAGGATTTTGCACTATTTTAGGGCCATTATTTGGTCCTTTTTTATGTCAAAGTCACTCTACACGTCCATTAATTGCTTATTTTGTCTATTTTGGTATTTTGACGTGTTTTGTGAGAAACGTGCATAATTGAGCCGAAAAAGGGAGCCAAAACGCAGAATCTAGAAATCTGGAGTCAGAGCGCGACCGGCGGCCGGCGACCGCCGCGGATGTGTGCGGCGCCCGCCGGCGCCCGGCAGGCAGATCAATGCAGCGGTCCGCCTCGGAAAAATGCACTTGGAAGAGAAGTCTCGTCCGGCGACCGCCGGAAGTCGTGCGGCGGTCCGCCGCCGAGGGAACAGACTCTCTGGACTCCAACGCGGCGACCGTTGGCCAAGGTGCGGCGCCCGTCGGAGAAAGGCGGTGAATCCGAGAAGCCCTAGATTTGCGCCCAGATTTACCATATTTTGGAGATCTTTTCCTTCTACAACAAGGATTGGTTTTTCCCTATAAATAAGACCTCAAGCTTCATCAAAAGAGAAGAGAACTTCTACTTGCAAAATACTTCATAGAGATCAAGACCTAGAGTACTTCAATTGTGTAAGAAGTTGGAGAAGGATTTCAAGAACATCAAGAACAACAAGGATTCAACCTACGGATTTTATTTGCTTTAGTTTTATGTTCAAATTGTCTTCCCTTCAATCTATGTTTTTAGCTTATTCAATTATATTCAATTATGTGTAACTAAACTCATAGGATTCTAGGGATGTGTTAGTAACGACTTTGGTTATACAAATTCCTTTTTCTATTTAATATCCGTTTTGTTTTTACTTTGTTTCTTCCCTAAGTATTCTTGATGTTGCATGATTGAGTGACACAATCTTGTATGATTTAATATAACTTGCTTCATAACTGTGACAGAGTTCTAGCGAGTTAGATTCACTTAGTAGACACTACAGTTAGCTTCCCTTAAACTGGCACTGTTAATTGAGAGTGAGGACTTTTCAAGGGTCTTAGGCGCTTTTGGAGTTACGTGTTAGGATTGAAAACCCTAACTTTGTAATCAACGTTTGTATCGCATGAGCATAAGCTAGGTGACTCGTCCTTTCAAAGTAAAAACTGTGCTAGGGTATTGTAGTTGGAATTTTGTATAACCATAACTGTGAACACACATCCCTGGGATTCCCTTATCTCTACCGTCTTTCTCCTTGTTTTATTTGCTTTTAGTTGGTCTATGCTTTTTATTGTATTTAGTTCTCCAAAAGTTTTCAAAACCTACTTGTTTTTCCAGATAGTAATTGAGTCTTAGTAGAGGATAGACACTTTGTGTTTGCCTTCCCCGTGTTCGATATCCGGTACTAACCTTTAGCTATACTATATATACTATGTATACTTGCAGGTTTATTTAGTACTAATAAAAAGTGCATCACGGTCGCTGCACTTTGTTTCAGCGCTCGCTGGCAATCGTCCTGTAGCTTCTGGATCGTTCGGAGCGGTCGTTATGCACACCCTAGCGGTCGCTGGGTGTGTTCCTCTTTTCATGCACAACTTTCCCGGAGTGGATTGCTACTGGCTCAGTGGTCTGTGGCCGCCAGCGGTCACTGGCTGAGTTGCAGCGGACCGCTGGACGTCTCGAAAGCTCCAGATTTCCAACTTCGACTTTTGGCTATCTTTTTAGGCTCAATCTTGCACATTTCTTGTTGGGGTTTGTATACTAAAAGATGCTTCGAGCGTACATGCCTTTGTACAGTCAGCTTGTGCATGTATACGAGAAACGCCACATCCACTTGTTTACCTATTTATGAGAATAAATAATATAATATAAATGGTTTATTATTGAAATATGATAAACAAGTCTAAGGCTTTTTACTAAGAAGGTCAAGTAGGGAAATTCGATGAATCTCCTCATGAGTTTTCCAGTAGGGGACTTGGCCAGATCTAGTAAGAAGAAAAACGTATTCACAACCTAGATAGGCTTTGGCTACCTATTGGAACGGTTGCGGTGTTTGTGATAATTCTCTCTTACCTAAGATGAGATTAGTAACACCGGTGTGGTAAAGCACTGAAAGGATCTAATCCGAAATGTATTCTTTATTGCTATCTACTGAAAGAATATATTTCAAGAAAGTTTAGTATTTTCTAGTCTATGATATTAATATCAATATTGTTTATTCAATCAAACGCCACTTTGACTTATCAATATGTGAGAGTTTGTACGTAACTCAAGTTCATGATATCTTGGGTGGTAGTAATTGAATAACATGAAGGTATTGGAATATTATTTCATAGAATTCGCGTGCCCAGTGTGGTATGATTAAATCCCTAAAAGGGTGATCCCCAATGAGGTGTTTGAAAGAGGAATTTATTATTCAGAAATCTGCGCAGTTGGAATTTATTCCACGAATAATAAATAAAGTTTCAAACTAGAAAAACACTTTGGAGAATTAATTTAATTCTAGTCATAGCAGACAAAAGAATTAAATTGATGGATCAAGATAATCTTAAACGCGGGAAATATTATAAAATAAAATGGACCCAAGTTATTTGTAATTTGGTGATTTAAGTGGGAGTGCAATATTATTCTTTAGTGGAATAAAATAATATTCCATTGATAATATATTAAATCATGGGTCATTTGATTTAATTAGTAATTTATCTAATGGGTGAGCCCAACACTTAAGTCATTCCATGGATCCCCTTACTAGCCCAATAAGGTCCACTATAAATATAGAATGAAAGGGAAACCCTAGCATACAATCCAAGACAACACAAAACCCTAACCCTAGCCTTGAAATCGGCGCCTCCTTCCTTCTCTCTCTTGGTCTCGATTTTCGAGCCATAGTTGTGGGAGAATTAGGGTTTTGATTATTGTTCTTGATCTATTCTAATTCATAGGATTAGATCTAGACAATTTGGTGTTTGTATTGGTTTTCCCTAGATCCATTCAAAGTTATTTAATTGGTTTTCTAAGATCCGCCCACACGGATGGAGAATCAAGGACGAGGGAATAGTACGGAAGATTCGTGGTCGATAAACCAAGGATCTCCGGGTGGTGCAGCTAGCAACTTCAATCCAATGATGGATTATGAGGTAACAATCGAATCTACATCAAATTGCATGATTATGTGTTTATTTGGTGTTATATCTATAGATCTATGTTAATTGCATGAAATTGGAGTCGAATGCATAATCACCTAAATAGATCCGTTCTAGGACCTGTTTGGTTTCCGTGTCTTCCGCTGCGGTAGTCCCAACATTTCTCACAAAACACGTCAAAATACCAAAATAGAAAAAATATGCAATTAATGGACGTGTAATGGAACTTTGACACTCAAAATAGACCAAATAAGGGCATTAAAACACAAAATTCGAGCATATCAGGTGGCGGCTTTTACATTTATAGGAATTATTAGGGCAACATAAAGATAGTTCTATCATTAACTTAAATTAATGAGGATAATTTTGACAATCATAGTTTCAATCCTTATTTGTGACTTATTGTGCCAAACACTTAAATAGGATAACTCACAATTATCTTAAGCAACCAAACACCCAATCAAGATAAATTAACCAATCGAAACTATGATAACTATTACAAACTGTATCACATCTAGTCTGAACATGACATAACTACCAAACTGTTTTTAAGTTAGTTCTTCGAGTTGCTTTATTTGTGATTGCATATTTCTCTCTAGAGATGCCAAGGTGTACGGTTCGGGCGGTTAACTGTGAAACCGTAACCGGCGGTTACGGAACCGTAAGATTTAAATGGAACCGAAATCGTCACTTTTAGAACCATGGGCCAATTCAGGTTTCAAAATTCCAGAATCGAAACTGTGTCGGAACCCCCGGTTCTAGGCGGTTTTAAACCGGAACCATGAAAAACCGTGAAACCGAGCCGGAATCGAGCAAACCGCTGCGATTCAGAACTGTGTTAAACCATAAAAAAAACCGCTGAAAACCATTGGTTCGAATCCAAACCGGCGGTTTCAAAATCGGAAATGCAATCTAGATGCCTATCTACCATTCAAAATTTCAAACACACCCTTAAATGTTAGATTCGATAAAAGTTTATCGGGTAAACTAGACGTGGCCACGGTTCGGAACCGGCGGTTCCGGTTCGTCGAATGCTGGAACCGTAACCAGCCCGGATACCGGTTATCCGGTTCCGGTTACTATCCGCCGATTTTTCAGCGGTGCCGGGCCGGTTTCGGTTCGGTTCCGTTTTTTTTAAAATTTTTTTTTTTTATTATAACTTTTAAATTTTATAGTAAAATCCAAAGAGAATTAATAACGATAAAGAATTGCAATTTTATTGATTTGAAACTTTGAATGTAAATTTCTACAATACAATTACAAGTTACAACTTACAAGTTACAAAATACAACAATACAACTATACACTTGAATTTAAAATTTAAATACAAAATTACAATTTACAAAAAACTTATTAAAAGTAAAGTTGAAACAATTAGAAAAAAAAAGAAATAAAAGGAAAAGGACTTGAACTCAACTTAAATTTAAAATTTAAGTTGAGGTGCCTACGTATCCTTAATGCTCAATTGCATTGAGGAATCAAAGTCCACGTAGTTCTCTTACCTTGCTTACCTTGTTGGTTGGCGGTTGACGACGGTTGGCCTTCATTCTTCACCTTCATCCTCGGTGTCGGTGAAGGTTTCCTCACTCTCTTCACGAGCATCCCAATCTGGTTTTTGCGCTCTCTTTGTAGCTTTTCCCCAATCATCAAGTAACATCATAGCTTCCATATTTCTCGCGGAGAGTTTGTTTTTTCTCACGTCCAAGACACATGCTCCAACACTGAAAGCGGACTCGACGACAACGGTGGAAGCCGGGACTGCAAAGATCTCCTTAGCCATTGACACAAGTATGGGATAATCTTTCTCGTGTGTTCCCCACCACTCTAGGACGTCGATTTGGGCGGGTGTAGGACCTGCATCACTAAAAGTATGGTGGCGTGCTTCCAAATAAAAATCTAATTCGCTTACCGATCCCATTGAGGTGGGCCTTGAGCTTGAGCCTGTGCCGTAGCCCTATAAGTCGGCTAATTGTGATTGAGCATCAGGGTCATCATAAGCAAAACCAAAACCGTCATATTGCTGCTGTTGAGGAGCAAGTTGTGTACGTGGATGAATTTGGTGGGTACAGTTATACTTTTCTTCATATTCGGCAAAGAGAGTACGCAAGCTACTTTTAAATTGAGCTTGAACAAGTGATCTATCAGAAATGGTTAGTTCAAAAACTCTCGAGGTTTCATCATCATCATAAGGCAAATTTTGAAGTGGACTAAGATCAATAGAACGCAAATTTTGATAATAGAAATCTAAGATCTTAGTTGTGCCAGATAATTTCCATTTCGGATCCAAGCACTTAGCAATTAAAAACACAGTTGGAATTTCACTAAAATACTTCAACCATTTTTCAATCATATAAAATAAAACACACATTAACTCACGAGATCTAGCATTTTTCATGCATGTTTTAAAACCAAGTGCTATATACATGCAATGCTCTAACACACGAACAGATGTGCAATAGTAAACACCCGATAATTCAACGGTTGCACATTTGAAAGCTTTGAACAATTGACATAAACTCATGCTTTGGTCCCAACAATTAGGCGTAAGAACTATATCACCATAGGGATTAGTTCTAAAAAAATCGCACAAAGCATCTTTATGCTCCAAAGTAGAATTGAGGCAATCATATGTAGAGTTCCATCTAGTAGACACATCCATTATAAAAGTTGTATACCTAATGTTTCTGTTACGGCAATATTTTTTCCAAGCCTTGCCAAGCTTGAAAGGGATCGCTCTATCTGCATTTCTAATAGGATCAACATGCTTTTGTCATAAAGAAAGCGCATCTTGTACACATAAGTTCAAAATATGACATACACATCTTTGATGAAAATACTTACCATCAATAATCGGAGAACACACATCAATCAAGTCGCTAATACTTGCAGTATTAGCAGTTGCATTATCGAAAGCAATAGAAAACACCTTATTGCATAATTGATATTCATTCAAAATTTGAATAAATTAAAAAAGCAATTGCATTTGCAGTGTGTGGTGTAGGAAAATCTCTAAAAGCAATTAAACGTTTGTTCAAAGACCAACTATTGTCCATAAAGTGAACCGTAATTCCCATGTATGCATGCTTTTGGAAAGCATCAGTCCATACATTAGAGCAAATATTCACTTTGTGTCCCAAGTTATTCAAATATCGTGATAAATCTTTTTTCATTTCAGAAAATTGATTTTTGGTAGATCGTTGAATACTAGTTCTAGGTAGTCTTTTTGAGTTCAAATTATAACACTCTTTCATCGAATCTTTGTAATCTTGATTATCATAAATTTTGAAAGGAAGATGATGCATGATAGCAAATTTAGCCATAACTTCAATAATGCTTATGATCATATCTTAAAAGAGCGGAGGACGGCGTACCTGTTTGAGACGAAACGGAGGCGGAGCCATGGGCACTCGCACTTTGGAAGTTGAGTTGGGTTTGGCTAGCGCTATGCTCATATAGTTTGGGATTAATCTTCTGCATGTGACGGATGAGAGAGCCATATCCCCCGGACTTCTTGAATTTGTATTTTTGGTGCAGTAGTTACAATATGCCATAAAAAATATCGGCACTTCATTAGCGGAAGACACTATTGGGACCTTTTTGAAATGTTTCACAAATATATCAGATTTATATTTAGATTTTTCTCCGCGGCCGTCTTGTGAGGGGGGGGGGGGGGGGGCATTTCCTCATTTTCATGGTCACCGTCACTGTCCTCATTATCATCGGTCAGATTAACATTAACATCATCAATTTCGTAAGCATCGACGATATGTAATTATCACCCAACCCAGCATCGGATTCGGCGCCAACCGCGCCATGACCACCCAATTGGGCTAGTGCAATGGCTGCAGCTGCACGACGATCTTCTTCCATCTACAAATAGTAGTATATGTACGAATTAGAATTTAGAAGATGAACATAGAAAATTCATGAACTCAAACTTATTAAGTTATGTATAAAAAAATAATATGCAAAATATTTTATAACTTACTTGTAAGCGAACAACCTCAGCATGGGAAACCTCTTCCAAAATTTCTCGACGAGTAGGTCGTCGTGATTTTTTCGGACGGGTAGATTGATCTTCGGCAATTCCTTTGCCCCGTCAATCACGGTCACCACCACCACGAGAAGAAGACATATTTTTTTATAGTAACGTAGTTGAACAAGTTGTAACTAATATGAAGAGCAAATTATGAAAATTGATGAACAACTTAGGTAAACAAGTAGAGAGCAAATTGAGAGAATGAGGTAGAGAATAGAGAATTGGAGATTGAGAGAGAAATACTTGTTTACACAAGAATGAGGTGAGTAGAAGTGATGAAGAAGGGGGTATTTATAGATGAAAAATGGGGGAAAAATCTGATATTAAAAAAATATATATATATATATTGAATTTCAAAATTTGAAAACTGTCGAAAACCGCCGGTTTCTGACTGAAAACCGGCGGTTTCCGACACCTTTTCAGACCCTACGCTGCAACCCTACGCCTACGCCTGAACCCTAGCCATGAACTGTCGGGAACCGGCGGTTTTGTGTCAGAAACCGCCGGTTTTCCGACACAAACCGGCAGTTTTCCGACCTTTTTCAGCCCTACGCCTGCAACCCTAGGAATGTACCGGCGACGGCTACATATTCCCGGTTAACCGCCGATACCGGCCCGTTATAACCGTGAAACTGGATTTCGAACCGGAACCGTCCGGTTCCGGTTCCGGTTCCGACCCGCCGGTTGGGTTTGGCCACCTCTAGGTTAAACAAGTATAAATTGAAGTGGTATCGGAAATGAATCCAAAGTGAATGCATGTATGCATGCACATGTTGTATGCATATATTGCTCGCTCTAAAACCCTTTAGTGTCTGTTTGTTTTCAAACCCTCCCGCGAAGCCAGTTCTAGCATTCTCTAGATGCCCAAGCAAAATTGAGAGCGAATTCCAATTTTCTATGGAAGGAGAGGGCTTTCGCGCGTACACACTTATATACTCGATCCAACTAATTCGATTCGTTTAGTTGGATCATCAACTGAGTGATTCAGTTCCCGGTAGATCTGGTTTTTTAGTGGCTATTTTTTCAATTTGATTGGTTTTGAGTTAATTTGATTGCGTTTAATGGAAGACGGTAATCAGCCGAGCCTCGATCGCTTCGCTCCCATTCAATCTACTGGTTCGTTCTCACCTTTTTATCGACTGTGCTCATTTATTTTACTTGCTCGTGATTAAATTTTTATTGTGTCACGTCACCTCATGCCCTCGAATTCATACTATACACTCACTGTGGGGCATTTAATCGCCACCAATGGCTGCTTTGGTATTGGAATGTCGAAATCTCTTTTGATTTGCATTTCTCAGATTGGGGCGATTTATGTATCATATTGTACATGTTATGTTCGAATGGTTTAGGTGAAGTCTTAACTGAGCTGTCACTAAAATGTGCTCAATTTTGAATCGAAGACAAATCACGATTTGCTATACAATCTCTTAGTTGTCTTGGAACTGAATATATGGTTAATTGGGAAAGGATGTATTTTAGTGTTGTTGCCTCATTCCTTTATTTTCTGAATTTTTAAGACTCCTTAACGCTGCAGAATTTTAATCTTGAAATCGGACCTTGATCACAACCTCCGTTAATTCTTGATGCACTCATCAAATTAATTTTGGTTGACAAATGCACACTTTTTAGTACCCCACCACCATCTTGTAGGATTTGTTTTCTCTTTAACCATGTTATGATATATAATTGCACATAAGAATTTTTTTACTGCTTTAGTTTGTACCTGAGTAAGCTCCATATTGTTGATATTGATTGTAAGTTTTTGTTTTTCTATGTAAATTATTGTTGGATCCAGGTGACCGAGCTGTTGAGAAACATAAATTGCCTGAACAGGTCTCTTCATTAATCTGATCCTTTACCATGCTTGTAAATCCTTATGTGTTTTTAGCATATCTGATGTGCTCCATTTCTACTTCTCTTTCAACTTGTTACCAGCATCCCTCGCCAAAAGGTGAAAGAATTGCTTCTACAAATCCTTCTCCAGATACTGCAATTTCAGGTGCCTCAAGAACCACAAAAGATCAGCCAGCAACTTCAGAACCAAGTGGAACTCTTACCGCAGTGCATCCATTCAATGCGTATACCCCTCAAGAACAAGGTTACTATTTTGGAGGTAGTTAATTGACAAAACTTGGATGGATATTTTTTTTTCCCTGTAGCACAACAGACATGATTAATTGTATCCATGACAATTGATCTCATTTTTAGTCGTTCATGCATAGAAATTTATGTCCTGATGTGGGCATACATTTTCTTTAGTGTTCCAATAGTGATAATGATGGCATATTTGCAAGATTATTGCAGGATAATCATAGAAGCTTCTGCCGTGCAGGGAAAATATGAACCCATAGAATCTATGTATAGGAATTAAATTTTGAGTTACCTGACCAAGTCTGTATAAATGTGAACTTCTAGGTTGGCAACTCCTACTTCAAGTGTACCAAACATATTGACTTTAGGCTTTGATGGTCATGCCAACTGTGCTGATTTCTCTAGCACAGCTTCGGCAAGCACATTTACCTTATACAGAGAAAACTAGAAAAGTGCTTACGAGTGTTGTTATTGTTGGAATTGGTCATCATTTCCTTTTAGGCACTCTGTTTCTTCTCTCATCCCCTAACAAAAAGAAACATGTAAGGGAATTATAATGTCGCCTGGTGCTACCAATAAATGATGACTATGTCCTGTTCATGCATGTCTATGTTACACCTTGCATTATTTGGAATTTCCTCTAACATTGCTTTTCCTTTAGGTTATGATAATGGCAGTGGTAACTGGGATGACCATTCTAACTATGTTAATGCCAACAACTTGCATGTCATACCTCCAGTGAGTGTAAATATTTCATACATATATTTTCTTATGAACTGAAAACATAGACACTAATACATGTTTTAACCTTGTAAAAGGGAATGTACAATGATAACTCTTCACTCTTCTTCCCACCAAGCTATGGCTTCGACTCCCAGATGGCATATGGACAGTTTTCCCCACTTGCTAGCCCAATGTCTTCAATAATGATTGATGGTCAACTGTTTTCTCTACACCAAATGCCTGTGACTCCCCCTTACTATCCGCCAGCAGTTTCACCTGGCCCACCTCATGTTACTTCGGGACTTCCAGCTTCACAGACTGAATTGATACCATCAGGAAATGGCAGCCAAGAAAACCTTATTGACAACGCATTTTTTGGGCCAGGGTCAGGTTACTATCTACCATTTGGTTCTTTTGGTGGTGGAGGATCTTTCTGGGAATAGTGGTCATGGTCTTTACAATTTCCCTGGCGAGTTTGCTTCTAACGAACCAATGCCAAGCCGTTCGAGTTCCTTAGATACTAGCAGGTTCATGTCTCCATTAACTTCTGGAAATGTGTATCCTCAACCTATTGGCATACTTGGATCGTATGAGCAAAATGTTGCACAGGTTTGTCAAGCGTTTTTTGACAAAATATACACTGCAGAAAAAGGATATATTCTTGTATAGCCAATTAACCATCCACTGAGTAGAGAAAACTTGTTTTCCTTTATTTCACTTTTGTGTTTAAATCTGCTTGAGCAGTGAAAGATCATATCTGCCTAGAAACTTTAGAAATTTGTAAGTCTGTTAATAAGATGGATGGTGAGTCACTTTAAAGGAGAAAAATTAGAGTCGTAGTCAAGCAGGTGATTAATTAAAAGCTGATAGACACTTTATTTTTATTGTTTTTCCCATATGCTTTCAGTTTCTGTTCCCAGCTCATTCTCCAACCTGCAATCCACATAATACTTAAAAGCCATTTATGTTCCACTATGTTCCCATCTGTTGAGTTATGTATATGGAGGCATGTGTCATTAATTTTCCTCTTATATCTTGTTTCTTGAATATCTAATGCCAGTATCTCTTGTGTAAAATGTATATATTGTAGTGATGGTTGATCAAATGGAAAATCTTCCGTAAAACACTTCAAAATATCCAGCGTATTAAATTCTCATTTTTTTCTGGATTGCTGATATTGTATGGCAGGCATCATATCAGGGTTTTGGTTTAACGGTAAACTCCTCAGCTAGGCATTTTCCCCATAGTGGTTCTTACCAGAGCACTCTTGGGCCTAATTCCAACCGGACTCGATTTACAAGTGACAGAGGTGGAAGACGTGAAAGGGATAGAGATACTGTCAATATCTCTACAGATACACTTGGTATTTCTGGTGATCGGAACCGAGGACCTAGGGCTTTGAAGCCCACAAGCAAGATTTCTCCATAAGAAGGATCTACTGATAGCAGTAAAGACGTTGGATCTACTTCTAGATTTCATGTCCAACATTTTAACTCCCCAGATTTCGTAACTGATTATGAACATGCAAAATTCTTTGTCATCAAGTCATTCAGCGAAGACAATATCCATAAAAGTATTAAATACAATGTTTGGGCCAGCACACCACTTGGAAACCGAAAATTGGATGCTGCGTATAATGAAGCAAAAGAAATGGAGGGCATTTGTCCAATCTTTCTCTTTTTTTCTGTAAGATTCTTGAACTTTTACTCTATTAATTCATGTCATGTAGGAATCTGATCTGCTTGTTATTATTTTCTGAGACTGTTGATTGATAAATTTGTATGGGAGATTTTCTGTCTGCGATCTCCTGAAAAAGAAACTTGAACAATTAAAAGAACTATAAGCCACATATTTTAGCAAATAATTGTATGGCACTGTTAATAAACATACTTGCATTACCATGGAACCAAACTTTTTGGTGATGGGGACATTCATTGCTAGTTGATTGGACATCACTTATGACTTATATACCGTGTCACAATCCTGTATCCCTTATAGTATGACTTTTTGGTCTTCAACTTTGTAATAGTTGTTGAAAACCCCCATTCTTGTCCTACATCAACTTGATGATGATCCTGTCTCATTTATATATTCTTGTATAACCCTCCCCTTTAGGTTGATTGACCCATTTCTATCATGGTATCAGTAGACCCAAGTCAATGTGGATCTCTTTGTCTGGGCGTGTCGAAGTCCGATGTTTTCCACATCACTTAACCACAATGTTATGCAATTATATTGATTGTTATTCCATATCACATAGCCAGTAATAATTGCATGAAATTACATCACAATTGAAGCATGCATTTGGTGGATCTTTTATGGTGACTGCTATATCCGTTTCTGCATGTTTGCTATAGGAATAAGTGTGATTACTTGCAGGTCAATGCCAGTGGACAGTTTTGTGGGGTAGCTGAGATGGTTGGATCTGTTGACTTTGAGACCAATGCTGACTACTGGCAGCAGGATCGGTGGAGTGGTCAGTTTCCTGTTAAATGGCATATTATCAAAGATGTACCCAATCAGTCGCTTCCGTCACATACTTCTTGAAAATAATGACAACAAGCCTGTTACTCACAGTCGAGACTCACAAGAGGTTCTGCTATCTTCTGAAATATTTTGTTCCATTTCAATGTGTTTAACTGTTGTCACTCAATGTTGCTATTTGAAGGTGTTCTAGCCAAAGTTATATTCTACTCCAATTTATTAGAAAACATTAGATATCAGAGCTTACCTGTATCAAGTGAATTAGTGACTTTCACCTCGCAAAAGTTTCCTTAACTTGCTAATCACATGGCAGACTATATTCTACTTCTCTTGAAGGCTACATCTATAATCTATAGCTAAAGGTCTTGGATTTCGTGGCCATTGGTTTCTGGGCTCTTCGGAGGAGGAATTTTTTTCTGTCCAAAGTGTGCAGTTAATGGCTCTTTTTTATCCTCTTCCTTGTTCTTTTTGTGTTCTCCTTTTGGATTGTCTCCTCTTTTCATATCCAATTATTCACCAGCAAAATTAAAAACTCCTAATGCCCAACTACGTAGGATGTCAGTTCTGGGTCAAATTACTATAATGCTGTCAAGACTTTAGTTTTCTATACCATACATGTATAGATCATCCACTCTTCTTGGAGGTTCATTATTGTGTGTGCTAACCTTTTAATCATCTTGTTTTCTATGCGTTGATGCATATGACTAACTTGATGGTATTTCTATATTTTAGGTGAAACTAGAACAAGGAATTGAAATGTTAATGATCTTCAAGAACCATGATGCTGACACCTCTCTTCTTGATGATTTTAACTTCTATGATGAGCGAGAGAAAGCCTTGCTGGACAGGAAGGCAAAACAGCGAGCTACTCCTACTGGAAATACGACGGATACTCTTACTACCGATTCGATAAATAAATTGTCAGATAACTTGGCTGACGCTCTCCAGTTAGATGGTGTTAAAAGCCTCTCAAACAAAGATGTGGAGTAACTCCAATGTTGGAACGCCAGCAGGCCGCAACTGCTTTTATCAGTTCAGAATTGGCATTGGAGTAACTGACTGGGACCGTCGAGGTGACATTTAATTCGTTCCATGCTTGCCATAATCGGCTGCTCTGCATAATCACTGCCCCTTTGGCATTGTCTCATTTTCCGTGTGTGTGAGTACGTGGCTGTTATTTATTTTTCTTAGGTAAGAAAGGAGGCTGAATTCTGGATAGACCTCGTACTTCTTCATCACCACCTCTTTAGATTTTGTTCATTTGTTGCCTAATTATTTCTTGTTAAGATTGTAGTTTTAGGCATGGGAGGATTAGAGGCCTCACATGCCTGGTATTTTCTGCCCTTTTTTTCCTTCTCTTTTACCTTTTCTGGTTCAAGTGGGGCAATTATTTAAGCTGCTATTAATTAAAGGAATGCAGCTAAGATTATTATATCAATTGAATGAATAGTTGCCCTTTGTTAAATAACCAAGATTTCAAATGACAGCTTGAAATTTATCAGTGTTACTGTGTTATATTCAATTATCCTTAAAATTGCTATAGTTATTGTTTATATTGTCAAATTGGTCGATGCAGTGTAAATTCTGAGATGCTTCCTTGGTGATACAGTGCAACGTCTTCTATCATTTTTGTGTCGCTTTTCCTAGACATGTTTTTTCTAGTTATCCAAATTGTGAATTTAATTGAGTGAATGTTCATCGAATTTTTAATTTTGGAAATGGACTGATTATTTTCAATTTTCAATTCGGATTTTTGATATGATGGTCAGTTGTCGTCAAAGTAATGCTGAGATTGTTGCTTTAAATGTCTCTGTGACTAAAATGATGTCTTTAAATTAATACTGAGATGCTGTGAAATTTCTGTAGGCCTCAAATGATCATTGGTTAAAACTATTTTAAATTAATACTGAGATGTGAAATTTCTGTAGGCTTCAAATGATCATTGGTTAAAACTATTTTAGAATCATGCTTTATCAGCAGCTCACACTATTAATGACAGTCATAATTGTAGGGTATGTAAGAATAAAAGCAAATAATCAAGTTAATTATTTCACTAAATGCACAAAACCCATAGAAAATGATATTTTCATGGGATGTGATCTCGTAGGTGTGTCTTAATACATACCACCTCTGTCCCTAAAAATTTGATACAGTTTACTATTTTGGTCCGTCCCTGAAAATTTGATACACTTCACTTTTATCATTTTTGGTAGTGGACTTCATATTCCACTAACTCATTTCTACTCACATTTTATTATAAAACTAATACTTTAAAAATAGGACCCACATCCCACTAACTTTTACAACTCACTTTCCATTACATTTCTTAAAATCTGTGTCGGGTCAAAGCGTAGCAAATTTTGGGGGACGGATGTAGTAATATTGTTTTAAAGACATACAAACTTGATTCAAAGCACACAACAACTAGGCACTCCAAGTCCTTCTTGTGCTTTGATACACATAGAGACTTGCTGGAAGGTTCTGTAATTTAGTAGGTACTCTTTTTAATTTTAAACTACTCATTTCTGTTAATTTTGATCTAGCTCGTTAGCATTGATGACTAAACCAACACTTAAATTTGTTTGGAACTATTCCAACTTAATGCACCATCATTAAGAACATCATATGTCCAAACTGAGATTCAAACTATATTTGGAAACTAATATCAGTATATCTAGTAACTGATAATTATCGATACACACCATAGACTATGAATTATCCTTTAGTTCCTTTTAAGGTGCTTAAGAATAGATTCGATAGTTTTCAATATTCTCTCTAGAATTTTTATTGAATCTGTTTATCACGCTAAATGCATAAGCCATATATGGTTTATAACAAATCAAAAGATACATAATAGATCCTACAACATATACCTGTCATATAATATATGTATGCTTTAATTTGATTTGTGATGATAAAGTGAAATGAGGGGAGTATGTACAAAATGTGTTAGCTTAGGGAAAGGAAAAATCATTTTGCAGAAGGGAAATAATATTTGGAATAATAGCTCATCTTTATCTCCTCACCCCCTCTTTCTCTCTCGCCATTTTCTACTCCTCATTGTCAACCCCTAGACCTGCCCAAAGTTTACCGAACCAGCGATTAAAACCGAAACCGTAACCGGTTCCGAACCGAAACTGTAACCGGTTCCAAACCGAAACTGTCAGAATTGACCCGAACCGAAACCGTCAATTTTTGAACCGTGGTTCGGTTCAGGTTCAAAAATTTTCGAACTGAAACCGTGCCGGAACCACCGATTCTGGACGGTTCCACACCAGAACCGCGAAAAACCGTGAAACCAAGCCGAAACCGCAAAAAATCGCAAAAATACTGGCGGTTCCGAACCGTAAAAAACCGTCGAAAAATCGCCGGTTTGGAACCGAAACCGGCAGTTTTGGAATCGGAACCGTAACCGCGAAACACCCTCGTGGTTCGGTTCTGGTTTGGCAATTTCTAAAACCGGAACCGGCGGTTCTGAACCGTAATCGCCGGTTTCGGAACCGTGGGCACCTCTATCAACCCCTACTTCTCGCTTGTTCAACTACCATGCACCGCCCCGAGTTACTAGTGACCTCGTTAGGACACTACATGTCCACGCCGACCACCTCGACTCCAAGTTCCTCGTACCTCTTCTCCCATTTCAGATTTTGGGCTTCTAGCTCAAACTATCAATTTTGAATTTTATCAAAGATTGACGCAAACCAAGTTCAAGCGTAAATATAGGAAAATACAAGATCTAAGATAGAGCAAGAAAGTCAATGGAGTTTTAGTTGACGTGTAAAAAGTGAAGTAGCGAGATATCTCATTTGCTGGGTAGTGCTAGTGTGGAGTCACTATCCTTTTTGCCGATAAATTTAAAGTGATGTACGTAACATGCTTAGTTGAGAATTTTTTATATGTATAGTATTGGGATTGCACAGCAGAAATACGCGTTAATTAAATAGATCCCAAAGCAAATCTATTTAGGTGATTAATTAAATACATCTGTTTTGGTGTAAAACACATAGATCTATGGTAAACACGTCAAATTCGCATAAATTACATAAATTAAATGTGTGTGGTTGTATCGCTAGGATGCTCCAAAGGATCGACGTGACTTGCACCTTCTCTACGTGTAGAATCTTGACTTAAACTCAGATCTTCTAACTTATTCCCTTGCTCATGATTACCCATTTGCATGAGCATATCTCGGATAATCAAAATAGATCTAGATAACATACATGTAGACAAGTGCCCTAGTAATTCAAAGAACTGGAAGAATTAGATGTAGATCGGCACAAGAAGAGCTAGAAAAATTGTTCTCTCCTCTCTTCAGACCGTAAGAGGTGTTGATTTTGAGTAAGGAGACTAGGGTTTAGGTTTTTTCTTCACTTCTATCTCTATTTATAGAGCCATGTATATGTATGGACTAGGTTAGGAATGTTGGGGATAATTGCAGCGGAAAATGCAAAACAAATAAATCCACATAAGAATCTATTTATGTGATTATGTGGGTCGATTCAATTTCATGCTTGAACATGTAGAAACATATAATTGCTCAATTAATCACATAATTTAAATTAAATTATGTTGTTGAATACTTACAACAATGATTCTCCAAAGAATCGAAGTGGCTTGCTACTTCTCCACGTGTAGATCTTGAAGCTTGATTGTGAATGCAAGACCAAAGATCTTCTAACCTATGACCCTTAACTCTATAGATCTAAATTCCTTGTGGGAGGAATCTCTTAGAAATTATAAGAATCTTGAAGGAGAAGACAAGAAAGCCAAGTGTGGAGGCTTGGGTTTGTGATAATCCTTGTCTCATCTCCTTACATTCTTATTTATAGAGTTTATGATGGGCTAGGTTAGGGATCTATGGGGCTTGGATTGGGCCTCCCCCATTGGACCTTCTTTACTAATTAAATTATAACCCATAATTTAATATAAGGCCAATGGAATATTTCTTGTGCCATTATAGAAGAAATATTGACCGCCCATCCAATCCGTGATTACAAGCAATCCGAGTTAACCTCTTTAATATATTATTTCCTGTGTCTAAGACTTTCTATATCCATTAATTAATTTGTAGTCTGCTATAGACTTAAAATTAATTAATATCTTTTATTTCCAAGAGTTTGTCTAGTACGAGATGTATATCAAAATATACTTTTCCTTTTTCTATTTATTCTTGGATTAAATCCAAACCGGCCGGGTTTCCGAATAATAGAACTTCTCTCGAACACCTCTTGGGGATATAGTCAAACCACGCAGGCACACGATTCAATGTAATAATAAAACTGACACCATACTAGTTATTAATTACTACTACCCAAGATATCAGGAATATTGGGTTGCGAAAAACCCGCACCTATTGATAAGTCAAAGTAGCGTATGATTAAATAACGTATGTCCTATATTATTACAAAGATTAGGAAATATTAAATCTCTAAGACATCGTCTTACAGTAGATAGCAACAAAGACGTGTCTATACTTTAGATCCATTCAATGCTATACCACACCAGTGTCACTAGTCATTCTCAAGGTAAAGACGACTTTCGGATGGACACTACAACCTTTCACGATAGGTAGCCAAAGCCTATCTAGGTTGTGAAAAAGTTTTACTTCTACAAGGTACCGGTTGGGCCACCTACTGTGATGACCTGTTCCACGACCCAACCTTCAATGTAGAAGACTTAGACTGATTTTACTTTCCGGCGTTTTAATTATATAATTTAATATATAATTAAATACGGTCAATACCTATTAAAGTAAAATACACAGTATGAAGAAAACATTCATTATTCTCATTAAATGAAGAGTGTTTACAATATACAAGCAATTTATCAAATTCAAAAATAAACTCGAAAAATGTTTTTTAGTATATATGTTCCAACAAGGAATCCATGGATGAATTAGATTGGGCCAACCTATTGGATAATTACTAATTAAACTAATCAACTCATAATTTAATTTATATCAAATCGAATATTATTTTGTGCGGCTATAGAGAAAAATATCTACTTTTCATCCAATCCTAAAATTAATCCTAAAATTACGAGTAATCTGGGTTCCATTTTAATTTATATAACATTTTCATGTTTAAGATGTCAATATCCATTAAATTAATTCTTTTGTATGCTAGACTATGAAATAAATTTAATATCTTTTCCAAAGAGTTTTCAGGTTTGGAACTTCATTTGTTCATTGCGTGGACAAATCTTAGACAACCTTGATTGTAACAGCCCGGATTTCTAGGGTACAATAAATGCGGCGACTGCTACCAAAACGGACTTGAAAGAATTTAAGATAGGCTAGGGTTTCATTTAAAGAGTTTTGACCAAAGTATTTAAAGGAACTATCAGAGCAATAAGTCAACGGTTTAACCTAGAAGCTTTAATAAGTAAAAGAAAGGTACCATAAATTACGACCAAAAATCTCAAGAGTTTAACATAATTTCCAAGAAAAAACCCACAAGAAGTCTAAAGCTTCTAAACCGAAAGGAATAAGTGCAAAGTATCCAAAACAATACTAAAGTGTATCAAAAATTCAGCGGAAACGACCAAGAGAAAGTGAAGCCATGTATGAAGACACGACTACACTCGAAGTTCAAAACATTCATCTTAATTAATTAATATGCTCAACACCCGCCACTGCTCGTCGCCATTCAACCTGCACATAAGGAAAACACATGCAGGGCTGAGTATTTTGAAATACTCAGTGAGCTCGTTGCCAAAACATTTTATAAGTTATGCCACCCTTACCATAGTGAGCTCGAGTTTAAGCAGTTATAAGAGAATATCACGAGTATCACAAAAATTATTTTCTTAGACTGGCCAGTCAAACAACTCCCCAATTTCCTCATCAATATCCACAATCACAACATTTCCATGGTGCGACGAAAGTGTGGCCACACTTTTCGCCCACGAGACCGGCCGACTAGCAAGGACGGCTCCCGATCCCACCGTGTACACAACCTAGTAGGGTTTGCGGCCCTACTCAGACCCGAATTCGTTTAAACATATCCATAGCCCTATAGCCCAATGGAGCGAACTCTCAAACTGGGCATCAGGCGCACAATATCACAACAAAACAGACATAGGCATGGCATAACAGTTAAACCACCCTTATTTCTCCACATTCATAAATTTGCAACATAAGAGAGAGTTTAAGAATAAAGCCCACTTCGACTGCTTAGATTTCAAGTATGTTCTTTCCTTTGTTATCCTGCTTCGCAACCGAGGTTTCACCTTTTAAATCACATAGGCACATATCGCAAATCAGATTCAAAATCAACTCCTAAAACATGCATGTCTCAACGCTTTCGCTTTTCCCATCGATTTATCTTAACATCATCAATCAAGGCCATGTTCATCACATAAGTTCCATTCGCATCTCAACTCTAGATCTAACATCAATATATGTCACACATGCGTACTTTGCCAACATACACACAACACACACACACACGCAACATGCACACACTCACGCAACGCGCACACACACGCAACGCACACACACACGACGCACACACACATGCGCACATATATTCCATATCCCCTTTATCCCACTTTCACTCAAACAAGATGCATGAGGGTTCAAGAATACCGATTAATCGGTTAGAAAGAAGAGGAATCGAGTAGAAAGAAGAAGATTAATATGAGAATACCTTTTTGAGAAAAACGAACGGTAGAAAAGAAGTAAAGACTTGGTTCTTCAAAAATCTTGAGGCTCAAACTCTATTTCTTCTAAAAGGATGGAGGATTATTGGAGAAAAGTAGAAGAAAATTGAGAGAGTGAGAAGAGAGGGAGAGAGGCGTGTATTTGGGGTGGGGGGCGAAAATTTGTGATGGCTAGGGTCAGGGGTTCTCTTATTTATAGTGCTCAATAAAATCTTTAGGTAAACAAATAGAATATTTTGTAAGATTTGATTCTACACAATAAAATATTGTGGAATAGGGAAGAAGAAATAACAAAATGAACTAGGTCTCAAGGCATGTAGTTTTCGAAAATTATGGCCCTTATTTAGCCAAGATTTTGTTTGGTATATTTTCCGGAGTAGAATAAAATATCACGGAGCAAATAAAAATAAGAATTCTCCCAACTAGGGATTGAAAATAGGCGTTTAGTATGGGTATCAAATAAGGAATGGATTTTGAATATTAACTAAAATAAGGTATGGCAAGTTCTTGAGGTATGGTAAGATTTGATAGAATATTTGATTTTAGGTATGGAAGGAAATCAATAAGGAATCAATTAAACAAGTAAAATAATACTTCCTTCCCAACATGGGTGATTTTCGAAAATCACCAATAAATAAGGGGGGTGTCGATTTTTCTCATAGAAATAAGGAAAAAATTGGATTTTGGATTTAATTTGGATAAATATCCCAAGAATTAAATTAAATCCGGAAAAATAGAATTTCCTCTCCAAAGAGTGAAGGGGTTCGAAAATCTCAAGAATTAGGTGGCTAGTATTTATGGAAATTTTCCCTAATATTCTCACTCACCCAAATAATTCACCTCATAATTTAATTAATCACATGCCACATCATATAATCAACAAGTTTGACTTTTCAAACTTCCAACGCAACTCTAAACTCGACTCGGTCAAAGAAACTCATGCAATAAATTCATCCATCAATTAATTCTCGTCTCCCACGTCATCAATAAAATTCTAGGGCTCTAAAATTAGGGTTCGAAAATTCGGGATATTACATTGATAGATCTAGATGAAGCTACGAAGACAAGAACCCTAATTTTATTACAAAAAACACGAAGAATTAGATCTAGATCTGCATGAGGAGAGTTAGAAAAAAAATTCTTTCTTCTATACTAGGGGGGTGCCGATTTTATGGTCAGAGAAGGAGGCTAGAGCGCAAAATTCATATCATCTTGTCTTCTCTTCATCTCTATTTATAAAGAATTCTTTCGACTAGGGTTAGGGATCAATGGATGAATTGGTTGGACTAGCCCATTGAATATTCAATTGAATATTATTTTATACCACTAGACTTGAGTTCCAATTTGATTTATAATATTTCTGAATTCAAGATTTTATCATCTATTAATTTATTTATTTGGTCTGTTATGATACTTGGAATTAAATTAATATCTTTTACCAAGAGTTTTATAATTTGGAACTTTATTTATTATTCATGGAATACATTTCAACTGACTAGTTTACTGAATAATAAAAATATTTCCTAAACACCTTTTGGGATATAATCATACTACCCTTGGCATGCAAATTTAGTGTAATAATATTATTTATATATTCTAGCCATCTAATTACCACTCCCTCCGTCCCAATGAAGATGACCTCTTCTTGGGACGACACAAGATTGTATGCATGCTAATTTAAAGTGTTTAAAAAAGGAGAGAGAAATTTGTTGGGTGTTCAAAAGTAGAAAAGATGAATTAATTAAGAGAGATGAAAGGTTGTTGATATTTAAAAGTATGAGAGATGCAAAAAGTAAGAGAGAGAAAAGGTTGTTGGGTGTTTAAAAGTAATAGAGATGAATAAAGTAAGAAAAAAGAAAATAAGATTGAGTATTTTAAATATTTCCTAAATAAGAAAGGGGTCATTTTGGTTGGGACGAACGAAAAAAGGAAAGTGAGTCATCTTCGGTGGGACGGAGGGAGTATAACCTAAGATATTATAATGCATTGGGCTACTAAAAACACTTGCATATTGATAATTCAAGGTGGTGTATAATCAAATGAACATATATACAATGTTACGTACAAAGACTAAGAAATACTAAACTCTCGAGATTGTATCTTTCAGTATATAGCAATAACGAATACTGCCATTATCAGATCCGTTCAGTACTATACTACAACAGTGTTGTTAGCCTCTCCTAGAGAGGAAAGAGTTTATCGTACAAACACTGCAACCTTTCCGATAGGCAGCCAAAGTCTATCTAGTTCGTGAAATGTTTTTCTTCATGCAAGGTCAAGTGCCCTACTTTGAACCCATAAGATTCACTACTTAGACCTGCAATGCAGAAGCCTTAGACTCATTTATTTAACGCATCAATATCCTTAACTAAACAATGATATTAATGTATTTAATCTCAAAATAAGGGTTTGAAGTGAGTACTGAGTGTCTCGCATACATGTATGAATAACTTGTTTACAAGGACATGTACACTTGAAACAACTTTTAGCATACAAACCCCAACCGCTTGAGTATGCCAAATGCTTCCTCGGCGGATGGCTTTGGTGTCTCCTTTAAATGCTTCCTATCGATAGTGATTCCTTTGTCGCAACACGTATAGTGGCAGGGCTTTCAAATTTCAATATTCAGTCACAAATTTTGGAGTTCACTCCAATATTCTTCTATGTTTGAATCCCTTGAATGTGCGCTTCTCATTCGTGTTTCAAGATCACAAACTTGAAAAAGTTTGAAAAAGGGAAATCGAACTTGCTCTTAGTACCATATCGATTTGATAGCCGAGACTAATATTGTATTTCATTGATTGCGTTAGAATCAACAGAATCAATGTTACATACTTCTCCTAACATAGCCGATTTCTCTCAACAAGGAAAATTATCCTCCTCAATCTTCTTTTCCATTTGATGATATTTCCTTCCTTGTTTAACAAGGGGGATTGAAGAGGTACCGCCGCGGGGCCACACGTGACCGGCGCGTGGATGCAAGTGCAACTAACATAGCATTAATGTATTATGATGTGCGGCTACGATGAGTCCAGTCGCCACGCGGCAGCGGTAAGCGCGTAGATTACTAGTTCAATATTTAATTAAATGAATAAAGAAAATTGAGAGAAAAAGGAGACGAAGACTCTGCTCAATGCTCATACTTCCCTTCATTTTTCATCTCCTCTCTCTCAATACTCTGCTGCCGCTGCTTTCTCTCTCTTCAATTGCGCTTCTTCGACGTCGTTGCTTCTCTCCATTGGTTGTACGGTTGAGAGACGTGAGCTGGACGAGGGGCAGAGCTGTAATTGCACAGAGCTCCGTTCGCACTTGATCGGGGTGAGTTTTTCTCTTCGATTTTCTCGATTTCGACCTCGGATCACTGTCTAATTTTGCGAATTTTAGGGTTTATTAAGTTTCGTTGCTTTGTAATAAATTTCTTTTCGCGGGGAGGTTTTGTTTCCATGGAAAGTTTTGATTTTTAATTAGCTCAATAGACTAAAAAGGTAAATTGGGTTAAATAATGAATCTAGGTCTGATCGTATTAATTCATATGAGTACGATTAAGTTTTTGGCGATTAAATTATATCGAGTGTTTGTTCAAATTTGTAAATTGATTGTTTTGTGTGTAAAGTTTTGGTGTGGGAGCTTGGGGCTTGCTATACTAATGCGGTAGGTAGAAGAAGAAGAAGAGTGTTGAGGTTCCGTGTTGCAGACTGGTAAACACTACAGAGAAAATGTTGGAAGGTCCCAAGTTTACTGGAATTGTAGGGCTAAACAATAATCATGAAAATTATGTGATGCATTTTTATCACAAGCTCAATGAGGGCTCAAATATGTCGACCGAGAGTTTTGGGAGCTTGCAGATGAGCAATGGTGGAGGGTCTGTTGCGATGTCGGTAGACAATAGCAGTGTTGGGTCAAATGATTCCCACACTCGTATCTTGGGTCACAATGGCCTCAGGCATGTCAAAGACTATTCTGTCGCTGCCAGTGTCAATCACGGAAGAGTTTCTCATGGGCTGAGTGATGACGCCCTCGCTCAAGCTCTGATAGATCCTCGGTATCCTACTGAAGGACTTGGGGATTATGATGAGTGGACGATTGATCTGAGTAAGCTGAACATGGGACCTGCTTTTGCTCAGGGTGCTTTTGGGAAGCTCTACAGAGGCACATATAATGGTGAGGATGTTGCAATTAAGCTTTTGGAGAAGCCAGAGAATGACATCGAGAGGGCACACTTGATGGAACAGCAGTTTCAACAAGAAGTAATGATGCTGGCTACGCTTAAACACCCAAATATTGTTCGCTTTATTGGTGCATGTCGAAAGCCCATGGTGTGGTGTATCGTGACAGAATACGCCAAGGGAGGGTCAGTGCGCCAGTTCTTGACAAAACGGCAGAATCGTGCAGTGCCCTTGAAATTAGCTGTCAAGCAGGCCTTAGATGTGGCTAGGGGGATGGCGTATGTTCATGGATTAAATTTGATCCACCGGGACTTGAAATCTGACAATCTTCTAATTGCCGCTGACAAGTCTATTAAGATTGCAGATTTTGGTGTAGCTCGTATTGAAGTACAGACAGAAGGAATGACACCAGAGACAGGCACATATCGATGGATGGCCCCGTAAGTTTTGTTGTTCCCTTTCTTCTTTTGACTTGCTTTTTTAGCTGTTATATTTTTCTTTTGCACTTGAGGATGACAGCATCCTTTTTTCTTCCCTACCTATTAACATCCTGGGCTGGCAGTAACACTCCTTTCTCCCCTGGGAACTGTCGACTAATTTTCTCAGCCCAATCATCTAATTACTCCTTTAACTTATTCTTTTTGGAAACAATCTTAGCAAGTGTGTAAAGTGTATGCCTATTGGTAGGAAATCATATTTTTATTTTATGGAAATAGAGTCTCTTATTTCTTTTTGCACCCTGATAGGTAATAAACCATTAGACATTGCGATAGTGTAGTTCGAAGAGTTTCATTTATTTAACCACGTCTTGCCTAGCCACAAAAAGTTTCTTTATTGGCATCAATACCCTAATTCATTTATTTTATCCAGTGTTGGAATGGTCAATTTCTCTCACCACTACAAAATGCATTAGAATCATTCTTTATTCTCACTTCACTGACCGATTGCTGGTTTATGAGTCGCGTGTTTTTCGCAGTTGTAAGTTGGGGATGTATGACTGCTTTTATTTGACCATGATGTAAAATTGGTTATTATTCCATTATCTAGAGATATTATATTTATTATTCTTTATTACTCTTTTTATATCAAAAAGAATTGTTGAGGTGTCTTTTTAATTATGCTGGTATCTTTTAGGTATAATTTAGACAATATACCGGAGTAGGAATCGTCATGTCCTCTAGGAGTTGACCAAAGCCAATTAAAAGGCTGGGAAATGCTTTGACATAATCATATTCACTCCCCTCATCCCCAGCTCTTTTTTTTCTATCAATAATTTCCCTTCTGTATTTCATCAAAATCTTCTTGTAGCAACAACGTTAGGACAACTTCATTAAGTTTTTTGGGAAACAACTGCTCTCGCGCCATATAGAAGTTGCATTATTAACTGATATATTTTTCAAGCATATTTATAGTCCATTGGAGGAGTTCTCCAGCATATTTGTGGTGGCCCCAGACAAAATTGTTTGAGAAAAATCACGGGTTAGTAATGGACTAGCCACCAGGGGCGAGTGGTTCTATTTTCAAATAAAATGTGTGCATTTTAGGTCTTAAGTTGCATAAGCATATTCTTGATTACTATAGAAATAATTGAGACTAGAGAGTGGCATCAAGAAGTGATTAGTAAGTCGGTCACCAGAAGTCGAAATTGAAGTTCTGGTGTCTGAGTACTGCATAGCTGGGAGTACTCTACCATGAATTTGGTGGAGATGTTAGAATTTTGTGGGACAGCATTAATGCAGTGCAGGAACTTATCAATAGATAGTATCTTGTTGCCAGCAATTTCACGATCCTATTAGTTTGTGTTGGACCTGGTGAGTTTTGAGTCCTCACCATTAAATTAGTGTTGGGAAGTAGTACAAGCCTATTAATGCCCTTGAGACCAATGCTTGGAATACTATGCACTTGCACTTGCACTTGTTGAGTTGAGGATAGAGACGCTGAGTAGTTTTCGTATGATTTCTGAGCATGGTTGTTTTATCCTTTTGAATCTGGATCATGATAGTATGTGCATTGCACTTAGCACTTTGTGGTATGAAATTGCAGAGAAATGATCCAACATCGGGCTTATACCCAGAAAGTTGATGTATATAGCTTTGGGATTGTCCTGTGGGAGCTAATCACAGGGATGCTCCCGTTCCAGAATATGACTGCCGTTCAGGCAGCATTTGCTGTGGTGAACAAAGGTGTTCGGCCAACTATCCCTCACGAGTGTCTGCCTGCTCTGAGTCAGATCATGATGCTCTGCTGGGATGGGAATCCTGATGTTAGGCCGTCCTTCAAGGAGGTGGTTAGAATGCTCGAGACTGCCGAGACTGAGATCATGACTACTGTGAGAAAAGCTCGTTTCAGGTGCTGTATGAGTCAACCGATGACTACAGATTGATGCAGAGAAGAAAAAAAGAAATCTACTCCATAAGAATTGGGAAATAGGCGACTGATTTTGTGCCAGTTTATGTATTTATGTATGTATTGCATGATCAGCCTAAATTTATTTCCTAGAAAGTTTACGATAGCAACTGCTTGCTTTGATTTTTAACTTCTGGATTTTAAGATACTGTTTTTAGTGATAATATAGTCTCATATCATACAATATGTATGTATTTATTCATTTCGATACAAAGAATACAACAATTCGCCGATCGGCTTGGAGATTCATGGTCTCATGCCCCAATGGGCGCCGATCGACTGCAGATCTCGGCGCCGATCAGCCATGGACGCAGGCATGGCGGTGTCCGATCGGCCCCCCCATTATGGATGCTTCCATTTTAGTTTGTCACTCAAGATGTTCGCTTTCTATATTTTAAAATATTCAACTACGTTTTTTACTTTACTTATTACATCTAATAACTCTTAAAATCTTGTGTTACTTACAAATGTGGATATATGAGTGAGACGGATGGAGCAAGAAGGTGAGGGATAATAAAATAAAATAAAAAAAGTATGGAAAAACTTTTGATCTGCACTATTTACTTGGTGAATACGATATTATACATAAGTGGAGTGTTCGGGAAAATCGATTAATGAGCCAACAAATCAAACTTGATTAATTAAAGGGTCTATTTTTTGTGGTGTTGTTGAAGATATTAATTGATGATGATGACTGATCAGGTAAGCCTCTCACCGGTGTAATCGGTGCAATATTATTAGACGTGATGTTTTTCAATCTGTTACATTTCCTTTTAAGCAAATGTGACTAATTGATCAACATTTGTTTCATTTTCTATCATACATGTCCTTTTATTAATTTATGGCCAATTAATATGGATGAAATAGTTTCGGCATTAAATTGCTTTAGCCTCCTCAAATTAAAGATGGGGTATATATTTTTGTAATTATTATAAGCTTTTTTTTTTAATTTGCGATTGGATGAACGATAAAGTTTAAACCTTGATTCTGGATGTGATCGTATTCTGGTGTTTTTGAAGGAACCATATTTATCTCTTTGACTTTTTTTCAAGTGTAATAATATGAGAAAAAAAATACTACATCAGTCTTTGAAAAATAAAATTTTTTAGAATGGCATAAGTTTTAGTGCTTTTTTTTTTAGTAAAGTAAAAAAGATAGAATAGAAAATGTGAATGAAATATTGTCAGTGGAAAATTGATTCTAGTTTATTAAAAGAAAAAAGTTTCCTATAATAGAAAGTTTTGATTTTTAAGGGATGCATAACTCATACTCCCTCCGTTCCATAGTAATGGAGACGTTTTTTTCGGCACGAAGATTAAGAAAAATTGTGTTAGATGAGTTAAGTAAAAGGGAGAATAAAGTGGAAAATGAAAAAGGTAGAGAGATGAAGAGAGAAAAAAGTAAGATAGAGTAAAGTAGGTGTGAAAAAATATGTTGACTTTTACTGAAAGGGGGAAATGACTCTATTACTATGGAACGGAGGGAGTACTATTTTTAAAAGACGGAGATAGTACATGCCAAGGAGAAGGATGATATTACGTCTGTGCCTTCAATTTTACGGTTCTCTAACTTAAGTCGGTGTTTTGATAGGAGTTAGTGGAAAGAGAGGGCTACCACCTACCATTATAGTTAACGTGAATCGGGACTCCTAATGGCGGACACAATTGACAACTTCTAATGGTGTTAAAATACTATTACTTTGATTAAAAAAATACCATGACCACCAACTATTTTTATTAAAAAAATACAAAGGTAAAAGGTCGGGTATGATTGATTATAAAAGTGCCATGGCATAAAATATTACTTTGATTACTCTTCCTTCCGAAGGTTTGATTACTTCTTACTCTGATCGGTGTAATTAAGACACTACCATACAATACGATTAATGAATGAATGGATTTATTCAGTAAGGTAATATAGTGTAGTTTCTCCAAACCTTAAATATACATATACATAAAGAAACTTTGGGCGGTGAAACTATTTTTAATATAAAACAAAAATAAAATTACATGAAAACATTATATTTTCAAGAAAAATCGTAAATATAATTGTATTAGCTTGTCACAAAAAGTTTATTAAGCATTTGTTGTTTTGGAAATGTTAGTGGAAGTTTTGTAATTAAGAGTCAGGTAAAAACATGGCATATGAGTTTAGTTGTCGTTATGGGTTTAATTTAAGTTTTTATGAGAACCAGATTAAGCATTGCAACTTGCAAGAAAGGACTAGCAATCCATTTCCAAAATAACTCTGTCAATTATTAATTGCCACGTCAATTTTTAAATTACTCCCAGGCCAAGTATCTAATTTTCATTTTCCTGCAAACTCATAGCATAAATAATTATTAATTGTATATGTAAAATGTTAGGCTTCCGGATCTCAAAATTGCTAATTCAAACAAAAATAAATAAATTAATGAAGCATGAAAACTACATACTATAAAAAATCATCTCTGATTCTCTGTCTCTCTCTATCATATAGATGATTTTGACAGACGGAATCCTTGATTTCATATACTGTATTTATCTTCTATTGAAGTATTCGTTTCATTGTTTTCAAGTGGTTAGTTTAGTCCGCTCATTAAGTTAAATAATAAAAGGAAAAATATCAAATAAAATTTAATGATTTAATTAAATTGATGGGCAGCACAGCCAACCATGTCATGTGCAATTAAACATACCAAACATTTTATCCATTAATTTAGATGCTGATTCTTGACCATTACACTCCAATTATGGTATAATTGGATATATTTATTTGATAAGAGTGGTTTGTAGTGTACAGTGCGGAAACCAGACAAAATTTTGATAATACTTATATACAACAAAATATACGTACTGTGAATTGTGATATTTGATAGATATGCTCATATTTGTTTGATGGAAAAATGTTTCCGAGAAATACCCTCTCCAACTCTCCAACTATCCAACTATACAACTCACAATCTTATCAATATTGAAGTAGTGGAGTATTACATTGTGATAAATTTATTTAGGAATTTTAGTATTTTTCTTATTAAGTTAGTATTTAACCCCCTTTACAACTTTCTGATTAATCGATGGGTCTAAATGTGATGATTTGCAATTTACACAAAGATGTTAGCCATATATATATGTGTAATATTTTGGGGTATATGTATTCTCCTTCTATTATTGGAGTAATATTTTATAGTGCACATGCAATCTATTACAGGGAAATAGTAATAAATATGAGGCTGAAATACATCGTTGAGCCTGGGATATAAATCATAATGCTATATTCTATTTTAGAAAATAATTTTGCACGATACATATTTGCAATGAATATCTCTTGAAAAAAGAGGCTAATACAGATGAAACATAACATGGGCAACTTTCCCAAATAGCAATTGTGTCTCATTTTCGCTTTGGACGATATGTTTGCACCATTTCGATGTTTACTATGACTTTTAGTTTTGTAACTGTGTCCACATCTGAAATTGCCATTTTTGGAATATTTCAAGCATCAATTTTATTTTATTTCTTCTTGTGGTTTTAAGTTTATCAACCCTTAATCAATCTATTTATTTAATTTTAAATGTCAGTGAGAAATATTGGTGATGATATTGATCAAGGCAAATCCACGTGAGGTTGGATCTTCACTTTCAAACATGGAGGGCTGAATTGATGATGCACACAGTGTTATGTTTGTTTCAACATTAAATAATTTTAAACTCCCAACAATTGTAAGCTTTACATGATTTATTTAATACAAGTTGGCGATAGGCCTCGTCACCGCACGTCTTTCTTCATTTTCTTTTGGATAACTATTCAATCCAATCAAAAAGTTGAATTTCAGAAAATTGGATACGAAATTATCATATTTATACTTAAAAAATAAATCTATTTAAGGTTGTTTTTTGAATTAAATATTTTATTCTGATCAGAAATTAGTTGTGCACCAGCTGAGATATAAAAAGAAATCATTTTGTTTATTAAACATTTGAAGAAGGTTTGATTCTTGGCACACAATTACAGTACAAGACAATTTAATTAAGGAGTAGCTAGGCTTTTTGTTACAGGCTAAGAAGATTCAAGCTTTGTGTGGGTAGAGACGAACCGGCAATCCCTTGGCTGGAATGGGCATCGGATTTACGACAATCTTCTCATCGGGAATAATTTTCTCCCACCTAAATCTTTTGACGAGGTGATGCATGAACACCAGGATCTCCAGGCGGGCGTACTCTTTCCCGGGGCACATCCTAGGCCCTCCACCGAATGGGACGAAAGTGTATGGCGCTGGCCCTGTGCCCTCGAATCGAGATGGGTCAAATTTCTTAGGCTCAGGGAAGCAGTCTGGGTTTATGTGGGTTGAGTTTGCACTCCAATATATCTGTAACAGTAATATAATTAGTTAGTAAATAATAATAAAAGAGTATTTATTTATCATTTATACTACTATATATATGTAATTACCTTCCAACCCTTGGGGATAGTGAAACCGTTATACATGAAATCAGACAGGGCTTCTCTGAAAGCTCCCTGAAGAGGTGGTGCAAGTCTTAAAACTTCACATGCTACATTCCATGAATATTTCATTTTTTGGATATCTTCCCAATTCAGCAATTCTCCTTCCTTCTTCGAATTCGCAATTTCCATTTGTTCTGAACCATATCATATGTAAATATCCCCAAATATATCAATCTCGCCATCCAATTATTTTTAGATTTTAAGATTTTTTTTTAATTTCATGTAAATACCAATTAAATTACTCTTTATGGAGTTACTCTTTTTAGTTGTATTGTAACATCATACAAGTATCATGTGTTATAATATGTACACATCTATATTTCTAAAATCACCTTATTATATAAATAAATTAAAAAAAGGTCTAGTTGACGAATCAGAAGCCGGCCGCTTCCTTAATAAGAAAAAGTAACAAATAATGCGCCTGGCTACTCTTGACATGACGAAATATATATTTTGTTGACAAATTATTACTTTCTCGTCGGGCGAAAATTTGTTACTTATTTCTACTTTTATTTATCTCCAAAAATTTATTTAACTTTCACTTATACTATTTTCAGTAGTGGACCCCGCATTCTACTAACTATTTCCACTCACAATTTATTATACAACTAATATATTAAAGCAAACCTATATTCTCAGTTTCTATTACATTTCTTAAAACTCGCGAGTGATGACAAATTATTAGGAACGGAGATAGTAACAAATTTTCAGATCATTAATCACCATTTGTAGATTTATATTTTCACTCTCAATAGTCTTATTTCTAAAAATGAAAAATTTATTTCTCGTATTTTACCTACTTTTTATCCTTTCTATCATACTTTTCTCATGTTTTTATTCCGTCTCTTTTACTTTATCTACTATTTCTTACTTTCACTCTTATTTTTTTTTTATCAATTTCTCATTAAAATCTGTGCTTTTCGGAAATAGAAATATTTTTTATGTAAGGATGGTGTATTAGTTTGGCGTCAAATGAATTGAGATGAAGATTAAGATTGATAAGTTAGAGTAAAAGAGACGGAGAAAATATAGATACCCTTATAGACTCCTTGGTAAATCTGAGGCAGCTCAGCCAGATATTTCACAACGAAGGCGCATGCAGAGCTAGCAGTGTCATGGCCACCAATGAGCAACCCCAATATCTTGTCAGCAATATCCAACTCATGCATAAATTTGCCACTCTCATCACTAGTGAGAAGCATATGCGACAAGATATCCTGCGTGGGCGAGGCCTTCCCCTCGGAGAGATCAACCTTCCTCCGCTTTATGATCTCCAGCAGCTCCTTCCTTATAAAATTGGACGCCTTGATCGCCTTATTAAACGGCGTCCCGGGCAGATCCACGGGCACCGAGATCAGCCCGGACGCCAGCTCGCCAAACGGCGCCGCGAACCTGTCCACGTGGGCGGGGTCCTCCACGCTGACAAATAGGCGGCACGCCACCCAGAAGGTGTAGTGCTTGGAGAGGGGGAAGACGAGGACCTCGTCCTTCCCCTCCCAGCCGGAGGCGAAGTGGCGCTGCGCGATGTGGTCCATGACCCCCACGTAGCGCTGCAGGGCCTCCGGCTTGAAGAAGGTGGGGAGCATCCTCCGCATCTTGATGGCCTCCTCCTGGGACGACGACGACTGCGACGACGACGGGAACACCTTGTCGACGGAGGCGGGCCACCACGCGCGGACGAGCTTGTTCTCGTTGGAGAAGAGGAACTTGTTGCCGGCGGCGCCGCAGAAGACGGCGGCGCGTTCGCCGAGGAGGTGGGTGCGGAAGACGGAGGAGGAGTAGCGGGCGATGCGGTCGAAGATGAACTTCTCCGGGTGGCCCTTCCAGCCGGTGGAGAGGAACTCGAGGCTCTCGCCGACGACGGGCCAGCCGGTGCGGCCCGGGGGGAGGCCGGCGGGCTTGTGCGGCTTGAAGAAGAGGAAGTGGAGGGACAGGGAGACGGCCACCACGAAGGCGGAGAGGAGGGAGACGTAGGAGAGTTCCATCTTTGCACAAAATGGAAATGCTGTTTGTGTGTGAGCTTTGTGTGTAGGAGATGGAGCACATTTATAGGCACACATGAAGAGAAATGCCAAGATCCACTCTTCTATTTTTTTTTTTACTTTATTTTCTATTTTATTTAACTTGTACACATCGGTTGCGATTTACTAGTAGTAATTAATAGTATTCCCTCCACGTCCCCAATTAATTAACACTATTTTTTTCATCTTTTTATTAATCAACACCCTTACTTTTCACTCGTTTCGTACCATCCTAATTGACACATTTTTCATTTTGGAATGTTCCACTCTACACAACACATTTTTTAAAATAAAAATATCATTCTCTCTATTTTTTTTCACTATTACTTTATCGTCTCTCCACTTAACTCACAAAACAACACTATATAAAATCTCATACTAAAAAAGAAATGTTCCACTTAAGATGAGATAGAGGGAGTACTACTTTTGGTAATAAACCACAAATTTTACTAACTTATCACATACAGATTATTACTCCATATAATTATAAAAATAAAACTCATATTTTACTAATTTTTTTCAAATCACTTTTTCCACTATTAGTAAAATCCGAGTTGAGTCAAACGGACTACCAGGGAGTAGTTTTTATTTAGATTAACCAACGTGATCATTACTTAATCAGCACACTTGGTTCTGCGTGATTCTCTTTTTTATAATAGTTCCATTTACTAGTATTTCTCTCACTCGAAGATGCTATAGTCTAGCTAGTAGCTACACTACATTATTTATATATACTATGGTTATATCCGGCTATGTAACTTTTAGTCTGTTTGTTTTTTGTCTCTACTACGAGTCTACGACATTCAATCGATAAAAGACATTCTTTATAAGTAGATGTCCTATAAATTGAACCTTGTTATTCATTTAAAAAAATAAAATCAATGTTATGCATTTTACGCAAACAATAAAGTAGTAATCTGTAACTCAACTTGACAATAAATAAATGGAATAAAATCAAACTACCGAACCTTTTTATAGAAAACTAAACTACAGATTTTTACCTCGCCTTGATTTTATATTACACTACATGCATTTCTAAATATATACTCCAATAATACATCTTTTAAAGTACTAGAACAAAAGATAGAAAATATTGTGGTAAGATTATTTTGACATTTTTGGTCCGCGGTTTGGGGTGTGACAAAACTGACAGTTAAGATGTGCTAATATGAAAATGATACTATCAAATGGGGTTGCTCTACAATTTTTAATTTTAATAATTAAATTGAATGGCAGGGCACTATATTATTAAAGTTCCCTCATTGGCGGTCTTAAAAATTGGGAGGGTAATCAAGAAATATTATATAGCTAGTTGTATATATTTATGTGAGCTGTGAGCACCACATTTTTCAGCACTTGAATTTAGAAGTGGTCACGAAACTCCCTGGACATGGTGTGAACAAACATCTCACTACTTTTAAGATTCATCGTGTGAAAACCTTAAATTCATAATTTCACTATATATTTGGAAGTCAAGTCACTTTACTTCAATGTGGAAATGTTAATTTGTTTTTATAATTTTCAAGTACACATTATATTAGTGAATGAAAAAATACAAGCAGGTTAGAAACTAACAAGTTTCCACAATATAACTGTAAAATATAAAATAGAAATATCATTAAGTATATTCCAGCACAACAATAAACCATTTTTGCATAACAATGTATTGTATTTCTACACAACAATAAATCATATTCTAACAAAATAAATGAAATATAATACCACTGTATATAGTTATGTTGAAGTATTAATATTAGGTAATGTACGCCTAACCATTTTGGGAACTGCCTGGTGTTTTGAATCTTGTCAAGACCCTACGTGGAGGGTAAAAGACAAAACAATCCTTAATACTCCCTCCTTCCCAGAGAAGATGACATACTTTGAAAATGGCACGGGATTTTAGGAGGTTTTATTTTGTGTGTTAAATGAAGAGAGAAAATATAATTTTTATATTCATGTGAGAGAAAACTTTTTCCAAAAAAGGGAAATGTGATATCTATTGTGGGACAAACTAAAAAGGAAAGTATGTCAACTTCTCTGGGACGGAGGGAGTACTATTTTGTAAACCAGACTACCAGAGTTGGCGGGGGAGTAGTTGACGGGGGTATATTTGTACTTCATGTTCATTTCTGGTCCATCTATTGAAGCTGAACAATCATAAATCACCGAAATGCTTACATATTGAAAGTACATTGAGATACTTACATATTTGATTTTTTTCGTATAAATTTATACTACATGTGAGTTGGGGTGGGAATACGGGTATCTGTGGATACTCGACCCGAAAAAACCGGGTATCCAAACCCGAAAATCATCAAAATGTCTATCCAAAACCCGCCCCGATATATTTTCGGGTACTCCAATACCCGCCCCGGGTATCCATATCCGACGTATCGGGTATCCAAATACCCGACTCTTTACATGTGTTAATAATTAATAAAAAAAAATAAATTTTATATATTAATAGAAATATAGAAATATCTAAATTGACTAATATCTTTAATGTTTCATTTATTTTGTAGTATAAAACTAAAAAAAATGGATCACTTTTATTTTAAAGTATAAGATTATATTTAATGCACAATGGCTAAACCTAATTTAAAATATGCTTTAAATAATAAATTGGATATTCGGGTAATACCCGATACCCATTCGGATTATCCAATACCCGATTTATCTTATATTTCAATACCCAATCCCACACTCAATCCCATAAAATTGGATATTGGGTATCCAAATCCGGCGGATATCAGGTCGGGTACGGGTAAATCCAATACCCGATATTCGTATTCCCACCCCTACATGTGAGAATATGAAACAAGGATTTCGTTTGACTTTTATAAATTTATACTCCTTCCGTTTGAGAGATTTTATTTAGAAATTTGGAGATTTTATAAGAAATAAAGTAGGTAAAATCAAATTTAATAATACGCCCCTCACCAATTCTAATAGAGTGAACTACAAAATTAGCCCATGTATATATGGCTAATTGAACGCTGGAGATATTTATGTTTCAAAAAAATGCACCAAATGCTTTTACATATGGATATAATATCATTTGAAGTCCTTTTTTTTTACTGTTTATGGACTTTCATGCCTCCACCCACATTTTTTTTCAGAGTAAAGGTCAAAACTGGTCCTGAACATATTGTCATTTTATGATTTTGGTCCTAAACTTTATATTTTGGATTTTTTGGTCCTGCACATTTCAAATCGGATCACAATTGGTCCTCCATTTACAATTCCGTTAATTTTATAACGGTCAAAGGATTTAACTCAATTTTGACCGATTAAAGCTCTTAATTATAATTTTTAACTCACTAATTATATCATTAATTATTATTCTAATTTATTACTCCTAAGCATCTCTCTCCACCTCATCCCAGCTGAATCGCCACCCCAACAACGGCGGCGGCGACATAAGAACCGCCTCCGCCAGCCCCGCCACTCCCGACACCTCGCACACCCCCGAGAACTCCGCTGCGCCCTTCCCCGCACAACCCTCCCTCAGGCGGAACGCCTCAGCGGTGGCTGCGGCGACCTTCCTGAGGTCCTTGGCGTCTTTCGACAAGGGGACGCGAAGGCGCGAGACAGAGTTGGCGAAGTTAAGGCAGGCGGCGGAGCCCCGATGCGATTTTTCACATTCACATTTCATAATTCAGTTACACACCAAAAAAAGGTACAATTTCCATTTTTTTACGGTGCTTCAATCGCAATTTGGAATTCAGCAAAAAGGAATTGAAATTACAAGAAACAAAAAACACTGAATCAAAAGGGAAAAAAAAATCCTACTAATTCCTAAACTATTGGGTTCAATTATTTAGTTTTTCTTTGTTGTTGACACTCCTCAGTCTGACCCTGGTAGCAAGGAAATCCTGATCGTTATCTGATTTCTGTTGCTTAGCCGAATTGGGAGTAGATACCTCATCGGCATGAACAAATTGTGCTTGGTTATGGAGTTTCACCTTTATAGCGTCGGATTTGGGGGTAGGGCTGCCCACGCTTCCCGCCGTACCAACAGGCGGCCGCCACTTCTCGGAAGTGTTCTGCTTGAGGACTCCAGAAGGCGTGCTCGGCGGCGTTGGCGTTACACCGTCGTTGGACTTGGATTTACCCTCCTGTCACCAAATTCAATTCATTTTTAACAGAAAATAATTTTGATTATTAAATAATTAAAATGCTTAAATTGGTCAAAATTGAGTTAAATCTTTGTAAACGGAGGATCAATTGTGATCCAATTTGAAATGTGCAGGACTAAAAAATTCAAACGACAAAATTTAGGATCAAAATCGTAAAATGGTCATATGTTCAGGACCAGTTTTGGCCTTTACTCTTTTTTTTACAAAATGTCACTCCAAATGCATTTCAGCTTTCCATTATTTCACACTTATCAAAACATATTGGTATGTCGAAAATATGTGTATTATAATTTCTAGTATTTATAATTTATTCGTATTATGTTTATATAAAATTTAGTATTTTAATAGTTTATTTTACCATATTTTTATAATTCATATTTATGTACATTTAAATAAAAATATATTAATAGTGTTTACTTTTAATATTTAAATTGACAATCTTGTATGGATAAAGGCAAGCAACATAATATTTCTTCAATACACTTCCCAAAATATAATGCTAAAATATCCAAAGAAACAGAGTAGAGTAGAGTAACAAAAGATTGTCCAAAAGTAACAACAAAAGTGAGAAAAATGCTTAGAAATAATGCAGTCACCCATTTTTCCTTTGGAAAGACCGAAATGCTCTTAGTGGCAGTTCGGAAAAAAAAAAGGAGGGTGAGAGGGCATGGAAGACCGTAAACAGTGAAAATGGACTTCAAATGAAATTATACCCATCTGTAGAGGTCTAATGCAATTTTTGGAATATGGGTACCTCCAACATTCGCTCAGTCATACATAGGGGCTAATTTTATAGTTTACTCATTCTAATAACACTCAAATTTCACCTCGAGTTAAATATGCAATGTGATCTCATATTTCGATTGTGACAATCCAAAACTCGTATCAATTATTCATATTCAATCTCGATTCATATATTATAAGATGTAGTTCGCATATAAAAAAAATCCATGATGTGATCGGATGTGCATGCAACGTAATTTCTTCGTGAAGACAAATAAAAAGAATAATATCATGCCCGTAAATGGATTAATAATTTTAAATAATACTTATAATTATTTCTAATAATTACTTAATCAATCCAATCAAACTTCAGATTGTGAAGACACCGTTTCAAGTGGTGCCGAAAATTTGAAAAATTTAGATTTGTGAACAATATTGCATTTATTAGGTTATAAAACATAGGATGCTCTAAATTTAAAAATATGTTCAAATTTTGATCTCGAAAGCAATATTACCTCGTTTTAAAAATATAAGGTTCTAGTTTTAGGAAATTTATAATTGATGGACCATAAACATGTGAAAATGACATTCACAATAATTCATAACAAACTAATCAGCACACATTTAATAGTAGCTGATCATTTTAACGTGCTAAATACCTAACATTTGCGACACACAATTTCGAAAACTATGAACTATATAATACTCCATTAATTGGCTAGGCTAGCCATGTATGTATTAATGTATATATGTACTTGATAGTGATATATTTATTGACACCATACAAAAACATGCAGTACATTTTATTGGGATATTTACTGAAACATGCAGTATTATGGTAAAACTCATTATTACTAATAATTATTAAATCTGACAAGCTTAATCTTCCGATACGATTTAATTAAGCTAGATACTAATATCATGCAAGCATGATAAAATGGAATGCATTTCCTAGTTTCATTTTATTGACTTGCGTAGTAGTATGATGGAATTAATGATTGAGTAAAATATTCATTCCATCGTATCAAGCTTTAAGCATGGCCTACTGATCTATGATCTATATATGGATCATATAGGGCTAGATAAAAATACCAAAATATCGAAATACCGCACTTATCGTATTGAAAAAATACCGAAAATATCGGTTTTTTGGTATAACGCAATTTTCGATATAGTATGATACCGTACTGAAATCTTTCGGTACGATAACGGTATCAATTTTCCTATACCGTAGTATACCGTGGTATACGGAATACTTTGTATATAACGTAGAATCGTATAGAATCCTCGGTGCATGCCGAAAAATTGGTACATGTTGAAATATTATACTCCCTCCGTCCGCGAATAGGAGTCCCGGTTGGCCATTTTCATCCGTCCGCCATTAGGAGTCCCGGTTAGACATTTTATCTTGAGAGTATAAAAAATGACCCCACTGTTCCCGTAATTTAGAAGCTGCAACTAATTTTAATTTAAAAAAAAAAAACTTTGATTGCAATTTCTCACTCTCTCTGTTAGATTCCATTATTCCCAAGAATAAAGCAAATAATAATATAAATGGGTCCCACATTCCACTATCACACACTTCAATTATTACACTCAAACTTTTCTTAAAACCCGCACCCAACTCAACCGGGACTCCTATTCGCAGACGGAGGGAGTATATATTATATTATCTTTAATATATTTATATAATATAAAATAGAATTAAAAAAAAAAAATCTCCAAAAATCCTACTTTTAAATATTTTGTGTATAAAAGAGATTTTTTTTTTTTGCATAATGGTACTACAATATATAGTACCATAATTCAGTATACCGCAATAACCGTAAGGTAACGGTATCAAAAATTAACGATACCGAATTTTCAGTATATACCGCTATGCGGTACACCGAAACTTCGGTATTGTATCAGTATGATATTTTGTCATACCGCAGTTTTCGGTAAGGTATGCGGTATGACGTTCTCGGTACGGTATACCGTACTGATCCACTCGTAGGATTTTATTGAAGAATCTCTTAAGATAATTTTTAAAAATTCATTAATTCACAAAATTTAATCTATTCTAAAACACAATTAGATAGGTAACCGTCAGATTAAAAAAGATCCTATGAATACTCCTATAAATCAAGAATTTTCTTTCACACAAATCTTCTTTTTGTAAACGAGCACTTGCATCATTCTATTAGTTGGATTCAACTAGTAGCGGACTTAAGATTTTAATATTGGAGGGTTCAAACCACTATTAACAATTGTTGTATATTTTTAATATATATAAACGTCGACGGAAACAATTGGACATGAACAATATAGAACCAAGAGAAATGGATAATGAGTGATTAATTATTCGAGAATGAACAATATAAATTAAGGATACATACAATGATAATGTCAGTGTAAAAATTGATGAGGAATGATGCCTGAGACACTTGGTTGGAGTCAAAATCTCACTAACGTCGCCATCGACAAGGTAAATTCACCTTGAAATTTTCCAAATCCAATTTATGATATTCTACAAAACAGTTTTTTGTTGTATCATGTAGGATATAAAGTGATTATGTATGTTCAGGAGGAGTTCGCTTATAAGTAGATTTGCGAAGTGAAGTGATATTACCCCACGATTACCACGACATATATAGATACGAGGGGATGACCTATCTACATCAAGAGATTAGGGAAGATCAATGTGGAGGGGTTCATGAAGGTCACCACACTCGAACGCGACGTCATCTATACTAATATATACTAATATAAAGGGAGAGTTGTGTGAAAATTTACAAGAGTGTCATTTAGGCAGGAAACTTTCTATTGGTTGATCAAAAGGCAAAAGCTATTGGACAAATAATGGTCCAATAAAATGTAGAAAAACTAGCTTTGTAGAGAAGTTCTGAAACACTTTTAAATAGTTCCACTACCATTAATCGAATCTGCTTTTACGTGGACTAATTTTCTGATTGTGGCATGGCATGGGTTATTCTGCTTGGAATCCGGCGACCGCTCCGGCGAATAACAGTGTATCACATACTCTTTTGGTCCTGCATTACCCTCTTCTGCAACTCTAAGAATACTGCCTTTGCAGAACATTTACGACATGAATCAGAAATCATTTCACCATTCCCACCATAAGTTGGGCATATAGAAACCTAAGTTAATCAATATTCCACCATGAAAATGCATTTTCTTTAAGTTAATGAGGATGAAGTCGGTGCTTAGAATTGATAACACTCATGACTCGGCGTGGAAAAAATATAAATTTTCAAAATTGAAATTGAGTTGGGCTTGAATTGCTTTAGCATTTAGGTCTTTATTATATGACTAAAATTAAATATATTACAAAGCCCAATAACAAATAAATTATGGCCCAAAGTTATAGCCCCAAATATTAATACGACTACCGTATACAAATTTTCGATTTTTCACTGTAGGGGCAAAAAGGTACCTTTACAAAATATAAATTTAGTTAAAATAAAATATAATGCAGATTTACTATTTATCCTCCATTATGGTAATGCCATAACGTCAAACAATCATTTTCTTTTGATGTTTAGAGAGTCTAAGTGAAAAAATAAAAATAGGAGAGAGAATAAAATAGATAAGTGAAAAAATAAAAATAGGAGAGAGAATAAAATAGAGGAGTGAAGAGAGAATAAGTAAGAGAAAGTATTGTGTTATATTTTGTAAAAAAAGAAAAGAAATATTTCATTTTAGGTGTGACGTCCCAAAAAAAATACTAGTCGCTTATGGTGGGACGGAGAGAGAAATACAATAAAAAATATTCACTATGTCTAACGGTACTTGAGTTGTACTACCTCTGTCCCCCAATAAGAGTCACATTTGGTGTGAGCACGAGTTTTTAAAAAATGTAAAGAATAGTGGGTTGAAAGTTTGTGAAATATGAGATCCACTTTTTATATTGATTTTAGGGAAATTGGTCTCTAAAACCATGAACTTTGCCAAAAATTTGGTATTTCCCATGAACTTTGAAATTGGTATATAATATCATGAACTTTGCATTTTGTTTGGTATTTCCCAAACTCACCCAAATAAGATATTTTCGTCAAAATCTTATTTAACTTAAGCAACCGTGATATGTTTTATAATATTTTAAACCACTTTTTAAGTTCATAACATATAGGATAAAAAGTCACATTGAAAACCATGTAGATTTAATTGTGTCAAGTATGATTAAAAAGCTTCGTAAGTTAGTCAAATATAGTAATAAACATGCCGTGGGAAATACCAAACAAAATGTAAAGTTCGTGATATTATATACCAATTTCAAAGTTCATGGGAAATACCAAATTTTTGGCAAAGTTCATGGTTTTAGAGACCAATTTCCCTTGATTTTATAATAAAATGTGAGTAGAGTGAGTTAGTAGAATGTGAAACATACTTACCATTTATTGTATAAAGTGAAATAAGATTCTTATGCTAGTGTAGGGATGTCAATCCAACCTGAAACCCATGGGCCGGCCCGAATAGCCCGGTAAAATTAGTAGGTTAGGGTTGTAATTTTGTAACCCGAATACAAAACGTACTAAATGGGTTAACCCAATTGGGTTGGCGAGTTAAACGGGTTAACCCGAATGAGTTGCGGGTCTGCTCGACGGGTTGCAACTTTTAATTGAAAAATATTAGGCTTTAGGGATTTTTTGTATTTTTGAATTTTATGTGGCACAATCATTGGTCTTCTCCAATCTTCATTCTACACTTTTTCACTCGATTCCACGCTATCAATTTTCAAGTTCAACCCCCGATTCATTATTCCATCGTCCCATCACCTGCTACTATTGTCTTACCACCATCGAAGCCAATCAAGACAAAATTAAAAACTAACCCATCAAAATCTTATATATTTAACATTTTAATAATTATTCATGTAAAATATGATTTTTAATTTTCATAAAGAATTAATTATGAACAATACCAAAATAATAACACAAACACAAGCTTAAATTCAAATTGATCGATCTAATTCTGATCTATCTTTGTTTACGTCGTAGTTGATCGAGATGAAAGGTTTATCTCCAACTATTATTGAAGAAAACTATGAGAATTTGAAGATTTTATGTGATTCTAAAACTAAGAACAAAAAAAATAGCTAAAATTTAAAATCATTTTATAGAGGAAAATTTTGATACAAGAGATTATTTCCAAAAGTTTTTAAGCCCGAATAGCCTGATGGGTTAGCCCAAAACCCAGCGGGTTAGGGCTAGGGTTGAAAATTTTGACCCGAAAAATTCATAACCCGAATAGCCCGCACCCAAATAGCCCGGCAATCTGAATGGGTTGGCCCAAACCCGAACAGGTTAGCCCGATTGACATCCCTATTATGGTACATACTAAAATAGCAAAATATGACTCTTATCGTGGCACGAGGTAGTATTTCTTTTTGGATCATCCAAAAATAATTGAGTTTGTTCTTTTTTTTTAAAGAAAAAACCTTTATTCTTTCTCAAATTTAACAACTTTCTTCCGTTGTCTTACTTTATTATTTTCCCTAGTTATTTATCTCTCCCGTCATTGGCGCACCGATGTACCGACTACCAAATTATTCTATAGCACAGTTAGTTAGAGTAAGGGTGTATTCACTATAGGAGATTTCTATTTCTAACATTTGGAAGAATTAAATCTTCTAAGAATTGAGCCATAATTAGTCACATATATAATTCTTTTTCCCATTGTTTAGTATCCTAGAATTGCTCCAAAATGGGCCCAAATATTACCCAAAATAAAGACTTTGACCTAATAGAATTATGGATTGACAAATTTATCCCTCCAAGTGGAAAGGTGGAAAGGTGAAAAAGTGGGGCAAATGTGTAGAACCAAGTCCATTTCTTGGTGCACTTTTCAATACACAAACAAATCTTACCTATATGGCAAGATTTCAATTCTTCCTCAATTGGTATGAACAGTGCTGGCCGACCCCCAAGTGTAAGGCCCCAACAATTACTTAGTGAAAGGTGAACAACCACAATTCTCCCAATTGGGTCAAGAATTGCCCAATTCTTACATAGTGAACACGCCTTAAGTGTCTGGTGACAATAACACCCTGGGTTTGACTCCTAGCGTCGACTTGTTTTAACTCATTTGTTTTATTCACATTGTTAATAAATCATTAATATTTAATTTATTTGTATTTTTTCATTATATTTTCTCGCATCTATATTAATTTAGTTGTGTGTTTTTTTGATTTTCTCATAGATAATTTATTCTCTAGTAATTAATTTGTGGCATGATTCCCAAAATTAATTCAATAGCTAGTAACTAATTTATTAATATTTTTTTCTCTCGCATTGGTAATTTTGTAATATATTTTTATATTTTTATTTATGTAAATAATGCTATTGAATTAGGGTTTAAGAATACAAAGTAATTTTTAAGAATACAAAGTAATTTTTTATCCCCATAAATATGTATATGTATTATATAACAGTAATAAATTTAACTAAAAAGTTATGCTCTTTATTTAAAACATATATATTCATTAATTACTTAGATGATGCCACTATCATAGTATAAGCTTTAAATAATATTGCTAATATTCAATTATTTATCTCTTTATTCCTCTCTTGAAGTTGCATACAATTTATGTCGGGGTTGTTTCTAGCGTTGTTAGCACTAAAAAATGCAATAATTATTTAAAGTAATTTAGACCTCCGATTATTAAAATCTTGCGTCTGCTACTGTCTCCAATTAACTTCTAAATATTTATTTTTTAATCTTCATACTATAAAGAAATGCTCTGAGTAAAATAGAACGGGAAAATACTATTTACATATTCATAATTTATTTATTACTCCTAACTATTATTAGCACTATTTTAAGACTTATAATAGATATATTAATCATGAGTAACACCATTCATGATTTAACAGTACATTCGACACACTTGATTAGAGAGTTTTAGAATCATAATAAAGATTCATTAAATTATTTCTATTTTTAGTAAGTAAATTCATACTCCTATTTTTGCAAACAGTTTTCTTCAATTGCTTTTGCAAAATTAAATAATTTTTAAAATCAATGTTCTATCAAAATGTTTCAGTAAATAATGGACGGAGTGTATAATATTACTACGTTCGTCCAAAAAAAATAGCAAATTATAAAATGACACTAATTCTAGCATGCAATTAGTAAAACAAGAGAATTAAAATATAGAGCAAATAGTGTTAGTAGATTGTGTGATCCACATTATTAGTAACGGATAGTGAAGTTCAAAAATTGTTAAATTGTTAATTATAATACTATAAATTGTACATGAAATTATTTGTAGGTTAATATATTGTTCAAAAGCTTCTTAAATTAAACGGCATAATATACTCTTTGTCCTACTGAAGTTGATCCATTTTCTTTTTGATTTCTAACTAAGATGACTCATTTTTTAAAATTAAAATATATTTATTTCCATTTTATTCCCTCTTTTTTAGTTTACTCTCCTTATTTAACACACAAAATAAAATTTCTAAAATCTCATGTCATTAAAGAAATGGGTCATCTTTTTGGGACGGAAGAAGTATTAAGGATGGGGGAGTATTTGACTGAACAAAATAGAAAAACTTACTACTCCCTTTGTTACATAGTAGTGGAGTTATTTTACCATTTTGGTACGTTCCACAATAGTGGAGTCATTTTCTTTTTTTGTAAAAGTCAACATATATTTTTAACACTTGATTTACTATCTCTTAATTTATTCTCTCTTTATCTCTCTACCTTTTTTGTTTCCTGTTTTATTCTTTCTTTACTTAACTTACCTAACATAATATTTCTTAAATCGCGTACTGAAATAAGCGTATCCACTACTATGGAACACTGAAAGTATTATTTTTAAAGGGAGGGGGATCATTTGTACTCCCTCCGCCCCTGAAAATTTGTAACTTATTTTCATTTTGTTCGTTCCTAAAAATTTGTCACCTTTCACTTTCACTATTTTGGTAGTAGACTTCTCATTCCACTGGCTCATTCAGATTCACATTTTATTATAAAATTAATACTATATAAAAGTAGGATCCACATGCCACTAAATTTTTTTAATCAATTTCTATTATATTTTTTAAAACTCATGCTGGATAAAATGATGACAAATTATAAGAGACGAATGGAGGAGTATATGAGAGAGTTAATACGGAGAGTAGTATATCTGTATTACTCCTTCCGTACGCAAAATATTGTCCATGTTTGACTCGGCACGAGTTTTATGAAATGTGAAGAAAAGTGAGTGAAAAAAATGAGTGGAATGTAGGCCCCACATTTATGTATTAGTTTTATAATAAAATGTAAGTGTAATGAATTAGTGGAAAGTGTGGTCCATTTGTCAAAAAAGAAAAAAAAAACATAGTGGACATCATTTTACAAATGGACTAAAATGACAAAAATAGATAATATTTAACGGACGAAGAGAGTAATTATTTAATAGTACTAAAATATTATAAGAGAGTAAGTATTATAAGAGTACTAAAATGGTCAAAAAGTCAAATAGATTAATAGTACACCAAGAAAAGCGTAAAAGCGTGTAGTACAGGTGGAAACCGCGTAATCGACCGGGTCAAATTTGGATCCATTCGCTTTAAAAACACAAGTCTTCCTCAGTTTTGCTACTCAAATTCCAATTTTATCCTTTTTCCTTCTTGTTCAACAATCTAGTTGATCCAAGGTAGTTTCTACTTCAAATTCTGATGTTAAAAATCTAATGCATTTCTATTCATTCGAAAATAAATGCATAATTATCCCTTTCTCATGAACTAATTGAGGAATTATTTTAACACGTAATTTCAAAAAGTGATGTTCAACTAATTGAATGAAAATATAGAATAATTGAAAAAATATAAAATATAAGAGAAATCAATTTTTTTTTTATTTTTTTAAAAAGAAGAAATGACTTGTTTGCTTGGGACGTCTCAAAAAAGAATACAAATCGATTAACTTTGAGTCGAATGGATTTTAATTTTCTAATAATTATCATTTGCTAAATAATTAAGCATAATTATTTATTCAAGTAAATTTTATTGTCCGCAAAACATTGTTGGCTATAATAAATACCACACATTGTCAACACGAACTAAGCAATATATCACTCAAGACACAAGTAAGCGTTATAAACTTTTTGTTAGAGTTTTAGCGTAAAATTCATTTCAATATACAATCTCTTTAGTTTATTACTCCCTCCGTCCCGCTTTAGGAGTTCCGATTGAGTTGGGCACATATTTTAAGAAAGTATTTTAAGTGTGTAATAAATAAATATTGTAGTGGATGTTGGGATCCACTTTAATTTGAGTGTGTAATAAATAAATGTTATAGTAGATGTTGGAACCCACTTTTAATTACTTACTTTGTAGGCATTTTTTATTAGTTTATCACAACCGGGACTCCTAAAGCAAGACGCCCAAAATTAATCAACCGAAACTCCTAAAGCGAGACAGATGGAGTATATTGTTAGGTGTCACGCGATATTATCAACCTAAACACATGTATTTACCTCGAATGCAAAAATAGTGGAATTACAGTTAAGCATTCCTTTAGTAGCAAACTACAGTACAAAATTGTACTCATCAAATTAAAATTAACACAAATACAAAGATTTACTTAGAAAGGCGGTTATCAATAGAGCATCCACACCGGTGCTCTTGCAGTAGAGCTATGTTCTTGTCGACAGTAAAAGCACGTCCATGCTCGCCGCTGCGCTCTTGCCAACAGCACGGCCGTACTCTTGTCTAAAAGCGCCATCGTGCCGACGGCAAGAGCACGAGCAGCCGACGTGGCATGCTCTGGTTGACCAACGTTGGTTTATCATTTTTTTAAAAATTCGAAAAAATCTGAAAAAATTAAGATTTAATAAAAAAAATATTTTCCCACATCCTAATAAAATATATCCATTTTTTCACACTTTTAATTTATTTTTTCATTGTTTTTACCTGAAAATTCACACTTTCATCTATAAATACCGCCATTTCAACACAAAAAATCACATTAACCAAATAACTCTCTCAATCTCAATTTTTAGGATTTTAATAATATAATTTTTATTTTTTAGGATTTTAATTAAGTAATTTTTAATTTTTTAGAATTTTAATTATGTATTTTTTTTATTTTTTAATATTTTTTAATAGTATTTCGGATATTTTGAATTCATTTTAATATGTGAAAATATTTTTAGTAATTGAAGTATTTAAATTGAATAATAAAATGGTGGGACCTTTGAGCATGCTCTTGCGGAAGAGCATGAATGTGGGTGTTGTACTCTTGAGAAAGAACATGAAATTAAAAATGAATAAAGATGGGTCCGGACCCACATCGTGCTCTTGGCAAGAGCATGGATGTGGATACTCTTATGGTAAGGTGATGCGGATTAGTAGATGACTCATATATACTACTATTACATGTGAAACATTTTTTGGGCATAGATTTTAAAATATTTGTTTAGTGGTTAAATAAAGAGAAAATAAAATAGAAGTAAGAAAAAAAATAAAGAAAAAATGTAGGAGAGAGGATAAAGTGACAAGAGATAGAGTAATGTTTTTTTTTTTTTTTTTTTAAATTATTTCACTTATAATGGGACTGCCTAAACAAGAATATGTTTCATTTATAAGAGCATCTCCAAAGGTAAAATAATATAACTACCATATTTACCTTTTTTTTTCATAAAAAATCATTCTCCAAGGAGAGAGGTATTTGAGAAGGTATTATATCTTTTCCCATTTTGAAGATGTATATTTATCTCCCCATCAATGTAGAGGTAAAAATCTTATAACTACTATATTTGTCTTCTTTTTATGAAAAACTCTTATCCAAGGAGAGAGGTATTTAAGAAGGTATTACACTTTATATTTTTTAATGCATTTTGTACTATTATTTTATTTTTAAAAAATAATTTACCCTTCTATATACATTTTCCCTTTGGAATGTGCTACTTTTTAAAAGGGTATATTCACATTTTAAGAAGGGAAATACATAATATACATTTTCTATATATTTTTTCCCCTTGGAGATGCTCTAATGGGACAGAGAGAGTATATCATTGTTTAGCAAAAATAAATTTGGTTGTTTATTGTTTCCTCTGTAGCCGAGTCGTATTCTTTTCTGGATTTTTTTACCGTAGTTGAGTCATTTACTTTTTAGTAAAAAAGGTAATATATTTCTTTCTTTCTTCATTTTTTTATATCCTTACTACTTTGTCATTCTTTTATTTAATTTATTTAAATTATTTTATTTTAATTCTCTTGCTTAAAAAAGAGTCCAAAGCAGTAGTACAAAAAAGCGTGGTTTCGTAGGCAGAAATTTACAATGGTTTCAACTTCCAATGGGCCAATAAGAGAGGGTTATTTCAGTCATCTAACTCGGGTGCCATATCATCATCTATTTGGAATTTTTCTGCCAATCCAATCATATTTGAAATAATGATTCAAACAATAATTTTTGTACTATTATTTTTGACCGACTTTTACTTGATCCTTAAATTATTCCCTTGACATTATAAACAAAATAAGTTAAGACTTACGATCATAAGCGCACTTCCTACATCTCTGTCTCACTCACTCTTGCACTTAGATTTCATTTCATCACATTCCAAAATCGGAGTATATTCCGGCGACCCAGAACAGATTCCGGGGAACTTTCCCATCTGACTGTGCTGGAAATTGAGTGAAAAGTGAAAACCCACTGCATAAAATCCGAATCTTGGCTATTAGTCTTTCTTGTCTTAAACCGTTGAAAATTGAAATCCAAATGCAAAATTGGTGAAAGCGTGATTAGAAAAATGGGTTCTTGTCTCAGTGTTGAAGGAGAAGAACATCAGCAGAGAGAGAGCAATTCTTCTTGTGGAAAACCCGGTACGATTTTAACACACTTGCATTCTTTCTCATATTTGTTGTTTGTAAAGTTATGCCTTTGATTTGAGATTCTTACTTATCATCACCTCTGTTTGTGTGTATTGAATGAAGTGTGCATTCTCTTTTTGGCAACAGTTTTGTGTATTAATTAGGCTCAAGTTTTGCTTTGGTTTGAATTAAAGATTGCATTTTGGTATCGGTAACATTGCATTGCATCTTAACCTGCTTCTTGCAAGGATAGCTTTGTGTACTTATTCAATGCTAATACAAGAAAATGGACATAGAAGCAACAATATCTGCAAATGGTTTGCTATAGAAAAAGCAGTTTTCTTGACTTGTTTGATGTTTTATTTATGGCAAGTGAATTGAGTAAATGCATATTCTTGTTATGTAATCATGTATCCCAAACAACTGCTGATTCATATATATACAAGTATGGTTTTATGATGGCTGTGTGGACTTGTTCTGTAATCGTTTATAGGTAGCAATGGTGGCTCCAAATCTCCGGTGAAATCGGGCTCTGTGAGTTCAAACACATTCGTGATCATCCCTAAAAATGTGAAGGATCTGCGTATAAGCCCTGGCAACGGCGATCTTGATATCTTCACGTATGAGGAGATGAAGCTGGCCACAAAGCATTTCAGGCCAGATCAGGTTCTCGGTGAGGGTGGATTTGGTATTGTCTACAAAGGAGTTATAGATGAGAGCGTGAGGCCTGGATACAAGACGACTCAGATTGCTGTTAAAGTGCTTGATCCTGAAAGTCTACAGGGCGACCGAGAATGGCTGGTGAGTTTTTTCCCGGGCAAGATTAACTTTATGCTCAGCAATTGATGGAATTTCATCCTGGAGAAAACTTTCATACCTTCACTAAATTGTCAAGTGATAATTTATCAAAAAAAGTGCACTGTTATGATAGCATTGTGCCTTTCTCATCCTTCTAATTGAAAGATATGTTGCTTGAATTGTTCTAGTTTGTCGAGTTTGAGTTGCATATTTGACTGCATAAATAATGTTTGTCAAGAAAGTGACTGTATGTTGCACCTCATCTCACCTGTTTAAAGACAGTTTTGCTGCCTTGAATTTCAAAAATCTGTTCACTGAAACTCTTTTCAAATTAATTAATCAAAATCTAGTTATCGCTGAATGTTGAGGTTGTCGTTTGCAGGCAGAAGTAAACTATTTAGGCCAACTCCGACATCCTAATCTGGTGAAACTTATTGGCTACAGCTGTGAGGATGACCATAGGCTTTTGGTCTATGAATATATGGCATCTGGGAGCCTCGAGAAACACCTTTTCTTCAGTAAGTGGTATTATTGGAAAATTGTTTCAGCCGAGAGTGACTTGCTTTCTTATGCTCATTTACTCATGTACCAATCACCTGGTTTAGCGTAGTTCTATGATTGAGTATACTTATAGTGTTTCTGTTGTTTTTGCTTGTAGGGGTTCGAGCCACGTTAACATGGCATAGAAGACTAAAAATTGCTTTGGATACTGCAAGAGGCCTTGCTTTTCTTCATGGTGTTGAAAAACCTATCATTTACAGGGATTTCAAGACTTCAAACATTTTGTTAGATGAGGTTAGTATTTGGATGGAATTTTAGTAGTGAATCCCATAGTTTTTGCAATGTCTACTAGTTTTATACAAAACTTTGTCATCACCATCAATCGTTCGATGGCTGAAAGTTTATAACAAACACAGGATTTCAATGCAAAGCTTTCTGATTTCGGGCTGGCAAGGGTTGGGCCAACGGGAGATCAAACTCATGTCTCAACACGGATTATGGGCACATACGGTTACGCTGCTCCTGAGTATGTCATGACCGGTGAGTCTGATGGTACGATTCGCGCATAGATTGCTCTTTGATATAAATCTTAAGACGAGTTGTGGCTCAACTAAATTTTATGATTAGTGACTTAATGATCATCCATTTATAAATTGTTAGGACATTTGACAGCAAGAAGTGATATCTATGGGTTTGGAGTTGTTCTGCTCGAGATGCTTATAGGAAGACGCGCAATGGACAAGAGCAGGCCAAGCCGAGAGCATAATCTTGTGGAGTGGGCTCGCCCGCTCCTCAACCACAGTAAGAAGCTTTCAAGAATACTGGATCCTAGAATCGAGGGGCAATACTCCACCAGGATTCTCATGAAAGTGGCGAATCTAGCATACCAATGTCTCAGCCAGAACCCGAAAGGAAGGCCCCTCATGAGTCAAGTCATTGAGATCCTGCAACCTCTCGTCACTCAAGAACTGAGCCCGACAGAAAGTGGTGGTAGTATAACCCTTTACGAAGTCCAAAAGGACACGCCTCGGAATCCCAACGGAGGGTAAGAAACGGCCAAGAAAGTCAGAGCGGAAGATTTTGACTGTTGAAACCTGTAGTTTTTTCACAAGTCATGAACATTGTAACTCTTTAATGATGGAAGTAAGCAAGGCAAGTGTTTATATATCCAAAATAAAAATGAAAGGAAAGAATTTTGGCACACTTTGGAAACCATTTACAGGAGTTGTCTGGATGATTTATCACATGCACGAATTTTACTTGGCCATGTTATTCACCTAGATGATTTAATAAGATGAAAAATTAGAATGGTCAAAATAACAAAAGCAAATCCAAAATTAAGTGATTTACCTTAGCATATCTATCAAAGTAGAGTGCTTATTTTCAATTTCTATAAGGTGCTTCCTAATTAATGTGATCTCCTTTACTGTTTGTGCTCATCACCCATGAATAGTTTGTGAAAATGTTTCTGTTTTTTCATGCAATTTAGCCAAGTATCATTGTTCTTCAATCCTGACTTCATTTGAGTTCACGAAACTTTGTTTTGATGCTTTCAGTGAGAAGATGAGAAACATACTATTAATAATCCGGCTTGTCATCCACTTGTAATAGTACATATTTATATTACTAATACTGAATTAAATTTCATGCTTTCACATCTCTTGATAACAGAATTTGCGGATTGTTGAGGTTGCTCAATACAAGTACTTCTAGAAGAGAGAGGAACCTTTTTGTCATAGTCATTCTGTTACCAAATTTCATCAAACCATTATGTCACATTCAGTCATCTCTATAGGATGTTTCTGCAGGAGGTGCAAACAAAAACATTATACTCCCTTCTTTCTGAAAGGTAGTTGAGTCATATTCCTTTTTAGGTTGTCCCGTTGAGTCATTTCATTTTTTGGCAAAAATTTTATTTGTCTTATGCTTTACTTGCTCTTGATCTCTCTTACTTTATTCCCTCTCTTACTTTGCTCTCTCATTTTTCACTTTTAACACATTAATTTTTTAATTCTGTGTCCAAAAGAAATGCCTCAACTACTTTAGGACGGAGGGAATATAAAACACATGTGATAAAGATCATAAAGGGGAGGTAACTTCTGGATATTGAGATTATACAACAGGTTGTCTATATTACTAGTATTACATTTCATTGATATGCATAATAAGAATGTTACACAAGTGAGGAGTAGGATTTACACAAGTGCAATTTAATACTCCATGCGCTCTTTCGTAGTTGTCACTGAGTCATTTTTCAATTGGGTAAGTTTCTTTATAGATGGGTCATTTTCATTTAGGCTCCGTTTGGTATGTGGAATTGGAATTGAATTGGAATTGGAATTGTATAGAATTGAATTGCAATTCAATTCCAAATCCTTTGTTTGGTATAATTAAAGAATTGACATAGAATTATAATTCAATTCCAAATCCTTTGTTTGGTATAACATTATTGATATAGAATTTTATTATAATTTCAAAACCTTTGTTTGATATTTCAAATAATTGATATTGATTTAGAATTGGTACGCACACACAACATTGACCAGCAAACAAACTGAAACTTCTATAATTAAACCAGAATATGTGGAGTAAACTACATACAAAGCATTCACACATGTTTGATAAAACTTCCAACTTTGTTTTTTCTTCTTAGTTGGAGAATAGTTGGAAAATAAACAGAAAATTACAAATTGCTAATGGTGTGTAAGTATGTGTTAAACATATCCACAAAATGTCCATCTTAGCCTTAGACATTGAGAAGCCCAACTTGATTCCTCTTTATCTTTAACTTACAAATATTGACTGCTCCATGAAAGTATGTATGAATGCATTCATACTTAACTGCCCCCAGTCCATAATCTGCACCATATTCATCATGTTTTGATCATCCTGCTTGATGTGTTTTTGCACCTTGCCCGTCAGCACGATCTTGAGAGAAAAGAGTATATATATCTTCCCTATTCTCTATCACAATTTTTCTCCTATAAGGTCCAATTTTTGAATTTGCCTTCAAAACAATAATAAGCATATTTAATCACAATATAAATCATGTATCCGCAACTGTACATCAAGAAATATTACATCAAGAAATATAACATTTCTAAAAGGAATGGATTTCATTCTTTGATACCAAAATATATTTGGACACTAAAAGTAAGTTGAGCTACTTACTGAACAAAACTTAAACAGCAAAGGCAGGTTATAGCATTTCAAGTTTCAACCACAGGTAATGATACTCAAACTATTTTAGGCATTTGAACTTGCTAGTTGCTACTATAACTACAACACTTACCATACCAAACAAACTTCACGTAATCATTTCTAGTCATATAATGCATGTGAAGGGTTCATGATCTCTACAAAACAACTAGAGATAACAATAACAATGGGCTGCTACAAATTAAGTTATAACTAGAGACTCTTATCTTATTGTTCAAAAATCACAAATGATATAAGCAAATAAGTCACCATTAAAGACACCCAAACAAAGACCAGCACAACAATCAAATTCATTTTAATTTTAGATATAATCTGTAATGTAAACTTAAACTCATTTTTTGAACAGGAAAAGAGCAGCAGCAAAGGGATAACAATAACAGAGTAATAGCTACTGATCTTTAACCATTTCAAAATAAAGCTTGGGCAGAGTGCTGTACAAATCCTCTATATGCTGCTAGACTAGAAATAGCAAAGAATATTGGTTTGGGAAGATGGTTTTTGGGTTTTGTTAGATTAGTGGTGATGGATTTTGTTGGATTAGGACATTGGTTTGGAAAGATGGTTTTTGCAATTTTGCAGTTTCTGGAGGTGAGACGAAGGAAAGTGGGAGTGAGTAAGTAACATTACTTTCAAAGCATGTGGCAATCAAATTATAGCTAACAAAACACTCGAACCCTCAAATCCCAAGCAATTAAACAAATAAACTCTAGCTAACAACTACAATCAATTTGAATAAAAAAAATTGACAAATCTGCAAAAATGGAGATTTAAAAAAATTGGCAAAATTGAAACAAAATCAAGCACAACACAGGATGGTATTAAGAAGAACAAATTTTCGATGACGAATAATACCTGATTGATTGTTGTGAGATGAAGGACGCTCTCCAGAGAACGAGAGATTAGGGTTTCCGTCGCGCAGAGAGAGAGAAAGAGAAAGAGAGAGAGCGTGAATGGGAGAGTGAAATTGGATTGACCCGTTTTTTTGTTTTGACCCGGTTAGGATCCGCGAATTTATAATTTGACCCGCGAAATTGAGATGTTGGATTTGGAATTCTTCATCTAAAAGTTTGGAATTGAATACATGGAATTCAAAATTTTGGAATTACAATTCAATTTCAAATCCACATTTTTTTCTAGTACCAAACAACAAAATTGGAATTGGAGCCTCCAATTCCAATTCCATGAGTTGAATTCCATGTACCAAACACAGCCTTATGGTAATTAACTCAACTTTTTTTCCTACTTCATTCTCTATCTTACTATAGTATCTGTGTTTTTTTCTCTATTATACCGTATCTATTTTATCACCTGCCGATTTAACACACTACACATTCATTTGTTAAACTTCATGCCAAAAAAAAACGTCTCAACAATAAAGGAACGGAGCGAGTAGCATACTGTTAAGAAGAAAATTTATTACGATTAGCCCGGTGGATAATTTGTAAATATATATCACTGGCCAAATAAAAATAACACCAAAGATGGTCTACACACTGCGTGATGAGTACTGCGTGATGAGTGAACATATTGGATGGCAATAAAACTTTGCATGTGGATACTGAGGGTGAGGGAGCATTTATAGTATAATACTCCGTATTTGAATTTTGTGAATAATTAATGTTCCATGTAGATGTAGTATTATACTTTACTATTGATTTGTAATGCTATATTTTTTACGATTTTATGTAATGATATAATTTTTAATTTAATTTAATTAATTTATAATCTCAAATCTATATTTCAAAATATCTTAGTCCATTGCATGGATGTGATACTAGTAATTAATCCATCCGTCCACCAATACAAGGTTAATTTGGCCAGACACATATTTTAAGAAATGTAGTAAAATGTGAGTGGAAAAATTTAGTGAAATGTTGATCCTACTTTTATATGGAGTATTAGTTTTATAATGAAATGTGAGTAAAATAAAGTTAATGGAAAAAGTAGTACAAAAACAAATGAGATACTAGGTGGATGGATGAAAATGACAAAATGTGACACTTATTGATGGAAGGGAGGGTAAAAATGATCTTAGCTTATCACAAGCCATATATATTTCCCGTTACTGAAATTGAATTTTACTACTAGGACATTTTTGTGACAGCTGGGCTTCCTAATGCAATTGTATTTGAGCTGAGTCCCTAGATAGATGTAGGAGATGAAAGGAAAAAAAAAAGATTTGAAGTGAATATCGAACGAAGAAGCGCATGAATCTGATGCAAAAAGGCGGCAGATATATCGGCATGAAGCAGCGGACACAATGGTTAGTCACAAAAGAAAACAAAAGTATTACTAAAATTAATGATTTGGCAGAGTCACTCTGCCACACACATTTCTCCTTCCTTTCTCCTCCCCTTCCCACCCACCCCCCACCGTCGCCGGCAGGCCCTCCTGCCGTCGGCCTCGCGCCACCCCAAAGTGAGCGCCCCACCCCTCCCCACGCTCCTACGCCATTACAATGGCTAGGACACCAATCACTCCATATGCAATCTTCCTTTTCCTCTTCCTCTTCCGTCCCTCCTCCGCCCAGACGGAGCTCGACGCGCTCCTCAAATTCAAGGCCTCCATCACCAACAACGCCGTCGCCCTGTCCGACTGGGCCCCACCCCTCCCGCCATGCACCGCCAGCACCGCCAATTGGGTCGGCCTTCTCTGCGAGAACGGCGCCGTCGCCGCCCTCTACCTCCAGAGATTGGGCTTGGAAGGCGCGATCGACGTCGAAGCCCTCGCGCAGCTGCCCAATTTGAAGGTCCTCAGCTTCACCGGCAACAGCTTCGCCGGCCCTCTCCCTAATCTAGCTCTGCTCCCCAATGTCAGAGCCGTTTCCTTCTCGAGTAATAAGATGTCCGGCGCTATTCCGGCGAATGCGTTTCAAGGCATGACGGCGCTGGCGCAGCTTGATTTGGATGACAACGTGTTCTCCGGCGAGATTCCGGCGTCCCTGGCCGGTCTGCCCGCGCTGCAGGAGCTGATGCTGCAGAACAATATGTTCCAAGGCGGATTACCTCCGTTCGGAGAGGGTCAATTGTTGAACTTCAGCGTCGCCAACAACGACCTCTCCGGCGAGATTCCTTCCGGCCTCAGCCATTTGGAAGCTTCTGCTTTTTTAGGTTAATCAATTTTTTTAAAATTTTCAATTTTTTTTTTTTTCCTATTGAAAAATAAGTACTATACAGGAAATAAGGATCTATGCGGAAACCCGTTGTTGCGGTGCCCGCACCACCCGCTCCGGCTCTCTATTGGAACAATTGTCATGATGTTACTCGTCGTCGCCGCGGCTGTGGTGGCTCTGGTAGTGGTTATAGTCATCCTCTGCCGCCGGAGAGCCGCGCCGCGGCAGAACCAAGACGAGATAGCGAAGGCCGCTGTCCTCGTCGCCCACTCCACCGCCGATCCGGTATCTGATCCGGAGCGCGGGGAGTGCGCGGCCACGGCCTCTCAGCCGAATGTGAGAATGACGTTTCTCAGAGAGGATAGAGATGTATTTGATATGACGGATTTGCTCAAAGCATCTGCTGAGATACTTGGAAGCGGGCTATTCGGGTCAACCTACAAGGCCGCTCTGAGTGAGCGGCAGATAGTGGTGGTGAAGCGGTACCGCCACATGGGCAACGTCAGCAGGCAGGACTTTCAGGAGCACATGCGCCGCCTCGGGCGCCTCAACCATGCTAACGTCGTGCCACTTGTCGCCTTCTACTACCGGCGGGAGGAGAAGCTCCTCGTCTACGACTACATCGACAAGACCAGCCTCGCAGCCGTCCTCCACGGCAACCGCTCCCGCCCCGGCCGCAAAGTCCTCGACTGGCCGGCGCGGCTGAGCATCACAAAAGGGATAGCCCGAGGGCTCCTCTACCTCCACAACGACCTCCCGAGCCTCACGGCCGCCCACGGCCACCTGAAATCGTCGAACGTGATCCTCGATTCCGAGCAGACGCCGCTGCTAACGGACTACGGCCTGGTCCCGATCGTGAACCAGGAGCACGCCGAGCAGCACATGATCTCGTACAAGTCGCCCGAGTACAAGCACACGGGCCGCATCACGAAAAAAACCGACGTGTGGAGCCTCGGGATCCTCATCCTCGAGATCCTCACGGGGCGCTTCCCCTCGGACTTCCTCAAGCCGAAGAAGGACGCGCCGGACGCGGACGCGGCCACGTGGGTGGAGTCGGTGGCAAGAGACGAGCCCGACGTGTTCGACACGGACATGGCCGCGGAGGCCGAGTGCGAGGCGGAGATGGTGAAGCTGCTGAGGATTGGGTTTGCGTGTTGCAAGGCGGAGGTGGAAGAGAGGCCGGACATTAAAGAGGCGGTGCAACAGATTGAGGAGGTCAAGGAGAGACAAACGGTTTCAATTTAGAGCAGAGAAACTAGCTTGAATCGTCAAGATTTATCTTTAGATTTAGTGTGTTGAGACTTAAGACCATATATATGCTTGTTTTGCATCTTGATGATTTTGGGTTTTCTTTTTTTTTTTTTTCTATCCTTTGAGTTGATCATAGTCTGAGAATGGTTTGGTAGAAGCAGCTGACTCTTAGAAAACCAGCTCATTGTAATTACCCTACGTTTATATCAAGTGGGATTCTTGCACTTCAGATTGTTAGTTACATAAATATCTACGTAACCAAACACATTACATATTTAATCTCGAGATACAATCTTGCAAACCGAACACTCCCGTATTATACTATGTTCGAATGTCACTTCAAATCACGCGATTGATTTCAACTGCCGTCAAATTTAGAGGGATAAATTAATTTGAACTTTTTTAAAACGATTGGTTCAGAGATTAGCCGCACTTTATTAGCCAGCGTGATCACTTTTTCTAAGCCAATGGTAATTTGATTTACGTAGTCCCGTTTTTGGTTGGTTTTATTTCTTCATGCGTGAAGAGACACAAAATAATTTGGGACGAAGCTAAAGTTTTTGGTTGGTTTTATTTCTTCATGGCGTGAAGAGACACAAAATAATTTGGGACGAACCTAAAATCTAAGTAGCCTGTTGAATATAGAAATCTAAGCCCATTTTTGGTGATCATTCAAGATACTCGTATAAGTTTCTCTTCTAAAAGGGAGCCAACTGCAATGAATTGACGTGCTTTATATTCCATGTCCTGATATCCTTTAATGTCAGATAATTTATGCTTAATCCTTTTGGTCTCAAGGTTATGATATACTTCCTCTATTCCACTTTAAGTGGAGCATTTCTTTTTCAGCCACAAGATTTTATATAATATTATTTTGTGAGATAAGTGGAAAGAATAAAGTAAAAGTGAGAAAAAAATATAGAGAATGATGTTACTATTTTTAAAAATGTGTCATTTAAAGTGAGACATCCAAAAAAAATGTCGGAGAGAGTAATTTTCTCATTTGCATGCTCTGTTTGCCACTAAATCTCAATACATAGTGACTGAACTCATACTAACACGACTTCTATTCTTTCTCAATCGGCTTCAAATTTTAATAAATGAGCTTTTTATCTTCTATTTCTAATGCATAATAATTTGATATTAAAAATAATTTGAAATGTAATATATTGTGACATGCATCACAAGTGAGATACTAGTATTAATTAAATTTTAGGTGAATTTGAATTGTTGATTAGTATTTCAAAGATGTGATGTGATAAAATAGGATAATAGATAACAAACATATAACAGGGCTAGAGAATTACGCTCTATCTATCACTACTTAACATTTTGAAAAGAAGAAGAGATGGCAGCCCATATTATCAGGGAAAGGGAAGGAACAAGTAATTAATAAAATAATTCCAAGCAATATGGATTTCATTTGAGAGTTTGGTGCGGTCAATGAATCTGAAACAAGATTCATTGACTGAAACCAACTCGATCTTGTAAACATTTTTGGGTGTGAAATGACAGGCCAAAGAGAGAAGGTTGCAGTAGCCATAGACAAAGACAAAGGGAGCCAAGCTGCATTGAAATGGGCCGTCGATAATCTGTTGGGCAAAGGCAAAAGTGTTAACCTTGTTCACGTCAAACTCAAGGCCAATGAATCCACCAAAGAAGTCTTCCTTCCTTTCCGTTGCTTTTGCACTCGCAAAAACGTACGAACCCCCCTCACCTTCTTCTTCTCCGTATTAGTACTATTATAATATCGATCAACTACTCTCTCGTACCAGATTCAAGTGAATGAAGTGATAATACAAGACTCGGACGTGGCAAAGGCCGTGAGCGACTACATTAAGATCAACTCAATCGAGACACTGGTGATGGGTTCCTCGCCCAAGAATGGCTTTGTCAGGTAACACAAGATTACTATTATTACTATTATTATGTTATAGAGGAGCTAGTTGTATTAGTTTGTTGTCATTGCCATAGTATTGCATTGTAGTACTATATAAGTGAAGAAGGGCTACTTACAAATTCTTTGGCAGAAGATTCAAGACTGTTGATATTCCAGGCAACGTCATGAAAATGGCGCCAGAGTACTGCACTGTTTACGCGATCTCCAAAGGGAAGGTGGCATCCTGTAGATCTACCTCGATTCCCAACCAAAGAGAGCATGAGCGCGAGCGAGAGAGTTCAGTTCATAACTCATTCAATGGAGGCCGAGGTCTGTTTTAACTATCGGCACTTGTACACGTGTTAGTGTTAGTGTTACTGAATCCCCGGGTTTTTCATATCTATGTAGCCAAGCCATCAATGGAGGAAACAGATTCAATCAGGTAGGGCGAGTCACCTAATAATATACTCCTACTACTTTTTATACACCATCCGATTAAAGAATATTGGATAAACAGGTCGGCCTTCACCAGAGACAAAGCTAAGCGGTCGTATGGAGAGTTTTCAATGGGTGAGAGCGACATATCATTTGTGGGGACAGCCAGGCCAAGCACTGACCGCATATTCGATCATGATCCGTTCATTCCAGCTCGTCTCTCCAGCAGCTCCGACCAAGATAGCCGTTTGAGTTTTGGATCTCCATTCTCCAATCCTAGATCATCTGATGCTACCACTAACAGTTTTGGAGTATACTCATCCACCTCCCAGGAAAGTGGAAACTTTTCGTGGTCGGGCTCCCAAACCATGGTAACAACACAACACGAAACACTGCAAATAAATGTATATATATTGCAATCAAATCATTTTCTTGATAACAGGACGATGTCGAAGCAGAGATGAGAAGGCTGAAGCAGGAGCTCAAACAGACCATGGACATGTACAGCACAGCATGCAAAGAAGCACTCACAGCCAAACAGAAGGTACGTTTGTTATACTACAATTAACTGAACTAATTCAATATTTTCATCAAAAAATAATATCTCTAGGCACTCGAGCTTCATCGCTGGAAAGTAGAAGAAGAACAACGACTTGAGGAGGCACGCCAAGCTGAGGAAGCCGCATTAGCAATTGCAGAGAAGGAGAAACAAAAATGCAGGGCTGCTGTCGAGAAAGCAGAAGCCGCTCAGAGAATAGCTGAACTCGAAGCACAAAAAAGAATCAATGCCGAAATGAAGGCACTCAAAGAAGCAGAGGAGAAGAACAGAGTGCTCAATAAGTTTACACAAAATGATGTCCGATATCGCAAGTACAGCATTGAGGATATTGAATCAGCCACCGACTACTTTGCAGAATCTCGTAAAATTGGGGAAGGCGGATACGGGCCAGTCTACAAGAGCTGCCTAGATCATACACAAGTTGCAATAAAGGTTCTTCGCCCAGATGCAGCCCAGGGAAGATCACAGTTTCAGCAGGAAGTGGAAGTTCTAAGTTGCATTCGGCATCCTAACATGGTTCTCCTCCTAGGAGCATGTCCAGAGTATGGATGCCTTGTCTACGAGTACATGGCTAATGGAAGCTTAGACGATCGCCTATTTAGGCGAGGAAACACTCCAGTGATCCCTTGGCAACTCAGATTTCGTATTGCTGCTGAAATAGCCACCGGACTCCTTTTCCTCCATCAAGCAAAGCCAGAACCACTTGTACACAGAGATCTCAAACCAGGCAACATTTTGCTTGACCGCAACTTTGTGAGCAAGATCAGTGATGTTGGGCTGGCCAGACTTGTTCCTCCTTCAGTAGCAGATTCGGTTACACAATACCGAATGACATCAGCTGCGGGAACATTCTGCTACATAGACCCCGAATATCAACAGACTGGGATGCTTGGCATAAAATCAGACATATACTCACTTGGGGTTATGCTGCTTCAAATTGTAACTGCCAAACCCCCGATGGGATTGACTCACCACGTTGAAAAGTCGATTGAGAGGGGGACCTTCGCTCAGATGCTCGATCCACAAGTTCATGACTGGCCTGTTGAAGAGGCCATCATGTTTGCCAAGTTAGCACTCAAGTGCACCGAATTGAGGAGGAAGGACAGACCTGATCTTGGAACTGTGGTGTTACCCGAACTCAACAGATTCAGAATGCTTGCTGAGCAATCCATGCCCACCACCTATCACTAATTGCAATTGCAACATTGATTTGATCAACTAATTGGATGCATCCAAGACAGAAGCCATCTAACACATTTTTGTTGAAATCTTTTTTTGCATCAAACTCTGCCTTGGAGCTATATGTTAGTTGTCAGTCACGAACCATCTTCTTGTTATGAAATGTATAAATGTGTGATAGAAAACTTGACTGTCAGTATAAAATCATTCTTGTGACATAACCAAGTTTTGGTATTACTCCATTTATACATGAGATAATATTTCTTAGACTTTTGTGTATCAAATATAAGATGCTACGGTAAATAAAGCAAATGATTCAGATAAACATAACATACGAACGTAGTACGAGTAATTAAAATTAGCACATTACTCAGTGATGTTTACCACAAAATCACATAAAGTAGCTTATTACAATGTAAAGCTAAATTTTATAAATATACACCGAACTGCAGTTTGCCAGGGATAAAATCTTTACTTTCTATCAATCTCAAAATCTGAATAAGAGGAAATTCCTCTTAGATTTACTGCATGATTCATCGTCAGATGGAAAAAGAGTTTGTAACTAGAATAAATTAAAAGAGAATCTCAAATAAGATGCTTCTACAAATTATGTTTATGTCCATTCTACGGTTAATTTAATCATATCAGCGGATGCAGAAAATTTGTTTAATAGGGGGCTATATTGTGAATAATACTCGCTTTGTCCTTCATGGTCTTGAGCACTGGCAAGGCCCCCCAGCTATTTCAGTTATACCTATATATGTTATATGTACGCAATAATTACAAATGCTGAAGTAGTGCAGTTGTTGTAACCTGTCACTAGTAGAATTGGGCTGGATTCTATCCTCCCATCTAGCAATATGATTTTGAGTATATTTTTTATGCCTCTTTTGGACTTTAATTTCCCTACCAATTTTTTATAATCTTATTTTTTTTATGCCTCTTTTGGACTTTAATTTCTCTACCAATTTTATATAATCTTATAAATTTATTTATGCTGTAAACAATTTTTCATGTTAATTTTATCTAGTATAAACTTATTAGCTATTAATTTTGTATAAATAATTTTATTTATAATTATAAAAAATATAGAATAGAAGAAATTAATTCTTTAATTTTGTAAATATATAAGTACTACTACTACTATATATTATTGGTAAAACCAGTTTCAATAGTACTATCATCTTTATTATAAAAATATTATTCTTTAACTTTTTTCCGATGGTCGACGTTGTTACCGTATCTCTAAATTTTCTATTACTAATCCTCTAAGTATTCGTCTCATTATAATCTCTAGCGCGCAACACTCTACTACTTATGTCAGAGCTATTTCCGCATCGTTGACAAGGAAACACTACACAAATTTTAATATAGTAATTTGGGCCCCCAGGATTAAAATCCTGGCTCCGCCACTGGTATTGAGTGTATTGTTGTCCCTAAAAAAATTCGAAATAGTGAAAAAGTAGCTTAAATGGTATTAAGTCAAAGTTGACACTGTCTCAATAGATATTTTCAAAGTTTACGGACAAAAAATGGTAGTTTGACAAAATTGGCGGCCTAAAAAAATGTTTCCTCTATTGAATTACAACAACTAAACACTCCCAATATGTTAGGTACTCCCTCCGTTCCTTCATAGTTGAGTCATTTTTCCATTTCGAAAAGTTCCTTCATAGTTGAGTCATATCTATATATTGTAACTTTTTCTGTTTCTTACTTTACTCCATGTTACTTTATTCTCTCTACTTTATTCACTTTATACTTTATTCTCTCTACCTTTTTATTTCTCTTACTTTTTATCTATTTATTTAACACACCCAACATTTCTTTCTAAAATTCTGTGCTGAAAAGTTTTGCTTCAACTATGAAAAAACAGATGGAGTATCAATTACCTGAAAACCTTTCAATCTAACAACTCAAACTCAAATCAATAATTTTCAATAAATAAAAAAATCCTGTAAATTAAACTTTCTTATTATTAATTTCACCTAATAAAGTAAATATGAATAATTTTAGAAATACACATATTTTTATAATTAAATTAAAAAAAATAGACAAGAAAAAAACTAAAATCGCCAAGCAAAGTCTGAATTACTTAGAACATCTCCAATGCAAATAGGCCAGCCACTCTCTCTCCCTGCCACGTCAGCAACACTAAAAATCCATCTGCCACATCAGATTTAGGCCAGCCATAGACCAGCCGCAATAAAAATAATTCAAAATATACTACATTTACGGAATTAAAATTACGATTAAATTACCGAATTAAATTTACGAGACATATACGGGAAAATTCATTAATTTTATTTAAATAAAAAAAAGTACATTAACTAAAAATCAAAAAAATTACATAATGACGCTGGCCGATCGGCACGCCACAATGGCGGCCAGCGCATCGGCTAGCCCACGCCGAAATTTTGGCCGATTTCCCGTTGGCCTACTCCAATGGTTCGGCTAGCCGACCGGCTAGCGACGCGAATCGGCTAGCCGGTTGACTAGCCGGCATTGGAGATGCTCTTATTCTGAAGTATTTGCTTAGTTCTAGTGTAGGAAATTTTTAAATTAAAGAAGAATTCGTAGTTTTACTAAATAAGTTTTATAAGTACTAGCTAATTCACTAAACCTATGCAATTCTGTATATTTTAATCTGACAAATAATAAATGCACAATAAAAGAGGCTTGAATCATTCTGTATCAGTATATTCATGCTGTATATCATTATTATATTATTATATTATTTAATATTTAACAAGAGACCTGGTTTCCAACCAACTGAACTACTTTAACGACATATATTATTGTTTTAATATTAAATACTACTCCCTCTATTCCGGATAATTCGACTCACTTTGACCGGACATGGGTTTTAAGAAATGTAATGAAAAGTGAGTTGAACAAGTTAGTGGGATGTGGGTCATACTTTTATATATTAGTTTTATAATAAATTGAGAATATGAATGAATTAGTGGAATATGAGGTCCACTACCAAAAATGGCAAAAGTGAAATGGGTCAAAATTATTTGGGACGGACCGAAATGGAATACTGGGTCAAATTATCTAGGACGGATGGAGTATATAAGTAAAAGCAAAATTGATGGAGGGACGGGGCCCCCTGCCCCCAACGTGGCTTCGCCACTGTATAGAGTAATGCACATGGGTGCGTTTGATTGGTATGAGAGTATTGTGTATGATAGGGTAGTTTTATAGGGTTTTACATGATAGTGTTGATATATCTATATCTCAATCGGACGCTTGTTTAGGCTGATAGTGCAAATCAGATAACTTATTTGGTTTTTGGTTGGGGTCATACAAAACCATGATAGTAACACTGATTGAAAAATATGCCCTCACAAACATTTTGTATTGACCATTTTGTCCTTGGATTGAAACACAGTCTGTGTCGTGTAGGTCGGGATGATTTCGAAGACGACTAGCACCGTATCGCCATTCTTGATCAACCATTTGGTCTTCAAAAGATGGACAGATCTGGTGATGTTACCTTCCATATCATATGATAGATCGACCAGAAGTGGAGTGACTTCCCAACGTAGGTTCAGGGCCATCCTCGTGCTGCTGTCATTGGTGAATGCGAATATTGGAGGATTTGGACGGTTGCGTGAGATCACTGATGCCATCTGCCTGTGCCTGTGCCTTGTGTACACGAAGATAGCGTCAAGCCCAGATTCTTTGCTGCAACCAAAACAAAATCATGTAAACATGACTGAAAAAAAAGATTGCAAGTTGAAATGATGATCAGATATCTTCACTTAGGAATGGGGATTGAATTTGGCAGCAAACATACCCATTTTGCTCAGCAATTCAGTCTGACAACAATGCTTCGAGATTATGCTGTAACAGTACGTCTTGCATGTTCTCTTCGCGACTCCACAATTCCATCCGACTACTGGTCATCCGCAGCACAGAGAGAGCTTTCTGTCCGAATGGTCCAATAGCCGATTCTCCAGAGAGCATCATCAAACCAACACAAGGCAAACAATTACAGCCAACCCATGCTGAATCAATGGTGCTAGTCGAATTACAGCCAAAATAGGAACCAATCAGCCAAAAATCAGTCCAGCAAATGATGAATTGGTACACATGTTTAACAAAATGCTAGTTAAACACAAAATCGAAATAGCTGCTAATTCAATTAGAGCTACAAACACAAACACAAACCGAAGGTAAATAGCAGTTAACGCATAAACTCAAGGTCTTCTAACTTATTTAGAACAACAAGTTTCTACCTAACTGTCATAACACAAGTATAGGTATCCATGAAATCCATCAGAAAACCAACACAAGGCAATCAATTACAATATCATCAATGAACAAAAACCCTAGACACTCTGATTTCAACAGCCAAAAATTGGATACAATCAAACAATAGTCAGGAAATTTATGGTTGACTATTGCAATCCACACGAACAATTCACAAAGTCATCCACCCAACCAACGTAAACCCAGGCTCAATCATCGATTGTCGTCGATTTAAAGTTTCGAATCTTCGTACTGAAGGGACAAATTTCAATCGCATTGATTCTGGTTAAATTGCAAATTGGGGTACCTTAGGAACGTCCTCTTCACTAGCCATGGATAACCGTTTCAGAATCGAGCTTCACAACAGAGCTGAGCTTCCTACTTGGTTCAACCAAGCCGTGTCGAATTTAAGGGTGCAATCAATGAACCGGCATAAAGTTTGCAAATTGATTACAGTGAATTTCCGAAAATTGAGAAAACATAGTGAATTACCAACGATCGACGGCGGCGGTGGTGAACATTAACGTCGGCCGCTACAAGAGTTCGCCCAAATTGTGTATGAAATAGATGGAGAGAGGAGGAAGGGGAGGGGTGTTTTAGATGAGAGAAGCTAACACCGCAATCTGGATCGACGACATAAGAGGATATCACGGCCGGAAGCCTGGTTAGGCGTATATCAATTTTGCAGGGACCTATCTTAATTGCAGTCGGGTCACAGGAGTTATACCGGGTTCTTGAGGAATAATATCGTACCAATCAAAAACTAGATAGACCCTAGATAGCAGGCCATATCTATGGCTATCATACCAATCAAACGCCCCCAAGTGTATAGTCCTCTTTTTTTATGAATAAATAAATAGAATATCATCAGAGCTTATCGTTTACACCATACTTTCGGGCATACTTGATGCACTATTTTTTAGCACATAAATAAACCTGCAAGTATACAGAGTATATATAGTATAGCTAAAGGTCAGTACCGAGATATCGAACACGAGGAAGGCAAACACAAAGTGTCTATCCTCTATTAAGACTCAATTACTATTTGGAAGAACAGAAGGTTTTGGAAAACTTTGAAAGCAGAAAACAATAGAAGGCAATTAACAACTAAATGCGAATAAAATACAGAGACAATCGATAGAGATAAAGGAGTCCAAGGGATGTGCGTTCACAATTATGGTTATACAAATTCCAAATTACAATACCCTAGCACAGTTATTACTTTGATAGGACGAGTCGCCTAGCTTATGCTCATGCGATGCAAACGTTAATTACAATATTAGGGTTGTCAATCCTAACACGTAACTCCGAATAGCTCCTAAGACCCTTGAAAAGTCCTCACTCTCAATTAACAGTGCCGTTTTAAGGGAAGCTAACTGTAGCGTCTACTAAGTGAATCTAACTCGCTAGAACTCTCTCACAGTTATGAAGCAAGCTATATTAAATCATACACAATTGTGTCACTCAATCATGTAGCATCAGAACTACTTAGGGAAGAAACAAAGTAAAAACAAAACGGATATTAAATAGAAAAATGAATTGTATAACCAAAGTCATTACTAACACATCCCTAGAATCCTATGAGTTTAGTTACGCATGATGAAATAAGCTAAACACATAGATTGAAGGGAAGACAATTTGAACATAAAACTAAAGCAATTAAAACCCATAGGTTGAATCCTTGTCGTTCTTGATGTTCTTGAAATCCTTCTCCAACTTCTTGCACAAGTAAAGTACTCTAGCTCTTGATCTCTATGAGTTATTTTGCAAGTAGAAGCTCTCTCTTTTTGATGAATCTTGAGGTCTTATTTATAAGGGGAAAGCCAATTCTTGTTGTAGAAGGAAAATATCTTCAAAATATGGTCAATCTTGGAGCAAATCTAGGGCATCTCGAATTCGCCGCCTTTCTCTGGCGGGCCGCCGCACCTTGGCCGGCGGTCACCGCGTTGGAGTCCAGAGAGTACTCTCTCTCTTCGGCGGCGCACCGCCGCACGACTTCCGGCGGTCGTCGGGCGAGACTTCTCTTCCAAGTGTAATTTTCCGAGGCGGACCGCTGCACTGCACTGCACGCTGGGCGCCGGCGGTCGCCGCACACATCCGCGGCGGTCGCCGGTCGCCGTCTGACTCCAGATTTCCAGACTTTGCGTTTTGGCTCTTTTTCGGCTCAATTATGCACAATTCTCACAAAACACGTCAAAATACCAAAATAGACAAAATATGCAAATAATGGACGTGTAGAGTGACTTTGACATAAAAAACGGACCATATAACGACCTTAAAATAGTGCAAAATCCGAGCGTATCAACTACCCCAAACTTACATTTTTGTTTGTCCTCAAACAAAACAACAAAGACACAAGAATAGGCGCACGGAATGCACAAGGACTAGACGTCATAATTGCCTCAAAAGATGGAAGAATAGATTAAGCATGTATTAACGCAATCAAATCAAGCAAGGCTTATTAGTACACTTTCATTACTAACTCGTGGAACACCTTGAATTCAAGCCCTCACATGTGGCAAACTTCCAAAGATAGGAAGTGTTCTCTCACTCTCAAAGTGTATGAAGGTAATGTGTATATAAGCACTCAAATCATGCAACATGCAAAGTTTACCATAGGCTTGCTCAAAGTCTAATCCCTCATCTACTAGATGTGATTAAGTATCAAAAGTCCGAAAGGTCTTTATTTTTTATTGTAATGTAAGCTCTTTGGTAGGTGAGGAATATTTGGCTAAAAAGCGACTAAACCCAAAATAGCAAAAGTGATCAATTTCTACCACATCAAACTTAGCACCCAAGCAACAATTCAAATCTCAGTAAACTTAGACTTTGTCTATATTTCTTCTCACTTTCCAAATTCCTTTGATTTCTCTTTTTTTTTTCTTTTCACAACCTTTCACATTTTTTTTTTCTTTTTCTTTTTAACCTTTCTTTTTTCTTACACATACTTTCTAAGACTAAGTGCATACTTGGAATTTTTCTATTTCACAACTTGTACTTTCTTTACGTTTAAACACACTACTTTTTATACTTTTCCTCCTTATCTCTCCGATTCCTTTACAAAATAAGATAGCAAAACTAACTAACCCAAGGAATTTGTTTCCATTATTTTGGCTTCCAAGAAAAGTCTTAAAGGCTCAAAATTGGCTCCAAAGGATCAAATTTTAAAATTTGAGAGGATCGAAAATTTGGATAAAAGTAGGCTAAGAAAAGATGGCCAATCATCCTCCTAAATCAACTTAAACACAATGTAAACTTAGGCAAGACTAAGAGCAAGTTCTAGAAACAAATACATGCATGCAGATAAATCACACATGAATGAAGTTTAGGCTCAAATCCTCACAAGGTATAAATCATGATTCAAGGCGAACAAACAATTCACTAATTATGCACCTTTTCACCAAACCATCAAATCAAAACGTTAAGCCACACTTAAAATAGATGGAATGTAATATCAACGGCAACTCGGTCTAAAGTGTGTCCCTAAGCATGCATGTTCCTAAGTTCTTCATGTTAAGTTCATGACATGGATTCAAGAAAAGAGTTATAGAACACAAAATTCTCCTACGGGGTTTTGAAAAACAAAAGCAAAAACATTAAAACAAAAAGAAAACCCTAAAACAAAAACCTAAACTCACGGTCCACCACTTCATCCCCCCAAACTTATTTACAACAAAGTGTAAGATAAGTTTGTAGAGTTGGTAGGTACGTGAGTAAACTACTTAAAAAAAACGTACCTTGAAAAATTTCGCGTAGAGGTTTGACGGGGCAAAAAGTCGAAGAATTTCGAAAAATCGCGCTGGAGACTGCGCCCAGGTGGCGGCCCGCCGCGGCCTGTCCGGCGGTCGCCGTGCAGCAACAGATTGTTCCAGCGAGTAGGTGGCGGACCGCCGCAGTACATGCGGCGGTCGCCACGAAGAGGTCAGAACCTGCGAAAAATTTTCAACGCACAATAATTAATCTAAAACCAAAAATACTTAAAATGAAAGCAAAAATTGTCAAAAACAGAAAAAGAAATTGTCTTAAAATATCCAAAAACATGGTACAAATGCTCATTTAAAGTCTTTGAGCTTGACTTCTTCAATCTTGAGGAGGAGGAGGGAAACGGGCGTTGAGGTCGTCGAATGCGCCAATAAGATAGGCGATGTCGCCACTCATGGTTTAGCGCTCTTGTCGAGCCTCGGCGGTAATCCTTCGGAGCTCTTCAATCTCACGACGGCGATGCACGTCTTCTAGCCTTTGTTGCTCCGAAAATTGTTGCTCCGCCGTGCGCCAATCGCCCTGAGCCATCCATCCTAGGCGGTTGTAGGCGTTCTTCCTTTGTTGCTCCGCCCAATGGGTTCCCAAGTGTTGGACACATTTTTCATGTAGGAGTAGATATCTCCTAGTTGGGCGGAGGTGTTTGCTTGAAACTCCTCATCGAGGTTCGGCCTTCCGCGGCGGCGGTTTGCTCTAGCCCGGCGGCGATGGTCTTCTACTTCCTCCTCTTCTTCTTCTTCTTCTTGGCGATGTTGGGCCGCCGGTGGCGGCAGCACTTGACTCTCTTGGGCGTGCGAATGCTCTCCTTCTTCATTGTAGTGATCAATAGCATCGAAGGTGGAGTCATCATCGGCCTCAAAGATGGCGATGCGAGCCGGTATATTCCTCTTTCCTAAACTCCCCATTGATGGGGTTAGCCTCAATGGCTCTTCGGTGCGCCGGGGTGTTGAGCTTCCAATTGACTTGGTTTGGCCAAACATCAACCTTAATCAACTGCGGAATGGGAACGGGGAAGTGATCCCCCGCCACTTGTAGGAAAAATCCTTGACCCCAATAGTCGGTCTTCAATAGCCCCACCGAAAAGAGCACCTCATAGGTGATAAAGCGCTCCCCGCCATCCTCCGTCAATCCGGCGAAGGATATGTCCAAGTGCTTGGCAATCGCCGTGATTAAACCCCCACAACAAATAACGCCGTCATCCTTCTTCGTGATTCGGTCCACATAGATAGTAAAAAAGGTTCCATAATCGAATCCCTTCTTATTGAGGAGGCATTATATCACATTCAACTCCGTTTGGGAGACACTCCCCCCATCGACCCTAGCAAACATAAGTTGGGTCATAGCTCAGTAGAGGTACCTCAAAACCGGGTTGTGGATCGAAGAAGACTTGGCATAGCCCGCAGCGTGCTCGTGCTCATTCGTCATCGCACCCCAAACCTCATTAAAGTCATAGTCATTTTCGGCCTCGGGGTTGGGGTCGAAGCAATGGAAGATTCCTCAAAGTTCCTCCATGGTGAGCGAGTGCCATCGGTTGCCTAGGCGGAAGTCGATGCTAAGAGGGATGTTTTGCCGGCGGTCCTTGGTGACCTTCAACGAGCTTAGGAACTCAAGAGTATACTTCCGGAAAGACGGCCACTTCCTCACGAACATGTAGCGGAGACCGTTCCCGTCGCCTACTTCACACAACGCCCAAAAGTCCTCCGCGATCCCCAAAGTTTGGAGAGGGAAATCGTGGGGGTATCTCGAGGGCGCCGTCTCTCGCGCCGACAACTTCTTCCACATAGCCTTTTGCTCATTTGAGGCAAGGCTAATTCCATAGTTCTTCGCGTTTTCGGGCTTCCCTTTGATCCCATATTCCTACAAAAGAAGAATAAAATTCTTTAAAAAGTATAACAACTAATGGGCAATGAAAGGTTCCCCCAACCTTGCACTCTTTTAACTAATAACAAAAGATCAACAATTAGTTGCAAGTTTGCGGTTCATAACATCCTAGATGGTAACATGTAACATGTAGAGCATAATCATCCAAACTAGGACACAAAAATCCATCCCCCAACGTGAATTCATCCCCCATGCAGATACGTATCAACAATGAATCAATATATATCAACAATCTCTTTGAAATTCTCAAGTATTGCAATTCATGGAAGTAATAATAGCCTCACAATTAGGGATGTCAATCGGGTCGGCCCATTGGGTTTTGGGCCAGCCCTACTCGGGTTGCGGGTCAATCAGGTGCGGGCTTGCCGGGTTGTGATTTCTTTCGGGTTGTAAAAGTTCGGCCCTAATCCTAAAAGCTCAGGTTTCGGGCTAGCCCGACGGGTTAATCGGGTTGCTACCGATAAGGTTAACGCTCGAACAATCCAATAAATCATGATGAAAATTAGTTATATTTATAAAATATAAAATATTTGATTATGATAAATTTGATATATATGCTTTAACTCAATCATAAAATACTACTCCCTCCGTCCCGGCTAAGATGACACATTGCTTAGCCGGCACGGGATTTTAGGAGTTATTGGTTAAAGTGTTTAATTGGAGAGAGAGAAGGTGGTTGTAGGTATTAAAGTAGAGAGATGAAGATAGGTGGATATTTTAATAGGAGTGAGAAAAAAGTGGTTGAGTGTATTAATTGGAGAAATAAGTTACCAAAAAAGGAAATGTGTCATCTTAGTTGGGACAAACTAAAAAGGAAAACGTGTCATCTTAAGCGGGACGGAGGGAGTAATATTTTTGATATTTCGTGAAATTTTAATGCATGTTAAGAATTTAAATATTCTTTTAGTAAGATTAATTTATTTAACAATTATTATATTAATAAAAATTCAATATATAATTTATATATTTACCATAAAACTGAAAGTTATCTTTTTTTTTGTTATCTATGTCATAAAATTAGTCAACGAAGTGTCGAATTAGGAGTAAAAAATTGAAAAATATAAATTTTACCAGGTTATCGGGCCAGCCCATCGGGTTTTCGGGTCTGGCCCTAACGGGTTGCGGGCTAATCGGGTGCGGGCTTATCGGGTTTTATTTCTATCGGGCTAGAAATTTCCCACTGTAACCCTATAAATTTAGCGGCCTATTCGGGCCAGCCCACGGGTTGCGGGCTACATTGACATACCTACTCACAATGCTATGAACATGATTGCAACATATTAACACGTATAAACAAGAAGGAATCACTATTCACCAACCTTTAAATCATCACCAAAACACAATTTGACCATGGAAATCCAAAAATAAGCACACACAACCATCCCCCATCATATAATAAGAGTTTATACCGAACAATTCGTCCAAAACATGCCCAAATCCATGAAAGAATTGAAACAAAGCTCAGAAATTGAGTTAGGATTCATACCTTGTGTTGATGAGAATTGGAGGAGAAAAACTCTAAACTTGGAGAGAAATGGAGGAGAAGAACTCTAAACTTGAAGAGAATTGAGAGAATGAGAGTGTGGGTGTGTGAATTCGGTGATTTATAAATGTGGGGGTTGTGTGCAAGGAAAGAATTTGAGAAGGAATGGGAAAAGGAATGGAAAACTTACCTTTTAAACAAACTTTCCCGTCTCTGGACTGCGCGCGGCGGTCGCCGCGTGATGCGTGGCGGGCCGCCACACGGGCCTTTTAAAACTGCGCATCCTGGCAGGCCGCCGCGGCCCGTCCAGCGGTTTCCTCGGCCCGCCTTAAGCCTGCCATAGGCCCGACCTATCCTGCACATATGATCAAACGTGTGGCGACCGCCGTGTTAAGTGCGGCGACCACCACTCGTTAAATTTTTCAAAAAAAAAAAAAAACTGAACCAGAAAACGAGAATAAAGAAAAGAACAAAAATAAAGAAATTGGGTTGCCTCCCAACAAGCGCTTTTGTTTTTAGTCGTTAGCTCGACTTGAAGTGGCCCACTAATTGGGCGGATCAGCGACCCGAGTGTTGAAAATTGGCATAGGGAGTAACTTGGTCCCTAGCTTCTTCCACCACTTGTATTTCCCCTTATTGGTCTTGATAACATAAATATCGGGGTCCTCCTTGGGTACTTTCTTCCTCTTTTGCTTCTTATGCTGGATAGAGGTAGAGGAGTTAGTATCGTCCTTTTTGGGAAAACTACCACTTTGACAATATAGATAGTGGAGGTAGAAGGATCCTCCACTTCAAAGGGGTCTTGGGGTTTGATCAAGTCGGTGACCATGATTGCCCTGCACAGCCGTTCCATCTTCACCCGCTTTGCCTTCTCAAACTTGAGCATCTCGCTCTCGATCTTATAGGTGGAGTGGCTATAGTTATCGCTAATTGTGATCACGCCACGACCTACATCAATCAAAGCTTTGCAAGTGGCAAGAAAATCTCTCCCTAAGATTAGAGGGACGTTCTTGCCTACTTTCATGTCAAGCACAATAAAGTCGGCGGGGAAAATAAAATCATCGACTTTAACTAAGACATCCTCAATCATACCTACAGTTTTTATGGACGAGTTATCGGCCAACCTTAGTGTCACATCTGAAGTTTTGAGCGGCCCAATGTTGAGCTTTTCATAATACTTCAGTGGCATAAGATTGATGGAAGATCCTAGATTGCATAGGGCCTTGTCAACCTTTCCCTCTCCAATCTGGCATCGGATAATGAATTGGCCCGGGTCTCTCTGCTTCACTGGCCTTTCCTTTTGGATGATCTCGCTGCAATGATGTGGTAGCTTAAGGTCGGCTTTTGTTGGCTTTCTCTTCCATCACCGCCTCCCTTAGTAGCTTTGCATACTTAGGTATCTCCTGCAACGATTCAACTAGAGGAATGTTAGTATGAACTTTACAAAACATGTTCAAAAAATGTTTGAACTGCTCTTCGAGCTTAAACTTCCTCTTTGGTTGGAAAGGTAGCACAATCTCATTGTGCCGCACGAGTCCTTGCTGAGTGGGTGCTTCTGCCTTGTCTGTGGCGGCCCACCGCGGGGTGTGCGGCGTTCCGCCGGCGGCTGGGCAATCCCCAGTTTTCTGCTTTGCCACCCACTTGTTGTTAATGTCATCCACTCGTGCGGTTGCCTTTGCCCTGTCTTCATCTAACTTCTTTTGGATTTGCTCCATTTGAGTGTTGATGTTGGCTATGGCAGTTGAGATCGTGTTCCTTGCTCGAGGTTGTTTATTCTAGCTTCAACCACTCTGATCTTGGTGTCATTAACCTTCCTGTCTTGTGTGATTACTTCCAAGATCCTTATGATCCCTTGGTCATACTTCTCCTCCTTTTTTGCTTGTTTCAACTACTCCTCCTTTGCCAACGCTAAATCCTGCGGGGGGTTGCAACAAACTATTGTTAGAATATGAAAGATTGGGATGGGGTCGGTTTCCATTATAATTATTGAAATTACCGCCCCCCTGATTAGGGCGATAATTGTTGTTGTAGTTTCTGTTGGAACCGCCTCCTTGCATGTAGTTGATCTCCTCCACTACAGGGACAGGAGTTTCGATTTTAGAGACCGCTATGATGGAGGTTGGTGGAATCGGATCCTCCTTCCTAGATGTGTCCATTTGGTCCACCCTAACTTTGAGTTCGGCCAATTCCTTCGCAAAAGAACTTTCCTCGGCCTCTTCAATTGCAACTATCCTCTTCATGCTATGCCTTTCTTTCGACCACCCCCTGCTGTTGGCGGCGGATTCCTCGATCACTGCCATGGCATCTTCACCCGACCTTCTCAAAAATCCCCCGTTTGCCCCTGAATCCAACATAGCACAAATTTTTCATTAAATCCATTATAGAGGATTCCTACCTGATGATCCACGGTGAAACCGTGGTTAGGGCACTTTCGGAGGAGAGCTTTAAAACGAGCGAACGCCTCATAGAGGGGCTCGTCGTGGCCTTGGAAGAACTGAAAGATTTCGCTTTTCAGCTTCAAGATTGTGCTTGGCGGATAGTACTTGTCGAGGAAGGCAGCAACGATATCATTCTATGTGGAAACCTTTTCTCTGGGCATACACTCAAACCATTCTTTAGCAGAATCAGTTAATGAAAACGGAAAGAGTCTTACCCTTATGGCATCGTCGTCGACACCATTTAACTTGAGTGTGTTCGCGATTTCCACAAATTTGGAGAGATGGCGGTTGGCATCCTCGGTGGCCCTACCTGCAAAAGGAGTTTGCTCGACCCTTTGTATAAGGGTCATGCGTAACTCGAAATTATTAGCATCAATAGGAGGGCCTTCGGGAAAAGTAACAGTATTCCCATGATTGAACATGTTCATCACGGGTAGTGTTTATTTGTTCTTCTTTTCCAGCGCCTCTCCGGATGCCCTTTCCGCATCTCTGTCGTCCATCAACATCTTGACCATCTCCTGCAATTTTTCGAGGTCAGTTTTGTCACCCATGGTTCCTGATCCTTTTTCACTCCTTATTTTCCTACGAGTTCTTTCAAGTTCTAAATCGAGCGGTTCTAGGTTGTCCTTCCTAGAGCGCGTTCGCATACAAAACCTGCAAGAATCAAAAACAAAAACAAATCAAAAACTAAAATTAAAGTTGAAAGCAATTAAATTCCAAATTAGCAAAATTATCCGCTTGACGATATCACTCCAAAGTGAATTGTCTTCCCCGACAACGGCGCCAAAAACTTGATGCACTATATTTTAGCACTAAATAAACCTGCAAGTATACAGAATATATATAGTATAGCTAAAGGTCAGTACCGGGATATCGAACACGGAGAGGCAAACACAAAGTGTCTATCCTCTACCAAGACTCAATTACTATTTGGAAGAACAGAAGGTTTTGGAAAACTTTGAAAGCATAAAACAATAGAAGGCAATTAACAACTAAATGCGAATAAAACACAGAGACAATCGATAGAGATAAAGGGGTCCAAGGGATGTGCGTTCACAATTATGGTTATACAAATTCCAAACTACAATACCCTAGCACAGTTATTACTTTGATAGGACGAGTCGCCTAGCTTATGCTCATGCGATGCAAACGTTGATTACAAGATTAGGATTGTCAATCCTAACACGTAACTCCGAATAGCTCCTAAGACCCTTGAAAAGTCCTCACTCTCAATTAACAGTGCCGTTTTAAGGGAAGCTAACTGTAGCGTCTACTAAGTGAATCTAACTCGCTAGAACTCTCTCACAGTTATGAAGCAAGCTATATTAAATTATACACAATTGTGTCACTCAATCATGTAGCATCAGAACTACTTAGGGAAGAAACAAAGTAAAAACAAAACGGATATTAAATAGAAAAAGGAATTGTATAACCAAAGTCGTTACTAACACATCCCTAGAATCTTATGAGTTTAGTTACATGTGATGAAATAAGCTAAACACATAGATTGAAGGGAAGACAATTTGAACATAAAACTAAAGCAAATAAAACCCGTAGGTTGAATCCTTGTCGTTCTTGATGTTCTTGAAATCCTTCTCCAACTCCTTGCACAAGTGAAGTACTCTAGCTCTTGATCTTTATGAATTATTTTGCAAGTAGAAGCTCTCTCTTTTTGATGAAGCTTGAGGTCTTATTTATAGGGGAAAACCAATCCTTTTTGTAGAAGGAAAATATCTTCAAAATATGGTAAATTTTGGAGCAAATCTGGGGCATCTCGAATTCGCCGCCTTTCTCCGGCGGCTGCCGCACCTTGGCCGGCGGTCGCCACGTTGGAGTCCAGAGAGTCTGTTTCTTCGGCGGCGGACCGCCGCACGACTTCCGTCGGTCGTCGGGCGAGACTTCTCTTCCAAGTGTAATTTTCTGAGGCGGACCGCTGCACTGCACTGCCCGTTGGGCGCCGGCGGTCGCCGCACACATCCGCGGCGGTCGCCGGTCGCCGTCTGACTCCAGATTTCCAGACTTTGCGTTTTGGCTCTCTTTTTCGCCTCAATTATGCACATTTATCACAAAACACGTCAAAATACCAAAATAGACAAAATATGCAAATAATGGACATGTAGTGTGACTTTGACTTAAAAAACGGACCAAATAACGGCCTTAAAATAGTGCAAAATCCGAGTGTATCAATACTTGAGGAAAACTGGACAACATCTTGACATAAAAAACGGACCAAATAACGACCTTAAACGGACCATCTTGAGACACCCATCGTAACCCAGTGTGGGTAGGCCTCGTTAAACCCCCTTGGGAATAAAACCCTATGGGAAACTTCCCAACGGGAAAAGAGTACCCTGATGAGTGACTCAAGAAATGCCAAAATTCTACTACCACCTGAAAAACAATCACCATCATTATCTAATGGTATGCCTGCTGAAAATAGACAACCTATAAATTGAACTCGAAGAAATTTATCTTTATCCATATAAGTAGTTCCAAAACACCTTTCCCATAACAGGTCAGAAGGCGGATCCTAATGGATTACGTGACATTTTTAATCCTAGTTGTCGCTACTTCACTTCACGTAGCGTATGATTTGTAAAACCATAGAGTTAAAATTAAAACATTTAAGAAACAAAATAATATATTAGCCGATTCAAAGTACGATTCGTCAATCAAATTCTAAGATTCATCGAAAAAGCTAGGGAAGGAAACAACGTCGTAAGGTTTTAAAATTTCTGGTGTGCAGGCCATATCTATGGCTATCATGTAGATCGTATTGTTCACGTAGATCATATTTTGCCGAAACATTTTAAAATCGTGTTGGGTTGGGAAAAAGCATGCTCCTCAAAGTTTATAGTTTTTCATATCACTTTTAATAGCTTATGGGAAATACTCCCTTCGTTCATGAAATATTGTCCAAGTTTAACTCGACACGAGATTTAAGAAATGTGAAGAAAAATGAATTGAAAAAGTTAGTGGAATAAGGGTCCCACATTTATATATTAGTTTTAAGAATGTGAGTGTAAAGAGTTAATGGAAAGTGGAGTCCATTTACCAAAAAAAAACAAAGTGGACAACTTTTCACGAACAAACCAAAATGACAAAACTGGACAACATTTCACGGATAGAGGAAGTAGCAAATTTTTGGGAAAGTTAATGGTTTTACTTTTAGTGACCGAAATCCCTAAAATAATAATAATAATAATAATAATAATAATAATAATAATAATAATAATAATATATTTATCTACATGTACACATCTTATTTATAAATAGTTTGTTACGGACACTTTTAGTAAAAAATGAAGAAAAGTGGAGGTTCTTTTTGGTGAGAATTGTTTAGTTGAGAAAGAGATAGTTTTGACTTTTGAGAGTATATGATCTACATATAATGTAATTGTTTGATAGTAATTTTTCTTTCCATATTATTTTTTAATAAATTTATATTTTGTTATGTATACTATCTTACCCTTATTATATGTAAAACCGTTTATTACCTTCAATTAAGGTTAATGCGATTGGCTTGAATCTTTATAATTATGTTGTACCACTAAGTTTTCCTTAGTTACATTCAATACCAAATATAAAACAAATTATTTACAACAAAACTCTATAATTAAGGATTCAAATATGTTTAAGTTTTTGAAACTACAAAGAAACACATTAAAATTCTATTATTTGAAAATTAATTGCGATTCACTTAAAATTCATAAAAAATGATTACTTAAACTAATTACTCCTTTCATCCCATAGTAAGAGTCACATTTAGTGTGTGCACAATTTTTAAGAAAGGTAAATAATACTCCCTCCGTCCCCGAATACTTGACACAGTTTGACCCGGCACGGGTTTTAAGAAATGTAATGGAAAGTGTGTTGAAAAAGTTGATGGAATGTGGGTCATACTTTTAAAGTATTAGTTTTATAATAAATGTGAGTAGGAATGAGTTAGTGGAATATGGGGTCCACTACCAAAAATGGAAAAAGTGAACTATGTCAAGTATTCGGGGACGGACCGAAATGGCAAACTGTGTCAAGTATTCGGGGACGGAGGGAGTAATGGGTTAGAAACGTTAGTGGAATATGAAGTCCACTTTTTTATATTGACTTTTAATAGAATGTGAGTGAAGTAGATTAGTAGAATGTGAGACTTATTTATAATCTATGGTAAAAGTGAAATGTGACTCTTATTGTGAGATAAATTGAAATGATAAAATGTGACTCTTATTGAGGGACGGAGAGAGTATTATTTTTTTATTTAATAATAATAAAAACGATACTAATATTAAAATATATACAATACACAAATATTCAAACACCTAATCATTGAATATTTTTCATGCAAAATACAATAAAGTTATTAATTATATACATGGAATTTTTTTGCATCGCATAATAAATTAGTTGAAAATATGCATTTCAAAATTAATCTTATCACATTCAAAATATTATAACGTGTTCAGGTAACATATACTACACTATATGCAGTATATGATATAACAAATTAACATGATTAAGAATTTTATATTGAACAAGAAAACTCATCCCATCTAATCCTCTATATTTTGAATTGTTTAAGTAGCAAATAAGTATGAAATTAATTAATTAGAGATTACATTAGATTCATTTAAAATTTAGATGATATAATACGTAAACAATTAAATAGAGAATACATTAGATTCATTTAGATGATATAATACGTATCTAATCAATCTCTTATGTATCTTTTTTTAAATTAAAATTTAGTAGTAATAAGTAAATTACAACACCAATATATGATCAATCCGCTATGTAGTTTCTAGAGCAGTTTTTAGTAAAAACACAAATTGTGCAACTTCTAATCTCTTCATTCTCAATTTTTTAGAACGTTACGGTTGAACTACGATAAAAAAAATAATAAAAATATAATCATATGTTCTTAACTCATCCACTTAATATTTAAAGTTACATAGTGGCTAATATTTTATTTTCAGCTTTATAGTTCTTAGTTCAACTATTGCTGATCAAATATTTAACTATTTAAATTATATAGTGGCTAATATTTTCTAATAAGAGAGTTCAACTATTGCTGATCAAAATTTAACTATGGACAAGCATAACTCTGAACAATATCTTATGGTAGTATTTCGAGAATAATTCTGTAAGAAAACTTGATATCTCCACACAAACAGGGAAAATATCATATTTTGTGAATGAAATATTTTCTACTACTACTATTATTCACGTCGTGCAAGGTTTTTTCTCCTAATAAATAAAGTGAGTGACTTATATTAGTTGTTTTGTACTAGTACGTGTTTAAATTGTTTTGACTCATTTATTAAATGAAAAAATAGTATTGGGTAAAAAGAAAAAAAATAGTACTCTTTCAATCTTATTTGACAAATATAACGTTCGGCGGTTAATCAATTGGTAACTCATCATTTAATTGCTAACTACAACTAATTCAAGACCAAATGATTTTAAAAAACGTGTGGTCTACAATTTGCCACGTGTAATTTTCGTTTTTATTAATTAAATCGAAAAAAATAAAAAAAAAAAACGCTAAATTAGGGTTTTGGATGAAAATATCAATATAGTGTTTCGAAAATATCAACACAATGCTTTGAGAATGTCAACACAAATTTAGGATTGACATTGTATATGCTTTATATTGACATATTATCTTAGCTGTATTGACATTAGCCTATGTACGAAAAATACGAAAATTCTAGACTTTTTTTTTCAAATTTTGACTCGGAACATATGCATGTAATATATCGTTGGAATCCTTATAAAATTATCTTTAATTTGATATATGTTATATGAATTTAAAGTTTTGGGATTTCTTTTAAAAGTTAGTTATAACTAACTTGACATTAATACCCCTATTGATTTTTGTTGGAATTAATCCTATAGCCTTATTGACGTTTTTTGTTGATCGTATTGACATTTTGTGGTTAATGATCTAGGCCTTTAATTTGAATATCTAATGGCTATTATTGAGTTGTAGTTAGCAATTAAGCATTGAGTTAGCAATATAATACTCCCCTATAACATTCAGTGTAAAAATAAAAGAAAATAGCATAACTGTTTAAATCTTAAATAATACTATAATACTCTTAATTAACTTATTTCCATAGTTACATCACTGAGTTATTGAACTAATATAATTACAAATAATTAGAATAAATTTTATTTTCCAAATTTAAAATAAAATCTTACTGCAATCTTTAACTTCAAATAGTGAGATATAAAAGGATCTATACATAAAATAGTAGTACAAATTTCATACACCTTAAATAAAAATAAAAGGTTATATTATAAAATTACAATCCAAATTGGATTATGGTAAATATAATCACCGTGAATCATTGTCATATGTGAAAATATAATCCTAATTTAATTTGACGTGTTTTAAAGCTTCGAAAATATGTCACAACCCACAAACCCTAGAAACTCTTCCTTCGAAAAAATGTCAAGAAATCGTGTGACTATGTCGGATTCCAGCGAAGAAGACGATGAAGTCGCTTTGGAGGAAGAGTCCGACTCCGAATTGGAACTCCAACAGACTCAATCTGTGATGAGAAAGCCACTGTTGCCGCCCCCTTCTCCTTCTTCATCGGAGGAAGAAGATCCGTCTGAGGAATTTGAAACCGAGTCGAATTCTGATTCCGATTTGATGCAAAAGACACTAGCCGCCAAGCCATTGGTAGAGACTCAACCAAAGCCGGTGGAAGACAGTAACCTTCGTTTCACGCTGGTGAAAATAAGCCCCGGTACCAATAAGGCCACCAATTCTTCTGATGCTGCTGATGTGGTTACTCGTGCCAAGAAGTCCGAGACATCGGAGAGGAAGTCTAACCTCTTCCAGAGAATCTGGAGCGAGGGCGATGAGATTGTCATCTTGAAGGGGATGATCGACTACTTAGCTACGTATAAAACTGATCCAACTCAAGATATAGACGAGTTTCATTCTGTTATCAAGGAGGATCTACAGGCTGATGGTAGCCGAGCGCAGCTCCTCGATAAAATCAGAAGGATGAGGAAGAAGTTCGAGAGGAAAATCAAGAGTGGCAGAGAGAGGACCTTCTCCAAGCCCCACGAGCAGAGTGTTTATGATCTATCGAAAATGATTTGGGGTAATAAAGAGAAGGCGATTGTGGTGAGGGGATCTTCTAGCAAGAAGGAGAGTGAAGAGGTGTTGGAGAAGAAGAGGAAGAGGGTGGACTTGAATAACCGTGGGGCGATGACCGTGGAGGAGAGGATGTTGATGGATGGTGGAGACTTGTTTGAACCGGGGCAAGGCCGTAAGGGGGAAAAGGAGTGGAAGAAGCTTAGAGTTGAGGAATGGCAGAATTACCTTAAGCACTTGGAGGTAAGAGTAGTTCAAACCAAACTTATTTTGGGAGCTATGATGAAGCGTTCTTAGTTGGATGCTCATTTTATTTTTTGCTTATGGGATGTTTTGCCTTCTATTCACATTTATGTTTTGTTTTCTTTATGTTTATGTCTCTAACTGATCTATGTTTGAAGCCAAAAACATTTTATTGAGCTTATAATTTTATATTAGTAATATAGCAGTATTAAAATGGTTGGAGCAAAGACTCATCATAGAAAGAATAGGGTATGCATATGTATTAATTGGGCATGTGAATTAAGGAGCGCAATTTCTAGATAAAGAAAGATTGAATTTGGAGCTTTGGAAAGTTGCAACTTAAATTGATCCATATTTTGGTGGTTCTTGGAAAAGTAAAAGGGATATTTTGTGAAAGGAATGTTTCCTAATGTAATTATGGAATATGTTATTCAAGCAAGGCTACAAATACACTTATTGTTCCACTTAAATTGTGCCCTATAAATATAATCGAAAATTGCTTTTTAAGATTCACAAGATGTGATTCAAATCAATCCCTAACATTCTCCTACAGTTTGATTCCTAGCCTTTTTTTGTGTGTCAGGTCATGAATTGTTATTTTTTTGTCTATGGCAAAGGTTTCAATCTAGGATGAAAAATCGACCAATTAAGCACTAACACAAATAGAATGGTGCTAAACTTATAATTTAGACAATCATAAAAATTAAAATTAAAATATTAATAAAAATAGTGTATTTAATATCAAGCAATCTAGAAAGTAGCAAAAAAAATTTAGCCTATTCTATCCTTGGAAGTCACCTGGATGAAAGCAAAAATAGAAAGGTTATGTTTGATTGCTAGGATTCTGTTTAGAAAAGTAATCTCATTCATTAAATTTTAAATTCCTATATTTGTTTTGATTTTTAATCAATCTGAGAAAGTAATCAGAATCCTAGGAACAAGGAAAATTAGTATAACTTTCTAAGATTTTGAATCCTAACTATTTTTAGGTATTAATGCAATATAGTCTTATTTTATTAATATTATTAATTACAATATTTTTAAAATAATTTAAAATTATAAATCATACTTAATTTTAGTAAAATAAACTGTAATTAAAATAACTCTAATTATAACTATATTTTATAATATTTCATAATAATAATTAATAATTTATTAAATAATTAAAGTATAATTATATAATACTCCCTCCGTCCTACAGAAGATGTCACACATTCCTTTTTAGTTTGTCCCACAAAAAATGTCACATTTCCCTTTTTAGAAAAATTTCTCTCTCACATTAATATAAAAATTATATTTTCTCTTTCCATTTAACACACAAAACAAAACCTCCTAAAATCTCGTGCCGTTTCACAAGTGTGACATCTTTTGTGGGACGTAGGGAGTATAAATTATATAATAATAAATAATAATTATTATTTTATAAATTAATAATTAATCCATAAAGTCGTAGTGAAATTTTAAAATATAAAATTTATAATATCCGTAAATTTATAATGGAGGGAGTATGCATTAATTAAATTATAGAGTATTATATAATAAAATATTATAAACCACTTAAATAAAATATGACTATTAGTCTGTAAGACTGTAACACACCACAATCCCCAAATCCACACCCATGAGTCCATGCGAGTTCCTAACTAAATTAGACTAAGTGCTAAACAAACCACACATAATCAACAACACGAGATTAGATTATATTACTCCTCTAGCCTCATCCATTTTTCAAATTAGAATTTTCTCTCTTTTTATTTTTCAAATTTAAATTAAAGTTATGCATTAATTACTTTTGCTAGTTTTCAATAAAAGTAAAAACTTAATGTATAAGTTTCAATAAAAGTAAGATATTAACGTACTTCCTCCGTTTCGTCATAGTTGAGTCATTTTACCATTTCAGGAAGTTTCTTTATAGTTGAGTCATTTCCATATTTGGTAATTTTTTTCTCTTTCTTACTTTACTCTCTCTTACTTTATTCTCTCTATTTTATTCACCCTTACTTTATTCTCTCTACTCTATTCACTTTATACTTTATTCTCTCTACATTTTCCTCTCTCTTACTTTTTTTATCTATTTATTTAACACACCCAACATTCATATCTAAAACTCCGTACCCAAAAGTTCCGCCTCAACTATAGCGAAACGGAGGGAGTATAAATCTGTAATATAATATGACTACAATATTTTGAAATTATATTGCTTGACTCCGATTGAGGCGTGCAAGGTACCCACATGAAGCTCTTTCGAAGACGAAGACATTGGTGGCATTTTCAGAGCATTTGGAGGTCATCTTAATAGGCTGAACACTGGTTGAATCCAACTGTATATAAAATACTTGATGCACGACTTCCATGATCATATCAGTAAAACCATACCTAAGCAGTGTAACACATCATCAATCACCTCAGCCAATATGTTTATAAGTAGGTAGGTGAATGAAAAGATTATACATCTCACCTATTAGTGTGTGTAGTGTTTAGAAAAAAAAATTACTTATAAAAAATTCTAAAATTTTACTTTTATCATAAAATCTAAAAATTATAAAAGTGAGATGATATTGAATTGAAGTAATATAATATAATATTTCATCCGTCCTTAAAAAATACTCCCTCCGTCCCAAGGTATTAGACCAACTTTCCTTTTTGGGATGTCCCAACATATTAGACTCGTTTCCTTTTTTAGCAAAAGTATCTATCTTATTTTATTGTCCACCTACTTTTTTCTCTCTTCTCTCCCCTACTTTTTCCCTCTCTTATACTTTACTCTCTCCACTTTAACTATTTAAATATCAATTCCTTAAATCATGTGCCCAAAAGAAGTGAGTCTAATACTCCGGGACGGAGGGAGTAGATTAGTTTTATCATTTTGGGTCGTCCTCCAAAATTAAATCAAGTCTAAATATCAAAAGTTTTTAACCAATTACACACCACCAATAATGTGGAATCCACAATTCACTACTACTTCCACTACCTATTACCTCTCTCTCTCTCTCTCTCTCTCTCTTACTTTTTCTCACCCGTCTTACTTTATCAATTGCACGTTGAAACCCGTATCATTTACAAGTTTGTCTATTTTTTAAGGATAATATATTGTACAATTTTGTTAAATTCTAAGATCATGCTTGGTATGATGGAATGGGATAATATTCCTACTTTCATCCCATTCCACATGTGAATATCAATTCCTTCTATTTAGCCAAAGAAAGGTCATTCAATTTCATTTTTCTTTATTCTTATTTTAGATTTTCATCCTATATTACATTTCAATTCAATATCGTTTCAATATTATAATTTATACTCCCTTTTGTCCCATAAAATATTGACACTTTTCTTTTACATTCGTCCCCCAAAAAATAGCTCATTTTCATTTATGAAAAGTTCTCCCCAATTCATTATCCATAGTACATGAATTTATTTACAATTTATACCATAGGGCCACCATTAAACACTAACACTATTTTAACTAATTATGTATTATTCTCGCGTCTCAAATGTCCCTATTTTTATGGGACAGAAGGAGTAGATTTTATAATAAAACTAAAATTTTAGAAATTTTAATAATTGTAAAAGTAAATTCCAAACACTACACACACAAATACTCACTCACAATGCACATGCATGCGCGCACGCACAAGTTTAAACTACACATACATGTTGGGGTTTGTATACTAAAAGATGCTTCGAGCGTACATGCCTTTGTACAGTCAGCTTGTGCATGTATACGAGAAACGCCACGTCCACTTGTTTACCTATTTATGAGAATAAATAATATAATATAATGGTTTATTTTTGAAATATAATAAACAAGTCTAAGGCTTTTTACTAAGAAGGTCAAGTAGGGAAATTCGATGAATCTCCTCATGAGTTTTCCAGTAGGGGACTTGGCCAGATCTAGTAAGAAGAAAAACGTATTCACGACCTAAATAGGCTTTGGCTACCTATTGGTACGGTTGCGATGTTTGTGCTAATTCTCTCTTCTCTCTTACCTAAGAAGAGATTAGTAACATCGGTGTGGTAAAGCACTGAAAGGATCTAATCCGAAATGTATTCTTTATTGCTATCTACTGAAAGAATATATTTCAGAGAGTTTAGTATTTTCTAGTCTATGATATTAATATCAATATTGTTTATTCAATCAAACGCCACTTTGACTTATCAATATGTGAGAGTTTGTACGTAACTCAAGTTCATGATATCTTGGGTGGTAGTAATTGAATAACTTGAAGGTATTGGAATATTATTTCATAGAATTCGCGTGCCCAGTGTGGTATGATTAAATCCCTAAGGGGTGATCCCCAAGAGGTGTTTGAAAAAGGAATTTATTATTCAAAAAACTGCGCAGTTGGAATTTATTCCACGAATAATAAATAAAGTTTCAAACTAGAAAAACTCTTTGGAGAATTAATTTAATTATAGTCACATAGCAGACAAAAGAATTAAATTGACTGATCAAGATAATCTTAAACGCGGGAAATATTATAAAATAAAATGGACTCAAGTTATTTGTAATTTGGTGATTTAGATGGGAGTGCATTATTATTCTTTAGTGGAACAAAATAATATTCCATTGATAATATATTAAATCATGGGTCATTTGATTTAATTAGAAATTTATCTAATGGGTGAGCCTAACATCTAAGTCATTCCATGGATCCTCATCCTAGCCCAACAAGTCCATTATAAATAGTGATGAGATGTGGAAACCCTAACACACCACAAGTCACACCTCTCAACCCTAACCCTAGCCGCCACTAGCGTGGTCTCTCTCTCCCTCATTTGGCTCGATTTTCGAGCCTCCAAGAAATAGGGAGCTAGGGTTTTTGGTTTGATCTTGTCTTGTTCATTCTGATCCATAGAATTGAATCGAGATAGATAGTTTGGTGTAGTGTTCCTCCTAGATCTCATCAAGACTATTTTGGTTGTTCGAGATCCACCCACACGGATGAATAATCAAGGACAAGGGAATAGGTTGGAAGATTCATGTTCGATAAACAAAGAATCTCCGGGTGGTGCAGCTAGCAACGTCAATCCAATGATGGATCAAGAGGTAACAATCGAATCTACATCAAATATGCATGATTATGTGTTTATTTGATGTTATATCTATAGATCTATGTTTATTGCATGAAATTGGAGTCGAATGCATAATCACCTAAATAGATCCGTTAAGGACCTGTTTGTTTTCCGTGTCTTCCGCTGCGGTAGTCCCAACAATTGGTATCAGAGCCAATTTTTAGGCTCTGGTTTTGTATTTGATTAATTGAATTTTCGAAAATTGTAGTGTAAAAACGTGGGATTTTCGAAAATAATGCAATACATGTTATATGTTTATAATATGTGTTGGATCTATGTTTTTCTTGATTTCCTTTTCGGATCTATGATATGATGTTCTAGATCGATGAAAGAATATTATGAATCTTGAATTTTATTCAAGTTTTTTCACAAAAATATTCGAGATCTATGATGAACATCATTAGATCTATATGTTCTAAGTAATATATACTAGATTATATGTCTGTTGATTACATATATGTATGTATTTAAGTTAATATGTTTTTGAATCAAGAAATAAAGTGGCCCATGATTGAATACTGGGATCGATGAAAGAATATTATGAATCTTGGATTTTATTCAAGTTATTCACAAGAATATTCTAGATCTAAGCAAGTATTCATAGATCTATAGTTTTATGTTCTTAATATGCTAGAACAATTTAAATTGCTAAATGCTTGATATTTAAATGTGCATATTTGATATGAACATAAAAGATTGTTACAAATTAAGAAACGATTAATTAAGATTTAAGATCGCGGTCGCTTCGCTTGACCGCGATAAATCAAGTTAATTAAAATTGAAAACAAACAAAGGAACACAAGGGTTAAACCCTAGGTGTGTTCGAAGACCAGGCTGCGGATCTCGCCTTGTCGGGGATCGCCGATCCAGATCCGGCTGAATGAGGCAGCGACGGTGGCCGGGGAGTCGCCGTCTTCACCGGGCAGCAGCCGCAGTCTTCGGACAGCGGCAGTTTGCTTTCCGGGCATCCAAGGCAGCGACGAAGGGCTGGATAGCAGCTTGTTCACGTTGGTGTTGACGAAGACAGGAAGCCATGGATCCTTGTTGATCCAGCAGCGGCAGCGGCGTCATCAAGGGGTCAGCGGGCAGCAGCTCCGGCAGCGACTGCAACTCCATTGGGCAGCGGCAGCCCTGACTTCGGTTGGGGCAGCAGCCGCAGTGTTCCAGGCGACGGAGGGCAAGCGGCAACTGCAGTGGGAGCGTCACGGCGGCAACGCTGCAGTGACAGCAGCTCTTTCTCCGGGCAGTGGCGACGCTCGCGGCAGTGGCAGCGGCGGTCAAGCGGCGACGCTGCAGCGGCGGCAGTCGCAGGAGGCGGCGGAGGCTAGACGCGGCTGCTGCGAGGCCCGTGGCGGCCCAAACCCTAATTAGGGTTTTGGGTTGCATCGTCTCGTCGTCTCGTTTTTCATTTCGTTTCGTTTCTTAACGCACAAGTAATTTATAATTGTGGTTTAAAATCCTAAACCTAGAATAATTAAATATCTTGTGGGAATTAGAATGATTTTGCAATTAAATCAAGATTCTAATTTAAAAGAGAATAATTGCTTTCTTTAAATATTGCCAATTGAATAATTAGTCAAATAATTGATTTAATTTGTTAATTAGTTGATTTTGGTGGATTATTTCCATCTAGATAACATCATGATAATTAGCATAAGGAAATTCAATATTTGTTTGAACTAATTTTTGGCTTTTCCATAATTAGATGGATTTTTAAAGAATATTCTCGCTATATGCTTTCATGTTTTATTTTAAGGTTTAATTGAAAATTGTCTATATTTTATTTGGTGTGTTATGGAATTATTTCCTAGAAATATACCTAAGGAAAAGACATGAATTTTTCAATTCTTTTAAACCTTTAAAATTTCGAAAATTACATGTTTAATAATTGGATGAATTTTGTCTTTAATATGATGTAGGTGAATTTTATTTCATCTAGATAACGTCAGTTTAATTAAAGAAGTGAAAAATTCATTTGACATTAACATGCTACTTAAATCCTAAATTATTAAAGTTTTAAATGATTAATTGGATTTTAATTGGAATTCAATTCCTAGTTGGAAATTTGAATTGTATCTTTAATTTTGAAGAAGATGATTTTGTTTCATCTAGATAACATCGAATTGTTTTAAAGATGTGAGAAATTCATAGAGCATTAATTTTGCTATTAAAATCCTTAATTATTTATTTAAGTTGAATTTTGTCTTTAATTTTGATGAAGGTGAATTTTATTTCATCTAGAAAACATCATTTTGAATTAAAGATGTAATAAGAGTCTTCTTGTCATGTGATTTTATGAAACCTATGAGAAATTTAGTTCTCAAATTTAATTGGTGTGTTTTAAATGGATGTAGTCTTAATTGGATACATGCGGATTTATATATCCAAGTGGGCATTTTAAATTGAGACTTAGCTAATCTTTTATGATATACACCTAGACATTAATTTTAGGATAAGGATGGATTAGTTCTATTTAAGTAAATCCTAATAGTATTAAAAGGTAATTCTAATAATCAAGATACGTTATTTTAACTAATAATGTATGATTGTTTAAGATTGGACTTAATGTCTAGATAATCTTGTTTATGTGAAGATAGAATTTTAATTCTATCTATTTTTTTAGATGCTTAATTAAATGATCAAGTTTCGTCATTATGTTTATGTGAATGATAAGGCTAATTTCATGCATCGGTTATGTGATAAAAAGTCACCATTTACTGGGTCTAACACAAATTTTAAGCCAGGTGTGTGAAGGAATTCGCCAGGTCCAGGAAGAACTGAAGGCAGTGGACCAGCGAAGGAAAGAGGCGGAAAGTGAGCAGAATCAAGAAGAAAATGGCTAGACGAAGGGAGTCCAAAGCTGAGGGCAAAGAAGACTATTCACACAAGAGATGCCCCTGCTGGACCCACTTCCACGCCTATATAAAGAGGAGCATGCAACACACGAAATATACATGATTTAGCTCTCAGCTCACACACACACTCACACACTTGGGAAATTGGGGATTCTGGGGTAGTTTAGAGGTTCATCTCAGAGAAATTCTGTTGCAACACCGTCCTCTAGGGCGAAGATACAATTGTTTACCTTTCAGTTTTTGCGTTTTGATTTCTGTCGAACTTCACCGTTTTCGAAGTCGACTGCTCGTTGCTACTTATCGTTGTTCTATGAAGTTTATTTTATGTCATGATGTGTGTAGATTGGTGTTGATTTACGTTGATTTTATGTTCTGAGGAGTTTTATTTCGAAGGTTGATTGTTGTTCTCTGCTTTGATGTTTCTGTACTTGATCTGGGAAATATGCTGTTGATCTGTGGTTGTTGTTGTTAATCTGTGGTGAATCGGCGAATCTGTAGTTATGGAGATGGTTTTTATCGAAGTTTGTTTCGGATGCTTGGATCCGGAGTGGATTTAGCATCCGAAGTGTGGATCTGAACAGGGGAACTAAGTTGTGCATGGATTTGATTTTTTTGCTTTCGATTTCACGTTACTTCGTCTAGTAGCCGTAGATCTGCCTTAGTTTTAACTGTTCTTCGTTTTTGTTGCCTTTAATTCCATCTACTTCGTTTCGATTTACGTTCTCTCTCTATTTTTACTAATTGTTTCATGCCAAAGGTTGGAGAAGATGATGTCGATGTTAGTTAGTCCTTTAGTTAGTTATTTTGCAGCTTTTCAACCGTACTCTACTTTTTCAGAAAATGGTCCCCACCTTCAGTTGTTTTCCCATGTCTAGGTAAGTTAGGGAATAGTTCTTTAGATCTAGTGATTGCCTCGCTTGTTCCGGTTTATATGCATGTTTCATGTTTCTGCCTAGATTTAGCCGTTAGCGTAGCAAATTTTAATTACCAAGTCTAGGATAAAAAGTTCAACCCTAAAATTGCGTGGCAGCAGCCAACACAAAAATAATCCCCAAATCCTTGAACATATTTACTTGCGCATTCATCTATGTGGATTCGATCCCTACTTCCACGTACTAGTTTCTTTTAGCTAAACGGGTTGAGAATTTTTGAAGAGGGAGTTAAGGGAGTGATTGTGTGCCCGACGACAGGTAGTTCAAGGTTCTCTGAGTTCCTAGACCAGTGTCTAGCGGATTTCTTGGACCGAGGGTTTTCTTCAGTATTTTTTTAAGAACACGCTTTCACTAATCATCATTAGCTTCTAGACACACCCAAACAAAACATCTGGACTCTTCAGTGAACCTTTTGTAAATGTGTTTACATGTTTTATTGATGAAAGATGGGTATTTATTTTGAGTTATGATTTTATTTGTTAAAATCTGGTTTAACTCATGCATCGCATATGTACTTATTGCCTTGCATGCATAGCTAGTACATGTTTAATTATTCTTTGAATGTGGATACCTGCCTTATCTTCTTAAGTGATAATTAAACTATTAAAACCACCAACAAGAAAATATGAAGCGATAATTACAACACGTTTGTATATGGCCTCCATAAAATTGGTCTTAGTGCGAAGTAGTGACCGACCTGTCTTTACGGGAGGAACATTACCAGTTCGTAAGTTTGGACTTCTCTAGATAAAGGTTATTAAAATCGTAAAATTAGTTTTTCAGTAATATCACGACTGGTCTTTACCGGAGCAATATTGCTGCGAAATTATAAGGATTGTATTTTAATAAGGCTTAGAGGGAGCTATAGGAGGAGGTGCTTGTCCGGTTCGACATTTCTTTAGAGGAGTTCACGTACAAGTAAAGAATCCTTAGTGCTTAATTTTATGGTTAGACGCTTTAGCAGTGTTAGTCAGCCATGCCATTCTTATGGTCTCTGGACTATCTGTCGACATTGTGGCCAGTAAAAATAATGGATTTCTTGCATGAATATGACACGGCTTCCTAGTAGAAGAACGTTTGTGCTTGATTTTTGTGGATGTAAAATTGATGAATTGTTTTGTGGTTATTTGCAATTCTTTGAAATTTTACATGTTTATATTATTGGTATTTATTCTCAGCTTGAACGAAAGATGTTTACTACTTGGGAAGTTTATAGTGCGATCCTTAAATCAAAGGAACGCGATTCTGATTCTTATTTGGATTGGAAAAGGAGACTTGACATTGATCAGTTGGATAGCGATTTGAGGTTGGTCCTCACTAAGGATCGCCCCTCAGCTTATTACATATCAGACAAGGAAAAGGATGCTTGTGATCGATGGGATATCGCGAGCGGTCATGTCAAGAGGTTTTTGTTGGCCTCGGTCGGCAATGCTCTTGGCTGGATTGACAAGCCCGACAGGTCATTGATTGAAGAACCTAAATGGTTTGATGAAATGTCCACCAAGTGTCTCATGAGATCGGTGGTGAACATTTTGAGGAGAAAGGTCTTGAAGGAGAACCAAAACATTAACGACTATGTTGTGGAAATGGTTGACGGTTTTGATAGACTCGAGGCGTTGGGTGGGAAAATAGGCCCAGAAACCCAACAACTCATGATTCTCGACGGACTTCCAAAGAGCTATGAGAAAGTAAAGAAAGAGATAATGGACAAACTTTGGCCAACATCTCTTCTAGTACTCTCTAGCAAGCTCCTTGAGGCACAAGTCCAGATAAGGAAGATGGAGGGTGGGATGGTCAATAACTCCACTGACCTAAGACGCAAGTCTGACATGGAATAGAGTTCGAGTCAACCCAATGTGATTAGGAGGAAGACATGATCTTAGTCAAGCTATGACATTTATGTTTTGAACAATGAAAGTCTTATTTTGCTTTGTTTATATTGTTGAATTTTTTAGGATTTTTGATACTTGTACATTGTTTGGTTTTGATATCATATGGATTATTGATGTTGAATTTTATTCCTAGACTATCAATTGTGTTTTTGGATTATCGATGTCATTTTATAATGCTTGCATTATTAGATAAATGAAGTTTTGATTATCCAATTATTTATGACATCAAATGTAACATGGTTAATATCAAAATGTTTACTTGTGATTAAATTTGTTGATTCAATTATTATGAAGTTTTCTTCTAGAAATATTGATTATTAAGTTTCTTTAATCCTTAAGTCTTTTGAACCATTATTTTGTTGATAAATCAATAGAACATTAATGTTCGACATGGATTCAATACAAAATAAAATGATCTTATTATCGCGTTTGTTCAAATAAAGGTGTAAGAAAAATAATCACAATAATTGATTACAAGACAAGTAAATTGAATTCAACTAGAAACAAGATAAGTATTTGTTATAAATACTAGAAGTTCTTGTATAGTAAATATATTGTGCACATTAAATTTGTTTTAATGTTCTAAGCCTAGAGTTGACTATTTGATTAGTTATTGTTTTATTTATTTTGTTGTGAAAGTGATAATTAAAATAGTGGGAGCTTTTCTTAATGAAAAATTAAATTCCAAGTGTTTAATAAGAGCGTCATGGCTCGTTTTATTAAACTAGAGTAAATTTAACTCCAGACACTGTTTAAATTGTTTTAATAGCCTTAAAAAATATTGAGACTGGTATTTTTCTACTTTTAAAAGTGGGAGCTAAATTTTGTCTCATAGAATATTCATAAATGGAATTAAGGTAATGTTTGATAGAGTTAAAGGGGTTCACACCCTAGAATGAAAGAAGTGATGAATTGCACACTTTCTAAGACTCTAATAACATTAAAAGATATTTCCAAGTTAGCTATTAAAAATTAGAATTACTTTTGGGTTTCCAAAGGAAGTATTCCTAAAATTCACAACAAATGGTTAAATAAATGAACTCTTGGAATTTATGACTATAAAACAAAGAATGCAATCGTTCGGTTTTATTTTGTCATAAGGACTAATTTCCATTTAGTCATTGTGATAAGATAATTATGTTCATACATAAATTTATATCACAAATTATATAGCAAGGATAATACCAAGTAAGGTTGGTATTATATAATTAAAGTTTTGGGAATCATATTCGACATGATTAAAACTTTATATATTGCTATAGGTATTCTACTTTAATTAGTAGAAACTCAGAATGATCAAAATAATGGATTTTGATAGAGGAATATGTATAAGTGCACTTGAGAAAGACACATAAAATTATTCCACTGGATCAAAGGGCCTAGAAATATTTTGGTCAAATAATCGTGCTCCTTAGCAAGAATTAAGGTTATAAATTACAAGTATATTTTCGTTTTATGTACTCTGGCAAACTATGTTGGTAGATTCTTTTAAAGAGTTATAGTTTTGAGTAAATAGTGGCCAAAGCCTGCTTTGAGTATAAGTGGGAGAAAATGTGTGTGAATGTGTAGCACAACGCCAATAAAGCGGTAGGTATACTCGAAAGCATTCTTTGAGTATAAGTGGGAGATTGTTGGGGTTGGTATACTAAAAGATGCTTCGAGCGTACATGCCTTTGTACAGTTAGCTTGTGCATGTATACGAGAAACGCCACGTCCACTTGTTTACCTATTTATGAGAATAAATAATATAATATAATGGTTTATTATTGAAATATATTTTTGGTGTATAATATTTACTTCTCTAACCATACACCAAACTCAAACCCCCATTTTTAGATTTTTATATGAAACAATACGAAATATGGTGTTACTGCAAATATTTAATGAAATAAAAACTCAAAAAGAGTGTAAAATTTGAATTTGATGGAAATGATTGGAATAAAACTACTTTTTAGTGTGACACATACTCAAAAATGAATTTGAGTTTAATGTAAATGGTCAGAGATGACCGAACAACTTAGCTAATTAAAAGTTGATGAACTCTTAAAATAAAGAAAATTAAAAAGTACTCCTACTGAATAAATATAATGTCCGTAAAGTCAAAAACTTTGGTCAAAATTTGGTATTTCCACAAAGTTTAAAATTGGTCTAAAATATCACAAACTTTATTTTATTTGGTAAATGGTGTAAAGTTTGACCAAAGTTTATGGTTTTAGGGACCAATATCCCTAAGACCAACTCCAATGATATACTAAAACCCATTTTGGTGTAAAAATCATCTCCAATCATACACCAAACTCAAACTCATTTTTGGTGTTTTCTATGGATTTACCCAAATATGGTGTTACTGCAAAAATTTATGAGATATTGGAAATTATTTAAATATGTGAATTAAAACACGAAAAAACTTACAATAACAAATGAACATACTCGAAAGTATTTGAGTTGATGTGACGCAAAAAGAGATAAAATGCTCCTCTGGACTTGTACTAGTTGATCAGTCGTGGGAACAAACACAAATTTCGAGTTTTGAATTTTTTCAGTTTTATATCCATATTGCGGTATAACTTTTTTTGTAATTGTGATATTTTTAAATATGTTTTGATTTATGTTTTAATTTTATCATAGCATGTGAAGTGTATATTAATTTTCAAGTAAGTGTATATTTTTTTAAAATAAGTATAATTATATTATAAGAAAATTTAGTTTATTATTATTTAATTTAGTTTAAATAAGTATGGCGTAAATAATTGAAAAGGTATAAAAAGTAAGTGGATATGGAATATTCTTTTTGATTTGAGTTTGGTGTAAATGATTGGAGTAAAATTACTTTTGGTGTTAACATATATCCAAAAATGAGTTTGAGTTTGGTGTAAATAGTTGGAGATAGCCTAAGCAGCAAAAAGCCACATCTTTCACTAATTGAACCATTAATTTAATAATAAGGGATATTGGCCCCTAATATCATGGAACTTTAAAAAAGTTGGATTTTTTCCACAAACTTTAAACTTGACAAATAATATCATGAACTTTATCCGAGTTTATTATTTCCCACAAACGAAAAAATTCTGGCTATACTAATGGACTGAAGAGCAATTTTAGAGGATGTACTTCAAGAAAAACCTTCCTCAAAGATTGAAGAACCTGAAGCTCTCGAAGTTGTTGTCGAGAAATTAGGAAAAAAATATCCATATCATAGTATTATTTGCCATATTTTTTCACCGATGGAAAATAACAAACTCAAGTAAAGTTCGTGATATTATTTTCTAATTTTAAAATTCATAGAAAAAACTCAATTTTTTAAAAGTTGAATAATATTAGGAGCCAATATTAAAAAAAAATCCAAAGTGCGGAAGATATCAGATATGAATAGGGGTGGCAAAATGGGTAGCGGGTAATGGGTAATTTCCATCTCGACCCGCTAGACGATAACGGGAAACGAGGCGGGATCGGGTAGTGTATTTTAGAGTTTTGCGGGTAGTGGGTATACTCACTACCTGTGCGGGTATACCCGTTAGTCCCGTAATACCCGTTATTATTAGTATTAGTCATATTCCATCTTTTAATACTCCCTCCGTTCCAAGGTGTTTCAAATAGTTAAAGTGGAGAAAAAAAAAGTAAATAGTTAAATAATAATAGCCATATACGCACTCATTTTGAAAAATTAAAAATAAATAGTTAGAACGGAGAAAAAATAAAGTAAGAGAGATAATAATGTAGAAAAAAGTATTCATATTACTCCCTCCGTCCACGAATATGAGTCCCGTTTTTCCATTTTGGTCCGTCCACGAATATGAGTCCCGTTTTTCCATTTTGGTCCGTCCACGAATAGGAGTTCTGGTTCATAATTACCTTAAATGGTAAAAAGACCTCACATTCCACCAACTCATTCCACTCACACATCATTTAAAACTAATATATACAAGTGGGACCCCTATTCCACTAACTTTCTTGCACCCACTTTTCTTAACATTTCTTAAAACCCGTGCCGGATAGAAATGAGACTCCTATTCGTGGACGGATGGAGTATTATATTTCCAAAATGGGTGAAAAAATGAAATGCCTCTATAAAGGCGGAACAGTGGGAGTACTTTATATAATCTAAGAGTTCTTTTAAAACATTTTTATATTCAAACGAACATATAATTGAAAATTCACCGGAACTAGCTATAGAGTGTAACCTTACTTCTATTCTCAATCTATTCAACGTTTACCATCGATATTAATAAAGTAAATTAGGGAATATTGACGGTTATTATTATGGTTTTCAAATTTTTTATTAGGATCTCGGGTTGGGTATGGGTACCCGCAATGTCGGGTACGAGATACCCGTCACGAGTATCGGGTAATCCCGGTATGTCGCAGGGCGGGTATTGGGACAATAAATTTTGCTAAAATCAGGTACGGGTACCCGACTTGTCGGATACAGGTACCCGCGGATAATCCGTCCCTAGATATGAATATTCAATGTGGGATTTTATTCGTAGAAGTATTTCATCAGCAGTCTAACATTTTATTTTTGGTAAAGAGCAGTCTCACTTTTTTATTTTAGGTGTAATTTTCGCAAACACTGCTCAATTGTTGGCATTACAAATAGGCCCAATGTCTGAGCTTGAAAACCGAAGTTTAGGGGAAAATTAGGGTTTAAGCATTCACAGACCAACCAACTTCTGCTGCTTCCGAGCATTCAACCGTATTGGTAAGGACTCCTATCTTCGACTATGAAACGCGCATACGATTCATTATTTCTGTTTAGTTACATGCATGCAATCAATCAATCCTGTGTAAGAAATCAGAGAGTTTGCTTTGCTTTTGGTCAATCTAGGTTTCTGTTCTATCTGCACCGAGCTGAATTCGCAGCGTATGTGTTCTCTATTTGCTTTCATATCCGAAAATGTGGATTTTACTTGTGTTTCTTATGAAATTTGACACTACATTTTCTATTGCTCCAACTATGAGATATTCTGGAATCTGTGGTTGGTTCAATTGGTCATTAATTCCGTGTTCTGAGTAATTTGTGAGATAGAGTGCATTTGTGGGTTTGTACTTTTTCGTTGTTTGTCTATACAATCTCGTCTATGTGCACAGACAACAGCGAAAGACTCATTCTTTTATGATGGTTTGTTACAGATAAGGGGGGTACTAGTGGGAGCAGATGGACGGAACGCCTTCATCCGTTAAAAGGAAGCAGCCGGAGGAGGGCTCACAAGAACAACAGGAAAGCAACGTGCGAGAATCTCCCTCTAAGAGGCGTAGCTTATCCAGGACATGTGTGCACGAGGTGGCAGTGCCAACTGGATATGTTTCGACCAAGGATGAATCAACTCACGGCACCCTTGCGGATCCTGTTTATAACGGGGAGCGAGCTAAGACCTACCCATTTAAGCTTGATCCTTTTCAGGAGGTTTCTATTTCTTGCTTGGAGAGAAAGGAGTCTGTCTTAGTCTCTGCCCACACTTCTGCTGGGAAAACTGCAGTTGCAGAATATGCAATTGCCATGGCTTTTAAAGAGAAGCAACGAGTCATATATACTTCTCCTCTGAAAGCTTTGAGTAATCAAAAGTACAGAGAGTTGAGTCAAGAGTTTTCAGATGTTGGATTGATGACAGGTGATGTCACACTTTCACCTAATGCAAGTTGTTTGGTGATGACTACGGAAATCCTCAGGGGGATGCTTTATAGAGGTTCTGAGGTATTGAAGGAAGTTGCTTGGGTCATATTTGATGAGATACATTACATGAAGGATCGTGAAAGAGGTGTAGTTTGGGAAGAAAGTATTGTCTTCTTGCCCCCTGCCATCAAAATGGTTTTTCTTTCAGCGACTATGTCAAATGCGACCGAATTTGCTGAATGGATATGTAATATACACAAACAGCCTTGTCATGTTGTTTACACAGATTTTAGGCCGACACCTCTACAGCACTATGTTTTTCCTGTTGGTGGATCTGGTTTATATCTTGTAGTTGACGAGAATGAGCAGTTTAAAGAAGGCAACTTTTTGAAACTCCAGGATACTTTCAGTAAGCAAAATCCTGTTGATGGGAGCAAGAGCGCAAATTCCAAAGGCAGTGGCAGAATTGCTAAAAATGGAAATGCTTCAAGTGGCTCTGACATATATAAAATTGTGAAGGTTAGTGGCTTCAGAGGTTGCCATGTTTGTTTAGCTTGGATTCATCTCGGTATCTATGTTATTTAGACATTTAAAATAATCTATTTTTTGTGATTCTTTTATTTATTTTTTTATTTTCTAAAATTCAAGTTTTTGATTGCAGATGATAATGGAACGAAAATTTCAACCAGTCATAATTTTTAGTTTTAGCAGAAGAGAGTGTGAGCAACATGCCATGTCAATGTCCAAACTAGATTTTAATACTCCAGAGGAGAAAGATGTCGTGGGGGAAGTGTTTCGAAATGCTATCGTATGCTTGAGTGAGGAGGATAGAAATTTGCCTGCCATAGAATTAATGTTGCCATTACTTCAGCGAGGCATTGCCGTTCATCATTCCGGTTTGCTTCCTATCATCAAAGAGCTTGTAGAGCTTCTCTTTCAAGAAGGACTTGTGAAGGCCCTATTTGCCACAGAAACGGTATCATCATATCCAGCCAATTTGCCTTTTAGCTCAAATTTGAATAAAGTGATACCAGATCTTTCAACACTGTCACAATTGCTAGAACTATTTACATCTTAATACCCTTACGTATCTTTTTGTTTAAAATTATTCATCCCTTTAGTAGTCTATATTATGCTGTAAGCTAATTTCATTTACTCACTATATGTCAGTTTGCAATGGGGTTGAACATGCCTGCAAAAACTGTTGTTTTCACAAGTGTGAAAAAATGGGATGGTGATAGTCATCGCTATATTGCATCTGGTGAGTATATCCAGGTGAGTAATTTATTTCTTAAAAACATGTGCACTATATCTGCTAACCTTACACCGCTCTTAACATATATACTTGTATGTAGATGAGTGGTAGAGCTGGACGCCGTGGTAAAGATGAGAGGGGTATCTGCATTATAATGGTTGATGATAAGGTAAGGTTGATATTCTCTTGGTTTGATTGAGAAACATCTCCTTCTTTGGAAATAATTTCTCACTAAAAGATGTTTTATAGAAAGAATTTGTAAGCTGGTAGTATTATCAATCCATAATTCCATATGCCTTAGAAATCATTGTTTTGTTTGATGCATCCACTTGACAATGTGTAATGCCTTGGACATGTATAACTATTCTTACAATTTAGTAATTTACACATTAATAGATATTAATATATAGGACCTCAAAGTTAAATTACTTATGTTATATGGAGAAAAGTGAGGGTAATTCCTTTAGCATTTTCCACTAGCCATGTCTAAACAGGCAGGCACCCTGTTACTGTGCTTCTAAGCTGAATAATTATTAAGTATTGATGTATGGTGAGTTTTCTTACAATATACCTGTGCAATGTTTTATCTCAAGAGATCATTGTTCTTAGTCAAAACGATGTTGTTATCTCTCCTTGTCCACAATTAACCCCAAGGGAAGTACTTTTCTCTCTCTAAGAGTAGAAATATCATGGTATAGATATCAGATCAAATGCTAAGTGAGTTCCTAAACCGTCCAAATGAATATTCGAAGTTTCTCATCAGACCGTATATCTAATCATTATGTAAAACCAGAAGACTCTGAACTAAAACTTTTCTTAACGATCCTTAATAGATGTCTGTATAAGTGTTTTTATATATTTATATATAACCTAAAGGGGTTGTGTTAGTGTGCTAACTAATTAACAGTAATAACTACTAACTTTCAATATTGTGTATTAAAATTATCAACACAAAGATATAATTATATCAATACAACATGTAAATTTAAAATGTCAAGACAAAGACATAAGTTTATCAACACAAGAAGATTGATAAATTTATGTCTTTGTGTTGATGTTTTTAACATACAAAATTGATATTAGTTATTAGTTATTACCGTAACTTAGTTAGTATTTGATCACACACCTAACCTCTAAAGTTCTATATATCTTTAGTGGGGTATTAAAAAGAGATAGATGAGATTGTTGCTCTTGGAAAGATAATTATATTGTCCAAAGGTATGTAAATCATCACAGGCCTAGTTAAATCACCTTTTCAGCAATGATACTATTACTGTATTTTAGCTCTATTGTTTCCATCTTTCTTGATTGGTGATTGGTCTTCCATACAAATCTAATTTTGTTACCTCTAATCTGGTTATTTGAAATTGGCAATTGAAAATATACTTTTTGTACAATTGATCTAATAATTCTAAAAATTTGTTGTGTTTCATATAAAGAGCAATTTATCTTAATTAACATTTACCTTTCTTGTTTTGACATCAGATGGAGATGAACACACTTAAAGACATGGTTTTGGGAAAACCAGCACCTTTGGTCAGTACTTTCAGATTGAGCTATTACTCAATTCTAAACTTGATGAGCCGTGCCGAGGGACAATTCACAGCTGAGCATGTTATCAGAAATTCCTTTCATCAATTTCAGCACGAGAAGGTTTTACTTATAACTTGATTTTCCTGTTCTCTGATAGGTTCTTCATAATTTCTAAATCTATGAAATTTCTGCTTTTTTAGGCTTTACCTGACATTGGAAAAAAAGTCTCACAGCTGGAACAGGAAGCTGCTGTGCTTGATGCTTCTGGAGAGGTAGGATTTTGCTTTCACCTGGAGCTTGTAACATCTTTTTTAGGATTATATATCATATAACAACAGAGTTCTCCTATTTCACCTACTAGGCTGAGGTGGCTGAGTATCACCGGCTTAAGCTTGAGTTGGCTGAACATGAAAAGAAAATGATGGCAGCAATAACACAACCTGAAAGAGTTCTCTCTTTCCTTCTACCTGGTAGACTGGTATGTCCCAGTATGGCTGTTTTCTGATAACATCTTGATTGCTCAGGTCGCATGTATGGCCAACCTTATTTGTGGCTCATTTCAAATTCTTTCTCTATATAGTTGTTGTTGCTTTATAGAACAACTTATCTACTGGGTTGGTTGGTCTATCTTTAACACTTTTTTACTTGACTCCGAATTTTCTCACTGAGAGCTTCTTATGTAACTTTGCAGGTTAAGGTAAGGCAAGGAGGAACTGATTGGGGTTGGGGAGTTGTTGTCAATGTGGTGAAGAAACCGCAAGCTTTATCAAGTTCTATGCCAGCTGAACTTGCTTCTTCACGTGGTAACAACTATATTGTGGATGCCCTGCTCCACTGTTCTATCGGCACAAGTGAAACTGGTTCTCAGCCAAAGCCTTGTCCTCCTCAACCAGGAGAAGAAGGTGAAATGCACGTGGTAAGTTGATATTTCTAAACAGGAGGTGGCTGTGACTCAACATATTTGAATTCTGTCATCTTAGTGCAACTGACATGTGCCATTAAGAATTACCCTTGTGATTCGTGTACTTTATTTATTCATCAGGTTCCTGTTCAGTTGCCTCTTCTTTCTGGACTTAGCAAGCTTAAAATATCGGTTCCTTCTGACTTGCGACCAAAAGAAAGTCGGCATAACGTTCTCCTTGCTATGCAACAGCTTGAAAAGCGCTATCCACAAGGCTTTCCAAAGCTCAACCCTGTGAAGGTGTGAATGTTAGTCTGGTGATGCTTTTCTGATCCTATTTTGCACTATTTGAGGATATTGCTCAAATGGGACTGGGAGCTTTGTGGCTACATATTGTAGCCTTTTTAATTTAAACCGTGTGTCACATTGTTGGTCTGACAGTTGGCTTGAAATATTTCTAGGTCTTAATGCGAAACTTGGGAATTTAACAATCGTCTGCAATAGCCAATCAAGTGCTAATGTAACATGTTCATGTGGTGTGATAGGTTTAACATAATTTGTTGCTTGTAATTACTCCGAAAACATGATTTTTTTGAATAGTGTATGCATACTTATTGTGAAACTGAGACATAATATGGTGCGATACTAAGCAACTAATAGCTAAGAGGACAAAGTGGCTAGTGATGGCGCAACAGTAATGTTTTCAGTCATTGTAATGCCACACTTGCTGATGGTTATATCTGTACCATCACAGACTGCCTCACTTGTGAGCATCATGCAACTCCTGTTGTGGTGTGGTCTTTTGTGTATGAGTGATTAATTTCCTTAATGCTTCATAATTGCCTTTGCACCTTTTTATAACTTGTAATGTTCTGCGACTAGGTCTAAAAACAAAGTCATATTTCTGGTAGCCTCAAAATGTTTCTGTTATATGGAACAAATTTTCTGGACTTGAGTCTGAGAGAGGGTATCTGTTTCTGACATTGTGTAAATTTTGTCAGGATATGGGAATTGAAGAGCGGGAATTTGTTGAGTTGGCTAGCCAAATGGAGGAGCTTGAGCAGAAGTTGTTTACTCATCCCCTACACAAGGTACTTGGAAGTGTCCCTCTCTCTTTCTTCTCTCTCTTACATTTAGCTCAGTTTGCTTGTTTTCCCATTAATCTGAATTATGATACAACAACGGTTAACTGGCATTCTTGCAAGCATGCTAATCAGCATTTTTACCCGCCTAATTCTGCTTGTTGCTTCCAGTCGCAAGATGTACATCAGATTTCCAGTTTCCAGAGAAAAGCAGAAGTCAATCATGAGATTCAACAGCTAAAGTCAAAAATGCGTGATTCTCAGGTACTTATGTCTTGATGTTTACACCATGCCTTAGACTTTCTGCACTGGCTTCTTACTCAAGATTGATCAACACTTTTTACACATTCAGTTTTTTATTATATCTGGACTAATGAATTACGACACTCTTCATCTGTTTGATTCCTTGGTGACTATATTTGAAAACACTGTTTTTAGGTTGGCTCTGGCCTCTGTGGTTCCAAATACATCATGCTTATTGATTAATTTAAGAATTGTTCTCCTTTTATTTTCTTCAACCCCCCCTCCGTTGGTTTTTTCTAATCAAATACTTAAACCTTTTTCAGCTTCAAAAATTTCGTGACGAACTTAAGAATCGATCAAGGGTTCTCAAAAGACTGGGTCATATTGATGGTGACGGCGTTGTTCAGTTGAAGGGACGTGCAGCTTGCCTGATAGACACTGGAGATGAGCTCCTTGTCACAGAATTGATGTTCAATGGTGAGCTTCCTGGAAGCGATGTATATCTCAAATTCATGATTGCTTCTTGTAGCATCTAGTTTTAACAACAATTATCCGTTGTCTAATTTTTGTTGGTGTTCATTGATAAGTAACAAAGTTTTTTCTCTAGCCTTAATAAAAATGTGCTCTCTGACATAGTAAAAGTGTTTTTTGTTCGGTAATAGCTTCAATTCTTCACTCTTTAATAATGTATTGTGATTGGTTAAGTTAATTTATCCTTTCACGGTATATCCTTCGATGTACTCGAACTTGGTAACAAACATAATGTGTTTATTGTGGATTCTGTGGATGTATTGGACAGGTACCTTCAATGATCTTGATCATCATCAAGTTGCAGCTCTAGCTAGTTGCTTTATTCCTGGGGACAAATCGAGCGAACAGATACATTTAAGAGCTGAACTGGCTAAACCTTTGCAACAACTTCAAGACAGTGCCAGAAGAATAGCTGAGGTGTCTTTAGTTTGATCAAATAACTGTTTTTCGTAAAAAAGTTTTAGAAAAATTTGTTCCCCAACAAAAATACGGACAGTGAAATATATTTAATGGAAAATTGAATTTATTGTATTTTGCAGATACAACGCGAGTGTAAACTCGAAATAAATGTGGATGAATACGTTGAAGCATCAATAAGGCCCTTCTTGATGGATGTGATTTATTGTTGGTCAAAGGTCAGTTTATAGCTACACCATCTCCTACATGGCATGCAAAACTGTTAGTGATGCTAAAAGTTGCAACTTTTTACTGTCTTTTGGAGCATAGCCTGTCTGAATTTTTGTTTACATTTTGCTTGGTTGACACTTAGCATGACTGCATTTTGATAACTTCTGTCTGTACTTCTATCGCATCTCTTGTTGATAATGTTGAAGCATTATCATATCTTTGTTTCAATTCAGGTGGAATTCTATTTTACCCATTTTTTATGAGGAACATGTTAGAAATCACAATATCACATGCATGGTCAAAACTTGCCACCGGCAAATACCAAAATCCCATTTTGCTGGAAATGGCGTTTGTTTTGTCTTTTGTTAGAATACTGTTTTTGCATGCAAAATTTGTCACATCCAATGCCTTCTTGTCCCTTCACTTAAATATAGGTGTTTTTAACACCTTTTTGTAAAAGTGGGTACTTTTACCCTGTACCACATTTCTTTTAACATAACAATTAAAGTCTGTTAATTAGTTGAGGTTGTTTATGCAATTAAATTTTATTGTTGATTTTCCATTTTTTTTTTCAGGGAGCATCTTTTGCAGATGTTATTCAAATGACTGACATTTTTGAAGGTAGCATCATAAGGTTGGCAAGAAGGCTTGATGAATTTTTAAATCAGGTAAGAGTTTTTCACTACCTTGAAGCAGCTTTTAAAGAAAATTATATGTATTTTATGGACTTCCATTTCAAGACAGTCAGGTTTGATGTTTAAAATCCCCTCACAACCAAAAAGATTATAGTGACGGAATAAAGAACAATACTCCCTCCGTCCACGAAAATTCGTCCCGGTTTGACCGGGCACGGGTTTTAAGAAATGTAATGGAAAGTGAGTTGAAAAAGTTAGTGGATTGTGGGTCCTACTTTTAAAGTATTAGTTTTATAATAAAATGTGAGTAGGAATGAGTTAGTGGAATATGGGGTCCACTACCAAAAATGGTAAAAGTGAAATGGGACAAATTTTGGGGGACGGACGGAAATGGAAAACTGAGACAAATTTTCGTGGACGGAGGGAGTACTATATAGCAAAGCACTTATAAGAAATGTTTTTCATTTTTTCTTTGTTACCATTTCTAGCATAATAAGATAGCAACTCATTTTTGCATCATTTTGATTGGACATATTCCTTCCATGAGGATGCTTTCACCTATGGAACTAGTCACTTGAGTGCTATAAAAATCCTCTATTTATTTTTTTATAAATGTAATATGGAATATATAAATTGTTTATTCTCTGGCTGTAGCACTTCAATATAAGTTCTAATTTAGGCAACTATCGTGCCTCGTGTTTTTGCAGTTGAAAGGCGCTGCTCATGCAGTTGGTGAGGCTGGTTTAGAGGAGAAATTTACTGCCGCGAGCGAAAGCCTTCGTCGCGGGATAATGTTTGCGAATTCATTATATCTTTGAAGTGGTTGAATTTGCTGATTTGTGCTGCAAGTGAAGTTTTCCTCTCTAAAATTAGATGGGTAACATGTTCTCAATTTATGGAATTTAGATAGCTTATAGCTAACATCTTCTGCATTAGCAAACCACACTCCCAACTCCCCCAAAAAATAAAATGTTGTAGCTTTGAATCTATATGGTGTATTCTCTGTGGCTAGGTGATAGATTTTTTGGTAGACTAGCAAAATGTTGTGAAATTGAAGAGAATTTTTGGAATGAAGATTTTTTTTATTCTAATGTCCATTTGATTAGAAATATTAGCAGATTTATATTTATCTTGTAAACGTTTTTGGTACACTAGCAAAATGTTGTGAAATTGAAGAGAATTTTTGGAATGGAGATTTTTTTATTCTCATGTCCATTAGATTAAAGATATTAGCATATTTATATTTGTTTTGTAATGAAATTGAAGAGAACTTATTATACCCTTTTCGATCACGATCAATAATCTTTTTTTTCTTTTCTTAGACCGTCACAAAAATTAGTCATTTTTCGATTTTTATACTCATTCCATCCCATTTAAGATGATCACCTTTCTTTTTTTGTTTGACCACATTCTAATTTTGGAAATAGCCTCCTCTTTCCTCATTAAAATATTCAACTACCTTTTTCCTTTCTACTTTATTCCACCTAACAACACTTCCTAAAATCTCGTGTCACTTAAGAATGTGACCATCTTGAATGAGACGGAGGGAGTATATTTCATTTTTTACTATTATTTTATTATTTTTTCTTTCTATCTCTTTTAGTACTCCCTTCATCCCAACTAAGTTAAGTTGTATTCATTTTTGAAATGTCTCAAATAAGTTGAGTCATTTCTTTTTCTGACAAAAAAATTATGTATTACTATATTTTATTGATATTATATTTGTCCAAATTTTGTTTTTACTCCTATACCAAGTCTGTTTCCTTTTGATCCCAAATATTATGTTTTACACTTTTAGTATAAAGTGAACAATTCCGTTAAAAATTTAACGGTTAAACGTATTTTGCTAAATGTATGACTTAATTTTGAATCTAAATAATCCAATTAACCTAATTAAAATTAATCTGGTTAAATTAATGACAATTAATAAGGTTAATTGGATTGTCTAGATTTAAAATTAAGTCACTATTTTGGTCAAACCATGTTTGACCGTTAAGTTTTTTAATAAAATTGTTAATTTTGGACCAAAATATATTATTTGGGACTTTGGTAATAAATTTGATGTACGTGACTAAAAGTTTTTTAGAATACAAATAATGACCAAGTTTATACTTTAGTCTAAAATTTAAGTTAGTTATTATCATGTGCATTTATACTTAGCAATAGTTTGAGGAGTTTCTATTTATTAATTTTTATTTTTATATTGTATATAGATTCGAATAATATTTGTCGGTTAAACACCCTTATGTATTAAGGTCGTTTCTACTTTCTAATGCTTAAAAATATATGTTTGCTAGTATAAACATTACTATTGGATATGGAAGATCGTGAAAAGAACTCGTTAAAAATTAAATTACAACGTTAGGTTAAAAAAAAATGAGGAAATTTTTTTCCTTTTCTAATAAGTTTAAACAAGGACCTTTTGTTTTTTTAATCAACTAATGATATAAAAGTAAGTAAAATACAGGCATAACTCGGGTATGCTCGAGGGGTACAGCCAACTAGCCTAAGTTAGCGAGTCGGGGAGGGGAAAATACAAAATACACACAAGCTTGGGTATGCCCAAGGGCTTGTATTAAGCAAGATTACAATAGCGCACTCCACTGTCCGGAATTGAAGAAAAAGTCCCTAGCCAGCCTAATGGCTTAGACAAATGTCCTTGCCAAGTAGATTTTAGAGTGTCCACTATAGTTGGCCGGGCCAAGCCACAAAGTGTGGTCATGCCACAAAATCGTGGCCGGGCCACCAACGCTCATGTTTTCCACTATAGTGGACATGCCCAAGCCACCAAATAATTTAATTTTTTTCATTTTGTTTATATTTTAATTCTACTACAATAAAAGTTATTGGACTATAATAATTGAAAAAATGCATAAGAACTAAAATTAAAACAAAATCTTCGTTGTATTATAGAAAAGAGTAAAATTATACAACGAAAATTTTCGACGTCTCATAAACTACATTCCCAACGCATATCACGCTCTACCCCCTCCTCCCCTACGATTCCAAACCTCTTCGACCATATCAGCCTGCAGTGTCGTATGTGATGTTTCCCTCCGCATATCGGCGAACCGTTGGATCAAGTATGCATTACTACGCGGTACACCCATCTGCAGTGGGGCGGTTGCAACACCGTGACTCGTACTAGTACCCTCTTCCGGTGCCCAGTTCTCTGCAGAATATCCTTCGTCATCTATTATCATATTGTGCAATATGATACATGCATACATAATGGAGGCGACATCATTTTCATGCCATTGTCGAACCGGGCACCGTAGAATGGCCCATCGCGCTTGGAGGACACCAAAAGCACGCTCAACATCCTTTCTAGCACTTTCTTGTTTGGCCGCGAAATAGGATTGTTTCTGCCCAACCGGCTGCCGGATCGTCTTGACAAACACGGGCCAACGAGGGTATATCCCATCGGCTAAGTAGTATGCCCTGTTGTACTGCGTCCCATTGGCCATGAATCCGACCATCGGACCCTCACCCTGACACTCATCATTGAATAGATGAGACAAATCCAGTACGTTGATGTCGTTGTTCGACCCTGCGACACCAAAATATGCATTGCCAGATTCGCAATCGGTAGTCAGCAATAGCTTCAAGTATCATTGTTGGGTGTCTCCCTTTGAATCCAGATGTGAACTGCCCCTTCCAAGCAACCGGGCAGTTCCCCAGTGCATGCAATCGATGCTGCCCAACATCCCCGGAAAATTATGCACTCTCCCGTGCATATCTATCAATCTCTGGCACTCATCGACATTTGGCTTCCATAGATACTCCGGACCGAAGATGGCCTGGATACAATTACAAAACTGCCTCAGCGTCGTTAGGGCAGTTGTTTCACCCAACTGTAGGTATTCGTCAAACATATCAGCGGGTCCGGCATAGGCAAGCTGCCTAATTGCAGGTACACTTCTGATATGTTGACAACCCGGGTCGGCTGCTAGCATCACTGCGCAATGTGAAGCACCTGTACCGCTGCGCCAATGTAGTCGCTATACGGATGAATAACCGTTGCGACATTCTGAAGCGGCGACGGAAAATCTCTGCTGGGTAACGGGGGTTATCGCCAAAGTAGTCTTCCATCAACCGCTGGTGTGCCCCGACATGGTCACGGCAGATGGTTCGCTGATGATAGAACGGGCGAACGAACGCCGCCGCCGCCACCTCCTCCTCTTCTGCTTCCCGTTGCACCTCTTGAACGAGTTCATCGAACTCCCTATCCACCAATTGTTGGAACTCATCGTCGGAACTCATTTTTCAAAAGTAGAATTGGTGATAAAATGAAAAGAGTGGAGATTGGAATGGTGTAAAAAATTGGGAAAAAATGGGTATATTTATAGAATTAATATAAAAAAAAATCGAAAAAGGGGAGCCGCGGCAGAGCCGTGGCCCGTGGCCGCTGCAATAGGAGCGTCGCGGCCAGACCACAAGCGTGGCGCTCCCTTGGGCACCCCCCCACCCCCCCGCCGCCACAGCCGCCCATCCCTGTCACTATAGGGAGCCGCGGCTCGCGGCTCTCGCGTGGCCAGGCCGCAGCTCCCCTATAGTGGATGCTCTTACAAGAAAACATACGCATACCTATGCGGGATAGTCCGAGTCTATCCCGAAACCACAAGCAAAGACCCTCCTACTGTGACATCCCTAAATCCAAAATATGCATTTTTCTTACATAGTTTATTGCCAGTATATATTAAAGTGTCATTTGCAATATAGAAAATAAATAAGTAAAATTAAAATAACATTTTAATTAATTATGTAAAAGTAATATAATCGTGTATATACACATAGGTATGCGTGTGTGAGAGTATACACTGTAGCTAGGTATCATGACTCTATTATTTATAATAATAATAATATTATTATTGTAATACTTTTATATTTATTTTAAAGTACATGGGACGCCATTTATAATTGGCTTTTAGAAGTGATCAAAATTTAGCCTTTCAAGCTAATACTTTTATGCTTTAATATAAGGGGTAACTTCTTTTAAAGTCACCAACTTTCCATGAATTCCGGTTTTTTCCACAAGCTTTAAAAATTTCGTGTAATGTCACGAACTTTATTGTCGGTTGTCATTTTCCCATGTCAGGTTTTCCGGTCTGATTCAAACTGTTCGTTTCCTATTAAGACAATGTCCAAATTCTTTTTTCTTACTATCGTTATCTTCGTGTTTGAAATAGCTCTGCGTGGGTACCTTGTACGCCTTAATCGGAATTCGGATGAAGAAGTTATGGCCATTTGATGAAGGCTGCGACCTTTGTGCGACCTTGTACCATCATAATGACCATAACTTCTTCATCCGAGTTCCGATTGTGGAATCAGGTACGACTTAATCAGGTGTGTATAAATCACACTTTTAATTTTACATGTTTTATGTGCTTCTTTGCTAGGTGTTAAATAAAGTGAATAATTTGATTATATGATGTGACTCTGATATAATTGTGTGTTATTTGATATAGATGGTGGAATATGGTATGGATATGTGATTGGTGCAATGGATATATTTTATATATTGTAAATGAATTATATGATAGAAATATGTAATTGGTGAAATTGATGTATTTACACATGATTTTGAAATTATTTATGAATCATATGATTAAAGAGGATTTGTGACGGTCTTGCCCTGGATCTGGGAAAAAAAATATAGAGGGACCTATGAGTCCAATACAGAGGGACCTTCGGGTCATAGAAGAATCACGGGCAGATACCAGGCTTGATGTGTCACGGAATAATAAATTGAGCAGAGAGGCATATTATGCATATGGATCTGAAATTGTTTATGATATTTGATGTTTATTTATATGTGCGGATTTAGAATATTTGTAAATAAGTCTAATAAATGATGGATTTTGAAATTATATTATTTCGATGGTGGAATGATTAATATGCGATTTCTTGACTTTAATTTGTACTTGTTTATTATAAGTATATACATCAGAGGGGTTAGGGTGTGACACCTACGATGGAGGGCGGACCTCGTTAAAACTTCTTGAGGCAAAACCTAATGGGATAAAATCCACAAGATTAAAAAGAGTACCCTAATTGGAGGAATGAGGGAGGAGGATCATTTAAATTTAGTATGGGGCACCCAACCCTTGATCATCGAGCTTTTGTTTATCATATAAAGTATTACTATATTGACAGCCTTGGTCTAGGAAGGCCCATTGTTGTGGGGGTGACCTTATCACTGAAATGGGTCATGAAAAACTGCATCATGGTGGCGCTCGGCATAAGCCATGCGTGTAATGAGGTCCAAAACTTTTCCCCAAGCTCCGTGCAACGTTGATGTTACAATCAAGCACATGAGAAGGGTTGGGGACTCAGCCCAAGCCCTAGGCCCAAAGGTGTATGCCCGACTTAAACTTTTGACCAATCGACGGGGAAAACTGATGAAAATTAACAAAAACAACCATCCTACCATGAAAGGGATTCCAATGGCAGTGGTAAACTCACTCGACCAAGGCAATCCCTTGGCACCCATTTTATTGCTACATAATAACGATGTGGAGTAACAAGGTAAAAGAGTGGTGCCAATCTGGAGTAACATTTGGTTCTCAGGCACTAAGATACATTTGAACATAATCATGTGGGTACATGAAATAAAGAGTAGCGTATGATACCTTTTCCACTTCGAAAATTATGTGTCCGGGATCAAATGTAGCACCATCATGAACCAGAGCATTCCGGGCCCTCCAAGTGAGACTCACCGTTGCCATGAGTGCCAGCCTTCTCGCCTTTGCATCACGACTGTGCCACTTTGTTTAGTCACCCACTTGATGGAAATTGGGATGGAGTTGATCATTTTCCTCAAACCAATCCATCCCTTATAGTTGTTCACACTTCTCTAGTATTTACGCATTTGAAAAAAAGATGGTCGGCCGACTCATTATGTGTCAAGCAAAGTGGGCAGTGTTGATCAACGTCCCTGTACCCATGTCTGTTCCTTGTAGCAAGGTAACCTTTTTACGGCTTGCCATGTTGTGAAGGAATAATTTGGTAGCACAAAGTCTTTTCAAACAAATTTGGGTCAGAGCTTGCGCTTCCCTTTTGGGCGGAACCAATTGTATGCCTCGATGGTGTCCCTTGCTTCGTATCACTTGGCCCAGAGTTTTCCAACTTCCCTACGCGGAAGTGCAATTAGCATATCCATGATCTCAAGTATTCTCTTAAACAGTGGCGAGTCTCGTTTCCTTGGTATCTACTCCCAGATTGTCTTGCTTAAAAGGAATTCACAATGTATCCACTTAATCCATAGTGAATCTTTCTTGCTATGGATGTTTCACAAGTTTCGGGCTAACAAGGCTTTGTTCCATGCTTCGAGATCCCGGAACCCTAAGCCACACTGCTCCTTCAGAAGACAAAGATCTTTCCATGCAATAGGTGGGTGTATAGTGCCCCAAAGGAACTCTTGGCATATTGATTTGATGTGGTCTCTCACATTTTTCGGGAGAGGGAAGACTTGCATCCAATAGCATTCTACGCTTTGCAATACTGAGCGTATGAGTTCTAACTTGCCCACATAAGAAAGGTTAGTACCCATCCATTTGTTTGTGGTTGATGCAATCTTTTCAATCATCGGGGAATAGTGCATGATGCTGAGTTTTTTGAGTCTAGGAGAACTCCCAAATATCTAACAGGAAGGGAGCCAATTGGAAGCCAAAGATGCCTCTAATCTCCTCGAAGTCCCGACTTTGAGCTATCCCACATGTGAACAGGTGGGACTTGTCCCTATTGGTATTCTGCAAACTCTTGTATTGTGTCTGCGAGGATGGTCGTGGACATAACATTATCCCTACCAAACAACATAAGATCATCAAAAAATGCAAGATGAGTAATTTTTTGTTTAGTACATCTCGCATGGTAGTTGAAGTTTGTATCCGCCGTTCGAGCGGCAAGCAAGCACGATAGATACTCCATGCAAAAAATGAAAAGGGTTGGCGACATGTGATCTCCTTGTCGAATACCTCTCTTGCCTTGAAAGAAGCCATGGGGGTTGCCATTCAAGTCGATCGAGAACCTTGGTGAGGAGACACATTTCATCACCCAATACACAAATTTTGGATGGAAGTTGAGTCCGAGAAGGACCACCCTGATGTATTCCCAATCCATTGTATCGTAAGCCTTGTGCAAGTCAGTCTTGATCGTGCTCCTTGGAAAATTCTTCTTATTTTCATATCCCCGCATCAGTTCCTGGGCTAGGTGTATGTTGTCCATGATGCTTCTACCTGGTATGAATGCCGATTGTGCTCCATGGATCAACTTATTTAGCAAGGGTTTTAGCCGACAATTTTTTGGTGATTAGTTTATAGATCACATTGTAACCAGAATAGGCCTGAAGTCCCCAATTGCCAGGTTAGTTGTTGTCTTTGGGATCAGGCTCACCACCGTAGTATTGAGATTTTTGAGCAACTGGCCCGTTGTGAAGAATTCCTTGACTGCTTGGATCACTTCCTCCCCAATCTTGTCCCACTGCGTCTTGCAGAATGCTGACGAGTACCCATTAGGTCCCGGGGAGTTGTCGTTTCCAACGTCAAACAATGTAGCTTTGATATCTTCATTTGTGACTGATTTCACCATTTCCCTGCAATCGTCGTCACTCGCAAGTAGCCCTTGTCGTAGTACATCGACATCAATAGGTACGACCTACTTCTTCGTTCCAAAAAGTGATGTAAAATATCCCACAAAATCTTGGATAATCTCTCCCTGGTCCCTTGTGATTGAGCCATTTGAGAGAGGAGAAGAACGTCGCCCCGATCGCTAAGGAGGGAGTATTTGAGTTTGGCCTTCCGTTCATACAACTCCCTTTTAGATTCTTCTAGGTGAGAAGCCAGGTGCCTTTGGCTCTTAATATGCTCTCTCAACACCAAGTTAACCGTATCGGCATCTGACCATTTTGTAGCTCAACCTAAGTCTCAGCAACTTCCTTTGCCCTCTTGGATAGTTCGTTGAATTCTTTGAAATTGAAGGCTTTGAGGTGAGATTTGAACTGTTTACCCCGTTCGGCAAGCATAAATTGGGCCGTTACTGGAAGGGGTACGTGCCATTTCTCGTCCATATGCTCGTTAAACCTTGCATTTGCATGCATGAGCCTGAAGTTAAAGAACTTAAAAGGCTTGGGATAGGACACAATATTACTGAACAACGTCGTGACCGCTGGCGAGTGGTCCGAGTATCTCCCGGGCAGCATGATCCCGGTTGAGGCAAAGTATCCATTAAATACGTGGATACACCATATTCCATTAAATACGTGAATACTCCATTCGTCTACGAAAAATAGTCTTGTGATATCCACAAAAAATAGTTCCATTTATAAAAATGGAAAGTTTCTCTCTTCTAGTTTACCTATGTTTCTCTCATCTCTCATACTTTACCCACTTTCTTGTTTCTCTCTTATTTTACATACTTTTTCTCGATCATCTTATTTTACCAATTTCTAATTAAAACTCGTGTCGTCCACAAATGTGACTATTTTTTGTGGACGGAGAAAGTATGTAAGAATCATACAACTAGAAAAAAAATACATAAGGAAGTTAGTATCAAGAATCTTGGAAAGTTAAATACCCCTTTGTCCCCAAAGATTATGCACTTTGAGTTCGACACGAGTTTTAATGCAAAATTAGTAAAGTAAGAGAGAAGCAGAGAGAAAAAGTAATTAAAGTATTATTAGTATGGAATGAGTCTCACCTTATTAGAGAGAAAATAGTTTCTAAATGGAAAATGCATATTCTTGTGGGACGGACTAAAAAAGAAAGAGTGCATATTCTTGTGGGACGGAGGGAATATTACTTTTTTTGTTTTAAGAATTCTGATTATTTTTTTAATTTAATTAAAATACGAAAAAATTGTGATTATTTGTAATTTGATTAAAATTCAAAATAAATGCAGAAATTTTTATCAAATCAAATTACTCTCTCAAGTATATTTCTAGCAACCAAACATGATCCCATTGCTATACATCTGGTTGAATTTAGAGGTCAATTACTAATTCGTACAAATTGAGGGGTAAAATTGTATAGTATCACACTACAAGGCATCTTTAGCAGCACGAAACTCCTTTAATATATTTTCTATATTTTCCCCAATTCTTCGAGCTCAAAACTCTCTGTTGTTAATTCATCAAGTTCAAACATATTCAAATCGATCTTCAACAGAGCATTATCATGGATTCAATTTACAACGACCTCAACGCTCCGCACTCGATGGGAACCACCATCATCGGCGTCACATACGATGGCGGTGTTGTTTTGGGCGCCGACTCTCGCACCAGCACCGGTATCTTTTATCTTCAAACAATTTTTGTTACTTCGTACAATTTTTTTTTGTCGTCATTAAGTATTTCTTATATGGATGTATTTGCAGGAATGTATGTGGCGAATAGGGCGTCTGATAAGATCACTCAGTTAACCGACAACGTCTACATTTGCCGCTCTGGTTCGGTGAGAGCTTCACACGTTTTTTTTTTTCGTTTATTCGTTTGGAAATTGGTTTTGCACATTTAGTGTTGCTTTTCTCTAATTTTCTACCAATTTTTTTGTACTCTCTGAATTCGAAAAATTGTACTCCCGGCCTGAGCAATACGTTTCTATTTTGGCACAAAAAATTAGGTAGTGGTGTTTATAATTAAATTATTAATAGTAAAGAAGGGGAGAGTGTAAAGTATGAAAGAGAAATAGAGAATAAATTAAGAGATAGACAAAGTAGGATAGATGAGAGGATAAATTAAGAGGGAGAAGTGAGTTAATTATTGTCAAAAAAGGAGACGGTCTCACTTAGCTTGGACGTATATCAAAAAGGAATACGTCACACTTAGGGGACGGAGGGAGTAGCTTTAATGGGGAAAAAGCTGTGTATACATGTCCGAGCCTTGCTGCTACATCTTTACTGCCTCCTTCTGTTATGTTATGTTCTGCACTTTTGGTGCCACTGCGTTTTCATATCAATTCCTATTGATGATGGTGATGGCCGTTCACAATTTAGTGTATCATCATTTTTGGCTTTTAGTGCAAAATCGTGGCTTTATCTATAAGCTCACTCCTTGATAAATAAGCTGCATAATTGGACAGATTTCCCAACCCTTCATCAAAATAACACAATTGGCCTTATTCTTTTGATCAGGCTGCAGATTCTCAGGTTCTTTCAGACTATGTTCGTTACTACCTCCATCAACACACGTAAGTCCAGATAACAACTATCACATATTGTCGCTTGATTCATTGTTTATTTTGTTGTTCTATAAACAACCAGCCCAGTACCTAAGAATTTAAGAACAGTGAACTTCTTCCATAGGTTGCACGAATCTATATATCCCAGTTTTAAAGGCTAATAGGCACCCTTACTCTGGGTTTCACTAAATTGGTTGCATATGTTATTAAGGACTCCTAAAAGTGTTAAATAAGATGACACTCTTCTAATTGCTTATGGGTGCAGGATACAGCTTGGGCAGCCTGCAACTGTAAAAGTTGCAGCAAACCTTGTCAGAATGGTATCTTACAATAACAAGGTCTGCCAATGCTCCCTTATATTCAACTGATCTCTGTGTTCATAGCAAGTCAAGTATTAGAGTAATCGATGTACAAAACATCATTCTTTATCTAACTACAAGGGCATTTGTTGCTTCTTATTATAAAATATCCTGGAACCCTAATTTGTTATTATATTTCTCATTTTTTATTAGCTTGTGTGACTGAATGCAAATCATCTTTCTTACGCAATTGGATCTCATGCATCAGAATCTTTGACTATTGGCCACAAAACCTCTTGCAGTGAAAAATTGTGTACCTAATGAGATAATTCTCCTTGCAATTTTGTCACATTGGTAAATTCAAATGGAAGTAAGATGATGGAGATTATTCTATATATTTGTCACGCATTATTCCAATATATATGCAATGCTGAAATTGTTAAATTAATTATTTTGGAGTAGGCACACAAGAAAAAATAACAATGTAGTTATTCAGTATTTGCAGTATTTGGAGTAGGCTCTTCATGATTGCTGCGAAACGGTGGTTTTAAACAAGATATAACTGATTCCCTTAAAAAACAATGTTTCATGAGAGAATGAATGCTACTGATAAGCTTACCATGTGAAGTCCTAATTTCTGCAAAGGTTATCCACTTTTTATAGTTCATATTATTCATTAATTGCAAGTAGATTTGCCTTATGTTTATTAGTAAAACAGTTCATTCTGCTCCACTGAATTTTGTTATAGAGATTCAAATCTTTCTTAGACCACAAGAAGTGTATAATTTCTCGATGCAAAAATAAATAAGTCCAGAATGTTTGTTAATAGAGAAATGTTTCAACTCAAGCTGGTGATCTTATGTGCACTATCCAAGAGTCACAGCAATATGACGATAATTTTTTTAAAACTCTCCAAGATGTTTTGTTCTTTGTACTTTTATTTTAGCTGGGTTTCACTGTTTTAGAAGTAGCTGCATACTATTTTGTATCTAATGTTGAGTTTACACTAACCTATTTATTTTGCAGAACATGTTGCAAACTGGATTGATAGTTGGTGGGTGGGACAAGTATGAAGGTGGTAAAATTTATGGAATACCTCTCGGAGGAACTTTGTTGGAGCAGCCTTTCACTATTGGAGGTTTCCCATCCCATCTTTTGATCTATATCTGCTCTGTCCGGTTGTAATCTATTTCAGAATCGCCCAGATGTTCAATATAGCCATATCTCCTTAATTAGTAGCCTCCATGATACTAAATAAGCATGATTTTGATATTGTTGACCATAATAGCAGTTGCTTTGTACTAGTAGCAGTATCTAGGTAGACGTTTTGCCGAAACTTGAATGCAGAAATATGTTTTATTCCACATATCCTTATTTCTATCCTTGTATATTAAGTTTCTTGAAGATCCTTTAGTCCATATATTTTTGTTGGTGCTGGTTTCACAATAAGTAGGGCTAAAATTTTCTAGTTTTCACTAGCTGAATTTCTCAATGTAAAGCCTCTGCTTCCTGGTTTCAACTTGCATTGTTGCATGTCAGGTTTAATATTTCTCCCTTACTCATGGAGGCAGATTTTATATAGCAATTCTATCTTTTTATCTCAGGATCTGGCTCATCGTATCTGTATGGTTTCTTTGACCAAGTATGGAAGGAAGGGATGACACAGGATGAAGCTGAGGTTTGTGTTTTGTCCGAATTCTTATGAACTTGCAAGACTTTAGAGAATCTGTTCTGAGAAATAGGTGTTGGAACATGGAACTCTCCTTCGCTCACTAGCTTCTAATCTGTGACTCTTTAAGTTCCGGCTGATTAAGATCTCAGTATTCATACTTTCCTTATATAACTAAGATCCTGCGCATGCTTTTCTCCTTGATCAACTATAAATTTCTTAAGAGATGTTCATGTATTCTATTATTCTCATAATTTTGCTACCTTCTGCAATAAATTCTTTTTTTTTATTATGTAACCGTTTGGATTTTTTGACATCTTCACAGAAACTAGTCGTTAAAGCAGTCTCTCTTGCAATAGCTCGTGATGGTGCCAGTGGTGGTGTTGTTCGAACAGTGACTGTGAGTACCTTTTTGATAATGCAGTATTCTTCCTGGTTACATTATGACCCACCCCCCGTTTAAAGTTGGAAAAATTAAATCTCAGACGTGCTGCGTTGTCTGCTCCACCTATATTCTGCCTAGTTTAAATTAAGTGCATATAGTTATTGCCCAACTCTGCAAATGAAAAGTTCTAGAAATATACTTATGGGTGTTTTTGACAACTAGCACAGACTCAGTCTGTAAGATGTTTCCCCCAATTTCAACCAGTATTATTAGGTCGGAGGTTGAGTCAGCTAGAAGAGTTGATGTGAGAGTGTGTAGCCCCTATGAAAAGGGTGTTTTTTAGTTAAGGCTTAAAAGTTAAAACCAACATTTATCTTCTCTACAAATGATACCCCATTCTTCTATCAGAAAAGCTATTATTGTTGTGACACAAGATATAGAGGGCTGTAGAAATCTGATAGTTTTTGGGGTGGTTATTGCAGATTAACAAAGACGGGGTTTCGCGGAAGTTCTACCCAGGCAACACTCTTCCCTTATGGCATGAAGAGCTGGAAGCAAAGGATTCCCTGTTGGATATTTTGTCTGCCGCCAGTCCTGAACCAATGGTCAGCTAAATCGTGGGTCGTCCCAGCCACAGTGTCTACTACTAACTCATGCTCTGTTCTTGCACTTAATTCCTTAATCTACTGTCCATCCATGTACTCATTCTAGAATTTTATAAATTTTTTCTTGTTTTTTTCTGATACCCCTCAAAACTAAAGACTTCAAACTCTCATTTTCCGTTGCATCTTTTCTTGACGTCAATTCTCTGATTCTTATTTGGTTAACATAGGCTATAAGCACTGGACAGTTGGAAAAAGCACTAGTTTAATTGTCCAAACCCTTGTTTTTAAAACAGTGAGTTGTAAAATCCTAACCACCATCATTTTTATTCCCGAGATAATGCCTCGGCTAGAGAAACTATATTTAGGAATTTGGTCTTTCTGAAGAAGTGAGAGTGTACTCGCCGGTGCCAATCAGGTCGATGTTGTGGTCGGATCACTCATCGTGGTGGCCGCGAAGATGGTGAGCCTTCCACCTTCTTGTCCAGCAGAGCCAAAATTAAATGACAAATCATCTGAACTGAGACTGTCTTCAACCATTTACATCAAACTCAAACTCAAACTCATTTTTTATTATAGTACTCCCTCCGTCCCGCTTTAGGAGTCCTGGTTGAGTCGGGCACATGTTTTAAGAAAAAAGTGTTTAAGTGTGTAATAAATAAATGTTGTAGTGGATGTTGGGATCCACTTAGTGTCCAATAAATAAATTTTATAGTGGATGTTGAGACCCACTTTTAACACTTTTTTATTAGTTGTAGTGGATGTTGGGACCCACTATTAACACTTTTAACACTTTCTAGGTATTTTTTATTAATTTATACTAACCGGGACTCCTAAAGCGGGACGCCCAAAATTAATAAACCGGGACTCCTAAAGCGGGACGGAGGGAGTATATGCTAACATCAAAAGTAAGTTACACCGAATTCAAACTCAAAAGAATATTCCATACTAACCTACTTTTTATACATTTTCAATTATGCCCAAGTACTTATTTCAATTACACATTTATGCACAACATTATATCAAAAATTTAAATTAAATTAAATAATAAAATAAATTTTCTTATTATATATTAAATATACACTATATTAAAATACATTAATTTTAAAATTAATATACACTTCACGTGCTATGATAAAATTAAAACATAAATCAAAACATATTTAAAAACAACATAATTACAAAAAATGAGTTTGAGATTTTTTCACAGCTGATCAACTAGTGCATGTCCAGAGGAGCATTTTACTTCTTTTTGCGTCATATCAAGTTAAATACTTTTGAAATCGAGCATCTTCGTTTGTTATTGTAATTTTTTTTTTCGTTTTTAAATTCAGATAACTAAATAATAATGGACCGATTTGCAATATGTCATAAATTTTTATAGTAACACCATATTTGGTGTAAGTCCGTTGAAAACACCAAAAATCGATTTGAGTTTGGTATTGAAGATACTAATGTTTTGGTTATGAGAATGTGCTGGTTAACGAAAGAGTGTTCTTAAGAAAATACTGAAGAAAACCTTCGGTCCAGAGGATTCGCTACTGGGTCTAGGAATTCAAAGAACCTCAAGCTACCTGTCGTTGGGCACACAATCGCAATCTTAATTCCCTCTTCAAAAACCCTCAACCCGTTTAACTAAAAGAAACTAGTACGTGGAAGTAGGGATCGAATCCACAGAGATGAATGCGCAAGTAAGCACGTTCAAGGATTTGGGGTGGTATAGCTATTTTTGGGTTGGCTGCTGCCACGCAATTTTAGGGTTGAGCTTTTTATCCTAGACTTGGTAATTGAGATATGCTATTCTAACAACTTGATCGAAAGAACTACTTCCTAAATTTACCCAGACCTGGGAAAACAACTGACGGTGGGGACCATTTACTGAAAAAGTAAAATACGGATGAAAAGTTGGAAAACAACTAACTAAAGTACTAACTAACAGCGACATCATCTTCTCCAACAATTGGCATGAAACATCCAGTAAAAACAGAGTGAGAACGTAATTCGAAACGAAGCAACAGAAATTAAAGCGACAAAATCGAAGAACAATCAAAACTAAGGCAGATCTACGGCTACTAGACGAAATAAAGTAAAAAGAAAATAGAAAGTTCAAAATCCATGCACAACTCGGTTTCCCCTGTTCAGATCCACACTTCGGATGCTAAATCCACTCAGGATCCAAGCATCCGAAACAAACTCCGTACAAAATTATATCCATAACTACATATTCGCCGATTCACCACAGATCAACAACAACAGCACAGATCCACAACCTATTTCCCAGATCAAGCACAGAAACATCCAAAACAGAGAATAACATTCAACCTCTGAAATAAAACCTCAAAACACAGAATCAACGTAAATCAACACAAAATGAACAACATCGTGACGTAAACTAAATGCATAGATAAACGGTAAGTAGCAAACAACCAATTGACTTCAGAAACGTTGAAGTTCGACGGAATAAAAATGCAAAAACTGAATGTAAATGATTGTATCTTCGCCTTTCGTGAGGATGGTGTTGCAACAGAATTTTTCCGAAGATGAAACCTCTAACTACCGCAGAATCCCCATTTTCCCAAGTGTGTGTGAGTGTGTGAGCTGAGAGCTAAATCATGTATATTTCGTGTGTTGCATGCTCCTCTATATATAGGCGTGGAAGTGGGTCCAGCAGGGGCTCTCTTGTGTGAATAGTCTTCTTTGCCCTTTTCTCCCTTCGTCCAGCCATTTTCTCCTCGAATTCGCTCACTTTTTTCGCCTTTTTTCTTTGCTGGTCCACTGCCCTTTAGTTCTTCTTGGACCTAGCGACTTCCTTCACACACCTGGCTTAAATAATGCGTTAGACCCAGTAAATGGTGACTTTTCATCACATAACCGATGCATGAAATTAGCCTTATCAAACTACTCACACTTAAACCATACTTGTCCTCAAGTATAAAGACAAGAAAAAAGAATAAGGCGAATTTCAACGCATGGTTATCCCCTGACCGACTCTCTAGACTCTAACTTAACACAGACACCTAGACCTAGACACAAAATAGCACACACAATAACAAACCCTTAAAGAAAAAAAACACATAAACACATATGCATGAACTAGCTTCAACTTTTAGGCAACCGTCCCCACAAGATTAAGGTCAATCCAACAGGCTGCATTTCTCCAAATTGGCCCCTTCCCTTTTTCTACCTAATCAATCTGTCAGTTCGTCAAGATAGCATTTCACCTCCCCAATTATTGGATTCACTTGATCACTCATTCCTCACAAGGATGTTAGGACCGAATCTCTCATAAGTTATTGCCTTACCACTGAAGCGTCGGGTTATGAGAGTTTTCTCCTTTCTACACTTCGTCCCCCCCCCCCTTTTTTTTGCTGGGTCAGGTTACTATTGCTTCCTGCCCTTAGACATATTTCTCCTGGACTTCGTCCAGCTTATACCTCCTCTTTTTTCATTCATTTTTTTCTCTCTGGACTTTGTCCAGCTTATTCCTCCATTTTCTTCTTCTTTTTTTTTTCTCTGGACTTCGTCCAGCTTATACCTTCATAACCCAATTTCCCTATTTTTCTCCTTCATGACTCTTCTCCCTAAGCATTCAGTGGCGGCCCCATTTACATGTGTTAGCTCAAAATTGTTTTAGGCTTATAACTCGCTCTTATAGTGGGGCTTCACAACTAAGTCAGCTAAGACATCTTCTATCGTTCTTACTTCATCCAGATTGACCTCGGCTTATTAAAGGAAAAGGCTTCTAAGTTGAAATACATCCTATCTTCAATTACTCTCACTAAGGAGATCATGCCGTATTATATTCACCAGCTCATGCGACACAAACAAAACCTAGACTTAACGACTCTTAACATGTTAAACAAATACACGCATTGACTCCCCTCCCCCTCCCACTTCACTCAAGCTTGTCCCCAAGCCATCGTCGTGAAGGGGGGAAACAGGGTAGTCAATTCAACACACAACAAACAATATAGCCAAATAAAACTTCTCACACTTAGACCGAGCATCGGGCTAAGTGGGAGAAGACAACAGGAAAACAGAAAACACAAACTTCTCACACTTAGACCAAGCATTGGGCTAAGTGGAAGAAGGTAAACACATATAACAATTATTAACAGAGACACAGAAAATAACACAGACATAAAGAACAAAAAAATTACGCTAATACAGAAAATAAAAGTTACTTGGTCATGGGGGCAATTCACTTCTGGGTCTGGCCCCATCGAGAGCCAGACTGGGGTGGGATTCCGGGTCGGGTCATCTCCACCTTCTTCTTCGCCGGCAGCTCCGGCTCTTCTTCCTCCTTCTCTTGCTGATCGGACACTGGTTTCTTTAACGTCAGGGACTTTGATTTGGATGGGATTAACACTGGCTTGGACGCGGATGGGGTGACCACTTGCTTGAGCGGGTGTGGGGGCCGCTGGAGGGAAGAACTGCCTTGGCCGGGCTGCTTGACCTCACTGCCGGATCCAGGAAGAACCTTCTGCTGGGTCAGGGGAGTGTCTTTTCCAACCATTTTAACATTTTCATTATCAACTCCACAACCTCCGCCATCCGCTCATTCTGCTTGGAGGACTTCACCGCCAAGTCTGCAATGTTCTCTCGCAGTGTCTTCACCTCCTCTCTGTTCCTGCTTAATTCCTTCCGCATCCCACCAAGCTCTCTCACCATCTCCTTCCTCATCACTTGCATTTCTTTTCTCAACTCTTGCACATCTTTCCTCAACTCCTCGACCTCCTCACTGGGCACAGCCTCCACCGCCTCCGTCTCCGTTTTCACCTTGTCTCCTACCTCGTAGAAGAAAGTCTCTTTGCCGTGAGCTTGGAGCAACCCTTTGTTGAAAAAGTATTCAACGCTGAAAGTCTCCGGGGGCTCGCACATCACGACCAAAGGAGCGGTTTTGGCTATCTTCATGTTGATGTTCCGTTGGAGGTAGGCGCCGAGGAGATGGCAGGTATACATATGTCGAGCAGGGTTGCTTGTCATTTGATGACATGCTTGAGCCAACCAGTAGCCTAGATGCACCTTCACGCCTTTCGCCATGCACCAAGTGAAGTAGAGGTCGGTAGTTGTCAGAGCTGAGTTCGCCGTTCCCATTAGATTGTAGCTAATAAATGTCTGGGCGAATCGGAGGATGCGGTCTTCAATGTGTGAGGCCTTGGAGTAGCTGGATTTGAACGTCCCCGCGTTAGAGTGGGTGACCAGCTCCCATGCTGCCTGCACTTTAAACCCTGGTGTGTTCTTTGGTATGCCGACCATCCTCTCGTTCCAGATGCCCTCGTCATCTTCAGCCCTGGAAAACAACCCCATCCTCAAGGACCACTCCCTGATGCTCATCTCATATTCTTCATTGAAAAGCCTGAATGTGATGGAGTCCGTGTCGAGGTCAGAAGTGTTCTTTAGTCGGAACGTTGAGAAAAACTCCCGAGCTAAGTCCACCGGCACCTTTGCCTGGCTGTGCTTCAATAACCACTCGAATTCGATCGCGTATATACATGCGTGGAAATCCTCATCGCATGCAATCATCCTAAGCTCCTTGGGATTGTACTGCTTACCTGATTTCGCCATCTTCCCTGCGCTACATCTCTCCTTATATGTGGTTGCCCTTTTCTGATCATCAAAGCGTCTCATCGACTCAAGCAGCTCCCTATTCACCCAAACCTCCGGGCGCTCATGGCTAAACTCCTCATCAGATTCTCCAAGTTCGGAATTAGATCCAGGAGTAGGCTCGGCTTGTTCCTCGGTAGAGGGAACTTCGGTCAATAGGGAAAGTGGCTCCTCAACCTCCTTGACGGAGGGAGCTTTCCTTGACCGCTTTGACTGGGTCGCAGCTGCTTTTCCTTTCCTCGTCCTTTCCTTGGCCAGGCGACGATCCTCCACCTCTTCAGCTTCTGTCTCTCGGGCAGGGAACTCCTCTTTCTCAGAATAGACAAGTCATCCACTTCGTCTAGTAGACTCCTCCTGGCCCTACGCCTCTCTGTTCTCTCGTCCATCCGGGGTTCGTCTTCTTCCTGGTCATCCACCAGGTCCACGATCAGATTTTTCCCTTCCTCGGCGGGCTCTGGTACTCCAGTATTGTCGGGGTTTGTCTCCTCCAAAAACTCTTTTGGGGTTTCCCCCACATCATCCACCGTTGGGGTCCCCCCCTCGATATAAACAGGGGTTTTCCCCCCTGACATCGCTCGGGGTCGCCCCCTCCTCCATTGGTTCAGGGGTCGCTCCCCTAAAATCCTTTGGGGTTTCCCCTCAGCCATCATTTCTAGAACAGGGGTTTCCCCCTCAGCAACTTCCTCTCGAATAGGGGTTTCCCCCTTTTTCTCACCCTTAGAGTTAGGGTTTTCATCTCCTTGTCTCTCGGACTCCACCGTCTCATCACCATCTTCCAGTCCACCATCTGCCGCCAGTTCCCTCGTCGCCTCTTTCTTGTCCGCCTCCAATGAACTTGTGCTTGGAGCGGTTTCTGCCTGTTGAAGACCAGAGTCTGATACCCTGGTTGAAGCTTGAGGCCTCTCGTTGTGGGGAACTGCGGGTTCGGCCGCCGAATCAACAGGGATCGTCGGCGGTGGTGTGGCATTCACGGTCGTCATTAGGCTGGTTGAGAATAGGGTGTAAACCTCCTTCGCTTTCTCGACGCTTCCCAATTCCGCCAGAAGAACCGCGCCGTAGACCTCCGGCTGTGAACTTCTTGTGGCCTGAGTTGGATCCATCTCTGTAAATCTGAAATCAAAAGAAAACTCGGTAGAAATAGGGTTAGGGTTTGTATTTCTTGAGAGAGAAACGAAGTAGAGAGAAGGGAGAGAAACTGTGGTTCGTCGTTTGGGATTATTGGAGAGAGAAACTGCCGGTTGGCCTTTTTGGTGAAAAGATGGTGCGGTTACAGGCGTGATGTAAGCAACCGTACACCTCCCATAAATATCGACCAATTTGAAATTCGAATTATCTTCATCCCTCCTAAAATTCCTTCTCTAGACTCTCCTTCCCTAGCTGATTTCCTTGACCACGACTTTACACTTAAAAAGAAATTGAAGACGCCAGACTCCTAGGTCAAGGATAGAATACAAGACAACGGTTTTCCTACGGAGTCTGGTGCTTCGAAAATATTTTTGGAAGATTTAGATTTTCCTTTTTTTTTTGGACTTTTACTTGAATTTTTATAACGCAATTAAATTATTTACACATTCCTTTTGAGTATTCCCGAGATCCTCTGGTTCAGTGTATATATTTAAAATGTAAACCAATTTACCTGACCCAGGAATTCATCGAGAATACTTCCTTGTCTGACTAGGTGATAATAGAGAGTGCGCGTAGTGGCACTTCCTCCACTACACACAACTCAGAATTATCCCTATAGACTTTCACTCTATGACCATTAACAAGGAAATGGACAGAGTTAGAGGCACTTCCCTAGATCTCTACTGCTCCATTTGCGCGGAGGCCAACAATGGTACACAGTCCGATCCACTTAGACTTCAATTTTCTTGGCATCAGCTTGAGCCGGGATTGGAAAAGAAGCACCTTCTGTCCCACATGGAGTTCCTTGACCCGGAGATTCTTGTCATGCCATAGCTTTGTCCTTTCCTTATACCACATAGCAGACTCATAAGTCTCCAGCCTCAGTTCCTCCAGCTCTTGTAACTGCAACTTCCTTTCCTCTTCACAAGCCGAAGGCTTCATATTCATCTCTTTTACTGCCCAGTACGCCTTGTGCTCTATACCCACGAGCAGGTGGCACATTTTGCCAAACACCAGCCTATAAGGCGACATTCCGATAGGAGTCTTGAAAGCAGTTCTGTAGGCCCATAATACATCACCGAGCCTCTTACTCCAGTCTTTCCTTGATGGATTAACTGTCTTCTCCAATATTGCCTTGATCTCGCGATTAGAAATTTCTGCTTGGCCGTTAGACTGAGGGTAGTACGGGGTAGATACCCTATGATGAACATCATATTTCTTCGTCAGAGCTTCGATGGTGCGATTACAGAAATGTGTACCTTGGTCCGAGACGATGGCTCGAGGAACTCCGTATCTGTTGAAGATATTAGTCTTCAGAAACTTTGCTACCTCCTTCGATTCACATGTCGTGGTGGCCTTGGCCTCTATCCACTTAGACACATAGTCCACTGCGACCAATATATATGTGTTCCCATAGGATGATGGAAACGGTCCCATGAAGTCCATCCCCACACGTCGAAGATTTCGCAGACAATCACCAGGACCTGGGGCATCTCGTCCCTCCTTGAAATTCCCCCTTGTCTGTTGGCACCTCTCGCAACACTGACAAAACTCGAAGGCATCTTTATTAAGCGTCGGCCAGTAGAACCCACTATCCAATACTTTCCTTGCTGTCTTCCTTGGTCCAAAGTGACCTCCACACGCCAAAGTGTTGCATGTTCCTCTATATATAGGCGTGGAAGTGGGTCCAGCAAGGGCTCTCTTGTGTGAATAGTCTTCTTTGCCCTCAGCTTTTGACTCCCTTCGTCCAGCCATTTTCTCCTCGAATTCGCTCACTTTTTTCGCCTTTTTTCTTCGCTGGTCCACTGCCCTTCAGTTCTTCCTGGACCTGGCGACTTCCTTCACACACCTGGCTTAAATAATGCGTTAGACCCAGTAAATGGTGACTTTTCATCACATAACCGATGCATGAAATTAGCCTTATCAGGTATATGATGGGAGATGATTTTTACACCAAAAATTGATTTTGGTGTATAGTGGAGTTGATCTGAGGCTCCTCAGTATCTGCATTGCATTTATAGTGACATAACCTGCCTTCTGTTTCTAGCCAAATCCTTAGCATTTGTCCGTATCAAACCTTTCACCATTTTTTCTGTAGAATATGCACAACCCTACTCATTTCATTAAAATTACCGTTCAAAAACTTAAATATAGGAATTGAGATTTCCATTCTATTAAAATATTGTCTACTTTCTATTTTAGGGTGTCCATATTGTGCCTCATTTACTTTTTTTCCTCCTAGGTAGGCGGCTCCACATTCAACTATATCATTATACTTACATTTCGCTATAAAATTAAGAGTGTCCACAATAAGGCGGAACAGCCATGCCACAGCCACAAAAAACTTATCCGCCTAATAAAAACTCTTCCGCCACATCATCACAAAATAAATTAAGAAAATAAAAAAAAAATGGCGTAAGAGACTGTCGTGGCTCCCTTCAGGGCATGCAATACACTCCGCGGCTCCGCCACCACCTCCGCCCTCTCCCCGCCGCAAATGCCCCCCCCCCCCCCCCCCCCCCACACACTACGCATGGCTGTCCTCGTCCAGCAATAGACCGCTGCGGTGGGCTTATTGTGGACACTCTAATATTCCATCAGTACCATAAAAATAGGGACATTTGGGATGATACATATTTTATAAGGAATGATGTGCTACATACCTTATGCAAGCTTCTCATGTGAGCACCATTCTCGTTTGACACATGTTTTGTAACGCCCCACTTTTTGAACCCTAATTTTTTGAACCCTAAAATTTTCGCATTTAATGCTTTTGATGTCGTGAAGTCGGTGGATTTATTAGCGAGTGAATTTTGGTTTTGAAATGCTCGAGACCTATTTTTATTTGGTGTTTTGACTATGCGTTGATTGAGTCAATTTCATTTATTACATGAAGTGGCTTTTGGAATAATGGGTGCTTGACGAATCTATTTGTTTTATGAGTGATGATTTAGAGACATAATGTCTCCGAGCCATAATACCCCTATGTCACTTTGCCATAAACCAAATTATTATATGGACTAATATACCCTTATATTAAATTAATATTAAATTATAAAAGGAAAGACAATTCATTTATTATGTCATTTATCTAAGTAATCAATCAAATACATATCAAAAGTCAACTCATTAAATTACACTCTTTTATCAAAATATACTCAATCATCTAAATATACTCAAATCAAAACTAACGAGAATTAAACAATTGCATAAATCTCAAATATATTAATTTCTCACTCCATAAATCATAAAAATGACTACATGCATATACATACTTAATTTCTTAGTATCATCATCCAAAGAAATAGTAATAATCATTCAAATTTAAATTATTTTATTAATATTAAATAATTACTAAATTCGAAGTCATAATAATGACTACATATATATACACTTAATTTTTAATTGTTATCATCCAACGAAATAGTAATAATTATTCGCATCAAATTATTTTCTTAGTGGTATTAAATAATTATTAAAATTCTAAGTCGTAAAAATGACTACATAAACATACATACTTAATTTTTTAGTCTTATTATCCAACGGTATAGTAATAGTTATTCGCATCAAATTATATTATTAGTATTAAATAATTATTAATATTCTAAGTCTTAAAAATGACGACATGCACATACATACTTAATTTCTTCGTGTTATCGTCCAACGGAATAGTTATAGTCATTCTCATCAAATTATTTTATTAGTACTCTATTAAATAATTATTTTTTTTAAGAAAGTATTAAATAATTATTAAAATTCTAAGTTATAAAAACGACTATACGTGCATACACTTCATTTTTAATTGTTATCATCTAACAAAATAATAAAAGTCATTCGCATCAAATTATTTTATTAGTTGTACTATAAGATAACTATTAAAATTCTTAGTCATAAAAATGACTACATGCATATACATACTTAATTTTTTAGTGTTATCGTCCAACGAAATAGTAATAGTCATTCACATCTAATTATTTTATTAGTACTAAATAATTATTAAAATTCTAAGTCATAAAAATGACTATATGCATATACATACTTAATTGCTTAGTGTTATTGCCCAACGTAATAGTAATAATCATTCGCATCTAATTATTTTATTAGTATTAAATAATTATAAAATTCCAAGTCATAAAAATGAGTACATATGTATATAGGGGAGTGTTATATTGTTAACTCAATACCTAATTGCTAACTACAACTAAATAATAGCCATTAGATATTCAAATTAAGAGCCTAGATCATCAACCAAGAAATATCAATACGATCAATAAAAAACGTCAATAAAGCTATAGGATTAATTTCATAAAATATCAATAGGGGTATTAATGTCAATTAACTACATGTTTAGTTATAACTAACTTTTAAAAGAAATCCCAAAACTTTAAATTCATATAACATATATCAAATTAAAGATAATTTTATAAGGATTCCAACGATATCATATATGCATATGTTTCGACGTCAAAATTTGAAAAAAAATTCAAAAATTTTTCAATTTTTTCGTAAAGCAGAAATGTCAACATACTATATAAAATATGTCAATATAATACATGTAGAATGTCAATATAAGCAATGGGTTAACATTCTTAAAGCATCGTGTTGACATTCTCAAAGCATTGTGTTGATATTTCCGAAACACTATATTGACATTTTCATCTAAAACCCTAATTTGGCGTTTTTTTTATCTTTTTTGATTTTATTAATAAAAACGAAAATTACACGTGGCAAATTGTAGACCACACGTTTTCTAAAATCCTATGGCCTTAAATTAGTTGTAGTTAGCAATTAAATGATGAGTTAGCAATTGATCACTCCCCTATGTATATATACTTAATTTCTGATTGTGATCATCTAATGAAATAGTAATAATTATTCGCATCAAATTATTTTATTTGTAGTATTAATAATTATTAAAATCTAAGTCATAAAAATGACTAAATGCACATACATACTTAATTTCTTAGTGTTATCATCCAATGGAATAGTTATAGTCATTCGCATCAAATTATTTTATTAGTATTACATAATTATTAAAATTCTTAGTCATAAAAATGAATACATGCATTTATATACTTATTTTCTTGTTATCGTCAAACGAAATAGTATAGTCATTCACATCAAATTATTTTTTTTATTAAATAATATTTAAAATTCTAAATCATAAAATACTAGTAGTATACCTATGTTATATACTGTACTTGTTATCATCTAATGAAAGGATAATAGTCATTGGCATCAAATTATTTTATTAATAATTATTAAAATTTGAACTCATAAAAATGACTACATGTGTATATATACTTAATTTTTTAGTGTTATTATCCAATGAAATAGTAGTATTCATTCGCATCCAATTATTTTGTTCTTAAATAATCGTTAAAGTTCTAAATTGTAAAAGACTAGTATATATATGTGCATATGTATATTATATATATTTAATTGTTATCATTCGACGAAATAGTAATAGTCATTCTCATCAAATTATTTTAATAATATTAAATAATTATTATAATTCTGAATCATAAATATGACTATATAGTAATAGTCATTCACATCAATGGAAGGGAGAGTTGCGAATAAAAAATAATTTTTCTTTATTGTTAAACATGACTATTAATTTTCTAATAGTAAAAAAAAAATATTTTTTTGACACCATGCAAGAATTTAATTTCAGTATACAAATTTAAATCGTTGTTCCCTAACATTTTGTCCATTAATAAAAATATAAAATAAAAGATGTATAAATTTCAAATTTTAATTTTGATGTTCTAAGAACTCATGCAATTAAATTGATTTATTACTTTTATAAATATAAATTCTAGATTCAATAATGTTTTGTAAAAATAAAATTAAGATTGAGTATTAAATCTATTAAATACCTATAAGTTTAGAATTTAAAAGATATTGTATAAAGTATTATTTAAATAAAGGTTAGTTCATTATATTAAAGTAAATGTAAATAAACTAATATTACGTGAAGTTAGAAAGAATAATTCAAAAGCATATTTATGTAATGAATTTAAATAAACTAATATTACGTAATAAGCTATTTGGAAATTTATGAGAGATTGGCGAGAAGATTTGAGTATATATTTGCTTAAATCAAGCCATTCATAAATATACACACAATTTTCCTAAGCAAGATTTTTAAATACAAATAAATGTTTCATATGCACGAGGGTAGTATGGTATATTTACAAAACATAAATTTAAATAAAAATCTAAAACAATCTAAAATGACTATTTTAACCTCATTATGGCATTATGGTTTGGAGAAATTATGTCTCTAAAACATTTTCCTTGTTTTATAAGCTCGAAATTTGTGATGGTAAAATCACAATGTGAATTTAATTAAATCCTTTCCTTGAGGAATAATTATTGGACTCAATTCCGAGTTGGATTTGATAAATTAAATAAATAGAACAAATTAAATATTGCGAAGAATAAATTGTGGGCTGCACAATTTAAATAAAATACAAAGGTTTATGAGCCAAATTTATCTAATTAATCCTTGATCCTTTTTCTTGAGCCCAAAGCCTTCTCTTAAAAGATCCCAGCGCGGATCTTTCCTCCAGTCTACCGTGTTCTTCTTCCAAATCTGCAAATAATTTTGCCAATTTAAAATTTAGTCAAGGCAACTCTTATTCTCAATTTAATTGTGAAATCCATTACTAAAAATACTCTCCTCCCATGATTTCACGCTCCCTCACCCTAATCTGCAAATAATACCCAAATTTAAACTTCCATTAGCCATTAAGATGATTTATTTTGTGAAATCAAATTCCATATTCTACTCCCTCAAATCACACGCTATATTTATTTCAAATCTCCCAACTCTAATCTGCTCTTTTTTCTACCGCCACTCCTCCATAGTATTTCATTCACAAATCAAGTTCCACTCCTGCAAGAATTTACAAGAACAAGGCTGTCCTTCTTCCTATCCCCTCGAAACAGATTCTAGGTAATTTCATATGCAGATTTTCCCCCTCCTGCTATTCTAAAATGTTTTAGAAATCAACTCTTCCATTCTTCCTGTCAGAAACTGAGAGCTAAAGAGAGGGAGATCCTGCTTGTTCGTTCAGTTGCAAATCTGACAATCTAAGGTATACACCCCACACACCTACACCAGCATTCAATTCTATCTCTTTTCGTTCATACATCCTACACCACATACTGAAAATCTGGAATCAATCTCCTAATTGAAGAAATCAAAGCAACCCGAATTAAAAATTTGAAAAATAGCCAAATCAAAATCGTACCTTTAATGGGAAAACGGGGCTGCGCTTCGGGGTGAGTTTGGGGCTGCCGGAGCAGCGACGCAGTGGCTGCTGCGACGACGGTGGGTGCGGAGTGCCACCAGCGAGCCGACGAAGGGAGCTGCGGTGGTGACCGATCGGTTTGTGCAGGGCGACGGAGCTTAAATTTTTCTGTTCTTTTGGTGTTGTGATTTTGAGTGAGAGCCGACGGGATTTATTTTGTGGAGGGGTGCTGAGTTTCAAGTTTGGAGTTTTAAATTCTTGTTCAATGTTTGGGAAGAAACAGTAGAGAGAGAGAGAGTAGCCGATGGATTTTAGGAAGGAGAGTGTTATGTTCGTTACTTTTTCTTTTCAAAAAGAATTTCAAAGTTTTGTTTGTGGATGATGGAAAGGGAGTACACATGAGTTTGGAAGGGAGTATTTTCTTTTGTTGGTTATTTAAAACCTTTTCCTCTCCTTTTTATGTTTGTGTTTAGTTTATATGTTTGGGCTTAATTAGATAATAGTGGGTTGATTTATCTTTTCCAAAATTTGCTGCGGCGTGAACTGGAATTGATAGAAATTCTTAAGCTTTTAATTGGGAAAAATTCGTAATCTACTCAATAAAAATAAACAAGATGCATGCATCTATTTATTTATTTGATCCATTGTATTAATCTATGTGTTATTTAAATTTAGGGCAAATTGGCGTGAACTTTCATAAAAGTTTGGTTTTTCCCGTAAAGTATAAATGTTGCGCAAAAAATCGTGAACTTTCATTAAATGTGCCGATTTCCCGTATCAGGTATTCGGACTAAGATGGCGATATTGACGCTGACGTGGACAATGAGTTGACTGCTGAGATGGAATATTTTTTTATAAACTAAAGCATTACTTATTATACTTATAATACTTATCCATAAATCCCCAAATTGACTGAATTGACGGAAACGAGAATTAGCAAACCCTTCTTTTGCCTCAAGTGCTCCCATCTTCTGACGGCGACGGCGACGCCTACGACTGCAACAGCGGCGGCGAGGGCTACGACAACGGCGGCGAGGACTACGGAATCTAACCTCGATTTCGAACCCTACATCTAACAATCGATTTCGAACCCTACATTTAACAATCGATTAAATCTAACCTCGTATTTGATTGAAGACGAAATCGCGACGGGATGGAGGAATTGCAGCTGGGGAGGAGGACGAGATGGAGAATTGCAAATGGAGGAGGAGAATTAGCGATGGGATGGAGGAATTGCAGCTGGAGGAAGAGGAATCGCGATAGGAGGAAGAAATTGAAGAAGAATAATATAACCCAATTTGATTAAATTTAATTTTTTACCAGAAACTACACAAAACGACGTCGTTTTGAGCGTGTAAAAACGACGCCGTTTTGTGTATTGACAGTTGGTATGCCATGTCACAACTCCGGCAGCCACGTAGGATAAGTTTTGGCCGGAAATATACCGGGTCAGGTCTTACGAGAAATTTACACAACTCGACAAAGTTCACGATTTTTTACGCAACATTTATACTTTACTGGAAAACCCAAATTTCTATGAAAGTTCACGATTTTAAAGCCAATTTGCCCTTAAATTTAAAGGTGATATTTCGCAAGTGAGCCGTGATCGCAAGGGAAAGAATCTAATTTCGGATTAAGCACTCGAGGTGGGCTCTCTTTTAAATAAGGACAATGTCCTAACTATTTTTATCAATGAGAATGAAATGCAAATACGTTTATCATGCCGTATTTTGTTTTAACGTGCCTATCTGAAATGGCTTCGCCATTTATTATTTAAATCGAATTTGGGTCCTTGTAGGGCCGCAAACCCTACTTGGATTAGTGTACACTTATGGTAGACCGTGTGTCAGCGTACGGGGGGCCGGTCTAGTGACTTAGTTTGTGGCCACATTCCAAGTCTTGTATGAGCAGATATGGTAAATATTTATGGGAAAATTGCTGCGCAACCGCGAATTTTGAACAAAGGAATATTTTGGTGTCTCGGGCCTTTAAAAAGCTAAAACCCCGATGGCTACCTACAATGGCATGATACATATAAATTTTTTTGATAACTTGTTTTCGGCATGAGTCCACTGAGTATTTTATAGTACTCAGCCATGCATATGTTTTCCTTATGTGCAGATTGAGCGGCGACGAGCTTGTGGTGGTGTTGAGTCGAACCTTAATCATTCTTGGATTTATTTTGAACTCTAAGGGGCGTCGTGTCTTCATACATGGCGTCACTCTTACTCTTGAATGCTTCCGCTGAGATAATACATTCTTTCACAACTATGTTATGAACCCTGTTTACTATTGGTTTATTAAATATGATACCTGTTGTCTTTTGATTTAAATGCTAAGGCATTACTCTGATTATTCCTCAGTTATTTGGATATTAAATGTTTCAGTCAAATTATTTATTGAAACTCTAGACTATTTCCCTTTCTTAAAGTCCCATTGCGACCACCCGCATTTACTAACCCCTGAAAGGTCGGTCGTGACATGTTTAGTGTTGTTCGTTTCGATTTATATATTTAATTTGACTCTAATACATTTAAAAGTGTTACGGAAATTTTTAATTTCACAAAATTCATAAAAATCAAAGTTTGATTTGCTCGTTTATAATTTCAAATAAATTAATAAAACAACAAATCAAACTTTGATTTTTATGAGTTTTGTGAAATTAAAATTTTCAATAATAGTTTTTAATGTATTATAATTAAACTAAATATATAAATCAAAACGAATAACATTAAACGTGCATCAAACGAGAGTGATGCTCATATAAGAATGTCACATATGGTATGTAACATATCATTCATCTATATTTGAATGCACAATTTGTAAAGTGAGACATATAGAAAGAAAAAGTTATTGGAGTATGTTAGAGCATCAGCAGCGGCGGACGTTCGCCGGGCGTCAGACCGGCGTGCCCGACGTCCGTGGCGGATGTCCACCATTGGGCGAGGAAGGCAGGCGGACGGACGTCCCGTGCGGATACGGGAGTTCCGCGGTTATTGCGCGACGTCCGTCGCGAAGACTACGAGACGTCCACCGCTATGGCATGCGGACGAACGTCCGATATAATTAATTTTTTTTTCAAACTCTATATATACGGCTCGTTGAACTTCATTTCATTCGCACCACTTGTGTTAACAAGTTTCTCTCTCTCTACGTTTCTTATTACAATGGCAAGTAGCAGTGGAAGTGGTAGTGATAGTGGTAGTGGTGCGGGTGGTAGCGGTGCTCCAGATTGGTGCCAGGTCATTAGGGATGAGCAGCGTGCCGTTACGTCTAGGAAGATAAATCGGGCGTTACAAACGGCCATGCAACAGCAGCGACTGAAGGAACTAGCAGCGGAAGCGCGATCCGAGTTACATAATTTAATAATTAATCGAACAAATAAATCACATAATAATCAGATCTATTTAGCAGATTATTTAGAAAAAATCTATTCGCGTAATTTTCACATGTATCATGCTCATAACTTGAATTGATAATGCTTTAAGTATATAGAAACCTAAAACATGCTTTTCTACGGAGCAAAAGTAATACCTTATTAATTTTCCAAAGAATCGACGATGGCTAGCGACTTCTCCACGTGACGCTTTGTATACTAGACCACGGATCTTCTCTCTGGTTCCCGAACTGTACTCCAATATCAGTGTGGGCTGATCTCACCGGAATACTAGGATTTAAATAAAGAAGACAGAAGAAATCCTACTCCTAAGAGGAGAAAATTTCGAACTCCTCTAGGTAGAGGGGGACGAAAATTTAAGCAATAAAAATTATGATTTCTGTCTCCTTTATTCTCCTATTTATTTTAAATTCCTTTTGGGCCCAGACATGGATCTATGGAAGGTTTTAGATATGGGCTCATCCAATTTACTTTTTACTAACTAAATTGAACCCACAATTTAATATAAGCTTTAATTGGAATATTACGAGCAGCAACTACAGAAGTAATATTGAACTCTCCCCATCCAAATCCGAAATTATAAGTAATCCGAGTTTCCGTTTAACTTTCATTTCCCGCGCTTAAGATAAAAATATCCATTTCCAGGAGTGGACTTAGCATGAAACGCTTATTTATTATTCATAGAGTGATCAAACTCCAACTAGCTAGGTTCCGAATGATAAAACCTTGTTTCGCGCTCCTCTTGAGGACATTATCAAACGAGACCCACCTCGCGCACGATTCAATATAATAGCAATCCTAGCACCGCTAGATATTAATCACCACTACCCAATATATTAGGATTATTGGTTTACGAAAAACCCGCACCATTTGGTAAGTCAAAGTAGTGCATAATCAATACCGTATGCTCAATGCTAACGTACATTGATTAAGAAACAAATATTTGTAAGACCTCGCCTTTCAGTACATAGCACAAAGACAAGTCTTGCTGTTAGATCCGTTCAGTGCTTTACCACATCATTGTCATCTTATTTCAGTAAGGCTTAGAAATATGCGGACTGGCATTGCAACCTTTCACGATGGATAGTCTAATTTCATTTAGGTCGTGAAATCCTTTTTTTTTTCTTGGTTTAGGACTGACCGTGTTATCTTAAAGTGGACATCGCCCACAACCGCTCTACTAAAACAAAGACTTAGACTTTTTTAAGTTAACTTATACATTTAAACATGCATTTAACATCCACTAAATGTAAAACATAACAACATTATGACAAAAATAATCTGTTTAATTCCTTGGAAAATAAAATAAGAGTTTTACAGTATTCAATCACTGTTTTAGGATGAGTCGTCCACTGTTTCTTCGTATTGTTGGTGCTTTAAAGTGTAGATACGAATATTTCAGGATGAGAGAGGATGCGGTTGGTAAACCCGGTCACACGCCCATTTAGAAGTGCACGACATCAATCAAGCAGCTGGCGTACGGAGGTACGGCCGACATGGTCGACGAGTACCTCCACATCGGCGGCGAGTCGACTGCCCGCGAATGTCTGGAGTTTTTTTTGTCAAGGCATTAGGGAGATATTCAGGGATACCTATCTTCGGAAGCCTACCTCTCAAGACTACCAGGATATGATGAATATGCACGGGGCTCAGCACTGGTTTCCGGAAATGTTGGGCAGCATTGACTGTAAGCATTGGGAATGGAAGAAGTTGAAGGGGTTGGCAGCGAAAGCGCTAACATAAATCGATTACATAATAATCCTGATCTATTTAGCAGATTATTTAGACAAATTCAATTCGCGCAATTATCACATGTATCATGCGCATAACTAAAATAAATCATGCTTTAAATTAATTAAAACCTAAAACATGCTTTTCTACGGTTTAGCTATTTTACCTTGATGATTCTCCAAAGAATCGAAGATAGCTGGCGCCTTCTTCAGGTGAAGATCTTCCGTACTAAACCACGAATCTTCTGTCTGGTTCCCGGACTGTAAACTGATATCAGGGTGGACTGATCTCACCAGTATACTAGGACTTAAATAAAGAAGACGTAAAACCTATCCCACGGAGGAGAGAAAAGATGAATTTTCGTCATCTTCAAAGAAGAGAGGGGGATGAAATTTTGCTTAAAAAATAATTGTGTTTTCTGTCTCCTTTATTCTCCTATTTATATTAAGTCACATATTGGGCCCAGATAAGGATCTATGGAAGATTTTGGATATTAGCTCCTCCAATTAGCTTTTTACTAATTAAATTAAACACAATTTAATATAAGCTTATAATTTGAATATTACGAGCAGCCACTACAGAAGTAATATTGCATTCCCCATCCAAATCCGAAGCTTAAATAAAGAAGACGTAAAACCTATCCCACGGAGGAGAGAAAAGAGGAATTTTCGTCCTCTTCAAAGAAGAGAGAGGGACGAAATTTTGCTTAAAAAATAATTGTGTTTTCTGTCTCCTTTATTCTCCTATTTATATTAAGTCACATATTGGGCCCAGATAAGGATCTAGGAAGGTTTTGGATATGAGCTCCTCCAATTAGCTTTTTACTAATTAAATTAAATCCAATTTAATATAAGCTTATAATTGGAATATTACGAGCAGTCACTACAGAAGTAATATTGCACTCCCCATCCAAATCCGAAATTATAAGTACTCCAGGTTTCCATTACTTGATATTTATTTCTCGCGCTTAAGATAGAAACATCCATTAATTAATTATTGCCTGCTATGGACTTAATTAATTAATATCTTATTTATTCCAAGAGTGGACTCAGCAAGAAAAACTTATTTATTATTCTTAGAGTAATCAAACTCCAACTAACTAGGTTCCGAATAATAAAACCTTATTTCAAGCTCCTCTTGAGGATGTTATCAAACGAGACTCACCTCGCGCACGATTCAACATAATAGCAATCCTAGCACCGCTAGATATTAATCACCACTACCCAATATACCAGGCTTATTGGGTTGCGAAAAACTCGCACCATTTGGTAAGTCAAAGTAGTGCATAATCAATACCGTATGCTCAATGCTAACGTACATTGATTAAGAAACAATAATTTACGAGACCTCGTCATTCAGTAGATAGCATAAAGACATGTCTCGCTGTTAGATCCAATTCAGTGCTATACCACACCAACGTCATCTTTTCAGTAAGGCTTAGAAATAATCGGACTGACATTGCAACCTTTCACGATAGGTAGTCTAGGCCTATCTAGGTTGTGAAATTTTTCTTTTTCTTTGTTCAGAACTGACCGTGTTACGTTAAAGTGAACGACGCCCACAACCGGTCTAGTAAAACAAAGACTTAGACTTTGTTAAGTTACTTATCCATTTAAACATGTAATAAACATCCATTAAATGTAAAACATAACAGCATTATGACAAAAATAATCTGTTTATTCTTTTGGAAAATAAAATAAGAGTTTTAACAGTATTCAATCACTCGAAAGGTGATTTCTAGGATACAAACTCTAACAGAACTGCCCCTCCTCCTAGAAAGGGTTGTACACAACCGATTTCAAGAGCAAGCATCCCACGATTGTCCTTGAGGCGGTAGCTGACTACCGTATGTGGATTTGACATGCATAGTTTGGAGTAGCCGGTTCGAACAACGACATCAATGTCCTACAGTCGTCCCCTCTTTTCAACGACCAAGAACTTGGCGTTGGTCCGGCTGTCAGTTTCGTCGCCAACGGCAACCAGCACAACATTAGCTACTATTTGGCGGATGAGATTTATCCTATGTGGCCCGTCTTCGTGAAGACGATTAGATGCGCAACAAAAGATAAGAAGAAATACTTTGTGAGTCGTCAGGAGGCAGCGCGCAAGGATGTGGAGTGGGCATTTGGTGTGCTCCAGAGTCGATGGGCGATAGTGAAGGGTCCATCGCGGTTGTGGCATATGGACTGCATCGCTGATGTCATGTACGCATGTATTATCATGCACAACATGATTGTCACAGATGAAGGTGCAACACTGACTGATTGGGCCAGTGATGATGATGATGGTGCCGGTCCAAGCCACGGGGTACCCCAAGAAGGGGCCGACCGGGTGCGTGCGTTTGCCGACATGCGCCAACGACAAGCCCATATTCGACTCCAGAACGATTTAATTGAAGAGCTATGGTTGCGTCGGGGTCATCGTTGATATGTTCATGAGTGTAATTTGATTAAGTTGTTTTTTTTGTTGTTTTTTTTATCTAATGAAATTATTTTGCACTTTGTTTAATTCTGTATTCATGCCGAAATTTTAATAATGTACATTGTTCAATTCCGTAAATTGTTTATAATTTGGTGAATTTGTGAAATTTTTTTAATTGCGGGAAGTCCGCGCGGGAAGGCTATGGGATGTCCGCCACTGTGCAGTGGGAAGTCCTTATGACGTGGCAATGGTAGGAAGGCTATGGGAGATCCTTTTGACGTGTCAGGAGGTGTTTTTGAGAAGTCCGTCGGAAAGATTATGGGAAATCCGTCCCCACTGGAAATGCTCTTACTAGAGAATAAAAGTGAAAGAAGTTACTATAAATAAAAGTGGACTATATTTGGAAATAGTTTCAATTTTTATAGGACAAATGAAATTACATAGAAATAGGATCCATATTCCGCTAGAAACACGTTGTTAGTGAAATTACTAGGAACACCCTTATTCTCTCATCAATGAGCCTCCTATGGCGGATGGCCTTTGAATAGACGGAACGCAGGTTTTAGATTCAAAATACACTTGATCTTACCTGAAACCTAGAGAGAGAAAGTAGTGAGTAGAAAGAAAAAGATGGGGGGCGGAATGGAGACTAACAAGAACCGTTGGATCGAGGATTGGGCTACTAATAGAGAGAATCTCGAGCACCACTTCCGCTGGACCCGTCGCAACCTTGCCCTCGTCGGAATCTTCGGCGTCGCCGTTCCCATCCTCGTCTACAAAGGCGTCGTCAAAGAATTCGTACGTTCTTTTTATATTCCCCCAAATCAATTTATGAATCATCTCTTCGCTTGTATCTGTGCCCTAACTTACTGCTTCATGTTTCCGTTAATTCTATCGGTTTTGTTTCCCTAAAAACGCGAAATGTGTGCGAAATGCTGGCTTTCTCTCGATTGCTTTTAATTTTTTATCTTTGATGGAGTATAAAACTCAATTCGATCGTCTAGAGTTGTCGTTGATGAGAAAGAAAATATTAAACTCATATCCTTTCATAGCTTTTATTAATTGAATTTCTCAAAATTAAAGTGATTAATCATGGTTAGTTATTTGGAGTGTGAAGCAAAAACTGCTTGAAGGCTTTAGTTGAGATGATACTATGGAATCAATGAAAAATTCTAGGCAAGAGATTGAGTAGTATCACTGGTAGTTATCTGTAACAATTCATTGGATATAACACCTTTCATCTTTCTCGTAGCTGTACATTCATGTTCATATACTAGTGAAGGGTGCAGTGCACTCTTATCAGTGTTATTGGAAGGATATGCTGTCTGCTTTCTTATCCGTGAACTCTTCGATTATTCACGCCACAGATTATAATCAGCTGAAGACATACCTTAAACTTTTCTTATTGTTACCTATTTGCCTTTCCTTTTGTTGTGTTAGGAGTCTCATAATGATTAGAATTAGAGCCCATGGCCTAAGAGAAATTATATTCAGATTAGGATTCTTTCTGAATATTAATAGCCTCTGATTGTAATTATAGTGGGCATCATACTCTCTAGTGAAATATCTTTGGCTTTACAGTGCCCCTAGATGTAGTCTCGTAGAGTCGAACTGTTAACCAATTCTCCTATTTTTTATTGCTTTTTTTTTTGTGATTGTATGTTTGCTTTGTTATGTAAGCCATAATTTGCTTTGTTATGTAAGCCATAATTTACTTTGTTCAGTTCCATCGGTACTATATGTTACTTTCCCTATTTAAGATAGCAAATACTCGATGCAAATATGCAATTAAGCCTATTATTTTTAACTTCCATTTCCTGCACTTTTCATGGTTACTTTGATGAGGTCCATTGCACAATTGTTAGGTGATGTCCACGTAAAATCCTTTGTATTAATTGTAGTCACTTGGTGCTTCATGGTCTATTTGAGTCAACACGACATACTATTCATTATTCTGCTGTCTGGCATTCACATCGCTTTTGATATTCTATTTTTTAACAATACGAAGCTTGTCCATGGCACCAATTTAGACTTGTCCGTGTGTTATCTATCCACCGCTTTCCTGTGTTTCGAAAATGGTATTGTTGTCCCAGTCATGAGTGTTTAATTATATTCTCGTCTTTATCATTAAATATTGTGATCATTCCTCTGGTACCTAGTAGGTTAAATATTGACTGTGATAGCATAGACCATTTTTCATTAGGATTCTGCGGAAGCGATACACCATTGAACATGAGAACTAATTTTGCTTTCAAAATCAAAAGTGACTTGGCCGATGTGATTCCACAGTTTCTGAACTTTACTGGTGTGGAAGTACTTTGGTCTTAGGTTCCTTGTGTACAAAGATGTCTCTTGTTCTCGTTTGTAGATTATTATGAAACATAAGATTCTCTAATGACTAAAGTCTCTTTATGATCATATTATGTGCTGTAATATAAAATAATTACAAGTCTTGACCAGTGGTCATCCTTTGGAAATAATGCTAGTGTATATGATACTAGTTTATTTTGTTTTCTTGTTTATTAGTATTTGGATTTTCTTCCAAACAATTCTTGTTTTCAGATTACTCCTTTAGGAAATCGAATTATATTTAAACATGTGAGTTTAATATGATTACTAAACACACGATTAAAGCTAGATAACAGCTTGTAACTTGTTCTAACATAGCTACCAAATGTCCCTCGAGTGGCAGCGGTTTGGGTTCATAACTGATTACTCTTTCTTGTTACTCTTGATTTTGTTGGTTTGATGTGACTTTCATGGTTATAATCTGTTCAAATGGGTATCTAAGAAGCTTAGTGCTTTAAATTTATTTTAATTTAATTTCATAGTGATTCTCCTTTACCATGGCTGTGACCTGGGACTATTTTCCAATACTAACCTCCATATTTATTGTGGCAGCACATGCAAGATGAGGATGCAGGAAGACCCCCCAGAAAATTCTGGTTCACATGATGCAGTGATCTTGTCATTCCCTGTTCGTTTTTTTGCTTTTGCTGAATATCATCTTCAGTGGTCATTGGAGGTTAAACTGCAACTTTTTTTCCCGAATTATGTTTTAACAAATAAAACGGCAAACTTTACTTTGTACGATAATATTTTATCAGTTTTGGTGTTTTTCTGTTTGCAAGAAATTACTCTCCAAAATGAGTTTCCCATCCATTTCAATAATATTAGTGAGCTGCAGTTATGTAATCTATACATGTTACTCTATTAGGGTGTGATTCATTGCTAACTTTTCTTAAGTTGTTAACTTGTTAACTCATCAGTGCAATGTATTAAAAATATCAACACGATGATATTGAAATGTCAATATAAACTTATGTTGATATTTTAATATATTATGTTGACATTGATATTTAAATGTCAACATAGTTTATTAAAATGTCAACACAAATATGTATTGACATTTTAATGTGATCATGTTGATATTTTTAATGCACTACGTTGATGAGTTAGCAAGTTAGCCATTTAAGAAAAGTTAGCATTTTAACACATCATTTACTCTATGATAGTATGATACTTCCTTCGTCCCATTCTAAATGACATGGTGTAGAAACATAATTAAAATTTTAAACAATAAACTTTTTGCAGCACATTAATTTCCGATTTGGAAAAGTAGGATAATTTTTATATTTTACTGTATAATTTCTGATTAATTTATTTTCCTGTGGGCGGATCTAGTAAAGGGATAGGAGGGGCATTTGCCCCATTTCATATTTTCTACTCCACATATATATATTACCCATTACCTATTGTGAAATTTATTTCTTTTAATTTCTCACTAAATGCCCTCTTCAAAATTTTAAATTTCCTTCATAGATAAATTTGTGCCCTTTCCTGCCAAATCATGGCTTCGCAACACAACAAGTTTGGAGCCACCTCGTAGGGGATAACCCACTCTCACTCCCCCCTTCGCGTGAGTCTCGCCGGGAGGCAGAACATGTTACACATCTCCCTATCTCGTCCCGCCGGAAAGGGATCCTAGTTTTGCTTTGCGGATGCTCTCATACCCCATCTCATCATATACATAATAACAATGGTAACTAGTAGTAGTTGAATAAGTACAAGATAAGGCTGTAGTGGCTAAACGTTCTATTCAGCAGAAAACACTACTTAACACATAAGCAGCTAACAAACTTCCATAGTGTTTCTCATTAAAATATGTATTTTTAATCGGGCCTCATTTGATCACGTATAGCAGAACTCATTTACAACCCAACAAAGGTGAAAGCTAATTTGATCCATTTTCCAAGTGATCAAGCAAGGAGAATCCCATTTTATCATTAAACAATACCACACAAAGAAGTGCCAATCAAACCGTGCCGTGCCTCTCTCCAAGCAGATGAAAACCCACATCTCATTCCAAGTACTTCAATACCTAGAGCTGAAGACTGATGTCGCGTCGCCTAACCTAATCACCGGTACCATACAATCGGCGGTGTAGTGTTCTGAGGAGGTTGCAAGATCGTGCAGTGCTGCCATTGAGGCAAACCTTGGCTTACTGCGACCGAGCCAGAGCTCATTTGTTGGATGCTTGAACTATCATCAACATCCATGCTTGCCTCTCCCATCGCTTCATCGTCCACCGTTTCACTACCACCTCCACCCGAAGATGGAAACTGCGGTGGAAACCATGGAACAACAGCTTGGCACCCGTTGCTAGGGCTACTAGAGCTGTCATCCTCTGTGGTAGCCTCAGCTAGTCTCCAAGAATTTCCGGTGCTTGACCTCAACACTTGATCTACACAAATCACACAAATCAGTAAGATGGTGTCCGGTTTCCTAGATAAAATAATATCAAGATATAATATAGGATTGAACTATGAGATTATCCCATGTTTATCCATCAAAGATCGAGTCGTGAGATTTAATCTGATGAACCAAACACACTACAAATTTAATCTCGAGATATAATCTTGCAAACCGAACGCCCCCTAAGTGTTTGCTTAAATAAAGAGTTCAAACACAATTGGTAGTAGAAATGTTGGTACAAAATGAAAAGACTAATGAGGCCTTAATAGCATAACATCTTGACCTAATCAGTACAATTATAAGTATGACCTAAGGTTAGATCAATTTCACAATCAAATTGGGATTTCTTGAGACATAAGGTAGTAAATTGCAATTTCTACCTTTCCAGCCCGCAATGAATCGAGGATCAAGGGAGACCGAAAAATTGGAAGGAGAATGCATGATTGGATTTGGTGTAGTGATGGTTGGGTGGAAAAGCACGATAGCCCTCTCCGAATTGGGCAACTCCTCAATTTTGACACCGCTGCAGCTCTGTTCCGGCGATTGATCGACGACCTCAGGTTCGTCCTCTACGATTACCATCGGCGGCAATTCAGCATCCTACACTAGTATAAATTAGTACTCGTAACTAAGCTAGTAATTAGAATTAGCTAAAACCATGAATTTACCAGCCGACGGATTTTAGTTGCGGGAGAAGAGAAGATAAAATCTGAGACATCATCATCAACGTCTTCAAAGTCTTTCCTTTTCATCGAGATTCCGAGGAGAGACAATCAATCGATTGAAATTTGGCGTCAAAAGTGGGATTCTACATTCAACTAGTTGGGAGTATATTTATACGACTGAATTTTTCCAGATGTCTCCAGAAACTAGGAGACCTGTCTCTGTGTAAATTTATGTTTTTATTCTACATAATTCATTATGCAGCAATTTATTTTACATTTGAAATTAGTGCTTTGGTGGATAGTAGTACAGTACAAAAAGGGTTTAGGTTGTAAAATCCCAATAGAAAAAAGATGATTAATCTGCATAGACTTAATGTTTCTATATCAACCCTTCAAATATTATGTTCAATCAATTATGATATTATATTTTAATAAAATATTACCCCTTCCATTTCAAAGAACATGAGTCACGATCTTTGATTAGGTGGTCAAAATTCTTTGAAAACCTGCTTAGTGACTCATGTTAGGGTTAATATAATGAAAAACATATTTCAAGATATTCCAAGATATACGGATACCCATGGGCCATGAGCAAGCAACTTAAATCTTATACACAAGCCAAAATTGAGTGGTACTTTACCCTCACGAACTTCATCTCCATAATTGTATCAATCAAATAAATAAGTCATCAGAATATGCATAGGCAAATTACAATAACCATACAACTGAACCAACATATATACCTTAGATATGGACCATATGGTGGAACAGTGAACCTCCTCTTATCCTCAACACGCATACTTAATTTACAAAAATATCTGCCATTAAACGTCACCCTTTGACCTAAACATAGGTTTTAAAAAAATATATTGGAAATTGTTGAAATAGTTAGTGGAACGTGAGGTCCATTACCAAAAGTAGTATTCCCTCCGTCCCACAAGAGTATACACTTTTTGATTTTGGAAAACTTTTTCTTTCTTAGAGCATTCACAATAAGAGCCTATCTTTGGAGAGCCTATCTCTATTTTTTTCATGCCATGTTAGCAGGCCCATCCTAAAGTCTATCTCCCTGCAATGAGTGCCCATCTCAGAGCCTATCTCAGAGCCCATCTCATTTCCACATCATCACTATTTTATATTTTTCACTTTTAATTTAGTGTGAAATAAAATAATATAAAATAACTAGAAATAAAGACAACTCAATAAAAAACAAATTTCAGTAAAAAAATATCCTACATTTAAAAAAATTATGGAAAAAAACAAATAAAAATATTAATAAAAATATTGAAAACATTGTGACTAGAGAGAAGTAAAGTGAGATAAAATGAAATGGGATGAATGTGAATAATTAATGGAGAATAGAGCATATATATGGGATAAAAAATAAATAAAAACATAACAAAAAAAAGGATATCGGCTTAGCCGATCTATTGATCTTTGGGGAGGAGCCCATAAGAGTGGCCATCGGCCCTTGCTCCACAATGGGAGCCTTAGAGAGCCGATGGGGGGCCCAATAGATAGGCCCTTGCTATCGACCCCCATTGTCAATGCCCTAACGACGTGAGATCTATTTTCCACTAACAATATTTTAATTATTTTTTCTTTCTACCTCTCTCTTACTTTACAATTTTTGCATCAAAGTCTCGGGTCGAATGTGGTATGTGCAAAACCTCATTACCATATGCAAAACCTGATAATTATTGATGAATGACCAAACACGGCAAACTGGTTCCACCGCAAACAGTTCCCCACGCGAGGGTGCGCCAGTACCATTTTGTGAGTTCTTACAACAATTCCTTCGCCACACCCAATTACAGAAAGATCTAATCAAATATATTTGGTCGAGATTTGGCAAAGAGTAACCAATCTGCTATAACATTTTATAGCATAACTCTTCAGCAATGATGGTTGTCTTTCCACTTAAAGGAGAAAACTACTCATTTTGGTCACATTATAAGTGAGACGTATTCTTTTTTAGACCATCCCACTATAAATGAGATATATACATCTATGACAAAAAACAACACTCCATCTCCCTTTACTTTATCATCTGTCTTACTTTTTCTCTCTACTACTCTTAAAAACCGTGCCCAAAAAAGAATATTTTACATCTAATGAAATAGAGGGAGTACAAAAGATATTTTCATTGTAAAAAGACCTTCATGCCTACATTAGCTCCACTGTGTCAACTTCACAAATTTTAGTACTGGTACTCTCAAAGTCCGTGAAATAATGTCTTATTTTGCTATTTTGGGATGTCCTTAATTTAAAGTCTCATTTATTTTTTCCATTTTATATAAGAGAACCCACGTTCACCAATCTCATTACACACACATTTTATTACTCCCTCCGTCCTCGATTAAGAGTCACACTTTGACCGGACATAAGTTTTAAGAAATGTAAAGAGAAGTTGGTTGAAAAAGTTAGTGGAATGTGAGACCCATTTTTTTATATTGATTTTATAATGAAATGTGAGTGCATTGAGTTAGTGGAATGTGAGACCTACTTACTATTTACGGTAAAAATGAAGTGTGACTCTTAATTGGGGACGGACCGAAATTAAAAAGTGTGACTCTTAATCAGGGACGGAGGGAGTATAAAACTACTAATATTTAAAAGTGGGGTCCACTTTTCATTAATTTTTTTTTTCATATTTCTTCACAATGTCAAATAATTTCTTAAAACTTATGCGAAGTCAGAATGCGACTATAGTACTATATTTATAGCGAGGAGTTGTCAGATTTTGTGATAATTTTCAGAATAGTTATATACTACTATTAAATATTAGTAAAATAATAAAATTAGAGTAACCACAATAGGTTGCCGCGTGACGCCGCGGCGCAGCTGCGGCGGTCTATTGCAAGGCGGGGGCCGCTGCAGCGGGGAGGAACAGCAGCGAACACGGGTCCCCATGTGGCGGGGGTGGCGGAGAGCACGGCGGCGCCGCGGCAGCCTATTGCAAGCCGCGAGACCGCCGCGGCTGCAATTTCTGATCTTTTTTTTTTTAATTTATTTTTATAAATACAACCTATTCCTCATTTTTTACTTCACACATCCACACTATAATTAAAATATACTAACAATTGATAAAATAAGTGATTTGTAATTGTGGCATACCAAAACAAGTTTTTGTAGCTGTGCTGACTAGACGGATAAGTTTTCTATGGCTGTGACTTGGTTGGGCTGCCTTACTGGACACTCTTAACCAATAAAATTAATGGTGGACGTGAATGAAACATGAACGAATTAAAATATTGGAATGGAGGATTCAAACTATAATTTTTTTACTGAACCATATTGTAATTATATTCTCATAATATAGGTTACCTTCGACCATGCATCTACTTGTTTTATTTTTTTTGGTCTTTTTTTTTTCTCATTAGGTACTCCTGTAGAGTACTCTCTCCCAGAATAGGAGTTGAATTTTAGTGTGTACAAATTTAAGAAATACTACCCCCGTCCCACATTAAGTATTACATTTTGTCATTTCGGTCCGTCTCATAATAAGAGTCACATTTCACTTTTATCATAAATGGTAAATAGACCCCACATTACACCAACCAATTATACTCACATTTTATTATATAACTAATATATATAAGTGAGACTCATAATCCACTAACTTATTCAACCTACTTTCTTTACATTTCTTAAAACTCGCGCCCATACTAAATGTGACATTTAATGTGGGACGGAGGTAGTATAAAGAATAATGGATTGGAAAAGTTAGTGGGACGTGGAGTCCACTTTTTTATACTTCCTCCGTCTCACTTTAGGAGTCCCGGTTTACCATTTTTGGGTGTCTCACTTTAGGAGTCCCGGTTAGAATATTCCATAAATGGTATTAGGCCCCACATTCCACTAACTTTTTCTCACTCACATTTTATTATAAAACTAATATAAAAAAGTAGGACCCACTTTTCACTATCTTTTTTCACCAACTTTCGTTTACATTTCTTTAAAGCCGTGTCGAAATCAACCGGGACTCTAAAAGTGAGACTGAGGGAGTAATTGTTTTATACTCCCTCGGTCCCCGATTAAGAGTCACACTTTTCCATTTCAGCATGTCCCCAATTAAGAGTCACACTTCATTTTTACCATAAATAGTAAATAGGTCTCACATTCCACTAACTCAATTCACTCACATTTTATTATAAAACTAATATAAAAAAATGGGTCCCACATTCCACTGACTTTTTCAAACAACTTTTCTTTACACTTCTTAAAACTCGTGCCCGGTCAAAGTGTGACTCTTAATCGGGGACGGAGGAAGTAATAAAAATGTGAGTGAAGTGAGTTAGTGGGATGTGAGACCTACTTACCATTTATAGTAAAAAAGAAATGTGATTCTTATTGTGGGACAAACCGAAATGACAAGATGTAACTCTTATTATGGAACGGAGTGAGTATTATTTTATTTAGATTTCATTTTTTTCTTATGTGCTTTGGACTCCTCTACCAAATTGAGACTTTTTGGAGTGTGTTTTGGGCTTCTCTAGATAATTGTGACTTTTCTCTTGCTTGCAATTGATTAGAATCTTTACTCTTACAAAATACTCCCTCCGTCCACAAAAAATAGATCACTTTTGCCATTTTGGGACGTCTATAAAAAATAGATCACTTTCTAAAAATGCAAAGTTTATCTCTCATACTTTTCTCACTTTTTCTTCCCTCTCTCAATACTTTACCTACTTTTTCTCCATATCTCTCTTACTTTACCTACTTTTTCTCCTCATCTCTCTTACTTTACCAATTCTACATTAAAACCCGTGTCGAACAACAATAGATCTATTGTTTGTGGACGGATGGAGTAGATTTTTTATTTTTTTTATTTTTATCATTGAGGTTAATTAATTGACCAGTTCGATTTTAATCGAACCAATTTATCTATTAAATGACAAAATTAATACGCTAAACTAAAAACTAGTCCGGGTACCTTTTTAAAATTGGTTTGACAACTAACTAGACATGCCTTATTCTCGCGTAAAAAAACGCGGGAATAGATGTACAAGGTCTTCCAAGAGTGGAGGGCCGCAACTGACCCCACGGAGAAGAGGTTTCTTCACTCGATGCTCGAGAACATACAAGTGGATTTGGATGCCACGAGGGCACTGATGGGGGGGCACAGACGCGGGCTCAGATGCCACCGATGTGGAGGTCCCGGGTGGCAGCGGCGACGGCGATGAGGAGTAGAGAGAGGCGGGGCTCATGTGTGGAAGCCCGATTTTTTTTTATTATGTACTTTTTTTATCTATATATCTTTTTTTTATTTAAATTAAATGAATGCAGTTTTCCGTATATGTCTCGTAAATTTAATTCCGTAGTTTATCGTAAATTTCATTGCGTAAATGTAGTTGTTTTTGAATTATTTTTATTGCGGCCTGCCTGTGGCTGGCCTTAGGCTAGCCTATTTGAGTAAAATGATGATGTGGCAGGTGGAATTTTAGTGCTGATGACGTGGCAGGGAGAGAGAGTGGCTAGCCTGTGGCTGGCTTAAAGCCATTGGAGATGCTCTAAGGTTTACCGAACCAACGCTTAATACCGAAACCGTAACCGCCGGTTACAGTTCTGAACCGAAACCGTGAGAATTTATCCGAACCGAAATCATTGATCTTTGAACCGTGGTTCGGTCCAAGTTCAAATTTTTTTTAACCGAAACCGTGCCGGAACCGCCGGTTCCAAATCGGAATCGCAAAAAACTGCCGATAAACTGTGAAACTAAGCCGGAACCGCAAAAAATCAGCGGTTAGGAACCGAACCGAAACCGGCTATTTTTGAACCAGAACCGTTACCGCGAAACACCCTCGCAGTTCGGTTCCAGTTCAACAATATCCAAAACTGGAACCGACAGTTCCGAACCGTAACCGCCGGTTCCTGAACCGTGAGCACCTCTACAACTAACCAGGTTTATCAAATAACTGTAGTAACTGAATTTAAAAATTTAAAACTGCACTTAATGATTTTCATATGTCATTTCGATAATCCATAGACCTCATAAAATTCATATATTTTTTTTATGAATAAATAAATTAAATATCATCAAAATCAAACGTTTACATCATACACTCGGACATACCCGGAGGAAACAACATCAACTAGACACTACGTAGACTAAGCATACAGAGTAAACACAACAAGTCCATGGAAGAAACTAAGTCATCAAGGTTGATATTGAGTCCCAAAAGAGCAGTGTCTTGAGACACCCATTAAAACCCTAGGTGGGCGGGCCTCCTTAAAATCCTTGGGAATAAAATCCCATGGAAAAAAGCTTTCCAAGGGAAAGAAGAGTATCCTGATGAGTGACTCAAGACGTGCCATACCTCCACAGTCACCCGAAAAATCATACTCCCTCCGTCCCAAGATATTAGACCTTTATTCCTTTTTGGGGTGTCCCAACATATTTGACTAATTTTTATTTATGGTAAAAATTTATTTTACTACCAACTCCACTTACACCACTAAACAACATCTCCTAAATTCCAGTGCCCAAAAGAAAGGGCTCTAATATCTTGGGACGGAGGGAGTAACAAACATCATCTATCAGGGAGGTGAAGAACAACCTGATCATGAGAGAAACGCGAGTATAAGATGTTGTAGGCTGCTTCCTTGATCTGAAAGATCACACCACTTTGCCTTCATCTATTACAAGATTCTTTCTACCACTTACGTTCTAATAAATAGTCGTAGTCATGGACAGAGGCAGACACAAACGCAAAATTTTGACGCTGGGAGTCCAATGCATAGATAATAATTGTAGGGTATTTTTACGGCATAGCCGGAAATTGCGAGGGAGATGAGTAATGAGATAGAAATAATTAAACTAAAGATATGTATTTATTTTATATTATTAATTATGAATAAATTATGTAATAAGTAAATTAATGAAGTATAAAAGTTGAAATTATTTATTTATAAATAGTTGTAGAAAAATAAAAAAATATTTCACAATAAATATTTATATAGGTGAAATTTGAAATTGTTGGGGTTATGTGGGTCCCCAATACTATGTGTTTGTCCACTGATCGTAAATGACATGAATTTTAATATAAAATTAATAAAAATATAGAGAAAATAAATTATTAAAGTATAGTAATTGAAAAATGAGAAAAACTAAATAAATATAGACAAATTTTGGTGGAGGATCTAAAATAATAAATCAACAATATTTTTCGTGGATAGAGGTATTTATTTTCATTCTATCATCGGTGGTGTGAAACAAGATCATGTATTTTTCTTCTTCTACCAAGTCCCTACACATTCTGTTCAATCATTCTTCTTCTATATATTTTTTTCAAAAAAAATATTAGTATATTTAAATTGACGACAACGTTGTACTCGATCGGTATAGTCCCCAAAAATTCGCACGATTCATTTTGCACACAATGAGAAAGTTCTTATTATAATCACAATATATATATATAGGGATATATATATAGGGGTGTATTCAGATTAATGTGTAAAAATCTGTTAAAAGGGAAAACTAATCTCATCCCTTGATTAGGTGTGATCTGATGGTTGATATGGATGCCACTACGTGGAATTTAAAAATTAATAAAATAATCAAAAAGGGTAAAAATGGTAAAGCACAATTGTACATGATTTCGGTACATGATGTTGTTATATTTGTACATTATGTTCTATTAGTACATGATGTTGATGTATGAAAATTGTATTCTAATGTACAATTCTCAAGCTTTAATGTACAACATACCCATGATAATGTACCAGGGTATGAATTCGCGGATGGAAGCTATACTATATAGCATCCACAAATTCACAAATCCATACCCCGTCGGAGAGTGATGTACGAAATACCAGTGATAATGCACGATATAACCATGATAATGTACGATATAAACATGATAATGTACCGGGGTATGAATTCGCGGATGGAAGCTATACTATATAGCATCCACAAATTCACAAATCCATACCCCGTCGGAGAGTGATGTACGAAATACCAGTGATAATGCACGATATAACCATGATAATGTACGATATAAACATGATAATGTACTGGGGTATGAATTCGCGGATGGAAGCTATACTATATAGCATCCACAAATTCACAAATCCATACCCCGTCGGAGAGTGATGTACGAAATACCCGTGATAATGCACGATATACCGATGATAATGTACGATACACTCATGATAATGTACCGGGGTATGAATTCGCGGATGGAAGCTATACTATATAGCATCCACAAATTCACAAATCCATACCCCGTCGGAAAGTGATGTACGAAATACCCGTGATAATGCACGATATACCGATGATAATGTACGATATACTTATGATAATGTACCGGGGTATGAATTCGCGGATGGAAGCTATACTATATAGCATCCACAAATTCACAAATCCATACCCCGTCGGAGAGTGATGTACGAAATACCCGTGATAATGCACGATGTACCTATGATAATGTACGATACACCCATGATAATGTAGCATCGCATTACACATCAGACCCAAAGTTAACATCATTCACCAAGGGTTTAGTAGTCCATGGGGGTAGGGTGTAGTACCATCATATTAACATAAGTTCACTAACCGATGGAAGTTAGATCCAGTCCCCTAGGGTTAACTCATCCATAGGGCTAGGGTATAGTATCTACAAGATTACCTTAATGAACGTTGTGTTACTGAGTCAGTACTACACCCTAACCTCATGGATTACTAAACCCCTGGGGAATGGATATAACTTTCGTCAATTAGTAAAAAAATTATAATCTACATTACGTAGAAGGGGTATATACATTAAAACACATTAATGTACATTATTAACACATTAATGTACACATTAAGTTAATGTACTAATCTATATAAATGATGTAACAGTAATATACCCAAATTGCCCTTAATGTACGAAACTGGTATAATAATGTACGGCGATTCTTTAAATCAAAGCCATTAGATTAATAGATCCAAGGGTTTATATTAGTTTTATGTTTTATACTAGGGGGTGATAAGGAGGGTAATGCACCCCTATATATATATATATATGTAGTGGTGGACGCAGGATTTTGTAGTTGGGGGATCCAATTTTTTTATAATAATTGTAAGGTATTATTTGATGTAGTCGTAGTCGAAAGTTGCGATATTATTATGATGCGATGGAAATTAGTAATGAGATAGATTTAATTAGATGATATAGAAACTAGATATGTGTATATAATACTTAATATTAATTATGAATAAATTTTGAAATAAGTTAAGTAATGAAGTCTATATAGCATGAAAATTTTTATGTATAATAGTTGTAGAAAAATAAAAAAATAAACATCACAAAAAAAATACTAGCTATTTTTTTTTTTTTTTTTGAATGGATTAATTGGTGAAGTACATAAAATATGATTTTTTTGTGTATAATTGATGTAAGAAATATTAAAAAACATCAGAAAAATAGTAAAAATACAAGTAAAAGCCAAGTTGAGCTTGATGGGACTCGAACACAGGCTGAGAAAACGCTAGGCAAGGCACTTACCACCTGTGCTAAGTCACCATATTCTACTTAATGAATATAAAGTATATAGTAATATGTGAAATTGTTGGGGGTTCCATGGGTCCCCAACACCCCATATAGGTCCGCCACTGTATATATGTATGCTTGTGTGTTATTTAAGCTCTAAATCACAAAATCTCATATATTAATCTCACAATTTCTTAATATAAAAAAATCAAAGATGTAAGCGATTAAAAATTTTAAAAGGAAAGAGACATTCATTGATGACGAGTGATGCCTAACTAGTAAAGTAGGTATTCTTGATCTAACATTGACTAATACTTCTTCCGTCTATTAACAAGACCATCTTTAAGGGTACACTAAAATCTAAAATAAGATAGGTATTTAGCTTCAATAGTACTCAAAAATCAATCCTATTTTAGGTTTTTTAGAAAAAAAAATACCTATCTTTAAATTTACAATAAACTAAAACCTAAATTTTTTTCAAATTTTGAGAATAAAAAAGGCATAATATAGAGAATATTCTTTTAAGTTTGATTTTAATATAAATGGTTGAAGTAAAATCAATATTTAGTATGAGATTTACACTAAAATGAGTTTGAGTTTAGTGGAATGATTGGAGATGTTCTAATGTCTCACTTTAAGTTTTAATAGAAAAATAAAGTATAAATGATAAGGAAATACATTAAAATTTAAATGAATAAGTTAATAGAACGTAGATTCCATAATAAAAATAAAATTAGAATGGTGGATCAATATGGAATATTTTGATGGTGGAGTATTTTTTTTAGCGGGCACAAATTTTTGTAACTAGTAAAATAAAATAAAAATGAAAGAAATCATTCGGTGGTATGTCAATTCCGTAATAAATGAAAAGACGATAAAGTAAAGGGTAAAATTAATTGGAGTGTAGAGATGGTGAGCTTATGAGCACCTTAACATAGGAAGTTTTCAATAATAGAGTCAAAGTTTAATGCGTTGGAGCAAGAAAGCATATGATTATCACCATCAATTTTCCACTTTCTTATATGAAAAAAGATGATATTTCTATTTTGCTTGCTCCCTATTTGATTGGCTTACTATTATTACTATTAAGTTCCAACGTCTACATATGGATTATTTCCCTCCTAACATTAACTACTTGATGCAACTAACATACTACCATCTGTAATTTAAGTAATCTAAATAAATGCCATTCACATTAATTGGTGTGAACTCATATTAATACGGAGTGCCAATCTCCTAATTTAAAAGTTATTCAATGAAAACTTAATTTAATTTAATTTTCTTATTTGTTATGTTGTGAAAATCTGCATCATTTATATTAGGATGTGCGCAGTGAGTAATTAAACTTAATTAATAATTATATCTTCATTTCATACTAAGTTAACTTAATATATAAAGGAACAAATTTTGTTGATTTGGTTAATGATAGTTGGTCTTACAACACATTACATATACTAGCCAACTGTGGCATTGTATATACCCATATCACCAAATCTATTGAATTTATGATTCCCAAGATTTGAAATAGATGGAGAAAGTGTTGGTCCCAAATTTCCTTTTATGTATCACCATCAGCAATGCTGTTAATACTTAATATGATAGTATTCAGTTTTAAAAATAATTTCCATTTTAGGATGTCTATTTTAGAATTCAATAACTTTTTTCTTTATATCTCTGATCTTACTTTAACATTTGTATATTAAAACTCATGTCTTTTGAAAAGTTCATATTTTTAATAGACTAAAAAAGTATAATATTACTACTACTTCATAAAATAAGTTCACAAAATAAGAGAAAGTCCATTAATACTATTATAAATTAACAAGCAAGTTCCATGCAAATGTTACATTACATCCCCATCCCATGAATTGTAAACATGGCTCTCAAAATCATCTCCCTCTTCTTTTCTACTTTCCTCAATCATTTCAAAACCCCTACAAAGAAAAATCCCCAAGAATTCATCTCAACATCACAAACCGAGTTTAAAGAATTCCGGTTTCTAGGGCAGAGATCCGACCTCGAAAACCAGGTGTTGATCTTCGACGTCGAAAAAGCCCTACTGAAATCCCCTTCGCACTTCCCTTACTTCATGCTTGTAGCGTTTGAAGCGGGCGGCCCGATTAGGTCACTCCTCCTCCTCCTTCTCTACCCTTTGATTAGGGTTTGTGCCCGCGCTTTCGCCTTCAAGGCCATGGTAATGATCTGCTTTTTCGGGCTTAAGACCGATAGATTTAAAGAGGGGAAGGCCGTCCTCCCCAAGTTCTTCCTAGCAGACGTGGGGGACGAGAGCTTTCGTGCCATACGAAGGGCGAAGACGACGGTTGCAGTGAGCAGTTTGCCTCAAGTCATGGTGGAGAGCTTCTTGATGGATTATCTAGAAGTGGATTTTGTTGTTGGAAGAGATCTCAAACTCTTTCATGGCTATTTTTTGGGATTTATGGAAGAAAGAAAGGTGCCTTTTTTAGATGGTGTGATCACTCCCAATGCCATTGGAGTTTGTAGCTCCAACCAACCTTTCCAAAATAAATTGTTTTCCACTTGCAAGGTGCAAATCTAGCTAGCTACTACTTTTTTTTATACTACCTCCGTTCACTAAATGTAGACTAAGTTGTAAATAACACGGGTTTAATTTAATGCATAATTGGAGAGAAAAGGGAAAAAGTGGTAGAAATAGTTTAAGTGAATTGTGTGGTCCACGTTATTAGTATTTAAATAATTTAAAATTTTTATATTTAGAAATTGGTCTAATTTTGGTAGACGCCCTAAAATTGTAAAACTAGTCTCGTTTTTGTGGACAAGGTAGTAATTCTTTCTTTCATGTTACTCAAATATTATGGATGTTTTTATTTTGTAATTTAATTTGAAGTTGGAATAATTGTAGGAGATTTACTTAGTGAGCGATGAAGATAGGAGAAATTGGCGCCAACTTGCAAGACATTCATACCCTAAACCGCTCATCCTTCACGACGGAAGGCTGGCTTTCCGGCCGACGTTTGTGGCCGCGCTTCTCATGTTCGTGTGGCTCCCGTTTGGTCTCGCCCTCGCCCTCGCTAGAGCAATCATCTTCTTCACAGCGCCGCCCAAAATCGCGCTGACGCTATTTCGCTTCTTCGGAATTCATCTTAGGGTTTGTAAGTCGAAGGCGTTCTCCAAATTGGCCGCCAAAAGAAATCCCCTTGATAAGGGCATATTATATGTTTGCAATCACAAGACCTTGTTTGACCCAGTCTTCATTTACTACGGCCTCGGGACCCCGTTGACCGCGGTCACCTATGGTCTAAGTAGGGTCTCGGAGGCCGTGTCGGTCATTGAGACGGTCCGGCTGACGAGGAACCGGGTCCGGGATGCTGAATTGATGTGTAGGGTGCTAGGCCAGGGTGGCGACCTCGTGGTGTGCCCTGAGGGGACTACGTGTAGGGAGCCGTATCTGTTGAGATTTAGCCCTTTGTTCGCTGAGGTAAGCGAGGAGATATTCCCGGTTGCGGTGGAGTGCTGCGTCAGCATGTTCTATGGGACGACAGCTGGCGGGTCGAAGTGGATGGACCCGGTGTTCTTCCTCATGAACCCGCGGGTGAGGTATGGGGTCCGGTTTCTAGATGTGGTGCGTGGAGGCGTTGGTGGTGATGGAGATTCGAGATTTGTGGTGGCAAATTTGGTGCAAAATGAGATTGCTAAGGCGTTAGGATTTACTTGCACTAAGCTCACAAGGAAAGATAAGTACTTTATGTTGGCAGGAAATGATGGGAACTATTTCTGACTTTATGAATTGAATTTATTAGTACAACTTTGGAATATTGCACGTTTTTTATATATTTTTTTTAATTTATTGTTGTAGATTGTTTATATTAATCGGATCAATGTGCTTTTTAGATGAGATACGTGAGTTTAGGAAAACACTAGTATATTTGGCGTGAATTTAGAGGATGGGTGACGAATTCATCCAATCCAATGAAATCTTGACGATGTAATTTGATTCCAAATATTTACTACCTCATCTTCAAAAAATAGAAACTTTTAAAATGTCACAGATTTTAATGCATAATTTATAAAATAAGAAAAAAGAAATAGGAAAGGAAGAGAGAGAGAAAAAAATGATAAAGTAAGAGATATGAAGAGAAAAAATAGTAGTAGTGTAAGTGAATTTGTAGGGTCTACTACCTAAAATAAAATGTTTAAGCGACGGTCCAAAATGAAAATGGTAGCTTCTAATTTTAAGTATCATTTCAGAATAAGTTAGCTTTTCAACGGTTATAAATTGTGAGAAGTGATAATCAATAAAAATATAGATACCACCACCAGCGATTAGGTTTCAATTATGGGGATGAAAATAATGAATTTTAGCTGAAAATGGGTTTTGTACCTGTAATTTCAGCAACATTTCGGGACATTTTTCCATCAAGCGATTTCGAAAATTGATCAAATGCTGACGTAATAGGTCAAGAATAGTTACAGAAAAATTAGCTACCTTGTTAAAATAATGTACTCTATGTTATATTTGGTCGAAAAGATTGGAGAGATTAAGCATTAATTCACCTTTTTGTTTTAGGTATTCATTTATCTTCTCCCCACGAATTGAATGCATTAACCCTAAAAAGAGCAAGATTCCTAACTCCAGTAGTGAGCATCAGAAGTTCATAAAATACAAGTGCCATAAACACTTGCAATTGAAAAAATTTTGATTAAAGTTGTTTTACCAACCAAAAATATCCTTTGATTAGTTTATGATGATGTTATCTGGTTGAGCTTGAGCTCAAACGAGTGTGCGAAGTGAGAGAGGTGAATTGGTTGGGGGTCGACCGACCTACTGAAGCAGAAGATGCGAAAAAATAAACGAATAAAAGAGGTGGCATCTGATAATTTACAAATACATACCGATCGATAGAGGTGAAACTGGCCGTAATAAAATTCTACAAAACAATCGAACTTTTTCTCGACGGATTCCTAAGAACAAAATTGGATCTACTCAGTCTGCTGCCACAAATTTCTTCTCCTCGTAATATTTCTTCTCACTTGCTTCTTTCTTTGCATTTCGTTTCTGTGGCCAACATAAACCGCACATTACTCATAAACCAAGTCCAGAAATGAATCTCCAACATGGGACAGAAAACGTTACTATGTTAGAGAAAAATACCAAATAAATCTCATGGTTGGCAATGATTCTCTCTGCTATCGAAGTGGTAGTGATGTTTTTCGGGCTCTCTAGCGTTCGGAAAATCCCCATAGATTTTGGAACCGCGTATGGATCATGTTTTCGCTGTATAAAATAATAGCCATATTTAGCACCGTGCTTTCGACATATAGCTGTAGCTCAAATTCACCACAATTGAAGAAATGATTCAACTCACGTTCGAGAAAGGGTTCTTCTCAGCTACTGTCCCGTGTACCACCAAAGATATGTTGAATGTGGTCATCTATAACATGCCATATATTAGGAAATATAACAAGATACAAATATTCATCCAAAACCAGTACAAAATTCATCAATATGCAGAAACAACTTACCACATCTTTTGTGACTTCCCAAGGCGCACCAATAATGACCTCATCGACATAACGGCAGGCCAACACACTAAGGCTGCGTTCGTGGAGAGTCATCAGCGGGTAACGACAGCCACGGAGTTCACTGCAGCAAATGAAATGATGAGCATGAATAACGGCGAGGCTAAAACATGTCAATTTATTCAGAGTAGAGTTGCAAGAGTTACGCAGAGCAAATGATCCATACCTCACAGTCTGGTCGGGATAAACACCAACAAGAAGGAAATCACCAAGTGCCCTGGCACTCTTTAGAATCTGTTAACCGAAAAGCAAAAGCAAACGCAAAAGGAAAATCTGAGTCTAGTGATGAACAGAAGGGAAGTATTTTTTCTATTTTTAACATTGTAATTTCCTACTTGCACTTTCCAAAATTTGCTTTTCCTTACTAAAAATCGAGACCAAAAACACTGTACCCTAAACAGGTAAATATACGAATTGAATGAATCACTTTAGAAGCAAATAATTCTGAATTCTTTCAGTTGTCTTCAGAAGCAAGTATGTAATTTATATTAACACAATGTATACATATAGTTGAAAAAATGATCTGAGAACTAAAGCTTCAAGCTTCAAGAATACCTCCACGTGTCCAGCATGGAAAAGATCAAAAGCACCATCGATGTACACAACGCGGGAATTTGGTCCAGGACCCTGAAATTAAATTTACCAGCAAATCCTTCAGAGCCAAAACAGGGAAGAATCTATGATCAAATTTCCTGTTTGAAGAAAACACCACAGTTTAACCACTCTGTTATCGGCATTTGCTACTAAGTAACTGAATTGTGATTATCTGATAATGCTATAGTACAATTAGAAACTCAGGTTCTTTTAGTGTTACTCTATTTGTAAAAAATCTGGTCTTAAAATAAACAAAAAAGGAGGCCATAAAGAAGGATACTAAATTTCATTCATTGCTATGGTTTTTTAAGAAACAAGTTGGCATCAAATTGCCCTATACTTTGCAGTTCCTTGAGCCACATGCCAAATTGAGAGCAGAGCACACAATATTCTGGAAATTTGGTTGCGAAAACTTATATATTCGATTATAGACAGGATATGGTCTCTATATTCTAGTTACAGTTCCTTGTAGGACTATTAGAGCATTATAAAATTTATAAATATGCAATTTTGCAAATTTAAACAACAACCATGTTTCATAGGTCGCCCATATTATTAGAGAACAGACTTTAAGTTAAAGATCTATATTTGACATTCAGGTTCGGCAAGATAATATAAGCAAAAGAGCGGAAAGATACCTTGCCATTTGAAAACTGCACAATTCTTCTTGAAGTAGGGAGGAAACTTGAAACCTGGACACCCTTTGCTTGAACTTTGTTAGTAGCGCTGCTGTTTATATTTTCACTTTCATCCGATTGAGATGATTCTAAGCATAGTTTGCCGACATTAGCTTCTTTCACCCACGAAAGTATCCTTCCTAAATACATATCACTACCAGAATTAAAATTGTAATATAGTCATCAAATCTTAGAGTGTCGGGGAATAGCTCTTTGTTTAATACAATCCAGGGATAAAAGGCTAATAAGTTGAGACAATTAAACAAATCAGAGTAGATTGTACATATAAATATTAAATCAAATTAATCATAAACTCGTAAAAATATCATGTTGTTCATAGTTGGACGAGTAAATCATTAAAATCATGAAACATTAGAGATGTAAACAATATTTGAGTTCTTTGGAAAATTATAATAATGGACCTATTAAATCAATAAAGGATTTCTTCATACAACAGCAAGTAAGCATTGTTTAACCAAAAAAAATGAACTTTGAACACGAGGAATACAGTACCTACAATATCCGTACTGGATACACCTTCTGTACGTTTGATCTGCTTGTAGCGACCAGCTTTCTTAGCTAGAGCATAGGCATCAGTTCCATCAGGAAGAAGACAAGGATCATCACCATGTATTATATAATCAATTTTATGATCCTTAAAAAGTCGGTGCATAAATTCTTCTGTAATCTCATAGGGAGCATTAGGAATTACTTCATCCACCCACTTTAATCCACTAACAAGTGCAAGTCTGAGATATAAGAAAATCAGGCATTTAATCATATAAAAAATCTATAGATGCATGATAGTATAGGAATTGACAACATGCTGATAGAATCTTTAAAAACCAAACTGGCGAAATAAACTGAACAAACTGAATCGATCAATAATGCAGATTATTGTGTGAGTTGATCTCAGGACATAGATATAAGAGGAAGATTAAATGTAGACTTTGAGCTAGCAGATACATTTGACATTACTTTTGGGCTGAAATTTGATGCTCAAGATCGACACAAGACCAGGAATGAAAATATTGAGTATTTAATAAAGTATTTCAAGTAGAAACTATTCAACTACATAACCCAAAAAACGGATAAACAAGCTTGTCCTATGTGGTAAACAAAGAAACAAAAAGGCCAATCACTAGGCTTAGGAAAGTGGATTTTCCACAGCATATATAATTCAAGACAAAACGTATAAAAAATTAAAGCTAAGCTGTGGTGACAAATAATGGTAGATTCATAATTTAAGTTGAATAATGAACTTAAAGAGTAGAAAGCGTACTCTGTTGTAAAAATCAAGAGTGAAATGAATGTATTGCAAATACAAACCTCTCTTCCATAGACAAAACGGGAGGCCCTTTATTGGCTATGATCTCTTCATCGCTGACAACTCCAACAACTAATTCATCTCCCAGTACCTTAGCTTGTCTCAGTGCGTTGGCATGACCGTAGTGCATAAGATCAAAACATCCATCCATATATACACGAACATGTTTCTTAGCGGATTTTTTCTTGTGGAAAACCCTCAAGTCAGGAAAAAGGTGAGGCATGGGTGGGACACCAATCATACCGAAGTAACTCGTTGAGAAACTGAGCAGCGCACAAGTGATCATAATACCACCAAAGAGATGGGGATAGAAACAAACCCCATCTTTTATCCAACTGCTGCTCTCAAATTCCATCTGCCTTCTCTTGCTTTGGTCCTTTGCAACTCAATACAAGAGGAGACACAAACCTTGAACAAAATTACACCAAATGTGAGTATACATACAAGTATACAAATTGCAAAAATTCCATTTCTTTTAAATCATATCAGAGTTTTGATTAGATGTTCAATCACTCAAACTGAAAATGATTTGTTCTCACAATGACCATATCCAAAATCATATCTTTAAATCAAAATACAACAAAAAAAGAAGACATGCAGTGAAGAAAGCAAAGTAGATCAACAGCAAAATTGCTAAGGAAAACATGGAATCAGAACCTGCCAAAATCAAACAATTCAAAATAATTTGGAACCAACAAATCCAATCAGAACAATTAATACTCCAATTTGAAGAATAAACAAGATCTGCAGCACCAAAGCTGAATCTTCACGAAGATACTTCATTCAAATCAAAGCAGCAGCCACATCCAAATGTAACCCCTCAATGAATACAAACTTAACAACAATGTAATCACAAGCAATGTTAAAAAGATTAGACACTCAAATAAAATCGAACCAGAGAGCAGCAGAGAGAAAGGGTTGGTGAGAACTTCGAGAAATTAGAGAAGTGTGTACGATGACACACATACACAAAAATGTGAGTGTCAAATGGAAAGGAGAAAATGAAATTACTCGTTGTTAGATTGCAATACATGTGGTGGGAAATAATAAAAAATGCATTTCCATAATGTAAATTGCACAAAAAAGTTAAGGACCATGGCAGAAATCAAGATTCAGAAACAAATGGGGGTGTCCTGTCAGTGGAGAATCTTCACCTTTTTCTTGGTTGGTGCCTCCCGTGTCACCAATTTTTCTTGCTTTGGTGGGAGATTTACCAATGACAACCTTTGTACTAAGAAATATGGTAAAAAGATTGGATCTTTGGCTTCGAGAAAGAATACAATAGAAGGTTTACATGTGATTTAATTAAATTTTTTGAATTTCTATGGCCACCACAGAAGAATTTGAAGTTTTGAACTGATTCAGATTCGGTCAAGAGAATAATTTCGTTTCTCATGGAGCATTCACTATGGTGTAATGTGAGCCCTCTCATTCCTAGGGCTGGGAAAAAAATATAGAAATATCGAAATACCGGCCTTATCGTACCGAAAAAATATTGAAAATACTGAATTTTTGGTATACCGTGACTTTTGGTACGGTATGATACCTTACCGAAAGATTCTGGTAAGGTAACAGTATGAATTTTCAAATACCGCGGTATACCGCTGCACACCGAAATTCGGTATATACCGTAAACTAAGGTATATACCACAAAAATATATAAAATATATTTTATATATTTTAAAATTATAAAATTTATTGTGAAATATATATGTAATTATGAATAAATTATATTTAATTTATTTTTAAAATTATAAAATATAAATAATATTTTAAAACTCTAATTTTCTATTTTAATTGATGTTGAAAGTCAGGTATACCGCAAAAGTAAGGTATACCGAACTTCGGTACGGTATATCGAAAATGAGGTACGGTATCGGTATGAAAATTCTTCATGCCGAACATAAGGTATACCGAAGTTCGGCATACCGAAAACTTTGGTAAGGTAAAGGTATGAATTTTTCGCATACTGTATTTACGGTAAGGTATACGGTATGGTGGTTTCGGTAAGGTATACCTTACCTACCCACCCCTAGTCATTACCTCTAATTTAATTCATTGGTGTGTATCAAATATTAAAAAATTAAAATATAATAAGTTGTATATACAAAATAGGGGGAGTAATCAATTGCTAACTAATTAACAATCCCAAACTAAGACTAAATCTTAGCCATTAGATTAGAAGTTCTAGTGGTTGAAATAATGCCACATGTATTATATTTTTTTAATTAAGAAAATTAATAAATAAAATTAGAGGGTATTAATGTCAATTCCTTCTCATTAAAATCATCTTAAAATTTTAAATTTACGTAACTCTCTCTATTTAAATTTTTTTCCGCAAAAAATATATCAAATTAAAGATAATTTTATAAGGATTCCAACGAGATCGCAATTGCATATGTTACGACGACGTTCGGATGATGAAATTTGATATTTTTTATTTTAGTTTTCGTAAATGTTGATAACCAGATTTTCATTAACAAATAAATCAAAAAATCTCAATAAAACCATGTAAAAATCTCAATAAATATGTGTTGAGATTTTCTTGTACTAGTGTTGATATTCCTATGTCATATTGTTGATATTTGTAATACACTATGTTGATATAAAAAATATTCACGAAAATTATCATATGATAACATAATGACGATATTACCCTTTATTGATATTTTGTCTACTATTTATTGAGATTCGTAAGATTTAATCTCATCCACTCATTTAAAATCTAAGGGTGGAGATTTGGTCTTGATTTTGGATTAAGGTGCTATAAGCATTAGAATATGACCCTACAAAATAGAATACAAAAAAAATTAAAATTACAAATCAGGAGGGTTCGGCGGTCGGCGCGCAATAGGCGCCATCCCAACGCCGTCCCTCCGCCGTGCTATCGGCACTTTCTCTCTCCTTAGGAGGGCTCCGCTATTGCAATGGGAGCCTTCCCGACCGCCTTCCCGGAAGGCGATGGAAAGATCTCCCATAGTGAATGCTCTTAGAACAAGTTTCCAGAAGTTCCTTTTTAAAGTCATTGGGAAACAGGAAAAGGGTTCATTATATCAGTAATATTCAATCACAATATTGTCAGACTGAGATGTGGGGGGCCCTTAGAGTTAGGGTTTCAACTTTTTTTTTATGATAAAACAGTTTTAAATTATTAAAAATATACACGTGGCTATCATTGACTTGGTGTATTAATATAATAAAGATATGATGTATTTGATTCATTAATCATTCTTAGTCACTTATATCTATAGTCATTTATCATATAGGCCATGTTTGGTTGCCAGGATTCTGTCTGGAAAAGTAATTTGATTTTTTAAATTTTAAATTCTTGTGTTTGTTTTGATTTTTAATCAAACTGAGAAAGTAATCAGAATTCGAAAACAAGAAAAGTTAGTACAACTACACACCACAACCGCAACAAGAAGCACAAAATAGATCCACAACGGAAGCAACACAACGCCTATAAATTATACTTCTCCCTAAGTTTAGAAATCATTCTCTGAAAACAATCAAAGTAATTCTCAAACTATGGAGGACGAAATTGTTAAGATGACTAGGCGATAGGCGGAGGTTGACCTCAATGACAATCTATGCGATTTTTATTGGAATATATAAGATATATGTTAGAGGAGTAATTTAGTTTGGAGGAAATATTAGAGAGGAGAATAGATGGAATATTTGGGAAATAGTTTAGAAGAGGTAATGTGGAGAAAAAATTCCCTAGTCCATGTATACCATGTGACAATCTTATTTGGTATGCGTCACTAATAATATCTTGCCAAATGGAAATGCATAGCATACATGGTAAAATGATTAAATGGCATAATCAGCGGTGGATCCAGGTGGGGTCGGGCGGGGTCGGCCGATGTTTGGCCCTCCTTCTTCGAGCACGCTCTTCATCCTCTTTAAAGCGTGTGTGTATCGTTGCGAGCTGCTTAAATTGGGCAATCTACCTGATCAGACCAGCCTATTTCTGCTTGTTTACCTGCAAAAATGTGGGTTAGTGGATCTGGTAAAAGCTCAAGCTGATCATGTTGAGTGGCTCCGATTCGAGTGAGAATAAGGGAATAGCTGACTGGAGGGCGATCGAACAAAAACCTTAACCCACTAATACTACTAATTAACTAGTATAGGGAAGTAAGGATCGATCCCACAGAGATGAGGCATTGTGACATTTTGTGTGATACGGCTTGGGGCTTGGCTGCTGCCACGCTTCACTTTGGAGGTGAGTTAAGTTATCTACTGGTTTGGAAAGGAGAAGACTAACTAAACTGAACAACTAAACTACATAACTGATCAACTCAACTAAACATTACTATAAAAAGACAAACAGAATAAACGGGGTTGTCAGGCCCTGCTAAAAGGTACGGAAAGTAAAACAACTTTAATAGAATCGTCTTCCTCAACAGATCAACGTAAAGAAAACAGAGCAGCGACAGATCTGAAAAGCTGAAGAAGACGAAACAAAAGAAAACACATAAAACTTAAAATTACTTCTAAGATCTAAACTATGACAACGTAAAAACACTATCTACGACACTCACATGCAGAAGCGAAAAGAAAACACTTAGATCTAAAAGGAAAGCGACGAATCAAACAACAAATATTAAATCTAATCTAAGACTCAACACAAAACACAAAAGCGAAAACAGATCTAAAACATTAAAACAGAAAACAAGAGCATAACAAAGAAACGAAAATAGAAACTTGGATTAAACTAAAACAGAAACAAGGAAAGAGTCAATTACATGAAAATAAAACAGGAACTACACTAGGAAAGCAGTAAATTATTTCATCACCCCTTCTCGGAGTGGAATTACAGACTGAAAATGGAAATGTTCCAGAAAACAGCAATAGAAATCAGCTAACTACCAGCTATCTAGACAGAACCAAGTGTGTGCGATGAATTGAAAAGCGAGGAATTGAAGAGAACTTTGATTTCAGCCCTAGAAGAAAGCTAGAAATCCTATATACTCTAAAGAGAACCTCCCTAAACTACTAAGCATGACATGAAATGTAGGGGAACTCCCCTCTCTTAGTAGGCTCATTTATATAGGGAGGCGTAGGGCTCTGATCCTTAGGGTACCACCGCCCTGAAATGACGCTTCTGCCCTTCACACTCTAGAGTGGAGTTGTGAAATCTTCTCTTCAGCGCAGGGTCTGGCTGGTTCCAGTTGATGATTGACTTGATCAGCTCGTTTGCCGCTTCTTTTTTCCTCTTTTCCTCAACTTTTGCTTTCGCCTTCTGAAATGGTGTGATCTTCGGTTTCTGGTGAAATCTACACACACCTGGCTCAAAAAGGGTCGTTAGTTCGCTGATTTACGTGCAGTTTTACTATAAAACACATGCATGAAACGGGTCTCATCAGCCGACCCCACCACCTGCATGCCCCGCAGTGCCATCGGAAAGCTACTTTCTTCGGCCTCCGACCCTACGGCGTTCACGTCTCCGCCCCCACCTCACATCCTCACGCCGTGTGAGTGTGAGATGATGAGGAGACTGAGCAGAGAGAAAAGGAAGGAAGTGAGGCAGCCGGATGCCGGCATCGCAGGGGAGACTGTTGTCGAGAACGAAAGAGTTGGAGGGGAAGAGTCCTTCTGCGGTTTTTGTTTTCAAAGAGAAAGAGGAATCGAATTGGAGATGTCATTATTGATTTCTCATCCCTATGTTAACGTGAACTAGAATAAACTGGCATCAATAAATATATATGCCCACGACTAAATTTAAAATATTAAATATCTTAAATATGTTATCTAATTGTAAAATATGCTTTGAAATTTCTTTCTTTATTTGCATTAATTCTTAGAAGTCCATTAAAAATGTATTTTCATCTTAAAATATCAATTAATGTTAAATAGTAGTAGTACAGTATATCAAAATCAACTTATCTTAGTTAAACACGTACTTTTATAAGTAAATATTTCTTAATTTCTTCAAATTTAGTTTTATAATTTAAATTTTCAATCTTATTATTCATATTCAATTTTTTAAATCTTTAAAAATTTGGTATGTTACAAAAAAGTTATGCTATGTCCCACCATAAGCGACTCGTATTATTTTTAGTACGTCCCAACCCAAGGATGTAAACTTTTTTTTGTCAAAATACGTACTCCATAACATAATTGTTCGCTCTTACGTTATTATTTATTTGCACCTTTGTTTTATCTAACCTCCTATTTTATTATTTCTTCACTTAACTCCGTAAACGTCTTTTTCTTAAATTATGTAGCGTCTCACTTATGACGGGCCAAAGAAGGTGGAGTATGTTGTTTTTAGAATATCGATACTCGCATGAATTATTTATATTAAAATATATATTTATAGAAAATAATTAATTTAAATAATTATTTTACATAAACATTTACTATCTTGTTCGACCCCACGATATTTTGTTCCTGGATCCGCCATTGGAGTAAAAATTTGGTGGTCAATCCTCACCAAGGTGTCAATCCTATTTGATATGCCCTACTAATAGAGATTTGACAAGTGGAAAATATATATAGTCATGTTTCCAACTAGATATATAAACAATGGAAACATTAAATTATATGGAAAGTTTCTTCAAATTCTATGTATAATAAATACACTATATATGAAAGAGATATTTTTTATTCTATTTATTTATATAATTATTCATCATCACAATTATTGTCAAATCAATTAATACGTAAATATACAAAAATGGTAACTTTATATTAGAACATTATTTGTTGTATTTTAATATGAAACCATGGTGATATTTCATGTATTAACTATTATCAATTAACTTTGATAAGATTATATTTTTCACTTGGGGATCACTATCACTTTTATTATAGTAGTTTTAGTTTTTTATAATTTTAAATTTAAATGTTATTTATGGAAGTTTTGTTTGTGGAACTTTTTGATGGTATACTGAAAAGGATAAAATATACTAGTATTAGTTTTTTAGATCATCTTATTGTTATTTAACTATTTATACCAGTACATTTTTATCCTTTTCAATATAAAATCAAAAAGTTTCATAAACAAAAATTCCATAAATAACATTTAAATTTAAAATAATAAAAAACTAAATCTACTATAATAAAAGTGATAGTGATCCCCAATTAAAAAATTTAATCTTATCAAGTTAATTGATAATAGTTAATACATGAAATATCACCATGGTTTCATAATAAAACGAATAATGTTATAAACTAAAGTTACCATTTTAGTATATTTACATATAAATTGACTTGACAATAATTGTGATGATGATTAATTATTTAAATAAATAGAATAATGAATATCTCTTTCATATGTAGTGGAGTATTTATTATACATGGAATTTGAAGAAACTTTCCATATAATTTAATGTTTCCGTTGTTTATATATCTAGTTGGAAATATGACCATATGTATTTTCCACTTGTCAAATCTCTATTAGTAGGGCATACCAAATAGGATTGACACCTTGGTGAGGATTGACTATTAAATTTTTACTCCGCCATTGGGCATAATAAGATATTTTAAGGAAATTTTTGTAGTTTCCATAAATAATATATAGTACTAGTTATACACACACAATACACTTCAATTATTAATCGTTCATTTTAATTATAAAAGTCATTGTTTACTGCCATTGAGATATGCTAAGCACTTTTATTTTATTATGCTTTTTTTTTCTTTTTTCTTTTACTTGAGTATATATTTACTCATTTTTTTGGAAGCATAAATATTTGGAAAGAAAAAGACATTCTCATGTAATGTATAATGGAAACTATCCCTAGTAATATTACAATTTTTTTTAACAAGAACACGAATGATTTTCATAATGCACCACCAATTTATTAATCGATACTGCTATTCTTTTATATAGATATATAAAATATAAATTTTATTTATTTATTTCATGAAAATATTTATCTTTTTTATTGATGTATATATAAACTAAAATATGTTAGCATTGCACGCAATAAATTTAATATATGAATGACTATACAACATATTCTATTTTTTCATTTTATCATTACATATAACACATAAAAGGATTATATGTTAAGTTGAAATATTGATTAAGATAGTTAATAATGATAAATTGATCTGATGGATTTTATACAATAGACAACAGGGAAGTGATCAATTGCTAACTTATCCCTTAGTTGCTAACTACAACTAATTTAAGACCATAAGAGTTTAGAAATCTTGTGGTCTACAATTTGCCATGTGTAATTTCATTTTTCATTTCTTAATATTAAAAAGATAATAGCAATTATCAAATTTAGGGTTTAGAAATATAATGTCAATACAGTGTATGAAATACATCAACACGAAGACATAATAATGTCAATACAATTTCATATTGACATTTTACAAGCGTACTATTGACATATTATGTAAGGTGTATTGACATAAATCTGTTCGTCAAAAATACGAAAATTCAAAAAAAAAATTTAAATTTTTTTCAAATTTTGACGTCGGAACATATGCATGTAGTATATCGTTGGAATCCTTATAAAATTATCTTTAATTTGATATATGTTATATGAATTTAAAGTTTTGGGATTTCTTTTAAAAGTTAGTTATAACTAACTTGACATTAATACCCCTATTGATTTTTATTGGAATTAATCCTATAGCCTTATTGACGTTTTTTTTTTATCATATTGACATTTTGTGGTTGATGATCTAGGCCTTTAATTTGAATATCTAATGGCTATTATTGAGTTGTAGTTAGCAATTAAGCATTGAGTTAGCAATATAACACTCCCCATAGACAACATATGAATAAAATTGAATATGAATTTAAAGAAATCAAAATACTACTAAGTATTCAAATTAAGGATTACAATCTTATTTTATGTTAAAATAAGATTATCTTAATAAAGAAAAATCAACTATAAATCTACGAAGATAAAACTTTAGTAGACAAATATGTCGTCTTTAATTTATAGTTACTTAACTGTAAAAATAATTATAAAATAATGAAGATAAAAATTACACATATATAAAGATATAATCAATAAATTATAAATTTAGTCAAGTAAAAAAAAGACCAAATTTGATACAAATGATTATAGAAAATTCTAGAAAATTATGTGATAAAGTATAAAATAAATAAATACTCCCTCCGTCCCCCATTAAGAGTCACACTTTTCCATTTCGGTCCATCCCCAATTAAGAGTCACACTTAATTTATACCATAAATAATAAGTAGGTCTCACATTCCACTAACTCAATTCACTCACATTTTATTATAAAACCAATATAAAAAAATGGGTCCCACATTCCACTAACTTTTTCAACCAACTTTTCTTTACATTTCTTAAAACTCATGCCCGGTCAAAGAGTAACTCCTAATAGGGGACGGAGGGAGTATGTACTTAAGTAAAAAAAACAAAAGAATAAAAAGCATAATAAAAAAAAGAGTGTGCTTAGAATTAAAGGGTGACTTTTATAATTAAAGTGAACGATTAATATTTAATAATTGAAGGGTATTGTGTGTGTATGGTTGTACATATTATATATTGGAACTATAAAAATTTCCTTATATCATCATATTATGTCATTATAATCATTTTTCCATGTATGCTATGCATTTCCATTTGGCAATATATTATTAGAGAGGCATACTAAATAAGATTGTCATGTGGTATACATGGACTAGGGAATTTTTTCTCGGTAATGTGTGGAAACAAAGAAACTCTCTATTTCAAACTTCTTCAACTTATGGAAAATGATACAACTATGCCATATTTATAGACATCCATTTCATATTCTAGAATTCTCTACTAGATTTTTTAATATTTTATATCTAGATTTATCTCCATAAAAATCTAGATATTTTAATATTCTAGAGAATTCTGCTAAACTATCAAGATATTCTCCTATTTAATTCTAGAGATTTCTATAATATCCAGATATTTGCATCATATCTAGATAATTCTATTACAAAAATCAAGTTTATTTATTTTAATTCAACAATTTCTCGTCAATTTCGTCCATCTCTATAAGTTCAGAAGAAGAGGTTGTTAATTACACAAGCATCTCGTGTGCAGTTCTGAAGGCGGCGGCGCCAGCCGTGGATCTAGGCGCTAGCAGTGGTGGATCTAGACGAGGTGATCGTTGCTGGCGCTAGCAGTGGTGGATCTAGACGAGGTGAGGTTGGGGGTTGAGTAAAAAAAAAGGGAGCTACAATGAAGAGTCTGACTCTTCTTGCCCTATGCAGATAAGGAGAATTTGATACGAATACCCCATTGGTCACAGCGAGGGACGTGTTAGGTTTGGTATACTGAAAAGCATGTTTCGAGCAAGTTTCGCTCGAATAGAATCTTGCTTGTATACGTAAAACTCTATAATCCACTTTTAACCCGATTCAGTATTATTCGAGCAGTTTCGCACGAATAGAATCAGTAAATTATTACATTGTGTTTGCTTGTGCATTTATAAGATGTTTTATAAACATTTAAATGTATAAGAAGCAAACAAAGTCTAAGTCTTTTACTTAGTAGACTGGTTGTGGGCGTCGTCCACTTTAAGGTAACACAATCGGTTCTATGCAATGCTTTGCAAAATAAAAAGAAGAATTTCACAACCCAGATAGGCTTAGACTACCTATCGTGAAAGGTTGCAATGTCAGTCCGATTATTTCTAAGCCTTACTGAAATAAGATGACATTGGTGTGGTATAGCACTGAATGGATCTAACAGCAAGACGTGTCTTTATGCTATCTACTGAAAGACTAGGTCTTGATAAATAACTATTTCTTAATCTACATACGTTAGCATTGAGCATACGGCATTGATTATGCACTACTTTGACTTATCAAATGGTGCGGGTTTTTCGCAACCCAATAATCTTGATATATTGGGTGGTGGTGATTAATATCTAGCGATGCTAGGATTTCTATTATGTTTAATCGTGCGCGAGGTAAGTCTCGTTTGATAATGTCCTCAAGAGGAGCTCGAACAAGGTTTTATTATTCGGAAAACTGGCCAGTTGGAGTTTATTACTCTATGAATAATAAATAAGTGTTTCTTGCTAAGTCCACTCTTGGAATAAATAAGATGTTAATTAATTAAGTCCATAGCTGACATTAATTAATTAATGGACATTTATATCTTAAGCGCGGGAAATAAATAATATAAATAATGGAAACCCGGATTACTTGTAATTTCGGATTTGGATTGGGAGTGCAATATTACTTCTGTAGTGGCTGCTCGTAATATTCCAATATAAGCTTGTGTTAAATTGTGGGTTCAATTTAATTAGTAAAAAGCTAATTGGGGGAACCCATATCCAAAACCTTCTATAGATCCCTGACTGGGCCCAATATGAACTTAATATAAATAGGAGAATAAAGGAGAGACAGAATCACAATTAATTAGTAGTAGAAATTTTCGTCCCCCTCTGTTTTAAGAGGAGCTCGAAAATTCTCTCAGCTCTCCTCCGTGAGATTTTTCTGTCTTCTTTATTCGAGTCCTAGTATTTTGTTAAGATCACCCCACCCTGATATCGAGATACAGTCCGGGAACAAGACAAAAGATCTGTGGTCTAGTATTGAAGATAATCGTGGAGAAAGCGCGAGCAATCGTCGATTCTTTGGAGAATCAAATCGGTAACTCTAAACCGTAGAAATCATGTTTAGGATTTATATTTTCTAAGCATGAATTATTTGCGTTCTAGCATGCAATTATCTGTTTAACATGTGAATTGATTAATCGCATAATCGGTCAAATAGATCTGTATCTGATTTATTTGTTTTGTACAAGTCTTCCGTTGTGCAAGGGGAACCAAACCCCATCAGGACGAGGATACACATGGTGAGGAGGTGAGGCAGCCAGAGAGCGTGCCAGAGTCTGCAGAAGAACCAAATGATCGAGGGAACAGGGGAGCGGAGAGGACCAGGTCATTGAGACCAATAGATAAATTGAAGCCACCAAGTAAATTCAAGAAATAAAGCAGCGACAGTTTGTATTTTTATTTTTGTTCTTTTATTTGGTGTTTATTTATTTTGAACCTTTATTTAAATCATTGTTGAGTCGAGCAAACATCTATAAGCCCCGTTCGGATTTTCTTTGTGGTTCTTTCCCGAATGCTTAGGTTAAGTTGAACCACCCTAGGGTCCTTAGTATTATAAATAGGGTATTTCATTTACAATATTTTTATAAATGAAATATTTTCCCTAAATCTACTTGAGCAAGAAGCGTGAATTTACTTTCTCTCTTTGCTGTCCACGGAACACGTACGAAAAACAGCAAGAATTTGTGCACTTTTCTTTGAGCACGTCGAAGGATTGAGCATCATAATCAGCGAGGCGATTGCTCATCAGATACGTTGCGAAGAACAGTCATAACATCTGGTGCTTTCATCCCGTATTCATGACATCAATGAATCATGGTCCGTCAACATCGGAAATGCCGACGAGAGGAGCAACACAATCACTGAATTTGGGTAAAGCGGCAACAAACCCAATTACTTTGGGGTTTGAGAAATTGAATGTTCGTTTTGATCATCTGGATCGTCGAGTGGAAAGTTTGGAGAGACCACCTGCTATCCACAACGAGGGTTTTAATTCGGAGTATGACGACGCCGACCAGGAATGGGAGGATTATTGACGTTCTGATCGTCGAGAAATTTGGCGATAACCGCTCTTCTAATATGAGGGGTCGTGGTAGTGCACAAAATAATCGTGGAGGTTGCGGAAATCACTTCGGCGAGGGTGGTTATCAGATTTATGGAAACCGCTTTGGCGAGAGTGGTTATTTGACTCGTGTAAACCTTCAGCAGCAACGTGACAACAGGGAATTACGGCGGAATCGTCGCCGGAATAACTGGGGATCCCTATCTGTATACGCAGGACACTTGGGAGGACGATGATCAGTACGACCATCGTGCTCCAACATTTTGGGACCCTCCCCAGCGTCGAGGTCGCTACAATCGCTAGCCACACGTTCATCTGACGGGGGTGAAGATGGATGCTCCGCATTTTGACAGATCTGATGCGGCGAATTGGATTTCGCGAGTGCAGTATTATTTTGACCATATGATGATTCCGGAAACAGACCGTTTACATTATGTGGTGATGTTGTTCGACCCGCCGGCCTCGGAATGGATTTTAATTATCGAGCAAACAATGGTTTTGTCACTTGGTAGGAATTTTTGGAAGATGTACGACACCGCTTCGATCCACAGAGCTTCAGAAATTATACGGGATTGATTGCTAAATTGATGCAGACAACCATGGTGGCAGAGTACCACGCTACTTTCGAGAGATACCTCAATCGTGTTGACAATTTGTCGGAATATGCCTTGATTCCGATTTTTATACAACATCCAGCTTCCTTGGCGGATGCAATGGCTTTGGCGCTGCGTTTGGCGGAAACTCGGGAGGATCGCCACCACCAATCATCATCTTTTTCACGTAAACAATGGTCTGGAAGAGACACTCGATTCACAGTAGCAGCGCGCTGCCAGGGCCGACTCCCACCTCGGGATTTCCTGCCTCGACAGGGGAGATGATCAATCGAGATCCGGACCGTGCCCGCATACAACCAATCCGGGTTTCCAATGCTGAAAAGTCGGAGAGGTCCCGTCCTGGGCTGTGTTGGCATTGTCCGGAAAAGTGGGTACCAGGACAGAGCTGCAAATTGAAAGATCACTGCAGGCTATAGATGGTAGGGGGAGTTCAAAACCTTTCATTGTGTAGGGTGTTGTAGGGACGACTGCTGTCCGGGTCTTGATAGACACGGGAGCCACGTTGGATTTTCTTCATCCCCGTATCGCAGAACGATTACAGCTGGAGCACACCCCTATTCGACCGTTCCGGATGTTGGTGGGTAGCGGCGCCTCTCAACTTTGCACTCACATATCCCGTGCAACGAAACTGACAATGCAGGGTACATTATTTTTGGTGGATCTCCACATCCTCGCACACCATGGGCCGGACGTTATTCTTGGAATGAAATGGCAGGAGTCGTTGGGGGAAAATCTCGGCTGATTTTGTGGAGAAAACGTTGGAATTCATAAAGGGAGGACAATCGGTATTTTTACGAGGTATAATTCCAAGCCCCAAACGAATCTCGTTTCATTCTTTATCCCTCTTGACTGCACAGCCAGCCTAACATGAATTTTACGAAATCGTGCGGATTGCTAATGCCGATGACGAGCGACCAGAGGCAGGTGATCCGCAGGCTGAGTTTCCGAGTGATCTGCCGGACGTGATATTGGGGGTTTTGAAGGAAAACAGCTCAGTTTTTGATCAGCCCCGTAGCATGCCATCCAAGAGACCATTTGATCATCGGATTCATCTCTTGCCCAACACGAAACCAGTTAATGTGAGACCTTATCGATATCCATATTTTCAGAAGGCATAAATTGAGAAACAGGTATTCGAAATGTTGGAGCAGGGCATTATTCAACACAGCCATAGCCCATTCTCTTCTCCGGTTTTGTTAATTCATAAAAAGGATGGCACCTTCAGGTTTTGTATTGATTACCGCGCTCTGAATAAAGCAACAGTACCAGATCATTTCCCTATACCCACCGCCGATGAATTAGGCAAGGCCAAATTTTTTACTAAGCTGGATCTTCGCTCGGGATATCACCAAATCCGGATGAACGAGATAGACATATTTAAGACGGCATTCTGAACTCATGACAGCCATTTCGAGTTTCTAGTGATGCCGTTCGGTCTTACGAACGCGTCGTCTACTTTCCAAGCGGCTATGAATACCATTTTCCAACCATTCCTCCGCCGATGCGTGATTGTATTTTTTGATGATATTCTGGCTTAGAGCCCCACGCTCGAGTCGCACGGGGAGCATCTGGCCGCGGTATTGGGTTTACTCCGTTCACACAAATTCTTTGTAAAACTCTCCAAGTGCTCTTTTTGTAGCACATCAGTGGAATATCTGGGTCACCTCATTTCTGAAGGACATCTCAAGGCCGACCCCGCTAAATTGGAGGCGATGACAACTTGGCCCACTCCGAGGAAAGTGAAACAGTTACGGGGTTTCTTGGGTCTGACGGGATATTACCGCCGTTTTGTGCAGCACTACGCTATGATTGTGGTTCCTCTAACAAATTTATTGAAGAAGGATGTTTTCTGTGGTCTCAGGAGGCTGATTCGGCCTTTGCAGAGTTGAAGAAGGCAATGACGTCGGGGCCGGTATTACGCCTGCCAGATTTCAGCTTACCTTTTTGTGTGGAAACGGATGCATCAGATGTAGGAATTGGCGCTGTCCTAATGCAGAAGGATCATCCTATTGCGTTTTTTAGTAAGAAACCGGGTCCCTGTCGGAAAGTCGCTTCAACATACCATAAGGAATTATATGCAATTGTCGAGGTTGTCCAGAAGTGGCGCCAATACCTATTGGATCGTGAATTTATTATTCAGAGTGATCACAAAAGCCTCAAAGAATTATTATAGCAAGTGGTGCAGAAACCGGACCAACAATTGTATGTTCGGAAACTGATGGTTTACAAGTTCTCTATTGAGTACAAGCGAGGAATTGCAAATAAGGCGGCAGATGCGCTGTCTCGCCAGCACGAATTAGACGGCGATCTGGTCATGGGCGCGACGCCTGGTACTGTGACAGAGGAGGACTCGGCTGATGTAGGGGCTGCCGAGGTGGAGCATGCATTTTTCACAGTGGCGAAGTCGGTACCGAAAGTGATGCAGGTTCTGTGAGAAGAAGCAGCAACATTACATGATTTGGTGTAATTGGGGAGTCAGATTCGGGCAGGTTCAGCCCCTTCACGTCTTACGTGGGCTGATGGTCTGATTTATTATAATAGGCGGGTGCTGGTAAGCCCCAATTTCGCTACGAAGCGAGCTTTATTAGAGGAGCGTCACTGCTCTCCATTGGCGGGTCACCCGGGCCACGAGAGAACCTTTCGCTTGCTAGCTGTAGGTTTCTTTTGGCCAACGATGTGCAAGGATGTAAAGGCTTTTGTCGACGAGTGTATTGTGTGCCAATCGACAAAGTATTCCACAAGGAAACCAGATGGGTTGCTGCAACCATTACCGATTCCGTCGCAGGTTTGGGAGGATGTATCCATGGACTTCATCACCGGGTTGCTTCAATCTCGCGGGTACACCACAATTATGGTGGTTGTTGATAGGCTATCTAATTATGCTCATTTTGCGCCCTTACCTACGAATTCAACACTCTCCGCTCAATTATTTGTTAATACGGTAGTCCGCCACCATGGTTTTTCGAAGACATTGGTGTCGGATCGTGATTCGGTGTTCTTGAATGCAACGTGGGAGGAGATGATGCGACTGAGTGGTACCAAATTATAATTCTCGACAGCATACCACCCACAATCGGATGGTCAAACAAAGGTGGGAGGAGATGATGCGACTGAGTGGTACCAAATTACAATTCTCGACAGCATACCACCCACAATCGGATGGTCAAACAGAGGTGGGAGAAGATGATGCGACTGAGTGGTACCAAATTACAATTCTCGACAGCATACCACCCACAATCGGATGGTCAAACAGAGGTGCGCAACAGGGCCTGGAACAATATTTGTGGGCCTTTACCGCTGATAAGCCGTCGAAATGGGTAAATTTTTTACCATGGACAGAGCTCGCCTTAAATTGTTTTCATCATTCCGGCTTAGGGACGTCGCCTTATCGGGCGTTATATGGCAGAGAACCACCATCATTGGTGGCAGCTCCACCATCAGCCATGACACCTGAATGTAGCAGACCTGATCCGCCAGCGAGGAGAGCTGCTCGTCACGCTGCGTCGGAATCTCCAGTCCTCACAGCAGCATATGGTCGCGGGGGCAAACCGCCATAGGCGCCACGTCGAGTTCGAAGTAGGTGATCTGGTGTGGCTGAAACTTCAGCCCTATCGTCAACATTCGGTTGCAAAACCTCTCTCTGTGAAGTTGTCACGACGATATTATGGGCCTTTCGAAGTTCTTGAGAGGGTGGGACCAGTAGCATACAAGCTTCGGTTGCCGGAGGGTAGTAGAATCCACAATGTATTCCATGTGAGCCTCTTGCGTGAGTTTGTGGCAGGTACGGGGGATGTTGATGGTGTTAAGCTTCCAGCAGATTTTGTGGGGGATCGTCCGGTGGTGAGACTAGTGGCAATTCTAAACGAGAAGGTGATTTGGCGCGAAGGCAAGCCTGAGAAACAAGTGCTCGTGAGGTGGAGTGATGAAGAGGATGCACCAACCTGGGAGCCGTTGGATGTAATCGCGGGTCGCTTTCCAGATATTCACCTTGTTAACAGCGGGAGGTTGATACGAATACCCCAGTGGTCACAACGAGGGACGAGGATACACATGATGAGGAGGTGAAGGAGCCAGAGAGCGTGCCAGAGTCTGCAGAAGAACCAAAGGATCGAGGGAACAGGGGAGCGGAGAAGACCAGGTCATTGAGACCAAGAGATAAACTGAAGCCACCAAGTAAATTCTATAAATAAAGCAGCGACGGTTTGTATTTTTATTTTTGTTCTTCTTTTTGGTGTTTATTTATTTTGAACCTTTTATTTAAATTAATGTTGAGTCGGGCAAACATCTATAAGCCCCGTTCGGGTTTTCTTTGTGGTTCTTTCCCAAATGCTTAGGTTAAGTCGGTATTTTACAACATTTTTATGAATGAAATATTTTCCCTAAATCTACTTGAGCAAGAAGCGTGAATTTACTTTCTCTCTTTGCTGTCCACGGAACACGTCCGAAAAACAACAAGAATTTGTGCACTTTTCTTTGAGCACGTCGAAGGATTGAGCATCATAATCAGCGAGGCAATTGCTCATCAGATACGATGCGAAGAACGATCGTAACAGAATTGCGTAGTGATTTTACGATTTCACTATTTTGTTTAGAAATGGTATTAATTATTTGATTTGCATTTGGAATTAAATTCTATGTTTTTCATTAGTGTTGCTTAGAGACAGTTTCATTTGGAACAACAACAGCAAGTTAGCCTTACTACAGATAGAACTTATGGCTCTGGTTCCACTTTGTTGGAATATATAAACTAAGAAACTCTCTATTTCAAACTTCTTCAACTTATGGAAAATGGTACATGCATTCGTTTCATATTCTAGAATTCTCTACTAATTCTTTAATATTTTATATCTAGAAAAGTCTAAATATTTTACTGTATTCAAGGGAATTCTACTAAAATATCTAGATATTTCTATCTAAATGATTCATTACAAAAAGGACCTGACCAACCCAAATATCGTGTTACTGAAATAGAGCCTTTTTTGGAATGAGGAAATGCACCAGTTTGTTCCCTAAGCTTTGATGGGTTTGCAAGAATCTTGATTTTTCTTTGTATTTTAAACCACTTTAATCTTCTGACTTGTCTTCAATTTGAACCATATATCTCATCTCTGACGTCATTCAGGAAATGGTAGATTTTCTCATTTTGAAATGGCACATCTAGCCAACAAAAGTTTATGTAGAAGATGAATTACACTGCTCTACCTGAGCATATTGAATAGGCATTTGCCTTGCCAGCAGCATGGAACTACTTCATTTTGCTTGTGGTTTTCCAATTTGTCTTTACTGCTACTAATCTGCATTTTACTTTGGATTCTTCATACTAATTCAGTACACAATTTTGTTCTCGTGAGATATTTTGAATATGTTCGTGTGAACTACACATTTTGTTGCATAATGCTTGCTTCGCTCCGGTTATTTAACATATTACTGAATGAATAAACGAACACTTGTATACATACGTGCAGCAGGGGATCATCATAACCTCCGAGCGCAAGGATTGGTTCTAGTGATCAAAGACAACAGGAATGCATGAGTAGTTCAGTTATAGTATCATATAATGGAGCACTCTGGTGGAAATCCATTTGGGAAGCGTTTAGAATCGGTGCAATAGTTGTAGATCATGTAGTTCTTTTGCACCCATTTTATTCTTTCTATCCCAGGATTGTCCAGTGATTGTGAAAACCACGAATTGGCAGATGAGTTATTGGAGCAGGAGCCGGAAGGGCTCGTGCAAGCCAGTGCGTTGAAGTGTTTGTAGGAGGCTGTGAAAGGGGCTTGTGTCCAGTCAGTTTTGACGAGCCCCCCTCTCGTTGCCCAGTCTTCCGCGTCCCAGAGGCTTGAGAAGATCCACATTGGCTGGTTTTCGGGGTAAGGTATCCCTTTCGTTTCATGGTTCTTGAATTGTCTGATGGGGGTTCCATCTACTGAGAATCTGCACATTGAAACACCACTTGAGTTTCAGTATGTAATACTACTTCCGTCCAAAAAATTAGACAAAGTTATAAATGGCACGGGTTTTAATGCACAACTGGTAAGTAAGAGAGAGAGTGAAAATATGGTGGAAGTAATGTTAGTGGACTGTGGGGTCCACATTTAGAATGAGGTGTAAGGTTGGTATTGGTTTAAAACTTTCTATTTCTAAAATTAGTCTAATTTTGGTGGAAGCCAAATATAATAAAATTGGTCTATTTTTTTTGGAGGATCGCGAAGAAATTACATGATGCCGAGAGGATTCCACAAGATGGAGTAGGTGTGGAAGTCCGTTGTGGGATCGAACCAGAGGTAGAACTGCTGCTCTCTGTTACCTTCCCCTTGTGCGAATACGTTTGTGTGCAGGATGTAAGGCTCCCCGGTGAGGTTGCCAAGGAATTCGAAGTCAATTTCGTCGTGGTTAGGCCCCAAGGAAGATAACTGAAAGAGAAAGAGAAAGAGATGATGAGTAAGCATCCGGATGGATGTGTATATGTTCACTTGAGAAAGAGTGTATACTAACGTAGTAGGTCGTGACCGTGCCAGCAGAGTTACCGGCAACGAGCTTTATCTGCATGTCTACCTTACCGAACATGTATTGGTTTTTGGATCTAAATCCCGAACCGGAAGCCCTGTCCAAGGAGAGGGTAAGAAGCTTCCCATCATCGAGTATTTTTCCCCGGCCTTCACCCCAGATGATGTCGAAATCCTGGTTGAAATTGCGGCCAGCGAGAGCTGGCCCGGAAAAGGCTGCTACCAACAGCAGAAGCACATGGAACATCTTCATCTCAGGTAAATCAACTTCAAAAACTATCTAATTGTGCTTTGAATTCTATCAAAAAAGTTGGTGGTGTGTGCATGAGATGAGAGTGAAGAATGGGTTTAAATAGGGGTTTTAAGTGAAATAAATAAGCATGAGGATATGAGTTGGTGGGAAAGGGATAGGTATATGACAAGGTAGAGCCAGCTAAGGTAATGACATGAGAGTAATCAATTCAACATGCATGCAACCAGATTTTATAGTTTTTTCTCTTTTTTATCTAAGAAATTGTTATTAGTTTTATCTTTCAAGGAAAGATTGGGGCTTATTCTATTCTCACAACTGTCTGCTGATGACTGATTTGTTTCTGGACTTTAAAAAACAGAGGTTTTAAGCAGGTTGAGGCAACAATGGTTAAGCAGACGCGTCGAAGAAAACGAGATGGACTTGACACGATGACAAAGTACGTGCGAACTCTAACAATTACGAGTTTGAATCATGCGCCTAATATCACGAAACTTTTCAAAAATCTATTTTTTCTCATGAACTTTGAACCTGACATATAATATCACGAATTTAATAGTTGTTGAATTTTTTCCACCAGTGACAAAATCCGGCTACATTTAATTTGTTATTACATCACCTAAGATATGGTTATTACCACTGAAAAATGATACCGACGTGATTAAAATATCCCTGGTGGGAAAAATTCAATAACTATTTAAGTTCGTGATATAGTTAAAAGATTTCGTAATATTAGGCACCAATATCCGTAGTAAAAAACGTGTGAATTTTAATCTTTGCTGATATTATCATGTTTGAGACAATTTCCATTTCTTGATACTTGACGAATTTTTATTTTTTTTGGGGCCATATTTCTAGATTTATTCTTATTTGATTAGGTCTGTTAGTTAATTGTGCTGTTTTTTAGGCTTAATCAGTGTAGATTAGGGGTGACAAATCGTGCGTGTCGGGTCGTTATCGTGTCGACACGATAACGACACGAACACGATAACAACAAACACGAACACGACCCGTTAAGAAAACCTCAAACACGAACACGAATACGACCCGCTACCCTCAGACACGAACACGACACGAACACGACACGAAGTCAATAACGACACGAACCGTTTCCGGTCAACACGACACGAACCCATTAATGACACGAAAATAAGTATTGAAAAATGAAAATAATAAGAATAATAATATTAAAATATTATGTGTTAATAAGAATAATAATATTAAAATATTATGTGTTAACGGATAACACGAACACGACACGAACACGCATTGTTAACGGATAACACGAACCCGACACGAACACGACACGAACATGATACGAAATTTTCGTGTCCTTAATGGGTCGACCCGATAAGGACACGAACACGATAAGCTCTGACCCAAACACATTAATTTCGTGCCGGTTCGTGTCGTGTTATCGTGTCGTGTCAAAAATTGCCAGCCCTAGTGTAGATAGCCGGGATGAACTTAGATGTGACAAAACAAATATACTAGACAAAATTTGATGCTTGTTATATATAGAACAGGTGATACTCCTTATTTTTCTTTCTAATTTTATAATTGGCTAGTTTGAAAATATAATAAAATGGCATTAATTACTTGCCATCAAATAATTGAGTGTCCAACTGGACAGCAATTTATGGGCCATTTTTACTAGTAAGGTGAAGGTCCTCCAAATTTATGTCACTTTCAATTCTTTGGTCAAGTACTTTTTTTCATCAAGTTTTGCTTTTATATACTTCATTTTAATGTTCTTGACACATTGTGTAATATTTTCTCTTGTACTTGGCATATTAATTTTATGGCAGGTGTAGAAATAACATCATTATCTTTAACTAGTTGGCAACAGCTTATAACACACATTTTTTAATTGTTTCCATCATATAAAGTAATAGCTTCATGACGTTAGAATATTCCTTCGTTCTGATTGTGTTTGTTGAGCATTACTAATGCCTAAATTACTAGGAAAAAAGTATGTAAATATGTTTTTATACATATAAGATTATGATCCATCAAATTGCAAGAAATGTGTCCAAACACATTGCATAATATGAATGTGGTAAATATCGAGTGACCGATCATACGCGATCGATTGTCTAGTAAACCTATATATTATTATAACCAGTGTTATCACCCGTGCTATGCACGGGACATAAAATTTTTAAAAAGATAAATTATAAAGTAAGTAGATTAAAAAAAAGATGATAAAGAAAATATAATGATATTTATAATTAAGAATATGGGTTAATTACAATAAGTATTCAAAACATTATAAATAATTAAAAATATTATAAAAAATAACAAAAAGAAAAATGTATATCTCTCAATCCTATAAATGAAACATTTCATATTCGGCAAATAATTTTGTACATTTTTAATTTTTGATGTGAGTGGAGTAAAATAAAATAAAGTAAATGATAAAGAGGAGATGTACTAAGAATCAAAGAGTATGAGTTAGTTAAAATAAAATATACAAACAAAGGAAAATGCACGACTAAGGATCAAATGGGAAAAAATCATACTATAACTTAAATAAATAAATAGTTGAAAGTTTTGATCAACAAAGCATAGAATATCTAGTTATTTAATTAAAAAACATTTCAGTTAATCCATATTTCTTTCTAATTTTTTTTAATTGCCTCTTCTATCCCTCTTTTCAGTCATTGCGGCTGCCAGAGACGTCGCAGGCGACGCTGGCCGGCCGCACACGTCCCCACAATTCCGTGAATTAATTCGAGCTCACAAGAAATTCTTTACTTCATTTCCAGCTCAAAACATTTTTTATTTCTCCATTCTTTTATCCAAGCTGGCTCAAATACTAATTAAAAGAACTTGGCCCAAGACAAGTTAAAGAAAAAGAAAAAAAAAGGAAAAGAATAAAAGTAAAGGGCAAGGGGATTAAAATCTCATTTCCGTCATCTCGTCTGAAATAATTTAACACCACAATTTAAAAACAGAAAAGAAAAAAAAACTTCACCACAATTTCCAGTCCTAGCACCTCCGCCCACCTTCCTCCTTTGACTCCACCTCCCTCGCTGCTTGTGTTCCTGGTCGTCCATGGCGTCGCCAGCCGGCCGTTGCTCCACCATACTCTCTTGAATTTTACCAGCAATCTTTCTCTCTCTTTATATATTTTTCAGTTGAAGAACTCAATTTGAATTCCCTTAAAAATCATACGGCGATTTGGCGCCATCTCCGGCTAAATCCATCAGTATGTTCTTTGTTTATTTCTCGCTCGGCGTCACCTTGCAATACATCTCTCCCTCAATTAGCGGTACTCCCATACTTGTTTCCAAAAAAACACAATAATGCAAAAGACCTTCAGTATGACAAATAAAAGATTTATCCGATAATAATATGACAAAATAAAATTTTAAAAATAGTTGAGAAAGTACTAAATTAATTGTAAATTGAAGGTGACGATTGGAGAAGGATTAATGATGGGTGTTTGGGAAAGTGACCTTCTCCTTTAAAGCGTAATGATGGAGTTTTGGGAATTAGAAGACAAATTAATTGTAAGAAGCACCGCAATGATGAATAAAATTTCAATTTTGATCCAAAAAGAAGACAAATTACTCTTTAGCATAATTCCAATTTTGACTCCACTGAAAAGCAAAACAAAATTATATGAATATAGTTACATAAGTAAAGAGGAATTTAATTTAAAAGATATATATACAAAAGTCCAATAAATTAGTAGTCCAAAAAAACATAATGATAGCCTTACATCCAATTTACAACTCTATATTATAAACTTTTCTAAATTATAAAATCCAACAAAAATAAAGTCTAGTATAATATACATTTGCAATATTTTCTTAATATTCTCAATTCTTTTTTTTTTTGATAAATAATATTCTCAATTCTAACGTCTAGCGTTTAAAAGCAATTGATTTGAATATAATTCAATAATTTTCCCTTTCACAAAATAAATGTTACTAATAATCTCTAATTGTAAAAATTTATACAGAAAAGAATGAATTTTTTTTATTCAATGACATTTTACTATTCCAGCATATTTATGCAAATAAATTATATTTCATCTCCTTCCTTTAATTTTGGTTGTGCAAACGTACATTTTAATCTCTTCTTAAAAAGGACCTAAATGCAATGTCTCGGTTGTAACCCTAAGAGCATCCACTATAGGGGAGCCGTGGCCAGGCCACAGGAGAGCCGCGAGCCGCGGCTCCCTACAGTGACGGGGGTGGGCAGCCGCGGCGGGGGGGTGGACACAGGAGCGCCACGATCGTGGCCCGGCCGCGGCTCTTGGGCGGGAGCCGTGGCTCTCCTATTGCAGCGGCCACGGGCCGCGGCTCTCTCTATTTTCTGATTTTTTTTTATTTTTTTTATTTCTATAAGTATACACATTTTTTTACCTCATTCTTACACAAATTCTATAAATATACCCATTTTTAATTAAAATATACACAAAATGAAAAAAATAAATTATTTGGTGGTTTGGGCATGTCCACTATAGTGTAAAACATGGACATTGGTGGCCCGACCACGATTTTGTGGCCTGGCCACGTTTTGTGGCTTGACCCGGCCAACTATAGTGGACACTCTAAATGTCTCAATAATGTATAGTTTCAATGTCAGGGTAAAATGTGCGCTGCCTCCTCTCACCACTTCTCTCTCACGTGTCTCCCCTCCTCGCATTCGCATGACTCTCTCGTTTCACTGGTTCCAATCACTGGCAGCTCTCTATCATCGTCGTTGCGTACAACTTACCGCCCGAGCTGCCTCTCCCTCTTTCTCTCTCAATCGGCGCAATTGACCCGTGCATCGCTACCACACCGCCACGCCCACCGCCACGCCACCGCCCTTCCTCGCCGTCCTCCAACGACTTTCTGCGTCGGGTTTCCTTTCACCCTTCTTCATCACGCTAGCGCCCTTCCTGCCCAGGAGCAGCACCTCGCCGCTGCCTCCACGAAAGAAGACTTGTATTTCTTCTTCCGCTTTGCCTTGCCCCGCCGGCCACCCCATCTGCCTCGCCGGAGCTCCCGTCCGTCCAGCTTGCCTCGCGGACGGTGGTTCCGCCTGCCTCGCCGTCCACCGCCATGTCTCGCCGGCTCTCCTTCGGGCTTGCTTCGCAGGAGTGTGTTGCTTCTTTGATTTTTTAGATTGGTTTGGTTTTAACTGTAGGTTGTATACTTGTATAGCAATACTGATTTAATAGAGCCTTTTCTCAGTAGCTTATTTGAGAATCTGTATGTCATTGAGCCATCAATTTAACCAATCATCAAGTCTTTTATCAAAATGACAAAAAAGCCAAAGTAATTAGCTTTAGTATTTTCCCATCAAAAAGAATAAAAATGTCTTTTTACCAAACTGTCACTTTAGATTAGGATAGATATTCTTTATGATGATTTAATTAGTTACACCACTCATGTATACTACAGCAAGGTATAAATATTTATAGGCAAATCTAGATAAAGATTTTGGGGACTAAGATTTTTAAGATGATGAATTGGATTTGGAAGAAAATAATCTGGGAAGCCAAATAAACATTAACTGAGTTGCAGTTGTCCAACTATATAAAGTATTTACAACGCTTCATTAAATTTCGATTAAGAAAGTACTCCCTTCGTCCTATTGAAAATGATCCACTTTCCTTTTTGGTTTGTTCCAACTAAGATAACCCATTACTTAAAATGGAAACACCTTTATCTCTACTTTATTCCCTCTCTCTTACTTTATTCTCTCCTCTTAACACACAAAATATAACTGCATAAAATCACGTGCCGCCCAAGAAATGGGTCATCTTTTTTGGGACGGAGGGAGTACTTAATAATTAGGCTTAGCGATTGATAATTATTTGATGATGATAAATTATTTTCGTTTTCCTACTCACTATTGACTCGATACATGAAGATAAGGATTTCAATCTTTTTTAGGGTAGGATAAAGGTTGACGTGACAAATACTAACCATCCACGTCAGTTTATGTGCTAAAGTTTCATGTATAATTAATTAATCCCGCTTGGTGATATTTATTGATCTTTTATAACGATTTTTTATTTGTGCTTAAGATGTTGAAGACGACAAATTACTTATCTATTAGTAGTAATAGCTAGGAAATGCCCTAAATTGCATGGTTATCTTGAAGCGATTGCATTAATCTATGGATATTGATTGAATAAACCAAGAATTTTTGGTAAAATCTGATATTTCTCCCAAATAATTCCTCCGTCCCTATCCTAAAAAGTATGAACTACTACCTCCGTCACTCATTAACTGTCGCATTTACTTTTCTGCACTCGTTTGGTTAAAAATGATACTCCCTTCGTCCCACAAGAATATGCACTATTTCATGTTTAGTTCGTCCCACAAAAGTATGTACTTCTAATTTTGGAAAGTCTTTTCTCTATGAGATGGACTCATTCTCCATTAATAATACTTTAATTACTTTTTCTCTCTACCTCTCTCTTACTTTAACAATTTTACATTCAAACCTGTGCCGAACCTAAAGTGCATATTCTTTTGGGACGGATGGAATAATAAATAGTTAAAGTGGATAAATAGTAAAGTAAGAGAGAAAATAATGTAAAGAAGACTATTCTCTACCTTATTCTCTCTCTTATTTTACTATTTCTCGACTTTAACTATTTATTATCATTTTTATAGATGGAGTGCAGAAAAGTAAATGTAACAGTTAATGCAAGACGGAGGTAGTATTTCTTTATTAGTCAATCCTTAAAAAGTAGTCCCCCTGTCCCATTAAATATGCAACATTTGGGAATCAACATGGATTTTTATGCAGTGATGTTTTATGAGTTGATGTAGAGAGAGTAAAGTAAGAGAGATTAGAAAAGAGATTTCCATTTTAGGAAACATTTCATTTTTAATGGAACAATCCAAAAAGGGAAATGTTTCATTTTTAATGGGACAGAGTGAGAGAAACACACATGCAAGCAAGAGGTTATCAATAAAACACATGCAACTAGTTCCCTAGATCCTTAAAAAAGACTACTTTATGTGCGAAGTATGGAAGACTTGGAGGCTCCGAGATGAATGAATTCAGGTAGGAAATAGGGTATCTATAGGCTTGAAAAATATTGAGATATAGTAGAAATTGAATCCTACTCCCCCTGTCTACGAAAAATAGTCTCGTCTTTTCATTTTATGGTGTGAACAAAAAATATTCACATCTAAAAATGAAAAGTTTCTCTCAAATTATTGATACTATTCTATCCATCTTTTCTCTTTCTCTCTCTCATAATTTATCCGCTTTTTCTTTTTCTTCTTCTTCTCTCTCATATTTTACCCACTTTTTTCTCAGTCTCTCATTTACTTTATTTAAAACCCGTGTCGTCCATTCATGAGATTATTTTTTGGTGGATGATGGGAGTACAAGGTATATCTTCAATAAAGAAAAGATTGGGTTTCAAAAAGGCAATAATCATCTAGAGATCACGAATCTCGTCTGTTCCCCACCCTGCGGCCTGCAGGGTTGTACTCGGTTGTGCAATCTTCGTAAATCGGCTATAACTTTCTCTACGGAACTCCAATTGAAGCGTGCGAGATATCAACGCGAAGCTCTTTCGAAGACAAAGATAGTATTCATTAGAAATTGATGAGAATTTATAAATTTCAGTTCATTTTCTTTTAAAACTCAGAAACACGTGAATAATGGATATAATTCACATAATATGCAATCAAAACTAGCCAAATTTTGATGTTAAAATATGCAAATTCCATGTGTATCAATTGTACTAACAATAATATTTTTTTTATATTGGTCGAAAATAATACTCCTGCATCCAAAAAAAGGACTTTAGGGACGATACGATTTTTAATATCAAATTGGTAATGTAAGATAGGGATATAGAGAAAAAGTGATTGGGGGAATTTTTGGTGGGGAATGGGGTCACCTCATAAGAGAAGATAAACTTACCAAAAATGGAAGATTTGTGGGACGCGCTAAAACGAAAAAAAGAAGACTATTTTATGGCAGATTGAGTATTCTGTTTGACTTAGAATTAAATTGAGGCTCGATTTTAATTGGTGAAAGTACATACATGTGTGGCCTAATTCAACCCCATGGATCCATGATCTGACCATAATACACTAATTATAATTAAAGAAATGAGACACTTATTAGAGAGAAATAAAGATGGGAATTTCGAAAATCCCATATGGGATTGTAGTAGGGTCAAGATGCCAAAATTTTTTGGTCCTGACTATATTGCTTTCAACGCTGGATGAAGAACTAACTTTGATCAAAGTAGCTTTCCTTGGACCAAATGAGTTGCATTTGGAGAAGCTGGTCAACGCAAAATTGATTATATTTTGCAAAATCACACTTTAGTGTTAGTTAATCTACCTGAAGGTTGCAAATTTTTAGGATGCAAATGGATTCTTAAGAAGAAACTTAAGGCATAGGGAACCTTTGACAAATACAAGGCATGATTGGCGGTCGAAGATTTCAAACAAAAGGAAGGGTTATTTTTTTGATGCCTTCTCGCCTGTAACAAGGATCCATTAGAGCGTGAAAAACTTGCCTAATGGTGAGGTTGAGTATGACAAGATACTCGCAAAGAATCACATATTTAAGTAGAAGTGGAGCTGCATCATTAAATACACTAATGAATTCGCGTCCAAGGCCAACAATGGAAACAAAATGTAAAAACGAATGAGATAGAAGTGTTTTAAGTGTTACAATCGTTGTCTCAGTGCACGCCGTTGAGGAATAGTTTAATCATTGTGTTGCTAATCCTCATATAGATCTGATGGTGTTGACTATGGTCGGTTTAAACTTCAAAGTCATGATACTTTTACACCTCCTAAGTAGTGAGCTTGTCATAATGCATATTGATTATTTCCACTCATGTGTGAGATTATTGGAATCTAAAGCCCAGTTTGACTGACTTGTACAAGTAATGAAAGATTTGATTTTATGAAATTGAATGATATAAAATTAATTTACACTCCAGTAGATGATCATGGTATATTTTATTTTCCTAAACCTATTTCATGTGAGCGTGAGATAAATATGAATTAAAGTTTATTACAATAATATGAAGTTATCATACTAACTAATGTATGTTAATTAATCTCACATTGAAAAAGAGTTTTCTTTAAACTTGTATTTTAGAGGCTAAATAATTACATGTAATAAATGAAGTGCACAATAAATGGACGGTAAAGCCAACACGCGCGTCATCGCCTCAACGAGGCCGCGTGCCGCATGCCGAGGTTGTAGGCCTTGGGCTTAGATCTTAGAAATTGGTATTTAGGTGGTTTTTCGTCTGTTACTTAGTCCTGAGTTTTATATGAGCCCAACTTAATATTTTTGGACCACTAAAATGAAGCAAATTAACATAGTCCAATTCTGCATAGGACATGTAGCCCAACACAATACGGACAGTACTCAAAAAATACTCTTATTTGTTTAATTTGGATCATCTACCGAAATTAATTTCATCAATTTTTCCACAAAAAATACCCTTATTAAACTCTGATAAGATGTGTAAATCATCTGATTCAATACAAGTTAATGCTTAACTTGGAGTAGCCAAATGTTTAGACGACGCCGTTGTAACTAACCATCTCCATCGTGCTTTGGTCATGGCGGCCGCCGCCGCTTCTTCTTCGCAGTCTCATCTTTCGGCAGCTCTCGCCGCCAGAGGCTGGTGTTTAAAAGACACTGACCGAATTCGAGAACTCATCACACCATCTGCCGCCCTCGATTCAGTTGAATCAGAGCTTCTCAATATGGACTTGCGATCGTTTGGCGGAAAATGCTTGCCGCAACCTTCTCTTCTCACCAAAACCTCTCATCTTCAAGGTCCAATTGTGCTTCAGGTACATAATATTTCCCCACTAGTGTAGCTTTCTTAATTGTGGAGTTATACAAATTTGAGTCGGATTTTTAATCTATTAATTAATTTATTTCTTTGTAGCAAATTACAATGCCTGACTGATAATGGGAATTGGAATGGGATTGATAGCTTGAGTAAGGAAATGATTCCACACTTTTGGAATAAACCAAAAAATGAGGCGAATGGGACATATCCCTCATTCTTACTATTCTCATCCCTTTCCACAAAGCACTGGACTGTGAATGTTGATATATCATTCGTGCCGTGAATTAATGTTAGATTGTATTTAAATCACCTCAAATTGATTGAAGAGATTCAAGTAGAAACTATTTATTGACTATTATAGTGCATGTAGTTTATTGAACTTCGAAGACTGGATAAGGAGTGTGAACATATGAATGAGAAATTTCCAACATTGAATGTACACAGAGATACAGAGAAGGTAGGAAATTCAATTTTCTCATGTATCCAGCTGAACCAAAATGATTTATAAAGCCTTCACAATAGGTAATCAAGAGTAGTTTGGTAAATTTGCAAACGGGAAGTGCGTGCTGTCATAATTTGTGGTTTACATTTTATACAAATCAATAAATAGCAGTGTCATGTTACTTTACTCTGCCCTCTGAATCTAGTTGGACTCTTACAACTGTAGGCAAAGTATTTGAAAACCAAAGGACAGGTAGGGTTAAAAATGACATGATTGAATGTTTCTGGACTTTGATATATACAAGCATGCCCATTCATAAGTTATCAGTGCCAATAAAGTTTTTTTAGTTGCAAATCAACATGTCTATATATTGCTTGACTGTCTTTGGTTTTAGCTGTACCAGCTTCTAGCATTTGTCCTGATAAGGAGAATACATGAATAGCTGTTTCTCATGTTTCACTCAGCATGCACTAATCTAGCAGGCTAGCAGCATAAGGGCACAAATACATATGGTCATTATTTTCTGTTATATGAGACTAGAACTGAATGTGAAATTTTCTGGTTGAAATGATAAAAAATGATTTTGGACTAAACTGATACATCTGGAATAATACAAGCCCCATTTTATTTTTAAAATATACTATGGATCCAATTTGTCTTCCCTTATATTCACTGAAGCACTTCTCTCAAGCAAACTTGTTCAGTTGTTCTTATGTTTTATGCTGCCTAAAGTCCTGTTTTGATCCTGTGACTTTGTATTTGTTATGTTATGTACTCATGGACTATCTCACCCTTTATAGAATTTTCTCTATGGAACAGGTGTGCTCAAGCAGAGATATATCTCGGAGTAGTCTGGCTGAGGCTGCTTCAGAAAATTCAAACAACAGACGGCTGTTACTATTGAAGCTCACAGATGGACACAATGAAATAACTGCTATAGAGTACTCACATGTGCCGTCATTTCCTGATGATATTAGCCCTGGGACAAAGGTCTTAGCTCTTAAAACTTTTCTTATGCCAGTAGTTAGTCTGAGTCATGTCATACCCAAGCTAACATGATTGAATTGCCATCAGATGAACTAATAAGATGACCTACCTAGCCTTTGGGACGGCTTGTATTTATTATGTCTTTCAGGACAGCAGTTATACCTTTTACACATACTTGCTTAGCCTTTAGATGGGAGCATATCTTTCGAAAATATGCACATTTACTAAGATTGCGTTACATGTTGTCCATGTTCAATATGTTAGTTGGCTTTTTGCTGGATAGCCTGGACTATAATTCACTGATGCACCTTTTTTCGTAATATATTTAGTACTAACGTTTTTGCTTGTGTTCCAGGTCAAGCTGCAGAATAAAGCTGATATGCGCAGTGGTATTTTGTGTTTGAACAAAAATGTAATTACTGTTTTAGGCGGCGTTGTTCAGTCTCTTTACGAAGAATGGCAGTTAAAGCGCAAGTACATGAATGTTTCTCGCTACAAGCTCAGGCCATCACAAGAAAATGCATCTAGCTATCCTCCATCATTCGAAAAGCTCCAAGTTCGAACCGGACGAGGCCCTTCGTCTACTTCATACACTCCGTCTTCTGAAGGTATGCATTTTCCAGTGCCACAGGTTCATGATCAAGTTGAACTTACTTTTCATGCAAAACACTATTTTACCCCATAAATTACATATGCCTTCAATGTAACAGTCAGAAAAAAATGTCTTATTGATAAGAAATGGAACAATTGATTTAATAATAAGTGAAAGTATCATCATGAGTACAAGTTAACAAGTGGAGTATTCGATTTAATAATAAAACTAAAGAACAAGCTCATCTTCAATATTGAAATGAGTCTGAACCAAACTATGTATCAAGCTGGAGGGTTTTGATTCTCTCCATATATCCGATTTTAACAGATTCAGAAATTCAACTCCCTGGATGGAACCAGTTAAATATTCCTTCACTGCGATTTTTCTTGTTGAAGAGGAGGCCATTCAACATGGCTTCCCATTGTTAAAAGCAAACTTATAAGAAGAGGAGGCCATTCAACATGGCTTCCCATTGTTAAAAGCAAACTTATAATATTTTGGGTCGGATGGATTTCAGCGGCATACTCAAATGATCATCGACAAAGTCTCGCTGCAAGAGGCGAGTGCTCCAATTTGCGCCAGAATGTCCAGCTCCAGAAAAATAATGAAACCAAAGATGGTTTAACTGATGGAGCAAAGCTGCTTCACTCAAATGAAGGAAATCCCGAGAAGGCAACTGCCTCAGAAAGACCAAAAGGTAAACTTATTGTAGCCTGTGGATCTTTGGTTGAACTTCTATAGTGGTGCATAATAAATTTCTGTTTTTGATTTCTCGGAGTATACTTATACGCACTCTAGTGTTATAGATCAACCCAACATTACTTTCCGTTAAAGTTTGAAATATGAATTTTCAGATAGTTAATTCTGGTACTTATACCACAGTAACTTGTTTGAATCTATTACAGTTGTGGCATCTGTACCTGTTCAAAATCAAGTAGCGGCTCAGAAACTTCTCCAGAAAACAAGTCAGCCTAGTTTTGGTGATCGCAATTCTAGATTTCAGAGGCGTAGGGGAAAGGATACAGAAGATGACTCATCTTTGCTCACCCTTGATGAGTGGGAAAGGAGGAAAACAGGAGGCAATCTTCAGACAACACATGAGCACCACCACTACACTGAAGATGAGGAGCTTGCAAGACAGCTGCAGGAGCAATTTGATTTGGAGGAAAACCATGTAACTATTTCTTACCCAACAATATTTCATATGGAGTACACCATTTCCAATTATCTCGATCGATGCATCAAACCTTATTTTTTATTTATGTTGTTTATAGTCACCCTCTGCCTAGCAGGAGTGTTCCATGATCCCTACAATATGGTTTTAGATTCTTCTGTTTTTGCATTTTAACTCATATTCTATGTTATACATTTAGGTACAAAATGATCCGCATATGATGGATGCTAAAAGTATAAAGATAAGCATGTTCAGTTTCGAAAGAGATGATGCTGGAGCTTCCAGTCGAACTGAATTCAGGGGAAGAGGGAGAGGAAGAGGTAGAGGACGAGGGAGAGGAAGGGGAAGGAGATACTGAAGCACTGGTAAAGTTCAATCTGAATTCGTTGTTCAATTTCTTTACCTTTCTAGTTAGTAGTTGTCCTTGACTGTGATTGGCAAATACTTTAGGAAAACATTTATTGGAATTATGCATTCCTGTTTGCTTTAGTGATTAGTTAACATTTCAAAGTTTTTTTTTTTTTTTTTGGTTTTTAAACTCATCAGCATACTTAATTTGCAAACCTGTTCAAACAATCTGTGGTTGCACAATTTACTTATAGACATATCTAAATCAAAGGGTCCACTTCAATTCAATTTTACGCTTTTCATGATGAACTCTTTAACCAAACATGCCCATGATGAACTCTTTAACCAAACATGCCCAAGGTTTTACAGTTACTTTTTATTTCTTTCTTTCTTTCTTTTTGACTCGTCTCAACAAATTCCTTAGCGAGTGAAGGACATCTTACCCAGATAGGAATGGAAAACAGCCAATCTATCGTCGCTCGTAAGAGTGTTACACGTGTTAGGGTATTGCTTAAATATAATCAAACACAACGCGATAAATAAAAAAAAAAGAATCGTTGAATATGTTGAAACTATGAACTCAAAGATGATAAAACGAAAGGAACTAAGATTTACGTGGTTCGATCTGAATATTTATGTCTACAAACTAAAAGAGATTTTGGCGTATGTACCGTGCGTGCATGAATTGTTGTGTTGTGTGTGTCTCGTGTGTGTGCTCGGTGTGGTAGAGTAGTATGCGTACAATTTGTGTTGTGGGTGTGTGCTGTGTGTGGTGGAGTATAAATACAATGCGTGTTAACATTTGTTAAAACATATTGTATAAATACAATGTGTGTTGCGTATGTGTGAAGCGTGTGCTACTCATTTTTTCTTAAATATTAGAATCACGATGAAATTTGGGAAGAATGTATCAAAATTTGGGCTCCACAATCACGAGCAATTGACCGCGACTCCAGCGACGAGCAATTGAGCGCAAGACCTAGTTCATATAGCAAAATTGCGCCAAGGCGCAGTGTGATTTGAGATAGAATTGATCAGGGAACATGATTTAGGAAAAATTCAAAAAAATTATTGGGGTAGGATGACGGAATTGAGAATCGCGATTGTTTTCATTGCAGATTAATACACTTTTCCCCCCCAATGTGCACATTCTTCGTGTCATGCAATTGAGATCAGTTTCCATGTAGTTCAGTTTGTGAATGATGGAACAGATGTGGAGAAATAAAAACAAAAGATATTTGTGTAAAAAAATAGATTAATATGAGAGTATTTGGGTAAAAATATAGATTTGTCAGGGTTCAAAATTGATGCAAATAAATAATCAGACTATGGAGATTAGAATACTTATCTATAATATGAGAGTTTATTATATCGGACCCGTTCTTAAACATAGGCTTTAAAGATAAATAAATTAAGCTACCAAATGATCAATAATGTAGGATAAAAAGTGTCAAACGGGTAGCGGGTAACGGGTAATTCACAACGGGTAGCCGCAACCCGCCAGGTATCGGGTACCCGCTACCGACAAAAACGGGAAACGGGGCGGGATTGGGTATTGTGTTTTAAATTTTTGCTGGTATAGGTATACCCGTTACCCGCGCGAGTGTACCCGATAATACCCGGTATTTTTAGGATTAGGGTTTTCAAATAATTTATTTTAGTTAATCAGTTTCAAATATTGAAAAATATATTGCCGGATCTTATTTCCAATTGTGTCTCCTCTGACCTCTCTGATGATTAAAGTTAATTGTTTTTGGTTTCGTATTAAACTTTTGAATGGTGATTTGATTTTCGACATGCTTGATCTATTTGTAGAGATCTAATAGCAAAGGTGTTGCACTAAATGCCATCGAGATTGCTGAGTTGTTGCTGCATAATTGTACTTGTATTTGTTTTACTAAAATTGCGGTGAGAAATTTTGTACGCAGATTAACTTCTCCTTCTTCGGCTTCGTAGCAGAAATTCATTATAGAGTACATACATGTACATGAAATCCCAAAATACATTCTGGAATGACAAATATGTGCATAAAATTATTGTATTAGATGACTAGCATTGATGATAGTTACTATCGAAAACCAAAGGCATAATACCATTGAATAATATAATACACAACTCAAATTATGCCAGCGGGTTTGGGTACCCGCAACTACGGGTTCGGTATACCCGATGCGGGTATTGAGTTTTTAGTATAACATACAAGTCGAGATTGGATAGTATAATATTGAACATTTTGGGTTCGGGTACCCGCAAAATAGGATTTGGGTACCTGCGGGTACCCGTTTCGACACCCCCTAGGTTAAATAAACTAATCTAGAATTATCATAGCTAGCAAATTATGCCTAAATTTCAACACAAATTTGTGTTGATATTTTAACGTGATCGTGTTGATATCTTTAATACACTGCGTTGATGAGCAGCAAGTTAGCAATTTAAGAAAAGTTACCATGATAACGCACTCCTAAACGAATATTATTAAAATCATAAAATTAGTAGTAATAAGCATGAATAATGAGATGTAGAGTGGAAACAGAAGAATTGCAAAAAAGATATACTATAGTTCACTATAGGAGATTTCCATTCTAACATTTGGAGGAATTAAATCTTCCAAGAATTGATCCACTTATATAATTTTTTCCCCATTGTTTAGTATCTTAGAATTGGCCCAAATATTACCCAAAATAAAGATTTTGACCTAATAGAATTATGGATTGACAAATTTATCCCTCCGAGTGGAAAATGTGGAAAGGTGAAAAAGTGGGGCAAATGTGTAGGTGGAAAGATGAAAAAGTGGGCAAATGTATAAAACCAAGTCCATTTTTGGTGAACTTTTCAATGCACTGACAAATCTTACTTATATGACAAAAATTAAATTCTTCCTCAATTGGTATGAACAGTGCGGGCCGACCCCCAATTGTAAGGCCCCCAACAATTAAATAGTGAAAGGTGAACAACCATAATTCCCTCAATTGGGCCTAGAATTGCCAAATTCTTACATAGTGAACACGCCCTTACTTTGTAATGCAATCATGAATAATGAGATGTAGAGTAAAACTTGTTGTAATCAAGCATTAAACTAAAAATGAATGCTTTAAAAATAAATTATCAATATTTTCGAAATAATATTACAAATACGTATTAATTTTGTTATTGTAATGCAATAATTTCAAAAATATCACAAAGATTTGAATAATTCACTTTTAGATAACACTACAAAGATTTAAATAATTTATTTTGAAATAATATACAAAGATTTAATAATACCATAAAAAATTTTAATCCTTAAAAAATCACAACAGACGTACAAAAATATTTAAAAATCACAATTTTGGTGGTCTAACACACTTATCAAATCAAGCTAAATGGTAAAATACATCCCTTAAGAGCTGAAGGATAAAATAGTAAAGATCGGAACTGAATTTGGAAATTACAAAACTTTATAGAAAATGTGATTTGATTTTATAAATGTTGAATACGCAAACCCATTTTGTGTACTAGTTTTATAGTTCACTATACCTACATAAAATGGTTGATCGATTTAAAAAGAGATAAAAAGAAAGATAAATCCAAATTTTGATAGTGGCGTATTAAAAAGGAGTACTAAATAAGAAAATGTATAAAAAAGCAACTCGTTAGTGAGACGTAACGGCGGAATGACGACGTCCAAATTTAAAAAAAGATTGGTCGAATTGCACACGGCGCCATAACAGCTCACACAACTAACATGACTTCTCTAAATCACTCCGCCTTTCTCCGCCACGGCTACGCTAACCCCGCCCCTCTGCCTCCGCCGCACACGGCTGTACTTGCGAAATTCTCATTTCGACCGCGGTGCTCCGCTATTCGATCAGCTGCTGAAATGTCCTGGCACACTCCTGCTCCTACTCTTTCAACACCTACTATTTCCTACCATCAATTGAAGGTAATCCCGATATCGATCACTTGTGCTTGAGATGGTAGCTATGCGGAGTGCATATTTTCTGATACATCGTCTTTGTTTTGACGATAGGATACAAGTGCGGATTTATCGGAGAAAATTGAGCTCGGATTTGGCCCCAACGGCCTCGGAATTCTCTCCATATCGAATGTATGGAGTGATTTTCTGTTTTATTATTTTAAATTACTGAATTTATGGAGTATCAGCTCTCTCTCCCTCTCGCGAGAGCTGACCACAACCTTTTCTTCTTCCACACAAAAAGGCCTCCCACATAAATGAAATCAACGTGTTTTATTTTGATTGTGGAACTGGAATCGAATAGTTGGATTTGTTGTTTATTTGTTTTGTTAGGATCTCTGACTGGGAAATATTTTGGTGTCAAATTATCTGGATATCAGTTATTAATATTTTGGAAAATTCATACAAAAGCATACACACACTGACTATACAGAAGGAAAACAAATTAAAATAACATAAAATCATACAATAGGCCTTCCAACTTTGTTCATGAAAAGTAAGATATACTCCTACTAGCTTAATACTTGCAACATGTAAACAAAATGCAATCAACTTTGTAACTGGATTTGGTTCCATTTGTATAGGTGCCTGGTTATCAATTACTGCGTCAAAATCTTCTATGCCTTGCACCTAGGTATGCATTCTACATGATTTCCGCCAATGTGATGGACCCTTGATTTTCATCACTCATCTGTATATTAGATTTTTCATGTTCTCTGCCTCTCACCTTGTCATAATTTTGAATCAGATTAGCTGGCCTCCCGGAAGATGTTAAGCTGCAACTTGAAGATCCTAACAGTAGGTATGTCAATCCTTCTTCTCATTATCCTTCTATCATTCTATGTCTTCAGCTACTCACCTTGGGATCGCACTCCTGCCTTTAGTTCAGTTTGCTTATGTTTTCCATGTTTGTTTGTGGGGTATAATGGTATTCAGCTTTTTAAAATGTTATTAACTTTGAATCTTGAGGAGTATATGTAGGTACAATTTTGGATGGAGTCATGGAAAAGAAAAACTTGAGTCCGGTAAACCAGGTAATTGGGTCCCTAAAATATAGATTAGTGGGGCATTAGCAGCTTTTTTTCCTTGTATACAACTTCGGTTCTCATTCCGATAGTCATATCATCCGTTTCACTTGCATTATCTAACTTTCTATGTTGCTATTTCGTAACACTTTTTGACTCGGGTGAGTTTGATTATATTTAACAGATACTATGAAAGGCTCCTTCTATGCCAATCCAATACTTGATGTCCCCACAAATGACCAATCACTTGTTAAAAGGTAGTAATAACTTCTGCTACAGTGCTACTACTTTTGTAAGCAGTAACAGAAATATGATATTATCATGAATATTGGATAATGTATAGCTTAATAGACTGTCATTAAATCTCATACGTTGTTCCTATTGTAAATTTTTCATCCCACAGAATATGCCTGCGGTTTTGGGCTGTCCTTGTTTTATTAGTACTAATAACAAATGAATGATTGATTAATTTAACTACCTAGTATTTACCTGTTTTAATATGAAGACTAAAGTATCTGTCACAGTTCATTTGGTTGGCTGGAACCTGTCAATTATGAGTAGTAAATTAAACTCGAAACTATACATGCTATATAAAATTGTGTGTCACCTATGTTAGCATTTGCGAAAAATGAAATTTCTGTACTTGGTTGAGAATTGAATCTGATCTATTTATCATAGAATATAAAGGCCATTTAAAAGGTCCACTTATTTTTTTAATATTGGAGAATACTATACTCTCTGAATTCTGATTGTTTTGATGATCTTTTCCTATTAGGTATCCTTCTTACTGTGGACCAAATATATGGCCTCGTGATGTATTGCCAGAACTTGAACTGGGTATGTGCTGGGATCTAGCTACTCTGGACCTGTCTAATAAATTGTTTTTATATTCTCTACCTTAATTGTCAGTGACATTTAAGGTGCTTCCGCCTATTGCTCCGTAACATTTTTCCTTAAATTTTCATTGGTCTGGATCTGGATACCTGACTTCTTTTCTTTTCTACCTCTACCACGTGTAGCCTTTAAAGCTCTTGGAAAGTTGATACTAGATGTTGGATTGTTGTTGGCACACCATTGCGATCAATATAGTAAGTTCTTCATCTTTTGATTTTGTTTACTTGCTATGTTTTTTCTCCAGTGTCAATTTCGTTCACTTTAGGATGTACTGTGTAATATTGAATGCATGATGTATCTAGTGTGCATTGTGCTGCATGATACATTTAATAAATGCAAACTTTGTCCCATTCCATCTATTGCCTGCTTATAATATAGGGTTAGAAACAAAAATCTGGCTATTGTTTGGCTAAATATTTTCCAAAGCCCCTAGTCTAACTAATATAAAAAGGAGAAAACTGTTGTGTATCCCTAGTTATGGAATGAAGATACAACTGATCATTGACGTATGCCTATAATTTAAAATGGCTTTGAAATTTGATGCAGTTCATTTTTTAGTACTAGCTTTTATAACAAGCCAAACATAATTTGAATGCAGTAAACTGTTAAGCTAACACATTACTACTATAAGAGCCTTTTGTGTCCTTATTTTTCCCAGTAGCGGATCCCTATGCTGCTGAAGGCTGGGATTTTTTGCATTTGCTGTGATACATTAGCTTTCGTATCTAATCTGTTGCTGCTTGATCTGTACTTCTCCAGAGTCAAATAAGTTGAAAATGCATGAAAATGGAAGTCTGCAGCAAATACTTCTTCGGTCTCAGTGCCACAAAGGCCGTCTCCTATATTATTTTCCATCCCATCAGTGGTACATTTCTTTCCTTGCAAAGCTAGCATTCCCAGGATCATTGCATTTTAAAAGAAATGATTATACTGTGCCTCCAAATATATGAATTCCCACTACTGTGACAAAACCTCTCACCTCACTGCAAATATTGGGATTTGGGACATTAGATTTTTTAGTATCTTGTTATATTGTGAAGTAATACTAGTTACAATATAAAAAGAACTAACAAACTGATTCAATAATAACCCTTTTTTATGGTTGAACATTTTCATAATAATTTTTACAGCCACAGTAAAAAAGTTGAATTCTTTTTAATTTGACTACTATTGAACTCCCATTTGCAAGAATCACTGTGATATGCATTGTGCAGGGAGACATTAGTGCAACAATTACTTATAATTATATTGTTATAATGATAAGAGTAATGGAGAGTTATTACAAGGAGAGGTTACAAGATGGTGGAGGTAGTTTGGTGGAGTTACTAATAATTGTATTATGATCATATTCATTTCCCTAGTCTTTTTATTAGTCTTTTATATAGGTCATTTGAGCTTTGAGAGGAATGTTTAGTCATTTGTTTGGTTTAAGGATAGTAATTTATCGTATAACCTCGTTAAAGAATTGGCCTCATGAAAGGATTGTTTGTCAAATTCTGTTTCAGTTCACTGTGCTCCATTCTTAATCTATTTACATACCAGTCTTTCTCACCACTTTATTCTAACACAGTCATTTTTAAAAATAGATATCAAAGACGGTTTTTCTCTTATATTGGTCATTCATGAATGGGTTTATGGCAGCACTTCTGTTGTAGATGATGGTGGTGAATCTATGTCATCATGGTGTGGATGGCATACAGATCATGGTTCCCTTACAGGTATCTAAATTATAGATCTTGTATTACCATCACCGTATAGAAGAGGCTATTACGATAATGATTGTTAATGTATAAAAAGCAGAATTTTATTCTTTGTTTTTGCATCGTTGATTGTACTCTTCTACATGTATGATGCTGATATCCGAATCAGATGTCCGTAAAAGCATATTCGAACTTTATTTCCATGGTTTCTTCAGCTACACTAAATTCAGATGTAATCTTGGTATAGGAACTTGCATCTCTCTCTAGTTTGTCACACATATTATTTCTCTCCTTTAATTTTTTTCCTTCCCTTTGTTTTGTACCCTAATAAGTAATAAGAGTGTATAAAGTCTGATTAGTAGAAAACACATGTTCCCTTGAGAAATTTCTACTAGTTTTGTCTTACTTTATTGTGACTAATGGATGCTGGAATCCCTTATACAGGCCTTACTAGTGCAATTTTCACGAGAGATTCTGTGGAAATATCTTGTCCTGACAGCACTGCTGGCCTCTATGTAAAAACACGTTCAGGTCAAATAGTCAAAGTATATTTCTTTCTGCTCATTGTAACAGTAGTATAAAGGCTTGATTGTGTTTATGTGCTCAAATATTACATTTATTGTATGCTACTTTAAAGATCACAAGATCCATCCATATAGTCTAGGGCCGCTAGACAAGTAGTTAGAAATAAAGATGAAAGACTTGTAAAAGAGTACCATAAGCTCGAATCGAATAAGCTATAGTTGAAGGAGACTTGTTGCACCCCAGTCTTGTTCACGTATATACAACTTACAAGTACGGTAGACAGGAACCGTGCTGTTTATTTAAATATCTATAAATATCCAATAAACTTTATAAATGTTATGCCCCAATTCTTGACCCATATCCCTTCGTACGGTGTTTGTGTTAAGACATGCTTTCGATTTTGTCATCATCTGTGCTTTTACTGATATAGGTGGTGTATGGGGAAGATGAAATTGCCTACCAAATAGGTGAAACGACTGAGATACTGTCGGGAGCTCGACTTTGTGCAACACCACACTGTGTTCGGGTAGTCTTGCCTTTAACCATGTTTTAGTTCGTTGGTTATTATTATTATTATTATTATTATCTTTTAACCATGTTTTGATATATAGGCACCAAAAGGTGAGGTGGCATCTGGTGTTGAACGTTCTACATTTGCATTATTTATGCAGCCTAACTGGTACTTATTTCTTATTCACAAATCTCTCCATCTCTATGTTTTTGGTTCTAAATCAACCATAACAGAATCTGTTTATCAAGCCATTAAACAGTGAATCAGTATGCTGCAAACTTTCTTCGTTATAGAGGGGCTAAGATTTATGAAGCTGGGCATTTTATAGTTTGCTGATAAAATGATGTGAGCAACATAAGCTAGCTTCAAAAACCTGTATCTTTTGGAAGCAGTTGGCGAGTTATAACTGCGCAAAACGAATATTTGCATGTAGGATTCCATCTGTTATAACATAAGTTGAACAGAATTGGATCATTTGTCATCTTACATTGGTAATGTATGGATGAAATGTAGTATTGCGTGCAGAAACATGGCATTAGAACCTTATCAAAGTGTCTAATGCAATTCTTATCCGTGATTTTTTATGTACAGGGATGAAAAGCTTCTTTTTCCGGAGCTGGCGAATACACATGAGGTGAGCCAGTTAGATTTGTATCAGCATGATGAATCTATATATTTTCAAATATTTATGGTGTGGTGTTGGTAATTTGTTACAGTTTATCATGCCAAATGGATCTATTTCTTTTGGAGATTACACTGAAAAAGTGCTGGACAAGTATTACGACCTCAATACATAAAACTGAATGTTCCATTCGATATTGTGAAATAAAAAAGTCACAAGTTTTAATTTATCTTGCATAATTTCAAACTGTTGACGGTCCATTTCTTTTAAATCGATAGTTGAACATTTCCTATAAATACTGATCTTAAATAATTGCTGTGCGGATTGTTAGAATTTAGTTTCCGATTTCCTTTAGGATTTTAAAGTTGGAAAACGAGTATTTGTAAATTTGTATATTTAATTTGGCAAATGTACATTCTAACCATTTCCATCAAGTCCAAATACAGAATGTGTGCAGCTACAAATTTTGTAAATCCGTCATCATTTCTGTATAGTACACATTGAAATTATCACTTGTGTATTTCACATTTGATTAAAGAGTTGGTGTGGAAGTTACAAAAGTGTAATAGAGTTCTTTTATTGTCACAAGGCCTAACCTAATCTAATCTTGAGACACTGCCAAAAAAATTGAATAAATCGACCTCAAATGTATAATTCTAGTTGCAGTCTTGTTGCAACAAAAAATTGTCTACCTCTACAAACAGTTTCCGGCTCAACGTCCCGACAGCGTGGAGAAGGCCATCGAGGGAGCTACGGACAAGGGACTATCGCGCACCACCACAGCTCTTGGCAGCCTACGCTTGTCCTTTCTCGCATTTCCATCATCGTCGTCGTCTTCATCAATCGACAAGAGATCCACGACAAGCATCTGCGTGTCGGGCGCATCCTCCACCGGCATCCGTCCTTCCAGCATCTCAACCACCTCCGCCATGGTCGGCCTCATCCTCGGCTTCTCCTGTATGCACCACAGCGCCACCCCAACCATCCGTCTCAACTCGGCCTCATCAACATCGGCCTTGTCCAACCTATCATCCACAACCTCAATCAACTTACCCTCTTTCAACTTTTCAACCACAATCCTCGGAAAGAACTGAAACTTCTTATTGGAGTGATGCCCCTTGTCAAGCTCAGTGATGCACCTCCTTCCCCCAGTCATCTCCAACACCACCATTCCGTAGCTGTAAACATCGCATTTCTCCGAAACACCGTTTTCCAGCAGCCATTCCGGCGCCATGTAGCCTCTCGTGCCGCGGATCGTCGTCACAACACGGCTCTCATCCCTCCCCTTGAGCTTCGACAGTCCGAAATCGGAAACTAGGGCGCGGAAATCGCCGTCGAGCAATATGTTCTCCGGCTTCACATCCAAATGCAGGACGCATGATCGGCAATCGCGGTGGAGATAATTTAGGGCTTTTGCTACATCTAACGCGATTCTGCATCTCAGATCCCAGGGCAAGCAGCCGCTTCTCTGATTAGGTTTAATTTTGGGGAAAATCCAATTGTCTAGGGATCCGTTGAAGACGAATTCGTAGACGAGGAAGCGAGGGCTGCCGCCGGCGGCAATGCAATAGCCGAGGAGGCGAGCTAGGTTCAGGTGCTGGACGCTGGCGATGGCGGCGACCTCGGCTTTGAACTCCTTCTCTCCGCGCTCCTCGCCGTCGATCCGCTTGACGGCGACGGCGGTGCCATCGGAGAGGATGCCTTTGAAGACGGCGCCGGATCCGCCGCGGCCGAGGAGGGAGCGGAAGCCGTCGGTGGCCTCCTCGAGCTCGCGGTGGCGGAACTTGGTGGGGACGCCGGCGACTTTGCGGAGGAAGCTGTACTCGATCCGCAGCTCGCGGCCTTGGAAGCTGAGCTGGTGCTCGAGCTGCTTGCGGCGGGTGCTGTAGCGGATGCGGAGGACGACGATGGCGGCGACGGCGAGGATGGCGGCGAGGGCGGCGCCGCAGATGAGGTAGAAGGATTCGGAGAGTTTGAGAGAGAGGCGGGCGATGATGATGGAGGTTATGAGGAGTAAAATTATGGCGATGGAGATTAAGATTGATCTTGTGTCCTCCTCCATTTGCGTGTTGGATGGATCAAAATCACAAAAATCAAAATCAAAATCAAAATCAGTTGGAAGAAGAAGTAGCTGTTGCTTTGATGATCATCATCGCGGCTTTGACTGCCATTTATTTCTTCTTTTTAAAGTTATGCCAAGACTTATTCTCATTTACCCAATACTAACTCAGTCATTTTCATGTTGCTAACTACCCAGTCTTTTTAGATAAATAACGAGTGAATTACTCCACAAAAATAGTCCTTAGATTTTCTGAGGTTTGATCTTTTGTGATCTTTCAACTGCCAAAATATTATAGATAATTATTGCATTATGATGTTTACTCATTTTTTTTACTTTGCTTTTTTTGTGTGTATTTTTTGGATTGAAATGCCTGAATTCACATTTTTTACTTTTTTTTCATCCACTCGACTACACAGTATTCTGCCTATTCTGACACAACTTAATTTACATTTACCTTCTCTCATTATTTAACACTGAAAGAGATATGGAAGAAACAACTTGCAGAGTAATCAAAAATGTTTTGTGGAATACAGTTTTGAATGATCTGAAGAATGTGGACTATCGGAGTGTTTGTAACGCAATTGTTTTTACTGTAGAAGGAAATCATTAGACGTTTAGTGGAGATTGGTGCGCGGATTTCTGCTTCGGTATAATATACTCCTTCCGTCCGCGAATAGGTAGGAGTCTCATTCCTATCTGACAAGGGTTTCAAAAAATGAGAAAAATGTTAAGAAAACTAGGTGGAAGAAAGTTAATGGAATATGGGCTCCACATATAGTACTCCCTCCGCCCCATAAGAATATGCACTTTCTAATTTTGAAGTCTTTTCTCTCTAATGAGGTGGAACTCATTCTCCGCTAACAATACTTTACTTACTTTTTCTCTTACATCTCTCTTACTTTATTAATTTTATATTAAAACCCATGTCGTCCCAAAGTGCATATTCTTTGGGGATGATATGTGACTGAAGTAAGTTAGTGGAATGTGTGGCTTCTTTACCATTTATAGTAATTATGAATCGGAATTCCTATTCACGGACGGACCAAAATGGAAAAATGGTACTCCTATTTGTGACAGCGACAGAGGGACTACTATTGAGCTTTTCGATCTGGAAGCTCTTTTGTTTAACAGCTAAATTTGTGAGAGACGCATAGGTGCGTCTCCAACCTAAATGTGTAGCGCATTCCCCACGCGAAAAACACTTCTTTATATTCAAAAAGCAGCGAGTGACTTCTTTCATGATTTTGAAAATTTTGGAGTTGATTTAGTAGCAGAAATTAGACGTACCCACGGTTCATGAACCGTCGGTTTCGGTTCGGAACCGCCGGTTCCGGTTTTAGAAAATATGGAACCGGAACCGGAACCGAACCGTGGGGCTGTTTCACGGTTTCGGTTTCGGTTCGAAAACAGGCGGTTTCGGTTTCGGTTTCGGTTCCGAACCGCCGATTTTGAACGGTTCATAGCGGTTTAGGTTCGGTTTCGCGGTTTCACAGTTTTTTTGCTTAATTTTTTTTTGCCATATAATTTGAAATTATAAAATAAATTGGAACAAGGAAATGGATAGTTTAAATTGAAGAGAGAAATTCTTGTTAACACGAAAATGAGGTGAGTGTAAGTGAGGATAGAGAGGAGTATTTATAGATAAAAATAGAGAGAAATGAGATCCAATTTGAATTTAAAATCAACATTTAAGAACAAAATAAATAAATAAATAAAAATAAAAGAAATGGTGTTTTGTGCAATCAATTTTGAATAGTGCAGCCATCGCCCACCGCCAACCAATCAATTTTGAAGACTCAGCTAATCAATTTTGAAGACTACAAATTCATTAACCAATGTTAATTTGAGTATTATGCTTTATTTAAAGTAATCAATTTTTCTAAGTTTTATTTAAAAATGTTCGATAGATATTTATTAATAATGATCCATACTCCATACGTAAAAAACTATGTTAATTAATAAAATCAGAAATAGTATTATAAAGTTATTACCATAACCATACTCCATAGACTCCATCTTGTAATTTAGTTATTTTTATTTTATTATCTTTTCTCTTATGTTTTCCAAATTACCATCCAATATTAACAAATAGTATTATAAAGTTATTTTTGCTACAAAATTTTGTCCAACATTATTGTTTCTACGGATATTACCAAATCTAAAAATGAAAGTTACTTATGTAAGTATAAAACTCATAAACCGGATCATTCAACAATGTTTTATTCAATGGAGTATAGTTTTAATATAAGGATTAACTATGTTTAAATTTATCATTGCATTGGCGGTTCGGAACCGTGAAACCGCCGGTTTGGAACAGTCCAGAACCGGCGGTTCGGTCGCGGTTTCGGTTCGAAAAATTTGGAACCTGAACCGAACCAAGGTTCTAAAATTCACAGTTTCGGTTTGGGATATTTTTTGCGGTTTCGGTTCAGAACCATAACCGCCGGTTCGGTAAACCTTGGGCAGCTCTAGCAGAAATTAGATTCATGTCGGATGAGTAGAATTTAGGGTTCATGTTGAATTAACAGAATTAAGTAGATTAGGATTTATGAATTTGTGTAATATATTGGGTAGTTAGTAATTGCTTTTTATAAAGAATAATTAATCGACCAAGGGATTTATGAATTTGTGTAATATATTGGGTAGTTAGTAATTGCTTTTAATAAAGTTCGATTTTGGAGTATGTTTACATGGTTTCATTAAAACTGCTCGTGATTCCAACCTGTTACTTCTATTCTTTTGTGTTGAAACTCTCGTTTATAACTGAATGAAGTTTGTATTGGAGATGACTAATTAAGGTTGCTTCACATTATTCAGTAGTATCATTTCTTGGTTAAGGTTAGGGATAATATTGTAATGTTGCAGCATGTAGATTTCATTATTTGCCAAAATACTCATGTAGATTGTGCATTTTCCCGTTGTGAAATATTTTTGTCTGTTCTAAACTTTTAATTAGTTCGAGTTTTTGTCATAAAAGATTTCTTTTTTGTGGTGATTATTGAAATCCCACATCCCTTGGTCGTGGATGCTATACTATTGTACATTTGTACTCTTTAAAATGTGAATAATGGGAAGGCAGAAGAGATGCATCGAGCAAGAGCTTCTCTATTTTACATTTAAAAAGGGATGGAAAAGTGTGAGACGTATTTTACAATGCAAAAGAGAGAAGAAAAGAAGAGAAAACGTGTGTAGTTATAGATGAGTGGGAATAGAAAGGTACAGAAATGTCCTCAATGACTTGGGACATTTCACTCCAAAAAAATTGCAAAAGTAAACAAAAATGAGCAAACATCAAAATCTAGGATCACCCATTATATTTTTAGTCAAAAGACCAAAAAGATGCAAACCTCAAGTCCATGACTATTTAGCTAATTTACTCATAAATAAATTTATTGAACTAGTATATCTTTGTTTTGAAAAGTTTAATTGTTTTGGACGGTTTAAAAGAAAGTAAAATACGAGGACTCAATATAGATCTAGATTTTATAACGGCAACAAAGAAGATTTATTTTATTTTATATTTTATTTGTTGATTTATTTTTTTCAATATACCCAACGGGCGAAAGAAGATTTTTTTTGGTATGCAAAAGATGTTTAGTAATCAAATATTCAAATCTCCCACTCTCCTTTCCCAAGTTCTTTTTAAAAATAAATAATAAAAAAAAAAAAAAAAAAAAAAAAAAAAAAAAAAAAAACAATCAAGCAAGCCATGCATGCTTAAACGTTTCTTTCAAGTTAAATTGTGATTTAAAGACTTAAAACCCAAATAATCTCAAGTTCTCAACTTGGGATGAAAAAGCTACTGAAGTTAATGTCTGTGTCATCAATTAAGCTTGTTATTATTGACTATTCCACGCCTATTGCAATCACCAAAATAAGTTCCATAACCACAAAATAGAATTGATCTTTCACCTCTAATTTCAGTCAAACAATGTTCATCTAATCCAGCAATAACATTATGGCCAAATCACACAAGAAAGACTCCATAGATTGGAACAAATAATATGAAAATTCACGGACGAGTCTCGAGTAATGGTGCATCATTTACCATCCAGTCCCAATTTGGATGATAGCCAAGCACAAAGCTCATCCATTTCCTCTGGAATAGTATAGTGACCAAGCCTGTAAAATACATTTTGTAACTATCAAATGAACCAATGGGACAAAAGGCTAAGTCATATAGCAGAAGATGGCTTACGTAGTATAGGATTTAAAAGTGACATCTCGAAATCCAGTAGAAGTTAGCTTCTGCGCGGACTTCTCACCAAATTTATGAGCAACTACATCATCCCCTGCAATCATATTTTCCGGTATGAATAAAAAATGCACCATGTAAATTCAGTGGTGTGTACAGAAATCAAATCTGAGTAGTTCACACCAGTAAATCTGATATATCTTCATGGTCCATCAAATTCCATGTATTACCATAGGACATACACGCACACGCACACAAAAAAAAAAAAGAAAAAAGAACCCCTTATCTTTCCAACCTAATCAGACTCACATTCGATTAATTGATTATTCCTAAACCGTCCTGCTGGATGTCTCATTTAACTTTTTCACCTCATTTTAAAGTAAGCCATAAGATATAATTTTATCATAATATGGCACCGAAAGAAACATAAATTGACAAGACAGTTTCATCCATCTCATGAAAATCTATTATTCCTCTGGGTTCATACCTTTGCCATGACAAAGCAGAATGGGTAAGGATGCAGCACGTCCAGAAGCCTCAGCCACACCTTCTAATTTGGAACTTAGAGTCCTGGAAAAGTGCATGGTAAGATATCATTTTATAATAATATTTCACCATTTTGACAATGAAGAGGATATTGTTTGGAACAAACTTTGCGCATGGAAGCCAACCGCTCAATCCAACAACAGCACTTATATTTTGGGAAAACTGGTTGCCATTCTCAAATTTCCCTCGAGCAAAACAAGTAGCACAGTATAGGGAGGTTGCCGCACCCATACTGAAGCCTCCAACACCAAGTTTTACTGTAAAAACCAATTTTGAACTAGGTGAGTTGGTTGAAAATATTTTTCAAAGAAAGAGGCGCACATCCCCCAACTTCTAACGAGAAAAACTGAATATATAAGCACACTGTGCATAAAGATACTTCCATATAATGTCTTGCAAGGAAAACAATCTCTTTCTACACAAGGGACATTTGAAATTATCATTCCTAATGCGTGGAATGAGTAAATGAAAATTCAAAGACTGCAACAGTCTAGTAACGCGCCCTCACAATTCCATTTATGAAGATAAGGAAGCGAAATTGGAATTTACATTTTTCCTACAATACAAGGAGTCCAATTGGACTTTAAATGCTGTAAAATCGTAACCAACATAATATATTCTAAAGTTGAGGTTATAACTGGGCACTGTGTTAGTACTGCTCGTAGAGGCAATTCTTAGATGCTAAGTCAGGTAAGGGACTTTAAATAATTATATCAATAAAATAACAAATTATTAAACTTATACTTTGATAGAGGACGTTCCACCCACATGTTCTGCAGATTTCTTTCAAGTATCTTTGAGTTATTAATTAATTGTTTAGTAATTTATTGTTGTTAGGAGTTTTAGAGACATGTTTATCTTTCAGAGTTTAGTTCAAGTTAGTAGTCTTTATTACTTATTAAAAATTACGAACCATTCAGAATTATGAGTTTTAGAGACATGTTTATCTTTCAGAGTTTAGTTCAAGTTAGTAGTCTTTATTACTTATTAAAAATTACGAACCATTCAGAATTATATTGACATTTCATCTTATTGTTGGGCCTTTCGAAGGACTGGTTTCTTAGTATTAGGAGGCAGCTGCCCCCCCGTAGGCTGTTCCCCTTCCAACATCAGATCCTTCCAACACCCCTCTCCAATATCGCCCCCTTCCCCAACAAGAGATCTCTCAAGCGGTGCTTGTCACCATTGGTAGTAATTTCATCCACTGATGGAAGGAGTTCTTGTCTGTCATAATATTTCGCAGCCAACCTCCAGCTTCTCCTGGGATCATCGCGCGGCTCAGCACAGATGGATTTATTGATCCATGTTGCTTGAAATGATTTCAGTACTTTGATCTTTTATGCGTTCTTCCACATGGCAAATTTCTCATGTGGGCAAGCTAAAATACTACCCCAACCGGTCAGAACAACATTTTTTTGCCGGATTAGAAGACTATCCAAGGTTGGTTTCATCTCCAGCTTTGAGGACATGGCTGTTTTGACAACGGAGTACTTGATAAAGGACATTCCATCCATATATTCTGCAGATTCCTTTCAAGTTTATCTTTTAGTTATTAATTAATTGTTTAATTATTTATTGTTGTTAGGAGTCTCAGAGATAGGTTTATCTTTCAGAGTTGAATTCAAGTTGGTAGTCTTTATTAGTTCTTATAAATAGGGCCTTGTGTTCTTCAACTGAACCGTTCAGAATTAGTATTGAGATCTCAGCTTATTGTTTTGTCCTTTTCGAAGGAGTGGCCTCTTAGTATTAGGAGGAGGGTTATATTTAGTTTTATTTGTTTTTCTCTTTGTTCTTTTTGTTTCTATCTTTCATCCCTTTCTCTCCTTTCCCCATACTTCTGTTATTTTTAAGTAGCAACCTTTATGGTTTAGCATACTTCAAGGAAAGGCATAAAGATGAGTTACTTTTTTGTTCAGGAACTGAGAGATGCATAATATATACCATAGTTAAATGACTACATGCATAACTCTATTACGTGCAACAATAAAAAAGTGGAGGAGATCAAGACATCAAGTAAATTTGCAGTTGCTGTGGGTCAAGCTTAAACATACCCTAATCAGAAGCAAAAACAACACATCAACCTAAGTAGAAAACTCACTATCAGCAGGTTCATTAGCCAATAAGCTTGCAACATATGTAGCTGAAGCTTCCAAACCGTGTACATCATCATTAGCATTTTCTGAAAGGTCATTCACATCAAACCCTGTAAGATGGGAACCATATATCGTATCTTTCAGCATTTTGAATGAGGAAAACTCTTAAATACACTAGACTGCAAATAGAAAACAGGTAGGTAGGCACATCAAAGGAATGCATGAAATATTCACAAAAATATGTTTTTGAAGTCATGAGTTAGAGTAACTAGGATGTATCTGCTTGTACTAATCGTCAACAATCCACAAGCTCCAATCCATAACTGAAAGGAGAAAGAAAGGAAACCAACAGTCGCAAGGAGACTTAAGCTTTAAAAGCCTAAAATCATGTGATGGCAGTCATGTTGCTCACAAGCCCACATATACATTCATTTTAAGGTATCATTCAACAACTGAATTATTAGTAGTTTTCTACTTTATAGTGTCCGCCATCCCTATAGATAATGGTTCTCTACTTTAATAGTCTCTGGCATCCCTATAGAAGATAACTCCAAGCCAAATGCAAAATTCTAATGCAGGGAAATGGCAGTATGCGAAAAATAGCAACAGGGACAAACAAAGACACCTTTTAAGGTTTCTAGAAGGGTGGATAATAAGTCAACCCTTTTGTTTGGATTGACAACTTCGCATGGAGGATAGGCACCTTCCAAAGAGTCCTGGATTCTTACCAGGACTGCCAACCACTACCTATGAACTAGAGAGGCTAGTATAAAGCCCAGAAATGATGACCATAAACAAGTAACATGCCTTTAGCAGAGAGCCTATGGCTAAAGCTTCTTACCTTGCATACGATCTTTAGAATTATAATTTATAATGTCTTGACCTTTGATCTTCCAGTTGCCATATTTATGTTAAGCCTAATAACTAACTAAATGTTTGATGAGATATATAAACTTGTACCTCTCAACTTAAGTTGTTGTGTCTTTCTTATCAAAGACTACTTCCTATTGGACAGTGAGAATATTTTTTAGCACATTAGATATATGTAATCTAAATATGTACAACAGTTCTCCGCGTATTGCTGGAAGTTTCTTATAATATTTTTAACACATGTGTGGCTTGTGGAGTTCATTGTTTTATTTTCTGAGCCTAGAGTTTAGTAGTAGTCCTTGGTATTCAAGATCAGGCAATATAGCAATAACAACCATTTTCCCTTCAAGTAAAAATTAGAGAGGTTATCTGACTTATCTGATCTCTATCATTTCTAGAAACAGCCCAAGCCAGTAACCTGTCTGCAGAATGGTTATGGCATCTAAAATATCTTGTTAAGAAACTGCATTTGGTGCTATAACTTTATCATAAGACATGTATCATCCTGTGCTATAACTTTATTGCAATTGGTGCCCGATCTCTCATACTTAATCATGAATCAAAACTATACTCGTACTAAATTCGGTCCACAAAATCATAACGAGCCCATTTAAAATTTTAGATATTTACAAAAACTCAAGCTCAAAGCGCTTTTGACAATTTGTGAAGGGGTGAAGCAGCCTATGACAGTTTATCACAAACTTACAAGCAGTTGATGGAAAGCCTCCAAATAAAGTTACTGGTCGTTGAGGAGCAGTTGGGCAGATCCACTTTATCTGCATATTATTGCCAACTTTGTTAGATAAAAATAACTCACCAACGATCATTAGAAGTGAACACATTATATCTGATTGACTTGAAAACACAAAAGTTTTTAAGAACTTTTTTATATGTAATACGCATCCTTACATTCGGAAGTGGAAGGGTTTCCAAGAGAGTAGACCAGCTGCAAGAGACATCAAAACAAGGGGATTATATCAAACACATATATCAAACTAAGACAATCCTAAAACCAAATTCAGTTAAGCTGAGAGAAGCAGCCACAGATTACCTATTGCCGTTGTCACCAAGGCCATGTAGCCACACTATGGTCGCTTGGTGTTTACCTTTGGGCCTGACCACATACGTCCGTCCAAAGTCAAAAGTTCTCCCAGCAGCTGCAATAGATGTATGTCATAGTACAAAAGATAGTTGAACTGTTGAGATCAATTTAAATTTTAATAACAGCATCATATCCTTTGTAAAGAAGAGACAAAAAAATCAAAGATCAAAGCTGGAGGAAAATGTGGAGCTTGATTAAATAAAATTTGGCAATGAAAATTAGGATAAGGCAAGTAACAAAAATGTTGTTTGTTTATCCTTTTTCCTTTTCAGCCAATGACTGGAAGAAATAAACCAAGACTAACCAGAAGCGGCAGCGGAAGGGCCAGTGAAACTCATGTTCCTCCCGAAAAATGAATAAAGCAGCTTACTGCTGCGAGAGAGAATCGCACCTGCAAACAAAATGCGGCAGCTTTTACACATACATTTCCTGGCTAAAATAGCAAATTACTCGAAAATGTATTACTCAAAATTTTCCTCTGTAACCAACCAATTGGTGACTGAAATAGGGGATATGAGCCCTACATTTCACAATCACAGATGCTAAAATTCTTGCGCGGAGAATAGTTACAGAAACTCGCAGAATATGTGATAGACCGATACGAGAATTGCAGAAGACAAACAGTGGAGAGAGATTGGGATTTGTAGAGAAGAAGATAGATTGGGGATAAATTGATCGAATACCTGAAGAGCTCGTGATGCTGAGAGCAGTTGTTGCTCTGTAAATTGTCAACAACAAAGCACGTTACACAACACAGATTTATAAGGGACTAATTAATGGTGCAATACTCCCTCGCTTAAAAAAAATAGACTAATTTAAATATAACTTTTTTTACTATTTACATATTATTTTCTCTAAAATAAATTTTTAACTCTCTCTAAGGAGTATTTTTTATTTTTATTTTTTCAAATCTGATTCATAGAATCTCTTGTTTTTCTAATGACGAGGTATTAAGAAAATCATTGACAATTTATGGATAAAATATTTTCGTTTTATTAATAAGTCGGGAATTATTTTGTAACGAAAATTGGACAACTTAACTCAATATTGGGTACTTCTGCTCTATCTGTCCTAAAAAGTAATTCTTAGAAATTTTTGAAATCGCAATAGTTTTCATTTAAAATTGGTAAAATAAGAGAAAATAGAAAGAAAAATGTGTGAGTAGTGAACGGATCCCACCTCATTAGAGAGAAAACAATATCCTTAAATAGAAAGTTTCTATTTTTAGGGATCGGGCCTAAAAGGAAAGTTTTTATTTTTATGAGACAGAGAGTAGAGCACAATATGGGACTACAATCCTGCTCTATAAATCCGCACATCCTCATTTTTCACGTCAGCACTTTTTATTTTTTATTTTTTATATTAATCAATTAAAGTAAACTATCCAAATAAAATAAATTAAAGGCAAAGATAAAACATACTCCATCCGTCCCAAGAAAGATGACCATCTTTGGGCAGCACGGGATATTATCAACTTTATTTTATGTGTTAAGTGAATAGAGTAAAGTAATAGAGAGAATAAAGTAGATATAAAAGGTGTTTCTATTTTTAGTAATTGGTCATCTTAGTTTGGGACAAACTAAAAAGGAAAGAGGGTCATCTTCAATGGAACGGAGGGAGTAGTACTTAATTTTAAACATACTTCTCTAGATATCCCCGGTACTTGAAGGGTTACTCTAAGGCGAATCAGATATCCAACAACAAAGATTCACTTTCGACAAGTTGTTATGTTTTTGTTATTGGGGGTGGAGTTGTCTTGTGGAGATCCATAAAATAGACATGTATAGCCGGATCAACCAAGGAATCGTAATTCATAGCTTTAGATAAAGCAGATTTAGAAGCCGAGTAACTTAAAAATCTTTTTAGAAGATATTCGATGTTACTAAGTTTTTTAATACTCCCTTTGTCCCTAAAAAGTAGACAACATTTGAAACGATATAGGTTTTAATACATAATTGATAAAGTAAGAGAGATAGAAAGAAAAAAGTGTTTTGAGTATTGTTAGTAGAGAGAATGGAATTCAGCTTATTATAAAGAAAAAAGTTTCCTTAAATAGAATTGGGCTATTTTCAAGGGACATCCCAAAATGACAAATGTGATCTATTTTTAAGGAACGGAGAGACTATGATAATTGATACTACTAATAAATCCGATACTTCAAATTCACTAATTTTTTTTTTAAATATGCTTTAAAATTTCTCAAAATATATTTATATTTTACTCCCTCCGTCTCAGTTTAAAAGTAAGATTTAGTTATGGTACGAGTTTTAAGAAATTGTTGGAATGTGTAATAATTGAAGTGAGGTAGTGGTTGTTGGAGTGTGTAATAATTGAAGTGAGGTAGTGGAAAGTGAGACCCTTTTGACTTTTTGTATGTTTAGAATTTTGTTTTGTTTTATTTTAATGTAAATAATGGCATTTGAGTATAAATTTGTTGGATAATGGAGATAAATTTTATGTCCAAATATGATAGATTCTAAATATGACTTTTAAACTGGGACGGACTTAAATGATAAAATGTGACTCTTAAACTGAGATGGAGGGAGTATTTTATTTATACAAATCATAAAATTAGTATTTAATCATGTTTTAATTTAAGTATTATGTTAAATTTATCATAATTAAATCTTTACGTCATATGAATATAATTAATTTTCATCATTATGTGTTGAATTGATTGTGTGCTAATTTTATTAGTAGTAACCTGATTAGGCCGCTGGACTAGCTCGAAATCAAAACCTTTAGAGTCAGGATTGAATTTTTATAACCCGAAAAAGATCAGAACCGATTAGCTGAGTTGCAGATCAATCAAGTGCGATTTATTTTATAGTAATTACAAAATGTTCTTTATTGCAGATCACGTTTTGTTGAGTAATTATTGTGTGAATGTAAAAGACTATTCACATCACTGTTGAGTGTTGAACGAGCTTCAACAACATTCTAGAGTAACCACTTTTTTGTAAAATACTCCATCCGTCCATGAAAATTTGTCCCAATTTTCCATTTTCGTCCGTCCCCCAAAATTTGTCCCATTTCACTTTTACCATTTTTGGTAGTGGACCCCATATTCCACCTACTCATTCATACTCACATTTTATTATAAAACTAATACTTTAAAAGTAGGATCCACAACCCACTAACTTTTTCAATTCACTTTCCATTACATTTCTTAAAACCCGTGCCCAGTCAAACCGGGACGAATTTTCGTGGACGGAGGGAGTATATCACAACAGTTATCATTTCTGGAACGATTCCTTCGTTGAACGCTTGTTTAACCAAACCCAAAAAAGAAAAAATAATGGAAGTTTATATATAGCGACAGAGCGGATTTATGTGTATTTATTTTGATCACTACTCATTCCTTTCGTAGATATCACAATTTAATTTTTATTTTATTTCAAAAAAAATTCATTCTAATTTTAATATAAATATATTATTGTTTTTCTCCATTGAACGCACAGGAATAACATCTCATAAAATAAAATCATACAATATGTTCTACCCAAACGTGACATCTACTATGAATCGGAGAATATTATTTGTAAACATGATTAATTAATACTCCATATAAAATGAGGTTATTAAAATCTTAATACTCCCTCAGTTTCAAAGAGTATGAACATTTGCTTTGACACGAGTTTTAATGTGTAATTGGAAAAGTAAAAGAGAGATAGAAAGAAAAAGTTTTTAAAATATTGTTAGTGAAGAATGAGTCTCAACTTATTAGAGAGAAAATGAGTTTCTAAAATTAGAAAATTCATACATTTCAAGAACGGACTAAAAAGAAAATAACACATACTTTTCAGGGACGTTGGAAATATCAAATTTATAAATAAATAATTTTTGAGATACTTATTAAGAGAGTACTATATATATATTGGTTTTTTTCATAATAGTAACTGCAAGCCAAATTCTACCCCGAGAAATAGTGAAAGAAACAAAAAATAAAGCAAAAAGAAGCGAAAACTTAGATGTCACATTTTTTTTTTAGTTTATCCAAAAATATGTCATATTTTATTTTTTATTTTTTTTCTCAATGTATCAATTATAAAAATATATTAACAATTTCTATTTAATAAACAAAACAAAAGTCTCCTAAATTTCATGCCATGACCGTAGTGTCATATCTCCCTTCAAATAGAAGGAGTAGTTAGGGTGGAGAGTATCTTCTTGTTTTCTTTACCGTCGTATCTAGAAGTCGAAAGTTTGAATTAAATAACTGATTTAGAAAAATAAAGTTAATATGCGTGTGAAATTAATGAAAAAGAATAAAGTAATAATGGTATTTTCAATTGAATAGTATTTTCAATTAATATAAAATTAATATATAAAAGTAGAAGTTATATTTTACTAATTTTTTTTCCTATTTTTTTAACAAAGTCAAATACTCCCTCCATATTCCAAAAAAAAAAATATATTTGAAACAACACGGGTTTTTATACACAATTGATAAAGTAAGTGAAAAGAATTGGTAAAGTAAGAGAGAAGAAAAGAAGAATGAGTAAAGTAAGAAAGATGAAGAGAAAAAAGTAGTGAAAGTAGAGTTAGTAGATTGTGAAGTCCATGTCTTAAAATAAAAAAATTCTAAAGTTTGTATTTTTAAGGAACGACTCAAAATGAAAATAGTTGTTATTTTTAAAAATAGAGGGAGTAATTTTTTAACAATTAAATTACTAATAAATGGGATAATTAATAGGACCGTAGCAAGTAAAACTATAGTAAGAATAATTGATTTTTATAAAAAGGTATCCTGCAACAATTCTTGCAATTTTTTATTAACTCAACAAAAACCAATAAAAAATAAAACAACGAAAATAGTGACAAAGAAAAAGAAGAAGTTGGAGGTGGTATGACTTATGATATACTCCCTCCATCCATCATATTTAAAGACAGATTTTGACCTAATACGAATTTTAAAAAATTATTTAACTATATAAAAAAATCTGAGTGAAAAATTAATGGAATAATAATTTTATAATAGAATATGAGCATAATGAATAAATGGAGTATGAGATCCACTTACTACAAATAATAAAAAAAAAAAAAGTAAATACGACTCTAAATTAATGGTGGAACCCAACGTGATAAAAATAAGTCAGTTTTGGCAGATAGAAAGAGTAGATTAATGTTTGGAACCTTGTACCTTCCTCAATACAATGAAGACAATCCAATTTAATTTCACCAAAACAACAACCTAAATGGCTCACTAAACTCGCACCACGGCATACAATACCATTTATCTTAGCTCGGCAAAAAAACAAATACAGCCACAAGTAGATTTGATAGTTCTTCAATATAGAAGAAAGGAATTACGCAAAATGAGTTTTTAAATTGTTCATAAATGTCTTAAATTTGATATGGATGAAACCCTGGTGTGATATTTATACTACGGTAGAAAAAAGGTAACAAAATAAGCCAAAAATCATCCAAAACTACATGGCTGTTCAAGTCAACGAGTCGTTGGTTCAACAAGGGCTGAAGTCGGTGACTCGTGAACAGCTCTCTAGAATGCTTCACGCATCTCAATGAGTCACGGTATTATATATGGAGAAGTCGGCGACTTGCTCGGGACTCTGAAATGGCTCACCAATGTCAATGGGTCGCTAGGTTCGACATGTCGTCAAAGTCAAAATTGTGAGTATTCTACTTGTTTTGTTTATGCAAAATCGCCGAGTTACTACCGGCTCGCTCGGAATGTACAAGAGTAGTTGGGACAATCAAAAAAGAAAGTGTATCCACTTTTAATTGGATGTGAAATATAAAATTTACTATAAATTACCAAACTATTAATTTGTTACTCCCTCCGTCCGCGAATAGGAGTCCCGGTTGACCATTTTCATCCGTCTGCCATTAGGAGTCCCGGTTAGACATTTTATCTTGGGAGTATAAAAAATGACCCCATTTTTTCCTTAATTTAGAAGCTGCAATTAATTTTAATCCACTTTGATTGCAAATAATAATATAAATGGGTCTCACATTCCACTATCATACACTTAAATTATTACACTCAAATTTTTCTTAAAACCCGCACCCAACTCAACTGGGACTCCTATTCGCGGACGGAGGGAGTATAATTTTGCGATCTAAGTTTTGGTCATGAACATACGAGTTATAACTACTATGCAACCAGAATAATAAAAATAACTCAGAAATTGACATATAAATTTACTATTTTTGTGTAGAAAAATCTTTAGGACTAATTCTCTTATTTGGTCTCAAGTCTAATCTAACAACTCTACATAAATGAATTGTAGCTTGATGCAAATCTTAAAAACTCAATTAAATAACTTTAAGAATCAGTATTAAGACTCAAATAGTTAGCACTCCATCTATGAATGATGAAATATGAAACCGCGTTTCCAAGAAATTGTGGTCAATAAACAAAATTCCAGAATCAAGAAAAGTAGACACTTTCTTTAATTTCCCCAAAGCAATATTCTTTCCTTGTACATATATATTGGCTTATTTTATAGGTCACAACACGCTTTTACACACATATATATAGTCTTTCCTATGCATGAAAATTACATACAATTTAGAGAAAAGAAATCAAAGGTAGTAATTTTAGAGAGGCAGGGGCAACCTTGGAACACAATTATAAAATGGCTAACACTAAGAGTTTGGTATTGTTTGGATGATTAGCCGCCGCCGTATTGAGCGGTTATGCCGCCGATACGTACAATGTGGGAGACGACCTCGGGTGGACGAGACCGCCTCTTGGAGAAGTAGCCTACCAGACATGGGCTAGGGTTAAAGATTTTGACGTCGGAGATACCATAAGTGAGTAGTAGGGTAAATAATTTTGCATTTCTTCAACTAATTTAGTTGCTACACAATCTTTCTTTGCAACACTATATGTCACGAAATTTGTTTAACAAATTAAAATTATCCTCCTACAATTTCTAAAAATATAAACAAAGCAGTTTCTATATCAGCACATACTGATATGATAAGGGCACGTAATTATTGGATTAGAGTTAAGTTATATTATGTTCACGTTCTTATCTCATGGATAAGATAATTTGTGTCGTGTCTGTGTAACCCGTTATCATTACTATTAATATTTTTTATTATTATTGCTTTATTTTTTAATTTACTATTTACTGTTTATTTGAGTATTAGGTTTCTAAATGGAGAATTAGACTTTATTTAGCTATTGTATAGTGTGAAATTGAATTTTTCTCATGTTGTATCGTTATCAGGTCACACATTAGTACCAATTATAACATTTTACTAATATATTTGTGTCGAGGTTTTCTTGTATTGTATCAGGTCACATTAGTACGAATTATAATCCCTTAAAAGTGAACAGTAGATCATCACACATTAATCATCCATTACATCATAACCCAAAGTAAATTAATTACTCTGATCTTGTATTCATATAACCCAATTTATTTTCAAAAATTACAGCATTCAGCTGGAGTGGAACACACAATGTAGCCCAAGTGACAAAAGATGGTTATGACAGTTGCAATGCGACAGGCAACTTGTTGATAGGCCAAGTCCAGACAGTAAGCCCATACAACTTCCTCATCAACTCAACGGACCCTTACTATTTCATTTGCACCGTCCCCGAACACTGCGCCAACGGCCAGAAGGTTACAGTCCAAGTCCGCTCCTGGAACGCCGCCGCTCCCTCAGCCGCCTTCTCGTCTGTCTTCTTCGCCATCGCCGCCTCCACTTTCATCTTTGCATCTCTTTTCTATTAAGATATTTAATTTTATGTATTTTTCATACAATATTTTGTAAATTGATTCATGTTTAATATCTATGTGTTGTTTAAAATCTAATCTTTAATAAAATTGCATTTTTAGTCAAATTAGTAATTAAACAAATAAAGTTACATGATTCCACACGACTAAGAAATTAGACAAAGCTCATGCTAGATAACACAACAACTGAGAATTTGTGAATGGCGTTATTAATATTACAACTATAACTAATCGATAATGTATGGTGTAATTAATTTTTGTCCAACGATTCCAAATATTTCTCAACATATTACATCAACACACTGCCTAAGAAATGCAAGAAATGTAAAGAGCAGCCGGTTTTCAAATATTCTCGACATTCTTAAATTCTCGGATGAGTTTGGAGAAGGTCGAGTGTGTAGAATGAAAAAAACACTTTATAGTCCGAAACAACGACTAATCGATATAATTGGTGATGTAATGAAGAAATATGGATTCTAGAGTAATTCATGAAGAAATATGGATTCTAGAGTAATTCCGCTAATACAATATTTCTAAAAAAGCAAAGTGATCTCGTAACATGTTTAATCATTTACATGGATGATATATTATTATGGAAAACAATGTTGGTGAGATTGAGAGCTTGAAAAGGAATCTATTTGTCCAATTTGAAATGAAGGATTTGTAACTCTGAAGTTCTTTTTTGGTATTTAGATACTTAGATCGAGTCCATGTATGAATTTTTCTAAAACAAAGGATGTATGTCTAGAATGTTGGAGTGCAAGCAAACACATACACCCATGGATTGAGAATTGAAAAGGGAGCAAAATGGCTTATCGAGAAAGATATCAATGCCTTGTTGGAAAGTTAATCTCTATCTTTCCCACACCAATCCAAAAATAGCATATGCAGTCGCAATAGTGAGTCAATTTATATATCGACCACAAGCTAATCATCTTGATGTTACGCTCACAATTGTGATATACTCCCTCTATCCCACTCTAAGTAACGCTTTCCTTCCTTTTTGGAATGCCCCACTCTAAATGATATATTTCTAAAAATAGAAACTCCACTCACTTTCTCTTACTTTATTCTCTCTACTTAACCCACAAATTAACATTACATAAAATTTTGTGCCGAAAAAGAAATACTCCACTTAGAGTTGAACGGAGGGAATAGTATTTAACATGAACCATTGGACATCAAGTTTTATTTGAGAAACATAGACATTTAGAGATACGCAACTTTTACCGATGTAGATTAGGTTGACAACCCAGTGGATAGAAGATCTAAAGTTAGTTATTTTACCTTTGTTGGAGGTAATCTAGTCATTAGGAGGACCAAGAAGCAGAAGGTGTTTTGCCTCTCAAGCTCATAAGCAGAGTTTAAAAGAGTGATGGTTTACTGGAAGTATTATGGTTGTGCAACATGTTGTTTGGTTTTCCACCTTTAGAGACATGTTAATTCTGTGACAATAATGCTACAATAAATATCTAAGAACACAGTTCAGCAGGATCCAGAAAAAGATTGATGCTAGAATCATAAAATTGTCCTATGTTCGGTTTGAAGACTAGTTAGCAAATAATTTGACAAAGATTACAAATTTGAAGAACTTTGCAATGCATTAGGCAAGTTGAGCATTATCGAATTTGTTGCTCAACTTGGGGGCGTTCGTTAGAAAGGAAAGAATCATCAAACATAAACATTTAACAAGTATGCCACATATTTTTAGATACTGTTCCACTAATATAAAACATTTGCACCTTGTTAAAAAATCTATACCCAATCTGCTCAAAACAAAATAGGAACCTTCCCTTTTCTATCTGGCTCATAAAAATAACATATTTCCATTAATGAAAAGTTATTCCTACTTCATTACTCATATACATAACTTTATTTACAACTTATACCGCTAGGACCTACCATTAAACACTAATAATAATATTAGACTCACTATCTACTGACACTATTTTAACTAATATTTTCTTCCTCTCTTTTATTTTACTAATTATGCATTAATTCACTTGTCATTCCAAATATCTCTTATATCTCTTAGAAATACTCCCTCCGTCCCAAAGAAGATGACCATTTCTTTGGACTGCACGAAAATTTATGCAACTTTGTTTATATGTGAAGTGGAGAGAGTAAAGTAAGAGAGACTGAATAAAGTAGAGATAAAGAGGTTTCTATTTATAATAATGAGTCATTCTGGTTGGGATAAACCAAAAAGGAAAGTGAGTCATCTTCGGTGGAAGGCAAGAAGTATTAATCATTAGCTAAAGAGATTAATGAGCACAGTGGATGAAATGTATTGGACATCACGTTAAAAATGAAAATTAAATAAAAACTCGCGACTTTTTTCACAGTTATACCGAGTGGTAATGTTCCTCGAAACTTGGATTTTCATTAAATTTCTAAATTACATGGAGTAACATTCTTTTGGAAATACACAACATCCACTTTACCAACCCAGATTTACAGTCTTGGACTCAAACATGGAAAAAGAAAAAATCATAATGACTAGTAACTTTTGTGGCTAATAAATTTCACAAATAAAGGCCTCAAATATAATACTCCAATTCAGAATAATAAATGGAGGAAACATGCAAAGAATAATTGAGGTGAGGTGTGATTGATTAAAGTGAAAAACCACCTCTTCTGCCAAATGTAATGTTGGGTTGCATTTGGGAACATGAGGTGACATCTAACACACACACACACACATGCCAACCTATCCCTTACCTTTCAAGGACCACTCCCCACTTTTATGACACAACACTACTCCTCAATAATTCATCCTTTTCAAACCTACAACACATCCAAAATATGCAATATATTTAGTTTTACACTAATCAAACTCCCCCTTACCTTTGCCTTCTGTACTACAAATTTCTACTGTTTTACTCAATCCCATTAAATTTTGAAGATAAATTAACAAATATCTTTGCTCATGTACTCAAAGTTTTCTGCTTTTCTTCTCAACCAGAAAAATACAGCAGGGGACCAAGCTCAAATAAATGTACTAATTTAATAAGTACAAGGGGCACAATATTGAATATTCATTGCTGGTCCAAGCAAACAGAAAAAAAGATTAATAGACTGACCCAATATAGGACTTTATTGATCTGTAACACCATTTTTAAGAATTAAAAATGCATAATCATGATGAGATAAGGAGTTTAGTTTTCTTAATTTAACAAAATTCGAAGGTCAAAAGGTTGGTTGCTTTCACTTTCTCCTTTGCCAAAAACATCATGGCCTGAAAAGCTTCAGCTACACATGACATATAAAAGCAAGAAATCCACCAAGTTCCAAATTATTACTGTGACAAATAAGAGTTTCCCTCCTTTTTCAGATGGAAAGAGCAGTTATAAGCCACCTTTTAAGATGATGAAAACACACAAAAGAAGAAGCCAGCAATAAATTTACCTCTGTAGTTACTAATCTGACAAACTATATCAATTGAACTCTTCAGCCATCCAAGAATTCAACCGGGCCAAGCCGTGTACCTAACAATGCTTCGACGAGGCATCATCAGAGGAATGCGCAGACGCAACCCCTTTTCATTGCTTCGTTGCATTGGAGTTCCTAGACACAGTAATATAATTCGTGAGTATACAACAATGTAGACGATTTTTACACTTTCCCGAGGCTGCTGAGGTACTCTTCTGCTTTCTCTAGAGCAAATCTTCGAGGACGTTCTTACCCAAAGAGCATAAAGTCTCTCCACATAGTTACAGAAACCAGCAATTGAAACACAAACCCTGGTTAATAATGCTAAAGTTTACAGTGTAACAAGTTATTCAATGGACTGCTTCTAGACACAACTAAAAGCTTAGCAGCTATTTATTCTTCAATCATGAATTGACTAGCAAACTTCATAGCCTTTTCTCAAATAGCACTATCAATGAGAATAACTTTTGCTAGATAAGTATAATTGAATATGCAGTTATGCTAACAATTTGCTGCTGTCATAATATAAATGCTTATAAATGGAATATGAAACCTAGAATTAGGACTGCTTCATAATGATAAAAACAGTAACTTTACTATTTCTCTTAAATGATGTGATTCATCGTTACTGTAGGACCTCCAACACAGGACAGGTCACTTAACTTTTACGAACTGCTTCTGAAACTTTCCTAGCAAGAACTTGGACAGAGAAGTCACATAAAGGACTGCAACTGCATACAAAATTATAGATGCAATCTACGATTTTTTTTCCATTTTCTTTTGAAAGCATATAATTTCACGATACAGACAATGAGAAATGCAAATTTCTACATACCAGGTCTTCTCATTTGACCAACAAAATGGTTAGTTGAATCCTGTGACCAGAAAAATTGATCATTTCCTAAATCTCCACTAACCGATAGCCTACGCTTCCTAGAAACTAAATCCGCATTCTGACTCTCACTCTCTTCATTCCGCTTACTTCTATTCAACCACGTTGTGTTATGAGCAGGCTCCATAGGAAAGAAAGGGAACTCCTTCTCCACGGGAAGGCCTTCGTATGAAGATAACCTACGACCAAGGCTATCAGTAACAAAACCAGAGGCCTTTTCCCTGCTCGAATTCGAATCAGAAAATAGTCCCAACCTTAGGGACAAGTCAAAGCCCGCATGAGTTCCCTTCCCTTTGCTATCCTTGGAAGCAACGTCACATGTCCGCTTCCCAAAAAACTTATCCTCGCCATATGGGAATAGATTCTGTAAGCAACCAACTTCGGCAGCAGGTTCAGCAGGTGATGAAAACACCGGCACACCAATGATTACAGAATCCGACTTTTGAGCTTCGTGAAAGCCCAACTGACGAACCTCGGGTTTGAACGTCATCCCATAGTACAAGGGGTACACCGAGCTTCTACTAAGTGAAGCATTACCATTGCCAATACAATGAAGCTTCTTCGTCTCAAATGAAGAAGCAATGTGGTGCTGGTTAGTACTGTTGGGTATGACTCGCTTGCTAGAATCCCAAACTGAACGGGACGAATCCACATGTTGGGGCATCTTGAGCATCGAGCTACTGGTGGCTTGGGTGGCCGGAAAATCAAGATTCCGTTCATTCACATTGTCACTTAGGAACCTCGGAGACAAGCTATTGTTGCATTCTTCATACGACGGTCTGAGGTAAGTCCTCGGATTGTTGTGCCTTTGGCTCCTCGATGCCCTTACCGGTACACACCCTAGGTTAAGTGCAGCTGAAAAACACAATTCCATTCCAAATAGCAAGATTAAAATCATAGCAAAGTAGCATTTTCAAACAAACTAGAAGATCATAATGATGAAATAAAACCAAATAATGAGATAAAAGATGCACCTTCAACACAGGGAGGCAGAAGCTCCCCAGTCTCCGTGCTCTCGTCTTTCCTAATAATTGTGTCGACGGCATCATTCACTCGGTCCCATAGTGTCTCAACATTCGAGTATTCAGCCTATAAACACAATCAGTAGACACCAATTATAGCAAAATTGAGCTCAAGCAACAGCAAATTAAAAATGGGAAAAGGGCAAAACCTCGGAGTTGGCTTTGGAGTAGATGATTTCCTCCGCTTTTAACACCACAATAGGGAGCTTCTCTTGCCATTCTTTGTTCTTTTTAGTAGCGGCGGAGTGATTATCGTGTACGAGTCTAATCAAGAAGACAGTTTTAGCAAGAGCTTAGAACAAAATTCAGCTAAATTAAGGAAATCGAGTACCTGAAAATCTGTTGGATAACGAGACCTCTGATGGGCTGGTGCCTTTCACTGTGCCAAGCTCTGCGCACGCACTCGTACGGTCTGGGACCTGGGCGGGGCATCTTGTTCAGCTAGACCAAATATCAAACAGTTGGCGCAATCAACGAAGCAGAAGAAGAAAAGTAAAATTGGCGAAGAGGGGCAGAAGGAAGGGAGAGATACAACACAATACAATGTTGGCGGAGTAGTATGAGCTGAGAAAGAGGAGAGATGCTGCGCTTTTTAGCATTTGGTTTTTCCTCAGAAGCAATAAATGGTTTTAGCGATGGGAGAGTGGGGCTGTTTGATATTGCTATTAGAGCATCCGCAATGGTGCTTAGACCAGCAATAGGCCAGCCATTCTCTCCTCTGCCACGTTAGCAATACTAAAAAATCCACCTGCTACATTAGATTTAGGCCAGCCATAGGCCAGCCGCAATAAAAATAATTCAAAATATACTACATTTACGGAATTAAAATTACGATTAAATTACCGAATTAAATTTACGAGACATATACGGGAAAATTCATTAATTTTATATAAAAAAAAGTACATTACCTAAAAATCAAAAAAATTACATAATAAAAAAAAATCCGGGCTTCCACACACGAGCCACCGCCCCACTCTACTCCTCACTAATTTATTAAAAAAATACATTAAAAAATGTTAGTATGCCTTGAATCCGTTATAGTTTGCCGCTAGCCGAACGGGGGTCTCGCTGTTGTTGTCCATCGCTAGATGTTGGGCTAGTTGTTGTTGTCCATCGCTAGATGTTGCTCTTGTACAGAAATTTAGAGATAGAGAAAATCGCGTTTATATAGTTTTTCAAAAATTAAAAAAAAAGAATTAAAAAAAATTTAAAAAAAAATTAAAAAATAGCGCTGGCCGATCGGGCCGCCACAATGGCGGCCAGCGCATCGGCTAGCCCACGCCGGTTTTTTCGCCGAAATTCGGCTGGCCTACTCCAATGGTTCGGCTAGCCGATCGGCTAGCCACGTCAATCGGCTAGCCGGTGGCTAGCCTACTATTGCGGATGCTCTTACCACCACCCCCCCCCCCCCCCCCCGCCTTCCCATTTTTCATACTCTTTTCATCTTTTATTATACTCTCTCGTCCCATAAATTTTACTCCCCCCGTCCCAGTTTTATAGTCACATTTTGCCATAAAAGTCCGTCCCACATTTATAGTCACATTTAGAATTTTCCATATTTGGACATAAAATTTTACCCCATTATTCACTAAAATTACACCCAAATGCCATTATCAACACAAAAATAAACCAAAACAAAAATAAAAAACCAAAAAGTCAACAAGGGACCCACCTTCAACCAACTCACTTAATTTATTACACACTCTTTCATCTCACTTCATTTATTACACACTCCACCATCTCACTCTTCCATCTCACTTCATTTATTACACACTCTATCATCTCACTTCATTAATTACACACTCCATCAATTCCTTAAAACCCGTGCCCTAACTAAAGGTAACTATAAATGTGGGACGGAGGGAGTATCACACTTTGTTTGGACACGAGTTTATGATTGTCCCATAAATTTTATCACACTTTGTTTGGACACGAGTTTATGAAATATAATCAAAAGTAAATTAAAAAAGTTAGTAGAATACGAATCATACTTTAATATATTTGTTTCATTGTAAAATGTGAGTGAGAAAAGTGAAATATAACAATTTTTTTTGGAGTGGGGGGACAAAGGGAGTATATCTCTACTTTTTATTTTGATTGGTCCTTATTAATTATGTCACTTAACTTTTTGTTTGGCAATTGATCATATATTCAAGATTCAATTAACTCAATTCCACTCATCTTTTATTACTCCATCCGTTCACCATTTAAAGAGCATTTTTTACTTGCACAAGTTTTAAGAGATTGTTCGACTTTGTGGAGAAAAAAAAATAAAGAGAGAAAGTGGTGAAATGTGGGGTCCATTTTAAGTATTAATTTTACACTGGGTTGTAAGTGTAAAAAGTTGGTAGAATATGGATCCACATGCTAAAAGTAGAATGAAGTAAATGGTTTCATAAATCGTGGACAACCAAAAATGGCAAAACAATTCTTTAAAATTGTGCACAGAGGTAGTACAATATATAAAAGTGTGACTCATATATCACTAACTTTTTCAACCCACTTTCTGTTACATTTTTAAAAATCTGTGTCGGGTCAAAGTGGAACACATATTAAGGGATAGAGAGATTATGTAATACCCCATCCGTCCCTGAAAAGTATGAACTATTTCCTTATTTTTCCGTCCCTGAAAAGTTATGATCTTTCTAATTATGGAATACTTAAACAATGCATTACCCTTACACATCATTTTATTTACAACTTATACAATTACACTACACTACCAATGATGCGTGCTCAATTGGAGAAGATGGTGCATTTTTTTCTATGCTGTTAAGAGTGCTTTCTCCAACTTATCCATCTGCACCTCAAGTTTATCCTCTTTCTCGGCCACTGAGATACTTGCAACCCCTCTCCTTGTGTGGGATTCATGGAGATACTAGTCAAGTGTGTCTGCATCCGTTCCATAGGCAACTTGTCGTAGTGCCATCGTGCATTTCTGCAACTGGGTGAGCATTCGAGTTTTGGTTCGGTTTTTTGTCCAAACCGAACTGAACCCAAAAAATCGAAGTTATTGAAAATTTGAAACCGAATCGAACCGAATAACCGAAAAATAAAAAATTGAAAAACCAAAAACCAAACTAAAAAAACTGAATTAAACCGAAAAACCGCAATTATAGGAATTTCAACCAAAAACCGAAATTGTATGACAAAACCGAAAAACCGAATAACCAAAATTTAAAAAAAATCACAAAACTATAACATGATTAACATCACAAGACCGAAATAAGCAGAATCACAAAAAAAAATCACAAAACTATAACCAGAATTAAATAAATCACAAAACTTTGGAGGTGGATCTGGAGAGGAGGCGACGGGGTGGAGAAGAGATGGGCGACGGAGTGGAGAAGAGATGGGTGGAAGGCAGAGGCGATGGGACGGAGGTGACGGAGTGGAGAAGAGATGGGTGGAGGGCGGAGGCGACGGAGTGGAGGACGGATGGCGACGGAGTGAACTTTGGAGGTAGATCTGGAGAGGAGGTGTGAAACTCTCGATATTTTTAGCTGTGTGCACAATATGGAATATCAAGCTTCTTGGGTCCAGAGAATCCACTAGATCACAAGGTCTAGGAACTCGCGGAACGCTGAAAGATCTCGGTCGTCGGACACACAGTATATCACTTCAAAACCCTCAACCCGCGTATACTAGAACTAGTATAGGGAAGTAGGGATCGATCCCACGAGGACAGATGCGAAATCATGCATTTAAAGGGCTTTTGGGTGGTATGGCTGCTGCCACGCAAATTGGGGTTGAGGAACTTATACTAGACAGAGGAAAAGAAATATAACTATCTCTAGATCTAAGAACAGGAAAACAACCACGTAACAAAGATTGGCATTATATCATCACTCTCTTCAAACCAACTTCCTAGATCTAGTAATGTCACTACCTAATCTAGCTAGACAGACTCGATGCATGCAGTGGGGACCATTTTTCCAAAAATAGAAGTGTACGACCAAAAAGCTGCAAAATAACCAATTCTAAACCTAACTACCTACAAAACGCAAAGCACAATCAGAATTTAACTGAAACATGATGAAAATAGAACAATGGTAGTAACTCAACGACGACCAACAAATCAGACGTCAGAAAACGCCTAGAAACCCAACAAAAACTCAGATCTCTATCTCCTAGATGAAGTAAAACAAAAACGAAAGCAAAAATTCAAAATCCATGCACAATTCAATTCCCCTGTTCAGATCCACACTTCGGATGCTAAATCCACTCCGGATCCAAGCATCCGAGACAAACTCCGGTCGAAATCCTCTCCATAACTACAGATTCACCAAATTCTCCACAGATCAACAACAACAACAACCACAGATCAACTCATATTCCCCAGATCAAGTACGCAAAACATCCAACACAGAGAATAACAATCAACCTCCGGAACAAAACTCCTCAAAACATAGAATCAACATAAATCAACACAGAATCAACACCATCATAACATGAAATAAAATTCATAGATAAACAACAAGTAGCAAAACGGACAAATCGACTTCGAAACGGCGAAGTTCGACAGAAATCAAAACATAAACGCTGGAAAGTAAATGATTGTATCTTCGCCCTCCTTGAGGACGGTGCTGCACAAATTTCCCGAAGATTAGACCACTATTCTACCCCAAAATTCCCATTTCCCAAGTGTGTGTGTGTGAGCTGAGAGCTATCGTCTATGTCATATGTGTTGCATGCTCCTCCTTATATAGACGTGAAAGTGGGTCCAGCAAAGGCCTTTTTTTTGTGTGAATTGTCTTCTTTGCCCTCAGCTTCGGACTCCCCTCGTCGAGCCATTTTCTTCCTCAATTCTGCTCATTTTTCGCCTTCTTCCTTCGCTAGTCTGCTTTCTTCAATTCTTCCTGGACCTAGCGAATTTCCTTCACACACCTGGCTTAAACAATGTGTTAGACCTAGTAAATGGTGACTTTTCATCATATAACTGATGCATGAAATTAGCCTTATCAAGGTGGAACACGCTGAAGAAGGAGAGAATTAGGGTTTGGAGTATTTTAAGTACTCCCTTCGTTCCTGAAAATTTGTCACCTATTTCCTTTTTCGTCCGTCCCTAAAAATTTGTCACCTTTCACTTTTACCATTTTTGGTAATGGACCCCACATTCCACTAACTCATTCTCGCTCACATTTTATTTTAAAACTAATATATAAAAGTAGGACCCACGTGCCACTAACTTTTTCAACCCATTTTCTATTACATTTCTTAAAACCCGTGCCGGGTCAAATGGTGACGAATTTTGGGGGACGGAGGGAGTAGTATTTATATATCTATATATATATATATATATATATATATATATATATATATATATATATTAAAATATAATTCGGTTTTTCGGTTTTTCAATTTTTTTTTCCTCCAAACCGAATCGAACCGAAAAACTAAAATTTTCATAATCTTAAAACCGAACCGAATTTCAAATTTTTGGTTTGGATCGGTTCGGATATTTGGTTTCCGATTTTTTTACTCACTCCTACTGCAACATAAAGAGGTCGGCACGACAAAATCCATCAGGTTGTCGTAGGAGGTATTCGTCACGAGCAGGGAGTGCATCAATGATGTGCAGAAATGCCAGCCGCCACATCCGGATCGCCTCAAAAAGTATACTCAGGCCATCGAAGTTTCACGAAAAAATATTTTTGAAATAGCCGGAGAGCAACATTCTCATGATCTTGGTGAATATACGTGCGTGTTCGTGGTATGCATGGAGCTTGGGCCCGCCAAGTATTGATTGTATCGAGCGACCTCTTTCCCAATGTCTTCAGAGATTGCAGGCATAACATCTACTATCGTTTTTATGGTCTGGCCACGAAGAGCATTTTCATCCAGGACCAGATTCATATTTTTTAAATGTGTTGAATGAAGAATGAAGTGAATTTATAGAATTTGAAATTTTGAAAAAATAAAATAAAATTTCTACCCACCACCCACTTCCAGCTGTGTGACCAGCCACAACAAACGTTGTGAGCGACCACGCCTCTCCTGACGATGGGGTGGATAAAAAATGACATGTTTAATATATATAATGTTCACAATATTTCATCAAGATCTTGTGGTGAAGTGGTCAATGTGTTAGTGATTTGTGGAGAGATCAATGTGTTAGTACTTTGTGGAGAGTTCTCGATATAATCCGTACAAATATAAAATTTGAGAAAATAAACATATAGGAAAGTAAAAACTCGGTTTTCGATTCCTGACCGAACCAATCCGACCGGTTGGTTTCAAGGTCTAAAATATTGGCAATTTTAAGGGGTGAATTGGACCGGACTATTTGTTGATTCACAATTGAACAGACTGGTCAAATTTTTTAAACATTATGGACTAGTGATGTCATATTCTAGTTACTAAATAATGAGGGGTTGTCACTAAATTTATTAATTAATTTTGCATTATGTACTTTATCAATCATAATATATATACACACTGAGAATAATAAGAGTATGAATGAATGGATAATTTAATTGTTGAAACCTTTATTCTTGTTCACATATACTTGGTAATGATCATGTCTCATCCATGTATTGTTGAATATTCCTCTCCTCTTATAAGGTATTTAAAAAAGGGTGAGTAGTAGTAGTTCATTTTTATATTATTTCATAACAGATTCAAGATAATGTAAATCTCTTTATCTATCACTTTGTTGCACATGTGAAATCCGATGTGCATTCTAATTCATAGGTGTGGGGGAAGGTTGAAATCCTCATTCTTGTGTATCATCAACTTGGTAATCATCATACAATCTGTACATTCTTGTATAACTCTTACTCTTATTAGTTCTTTATAGGAGGTAAGTCATCTATTTCTATATTAATAGAATATGAGATCGTATTTATTTGAATTGATAGTATGAGAAAGATCTTATTATCATCATTTAATTATTGCAATTTATTTTGATTGAGTTAGAAGCTACTACTAGAACTTATTTTCTCTACACGATATAGTGCTTAAATAAAATGAGTAGTATTCTTTAAGTGATAGTTATAAAAAAATGTATTCAATTTTCATTTTGTTTTAATAATTACTCCCTCCGTCCGCAAAATAATGTTCATATTCGACTAGCACGGATTTTAAAAAATGTGAAGAAAAGTGAATAGAAAAAGTTAGTGGAATATGGATCTCACATTAATATATTAGTTTAATAATAGAATGTGAGTAGAATGAGTTGGTAAAAAGTGAGATTCATTCACTAAAAATGGAAAAAAAAAGCAAAGTCAACAACATTTCACGACATACCAAAATATCAAAAGTGGACAATATTTCATTGACGGAAGGAGTAATATGAATTCATCAACATCGAGTATACGACGAGTATTAGGGTATAGACCAAAATATTATGGTTTGATATGTTGTAGTTGCAATTAGGGGAGGGGAAAAATACCGAAATACCACACTTGCCGTACTGAAAATATCGGTTTTTCGGTATACCGTAATTTTTGGTACGGTATGGTACCGTAACGGTATCAATTTTCCTATACCGCGGTATACTTTGGTATACCGAATATTCGGTATATACCATAGGTTCGGTATACCGAATTAAAACGAGTGCAGAAAAGTCAACGGGACTCCTAATGTGGGACGGATGGAGTACATTATATTTAATATATTTATATATAATATAGAATTAAAAAGAAAAAATCTTCGAAAATCCTACTTATAAATGTTTTGTGCATAAAATAGATTTTTTTTATAACGGTATTACGGTATACCATACCATAGTTCGATTTACCGTAAAAGTGCAGTATACCGCGATAACGATATCAAAAGTTAACCATACTGACCCACACTAGTTGCAATATATGATATCAAAATCCTAAAATGGAACTCAATTTTCAATAACTAAATTCCACGTATTAGGTTGACCACGGATTTTTATCGTTATTGAGTTTGAATTATTTTGTGAAATTTGATTTGCAATTATATACTTGATCCTTTAGGCCATCCATAATGGGGCGGACGATGGCTTGTCCATCATCCGCGCCCGATCTATCGTCTGCGAACGAAGTGCGGTCGATGCCCATCGTCCGTCGCATCGTCCGCCACTGTGACATAGCGGACGATGCGACGAACGAAGGCGACGCGTTTTTCGTTTTTTTTTTTAATTTTTATTCAATTTTCAAAACCTATATATACCTCACTTTTCACCTCATTTTTCACTCCTTTCACTCTCAATTTCACACTCCATTTTCCACATTTCAAACAAAATGAATCCCGGAGATTATCCAAGTCCGAATAGTCCAATGTTCGGTGGTGCACGGTGGCCGGGTACAGAACCAGATGAATACCGGCCCTTCGACATTAACACCCAGTACGATCCCGATTTCAGCACAGACTCGTACGGGCTATCAGACATGGAGCCTTCTCCCACCCGCACACCCGCCCCATCTCGCGGCCGTTCGGCCGCCGCCGCCGCCGACGCCTCGGGCTCCGCGACCAAGAAGAGGCGGCCTAAGGCAAAAAAGTTGTCGCTTACCACGGTGAATGAAGAGTTCGCCCCGAGGAGGACGAACTACCAGCCGGAAGAATCCATCGTCTTGACGAGGTGTTGGATTGATATTTCAGAGGATCCGGTGTTCGCCAACAACCAGAAGGTTACTGCGTATTGGGAGCGCATCGCCGAGAAATACAACGCGTCCAAGCCGCCGACCGCCTACAAGCGCCAACGGGAACTGCTCCGCAGGCACTGGAACCAAATAAAGAACCAGGTCAATTTGTTCGCGGGGAGTACGAGAAGTGCGAGGTGAGCAGGCCAGCGGCGAGAGTCTCGCAGATGTGCGCGACAAAGCAATCCAGTCGTACACGTCATTGTACGGCGATTTCAAGCACTACCAGTCCTGGGCGCTCTTGAAGGAGAAGCAGAAGTTCGTTGGAGGTGTGCTGCCCGAATCGACGGCGGCGAAGAAGAGGGCAACGAAGTGCACCTTCGGTGCTTATACAAGCAGCGAAAACGGCGCATCTCCAATGGACCTCAACCATCCGGTGTTCAAGGATGAGAGTTCCGGCACACCGATGTTCTCCCGGTGTCCCCCTGGCATCAAGGCTGTCAAGGGCAAGGGCAAGGCGACATCATCGTCCGCCGCGCCGCCTAACCAGGCCCCGAGCCCGACCTCGAGCGCGATGCCGACCCCGACTTCAGCTGCGGCACATGCCTACACGGATTTGGTGGCCTCCTCTGACTATAGGACGTTGTTGGACACGCACAACGCCCTCATGCAGGCGACCAACCCGGCTCAAATCGCGTCCCTCCAACGGATGATCGATGGCCTCAGCCGCAAGTTGGGATTACTTTAGACTAGTCTCTTTTTTATATGCAGTGCACTTTTTTTTTCTCCTAATTTTATAACTTTTTTTATAAAATTAAGTAAATGTAGGATTTCCCTTTTAATTGTGTTGCTTTATTTATTTATTTATTTAGCTTGATATATTTACAAACATAAATTAAATACAAAATAGAAGAAAAAACTATAGGGCGGGTTATAGTCCGCCCCATTGCAGGTGGAAGAGGCGGATGATAAAATGCTGATGTGGTGATGCGTAGGGCGGGGCTTAGGGCTTCGTATAGTCCGCCCCATTGTGGTGCCCTTAAAAAAAGTCTTTTTTTTTTTGGTTAGGTAATAGCATCATATATTATTATAACAGATCCTCTGCATAAATTAATGCACAGAGTCTGAAAGATGAATTATGTCATATCATATAATTAATCGGTACATGACAAAATACCCACATATCCGTCTCTCATTATAAAAACAATTTAAATTGGATATTGTTGTTTTCAAATTTGAATCAAGATTAACTGAAATAAAAGAAAGTGATTCAGAGTATCTGCAATGCGGTGGAGTTTTCGTTCCGTTCCGACTCCGAGGGGACGATATACTATCGGGGCGCATTCGACCAATTTTATTAAAAAATTTGAGCAAAATAATTTTTAGTTTCAAAATTAAATTACTATTCAAAATATATCAATTACTCAATGGACTTCTATCTAATTTTTTATCATTCAATAATGTTTATACTTGTCTAAAAATATGTCATTCTGACCCATAAAAAATTCTCCTACCCACATTTAAATCATTATAAAACAAAAATTTCCCAATAGGAGTATGAATCTCAACAACATTTCATCCAACGAGGCTAACAAGCTCATTGCGCATCTTTATCGAGTTCATCAGTACAATGCGAACCCTCCCCCAATTCATGCACTAAGATCTCGCCGATAAGTGCATCGTGACTGAGAGCCTGCAGTAGAAAGGCCCTTAGGATTACTTTTTAAAAAAAAGCCTAATAAAAGACCATGGTATCATGAATGATGTCATTGTTGGAGATTACCAAAATCAAGTTGTCATTTCTAAACTTTGCATCTCGTTTTACATTATTTTAATTTGGAATGCTAGAACTTACATTATTTTAATTTGGAATGCTAGAACTAAAGAGTGTCATGGAACTCATCCATCCTTAATCAAATAGTTAGAGAATCGATCGTTACTTTTAAATATGGAGCAACCTTAAATCCTTGAACTAGTTGTCCCACCCATCGAAGAGCCTACAAATTAGCGCGAAGAATAATCAATGAGCCGCATTTACTCTTGGTAATTAAGATAAAAAAAGGTAAATTGAAATTCATGTTGAGAGCATCATTCCTTTGTTAATCATGTCATGTCGTGATAGGTATGATATAGTAGTAGGTACCACATGTTCTATTCCATCATACACATAGCTGCGTTATTTGACACATGCATCATACTCCTATATATTGTTATCAACAGTTTGAAGGTGGGACACACAAAAAATTAATATAGCAAAATCTGCTCCCTAAATTAACAGTGAGAGGAGATATCAGTAGACATTATATGGCAGTGTTAGAATAATTCAAAAACAAGATAGTCCTTCAAATATAAACATAGGACATCTGCTTTTCTCACTACCACAACCATAAATATCTCGATATTTTGTCTCCATTTTAAGTAAGAAATCACAATCATTATCCATTGGGGGTGACAAATCCATTTTCTACACTTCAATGGTATCTCAGGTCGACTCTGATATCATCTGTTACTCTTCAAACGAAAAAAGCGACCATGATTTTCTCTTCGACGTGAACATGGAAGAGGACCGCCATGAAAAGTGAGTTGACTGATACACAACCTCTGCTGGCAGCTATATTTGTAGTCACAGAATTAACAACCTTCTCCTGATGCCTCGACTCAGTGTAGAGTATGTATTTCGTAGCCCACTAAATATCGAGAAATCCCAACCGTTTCAAGGAAGCACATCTTTAGACTTCATCAACATTAACAAACCTGGACTTTATACAGCAGTTGTCCGACTTTATATGGTAGTTGACCGGTTGTGCCAGGGAGTTGATAGAGTGCTACAATGAATTGAATGGTATTGAGCATTGTACGATTTCATTAGTAATTCCGTGGTGACGTCTCCTCCATGGATTTCATTTTGTACACCTCCATAGCCTACAAAGTAGGATATGATTTAAGGGTAAGAGGATACAAGAACCATGGTTTAAACTTTGGAGTAGAGTGACCAAACATACAAACCAGACATTAGTTCATACATCTATGTCTTGTCTCTTGTGTTTTGCATACATGTGTACATAGCCAAGAGAATGGAAGAAAATGTGTTCAATCGAATCCTAATTGCATTGGGGAGTGGGGACAAGTTTCAGTTTGGTACAGCTCATTTGAATTTTCCAAATCGGACTTCTCTTGAAGCAACAAACCTTAGTGAGCAGTTTGAAGTTTTATCTGATCATTGGTGTCTTTCCTATGAATAAAACATGCTAAGACAGGTCAATGCAATTGGAAGGTGATTGAAAACTGAGGTTGGATAGATAAATGCTCTGGTTAGTTCTAAATCATTAAACATACAAATTAGATATTTGAAGGTAAATGAAACATAAATGTTCATCCCTAATGTAGACTTAGAAATTTAATAGAGCCACATTTTTTGCATATCCAATCTATTTCCATTACTTAGATACTATTACTAATAAAACATGTCTAATGAGTCAAGTAAGGGCATTTTTCATTTCATTATTGGTAAAATAACATTCAGTTCATACTTATATAACAGTGAAAGTTCACTTATTTAGTCAACCAAGAGAAGGAGAGTTGCAAAGAAAAAGACTGTAGGGATAACCTTAATCATCTTTAAGCTAGTGAAAGAATCTCCTGTGACACCTAGCGGATCCCAGCTCCTCGTACTCAGCCTTGGTGACACACATTGATTCAAAATCAGGACTAGATGCTAAGAGTGACCCCCCTCTCCAAACACCTAATATTGGACTGTGGAAGAAAAGTAACATAGTATTATTAACAGTAAAACATACAAAATATATGAATAGTTCTTCGAAAAAAAAAAGACTTCACTCTTCTTGAGTAGCGATCTTCACTTCATATTCGTTTGGGACTAAAGGCCGAAGCTCCTTCTCTCTGGTAACATAACAAGCTATTAGAGTAAGTGATCATGGAGAACCATTTTTAGTCTGAGAACAGAAATGATGCTTACAGTCTTTGGGCAAATCGAGGGAATAATGTGGTTCCACCAGTCAAAATGATACTACACATCATAGACAAAGAAGCATTTGGTAAAATCAGAACAATAGTTTAGGTCAAACTCAAAGTATAATTATTGATCACATAACAGGTGACAATCCAGTGGCAATCCAGAATCATTACCTCTCATATAACACAGGGTGAAGATGAGGATGACACGAATTAACTGCTCGAACAATGCATTCCGCAAGTCCTGCCTGGTTCATTCCTGAGAAACATAGTTAACAACTGAACTTCATTAATAACGTTATATCATGGTGCAGTTTGTGAAATAGAATGATAACGGACAAAAGAAAACAACAAAATTATGGGTTTTTGCCACAAAACAGAGCGATTAAAACAAAACATGCTTATGTAACGACCTAAATCTTAAGTATTAACGTGTAAAGACAAAATATGGACTGGAAGCGCTACCCAAATCAGCTGGTCGAAATATCATCTCTGGGACGAGGAACCGCTCATTCGTCAAGGAAAATTCCTGCGGAAAGGGATAATTACTAAAAGTTTGAATATGGATAGATTTCAAACATTATGAAGAGAGAAATCTCTACAGTATTTGTTAGGTCAGTGCTTCTTTTGTGCTGGGGGTTGTCACTACCATCCTGTAGGTCGGCATAATCCTTTCCTCCTTCAGGGGAAGAAGGGGCTTCATTTTCATCCAAGCTTAAGTATCGCTTTGTTTCATCAACATCTTTCACAAATCCCTTCGTATGAGTAATGCCATCTGGAAGCACGTAACTACACCTAAACAAATTGTTTTTTCCAGGTCTCCTGAAAATTGATTCCAAGCAAGTAAATAAGGAAACGGTTCTCAAGTCGTACACAAAAAAAACTACTGCACAACCCCATCACAGAACGTCGTTCAATACCACAATATTCCTGATCACAGAAAACTTTAAAGGGGAAGATCGCATCACATGATTGTACAAGGCAATTACCTAATATGGTAATAAATGTATTAGTGTTAAACCATCAAATGGATATTATAGAAGTCCCAGTCCCAGTCCCAGTCCCAGTCCCAGTCCCAGTCCCAGACACAGATAGATATCAAATATCCTTCCGGCTATTGCCCACATTGTCAAATAATGGCCAGCTTGTAATCATATTGAGTTGTTAATCTGTAGCAAAACATAAACATGAACCGTACACGTAATAGATACTACACCCTCAGTCCCTGAAAAGTATGAACTACTCCCCCCGTCCCATAAAAATATGTGCATTTTTCATTTCCATCTGTCCCATAAAAATATGGATGTTTCCATTTACAGAAAGTTATCCCCAATTCATTATCAGTCTACAAATAGCTCCAACCATCACTTCAGATTTCAATCAAGTAATAAAATACCAGCATTATATATCAAATCCGAATCTCCTGGAAACTAAAATCTCATGAATGCGTAGAGCAAAAGAGAGAGAAAAAAGAATAGCAGACCTTGCAATGTTGAGGTCCCTATGGACATCAAGGGAGACAAAACAGAGCTTCTCCTTGACATCATCCATGATGAAGCTCTCATCCATCACATTCACGCTCCTGTAGCTGACGAGCTCCTTCAGGTAATTAGTGAGCGCCTTCCCGCCGAGATCCAGCCTCTTGACCCCGTAATTGAGCGTGAAATTCTGCAGCACGGGCGCGGCGTGCGTGAAGCTGAAGCCGCAGTCGACGACGAGGCTGCACTGCGCCTTCGACAGCAGGCCGGAGGGGCGGCGCGAGGCCTCGTAGAGGTGGACGAGCGAGGGCGAGTCGGCGACGAAGAGCGCGCGGAAATTGAAGTCCTCGAAGATGATCTCGTCGACGGCGCGGCGGATGGAGGGGAGGGTGAAGAGAGGCTCGGTGAGGAGGAGGGAGGAGGCGGAGGGGGTGATTTTGAGGAGATTGGTGAAGAGGTGGGACCAGAGGGAGGACTGGAGGTCGGGATTGATGAGGTGGCCGCGGTCCATGGGGCGGCGGAGGGTGGCGGAGGTTAGGTCTTCGGAGGGGGAGAGGAGCTGGTCGGCGAGGAGCCATTTTTTGGAGGAGGAGGGGCGGGCGGTGCAGTTGGGGACCACGCAGGCGGGGTCACGCTCGCCGCCGATGCCGGCTTTAATCAGGCCGCCGCCGTTGTCGACAACCACCACGTTAGACATTCTTGAGACCTAAATCCCTATAAATTTTTACTAGGGTTTAACAATATCAATGAAATCTCTCTCCGTTGATTATTGATACGTGATTTGAGTAAAGTTGATACTCCATAAAATTGTGATGAATTGTTTGACATCTAAGGGTATATCCACCGGCGCCCCTTCCGGTCGCCTGTCGGCGACGTTCGACCAGACGTCCGCAGTAGGGAGCGGGAAGGGCGCCCACGCCCGTTCTGAGTGCCCCTGCGAAGGGCTCGCCCTTTGCGTCGACGTCCGACCGGACGTCCGCCACTGTGGCGAAGGTCGGACGTCCCGGTCGGACGTCCGGAATTTTTTTTTTTATTTATTTAAAAACTCTATAAATAGGGCTCCTCCAACATCATTTCATTCACACCACTTGTGTTGACAAGTTTCTCTCTCTAACCTCTTTTTCAATTATCTATAATGGCGAGTAGTCGTGCGGGTGGTAGTGGCGGAGGCGCTAGTGATAGTGATGATGAATTGGATCTCGCTGTACAAGAGGCGATTGATCGACGGATCCGGCAGAGGCAGCAGGCGGCGGCGGCCGTGCCTCGGCCGATCCATGGCCGACGGCATGCACCCCGGGACCACATTGCTACACATATTCGGTTGTATGAGGACTACTTTGCTCCGCAGCCGCGTTTTGGGGATGCCTTATTCCGCCGACGTTTTAGGATGCATCGTCCTCTGTTTATGCATATCGTTGGTGCATTAGAGAGAAGGTACGAGTTTTTCAGGATCAGGGAGGATGCGGCTGGCAAACCCGAACACACGCCAATACAGAAGTGTACGGCCGCAATCAGGCAACTGGCGTACGGAGGCCCGGCCGACATGTTCGACGAGTACCTCCACATTGGGGAGTCTTCAGCCGTCGAGTGTCTGTTGGAGTTTTGCGCGGGCGTTAGAGCGATATTCGGGGATCAGTATCTTCGGCGTCCGAGCCCCGAAGACTGCCAGCGGCTGATTAATATGCACGGGTCGGTGCACGGGTTCCCTGGGATGTTGGGCAGCATCGATTGTATGCATTGGGAGTGGAGAAACTGCCCCGCCGCCTGGAAGGGGATACACACTTCCGGCTTCAAAGCCAAGCATCCCACGATGATCCTTGAAGCTGTAGCTGACTACCGGCTATGGATATGGCATGCTTATTTTGGAGTGGCCGGGTCGAACAACGACATCAACGTCCTCCAGTTGTCGCCCCTGTTCAACGATCAGTGCAATGGCGTTGGTCCCGCCATCAGTTTCGTCGCCAACGACAACCAGCACAACATGGAATACTTATTGGCGGATGGGATATACCCAAACTGGCCCGTCTTTGTGAAGAAGATCAAGCATGCGATCGGGTCAAAGAAGTCCTACTTTGCGACCCGGCAGGAGGCAGCGCGCAAGGATGTTGAGCGCGCATTTGGTGCGCTCCAGAGTCGATGGGCGATGGTGAGGGGTCCGGCACGGCAGTGGTATATTCCCAACATCGGCGACATCATGTACGCGTGTATCATTTTGCACAACATGATTGTCGAAAGTGAAGGGGACGAACTGACTCAGTGGACCAGCGAAGATGACACGGGTGCCGGTCCAAGCCACGGCGTGGCCACCGCGAATGTGAACATGGGGGTACCTCATGGAGAGGTTGAGCGGTTGCGCGCATTTGCCGACATGCGGCAAAGAAATGCTCATATTCGACTTCAGGAGTATATCATCGAAGAGGTTTGGACGCGGAGGGGTGGACACTGATGTGGTTGTTTTTTTTTTCTATCTACTATGTGATTTTTTTTTTCCGAATGATGTATGTTTTTTTTAGTGAAATATTCGTATTTCCCGTTCGTATTTGTGTCGAATTTTAATTCCGTGAATTTTAATTTAATTGTGAATTAATTTAATTGTGGGAAGGGCTAGTGGAAGGGCTAGTGGGAAGGGCTAGTGATGTGGTAGTGGAATGGGAAGGGCTAGTGCTGACGTGGCATGCAGTTTTTGTGGGAAGGGCGAGTGGGAGGGGCGCCACCGGAGACACCCTAATTAAAACATTTCATTTAGGATTTTCATAAATATTAATATCTATATCTGGGGTGAAGTTTTCAAAAAAAGGTTACTTCATCATCTAAGTTAAAGCATTTCCAACACCGGACATCCCGACGAGCGTCGGACCGGCGTGCCGGACGTCCGTCGGCGACGTCCGCCATTAGGCGTGAAGGAGACGGAGACGGACGTCTGATGCGGACGCGGGAGATCCGCGGCATTTCCGGGACGTCCGTCGCGACGCCGGGCGGACGTCTGCCATTGTGGCAGACCGACGGACGTGGCCGGCTGACGTCCCAATGCGATTTTTTAATTTTTTTTTACAAACTCTATATATACGGCTCGTTGAACCTCATTTCATTCACACCACTTGTTTTAACAAGTTTCTCTCTCTCCACATTCATTTCTTTTCAAGATAAATGGAGCACCACGATAGTGATTCCCCCGCTACGAACAAGTCACAAACGCCGACTTTTCCTTCTCGAGTTGGGGGAAATGCCTGCGAAAGTGCACCAATGTCCGGGATGATGCCCAGAATGACGACGATGATGCAGCAACCCCAAATGGCGGGGATGATGCTCGGGTACTACAATATGCTCCGGATGATGATGTCCCAGATGCAACAAATGTTGGGGATGCCTGCCGCGATGCCGGGGACGATTCCCCAGATGCAACAAATGCCGGGGATGATGCCCCAGATGCAACAGGGATCCCCTGCCGCTGGCCGGGGGGGGGGGGGGGGAAGGGGGGGCAGGCAGGGGGTCCCCCAATCACCTAGGGACAATGTATATCGCCCCTATATGGATTTATTGTCTAGTGATTCTCCCCAGCGTACTCCCCCGGAGACTCAGTTCTCTGGCATCGAGATGTTCTCTTTTGAGGAGTTGGGGATATCTCCGAGGACGGAGCCAGCCACGTAGCCAGCAGCGCCAGTGGTGAGGACGCGGAGGCCGGGGAAGAGCAAGGCCACTAGCTCGTGTGCGGCGACCAATGGTGGGGCGGGGGAGGAGGAAGGCGGCGGGAGAAAGAGGACCGTCTTGAGCATTCAGGAGTGCGTCGCGCACTCGCGCTAGCAAAGGCATGGATCAGTGTAGTCGAGGATCCATACGTCTCGTCCAACCAGCATATCGACAGAATGTGGTGGCCTATAGCCAAAGCTACCTCGAATTCATATCGGCCGACGGAAAGCCTCACGATGGAGAGCAATGCCAGAAACAGTGGGAGCGGCTGAGTAGGCATCTCAACCAATTTGCCGGCATCTACCAAAACAACATCCGCTCGGTAACCAACGGCATGACCTCCGAGGATGTGAAGCTTATGTCTCACTAGCAGTTCCCCGACCGTGAAGAGGGGTTCGGGGAGTTCAAATATTGGCAGGTTTTTCTTGTGGTGGAGTTTTTCCCCAAGTTTACTGTGGGTGTTGAAGCTGGCTGGCTGAAGCGGACGAAGATCAATGCCTTCGGCGAGTACAACAACAATGCTGGTTCCCACGAACTCCCTGAAGCCGAGGCAGAGATCCCGACACCTCAATCATCCTCCCGCCGCCGTCGCCCGATTGGGCAGAAGGCCGCGCTGCGTATGGCTAGGGGAAGTGCCAGCAGGTCCCAAGAGGTACAATCGGAAGCTCCTTCACTGGTCACTCCTGAGCTCAGCAATCTCACTGAACTGCAAATGACGCAGGTCATTGATACGCTTGCATTTTGCACTATTTTAAGGTCATTTTGTGGTCCGTTTTTAATATCAAAGTTGCATTACATGTCCATTATTTGCATATTTTATCTATTTTGGTATTTTGACATGTTTTGTGAGAAATGTGCATATTTGAGCCAAAAAAGTGAGTTAAAACGCGAAAGTAGGAAATCTGGAGAGCTTCAGGTGGCGTCCGGCGACCGCCGGCGCTTAGCGGAGACAAAGACATGCCCGGCGACCGCCAGAAAGTGCGTGGCGACCGCCACAAGGAGTCAGAAGCTTCTAGACTACGCGCGGCGACCGCCGGCCAAGGTGCGGCGGCCTGCCACAAAAACGCGGCACACGACAGCTGTCTTTATACTCAATTTTCCGGCGATCCTGAAGTCCGATCTGAGCGTTCTACACACCATTCTCTTCGTCTTGAAAAGAGCTTCAAGATGGTACAATAATCACTTCAATTGGAGTTCTGTGGAGAGAGTTATGGCCGTTTTACCAAAGTCGCGCATAGTTGTCAGCTACAGTGTAGGCGGAAATTTGAAGAAGGAAAGAAGATATTACCTTGTGAAGCTAAATCTTTTCATTCTACTATGAGGAACGAAAATTACATCTTTCCTAATGCTTGGAGGAAACTTATTACCAAATTTAAATCCTTCTCAAGCCTATATATACCTCATAACCTCATTCATAGAATTCAACCCTTCCATAGCCCCAAAAAGGGGAGCTTTCATAGCTCCTCCTCCAACCCTAATCTTTCATCTTCTTTAGCCAATTACTTCTGATGCACTTTTTATTAGCACTAAATAAACCTGCAAGTATACAGAGTTTATATAGTATAGCTAAAGGTTAGTACCGGATATCGAACACGGGGAAGGCAAACACAAAGTGTCTATCCTCTACTAAGACTCAATTACTATATGGAAAAACAAGTAGGTTTTGAAAACTTTTGAAAAACTAAAAACAATAAAAAGCATAGGCCAACTAAAAGCAAATAAAATAAGGAGAAAGATGATAGAGATAAGGGAATCCCAGGGATGTGTGTTCATAGTTATGGTTATACAAAATTCCAACTACAATACCCTAGCACAGTTTTTACTTTGAAAGAACGAGTCACCTAGTTTATGCTCATGCGATACAAACGTTGATTACAAAGTTAGGGTTGTCAAGCCTAACACGTAACTCCAAAAAGCGCCTAAGACCCTTGAAAAGTCCCCACTCTCAATTAACAGTGCCGGTTTAAGGGAAGCTAACTGTAGTGTCTACTAAGTGAATCTAACTCGCTAGAACTCTGTCACAGTTATGAAGCAAGTTATATTAAATCATACAAGATTGTGTCACTCAATCATGCAGTATCAAGAATACTTAGGGAAGAAACAAAGTAAAAACAAAACGGATATTAAATAGAAAAAGGAATTTGTATAACCAAAGTCGTTACTAACACATCCCTAAAATCCTATGAGTTTAGTTGCACATAATTGAATAAGCTAAAAACATAGATTGAAGGGAAGACAATTTGAACACAAAACTAAAGCAAATAAAACCCGTAGGTTGAATCCTTGTTGTTCTTAATGTTCTTGAAATCCTTCTCCAACTCCTTGCACAATTGAAGTACTCTAGGTCTTGATCTCTGTGAAGTATTTTTGCAAGTAGAAGTTCTCTCTTTTTGATGAAGCTTGAGGTCTTATTTATAGGGAAAAACCAACCCTTGTTGTAGAAGGAAAAGATCTCCAAATTATGGTAAATCTGGGCGCAAATCTAGGGCTTCTCGGATTCACCGCCTTTCTCTGGCGGGCCACCGCACTTTGGCCGGCGGTCGCCGCGTTGGAGTCCAGAGAGTCTGTTCCTTCGGAGGCAGACCGCTGCATTGATCTGCCCGCAGGGCGCCGGCGGTCGCCGCACACATCCGCGGCGGTCGCCGGTCGCCGTCTGACTCTGGATTTCCAGATTCTGAGTTTTGGCTCCCTTTTTCGGCTCAATTAAGCACGTTTCTCACAAAACACGTCAAAATACCAAAATAGACAAAATATGCAAATAATGGACGTGTAGAGTGACTTTGACATAAAAAAACGGACCAAATAATGGTCTTAAAACAGTGCAAAATCCGATTGTATCAACTTCCATAGCATAAATTTGAGAGTTCTTCATTGTGCAAAGGGTTGGAGAAAGAAGCAAGAACATCAAGAACGACAAGGATTCAACCTACGAGTTTTATTTGCTTTTGTTTTATGTGCCAATTGTTTTCACTCCAATCTATGTTTTTAGCTTATTCAATTATGTTAGGAATTGAACTTCCTCAATCAAACAACAAGAAGCGATGAATGTAAAGCACAAGAAACACTTACGTGGTTCGATCAATGTGATCTACTTAAGTGTTGGGGATAATCGCAGCGGAAATTGCAAATTAAATAAATCCACAAAAGAATCTATTTAGGTGATTATGTGGGTCGATTCAATTTCATGCTTGAACATGTAGAAACATATAATTGCGCAATTAATCACATAATTTAAATTAAATTATGTTGTTGAATACTTACAACAATGATTCTCCAAAGAATCGAAGTGGCTTGCTACTTCTCCACGTGTAGATCTTGAAGCTTGATTGTGAATGCAAGACCAAAGATCTTCTAACCTATGACCCTTAACTCTATAGATCTAAATTCCTTGTGGGAGGAATCTCTTAGAAATTATAAGAATCTTGAAGGAGAAGACAAGAAAGCCAAGTGTGGAGGCTAGGGTTTGTGATAACATTTGTCTCATCTCCTTATATTCTTATTTATAGAGTTTATGATGGGCTAGGTTAGGGATCTATGGGGCTTGGATTGGGCCTCCCCCATTGGACCTTCTTTACTAATTAAATTATAACTCATAATTTAATATAAGGCCAATGGAATATTTCTTGTGCTACTATAGAAGAAATATTGACCGCCCATCCAATCCGTGATTACAAGCAATCCGGGTTAACCTCTTTAATATATTATTTCCCGTGTCTAAGACTTTCTATATCCATTAATTAATTTTGAAGTCTGCTATAGACTTTAAATTAATTAATATCTTTTTATTTCCAAGAGTTTGTCTAGTACGAGATGTATATTAAAATATACTTTTCCTTTTCTATTTATTCTTGGATTAAATCCAAACCGGTCGGGTTTCCGAATAATAGAACTTCTCTCGAACACCTCTTGGGGATATAGTCAAACCACGCGGGCACACGATTCAATGTAATAATAAAACGGACACCATTCTAGTTATTAATTACTACTACCCAAGATATCACGAATATTGGGTTACGAAAAACCCGCACCTATTGATAAGTCAAAGCAGCGTATGATTAAATAACGTGTGTCCTATATTATTACAAAGATTAGGAAATATTAAATCTCCAAGACATCGTCTTACAGTAGATAGCAACAAAGACGTGTCTATACTTTAGATCCATTCAATGCTATACCATACCAGTGTCACTAGTCATTCTCAAGGTAAAGACGACTTTCGGATGGACACTGCAACCTTTCACGATAGGTAGCCAAAGCCTATCTAGGTTGTGAAAAAGTTTTACTTCTACAAGGTACCGGTTGGGCCACCTACTGTGATGACCTGTTCCACGACCCAACCTTCAATGTAGAAGACTTAGACTGATTTTACTTTCCGACGTTTTAATTATATAATTTAATATATAATTAAATACTGTCAATACCCATTAAAGTAAAATACACAGTGTGAAGAAAACATTTATTATTCTCATTAAATGAAGAGTGTTTACAATATACAAGCAATTTATCAAATTCAAAAACTCGAAAAATGCTTTTTAGTATATATGTTCCAACAATCTCCCACTTATACTCAAAACATGCTTTCGAGTATACTACTGTCAATGTTTCTTCAATTTCTCCCACTTATAGAGAAAGCAGGTCTGAGTCTTTAATGCATCTAACACCTATCCCTTCCATATGACGATTGAACGTCCCACCCGAGAGGGCTTTCGTGAAAGGATCAGCAAGGTTGTTTTCTGTTGCAATCTTGACTACTTGTATGTCACCTCTCTGTACAATCTCCCGAATGATATGATACTTCCTCTCAATGTGTTTGCTTGCCTTATGGGATCGTGGTTCCTTTGAGTTTGCAACAGCTCCAGAGTTATCACAATATACCGTGATGCTCTTGGGCAAACTCTGAATCACACCCAACTCCTTTAGGAAGTTCTTGAGCCATACAACCTATTTTGCAGCTTCAGAAGCAGCTACATACTCGGCTTCCATGGTCGAGTCCGCAATGCATTTCTGCTTTGCACTCTTCCATATAACGGCTCCACATCCCAAGGTGAACACATAACCAGAAGTAGACTTCCTCGAATCACGATCAGATTGAAAATCTGAATCCGTGTACCCCATCGGACATAGATCAGATGCCTTGTAAACTAGAACATACTCTTTAGTCCTCTTCAGGTACTTGAGTATATTCTTTACTGCAGTCTAATGTCCTTGGCCAGGGTTCGATTGATACCTAGCCACCATGCCTACGGCAAAGCATATATCAGGTCGTGTACACAACATAGCATACATGAGACTTCCAACTGCCGAGGCATATGGAACCTTTTTCATGTCTTCTATCTCTGTATGTGTCGTAGGACACATCTCCTTTGATAGATGAATTTCATGTCTGAAAGGAACGAAACCCTTCTTGGAATTCTCCATGCTAAAACGTTGTAGTACAGTATCGATGTAGGATTCTTGAGACAAGCACAACATTCTTTTCTTGCGATCTCTGATCACTTTGATTCCTAGAATGTGTCCCGCATCTCCCAAGTCCTTCATCTCAAACTGGGTAGACAACCAGTTTCTTACGGACGACAACATCTTATTATTATTTCCAATTAGTAAGATGTCATCCACGTAAAGTACCAAGAACACCACATTTGCACCTTCAACTTTCTTATATACGCAACTCTCTTCTGGGCACTGATCAAAACCAAATGATTTAACAGTTTTATCGAAGCACATGTTCCATGCTCTGGATGCTTGCTTGAGTCCATAAATGGATCTTTTAAGCTTCCACACCATGTGCTCCTTGCCCTTAACTTCATAGCCCTCGGGTTGTTTCATGTAAATGGTTTCCTCAAGACTGCCATGCAAGAAGGCGGTCTTGACATCCATTTGCCAAACTTCCCAGTCCATGTAGGCTGCGATGGATAGGAGAATCCGAATTGATTTAAGCATAGCGACGGGTGAGAAGGTCTCATCATAATCGATGCCTTCTCTCTGGGTATAACCCTTTGCCACTAATCTAGCTTTGAACAATTTAACCTTCCCATCCGGACCCCTTTTACGCTTGAATACCCACTTACTTCCAATGGCAATGTAGCCTTCGGGTAGATTTTCAAGGTCGTAAACGTCCTTATCCTCCATTGATTGTAACTCGGAATCCATTGCCTCAATCCAGTTGAGACTATCCAAATCATTTATTGCTTCTTTGTAGTTCCAGGGGTCAGGTTCCAGATGTCCGGAAACTGAGTCTGAAGACTCTCCCAGACCAATCCACCTTTCCGGTTCTTTTGAAACCCTCCCACTATGACGAGGCTCTACAATCGTAGGAGTAGAAGTTGTATTACGTGGTGCAATATTTTCTTGTGGAGTTTTCTCTTGTGTAATTGGAACGTCATCATCTCTCATTTCTTCAAGAGTGATTACACTTCTGGGTTTTTGATTCTTAATATACTCCTCTTCCAAGAACTTTGCATTTGTGCTTGCAAATACTTTGTTGTCTTGAGGACTATAGAATTCATAGCCTTTTGTTCCTTTGGCATATCCCACAAACAAACATACCTCTGTGCGAGAGTCCAATTTACTTGGATCTTTAAGTAGCACATGCGCCGGACAACCCCATATCTTGAGATGTTCTAGGTTGGGCTTGCGCCCAGTCCACAACTCATGAGGTGTTTTAGGCGCTGACTTTGTAGGTAAGTTATTGTGGGTATAACACGCTGTTTCTAGCGCAAACCCCCAAAGGAATTTTGGCAACTGAGCATAACACATCATTGATCGAACCATTTCAAGAAATGTTCGATTTCTCCTTTCCGCAACTCCATTTTGTTGAGGAGTGCCAGGTGCAGTCAGTTGGGATTCAATCCCAGCTTCCGCTAAGTAGCCCAAAAATTCATCACTAAGGTACTCGCCTCCTCGATCAGATCGTAAGGCTTTTATAGTCTTACTATGACGCGTTTCTGCAAATGCCTTGAATAGTTTGAAATTTTCAAAGGATTCTGATTTGCGCTGCATCAAATAGACTTGGGCTAGTCTTGAATAATCATCAATAAAGGTGATGAAATATACATAGCCTCCCCTAGTTTGAATTTGGAATGGACCACACACATCCGAGTGAATGAGATCTAGTACTTTCTTGGCTCTATTTCCTTTGATCTTAAAGGATCTTTTGGTCATCTTGCCTTCCAAGCAGGATTCGCAAGTTGGAAAAGGGTCTAAGCTTAGTCCCTCAATTGAGCCAAGGCTCGCCAACTTTTGGATCCTTCTCGGATTGGCATGCCCAAGCCTTAGATGCCATAAGTACATATCATTCATATCATGTGGTGAAGTCTTTCTCTTGCGAGAAACAGATATGTTATTCGACTCAACAACTTGATGCGTAGAGCGTATAGTATACAAGTTATTATCCATGATACCTTGACAGATAAAATAATCATCTCTCCTTATAATGCAAGCATTATTGAAATAAATAGAATATCCGTCAAAAACCAGTTTAGAAACAGAAATCAAGTTCCTTCTAAACGAAGGTATCAATAAAACATTGTTTAATACCAAAACTCTACTACTAGAAAAGCGAATATAAACAGCTCCCACTGCAATCGCTCCCACTCTAGTAGCATCCCCCAGATGGACAATGATCTCCCCTTCACTTAGTTTCCTTGAATCCTGCAATAAAGCGGGATCGAAACATACATGATCAGTTGCTCCCGTATCTACTACCCATTGATGGGTAGAAACAGTTGCTAAGTAAGTTTCAAGAACATGAGCTTGGTGTTTACCTTGACCATTTGGACCTTTACCCTTCTTGGGGCAATCAGGCTTCCAATGTCCCTTTTCCACCACACTTGAAACACTTTCCAGTTTTTCTTGCTTTAACCTTCTTCTTGCCCTTCCTTGCCTTCAATCCCTTGGCAGCCTGCTCCGCCTTGCCATCCTTCCTAGGTCTAGTGACTTTGGAACTGGAGGCGCGGTCAACCAACATAGCTTGTTTGGCTTGGGCATAAATGCCTTCAGCGTTTTGAAGCTCAGTTAGAAGCTCAGCCAAGTTAAGGTCTTGCTTAGTCATCTCATAGTTGACTTTAAACCGTTGAAAGCTTGCTGGAAGACTTTGGAGTATTATGTCTACCTGAGAATCTAGATCAATTGATCCTCCCAAGACCTCAATTTGATTGAGATGGCGCATCATTTCAAGGACATGGTCCCTGACTGGCGTGCCCTCTTTCATCGTCTTATTCATGAGACTCCTAATCGCTAGAGATCTAGCAGATCGACTTTGAGTCCGTAAAAGAGATCTAAGGTTCTCCATGATCTCATAAGCGGATTCGTAGGAATGATGCTGATGTTGAAGTACATTTGACATAGAAGCCAAAATATAGCACTTCGCCATCTCATTGGCCTTAATCCACTTATTGTACACGGGCTTATCTTCCGCAGAAGCATTATCAGCAGGTTTTGCAGGGCAATCGGTTTCAAGCACAAACTTATAATCATCAGCGATAAGGACAATGTCCAAATTACATTTCCAGTCTACATAGTTTGGCCCTTCGAGTTTGTTTTCTTTCAAGATTACAGATAATGGATTGAGCGACATAATTGATATTGACTGAGAAAAATAAAAGGTATCCATCACACAACCATACATGATAAAGGAATGTAAAAACCATAAAACATTCGAAAATCACATATGCTATTAAAACGCTAAATAAACAAGCACCAAAAGATGTCATGGATTATTTAGATTTAAAAAAAAAAAACTTGGTCACAATACCGACAGATAATCCAGAGACCATAAGAATGGCATGGCTGCCTAATATTGCCTAAGCTAGTACCATAATTCTGGTCCTCAAGAATCTTATCTTGCTTTGAATACTCCTCTAAAGAAAGGTCGCACGCCACTCAACAAGATTCTAAGACCATGGTTAACATCTTTTAAACAATGCTCACTTCGTGATAATATCGCTCCCACTGGACACAATATTCCTTCAGAAATATGCCTTTCATTTAAAAGAACCATTTTAGTTATTCAAATCTGTAAATATTACTAATAACATAACTCCTCTAAAGAAAGGTCGAAATGTTATATAATTTACTTCACATTTGAATACCATTTATGGAGACCATATACAACATGACTGTTCGTAATTATCGCTTAGTCATTTTTAGTTAAAATGGTTTTCATTTGATTATCATGCAAGCAAATAATTATTTAACTCACATAAGATGTAAATCACATAGGCAAATAAATTTGCACACTTTGTCACATCACATATAACCAAATAAATCATTTGATTTTAAACCACTAAGTGTCTAAAACTAAATAATTAAAATAAATCACAATTTATCCTTTCCATGAACCATGGTACTCCTGATAAAAAGGATTAAATAAAAAAAAATATATACCCCATTTGAATAAATCAAATATCTAGGGTATAAAAATTTGGTCAAGACCACACATTGGGCCTTGCCTATTAATCGGGCCATCTAAAATCCTAATTAGGGTTTTGCCCTAAAATAAAAGCAACTAGCCGCCGCCGCCTTCTAGGGATCCGCGCCGCCGTCGTCTTCATCGGGCTGCCCACCCGCCGCCGAGCACCGGGAGCCGCCGCCGCACCGTCAGCCACTAGCCGCCGCTGCCTCGATCTGCGTGCGGTTGAACCCTAGGGGTCTCGACCGCCGCCAAGGCTGCGCACCCAGCCGCCGCCGCCCAGCCTCCGCCAGCCGTCAGCCACTGCTCCGCCGCCGTCTCGATCTGCGTGCAGCTATAAGCCGTCGCCAAGACTGCCGCCAGCTGCTGCTCGCCGCCTGCCCAGCCGCCAGCCGCCGCTGCCGCCTAGATCTGCGTGCGGCCGAGCCCGCTAGGGTTTCGGCCGCCGCCTAGGCCTTCTCCTCGTCGGCTTCGTCTTCGTCTTGTTTTTCTCCATCGTATTACATTTCTTTGTATTCTAACTATTACATTTGTTTACAAAAGAAATATACAAGGGAAAAAACAAAACCTAATCTACCACGGTCAACCCCCGTGGGTTTACAATAAAACGAAGAACAACAAGATTCAACAATCACGCAATATTGCAAGCATGAAAACAATCATCCATCACATTTTTCAAACATGTAGATCTACACAAGTAGAACACAATAAACATAGATCAAGAATAAACTATCATAGATCTACAATATTCTTAAGAATATTCTTATAGATCTAGAATATTCCATTTAAACAACTATATAAAATAGATCTAGAATATGTTCTATAGATCTTGGAGTACTCTATTGTAAATCAAGACATTCTTCATCAATCTTGAATAAAATTCATAGATCTAGAATGTTCTTTAGCCGATCTAGAGTATTCACTTATAGATCTAAAATATTCTTCATTGATCCATGTTAGTTTGAAAAAAAAACAAGATTAAACCCACATAATGAGAGCCTAAAAGCATGGCTCTGATACCAGTTGTTGGGGATAATCGCAGCGGAAATTGCAAATTAAATAAATCCACAAAAGAATCTATTTAGGTGATTGTGTGGGTCGATTCAATTTCATGCTTGAACATGTAGAAACATATAATTGCGCAATTAATCACATAATTTAATTAAATTATGTTGTTGAATACTTACAACAATGATTCTCCAAAGAATCGAAGTGGCTTGCTACTTCTCCACGTGTAGATCTTGAAGCTTGATTGTGAATGCAAGACCAAAGATCTTCTAACCTATGACCCTTAACTCTATAGATCTAAATTCCTTGTGGGAGTAATCTCTTAGAAATTATAAGAATCTTGAAGGAGAAGACAAGAAAGCAAAGTGTGGAGGCTAGGGTTTGTGATAACATTTGTCTCATCTCCTTACATTCTTATTTATAGAGTTTATGATAGGCTAGGTTAGGGATCTATGGGGCTTGGATTGGGCCTCCCCCATTGGACCTTCTTTACTAATTAAATTATAACCCATAATTTAATATAAGGCCAATGGAATATTTCTTGTGCCACTATAGAAGAAATATTGACCGCCCATCCAATCCGTGATTACAAGCAATCCGGGTTAACCTCTTTAATATATTATTTCCCGTGTCTAAGACTTTCTATATCCATTAATTAATTTGTAGTCTGCTATAGACTTTAAATTAATTAATATCTTTTTATTTCCAAGAGTTTGTCTAGTACGAGATGTATAATAAAATATACTTTTCCTTTTCTATTTATTCTTGGATTAAATCCAAACCGGCCGGGTTTCCGAATAATAGAACTTCTCTCGAACACCTCTTGGGGATATAGTCAAACCACGCGGGCACACGATTCAATGTAATCATAAAACTGACACCATTCTAGTTATTAATTACTACTACCCAAGATATCAGGAATATTGGGTTACGAAAAACCCGCACCTATTGATAAGTCAAAGCAGCGTATGATTAAATAACGTGTGTCCTATATTATTACAAAGATTAGGAAATATTAAATCTCCAAGACATCGTCTTACAGTAGATAGCAACAAATACGTGTCTATACTTTAGATCCATTCAATGCTATACCACACCAGTGTCACTAGTCATTCTCAAGGTAAAGACGACTTTCGGATGGACACTGCAACCTTTCACGATAGGTAGCCAAAGCCTATCTAGGTTGTGAAAAAGTTTTACTTCTACAAGGTACCGGTTGGGCCACCTACTGTGATGACCTGTTCCACGACCCAACCTTCAATGTAGAAGACTTAGACTGGTTTTACTTTCCGGCGTTTTAATTATATAATTTAATATATAATTAAATACGGTCAATACCCATTAAAGTAAAATACACAGTGTGAAGAAAACATTTATTATTCTCATTAAATGAAGAGTGTTTACAATATACAAGCAATTTATCAAATTCAAAAACTCGAAAAATGCTTTTTAGTATATATGTTCCAACATCAAGATCATACAACAACTCTCAATCGAACCCTATCTCTCTCAATTGATGATAGCAATAACCGCAAGATGCTATTCAAGAACCAAAAACGAGCTAACTGAGATGAGAGATCTAACTGAATTGCTATGTGTATGTGTGTGTTGATTCTTATATGTGAATCGATACAATAGAAACTGAAAAGGGTATCTCAAGAGTGTAACAAACTTCCAGCTGTACCTTCTTGATCTTCACAGCCTTCCAACGGCTAGCTTAGGCTAACCGACTCCAACGGTCATGAACCATTCGGTGCAAGTGTGCAGCTGATCTGCTACTCCTTAGCTCCACCTCTTCCCATGTTCCCTCAGCTCCTTAATCACATTCACACTTCACAAATCTCCACCACATTAACCAACTGATTCTTATAGGACTGCTTAGTTGTCAACACCTGATTCTTATAGGACTGCTTAGTTGTCAACACCTGCCCTTGCTCATTTCTCCACCACATTAACCAACTCCAAACAATACTTGAACTTGGCAGTTGGTAATGGCTTTGTTACATCTGCGGGATTGTGGTCTGTGCCGATCTTTACTACTTTGATCTCTTCCTTGTCAACCTCATCTCTAATAAAATGCATCCGTACATCTAGTGCTTACTTCGTTCGTGGAATACTTGTTGCTTCGCAAGACATAAAGCACCACTGCTGTCACAGTTTATTTCCACACTCCTCTGCATTATTCCAAAATATGCTATAATCCCCTTCAGCCACTTGCTTTCCTTCACAGCCTCTGTAAGTGAAATATACTCGGCTTCCGTAGTAGAGAATGCTACTACCGATTGTAAGCCTGACTTCCATGAGATAGCAGACCCAAAAAGAGTGAATATGTACCTTGTCTGAGACTTTCTGTTGTCAAGGTTGGAGGCGTAGTCAGAATCACAATATCCTACCAAAACATTTGTTCCTGTATCCTCAACTCCCCCATACATAATCCCAACACCTTGAGAAGCTTTTTCATACCTCAATATCCATTTGACTGCCTGCCAGTGACTCTTTCCCGGGTCACTCATGTACCTGCTCACAACACTCATGGCTTGAGCAAGGTCTGGTCTGGTACACACCATAGTGTATATCAGGCTGCCTACAATATTTGAGTATGGAATCTGGTCCATCTCACTCCTTTCAAAATCAGTCTTCGGACTCTGACCGGCTGAGAGCTTGAATTGCTGGCTCAATGGTATTGAAACTCCTTTGGAGTTTGCCATCTGGTATTTCTTCAGCATTCTCCCAATGTAGTCACTTTGCACGAGCCACAATCTTCTCTTTTGCCTATCCCTTATGATATCAATGCCCAAGATCCTCTTTGCACAGCCCAAACCCTTCATTTCAAAGACCGAACTGAGCTACCGCTTTATGCTCTGAATTTCCTCAATCTGTGGTCCAGCTATTAGCATGTCATCTACATACAACAACAACCATGCTACAACTGTTCCATTTATGTACTTGATATACACACATACACATCCATCCAACTCAGATTTCTTGAAACCCAACTTGTGCATTTCTTGATCAAAGGTCAGATACCACTACCTACTAGATTGCTTGAGGCCATACAAACTTCTCTTGAGGAGGCATACTTTATCCTCATCACCAGGTGCAATAAATCCCTCTGGTTGCATCATATAAATTGTCTCTTCAAGACCTCCATGAAGAAAAGCTGTCTTCACGTCCATTTGGTGCAATTTCCAGCCCTTTTGTGCAGTGATAGCCATGAGAATCCTTATAGAACTATGCTTCACGACCGGGGAAAATACTTCATTGAAATCAACCCCTTCCTTCTGTGAATACCCCTTCGCTACTAACCTTGCTTTGTATCTAAGCTTCTCAGTTCAAGCAACCTCAACTTTTCTCTTGAATATCCATTTACAACCTATAGGCTTCTGCAAATCAGATCTTTTTACTAAGATCCATGTCCCATTTTTGAGCAAAGACTTGATTTCATCTATCATAGCTTTCTTCCACTTTTTCCTTTCCTTGCTCTTCATAGCCTCTGAGAAAGTTGAAGGCTCTGAGTATTCTATATGTTCAGCAACACATAGAGCATAATATATGATATCAGCTTGGCTATATCTTGCATGTACTCTTATTTCTTTCCTCCTTGTTCTATCTCTGGCTAGCAAGTAATTATCCAGATTTTGTGGCTGAGATGGACTTTCTCATTGAGATGAACTTTCTGCAGCATTCTGTTCTGGCTCATCCATTGAAGTTTGCTGACTTTCTTCAGCCTGATCATCACCATCATCTAATACTCTTGTGAGCTCCACCTCTGTTCCAGTACTATCTTCATCAGATTTTGGATCCTTATTCTGTTTTTGCTCAGTGAAAGGCATTTTATCCTCAAGGAATTTCACATCTCTACTGATCACCAATTTGTGATTTCCAGGTTCTACTGACCACAATCTGTAGCCTTTCACTCCAGGCTGATATCCCAACATGATGCACTTTAAGGCCCTTGGCTCTAAATTGTTCTGCCTAACGTGGGCAAAGGCTGTACAACCAAAGCTTCTCAAATGAGTGTAGCTTCCATTTCTTCCAAACCATCTGAAATCTGGAGTGTCAAATTCAATAGCTGAGGATGGACATTTGTTAATCAAAACTGCAGCTGTAGTTACTGCCTCCCCCCAAAATCTTTTAGGAAATCCTGAGTTGAGCATCATACACCTAACTCTTTCCATCAGAGTTCTATTCATTCTTTCCGCGGTGCCATTTTGCTGGGGATTATTGGGCACGGTTCTATGCCTTTTAATACCCTTATCAGCACAATACTTCTGAAACTCTGAGGATAAAAACTCCAAACCATTGTCCGTTCTCAAACATTTCAGAGATTTCCCCTTCTCCAGTTCTACTTCAGTACACCAGATTTTGAATTTCTCAAAAGCCTGAGCCTTATCTTTCAATTTATACACCCATACTCTTCTTGAAAAATCATCAATTATGGACAAGAAATATCTACCCCCTCCCTCAGATACAACAGGTGAAGGCTCCCACAAGTCTGAATGTGCATAATCAAGTGGTGAGGTTGAAGTATTCATACCTTTAGGAAATGGGATTTTCTTGCTTTTGCCAAGTATGCAACCTTCACATGCAGGTACAGTCTGGAGTGCTGCACTCTTTATTAGTCCCTTCTTTCTGAGCTCATTCAATCCCTTCTCAGATACATGGCCCAATTTCCTATGCCATTGCACAAGAACATACTTTGGCTTCTCCAAGTAGATAATAGAGACTATGTATTCTGGTTGCCTCCATTAATTTCTTGCCATCTTTGGATACAACCATGTTGCCATTTTCTGACTTGAAAATGCAGCCCTTCATTTCTAAAACTCTAAGAGACACCAAATTTCTTTTCACATCAGGTATATACCTGACTTCAGTCAGAATGAGGGAAGAGCCATCTTCATTGATTATCTTGACTTCTCCAATTCCCTTCACTGGATAAATCTAATTATTGCCAAGAAGCACACTTCCTTCACTTTTACTCAAGTTCATAAACCATTCTTTGTGAGGGATCATGTGAAAACTACAACCGGAGTCCATTATCCATGAATTCCCAATATCCCTATCAGCAACATTCATGATCTGAGGCATATCCATATCCTCTGCTACATCGGCCTCATTAGTTCCACCTTGCTCCTCGGCTAACTTCTTTTTCCACGAGTAACAATTCTTCTTTAGGTGACCAGGCTTCTTGCAGTAGAAACACTCCCTAGTTTCCTTCTTCTGAGGATCCTTAGCTTTCTGATTCTTAGGGTTAGGTTGCTTCTTCTTTTGAGCCACCTTCTTGCCTTTGAATTTGCTTATGTTGAGAGCTTCTGTTGAAGAATCAGCAGCTTTGTTACTTGACTTTTGCAGCTGCTTGGCCCTCAAAACTGATTGAACTTCTTCAAGAGTAATCGTCTTTTCCCGGCCATATAACATCGCATCTCTGAGATGATCGAATGACTTTAGTAGAGCATTGAGGAGCAGAATGGCCTTGTCTTCAACATCAAGACTAACATCTATATTCTCGAGGTCATCCACCGCCTTGTTGAATTCCTCGAGTTGATCCTCGATTCCCTTGTCGTCAAGAAACTTGTAGGAATAGAGCCTTTGTTTCATGAACAACCTATTGGCTAGGGATTTAGTAATGTATAGGTTCTCTAGCTTGGACCATACATTAGCTGCCGATTTCTCCTTGGCTACTTCCCTCAGAACTTTATCCCCCAAAGAGAGAATAATCACGCTATGGGCGCGCTCAAGCATCTCCTGCTTCTTAATTGCAGATTTTTCATCTGCAGCTTCTGCCTGGGCTTCATCCTTCGTTTCTGATTTGAGCGCATCTGCCAAACCGTGTTGCACGAGGATTGCCCTCATCTTGATTCGCCACAACCTAAAATCGTTGCGGCCGGTGAATTTATCTGTCTCTAGCTTCGTCGTCGCCATTAGGGGTGGGTAGGTACGGTATACCTTACCGAAACCACCATACTGTATACCTTACCGTAAATACGGTATGCGAAAAATTCATACCTTTACCTTACCAAAGTTTTCGGTATACCGAACTTCGGTATACCTTATTTTTGGTATAACGAATTTCCATACCGATACCGTACCTCATTTACGGTATACCGTACCGAAGTTCGGTATACCTTACTTTTGCGATATACCTAACTTTCAACATCAATTAATAGAAAATTAGAGTTTTTAGACTATTATTTATATTTAATAATTTTAAAAATAAACTAAATATAATTTATTTATAATTATATTTATATTTCACAATAGATTTTATAATTAAAAATATATAAAATATATTTTATATATAATTGTGTTTATATTTTTGTGGTATATACCTTAGTTTACGGTATATACCTTAATTTACGGTATATACCGAATTTCGGTATGTAGTAGTATACCGCGGTATTTGAAAATTCATACCGTTACCTTACCGGAATCTTTCGGTAAGGTATCATACCGTACCGAAAGTCACGGTATACCGGAAATTTGGTATTTTCAGTATTTTTTCGGTATGATAAGACCTATATTTTGGTATTTCGGTATTTTTCCCCAGCCCTAGTCGCCATCGCCTCGATTCCCATGGACGGCGCCAGTTGTTAGGAATTGAACTTCCTCAATCAAACAACAAGAAGCGATGAATGTAAAGCACAAGAAACAATTACGTGGTTCGATCAATGTGATCTACATCCACGGACAACAAAACGAATCCTTTATTCACCTCACTATCAAGATCATACAACAACTCTCAATCGAACCCTATCTCTCTCAATTGATGATAGCAATAACCGCAAGATGCTATTCAAGAACCAAAAACGAGCTAACTGAGATAAGAGATCTAACTGAATTGTTATGTGTATGTGTGTGTTGATTCTTATATGTGAATCGATACAATAGAAACTGAAAAGGGGATCTCAAGAGTATAACAAACTTCCAGCTGTACCTTCTTGATCTTCACAGCCTTCCAACGGCTAGCTTAGGCTAACCGACTCCAATGGTCATGAACCATCCGGTGCAAGTGTGCAGCTGATCCGCTGCTCCTTAGCCTCCACCTCTTCCCCTGTTCCCTCAGCTCCTTAATCACATTCAGACCTCACAAATTATGTCTAACTAAATTCATAGGATTCTTTGGATGTGTTAGTAACTTTTATTGGTTTATACAATTCATTTTTCTATTTAATATCCGTTTTGTTTTTACTTTGTTTCTTCCCTAAGTAATTCTGATGCTGCATGATTGAGTGACACAATCGTGTATGATTTAATATAGCTTGCTTCATAACTGTGAGAGAGTTCTAGCGAGTTAGATCCACTTAGTAGACGCTACAGTTAGCTTCTCTTAAAACGACACTGTTAATTGAGAGTGAGGACTTTTCAAGGGTCTTAGGAGCTTTTTGGAGTTACGTGTTAGGATTGACAACCCTAATGTTGTAATCAACGTTTGTATCGCATGAGCATGAGCTAGGTGACTCGTCCTTTCAAAGTATAAACTGTGCTAGGGTATTGTAGTTGGAATTTGTATAACCATAATTGTGAACGCACATCCCTAGAATTCTCTTATCTCTCATATTTTATCTTTGTGATTTAATTGCATTTAGTTGTTTGATTGCTTTTAATTGTTTTCAGTTTCCAAAGTTTTCATAATTCTCTTGTTTCTCTAGATATTATTTGACGCTTAGTACATAATAGCCAGTTGCAATTATATTCCCCGTGTTCGATACCCGGTACTGACCTTTAGCTATACTAGATCTACCCTGTATACTTGCAGGTATTTTTAGTGCTAATAAAAAGTGCATCAGTCATGCTCGAAACAACAGACAAGTGGCATGCAGCGACGGATCCCTTGTACAAGCTGATGTTGAAGGATGGGATCGACACTTTGAGGAGACAGTTGGGGTTGCCACCCCTGCCCGCTGATGGCGCCGCCACCGGCGACGGGGCGCATTTGTCGAAGCTTGGGGTTGTTTTTTTTGTTGGTTAAGTTTGTTTTTTTTAAAATAATTATGTACTTTTTTTAAAATAAAGTGGTTGCATTTTCTCCATATTCTTATTGAAATTTTAATTCCGTAAATTGTTTAATTTGGTGAATTTGTGAATTTTTTTTATTGCGGGAAGTCCGAGCAGGAAGTCCTTTGGATGTCTGCCACTGTGCAGTGGGATGTCCTTATGACGTGGCAGTGCTGTGGGAGGTCCTTATGACGTGACAGGAGGTGTTTTTGGGAAGTCCGCCGGAAAGGGTGACGGGACATCCGCACCACTGTGGATGCTCTTACATTGTTTATTTTTGGATGTCCCAAGTTGATTTACTTTAACCTCACTCTAATTGTATTTATTTCCTTCTATTTTTTTTTTAAAAAAAAACATAATATTCAATAACTCTTACTTTATTCTATTATATACTTTAATTTCTTTTTATCATTCCTACTTTTTTCTTATCTCCTACTTTTAAATATAATTTTTTAATTTCTATGCCCAAAAATTTTGCCTCAACTTAATTGGGATGGAAGGAATAGTAAAACTTTGCATTTTTTTTTGATTTCCTGTGATATGAGTTATGTTTAGAAGAATTATTTAGAACGTACCTATAGCCGTTTGAACATAAAGTTGATACCTAAAATTTTTATTTCCTTCTTCTCACTCAAGATGTTTACTATTTTTTTAATTTGTCTCACTTAATATCTTCATTTTTCATATTTGTAAACAAATTCACCTATTCTCTTCTCATTAAAACACTAAATTACTTTTTTTCTCTACTTTATTACACTAAATAATTTTTCTTAAAACTCCATATCATTTAAAATTGTGGACATATTGAGTAGGACTAAGATAGTATTACTTTCATAAGTACCTTCTATAAAGAGGTTCTCCAACAAGTTATTACTTTATTATTTGCTGAAGTTGTTTGCATAGTAAATTGGTTTCCAGATAAATTTATGGGTTTAAAAGTAGTACTACTACTTAGAAATATTTTAAAGAGGTTTAATTTAGGGATAATTAACATTACCTTTGGTCCGAATTTCAATTGCAACACCCCTTCTAGTAATGACAATGTTTTTTAACTGAGGCTGCCATTTTAATCATTTTAGTTCAATAGTAAACGATAAAAGGTGAAAGTTCAATATAAGCTATTCAAGTAAAAAGAATATAAGACTGTATGAACACGTAATTATAATTATAATCAAATAACAAGTGCAATCGCGCCAAATATATAGGAAATATTCACAACGTTGAAAAATAGTAATAAACAACAATCATGAATCGTCTACAAGATGTCATCGTCAAGCTGTGGATATACTGAGCCATCTTCGACTGGTAGTGAAGGTGGGGTTCCAGGCGGGATACAAGCAGCGCCATTCTCACCGGCACATATACACAGGGCTTCAGCTTCTCTTAGGGTCGAATCGAGGTCGATCTGACCACTCAATTCATTGATGAATTTTAGGAGAGTGTCAAAATCCATCTGCTCCACCATAATCTTCGTACGATATCTCCTGAGAATGGCAACACAGACATATAGGTGTAGGTGTTCGCTCAGATGATGAGTCCACAGAACTTCCCATATGCGCATTGTCTTATCGTATTCAAACTCCCTGCATGAAAACCACGGGGATCGTCATTCACACATCAAAATACACATATGAGACGAGGAGGCAGTTACACTTGCCTCTTGAACTGTATCAGCAGCCAGCGGAAACAGAAGAAATAGTTCAGGCAATCATTCTGTTCGAAATAGTTGTGCAATGGGCTGTCTAGCAGCTGAACCAGCTGCATCAAACGAAATGATAGTGATTAGAGAGTTAACAATCTCTGCAAAGATGTAATCAAACTCCAAACTATGATCTGGAGCAGAAAATGTCAACGGATGACAAAATAACATCATTAGAAAATATCAACAGTGTCAACAGTTGAATCCATGTTGACATTGTGTCGACATCAAAATCTTGAAAATTTACATTGTGTTGGCATTATATTGACGTTGTGTTGATCCTGTGTTAAAAAGTTTGGAGTTTGTACAATATATAGATTTTGCATTTTATCACTACCCATCTGCAAAGTAAGCTTCTATTAGGTAGACTAAGAAACCATGTAAAACAAAGTGCAACAAGTACGAAGAATAAGGCACTATTCACACTCGGATTATTGGTAGTGCCATTGCATAACATATCTACACTATTCTGAAAACTACAAAGAAAAGTAACTTGGGACGGAGGTAGTACAATTTAAAAACCATTAACCGAGTTTCTATCATAATGGAAATAAGCTACATATATCTCCCATAGGACCCTCAGGAGGCAAATGAGATGATCCATGGCAAAACTGAATTATAATTTCAATAGGTGAGTTCATGGGAAATGGAATTTCAGCAAAATAAAAAAAAAACAACAATAACATTTTTTATAGAAACGTTTCTGGCACAAACAGATGTATCATATTCAAAGCGGGTAAACAGGTGGAGGAAGAGAACCTTTGATAAAGCAAAAAGTTGAGAGTGCATCCCACTTTGATCACGATTAAAATTAGGACCAAGACGTTCCATAAGGTGAACAAAGCACCAAAAAGATTCAGATTCGTTTCTCATCACATACAAGATTGGCGAGAGAAGATCACTCATACCCTGAAGGCAAATAACAAATCATTCCATAAAAGCATAAGATTGCGCATATGGTCAAAATAGTTCAACAAAAGTTGCAAAAGTAATGGCACGAAAAGGAAACTACCTGACAGTACCCAAGATCGAAGTTGTAAAACGAGTACGTCAACAGTATATCTCGCATAATATACACATTAGGATTGTCATCCCCGTCGTAAAATAACAGCGATCTGTCAGTCCTCACCTGAAACGAATGAGAGAGTACACCATCACTAAGGATACATCATCAATCATCTTGAGAAAACATACTTTTAATTAAAAATGTGAAAGTCCACTCTACCACATCCTTGTCAATAAGGCCTTTCCTCTCTCGAAATTTTGTAAATCGCTTTGCCTGGTCTGGAGAGATGCTCTGACCAAAACAAAAGACACAAAATTGTGATTTAGGTGAGCTAAATCAATAAATATGTATTCTTCATTGATAATAGTAAAACAACCATATGTACCAGGAAAAAGATATAACATCAAAAGTATATGCCTCTATCCATATTAGGATCCTGTATCATGGAACATTTTCTATAAAATAGATCTCTATTTTATGTCTTCTAATTAGCCAGGTCATAAATATGTCTACCATGAAATGATTCGCTTCAGAGGCACCACCATATAAGTAGTATGGTCAGATTGTTACTCCCTCCGTCCCACATAAGAGATTCATATTTCTTTTGGGACGTCCCACCGAAACTGAGTCATTTCCTTTTTAGAAAAAAGTAATATATATACTTTCTTACTTTATTCTCTCTTTACTTCTCTACTTTATTCTCTCTCCACTTAACTCTCTAAACATCATTTTCTTAAATCTCGTGCCCAAAAGAAATGCCTCGGTTATGGCTGGACGAAGGCAGTATTCTATATCACATAGAAAGGATTAGAGAGAAATTTTATAGTATAACTTTAAAAACTTGAGTGAGTGAAGTCTAGATAAGTGATCGATCAAGTAACATTTCAAAAAGATATTAGTGTACCCAAACCCAGTGTAAGATTCAATGGCTTTAAGAAAGAAGCTATACAGATTATGTTAAACCTATGCTTTAGCGGTAACATAGAAGTATTTATTAGTTTAATGTAGTAACCCAGAAAATGGGCAACTAGATCCTCTTCATAAAAGGCAAGAAAGAGAGAATGTACTGGGTCTAGGAAAAAGGCATAAACCCCTCTTCTAGAACCTCATACACCTATGACCTATCCAAGGGCTTAGTCCTGATTCTTAACTTTAAATATCATCTTTATTCTTTAACAGCTGAGTACACCTCAAATAGCATTTAGCAGATATTTAGGTGAAACTAAAAAAGGCATCAAGAATCAAGAATCACATAAACTGAAATTCACCAAATGGAGAAATCAAAACCAGAGCATTTATAGGATACCTTAATTTAAATGGATGAAGAACCTCAAACTTAAAGTACTCGTTAGAAGATATACAATTGAACCAATTCCAACAAAGTTACCAGTAGCACATGCAGATCAGCAATGGAGGAGAGAAAACTAATAAAATCTTAAAAACATATCATAACTCAACTGATATAGAGGACGAACCTGCCATTGCCTTTTTATTGTTTCATACTCTGACTGCTTAACTGATACGAGGTACTCTCTCTCTGCAAATGTTGAATCATAGGTGTGGTATCCTAATAAAAATCTCCAAACCTGTTAAAAGAATTTTTTGAACAATGATGGGGGAGAAGAAAAACAAGTTAATCTACAAACTGTCAAGCTAAAAATCAAGTATCAGAACAATAATTTCTTCCAATTGCAGACCTCTTTTCGTAAATTGTGTTCAACACCACCATAGAAGATTCTCTTTTTCAATGATTTTGGATCCATTACTCGCCCTTCTGCATCCAAGAAGGTAGTCCACTGCAAGAGTTTTGACTCAGAAGCCACATAAAAACTACCAATCACTAAAAGCAAGATAACTAACTCAGATTGTAAATCATAACAACACTCAACTCCCTTGCTCAAATAAAGTGAAAAGTATCGCACAAACACAAACACCAAAAGCATATGAATGATTGAATAAATTACATCTAATATAAGAGCCCCAGAACAAAGAATCTTGTGCAAGCCTCTGAATGACATCATCATCCATTCTTTACTGAAGTACGCCACGTTTAGAAGTAGAAGTCAAATAAGGAAATTATTTTAAGGAGCTAAGTATTAGAGTTGAATGGAGCCTGACTTGGCAAACAGGTTTACCTCTCCTTGCCCCAAAGGTGCCTGACGTGGCTTTCCCCACACCAGGGATAATTTGTCAATCTGCCAACATAAGAAGAAATGTAAACAATAACTTGATTGTACTGAAATAATAAAATGTCTGTAGGCTTTTTCATGATTCCTCTATCAAAACACCTGAACATGCAAACATATTTTGATTCGCATTCAAAGGGTATTTCAATAAGCAGGGTCAAGGTTATCAATTCTACGTTGGAATAGGCTTGCCTCTATTTCCTCCATCTATATTCCATACTAAGACTAACCCCATTTTTTTCATTCAACTTAATTAAATATTGCTTCCTTCCCATAAAAACATAAACTCTTTCCATTTTGGTCCGTCGCATAAAAATAGCACACATTTTTGGTAACTTCTTTCTCTCTAATGAGGTGGGCCCAATTTTCCACTAATAATACTCCAGTTACTTTTCTTTCTATCTCTCTCTTACATTACTAATTGTGCATTAAAACTCGTGCTGTCCCAAAAGTTTCTATTTTTATGGAACGGAGGGAGTATAATTTAGAAAAACAATGAATTATTTTTTTTATATTAGGAAATGTAACATGTTTGCTTTTCTAAAAGATCTTGTGCAAACTACTACTAATATATGTTACTCCCTCTGTCCGCCATTACTTGTCACTAGTTTCCTTTTTGGTCCGTCCGCGACAATACATGTCACACTTACCTTTTATTACTTTTGGTAATGGTCCCCACATTTCACTAACTCATTCTCACTCACATTTTATTATAAAACTATATAAAAGTAGGAACCACATTCCACTAACTTTTTCAACCCCGTCTCCATTACATTTCTTAAAACCCCGCGTCGGGTCAAAGTGTGCCAACTAATGGCAGACGGAGGGAGTATAATTAATACCCCCCCTACTTGATGTGGCAAAATTGTAGAAAGGGATCGATCCAGCTATTAGCTTCTGAAAATGGGTCACCTTTTTTTTGCTTTTGAAATTGGGTGTTGCACATGTTGAGAATGTGTAGCTAATTACACTCTTTAAATGCGTAACACACCTCCGAACAGAACACAAAACACACTTCATTTATAATTAAAAAATACATTACAATTATATTAAAGTTTGTTGGAATATAGTTTGGAGGAAATATTTTGTATGATAAAGTAATAGTAGTATATATGAAAAGATATAGGAGATTTGGTTAGATAGAATAGTGAATAAAAATGGAAGGAAAATATTACTCCCTCCATCCCAATCTAAGTGACACATTTTCCATGCCCTACTCTAAACGACACATTTCTTAAAATAGAAACATCACTCTCCTCTATTTTATTCTATCTCTACTGAACACATAAAACAACCCAGCATAACATAAAATCTCATGCCAAATAAGAAATGCTTCACTTAGAGTGGGACCGAGGGATTATTAGTTTGTTTTAAAAACAAAGTAATGGTATATATGAAAAATATTTAGGAGATTTGGTTAGATTGGACACTGAGTTTCACGATTCTATTTCTTTATTCAGAAGCAAAAAAGAGACCCATATTCGGAAACTAATAAGTGGATTGATCCTTTGAAGAGTTTTGCCATTACTTGAGCCAGAGAATGCTCTGTTTAGCAATGGCCAATGGGTGACATTAAAAAACATAAAATGAGTTAGGATCCTGAAAAAACCATAGGCTACTTCTAAATTTCCTTAAAAATGATTAACTAAAAAAGAAGTCATGACTTTGGTGGCAGCTTCTTCTCCAGGAAGTAATTCTACTAGGTGTAGAAGGTACGAAGCGTTAAAAGTGATGATCCTTAAATAGATGCTTACGCAAAAATATAACATATTATGTGGAAAACAAACTTGCAACAAGATTTTTAAATCAATTTTCATGGAGGTTCTAACACGTTAAAGTCTCATTTCCAACAAAATCAAGGTATCATTATTTAGGAGAGAATAAAAAAGCTAGTCTATAATTATGACAACCAATAGAAGGTAATATTGAGACTACCCCAGATTTAACTGTCAAAAGATAACGGATAAGGCCACTCAAGACATGTTATTAGAAACATGAACAAAAAGTAACATGATAAATTATTACCTCCACTGAATCTGCTGCTACAGGAACCTCATCAAGAACTTGTGGAGAATCATCTGATGACGTGATATGATTAGATGCAGGTGACGACGGACCATCCTTCCACCCCTCATTAGAAGTGAAACTATCAGGATGGCGGTCCCGAAAAAGTTGAGAAGTTGTTTCACGAGCAAATCGGGTAACAAGAGAAAATTTCTCCAATACTTGAACAGAAATGTCGTGGGCAGGATCACGGTACTTTTGTCTCCTGCCATTCTTCTTAATAATATTGGAACTTTTATCTAACACGCCCTTATGTGGATCCAGTGTGGTGGGGGATTGACACACAGGAGTAACAGCTCTAGGAAGCTCCAAGGAAGACAGAGTCCTCTGTACAAAGTCAAAAAATTGCTGTAATTTGAAGCAAAGCAACTACACATGTTATAGAATTTAAGTATCCCACATCGGTTGTGTGACATAGTCTAGCTTAGTCCCTTGTACTATATATGTGGCCTATGTTGAGTAATAAAATACACCTACTACTCTTCTCTACTATGTCTTTATACTTCTCCACATATATCTATATTTTATTGTTCTACACATGCAAGCAGCTAGCATAAGAGGGGGGATGCAACAGGAGCAAATTAACAGTCTAATTTACACCAGATTTACCTGGAGAGGATTTTGAAAATCATTCACAAGAAATACATTGGCATCATCTGCTGATCTGGATATAAGAAAACATGTAAGCATAACTGCTATCACAATAAATGGATGTTACTGCTGCCATGGTGTAAGAAATAAGTGTCAGTTTTTCTTAAGAAATATACTTCAACATTTCTTAAACAACTGGATAATAAACTGGTCAGAACATTTCTAATTGCCATCTTCTGGACAACCCAGTGAATGAAAGTACAAGTTCGGATCCCACCGGCGACCACTGCCTTTAAGTTCAGCCCATTGCCCAGGGCTTTCTTAGTGCAATTTAGTCTGCAGTTTGGAGCCTATTATACAACTCAAGAGTGGGATTTACCATAGCGCAACTTCGAGTAGAGATTGCAATTTTCTCTTAGTCATGCAAAAATATATAAGCATACTTGAAAAAGTAGTCTATATGCTTACATTAGTTTTTTCGGATCAACATCTAGATTACAATTGAACAGAAAAAGACAGTTTGTCTAAAATACAGCATTCCTTTGTGCAATGTTCTTAGAAGCAAGAAGGGCTACCAGCGGTAGCCTACGTATGGCACATATAAAATGTAAAAACAATAAATTAGATTATTTCTTGAACAAGTCAAAAACATAAAAGAGTACCAGTATGTATTAAATTTGAAAGTTAGTTGTCCCATAACAACTAATGTTGCCTTACTATTTCAATATTTGTCTCGGTAGGCTACAAAGGGGAAAAGCAAAAGTAAATATAAAGGAGAGTTCATAGATGTTAAAAGAAAGAGAAAAACTCAGTGTCCCTACAAGTTAGAGATGATAAACTACTGTAGTCGGTACCCTAGTTATGGTTAACAACTTTGAATGTGTTAGTAAAAAACTATAAACAATTCTTCGGTTTACTGCACAAAGAAGTTAGACAAGTATTAGGTAGGAGGTAAATGGTAACCCATACCTGACAAGAACAACATGTTGCTTGATGGTTGTGAGAAACTCACGAACCCCTCCATTATAGAAATAAAGTGGAGGAAAAGCCAAACCTGAAAATCATACAGGGTATTAATGACAATGAAGACTTGATCACTAGCCACAAGATGTACCTATATTATCTATCATAAGTAAAGATTTAATGCTAAATGGACAGATGTAAAATCCGAGAGTTATATAATTCATGAGTGTAACTGGATAGGACCAATGAAACCAAATTAGAGCTGCAGAAAATATTTCAGCCAAAAACATCCCAAATGCAACACAAGCATAGGAAACATGATTTCAAAGTTTAAGACTGTATCTAACCACTTGTGAAAGGTTTTTAAAATGTTTTAGGTTTTTCTTTGAATAATAAAATATTGTTGGCATTATAAAATATACTTTGGAACTAATATACTAATAAGTATTAGACGAGAAACAACCCAAATGCCACACAAGCATAATGAAACATGATTTTCAAAGTTAAAGACTATCTAACCACTTGTAAAAGGTTTAAAAACGTGTTAGGTTTTTCTTTGAGATAATATACTGTTGGCTTTATAAAATATATAAAAGTACGTAATTCCAGTTTCTGACTAAGACAAAAATATACTTGGAACTACAGAGCATACCAAATTTAATTTAAGTTCTTTATTGTTCAAAAATGGAATTCTATATCAGCTTGGCAGCTATCAGTTGAGTTTTGTCTTAGTAATTTGAATTGCTTCAATAGCATGAGTATGACAAACCTCCACAATACTAGAAATAGAGATAGATACATGCAACAATAGATTGGTTCTCCATATTATGCATGTTACATCTCCTAATAATAATAAAAAATTTGTCCTCTTTAGTTGAGTGACTTGAATCTATACTTTACAAAAGGGCTTATATCATTAACAATCAAAAGAGTACAATAATAGAAAAATATTGAAATTGGAAAAATGATTCATTACTATCCCATACTATGAATACCTGATGACATAACTACAATAATATACTGCCAACCCAGGGCTGGAGTGTGTCTACGTATTGATCGAATATCTGAAAACGGCATAGCCCTGATAGTATAAAGATTCTTATCTGCACCCATGTAGTGCAAAAGTAAGCAATATATTTTTGTAATGGAAGCCCTTCAAATAAATAGTGTATGTTTTGGAACACAAAACTTTGCATCAGATAAAGGAGTTACAACATCCAAGGCTCTACCTTTCTCAGGCAATCTTGCCTTTGAACTTTGCCCTTTGTAAGGAAGCCATGTCTACATCAAGAAAAGGGAAGACTAATTGAAATCATGACTCAGAATAGGCTATTCATAGAACATGATGCACTTGTACAACAAATATAACTGACAAATCGAATACTTTTGAAGCCAAAATTCAATCCTCAAACTTTCAAGACTAAGTAGTTGAAATCAGTAAATTGACTTTGTTGCAAACAAAATGAACAGTGTACAAAACCCATTTAAACAATAAGAAGCTGATTCATAGATTAAACTTGGCAATTACAAACTCTTGTGCCTCCCTAATCTATGACAATCTTACTATATCTAAAGTGAAAAAATCTTACTATCCAATTTCTCAAAAGTGAAAAACAATGTTAACTACCATGTGGTATACTGGATTGCACTGTATTGAACACACTTATCTTAAAACTTATAACAGACGAGATTGTAATTCTTAACCATAAGCCAATTTTGTGATGATCAGCAATGGAATAAAGCATTCATAACTTTTTTACTTCAAATAAGATAAAAAAAAATGGTCCAAGAATTATACTGGTGTCACTATATTATATGAGCTACTCTTCCATCCACAAATTTAGCAATCCAATAGCAGAAACTTATACACCCTCTGTCCCATTACTCACACTTTTCTATTTCAGCTCAGCCCAAATTACTTACACTATTAAGTAAAATTAGGGTATTTAATTAATATATAAGAGTTAATTAAGTATTCATTTATTAAGTGATCTACAACCTAAAATGAAAAGTGCTAGATATCTAAAATTTCGTCAAAATAAAGTGCAAAAGGTAGTACCATGAAAAGAGCATTTCCTTGCTTAATCAACTTCAGTCGACCACTAATTCTCTCGGAAGCGAACTGAGTAGGATGTATTGTGACATTATCTTTAGTATATACGACCTCAGCACCTTCCGGGTCGATCGGAGAGCTTCGTCCCAGGCTGTCATTCCGATTTGTGATTAAAGTGCCCTAAACGTAATGAATTTAAGAAATTAATTGCCGTAGATAAACAATAATTTAGCTCCAGTTACGAATGATTAAGATAAAAATAAATAAATAAAAGATTACGTGTTGAATCGATGCGGCATAATCGGCATCGTCCGATAAATCAGGTTCGTGCATCGTTACACTGTATTTACGAATGAGCGAGAGAGGGGGATCTGTGATCTGTGGAGGATCGCGTCTACGAAGGAGACGGAAGAGGGATTCTTATTTCATCTTATATGTTTGGTAAAAGGCTAAATATAGCAGAGCAAAGGAGAGAAGGTTCATCTAATTTGGGAGTGCCGCGTTAAGAGTAAGAGCATCGGTAATACGGTATGGCAAGGAGACGGGAGGTTCGAATTATCATTTTCATACACAATGTTTGTTAAATTTACGTACTCGCACGATCCCCAAAGAATATGCAAGTTTTTATGTAAAATTGCTAAACGAAGGGAAAGGTAAAAAGAAAAAGTAATTAATATTATTAGTAAAAGACTTTTCAAAATTAGAGAGCTTATATTCTTGTAAGAGTTTTAATGTAAAATTGATAGTAAAAGACTTTGCAAGATTAGAGAGTTTATATTTTTGTACGACGAACTAAAAAAGAAAAAGTACTTATTTTTATAGGACGGAGAGGGTATAAAATGTTTACTTAGTGTTTCAAACAAATACATTCCATCAAATTCCTATTACTACCGTTACTTCTCTCCTCCTTTCATCTTGTTCACTCCCAAACTATGTAGCAAATTAGAACTTTTTTAGCAAGAACACAACTATATCGCTCATAATCAATGTTCGTCTTTCATCTCTAACTTCTTCATCTTTGTCAACCTACACCAACGGCTTTTATGTAAACTACCATAATAAAGCGTGCCATTTTTCGTTTCATGCATATACATCAGGTGTTATATTAGAAAGAAAAACAATAGCTATTATAACTGAACACATAATATATAGAGATAAAACCATGTAACTGAATAAATAATTTGTCATAAAACACATCAAAATATCAAAATATATAAAATGTGTATAAAACTTTGACATTTAAAACGAATCAAATACTCCCTCCGTCCCACAATAGAAGTCACTCTTATTGTGGGCACAAGTTTTAAAAAATCTAAAGAATAGTGAGCTGGAAAACTTATTGGAATATGAGACCCACTTTTTTATATTAGTTTTATAATAAAATGTGAGTGAAATGAGTTAGTAGAATGTGGGACCGATTAATATCTTATATGTTGAGACCCACTTTTTTATATTAGTTTTATAATAAAATGTGAGTGAAATGAGTTAGTAGAATGTGGGACCGATTAATATCTTATATGTATTCTGCCTCACATAGGTGTGATGTAACATAGTCTAGCTCAGTTCTGGTACTATATATTTGTTACCTATGTTGAATATAAAATACAACTACTACTTTCTATACTATGTCTCTATATTTTACTGTTCTACATGGTACCAGAGCGGATTCGAATCTGTCACTAGGTTAGTCTGAATTTTTTTTTGAAAATTAGGGCTTTTTTCTCCGCTGTTCTTCCTGATCCCTTGCCAGCGCTATTATCTTCTTGTTGTTCTACTCCTGCTTCTGTTGTTCTACTCCTGTTCCGTTGTTTTGCGCTCTTGCCCGCTGCTTATTTGGCTGTTCTCTTGCCTGCGCTTTTGCCAGCTACTTATTTGTCTACGCTCTTGCCGGCTACTTATTTGTCTGCTCTCTTGCCTGTTGCTCTGCATAGGATTTACTCTTGTTTTATCATGTCTGATTTTAGACCGCCTATCAGAACCACCATTAAGCTGAATGGTTCCAACTATATACTTTGGTCCCGTGCTTTTCTCCTATTTTTGTGATCACAGAAGAAGAAAAGTCATGTTCAAACTGCCCCGTCTGCTACTACAGATGCCAATTACGACACTTGGTGTGCTGATGACTGCTCCGTCATGATTTAGCTTCTCAATAGCCTGGAACCAGCTATCAGTCAAAATATCTTGTGCCTGGATAGTGCCAAAGCCATGTGGGATGCTCTACGGGAGATGTTCTTCAATGACAAAATCGTCTCTCGGGTATTTGAATTGTATGAGAAACTTTTCTCTCATACTCAGGATACTCAGTCAGTCAATGATTACTTCTCTACCCTGAAAGACCTTGCTGATGATATTTTAGTTTATCATCCATTTTCCTATGATGCCACAACAAGAGCAAAACAATGGGAGGAATTCATAGTAGCAAATTTTTTGTCAGGTCTTAATGCTGATCTCCAGCCACTTCGAGATAGCCTGATAGCTAGTGATAATATTCCAACATTGTCTAATGAGTTGTCTCGTGTTCTTCGTGTCTCCACTGGGCGTACGGAATCCACCTCTTTTGATAATTCAGCTATGTTTGCTCGTGGTCGAGGTTCGTATGGTGGACGTGGCCGTGGACAAGGAAGGGATGTGGTCGAGGTCGAGGATGAGGATGAGGGTTTCATGATCGACTATGTGATCATTTTGGTCGTTCAAATCATGAGTCTGATAAATGTTGGAAGAAGTTTGGCAAACTAGATTGGGCTAACAACACTGAGTTTATTGCGTCTAAGTTCTTCATCTACTACTGATGCTTCTACCTCTGTAGCTGCGTTTGTTGTGTCTCCTGGTAAGTCTTGGATGTTGGATTCGGGTGCCACTACCCATATTATGGGCGAAATCCCTTTTGACATCTTTTTCTCCATCATCTCTTCCATCTGTTCGTTTTGCTGATGGCAACTATTCCCACTAGTGTTGTCAAACTCACTAATATCACTCTTGATAATGTTTTGTTTGTCCCAAATTTTTCAGTCAGTTAATATTTATTGGTCAGCTAACAAAAACTCACAATTGTACTGTCACTTTTAATCCTTCATATTGTATCTTTCAGGACCTGCAGGAGAAGAGAACGATTGGTGGAGGACATGAGCATGGCGTTCTGTACTATTTGGATCCTGTTTCATCTTGAGAGTGCTCTCTCTGTTCTCCATATCAGTGGCATTGTCGTCTTGGTCATCTGTCTTCTTCTAGTCTTTGTAGTTTTGTTCCAGTTGCGTCTGCTAATTTTAATTGTGAGTCATGTGAGTTGGGAAAGCATCATCGCACTTCCTTTCCTTCTCAAGTCGATACTGAGATGCTCGGATTTTGCACTGTTTTAAGGCCATTATTTGGTCTGTTTTTTATGTCAAAATCACTTTACATGTCCATTATTTGCATATTTTATCTATTTTGGTATTTTGACGTGTTTTGTGAGAAATGTGCATAATTGAGCCAAAAAAATGAGTCAAAACGCAAAGTCTGGAAATATGGAGTCAGACGGCGACCGGCGCGAAGTTGTACGGCGACCGCCGGCGCCTGGCGGTCAGAGCAATGCATCGGTCCGCCTCGGAAAATTACACTTGGAAGAGAGTCTCGCCCGGCGACCGCCGGCCAAGGTGCGGCGGCCCGCCGGAGAAAGGCAGCGAATCCGAATTGCCCTAGATCTGCTCCAAGATTTACCATATTTTGAAGATCTTTTCCTTCTACAACGAGGATTGACTTTCCCCTATAAATAAGACCTCAAGCTTCATCAAATTAGAGAGCTTCTACTTGCAAAATAATTCACAGAGATCAAAAGCTAGAGTACTTCAATTGTACAAGGAGTTGGAGAAGGATTTCAAGAACATCAAGAACGACAAGGATTCAACCTACGGGTTTGATTTGCTTTAGTTTTATGTTCAAATTGTTTTCCCTTCAATCTATGTGTTTAGCTTATTCCATTATGTGTAACTAAACTCATAGGATTTTAGGGATGTGTTAGTAACGACTTTGGTTTTACAATTCCAATTTTCTATTTAATATCCGTTTTTGTTTTTACTTTGTTTCTTTCCTAAGTTAATCTTGATGCTTCATGATTGAGTGACACAATCGTGCATGATTTAATATAACTTGCTTCATAACTGTGAGAGAGTTCTAGCGAGTTAGGTCCACTTAGTAGACGCTACAATTAGCTTCCCTTAAAATGACACTGTTAATTGAGAGTGAGGACTTTTCAAGGGTCTAGGAGCTTTTTGGAGTTACGTATTAGGATTGACAACCCTAATCTTGTAATCAACGTTTGCATCGCATGAGCATAAGCTAGGCGACTCGTCTTATCAAAGTAATAATTGTGCTAGGGTATTGTAGTTTGGAATTTTTATAACCATAACTGTGAACGCACATCCCTGGAATTCCCTTAACTCTATATTTTATCTCGTGAATTATTTGCAATTAGTTGTTAATTGTTTTTCATCTTTTCAGTTTTCAAAAGTTTCCAAAATTCTCTTGTTCTTCCATATAGTAATTGAGTCTTAGTAGAAGATAGACACTTTGTGTTTGCCTTCCCCGTGTTCGATATCCGGTACTGACCTTTGGCTATACTATTTCTATTCGGTATACTTGCAGGTATTAATAGTGCTAAAAAATAGTGCATCAGATACTCGTAGCTCTTCTATTTTCGATCTAGTTCATTGTGATGTTTGGGGTCCAAGTAGGATTGAGTCTAGAGGGGTTTCAAGTCTTTTCTAATCCTTGTTGATGATTATTCTCATATGACATGGTTGTATTTGCTTAAACAAAGAAGTGAAGTCCCTACTGTTCTCAAATCTTTTTTATCATGAAATAAAGACACAATATTCTATTGATTTGTGTATTCTCCGTACTAATAATGCTCTTGAGTTCACACAATATTCTATCTCATCTTTTGTGAATATCATGGTATAATTCATCAAACCTCTTGCTCTCACACTTCTCAACAAAGTGGGGTAGCCGAGCGCAAGCGTCGTTTTAGATGTTGCGCGTACTCTTATATCTCACAGGCATGTGCCTAAGTATCTATGGTCTGATGATGTTCTTACTGCATGCTTCCTTATTAACAGGATGCCATCTAGCGTATTACATGGGGATATTCCTTTTCGTGTCTTCATCCTGATAAACCTCTTTATCATATTCCTTCTCGCATTTTTGGGTGTGTTTGTTTTGTTCATGATCTTACTCCCGGGTTGGATAATTTGTCCCCTCGCTCTATTAAGTGTGTTTTTCTTGGTTACTCTAGAACCAAAAAGGGATACCGTTGTTTTGACCCTATTACCAAACGTCATTATATCTTTGCAGATGTCACCTTCTTTGAGTTTAGGGTTTAGACTTATTTTACTCATCCTCAAACTAAACCAACCATCTATGCAGATGTCACCTTCTTTGAGTTTAGGGTTTAGCCTTATTTTACTCATCCTCAAACTAAACAACCAGCTAGTTAAATCCTACTCCTTTGCCTGCCCAAACTTTTGTTTCTCCTATGTCTTCTGCTCTTCCTTTACAGGTCTATACACGACGTCATCAACCTGCAACAACCCCTGAAACAGTACCAAATACGGTCTCATATCCACTGTCACAGTTCTTCGCCTCCACTTTCTGAAGATCCAACTCCTCCTAATGAGTTACCCATAGCTATTCCCAAAAGGTAAACATACTTGTACCACCAAACACCATGTGTCTTCTCATGTTTCTTTTACTCGCTTGAGTGCTCCTTTTTGTGCCTTTGCTCTTTGTCTTTTGTCTACAGTGATTCCAACTTCTTACCAAGTCAAACACCCTTTATGGCAAGGCGCTATGGAAGAGGAGATGCGAGCTCTCTTAAGTCGTGGTACTTGGATATTGGTACATGCCCCTAATTCGGTAGATATTGTATCTTGTCGTTGGGTGTTTACCATAAAATTTCTTGTTGATGGTAGTATTGATCGATACAAAGCTTGGCTTGTGGCCAAAGGGTACACACAAACTTCTGGTTTTGACTACTTTGAGACGTTCTTGCCCACTGCTCTTATGACTCAGTCCGAATTCTGTTCACTTTGGCTGTTAATCTTTCGTGGCCCATGTATTAACTTGATGTAAAGAATGCTTTCTTTTATGGTGATTTTTTACTCCAACTGTCTTTATGGAGCAACCTCCGGGTTATGTTGCTCAGGGGGATGATGCTACTAAGGTTTGTTGTCTCAAAAAGGCAATTTATGGCCTTAAACAAAGTCCCAAGGCATGGTTTGATAAGTTCAGCAGTGTTCTTGGAACTATTGGTTTTAAGCAATTCAAGTCTGATCATTCGGTCTTTGTGCGACATCAAGCATCGGGCATTGTCATTCTCATTATGTATGTTGACGGTATACTCATGTCTGGAAGTGATGTTCGTGGAATTGAGGAACCTAAGAAATATTTGCAGCAACATTTTGTTATCAAGGATTTGGGGCGTCCTAAGTATTTCTTGGGAATTGAAATTGCACACGGAAATTCTGGAGTGTCTCTATCTCAGCAAAAGTATGCTACAGATTTACTGAAAGAAACTTGACTACTTGGAACAAAGCCTGTGGATACTCCTATGGAGGTTGATCCAAGTGTTTGGGATGACAGTGGAGAATTCTTGGAGGATAAAGCTAAGTATAGATGTCTTGTTGGAAAGCTTATCTACTTGACAGTAACAAGGCCTGATATTTACTTTGTTGTTGGCTTGGTCAGTCGGTTTCTAGATAAGCCTAAGCAAGTTCACTAGGATGCAGCTATTCGAATTCTTTAATATGTCAAGAAATCTCCTGGTAAAGGATTGTTATTTAAAAAAATTGGTCATCTAAATATTGAAGGATATTCCGATGCTGATTATGTCAGTTCTAAGTCTGATAGAAAGTCTACTTCTAGATATTGTACCTACTTGGGAGGAAACCTGGTAACTTGGCGAAGTAAGAAACAACAACTGTTGCAAGATCGTCTGTTGAGGCCAAGTATAGAGCTATGGCTCATACTGCTACTAAGATGATCGGAGTCAAGAATCTACTTTGAGAACTGGGGTTCAATAACCTTTACATATGCATTGTGATAACCAAGTTGCAATCTATATTGCTAATAATCTGATTTTTCATGAGAGGACTAAACATATTGAAGTTGATTGTCATTTCATTCGAGAGTGTGTTTGAATCAGACAATTGCTACTCCTTTCACTTCATCGGCCAACCAGATTGTTGATATCTTCACAAAACTATTGCCTGTGAAACGCTTTTCAGAACTTTGTACCAAGCTGGACATGATCAATATATATATGATCCAGCTTGAGGGGGAGTGTTAATATCGTATATGTATTCTGTCCCACATCGGTGATGTAACATAGCCTAGCTTAGTTTCTTGTACTATATAGTATGTGTTACCTATGTTGAATAATAAAATACAACTACTACCAGTGGCGGATCCAGGATTTGTCATTCAGGGGTACGAGTCGTATGATAAATAATTACATAACACTAAAAAAAATAGAAAACAACGGTAAAATAATATTTGAAATATTATTCAATTTTGAACTCGTATATTTTAAAATAAAATAAACCAAAAAAACTATACATAACATCTAATTTATTTTTCTACGAGTCTTCATATCCTCGAAGCGATGGGCTATATCATCATCAGAGACTTGTAGAAACATTTCTTTCTCTTTGAAAGTCACCAAACAATCATTCAAAGGTTGATCACCAATTCTATTTCGCAACTTATTCTTCACAAACGTCATTCCAGAAAATACTCTCTCTACACTTGTAGTAGCAACCGGAAGAATCAAAATCAACTTGATAAGCAAAAGGACAAAAGGATAAGTCACATCTCTCTTTGTTTCAACAAGCTTCATTGAAAGAGAACTAAGATCTTGCAAATTCTGAAAGTCATTATCTCTTCTCATATCCTCCATGAATATATCAAGTTGACAATCAAGAGACCTCAAATCAATGCTTGAAAAATCGGAAGGATAAAAAATTACAAGTTTGAGTACACTTTCTTTGTCAAAAGAAGAGAAACCATCTCTAGGACTGAAGCAAACCATGCATCTGATCAACTTCATATTGACTTCATCAAATCGATTATCAAATTCTTGAAGTAATAAATCAATTACCTTTAAAACACATCAATGCGAAAATGATGACGATATGAAACTTGTTGAACAAAACGCTTTGATCTTCCATGAGGCACATAACAAGCTTCCAAATCTGGAACAATAATGTCATGATTATTGCAAAATGAGATTACCTTGTTCAAGTGAATCTCCCATCCATCCTCCCTCATTTTCTGTAGTTGACTTTTGGTTTAAGAGACAAGCCTCATAGCATTAATAATGTGAATCCTCTAAATTGAAGACTCATGAATTTGCCCCGGACTTATTCTTGTAAATAAACCCAACAAATAAACAAGATAAACCAAGAAATGGAACAAGAAAAATGGATAAAAGGATAGAGGATGGATTAGTGTTATGATTTAGGTGAAGAATAAGAAAGAAATCCCAAAGGCACTTTCACATACAAACACCTAATGGCTCCACAAACTAGCAACACAAGAACTAGCAAGCATACCTTTACAATCAACCTTAGCCCGGCAAAAGATCGAATGCAACCGAAGGAATTTGATAAGTCTTCAAAAGATGAAGAAGGTGAGCTCTCAAATATGGAGAAATTGTCTCTTACAAATATTCAAAAGCTGAGAATGAAAACCCTACAAAAGAGTATTTATACTAAAACAAAAGTAATAGGGAAAATAGTCTTTGAAATCTTAAAAAATGGCATTTTCGGGCAAAACGCCCGGCCCGGGCGTTTTGGGGCCTTGCCCGGGCGTTTTCTCTGTGGCCGGGCATTTTTTTGGCAGCTCTGCGCGACTTTCGTCAAAAGGCCATAACTTCCTCATCCGAGCTCCGATTGAGGCGTGTAAGGTACTCACGCGAAGCTCTTTTGATGATGAAGATAATGGTGGTCTTAGAACAGCATTTGGACATCATTTTTCTAGGCAAATTCTGGTTTGAGTCAAACCTTCGAATCCGGCTTGGCTCCTTGCCATATCTCCACCTTCTTTTCGGACCACAATCAACCCATGGCCCTCGATGTAGTTGCATCCTATGATTGTGAATACCCGGATTCACATCATCCTCTCCTTCTTTGTGAAAGGATTTGTCCTCAAATCCGGTTCTTAGATTCATCTTTCGGACACCCGGATTCACATCATTCCCTCCTTCTTTTGAAGGATTTGTCCTCAAATCCGGATCAAGCATACTTATAAGACCAAGTAAGTCCAAATCAAGTATCATAGGTCTAGAAGATGTACTTGGCTTACCAAGGGTGTAGAGAGGTATATAGTCAAGATTGCAAATCTCCATGTGGAGTATATCTAATGCATATATGGTCTCATCAATCATACCATCATTGTGATCATAAAGTAATAACAATATTGGAAAAATTCGACCACTAGGGATTAGGAGGCTATGATCAAACAATGAAACTTGCATCAAGTAAGGAGCATAAGATCTACACCCTAACCATAATGCACATGTAAACTCAATATCACAAGTAATGGTACTATCAACAAGTTTTCTCCTAACACATTTGTGCGTGTCATCAAGATATTTTCCATACTCTAACAAGTCCAAAATATAAGCACATGGTATGGAGACACACAACTCTAACAATCCTTTTATAAGGTAATCCAAAACAAACTCATTTGTTGTAAGACCTTTGATAAAGGATCCATAAAACATGCCAACTCCATGGAAAAGTTTGATTTTTATGCAATAAAAGAACTTATCATGCCAAGACACACATGCGTCAAACACTTTGTATCTCTTGGTCCCAAATCCATCCACTCTACCAATCCACATACCTAACATTGTCTTCATAAAAGAATTGACATTTTTAGAAGGGCTAGGGATACACAAGAAAGGATCCTCATAGCTTGTAAGACTAAACTTAGCAAGTAATGATTCTAGATTTTCATGCCACATATCAAACAAACCACAAGTGATAAGAGTATCAATACAAATGGGCATTTGAAAACAAATCACATTCACTTGTTTCATTAAATCATTATCACAAGTTAAGGTGAGAATACTTGAACCTTGGGAAAGAGGTGATTCAACTTGACCTTGCGTCCATGAGTTCATCACCAGTAAGAAGTTACTCGGTGCATCCACGACTCGGGGTTCACATTCCAATCCTTCCAATTCCTGTCTCAAAATGTCATCCAAGAGAAAAGACAAGTAATAAGAGTTAGTGAAATAAAGGTCATTCTCCTCACCAAGGGAAAAAATGATAGGGTGGTTTAGAGCCCTCCCGTGGGTGATCTTAGAATCTAACAAGCAACCTTTTTTTCTCACATGCTTGTGGTTTTTCTCTCTTGAAAGTGTTGATTCACACTCACCCCCACCACTCTCTCTTGGCTTTTGCATCTCACATTTTCGCCTTTTCTCACGCTCTATTTGCTTTTGAAGCATGCTCTCATTTTCTAGCTTTTGCTCTTTCTCTCGATTCCCTCTCAAGTACTTATTCCCATTATCAACCTCATGTGGCTTTGGTTCGTTGTTCATGATTTGAAGGGCATTTAATGGCTCACTCCCGTCCTCGGCTTCCCTTATGCTAGACATGCCATCATTGAAAGTTGGGTGTGCATCTTGTTCATGTGTGACCATGGACTCCGTTTCATCCTCACATTACTCTTCATCATCATCATCATCAATAAAATCCACCATATTCTTGACACGCTCTTTATTGTCACACCTATTTTGAATCAAGCCATTTGAAGTAGTGAAGTTGGATGACAACCACGACGAAACCTTCGTATGATAGCTAGGATGAGATAGGTCCATCTTCTTTGGTGGGATGCTTCTTCGTCTTGTGTCACCACCATAATGTCGAGGGTTTGAGCTCTCCCTTGATTTACTTGAGACTTCCTCCCCTATTAACCGCTCATGCACCTTAAGATGACCATGATCATTCATCCTCTTAGAGTTAGACTCTCCATAGAACTTTGGTACTTGTTCCCTTCTACTCCCTCTATCAAGTCCATCATCGTGATACCTTGACTTGTAGTCACTCCTATCATGTCTCTCTCGGTCACTAGGTGCTATGGAATGGTTATGCCTAACTCGATCTCTTATGAGAGATATATTCTCATGGTATGCCGTAAATCCCTCTTGCATAGAATTCATGATTCCCCGCGCATCGCGCATCTCCTTCATGATTGAGGAAAACATCTCTTTGAGGGTGTCGTCGGATATGGACGCGATGTCGTCCCCATCCTCCCTTCTAGGCGAATTGTGCTTAGAAATCCTCGTACGTGGTGGCATTTTCGGTACCTATAAAGAAGATAAAGAGGACTAGGGACACATCCCTTTTGTTAATAACACAAACAACGCACACACCCAAGAATGGAGACTTTAGTGAGGAGCTCACTTCCCAACCCACAAAGTATGTCCCCAATTCCCCAAACTCACACCCAATGTCTCTCGGAAGGTTTAGAGATTTAGTGGCTAGATACTCTCCCTCACTTGCTCTCGATGATGTAATCCCAAGGGTTGCACAAATAGCACAAACAAGATACACAACTAGACAAGTGAAAACTAGTCCAAGAAGCCACAAGATTAGTGAAAGTGGGGTGCAAGGCCAAAGGGACAAAACAACAAACAATTTGTGTTCACAATTTCACTAAACAACAATAGACCCAACAATTGATGGAATTTCGGCCTATAACTTTGTAACATTCACATAAACATACCCAATAACACATATGCAAGTTTATAGCTAATGCCCATGGATAGATTTGGAGATATCTCTTTTTTTTTTGACAATTTTCTAACAATTTCACTCTTTTTTTTTTTTGTTTTTTTTTTTCTTACAAGAACAAGAACCAATGGCTCTTGATACCAAATAATGTGAATCTTCTAGATTGAAGACTCATGAATTTGCCCCGTACTTATTCTTGTAAATAAACCCAACAAATAAACAAGATAAACCAAGAAATGGAACAAGAAAAATGGATAAAAGGATAGAGGATGGATTAGTGTTATGATTTAGGTGAAGAACAAGAAAGAAATCCCAAAGGCACTTTCACATACAAACACCTAATGGCTCCACAAACTAGCAACACAAGAACTAGCAAGCATACCTTTACAATCAACCTTAGCCCGGCAAAAGATCGAATGCAACCGAAGGAATTTGATAAGTCTTCAAAAGATGAAGAAGGTGAGCTCTCAAATATGGAGAAATGGTCTCTTACAAATATTCAAAAGCTGAGAATGAAAACCCTACAAAAGAGTATTTATACTAAAACAAAAGTAATAGGGAAAATAGTCTTTAAAATCTTAAAAAATGGCATTTTCGGGCAAAACGCCAGGCCCGGGCGTTTTGGGGCTTGCCCGGGCATTTTTGGCAGCTCTGCGCGACTTTCGTCAAACGGCCATAACTTCCTCATTCGAGCTCCGATTGAGGCGTGTAAGGTACTCACGCGAAGCTCTTTTGACGATGAAGATAATGGTGGTCTTAGAACAGCATTTGGACATCATTTTTCTAGGCAAATTCTGGTTTGAGTCAAACCTTCGAATCCGGCTTGGCTCCTTGCCATATCTCCACCTTCTTTTCGGACCACAATCAACCCATGGCCCTCGATGTAGTTGCATCCTATGATTGTGAATACCCGGATTCACATCATCCTCTCCTTCTTTGTGAAAGGATTTGTCCTCAAATCCGGTTCTTAGATTCATCTTTCGGACACCCGGATTCACATCAATTAATTATATCTTGATCCCTTCTTTGCAAAACAAGACACAAATTGTTAGTATACGCAAATATAGTAGTCATTAGTTGTGCCATAAAAACAAAGTCAAATGACTCCATTGAGTACAAAATGCCTTGAGCTCTGCACTTATCATCCGATTTAGAGCCATTCTTTCCAATAATCATAAGAACCTTAACAATTGTAGAAAATAGGTCCATGACATTTAAAAGAGTCTTGTAGTGAGAACTCCAACGAGTGTCCCCAGGCCTCTTCAAACCAAGTTCTTGATTTAATTGTTTCAAGTTCGTCAATTTCCAAGGCTCGAGCAAGTTTTTGTGCTTGAATTTCACGAATCAATTCTCATCTCTTGCAAGAAACTCGTACAACATTTAATAAATTTGCAATCGTATAAAAAAGCCAAGCACATTCATCGTTCTTTTTTGCAATGGCTACAAGAGTCAGTTGAAGTTGGTGGGCGAAGTAGTGGACGTAGTAAGCATTTGGAGTATCTTCAACAATCAAAGTCTTCAGTCCATGTATCTCACCCTTCATGTTACTAGCCCCATCATATCCTTGTCCTCGAATCTTAGATGGACTCAATGAATGTTCAATAAGCAATGATATGATTGCACTTGTAAGAGATAAAGTTGTGGTATCACCAACATGAGCAAGACCAATGAATCTTTCCACTACTTGTCCCGTTTTTCTTTGAACATAGTGTAGGCAAAGAGATAATTGTTCCTTTTGGGACACATCACTTGATTCGTTGGCTAATATAGCAAAATAGTCAACACCAAGTTCTTCCACAATTCGCTTAGTTGTTACTTTAGCACAACAATTGATAATATCCTTTTGAATAGTAGGAGATGTAAATTGACAATTTCCAAGAGCATTTTTGATAAGGATAATTTCATGCATCAGTAATGTGGTGAAAAACACTATATTTTACTGGGTCTAACACAGTTTTTAAGCCAGGTGTGTGACAGAATCGCTAGATCCAGAAAAAGCCGGAGGAAACGGACTAGCAAAAGAAATGAAGGAAAGTGAGCAGAAGTGAAGGGAAAAGAATGGCTAGAAGAAGGGAGTCAATAGCTGAGGGCAACAAAGACTATCTATACCTCGCTGGGCCCCACTTCAACGCCTATAAATAAAGGAGCATGCACCACACGAAAAGAGACGGATTTTGCTCTTAGCTCACACACAAAAACACACACTTGGAAAATGGGAGCTCGGGGGTAGTTTAGGGTTATAAGGGTTCTAAGGGTCTCATCTTCCGAGAAAGTCAGTCGTAACACCGTCCTCGCAAAGGGCGAAGAAACAATCTACTTACATTCTGTTTTTGCACTCTATTTCGTTCGAACTTCGCGTTTGGAAGTCGATTTGGTTGTTGCTGTTACCGATTCATCTATGCATTTAGTTTCTGTCATGATGGCGTTTATCTTGTGTTGATCTACGTTGATTCTGTTTTGTTTGAAGTTTTAATTCGGTAGTTGCATGTTAATCTCTGTTTTGGTCAATTTTGTGTTTGATCTGGGGAATTCAGCTGTGGATTTGTGGTGTTGTTGTTGATTGGAGGTTGTTTGGCGATTCTGTAGTTATGGTCTGTTTTTGGCCGGAGTTCGTGTCGGATGCTTGGATTCGGAGTGGATTTAGCATTCGAGGTTGGATTTGAACAGGGGATTCAAGTTGTGCATGGATTTTGAGTTTTCTATTTCCTTTCTGTTTTACTTCGTCTAGTAGCCGTAGATCTGTTTAGTTCCTAATTGTTCTTCGCTAAATTGCTTAATTCCAGTCTGCTTGTTTTCCAATTACGTTTCATACCTGTTTCTACTGAGTTTTTATGCAATTTGATTTGAAGAAGATGATGTCGTTGTTAGTTAGTACTTTAGTTAGTTGTTTTTCCAGCTTTTCGTCCGTACTCTGCTTTTTCAGCCATGGTCCCCACCGTCAGTTTATTTTCCAGGTCTAGGTAATTTAGAATAGTTTCTTAGATCTAGTGATTGTCTCGGTTTCCAGTTTACATGCATGATTTCCGTTTTGCCTAGATCTAGCGGTTAGCGTAACAGATTTAAATTCCAAGTTTAGTCTAATTTCCTCAACATAAAAATGCGTGGCAGCAGCCAACCCAAAAATAATTTCCAAGTCCATGAGCATGTTCATTACGCATCCATCTCTGTGGGATCGATCCCTACTTCCCTGTGCTAAATTTTAGTATACGTGGTTGAGGGTTTTTTTTGAAGTGGTATTCTGTGTGTCCGACGACCGAGATCTTCCAACGATCCGTGAGTTCCTAGACCTTGTGATCTAGTGGATTCACTGGACCTAGGAGTCTTGTTATTCCTTACTGTGCACGCAGTCTAAACAAAACCGAAAAAATTCGGAAGCTTCAAATGGCGCCGTTGCCGGGGATGGATGGCGTTTATTGTTATTGCGTTTGAGGATTTGGTGTAAATAGTTCATTTCTGTTATTTCGTTTTTCTTGACAGTTTGTGAACACGGGCTTCCATTCTGGAAGTTGGGCTAGTTCATCTGTGTCAGGGAGCGGCCGATACAAGTGGCAAGTCAAAGAGTCTACGTCCACTATCATCACCAGATCAGGTTTAAGGACGGTGGACTCATTTCCGTTCGAATCAGAAAGTGAGAAGTAGTGGAATTCGTCAGGAGAAGAAGACCCAAAGTCGTCAACAGAGACAGAGCGTTCCGAGACTGAGGAGGAGGAAGACCCAATTATGGCTCATTTAGTCTCACCGCACATCTCGACGGTGAACCCGCCCATGCAATAGTATCAAACCCGCGCCGGAGGTCTATTGATATCAAGACAAATGGGCACGGAGTTTTGCCCACATTCTCTGAACGAAGGAACGAATGTCCTTACGAATTCTTGAACGAGTTTAGTAAGCTGTGTAGCATTCAAAAGCGCCCCAACGAGGCGACTGAGGAGGACTACCGTTTACGTGCAGTTCCGTTTGCACTCAAGGGGGAGGCTAATACTTGGCTGCTGAGGCTTCCACCAGACTCGATTAACACATGGAAGGATTTCAAGCTGGAGTTTTTGGATTATTTTTTCCCATCTAACAAGACGAATGCCTTGAAGAAGGAAATTCAGGAGTGCAAGCAAGAATATGATGAGTCTCTGAGCTCTTATTGGTCCCGGTTTAAGGGACTGTTGGATGCTTGTCCGAATCGTAGGATGATTGAAGCGGAGACTTACTATCTGTTTTACGAAGTTGCAAACCCTGAGGCAAAGGACTTGATGAATTCCTCAAGCGGGGGAAATTTTACCAAAAATAAAGCAAGTGAAGCCAGAGAAACTTTGGGAAGATTGATCGAGGCAAAGAAGGCCTATGATAACCCGCGGAGCATATTGAGAAGGGGGTCAGCCAATGCAGTAACGGAACAAGATGACAAGAAGGTGGAAGATGGGATAGATAAATTGGAGAAAGCACTGCTGAATGCAATTGAGAAGTATAACCCTCATGATCCAGCGGAAAATGAGAAACCCCCTGGTCCAGAGGAAAGACAACTTCAGCCTTATTTCGGTCAGCCCTGTGAAGGGGAATGCCAAGCCCAAGCAAATTCGATGGGGAGCTGGAATCCAGATAGAAGTTGGAACCAAGGAAGACAAAGGGATGCCCCATGGAGGACTCACCCCAATTTTAGATGGACTGACAATGATCAAAGTCAGCCACCCCCACTGCAGATCACGAATTATGCACACCCTCTGGAGAGGCAGTCCAACTGGTCAGGGAAAAGTCAAGAAGGGCAATTGCAACTGGGGTACAGGAATCAGGACCATACTAATTGGGGAAATAGGAATCAGAACAATCCAGGGAGCTCCTATGTGCCACCTCACCAGAAGAATAACCAGGGGAACTATCAGAATTCCCAACCAAATCATCAAGGGAATCAAGGGTCTACCAACCAGTACAATAACCATAAAGGAAATCAAGGGAACTATCGGCAGAACCAAGGTCAAGGATCAAATTTTAATCAATTCAACTCCAGGCCACAAAGGAGTTTGGATGACATGGTCCACGACCTAGTGAATTCACAGCACTTCATGCAGAATAACTTGCATTCCAACAACGACGTGGTGCACAGATTGCAAGACGCTCAGTCGGAACATAAAGTCGCCATGGATATGATGGCGAAGCAATTGTCCCAGATCGCAGTTTCTTTGAATGAGATGCGGGGAAATGAAGGGAAACTTCCTGCCACTGTCAAACCACCGGATCGAGCAAACATTAGTCAAATCACCTTGAGATCCGGGCGGGGCTATGAAGGACCGACCCTGGAGATTGACGAGGAGGTACCCATACAGGCTAGTAAAGGGAAGGAAGGTCAAGTGTTTCAAGGGGATAGCCCTAGACCCAGAGAAGTCCTTGTTCAGGATGACCTCCGGAAGGGAGATTTAGGGGGATCTCTGCCTCGACCAAGTGACCCATTTTTCCTAGATCCAGAACCTGAGGTAGTAAGTAAGGAAGGAAGCAGGGAAGTTGGTGAAACCCAGGTTGGGAGTTCCACAAATGCAGTAAAGCGAGCAAAATCATTTCCATACCGGGGGGAAGCAAAGAAAAAGAAGGATGATACAGAGGATCTCATGGAGATTTTTAGCAAGCTGGAAATCAACCTGCCATTCTTGCAAGCCCTGAAGATGTCTGCCTTTAGCAAGTTCATCAAGGAATTCATTGCAGGAAAGACCAAACCAGACGGGAAGATTGTGATCGGGGAGAATGTGTCTGCTGTGATACAAAAGAGAAGGATGCCCTCGAAATGCACAGACCCAGGTATGTTCACATTACCCATTTCTCTAGGGGACATCAAGGTCGAGCATGCTACGTGTGATTTAGGGGCATCTATCAATGTTTTACCGCTTTCGATCTACAAGAAATTGACAGGAGTTAGGATGGTCGCCACCAAAGTGGTAATCCAGTTAGCAGATAGAACTTGCATTTGTCCTGAAGGTGTGTTGAAAAATGTCATAGTCAAAGTGCTTGGTTTTCTATATCCTGCTGATTTCTATGTGATCAAGATGAATGATAATGAGTCTGCTGAGTCTAGTGGCGTACTGCTAAGACCATTCTTGCGTACTGCTAAGACCATTATCGATGTCTTCTATGGAACAATTTGTTTAGATTATAATGGGGAAAAATATACATTTAGCATAGATGAGGGAATGAAAAGGTCACTAGATGTTGAGAATCTGTATGCTATTGATGTTATTAATCCTCTGGTCCAAGAATATCTTGAGACGGAATTGATACAGGAACAAATTGACAACTCGGAGTTGAGCCATTTAATTGACAGAGAAGTTGTAGGGTGGTGTGCAGCAATGAACACAATGGAGTTGACAGATGAGGAACTCACATAGGCCATCATGGAGTTTTGCAGAAATCCCGAGTCAGCTAGATCTAGGGGATCGGCTCACGTGGCTAGTCTGGAGAATTCTCCTGGGTCTGGGAAAGAAGAATTAACAGATATTGCAGAAAATAATCCCTTACCCCAGGAGACGAATGAAACAAAGAAGGAACTGAAGACACTTCCACCAGGCCTCAAGTATGCTTACTTGGAAGTGAATGAGACATTCCCAGTAATAGTCAACAGTAACTTGACCAAGGAGCAGGAGGAGGAATTGTTGGAAGTAATTAGGCGAAACAAGAAAGCAATAGGCTGGACCCTTTCGGATTTAGTAGGAATCAGCCCTGATCTCTGTATGCACCATATCCGTTTAGAAGAAGGTGCAAAGGCTTACCGAGATGCGCAACGGAAACTGAATCCGAACATGCGGGAGGAAGTTCTGAAGGAGGTGTTGAAATTGCTCTCTCTAGGGATCATCTACTCCATTCCGGACAGCGAGTGGGTCAGTCCTGTCCATATGGTGCCCAAAAAGTCTGAAATACAGGTTGTCAAGAATGATAAGAATGAATTGGTACCCACTAGGCTGGTGACGGGGTGGAGAATGTGCATCGACTACAGGAAGCTGAATGAGGCCACAAAGAAGGATCACTTCCCCCTACCTTTCTTTGATCAGATGTTAGAAAGATTGGCTGGCAAATAGTATTTTTGTTTCCTTGATGGATACAGTGGCTATTTCCAGATCTACGTTAACCCAGAGGACCAAGGGAAAACCACGTTCACGTGCTCCTTTGTTACATATGCATACCGAAGAATGCCGTTTGGATTGTGTAATGCACCAGGAACGTTCCAGCGGTGTATGATGAGCATTTTTTCGGATCTGCTGGAAGTATGCATTGAGATGGTAGTAGAAGTTGCTGAGGGGGAAACCCCTGTTCGAACGTTGGAAGTTGAGGGGGAAACCCCTATGGAGACTGGGGATAAAACCCCGACGGATTTCAGGGGTGCGAACCCTGAACTCATGGAAGAGGGGGTGACCCCGAGTGATGTTAGGGGGAAAACCCCTGTGTATATTGAGGGGGCGACCCCGATGGTGGATGATGTGGGGGAAACCCCGGAAAAACATGTGGAGGAGACAGATCTACACATTACTGGAGTACCGGAGCCCGCAGAGGAAGGGCTAAATCTGATCATGGACCTTCAACACTTGTTTGGCCAGCCTTGATCTAGTGTTGAAAAGATGCCAAGAGAAGCACTTAGTTCTGAATTTCGAAAAGTGCCACTTCATGGTGATGGAAGGTATTGTTCTAGGTCACGTGGTTTCCGAAAGAGAAATACCAGTAGACAAGGCAAAGGTAGATGTGATATCAAGGCTACCTTACCCCACGAACCAAAAGGAAGTTAGAGGCTTCCTGGGTCATGCGGGTTTTTATATGAGGTTTATCAAGGATTTCGCAAAAATCGCGCAACCGCTCACTCATTTGTTACACAACAATGTGGAATTCGTCTTTGATGAAGGGTGCAAGAAGGCATTTCAGTTGCTCAAGGACAGGCTCGTGTCAGCACCAATTATCAGACGCCAGATTGGAATCACCCTTTTGAGATAATGTGCGACGCGAGTGATTTCGCTGTGGGAGCCGTCCTAGGGCAGAAGATCGACGGAAGGAATTATGTGATCTTCTATGCATCCAAGACTCTAAATCAAGCTCAGAAGAACTATGATACCACGGAGAAGGAAATGTTGGTTGTCGTTTACTCGTTCGAAAAATTTCGACCTTATCTTCTTGGGTCGAGGGTTATAGTCTTCACAGATCACGCAGCTATAAAGTACTTACTGGCTAAGAAAGAGTCTAAGCCGAGGTTAATCCGCTGGGTATTACTTTTGCAGGAGTTTGATTGGGAAGTGAGAGACAAAAGAGGAACAGAGAATCGAGTAGCTGATCACTTGAGCAGAATTCATCAAGGGAAAACGGAAGAAGCCATACCTGATGTTTTCCCTGAATAGCATTTGTATTATCTAGGGGAATTTCCTAGACGGATTAGTTGGGAAACAGTTTTGGTTTTAACTGGTCTAGGAGAGACTGATAAAGGGAAGCGCACGCTTAACGCAGAGCCGTGGTTTGCTGACTTAGCTAACTACTTAGTCACGGGAGAGGTGCCGAGTTCAGACGAAATCTCTCGGGCCCAGAAGATGAAGATTAAAAGTGAAGCCAAATATTACTTTTGGTACGATCCTTACCTGTGGAAAATGTGTTCAGATCAAGTGATTAGGCGCTGCATTCCCGAATGGGAACAAAGAGATGTGTTAATTCATTGCCACACTTTGGCATGTGGAGGTTACTTTGGACCGAGGAAGACAGCAAGGAAAGTATTGGACAACGGTTTTTACTGGCCGACACTCAATAAAGATGCCTTTGAATTTTGTCAGTGTTGCGAGAGATGCCAACAGACAGGGGGAATTTCAAGGAGGGACGAGATGCCTCAGGTCCCGGTGATTGTTTGTGAAACTTTTGACGTATGGGGAATGGACTCCATGGGACCATTTCCATCATCCTGTGGGAACACTTATATATTGGTTGCAGTAGACTATGTGTCTAAGTGGATAGAAGCTAAGGCCACCACAACATGTGAATCGAAAGAGGTGGCAAAATTTCTGAAGGCCAATATTTTCAACAGATATGGAGTTCCTAGAGCCATCGTCTCGGATCAAGGAACACATTTCTGTAATCGCACCATCGAGGCTCTGATGAGGAAATATGGTGTTCACCATAGAGTATCTACCCCGTACCACCCTTAGTCTAATGGCCAAGCGAAAATTTCTAACCGCGAAATCAAGGCAATATTGGAGAAGACAGTTAATCCGTCAAGGAAGGACTGGAGCAAGAGGCTCGGTGACGCATTATGGGCTTACAGAACTGCTTTTAAGACGCCTATTGGAATGTCGCCTTACAGGCTTGTGTTTGGCAAGATGTGCCACTTACCCGTGGGTATCGAGCACAAGGCGTGCTGGGTAGTAAAAGAGTTGAACATGAAGCCTTTGGCTTGTGAAGAAGAAAGGAAATTACATTTACAAGAGCTGGAAGAGCTGAGGCTGGAGTCGTATGAGTCTGCCATGTGGTACAAGGAAAGGACGAAGTTATGGCATGACAAAAATCTCCGGGTCAAGGAACTCCATGCGGGACAGAAGGTGCTCCTTTTCCAATCCCGGCTCAAGCTGATGCCAGGGAAGTTGAAGTCAAAGTGGATCGGTCCATATACCATCGTCGGCCTCCGCGCAAACGGAGCAGTAGAAATTCAGGGAAGTGCCTCTAACTCGGTCCCTTTTCTTGTTAATGGTCATAGAGTGAAAGTCTATAGGGATAATTCTGAGCTGTGTGTAGTGGAGGAAGTGCCACTACACACACTCTCTACTATCATCTAGACAGACGAGGAGGTATTCTCGATGAATTCCTGGGTCAGGTAAATTTGTTGACCTTTTTGAAAATATGCACTGAACCAGGGAATCTCGGGGATACTCAAAAGGAATGTGTAAATAGTTTAACTGTTTTTCAAACAAAGGAAAATAAAAAAAAATAGTATATAAAATTTAAATCTCCCAAAAATATTTTCGAAGTACCAGACTCCAAAGGACAACCAATTCTGTATTTTCTAACCTTGACCTAGGAGTCTGGTGTCTTCAATTTTTTTTAAGGTCATGGTCAGGGAAGCCAACTAGTCAAAGAGAGCCTGGAGGGAGAGGTCAAGGAGGGATAGAAATAATTTGAATTTCAAAATTTGGCCGATATTATTGGGAATGTATGGTTGCTTACATCACACCTGCAACCGCACCATCTTTTCATCAGAAAAGGCAAACCGTCGCTTCTCTCTCCAATAATCCCAATCGACGAAAACTGCATATTCCTCTTCCTTCTCTCTACTTTCGTTCTCTCTCTAGAAACACAAACCCTAACCAAATTCAACCAAGTTTTTCTTTGATTTCAGATCTGCAGTAATGGATCCAACCCAAGCCACCGGAAGTTCGCAGCCAACGGCGTATGACGCAGTTCTGTTAGCAGAATTGACGCAAAAATTAGGAAGCGTCGAGAAAGCGAAGTAAGTCTACGCTGTATTCTCTGCCAGCCTAATGACACCCGCGCCGGCCACACCACCACTGACGATTCCAGAGGATTCGGCGGCACAACCAGCAGTTCTCCAAGAAGAAAAGCCTCAAGATTCTGGATCTCAACAAGAAGAAACCGCTTCACGAGAGGCGGATACAGAAGAGACAACGCATAAACGGCCGGCAGATGGTGGGCAGAGGAACAGCGAAACGGAGGTGTAGACCGAACGACAAGGTAACGGAAACCCTAACTCTGAGGGTGAGAAAGATGGTGAGGGGAAAACCCCTGTTGTGAAAGACGATGTGGAGGGGGAAACCCATGTGGTAGTAGAAGTTGCTGAGAGGGAAACCCCCGTTCGAACGTTGGAAGTTGAGGGGGAAACCCCTATGGAGACTGGGGATAAAACCCCGACGGATTTCAGGGGTGCGAACCCTGAACTCATGGAAGAGGGGGTGACCCCGAGTGATGTTAGGGGGGAAACCCCTGTGTATATTGAGGGGGCGACCCCGATGGTGGATGATGTGGGGGAAACCCCGGAAAAACTTGTGGAGAAGACAGATCTACACATTACTGGAGTACCGGAGCCCGCAGAGGAAGGGCTAAATCTGATCGTGGACCTAGTGGATGACCAAGAGGAGAGTGCGCCCCAAGTGGACAAGAGGGCAGAAAGGAGACTAGCCAGGAGGAGTCTCCTCGATGAGGTTGATGACTTGGTTTATGCTGAGAAGGGGGAGTTCCCTGCTCGAGGGACAGGCGCGGAAGAGGCGGAGGAACGTCGCTTGGCCAAGGAAAGGGCAAGGAAAGGAAAGGCAGCGGCGACCCCATCTACACGGTCAAGGAAAGCTCACTCCGTCAAGGAGGTTGAGGAGACCCTTTCCCCAGTGACCGACGTTCCCTCGACTGAGGAACAGGACAAGCCTACTCCTGAGCCAAATTCTGAAGCTGAAGAATCTGAAGAGGAGTTTATTCCAGGACGCCCAGAGGTGTGGCTGACTAAGGAACTGTTGGAATCTATGAGGCAGTTCGAGGATCAGAAACGGGCCACAGTGTACAAGGAGCGATGCAGTGCAGGGAAAATGGCTAAGTCTGGGAAGCAGTACAGCCCCAAGGAACTTCAGATGATTGCATGCGATGAAGACTTCTGCGCATGTATCTATTCAATAGGGTTCGAGCGGTTGCTAAAGCACAGCCAGGAGAAAGTACCGGTGGACCTAGCACGAGAGTTTTTCTCCACATTCCGACTGAAGAACACTTCTGACCTTGATGCGGACTCCATAACTTTCAGGCTTTTTAATGAGGAACGAGATGAGCATCCGGGAATGGTCCTTGAGGATGGGGCTGTTCACCAAGGCTGAGGATGATGAAGGAATATGGAACGAGAGGATGATCGGTGTGCCGAAGAATACGCCGGGATTCAGAGTACAAGCAGCATGGGAACTAATCACTCACTCGAAGGCAGGGGCATTCAAGTCAAGCTATTCCAAGGCCTCTCACATCGAGGACAGAATACTCCGTTTTGCTCAGACGTTTATCAGCTACAACTTAATGGGAACTGCAAATTCAGCTCTTACAACTACCGACCTTTATTTCACTTGGTGCATGCCAAAGGGCGTTAAGGTACATCTGGGTTATTGGCTGGCTCAAGCATGTCATCAAATGACCAGCAACCCTGCTCGACATATGTGTACCTGCCACCTCCTAGGCGCCTACCTCCAGCGGAACGTTGAAATGAAGATAGCCAAAGCCGCACCCTTGGTCGTGATGTGCGATCCCCCTGAGGTTTTCAGTGTTGAATACTTTTTCAACAAGGGTTTACTTCAAGCTCACGGAAAACAAACCTTCTTCTACACGGTAGGAGATAAGGTAAAGGCAGAGACTGAGGAGGCCATGCCAAGTGAAGAGATCGAGGAGCTGAAAAAGGATGTCCAGGATGTGAGAAAGGAAATGCAGGTAATGAGGAAGGAAATAGTGAAGGAGCTTGGGGGATTAAAAAAGAATTGAACGGGAGCCGAGAAGAGGTGAAGACCCTGCGGGGCAATATTGCAGACTTGGCAGTGAAGTCCGCTAAGAAAAACGAGCGCATGACAGAGGCTGTGGACCTTGTAATGAAGATGATGAAATGGTTGCAGAAGACACTCCCCTTGACCCAGTCGAAGGTAACTCCTGGGTCCAGCAGCAAGGTCAAGCAACCAGTCCAGAGCAGTCCATCCGTCCAGCGACCACCGCACCCGCTCAAGCAGATGGTCTCCCCACCCGTACCCAAGCAAGTGTCAATCCCAACAAAATCAAAGTCCGTCATGATCAGGAAGACAGTATCTGACCAACCAGAACAGGAAGAAGAGGAGCCGGAGCAGCCGGCGAAGAAGAAAGTGAAGATGACCCGACCCGGAATCCCACCCCAATCTGGCTCTCGAGGGAGCCAGCCCTAGAAGTGAATCACCCCCATGACCAAGTAACTTTTAAATTCTGTTTTCAGTTATTTTTCTTTGTTTTTTTGTTGTTTGTTTGATATTTGCCATTTGTGTTTGTCTTCTCCCACTTAGCCCAATGCTTGGTCTAAGTGTGAGAAGTTTATATTTTTTGTTTTGTTGTGTCTTCTCCCACTTAGCCCATTGCTCGGTCTAAGTGTGAGAAGTTTTTATTTTCATAAACTGTTTGTTGTGTGTTGCATTGATCTCCCTGTTTCCCCCCTTCACGACGATGACTTGGGGACGAGCTTGAGTGAAGTGGGAGGGGGAGAGGAGTTAATGCATGTAATTGTCAGCATGATAAGAGTCTTTAGGTCTAGTTTTTGTTTGTGTCGCATGAGCCAGTGAATACAATACGGCATGATCTCCTTAGTGAAAGTAATTGAAAATAGGAGGTATTTCAACTTAGAAGCCTTTTCCTTTAATAAGCCAAGTCAATCTGAATGAAGTAAGAACGATAGTGGATGCCTTAACTTACTTAGTTGTGAAGCCCCACTATAAAAGCAAGTTATAAGCCTTATAATTTCATGCATCGGTTATGTGGTGAAAAACACTATATTTTACTGGGTCTAACACAGTTTTTAAGTCAGGTGTGTGACAGAATCGCTCGATCCAGGAAAAGCCGGAGGAAACGGACTAGCAAAGGAAATGAAGGAAAGTGAGCAGAAGTGAAGGGAAAAGAATGGCTAGAAGAAGGGAGTCAATAGCTGAGGGCAACAAAGACTATCTATACCTCGTTGGGCCCCACTTCAACGCCTATAAATAAAGGAGCATGCACCACACGAAAAGAGACGGATTTTGCTCTTAGCTCACACACAAAAACACACACTTGGGAAATGGGAGCTCGGGGGTAGTTTAGGGTTCTAAGGGTTCTAAGGGTCTCATCTTCCGAGAAAGTCAGTCGTAACACCGTCCTCGCAAAGGGCGAAGAAACAATCTACTTACATTCTGTTTTTGCACTCTATTTCGTTCGAACTTCGCGTTTGGAAGTCGATTTGATTGTTGCTGTTACCGATTCATCTATGCATTTAGTTTCTGTCATGATGGCGTTTATCTTGTGTTGATCTACGTTGATTCTGTTTTGTTTGAAGTTTTAATTCGGTAGTTGCATGTTAATCTCTGTTTTGGTCAATTTTGTGTTTGATCTGGGGAATTCAGCTGTGGATTTGTGGTGTTGTTGTTGATTGGAGGTTGTTTGGCGATTCTGTAGTTATGGTCTGTTTTTGGCCGGAGTTCGTGTCGGATGCTTGGATCCGGAGTGGATTTAGCATTCGAGGTTGGATTTGAACAGGGGATTCAAGTTGTGCATGGATTTTGAGTTTTCTATTTCCTTTCTGTTTTACTTCGTCTAGTAGCCGTAGATCTGTTTAGTTCCTAATTGTTCTTCGCTAAATTGCTTAATTCCAGTCTGCTTGTTTTCCAATTACGTTTCATACCTGTTTCTACTGAGTTTTTATGCAATTTGATTTGAAGAAGATGATGTCGTTATTAGTTAGTACTTTAGTTAGTTGTTTTTCCAGCTTTTCGTCCGTACTCTGCTTTTTCAGCCATGGTCCCCACCGTCAGTTTATTTTCCAGGTCTAGGTAATTTAGAATAGTTTCTTAGATCTAGTGATTGTCTCGGTTTTCAGTTTACATGCATGATTTCCGTTTTGCCTAGATCTAGCTGTTAGCGTAATAGATTTAAATTCCAAGTTTAGTCTAATTTTCTCAACCCAAAAATGCGTGGCAGCAGCCAACCCAAAAATAATTTCCAAGTCTATGAGCATGTTCATTACGCATCCATCTCTGTGGGATCGATCCCTACTTCCATGTGCTAAATTTTAGTATATGTGGTTGAGGGTTTTTTTTTAAGTGGTATTCTGTGTGTCCGACGACCGAGATCTTCCAACGATCCGTGAGTTCCTAGACCTTGTGATCTAGTGATTCACTGGACCTAGGAGTCTTGTTATTCCCTACTGTGCACGCAGTCTAAACAAAACCGAAAAAATTCAGAAGCTTCAATTTTCCAAAGTCACTTTTGAAAAAACTTCATTATGTGTCCTTAACCATTTCAAAAGTTCAAGAAAATTTCCGGTGTTAAGGGATTCACTATTTTCTCTATGTCCACGAAAGCCCAAACCTTGCTGCAGTAGATTACGCAAACATGAAATTGAAGCCTTCAAGCGAATGTCATACTCTTTTATGGTCACCTCAGTGGCATTATCAAGAGAAACAAGAATAGACTTTTTTTTGCCATCTCTTAAGGTGTATTTCTCATAAGCAAGATTGTGAGCACTTTTTACTCCACCAATATGCTTCTTAAATCTGTCTGGCTTATTCCACGACTTAAATCATTTGTTCACAAATGCATCTCCTCCCGATGTAAGTCCAACTTAATTCTTATACAAGTAGCAAACAAAACAAAATGCAGCATCTTCTGTAGTGCTATATTCAAGCCAATCCCACAAATCAAACCAATAAGGCATAAATCAACGTCCTCCAATATCTTTTCTAGGAAACTTATGAGATCTTGGTTGACAAGGTTTTTTAAGAATATATTCTCTCCTAACTGCTTCTCGTTCATTCGGAGGATATTTCATTATATTATCTCTTTTTGCAGGTCATGATTAAGTTTTTCAACATCATAAATCAATTCTTTTTCCTCTAATGAGACACTTCGAGTCGAAGATAAACCAGCGTTTGAAGGAGTCACAGTAACATTTGGAGGAGTCGGAGACACGCTAACATTTGAAGGAGTCATAGTAACATGGGGAAGAGCCAAAGACGCACTAGCATTTGAAGGAGACGTATTATCATTTGGAGCCGAAGAACTTATCATGAGATTTCTTTCTTTTGAACATATTTTGAAGATCAGATTGTCTTTTCATTCTTTTTAATTCTACTTTCTGCAAAAATATTAAAAATATACAAATTTATATACTTTTACTAATAAAACTTTAACAAAATCATAAGATATTGATTCTACAATGATAAATCTGGAAATAAAAAATATTAAAAAGCTTAAAAATAATTCTCGAAAGTGATAAGCTGGGTTATGCCCTATCTAGCTACAAGGGGTATTTTGTAGCTTATAGATCACTCAAACTATATAAAACTCATGCTTTCACATTCCCCAACCACAAGTTTACGACTAGAACTACGACTAGAATGATAAATAGAGGAATATATCATTGTCCATTGAACAAACATTAAATTAAAGTTTTAACAACATAGCACTGCAGTAAAGCTATTTAATACTCATAGAAATTGGAGAAAGGTATTAAATATTTATATTAGGCGGTGGAATTGGGAAATAAAATTTATCATTGCAAATCTCTAATTTAATAGTGTTTCATAAAGTCAAGAAACAAATCTGGAGGCTCTGAGGCTGGATGGCTGAATCGAATGTTCTGCAGTTGACGGAGCGCCGAGCGCGACACTGCTCCTACAGCTGCTGATCACCGGATGGGAAGGTGAGGATTGCTGAACTAGAGGCTTGGTCTAGCAATTGATGGATGGAGATTTTTATAGATTTTAATTAGGGTTTAATTTTTTAATTTAGATTTATCTCAAAGCTTATATTCTAATTTATTTCCTTAGATTCTGGTTTATTTCCTTAGATGAATCTTCCTTCAATATTCATAGCTATCTTTTGCAAATTGTTGTAAAATACATTCCTAATAAAATTATATATATAATAATTGTAGTAAAAAAAAATTTGGGTACCATCGTCCCCCCTTGTTTTGAACTCCCTCTGCCACTAACTACTACTTTTTATACTATGTCTCTATATTTTATTGTTGTATAGGACCTATTTACTATTTATGATAAAAATAAAGTGCAAAGTGGAAATCTAAATGAATTGTGGGATGGATAGAATAATAATCTTAAAATAATGCAAAATCTGATGTATCAGAGATTAAACAAGAAGCTTTTGTATTTGAAGAAATGAGAAGCATTATTAAAATTAAAATTGACAAAATAAAAAATTGCTTTTTGGATGTGTAAATGGAAGCAAAAAAGTTCATTTTGAATGTGCATAGGACTGTCTGATTCGAAAGTATTAAAAAAGTAAAGTTGACAAAATAAAAAATTCATTTTGAATGTGCAGATAAAAGCAAAAATTGAGTATAGGAAGGTCTTACGAGGATTTGAACTGGGAATCCAAAGTATCAACCATTTGCGTTGATGGATGACTATTGAATCATGTGAATCTAATATCTCCGTCCATGAAAATTATAATAATTTTTTTAGTCCGTCCTTGAAAGTATGAATATTTTAATTTTAAAAATTCTTTTCTCTTGAAGATGGAACTCATTATTTATTAATAATATTTTAATAAATATTCATACTTTCTCCGTGCCAAACCAAATATTCATATTTTTCAGAGACGAAAGGAGTATATAGTAAAAGTTACAAAAGTTGGGGGTTCTATGGATCCCAAGTCCTATTGTAGGTCCACCAGTGATCCCAAGTATATGAGTTTGAAATCGATCCCTTTAAATTGAGAATATAGTTTGATCACTCCAAGAACTTAGAAACCTCGATCTATTGGCTACATGAGAATCTAAGAACCTCTGTATGTTTATCTTGCTCAAAATGTCTTGGTATATTCTTAATAAGTGAAATAGCAAAAAAAAAACAAAAAAACAAAATTCAACTCAAAATGGCAATGCCAACTTCTTTTATCATCCAATGTGTTCAAGTAACGTGATTATAAGTTTATTTATGGGATAGAATGGACTGTTGAGGACTTCACAAGAGAATAAACTAGAGAATTCATCCCAAGTTATCATGTCTGAAATCTTCTCCCATTTTCCCGTTTGCGAAGGAATAAATTTGTGTGTGAGATTAGGACTGGCAATGTTCAACACGACACGATAATCTGACACGAATCCGCACAAAATTATTGGATTTGTGTCAAGTCTTATTGGGTCCGGGTCCTTATCGGGTTGACCCATTAAGAACCTGATAATTTCAGGTTGGGTTCGGGTTGGATGCGGGTCGGATATGGATAACCCGTTAAGAAATTTTATTAGTATTTTTATTTAAAATAATATATTTTTAAAAATTTTAAATTAATTTAATTTCTTGAAATCGGGTTTAAATAGTACTATAAAACAAATTTTAATCGTGTAAATTAGGTTGAAAAATAAGGTTAAATAGTGTAATATCAAGTTTTAATCGCGTAATATCAGGTCCGGGTCGTTATCGTGTCGTGTCAACCCATATTATATCATGTCGTTAACGGGTTCGTGTCGGGTGCGGATTGTGTTCGGATTTGAAGGTAGCAGGTCGGGTTCGTGTTCGGATTTACAGTTTCCTTAACAGATCGGATTCGAGTTAGGCCTTGTTGAATTGGGTCGTTATCAGATTGACTCGATAACGATCTAATCTGCACGATTTACCAGCCCTACGTGAGACAGAGACACCTAGGATGTGGTGGGTTAGAGTTGAATAAAATGAAGAAACAAATAAAGGAATTAATGAGATGGTTTTGCTAAGGCGTGTGAGAATCTGGTCACGCGAACTGGTCTCCCCAAATCATGAGTTTGTGCATTATTTAAGGATAATAATAAGTTCAAGTGAGTGTAACTTTCCCAATCCTAAGCTCTTTGCCTCCAAATAACTAGGGATGCTACCCCATATCAATTTTATTAGTAGTATTTAAATAATTAGGGATGCCACTCCCATACGTCAATTTTGTTTTATTTGATCACAAATTAGCTTGTCAAAGTTTATCAATTTAAACAACGTACATGTTCATACACATATATACTCCCTCAGTCAGTTTCGCAAGGAGTCCAATTTCTTGGCGGTACGGGTTTTAAGAAATATTAAGAAAAGTGGATAGAAAAAAGTTAGTGGAATATAAGTCTTACTTATATATATTAGTTTTAAATAAAATGTGAGTGGAATGAGTTAGTGGAATATAGAATTTATTACCATTTATAGTAAAAATAAATCAAGACTCCTATTCGCATGCGGACTAAAATGAAAAAATGATACTCCCATTCGCATGATTTAATAAATTATGGAGACAAAACGTAATAAATGTATATAATATTGTAATTGTATCCATAAATTACATTTCATGAAAAATTAGCATACAAGGTTTCCAATATGGAATTTGATAAATGAATAGAAAAAAAGTGGTTGAGAAAATAAAAGTAGGTAAAAAAAAAAAAAGTGGGTAGCAACCCAAGATGATTGTCCCACTAATGCATTATGCATACCCCTCCTTTGGCGCCGGTGTCTGCGCTTTGCCTTTGCCAAAACTCTCTCACTCTCTCAAAAGCTTGGAAACTTCTTTCTGGACAATCCTTTGCTGACATTCTGCACTCCTGTTTCCAATACATAGACCTCTATATAATTATTTTTATTTCCTTACTTGCACTTACATACACATTGCATACTATCAACTAGGGAAATTAGATGTATTCTAGCTTCAGATCGAGAGTAATTGCTAAAAAATACTCCATCTGTTCCACAAGATGTCCACATTCTTGAATGACACGCGATTTTAGATGGAGTGGCGGTGTGTGATAAAATAGAGTGGAAAAGTTTATTGAAAATTTTAATAGAGAAAGAGGAGAAACTGATTTATTTCCAAATATAGATAATGGACATTTTGATTGAGACAAACTAAAAATGCAACGTGGACATCTGGCGTATAACGGAGGGAGTAACTAATTTTAAAGTCACAACGTACTTCCAACCTCATGCTGCTAAATTGGCATGTAACATGCAACATTGTAAATACTACTCCATGCAATATACATTTGTGGAAGTTGATGATGGATTTTCGCAAATTGCATGGTAGTAATAGGCAGATTCCATTATAGATTGTTTACTTTTGCACTGTAGATATAGGCTATTTAATTTGCATTATACATATATACGGATCGCATGTATATACAGTTCATTTGCATTGTAGACAATTTATGTTTAGAATGCAATCTGCCTATAACTATTATGCAATCTATGGAAATTTTTCACCAGCTTCCACAAATATATATTGCAAGGTAGTGTATACAATATTGCATGTTACGTTACGTTACGTGCCACATGACAACACGGGAGTGGAAGTAAAGGTGGAAATACGTTGTAACTCTAACTAATATTAATGCGCGCTCCCCTATATATATAGTTTGGTCTTCTAGTCAAAATATTAATGATATATGGCCAAGCAAATAACTATGCCAAGACAAAAACTTCATTCTCCTGAGTAGTAAGTATAATAAATTAGAATAAAAATATTTAAGACAAAAGGGGGTTTGTTTGTTAGAGAATATTACAGGTAATGCATGCGCAATGTAAAATATTAAATAAAAAAGTATTTGATTTTGCTATTTGAGTGCAAAGGAAGCATGAGAACCCTAAAAGTGAGTCTTGGATATCATTTTCCTCACCTTCTTCCCCTTCTCATCCCGAGGTTCTTCTTCTTCTTCACCTCTCTCTTCATCAATATGTCTGTGTGTGAGAGAGTGTTTTTATAAATACAAATACATATACATATGCATCTCTTGAGTTGTATTCATTGTAGATATATGTATAGCTAAGATGTTATTGCCACCAAAAAGTGTGTCGTTATTTTAATAAAACATGATTTGATGATCCCACCCCTAACCACCTACATAACTTCCTCAACCAACATATCCTATCATTTCATGTCTTCTTTCTAGACGTCTTAAGCTATTATGTTGCTCTCTTTTTCACTTCTTTGATGGACCATTTTCATCATCTTTTCTTGCTCTTTTTATATGTTTCTTTTCCATATATATCCAGCCTAATCTCCAGAGATGGATTAGAATTGGCTGTGGTTTTGTCTTCATCTATCGATTTCTCTTTGTGGGAGGTGTTGAAGAAAGCGATATTGGTGAGGTTCAATCCGAAGACGGATTTACTCATGCAGCGAGTAAAGAGCGATCTCAGATTGAGCCGCGCCAATATCACTTTTTTTATATTCATGATTGAAAAGTTATGGATTCAAATATCTGTTAAATTAATTACTTACCTCATTTCTCTTGATGTTCTTATGCAGCTCTCATTTTGATGAGGATGGAGTTGCTGCTTCATCGTCTATATATAGTGTATGTCCATTTTACTATAGGTTATTTCATTTCATAATGTTAGTTTCTTATGTTATGAATTATCGTTCCATTATTAACTCTATAGTCTTGCTGATACAATATTATAGCAGTATCATATAAATTTTTTCTTCATGATTTGAACTGGTTGAAAATTATTATAGGTAAGGTCTAAAAGGTAGGAGAGATTGTTTTTTTTCCTTTGACTTAGTAAATATAATTCATAAATAAAAAAAGTGTATTGCAGAAGAATCAAGTGTGTTGAGGCAAGTTTGGGAATGTTCACCTTTAGTGATTTAAACAATTACTAAAGGCAACATTTCTATCCCAATAAAGACGACATTTTGCTGAATATCTTGAATTTGAGGCTTTTACGATAAAGGGTCACATTTCTTGCATTGTCTTTTATTAATTGACTATACAAAAAGTAAATAATTCATGAATCATATTTTTCCAAAATGAAAATTGTTTGTTATTTTGAGTTTGTCTAGATCGCAGATCAAATTAGAGGGGTGAGAAAATTATGTCATAGACAAACCTAAAATCTCAGTTTTCAAAATCCCACGTCTTCGAATATTCTCACGCTCGTCGTTCCAACACATTTTGCAGTTACTTTTGAAGATGTAATAATCTGAGAGTCAAGAAGATATGAATCCCGGTTTACACGCAGGAGGCGGGTCCTTTATGTACTAAAACACACCCCTTTTATAACATATAAACGGAAAATAATAGGACTACTCCCTCCGTCCCACAAAAGATGTCACACTTGTGGGACAGCACGAGATTTTAGGAGGTTTTGTTTTGTGTTTTAAATGGGGAGAGAAAATATAATTTTTATATTCATATGAGAGAGAACTTTTTCCAAAAAGAGAAATGTGACATCTTTTGTGGGACAAACTAAAAAGGAAAGTATGACATCTTATGTGGGACGGAGGGAGTACTATTGTATACTCCTAAATAAATATAGGAATACTTTTTATTATATACTACTCCCTCCGTCCCACAAAAGATGTCACATTTGTGGGACGGCACGGGATTTTAGGAGATTTTGTTTTGTTTGTTAAATGGAAAAAAAATATATAATTTTTACATTCATGTGAAAGAGAACTTTTTCCGAAAAGATAAATGTGACATTTTATGTGGGACAAACTAAAAAGCAAAGTGTGACATCTTTTGTAAGACGGAGAGAGGATACTGTTTATCCAACTATTTGTATAAACTATATGAAACATATAGTACTTCTTAATTACATATGTTCTACACTTTATTTAATATATAATAATAATAATAATAATAATAATAATAATAATAATAATAATAATAATAATAATAATAATAATAATAATAATAATAATAATAATAATAATAATAATAACTTTTAGTTGAATTAAAATATAAATTACAGTTTACAGAATATATTTATTAATTGCTTATAAAAATAGTTGTATAAGTAGTATGTAGAATATGTTGTATATTATACTCTTTATATAAATTGCTTGATAAATTAGCATGTAAATGAAATGATTAATAAAAGGAGTATTTATGGAGTAAAAAATTGAATGCATATATCAATGGTGTTATGAAAAAGAAATAAAATAAGTGTTAGAGTTTGTATACTAGAAATCACCTTTTGAGTGATTGAATACTATTAAAACTCTTATTTTATTTTTTAGGGAATAAAAAAGATTATTTTTGTCATAATGTTGTTATGTTTTATATTTAATGGATGTTTATTATATGTTTAAATGTATAAGTAATTTAACAAAATCTAAGTCTTTGTTTTAGTAGACCGGTTGTGGAAGACGTCCACTTTAAGATAACGCGGTCAGTTCTGAACAAAGAAAAAGAAGTATTTCACAACCTAGATAGACTTAGACCACCTATCGTGAAAGGTTGCAATGTCAGTCCGATTATTTCTAAGTCTTACTGAAATAAGATGACGTTGGTGTGGTATAGCACTGAATTGGATCTAACAACGAGACATGTCTTTATGCTATCTACTGAAAGACGAGGTCTTGTTAATTATTATTTCTTAATCATACATAGTTAGCATTGAGTATACGGTATTGATTATGCACTACTTTGACTTACCAAATGGTGCGGGTTTTCGCAATCCAATAAGTTTGGTATATTGGGTAGTGGTGATTAATATCTAGCGGTGCTAGGATTGCTATTATATTGAATCGTGCGCGAGGTGAGTCTCGTTTGATAACATCCTCAAGAGGAGCTTGAAATAAGGTTTTATTATTCAGAAACCTAGCTAGTTGGAGTTTGATTACTCTATGAATAATAAATAAGAATTTCTTGATGAGTCCACTCTTGGAGTTAATTAGATACTCCATCTGTCCCGCTTTAGGAGTCCCGGTTGAATCAGGCACATGTTTTAAGAAATAAGTGTTTAAGTGTGTAATAAATAAATATTATAGTGGATCTTGGGACTCACTTTTAACACTTTTTTATTAGTTGTAGTGGATGTTGGGACCCACTTTTAACACTTTAAACACTTTGTAGGCATTTTTTTTTAATTTATCTCAACCGGGACTCCTAAAGCGGGACGCCCAAAATTGATCAACCGGGACTCCTAAAGCGGGACGGAGGGAGTATTAATTAATTAAGTCCATAGCACACATTAATTAATTAATGGATGTTTCTATCTTAAGCACGATAAATAAATATCAAGCAATGGAAACCCGGATTACTTATAATTTCGAATTTGGATGGGGAGTGCAATATTATTTCTGTAGTGGTTGCTCGTAATATTCCAATTAAAAGCTTATATTAAGTTGGGGGGCAATTTAATTAGATTAAAGCTAATTGGAGGAGCTCATATCCAAAGTCTTCCATAGATCCTTATCTGGGCCCAATATGTGACTTAATATGAATAGGAGAATAAAGGAGACCGAAAACACATTTGTTTTCTTCCAAAATTTCCGTCCCCCTCTCTACATAGGAAAGGGGCGATTTTTTTTCTCCTCCGTGAGATAGGTTTTCCGTCTTCTTTATTTAAGTCCTAGTATACTGGTGAGATCAGCCCACCCTGATATCAGTTTACAATCCGGTAACCAGATAGAAGATCTGTGGTTTAGTACTAAAGATCTTCACGTGGAGAATGTGCTAGCTATCTTCGATTCTTTGGAGAATCATCAAGGTAAAATAGCTAAACCGTAAAAAAGCATGTTTTAGGCTATAATTAATTTAAAGCATGATTTATTTGAGTTATGAGCATGATACATGTGATAATTGCGCGAATAGAATTTGTCTAAATAATCGACTAAATAGATCTTGATTATCTGATTTATTTGAATTGAAATTAAGCACGCACGCTTCCGCTGCCAGTCCCTTCAATAAGTACTCCCTCCATTCCATACTAACAAAGTCATTTTGTCATTTTGGTACGTATCATAGTAATAGAGTCATTTCCCTTTTTAGTAAAAGTCAACACATTTTTCCACACATACTTTACTCTCTTACTTTTTTCTCTCTCCATCTCTCTATCCTTTTTCATTTTCCACTTTATTCTCCCTCTACTTAACTCACCTAACACAATTTTTCTTAATCTACGTGCCGAAAAGAAACACTTTCATTACTATAGAACGGAGGGAGTACGTTGAAATGGGTGATGTCAGTGGGCCCCTTTGCTTTCTGAATTTGCTGCGCTTAATAGCCAAAGGGGTGCGTTCAGTGCAGCATTTCCTGCTGTATTTCTCAACACAGTAGAGCATCCGCCTCCTTACACGTATCATAATTTTCTATTTTGATTAACATGTTTATCTCCTTTAAAAAAAGCATACTCTACTAGTAGATCATCATCCTCAATGAAATATATTACTAGTATTGAGTTTTATAGTATGAAAAAAAGGGGAAAAAGCGAAGAGGCACTAAATCATTTATATATTTTTAAAATTTGTACTGCTATTTACACTAAGCTCAAATTCAGTTTTGAGTATATGTTATATAAAAAAGTAATTTTACTTCACTGTTTACACCAAACTCAAATTTTACACCATTTTTAAAGTAGATGCATATTTGATGTTGTTCCATATATATAAAAATGCAAAAAATAAGTTTGAGTTTACAGTATAATTAGAGAAGTTTTATAAAAAAAAAAAGAGATTTGGCGTATGATTAGATACGGCGTAAGAGTATCTTTCAATCTAAATGTACTGATATATACACCACAATTTTATTATATTGGTGTATATGTTTTCCCAATTCTATCTGGCTGTTAATGCTATGTACGTTTCACAAAGTTTTAGGGTCTCTGTTCAACGTCATTGTGAATAAATGAATCTATCTAGTGTTGGCCTCAATCTTATTTAATTAATCAAGTGATAACCCAATATTTGTTGTGTGTGGCCCAATCTCATGCTAGCATGTTCTCAACTCCTTGTGGTCTTGATGGCTGCCACGTTGCACTCCACTCGAATCCTTAATGTTGTCGTCCGATGAATGGTGTTTTTGTTGACCTACCTGAGTCATTCTCTCTATTTTTAGCAATTAAGATTTTGCTCAGCATTCTCTCTAGAAATTCTTTCGATCTCTCTTGATTTCTGTCTCACGTCATCTTCACCGAGCGTTCCTTCTATTCTTCTATGAGTATGAACACCGATATCTCTAGCAGAGGTAACTGATGCGGCCGTTCTCCACTCTCGTCTCCTTTCTTTTTAAAGTTGATTGTATGTCGTCGCGAACTGCTCAAGTTGGATCTTCGACTTGATCAGGTCAACCTATTTCTGCTTATTTCACCTGCAATGATGCGGGTGAGTGAATCCGGTAAAAGCTCAGGCTGATCAAGCTGAGTGACTCCGACTCGAGTGAGGATAAATGAGAGGCTGAAAGGGATGCGACATCATCAAAAGCTTTAACCCACTAATACTATTGATTAGTATAGGGAAGTAAGGATCGATCCCACAGAGATGATGCGTTTCGAATTGTTTGTGTGATACGGCTTGGGGCTTGGCTGCTGCCACGCTTTATTTTAGGGTGGGTTAAGTATCTACTGGTGTGAAAAAGGAAAGAACTAATCTAAACTGAACAACTAAGCTACCTAACTGATCAACTCAGGAAACATTAATATAAAAAGACAAACAGAATAAACGGGATTGTCAGTCCCTCTACAGAAAGGCACAAGAAGCAAATTAACTTTAACAGAATCGTCTTCCTCAACAGGATCAACGTAAAGAAAACATAACAACAACAGATCTGAAAAGTTGAAGAAGACGAAACAAAACAAAATACATAAAACTTAAAATTACTCCTACGATCTAAGCTACGACAATGTAAAAAGAAGAACTACGGCTAAAGCATGCAAAAACGAAAAGAAAGCATGTAGATCTAAAAGGAAAACAAGGACCCAAACAGAAAACAGCAAATCTAAGCTAAGACTCAAAAGAAAACATGCGAGAGAAAGCCGATCTAAAGATTTAAACATAAAACAAGCACGAAGCTGAAGAAACGAAACAGAAACTTCAATTTAAACTAAAACGGAACAGGAACGAGAGTCAATTACATGGAAATAAAACAGAATCTAAACTAGGAAAACAAGAAATTGTTTCTTCACCCCTTCTCGGGGTGGAATAACAAAACAGAAACTGGAAATTGTACGAGAACAACAAAGAAACAGCTAACTACTAGCTACTACTCTAGATGGAACCAAGTGTGTGTGAGAGATTGAAAAGCTTGGAATTGAAGAGAACTTTGATTTAAGCTCTGGAAGAGAGCTAGAAATCCTACCTACTCTAAAGAGAATCTCCCCTAAACTACTTAGCAAGAAATGGAATGTGGTAGAACTCCCTTCTCTTAGTGTGTAAGGCTCCTTTATATAGAGAGACGTAGGGCTCTGATCCCTAGGATACCACCCCCCTGAAATGACACTTTTTTCCTTCACACCTTAGAGTGGAGTTCATGATCTTCTCTCCAGCGCAAGATTGGCTGGCTCCAGTTGAAATATGACTTGATCAGTTCAAAAGCCGACTCTTTTCTCTTCTGTTCCGAACTTTTGCTTTCGCCTCCTGAAATGATGTGCTCTTCGGTTTCCGGCGAAATCTACACACACCTGGCTAAAAAAGGATCGTTATTTTGCCGATTTCAGTGCGGTTTTGCTATAAAACACATGCATGAAACGAGCCTCATCAGTAACCTTCATGGTTTCCTTGCGAAGTAAAATGCAAGATTGAACTCTTCGGTTGCTTCTGCTAAGTCATAGGAGATCTTGACGGTTTTCTTTGTACATTTAGGAGTTCTTGGTGTTCCTAAGAATTTGGTGTGAGTTTGTGATACATAAGGTTTCCGAGACAGGTCCTTCATGCGATAGTCTATGTTACTGATCATCTTGTGGTTACTGCCACGCCGCTCCAAAACTAGCCGTTGGGAACCCCAAGGTGTTGCCGCTGCCGGTCATGCCGAACCCGCCGTCGCCTCCAAACTGGGTCCTGCCGCTGGGATATTGTGGCTCACCGGTATTGGGGGAATCGATATCGTGATTCATTCTATTACTAAATAGTGGGAGGTATGGATAAAATGAAGTGCAATGAGGTGTGTATATAGAGTTGAATTAAAAAAATGAAATTAACGCTGATTGGCACGCAATAGGTGCCGATCTGATTTTCGATCGTGCACCGTTCGACGGTCAACGACGCCCGCTAACCGCCGATCCACACTCCTCCAATAAGCGCCAATCGCACAGCAGCTTACCGACGCCCGCCAACCGCTGATACACACTCCCTCAATAAGCGCCAATCGCACAGCAGCCGACCGACGCGGCCTAACCCGAATGAATCCTATGGTAAAATGCACAAAGGAAATTAAAATGAAAAGTGTATTTGATGCTGACGTGGCCATAAAGGGTCATACTCACAAAATGCATTGACCATTGCAAACAGATAATCGTTCACTGGTTGCTGGAAAATCTCTTCCACAAATTGATTGAATAAAGCGACGATTCTTCATTTAATTGAATAGATCCAGCTATTTGATGATGAAACCCTAGACTTATATACCTTTCCGCTCTGTATATTATTCTGGATTCTTTCATTTGCCTTGATTGGATGTGAAATAGGATCGATTCTGTAAATTGATTGGCATCAATCATTTTTTTCATTTTCACAATCATTGGGTGAAATCAAGAGATTAGATTCTGCATGAGAAAAGTGGTGGCGGATACACAGTAGAGCGAAGGATTTCTTCTCGGTTGGGGGCGCAACATGTCTGCCGTTGTGTGCGGAAAGAGATCAAACATCTTCGAGGAATCGCCGTCTTCGCCACCACTCTCCAAGAGAATCCGCTATTTGTCTTCGTCTCCAAGCCGCCCTTTTTGGTTCTCCGCGCCGCTCGATCATCTGCTCGCTCTTTTTCCTGACATGGACAGACAGGTATTAGTTTATTCTTTTTTTTTTAGCTTCTGGAATTATAATACTATGCTTCTATCCTGTTAATTTGGGGCGTCGTTGGATTTTGATGCTCTAGGGTTGAGTTTGGGGTTTTTATCTCATTCTAGCTGAGTTCTCGTAGCTTTTATTGATGATTTTTTTAAAAAAATTTTTGATAATTAGAAAGGCAATTTTCGTGCCACCTATATCAATAGTGGCAATTCTAGATAGGAATTTTCACTTTCCTTCTGAATGATACACCCTCAAATCATTGATTATTCAAATCTCTGTATAATATCTGTAGCTAATATCATTGCTATATAAGTAAGTCTGTACAAGCTTGGGAAAGACCGAAGTAAGTTGTGTAAAATATATGAAAACAATTGATGAAAAAATGGATCTTTTCTTTCTCAATATGAATGGTGATGTATCTTTTTATATTGTGAAAATGATATAGAATATTGATAAGTCTCTCATCCTATTTCTACTCACACACTGTGAAGAAGAGGGGTATTAACTCATTTTCTGATCAAGGATTTACATAGTTGTATGGATGCATTTCATAAGCAGCTTAGCCTCCAATTCATAGAGACAAAGCTTAGAGCAAAATATTGTTGGAAAACAAGGATATGTGTTATTTTAGACTTAGTTTTCCATTTAATAGACTTTACTAAGGGTTATTCTTGAATTGCCCCGTCGACCTCAGAAGGAATTTATAGTCTAATGGGAGTTATTAATTGGGTGATGGAGTGTATGATGAGCAGATCTTATTTTCTTCTCATCATATACTGTATTCAACTCTTAGTTTGTATCCACATGTCTATTTGGAAAGTACGCTCCCATAATATTCTTTAGCAATTTTTAGGCATTACTGCTAAGATTAAAAGCTGAAGATATTACTCAACCTATTCTGTGAAGAATGTCGTTATTATTATTATTAGTTGATTGAGCCAGTCTTCAGAATTTGAAGTTAAGTCACATGTAATAAAAAAAATGAATTTAAGTTAGGTTGAATTTTACTTGTGGACTTACACATGTCAATTCTGGAAGAGTTCTCTTTGAAGTGTTGTAAACTTGTAATTGACTTTTGATTACATTTTCGTAAAATAAATGCTTGGCTGTATTAATTTATGATATCTTTTATGACAATGTGCTTTTCTCTTTTTATCCTTATTAATTAAAGTGACATTCTGTTTTATTTTTAATGTTCTCGGGCCTACTTATGACAGCAGAATATGTATTTGCCAATATGTTCTTAATTCATTTATATTATAGTTCGATTTCATTTATGTTAAAACTCTGAACTGACGTGTCACTACTATTCACCAGAGTCTTCTGTTTATACTCTGATTATTTTTGGTATCATATAGTTAAATGATTTTACTGAGCTTCGTTGAAAATTAAGTGCATTTCTTGCTGATAAATTAATTATAAGATAGTACTAAGTGTGAGCTACATAAACAATATAGTTTTAGGGACTGGAAAACTTCTGTACTCAGGCATTTAATAAAAGTGAGTATTAACTGATACTACTACAATAATTTGTTCCAGATCAGATTTTTTTTTTCTGATTTTTTCCTGAAATTATTTGGTTGTGAGTAAGTTATTGCATTCCAGTTACTTGAATAATCTTATTGTTCTAAGGATATAGACTAATTAAAAAGCCCAAATCTGTCAGGAGTTTTTAGGCATTTCAATTTTATTGACCTTTTTTTAGTATTAATTGATTTTGTCATTCTGAGCTGGAAACCGGTGACTTCATGAGCTGATATTATTATCGAATCTGGAACGATAAGTGCGATGATGATTTGTCATGATCTGCATTTGTAGTAGCCTATTTATGCCTTTTAGAATGTTGAATTCTGTATTTGGCATCAATCAAGTGTTTGCTAGATTAGATGAACCCATGTTTCCAAATGCAGATCCGAATTTGGTGCCGGTTAGATCTACTTTTCTGTAAATTGAAATGTCCGTTTTTCGTTTTCTGCTCATGCTTTTATCATGTACAATGATAATAAACTTTGTGCAGGAGTTCTTTACACATCCACACACACACACACACACAGTCTCTCTCTTCCTATGGGGTTCTAGACTAATTTATTGATAGCAAATTCTCTTATTTGTAGTTTCTTGAGAAAGCCCTTGAAGAATCTGGAGATGATTTGGATTCAGCGATTAAAAAACTAAACGAGCTTAGGTTGTGTACTGCAGAAAGTGTACCTGATGTTTCTCAGGAAATTAATGCCCAAGGTTCATTTTTATTTTGCTTTTATTTGTAAATCTATCTTTTGCCCTTCACCTGTCGATGAATTTTACAGATGCACTTGTGTTTGTTCAATGAGCGTAAAACACTGGCAAACGCAAAGCCTGAAACGTATCTTGGTCTACCCATTCTGTCCAAAGCCTCAATTGTGCTTTCTGAATATGTGGTGTAGTGAGCAAGATATACAAAATTTAGAAATGTGATTGATGTGTCAATTAGATTCAACTTCCATAAGTGAAAAGCTCCTGTGCACCGCTGACTACTGTAGTCTCTATCCTATTAATAGCTATACTCTTCCCATTAAATGTTTATCTAAACTGCACATGCTGAGAACAAAATAAAAGTGTCTATCATGTGTGAATTTACAAACTAAACCTCTAATCCTTTAGACCTTGTGAACGTGGACCGGAGATAGTCCGATAGTTATGTCAGAGTAACAGTTGTTAGTTTACATCACCTCTACAGCACGCTTAATGAATAAGGTCAGCGGTTCCACTTATTTTTCTGCTGCGCAATCTTCCATGAAGCCTGCACTTTCCTAACCACATGTAACTTAGCATTGGCCTGAAGCCATGGGCTAAGTTCAGTTTGTTCTAGTGAGTTAGGTTTTGATGAAGTGGGGCTCCTTGCGAAAGTTCTTGGGGATGCTGCATGCATACTTCCTCTCTCTCTTTCCTCCTCCTTCCCCATAGAATCTCATAGGGAAATAAAAGACATGTGATTCATACATGTTTGATTTGAGCTCTTGGAATAAAATGTTACAAACAGAATGAACGCAACAGAGTTTACATGAGTGGATGGCATCATGACAATATTAAGTGTTAGTACTCCTAGTGGTAGGAGATTCGTCGCTATAAATTTACCCCATTAAAAATCAACGATGAACTCATGAACCATTACTTTTTCCAAGCCTTTTAAAAATTTTACTTCATTCTAAAAATGTTGATTGCATAGTGAAGAAAATGCAGTTCTGCATTTTAAAATTCTGTGTTGGTTAAGGGTACATGTGAAACAAGATGTACAATATTGCAGTAGAATGAGATTTTTAATTTCCTCTCTGCTTTTGTTTTTATTAGTTTTCATAGACTAAGGGTCCTTTATCCTGTATCTGCTCTACACCAGCATATATTTTCGCTATCTTAATTCTTTTGGGCTCTGTCAAGTTTCCTTTTGCACAGAGAGTAGTTTCATGGAGACTATTCGATTGAAGACCCTCTTTGCATTTTTTTGAAGCTATTAATAATTTATTATGAACTGTTGGGTTGCGGTTAAAATGTTAAATGTTTTGTTGAAGATACTGGTGCAGTGGCAAATAGCGAGACTAGTGCTACAAGAGAGGAATCATCTGGTGGAAGTAGTTTTCCTGCTAGTGGTGCAGAGTGGGTGGAGCTGTTGGTGGGACAAGTCTTAAATGCATCGAATGTAGATGATGCTAAGGCACGTGTGTCACAGGCCCTGGAGGCATTGGAGAAGTCCATCTGTGCAAATGCAACTGAAGAGGCTGCCCGGAGCTTCCAGAAGGTATTGTTTGTTACTTTCGCGAGTGGTCTAAAACAAGCAAATGGCATATGATTGACGTTATGTGTAGGAAAAGGTAATGCTAAAGCAACATCTGGAAGCAGTCATTCAGGAGAACACGGTTTTGAAGCGGGCGGTTTCTATCCAGCACGAGCGACAGAAGGAGTTTGAGGAGATGGGTCAGGAGATGCAGAAGCTGAAGGAGCTGGTATCTCAATACCAGGAGCAAGTGAGAAGTCTTGAGGTGAGATAGACATTTATTGGTAAACAAGTCTTTATATATTTGTGTGTGTGTGGTTATTGCTTTAGCATTGTGTTGATTTGTATTTTTACTAATGTGAGCAGGTAAACAACTATGCTCTAGCGATGCACTTGAAGCAGGCTCAACAAAATAATTCAATCTCTGGGCGTTTTCACCCTGATGTGTTTTAACTTATGGGTGCAGTCTCATGCTCAATCCAATCTAGATTCTCATGCCAATACTATAATGCTATTGGACTATTTTTATTCCTATATTATATATACTCAATCCTATTACATTTTTTTAGTAGAAAAAATTGAAACACATGGCTACTGTTACAAATGCAGGTTTCGACATAAACTCTCTCTGATGTTCCAGTCATGAATATATCCTTGGAGAATTGTTATAGCCTTTTTGGTACTTTTGATATTTTTCAGCTCAAAATGTTCTAAGGCATGAAGGTTATTTTGGACTTTTCACCCAAATACTCCATCGGTTCCATGTTAATTGAGTAATTTTTTCATTTTGAGAAGTTCCAACATAAATGAGTCATTACTATTTTTAGCAAAACGTAATCATATTTCTTACTCTATTTACCATCTACTCTTTGTGTCCACTGAAGATGACTCACTTACCTTTTTGGTTTGTTCCAACTAAGATGATTCATTGTTAAAAGCGGAAACATTTTTTTATCTCTACTTTATTCTCTCTTTTGTTATACTCTCCACTTAACACCAAAATAAAGTTGCATAAAATCATGTGCCGCTCAAGGAAGGGGTCATTTTTCTTGAGACGGAGGGAGTGTTTAACACACTAAGGGAAGGGAAGGGAGTGGGGGTGGCGAAACGGGTTTCCTGCGGGTACCCGTACTCGATTTCAGCCAAATTTATTATCCCAATACCCACCCCGCAATATATCGGAATTACCCGATACCCGTGTCGGGTATCCCGTACCCGACATTGCGGGTACCCGTACCCGACTTGAAAATAAATTTATAAGAGAATTAATTAGTGGGACATAAAATATTTATTACTAATTAACCTAAAATAAAAAATTTGAAAACCATTATAGCCGACAATGTCTCCTAATTAATTTATTGTATTAGTTTTGATTGTAAGCTTTGACTAGATTCGAAATAAAAGTGAGGGCAAACTTCATAACTAGTTTCAGTGAGTTTTCAACTGAATATTTGTTAGAATATAAAAATGTTTCAAAAGATCTCTTAGAACACATAAATTTTATAAATCATTAAAAGATTTTATATAGCTAGTACTACTAATATTGGGTATTATCGGTACTAACGGGTATACCCGCACTACCCAAAAAACTCTAAATCATACTACCAGATCCAGCCCCGTTCCCCTTATCGCTGAGTAGCGGATACCCAATACCCGGTGGGTATTGGGTCAAAATGAGAATTATCCATTACCCGCTACATTTTGCCACCCCTAGAAGGGGTACTAAATATGATATTTTTCTGCACTTTTCTTCCTAATACTAAATAGTACTCCATCCGTCTCACTTTAGGAGTCCCGGTTGATCAATTTTGGGCATCCCGTTTTAAGAGTCCTGGTTGAGATAAACTAAAAAAAATGCCTACAAAGTAAGTAAAAAAGTGTTAAAAGTGATCCCAACATCCACTACAACATTTATTTATTACACTCAATAAAAAGTGGGTCCCAACATCCACTACAACATTTATTTATTACACACTTAAACACTTTCTTAAAACATGTGTCCGACTCAACCGGGACTTCTAAAGCAGGACGGAGGGAGTAGTATGATATTTTATCATGTTTGGATATTTGAAATGATATTTTAAATTTATGTTGTATATATCTAAAATAAATAAATAAAATAATTTTCATCTTTCAATGATAAATAAATGAAAATATTTCTTAACTCCCCGTGTATGAATAAATAACACACATAAAATATCGTTTTGATTAAAATTGAATATTCCTACTTAGTCGATTTTAATCTGGAAAATGAATTACTCAAGTGTGTCATCTATTTTGGGAAGTACTACTATTTTCTTTCATCACTCAACACACAAAATAACATCTCCTAAAATCTCGTGTCATTACCCAAGTATGTCTTCTATTATGGGATGGATGAGTATCAAAAAGGCTAAAAAAATTTTCAAGGACTATTAATATTCACGACTGAAATATCACAGACTATTTATATTAATGTAGTTTACTCTTCATTTAATTTAGTTATTGAGGGGCTAAACTATTTGAATCCCAACTTTCTTTCTTGAAGTTTTTGTTACTACTTTGTCTCTTGTATGACTCAAATATGCGGATAATCATCAAATCTGGATGGAATTATGAACTCACAAAGGGCGCCAGCAATCTTGGTCCTTAACCATTTCTTCACTTCATTATTTATGGGTCTCCATAACACTTTTTACTCTACTCTTAATTAAAGGATGACGCCTGCAACCTCCATCTCTTAATCATCATCTCTTCACTTGACTATTCATGAGTCCTACTAATTCATTTCATTTTTATTCTCATAATAAAATTCACATATTTTATTGAAAAACACAAAAATTACATAATTTGAAATCCTAACATTATAATTTATTTTATGCGATGAAATACATTGTCCTAGGAATGAAGGGCTCATGGAAAATTAACTACCACCACGGGAGAGTTACACCAGAAACATGATGTGCGAATAGTTGCCAAAAATTTCATCCAAATGTGCTCGATATGATTGATTTGGTATTTATAGATGAAATATGGATGTTTTGAATGATAAAAAAAATTTGATTTTTCATAAAAAAAAGGGCAAACTCTTTTATCTAGAAGTGAAATTCTTTTTTTTTCAAATTTTAAAAAATTAAAACGGTTGAAAGCGACGCTCACTCACGGGTCGGCGAGTGGGCGTCACACCCCAACACCAGCGAGCCACGTGGGGTGGTGGGTGTGGCGCGCTAATTCGCCAGCCTCCCCTCCCCCTCACGCCCTTGGCGAGACGAGCCACCCGCAACTCGGGCTCACACCTGGGCGGGACGAGACCGAGCCCATTTTGTACTGCGTTATAGGTCCTCTAAAATGCGTCACTTTTTTTACCCCATCTTCAGCAATACCACACATGCACCAAATGCAACTGCATTCTTTGTCAACAATCATCACAGCAATCTTTTTAAATTTAAAGCTAACCCATTTCATTAAAATTAAAAAGAGTAGTATGTTAATGTCGGAATGAGAAAAGTTTTAAAAATGTAGAACTGTGTCCTATTGCATGTTCACGTGCACAAGATTACACAATTCATGTGCTCTGATTTTTTTTTAACTGCACAAAAGTGAGTGTGGATCTGCCGAAAATTCGGGAAAAAGATTCCATCAGATGACACAATCATTTTATCTTTGTCTTTTAGCACTTTACCCCATATGTGCTGTCGATCTTCGTTTTTCTCATCCACAAATATTTCTTTATTCCAAATTATTGTTATTAAAATATGTAATGAAAAGTGGGTGCGGATTCATCCCTCCTGCTTTTATATACTCTTGCTCTCTTTGTTCCATTCAAAGTAAACATTTTGATTCGGTACAAGTTTTTATGCAGTTTTATTCTATGAGTACAAGTTTTTATGCAGTTTTATTTTGTGAGTTGAGTGAAGAGAGTAAAAAATAGAGACAATGATGTTTCTGGCTTCAATCAGAATGAGACATACAAAAATGAAAATGTGTCATTTAGAGTGAGACGAATAAAATTTAATACTCCCTCCGTCCCGAAGTATTAGACTCACTTCTTTTGGGCACATGATTTAAGGAAGTGATATTTAAATAGTTAAAGTGGAGAGAGTAAAGTATGAGAGAGGGAAAAAGTAGGGGAGAGAAGAGAGAAAAAAGTAGGTGGAGAATAAAATAAGATAGATGCTTTTTGCTAAAAAAAGAAATGAGTCTAATATGTTGGGACATTCCAAAAAGGAAAGTTGGTCTAATACCTTGGGACGGAGGGAGTAGTATTATAATACAATGTGAATAAAATGAGTTAGTGTAACGTGTGATTCACTATTAAAAATATAAAAGTAAAGTATGACAATAAATAAAGGTTAGTCAAATGAAAAATTGGAATATATAATAGGTACAAATGATATTTTTATGAGTAAAGGCCAAATGTGGTCCCTAACATATGGCCGTTTTATCAATTTGGTCCTTAACATTATCTTTTTGATTATTTGGTCCCTCACAAATAAACTCGGACCCGAATCGGTCCTCACTTAACAGAACCGTCAAAAAATAGACGATGACCGCAATTTGACTATATTAAATTACTAATGGTAATTAATTATACCTAATTATAATTCTTTTCCTATTAGCAAAATTGGAAAAAAGATAATATCAGTTGCAAATTGAAATGAATAATTTGTAATTTAATAGGAATTAATAATTATAATTAGGTATAAATAATTACCATTAGTAATTTAATATAGTCAAATTGCAATCATCGTCTATTTTTTGACGATTCTGTTAAGTGAGGACCGATTCGGGTCCGAGTTTATTTGTGAGGGACCAAATAATCAAAATGATAATGTTAAGGACCAAATTGATAAAACGGCCATATGTTAGGGATCATATTTGGCCTTTACTGTATTTTTATTTGTTAACAAAAATTATTGTTTATATGAATGAGTAACTATTCACTTAGCCTATTTTATATCTCCAACGAAGAGTGACACTTCTTGTGAATTTCAAAATAAAAGTTATTATTTCAATATAAAAAATTTATTGTTTAATGAAACGATTTAAGACAAGACAATAAACTAAACTAGGTTCGATCTAGCCGAGCATGATGTTATATTTTTTGTGTGTTAGCAAATCAATTGCCTCACGAGTCACGTTCCAGTGTCGAATTCGGTTTGCATAACTTTTTGTGTGATTTTGTTCATTGTAAAGTAAATAGTCTTTTATTTCGTAAGTGGTGGCTTAAGCGAAAATATAACATGTCTAGTAGTATGTTTATTAGACTTATAACTCCGATCAATATTTCAATATATAATATTTCCTCTGTCCCATAAGAGCACCCGCAGCGGTACCCCGTCCGTTCGTGCCAGCGGTGGGGACACCGCTCGTCCACCAATTCAGCTTGTCCGTCCTTGCCAGCGGCAGGGCGATGCTCTTAGCTAAGATCACGTCCGTGCCGCTGAGCAGGTCGACGTGGCGGGCTGTGATTGGCCAACAGCTTAGCCATTGGAAATTCTTTTTATTTTTATTTTTTTTAAATTCAAATATAACATGTCTAGTAGTATGTCTAGCCAGCGGCGGGCTGTGGTGGCTTAAGCGAAAATATAACATGTCTAGTAGTATGTTTATTAGACTTATAACTCCGATCAATATTTCAATATATAATATTTCCTCTGTCCCATAAGAGCACCCGCAGCGGTACCCCGTCCGTTCGTGCCAGCGGCGGGGACACCGCTCGTCCACCAATTCAGCTTGTCCGTCCTTGCCAGCGGCAGGGCGATGCTCTTAGCTAAGATCACGTCCGTGCCGCTGAGCAGGTCGACGTGGCGGGCTGTGATTGGCCAACAGCTTAGCCATTGGAAATTCTTTTTATTTATTTTTTTTTAAAATTCAAATTTAATTTAAAAAATTATTTTTAAATTAAAAAAATATTTTCCCACTTCCCAATAAATTATATCCGTTTTCTACACACTTTTAATTTATTTTTCAATTTTTTTTCTCAAAATTCACATTTTCATCTATAAATACTCTCACTTCAACATTAAATATTATGTAATTTTTAATTTGTAGGATTTTAATTATGTATTTTTTTATTTTCTAGGATTTTAATTATGTATTTTTATTTTTTAGGATTTTAATTATGTAATTTTTATTTTTAGTATTTTAATTATGTAATTTTTATTTTTTAATGTATTTTTATATTGTAGAAATGTTTTTAGTAATTGAAGTATTTAAATTGAATAATAGAATAGTAGGACCCTTGAGCTTGTCATTGTGGAAGAGCACGGATGTGGTGTTGTGCTCTTGCCTAAGGACAAGGAGTAAAAGTGGGTTCGGGCCCACCTCTGTGCTCTTATTTAAGAGCACGGATGGGGATGCTCTAAAAATATGCACTCATTTATTTTTAGTTTGTCCCACAAGAATATATGCACTTTCTAATTTTAGAAATTCTCTTCCATCTAATTAGGTGGACCCAGTTTCTACTAATAATACTTTAACTACTTTTCCTCTACATCTTTTTAACTTTATCAATTGTGCACTAAAACTCGTGTACAATCCAAAGTGCATATTATTATGATTTATTCCTGACTTTATATAGATTGTGTTTTTTATTATATCTAAAATGCTATTCATGTGAGCCTCCTTTTCTGTGTATATCCCTTTTTCCATCTTTTAAAGAATATGATTCATCATATTTTTACAACCATAAAGACTGTAAGACACAACAAAAAAAATTTTAATCCATTAGCAAGTGGCAACACTACAATATATAGATAGTGTAATAAGTAAATAATAACAATGCAGGATCTTAAACGCCTTGAACTATTTTAATGGTCTCTGAACTATGGGGTTATCTCATAAATGGTCCCTGAACTTTAAAAGTATTACCAGCAGTCCCTGGACTAAGGGTTAATATCAAAAACGGTCCTTTTGCACTGTTTCGAGACGAAAATGCCCTTTTGGGGGATTTGAGCAATATGGTCTTTTACACTTTTAATATTTTAAATCTGATATTATTTCAGTTACGTACTAAATTTGATATTATTTCAAAATTATCATTCTTCTTCCCTTTTGTCATCTTTCACTTTGTTTCTTTATTTCACTATTAGATTTAATTTTACAAAATTAAATTTTAAATTTCAGTTTTTAAATATCAATAAAATTTTTTAATTATAAAAATTATTAAATAACAAAAATTAATAGCATAATCAATATTTGATAGTGTCTAATATTTAATCAATAAGATATGACAACGCCTTAGTTTTAATCAATATCTAATAGCTTTAATCATAAATAGATCATATAACACGATTTATTCTGAAATAAATATGCATCTAATGTAAGATTAATGTAATTTTCATATATTAATTTGAAAACAATCAAAATTACTAGAAAATTTCAATAAAAATACTCCTATATAAAAATTTTAGTCAACTTCATATATTCTATCACAAGCAATTAAAAACCGAACGGAGGCTAAATAAAATAACTCTTATTTTTCATCATGATTAATATTATATTTTTGTACTTCTTCAATTCAACTGAATATTATATTAAATAACAAAAATTAATAGTTTTAATCAATATTTATAGTGTCTATGAATTAATAGTTTTAATTAAAAAAATATTATTGATATTTAAAAATTAAAATTTAAAATTTAATTTTATAAATTAAATCTAATATTGAAATAAAGAAACAAAGTGAAGGATGACAAAAGGGAAGAAGAATGATAATTTTGAAATAATATCAGATTTAGTGCATAGCTGAAATAATATCAGATATAAAATGTTAAAAATGTAAAAAGACCAAATTGCCCAAACCCCCCAAAACTCCTCAAAAGAGCATTTTCGTCTCAAAACAGTGCAAAAGGACCATTTTTAATATTAACCATTAGTCCATGGACTGCTGGTGATAGTTTTAAAGTCCATGGACCATTTATGAGATAACTCCATAGTCCAGAGACTTTTGTATATCACTCATTTAATTAAGTTCAAAATAATTGCAGTGGAAAGCGTACATTAATCCTGTTGTTCTTATATAGATAAAATTATGTTCTAAAACATCATAATTAATTATGAGACCTCGTGTGTTTAAAACGTCAATTACAAACCATAGTACTGTCCAACATAGTGTGCTGGAAACTCACTATTTGGATTGGGTGGTGATGATTTGTTGATGTGAAAGTAAGAATTGTCCAAATGAAATTAAGTGGCTGAAACAATTTGGATAACAGAGTATCTGTATGAAGTCATTACAATTCAAGAAGACCAGGACAAGACAAGATTTATTTTATAGTCTAAAATATTGTTATTGTATATGGTGATCTTCTTCTTTTTTGTCTTGACACAATTGGCTAAGAACCTAGGAAGTGGCTGCAAGTAGCATTAATATTGATCATGATGGACGATGTTACACTCATTAATAGTTGTAATACTTATTTATAGCATGTCATATAGTAGTTCATATGTCTCTTTGTAGCTCAATCCTATTTTTCTTTGGATTATTATACTATAACTGAGTCATTTCTTCTTTTTTTCAAAAAATAACCTGTGTTTTGTCTCTTATTTTAATCTCCATTCATCTTTTTATCTTTTTTCTTTCCTACTTCATCTTTCCTTCAGTTAATTCACTTTTAACACAATTTTCTAAAAGTCTGTGACAAAAAAAAACACATCTAATATATATACGGGCGAAGAGAGAGTATTATGTAAGTATGTAAGATAGACTCGGTCAACCATCTTGCAAAGGACATGATAAAATGAGATGAGATCAGCTTTCTTTTTTATCAATATATTGATGATGAAATAAAGAGATGTGGTGGAAATGTGATACTTATGCCAAAAAAAATTGTCAATTCAAACAATCCAATTTTTTCTTTGTGGTTGGCTAAGGAGTAAGTAATATATTATCAAGAAATTGTTAATTTAAATTTTATCCATAATTATACTCATTATTAACTTAAATCAATAAAGTTGCAATTTTTGTGTAAAGTGTATATTTTGTGTGCAGTATATGTATGTGTATATTTTGTGTAAAGTGCGTGTGAGTGTGTATTTAGTGTATAGTGTGTATAGTGTGCTTGCACAAATTCTTCAAATTCAATTTCATATCAATTTATTTTATCAAACATAGGATTTTGGAACTGAATTAAATTTCAATTCTAGTTCAATTTCAACTCCAATTTGTGTACCAAACGGAGCCTTATTAGAATTTGGTAATTGGTGAATCTGATAATATTCTTTTAATATATGTATATCTCAATAACATTTTTATAATAAAGGACCAATACTGATGAAAAAAATCTACCTACGTTCAAAATAATATGTCAATCACATTTTTATACTCCTTTCATCCATTAATAATTGTCTCATTTTACCATCTCTGTCCGTCCACCAGTGAATTGTTTCATTTGTTTTGTTTTACTATTTTTGATAATAGATCTCACATTCTACTAATTTTATTTCATCATATTTTGTTATAAACTACCAAATATTAATATATACTGTAAAAAAAGACTCATTTTCAATACCTTTATTCATTCACTTTCTATTATATTTATCTTTTAATAGGTTTGTGTTAAAATGACAATCCCTCTTAAAGTGACACCGTGACACCACTTATACAGCAATATTATAAACGTTACACAGCAAGAAAAATTGTTGTGTAAAGAGCAACAAATTGCTGGCCGAGTTTTTCAATTTTTTTAAATTTTTTTGCCACGTGACAGCTTATTATTCGTCCATGTATACAAATAATTAGCTAGGAATGATGGTATGATATTATTTTAAAGGGTGGTGGCACCCTAACATGCCCCTCTTTTAATATCAGTGTCGAGTTAAATTAAGCCATAGTTAAAGGCAACCCATATTAAAAAAAATTCGAGATGCCAATCACATTTTTATTGTAAAAGATCAACAATTCGAGATGTTTATATAACAACAAATGATACTAGTACTTTATAGTTTTGAATAAATCGAACCAAGTTATAAAGACCAAATCAAGAAAGACTTTTCTTGTAATTTATCTTTCATTTTTTCTTTTTGTTCAATAATTGAGGCTGATTATTAAACACTAAAAGAGGTTAATTATCTAAACGCACATTGCGTGTTTGGTTTCATATTATCCAGTCCAGCTAATAAGACAATTGTAGTCACAAAGATATTTTTGAAAACAACATTATTAAACATTTGGATCTCGCCTAACAAATCTCAACCGTCCAAATTGGAGCAATCCTGCCACGTCATGACTGACATGGATACTTATAAAAAAAATACTTCTGTCTCATTCTCGTTGAAAACTACTCACTTTCTTTTCCATATGTCGAAGCCAAGAGGACTCATTACTAAAAATAAAAATACATTTATTTTTAGTTTATTGCAAAACCATGGAAATAGACCATTTGATAATTGTACCAGTTTTAATGCGTAACTGGTAAAGTAATAGAGAATGAGAAAATGTAAATGAAATAATATTTAGTGAATAGTGTGACACATAAATAATAAAGTAAGAGAAATTAATAAAATATTGTTGAAATAGTATTAATGGATGGATGGTGGGATCCAACACTAATAAAGTAAAGAGAAAAGAAGATCATATTTTATAAATGGATACAGACTATTTCTATGGGATAGATGAAAAAATGAAATATAACTTATTTCTATAGAACGGAGTGAGTATGATTTTTAGTTTTCAAAATTCTCATATTAAAAAATTTCTTGTTGGAACCATCATGTTATTAGGATTTTATTATTCCTTTACATGAATTAAATGTGTTTATGCATGCGACGAATATTCAAAACAATGAATGGATCTAATCCACGTAATCATCTATATAGATTCCAATTTGCGAATTTATTTAATTGTGCAATTTTCACAGTTCAAACCCATAAAAATAATAGAAGAGGTAGGAAGAAAGATCAATCTGATTAACACCTGGAGTTGTATATAAAGTGAAATAATCTTTTTACTACTCCATTTCGTCCAGAAAAATAGTCTCATTTTGTCTTTTTGGAATGTCCAAAAAAAATAATTCCATTTCCATAAATGGAAAGTTTCTCTCTCATACTTTATCCATTTTTGCTCCTTTCTTTTATTTTATTCTTTCTTATTTTTATCAATCTCATTAAAATATGTGACTTCTGTAAATAAGACTATTTTTTATGAATAGAATGAATATACGTGATTTTCTAATAACATTTTCAATGGTGGATCGGATTACAGGTTATGGGAGTACTACCATGTCATCTTTGAGATTTTTGAGATTGTAGGAGGAAGAGGAACAGCGAGAATGGCCAAAAATATTACTCTTTGTTCGCTATTAGGAGTCTATATGAGTTCGGCATGGATTTTAAGAAATTTTAAACAATAAAATAAATATGTAAAGAATAAAAAAAAGAGAGGAACAAAAATGGATAAAGTATGAGAGAGAAACTTTCCATTTTTGGAAATGGAACTGTTTCTTGTGGACATCCCAAAATGACAAAATGAGACTATTTTCGTGGACGAAAGGGAGTAGTAAAAAGATTATTTCACTTTATATACAACTCTGAGAGTTCGGCACGAGTTTTAAGAAATATAAAAAAATGTGGGTGAGAAAAGATAGTGGAATGTGAGACCCATTTTTATATACTATTAGTTTTATAATAGAATGTGAGTGGAATGACTTAGTGGAAAGTGAGATGTACTGCCATTAATAGTAAAGGTGAACCGAGACTCCTAATGACGGACGGACTACAAATGATAAACCGGGACTCCTAAAGGCGGACGAAGAGAGTATACAGTACGTATATATATTTATAAAATTTACTTTTTTTTTTATTAACATTTATTTCTTTTTCTTCTCTTTCAACAAAAAATATTATATATTTTCATGAAATTTCTGAATTTCGTAAATGTTGATGCAATAAAATATTGCTTGAGTAGTAGTTATCTTAAAACACAATGATGCCTAGGGGTGGCAAAATGGGTAGCGGGTAATGGGTAATTCCCATCTCGACCCGCTACCCGCCGGGTATCGGGTACCCGATATCCGACGATAACGGGAAATTGGGCGGGATCGGGTAGTGTGTTTTAGAGTTTTGCGGGTAGCGGGTATACCCACTACCCGTACGGGTATACCCGTTAGTCCCGTTAATACCCGTTATTATTAGTATTAGAGCCTTATATCATTTTTAATACTCCCTCCATTCCATATTAATAGAGGCGTTTCAAATAGTTAGATTAGAGAAAAAAATAAATAGTTAAATAATAATAGCCATATACACATTCATTTTGAAAAATTAAAAATAAATAGTTAGAATGGAGAAAAAATAAAGTAAGAGAGATAATAATGTAGAGAAGAGTATTTATATTATTATTTTTCCAAAATGAGTGAAGAAAATGAAATGTTTCTAAGAGTTCTTTTGAAACATTTTTATATTCCGACGAACATACAATTGAAAACTTATCGTAACTAGCTATAGAGTCCCTTTACTTTTATTCTTAATCTATTCAAAGTTTACCATCAATATTAATTAAGTAAATTAGGGAACATTGACGATTATTATGGTTTTCAAATTTTTTATTCGAATTCCGGGTCGGGTACGGGATACCTGACACGGGTATCGGATAATCCCGGTATATCACGGGGCGGGTATTGGGACAACCAATTTAGCTAAAATCGGGTACGGGTACCCGACTTGTCGGGTGCGGATAGCCGCGGGTAACCCGTTTCGCCACCCCTAATGATGCTCATCTAATAATAATTACTAATGTAAATTATTCCTTAATAAATCATAAAAATAGTTATTAGTACTTAAAGTAAACAACAATAAAATACTCCCTCCGTTCCATAATAATAGAGTCATTTTTCCATTTTGGTACGTTCCATAGTAATAGAATCATTTCCTTTTTTAGTAAAAGTCAACACATTTTTCCATGTCTACTCTACTATTTTTTACTTTTTTCTCTCTTCATCTCTCTACTTTTTTCATTTTCCATTTTATTCTTCATTTACTTTAACTCACCTAACACATTTTTTCTTAATCTCCGTACCGAAAAGAAACGCCTTCATTACTATGGAACGGAGGGAGTAAGTTTTACGTAAATTGGTAGTAATCTTAATTTAATTAGTTAACAGATCTCTTATTTTAAATATGTAGTACTTTTTTAATAATGATAAATAGTACTCCAACCGTCCCATTCAAGATGACCACATTTCCTTTTTTGTTTGTTCCAATCAAGATGACCACTTTCCAATTTTGGAAATAACCCCATCTCTCCTCTCTCCTCTCTCCTCTCTCTTCATTAAAATATTCAACTACCTTTTTCGTATCTACTTTATTCCACCTAACAATACTTCCTAAAATCTCGTGCCACTCAAGAATGTGGCCATCTTAAGTGGAACGGAGAGAGTACTCCACTCCCTACTAGGTGTATTAATCAGAAATAAAATATTACTAAAAAATCAACACATTGTAGCGCAGTTGGCAGTGTGGAACTGTGATGATCTTGAGGTCATGAGTTCAAACCCTGCCACCATTTTGAAGACTTTCGGCATTAATCTTTAAACTCGATCGAGCAAGATTAGCATGTTCAATACCCATGTGATCAAACACAAAAATATATTACTAAAAATATATTAAGGCATTATGTCAAGATTCTTAATTATTCAACAGAATTGGAACGACTCTCATTTCACTCACTATTCGAATATATTGAAGCACTAAAAAAATGTTCGTGAACGAATGAAGTAAATTTCTTCTTATTAAGGAGTAGGAGTTCTATTTAAACAAGCATATTTGTGACAAGCATTAGTTCCTACTTTTATACTAGTAGTATATATATATATATAAATGGAACATGAAATATTTTTACGATAATTTAGTGTAATACTTCATATTTAGTTGTACTCCATTTCATTTGGTCATTTTATTTGTGTCATTTTCTTTTTTAATGATTTCTTTTTCTTTGATATTTTATTCTCTTTGATTTTTAAAAATTTTTTAACATTAATTTTTTAAATATCATGCATAAATGAAACATTTAAATAAATCACGAATATGGGAAAATAATATTTCTACACATATCAACATGCTTCTGAGCTTATTTGGAATTTTCCTTAAACCTAAATCTATCCTAATCAGTTTGAAATACTTTTATAATTTCCTTAAAGCTCAGAAGCATGTTGATCAGTTGATATTTGTAGAAATATTATTCACTTTTTATTACTAAAAGATGAACATGAGATATTTGGATCTTGCAGAGCAGTTACAGTCGTCGGCAATATACAAGTACTAAAAACAAAAATATGGAGTAATTTGTACCAACTAGTTGATTTTTTTATGAATGTGTTTATTTAGAATTAAATTGTAATTTCCCCTTTGGTAGTACGAAACGACCACACAAAACATAGTGGTCATATTAAATATGTCCCTACCAAAAAGCAAGCACACTTTTATTGATCAATCGTTTTCATAATCCAACCCCAACAAAATTAGCTTGATCCGGATTCGGATTAGGGAATGAATGATTCTATTAAAACTAATAAATCCATTAATATATTTTACGTCATTTTATTAATTAGTCACTCTCTAAGTCAGTTCACAATTATCACGGTCAATTTATTTATATCAAAAGTAGGAGTTAGGTCCATTGCATTCCACTCCACCCACCTAATTCTGTATAATTCAGACTTACTTTATCATATTGTATTTTAATCACACATTATATCTACTCGGATGCTTTTATTTTGGACCACATCGTTCTTACTCATTTCTACTTTTATACTCATTGTAACTTGTAAGAAGTTATTTGTCATATGATTAGTCCAAATGAAACTTACACTTGTTGTAATTAATGACTGTTGTAAAAAAAAATTGTTACTGTGTAATAAAAAAGAGTTGAACTATAATTTTATCTCTAATGAACACAAGATTCATATTTACAATAATTTGGGAAGAAAATCTCAAGCTAATTGTGGTACTATATTTATGATAGATGGAATATATTTATATGCCTTTCTAAGGATCCGATGGTATGTTTTCTCTTGCGGTTGGGCACCCTTCTCCAAAAGTCTAATAAAAAAGTTTGGACCTCTATTTTTTATATCATAGCTTGGTCGATTTAGAATATACTGAATAAAATGACTTTCCTAAAGTTTGAGCCGGACTAGAAGATCGAAAACAGAAGACTTTTTTGGCAACTTATGGTGTAGAATAGATGTGGGTGTCTAAAACTCTTCCACAACGAAGCTGTCGAGCGATCAAGTGAACAATATTAGATTTTGGGTGGAAGGTGTTTACTAGGTTTGTGCCCCCGGTTCCCAACCTTCCGTTTTGGATTCTGCTCGTGTTTTGTTGCTGCATGGGTTTCTTAGGCTTTGTAATTGGCTGTGGTTGCTTTTTTTTTTTTGTTGGAATGTTGTTGGGTTGTTATTGGGACATGATCGGGTTGCTATTTTTTTTTTGTTGGTTCTTTGCGTGATAGCTTTTGACTGCTTCTCTTGAACTTTTGCTCGCCTCCTATCGGCTCGAGCCTTTTCAATTAATTAAAAAAACAATATTTTGTGAAAATGAATTTCACTATAGATTTTTGGACAGATTTTCATTTGGCGTGTTTTTCACTTTTTTTGACTATTACCTTCTTGTTTTACGAATCGAAGACAAATTTGACAATTTTCAATTTATTTTTATCTTTTTTCTTAATTCTCATTTCTCTTATTAATTAATAACCTTATTCCATGCTAAAAGTCAACTTATGTTTTTCATTGAATTAATATTTTATGTTTAATTTCACGCACAAACTTATTTTAAAATAATAAATGTACTATTTCTTTATTTTATTAATCTTTAAAGAACATATAAACTTATCATTTAATTAATTATTTTTTATTTTCACTTTGTAATTTTACACACATATATTTTAGTTTTAAATATATATAAATATAGATTTCTATAATCTAACATTACATAGTTTTTCCGCCGTCCCATGGTAGTTGAGTCGTTTCTTTTCTGCACTTATTTTATAAAAATGAAGAGTGATAAAATAGTTAAGATGAATAGATAGTAATATAAGAAAGAGAATAATGTAGAAGAGTTATATAATTTGAATTATTTAAAATATGTATATAGAAATATTTTTGAGACTATATCCCTAAATGAGTTCTAAGATTTTGTTTTAAGAGAGAGGAATAAAATGATCAGAGAGCAATGAGAAAAGAGATGGAGAAATGATAATAAATACAAATAGTCCAAAAAAATGAAAAATTATCTTAAATAAGTTAAAATCTTAGTCTAGAGACATCTGGTTCAATTTACTTTCATTAGAGTACTACAAATATGAATATTGCATTCACCAAATAGTACTCCGTTTGTCTCTAAAAATAAAAATTCTTTTCTTTTATGTTCATCCAATAATAATAAAAAATTTCTATTTTAAAAAATTTCTTTTTCCGTTATTATTATAAGAGCATCTCCAAGGAGAGAAGTAAATGAAAAGGTAAAGTCATATAACTACTATATTTACTTTTTCTTTTATTAAAAATTATTCTCCAAGGGCTTGATAAAGGTATTTGAGAAGGTATTATACATTTTTCCATATCTTCACCTCTCCATCAATGGAGAAGTAAAATCTTATAACTATCATATTTGTCTTCATTTCATGAAAAACTCTTTTCCAATGGAAAATATATTTAGGAAGGTACTCCATCCGTTTCGCCATAGTTGAAGCAAAACTTTTCGGCACGGAGTTTTGAAATAATAATTGAGTGTGTTAAATAAATAGATAAAAAAGTAAGAGAGAGGAAAATGTAGAGAGAATAAAGTATAAAGCGAATAAAGTAGAGAGAATAAAGTAAGAGAGAGTAAAGTAAAAAGAGAAAAAAGTTACTATATAAGGAAATGACTCAACTATGAAGAAACTTTCAGAAATGATAAAATAATTCAATTATAGTGAAACGGAGGGAGTATTACACTTATATTTTTTTATGCATTTGTACTATTATTTTATTTTTTAAAAATAATTTACCTTTCTATCAACCAACGTTAAAAATCTGAACTATATATTTTGAGATTATATCTCGGAAGTAGGTCTAATATTATTTTTATTTCACAACATATGCTAAGAAAGAGAAATATGAGAATAAGAGAGCAGCTAGAGAAGAGAGAAATAAAAATAAGGGTAAACTGCCTCTAAAATCGTCAACTTTCACAAAAGGCTGGAATTTCCTGTGAACTTTAAAAGTTGCACGAAAAATCACAAACTTTGTTGGGTTGTGCAAATTTCCCGAGTGACCCGACCCTGAATTTTTTCGGCATTAACTTATCTTATGTGGCAGCCGGAAGCGTGACTAGGCAGCCGGAACACAAAACTACGTCATTTTGTGTTATGCTACAAAAAAATTATTAAAAAACTTCATATTTCAATACGTATGTTTCCGGAGGAAAAAAAGTTACAATTTTTATCTTCATCAAACGAGAAAAATCGCGCTGATCTCTCTGAAAAATTGCGCTAATCTGCATCAAGAGAACATCACCATCCGAACTAAATCGAACATCACCATCTGAAAGTCACCATCCAGACAATTTCGACAAAAACGAGGTTAGATTTCTTGAAAGTCAGATTCGATCAGCGGAGGTTACGGAGTGCGGAACTTACCGAGTCGCCGGCACCATCGGATGTTGCGGTCGCCGTCGCCGTCACGGTCGTTGTCGGGGAAGAGGTCGCGTCGCCGCGCTATGCAGAAGAAAGCGTATGTTTGATGTTTAATTCTGATGTTCGGGTCAGATGTGTTAAAGTTCAATTTGGGGGGTTTTGCCTTTCAAAATCAGATTTTTAAAATATAAAATTTAAATTCATGTCATTGCACACATCAGCGTCCACAGCATCATCCACGTCAGACACTTCCACACGTCAGCACTCTACTTAGCCGAAATACCTGACTCGGGAAATTTGCATACGGGAGCAAAGTTTGTGATTTTTCGTGCAACTTTTAAAGTTCACGGGAAATTTCAGCCTTTTGTGAAAGTTAACGATTTTTGAGACAATTTACCCTAAAACTAAATAGAATAGTCATATTTACCCTTTATTAAAACTACAAGTCTACAAGGGTAGAATAAGAAAGAAATAGCATAAAAAAATGAAAATAATATCTTAATAAATTAAAATCATAGCCCAGAGACTATAAAAAGAAAAATGAAATATCTATTTTTCGTGAAGATTCGCAAATATTTCGTGAAGATTCACAAATATGAATCTTGCATTCATCGAATACCAAATTTACAGTTCTTTATAAAAAGTGAGTCAAAGAATGCAGCTCTACGACATGATACAATATTTTTGTAAAAAAATAAAAATTATTTTAACAAATATTATAAACTCTGCAGTAATATTAATATCCGGTTAGAGTCGGCTATATCCATTTTAAGGTTAATAATTGTCATATCAAGACCTGATTAGTAATTATTCTTTTAATTATTTAGTTTTAACATTAGACTCATACTCTCTGATTCAATTATGAATAATATACAATCACAATTCACAATGTGGAAATTGTGAATTTGTGAAATGATACACAAAACACCATGAAATATTCTTCCCCTAATATTAATTTACTCAAATATCAAAATCTACTAACACCTGGCCTGATATGCTTAATATCGAAAAAAAAATCAATCTACTTTAATATCGAAAAAAAGTTGTGAAAAAAAATTCTTAATCAACTAATGACAATAAAACCCGTAATCGCAAAATTATAGATTATTCCTTCTCGACTCTCCTAGAACTTGTTTAGTTGATATTGGTATAGATTCCAATATTTGTCAGAGGCATATACCGTGCCCGTAACAAATTAGTTTGTTTATGCTAATTTGCATAATTCATTTTACTTAATTTAGTAAACAAATTTTAAAAAAAGTATTATTTCTGTCTCATAAAAGTATAACCATTTGAAATGGTATGAAAATTAATGGAGTACACAATTGGTAAAATAAAAAGAGGAATAGAAGGATAGTTAAAGTAGTGTTAGTGGACGTGAGACCTATATCTTTATCAGTAGCGTTTAATGAGTTGCAATGATGGACCATAGTAGTATAAAATGTATTCCATCCGTCCTTAAAGAATATGGACTTTGGGTTTGGCACGATTTTTAATACAATATTGGTAAAATAAGATAAAGGTAGAGAGGAAAAGTAATTAAAATGTTGTTAGTGGATAATGTGTAGAGAAAAAAGAATTCTAAAATTAGAAAGTGCATATTCTTGTGGAACGGACTAAAAAGGAAAGAATACATATTCTTGTGGGATGGAAGGAATAGTAAAAAAATTAATATGTATGAGTAATGAGTTGATGAAAATCTTCTATAAATAAAAATGCTCATATTTTATGGTTCTATAAATGAAAATGTTCATATTTTATGGAACAATAGGGAAAATAAAAAGTACACGGACAGTAGTAAGAGTGTGGGTATCGCAAGTTTACGGTGTGGGTACCCGCATCCGGTAACTACCACAAGCTATCACTGATCGGGTTAGCAAGGATGCAATATCATTGGCAGTTAAAAATAAAATAAAAACAAAATAATAATGTATGTGAATAATGTGGGAAATATTTTAGACTTTAGTCCGTGAGGGTGAGAAGTTTGGTAGGTGAAAAATTGTGTCATGTGCTGATGAAATTCATTTGACGGTTAGGATATCGACCAATTCGATGCACGATCCTCATTTCTACCGTTGGATTTAACTCTTCCAACAAGAATATAAAAAAAAAAGAAAATAAGAAGCAGGTGCATTCCACACCAGAGCAATCATCTTCTGCTGCAATGGACATCAGATCTCGCCACTCCTTGCTATAAATACCCCTCTCAATCCACTCTTCTTCTCCACCCTACATCCCCTCTTCTCATCATCGTTCATTTTAATTTTCCGTTTTAGTTAATTTCAAGGTATGCATGTTCTGTTACATAGTTGGAATGAGTTGAATCTGAGCTCGTGCTGATGAATTTTTTTCTGGTTTGATTTTACAGTCAACGATGACGATCACGCCGGCGGTTCGGATCGCCGAGAGGAAGCTGGTGGTGAAGGACCGCACGATCCTGACCGACGTGCCGGAGAATGTGGTGGCGACATCGAGCGCCGCGGCGGAGGGGGTTTTTCTGGGGGCGGTTTTCGACCAGGCGAGCAGCCGCCACGTCATCTCGCTGGGTACGATCCGCGAGGTTCGGTTCCTAGCCTGCTTCCGCTTCAAGCTGTGGTGGATGGCGCAGCGGATGGGCAGCCGCGGCCGCGACATCCCCCTCGAGACTCAATTCCTCCTCGTCGAGTCCAACGACGGCTCCCACCTCGAGTCCGACCTCGACGGCGACGACGCGAACAAGCTCGTCTACACCGTCTTCCTCCCCCTCATCGAAGGCCCCTTCAAGGCCTGCCTCCAGGGCGGCCCCGCCGATGACCTCGAGCTCTGCATCGAGAGCGGCGACGCCGCAGCCACCGCCTCCGCCTTCACCCACTCCGTCTACATCGGATCCGGCACCGACCCCTTCGCCACCATCCACGAGGCCATCAACGCCGTGAAGCTTCAGCTCGGGACGTTTAAGCTCCGTACCGAGAAGAAGCTCCCCGGCATCGTGGACTACTTCGGATGGTGCACCTGGGACGCCTTTTACCAAGAGGTGACCCAGGAGGGCGTCGAGGCCGGCCTCGAGAGCCTCAAGGCCGGCGGGGCGCCCCCCAAATTCGTCATCATCGACGACGGCTGGCAGTCGACCGAATCAGACCAGCCGGATAAGGAGAAGGAGAAGGAGAAGGAGAGTGAATTGGGCGCGCCAAAGCTGCAGAGGCTCACCGGGATCAAGGAAAACGCCAAGTTCCAAAAGCAGGATCCAGTGGCCGGGATCAAGAGCATCGTGAAGATCGCGAAGGAGAAGCACGATCTGAAATACGTGTACGTGTGGCACGCGATCACGGGGTACTGGGGCGGGGTGAGGCCCGGGGTGAAGGAGATGGAGCACTACGATCCGGCGATGCAGTACCCTGAGCTTTGCAAGGGAGTGATGGAGAACGAGCCAGGGTGGAAAACTGATGCTATCAAAATTGAAGGCTTAGGACTTGTTAATCCTAAAAATGTGTACAGGTTCTACAACGAGCTCCATAGCTACTTGGCCGCTGCGGGGATTGATGGAGTCAAGGTTGATGCACAGTGCATTCTTGAGACCCTTGGGGCTGGCCTTGGGGGCAGGGTCGAGATCACGAAGCAGTATCATCAGGCTCTTGATGCATCTGTTGCCAGGAACTTCCCTGATAACGGATGCATTGCCTGCATGAGCCACAACCTCGAATCGCTTTACTGGTATTTCTCTTCTGATTTCGAGTACTCCATATGTATTTTTGTTGGTATATGAGCTGAATCGCTGATATGTTGAATTATTGCAGTTCAAAACAGACTGCTATAGTGAGAGCCTCAGATGATTTCTACCCGCGAGATCCGATTTCGCACACGATCCACATCGCAGCGGTGGCCTACAACAGTGTTTTCCTTGGGGAAGTGATGCTCACTGACTGGGATATGTTCCATTCTCTCCACCCTGCGGCAGAGTACCACGGCTCCGCCAGGGCTATAAGCGGCGGACCTGTCTACGTCAGGTACTCCCTTCGCTCATCATTAAATGTTTCATATCTGACCGGCATATATTTGAAGAAATTGTTTGATTTTGTGACTATGGATCTACTTTTATTTATAGTTTTATACTTAGTAAATAAGGGTTGAAATGAGTTAGTGGTATCTCGGATCCATTTATTAAATGTAGTAAAAGTGAAATGCGATATTTATTAGAACTCGTTCAATTAAGAAAATATGACTGATAGTAGTATGTTTTAACCAATCAATTATTGCACAACCATTTCTTCAACAAATAGTTATAACATGCTGAATTGTAACAGTGATGCGCCTGGGAAGCACAACTTTGATCTTCTAAGGAAGCTCGTTTTGCCCGACGGCTCGATCCTCCGTGCCCGCCTCCCCGGCCGCCCCACCAAAGACTGCCTCTTCTCCGACCCCGCCCGCGATGGCATCAGGTTCATATTTCAACTTACTCTGTTTTGGATTGTAGAAATTGTTAAAAAAAAGTAGTGGATTAAATGTTGAGGGTGTTTGAATTGGATGGCAGCTTGTTGAAGATATGGAACATGAACAAATACAGCGGAGTGGTGGGAGTGTACAACTGCCAAGGCGCGGCGTGGAACAGTGAGGAGAGGAAGAACACCTTCCACCAAACCAACTCGGAGGCGATCACAGGGTACGTGAGGGGCCGCGACGTCCACCTCATAGCTGAGGCCGCGGTCGACGACCACTGGGACGGAAACGTGGCTGTCTACGCCCAGCGCAGCGCCACTCTCCTCACGCTGCAGTACAACGTGGCCCTGCCCGTCTCGCTCAAGGTGCTCGACCACGAGGTCTTCACGGTCACGCCCGTGAAGACGCTCTCCTCCGCCTCCTCCTTCGCCCCGTTAGGCCTCATCGACATGTTCAACGGTGGCGGGGCACTGGAGGGGTTGAAATACGAGGAGTCCACTGTCTACATGGAGGTGAAGGGCTGTGGCCGATTCGGCGCCTATTCGTCGGTGAAGCCTAGCAAGTGCACGGTGGGATCGGCTGCGGTGGAGTTTGAGTACGAGGCTGGGTCGGGCTTGCTCACGTTCGACTTGGCGGACATGCCTGTTGACAAATTTCACTGTGTTGAGATTCAGTTATGAACTTGTAAGTCTAGGCTTTGAATTGAGAAGGGGGGACTGGTGCATTTTTATTAGTAGCTTTTGCTTCAATTGGTTGTACCTTTGGTTGCAATTCATGCTGTAGAATTGGATAATGATGTAATAGGAAATGGTTACTGCCTAATAAAATAAATTGTCTCGCCCACCAATCAAACCTCATCATTTTCCCTCTGTTGAATCTTGAAATAATGCTTTGAAATAGACCTATATTTCTTGTCATGTTGATGGACATAAGTGGATCTTATGGTCACCAGTGAAGTCTCGTGTAAATTGTGTGTAAACTAGAGCATATATATCAAATGAGTTCTTTATCCTTATCAGTTATACTTGCTCCCTCCGTCTCTCATTAGGAGTAGCATTTTGATCGGGTATGGATTTTAAGAAATGTAAAAAAAAGTTGGTTGAAAAGGTTAGTGGAATGTGTGACCCACTTTTTTATATTTGTTTTATAATAAAATGAGAGTGAAATGAGTTAGTAAAATGTGGGACCTACTTACCATTTATGGTAAAAGTGAAATGCTACTCTTAATTGGGGACGGACCAAAATGAAAATTAGTAACTCTTATTCGGGGACGGAGGGAGTACATTATACTCCATCTGTCCCACAAAAGATGTCACATTTATGCGATGGCACAAAATTTTAGGAGGTTTTGTTTTGTGTGTTAAATAGAGAGGGAAAATATAATTTTTATATTCATGTGAGAGAGAACTTTTCAAAAAGGGAAATGTAACATCTTTTGTAGGACAAACTAAAAAGGAAAGTGTGACATCTTTTATGGGACGGAAGAAGCAGTAAAGAAGTCAGTTGTGTATGTGACTAATGTGGTCTATTAGGAAAGGGGTGGCCTAGTAAAGAAGTCAGTCACGACCAATGATTACATTGACTTTTAAGAAGGTTGATTGTTAAGGACTCTAGTGTTATTTAACATTAAGGCCATGTTTGGTCGACGGGAAAGTAAAGTTGGCAAGGAAAATGATTCCTGGGAAAATGAATCCCGGGAATATGATTCCTAGTAACTTTACTTTCCTGTGTTTGGAAAATATCAAGATTTTAAATTTATATTTAATTTAAACACCAAACTAAAAATATACTTATTATTTTTTATTTATAAAAAAGAATTATAAAAAAGAATAATAATATAAAATTCTTAATAAACTATTAATTACAAATAATAATAATTATATTATTATATTTATTATTACAATGGATAGATTAAATATGGATTATTTATCATAATATAAAATAATACATATAATTAGTATTATAATTCTAATATTTAAGGATGTTATAAGTGAATAAATTTAATAACTGAAAATTACACTATAACTTTATTGATCAATTATTAATTTATAAAAAAAATAATAATTATTTATCATACGATTTATTTTATATAATTATATTTAAATTATTTAATAAATTATTAATTATTATTATGAATTATTATAAAATAAGTTATAATTATGATAATTTTAATCATAGTTATTTATTTTCTAAAATTAAGTAGTATGATTTATATTTTTAAATTATTTTTAAAATTTTCTAAATAATAATAATAATAATAATAATAATAATAATAATAATAATAATAAAACTATACTATATTGCATTATATATGTAAGAATTCTAAAACTGGGAAAAAGAATAACTAAGAAAAGCTAGGATTCAGAATCCTGAAAAATTGTACTAACTTTTCTTGTTCTCGGATTCTGATTACTTTCCCAGTTTGATTAAAAACTGAAACAAACACAGGAATTTAAAATTGAAGGAATCAGATTACTTTCTCAGACAAAATCCTGACAACCAAACATGGCCTAAGTGTGTAAAGCAATAGATAATGAGGTTTATAAACTAAATAAGTACTCTTTTTATATTAATTCTCTACAACGATAGACTATTCTTTTGATATGAATTCCCATCTTTAGTCAACCATGAGCATCTTCATTGACCCATGTAAATAGATATATAGCTAATTTGTGGCAATAATTTGTTGATTGTAGTTGCTATTTATGTACAAAAACTTCAGTTCATTGATCTTTGTGTATACTTTTAGTAATCGATTATACATCATGTATTTTGTGTAATGATCAAATATCTAGGACGATTTTAACGTGATGACAAGAAGCTTTGGATTAAATCTCTCACTCACTCTTGCACATGTACATACATGTACACATTGATGAGACAATAATTTGCTAAAGAAATAAACAAGGAATATTGAGATGTTATTCCATAATGCCTAAAGGCTCGTCCCCAGGGACGGATCCAGGAATATAAATGGACGGGGGCAAAATTATATGTAAGGGAAATTTATGAATATGAGAAGGGGCAAATATAAAGAAATTTAAGAAAAAAATGCAAAATTGGAAAAAAAATAGCATATGTTAAAAATAGTTGAGGAGGGGCATTTGCCCCACCTTATATTAAGGTGGATCCGTCCCTGGTCATCCCAACTCGTACTTATATAACTCTCTCTGCCCACTATTGAAACGTTTTCTTTTTGAATTGTCCAATTAAGAATGAAACATTATTAAAACAAAAATAAGGAGTACTATTTCTAGTTTTTTCTATTTTATTGTATTCTCTTTTCATTAACTCATAAAACAACACTACATGAAATACCGCGTTGAAAAGCAAATGGAGTATTTTATAGAGGATGTAGTCTTTTTCCATTGAAGGCAAAGATATACTAGAAACCTAGGATGCACGGAGATTGGAAGAACTAAATATTACCCCTTTGTTCCAACAGAGTATGCACTCTTTCTATTAGCCTATCTTACAAGAGTACGACTTTCCAATCATTCCTCCAACAATACTCCTTCCATTTCCTCATAGTCGAGTAATTTTCCTCTTTTGGGAAAGTTCCCCCATAGTTGAGTTATTTTATTGCATAGTATTCCCTCCATCCCACAGTAAGAGTCACATTTTGTCATTTCGGTCCCACAATAAGAGTCACATTTCACTTTTACCATAAATGATAAGTAGGTCCTAAATTCCATTAACTCACTTCACTCACATGCTACTATAAAACTAATAAAGTGCACCACATATTCCACAAACTTTTTCAATCTACTATTCTTTACATTTCTTAAAATCCGTGCCACACCAAAGGTGACTCCAATTGTGGAACGGAGGGAGTAATAATTAACACTTTTTTCACTCTTGCTTTACCCCCTCTTATTTATTCACATTCTACCCTAATCTTTCTACTTTTCTCTCTCTCTCTTACTTTTTTTTATCTATTTACTTAACATACTAAACATCTTTTTCTTAAACTCCATGTCAAAAAGTTCCGCCTCGACTATGAGGGAACGAAGGGAGTAATACATTAATTACTTTTCTTTCTATCTCTCTCTTACTTTTACAAATTATGCATTAAAATTAGTGACCAAACAAAAATGCATATTTTTGTGGGACGGAATATAAATAGGGAAATTTGGGACGACACGTGAATTAATAAATACTTGGTAAAGTAAGAGAGAGAATATGGAGAGAAAATTAGGGAGAGAGTGCAAAATTTGAGAATTTGGTGTGAATTTTTTTTTATGAATGAATATCTATAGATGATTTATGGATAAATTGGAGGATAAAAAAAAAACAAGAAATATGGGGAAAAACGGCAATAAACGTTTAAAGTGTATCAAACATGCTTACATAAGATGCTCACGTAAAATGCATACTCAATAAACTCCCCAACCAACGCGTTGTATCACAATTGACATGGCAGATTGTGGTGACCTTGGGCTCACGTGTTCAAACCCGTCACCCACTAAGAGACTTTCGACCAATTCCCCAAGTCGGGGAACACCTATGGTCAAACCAAAAAATAAAATACTCCACAAATATACATACATAATACAAGGAAATGCGTCACAATACTAAATCCAAACCAAACCGTGACTTTGAGATGGGGCCGGGGCAAACACATAAGACAAAACAGAAAGAAATAAAAATAAAGCAAAAATTAAATAACCTAACCCAACTTTCAATTTAGGGTCTTGTCAGCCGGCCCAACATAAAGTGGAAGGCAAAGGATACATGTCCATTTTCTATTGGCTCAATGTATTATTATTTTTGCTTTTTTTTTAATTTACTATAATTATTGATTAACCACTACTTTATTTATATACATGTTTTAGAATTGTATACTATTTTGAACATTATGAATTTATGATAATTTTATTACTTTTAGTTATTAATTTAATTTATTTAATTATTATTATATTTATCTTTATATATCATTTCAAAACTCATGTGAATCATTCTTCCAAACATTTATGTGAGCCCCTCTTGTGAAAATTCACGTGAACTAGTTCATTTTATTTATGATTAGTTATTATTTTTTATTATTTCTTTATTATTTGCTACTTTTTGATTGTGCTTCATTTTTTTATATATCTCCCACTAAGCATGCAAAACTCTTCACAAACAAACTTTCTCTTCGTTCTTGTTTTGATAAATTTGGTTTCATGGATCCAAATTATCCAGACTATCGTCCTTGTTTCCCAAACCATCAAAATTTCCAAAATTATCAACAATTATTAGAATATCCAAACTCCCAATTTTTTTGCTACTGAGTTTATTCAACATACCCATACAAGAGTACATGAAGAAAATGTTGAAGCCTTTTGCTATTCCACTCAACGGATCGGGAGCTTGTCATCATATATGACTAATCGAGCTCAATTCCACAATAAAGAAGCTCATATTGCTCTTTGAGAAGATTTGATTGAGCACATTTTGATTAAATTTGGCACAAACAATTAAATATGTACTAATGTTTATCTTGTTTAAGCTAGCTTTTTTTTTTCACTCTTCATTTGTATTTTGTTTGTTTATTTCTATTATCGTATTGTATTTTTCAATGTAATTTATTATTATATTATGCTTTAATTATTTGAATATCTAATATTTTCTGTTTTAAATTTGAATCATATATTTTTTTTATTATATAATTTTTAGACATTATTTAATATATTTAAATTAATTATAACTTAAAATATTAATATTAAATATATGAAAAAGAAAATAATTAATTGGGTTGGGTTGGGGTAGAGATGTCAAATGGTCGGGCCGACCCAACCCAGCCCGGCCCAGGCCCGGTATGGGCCGACCCAGGACCGGCCCACCAACGAAATGGAGCGGGCTTGGGCTGGGCTGAGTAGATTAATCGGACTCCATTTGGGCCGTTTTTCAAACCCAGGACCGGCCCAGCCCTGGTAGAATCAATGTATGTACTAAGATTTATATTCCTTCATGACTTATTTATGCATGAATTAGCAACATTGTGTGTGTGTGTGTGTGGTGTATGCTATTCATATATATTGATTAGTTGTTAAAGATTATCTCATTCAGTATAGTTCCATGAATATTGTGATTGATTATTTATTTATAGCAAATACTGATTAGTTGTTAAAGATTTATCTCATCCAATATAGTTCTATGAATATTGTGATCAATTATTTATTTATAGCAAATTGAAATATGTATATGTAATGATGTATCAGGCCTTGCAAATTGAAATATGTATATGTAATGATGTATCAGGCCTTACGCATATATATGTTTATGTATATGAGTATGAAGATTGGACATTATTTTATACATATTCATATCTTTTCAATTAATATTATCATATACACGATAATTTTATACTATTTATTTGTTTTCAAAATAATCATAGATTTAAAAATTAATGATATTAAGCAAAAATAATCAATTAATTCAATTACTCAACCTATATCAAAACTTATAACAAATTTGATTCCATAATTACAATTGATTTGAATGATTATAGATATTAATTGTTAATAGATTGACATAATTATATATATTTGTTTTTAATTGATTTATTTCAATAGTTTCATAATTAGAGTATATTTTGATTCCTAATTTTGTGGGATTACACAACATTAAAGCGTGTAATAAATACTACAGTATAATAGTATAATACCCAAATTTTGTGAGAATATATAAAACTACATGTCTACAAATTTGATTCCTTATTTTTCTGTAATACAACTATATATTTATATGCATTGCACTATCATATAGATTAAGTCGTACTATTTAATTAGCACAATAAATATTTTGAACTTGGCCCAGGCCCAACCCGGCCCACTTACCATCTGGGTCCGGGCTCGGGCTGGGCTCATTATTTATTCCAAGACCCAGGCACGGCACGGCCCACCACAGACATGGGTCTGGGCCGGGCTGTCGCTGGGCCTCACTAGGCCTGGGCCGGCCCGACCCACTTGACACCTCTAGGTTGGGATCACTGATGGAAGTAAAAAAGTTGATGGGCGTTGAATTGAGTGAAGGTTGAGTATGTAGAGGATAGAGAAATGAATATTTTATTAAAAAGTTGATTGGGGTTGGGTTGGGTGATGGTTACAAAAAGAAATACGAAAGATCATTATCAAGCATTTTTAAGTCATATTATGAAATTCGAATTTGTGGTCATATTATTATCATTTGGATCATCCTCACGTGAACTAAAAATAAACTAAAAATGACTCTATATGCATGATTATGCTTTCTTATATTAAAAAGTTAGTTTTGGGTAGATCAAATCCTCACAATACAAACTCAATAAAATTATATACGTACATGGTTGTGTATGTATCAGCGTGAGATCAAATACTGACTAATTTATGGTATCTTTCACTTTCGCATAAAAATGGTACATGATCTTTATTTTATATCGTTTTTGGTACCATGTGACAAAAATAACCCTAGGTACCAAACATGTGATTTTTTTTAATGGAGGATATTTTTGAAAATTTGAATTAAATAGTAGTACCAAATATGTAATTATTTTTTCTTCTTTCATTATTTCTCCTTTTCTTCTTTAGTTTCTTCTTCTTTTTTTTTCTTCATTTTTTTAGTATTTTATCTTCCTTTCTTTTTTCCTTTTTTTTTCCGTAAGTTTATGTTTTTTCTTCCTTCTTTTTTCTATTCTCTTCTTTTTCTTCTTTCTTTTTAGTGTTTTATACAACATCTAATTGCATTCATAATATAAAATATAAAATAAAATACCTAAATAAATAAATAAATAAATTATTTAATGTAATTAAATCAATTGAATATTTTTAATTAAATTATTTTATACTCATTTTAAGGTTGAAACACCTAACTAAAAATATATAACATTTTATATGATTATGAATACAATTCAACATGTAAATTTTTATGAAGGCTATATTGATTAGTTACTAATTTAATATAAAATAATAATATTAATAATAATAATTAATATTATTATTATTACATAATATTTTGTGCTTCATAATTTATATAATTATACTATAATTATTTATTAATTACTATAATTTGAATGATATTAAAAATGAATTAATTATTAATTTATAACATCAAAATAATAATATTAATATTGATTAATAATAATAGTATAAAGAGTGAGGAGAATGAGGAAAGATATTATAATATCACTTTTGGTACTAATTTTATGTATGTCTAAAATACCCTCTATGACATAAATGAGAAATATAGTTGTTTAAAGGGCATTTTGGGAATAAAATTGCATCAGGTACCAAAAATGTGATTTATAGGTACCAAAAACGATATAAAATAGAGTGAACTACAAAAAATGGTCCCTGGACTATGAGTTTATCTCGCCCATAGTTCCTGGACTTTAAAAATATCGCCAACAGTCCCTGGACTAAGGGTTTATCTCGAAATTGGTCCTTTTGGCTTTTTTTGGTACTAAAATACCCTTTGATATTATTTTGGGGGGTTTGGGCAATTTCATCTTTTTACACCTTTACATTTTAAATCTGATATTATCTCAGTTATGTACTAACTTTGATATTATTTCAAAATTATCATTCTTCTTCCATTTTGTTATCCTTCACTGAATTTGTTTTTTATATTTCAATATTAGATTTAATTTTATAAAATTAAATTTAATATTTAGATTTTTAAATATCAAATTTTTTTTTAATGAAAACTATTAATTCATGGACACTATAAATATTGATTAAAACTATTAATTTTTGTTATTTAATATAATATTCAATTGAATTGAAGAAGTGCAGAAAAATAATATTAATCATGATGGAAAAATAAGAGTTATTCTATTTAGCCTCCATTCGGTTGTTATAATTGTTTGTGATTAAATATTATGAAGTTGACTAAAAATTTGATCCTACTAAAAACTTTATATATGAGTATTTTTGTTGAAATTTTCTAGTAAATTTTGATTGTTTTCAAATTAATAAACGAAAATTATATTAGTCTTACATTAGATGCATATTTATTTCAGAATAAATTGTGTTATATAATCTATTTATGATTAAAGCTACTGTATTAAATATTCACTAAAACTAAGGCGTTGTCATACCTTATTGATTACATAGTACTATACACTATCAAATATTGATTATAACTATTAATTTTTGCTATTTAATAATTTTTATAATTAAAAAAATTTATTGATATTTAAAAATTAAAATTTAAAATTTTGTAAAATTAAATCTAATATTGAAATAAAGAAACAAAGTGAAGGATGACAAAAGGGAAAAAGGATGATAAATTTGAAATAATATCAAAATTAGTACATAACTGAAATAATATCAGATTTAAAATGTTAAAAAGTGTAAAAAGACCAAATTGCCCAAATCCCTCAAAATAATATCAAAGGGTATTTTCGTACCAAAAAAAGCCAAAAGAACCAATTTCGGGATAAACTCTTAGTCCATGGACTACTGGCGATATTTTTAAAGTCTAGGGACTATGGGTGAGATAAACCCATAGTCCTGGGACCATTTTTATAGTTCACTCTATAAAATAAAGATCAGGTACCATTTACCTAAAGTGAAAGATCAGGTATTAGTTCACTCAAATAGAGTATCAATTTTGTAGGTTAAAGATATCAACACAAAGACATAAATCTATCAATATTCCTATATTAATAAATTTGTGTGTTTGTGTTGATATTTAAATGTACATATTTTATTAATATAATTATGTCTTAATACATATAATTGAAAGTTAGGGTTTAGTAATTTCTAACTCCGATTCATTTCGTGTTCAAATTCGAATTCGCATGCGAGTTCGACAGTAGCTGACACTGAGGGTTAGGGTTTCGTTCATCGATCTGCGTGCCAATGGATTCCCCCTCTTCCTCGCTGACATTGAATACTAGAGACGGATCACCGTCCGCAGAGGGTCTTGCTAAGGAGGCTGCCGTGCTCTTTCAGAGTGGGATGTTCGCGGACTGTTTGAGAGTTTTGAATCAGTTACTGCAGAAGGAGGATCATCCAAAGGTCAATTCCATTCTCCTGAATTATTCCAAGTTGTAGTTTTTAGAGCATTTTTGCTAACTGATTAACAAATGAAGTTTAACCAAGTGTTTCATGTTGGTTTATTGAGTGTGCAGTTATTTTCTTGTGTTATGGAATTTTAAATTTCGTTATTTCATTTTAGGTGCGTCATAATATTGCCATTGCTGAGAGCTTACAAGGTGGATGTTCAGATCCTAGAAGGCTTATTAAAGCACTGGAAAAAATCAAGGTTTGTGTTTAAATGGCACTCTCTGCCTTCTTCGTCATAGTGCGTGGAATCACTTTAACTTTAGGCCTTTGTTAAATTAAGAGTGAATGTAATGGATGCTCTAATTGGGTGAAAATCACAGTTTCACAAATATTTTGATAGCCATCAGTTAAAAAAAGTAGAAACCAACTTCATTTTGGCTGGTAAGCTGGGTTTGATTCACTCGTACTAGATTGTATATGATGTGGAAATTTCATACAGGGACTTGTACAATGAAAGGTTAGTTAGTATGGTGTGATGCCAACACGCATAAGAAACACGAGAATAAGATTTGAAAGAGCAAAATGACTACCACACCGCGCAATCTAGGGTTTCAAGGACTTATTCGTTTGAGACTTAGATGAAATGATTAGCCTGCATGAGTAAAATGTCTTGCAGTTTCTGGTTTTTCTCTTTTACAACAGTGGTAGTTCTACAGAGAAATCAGATGTTTGCCTAGTTGCTGTACTGTTTCTTGACCTCTGACAAATGCTCTCACCAACCTCGTAGAAGTTTGGTTAGGCATGCTACTCACTTCAAATTGGACAAGCTGAGTTCCTATGCTGGATATGTGGGGCATGTCTTTGTTGATCTTTTACCTCCGGGATGATATTTAGTGGTTGCAATACAGTTGTTCATGTTCATGCATGCTATATTTTGAGTGATTTTGCTGGAATACTAGTGTTTCACTTGTCTATATGAATATATGCTTTGCATTTGTATTATGTTCAAATATGCACGTGAAAATAAATGTTTGCTGTGTAACCGGTCTTTAGGTTGTCAGCTTTTGCACAGAAAAGCATATCATGTCAGTTTATGATAATCTTTGTATGTATGCTTAATTTAACCAAAATTACTTGTTACAACTTCTATATGAAGCCCTGTGGTGCATACTGTGCATTTTGCCTCACTGGAAATAGTTCCTCATCTTCTTCTTAAACTTTTTACATGCTATATATTCTTATATTACTAGAGACTATTTGGTCCACTCTATATAGCGTTTTGTGTAGATATATAAATTACCTAACATGTTTGAGTTTTTATGTTTTACTTCTTTTATCTCCAATTGATTTTGTTTTTCCCTTAATTTAGGAACAAAGTGAAGAACTTGCATGTGCATCTGGAGAACACTTAGAGGTTTCCAGCAACAATGGAAGTGAACACACTTCCAGCATCACGGGAAATAGTGCTCCCCAACATCCCATTTCATCTTTTGTGCACAGTTATGAATTTGATACCTCAGTGGCAACTTACAACATAGTATGTCTATGTTCATCTTGGCATTTTCTTGATCCTGAAGTTCAGGTTGTTTAACTTCACATATCCATTCATGGATCTGACTGCAGGCAGTCATCTGGTACCATCTTCATGAATTTGCAAGATCATTCTCATATTTGGACACTTTGTATCAGACCATTGAACCTATTCGTGAGGTAGTACCTCTAATTTATTGAGAATCTCATATCTTGATGCCTACTTTTCTTCTGGTTGAGTTCTATGCTATCACATGCAGGGGACAGCTTTGTGTATATGCCTTTTGCTGCTAGACGTCGCATTACTTTCTCATAATGCATCAAGATCTGCCGTAAGTTCATTCTATGTTAAATTAAATGTGTATTCTTTTCAAATGGTACAAAAGTATTGAGGGGATTAAGCAACAGGTTTTGTTCTATACTTTTATGGCTGAGGGTTCTTTGATTTTAAAAAAGGTATAAATACAAAGAAAGAGCACAAATAAAGATTTCTCTTCATCAATTAATTTTTCCTCTTAATTTGGATTTGGGGTATATATAACTGTACTCATGTAAAAATGATTAGGCATTTCTTTGATATCAATCTGAATCTTGGCTTACCTAACCTCTCATAGAAAAGATTAACGCTAAAGGAATTTACTTTAACCCTAAAACTTGTAGTAAGGGCTGTTAGACCATTGCTACTATTAAACACCAGAATTTACAAGGTTGCATAAACTAAAGTCTCTTAAATAGGGTTGTTCTTGTTGCCCACCCCAAGCAACACTAATATGCCTTTGAAGTAAAATAGTTTCTATTAGCGAGTTCTTCCTCTATTAAAACAAAAGTTACTGTTGGAATATATGCTCTGTATTTGATAAGCTGCACTTTTCCTATAAAAGTTGGTCTATCTGTGTTGTGCATGTATCTTTTTATTTGTTTCTTTCACCATGAAATAACATTAGGATTGGTTTTATACCATCTTTTTCCAGGATATTGTTCTTGGAGACTGTATATTGTGGTAGAACGATCAGAGAAGTTGTTGTAAATGATTCTACATGTATTGTTGGCAAATCTGCAATGATATATTTTTAGGATATGTTTTCTCTGTAGATGGCATGAAAATTGTTTAGATGTCTCTGAAGTCGCAATATGACTGAAATGGAAAGATGCTTGTCTTTTTTCTAACAGCTGTCATCTAGCAATTTGGATCTCTTATAATATCATGGTTCTAGCTTTGAAGTTTCTTGCAGTAATTCTTCAGACTTCTAATCATGGATCAAAGACACCGAACAAATTGTACTGCATTTAAGAGAAGCTATAATCAATTGATTGTTGTAGGTAGAGTTAGGAACACTTACATTGTGATTGGATGATGCTTAATGGAAAAGTAACATCTTATGAGCTACTGGATTTATTACCTGTTGGAGATTCTTTATATTAATATTTGACAAGTTGAAACTGCATGGTTTGACACATTTTTATTTGGTTAAGGCGTTAAGCTGCTACTTCGTAATGCATGGATAAGCCTCTAATTTAAGTTACCTTTTTTGTGTAGATATATATTATCAGTGTGCTGTAAGCCCTGTTATCTGCCTCTTGATTTGTCAGTTCCCAACAGAATATTACTCACTCCGTCCCAGCTAAGATGACACACTTTCCTTTTCAATTTGTCCCAAATAAGATCACACAGTTCTATTTTTGGAAACAACAAGCAACATTCTTTCTCCAATTAATTAACCCAATTACTTTTTCTCTCTCCAATTAAAATACTCAACTTTCTCTTTTCTCTTTGTTTAATTCTTACACCCACCTTTTCTCTCTTCAATCAAACACATTAACCAATAACATCTAAAATCTTGTGCTGACTAAGAAATGTGTCATCTTAGCTGGGAAGGAGGGAGTAATTCTTTTGGTATTGATATCAGTATCTACCTTTTTAGATAGCAATTTTTTCTCCTTGGTTGAACTGTCTCTACCATTGCTCAATATACCACTTGATAGTGAGTAAGTATGATTTTTTTGTTTGTTTCAGGATGTGATAAGCTACATGGAGAAGGTTTATGTTAGTAGTGTGGGCAATCAAGTAGATAATGGATCCTTGACGCACCAACAATCTCTATTAGTTTCAAAATCTACATCATTTTCCAACAATTCGACCCTTCAAGATGGTTCTCACCCTGATTCTACTTCAGATAATTCCTTAACTAGAACATTATCAGAGGAAGCACTTGAAGATGAACATTTGCAGTTACTATCTTCTCTTGACATAAGTGGACAGAATCTTCAAAGACCTGGCATTGTCTCTGCTAATGATCTTCAAAGAATCCAACCAGAGGGTTTGATATCAACTGCTGATTTAAAGCTTAAGTTACGTCTTTACAAGGTTCGCTTTCTGCTTCTCACCAGGAACCTGAAAGCAGCCAAGCGCGAGGTGAAGATAGCTATGAATCTGATTCGTGGCAAAGATTATCCCCTGGCTCTCTACCTAAAGTCACAACTTGAATATGTTTGTGGAAACCACCGCAAAGCAATTAAGCTTTTGATGGCATCAACTAACAGCATTGAGATGGGATTCTCTAGCATGTACTACAATGATCTTGGCTGCATCTGTTATCGGCTTGGTAAGCATCATACATCGGGAGTGTTTTTTTCCAAAGCCTTAAGTTATAGCTCAGCTGCACGGAAAGAGAAGCCTCCAAAACTTCTAACTTTGTCTCAGGATAAATCCCTCCTGATTATGTATAATTGTGGTGTTCAATCATTAGCCCGTGGCAGACCCGTTCATGCTGCTCGCTGCTTTCAAAAGGCCAGCCTTATCTTTTATAACAGACCTCTTCTATGGTTAAGAATTGCTGAGTGCTGTTTGATGGCCCTAGATAAGGGATTAATAAAATCATCCGCAGCAACTGCGATTTCTGAGATCGAAGCCAATGTCATTGGCAGGGGAAAATGGAGACAGCTTGCTCTAAGATATGGTTCATCCACTGGTCAGGGGAGATATGTTGGAATGGACAGTTCAATTACATTTGATGGAAAACATCCCGATCTCTCGATGTCTCTTGCCCGGCAGTCCCTTGTAAATGCTTTGTTCTTATTAGACTCTTCGGACACAAATTATTTCAGGGCTGCCAAGGTCCCTGGTTCCGAGGAAAATGAGTCGGGAGAAGCACCACTATCCCCGAGTTCAAATGTCAAGAATGCCACTGGTGGTGATCCCAAAGCACCTACTGTAGCTTCTAGCTCAAGTCCAGCTAATGCCAATAGTAAAGTAAAAGAACACACAGGTGGAAAAAATCTGGGTGGCACATTGGATAACTCCATTCCTGATTATGAACATATTCGCTTGAAGGAGAACCTGATGATAAGACAAGCTGTGCTTGCTGATTTAGCATTTGTAGAGTTGGCACTAGGAGATCCCTCAAAAGCTCTTTCGACAGCAAGGTCCCTACTAAAACTTCCTGACTGCTCAAAGATGTACATATTTTTAGGCACCATGTATGCTGCAGAGGCATTATGCCTGTTAAATCGGCCAAAGGAAGCTGCTGAGCATTTGGCGATGTACATGCCCGACGGTAACAATATTAAGCTTCCATACTCCCAAGACGACTGTGAGAAGTGGACAGTGGAAAAAGTGGCTGACACTGATGAGTCACATGGTGGCACAATAGGAGATGAATCCCTAGCGTTGGTGTTTTCAAGCCCCGAGGAAGCTAGGGGGCTGTTTTGTGCAAATTTTGCTGCCCACTTTGCACTGCAGGGAGACTTTGAGCAGGCTGAACGATTTCTAACCAACACGTTTTCTGATATACCAAATAGTTCCCAAGCTATTCTTACTGCTATTTATGTCGATATAAAGCGTGGTAAAACTCAAGATGCTCTTGCCAAGTTGAGACATCACAGAGGAATCAGATTTCATAACTGACGTTGAACGGAAGCTGTTGATTGGTTGTATTTGTTTTTGATTGGTTGTCGAAGCCCCCCGTCTTACTCCTCCTCCTCTCAGTTAAGTTAGCAGGTAGGTTTGACAATCCTTGGAGAAAGGGATTTGTAACATATATATAGTTCAAATTCAGCAAATAAGTATTTTTTCCCTGTGTTCTCTAAGTTTAGGTAGCTTAATTGGTGGATGCAAAGATCTATTCTACCTGATAAGAGTTGGAAGTTGTTGTTTTGATTCATAGTGATGTGTGTTTAGAGGTAGATTTGGGTGTCACACAGAAATTACTTGAGCTCTTTGGGAATGAATATGAACTAACAAGTTACCAATTTTTCAGTCTGCCTTTTTTTTTAAAATCATACTGACATCTTTTGATACAAATGGAGAAGTATAGTTTTTTTGACATTTAAACACCTGAATGATTAAGCAGATATGATTCTCTAACAATCAAGTTTAGAATATTTTTAGAGTTTTGACTCCAAAAAGATTAAACAAATGTAGTGAAGAATATGATTAATGAATCACAACACAATTAATCATTAAGAAATACAATCCCAAAAATGTTTGTTTTCCGATGCAACAATGATGATTGTTGAAGCATGGTTGGTGGCAGTTGGCAGTTGCTGCTTTGAATATCTCTTTGAAAGATCTACATTCTCCAGCACTTCAAATTTCATATCCAGATTTGGCTTTTTCAGAGCCAGCTCCAATCAGCACAAGGTCAGATTATTGCATTGCTTAGGGTTTAGAATTTTAATACTAATTGTTAAATTTTCATTTCACGGGAGACTTCATTTATTTATTTTACCATTATTATTTTATCTTTTCGCATTCAATTCTATTTGATCCTTGTGGTTTATCTAGCTGCTTCTTGCAGGAGTCCTGTGTATACCGTTTCCAAGTAGTTGTTTTTTAGCTCAATCCTTGTTCTTACTTGGTTTTGTGTTTTGCTAGCTGTTTACGAGTACTTAGGTCCTTTTTGGTATGATGAAATGAAATAAGACGGAAATGCAATGAAGATAAGAATGGAATGGCATATTCTCTGCATTTTCATTCCATTTCAGCATTCATTCCATAGTATCAAGCAAATGAATAGAATGGAATTACGAATCCACATTCCATTCCATCATACCAAGAAGGGTCTTAGTAATCGTGTCCTGACTTATTTGTGGAAAATGCATGGTCGCTGTAATATTGAATGTCTTGTTTGTATAGTAATTCTTGTAACATAAGATGGTGAAAAGTGACTTGAAAGTTTAAATTCTGATCGTCCATGTAGCAGGGGATGGGTGCAGATTCTAAGGACTATGTTAAAGAGTCTACCGCATCAACAGATACTAAAGTAAAAACGAAAACTGTGAAGAAGAGGAAAGGGGTGTTATCAAGATTATGGGGTGTGATATTTAGATTACACGGGGATGATTTTGAAAAGAGATTGCAATACATATCCAAAGAAGAGGCCACTATTCTTTCAAGGATTACAAGACGTTCGAATAGCTGGCAGAGAATGGCTAGGCACCTGATACTATTCTCACTTCTTCTTGAGGTAACTTTCTTGCTAGTTGATGGCTATTTCTTTTGATATGCTCGTCACTGCGGTAACAAATGGGGGTTAGTTGGAATTGGATATGACTCTGTTAGTATATATAACTTCTCAGGCGATGGCATTAGGCTATGCTATCATGACCACAAGAGCTTTAGACTTGGGCTGGAAAATGAGAGCGCTGCGAGTCTTCCCAGTGTTTCTGCTGCCGGCATTATCTTACGTTACTTACTTCACACTTAGAAGCTTCACAAGGATGTGTAAGCATTTTACTACTCTTTGTTCTCCCGGAACCCTCTTTCTCCTTCTCTGTTAGAAGGAAAATGGAAGCATTCTATTCCTGATATCTGTAAATGTGTCATAATCTGGCTTTTAAAGATTTACCATTTATATAACTGTTTACTATACTGAATTTATTCTTGCAACTCTGCCCCTCTGGAACCAACTGCGCTGTCCCTGCGGACACTGTACTGAATTATTGATACATCTTACAGTTGATCAGAAAGACAAGAAGACGCTTGAAAAGCTTCGAGCGGAGAGGCAAGCAAAATTAGATGAATTGAAAGAGAGAACAAATTATTATACTACTCAACAGCTGATACAGGTATGGTGACAGTATACTTACTCATATTCCCTTACTATCTCATCACAAATGTATATAAATTATTCGATGCAGAGGTACGACACTGATCCGGCTGCCAAGGCCGCTGCTGCCACAGTGCTGGCGGCCAAGTTGGGTGCAGATTCTGGTCTGAAACTATACATGGAAGATGATTCTAAACAGAATGTTTCTACTGGAAAGAGCAATGACATGCAAGTTGAAAGAACTAATGGGCTACGAAATATGAAACGATCCCGTACAACAAACACCAGTACAAAAAATGCAATTACACATCAGATGGTTGTAGAGCATCACGCCCAAACAGGTCCAATGAACAATGGGGGATGGATAGCTCGATTTGCTGCTTTCCTCGTGGGAGAGGATCCAGCACAGTCGTACGCACTAATATGCGGAAACTGCCACATGCACAATGGTAAACAACAACTACTTTTCTCGTTCCATGTACCTAGCATCTAGATTGAATTTATCGTGTGATTAAACGATGCGCATTCTTTAGCTTTACGTATTTTCAGGTCTGGCACGGAAAGAAGAGTATCCATATGTTACTTACTACTGCCCACATTGCCATGCCTTGAACCAACCAAAGCTCTCTGGTTCGACCACACAGTCGACCTCACCTACCGGGGCATCCTCAGTAGAGGAGGCCGATGCTGTACCAAATGCAGGTGGCTCAACAGGGGATACGGATGCAACTTCTGGAAGCTGAATTTGTGCTTTTTGGACGAGTGAAAGATCTCGTTCATGTGGACGACCGTATATGTGGATTTATGTGAAGGCTGTTAAGGAATCATTCAACCAAAAAAAAAGGAGGGTGCCTTTTTCTCTTATACAACTAAGCGTGTTGTGTTGTAAACCTAACTTGAGATGCATGATTGTATAAAATTTTGTCACTGAGGCTGTGATGTGAATCTCAACTTGAAACAGCTATATCTACAAATGAGCAATCTACATACAAATTTCGTTGCTTATTTTGTTTGTGTTTAATCTATATCTATGCCTAAAGAGGCTTATTCTACTACTCTATTATAATAACGTGATTTTTTTACAAATTGATTTATATCTATGTTAATTTATTTAATTTTAAGATGATTGCATATTGAAGTATAAAACTTTGGAAATTATTGTAAAATTGAGTGAGAAAATATATGTTTGGGTCTATTTACATGAAGAGTATAATCCCCTTTTGGTCCTTTACGTATGGCCGATTTTTGATTTTGGTCCAGAACATTCACTTTTCAAAAAGTAAGTCCGAAACAAATGAAAAATGATATCGTTTGCATCCTTTTTTGACGGCACCGTCAATTCTCGACGGTCAACCGTCAATTAGCGAAAATTTGACCCGATTAGCTTATTTTAATTACTGTAGCTAATTTAATACTATTTTTTTTCTATTTTCCGCTTTTACATTTTTAAACCCTAAATTAAAACAATGAAAATACTATAATAATAAACAAATCCTAACATTCATTTCATTCAAATTTCTCCCCCCTTTTTCTCCCGCTCATTCTTCTTCTTCCTCCCCAAGAACCCTAATTCTTTTTCTCCATCTCTGCAACAACTAAACACCTTCGAACATGGGTCGTTCGTCGTGTAGCCAGAACGTCGTCTCCGTCGACCGCGACCGTGTCCTTGACTTCGGAGACTTCCGATTTAGCTACCCTTTCTGCTATTGTAAGAAGATGGCGGCGCTCCGTATTGTCATCGGACAAGGCAAACCGTCGAGGGGGAAGCTTTACTTCACATGTGAGACGAAGGAATGCGGTTTCTTCAAGTGGTGCGAGCCGAATCGTAATGTCGAAATTACGAGCCAAATCGGGCCAAATCGGGCCTCTTCTTCATCATCCTCGGTCGGTGGTGCCGATTTTGAGGAACTGGGTTTGAATTTGACCGTAATTACGAAAAAAATCCAGAAATTAATCAATATTTTGAGCTTTGTTGTTCTTTGTTTTGTTGTTGTTGCAACACTTATGTGTATATTCAAGTAATTTGATGTAGTATTTGTGAATCCTTTTTGAATGTTGAAGTAGGTTTGAATTTGTTGTTGTGTTGCTCGTATTTGAATTCTGCAGTGATTTTCTAAATCGCCAGAAAGCCCTAATTGGAGAGTCGTAAAGTATAAGTCAAAGTAGTCCTTCATATAAATTTTTTACTTCCATTTGGTCCTGAACATTTAAGCACACCAAAGCCTCTATGTGATTGTTTCTTCGTCGACTATGTCAATAAATCGACATCAAATTGAACCAATAAATGGATAACAAAATACACCTGAACCTGATTATGTCATAAGGTAATGTCATAAGCCATTTACACCTGATACATGCTCAAAAACAGCCACAATTACATGTTACATCCACAAAAAAATATTGTCATAATGCCAACATCAACACTATCAAACCTTAACACCATCAATACCCCAAAAACCATCAAACCCCACAAAACCATCAACACCAAATATTCATTGTATTTGTTACACAACATGACACGATTTTTAAAGTCAAATGCCAACATCAAACACCCTTCTTCTTGCTGGGTGGTTTCTTCTTTGCGGGAACAGAGGCAGTAGTATATGAGGAGCCGGGTTCTGCAAACATATCCGCAACCGCACTTGAACAACTTGCCCTATTGTGGCCGGGTTGGTGGCACAATGTACAAGCCTGCTGTTCTTTATCACGATTACGTTCCCTACAAATAGTTTAGAAAAGAAGTGTCTTTGATTATTGATTATTTGAATGAAAATAGTTCCAAAAAAAAGTTATACCTTTCGATTTGCCCAACTGAATGCCTTGGGGACATCTCCTTTTGTTGTGTCCTTTTTCACCACAAAGCCGACACTTGTACTCTGGCATCAGCCCCTTCCTCGACATTTTCTGGTGTCCATCCTCCCCATCTTGGACTGTGACAACTTGACGGGCTATCCTTGCTGCCTTTGCTTTGACCTTGCTTCTTGCAGCCAGTTCTTCAGCCGATTTTTGCCTTGCTCCCTTCGGACGTCCGGGCAATCGGGTAAGGTCTGGTGGAACGATATCGGGATGAGGAGTCCTTGGCCACATATCTGGTCCATGTACCAGGTAGATGATGGGCGCATACACCAATTGCAACGTCTCCGTTGAGTAGCATTTAGCTACAAAGGAGTCCACATCCTCCCCAGTCATCTGAATAGCAGCAATCGCATGTGGGCACGGTAACCCGGTCAACATCCAACGCCTACAGCTACAACTCCGATCTCGTATATCCACCACGAACTGCTCATTGAATTGGTGTTCACCTGATACACCCATTCACCAGCCTCTCTCACCATACAATCTCCAACCTTTTCCTTTAGCTTCTCAAGCTTCTTCCTTATCTTGGGTCCGATACAATCCTCCAACTTTGCAGCCATCTTCCGTCGGGTGGTGAACCTGTCCATCAAATACATTCGGATACATTCCAGCATGCCATACAAGGGCTTGTCCCGCGCAAACAATAGGACTTTGTTATAACATTCTGAAATGTTGTTGACTAGAATGTCACAATGGGCCTCAAAACCAAAGAAAGCTCGACTCCAGCTCTCCTTGGCAGTGTGCACGGTAAACCACGTGTGTGCAGCGGTGTTCAGTTGTTTCACCTCCTCCACCACCTTCTCGAAGGCGTATGCATTTGTTGAACGGGCTGCTTCCCAAATCTTGTCTTTTAGCGTTGGAGATGGGAACACCTTCTTGAAGTTGTTGTGCATATGCCACACACAGAAGCGGTGTTCGGCATTATGGCAGCAACTTCGGACAGCATTGATAAGGCCCTGCCCATGACGAAGAAAGAAGATTAGCTAATAGTTAACTGACTAATTTACAATGTAATTGTGTACCTTTTGTCTATCGGAGATGAATGTCCACTTGCTCGAATCCTTGATGTCCAGATCCTTAACCAACAAACTTAAAAACCAACTCCAAGTATCCGTATTCTCAATGGCTACAACACCGTAGGCGACGGGAAAGATCTGATCATTCGGGTCTAATCCAATGGCAGTGAGGAGTATGCCCTTCCCTTGTCCTTTTAGATAGCAACCATCCAATCCTATCATACGCCTGCAATGCTGCTTGAAGGAAGTCTTACAAGCTTCATAAGCTATGTAGATTCCATTGAACTTGTCAGTTCTATCCGATAGGCGCCTAGTTGCTAGGACAACGGTACTCCCTGGATTTGTCCTCAAAATCTCTGCCCTATAATCATGCAACCTCTTGTACTGCTTGATTGTATCACCCTCGATCAGTTTCCTCGCACGTGCCATTGCACGCTTCGCCTTTCCCACCGAAATTGTTATCTTCAACTCCACATGCACCTTCTCCACAAATTGCCCAACTGTCATCCCAGGAAATAACCTCATATCTTCCTTGAATAGTCGTGCCAAATACTTGGCATTAGCACAACCGTGGTTGTAAGAAGCACCCCACACTTGTGTATGTTACGCAGAGCTCCAATCTGCCAACAGCCAAGTTCACTCCTATAATACAAGGAAACCGTCCATGGACAACCTGCTTTAACCTTCTTACTTCGCAGCAACCCCTTGCAGTATGCAATACAACGAATGTTGTCATTCTTCTTGAGCCTCAACTTCTTACCCAACTGGACACCTTGATGACGTATAAGGTCTGTAAAATCGGCCTTGGTATTGAACCGCAACCCCACTTCCAACCTTGGATCATTTCTGTCTTTGGTAGGCTTATATCTTCGGCTCATATTTTGAATGACATCACAGTCACCCTCGCCCGTCAAGTCAGCCTCACTAGTGTCCGAGCTAGGTGAATCACTCCGAAGAATGTCATTTTCCCCACCATCATATAAATCACCAAGAACTCTCATGGAATTCACAACATTCTTCCATCCCTCAACTTGAGAAGTCATTATGTTGTCCTCTTCCTTATCACTTAGATCATAGTCGCTGTCCACAAATGTAGGTTGCCCTGCATTGTCATCATCAGAATCAACCTTTCCTTTTTCCTTTCCTTTCTCATTGCAGGTCCCCTTTCCCTTTCTTTTTCCCTTCACAACATCATTAACTTTCCCTTTTCCCTTTCTCACAGCCTCAGTCTTTCCCTTCCCCTTTCCAGCCTTTTCTTTCCCTTTTCCAGATCCATTCCCCTTACCTTTCACAGCCACGAGACTCTCTTCCTCAGATTCTTTCTCACTCTCCACCTCATACTCACTGGCTGAACTCTGTACCAACCAATCATCTCCATCAGCTCCCTCACCCTCACCCTCACCAGCTCCCTCATCCTCACCATCATCAGTTCCCTCATCATCACCATCACTAGACCCCCCATCATCACCATCACCAGACCCCCCATCAGCACCAATACCATACCCCTTAGCATTACCTTCCTCTTCGCTCTGATCGTCTTCACTTGCTGTTAAACCATCTATACGCTCTCTAACTCTAACTGGACTTTGAATTTTCTCCTGTGTTAATTGACTAACAGGCTGTGAGCCCGTTAACACCTCACCAACACCCCCGGGGTGAATGACATATACATCAATCACCCCAGCCCTGACCCCTAACTCTGCCATGTCTATTGCAGACTTGTTGTCAAAAAGCCGCACCATTCCATCTTCGAAGTTCATCCCAGGAATCTGATATAAGTACTCTAACCCAGTCACATCCATCCCCAGCTTCTCCAACACATCATCAACCTCAAGCTTCGACCATTTGTCTGGATCGCAGTTGTGAACATATTGAAGTTCAGCATTGACATAGTTCTTCCCAAACCCTTCCTCAAGGACACCATTGTAGTGCAATCTTGTAACGAAGGTCCCATCTACATGAGTACATGTATAATCATATCAGTCATCATAGCTAAACAATATAAGATAACATATTGGTCCCATATATATGCTCTACATATCAGCTTAGTCCTACACATTTACAGACAAGAAAAATGGTCCCCTGCCGTCTGGTTCCCCAACACCCAGTCCACATAACACCCTTTCACAAGTCAAAATTGTATGCAGACAAATAAACCCTTTTCCGCATAACACCAAACCCTAAAAATTCTCAAAATCATTGGCATATACTCAAATCATACTAAATGGGACCACTTAATAAAGACAACACCATATTAAATACACCACAACCAATAAATGCAAACCCTAGTAAGGAAACATGCAATCAAACGATTTTCAATCAAATTTCAAACAAATTTCAAACAACATTACCTTCTGAATGAAATTCAGGAACTGGATTTTCAGGCGGAGGAGGAGCAATTGGAATTTGAGGCGAAGGAGGACGTTCTGGAATTTGAGGCGAAGGTCTTCTCCGTTTAGAACGGTGAAGTAGATGGAGCGGCGGCTTCTGGTGAAAATGACGGGGGTATCGAGCCTTCTTCGTCCTTTCAAAATCGGGGTCGCTTTCTGGAGAAGCTCGACGGTCACCGACTGAAGAAGTAGGGTTCATTTTCGGAGAAGAATGGACATCCGCATCGGAGCTAGGGTTAGAACCCACAAATCCCGATGCAGCCGACGGTCCTTGTTCGGTATCAGGCGGACGCGAATCGCTCGTTTCAGTCTTCTTCCTCTTCCTCGCATATGATTTTTTCACGTCGGTGAGACCTTCGGTGTAACGGTGGTTTACGGCGACTTCCAACTCATGGCAACCAACAATAATCGGTTGGAATCGGTCGGAATCGGGCTTCTTCGTCGGAGTTCAGAACTAGGGTTCTAAGATTCTTAGAGAGTGACGAGAGAGATGAAAGAAAAGAGAGAGAGTGTCGTTTGATTTTCCAACTCCATACTTAGTGAAAAATGTTGTTTGATTATTCATATTTAAAAATATTAAAAAATTTGAATTATTAGCAAAATAGTTAACATAATATTAACCAACTAATAATCTGAGATTAAGTCTAATCGGGTCAAATTTTCGCTAATTGAGGGTTGACCGTCGAGAATTGACGGTGCCGTCAAAAAAGGATGCAAACGATATCATTTTTCATTTGTTTCGGACTTACTTTTTGAAAAGTGAATGTTCTGGACCAAAATAAAAAATCGGCCATATGTCAAGGACCAAAATAGTACTATACTCTTACATGAAATGTCAGTCTTTTCTATTTTTTGAATCCAAACACATCTGAGTTTTGTTTTCTTTTGATTACCAGCCGATGAGCATATCTGATCACATTAAAATTGATTTTTTACACATTACAGATTACTACTGTACTATTTACAAATTTTATATTCTCTCCGTTCCAATAAATATGAAATATTTGATTTTCGGCTCAGAGTTTTATGTAGTGTTGTTTTGTGAGTTAATGAAGAGAGAATAAAGTAAGAGAGAATAAAACGTAGAGACGATATTGTTTCTATTTTAGAAAACGTTTCATTTTTAATGGAACAATTTCAAAAGAAATACATTTTATTTTTGTTAGTATGCCTTGAATTTGCATAGGATTAGGTTTCCTAATTGGGATAGGATTATGTTTCCTAGGCCCAGTCTGTCTTTTGTGTGCCTATTTATATGGGAGTAGAGCACATAATTCTGTGATCTGACAGATCCAATCTGTATCTGAAAACCGCAGTCATAAATACTATTTGTTCTCCGTTCTTGCCCGTGGACGTAGCCAACACAACGTTGGTGAACCACGTAAATTTGTGTCTATTTATGTTCTTTTGTTTCTCGATTCACAATTGCTCTATTTGTCATAACAAACTGGTATCTAGAGTCTTGGTTTTCGAACTAGAGTTTTGAATTCCACTTCGAGGGTTTTGTCTGGTAAATTGAGATGTCCGCTCTGAACGTGAAGGTTGACAAATTCACCGGGAGAAATAGTTTTGGTTTATGGCAGATCAAGATGCGATCTCTGCTGAAGCAGCAGGGTTTGTGGGAGCCGCTCAAAACAAAGAAGGCTAGGGAGGATGATAAGGAGTGGACAACCTTATAACAAAAGGCCCACTCGACCATCATGTTGAGCCTGTCTGACGACGTTATCATCGAAGTTGCGGATCAGGAGACGGCTGCTGCTCTTTGGGCGAAGTTGGAGAGTCTATACATGACGAAGTCTCTAACCAACAAGTTGCTCTTGATGCAACGTTTGTTTCGGTTACGCATGCAGGAAGGTACGCCCCTTTGGGATCATCTGGAAAATTTGAATAAAATTTTGCTAGATTTGCGTAATGTTGAAGTTAAAAGTAGAAGACGAGGATGCTGCTTTAATTTTGCTTGTGTCTCTGCCTAAATCTTACGAAAATTTTGCTGAGTCTTTTATGACTGGCAAGGAAGCTCTTTCGTTGGAAGATGTTCGATCTGCTCTCCACATCAGAGAGGATCGTCAACAGACAACGAGTTCAGCCACAGAAGATCTGCCATCGGGATTATCTGTTACGGGTAAAGGATAGAAGAAATTCGGACAAAAGAAGCAGAACTCAAAAGGTCCTAAAAGCCCTAAGCCAGATGACATCTGCAGATATTGTAAAGAACTAGGGCATTGGAAGGCTGATTGTCCAAGGATAAAAATGAAATTGGGCAAGAAGGAAGATGCTCAGGGTTCTGCGACTGTGGCAGAAGCTGATGACACAAATTCGGAAGAAGAATTGACCTTGGTTGCGGATGAACAACCGCATTGTAATGATGTGTAGATTTTGGATTCTGGAGCGTCATATCATCTCTGTCCTCACATGGAGTATTTCAACACTTATGAGCAGATAGATGGAGGCAATGTTACCATGGCCAACAATGCTGTCTGCAAGGTGGTTGGCATCGGCTCAATCAGGATTAGGACTCATGATGGGGTCTTCTGCACCTTGAACGATGTTAGGCATGTTCCACAGATGACGAAGAATCTGATATCCCTGAGTACATTTGATAGTAAAGGGTTCAGTTTCAAAGGTGAAGGTGGAGTAATGCGTATTTTGAGAGGTTCAAAGGTGGTTCTGACAGCTTTGAAACGGGGTACCTTGTATGTTCTGAGAGGTTCCATCGTGGAAAATTCTGATGATATTGCATCATCCGAGGTTGCAACCAAGGATATGACCAAGCTGTGGCATATGAGGCTCGGTCATATAGGAGAACGTGGCATGAGAATCATGTCGAATCGTGATTTTCTTTCGGGCCATAAGGTGCAGAAACTTGATTTATGCGAACACTGTGTGTTGGGGAAGCTTCATCGCAACAAGTTTCCAAAGAAAGGTGTTCATCGAACGAAGGGGACACTTGACTACATTCATATGGATTGTTGGGGTCCCTCACGTGTTGAATCTATTGGAGGACACAAGTATTTTGTGTCGATGATTGATGACTACTCGAGAATGACTTGGGTGTTTATGATGAAACATAAAGGTGAGGCATTCAAGAAGTTCAAAGAGTGGAAGACTCTAATTGAAAACCAGACTGGGAAGAAGATCAAGTGATTGAGAACAGATAACGGTCTGGAATTTTATTCGTCTGAGTTCGATGAGTTCTGTAGGAGTGATGGGATCGTTCGCCATCACACCGTTAGACATACACCACAACAGAATGGTGTGGCAGAACGCATGAATCAGACGTTGTTGGAGAGAGCAAGATGCATGCTCTTCCAAGCCGGTTTGACTAGGAAGTTTTAGGCAGAGGCAGTAAACACGACTTGTTATCAGATCAACCGTGGACCTCACACTGGCATTGACTGCAAGACACCGTACGAGGTATGGTCTGATTCACCTGCAGATTACTCTATGTTGAGAGTTTTTGGGAGTACTGTTTACTATCATGTGAGTGAAGGTAAATTGGAGCCAAGAGCTAAGAAGGGAGTATTTGTTGATTATGGAGATGGAGTTAAGGGGTACAGAATTTGGTCATCTTCAGAGAGTAGAATTATTCTCAGTCGGAATGTGGTGTTTGATGAAAATTCTATGCTTAACTCTACCGTGAAGTCTATTGCTACAGAGGATTTGGATGGTGTTGATGAACAGGTGGAGCTGCAAGGTACTCACGATGTGAGTGAATCACAACTCCAAGGTGGAGAAGATCAACACACTACTGTTGAAGCCGCTGATACTAGTTCGGATGTTCATCCACAAGCTCGTCAGAGAAGCATCGCTATTGACAGAGCCAGGAGGACAGATGTGAAGCCTCCGTTGAGGTATGGTTTTGAGGATATGATGACATATGCATTGCAGGTTGCCAATGAGGTCGAAGATGAGCTTTTGGCACATGAACCACCTATCTACAAGGAAGCTGTTTCGGGCACTGAGTGTGCCAAGTGGCTCGCTGCAATGGAAGAAGAGATAGAATCACTTTTTGAAGAACCTGACTTGGGAATTGGTTCCACGGCCTAAAGGGAGAAAGATTATCACTTGCAAATGGATTTTGAAGAAGAAGGAAAGCACTACACTAGATGAGGGCATTAGATACAAGGCTCGTCTAGTTGCAAGAGGGTTCACGCAGAAGGAGGGGGTTGATTATAATGAGATATTCTCACCAGTGGTCAGACACACTTCCATCAGAGTGTTACTTGCGATAGTTGCACATTATGATTTGGAGCTTGAGCAACTAGATGTGACGACGACTTTCCTACATGGATTGCTTGAGGAGGATATCTACATGACTCAACCAGAGGGATTTGTGGTTCCGGGCAAGGAGGATTATGTGTGCAAGTTTAAGAAGTCCTTATATGGACTAAAGCAATCTCCGAGGTAGTGGTATAAGAGGTTTGACAGTTACATGATCAAGCTGGGATTCATCAGGAGTCCGTATGATTGTTGTGTCTATCACAACAAAGCTGATGATGGTTCTATGGTCTATCTTGTTTTATATGTGGATGATGTGCTCATAGCTACGAAGTCGAAGTCTGAAGTACAAAAGTTGAAAGCTCATCTTAGTGCTGAGTTTGTTATGAAAGATTTGGGTGTTGCGAAGAAAATTCTAGGCAAGGAGATTTCTAGAGATAGAGAAAAGAAGAAGCTTTCTCTGTCACAGAAGAGCTACATTGAGAAGATTTTGTCAAGATTTGGCATGTCTGCATCTAAGGCTATTGATACTCCAAGTGCCACAAACATTCATTTGTCATCTGATCTTGCACCGAAATCCGAAGTTGAGGAGGAGTACATGTCCCGAGTCCCGTACTCTAATGCAGTAGGGAGTTTGATGTACACCATGGTCTGTACTAGGCCAGATATAGCGCATGCTGTCAGCGTTGTTAGCAGGTTCATGGGAAATCCTGGAAAGGAGCACTGGCAGGCTGTGAAGGGGATCTTTCGTTACTTGAGAGGTACGTCTGATGTTTGTCTCATTTATGGAGGTAATACTCAATGTTTAGTGACTGGTTATTCTGATTCTGAATACGGTGGAGATGTCGATAGTAGAAAATCTATGACCTGTTATGTTTTCACTCTTAGTGGTTCTGTTGTTAGTTGGAAAACAACTTTGCAGGACTTTGTCTACTACTGAAGCAGAGTATATGGCGTTGACAGAAGCTGCTAAAGAGGGAATATAGTTGCAAGGGTTAGTTGGTGATCTTGGTTTACATCATGATTAAGTTGTTCTGTTCTGTGACAGTCAGAGCGCTATTTGTTTAGCCAAGGATCAACCCCATCATGAGAGGACTAAGCATATTGATGTGAGGTATCATTTTCTAAGAGATGAGAAGAGAATTGAGGTGAAGAAAGTAGGTACTGCTGATAATCCTGCTGATATGTTCACCAAGTCGGTCCCGCAGAACAAGTTCCAACATTGTTTGGATTTGCTTAATGTCATGAGCTGTTAGTTGCCCGTGGAGGGCAAATCTGAGGCAAGAATGAAGAAGTTTGTTCGTCTGGTGTTATGATGATGCGTCTGCAAGGGAGAATTCAAGTCAAGGTGAAGATTTGTTAGTATGCCTTGAGTTTGTATAGGATTAGGTTTCCTAATTGGGATAAGATTATGTTTCCTAAGGCCCAGTCTGTCTTTTGTGTGCCTATTTATATGGGAGTAGAGCACATAATTCTGTGATCTGACGGATCCAATCTGTATCTGAAAATCGCAGTGATAATACAATTTGTTCTCCATTCTTGCCCGTGGACGTAGCCAACACAACGTTAGTGAACCACGTAAATACTGTGTCTATTTACGTTCTTTTGTTTCTCCATTCACAATAACAATTTTTAATAAGACAGAGAAAATACTATAGTAATTTGTACTTAAACTTGGTGACAAAATTTATCAAATACAGGGATAGAGTATGAATCGAAAATAAAACCAAGTCTTATATCAAAACTAAGGTCCATTGGTTACCCGCATTATTTACGCCATTTTATTCATTAAGGATATATTATTAGGTGACGTTTGTTTTCTAGATAAAATAATACCAATATATAATTTAGAATTGAGTTGTGAGATTATTTTAGTTGAAGAGAATTAACTATGACTAATTATTTTATGATTATTCATCTATGATTAAATTGTAGGATTGAATTTCATGAACCAAACACACTACATATTTAATCTCGGGATACAATCTTGCATATGCTTGCACGAAGAAATTTGTATATATCCTTAACGACTAACTATAATGCTCTTCATTGTATCGGTATCATGTCCTAGGTCAATGTATATAATGCCACAAATAATGCCAAAAAATGTACTAATGCTTTTGAATTTGCAAATAGTTGTTGTTTAAAGAAGTCTGTTATAGTAATTTAATGACCAAAGTGCAATATACAAAATGGGATAAGCGGTACTCTCTTCGTCCCATAAAAATATGTGCACTTTTAATTTTCGTTTGTCCTACAAAAATATGTGCATTTCATTATTGGAAAGTTATATCAATTTAATAATGTAAGTCCTACTATCCATCGGTACTACTTTAACTTTAACTATCATTCTCCTCATATCTCTTACTTTACCATATCATTCTCCCTATCTCTCTTACTTTACCAATTTTGTCTTAATTCACGTGCCACACTCATTGCCCATATTTTTATGGGACAGAGGGAGTATATAATTATCTAATAAGTGAAATGCGGGAGTATATAATTATCTAATAAGTGAAATGCACTACTCCTTTCGTCCGACAATATGAGTCATATTTAATGTGAGCACGAGTTTTAAAAAATGTAAAGGATAGTGAGTTAAAAAAGTTAGTGGATATGGGGTCCACTTCTATGCTAATGTGAATGAAGTGAGTTAGTGGAATGTGAGACAAATTTATTATTTGTAGTAAAAGTGAAATGTAACTCTTATTGTGGGACGGACCGAAATGACAAATATAACTCTTATTGTGGGACGGAGAGAATATATAATAATGAAAAAAATGCGTATTTTCAAATTACATATTTACATATAATACAATTGTTAGTCAGACCATTTTATTCCACAATATCCTATTAATGTGTAGATAATAATTAGTACAAAATAATTAAATCTCCACCATCTATTTTTAATTTAATCAGCCAGATTTTCCTTTAGTTTCGATATATATTTTACTTTAGCATTACCACTGAAGCGGTCCATTCATTTCATAGTAGTAGAGTCATTTTATTTTATTAGTAAAAAGTAACACATTTTCTTACTCTTACTTTTTCATCTCTTTTATTTTATTCCCTCTAATATTTCTATCTCCTACTTTATTATCTTTTTATTTTAATACATTACACACATTTTTCTTATTCTCTTTGACGAAAAGAAATGCTCACACTACTATGAAACAGAGGGAATGTAATTTCAGTCCATCCGTTCGCAAATAGGAGTCCTGTTTTTCCATTTTGGTCCGTCCGCGAATAGGAGTTCTGATTTATTATCACTATAAATAATAAAGAGACCCAATATTTCACCAACTCATTCCCCTCACAGATAATTTAAAACTAATATATATAAGTAGGACTCATATTCCACTAACTTTCTTCCATCTATTTTTTTTATGTAATATTTGTTAAAACTCGTGTCGGAATGGAATGAGACTCTTATTCATAGGCGGAGGGAGTAATTGAGAAAATATATAAATTAGAAAAGATAAAAGAGAACAAATAAAAAGTGTAATTTTTGGCACCACAAATTGTGTAAGGGGCAACGACAAAGTAAGTTCATATGGTAATAGCCCCCACTATGTCATGCATCCATGATCCATCTAATCTTTCCATTTCCACGTGTCGGGTTGTGATTGACAGCTGCTTTAATGAAGAATCCAATTACGATAACTCAGCCAAACAATTCACGTTGACCCAGTAATATATTTCAGAGCTTCACCACTAAAGATTTTTTTAAGAAATCAATACAAATAAATTTACAAATAAATATACTATTATGAGTTGCGTTATATTGCTAACTTTTTAAGTTGCTAATTGTGTTAACTTATCAACGTAGTATATTAAAAATGTCAATACAATGATATTAAAATATCAACACAATTTGAGAAAGTTAGTAATTAATTACACCTCAACCTCATGTACTGCTATTATAATTTAGTAATAATAATCTTAAATCAAATGGGACTATCTAGATAAATGAATTACAGATAAATTAGGAAGATTGTAAATAATTAATCGATAACATGTCCACTGGTCAGACCATTTTTTTATGCATGTTCCTCAAGCACAATACATTAATCTCATTCCCGAGAAATAATAAATAATTACAATTGAAAAGATTAAAACATCAATCTTCAATAATTGTTTCCTCGCCGTGGAACTAGTTTTACATAATGAAATGATGATGAACAATTGCAAATTAGTAAATAATTTAACAAGGAAAAGGCTAGAAATTGAGGAAATGGAATTGTGAATGTGACATCCTCTCATGTCCGATGCTTGAATTTTCCACAAATCTGCATCGCAAACAATACAACGCAAACATCATTAGAAAAACGTTTGGATCGAGTATTTGAATTAGTCTTCTTACGTTTAGAGGGAGCAAGTGTAGCCGGGTGGCGGGGTCTTGCCGCAGGTGACGAGGAGCTCGAGAGCTAAGGGAACGAAGATTTTGAGGTTGAGGGCCTTGAGCTTGAGGGTGGTGCAGAGGCAGGCAGCGGCTTCGATCTCGGCGAGGCCGGAGATGATGGGGCAGCACTCGTTCACGGCGGGGTCTCCCACCACTACGTGCACAAGCCCTCCTAGAAGGTCCACGCATGCTCCTAGCTTCAATGTGTCGATGGGACAGGTCTCTTCCTTACCTTTTTTCGGTGGCGGCGGGCATCCACTCTTGCCCTTTGGTGTCTCCGTTACCGGCGGCAGGGGCAGTTTGGGCACTGCAACCGGAGGCAGGGGCAATTTGGGGACCGCTACTGGAGGCAGGGGTAGTTTAGGGACAGCTACCGGTGGCACGGGCAGTTTAGGTACTGCTACCGGTGGTACGGGCAGTTTAGGTACTGCTACCGGTGGTACGGGCAGTTTAGGTACTGCTACCGGTGGCACGGGCAGCTTGGGGACTGCTACTGGTGGCACTGGCAGTTTAGGCACTGCGACAGGTGGTACGGGCAGCTTGGGGACTGCTACTGGTGGCACTGGCAGTTTAGGCACTGCGACAGGTGGTACGGGCAACTTGGGGACTGCTACTGGTGGCACGGGCAGTTTAGGGACTGCAACTGGTGGGACGGGCAGCTTGGGGACTGTGACAGGTGGGACGGGCAGTTTGGGCACTGCTACTGGTGGGACGGGCAGCTTGGGGACGTCGACGGGGGGCAGGGGCTGTTTGGGGTCGACGGCGGGGGTGGGTTGGGAGCAGGAACCACAGTCGGGTTGGAGGACGTCGGCGGAGGAAATGGAGAGGATGGAGAGGAGGAGGAGAGATAAGATCTTGAAGGAAGCCATGATTGGAGATGGGAGTTGGAGATGAGAGGAGTGGTGTGTTATATAGCAAACAGTGAGTGTTGGAAGAGTACAAACCCTAAAGGCATAGCATGTGAAGGCATAACCAACTGCCAAAATTTGCTAGTTGTCAACTACCATGCAAAATTGTGGGAATATCTTATGAGTTCATAAGATGTATTCACTATACTATGATTTGTTTATTTACCTATAGTTAAACACTATAGTTATAACTGTTTCAGGGATATTCTACAACTCTTGATTTAGGTTCGGAATATATGATCACACGATCTTGCCCTAAAGTGATCGAGTTTGTTTTAACTAGGCTAATGTTTAAGGTTTGTGATACGGACCAAACATGAGAACTCAACTAATTAAAAGACTAGCATATTAGGAGATATAACACATTTAACCTATATATATCCCGCACTAGTTGTTCTCATAACCAATGTGAGACATTGAGTCTGTAATAGTTTGAATCTCATTACTGTTTTTGCATGTGTATAGGTTTAAGCCCGTCACACTTAGTTATATGTAAGGCCACAATTGATGTACATGTGCTCAATTCAGTATATGAGTAGAAGTAGGGAATCCTAGCTACAACTTGATCAAATTAATATTAGTGCTTTGTACAAACCCTCTCAAAGAAAGAAACAGTAAAAGAAAAGGAAAAAGAAAATTGTACTAGACAATGTAGTAGTGATTGCTAGTGTATGATTTACATATAATTAACTTTACATTGCTAGAGTTTTTTTTGATTGTGGGTTGACCATTTCAACAAGCACTTAATCATATGAATTTTACTCATTTGAAACAGACATGATTCTTATTATCGAATGATAATTAGTTGAGATATGCTCTTTTTGTGCAAAATGACAATATTGATTGAGGGGTAAATGAAATGATTCCAGCATTTTATTTCTGAGCTTCTTAGTATCTATTTTTGTGTACCATATATATATAAAAGCAATCATATTTGTCTGATATGGATATACGTACATTCCATTCAGTTGGACATAATGCTCGGTTATTTCTAAATAGTGTTCTCTCTAACTTCATCTTCTCACATAGTACAACACCTTTGAAATGGATTGATATCTCAATTGACTCACTTAAATGACAAATACTATATAAATATGATTATACATGTACAAGACCTGGAATTTTTTTTAGATGAACTCTTCCTCGTAACTAGCTATATATGATTTCAAATGTGACTGATATTGATATAGTATTCCTCCGTCACAGAAGCTTCTTTTCAGCATGGAGAATAAGAAAAGTGCGTTAAGTGGATAGTGAATAAAGTAAAAGACATGCAGAGTAAATAAAGTACTAAGAGAGTGTGGTACTTTTTAACCAAAAATAGAAATGACTCAATTAAACTTGAAATTTCTCAAAATAGTAAAAATGACTCTATTAACATTGAACAGATGGTGTACTAATTACCGATAAATTAAGAGGACCCGAACTCGAAGCCGACACATGATATAAAAGTCACACTTCTTATGAATTAGAGTAATACTCCATCCGCCCGTGAATAAGAGTCTCATTTCTTTCCTGCACGGATTTTTAGAAATGTTAAGAAAAATGGGCGGAAGAAAGTTAGTGGAATGTGGGTCCCACTTGTATATATTAATTTTAAATAATATGTGAGTAGAATGAGATAGAATAATGTGAGACCTTTAAACCATTTATAATAATCATGAATGTGAGACCTTTATACCATTTATAGTAATTTTGGTCCAAAACATATGACCAAAATATGAATTTTGTCCAAAATATTCACTTTTTGAAAAACAGGTCCATAACAAATGAAAATGTTGGCAAAGTAGTCCCTTTTTTGACGGTTCCGTCAAAAAACTAACGGTCAACGCTAATTGCACAGTGGCATGATCGTTAGTTTTTTGACGGAACCGTAAAAAAGGACCACTTCGACAAGTATTTCATTTGTTATGGACCTGTTTTTCAAAAAGTGAATAGTTTGGACCAAATTCATATTTTGATCATGTATTTAGGACTAAAATTGTCCTTTTACTCTAAAAAAAATCTAGATCATCGTTAAGGCTGTAAAATAAATTAAAGGCGCGGTTAATGGAACATATATACCCTTAATTAATTAGAATGATTGGTTGACTTTGATAATTCAAATAATTGATGATATCAGTAGTTATTTTCTGTATTAAAACTAGAAAATAAAAAGGTGGGCAATTTGGGTAGGAAAAACAAAAGAAAATGATGAATGTTGATGGACACAAGTGCAATACAGAGAAACATGGATCATTGTTGTGCATGTGAGATTTGTTCTCTGCAATTCTTTTTTAAAGTGTTTGCACAAACCTACAAATATACACATACACTGCCAGCATTTTGATGTTTACATGCCATCACAAATAATTCCACTGCATCTATTTCCATCAATTTATTATCTTCGTTCATTTTATTATTTACCTTTTTTATTTTATTTTATTTTTGTAAGTTTTTTTTTAGAATAAATCAATTAAATGTATAACTCTCCATTTTGCATTACAGAAAAATATAAGCAATGTTTTTCAATTCATTTTTATGGTGGATGGTCCAAATTGCCACTTTAAATCAAATTTTTAATTGAACTTATTTAGGGGTGTGTAATTCGTAGTTGTGCTGCATTTTTTACACATAAAAATCAATTTTTTTTGTCGATAGTCGTTATTACCCAATCAAAACAAAATCGATTACAAGATTAGTGAGTTCCATAATTTACAGGCACTCTACACAGTTTTTTCTATTTTCCACTTTTTCTCTTTTAGAATTTCTCTCAACTATTTTGTGTATTAAATTTATGTGCTTAAAAATTAAGTGATCGGTTATAGATTTGAATATATATATATAGGGATGTACTAAGATAACAATCCTCTTTATTGTAACATCATACCACCATTTTAGGACATTGGATTTAAAAATCGTGTGCCTGTTATGCTGCCACGTGTAAAAACACGGAGGGGTAAAATAGGAAATTTCTAATTTTACGTTACCAGATTGCAGTGCTGTTCATTGAATATTGCAGTCGTACCACAATAATATTGCAGTTTACCGCGACTGCAATATCTAATACAGTAGACTGCAATATCTATTACAGTAGACTGCAAACCCGTGTTTTTTCACGAAACTTAATCCTAGGCGTCCATAGATGAGATCTAACGGACTATATTGGTGGTATGGTGTTATTTTAACTATGGTGGCACCCTAGTGTGCCCCTATATATATATATATATAGGGATGTATTCATATCCTTTTTTGATTTATTGTTCTATTGTTCTTTTCAATCTTGGCCATTCAATTTAAAGATCTAATGGCCCAAAATAGAGCCACTTGTATTTAATTAAAATATTAAAAAATTCGAAAAAGGGTAGAAAAGGAAGTTGACATATTGACCATTTATTTTCATTCCATAATTCACGCCTCCCATCCATAATTCACACCTCCCATGATTTGGTAGTTATATTGCATTAATTTATTTTCCTTTCTTAATCTTGAATATAATAGTTGATTAGCTTAATTATTTTTGCAGCGTCTTTATATCAACTGGACAACTCGTAATTTTGCAGAAAGTAATGTACGATTTTAGTTATTTAATGTACCAATAGTATCTAATAATGTACACGGCCCAGTGAATAATGCACAAATTGATGAGAATAATGTTGAAAGGAAATTGAATTCATGTCCTTTGGGTTTAGCAATCAATGAGGCTAGGTTGTAGTACCCACTTAGAAAGGGCATAGAGTTTGAATCATTCCCATTGGGTTTGGCAACCCATGGGGCTAGGTTATAGCACCACAACATGAATTAAATTTTATTTTTTAATGCATTTAAGACTTTGTATAGTAAATAATGTACCAATAGTATCTAATAATGTGCACGGATCAGTGAATAATGCAATATATCAGCATAATAATGCATGTTAACCGAATAATAATATCATAGATATACACCAATTCTCAATAATTTAAAATTTCTACTGTGTAATGCAATATATCAACATAATAATGCATGTTAACCGAATAATAATGTCAACATATAATGTTACAAATTTGGTAAATAATGCAAAGATTCAAACTTTAAAAATAGTACAGATTAGGTTTTTACTTCAAAACATAACATCAATTACTTAATAATGTGCATTTTAAACTGAATAATGCACAGTTTTATACAAATAATGTAAACCACCTAATAATGCTTCCTCTCGTTTTGAACCAATCGTTTCATATGCAAACCAATTCATCAAACACTCACCATTGACAGTAATGCATACTTTACAGAGTTACAATTCACGATTTATCATCAATAATGTAGCAAAATCAACGAAACATGCATCAGAACATGGGAAACTATTTTCCTTCAGATTGTGTTGGTTGACTCTTGAAGGGTCTTCCTCGTTTCGCCATTGATGTTTTGTACTACACAGCAACGAAATCAGTTCAATACCTACATCCAATTAGACCAAAATCAGAGATATAACACAATAATCAACAAAATCATCTGTAATGGAAAGAGTAGCCCACATAGTGAACACCATTTCAAAAATTGAAACTTTAGCAACCCACCTTGTTGCAAATCGAAACTCAATCGGCCTGCCTGACTGAAAATCGGAACTCAATCAGCCCACGCGACTAAAAATCGGAACTTCAGCACTACGAATCGTCGAACGACGGAGCTTTTCACGCCGAAAAACGACGTTTTTGGTAAGAGTATATGGGATAAATAAAATCGATCGTAGCCCAAATTCAGAACTCGAATTTACTAAAAGGTTGAATAATGAAAAAAAAACAAAAATACATGAACAAACAGTAGCGATTTTCAAAAATGTCGACCAAATGTGTGACAAAATCGTCACTGTTTTAATGGCGAAAATTGACGATTAGAAGTGTTTCTTACCAAAAATCGGAACTTTTGAAACCCGCCTTGTTGTCGACGTTAAATCTATCATCGTGCGGCGAAGGAATCACATTAGAACTATGAATCGTCGATCTGCTGTGCTTTTCACGGTGAAAAATCGGCAGGAGTGGTGGTGTCTCTCAATTTGAGTAGCGGCTAGGGTTTTTCCTAGTTTGAAATGGGAGAGACGATTTGAGAATCGTGGGCTGGTGGGAAGAGACGTTTGGAGTGAGAGAGAGAGTGAGCATATGGAAGGATTGCTTAAATTTCGCTCCTGCCGTTTTTATTCATGGTTGTTTTACAATTTTACCCATATAATGCACAGAATGAACCTAATAATGCAACACGGGATGATTTTGTGAGGCTTCATCTAATCCGTCCATCATACTAATCTAATGGTTGATATTAAGAAGGAAATAGACACTAAGGGGACAATAGGAACTTAATGCTCCCCTATATATATATATATATAGGGATGTATTCAAATCCTTTTCATATCTTTTGTCATTTTTCTTTCTTAATCCTAGCCCCACGATTTTGTCATCTGACGGTTAGATTAATGCCACGTGTCATTTAATAATGCACATTTTCATTCTAATAATGCACAGCGGCTAATAATGCAACATTATAGACTAATAATGCACATTTTCATTCTAATAGTGCACAACGGCTGATAATGCAACATTATAGACTAATAATGCATTGATCACAACCATCCAATTCATGGATCCAAGGACTGAGATTAAGAAGGAAATGAGACACTTAGGGTGCAAAGGAGCCTAACGCACCCCTATATATACATATATATATATATATATATATATATATATATATATATATATAATAGTAATTAATAACATTGAATTTACTTGATCATGATATTGGTTTTACAATATTACAACATTGAATTTGCATCATTATACGCAAATTACATAATTTGGTCAAAACTCGCAAGAATTAAGTCTATGGAGTGTGATCAATTGCTAACTTTCTTAAGTTGCTAACTCCTCAACGCAGTGTATTAAAAATGTCAACACGATGACATTAAAATGTCAACACATAATTTTGTTGAACTTTAATATAATGTGCTGATATTATGTGTAGACATTTTGATGTCACCGTGTTGATATTTTAATACATTGTATTGATGAGTTAGTAAAGTTAGCAACTTAAATAGTTAGCAATATAATGCATCTCGTAAGTCTACATTATCATAATTAATTATTATATTAAATGAAAGTATTTAATATAATTTTATGTGTTAGAATGTTAGAATCAAAGTAAATATATAAATTAAAAATATATTAAACGAGAGTGATTCTCATATAAAATATCCAGCCTGAGAACAATAAAAAGCAATACTACTATAATATGGAGTAACAACGAAAGAAACAGTCAAACAACAATAACAAAATTCTTGTATATCTTGGAAGTTAGTAAATGATTCAATTTTTCTTGGATTCTACTCCTGATTTAAATCATAACTATAATTAACTTATTACTCTACCGGATAGTGATAAAATGCAAACTCTATATATTGTACAAACTCAGGACTCCTCAACATAATGCCAACACAATGTAAAATTTTAAGATTTTAATGTTAACACATTGTAAACACAACGTCAACCGCTGATACTGTGTTGACATTTTTTTTTATTGTTATTTTGTCATCTGTTAACATCTTCTAATAATTCAAATCATAGTTCAAGTATATAGTTCAAGTATATACAGTATTTGATGGCATTTGATTACATGCCTAACCCACTATATCTATGGCCCATTCAGATTGTTTGTTATATGCAATAACATGTGTAAGCATATATTGGGCCCTCTGGATCGTGTCTTGCATCTTATCCATGCAAGCTATATACTATGTTAAGTAATTCATAAGACTATCAATCATGCATGATCTAAACCTATTTTTAATTCAATTTTGAATAATTTTAAATCAGTATTTTTGTTTTGAATTTTTATAGCACTTTCTTTTCAGTTGTAAATAATTTTCTATGTTGTTTTATCAATAGAAATATAAAATGCGGAATGTTGTGCCACGCCTTAATGATTAATCTTTTGTATGTATGTTCAGATATTTTTAATTATCAGTAATAATTGTGTGTTGTATTTCCATTGGCCAAATATATTTGGAATCAACTAATAACTGAAACAGAAGAAACAGCTTAAGACTCATTGTTTCTTTTATTTCCAAAAAAGAATTGTGATTTCTATAAAAGAATAGGAAATTCCTAAGAATCTATTTTATAGGAAAATGGAGTATTCCCTACATTCCAAGACAAGAAGTCACATTTTTTTGGGATGTCCCAGTATAAGTGAGTCATTTTTCTTTTTAGCAAAAAAAATTCATATCTCTTACTCCCTCCATCCAACAATAGGAGTCCCATTTTTTATCGGTGCAGGTTTTAAGAAATGTTAAGAAAAGTGAGTGGAAGAAAGTTAGTGGAATAGGGGTCCCACTTGTATATATTAGTTTTAAATGATATGTGAGTGGAATTGGTTGGTGGAATGTGGGACCTCTTTACCATTTATGGTAATTATGAACCGGGACTCCTATTCGTGGACGGACCAAAATGGAAAAACGGGACTCCTATTCGCGGACAGAGGGAGTACTTTATATTCACCTACTTTATTTTCTCTTTACTTCTCTATTTTTCTTTCTCTCATACTTTACTATCTCTACCTAACTCTTTAAATATCAATTCATTAAATCTCGTGTCCAAAAGAAGTACTCCCTCTGCCCCCTATAATTTGTCATCATTTGACCCGGCACGGGTTTTAAGAAATGTACTTCCTCCGTTCCATAGTAATAGAGTCATTTTGCCATTTTGGTACGTTCCATAGTAATAGAGTCAATTTCCCCTTATAGTAAAAGTCAACACATTTTTCCAATCCTACTTTACTCTCTCTTACTTTTTTCTCTCTTCATCTCTCTACCTTTTCATTTTCCACTTTATTCTCTCTTTACTTAACTCACCTAACACAATTTTTCTTAATCTCTGTGCCGAAAAGAAACGCCTCCATTACTATGGAATGGAGGAAGTAATAGAAAGTGGGTTGAAAAAGTTGGTGGCATGTGGATCCTACTTTTATATATTAGTTTTATCTGTGAGTGGGAATGAGTTAGTGGAATATGAGGTTCACTACCAAAAATGGTAAAAGTGAAAGGTGACAAATTTTTAGGGACGGACGAAAAAGGAAATAGGTGACAAATTTTCAGGGACGGAGGGAGTACTTTGCTCTTGGGATAGAGAGAGTATATAATAGTAATACTCTCTCCGTCCTATCAACTAGAGAGTTCTGAAATAACATGGGCTTTTTTTGAAAATGGTAAAATAGAATAGAGATAAAAAGAAAAAAAAGATATTGAAGCATTGCATGTGGATAATGAAACTCATTTTATTAAAAGAAATACTCAAAAATAGAATTAAACTAATTTTATGGACAGACCAAAATGTCAATGTAGACTAGTTTTTGGATACAGATGGAGTAATAAAGACCATGAGAAAAGAAAAATAATACTTATCTGTCCCATAAAAATATATGCACTTTCCATTTTCATCCGTCCACAGAAATATGTGCACTCCAGTTTTGAAAGTTATCCCAATTTATACCTATATACATCAACTTATTTTTAATTTACATTACTATTAAGCAAAACTAATAATGTGGGTCTCACTATCCATAAACACTACTTTAACTACCTTCTTCTTCTTCTCTCTTTTACTCTACCAATATTATCTTAATTCATGTGTCATATTAATTGCCTATATTTTAATGGAATGGAGGGAGCATATGAAATCAAAATCCCATGTGGATTGGTGCAGAGAGAGGATAATGGAAAGAATTTATTTTAGGAGTGCAGTAAGAAAGTGAAACAAAAAAGTAAATTGTGGAAGCAATGGTGAGCTAAATTAGAATAGGATGCAGGTGTAAGTGGGGCTCAAACAAATAAGTAGTCACGGACTGAAGTTACATACATACATAAATGTTTGGTTCATTTATGGTGGGAGGATGCTTACAACTCACACTAGAGGTAGAGAGCATCTGTCATTTTTGTAATCTTCTCTATTTCTTCTTCTTTTTTTTAGTTCTAGTATTTTATTGCATGAATATTGATGCTATATATAGAGGTCCCCAATTAATCCCTTATCCCTCTCCTTTTCATTGTTCATAGCCTAACTATTTAGTTCATTTTCATACGACACTGCTAAATGTAACATATATACTCGCGATTTATGTGATACTAGCTAGCTATCAAGTTAACTAGTAAAAGATGTTGAATTTTTAAATGATCCAATCAATTATCTTAATATTGTCTTGTAATAAAAGATATAGAGTTCAAAGTTCATAATTTAATAGTGTCTCGATGTAAAAAGTTACTTCAAGCTATTAAGCTTTCCATTCAATATTTTATCTTATCAGTGTCTCATAATTGAATACCACAGTGATTAAATATCTATTATGATACTCCTCCTGTCCGCGATTTAAAGGTCCCACTTTGACTTTGTGCGGGTTATAAAAAATACTATTATGAAAGAAAATGTGTGAAAAAGTTAATGGAACGTAGGTTCTACTTTAATATATTGATTTTATAATAGAAGATGAGTGTAATGAATTAGTGGAAAGTATAGTTCACTTACCAAAAAAGGAAAAAGTAAATGTGGACATAATTTGTGGACGGACCGAAATAGAGACATTATTTTGTGGACGGAGTATTAAAAGATTCGATGTCACAATACATAATAACAATAGTTATTGAGAATATGTAAAGATGACACAATAAGTAAATTCCCTATTGTGACAGTGAAATTGTCACAACAGGGTGGCGCACACCATACCCATGCATGCGTATGCAAGTTTTTGTGATAAAGAAGTTTATGGTTCAAACTTGAAAGTTTTAAAAAAATCAATTACTTTATTACTTAGAGAATCTCTACTTTGTTAATTTATTTTTATTTTCAACTTTTTTTTTATTTATACATGCCTACATATTAAAGCCATACTACTTTCGTCCCATAATTAATTGGATTATTAATAATGAAATATAAGGACCACCTTATTAAAAAGAAAAAAAAATTGCAAGAAATAAAAGTAGACTATGTTTATGGAAATTAAAGTTAAAAGAGTATTTATTTTTGTAGGGAGAAATATTCTTGGCATAAACCCTTATATATAATCCCATATAATGTGTATTTTATATCTAATACATCCCTGTTGTATCGTAATTCTTGGGGTTGGGGGGTCAAAAACCAGGCGATATGTAGACATCGTTACGGATAGTGAATCTCGTGTCTTTAAATTAAGTGGCAACTAAAATAAAATAGCATAGTAAATGTTGACCACAAAATAAATCAAGTTTTACTGCTGTGTTCATAGAAGAATATCAGCCATTTGTACAGTACAGCTTCACAATTCGATAATAAAACACGCAATTAAAATTTGCATAATAAAAAAGTCTAACATAGATGTGCTTTAATTATTCAAAAATCTTACCTATTTTAGTGATTTGATGACTCTGTCCGTCAAATATTATTCAATTTTGTCATAATGATTCATTCCTAAAAAATTATCCATTTTGTTTTGTTTTTTTTTTTTGGTAAATGTATCCATTTTTCACTATCACTTTACACTCACATTCTATGAAAAACTAACACTATAAATGTGAGACCCTCAATCCAATAAGTTTTTCAACTCACTTTTGTTCACGGTTCTTAAAATTTGCGCTGAGTCAAACTTGAAAAATATTTCATGAACGGAGGAAGTAATTTTTTTGAGTACTTGTATATACTAAGATTAGTTTGCTTGGCTATGTGTTCCTTCAGTAGTGCCTGCAGACCCTGAAGATATGGGAAAAATTGATATTAGTACGAATAGATTTATGATGTACTTCTATTGATTTCTAAAATAAATTTTTTTACTGAAATTGAGTTACTATTCCTCAGTACTTATTAATAGTCATATCAAAAAATGGGACAGTTGATCTATTGGTTGCAATAATCACAAACTTAAGTCTTGCGGTGAAATTCCCACAAATTCCGTTTCAATTTGCATAAAAATCGAGTTAGTGGAAAATTCACTATATGGTCTAATTTCATGGCAACAAATTTCCAAATTCCTTAAAAATACCAAAATTTGACCAAAATTTATACTCCCTTTGTCTGCCATTAGAAGTCTCATTTCTTGGCGGCACGTGTTTTAAGAAATGTTAAGAAAAGTGAGTGGAAAAAATTTAGTGGAATAGGAGTCCCACTAGTACTTGTATATACTCCCGCCGTCCTACTCTAAGTGACACATTTTTCTTTTTGGGATGTTACACTCTAAATGACACATTTCTAAATATGAACACATCACTCACCCTACCTTTTCCCTCTCTCTTACTTTATCCTCTCCACTTTACTTACAAAATAACACGACATAAAATCTCGTGCCGAAATAGAAATCACTTAGAGTGGGACGGAGGGAGTATTAATTTTAAATAAAATGTTAATGGAATGAGTCAGTGGAATATGAGACCTTATTACCATTTATAGTAAAAAATGAACTGGGACTCATATTCGCGAACGGACTAAAATTAAAAAATGACACTCCTAATCGCAGACAGAGAGAGTGTAATTTTAGGGACTCATATGTCATGGGTAGTGATAAAATTCAAACTCATATATTGTATAAACTCCAAACTTTTCAACACAGTATTAACACAACGCCAACACAATGTCAATACGGTGTAAAATTTCAAGATTTTGATGTTAACACAGCATCAACCATTCCGTTAATATTTTTTGTTGCTATTATTTTATCATCTGTTGATAATTTTTAACTATTCAAATCATAGTTTAAATTTTATACAATATTTAAAATTTGCATATTATCACATTCCTATATATCATGCTATAAATTTATTTGAGTGGATTACATGAATTGGTCACTAAAATCTAATTAGCACCACTAGTTCTTAAACTTATGATATAATAATCAAATATGAGGTCAAACTTATTTCGTTTAGGACCAACAAGCCTCTAAATCCCTTTTTAATATTTCAGACTTTATAGAATAACTTGGAATCCAATTTGTGTTTTATGTGTTGTACTAATATATCAAACAATATAAACATAATTTATCTCTAATAAATACTCCCTCCGTCTCCCAAATTTTGTCAATGTTTGACCGGACACGAGTTTTAAAAAATATAATAGAAAGTGGGTTGAAAAGGTTGATTGAACATGGTCCTACTTTTAATACTTTTAATAATATGTCAATGATAATAAGTTAGTGGAATGTGATGTCCACTACCAAAAATAATAAAAAGTGAAATGTGATAAATATTGTGGAACGGATAGAGAGGGAAAAATGTGATAAAATTTCAGGAACAGAGGGAGTATAAATCTTTTAATACATTGTACTAATAATCTTGGATTTAGTTTTGCTACATTTCATGATTAGATTACTTCGTGACCTTAACCTTTATAGACTTAATTCCTCTATAAATATATTTCACTTCATTCTTTTATAGTTGAGTCATTTTTTATTTCGGGAAGTTCCCTTATACTTGGGTCATTTCCATATATTTTTTCTTTCCCATAAAAATAAGGACACTTCGTTTCCGTCCGTCCTATAAAATTATCCCATTTCCATTTATGGAAAGTTCTCTAAAACTCATTACTCATATACATCAATTTATTTACAACTTATATCACTAGAGCCCAATTAAACAATAATAATAATATGAGTCGCACCATCCACTAACACTATTTTAATTACCATTCTCCTCATCTCTCTTACTTTACCAATTATATATTAATTCTCGTGTAGTCCCAAATGTCCTTTTTTTTTTTGGGGGATGGAGAGAGTATGTATAATTAACTCACTTTTTTTCGTACTTCATTCTATTTCTTACTCCCTCCGTCCCAAGGTATTAGACCAACTTTCCCTTTTGGGATGTCCCAACATATTAGACTCATTTCCTTTTTTTAGCAAAAAACATCTATCTTATTTTATTCTCCACCTACTTTTCTCTCTCTTCTCTCTCCTACTTTTCCCTCTCTCATACTTTACTGTGACGCCCCGGAAATTTCGATCCTTTCTTTCGAGATAAATCGGATTTAGTAGCTTAATTAAATTTCTCTTAGAAGTTGTGTAATCGTACTTTTCCTCGTTGTTTTCGACTTTGGAGTAATTTAAGTATTCTCGTTGGAGGAAATAAAGTGCAAGAAAATTTAGTTCAAGAATAAAAGTGGAGGAAATACTTTCACTAGAGAAATGTGAAAATGTTTGGAGAAATAGAAATGCATGAGAATAAAGTATTTAAGTACATGCATCTTTATTTGGTACAAGAGTGAACATTGACAAGCTACTACTATCCTAATGGTCTCAAGACCTAAGACTTTGGCTCCAAGCTAGAAGTAAGAATGTGAATGCAAGCATAGTAGGGATAAGATCCCCTCTTCTTCTTCTTCCCCATCCTTCTCGATTTTCAGCCCATGAGGCTCCAAGTTACAGCCTTGTACCTGCAATATTAACACGAAAGAGGGTATTAGAAAGTGACACACAAGTAAAGAGAGAGGGAAGCACAAGCTAAATAAAGAGATGGAGCATTTAGTGATAATGTAGCTAAGTAAGCTACAAAGTATAGCATGAGGTAAGAAAATCTTGGTCACCATCTCCTCTAACATCAAAAAGGAGTCGAGACAAAGGGGCATTGGAGAGCGAGCTCCTACACAAGCCCAAAAATAGAAGATGAGACAAACTCTCATCTCCCTGTCAATCGAGGCCGAGAAATCAGCCAAGGGAATCAGCCACAATCACCAAAACGGCAAGAATCTCACAATCATCAAGCTCGAAAGTAAGAGAGCTAACAAGCCCAAATTAGGAGTCTTTGGCTCCAAGTCTCAAACCTAGCTTTCAATAGCTTAGCACCATATAAGCAGCCTCTCCTCACCTCCTCCACCACCACACTTCAACACCACAAATTCTACACAACACCATACGAAGAGCAGCGGGCGGTGACGGCAAGGACAACCACCACCGAGGAGGATTCAACGACGTTAAGGTAATCCCAACAACCTCAACACCCATCTCCATCGCATCATGTAGATCAACCAATAGATAGCCAATAACTTAGATTCATAGAAGCTCAATAGAATGGTCATAGCCGTAGCAAGCATAAAGAACCAAACACCAACACATGATACCAATGCTTAGTCAAGTATGAAATACTCCCAAATCAATAAACCACAAGTATGACAATCATATAAACAAGACTAAGTGTAGCAAAAACAATAGCAAGCTCCTTCCAGTGATTAAGTGCAGCCAAGTTCGAATCAATAAGCGATAGAGAGCCCCAAAGCTTTCGTTTTTATTGTTAGAAATTGAGTAGAAGGGGGGGAGGAGACTTAGCTTAGGCGGAGGGGCTACCGGGCGACGGCGAGTGTCGACGGAGCCGAAGAACTTCCGCGGAGAAGCTGCGGATCACGGCGGCAGCAGGGACGAGGCTGCTGGGCGACGGAAGAGCGTCGACGGAGAACGAAAACCTCCGCGGAGCAGCTGCAGGTCGCGGCTGAGAGAGGGAGGAGGAGGCGATGCCTCCTCTCTGCCGCTAGGTTCACCGAGGACGCCGGCGCTGGACGAAGAGCGCTCGTCGGAGAACGCCGAGGCGAATTCGCCGGCGACGCAGAGGAGGCGCCGACACAGAGCAGCACCCGGCGAGGCGGCGAGTTACGGAGGCACGGAGTTGAGGCGACGCCTCCTCTCCACTGCTGACGTCGCCTAGAGGGAAGAGAACTCGCCGGAGGGCGTTCGCTGGAGAAGGAGAACTCGATGGAGGAAGGAGTACGCGCCGACGGGACTCTGAAATCCCGTCGAGCTAGCGGCGATTTCACCGGAGAGGAAAGGCGCGCTGCCTTGTTCTCTAATTTTAGGGATTTGAAGAAGTGAATGAGAGAGAAGTCCGATTTGAGGGGGATTGGAGTCACCCCGGGCGCGAAACCGCCGAAGAGGCCGTGAGGTAGAGGCGATTTCGCCGGAGAAGAGGCGTGAGAAGAGGAGAACTCGCCGCTGAGTGGAAAACTCTAATTGGAAATTTTGGGGAAGAAGTAAAAGAATGATGTGAGAGGGAGTTGACCGATATGAGTATATTTGGGCTAATCAAATATTACTTTGGGCCTATTCCACTTTATTTCAAAAAGAAACTTGGGCCTAAGGCAAATGAAGTTGCTGGACCAAATTTAGTAGTGAGGCTAAGTCTTTTTAATTAGTGGGCTAAGAGGTTTATTGTTTGGGCCAAGATTTGATTATGAGAAGTTGGATGGAATTAATTTAAGAATTGAGGTGAAGCTCAATTAATTAATTCTCGAATAATTTGCTAAGTTTTCAAAGATGGAAAAAAATAGAGTTGGAGTTCGAAGGTCGAGGAATAAATTTCCAAATAATTTATTTAGACTCCGGGAAAATAAAGTAGTAAAGTGGGAGACGCGAAAGCAGACCGGCGTCGCCCCGCGACGCCATGGGCGGCCTTAAGAAAAATCCGAAGAAAAGGATTTAAGAAGAGACTTTCCAAGAATTCCTATTCTTATTAATAAGTGCCCGAATATTTAAGTTAGAGAAAATAGAATTTCTCCAAGTTAATAAAGAGAATAAATAAACTCTGCAGAGTAGTAAAGCCGAGGTAGGATTAAGAAAAATCCTATAGGCCGAGACTGAGATGTAGGTGCTATCCAATAGGATGCATGCATTCTTTCTAAAGAGAAATAATTCAAGTATTAATTAGCGTGCTACGCTATTTATTTTTCAAGGGATAAATTGCTCAAGGGCGAGTGAAGCCAAGGCGAGTAATTGAGTTGAGACATAAGCATACTAGGTGGGCTTTCTTTTAATATCCAGCACTATAGTGTGGATAAAGCAAATATTTGTGAAATTATGAAAAATCATCTTTTCTCAAAATGAAGCAGTGATTGTTTTAAAGTGTTGTCATGCCATAAATTGTTTGTTTTGAGGCCTATCTGTTGGGGTTGTAGCCCATGGGTTTTGGCGATGCCAGCCCGAGTTTAAAAAATTCGGTTCCCAATAGGACCGCAAATCCTGTTCGGAATAATGTGCACGAGAGCCGTGAGCCATCAGCAGTTGGCCGGCGATGTGTCCGCTGAAGGTGGTCACCTTCACGGTACACGATTCACAGATATGGTAGAAATTTTGAAAGAACTTAGACTGCAGTCGGACTTTTAAGATCACAGAGAATTTAGTATGCTCGGGCCTTTTAAGAAAAACCCCCGTGCGATACTGTGGATGGATGACAACTATATACTTGTATGTTTTGTTTTCGGCATGTGTCCACTAAGTACTCCTGTACTCAGCCCTGCATGTATTTATAAATGTGCAGGTTGAACGTCAAGAGGTTGGAGAAATGATCGGAGTCGATACTACTAAATAATCCAGTGGATCTTTCACGATTCGTGTCTTCATACACGAAGTCGTCTAGTATGGACTTATTCCGCTGCTCTTTTGTGAAGTGAGACATCTTAGAATCTCACCTTCGAACTCTGATTTATTGATGTAATATTCATTCTAGTTCTAAGACCATGAAATGGTACATTTGGCTTCTATCCTATGAAATGATCGACTTGTCCTTCGAGTATATTCACAAGTTCTTTCCCCCTTTTCTTCCCCGTTTCTTTAATCCCCCATTAGTCGCGATTTACCCACTTTCGCTATCCTTAGCAAAGTGCGGTCGTGACATTTACTCTCTCCACTTTAACTATTTAAATATCAATTCCTTAAATCATGTGCCCAAGAGAAGTGAGTCTAATACTCCGGGACGGAGGGAGTACTTAATTTCCTCTACTTTATTCACTTTCTACTTTACGCTTTCTACTTTTTTAATTTCTCTTACATTATCTACTTTATTACATACTCGCTTAGCACACGAAATATTCATTTCTTAAACTCTGTGTTAAAAAGAAGTGCATCAACGGTAGAGAGTAACGAATAAAAATAATTGTATTCTCTATGAATGTCGTGTAACAAGAATTTTGTAACAGTATAAGTAACATTTAACTTCTTTGTTAAAATCCTAAAAAAATAAAATTATATACTCCCCCCGTCCTAAAAGTATGAACTATTTCCCTTTAAAGTCTCTGAAAAATATGAACATTCTAATTTTGAAACTCATTCTCCACTAATGAAACAAGACTCATTCTCCATTAACAATATTTTAAAACTTTTATTTATCTATCTCTTTTTTATTTTACCAATTAAGTATTATGCATTAAAACCCGAGTCAAACCAAATGTTCATACTTTTCAGGGACGGAGAGAGTAATAAAAATTCTATAAGTTAAAAATCACATTAAAAATTACTCCCTCCGTCCCTTTGTAGTAGAGACGTTTCATTTTAGCACTCATTTGAAAAAATAATACTCATAAACAATTAAAGTAGAGAAAAAATAAAGTAAAAAAAGGAATAATACAAAGAAGAGTCTTATCTATATTATTCTCTCTCTTACTTTACTTTTTCTCTATTTTAAATATTTATTATTATTTTTCCAAAATGAGTGCTTAAAATAAAACGTCTTTATCATAGAGGGACGGAGAGAGTATATAATTTAAAATTATTAAAAAAAATTATGTGATGAATGATGTATTCAGATATATTTTTGGAATGTTTTGGAAGATAAAACAGTAATATTTGAAGAATTGAAATTTTTTTTGTTAATTTAATTTTTTCCTGATTGAAAAAAAGAATCAAATTTTTAATGCCAAATGACGCTCACTCGCGAGAGCGGGTGGGCGTCACCGCCCCACCACAGCACGCTACGTGGTGGGGCAAGTGGTCCTGCTAGATAGGGCTCAACCCTCCATCAAGAGACACCCTGTGGCAGGGGACGGCATCGTGGATGCTCTACTAATGTTCAACATATAAACCACAAACACCCTTATCCCAAAATTTACATTAAAAGAGAAGAATTACACAAACTCCACGGATATTTAAAGCCAGATTTGAAAACTGTGAGTGCACACTCATCTTGATAACTATACATAAATACCACAACCAATATAAAGGTTAGAATTTTGATGACATTCATATACTACAAATTACTACACCCAAAAAATACACATTAATTTATATACAAATTAAACACACATATCACAGTTGACGAAAATAAGCAACACTAAAATGACCAAAAAAAAAAGAAAAAGAAAGCAATTTCTTGACATGCATTGTAATATCGCCCATCCTCCTTTAATCAACTAAGGCTGCTAATTTCTACACAGAAATGTAAAAGAAAAAAAAATATAGGAAGGGAGAAATAAATTTACACATGGTAGAAGTTTCACACTGCTCCCAAATTGTCGAAATCGGTATCATCAACAGTGAGCCAATCGTTCGAATCCTCACCTTCTGATTCTTTATCCTTTGAAACATTGTGGCTTGCGTTTGGCTTAGAACCCTGAGATCCCGAGTTCTCATCCAGTTGAACCCAAGCTTTTTCGCTCGTTGATGCTCTACGTGCTGATAGCTTATCTGACGGATCATCATTTTCCTCGTCTTCAAGATCGCTAAATGAAACATCCTCCTCGTTTGGAGATTGCTTGTGAGCATCAGCGGACGGGCCTGCCTCAACTTCCTCTGGCTGATGACCAGATACAGATTCAGATTCAGATTCAGGTTCAGGCTCTTCAACAGTCTCGCTGGGTTGAGTTGGATTTACAGTCTCAGATGATGCATCCTTAGCATCAGATGAGTCAGGGTTTCCGGAGGTTTCTTGAGCATTCTTATTTTGAAGTTGCTTCAAAAGTGTCTCCCTTGCTTCAGCAACCTGCAGAAAACCAATAACTTGACGATAGTGCTTGAATGATGAACAACAGGTGTCTTAGCTAAGAACGAATCCTTTTATTCTCTTTCGATTCTGGTAAACAAGAGCAGAAAGAGAGAAATTCGCTACAATCATGTCATTTGCTATACATAACTGTATAAGTTGATGCAATGACTAACAAGAGAAATGAACCTAGAAATTCACTTATGATCCTTCTAATGACCTAACTATTGTGATCATCTGATGCTGGCTACATAGTTTTCAACAGAAATGAAAATGTCAAGCAATAAACCCAAATCAGATAAAGCCTTGCCTGTGGAGTCGAGAGAAGCTTCAGATCTTCTTCATTCAACCTGGGAAGAAGTAGAATAAAGTATATAAGCCAAAACTTCTCCTTGCTCATTTGACTGCATAGTTTCTGCCTCAGCATCTCAAAGTCAGGTACCAAATGGTCAATATTTTCCGCATGCTCTTTCTGATAATTTGACAATTGAAAATCTGCAACAGAGTATCTTAGTCAGCATCAGATCACATACCCCTCAGCATACGAGTCTTATTTCTTTTATGTTTCTTATGGTAAGTAGATATAAAGTGGTGCATTGAGCTTATAGAGCTAAACCACCAAGAAAGCTCCCTCTTCCCAATACACAATTACACACAGACAACATACATACACACACATTTTCAGACATTTGTATGAGTACCTCTAGCATAGAATAGAGGTATACCTTTAGTCTATTAAAATCATTATTTAAGTCACACCAAAATTCATCTATATCATAATACCAAATAGCAACAGCCGAATATGAGTTTGTCCATTCAAACTTATCATAACTGCATCACCATTTTCTAAATGCCAGAGTCTAGATATGCTTACCATTTTCGAGCCTAAATAATTTGGTAAAAAATCCAATTGGGATACATTTTTCCTTCTTAACTACACCTTCTAAATACCACAGTCTAGCCAAAGCCAAATACCTCCAATATGTCGAGATATGTTCACCTTTTTTTCCGCCCAAATACATTGGTAAAAATTAATATGTAGACGAATATACATCAGCTTGATCATGCATTAACTAGACCTCACTGCATAAAGTTTCAAGATCAACCGGGACTGGCCAACAATTTAACCATCAATCAAATGACATATTTACTAAACATGAATAATAATCTGTAAGTTCGTGATTCTAGAGTTCGAGAAAATCAACTAACTGCAAGAATCTAGACATGAATGTCACAATGCATGGGTCAGTTTGCCCAACATTGTATCTACAAATGCTTGTATGTATACAAGTGATCTATCAAACTCATTCCAGATTTAAGTCTTCCTGAAATCTCATGAAACCATAGGTTGATATCTTGAAAGAAGATCAATAGGCAGTAACCTCAACTCAAAAATCTCACTGAATTGTAATCATCATAAAAAACAACAGGAAACACATAGCATTTATATAAGTATGAAATCAGTACATACCATCAAAATGGACAAAAGGAAAAATAAGAACTTTTACAAATAAAATTACCAATTTCAGGCATGGAAAGGGGGAAATCAGTCCACAGCTCCGGCCGCCTCGAGATTTTCAAAACAAATTCCAAAATCTCTTCACTAATCCCCAATCCATCTTCCTCATCGTCATCTTCCTCTTCCCCCTCTTCTTCCACGCCATCATTCCCATCTCCATCACTGATTTGATTCTGTAGCTGCAGTAGATTCGAAGTAATCTTCGACGAGATTAGCGATAGCCCTGATCTGAATGTGCCCTGGATTTCAGCCAAATCACTTTTAATCCCATCGATTGCCTCAGATGAGGAGGCAGTCGCCGCCGGGGGAGGCGCGAGAAAGGCGGCGACACCGCGGAACACGGCTGAGAGATCATCCCTAGCGCCGGCAGCAGGGCTTTTTGGGGGTGAGGAATGCTCGGGTGGATTGAGATTATTGTCGTCGTCGGTGAAGGGATTGAAGAGTGAAGGGATCCAAGATGACATTTTTCTTCAATTCGATTATTGTAGAAAGAATTTAGAATTGCAGTTTATGTTGATTGAATCCAAGGGTTTAAGGTTAATTTCGTTGTGTTTTGAAGCGATTGTTCCAACAACTTTGATGGATTTTTTGCTTTTTTATTTCGATTTTCAGACATTAAATGTGATTACTCAGCAGTGAGTTTAATTATTTTTCTAAGCTACAAGATTGTTTTTCTCTAATTAATTACAACTAAGCTCCAAGATTACAACAGTATAGTACTTGATCCTAGATAGTTTAACACAAAATGTAACGAAAGTACTCCCTCTTTGTTAATCAAATTGACATACTCCCTTCGTTCCATAGTTTTAGAGACGTTTCTTTTCAGCATGGAGATTAAGAAAATTGTGTTAGGTGAATTAAGTAAATGTAGAATATCCAATCCAACGACTCTATGACCAACGACTCTGTGGAGTCAGAATGTTTCTCAACGAGTCACTAAGTTGGAAGGTTGTCCAAACGAGTGACTCGCTAGTATTGTTCTGTACTCTGATTTGTTGTCCAACCCAATGACTTACTAGTATTGTTATACTCCCTTCGTATTAAAAAAATAGCAACATGTGAAACGACACGGGTTTTAATGCACAATTGGTAAAGTAAGTGAGAAAAATTTGTAAAGTAAGAAAGAGGAAACGAAAAATGAGTAAAGTAAAAGAGGGGAAAATAAAAATGAGTAAAGTAAGAGAGAGTGGATTGTGGGGTCCATGTCCTAAAGTAGAAAAATTCTAAAATTTCTATTTTTAAGGAACTGCCGAAAATGAAAATAGTTGCTATTTTTAAAAAACGGAGGGAGTATTATTATGATTCATTTGATTTCTTCATTTGATCTCTACTTTACGTCCCTTTCCACTTTCTACAATGAAATTAGCGTACTTTAATATGTCCAAAAAAATACTCCCTCCACCCACAAAAAAATAGTGTCATTTTTCTATTTCGGTCCATCCACAAAAAATAATCCCATCAATACTCTTATATTCATACTATTTACAACTTATAAGTAACATTTATTCAACTTACCTTTTTTCTCTCTACTACTTTACTATTTTTTCTTCTTTTCTTTCATACTTTATCCACATTTTCTACTTCTCTTTCTCTCTTCCACGTTGCCCACTTTTTCTCATTATTTCTCTTACTTTGTTAATTTCTCATTATAACTCGTGTCGTCCAGCCATGAGACTATTTTTGTTGGACTGAAATAGTATAAAACCATTCAAAACTAAGGGGATAAGACCTACTCCCCCATCTACGAAATAATGTCCATATTTGTCATTTATTTTGATATGTCCACAAATTAATGTCCACATTCATCATTTCTATTTGTACATAAAACATTGGCCCTTGCATTTACAATTTACATAAATGCCATTACAAATACTTATATATACTCCAATATATTATCCCCCAAAACGGCATCCACATTTGAAACCTACCACTTCTCTCCATTCTCTCTCTTGCCTCTCACTTTCTCGTGAGTCCATAGGTTAATTCTAGATCTGGAAGTTGTTGGTATTATGTGTTGATGTTTTAGTTTATTCGGTATCTAAGTCTTTGGAAAAGATTCAAAATCGCTATTAGTCTAATATTTTGTGCATGTAAATCATGTCCATGCAATATTTGGAAGTTTTCGCATTTTTACTTAGATTCGGAAGAAATTATGTTAATGTAGTTTTCAATCATACTTCCGGCTATTTGTGTGGAAGAAGGAAGTATAAAGTAGGGTCTTAAATTCTTAATTGCCTTTTGTTTTATTGTCAAATTTTCAGTATTACTTTTTCAAATTCTAAATAGTGATTTGTTTATTAGAGTAAGTTAGACATACTCTTTTCAGTTTCATTTACTAATATTTGGCCAGATTGTTTTCACCTTTAGCTGCTTTATGACTTTCATGTCTATTGTAGGTTAAAATATGAGATTGGAGTTTAAAAAAGTTGTGGTGTATTAAAATTTAAAGCATGTACTCAGCATTGCCTGATTTGAATAAGCATCCAAAACTAGTTGGCAATTGCCAAAATCTTGAGGTAGCAAATCCTGCTTAATCATGTGACTTTTCAAACCATAACCATGTGAACATAGCATAAATTAACAGCATCACATGTCTGCAGCTTCACTTTTTAAATAATGCTAAATTTCACTTGTACCAAATTTTCAACCACTAAAGATCACTACTTGTTGCATATAAATATGGCATAACTCTTGCTCAGCATAGGTTCTTCCATTTTCTCCCATCACATATACACATTACATTTACATTTTCTTTTTCTCTGAAGATTGATTAATCTTATACATATTTAATTTCTTGGAATGGAGCTGAGGATTTCTAGGGATGGATAAGCACTATGGATGTGATAAAGATCGTAAAACTGTGCTAGCAAAATCTACATGCATGACGTTCGTGGGTCGGGCAAGAACATCCATGTCGGCTGTTTCATGCCCTCAAGGTAGGTTTTCTCACACTGGTTTTTTTGCTGTGTTTGTTAGAGCCCAGAATGATATCTGGGCTGTCATGACCATAGTTGTCGTTCTCAAGTTCACGACTGGTAATATTTAGCAACAAGATTTTGTTGAAAATTTGCATTAAAGATAACAATTTATATGTGCAAACAAATAACTTCATTTCATCAACAGTGTGTTTATTTCAGCTTGTGTTGCTGAATATTTCGAGTACACCAGCCACGGTCAAGACTGAGGGCTATCAGATACTCTATATATATATATATATATATACATAAGTTAGAAGTAATAATTTTCCAGCAAGAATAAAGGGATACTCTAGCTTCTCTATGACTGTACTTCCCTTTCTTATTATGACTTGTTTTTATACTATTCTACACATTCATAAAAAGGTAAACCAACAAAGGAATCACAAAGATTTTGCAGGTAGAAAAGCAAAGTGTAAGAATATATTACTCAGTTATCAGCAAGAACCTAAATGGGACTTGATCATAGCTATTTACAGTGGAATAAAAGAGTGAAACATATTTTAACCAGTATGTTACAGTTCAAACAATCTACACGCAGTCTGGCATTATACGGGATGGAGGACAAAATGTACCAACTGATCCAGTATAACTATTTTCTGTGTTGCAGTTAATATATACAGTGATTATTTCCCTTCTTAAGCCATGTAGGACTGTAGGTATAGTTCGTTTCTCCAAAGCATGTCGAATGCTCATAAAGCATAGTATTTGGTGGATGGCTTATGTTCGATGTGGTAATAAATCAAATAGAATGTGCCAATGCACAAAATTTTCTCTCTTGTTGTACGTAATTAGGAGAACTGGGCATTTCACTTACGACTTACTAGGTCTATGTGGATTGATGAATATTCCTCGCAGCTTTCTGCTCAGGGGGGCAAGAGCTAGTTCCAACCATTTTAGGTTCTTCAAACGAGCTTCCTTAGTTGAGGGAATCGTAATCTCAATCTTTTCCACCTGCTGTTTGCCAGAAGCGGATGCAGATCCAGGACGTGTTCCGGCCTGAAGTCGTGCCTTGTCAAAATACCCACAACTGGATGTCTCTGCTTAAGGCAGACAATATCAATTTCAGTAACTTTAAAAAGATTAAGATATCAAGTACCAAAACTAGAACATGAGTGCTATAAGGAAACACTATATTTATCAATAAAATTCTCAAGGGAGAGACGTACCCCGGAAAACCTCGGAATGACCAGCAGGTGCCTCAAGCCAACTTGGCGGAAAAGCATCAGCGCTTTTCCTAACGACATTGTCTCCACGACGGTGTAAGGTGATGTGTTAGCAAATGGGTGCAAATCTATGTACATCTCCATCTCTTCATCAGACAATGCAAGATCTTCAATTCTATCATCATGGCCCAAACCCTTCTTTGCAAAATCATCAGCTGAAAAGAGAGCAATAGTATCTTGGCTAACAGGTGATGGAGTTCGTGAGAAAGCTTTTGATCTCAACAAGGTGAGAAGATGTGCTCGGAGAATTAAACCATATAAGACAGGGGACTCGGAGAATGGGGGTTCGTCTATCACAGGAAACCCATTATGTCGCGTGGTTCTGAGAATGTGCACAACATTAGAAACCTTTTCGAAGCCATGAAAGATCTGTAGCGGGCCTGTAACAACATCCCCAACTGTTAATTGCCTCATATATGGCTCAGCATAATCTTCCAAGTAAGGTAATCCCTTCAACATCATTATGAGGTCGTATACATTTTCATTGAAGACGTCTGCCACACTCTTCGATATGAGAAGAACTATCATTATAAGTGGCAGCAGCAATAGGTTATTGGTCAACTCAAGAACGATGACGCACAAAGAAACAGTCGTTCTCATTGATCCGCCAAGAAGGGAGGCAGAACCAAGAACTGCAAAGAGTCCGTGGTTTAGATTTGATTTTGAACCGAATAACATTCCAACAAAACGCCCATAAGCAGCACCGGTTACGATGACCGGCACAAATAAGCCTGTCGGAGCAACAATGCCATAACTGAAAATGCTGAGAAAGAAACAGGCAGCAAAGAAGATGAGCATTGATGAATGTTGAAACTCAGAGTCGGTGCCTTTGCTGAAGAGGTTTTTGATTGCATCGTCATTAGTGTTAAAAAAGAGGCTAGCAAGATCATTGTAGTAACCAGGAGGACACTGGAACTTTTTATAATTCCCTGAACGGCCAATTGTAGGGCAGGGTTCTGATGGATCAGATGGACACGGACGGCAGGAGGCGAGCCATGGTAGTCCAAATAGAACACAAGAAGTGAAGATTGATAAAGAACAAGCCAACAGGATTCTTAAAGCAACTCCTTTCCTGGCATAAATGATAAGTACACACTTGAATTGGTTTGCATAGGAAACTCATAAAAGAAGTAGTATGAGATTCGAAGACCTACTTGTTAATTACATTGTAAGTTTTGAGAACTGTATTGAGCAGGCAGTTGTATACGCTTCCTAATATGCCACCTCCCAATGCAAGAAGAAGAACTGGAGGTACATCCCAGATGTGATAGGTAGTATCTACCGACGTGACATCATACATTATAAGCCCCCCCTTTCCAAATAGGCCACACTGACCACTCAAACAGAGATCAATCAGAGCTCTGAGAACTATAGCAACAACAGCTGTAGTAAAGAAAGTTCTCCATAACAGAGCGCCTCTCCACCTGCAGGAAAGAAATTACATAAAGCATAAGCAGTCCACATTTACGCACTATCACATATTTTTGAACAACATTAACTGGTAAGGTAGTAGTACCAAGATGCCATTTCTTCAAGAGAAAACAGCACACCACCAACTGGAGCACGAAAAGCAGCTGCTATACCCGCAGCAGATCCACAAGTAACAAGATCTCTCCTGTCACGGTCATTTTTAAAAAACCGCAACCACTTCCAGGTTAATCCAAACTTCTTCGATCCACCCTGACCCAGCAATGCAGCTATGCAAGCGCCACAGTGAACCATTGGCCCCGCCTTTCCAACATTTAGCGATGATGACACAGCACATATGCTTCCAACTATCTGTGTTACGCAACTTTCAAATAAGGTCCCCAAATTCAAAAGCTTAAGTTCGATGATTAAATAACGTAGGAAAACACGAACAGTACAGTTGAAGAAAACTGCAGTCTCACTGGCGTTCCGGTATACATTCATTTCGTTGAGATAATCATACAAATTAAAATACCTTGACAATCAGAGTCCGGAGTGAAAATATTGCGGGAGCATCTACACCATTCAAATAAGCCTTAACCTCCGGTATACCTGAGCCAGCCGCCTCAGGGGCTACAAAAGCAGTGATCAAACTTGCAAACAATGTCAAGCCTAGATTTGAAGATGAAAAAATGAGGAAAGCCATCATGAACCTGTCCATTATTAAAAACTAGTAAGTAATTTTATAAAAATAGTATAAAATCAAAGATAGATGAATGTAAAGTCTGTTACTCTCTGGCGAGCATCATGTTGGAGGTGACAACAAACTTGAGACCAGCTAGATTTTCCACAGCGAGGTTGATGAAGAATCCAAGTAGACCGACAATATGGCCAATTAGAAGGCACAGTATCCATTTCATCAATGTGTATTGGCATATCTCAATCAATTCCCTACTTCGCCAGTCAGGCCTCACAAAATCATTCTCTATAATCCTGCATAAAAACAAAAAAAGGTGAGATGCCAGAGGAAATAGATAGATCCGATAAAAACTATGGAAGGAATTGTCTTAGTAAACACTCTCCCTAATTTTGAAACCTAATTTTCAGAGCAAAAACACATTCGAGAGAGAGAAATTTGAGAAGGACGAAGGGGAATTGGATAAAGTGATGTGGAATTGAGAAGTGAGAAAGCAGGAGGCTTGCTTACTCATAGTCGAGGCTTTCGATGGGGCAGAGACTGGAGCCGACAATGGCGAGTTGTGAGGTGGTGTTGGAGGCGGAGCGGCGGAGGAAGAGCGGTGGTACGCCCTGCTCATCGGGGTCCAGCAGCGGGATGGTCGAAGACATGCTATTCATATGCCTCTATGCACTTCCCAGAAATCGAAAATTCAACACTTGATACAAGAGGGCTAATTTATTTTATTTTATTTTATTATTACCCACTCTATTTTCAAACATTTCAAACGGCACGGGTTTTAATGCATAACTGGAAAAATAAGTAGGAAGAATTGATAAAGTAAGAAAGAATGAAAAAAAATGAGTAAAACAAGAGAGATGATGAGAAAAAATAGTAAAAGTAAAATAAGTGGATTGTAGGGTTCATGTCCTAAAATAGAAAGATTCTATAGTTTTTATTTATAAAAAACGATAAAAAATGAAAATAGTTGCTATTTTTGAAAAATAGAAGGAGTAGAGTATTCACTCATTTAACGATTTCTCTTGAATATGAAATTTAAGAAATTATATATTAAAGATTAAAATATAGAGTTAAAACATGCAAAAGAGAAAGAGAAAAGGGAGAAATTTTGCCAAAAATATAAAACAACTTAACGTATGATTATCACAAACATAATTATTCGATCACTAACCTCTCTCACTCTCAGTCCTTTTTTGTGGTGGATTTTGTCATCGCAGCCAAATAAATAAGCAGGATGGTACTCGAGTGAATGTCACGTTTTAATTTGATATAGATTTTAAGAAATATAATAAAAAGTGAGTTAGAAACATTAGTACAATGTCAATTCTATTTTTATATACTCATTCCGTCTTACAAAAATATGAATATTTAGAATGATGTAAGAATTAATGTACAATTAATAAAGTAAAAGAGATATAAATAAAATAATTATAGCATTGTTAATGGAAAATGAGATCCACCTTATTAGAGCATCCGCAATGGTGTTTAGGCCAGCCATAGGCCAGCCATTCTCTCCCCTGCCACGTCAGCAACACTAAAAAAACCACCTGCCACGTCAGATTTAGGCCAGCTATAGGCCAGCCGCAATAAAAATAATTCAAAATATACTACATTTACGGAATTAAAATTGCGATATACGGAATTAAATTTACGACACATATACGGGAAAAATAATCCATTCCATTAAAAAAAAGGGCTTCAACACACGAGCCCCGCCACTCTCTACTCCTCATCGCCGTCGCCGTCGTCCTCGTCGTCGCCGCCGCTGCCGCCACCCGTGGTATCTGAGCCCACGTCGGAACCCCCCAGCCGTGACCTCGCGATCTCTGAATCAGCACGCATGCTCTCGAGCATCTCGTAAAGAAACCTCTTCTCCGTGGGGTCAGTGGCGTTCTTCCACTCTCGGAAGACCTGTAACATCTGAGCCCGCGTTTGGTTACGCGAATGGAGAGTGTACTCGAGTGGGGCGGCTGGGAGGGCGGAGGACTGGACCTCGCGGGGCGATAGGGGGGATCCGCCCCTCGCAGCCCGCTGCGCCCGCTTCTGTCTAACCGGGCGGGGGCGACCAGTAAATGAAGGAGGGGATGGAAACTCCTCAGCATCCAGGGGGAGGTCGTGGGATCCGCCGCTGCTGCCGCTGTAGTCGCCGCTATAGTTAAGTTGCTGCTTCTTCGGCCACCCAGCGTCGCACCCCGCCCGGAACTTCTCGGAGTCCTTCAACAACAAGAAGCACTCCCAGAAGGTGAACTCCTTATACTTCCCCTCCAAGGGGAACTGACTCGCGGCAATCCTCCGGGCGTCGTCCTCAGTCTGCCCACTTCTGAGCTGACGGAGGGCGTTGGCGTACAAATTCGCAAAACGGCCTACCGCGGCCCTGGTGCGTTCCCACCCCTTCCGGACCTCCTCGTTGCTGAAGTCCTTCCCGTGCGGGCAGTGGCTCTTATAGGCAGCCCTGATCTTCGCCCACATGTTGACGACCCGCTGGTTGTTCGCAACCAGTGGATCGTCGCACACCTCCAACCACCCCTTGGCCACCGCGGCATACTCATCCTCCGTCCACTTCCTCCGGCCAGTGGCAGCGGGCTGCGATGACTCGCCGACCGCCTTGCCCTTCCCCTTCCCCCTCGTCTTCCTCTTCGGCGCGGCCGGCGTCGCTGGAACGGGAGTATCATCGTCCCCGAGATCGATCCCCATATCATGCAATGACAGAAGGTCATCGCCAGAGAACTGCGTCTCCACCGGGGTCAACGTGTGAGACGAAGCCGTCAAAAAATCAAGCGAGGGCCGATATACCGCGTCCCCTCCCGGTGACCCCTGCACCCACCCACCCCCCCCCACTCGGGCGCTGACTGCCCGCCGCTCCCCTGCCCGCCGCCCGGCATACCCCCCGGTTCCCCCCCATCGCCCCCCCCGGCGCACCAGCCATCATCCCCATCATCTGATTCCAAGGGATGTTAAATCCCGGGCCCATCTGCCCCCATCCAGATCCCACGGGTACTGTGGGAGTCTGAGAGCCGCTCGTCGCCGGACTGGACTCGTTGTTGTGATCCATCACTCGATGATGCTCTTGAACAGAAAGTTAGAGAGAGAGAAAACTCGTTAAAACAAGTGGTGCAAATGAAAATGAAATGAAAATCGCGTTTATATATGATTTTAAAAAAAAAAAAATCGAAAATCGGCGCTGGCCGATCGCTGGCCGATCGGGCCTCCACAATGGCGGCTAGCCGATCGCCTAGCGCTTCGGCCAGCGACGAGCGATCGGCCAGCCCACGCCGATCCGCTCGCCGAAATCGCGTTTGCCGATTGCAATGGTTCGGCTAGCCGATCGGCTAGCGCGACGAATCGGCTAGCCGGTCGCTAGCCGACCATTGCAGATGCTCTTAGAGATAATGAAATCACCAAAAATAGAAGAGGATATTTTTATGGTACATCCCAAAATAAAATATCTTACTTTTATGAGATATACGAGAATATTAGTTTTATAATAAAATGTGAAAAGAATGACCGAATAGGTAGTGAAATGTGGACTTCATTACCAAAAAATAGAAGTAAATGTAACATGTATTGGTAGACAGATCGAAAAGTGACAAGTAATAGGGGATGAAAGAGGAGTATTAGAGCATCGATAACGCAGGCGGGCCGGGCCGCAAATCGCGAGTCCCGGCCCGAGAACAGTGTTGGAGCACCGTGCGTCCCGGCCCGGGACGGTCCCAAGGACGCAGTTGCGTCCCGGGGCCGCTCCCGAGTCACGTCCCGGCCGGCGTTATGCGTGCCCGTGCCGCAGCGGATGCGGCCCGTCCTGGCGTTAATTGCGTTCGGGCCGGGCCGCAAGTCCCCACGAAATTTCAATTTTTTTTTTCTATTTATACACTATATTTGCTCATTTTTTGTAACTCTTCCACACAAACTCTCACTCTCAATCCTCTAGCATTTCAAGACTTTTTGAGTTCTATGGATTGGTTTAACAGCGACCAACGCCAGATGGACGATTTCGTGAACTCCCAGAACTGGCAAGTGCCGCCGACACCCGATCTAGATGCAACGCCTAGTCCCGGGCTGCCTACCAATATTGACATGGAATCGCCAGTTAGCACTGATGAGTACGATATCAGCGATATGGAGCCAGCTCCACGGAGGGGCAAGGGCAAGGTTGCCGATGAGGATGGGCCGAAGAAGTACAGTCCGCAGGAGACAATGTGGCTGGCCAAGAACTATGTCGACGTCTCCGAGGACGCTGGGATCGGCAACCAGCAAAGCGACAAAGCGTTCTGGCAGCGGATTGCGGATAAGAACAACGCTAGTCGACCCGAAGGCTCGTTCGAGCGTACCTACGTGAAGCTACGCAAGCATTGGGGTCGGGTGCAGAAGGAGATTAACAAGTGGAATGGCAAGTGGACTAACGTAGTCCGGATGTGGCCGAGCGGGCACAGCGAGATGGACCTTGTGGACAAGGCCAAGGCAGATTACTTCGCTGACGGGAGACGTTTGGAAGCTTGTCGAGAAGAGCCCGAAGTACACTGGTGGGGCTGAAGCGGCGGCGAAGAGAACCAAAGTCGCCGCCGGACACTACACTTCGAGCGAAGGAGGTCCGCCAATCGACCTCAACGTGACAGACGATGACTTCTTTCTCTCATCTCCTGGTACTGAAAGCCGTCCGATGGGCACAAAGGCGGAGGAAAGCAAAGGGGAAGGCAACTGCGAGCTACTCCGCTATGCCGCCGCCGCCACCCAATCCTTCCTTGGACAAGATATCAAACTCTATGTCGGATATGAGTATTACGTTGCGGATGGGCCAGCTGACGGAGTTGACATCGAGGGATACCTCGAGAATGTCGGAGTACGAGCTCGAATTGCACCATGAGATGATCGAATACCTTCGCGCACAAATGAAGAAAAAAGTAGTTCTTTTTTCTAGGTATTGTAATTTTCTTTTTTCTAGGTTTGGTAATTTTCTTTCTCTAGTATTGGTAAAAAAATTTTCTAGGATTTGTAATTTTCTTTTCCTATTTTCTGACTGAACAATGAATTTTCCCGGTTTTAATTGTTCAACGTATTCTATTTTACGATTAAAATATGTTGTGAAATGAATAGTTGTGGCCTGAGTTGTGGCCCGAGTTGTGGCCTGCGGTGTTAATGGAGTTGTTTGCCTGGAACCCCTAATTTGAGGGAATGATGACGTGGAGGGGACTTGCGGCCCAAATCCGGGCCAGGGTTAAGGATGCTCTTCTATACTCCCTCCTTCCCACATTTGGAGTCACTTATTGTTATGGCTCAGATTTTAAAAAAGAGTTGAAGTGTGTAATAAATGAAGTGAGATGATGGAGTGTGTAATAAATGAAGTGAGATGGTGAAGTGTGTTATAAATGAAGTGAGATGATAGAGTGTGTGATAAATGAAGTGAGATGGTGGAGTTGGTTGAAGGTGTGTCCCTTTTGACTTTTGATTTTTGTTTTGATTTATTTTAATGTAGATAATGACATTTTTATGTAATTTTGATGAAGAATGGGATAAAATTGTATCAAACATGAAAATTTTTAAAAATGACTCTTAAACTGGGACGGACTTTTATGGCAAAATGTGACTCTTAATCTGGGACGGAGGGAGTATTCGTTTGTTGAGTCGTTTTTGTATAATTGCACATTTATTGGGGCAATAAATCGAAATTTAATGGGATCTCATCTTGTTTGCCCTCTTTGAATATGTTCCACAAAATTCTAGATTTTTAGGTGCTGAGATGACCTCTTGTTAATTTTTATTGGCCTTCAATATTAGAAATAGCCCCATATCAGCACAAGTTGTCGACTGAACCCTCACCCTCTCAATTTCATTTCCTCTTCAACTTAAGTTGTGGAATCTTTTGTATCCACTTTTTTTGTTTTATTTCTTCAAAATAGATTCCCATAAAGATGATTCCCATAAAAGAAAAACCAATTATTGCATTGAAAACTATTCTTTTCGTTAGTAACGTCAACTCGAAGAATTTGGGCATAATTGAGGTTTATTGTAAAAATGTTAATTAAGTAAACTTAGATTTCACGAAAAATTAATAGTCTTATCTAAAAATGGAAAGAAAAAAAAATATGCTCACTCGGTACACGAAAAATAGTCTATCCATTTTGACATGTCCATCAAAATTATTCTCATTTCTATTCATGAAAATTCTTACTACCAAATTGAGTAAATTGTAGTATATGACATAAGTTTAAATACACAATTGATAAAGTAAGAGAGAAAAGGAAAAATGTGGAAGTAGTGTTACGGAATGCGGGGTATATATTATTAAGTATTTAATTGTTTAAAACTTTTTATATTTAAAAATTGGTCTAATTTTGGTGGAATGTCCAAAATGGTAAAAGTAGTTTATTTTCTATTGACGGGTGTAGTATAACTTTTCTCCTTCCCTCTTTGACTTTGATAGATGTACATTAAACTCTGTTGTCCATAAATAGGACTATTTCTCGTACACTAGAGAATATATAATTGGTGAATTGAGTGTGAAAATTGGATTGTCTTATTATATATTTAACTTACCAAAAAAACTGATTTATCGCTGAAAATTGGACTGAAAATGGGCCCTTCAACAAACAAGATTTATATACAAAAAGGTTAAGTTACTTAGATTTACTGTGACCATTAATATCACATTATTATCCAGTAGGTTGAGGAGGTTGGGACCATACCAATATATAGTCAATTTTATTTAATGTACGTTTCATGACTCCATACGTTATTGAGTCAACCCTTTTTAATTTCTACCTAATATGTGTCTTACAGAACAAAGATCTTTTAAGGATCTAAAAATGATGTTTTATCTACACAAGAGATCTCAGATTCCAAATGGCTGACTAATCAAAGCTGTTGTGATTTATTCCATCCATCCCACCGCATGCGAGAGATTTCTTTTTGACACGTGATTTTTAAAAGTAATAGTTAATTGTAAAGAATAAAGTAGGAGAGAATAAAATAATAGAGAGAAAAAGATAATAAAGTAGGAGAAAGAAAATAAAATAAGAGAGATTATATATTTTATTTTTGCTAAAAATAGAAATTATTTACTTGTAATGAAACAATCAAAATGTGGAAATTAATCACTTATTTGGAACGAATGAAGTATATTTTGTAAAAGACTAGGAACCCTTGTCCATGAACAAACTTGGTCAAGATCTAATTAGTATTGATACTTAATTAGTACTTTATTGAAATAGGTACAACTACGGTATATATTATTAAATTTATGAGTGAGATGCAGTCATGCATATTAGAAAAGATAGACATCCCTATTACCTAATACATTAAAAAATTACTACTACTAATATGTTTCCTTTCGAGCATTTATAGTTTAAATACGGTTTCCATATCAGAACAACAACTAGACACCAACAGTCGTTGCAGCTGTCGCCTGTACAGTTTTAAAAGGAATCTCAGTGTTACAAATCTCAGTTTTAAAAGGAATCTCAGTTTTAAAAGAAATAAACTTTTTCCCAAAAGTGAAATAACAAATTATTAAAAGTTTCTTGAATTGTTAATGATGGCAAAAAACATGCCTGCTATGCATGGAGGCGAGCTGTCCATTTGAATCTAAAATTTAATTTTATACTCACATATTTGAGATTTCTTTATATAATAATGTATTTTTTATAGGAAAACTTGCAGGATATTATATATATGCATATGCATACGACAATTCTATTTTGTGTATGCATTTGTATTTATACAAATCAAATGATACCTTGATCCAGCCGCAACGTTCTGCATATCATAAACTTTAAATTTTTTATATGGAACAAAGTATTTGAAATTAAATTATAATTCGAATTCAATTTCATATACCGAACAGACCCTAAAGAATCTCAAGAGGCATTCACACCTAAAATAAGATTGGCAGAAAAATCCTAACACAATACGAAACTGCATTTTATATCATGTGTTTTTGGATGGATGCATTTTGTATCATTTATATTTGTATCTTATACTATATTAGAAATGGGCCACTCACCCCTTAAAAGGCCTCATAAGGGGGAGGGTTATCACCAAGCCGATGTGGGACAAGATATTAGAATTTTAACATACTAGTAGTGTATATTATAAACTTTTTGAAGGTTGGAAAATATAAATCTATGTAGACGTTAAGCGGTATATATGACACCATGAGTTTATAAATAACATTCCAAATATTGTTAGAACATGAAGCACAACTTAACAGGTAAGGACGAGACTCTTCTAACCAATAAGTTTGGAGTTTGAGTCACCGGGAGTAAATAAGAAACCATTATTAATACCCTAAAAAAACATTCCAAATGCTGTTCGTTTCCAGTTGCAGTATATATGTAGCACAGATACATGCATCAAAGCTCAGTCTCACAATATCAGAAACAAAGTTTTATTACAGGTAAAGGTTCCCCATTGGCCAGAGGTAGCTTATTCTAACAACTTCTGAATCTGAATAAGAATGAGACTCCATACGTACTCGAAAGGAACTTACAGCGCTTGAACGCTAAATTCACAGTACCAGAGGTAAATCGGACAAGGCGGAATGGAGATGATTTTTCCTCAGTTTTCTTCTCCGACGATTAAGTCCCCTGCATCAACCCAGTCAAATATTTTACTCTTTCTTTTCTGCATAATAGCTGATTAGAGAGTCAAAGAAGAATAGGCCGCCGGATGATATGAGCACAAGGAGTGCTGTGGAAATTACTTCACTCGAATACTGTTTGTCAAGAACACAATGAATATGATAAATAAAGAGGAAAATGGCTCGGCTTTATTTGATTGAACACGAACAAGAACTGAAGGTAAAAATCCTCACAGGAGGCCTGCGCTAATTCGCCCAAAAGATCAAGTTTCCAAGATGGTTTGTCATCTTTGGAGAGCTCAATATTTATAGGCTTACAATAATCAATAATGCTAAAAAAGTGCAACAACTAAATCAGGAAAATAACAAATAACAGCTGCCGAGACTCATTGTTGGGCCAAACGACTTCCCTCACTCCGCGCTTGTACACCTTCCAACGTGTATCAATGGACTGACCAGTACTGGTTGAGTAGCACAAATGAATCCGTTGGGATCCTTTTTCCATCATCATTTCTGTTCCAGTGGTAAATTGCATGTGTCTTGTTTTTTATGTCTAATGTAGAATGTCCGTAGCTGGCTTCCCGAAAAGCAGAATAGTCTGGTTGGGGATCTCTAAATCTGCAGAGCCAACATATATGTTATTGAAACAAAGATTGAACATTACATATGGAGAATAGAGTTTAAGGAGTATGGCTTTCCTTTTTATGGAAAATGCAACATGGATTACCTTTCAGCAAGACCCTCTTTGTTTCCTCCATCTCCAACAGTTACATAAATAGGTGCTGATTTGTCAGGTACAGGATAAGCAGGACCACTTGATACATTGAATTTTATGTTCGAGATACGGTACTGAAATATGAAAAATATTTTATTACTAGCTTGGAAGAAAGCCCAACAATAATGAGGAAGACGAAAATCAGAGCTGAAATGCAACACGTGAGTGCAAATGATCATCAACATCTTGACTGAAACATGAATCATTCATGTATAGGCTGAACATTGTTGAAAACTATCCCAAGAATTGCATGATGAGGCACACTATCTGTCTCAAACCAGATTGAGTTTTCAACAATGTTCAGCCTATGCATGAATGATTCAAGTCTTAAGGGGAAAAACCCTAACAAGAGTCTTACTGATCTTTCGTATGCATGGACGTGACCAGCAAAGACGATATCAACTTTATATTGACAGAACCAGCTCTCAAACGCGACTCTCATGCTTTCACCCTCCATAAAATGAGCATCATTACTGTTATACATTGGAGAATGCATCAACACAATAAGCCATGGAGTCTTCTCTCTATCGACTTTTGTAAACTCTTCGTTAAGCCACTTCCACTGAGGCGTATATTTCACTGCAATGATAAATAAGGATATAGAACAACAATGATAATGAACTTAGAAAGAAAACAACACCGCAGGTGAAGGGTATCTGCTTCATGCATAAAGCTAATAATAAAAATCACATGAACTAACAAAGAAAAGAAAATAACAAGCCAATATGCAATAGAAATGGCTAATTACCGAATGGAGAGTAGCTGGACAGGACAATTATATGAGCAGAAGCCCTTCTCACAGAATACCACAGAGGACTAGTGCTATTACTAGCAAGGTAAGGAGTAGGGTATCTCTGAAGAAAATTTCTGAAAGGAGTAACCTCCCCCTGAACATCAGGAAAATAAGTTGTTAAAAGCCAAAAAAAAAAAAAAAAGAACTCGTACACATAGAAATCTTACAATGGTTGTCCACACGTATTAATAACGCATAAAAAATTTGAAGGATCATTAGGTCTCAAATGGAAAGTACTTTACCATGTATGGAAAGTACTCAATTTCATGATTTCCAGCTGACCACATCCATTGCTGATAAGCTGTGCTAGGTTCAACAAAACGAGCCCATGAGTCCCAGCGAACACCAACATCATGATATTTGTATTGATCAGCATATGAAAGATCTCCAAGAAATAAAACAGTCTCTGCGCCAGTCTGCTTGAAATGCTCAAAAGTCGAAAGGGAATTGTATGTTTGACCAAGATCTCCTGAGATAGGAAATAGAGAAATTGAATAATTTGGATTAAAGGTCCTACCATACACTGATACAAAAGTACAATTCAAGATTATACAATTTAAACTCAACTATAAAGAGAAAATTTAGTTGTATGGCTACTGGCTAATCCCAACATCTGAAGACATCTGTAGATAAACCTTTAAGATGAAAGATGACTGACCGATTATTGCAAACTTTTGAGGTGCATCAGGACCAACTGGTAAGGGTGTCCGGAACCAAAAGCTCCTAGAAGAATCTCCATCTCCAATTTCATAGTAATACTTGGTGTCATACTGAAAAAGAAAACATCTCCTATAATTCCAATAGGATTATTGGAGAGTAGGCTAAAGCCAAAGTGCATATCCAGTGTTTGAAAGTTGCGCTTTCTTTAAAACTTAAAATAGATGAAAAATTGTTTTCTAACTTGGATAGAAAAAGTTGCAGATTGCCTCAAATTTTCAGCACTAAGAACATTGATGTCATGTCATTGCAGAACATTCAATCTGGTTAATAGTTACCTGAAGACCTTCAATCAGGCACTGATGAATATACCCAGATTTATAGGTGTAAAAAGTGTAGTTGTGCACAGTGCCTTGTGCAGTCAAATCAAGTTTTATTTCTGATAGGCCATATCTAACTTTGTTCGATCCAGGTTCATCAACTGTAACCCATGAAACGATCACAGCCTTCCCATCATAGTCCCCTTGTGTGATATGCACCTGAGAAACAAGTCTTGTCTTGTCAGAGTCATACTATACAAGATACGTTTCAGGGTAAAAGACGGAAGTAGGGTGGGGAAATATACCGACATACCGGATTTACCGTACCGAAAATATCAATTTTTTGGTATACCGTAGTTTTCTGTACGGTATGATATCGTGCTGAAAGATCCGGTACGGTAAGATATTAGATTTTCCATACCGCGGTATACCGGTATATACTGGCATACTGAATCGTCGATGTATCCGATGCTTCAGTATACCGGTATACTGATTAATTATCATATATAATGTTATATTTATGGAGTACTAAAATTTAAAAAGAATGACTGTATGAACAAGATTTGATTGTTATAAATTTTTGAAGTAGTTGAACACTTGAATTGTTCTTTTGAGTATTTTGGATATAATAGATTTTTTTCCTGTATAACAGATATAACGGTATGCTGTACCGCAGTTCGTTATATCGCAAAAGTACGATATACCGGAATGCGGTACGGTATACCGAAAACACCATATGGTAACGGTATAAAAAACTTCCTCACCGAATTTCTGGTATACCGAACTCCAGTATACCGAAAAATTCGGTATGATTTTTGTCATACCATAACTTTCGGTACGGTATACGATATGGTATACCGTACCAAACCACCCCTAGGTCACGGAACTCTACATATCATTTATAGACCCTGCGTCCATTATTAAACTACATGCCAAACCAAATATATGAGCATAATTTGGTGTTGCAACAAAGATTCCATTTCCATATGATATGGTTAATCTAATACTACTTAGATATTGACTATTATTATACATGATAGAGTTATCATCGAAATGAAAGCTTACTTGCTGTGGCGCATTATAACCTTTAGGCGCAGCAAAAACTTCACTGTCTAGAGGAATATCAACAGCCGGCCACTCAGAACGAACAAAGGAGCTAGTAACGCCAGCATTCCCATGGCTTGCGCAGCTCAACACCAGAACTGACAAGACCAGTATTTTAAACAGCATTTTCAGCCCCTTCGATTGCTCCTGAACATGATTATAATTATAAATGGAACAAAACCACAACCAAAGGTAGAATTCAGTAATAGCAAAAAAGCAATACAAATACTTAAAAATAGTCATAGAGATGTACAAATCAATTTTGTGAAATAATCTATAATTCTATAGCAAGCTGACTTTATTTTTACGAGTGTTTGAGCAGAAGCTACATGCACCTGAAAATTGGAAGCGAGAGCTAGTCTCACACTCTCACTGCTCTGCCTCTGAATGAAATGGATGACGATATTTATTTTGTGATGGGAGGCGCAAGTTAGCACACACCCGAGAGTGATTTATTTCCCCACGTGTGTTTTTGAGACTCATAGCCGATAAGGTGTAAGTTGAAATGATTGGCCAAGAGTGATTTCCAATATTACGTGTGTTTTTTAGAAACACAATATTGTTTCTTATTTGCTCCTACTCGATAAAGTGTAAATTTAGATGTTGACCTCTTTGTCACGTGGAATATTTATTTTCACGGGGTTATAATAGTAGCCACTCATTATGGGAGTACTCCCTCTGTCCCAGTTTAAGGAAGAGTCATGTTTTATAATTTCTATCCGTCCCAGTTTAAGAGTCTCATTTAAAATTACAATATTTGAGCATAAAATTTTGTATCATTATTAATGAAATTTACACTTAAATGACATTATTTTCATAAAAATAAAACAAAAGAAACACCTTTTACATAAAAAGTTAAAAAGGTCTCACTTTCCACTACCCCACTTCAATTATTACACACTTCAACAATTTCTTAAAACTCGTGACCTAACTAAATTGCAGACCTAAACTGGGATAGATGGAGTATATTTTATTTTTATCATAAATAGTAAGTAGAACTTACATTCCACCAATTTATTCCAAATATATTTTATTACTATAAAATTAATATATATATAAGTGGAGAGTGATCAATTGCTAACGCATCATTTAAATGCTAACTACAACTAATTTAAGATCATAGGATTTTAGATGCTAACTACAACTACATCTTGTGGTCTAAAATTTGCCATGTGTAATTTTTATTTTTATTAATGAAATCGAAAAAAAATAAAAAAAAAGCTATCAAATTAAGGTTTTGGATGAAAATGACAATATAAAGTTTCGAAAATATCAACACAATGCTTTGAGAATATTAACACATTACTTATATTGACATTCTTCATGTATTATGTTGACATATTTTATGTACCATGTTGACATTTGTTGTTGTAGAAAAAATTGTAAATTTTTGAATTTTTTTTTCAAATTTTGACATTGGAACATATGCAAGTGAAATATCGTTAGAATCCTTATAAAATTATCTTTAATTTGATAAATGTTGTGCAAAATAATAATTTAAATCGGGAAAGTTATATGTGTTTTAAAGTTATGAGATATTTTTCAAAAATTAGTTACAACTAATTTGTTATAAATTGACCTTAATACCCTTATTTATATATTTTTTTTATCGTATTGACATTCCGGAGTTGGTGATCCAGGCTCTTGATTTAAATATCTTATGACTATTATTTAGTCGTACTTAGTAATTAAGTACATTGAATTAGCAATATAACACTTCCTATGTAATTGAGAGTCATATTCCAATAGCTTATTCTATCTAGTTTTTTTACATTTCTTAAAAGTAATTAAATATGATTTATATTACAGGACGGAATGAAAATGGACTTGTGAATTCATTAGTTTATTATTTAATCAATGTAATATAAAAGTATCTAAGACATGTGATAGAAAAAGGATAAAAACAATTCGACAAAGTAGCAGCAATGATTCCAAACTATATAGTAATATAAATCTCTTTATATACATTATTAATTCCATCTGACCTTGGTTCTCTGATGCAAACATACCAAATAGTACTAATAATATTTTTATATATGGGCAATGAATATGGTTATAGAAGTAAGATATAATTGGTAAAGTGAGAAAGATTAAGAGAATAGTATAGTAAAATAAGAGAGAAAATGAGCATGGTATAGTAAAGTAGCATTTGTTGATAGTAGAACCTATATTATTTATTTGATATAATAACTCTCTAAAAATGGAATGCACATTTTTTTTTGGAACAAGCGTAAATGGAAAGTGCATATATTTTATAGGACGAATAGAGTATTGTTTCTTATTTACTCATAGCCGATAAGGTGTAAGTTTAGATGATTGGCGAGAGTGATTTCCACTATTACGTGTGTTTTTGAGAAACACAATATTTAGATGTTGACATCTTGTTACGTGGAGTATTTATTTTCACATAGATATAATTAGGGGTGGGTAGGTAAGGTATACCTTACCAAAACCACCATATCGTATACCTTACCGTAAATACGGTATGCGAAAAAGTCATACCTTTACCTTATACCGAAAACTTTGGTATACCTTATTTTCGGTATGACGAATTTCCATACCGATACCATACCTCACTTTCGGTATACCGTACCGAAGTTCGGTATACCTTACTTTTGCGGTATACCTGACTTTCAACATCAACTAAAATAGAAAATTAGAGCATTTAGAATATTGTTTATATTTTATAATTTTGAAAATGAATTTAATATAAATTATTCATAATTATATTTATATTTTATAATAGATTTTATAATTTAAATATGTATAAGATATATTTTATATATAATTGTGTTTATATTTTTGTGGTATATACCTTAGTTTACAGTATATACCTTAATTTACGGTATATATTGAATTTCGGTATGCAACGGTATACCGCGGTATTTGAAAATTCATACTATTACCTTACCAGAATCTTTCGGTAAGGTATCATACCGTACCGAAAGTCACGGTATACCGAATTTTCGGTATTTTCAGTATTTTTTCGATACGATAAGGCCGGTATTTCGGTATTTTTCCCCAGCCCTAGACATAATAGTAGTCACTTCGTTTGATAATAAAAATAATATTTTATTAATTCGTCTTACGATAAGAGTCATATTTTGTTTTTATCAGTAAATAGGTCTTACATTCTACTAATTTCTTCCACTTACATTTTATTATAAAATTAATATACAATATTAGTAAATAACTGAAATAATATCAGATTTAAAATGTTAAAAGTGTAAAAAGACCAAATTGCCCAACCCCCCCCCCCCCCCCAAAAAAAAAAAACCTCCATAAGGGTATTTTCGACCGAAAACAGTGAAAAATGACCATTTTCGAGATAAACCCTTAGTCCAGGGATGTCGGGCGATATTTTTAAAGTCCAGGGACTATAGGCGAGATAAACCCAGAGTCCAAGGACCATTTTTATAGTTTACTCTTCTTATTTTATCGTAACTGTTCCTCCTTTCGTTATAAATAGCCTAACATCTATAGCAAACACAAGACTCACAACTTTAAGAAATGGCGAACCAGTCTTCATCCGAGCATGGTTAGCCATCCGACGACAAAACTAGCCTTCTTCCTACTACAACGCCACAGAAAGTTCCCCTTTCGTTATCATGCCTAACGATCGTTGCTATAGGTTTGTGCATGTAATTGATGCACTTTTTATTAGCACTACAACTACTTATCCATGCGGTCCAAAGTAAAACCAATTATTGCATCAAAAAACTATTCTTTTAGTAGTATCAACTCGAACAATCTGGTATGTAACGATTGAAGTTTAATGTAAGAATTTAATTAAGTAAATTTCGATTTCACGAAAAATAAATAGTTTCATCCAAAAATGGAAAGGGAAAAATATGCTCACTCACTCCACTAAAAATAGTTATATCTATTTTGACATGTCCACCAAAATTAGCATAATTATTATTTATAAAAATTCTAACTAACTCTATCTACAAAAAATAGAGTAAATTATATGACATAGATTTTAATATACAATTAATAAAGTAAAAGAGAGGGTAAAAGGTGGAAATAGTGTTACTGGATTTGAGGTATATATTATTAAGTATTTAATTGTTTAAAACTATTTATATTTTGAAATTGGTCTAATTTTGGTGGAATACCCAAAATGGTAAAACTAGTCTATATTTTGTGAATGGTGTAGTATAATTTTTCTTCTTCCCTTATTGACTTTGATAGTTGTACATTAAACTCGTGTTGTCCATAAATAAGACTATTTTTCGTGGACAAGAGAATATATAATCGGTGAATTGACTATTTGAAAATTGGATTGCCTTATTATATACGTAACTTACCAAAAAAAACTGAAAATTATATTGGACTGAAAATGAACCCTTCAACAAACAAGATTTATATACAAAAATGTTTAGTTACATAGATTTACGGTGACCATTCATAATTTTATGTTGTATGAGAGTTAATATCACATTATTATCCAGTAGGTTGAGACCATACCAATATATACTGCATTTTATATAATACGTCTCATGACTCCATACGTTATTGAGTCAACCCTTATTAATTTCTACCTAATATGTATCTTACATAACAAAGATCTTTTAAGGATCTAAAAAATGATGTTTTATCTGCATAAGAGATCTCAGATTCCAAATGGTTGACTAATCAAAACTGTTGTGATTTATTTTAGGAAAATGTTTTGGAGACTCTCCAAGCCATAATGCTTAAAATGGTAAGTATATATTATATTATATTTTTAATTAAATTTATATTTTATATATGTACTTTATTACCCCTACATTAATTTGTTTACTAAATACACCTATCTAAGGATATAAATTTTGATTATGCATAGATGATGCATGCATTTAATAACATGCTGCAATCATCTAATAGTTTAAAACATGATTGGATAACTTTTTTTATATATGTCCATTTTAATGCATTTACTTAAAGATATTTCTTTAAAATTTTAAATATTAATTTTATTAGCTTTATATATTTAGTGTACATTTTGTCTACAAATAAAATAAAATTTATCAGCAAATAAATAATTTCAGACTTCTTAATGAATTAGTCTTTATAAATGTGAATTTAAATAATTTTTAACAAATAATTAGTGTTATAAAATATAAATAATTAGTTATCTAATATTTTTGAACTGTAAATACTTAGAGTTACTATAACATGTGACAAAAAATAATTACTTTGTAATTATAATACTATAATCTTCAATATTGATAAACTTATTCTTTTAATCACTTTTTATTCACAATAATCTTTAAAAAATAATAAAGTTTTTAGCTCACTTTAATATAACACCCAACACATTAAAATTTGATAATACTATATTATATATTAATACTACTAATTAAGTGAGTATATGGTTTTGATTTTAAGAATTCTCTAGTTCTAATTTTTTATTTTTTTATTTTGATTTTTTTAAAATCTTAAATCTTGGATCATTACAGTTGAACCTCGATAAAATCATATGTTCTTATATCATTTATTTCATATTTTAAATATATTAAAATATTTAACTATAACATGCAATAAATTAAATTTGATACATGGTGTACGAATGCTAATTGAGTCTAGTGTTTATGATTTTAAGTTTAATTCTTTATTTTACAAAATTATAATTTCTTTAATTTATAATTTTTAAAAGATTATGTTTAACAGTGATCAATAAATAATCTCATACTAATAAGTCATAGCTCATCTAATTAATATTTTTAAAATATGTAATTAATATTAAAAATATGTCTGTATGGACCATTATCTTAGCTCAAATAACTGTAGCATGCTATAAATTAAAATTTAATATAGGATATAGTATTCATTAAGTTTACAGTTCTGATTTTAAGAAATTCATAATTTTAATTTTAATTTTTTATCCAAAATTTCAGTTTCTTAATTCTTAATTTTTGGAATGTTACGCATAATCTCAATTAAAAAAATTATATGTATGTTCTTAACTCAACTATATTTAATATTTAAATATATATAATTAATATTTTCTTTTTTATAGCTCGTTGCACAATTCTTTAATATTTTAATGTTATAGTTCATATATATATATTTTTTTAATAAAATATTAAAGTTTTTAACTAAATTCACTATATCATGAAACAAAGTAAAATTTTATCTATAACGTGTTAATACTAATTGAGTATGTGGTTTTGATTTTAAAATTTTCATAAGTTTGATAGTATTAATTTTTTACGTTCCAAAATTTTATTTTTTTAAAAAAATATTACAATTCGATTAAAAATATAAACACATGTTCTTAACTTATATATTTAACATTTTAAAGCTACATATTTAATATTCCCTCTCTCTTTTTTTTGCAAATATTAGAATTCCTAACTCTAAACAAATAATACTCCGCACTATCTTATAATATTAGCAGAGTTTATGATTCTTATTACTTTTAATTATTAATCAATTAGTAGTAGTTGACATGTGGTATATTAAAATAATCTAAAATGAGAAAAGTAGATTCATCCAATTATTTTTGTATTAAATTAATAATTTCTTTGATTTTTAACATTTAAAACGATAGATTTGAATCTGAATAAAAATTAATTGTATTTTCTTAACTCATCTATTTAATATTTTAAAACTATATAGTTATATTAAAATATTAGACGCCCTAGCTTAATTAAATAAAAAATTAAATTTAGTTAAAAGCAAAGAAAAATAACAAAAAAATTGAAAAGATAATGAAAAAATAGTATATTATTTTATTATATAAACCAATCTGAATAAGATAAATGTTTAATTTTTTACATATTTTTTCATATACTATTAAATGAATGATTTCATTGTTACTACATTGACAAAATGTTTCAGAAAATTTAAGGAAAAATATAAGTTATGAAAGAATAGCACAACGTAAAATCTATTTGAAAAAGCATATGATGCTATTTAAGTAATCAAATTGTTTTACAATTAAATATAATAATTTAGTTATGTAGTGTGTTAATTAATACTGGTAATCTAAATTACTAATTTTTTAATTATTTGTTTTAAAAATTTACACGACAAGAATGGTTTTGATTGAAAAAATTTTAAATTCATTACTCTAGTTGCATGATTAAGTTTATCTCCAATTAACATATATGCATTTAGATAAGAATAATTAATTTGGTTAAATTTTCCTTAATTAGGTATATATCTATTTAATACTTTAATGTTAGGGTAAATTAGTCACAATGTTATTATGGCTTGGAGACATTATGTCTCTAAATCACTACTTTTTATTTTATTCATCTCGGTGTTTGTGATAAGTTCTTTTTGGCAAAGTTTAAGAAAATGATATTTATTGAGTTAAATGAAGAAAATAAAGTAGGAGCGATGATAAAATAGTACTCCCTCTCTTCTCTGTCTTATTCTCTCTCTTATTTTACCATTTCTCGACTTTAACTATTTATCATCGCACTTGGGAGAGAATAAGACACTTGAGAGATGGCATGAGATTTTAGGGGATGTTATTTTGTGTGTTAAGTGGTGAGAGAAAATATAATTTTATAATTAATGTGAGAATGAACTTTTTCCAAAAGAGGAAATGTGACATCTTTTATGAGATAAACTAAAAAGGAAAGTGTGACATCTACTATGGGACGGAGGGAGTAGAATTTTAACGAGAAAACTTGCATGCTATTATAAATATACATCTGCAAGGTCACGTTATATTAGTAATAATTTCCAATATATATATCGCATAACTTTTCAATTTTATATATTAAAATTATAAACACAGACATAATTTTATTTCTTGTGTTGATATTTACATATTATGTTGATAAAGTTAGATCTTTGTGTTGATAATTTTAATACAAACAATTAAAAGTCATTGTTTGATGTTTATAAATACTATTCCCAATGTTGTTGATCATGAAGCGCAACTTAACTGGTAAGACATGAATCGTGAGTAAATAAGAAACCATTATCAATACCCTAAAAACATTCCAAATGCTGCTCGTTTCCAGTTTCAATACATATGTAGTACAGATACATGCACCAAAGCTCAGTCTCACAATATTAGAAACAAAGTTTTATCACAGGTAAAGGTACTTCCACATTGGACAGGAGTAGCTTATTCTAACAAATTCGGAATCAGAATCAGAATCAGAATAAGAATAAGACCCCATTTCATGCTCGAAAGGAACTTACTGCGCTTGAACGCTAAATTCACAATACCAGACTCAGAGGTAAATCGGACAGGGCGGAATGGAGATGATTTTTCCTCAGTTTTCTTCTCCGACGATTAAGTCCCCTGCATCAACTCAGTCAAATATTTTACACTTTCTTTTCTGCATAATAGCTGATTAGAGAGTCAAAGAAGATGAATTTATTCATAACCGAAAGCCTGGACCGTTAACAGCATAGGGGAAACAGGCTAAATGCTGATAAAATTGAAAAACAAAAACAAGAAAAAGAAATTTTGCTTGTTGAGCTTAAAATGTACTCACCAGTACTGGTTGAGTAGCACAAATGAATCCGTTGGGATCCTTTTTCCATCGTCATTTCTGTTCCAGTGGTAAATTGCATGTGTCCTGTTTTTTATGTCTAATGTAGAATGTCCGTAGCTGGCTTCACGAAAAGCAGAATAGTCTGGTTGGGGATCTCTAAATCTGCAGAGATAACATGTATATTAGTGAAACAGAGATTGAGCATTACATATGGAGAATAGTGCAAAAAGGAGTATGGTTACCATTTTATGAACACCTAGGAAAATAACATGAAACATGGATTACCTTTGAGCAAGACCCTCTTGATTTCCTCCATCTCCAACAGTTACATAAACAGGTGCTGATTTGTCAGGTACAGGATAAGCAGGACCACTTGATACATTGTATTTTATGTTCGAGATACGGTACTGAAATATGAAAAAGATTTTTTCACTAGTTTGGAAGAAAGCCCAACAATAATGAGGAAGACGAAAATCAGAGCTAAAATGCAACACGTGAGTGCAAATGATCATCAACATCTTGACTGGAATTAGGCACATTTTGGCTTGAATTTCAATGGATATTCCTATACGGCTACATGGTTGAATTTAACGAACTCATCAGAAACCTGAGTAGTCAATCCAGTTTGAGACAGATAGTCTGCCTCAGCAGACAGGGTAACATGCAATTCTTGAGATAGTTTTCAACAATGTTCAGCCTATACAAGACTGATTCAAGTTTTAAGGGGAAAACCGTAACAAGAGTCTTACTGATCTTTCGTATGCATGGACGTGACCAGCAAAGACGATATCAACTTTATAGCGACAGAACCAGCTCTCAAACGCAACTCTCATGCTTTCACCCTCCATAAAATGAGCATCATTACTGTTATAGATTGGAGCATGCATCAGGACAATAAGCCATGGAGTTTTCTCTCTATCGACTTTCGTAAACTCTTCGTTAAGCCACTCCCACTGAGGCGTATATTTTACTGCAATGATGAATGAAGATATAGAACAGCAATGATAATGAACTTAGAAAGAAAACAATGCCGCAGGTGAAGGGTATATGAAACAAGAAAGTCAAATCATCAAGACATCAACCTAGTAAAAGGCTACTTGTGATAATCAAGAACAAGTCCACGTCCTTTTTTCTTTATTGTGAGAAAGTATGGAAGGACAACGGTTAAAGTAATCTTATGGTTATGTTTGAGAAAAAAGTCGTGTCTTGAGTCCCCATAGGCTCAGGAGACTGCTCAAACGGTATCGTAAGTGAGAGTGTGAGACTAGAAACTGCTGTAAGCATTCCTTGAAAAAGGAGCAAGGAGCTACAGGACATTTCAGGATCAATCCCTAGCTTAAAACACAATCCATTAGAATAAGATTCAAACATTTGATTTAGGGGTTTAAATCATAACTCTTCCTTGATCAGTAATCTGGGATTTGCTCAAAGATGGAAAGTTTTGGAAGGTATAATGTGTCAAGGAAATTGAGAAAGTCCATGAAAAGAGTAACATCATTGTATATCTTCACAATTATGATGAAAACTGAAAATAGTTAATCAAGAAAATAAAATTTGATAAAAAAATGTGTATAGTAAATCATGCAGTATCCTTCCTTTTTTTCTTTTTGGCCTTTTGAAACAATTGCCTTAGCGATGTATCTGTTTCATTCATCAAGCTAATAACAAAAATCACATGAGCTAACAAAGAAAAGAAAATAACAAGCCAATATGCAATAGAAATGGCTAATTACCGAATGGAGAGTAGCTGGACAGGACAATTATATGAGCAGAAGCCCTTCTCACAGAATACCACAGAGGACTACTGCTTTTACTAGCAAGGTAAGGGGTAGGGTATCTCTGAAGAAAATTTCTGAAAGGAATAACCTCCCCCTGAACATCAGGAAAATAAGTTGTTAAAAGCAAAAATAAAAATAAAAATTGAAGGATCATTAGGTCTCAAATGAACATTGACAGAATCAGAAAAAGACAGGAGAGAAATGGGTAAAATTTTGAATGGCAACATTAAATGCAGTTGAGGGAAACCACAATATGTTACCAATATATATGGAACAATGTTCAGATACACAGATACATGCAACAGTTTATGTATACAAAAAGAACACCGTTTCACAGGGGGTAAACCCTGAGGTTCAATGAATAAAAGGCCTCAAACTCCACTCGTATTAAACCATGATTGTTGGCAAATGGGAATAAATGGGTCATAAAGATGAAACAAAAAGTTAAGAACTAAAGCATTTTATATCAAGAAAAAGTGAAGATGGGTGAGTCAAACTAGCTAAAATACCCCCTGAAAAGATTACATAAACACAATTTAACATCAGGGTCATACTTTACCATGTATGGAAAGTACTCTATTTCATGATTTCCAGCTGACCAAATCCATGGCTGATAAGCTGTGCTATGTTCAACAAAACGACCCCATGAGTCCCAGCGGACACCAACATCATGATATTGGTATCTGTCAGCATATGAAAGATCTCCAACAAATAAAATAGTTTCTGCGCCAGTCTGCTTGCAATGCTCAAGAGTCGAAAGGGAATTGTATGTTTGACCAAGATCACCTGAAATAGGAAAGAGATGAGAAATTGAATAATTTGGATTAAAGGTCTAACCATACACAAAATACAAAAGTAAGATTCAAGATTATACAATGTAAACTCAATACACAACCTACTAACATTATAAAGAGAAAATTTAGTTGTACATATAGTTTAATTGCATACTTAGTCTTTGCAGCTCCCCTCCATCACACATAATAAATGGCTACTGACTAATCACTACATCTGAAGACATCTGTAGATAAAACTTTAAGATGAAAGATGACTGACCAATTATTCCAAACTTTTGAGGTGCATCGGGATCAATTGGTAAGGGTGTCTGGAACCAAAAGCTCCTAGAAGAATCTCCATCTCCAATTTCATAGTAATACTTGGTGTCATACTGAAAAGGAAAACACCTATATAAATAGGATTATAGGAGAATAGGCTATAGCCAAAGTGCAGTGCGCCTGGTTTCTAGCGAGGTCCAGTATTTGAAAGTTTTGCTTTCTCTATAACTTTAAAATAAATGAAAAATTGATTTCTAACTTGGATTGAAAAAGTTGTAGATTGCCTCAAATTTGCAGCATTAAGAATATTGATGTCATGTCACTGCAGACCATTCAACCAGGTTAATAGTTACCTGAAGACCTTCAATCAGGCACTGATGAATAAACCCAGATTTATAGTTGTAAAAAGTGTAGTTGTGCACAGTGCCTTGTGCAGTCAAATCAAGTTTTTTTTCTGATAGGCCATATCTAACTTTGTTCGATCCAGGTTCATCAACTGTAACCCATGAAACAATCACAGCCTTCCCATCATAGTCCCCTTGTGTGATATGCACCTGAGAAACAAGTCTTGTCTTGTCAGAGTCATACTATACAAGATACATTTCAGGGTAAAAGACAGAACTCTACACATAACTTATAGACCCTGCGTCCAAGAAACTACATACGAAACCAAATATTAGAGCATGATTTGATGTTGCAACAAAGATTCCATGATAATTAAAAAACCTGAATGATTCCATTTCTATATGATATAATCTAATGTATAAGTTGACTATTATACATGATAGAGAACGAAAACTTACTTGCTGTGGCGCATTATAACCTTTAGGCACAGCAAAAACTTCATTGTCTAGAGGAATATCAACAGACGGCCACTGAGAACGAACAAAGGTGCTAGTAACGCCAGCATTCCCATTGCTTGCGCAGCTCAACACCAGAAATGACAAGAGCAGTAGTTTAAACAGCATTTCAGCCCCTTTGATTGCTCCTGAACATGATTATAATTATAAATGGAACAAAACCACAACCAAATGTAGAATTTACTAACAGCAAAAGCAATACAAAAACTTAAAATAGAGTCATCGAGATATACAAAACAATTTTTGTGAATAATCAATCTCACTTTAACTGGCCTCAACGGTTTATACTCTCCGGAATCAGAGGAACAATTGATCCACCTAAAAACATAACTAAATTCTAAATCTGTATGTTTCCGATCAAAGTCAAATATAGAAATTCTTAAAATGCGATGATTTCCAGCTACCGAAGTAACTATAGATCAGGATTCAGAATCGTGGTAACAACAGTATTCAATCCTACAAATTAACTCAGAAAAAATCAGATAACATGCTGTAATCCAGAAGCAACAATCATCGTTCAGTTTAAGTGAAAATACGGCGATCTGGTATGAGTATAACTGTATAAGATACGATTACGATAGGAGTGTTTGAACAGAAGCTACATGCACCTGAAAATCGGAAGCGAAAGCTAGTCTGACTGCTTTGAATCAAATGGATGAAGGAAGGGGGAGACGATATTTTTATTTTGTGATGGTTTGGGAGGCCAAGATAGCACACACTAATTGGCCGATAGTGATTTCCAGTTTTATTTTTATTGAAAAACACAATATTGTTTCTTATTTACTCATAAGACGATAAGGTGTAAGTTTGGATGTTGACATCTTGTCATGTGGAATACCACAATTTCATAACTATTGTTGTTAATGTTAATTGTTACTAATAAATAAATTTAAAACAAGAAAGTGGTTGAGAACAATACCACACCAAATACTTTTTAGTTTGATATCCGTGTATTTTATTTTCGCATAAATATAATACTACTACTTATTTGCCGATTCATTAGTTTATTTATTTAATCAATGCAGTATCAAAATATTGGAGAGATGTGATGGAAAAAGGGTACAGATAATTCGACAAAGTACCAGCAATGATTCCAAACTATTATACTTAACATAATTGAATATCCCGAATCTCTTTATATACATTATTAATTCCATCCCACCCTGGTGCTTTAATGCAACTATAACAAATACTACTAATAGTATTATTTGTACCAAACAAAAATATTTGAATACTATAAATTCGAGGTGTCTAAATCAATAGTATTAATTATTCAGACTAATTTAATCAGTACTCACTTAGAAAATGACACTGCCTAACTCACCACCTACTTGCTACAGTACTTATTAGTTAAAATGATTATTAGCGTATGAAATCACGATAATTTCAAAAAATTTAGATTTTTCTACGAAAGTTAAATTTGACAAATAATAATACGAACTTTGATCAAAGTGTCATTTTCCACATACTAGCGAGTGGCAAAATTTTGCGTAGATGACTTGTCGGAGTTAGTCAGGAAGTTGTCGTGGACTATGGAGAATTATATATAGAGAGAAAGAGAATACCTAGAGTGATGTGGAGATGAAGATGACAGAGAATGGCGAAGAAAAATCATAAATGTTCATGAGAAGTTATTTGTTTTTGTAAAATAAAAATATTAAGTGATGTTCAACGTTATTAAATGTCAACTCGTCTTTCATAGGAGTATTATTTTTAATAATCCGGTATCTATTATCAGGGGGAAATTGACACCCCGGACAAAGTTTATGATATTATTTGTCAAATTTGAAGTTTATGGAAAAAATAAATTTTTTTGAAAATTGCACGATATTAAATCCTAATAACCCTTTTTAAAAGGGATATTGGCCCCTAGTAACCCTTTTTTTATCAATTTTGATCATCTTTGTTTTTACTAATGGAATGCAACTTAATATATCGAAACATTTACTTGAATTAAAGATAAATGTTAGCTATGGATCATGCAATCGGCTCAAATTTGAAGTTCATGAAGCTCACAGCTGGAGTCGTTCACTTGTGTTTGTTAGTAAAGTGAGAATAGAGCCATTTTTTCTTTCGGTTGATCGATTATGTTATTTTTTTTATATTTATAAATAGATCTCTTTGATCTATGTTTAATCATTCTAAGTAGGGCTGGTTATTCGGTCGGTTCGGTTAATAACCGAACCGACTTGTCTGTTAACCGACCCCAAAATGCCTTCAAAAAATTAACCGGAACCGACCCGATCTTCGGTTCGGTTACTTAATTAACCGACTCGGTTAGAACCGGTCGGTTCTCGGTTATAACCGAACTAACCGAATTGATTTAACTTATTCAAATGTTTATTTTGCATGATTAAGGCTGTGATAGATAACTCAACCTACACCTAATCACACTATTAATTTATCACCGAAAGTTGAATTAACTATTTCACGGCCATCCTTCAATGATCAATCATTCAATTCAATGATTCAATCTATAATATATAAAATTCTGAAATTTTCTCACAAAGATTGTTAATTTATTTTGTTTATTCTCAATTCTACGCATTTCTGCATGATTGTAAAACCGAAAACGTCAAATTTTTTATCATATTTTTTTGCATTTTAGTCATAACCATTCAATTTTATCCTACACCATAATAAATTAATTCAAATTAAAATAGACTTTTTTGACATTGCAAATTTGCAATATGAGACTTTGACAAAATTTAGAAGTAAATTACAAATTATTATTATTATTATTATTATTATTATTATTATTATTATTATTATTATTATTACTATTACTAGTATTATTATTATCATTATTATTATTATTATTATTATTATTATTATTATTATTATTATTATTATTATTATTATTATTATTATTATTATTATTATTATTATACTCCTATTTACAAGCAATACATATATGATATATTTTTTAGGCTCTTTAATAGACTTAAACTTTAAATGATCTAAAATTTGAAAACTTTCCTCTAATAATAAGTGAAAGGTTATCTTATTTTTAAAATAGTAGTATTGCTTAAGCACTTGTTAACTTTGAGAGATCTTGTTTTTAAAAATATATTTAGAAACTTTATTGAATTTGATATATTATAACTTTATAAGTATAAATAACTAATAGGTAACAAATTAAAATAGATTTTTTTGACATTGCAAATATGCAATATGAGACTTTGACAAAATTTGGAAGTAAATTACAGATTCTTCTATTGTGACAAAGTTTAAAAGTAAATTACAATTTCTGTTATTATTAATTAAAATATAATTGAATTTAAAATTATTTATAGTTTTAACTTTTAACTTTTCATCTACTTTTATTATTATTATTATTATTATTATTATTATTATTATTATTATTATTATTATTATTATTATTATTATACTCCTATTTAAAAGTAATATATAAATTGTTTAGGCACTTTAAAAGACTTGAACTTTATATGATCTATATTCCATACTTTAAAAACTTGTCTCCAATAATAAGTGAAGGATTATTCTATATTTAAAATTAAAATAGTAATTCTTAAGAACTTTATTGACTTTGAGATATAAATTTATAAGTATAATACTCTAATTGATAGTGACACAAATTAAAATGGACTTTTTTTGACATTGATTTAGACAAAATTTAGATATAAATTACAATTTCTTCCATTGTGACAAAGTTTGAAGTAAATTATAATTTATTCTAGTATTAAATAAACTTATAATTGAAATTAAAATTAAATTTAAATTAAAATTAAATTTATTCTAGGATGGATTAGACTTTGAGCAAGCGTATGGTAAACTTTGCATGTTGCAGATCTGAGAGCATACACTTTTTCCTATATACACTTTAGAGTGACTGATAAACACACTTCTAAACACTTGTGAGCGCATGTACTTCATGGCGATCAACGAGCTAGTAATGAAATTGCACTAATAAGTTTTACTTGATTTGATTTGTATTCTTGTCAAACTCTTTATTTCTTGTTGTAATTTTTGAGGCAACTATGAAGTCTAGTTCTTAACATCCATTTTTCTTCATTAGTTTTTCTCTTGTTTTGTTTGAGGATAAACAAATAATTAAGTTTAAGGAAGTTGACAAACACGGATTTTGCATGTTTTATGACCTAGATTTGGTTTGTTTTAAATATCAATTATGCAAATTATATTCTTAAATTACATTTTGGTATTTTGACGTGTTTGTTGAGAAATGATAGAAAAAGACAGAAAAAAGGTGAAAAAAGCCTAGGTGCAGCAGCCTCAGTACAAGCCAATTTTCCCAGCATGTTTGAAGTCCAATCAGTGTTTAATGTATATCATCATCTTCGTCTTCAAAAGAGCTTCGTGTGGATACCTTGCATGTCTCAATGGAGTTCTGTGAAGAATGTTATGACCAGTGGTGGAGCCAGAATATTAACGGTGGGGGCCCAAACTACCATTAAAATTTGTTGAGTGTGTTCAGTGCTAACGATGCAGAAACGTGAGCAATATAAAAAGCCACACGTGAAAAATGGATGATGAGAAAATTAATTAGTAAATAGATTTTATGGAGCATAGCACATATTTACTAATATTATATGAAATATTTTCATATTTATTAGATCAAAGAGTCGTTTTCTATTATAGAACTACTAAAAAGCTAAAAAAAATTACTAAAAAAAAGCAAAAATAAATGAAAGGCTCAAACCAAATGATGGTGAATAAGAGTTCAAAAACAACACCTCAACAAAAGTACAAACCAACCAAGACCAACGAAAAAACCAAATACTAACGTTAAACCAAAAACAATAACAAGCATACTGTTTATAATCAAAAGTTAAAATTATTTACACAAAATTACTAATATTATTAATAAATAAAGCATAAATGAACAAAAATAGTAGAAGTAATGTTCAGGGAAGGAATTGAACTCATTACCTCATTACCTCATGGTGAAGAGGCAGATATCTGAACCATTTGGGTTATCATCTCACATACTAAATTTTGCATATATATATATATATATATATATATATATATATATATATTATATAGTAATTATTAAAATGGGTGAGGGGCTCAAGGGCCCCCCTCCCCCATCGTGCCTCCGCCTCCGGTTATGACCATTCTATAAATATTACGCAGTGCAGTCAAAGCTGATGGAAATTAGGCAGAAATTCAAGGAAGGAAACAAAATACAATATTTTCCATTTCTTGCAGGACACGAAAAATACAAAGACTAAACATTTTTCTAACCTATAAATACCTCATAACCTAATTCATAACATGCATCTCAGAGCCTCCAATCCTTCTCACTCTCTACACATTCTTCCATCCCATATTCCACACATAATTCATCCATCTTCCATTGGAGCGAAGCTCTGTAAATCTGGAAAAAGAGATACCCGAGATTAAAGATTCGGCCTTGAGTTTTATCAATTTCTTTCATGTTTAGTACTTTTGTTATTGTTTTTACTACTAGTCTATGAGTAGTTAAACATCCTTTGTACTCCCACTGTCCCAAAAGAATATGAACTTTGGGTTCGCATGAGTTTTAATACAAAATTGGTAAAGTAAGAGAAATATATAGAGAAAAAATAACTAAAGTATTGTTAGTGTGAAGGGTCGGGGTTTTTGCACGTGTGTCGTGTGCACATGTCCCTCCTTTCAACAAGATTTATAGTTTCCCACTTTTGCAACAAATATTACTAAGTATAAGTGGCAAGAGAGGGGTCGAACCACAAAGACCATGGACCTACTCGAGATTGTTTCTACTACACGGGGTTGGTGTTAGCCACCACGCCTTAAGCATTTGAGAGAGGATTTAAACACTAGAGTGGAAACTTGAATTTTAAAGCATGAGAACGGGGATTGAGAACTTAAACTAAACTAAGGGAGCATGAAATAAAATGTAATCCCAGCGTCGGAGTTGTCAATTCCTCCGTCGAGACTACAGAGCTAAGCTAAAAGGATTTAAACATCTAAACTACCAATTGCGAAAAGCATCCAAGAACACGAGTAAATAAATCATCAACATAAAAGTAAATCAAAGCGGTAAAGAAAGCAAGGATCCAACATCGGAGTCGTCAATTCCTCTGCCGGAGCCATTAAATCTAACTAGAAAGTATGGTATGAAGGAGCTTCTAAAAGGGAAGCGCCAATTCCATCGTCGAATCAACCAACACATTGTAAACGTGCACTAAAGCATTGAAAAGATAAAATTAAACCAAAGCTTCATAAATTGGAAATAAGCGAGGTCCAAGGTCGGAGTCGTCCATTCCTTTGCCGAACCCATTAAATCTAACTACAAAGCGAGGTGGTGAAGGATCTTCTAAGATGGAGGCGTCAATTCCACCGTTGAAACGACCAACACCATGTAAATCTACACTAAAGTCTCAAATACATGAAAATAAAATGTAATCCCGACATCGGAGTCGTCAATTCCTCCGCCGGAACTACGGAGCTAAGCTAAGAAAGTCATATCTAAAATTAAACTAAGCTAAGAAAGCTTTCTACCTAAACTACCGTAGCGTTAAGTGCCCCTACTTTATTGTGGACTTCTATTTATAGAGCGGTTTCAATCTTCAACCCTAAGGCATCTTCTCGTCTGAGTTGACCATTTTACCCTTGCAGTAATGATACAGTAGATAAGTCTTCATGTGTGAATTCCTCCTGATCAACTTGTTCAACTTGATCAGCTCATGTCTTTGTGTGTGGCTTGATCAGCCCAGTGTCGTCATGTGGAGGCCTGATCAGCTCAGTGTTTCTCTTGATCAACTTGTCTTCTCATGTGGTGGCCTAATGAGCTCAGGGCTCCTCTTGATCAGCTTGTCTTCTCATGTGGTGGTCTGATCAACTTAGTGTTCCTCTTGATCAGTTTGTCTTCAGATTTGGCCAATTTTTGCTCCTTTTCCGATTTGATCAAGTTGTTCATGAATTTTGCTGCTTCAACACTTTTTAGCTCCTGCACACTTAAATTCACCACTTTTTCGCACATTATCAACCCAGTTAGTGTAATAAACACCTATAAAACCATGCATGAAATGAGCCTCATCATAGTGCAGAATGGATCCCACCTCATTAGAGAGAAAAGAGTTTCCTAAATTAGAAAGTGCATATTCTTGTGGGATGGATGAAGTAGTTTTTTTTGGTGAAGACTATTATGAACACGTTTTGATTTATTGAGTTGAACTTTTTCTTAGCTATTGTGATTGTTTTTGCTTGTTCTTGTGCTTTTATTGTTCTTTTGTCTGGCCAACTTTAGAACTATGTCCGTTTAACTAGATTAATCAAGAGATAACTAGTTTTACGTGGTAAAAGGAACGAATATAACACATAGATTTATCTGCACTCGAGAGATGAGACCCTTTGTGAGGGCTTGAGTCTTAGGAACTTAAGGAGTTAGAATCTAATCTATCGGAATGAGACTTTGATAGTTAGAGTCTAATCTACTGGATGAGTGCACTCGAGAGGGCTTATCCTAGAATGACTTTCCTAATATTCATAAGATACTTTAGCCTGCTTTGTATTACTCCCTACCGCCATTAGGAGTCTCATTTCTTGGCGGCACGAGTTTTAAGAAATGTTAAGAAAAGTGAGTGGAAAAAAGTTAGAGGAATATGTGTCTCATTTGTATATAGTAGTTTTAAATGAAATGTGAGTGTAATGAGTTGGTGGGATGTGAGACCCTATTACCATTTATAATAAAATTGAACCGGGACTCCTATTCGCAGACGGAGGAAGTATTTTGTTTTTATACTTCTATTATTTGTATATTATTTATGTCTAGTTTATAAATCTAAAACCAAAAACTCCCTGTCGCTAGATAGTATGTGACGCTTAGTATATGATAGTCAGTTGCAATCTTATTCCCTTTGTTCGATATCCACATACTGACCTTTAGCTATACTAGATCTACCATGTATGTATGCATGTATTTTTAGTGCTAATAAATAGTGCATCAAATTTACTAATTTCAATATATTTATATAAAAAAGTCAATTTTTCATGTATTTTAGAAAACATAAAAATGTCAAAAAAATTCTTTTATTTTTGACAAAACTTCATAATTTAAAAAGCTATTATCTCAAATAATATAATACTCCCTCCGTCTACAAAAAATAGAGCACAATTATCATTTTTGCCATCCAAAAAAAATAGAGCACAATCATTTATGGAAAGTTTTCAACAAATAATAACCCTATACATCATTCCACTAACACTACTTCTCACTTATTTTTCCTCCTTTTCTCTTACTTTTTTCCCTTCTCTCTTATTTTACCAATTCTTCTTTAAAACTCGTGCCATACATAAATTACTTTATTTTTTATGGACGGAGGGAGTATAAATTTTCATATTATTCTATAAAAATAACTACAAAATGTTAATTAGTTACAAAGAAGTTAGCATAATCAGTTGACTTTATTATAGTTTTTGGTGACTCTATTATATTTTTTGTTTAAAAATTAATATATAGGTGGATTAAAAGTAGCAGATAGAGTAAAGGAGAAAAATTATAAAGAGAAAAAGGAGAGAGAAAATACAGGGCTTTAAATCATGAAATTTGGGAAAATTTAATTATTCAATTTTATATATAAGATCGACATTTTTAATTATATTAAAAATCAAATTATTTCAATAAAATAAAAAATTAAAAGAAAAATGTAACCGTTTATATTTTTTGAAATATGTAAATATATTTCTCTTTTTATATAAATAAGTAAAATATCTATTATATTTTTTGTTAACAAAAAATTAACATAATTATTTCAATGAAATAATGTACTCCCTTTGTCCGCGAATAGGAGTCCCGTTTTTTCATTTTGGTCCGTCCGCAAATAGGAGTTTCAATTCATCATTACCATAAATAGTAAAGAAGCCCCACATTCCACTAACTCATTCAATTCACATATCATTTATAACTAATAGAGTATATCCAAGTGAGACCCCTATTCCACTAACTTTCTTCCACCCATTTTTCTTTACATGTCTTAACCCGTGTCGGAAAGAAATGAGACTCCTATTCACAGACAAAGGGAGTAGTTAAAAGAGAGTGTATGAAAGAGGTGATATTGGAAATAATTTTTCTTTCTACAAATTGAGATCCACTTGTCAACTTATTAAGACTGTATAATAAAATGTAGTATGTAATGTATGGTGATCCCTTCCGACGAACTACTGTGTATCTTTTTATAAATTAAGAATTGAAAAATAAATAGAACATAAATCTTAAGGGTTGTCGGCACAAAAGATAATCAATGAGGGCGAGGAGTTATATGGTACGTCAGAATGACTTCTCATAATAAATCACGAACGTAACTTGTAATAGTATTAACACAATGTTCTTCTTTATCTCGCTGTGTGTGTATTTCTATGTTCTTTAGCATAGAAATGAAAATAATTTTGATCTATAAATCGTAATATATCGTGATTTATTTTATGAATTTTTATCCTTTTTCTGCCTAGTAGTTCTATGTCATGAACGTTCACACACATATTTCAATAATTTAGTAGTCACATGCTTATATGTGAAATGGAAACGACGTGCACGCGTTTGATTATGATATCATTCATATTTATTATGTTACTTGACGAATGGAAATTCACCTTTTATGTGTCATTCCCATGTGAAAACTATTCTAATGGATTATAATGATAATGCATGATTTTCACTAATATTTGAAACACTAATTTGGTCCCCAAATGCACAACAATCCTCATATATTTTGCAAGCTGTATTCTGTTTTTCTACAATCTTTCCACTATTTTATGTATTATTGATATGCAATATTTTCCTCTTATTTTTGAATCATTTAAACAATGAGCAGTTCACATTAATTGTCTAACTTCAATGCTAATTTATCCCAATGCTAATTTATCCTTTTTACAATTCAATCGTTTCCACTATTATCTTCAAACAACATGCAAATTAGTACCGATTCCCTTTCACTACACAATCCTCATCCTATCGTGTGGCTCATATTGCAAATTAGTCAATTTTCTTTTACTACAGTCAATGTGATATCTTTTCCACTATTTTCTTTATTTTTGGAATGCAATATTTTAATTATGAATTATTGAAACAGTTAACTATTCACACTTAAACTCTCTCTCTCTCTCTCTATATATACATACATACCTCCGATCTCACATACAAGCAAAAGTAATACTCTACTGTCACAAGCTTTAAAAGTGGTGAACAGTTAGCCACATCCAAGCATGATCTGCCATCCGACGACAAGACCAAGCTTCTTCCCATCACCAACACCATACAGAGTCCCCCCTCTTTCATCATCAAACCTGACAATCGCTTCTATAGGTTCGTGCATGTATTTCTTGTTTTATCGTTACCGTTCTTCCTTTTTTAATTCACGCAATCCTTTTGGTGGGTCAGGAATTGGAGGATTCTTCTGGCTGTGATGATGGCTATGTACACAACATTTTCTGCGCCAATTGAGATGGCATTTCTTTGATAATCGTTCACTAAGCTGGATATCATGCACTAATCATTTTCTGCCGTGCGTGCTCTTTTCTTGATATCATTTTAAAAATCGGAAATGATTGCATGGGAGTATGCAAGTTCTTTCTAGATTCCTCCAGCTTAAAATGATATCATTTTTCGGTTTTTAAAATGATATCAAGAAAAGAGCATGCACGGCAGAAAATGATTAGTGCATGATATCCAGCTTAATGATCTAAAAGTCATGGTCTAACTAACACTACTGATCATTCAAATAAGCAAAAGTGATCTAAAAGTCACGGTCTAACAAAAAATAACCTAAAAATAATTACACATTAGTTGAGTTTAAATGTGAATGTCTATTTATATTAGTTGAATTTAAGTACCAATTGCAAAAATCATGATCAAGAAACAAGCATACATATTCACATGTAGTTGGCGGGCTTAGGTAATTGTTTTAATTTAGTTTGCATCTCATTATTGTTAATTGGCTACTGGCATTGAATAATGCATTGTAATGTATTATCCGTAGTGCATTGTCTAACTAACCATATGTCTCACAATAGGATGATCTTAAAATATCTGGTACCTGTGAAGCTTTCAATAGACATCTTACCTAAAGCGTTGCTCCTTAGGGTTCATTTGATTAGATGAGTAGACTTCAAAAAATTTTGAAGGTTTGGGTTGCTACCTTTAAGTTTGTGGTAGAGTATATTTTCCAAAATGGTGTTTAGTTCCTTTAGTTGTGTTACAACATGTGGCTTACATCGGTGTTTGTCTGCATTAGTTGGAAGCAGGTTTTATTGGATTGTATGACATATTTGTCCCTAACAAATTACATTAATTCCAAATTTGCCCTTTAACCAAAATAAGTATATATATTTTCTATTTGCCCCAAATTTTCACTCCCGCCTTCTTCTCTACATCTGCGAAAACTCCCCGCCCAAAGCAGAAGGCCAACAGCTCACGGCGGTGAAGTGAATAGCGGCGAGAACAAACCGACGTCTTCTTAGGGCACACGGACAAGGTGATTTGCTTACCAATTCTCGTTCTATGTGTTTCTTAATCGTCCGTCGAATCATTCGGTGTATGTTCTCATATTATTCACGCCTTTCAGATGCATCTACGTTTTGTTGTCAACTACTGATTACCTTGCTCTCTCTCTGATATTACTTCATTTTTGTGTCATTATTTTTGTTTTTTGTTGGAGAACATGTAGTCATAAATTCAATCTGCTTGTGTGAATGATGTCTGACTCTCACATACCACTGGAATCGAAAAGCCACAACCCGAATGGTTAGTTTATGCACTGCAATTAACATGAACTTTGAGGATAAATAATTCATGAACCCTTTATCGTTGTGAAGGTGGTGCTATTCGTGGTAAGATTGGTGGAATGAAGCCCGATAGGTCTAGGCGCGCTTGGTCACCTCGTGAGGAGGAAGTCCTCATACTTGCCTTGAAGGACCTAGTCACTAACCGTTGGAAGGCTGATAATGGGTTCCGAGCAGGATTCCTCACTCGTGTTGAAGAATATATCCGTCGAGAAATCCCTAACACAACTGTGAAAGCCCAACCTCATATTTCGTCTAAGATCAACACTTGGAAGAAATTCTACAATTCATTGAATTCGATGCTTGACCGTAGCAGTGTTGGATTCAACTCAGATGGTGACTGGAAGATAGAATGCAACGACGAGCAGTGGGCCCAAATCGTGAAGGTTACTCAGTCACATCTCCCCTGCTGTTCTGCATATTGTTTATCATCAGTGTGAGTTTTCATTTGAAGTTATTGTTTTTTCCTTGTAGGCTGATTCTAAAGCACGCTACATGAGGTATAAGTCTTGGCCATTTTACAATGACTGGAAGCACATATATGGGAAGGATCGTGCAACTGGTATAAGATGCAAGGGCATGACTCAAGCTTTTGCCAAAATGGGTGCTGCCCCTTCTCCGACTGGTCGTGTCCCTTCACCAACTGGTGGTGACCCTTCTCCCATGCCGGAGCCTCAACATTATGTGTACAATGTCAATCTAGAGGATTTGTACACCCAAGAGGAGATCCAAGAAAGCCTCAATCCGGATACCAGATGTGAAAGCTCTTACAAAAGCCACATTACATCCAACAAACCTAATCGCAAAAGGAAGGCAGGGGCTGCATTGGAATCCATCTTGGAAGCGATGTCAAAGATGAACGAAGAAACGAACCAGCGTCTGGACACTTTAACAACCCGTATCGGGTACGAGTTCGACCTAAGTGCTAAACGAACTGAAGTTTCAAAACTGCTGCGCATTGTCCCAGGTTTGGATAGGAAGCAAAAATTCCTTGCTAGCGACATACTTGTGAAGGAGCCCGAGAGGCTGGACCTTTTTATGGGCTACGACGATGATGAGATGGCCGACTACCTCATGCATATCCTTGAGGAAAAAAATGGTAAGTGATCATACACCAAAGGGACGACATTGTTTTTGTGGGCTTCAAAGCCTAGTAGCTCTAAGTATCCATTGTTTCTATGTGGCTATATGTAAAAGCCTTATAACTAAACCTCTCGGCAATAGCCTCGATCTCTAGTTTTTGTTATTGGATACTCATATTTATCTTTTGTTCAGCCATGTATGGCAGACTATTAGAACTATAGGCAAGGGGGTGTCTGATTTTTTTGTATGACTGTGGGTTTGGTCCTCCACCATCCGTCCTAATGTAGAACTGCATTATTATGGTTGCATCTTTGCCTAACTGATTTACACTTTACAATTGGTTAACATATATATTTTTGCGGCATTTCAAAAAATATGCTTGAAAACAGGATAGGTAATTAGATCAAATGAAGAAGGATATGAGTTTTTTTTATCATGGATATTGTTAGGCTGCATCATTGCAAATGACTTTATCCAGAGGGTTAAACACTTCTTCCGTTAACTCAAATTTTTAAGAACCCTCTGCATTTAACATAATAATGTTTTAGCACACTATAACATACGTTTGTTTATGACTTGTTTTAATCTTTGCAAAAAAATATGGTTGCAAATATTTCGTTTTGTACATCAATTATAATATTTAATTTAGTTGTAGGTTAAGTGTTATCCATAACTTTATTTGATTAGCCGTGATTCTAGCTATGGTATTATATATTTTAAATTATATTTTATTATTTATATTAAGGCTGTGAATCTATTTAATTAGTATAATATAATTTTAAAGTGGTGAATGCACTCAATTACTAGTTTACAAGTTACGATTATATATAGGATTTCCAAATCTTCCATTAGATTTGATTCAAGGTTATATATAATAGGATAATTGACAAGGATATTTGTCAAAAAAAATAAGAGTGCGATTTTTTTAAACCAACGAAGGAAAGTGTGCATTTTATTCTTGGAGAATAAATTGAAGATCTTTTCTGGGTTTTTTATACTTGATTATTCCTTTACATTTTCAGCCCCTCTCATCTACTCAATACATCCATAAAATTAAAAAAATGATTCTTCCACCCATTCCCTAAAAAACATATCGCATTGTGTATTAATATTCCTCCAACAAATTGAATAAATATATGAAACATCAAGCTTCACGAAATTCATTTTATTTTACCTCTTATACACATCATCAACCCCACTACATTTAAGTCATCCACAACTTCCCCACTTAGTCCCATCATATAACTCCTACGGTGAAAGGAAAATGGAAAATTCTATTGTATCATATAATACTCAAAGTAATATTCATTATTCACTTCACATCCCCCCATTACACCAAACACTGAATTAATTAGATTGGAAAGGTGAAGGAGTATGCAGTGTCATAAACTACTGAAACACCAAAGTAAAATTGAAATGAAAGAGTATGAAGTTAAAAACAATTAAACAAGTATGCAGTGTCATAAACTACTGCATGAGTTGCGCATTATTCCACATAAACTCAGCTATCTCGGTCCGGGTCTGGTTCCATGCTGGGGTAGATTCAACTGCATCAACATATTCCCGACCATCTTTTGCCGGCCCGGCTGAAATGTCCCCATTTGCGTGTTCAAGGTCCTCAAGGTCCACAGCTGCATCACCTAGTTCCAACTCCACTGGATCAACTTGCATTTGGCTTCGAATGAAATTATACAGAATGAAGCATGCCATTATGAGGCGCGTTTGTGTTTCGATCGGGTAGAAGCTAGCACTACGTAATATCCCCTACCTCATCTTCAGAAGCGCAAAAGCACGTTCGATGATATTCAGCGCCATGGTGTGCCTCATGTTAAACATTTCTTGAGGGTTTTGGGGCTTATGCGCAGCAGGTCCCCACTCTTTCAAGTGATACCGCACACCTTTGAATGGTGTGGGGAATCCTTCACTGTTTGCATATCCATTATCGCACAAGTAACTACAGTCTGAGTGTGGAAAGATGAGAGCTGTAAGTTAGTAACACATAGTATCCATAACCGCATCAACTGATCGCAGACTACAACCTAGCTTTCGTACCTTTAGGGACGCGTAGATTGTCAACTTCCCGTGTGACAGCATCACGTAGAACACGAGCATCAGCGGCTGATCCCTCCCACCCAGGTAGGACGTAGACAAATCGCATAAACCGATCACAGACAGCCAAAGTATTGGTGGCGATGTGGCCCTTTCGTATTCTGTACCGCGGTGCATCCCCAACACTCACACGGACGTCGATATATGTTCCATCCAATGCCCCTAGACAGGCCTAATAAAATACGAACAGTCAAGTCGATCTAAATTTAGTTAAGATATGCATTTGTGTAAAACATATACAGTAACGTTTTGTTGATAATACCTTGAACCATTTCCAACGGGGATCGTCGCAATTCTCGTCCACGGGCGTGGGTTTAGACATGAATACCTCATGAAGTCCAATCACCCCTCTCAACACCTCATGAATATATCGAGAAACGGTCTGACCAGATCGTATAAAATCATACCCTACTATCCGATTCTTTTTGTGATGAGCGAGGAGGCTCAAGAGCATAGACACTTGCTCTTCCAAGCTTACATATTGCCGATTGCCCAGACCCATGCGCTCACGTAGAAGCAAACACAACCGTCCAAAGCAGTTACGATCCATCCAGAGATTGTTCACACAGTCCGTGTCAGTAAAACGCACCAGCCTATCCATACGTCGAATTTGCTCCGGTATCCTGTCTAGCATATCAATAACCACGGATATCGTCTTCGTTTTCACTAGTCCTCCGCCGACTAAAATACTCAGCCAAACTGAGCAATAACAAAGATTGTTGGCGCTGCCGACAGACCAAATCTTCAACGATTACCATGACATTTTCAATTTCCTTTCATTTTTTTTGTACCGGATCCATGCCTGTGAACAACTACAACACAGAGCGACCAATAGCAGTTAAAAAGCATTGCTACTTGTATTCATTAGGAAAAGCTAGCTTATGCCTTTTATCCACGTAGATATTTTTCATCAAGTTACGAGTTTGAAAAAAATCACCTAGTACCAGAGAGTGTACAATGAACATAAATGTCACAAACATACAGGTAAATCGACCTTCAAAATGAGTTACAGATAGTCAAATTTTCTCATTCAATCAATGTGCAAATCAGATCGGTCAAAAATAATAAAAATAAATTATTGTAGGGACAAATCACACGAACACATCAAAGAGGATAATAACATAATGAAATTGAATTACAATCGAATTGTAGTACCTAAACCCCTTAAACCACCTCATAATTCAAATCTAAGCTCATTTGCATGTCCGATCAAATTGGGGGTAAATGATAAATGTTGCAGACAACAACCAGATACCAGCGACAACGACTATGGAGCTCGAAAGTCTATGGAACAACCAAAATGGTTTGAATTGCCGACCTTTATGGCGTGCAAGCAATGGGCTTTGAGTAGATTTGCGGCGACGTCAGATTTGCTGCGGCGACGGTAGATTTGCTGCGTGCGAGCAATGGGTTTCGAGCAGCGAAGGGGATGGAGAGAGAGGGTAAAAAAGGGAAGAGGAGGTGTTGGTCTGCTCAAACAATGAAACTCCGTCTACTAAACCAACTATTTTGGGGGTTAGAGTTACCCATTAAATTGAGTTAGGTAACATTTATTTTCAGCGGACTGACTTTTTTGAAATGGGCTTGATAGAAAAAACTCATGCAGACAAACAATGAGTTGTTTAGTCCACGTCAGCATTTTCCATCCTTTTCCTACTCTACTCATCTAATCAAACATGCCCTTAGGGTTTAGTCTTATATCTATGGTATGTCAGAACTCAGCTCGATTTCCAAACACCGTGCGAATTTCAAGTCATTCTAACACAGATTGTTTTCGGCCCATTTCGGCAGTGATCTAAAAGTCATGGTCTAACCTACACTACGGATCATTCAAATAAGCAGAAGTGATCTAAAAGTCATGGTCTAACCAAAAATAACCTAAAAATAATTGCACATTAGTTGAGTTTAAATGTCAATGTCTATATATATTAGTTGAGTTTAGGTGCCAATTGCAAAAATCATGATCAAGAAACAAGCATACAGATTCACATATAGTTGGCAGGCTTAGGTAATTGTTTTAATTACGTTTACATCTCATTATTTTTAATTGGTTACTGGCACTGAATAATGCATTGTAATATATTATCCTCAATGCACTGTCCAATTAACCATATGTCTCACAATGGGATGATCTTAAAATATCTGATACTTGTGAAGCTTTCAGTAGACATCTTACCTAAAGCGTTGTGTTGCTCCTTAGGTTTTAGTCTTATATCTATGGTATGTTAGAACTCAGCTCGATTTCCAAACACCGTGCGAATTTCAAGTCATTTTAACACAGATTGTTTTCGGCCCATTTCAGCGTCTCCAAATTTTGATCTAATACAAAAAAAGTCATTCCAACACTTTGACATATAAAATTCTTGAAAAATGTGATACATGTAATTTACCCAAAACAATATGGGTCTTGAAGAAGTAGTTTTGGGTTATACTAAAAATATGAGTGAGTTTGAAGAGAGATCACTTCAACCTGATCTCAAACGACATAATCTGAAGGTGTTGCGACTGACTTATTTAGACAAGGATGATAACATATTTAGGCATGACTTGTGGCCTAAATTTCCTTGGCTGAGAGAATTGGTCGTTTCTGATTGCAATTCAGACTACGATTGGAACGACATAGGAATCTGCAACCCATCACTCGAGATCGTAACCCTCTGTATATATGATAGTATTCTTATACCAATGGAATATTTTATCTTCCAAATATACGAAGGTTTATGGTAGAGGGCGTTCATTTGCCGCAACTGGATGAGTTCACATGTAATACTACCCGGGGATGGAAGTTAAACATAAAAGTTGTATGTCATCACCCAGATGCTTCATGGTTCCATATGCTCAAGACTATGTTGAGTTGATCCCATCACCAACTTCACTTTCCCTCTCTATCTAATTTCATATACTCTCTCCGCACCATAGTAGATGTCACACTTTTCTTTTTAGTTTGTCCCCCAAAAAAATGTCACATTTCCTTTTTAGGAAAAAGTTCCCTCTCATATTAATATAAATATATTATTTTCTCTTTCCACTTAACACACAAAACAACACCTCCTAAAATCTCGTGTCAATCTCCAAGTGTGATATCTCTACTATGGGACGGAGGGAGTACTATTTATGTATTTGTTGATACTATTAATTTTATGTACTCTCGCTTTGTCTTCTATATTGTTGGATTGGACTATTACTTAGTTTAATTTTTATTCACCAATCAACTCATCTTCAGTTAGAAATACTCCTACTATAGATTATTGACATTTTATATATGCAACCAAAGAATTTTACATGTATAACATAGCAAGAATGACTTTTGGATTAAATCAAAATTTTGGGAACAATTAATCAAAAACAATTTTGGGAACCTTGTTGCTACATTCACCTATTTTGAGAAAAAATGTATCAAGGTACCTATCTTGCTAGCTTCCTACAAGTAGCCTTAATTTCCTTGCAATTAGCAGGCTTCCGAACTTCGAGAGTGGAACAATAATCTGCGGCAACAACCACCACCGAGTCTCCTCCACCGGTGTAGAGGTGGAGGAGATTGATTCTTCATAGCAGCGAGAGAGAGAGGAACGTGACCTACCGATTTGGGGGGAAATGAATAAAAGTGGGGAAATGAATATGACGGGGTTAAAAATGTAAACTTGTATCCAATTCTCGGTTTGATGATTCCGCCCAGTTTCATAAACCACCAATTTGGCGAGATTTTATTTTGTCTATTTCATAAAGGAACAATGCGTGCCTGATCCATTCCTAAGGCCCTCAAGAAAATAGTGAAAGAAACTGAACAACAGATATGGCTCATATTTGGACCTATTTCTTGCTATCTTACAAAGTGAGCACACCCTTAAAATCTAGAGACTCTTGGTTACATTTTGAAATGTAATAGAGATAATTTATAGATTATATATTAAAAATCAAAATATAAAAATTCCAATGAAAATTATGTTGTTATATCCTATAAAATTCTTCTTTTATACTCCTTCTATTCCTTGTTAATAGAGACATTTCTTTTCGGCATGAAGTTTAATAATAATGTGTTAAATTGATGGTAAAAAAAATAAGAGAGAGTAAAGCAAGAGAGATGAAGATAGAATAAAGTAAAAAAGAGAATTACTTTTTGCCAAAAGTAGAAAAGACTCAATTAACTTGGAACTACTCAAAATAGAACAATGACTCTATTAACATGGTGGAACGGGGGAGTACCTGCATACATAGACAAAAATTAAGGGGAATAATATCATGGGTTTGTGATTCTATCCCTGGCAGTAGACATGTCCAATGTTTCAGGACCATCGTTACGGTTCAAAATTGTCGGTTTTGGTTCTAGTAAATCATGAACTGGAAATGAACCTTGAGCGTATTTCGCGGTTACTGTTCTAGTTTGAAAATTGTCCGTTCTTGTTTTAGTTCCGAATCGGCGGTTTTCTGACGATTTTTTGAGGTTTGGTTATGTTCTGAATCGCCGGTCTTCGATGGTTTTTTACTGTTCGGCACGATTTCATTTCCAGAATATAGGAATTTGAACTGTCCCAGTCCCACTGTTTCAAAAGTTGCAGTTTTGGTTCTATTTAAACCTTATTGTTCCGGTTGAGAACGGGTTCGCGGTTAAGTAAACATTTGAATCAAGTCAGTCAACTCCCTGTCCTCTTCGGAGAAAACCCCTAAGAAATAGTCAAACACAAACCAACGCCATTGTTTGATCATCATTTCGAATCCTTCCTTTTTGATCTCCGCGCGTCCCATCCATATTTATCGGAAATTTGTATTATGGCGTCGGAGATCGAAGTTGTGGAGGAGGTGGAATCGAGGGATCATCCAACGGGCTCCGCGCCCGAGGACGACAGCTTGAGGAACGATGTTTACACAGCCGCTGCCTATGGGGATGTGGATAAGCTCCAGAGATTAGTCGAGAGTGGTGGTTGCTCCGTCGCGGAGCCCGACGCCCTCGGCCACTACGCTCTCCAGTGGGCGGCGCTTAATAATCGAACCGCCGCAGCTCAGTACATTGTTGAGGTACAGATGATTTTCCTTTCCATTTATTTTTTGGCCTGACATTGCCGTTGTTATACCGTTTGAGGAGGGTTCTGGATTAGGGCAATGTGCATCTAGTGTTATCGTACTTTTACTGTGTGGGGAGAAATTGATTGATTACTATTCACGGTTTTGGGTGGATTTATAACTGAGCATGTTAAAAATTGAGTGCTGCTAGTTGCATTTTCTATACATTATTCTGGGATAGTTTGTACTAGACAAACTCATTTCGTGTTAATGCCATTGTATTTTGTCATCCTTGTAATTCTGCCTCTCCGGAACCAACTGCGCTAGCTTAAATAGTTGTTGAACCTTTCCTACCAAGGAAAGAGGGAAAATGTCGCCATAGGGAATCGATCTCAGGACACATGGGACATGGTCTCCAACCAACTGCACCATTGCCATTGTATTTTGTCATCTTTTCGGGTGTAAGTGGTTATTTCCTGAAGGTTTAGCGGTCCAGGGGTTTGGTTGCTACATCTTCCGAGTTCTGACCTCAATTTTTGTTTGATAATGATTTATAGTACGGCAGATAATATAGGCTGTTTGTTTGACATATTTAATGCCAGCAATTTTAGAAGGTACACTTGTACTCCCTCCGTCCACCAATAAATGTCTCATTTGCTTTTTTTACTACTTTTGATAATGGACCCCACATTCCACTAACTTTGTTTCGCTCACCTTTCACTGTAAAATTAATATATGAAAGTAGGACCCACCTTCCACAACCTTTTCCATCCACTTTCTACTACATTTCTTAAAACCCGTGCCCGGTCAAACTTGGTCTTGTAATAGTGCACGGAGGGAGTACTAGACATGTCGTCTTTGGATCTTAAAACCAGAAGGTTGCGTGGGTGTGTTACAGTTATAATCACTTATAGCATATGCATCTGGTGATGCATTATGTTGTGTATAATTGTACTATAATGGAAGCTTTGTGTAATTTCTATATGTGAAGAAGGCATATATAGTCTCATCTAGATTCTAATTGTTGTTTGATCATTTGATGTCAATCATTCTTAGATTTTATGGATGTAAGCAAATGTCACCTATAATGGTATGCATCTAATTATCTCCAATATTATATATGTATTTACTTTTATAACGGACTGTGATGGGTTATCTGATTGTGGTATATGGTTCGTTGTTGACAGCACGGAGGTGATATTAATGCACGTGATCATACTGGACAAACAGCTTTGCATTGGAGTGCAGTGAAGGGTGCAATTCAGGTTGCTGAGCTTCTTCTGCAGGAGGGTGCTCGTGTTGGTTTAGCTGATCTCAATGGTTATCAGGTTTTCTTTTATATTCTACTATTACTAATTGCAAATAAGGGATCAAAGTTTTATATGAACTGTGCAGAAGACGAATTAGTCACAAAGACTCACAATTACTCTTGTTATCTTTCCACAAATGGTTATTTAGTTTCAGACAGGGGTTGATAGATGTCTGATGGTGACAACAACATTTTTTGCCACTATTTCGCACGGATCTTGACAATCGTCAAACAAATTTTGGGGTTTGTGATTGATGTTTATTATATGGTTCTGGATGTAAACATTAAACTACCTCAATATTCCATTTCCAAGCAACGGAACTATCATTAGATTACAAGCTGGAGTCCTGATATGTAAAACACAAGTTGCAAGAGCCAAAAAGGCAAAAAAATTATGGCCATTCCTGGTCAATTAATGTTTTGATTTGAGAACTGAACATAATTGTCTAGAAGTTCTATTAAGGATTTCGAGAATGATATTATTGGCCCTACTCTTGTACTATTCAATTGCACTCGAGCATCATTCTGTCATCTAGATTCCAATTACAATCATTTTAATGATGTTTATCCAGGATAATTTTGTTGCTCCTGCAATGCAAGGCTGCCACATTTCTTGAAACATTCATTCTCACACTTCCTATGGTTACAGACAACACATGTTGCAGCACAGTATGGTCAGACAGCTTTCCTGTGTCACATTGTCACAAAGTGGAATGCTGATGCTGATGTCCCTGATAATGATGGAAGAAGCCCAATGCACTGGTACTTGATCAATGTAATTGTATTTTTCTGCTGGCATGCACAATTATTTCTTTTATCTAATCTTTGCATCCATTATAGACTTTGTTTAACAATATTAAAGATTTTAGGCGAGGAAGCTTTAAATTTGTAAGGAAGCAAGATTGATGTTCCAATTTTCTGATCCCTTGGATATGTTTGGGACCATTATCATTCATGTTGGTGTTACTAGTTTGAATTCTTTAAGGTGGCAGTGGCACCTTTACTTCAGATAATTATAGATATGTGCTCTACTCAAACAGTTTGATTTGGATTACCTTTCTGGTTTTGATCTAGCTATTTATCACTTGGTTACTGTAACTCTGCCATATGTGCACTCTTTTAATGTTCTTGTCAGCAATAAATTCTATCATATTATGTTAACCTCTTCCTTATAAGCCTGGTCTGTGTTCATGGTTACTTTTGATAGATAACATGCATTGAATTCTCTTGCAGTGTACGACTTACAACTGCTGTCTTTGGCATTTTATTTCTCTTTCTTGCTTGTTAGTCTTTTTAAGTGGTTTTTATTTACTTATTTAGTTTATTATTTTGCTGATGACTGTAGGGCTGCTTACAAGGGATTTGCTGACTGCATTCGCCTTTTGCTATATCTGAATGCTCATAGAGTGCGGCAAGATAAAGAAGGTTAGTTGAAATGCTCCATGCTGGATCTATAATCGTGTTTTGTTCCTCATATTTGTTTCTTCTGTGTTTATTTTGTAAAAATTTTGTCCTGCTACCTGCTTCAGAAGCATCTGATATGAATTTTTATCATCTAGGCTGCACCCCGTTGCATTGGGCTGCCATTAGGGGTAACTTAGAAGCATGCACTGTTCTGGTGATGGCAGGGAAGAAAGAAGATTTAATGGTAACAGAAAACACCGGCCTTACCCCTGCTCAGCTAGCCGCAGATAAAAATCATAGACAAGTTGCATTTTTCCTTGTAGGTACTCTGGAAACTACGTCTCTAGAAATTATCTTTCTTTCTAAAATGTATCAGTGTCTTGAACCTCTTTATTCCATCTTCCTTTACTTCAAATTTTATTTAATCTGACTAATCTTGGGATGTGATTTACAGGGAAATGCTAGAAGGTTGTTTGACAAACGATGGGATAACAACAGTTGTCTCGGCAAACTTTCAAAACTAGGACTTGCTCCAATTCTTTGGTGTATAGTTTTCCTGATGCTTGCAATATATATACATTCAGTTATTACAGGTATATCTCTAGACCGAACTATGTGAATCTATTTATTAATTGTTATTTTGACAAAATAATTTATTTGCTTTCTTGGTTTATGCAGCTTCAAATCTTCCAAGGCTAACAGCTGGCTTTGGTCTTTTTGCCTGGATGGGTGTGTTCTTGGCATCAATAGGTCTAGTTTTCTTATACAGATGTAGCAGGTAACTCTAGGATATTAAATGTGTTTTAGTATGTTTTTCTTTTTTCTTTGGTGGATTTTATGCGTGTATGTAAGAATAGTTCATTTAGTTTGTGTTATATTTATATACCAATCATATTCTAATGTGTCACTACCTGGAACTTGCGTTAGTGAAATGAAGTACCCTAATGGGCATATTTGTTAGTACTTAGTAGATGTTATTCCACTAATTAATGGTGCTCAAATACTGTCTAAAGTTCTTTGATATTGAGATGCAAAATGCAGCATTTCCTACCAATGGACTGCTCTGTCCATTATTAAATGTCTCATATTGCAATTTTGAGATGTCCACCATTAAATGTCCCATTTCACCTTTTTTTTCGTAAATGGACCCACATCCACTAACTCATTCCACTCACAATTTATTACTCCCTTCGTCCCGCTTAAGATGACACATTTTCCTTTTTAGTTTGTCCCAACTAAGATGACACATTTCCTTTTTTGGTAACTTTCTCTCTCCAATTAATACACTCAACCACTTTTCTCACTCATATTAAAATATTCATCTTTCTTTATCTCTCTACTTTAATACTTACACTCACCTTCTCTCTCTCCAATTAAACACTTTAACCAATAACTCCTAAAACCCCGTGCCGGCTAAGCAATGTGTCATCTTAGCCGGGACGGAGGGAGTATAAAACTAACCCTCCGTCACCAAAAATAGGCCCATGGGTGGATGGCACGGGTTTTAATGAGAAATTGGTAAAGTAAGAGAGAAGGAGAAAAAATGGGTAAAATAATAGAAAAAAACTTTCCTTTTTTGGATGGGACTGTATTTTATGGACGGACCGAAATGGAAAGACGAGACTATGTCACCAACCTTCCTTTGTTTTTGTTAAAATCCACGCAGAGTAAAAGTGAAAAATTTAATCCCGGACATAGGTAGTAGGTTCTTACTGTCTTTTAAAATGGTACTGATCTAATTTTTTTTTCCTGGATCTTCTGGTCATTATTATCATGATGTTGTCAGTCATTGTGCTGATAAAACTTACCAAAACATTCCCATCTTTCTAACAATTTTTTTTTTGTGAAAATGCTCTGTATAACTGGATTGGCATTGAGTCTAACTTTGTGTGTGCTTCTAATTTGCAGCAAGGACCCTGGCTTTATCAGAATAAATGTACATGATCCAGCAAGCATGAAAGATGATGTAAGTATGCACAGGGGTTAATTTAGTCATTCATTGTTTCAATTGTGGCTCTTACCTTTAGGTATGTGCAATAGCTTGCCTTTTCATGTATGTGTAGTTTTTCATGGTATTGATTTTATTGATTCTCTGTAGGAGCCTTTGCTGAAGATCGAAATAAATAATCTTGTGTTGATTAGAGGAAATTGGTCTCAGCTTTGTGCAACTTGCAAGGTACTATTAAGTTTTCACCTTGCATGTTGTTTGTCTCCATCAAATTAAAACAAATTATCCTGCCATCAAATTTATACTAGTACATTTTTTCATATGCTCCTTGTTGAAAAGTTCATGTTTATTTTTTCAGATTGTTAGACCTCTACGTGCCAAACATTGTACCACCTGTGATCGTTGTGTCGAGCAATTTGACCATCATTGCCCATGGGTGTCCAATTGCATTGGCAAGGTGCTTACATATATTATTTTCCTGTTTCCTTGTAACTGATATGAAGTAAGCTAAGCGGATGTTTCCCATGTTCTACCGATATGTTAACTGATCTAAAATTATATGTTGTTCCGTAGTGAAATCTTATTGAACTCAAGATTCTTCTGTCTAACGGTAATCTGAAGTGTGTTGGTGCTTTCTTTTTTTCATCTTGACAGAAAAACAAGTGGGATTTTTTCTTGCTTCTTGTTCTTGAAGTTCTGGCATTACTGATATGTGGTTCAGTAGCTTTGATAAGTGAGCACACCTTTTCCTTTGTTTTTTTAGCATGAAGCTCTTTTAAATTTGTGAGCATCTAAGCTATATCTTTCTTGTCTCTTGCTATCATGTGGAAACCTTCACGTCGTCATTGCAGGGGTGTTGACAGACCCATTGGCCCCATCTACCTTTGGTGCCTGGTTGAGCCATGTTGGTAATCAGCATGTTGGCGCTTTAGCATTTTTGGTTGCAGATGCTTTCATCATTATTGCTGTCGGAATTTTGACTTGTGTACAGGCTTCTCAGGTAAACTTTCAGAATCTTCATCTGCTTGTTTTATGATTTCTTACAGGTTGATTTGCCTAAATAGGCATTTTAAAAAGACATAGTTAACACCTCTTTCAAAATCTAGTTTGGTAATGCATATTGCAGAGGTTGCATGATTATTTATGAGAAAAAGCACTAAGGGCTCTAATATCCTTATTATGTTGTTTTATTGGCTTTGTTGGCTATGTATTTGGCTGCCTGAGGGCCTTAAGTGTTCTCTAATATGTGGTATGCATTCAATAGGGATTCCTCTTATTTCTTCAAGGTTCTGAATCATAAGTGATTTTTTTTCTTCTTCCCAAAATTCAAAGTTACCTCTCTCTTAGTGCTCTTGGTTTATTAGGTGAAATATATATTCTGCCATTGGTCCTTGCAGATCTTTACAGTCATAAATCCCACTATAACTATTTCTATTTTTTCTGTTGAGTTTATTTATGTATTGTATTGTGCTACAGATTGCTCGCAATATAACAACAAATGAAATGGCAAACATGCTGAGGTACAGTTACTTACGAGGGCCAGATGGTCGATTTCGTAATCTGTTTGATCATGGCTGCAAGAAGAACTGCACAGATTTCTTGATAAATGGTTATAGCGAAGATATAGAGCACGCCGAAGAATCAGGGGAATCTGAAGGAATCAGGATGATCAATATGACACAGGATGCAAACCATACAAATGGTGTGAGCCATAGTCATCAACCAAACGGAAACGGCCATATATTAATTGATTGTGAACAAAATCTCTAATGCACATCAGGGCCACATTCATTCTTCTCAATGCAGCCATAGTCCAAGCCACAGCCAAAGGCATAGTCAAATTCACACTGATAGCCATGTCCCTGCAGGTCTGTGGATGTCGGATTAGGCCGAAATGTTTCTCGTGCTGCAGTGGTGTCATGATAACACGTTGTTTACTATAGGCAAATGAATGAGTAACACGATCCACACTGTCGATAAATCCCTGGAGACACATTTTTGTCTTGCTCAATCATCTTGATTTTTTCCTCCCCTGTATAAATTGTTGTTGTATGTTGTAGCATTTGACGTGGTTTCTTTCCCGTGGTAGCCGTGTCCGCCTCTTTTAGTGTGCATTGTGGCTGTTGCATCATAGGAAAGGGGATAGATGTGAAGAAAAAAAATACTCCCTCCGTCCCTTTTTAGCTCAGTCGTATTCCTTTTGGGTTGTCCCACTGAGTCATTTATTTTTTTGGCAAAATTTCTTCTTTTACTTTATTCTTTCTTCATTTCTTTTCCCTTTTCTTTTCTAATTTATTCTCCTATTACTTAACTCACTAAAACAATCTTTCTTAAATTTCGCGCCAATAAAAAACACCTCTACTATAGAGACGGAAGGAGTACTATGAATGCTCTCCATTTCTTAATGTTAACTGTGTCACTACTAGATATTTGGGTTTTGTGCTACTCAACAATGCTTGTTCAACAAAGCACTTCAGCACTTTACTTTGTGGTTACTTTTCTTAATAATTCATCCCACAAAACAGATAGCCCCACTTAACTTAGGCCGATCATCGTGTGGTTGGATGATGTTCTTGTAATTTCAGGTTTACTATAAAAGCACTAAAGCAAGCAGTCCACTATGGAAAGGTGAAAAAGGAAAAAAGAAAAGAGAGTTATCAATCAAATTGATCAGTAGCATAGAAATGGAGAAGGGGATAGTGGTAGTGGTGCTTGTGGTGATGGCAGCGGCGGCAGCAATATGTCCGCCCCTAGTCGGTGGCGTTGCCATCGAACAAGGTGGCGAAACGGCTACAAAGACCGTGGAAGATCCGCCCCTCATCGGTGGCGTCTTTGCTGAACAAGCCGGCGAAGAGGCTGCAAAGACCGCGGGAGAGGGTCTTGGCGACATCGCGAGAAGGGCAATCCACAAAGCTGATAAGATATGGAACGGAAGCAGCAGTTGCAAGCCATGCTCTTTTGGTGATCCTCTTCTCCTAGTTTGTTTATTATGCATCTCCCTGTTACTAATTCATGTGTATTGAGTTTGCTTGTGAGTTTGTACATATTTATTTATATATCATTACAAGTCTTGGATCTTTGACTTGATGTGCATGTGTAACCTCGAATTCCCCATGTAATGTGTTTCGAGTTTACATATATATGTATATGAGTTTGAACATCCTCTTATTTCATCATATCTTCTTCCAATCACACAACCATCATAACCTAAAAAAAAGTTCAAGTGTTTTTGTGGGTCAGATGACACAATTTCATAACACGAAGTGACTGTTCGGTTTATTAGTCAAAATAATCATGAAATGTGGTCTAAAATTGAGTTGAGAGATTATTTTAGTTGGAGAAGGATGATTATGACTAATTATCACATGATTATCCATCTAAGATTTGATTTTATGATTTAATCTTGTGAAACAAACACAATGCATATTTTATCCCGTATATAATATCCGAACAACCATCAATAGGACCAAATGCAGTATTGTACTATATGTTTTAAGTGGTGAATTTATTATGAATCATTATTAGGCTAAGGGGATTATGATCGTCTGTTTATCACAAAATGCCACTACTCTCTGGTAATTACATTCAGATCTTACTAACTACGAAATTATTATTAAATCCTTAATTACAGAAAATCACAAACTTGATCATAATCATATGCTAATGCAGTGGGTGATCTAGGGACGAAATCTTGTTGTATAAGAAATCCTACAAGTCATCTTGAGTTCCCATCCAAAAAAGAAAAAGAAAAAGAAAAAGTATTATACACACCGCAGACTATGACTACTTATAAATAATTAAGAGAATTATACTTGTAAACGAAGAGTGATCTAATATGTATGCATAATAGCTTAAAATCTCTATTCAACAGTGTTACTATTCTCTATCCAAGGAATACAAGTCCATTCTCAATTATGACTTTGCTCCTTCCGTACACTTATGATATTGTTTCCTTGTTTGGCACTCCTCTTATGTTGAGCAATGCTATTCCCGATGATCTTGTTTCCTTGACACTCCCCCTGATGTTCGAACAATTTGCCAGAAACTTCATTGAACACCTTGTAATTTATTGGACAATTTATTTCCCAATCTTCTCTATATGAAATGATGATTGATCTCCACATGACTAGTTTTTCATATTGGACTGGATTTTCTTAAATGTCGATTGCTAGTTTATTGTCACAGTACAATTTACTTATCTGTGATGAAAACCAATTTCTTCCTGTAAATAGTCATCGTAATCACAAAATCTCTATAAAGCCACTTTTCACTCAAGAAATTCCGCCATAGCATGGACGATCCTAGGCGGTCATCATCAGAAATTCTACCTTTTGTTTCTTACTCCTCTAAATAAGCAAATTTCCTTCCAAAAAGTGAAATATCTAGTGTGGATTTCCTATATTTTTCTTTTCAATTGGTACACCATATCTCAATGTACCTTCCAAGTATCTGCCTATCCTTAGTGCAACATCCATATGATCTTCTCAAGGTCGATGCATAAATTGACTCACCACTCTGACAATATATGTTATATCTAGCCTAGTGCGAGAGAGATAGATCAATTTTTCCACTAAGCATTGGTTTTTCACACTTACAACTCAGAATTTAGCATAACTGGTATATCAAGACACTTACGCTCAAGAAGACAGGATCTACTAAAAGATCAAACATACCTCATCCGTCCCACATAAATAAGCCATCTAGAGTTGGCACGGGTTTTAATACATAATTGATAAAGTAAGAGAGGAGAAAAATAGTTGAAATAGTATAATGGATGGTGGAGCGGAAGGAGAGAAGGTTTCCATAAATAGATATGGACTATTTCTATAGGACGGGCGAAAAAAGAAATTCAGCTTATTTCCATGTGATGGAGGGATTATATGTTTTCTGCAGAAAGAATATACCTCTTTCTAAACGCAGCACCTCCATCCCGAGAAAAACAGTACATGGCTCCAACCAAGATCATGGTGAGTTATCGAAGATCCCCGATTCTGGATGATCACATATGTTAAAGATGGTGGTCATGCACAGCACGTGAGGCTGCATGGGAGTAAGCTGGAGCTGCAGCGTATGGAATCAAGATTTAAGCTCAATCATGCTGGCAAAGAAGGTCGTTAGAGAGTTAGTTACTGGATCTTTGTAACCGCATGAGTGTAGCTCTCATGCACTTGTGTTTTAGTAGAGTATAAGTAGTAGCTCTATTGTTGATAGTTCAAGCAGTTGTAACTTCATTCTCTTCTCTCAATACGTTAAATAAGAAGTTAACATTCCTCTGCAACATCTCTTCTTCTACAATCCTCTCATCATACTTAGTTTAGCTTTTTCTTGTTCGTGTGCTTCACATTTCATCAACATATGATGGCTCCAAGTAGGCGCGTAATTCCCGTTAGTTAGTTCTTTTATTTATTCCAGTTATTTTATGTCGAATATTATGATTTATTATTTTGTCTCTGTTAGTTGGTTCTTTCCCGATGTCTAAGTTAAGTCGAACCAACCTAGGGTCGTTAGTATTATAAATGGGGCTATTCGTTAACTCCATAAATCAATTAATGAAGAATTATTTGCTCAAACTATTGCGTATTACAATTAAACCCTAAATCGGCTGTCGACATAGATCCCTTCCGCGCTAGGCGCTCATTTTGCCGCCGGAGTTCTTGTTATATGCCTGTGACCGGACAGTTATTTCTTCGTTGCTCTTAACAGTTATTTCTTGTTCTATATCTTCTAGACAATTACCACTGCTCGGTGTTTGAATATCACATGGAAATATACTATCAAACCATAAATACAGGAAAGAGAAAATATCACAACTATACGAGAGAAAGATTATTTTAAAAATCCCAGTGTAGTGGATTTTAACAATCTTAATTATTTGTACTACAGTGATCTAATTCTCCTTTCACTATTTATAGAGTGAAATTCTGTTTCATCAGAATCAGAGATGGTGTATTTGTTTGGTTTTTGCAGATTTGGCTAAAGAGGTTCGAGAAGGTTATTTAGAGACAATGATGAAATCGTTTTTCTGTCTCATCTTCAATGGTGTTGTTTCCATGAAGATGGGAGAAGAAGACTTAGAAGAAGATAGGCTTTGTGATGTCTCCTTTTCTAACAAAAACTACTACCATCAAACATCCAAAGGAAAAATTATAAATAAATAAATAATACTAATGCAAAACAATAACTTTACAAAAAAAGTTGTAAATACTCAATCTTGGCATCTCCAAAGGCAAGCTGCACTATATAACATGGAGCAGAAGTGACAAAAAACGATTTTCTGCAGATGTTATAACAGATTGTTTTACTTGCTCAGTGCGATGAACGTTTCGTGTCCCAACAGGGAGAAAGAAATACCCGAAGCAGAAATGATACAACAACATGTAAGCCTGCAAAGGACAATGATTCTCATCTTAGTTCATGCAGTCTGGAGAAACAGAAGCAAAAGGTTAGAACATATAATGTCATCTCATGATTTGACCATCGGCATCAAGATTTTCTGTTATGGTTACACGAAAGCCTATAAGAACGTCAGGGAACTAAGAAATGTAATCAATTTTGCCTTGTTCGTTCTTATTCCTTAATAGTAGTAGCTCTTAAACATAAGTATAACGAACTAAAAATCATACTACTAAAGAAGCAGACATGAAATTAAGTATAACGAACTAAAAAATCTCTTTCAACTCCAACGAAGAAACTTTCAAATGAACTCTGGGAACTAATCTGAAGTTTCAAATCATGCAATGGTTGGATATCATATTTATCCTGGGAAAAATTCATGAAAATGAACAACTAATTAGTCTCTTAAAAAATTCAATACAAATTTTGAATCCTTTTGATCTTGTCCACTTATTCTTCCTAAAACTCCTACACAATATTTTAACAAGATTATTTCTTTCTACTTCTGGGATTTCAACACTATAGCTTCACTGCTTCAGTTTGACTAAGTATCGAGTTTCACTTGTATCCGGTTATTGAGTTAAAGGGATGGGAAATCAATGGAGAAAAGATGAATCTCCAAACCTGACAATGCAATAGAAGGCCTAAACTATAAAAAAAAATTGTGAGTCACTCTCTAGTAAGGCTCAGGTATTAGTAAACTCTTACTTACCAAATATGCAAAAAATGCCAACTCTTCCAACCAAACGCTCCGATGAGTGCCAGTTCTCAGATGCATCAGCTGGAGCAGCTATGCATTTTCAAAGGCGTAATAAATTTTTGAAACTCGCCGCCTGAGCAGTGGTTCTAACCGGAACGAGGGAATGATGCTTGGCCACTTTTTTGCTTCATACATTTCGTTCCATGCCTGTACTATTTCGTCAATATTGAATCCCCCTGCAAGAGCGTTATCGGTCAGAGTTATAGCAACACACCTCGACATTAGTATTGTTAAAAATATGCAACATATACAGAAATAGTGTCTATATATCACCTTCTGACGCTGTTCCATTGGAACAATGATTCTTTATCATAACAGCAATATCAGTTTGAGCTGCTCCAGCAAGTTCGAATTTTTCTACAGCAACCTCGAGGCATTCATTCCACACAGGAAGTCCTAGTTTGAATTCCATCATTGATCTTTCATACAGCATTGTGCCCCATAATATGTGTATCTGAGCCCGTGTCTTTGAAGCCTGTTCTGCAGCTTCGTCTGCTGACATGTTTTTGAACACGCTGTTGAGTTTCATATTCTGCAACTGAATCTCGATTTTGTTAGGCCAGGATGGTTCATTGACTTGCTGTTCTTCCTCCCACATTTGCATTCCCTTTTCCATATTTTCCTCGGCCCTGTTGTAAAGCTTAAGAACTTCCAATGAAGGCCAAGACTCCAAATCAGCATTGGTTCCGATGGCATAATACCAAGAGAGTTTAGCCTGCTCAAACTCTTGCTGCCCAAGAGCTAGAATGGCTTCATAGAAATTTGGTTTAATTTTTAGGGCCTCTTCGTATCTTTTTCCTGCATTCACGTACTCCGCTCGTGCCCATTCGTAAGCAGACTTGACTCGTGTCAGCACAGGCTCTTTCGAAGCATTTTCTGTCAAATATACTCTTTTTCTTGCTCTGGACATGTGGACATTACCCCAATTGAACAATGCTAAGGCTGCCATCTCCTGGAATTTCTCTGCAGCACTGGAGAAAAGGTCTTGAGCTTCTGCGCAAGTAACCGTCTCTTCCATGGCATCTGAATAAAGCTTCATCCCGACCTCGTGGAGATCAAGATAAGCATCAAAATCAAATCCAACATGGTTCTTGAATAACTGAGCAAACTGTATGATCCAATCACTTATACAAGCCGACTCAGTCCGGATTTCAGTAACATTTTTCATGTCAAGAATGTCTATCGATTCATCTTTCCTAATCCTTTCAAATAATGGATCTTGGTCAGGATTAACTTCGACTATATACAGCTTCACAGAGCCATGTTCGGTAGAAGCTTCAGCCAACCTCAGTTCTTCTGTTGAAGTGATAGTAACCATGTCGCCTTCTTGATCCCTATATTTAACGAGAACAGCCTTCGAGCTGGGAAAACGATCAACAATGATCTCCCTCAGTTTCAAAATATCGCAGTTGAGAGGAATCTGAGCCCATCTTATGTCTTCCCCGAATACTAACTTAACCATTCTTGTAGGCTCTTCCTCTGCACCATTCGTAAACCTTTCTTCCTCCACCACCAATTTGTCTTCAGTTTTCCTTTCCTCAATTTGATCATCAACCTTTCTCAACACAACATCAACATCAACTTTCCTTTCTCTTACTTTTCTTTTTGTTTTCTTCTCATGTCTTGTTTGATCATCCTTACTTCCCCCTCCAACGCCATTGACTTTCTCCTCCTTCGCATTTTCCTTTACATTGCAATCAATTTTCTTCTTCTCCGCGCTATTATCTATGTCTCCACTGAAAATGTTATTCACCTTGCCATTGACTCTCTTCTCCATCACATTCTCCTCTACATTGTCATTGCCTTTCTCCACCTTCACATTGCCACTTTTCTTTTCCCCCGCCTTCTCTTTGCTTGCCTTGGCTTGTGCCAAAGGTGGTGGTTCCAAATACTCAGGTAACGGAACCACCAAATTCACACGAATCTCATTTTCTCTAGACCCTTGTCTCTCAATTCTCATTTCAACCCTCTCCGAGATCTCAATCGCCATGAGATTGTTAGGCTCCATCTTGAGCACCGTTCCAACATCTCTACGTGCCAAATCTAGCTTGTTCAGTGCCTCATAGCACCTAGCCCTCTTCAACAATGCCTTACTATACAACGGAGAAACTTCAAGAGCCAGATTGCACTCACGGATAGCCCTCGGATACTCACTAATACCCAATTGCATATAGCACGCGGCCATATTGCTCCTAAGATAGGCGACATCTACGTGATTCCTAGGAAGCAACTCTATCCCCTTCTCATAGCTCAACATAGCACCCTCATAATCCCTCTTCTGAAACAACCTATTCCCATCTTCCTTCAACTCCTGAGACATCAAAACGAATATCTTTGTGTCCTTATCGTAAGCTCTCTCGTTGCCCTCACTCTGCCTAATATTTGACTCACCTGATTTATGCCCATTAGATTTCTTCTTCTTCCCCCCATGTTTCCCCATTGCTAAAATCCAAGATCAATTCCAAATTACCAAAATCTTGAAATGACACAGCAATTCCAACCAATTTATTCCTAACATCAACTAATTAGCTCCAAATTGATTAGTATAAGAAGCTAAAGAAAAGTTAAATCAAACTAAGATGCAGAAATTGAAATGAAACCCCAAATATATGCATCAAGAAACCTGAGATAAATCCTATAAAATTCCATGAATTGGAACAAAGCAAGAAGCTAATGAACAGGCATTTCAAGATTTGTATAGAAATGAAGATAAAGGTGGAATCTTTAATCAGCCAGAAACAAGGTTTTAAGGGTTCTTTCCTCAAGCAGAAAAAAAAAATAGAAAGAAGGAATTAAGACAGATATGGTGATAGAGAGAACTGATCTCTAAAAACTCGATCTTTATTGATACCCCTTCAGAATTTCATAGGGTTTGCCTGCAACAATTTTCACTTAATTTAATCAAAAGTGGGATTTTGTAATTAATTTCTCAGACAAAAAGTGGAAATGGACAACATGATGTGGAGCAGATTTTGTGAATCCAAGATTCTGGGACTTCATCCAATCCAACTGTAATCATTTGACTATCTCTTAATTAACTACGTCATAGTCATCAATTAATTAAACTTTACTTCTCATAATTTACCACTTATGTGTAGGGAGAAAAATCATGAAGAAATTCAATTGAGAAGTATACGAGGGAGATAATTTTTTATGGTTAGTACGAAAAAAAAGTGAAAATAAAGACAAATTCGCATAATAAGTTAAAACGTTTTTATCAAAAATATTTCGATATTCAAGATAAGGAAATAATTTTCTTTTAGTAATATCATTAAACGTATTTCAATAGTCAGATTGTAGAGATGGTTCTCCAGATTCCAATAAAAAATGCTCTACATAAAGATAGTCAATCTCAATATAAGAATTAAGTAATTGAGCTCAAGAAAGAAAAAAATATTGTCAAATCTATTTAAATAAAAAAGGAAAAGAAGAGTTTTAACAATATTAAATATAAAAAGTTCCCATAATTAAATGTGTAATCTTGCGCCCTCCTCATTATATGCTAACATTATAATGTACCAAAATAATCGTCTAATTATTGTACTACATATATTATAACTGCTTATTAATCACTAAGTTAATATTATAAAAATACAAGGTCAAACTATTATTATAAATATGAAAAATACAGTATTTTGGGTAAGTTGTTATAGTAAAATTTTAAATTATACTAATAAAGTTAGGAATTAGTTTTATGAATAAAAGTATGGTTCCAAGTAAATCGTTTAAATGTGTTTAGTAGCAATGACCAATGAGAATCATAATTTTCTCTTTGGTTTCATAAAGGTTATTGCTTGGAAGACCGACCAATTCTATTTCACATTCATCGATAACATATCCTAGCATGGATCCAACCCCAATGAGAAGGAGAAAGTAATTCATCCGTCTCTTAATTGATATCACATTTTCTATTTTAATTTGTCCCAAAAAAATATTACATTTCATTTTTTTAAAAACGTTCTCTCCCACATAAATATAAATATATCATTTTCTCTCTCTACCTAACAAAATAACATCTCCTAAAATCTTGTGTCATTCTCCAACTATGACATTTATTATGGGACGGAGGGAGTATTACATTTCCTTTCGAACCCCTAATATATATAATTTGAGTTCTTTTGAGTTTCGTTCGAATGTTCAATTTCTCCGAGTAAATTGAGATTTTCATTCTTTGATATGAGAATTTCTTAAGATGTAGGAATTTGACTTAGATTGAGAAAAAAAAACGGTGTTTTGAGAATATAATTTGCGGATTCAGATAAGATGCGACATTGAATTTTTTTTGGAAATTTCGATAATCCTATGACTCCGGATAATTTGGAGAATTTTGAATAGTTTCATACCAATAATTATGATTTAGATGATTTGGATTCAAATTCTAATGATAGAAATTTGTAAAATTAAAAATAGAGAGAATCTGTGGGAGAAGAAAATTTTAGGGTATGTGAAATGTGGAGATATTGAAGATAATAGATAGAAAATTATCATAAATTAATAAAATAAAAAGTATATTTCCTAAGTCACAAATACTACTAATATTGTAAAATACTATAATTGTTACTCCATCCGTTCCATAGTAATAGAGTCATTTTGTCATTTTAGTACGTTCAATAGTAATAAAGGCATTTCCCTTTTTAGTAAAAGTCAACACATTTTTCCACATATACTTTACTCTCTCTTACTTTTTTCTCTCTTCCTCTCTCTAATTTTTTCATTTTCCACTTTATTCTCCCTTTACTTAACTCACCTAACACAATTTTTCTTAATTTCTGTGCCAAAAAGAAACACCTCAATTACTATGGAACGAAGGGATAACTCTTATTATATGTGACACATGTCACATTTTGGCATGGATTGATGCGCTCGCAATGAAAAGACGACTGAATATTGGGGTTTCAACTAATATAGTGACTCAATAATTTTACTACCTCTGTCCTTGAAAATTTGATACATTTTACTATTTCGGTCCGTCCCTAAAAATTTGATACACTTCACTTTTACCATTTTTGGTAGTGGACCTCATATTCCACTAACTCATTCCTACTCACATTTTATTATAAAACTAATACTTTAAAAGTAGGACCCACATCCCACCAACTTTTTCAACTCACTTTCCATTACATTTCTTAAAACCCGTATCGGGTCAAAGTGTAGTAAATTTTGGGGGACGGAGGTAGTACTAGTTTTACTAACCAGCATCAGATATGTCATCCGCTATTAAGTCGAATGTTAGTTGACTATCATAAAAACTGTACAAAAGGAAATAGAATTAGGGCAATAATTTGTGGAAGATGAAATTTTCTAGGCATTTTCAGCAGAGCTGATGAGTGCTAAATACTCATTGATGGCTTCTCCTTCTTTTGTGACTTCAATATCATAGTCTGAGTATGCGTCCGCGTTTCCCAACTCCCCCGTCAGCTCATCCTCCATTTCAACGTCCCGCTCCTCCGCGGGCTTGGGTTGAGTCGACGACCCTCCAACTTCGTGGCCGCTACCTCCACTGCCCCTTTCTTCACCAGTTGATCCTCCAACTTGGTGGTCTGGGCCTACGCTACCTGCTGCATTTGTGATGGGTTGTGTAACTAGATAGTTCAACGCCTGCTCTTCAGAGTCGAACCTACGAAGAGCTGCTTCCACTGAGAACAGCACGAGAAAAATGTAAACAAACAAGCATGAGAAATGAAGAACGATAGGCAAACAATATCGATAAAACTTGTGCATATTAGGTACCTGATGCTCTGTCGAAACCCATTGCTACGAGATTGTCAGTCCCTGCTTTTGTTGCTTCACGCAATCTTTTCCTTTTCCTGGATATAATTTCATTCTACAACCCAAGTAGAAGAATGTTATAAATTCGGTTAAAAGGAGAAGAAGTGCACATGCAAACTCACCTGTATGGCAGCATTAGTTTCAGGATTTGTTAAATCATCCAGAGCCTTCTCGGCATCATTTTCGTTTCTTCGAAGAGCCTCAGCAGCAAGTTCTTTCTGGAACCTGTGAATTGGACGATTACCAACATGTTTCAGAAAATGCAACAATACAGTTTTAAACAGACAAGCAGCTCATTCGTATCAGTTTCTTTCTTAAGCGAACTAAAGAACTTTCTTACAATCAAACAGCCTACTTACCCAATGGAGACCAATTGGTTCAGCTTCTCTAGATTCACAGCTTTCTTAAGGGGCGTCTTTCCATATTTCTTTTGCTCTCTGCATACAATAATTGTCAGGCGTTGCATCATTGCATCTAACATATAAGGACAAGTAAATTAGCCAAAATCAAGTCTAAAACCCACAATATTTCCTTCTGTCTTTGAAGATCCTCCTTCTGCTTCTGTGCCCGTTTAGCTTTCTCCTCGATAAGAAAATCAAGAGCACTTCCGACATCCAAATTGTTCATACGGAGAGCTCTCTTTGCTTCACGATCATTATATCCCATGCTCAGTAAAAAAGACAGTGAGTCATCTGGTACCTGAAGCTGTAAGATGGAATTTAAAAAAAACCCAGTTCTTTATCAAGTAGTAGTCTTTTGAATTAAGTACAATCTTCTCAGCCAACCTCAACCCATAGAGATAAAATTTGTCTTCAGCAACATTTTTCAACTCCACAAGGATTTCCTTAATATCTTTACTTTATTTATTTTACCTCTGCTTTCAATTGTAATTTTTTTTTTCTTCTGTGTCTAGATTCCAAGGAATGCAACCAAGATGATGTTGAATTTATTTATCTTTTGGTTGACAGAGAGCCAGAGGTCCACATCTCTATAATATCTTGTCACCAGAGAATGCCACCAAACTATGGAACATGAGAGTGCCTAAGCATTCTCTAAGAAACCGGAAGGTGCACCAAATTACAAGGAATAATATAATTGGTAGTGAGATGATAATATAACCATAAAACACTAGTATCCGGAAAAACACTCTGTTTTTTTTTTTTTTTTTTTGTCAATAGAGGATAATATCTATGTCAGACAAACACGAAACGCTTATTGACCATAACAAAGTATGGATGGGATACAGATAGGAAAGGTAGTGACCAATTAACCTGGAAGTATCTAGATTGGGCAGAGCTCAAGGCGTTCTTAGATTTCTGCAAATGACCGTGGTGATATGCAATCACTCCTTCTAACAACTCCATTCTCAAGTGCCTACAGAATAACAATGACATAAATGCTATGAATATGGGGCAGTATGATACTAAAACAGAAACAATATAATGAGGGTAATGATGGATGGCTCACAAAGCTAGCTCAGGGTAACGACCTCCTTGGAGGATTCTGAGACGAGTAGATTCCTTTCCATGAGCACGCTCAATACCTTCCCTGGCTTTTTCCAGGCGAATCCCTGCTACTGATAGCCAACTGATATCACGGAGCATAAAATAGCACCAGACCATGTCTATTTGAAGAATTGGTACGTTATCAACCATCTGAGACCCATAGGGCAAGGAAAAGTAAAATGACTATGCTACATAAGATTTGATCTTAATAGTAATCTTGCATCAATACTTTTCAAGTTCATTCAATATCCACGCCATCATATGTTTCTATCAAGATAGGTTATAATAAAGAAGAACATGACATATTGGGGAGATATCTGATGTGATACACATACATCTACAGTATCTGATGTAGTTGGTTGAAAACCATTGAGTTTTTAAACAAAATTTCCAGAATAAAATCATAGTGGATGATAATAAAGCTTGCCATTATTAGTCATGGTGAATGAGTTCATCAAGAAAAAAAAATACTTGGCACAGAAAAATACTACACCAGTCTATACTGGGAGGGCCTTACCTCGATCACCTTTGGGTTGCATAGAGAAAAAGATTCCTACAAGAAACAAGCTCCAATTTAATATAACGAATGATGATCAACATGCCATAATCCATATAGAGCGCAAGAACTTCAAGTTCGGATCAAAGTATTCAAAATCAAATAATGAAAAACAAAAACCCATCCCAAATTTTCCAGTCAGGTTCTGAACCTTCAAAGTGAAAATAATGCTTGCACTGCAGGGAATGAGTGCATAAATTTGAAAAGAATTAAGAAATTTCTACCTATATATATCTGCTGAAGCAAAATTACAGAGTATAAGCATTTTCAATGATAAAGGAAACCCTGAATATTCAGGTATACGCTATTGCTGAGATGAAGAACAGATAAGTTCCATGTGTGTCGTGTTATCTTCGTGCATGAAGCAGTATAGACTCACCTCACCCATGTTGAGCACTTCTAATGCATCTCTATATTGTTCCCTTTTCATAAGAGCTTTTCCGTTTGCATGAAGCATAAGTCCCATCATTACTGCCCTAAAACATGAAAGCAGCCATTCTTAAAGAAACAAGAGTGTGCTTGTAACTGGAAGATAATGCCCCTACATTCAAACACACGACACAAGCTATCAGTTACTCAATTGTACCGTTGGTCAGTCTCCGACCCCAACTCCACCTTCTGTCCACTCTGATTTTCAAGCTCTAGATTGAAGTCCTCAACTGGTAACGAACCATCAGCATGTCTGGTGGCCAATATAGTGGCAGCTATCCTGAAATCCCAATAGTGTTTGTTACCACATAAATAACAAAGGAATCTGCTGGCTTAATTAAATCGAGGACCAAAGACCAATCACATTAGACGACACTTTGATGATCATCTTTTAGCTTTCTGATTGCTAAGAAACCAGTAGTAGGGACTTACTGCAGAGTAATCGAGCCACAATCCTGGCACGGTGAGAATCTTTACAACCAATCATACCAACAATCTAAGCACATTTTTCACCAAAATAGCAAAAAGCCAAAACATTCCATTCAAGAATAGGCCAAAGGTTTTCAATCCGAGTCCACCGTGACAAAGCCTTGAAGAATTTATAAAAATGAGGCCATGCAATTAAAGAAACATACTCTGGATATGGAAAAGGAGATTTTCGACAAAAAAATCTTCACCGATAAAAGAAGACTCACAAATAAACAAAAGATAGTGAAATTAGTTTGAGAAATCAAGTCAGCATTCATCCAGAACCAAAACAAAAGAGACACTAATGTTGATAAACAAACGATCATGAAATTGAATTGAATTGAATTAAATTAAAGAGAAAGAGAGGGTTACTTGAGCCTAGAAAGGCGATTGGCGCGCTCCTCCTCCGCCAAAAACTCTTCTTTGACGGACTTGCCGTGTTGATCAACGGCAGCCTTGGAGGCGAGAATCCTGGAGTTATTTTTAAGCCCCAATTGGGCCAAGTTTTGGGAGGCGTCGCCGTCTCTCAAAACCTTGCCGGAGGAGATGAGGTTTAGGCAGTTGGGAGTAGGGAAGCCGGATCGATTGGCGACCTCTTCACGCAGCTTAGCGACAGTCCAGTCGTCCAGCTCCACTTCTAACACCCCACTCCAAGCCCCGCCAATTTTGAGTTTTCCCATCACCATATTAGTTTGAATCGCAATCAATCAACAGATACAAAGAGAAGGGGTCAAAATACGTTTGATTTTGTTGTTGATGATGATGATGGTGTTCGTTTAGAAGAGAAGAGAGAGAAAGGTGTTTGTTTCTTGTCAACGAAGCCCCTAAATCACTTTCACTTTTCCTTTTTCTCATATCTGATCTATTTTGTCAAAGAAATTTCAGTTACAGAGAATTTAATTTGTGCGATTTTTTCAGAATTTTTTTTTTTTTTTTTATTCCTCACAATATAGTTAACTAAATTATTTTAGCAAATGATTAAAAATATATACATATACACTATTTAGAAAATAAAAAATTAAGAAATTTTTTTATTAAATAATTAAAATTGTGTGCGACATGAGGACTTCATCCTTTTCAATTGTGTGCGATATGATTACTCAATTCATGAAAAAGTTAATCATAAAATTGATTAATTAGGGGAAAAATACATGTTAAGTAAATTGGGTCATATTCTAATGCTTATAGCATCTTAATCTAAAATCAAGACCAAATTTTCATCCTTAGATTTTAAAATGAGTGGATGAGATTAAATCTTACGAATCTCAATAAATATTACTCCCTCCGTCCCACAAAAAATGTCACACTTGTGGGACGGCACAAGATTTTATGAGGTTTTATTTTGTGTGTTAAATGGAGAGAGAATATATAATTTTTATATTCATGTGAGAGGGAACTTTTTCCGAAAAGGGAAATGTGACATCTTTTGTGCGACAAACTAAAAAGAAAAGTGTGACATCTTTTGTGGGACGGAGGGAGTATACAAAATATCAACAATAGTGTAATATCGTCATTATGTTATCATATGATAATTTTCGTGAATGTTTTTTTATATCAACATAGTGTATTATAAATATCAACAATATGACATAAGAATATTAACACTAGTACAAGAAAATATCAACACATATTTATTGAGATTTTTACATGGTTTTATTGAGATTTTTTGAGGTATCTATTGATAAAAATCTGGTTATCAACATTTACGAAAACTAAAATAAAAAATATCAAATTTCATCATCCGAACGTCGTCGGAACATATGCAATTGAGATCTCGTTGGAATTTTTATAAAATTATCTTTAATTTGATACATATTTTTTGCGAAAAAATAATTTAAATCAAGAGAGTTACGTAAATTTAAGGTTTTAAGATGATTTTAATGAAAGAGAATTGACATTAATACCCTCTAATTTTATTTATTAATTTTCTTAATTAAAAATATAATCTATTGGCATTATTTTAACCACTAGATCATCTAATATAATGGCTAAGATTTAGTCTTAATTCGAGATTGCTAATTAGTTAGCAATTGATCACTCTCCTATGTAAATTAATTATATAATTAACTGGTTGTATAATTTGTGAGCGAAATAATAAGAAGAAAATTAAAAAATATAAAAAATACAAAAATATCTTAGTTTGAAATATTCTCGTGTCATCGTCTCTTAATCTGAAAGTTCAGAAAGTTAATCTTTTTTCCTAAAATTTCTCATATTTGTTCAAGTTTAATTTGGACTGCTTTTTAGTAGGAGTATATTAATTTGCTTTGATTTCATTATAAAGATTTGTTTTAACACCGCCAATTTATACTTCTCCCTTCGTTCAGTAAGAATATGCACTTTTGGTTGGGCACAATTTTTAATGCACAATCGATAAATAAGAGAGAAATAGAAAAAAAAGTAATTAAAGTATAGTTATTGGAGAATGAGTCACATCTCATCAAAGATACAAGAATTTCCACATTTAGAAAATGCATATTCTTGTGGAATGAACTAAAAAGGAAAGAGTACATATTCTTGTAGGACATGTGGAGTATTAAATTATACTCGATCCTTCCGCCATTAATTATCATATTTTTGACTCATCATGGGTTTAAAGATATGTAATGCAAAGTGGCTTGAAAAAGTTTATGGAATGTAGTTTGTCCTACTTTTATATACCCCCTCTATTAATTGTGACTTAGCATGAGTTTTAAGAAATACAGTTATTAATAAGTTGAAAAAGTTAGTGAAATGCGATCTTACTTTTTATATACTCCTTTCATTCCACGGTAGTGGATGCATTTATTTTCGGCATGTGATTTATGAAAAAAATGGGTTAAGTGAGTTATATAAAGGAATAATAAAGTAAGAAATGAAAAAAAGTAGAGAGATAGAGAGAAATTAAAGTATGAAAGAGTAAAGTAAAAGAGAAATGTGTTAACTTTTGCAAAAAAAAGGAAAAAAGAAATGACTCCATTATTATACAACGTACGAAAATGGTAAAATGACTCTACTACTGCGGAACTAAGAGAGTATTAGTTTTATCCAAAAAATACTATAAATGCACTCCCAGTACTTTAGAAGTAGTACTCCCTCCGTTCCACAGTAATAGAGACATTTCATTTTCTGCACTAGATTTGAAAAAATGATATTAAATAGTTAAAGTGGAGAGGGAGTAGAGTAAGAGCGAGAATAATGTAGAGAAGAGTCTAATCTACAATATTCACTCTCTTACTTTACTTTTTCTCTACTTTAACTGTTTATAGTAATTATTTTTTTCTGAGTGTGAAAAATGAAATGACTCTATTATTGTGGAACGAAGCGAGTACTTGCTAAGAAGATCAAACGAGCTGCTTAGTAGATTTTTTTTTGTATTTGTCGCTTCAATATTTAGGATTTTTAATTTCTAATTTTTAGTATTTGTAATTTTATTTTATTATCGATGAATTATTTTCGTGTAGTATATTGTATCTTATTTTAATTTTAGAGGTTGTATCTTATTTTAATTTTAGAGGTAATAAAACAATAAATAGTGTAAGTTAAATGTTTTTATTGAGGAGGGGGCCTCCATTGTAGGAGTTGTTTTGGACAGAAATATGGGAGAATGATGACATGGCTAAAGGCGTGGCATGGGGAGGGCTTACCATTGTGATTGCCCTAAGACTATCAAAACTTCTACATATGTTTCGATATAACATTACATCTAAGCACAAACACATAAATCCAGATGCAAAATCCCTGTCAAAGCCAATGCAAATTCAAGATTCTCTTCTTCAGTCCAGCACAAACTCTTCAAGCCATATTAGCACTTCATTCCTCTTCGAGAGCAGCAGATTCGACACAAATAAGGACAGAATCAGAAACTCTTCAACAAAGGATAGCAACAGATAAATGAGGCATACCATAGAAAACAAAAAATGCAAACTTGAGATCAATTTCCTTAGCCAAGATGGTTCAGAAAATTGTAGTCAAGGCGGACAAAAGAAGATGAAGGCAATCTTACCATTGTAAAGCTCCACGTCCTCCCTGGATCGTTGTAACGTGCTAACAAACAACCCTCTTTAGCTCTGAGACCGTCGCTCACAAGATTTTGTCTCAAAGTATTTTCCTTTGCTCGAACAATATCCTCTTCTGGCTTTCCACTGAACTTCGACACTGCAGCTATACCTTCATCAACTTTCCTTATACTGATTTCTGCTTCATTTGGAGCTGGCAAACTGCTCAATATCAACACCATCACACCAGTCATTAAATAAATATAAAACTTGAGACTTTTTTCGAAAAGTTCACCTGTTTATATCCTTGTCTGAAGGAAGAACTATTTGAATGGATACTTTGGAGATTTCTGGGTTGAGAGCTTGAGTAAATACAGGGGTTGTCATTGGTATCTTCTCTGCTGCAGAATTCTTCCCAAATATATACCTTATAAATGTATGATTTCATCAGATTATTAACAATGTTCTTAGGGTTAACGATCGAGTAAAAAAAATCTTACCCAGCAACTGAATTGAAGCCGGTCGAGCCAGACAACTTGTCTCCATTAGTTTCAACAACTATAAAGGGATCATACTTTCTCACCTGCAGTTTCATAGCAAGAATCATCGATATTCAAATCACACGAAGCGCATACTCTAAATGAAATTCTAAACAAACATCATAACATGTTAAGTTGCATCAATGAGGAAAAAAAGTAGCTAGAGACCTCATAGTTTGCAGTTCTTTTGAGTACGCGATATCTTGGCGTTTCCAGGTCCGGAGTCTTGTAAATCCAAAGCTACACAGTAGAAAAGTTGCACAGATTGTCAAGAAAGGAGAAAACTAAGCATATCAAGTATTGAGTCGAAAACTCTATATCAGCGCACCTGCTTAGCCACGTCTACTAAACCTTCAAACGAGAAATAGTCATTGTTCTTGATGGAATCCCAGTAGTCCTTGAAAAATACAGGAAGCGCGATAAGCAACGTGTTGTTTGTAGTACCTTTACTTTCTTCTTATTCTCTCTCCTTATACCAGCAATCGAACCCCCAACCTAGAGGTTACTCAATGCCTCACCAACTAGGCTAGGAATGGCCGGTACCGTGTTGTTTGTAGTAGTCACAACAAAAGGGTATAATGGCTTACCACATGACTGCAGAACTTCATGTTTTCGGGGTTAATGCCCATAACAGAAGTGCCAGTGAACACTAGTTCGGGCTTCCAAGGTAAGACCACAAACTTCATCACCATAGTCCACCTCGTAGTTATCTCATAAGGCCCTGTCTACACAAACTCAATCAATCAATTGTGAGATTTTTTTATAATTCAAGGGAAAATTGGCAGAATCAACAATTCCAATACAAATTACAAGCAAATTATTTGAGTCTTAAGGCCCTGTTTGGTACACGGAATTAGAGGTATGGAATTAGAATTGAAGCCTTCAATTCCAATTTCACAATTTGAATTCCATATCAAAAGTAGTGGAATTCCAAAGATTTATTAAATTTCACACACACTGTGCACACGTTGCACGCTCATACACACATTGCATGTAGTGTGTGAATATAGTGAGTTATGTATGTGCGCGTGTATGTGTTGTTTTTAGTGACTGTGTAGTCTGTGTGTGCACGCACGCGCATAGTATGTTTTTAGTGAGGGTGTGTATTTAATGATTGTGCAACGTGTGTAGTGTGTGCGTGCAATTTTTCCAATTCAATTCCATATCAATTAGTTCATTTTGCCAAACAAATGGATTTGGAAATTCCTTCAAATTCAATTCCAACTCCGTGTACCAAATGGTCGATTTGATTATGTCTAATCTGGCTAATAATCGCAGAAATTAACAGAATTGAACCTGCTTGACGGAGTGGAGATGGAAATTAGGGGTGAAGAGCTTCTTCAACATGGCGATGTTGAAGAGATAGCCGGTGATGGAGTCGTGCTTGGTAATCGGATCTCTGAACTTGACGCGGTGGTCGTAGGCGGAGGGATCGATTCCTTGATCATCGAAGAGGTGGGGAAGGTCCTCGTACAGGAAATCCACCAGCCGCTGCACCTCCGATTTTGGCGGCAGTTGTTGTTTGGCGACCCTAACCGCCCACTTCAATGGCTTCACGCTTCTCACTGGGGCTAAGGCTAAGCAATTGGATTTGTGCTTCCCAGCTGCGCGGGAAAAGGTCGGTGGCGGAGGGAAGTTGGCTGCGCAACCCAACCGCTGTGTTGAGATGCCCATTTCCGGCAGTTTTTGGTCGTTGATTCATTATTATTTGCTTTTGTTTATTTTTGGTGGGTTTTTGAATTCTGCGGCTGTGGTTCTATCAAGTTGCAACTTATCTTCTGTGGAAATAATTCATCTTCAAAAATTGTTTACTTAATGCGATCAAATTACTCTCTCCGTCCCATAAAGATAGTCCCACTTTGATCCGGCACAGATTTTAAGAAATATAATGAAAAGTGAGTTGAAAAAGTTAGTGGGACGTGAGTCCTACTTTTAAAGTATTAGTTTTATAATAAAATGTGAGTATGAATGAGCTGGTGAAATATGAGGTCCACTATCACAAATAGTAAAAGTGAAATGAGACAAATTTTATGGGACGAACCAAAATAGAAAAATGGGACAATCTTTATGAGACGGAGGAAGTAGTACATATTTTCCTCTCACCCAAAATGGGTATGATTATTTGGGAAATAAGTAAAACTTTTCACTATATTTTCTATCTTGCCATTTTTCCTCTCTTACATGGTTATGTTAAAACATTCCACAATTTTTCTCACTTTGACTGTAAAGTAAAACTAATTTTAAAATTTATGGGAAATACCATAATTTGATTTAAGTTTATAATTTTAGAGACATTGTTTTATTTATTTAATTTAATTAAAATCCAAAAATTTGAGATCATCTAGAATTAGATAGTATACGAAGCTTTATTGAAGTAGTCAGATTGACTATTAGTCTCTTTGATTCAATACTATGTGCTAATCTTTAATTATACTATCTCCACACTATATAATTATATCTGGTTTTAGTGCTAATAAATTACTTATCGGATAGCATAAATCATAACTAAACTAAACATGAAAGAATAACTAGCTAAAACCCAAAAGTGAATTTTGAAGTATTTAATCTTCTCTTGCATTGATCACAACTTCAGGATGGATGATGGATAATGCATAAATAAGACTGATGGAATATGAATGTGAATTTCTAAGACTAGATCTTGAATTCTGGATAGAGGCAGGGTAGCAATTGGATCCACATCAATAATGAATATTGGAGAGTATTTATATACTTGGAGGCTCATTCTATGAATTGGTAACAATTGCGCTTCCAATTCGAATAAGGGTTAGTTGGGTCGTGTACCATCTCAGTGGACCGCCTACACTTGGCTCGGCGACCGCTGACTCACTCTCGGCGAACCACTGGGTGTAGGTCCTCGGCCATGCTCATTCTGGATAGGGCTGTTGGACGCTCTTGCACCAATGGGGCCCATTTTCGGCCATTTTACACTTTCTTCTAATTCTTTTTCTAACAATACTCAACAAACACGTCAAAATACCAAAATACCAAAATATATATGTGATATAAAAACATACTCTCTCCGTCCCATTGGCACGGGAATTCATACTAAAATATGAGCAATTGATATGGCACATGAGTTAAGATAAAATTGGTAAAGTAAGAGAGATGAGGAGAAGAGTAGTTAAAGTAGTGTTAGTGAATAGTGGGACCATATTATTAGTAGTGTTTAATAGTGGTATAAGTTGTAAATAAGTTGATGTATAGCCATAGGGGTAATAAATTAGGATAACTTTCTAAAAATGGAATGCACATATTTTTGTGAGACATACGAAAATAGAAAGTGCACATATTTTTATGGGACAGATGGAGTAATTCATATGCATTGCAATCAAAACGGATCAAATCTAGGCTTTAAAAGCATGCAAATTCCATTTTTTATCACTAATCACCGCTACCCAAGATATGGTAAACAATCATCATATCTCATACTAGGTTAAATCAAGAAGTATTTACCTCAATGTGATCCAATTTAGTGTCATGCAATACTCCAGTGTCATTTGTCATATAAAATGTGAAGTGATTTCAGACCAATACTAGCAACCCTTCGTGATAAATTGTCAACATAAATATAGGTTGAGAATATCCATTACTTAATTTTACAATATACCGACTCAAAGATCTTTTGTAACCATGAGTCCACTGATCAGTCTATAGACAAAAGACTATTGGTTCCATTATATGTATTATATTCAACTAAATTAATCAACAAATATAATAAATAACAAATCATTTACTCCCTCTGTCCTAATTAAATGTCCACTTTTGGCATTTTGGTCCGTCCCCCATTAATAGTTCATTTCACTTTTTTCCATCAACATTCGAATAATTTACTCCCCTCACATTTTATTATTAACCTAAGTAGACATGCCCAAGGTTTACCGAACCGACGGTTAAAACCGAAATCGTGAGAATTTACCCAAACCGAAACCGTTGATTTTTGAATCGTGGTTCGATTCAGGTTCAAAATTTTTCGAACCGAAACCGTGCCGAAACCGAGTTCTTGGGATCTCCATTGAACCGAACCGTGAGACATTTGATCACAATAGACGTGATTACAATTGACTATGTGAAGTCAATAGATAATCTAGATCCGCTAACCAAAGGGTTAAACTATGATCAAATGAATAAGTTGCTAGAGGGAATGAATTTGAAATCCACAAACTAAAGAATTGTCATAGTGGTAACCCAACCATGATGACTGGATATCCCAAGAACTTGGTTCAATGGGAAAACTAAGCTATGAGAGTTCGTGTGAAACACTCGTCTACATTTATTCCCTAAAGAGCAATAGAGTGTTGAAAAACTTACCTTGTGGTGAGGATAAGTCTATGACTTTTAATGATTCCTAAGGATCTCAAGGAGATTGAGTTCTCAAAGAGACCAAGTAGGGCAAGATACTCAAGTAGGAATCACCTATGTAAGTGTGAAGTGTGGCCGCTTCAAATTACACACTTATGAATCCAAAGTAGTGTCCAAGGCCACAAAGGACACAAAACGTGAGAACGGATGAGGTTGAGGTGTTTAAGTGTTAACACCATTGTCTCGGTGCACGCCGTGGGGGACTAGTTCAAAGTATCACGCTACTAGGGCACCTGTGTATCCGATGGCGTTGACTATGGAAGGTTCAAAGCTAAAAGCTACCTATCTTTATGCTTATATACCTCTCGAGGGTTGAGCTTGTGTCTGCATGCATTTGCATTTGGCTATTTCCACTCATGTGGGGGATTGTTGGAATCGTGGTCCGGTCAATGCAATTTGACGGATCGTTCAAGTGATGAAATATTTAATTTTGATAAAATTAAATAATTTATAATCGATCTACGCTTCGAGTAGATGATTGTGGTATATTCATTTTCTTTAAACCGGTTCCCGGTGAGTGAGAAATAATATATCAAAGAATGTCACGATATATGAAGATATATAATTAATTAATTAAATAATTAATTAATTTTGGCAATTGAGCATACGGAGAAAGCTTCGTAGAATGCATGCATATTGATTGGGTAGTCTAGATACATTTCTGGAATGAACTACTACGTAAGAGGTGTCTAGATACATCCATCCAGGTTCATGCTCCATGGTTGACGTTTCTAACGTCCGTAACGGCGTAACCCCCGGCGGTTACAATTTAGCCATCATGACACACTTTATGAGTGTTGACTCCATCCATTCAAATGAGTGGGCTTGGCCTATAAATAGGCATGCATACTCTTGCATTCTCTACACCAATTCACAAGCATTCTACAAAGCATAATCTCTCTCCCTCTCTTGCATTATTCTTCTACTGAAGCTCTGCCCTCACCTCCATCCAGCTCGCCGGAGCTCTGCTGATAGCGGTGCTGCTTCATCAGAGACGTAGACGTTTTATCTTTGGGGACAAAACGTCAATCCGAAGAGCACTACCGGAGCGTATCTCGTTTTGTGAAAAGAGGGACTCCTCGACTCGGCTAACAACTTTCACGGTTTACTTGTTTTGAATTTTCCTTGTAATCTTGTTTCAGTTTTTTCCATTTGTATTTCTTCTCGGGTTGCTCTTGTAACACAATCCCCAACATCGCCAATGTTAAGCAAGAACAAGAATCAATGAATTCTAATACCATGACAACTTGAATTCTTGGACATAAGCCAAATAAATGATTCCTCAGACTTGTTGTTATAGCTTAACTTATGAGACCAAAGACCCAACCCATAAAGTGTTGATTTCAAAGATAGGGTTGGAAAGTAAAGACGGCGAAGACAATATTATTAAGTGTTAGTATGCCTTGAATTTGTATAGGATTAGGTTTCCCAATTTGGATAGGATTATGTTTCCTAGGCCCAGTCTGTCTAATATGTGCCTATATATATGGGAGTAGAACACATAATCTGTATCTGAAAACCGCAGTCATAATACAATTTGTTCTCTGTTTTTGCCCGTGGACGTAGCCAACACAACATTGGTGAACCACGTAAATTCTGTGTCTATTTACGTTCTTTTGTTTCTCGATTCACAATTGCCCTATTTGTCATAACAAACTGGTATCTAGAGCCTTGGTTTTCGAACTAGGGTTTTGAATTCCGCTGCAAGGGTTTTGTCTGGTAAATCGAGATGTCTGCTCTGAACGTGAAGGTTGACAAATTCACCGGGAGAAATAGTATTGGTTTATGGCAGATCAAGATGCGATCTCTGCTGAAGCAGCAGGGTTTGTGGGAGCCGCTCAAAACAAAGAAGGCTACGGAGGATGATAAGGAGTGGACAACCTTATACCAAAAGGCCCACTCGACCATCATGTTGAGCCTGTCTGACGATGTTATCATCGAAGTTGTGGATCAGGAGACGGTTGCTGCTCTTTGGGCGAAGTTGGAGAGTCTATACATGACGAAGTCTCTAACCAACAAGTTGCTCTTGATGCAACGTTTGTTTCGGTTACGCATGCAGGAAGGTACGCCCCTTTGGGATCATCTGGAAAATTTGAATAAAATTTTGCTAGATTTGCGTAATGTTGAAGTTAAAAGTAGAAGACGAGGATGCTGCTTTAATTTTGCTTGTGTCTCTGCCTAAATCTTACAAAAATTTTGTTGAGTCTTTTATGACTGGCAAGGAAGCTCTTTCGTTGGAAGATGTTCGATCTGCTCTCCACATCAGAGAGGATCGTCAACAGACAACGAGTTCAGCCACAGAAGATCTGCCATCAGGATTATCTGTTACGGGTAAAGGACAGAAGAAATTCGGACAAAAGAAGCAGAACTCAAAAGGTCCTAAAGGTCCTAAAGGCCCTAAGCCAGATGACATCTGCAGATATTGTAAAGAACCAGGGCATTGGAAGGCTGATTGTCCAAGGATAAAGAAGAAATTGGGCAAGAAGGAAGATGCTAACGGTTCTGCGACTGTGGCAGAAGCTGATGACACAAATTCGAAAGAAGAATTGGCCTTGGTTGCGGATGAACAGCCACACTGTAATGATGTGTGGATTTTGGATTCTGGAGCGTCATATCATCTCTGTCCTCACAGGGAGTATTTCAACACTTATGAGCAGATAGATGGAGGCAATGTTACCATGGCCAACAGTGCTGTCTGCAAGGTGGTTGGCATCGGCTCAATCAGGATTAGGACTCATGATGGGGTCTTCTTCACCTTGAACGATGTTAGGCATGTTCCACAGATGACGAAGAATCTGATATCCCTGAGTACATTTGATAGTAAGGGGTTCAGTTTCAAAGGTGAAGGTGGAGTAATGCGTATTTTGAAAGGTTCGAAGGTGGTTCTGACAGCTTTGAAACGGGGTACCTTGTATGTTCTGAGAGGTTCCATCGTAGCAAATTCTGCTGATATTGCATAGTCCGAGGTTGCAACCAAGGATATGACCAAGCTGTGGCATATGAGGCTCGGTTATATGGGAGAACGTGGCATGAGAATCATGTCGAATCGTGATTTTCTTTTGGGCCATAAGGTGCAGAAACTTGATTTCTGCGAACACTGTGTGTTGGGGAAGCTTCATCGCAGCAAGTTTCCAAAGAAAGGTGTTCATCGAACGAAGGGGACACTTGAATATATTTATATGGATTGTTGGGGTCCCTCACGTGTTGAGTCTATTGGAGGACACAAGTATTTTGTGTCGATGATTGATGACTACTCGAGAATGACTTGGGTGTTTATGATGAAACATAAAGGTGAGGCATTCAAGAAGTTCAAAGAGTGGAAGACTCTAATTGAAAACCAGACTGGGAAGAAGATTAAGCGATTGAGAACAGATAACGGTCTGGAATTTTGTTCGTCTGAGTTCGATGAGTTTTGTAGGAGTGAAGGGATCGTTCGCCATCACACCGTTAGACATACACCACAACAGAATGGTGTGGCAGAACGCATGAATCAGACGTTGTTGGAGAGAGCAAGATGCATGCTCTTCCAAGCCGGTTTGACTAGGAAGTTTTGGGCAGAGGCAGTAAACACGGCTTGTTATCTGATCAACCGTGGACCTCACACTGGCATTGACTGCAAGACACCGTACGAGGTATGGTCTGATTCACCTGCAGATTACTCTATGTTGAGAGTTTTTGGGAGTACTGTTTACTATAATGTGAGTGAAGGTAAATTGGAGCCAAGAACTAAGAAGGGAGTATTTGTTGGTTATGGAGATGGAGTTAAGGGGTACAGAATTTGGTCATCTTTAGAGGGTAGAATTATTCTCAGTCGGAATGTGGTATTTGATGAAAATTCTATGCTCAACTCTACTGTGAAGTCTATTGCTACAGAGGATTTGGATGGTGTTGATGAATAGGTGGAGTTGCAAGTCACTCACGATGTGAGTGATGTTGGGACTACCGCAGCGGAAGACACGGAAACCAAACAGGTCCTAGACGGATCTATTTAGGTGATTATGCATTCGACTCCAATTTCATGAAATAAACATAGATCTATAGATATAACATCAAATAAACACATAATCATGCATATTCGATGTAGATTCTATTGTTACCTCATAATCCATCATTGGATTGACGTTGCTAGCTGCACCACCCGGAGATCCTTGGTTTATCGACCACGAATCTTCCGTACTATTCCCTTGTCCTTGATTCTCCATCCGTGTGGGCGGATCTTAGATTATCAATTAAATAACTTTGAATGGATCTAGGGAAACCCAATACAAACACCAAATTGTCTAGATCTAATCCTATGAATTAGGATAGATCAAGAACAATAATAAAAACCCTAATTCTCTCACGTGCTAGGCACGAAAATCGAGACCAAGTGAGAGAGAAGAGGAGGCGCCGATTTCTAGGCTAGGGTTAGGGTTTTTTTTGTGTTGTCTTGGATTGTATGCTAGGGTTTCCCTTTCATTCATTATTTATAGTGGACCTTATTGGGCTAGTAAGGGGATCCATGGAATGACTTAAGTGTTGAGCTTACCCATTAGATAAATTACTAATTAAATCAAATGACCCATGATTTAATATATTATCAATGGAATATTATTTTATTCCACTAAAGAATAATATTGCACTCCCACTTAAATCACCAAATTACAAATAACTTGGGTCCATTTTATTTTATAATATTTCCCGCGTTTAAGATTATCTTGATCCATCAATTTAATTCTTTTGTCTGCTATGTGACTAGAATTAAATTAATTCTCCAAATAGTTTTTCTAGTTTGAAACTTTATTTATTATTCGTGGAATAAATTCCAACTGCGCAGTTTTTTGAATAATAAATTCCTTTTTCAAATACCTCTTGGGGATCACCCCTTAGGGATTTAATCATACCACACTGGGCACGCGAATTTTATGAAATAATATTCCAATACCTTCATGTTATTCAATTACTACCACCCAAGATATCATGAACTTGAGTTACGTACAAACTCTCATATATTGATAAGTCAAAGTGGCGTTTGATTGAATAAACAATATTGATATTAATATCATAGACTAGAAAATACTAAACTTTCTGAAATATATTCTTTCAGTAGATAGCAATAAAGAATACATTTTGGATTAGATCCTTTCAGTGCTTTACCACACCGGTGTTACTGATCTCTTCTTAGGTAAGAGAGAATTATCACAAACACCGCAACCGTACCAATAGGTAGCCAAAGCCTATCTAGGTTGTGAATACGTTTTTCTTCTTACTAGATCTGGCCAAGTCCCATACTGGAAAACTCATGAGGAGATTCATCGAATTTCCCTACTTGACCTTCTTAGTAAAAAGCCTTAGACTGTTTATTATATTTCAATAATAAACCATTATATTATATTATTTATTCTCATAAATAGGTAAACAAGTGGACGTGGCGTTTCTCGTATACATGCACAAACTGACTGTACAAAGGCATGTACGCTCGAAGCATCTTTTAGTATACAAACCCCAACAAGTGAATCACAACTCCAAGGTGGAGAAGATCAACACACTATTGCTGAAGTCGCCGATACTTCTAGTTCAGATGTTCATCCACAAGATCGTCAGAGAAGCATTGCTATTGACAGAGCTAGGAGGACAGATGTGAAGCCTCCGTTGAGGTATGGTTTTGAGGATGTGATGACATATGCATTGCAGGTTGCCAATGAGGTCGAAGATGAGCCTTCGGCAAATGAACCACCTACCTACAAGGAAGCTATTTCAGGTAGTGAGCGTGCCAAGTGGCTCCCTGCAATGCAAGAAGAGATAGAATCACTTTTGAAGAACCTGACTCGGGAATTGGTTCCACGACCTAAGGGGAGAAAGATTGTCACTTGCAAATGGATTTTCAAGAAGAAGGAAGGCACTATACCAGATGAGGGCATTAGATACAAGGCTCGTCTAGTTGCAAGAGGGTTCACGCAGAAGGAGGGGGTTGACTATAATGAGATATTCTCACCAGTGGTCAGACATACTTCCATCAGAGTGTTACTTGCGATAGTTGCACATTATGATTTGGAGCTTGAGCAACTAGATGTGAAGACGGCTTGCCTACACGGATTGCTTGAGGAGGATATCTACAAGACTCAGCCAGAGGGATTTGTGGTTTCGGGCAAGGAGGATTATGTGTGCATGTTGAAGAAGTCCTTGTATGGACTAAAGCAGTCTCCGAAGCAGTGGTATAAGAGGTTTGACAGTTACATGATCAAGCTGGGATTCAGCAGGAGTCCGTATGATTGTTGTGTCTATCACAACAAAGCTGACGATGGTTCTATGGTCTATCTTGTTCTATATGTGGATGATATGCTCATAGCTGCGAAGTCGAAGTCTGAAGTACAGAAGTTGAAAGCTCAGCTTAGTGTTGAGTTTGATATGAAGGATTTGGGTGTTGCGAAGAAAATTCTGGGCATGGAGATTTCTAGAGATAGAGAAAAGAAAAAGCTTTCTCTGTCACAAAAGAGCTACATTGAGAAGATTTTGTCAAGATTTGGCATGTCTGCATCTAAGGCTATTGATACTCCAAGTGCCACAAACATTCATTTGTCATCTGATCTTGCACCGAAATCCGAAGTTGAGGAGGAGTACATGTCTCGAGTCCCGTACTCTAATGCAGTAGGGAGTTTGATGTACGCCATGGTCTGTACTAGGCCAGATATAGCGCATGTTGTCAGCGTTGTTAACAGGTTCATGGGAAATCCTGGAAAGGAGCATTGGCAGGCTGTGAAGAGGATTTTTCGTTACTTGAGAGGTACGTCTGATGTTGGTCTCATTTATGGAGGTGATACTCAATGTTTAGTGACTGGTTATTCTGATTCTAACTACGCTGGAGATGTCGATAGTAGAAGATCTATGACCGGTTACGTTTTCACTCTTAGTGGTTCTGTTGTTAGTTGGAAAGCAACTTTGCAGGCTGCAGTTACTTTGTCTACTACTGAAGCAGAGTATATGGCAGCTGCTAAAGAGGGAATATGGTTGCAAGGGCTAGTTGGTGATCTTGGTTTACATCAAGATCAAGCTGTTGTGTTCTGTGACAGTCAGAGCGCTATTTGTTTAGCCAAGGATCAAGTCTATCATGAAAGGACTAAGCATATTGATGTGAGGTATCATTTTCTAAGAGATGAGAAGAGAATTGAGGTGAAGAAAGTAGGTACTGCTGATAATCCTGCTGATATGTTCACCAAGTCAGTCCCGCAGAGCAAGTTCCAACATTGTTTGGACTTGCTTAATGTCATGAGCTGTTAGTTGCCCGTGGAGGGCAAATCTGAGGCAAGAATGGAGAAGTTTGTTCGTCTGGTGTTATGATGATGCGTCTGCAAGGGAGAATTCAAGTCAAGGTGGAGATTTGTTAGTATGCCTTGAATTTGTAAAGGATTAGGTTTCCTAATTGGGATAGGATTATATTTCCTAGGCCCAGTCTTTCTAATGTGTGCCTATATATATGGGAGTAGAGCACATAATCTGTATCTGAAAACCGCAGTCATAATACAATTTGTTCTCTGTTTTTGCCCGTGGACGTAGCCAACACAACGTTGGTGAACTACGTAAATTCTGTGTCTATTTACGTTCTTTTGTTTCTCGATTCACAATTGCCCTATTTGTCATAACATTAAGGAATAAGGAATCTCTTTAGGACCTTAGACCTAATTCGAAAAGACAAAAACAACTGTTAGAATCTTTCACTAATTATGGTTGAGTTAATAGGTTTTATTAATTATTCTTAGTTTTGGTTATTTACTATAATATTTAACTATTATAAATTATTGTACTTTCTTGTAAATTTTATTTTATCATTACTGATCATTAGTATGCTAAGTAATTAATGTTAAATCATAGTTTTCAATATAAAATACGTTCAAAGTTGATGAAAAGGGATTTTATAAACTCCACCAGGGTAGGAGAAAAGAGATTGAATACAATATATGTAAAGAAAAAATAAAATTAATATTGGATCAATATTGTTGATGAAATGATCGATTAATTCATGTTAATGATGATTAGTAATTGAACTCACGGGTAAAAGAAAAGACATGCAAGATGTAACGTAACCTTCTTTTATTAAAGAGTAACGGTCAATTTTGGTCCTAAACATGTGGCTGAAATACGAATCTGGTCCAAAATATTCACTTTTTGAAAAATGGCTCCATAACTAATGAAATCCGTGTCGATTAGGTCCATTTTCGACGGTTCCGTCAATTTTCGACGGTCAACCGTCGATTAGCAAAATTTTGACCACCGGATTAGGCTTAACCTCGGATTATTAGTCATCTTATTTTACTAATGAAATGGTCTTTTAAGTCTTTTTTAATTCCTTTTCAATTTCTAATTCAAAGATAATTCCTCCACACCACACTCCAAATACATGGAAACTAATCGACTCCCTCCCCAACTCTCCAACTATCTCTTCTCGTCATCTACACATAATCCACAAAAACCCTAAGTCTGATTCCTACCGAGAACACCGCCGACGCCGCCGATTATCTCTTGTTGGACATGAGTTGGAAATCATCGTACCCTGAGTTCTGCTCCACCGACGGAGTTGTGAACGTCAAAGCGGCATAATCGAGGAAGAGGAAGTCCAGCCACCATTCGCCTGAAAATCAAAGTGAAAGTGGAGGGCGGTCGGAGCCTATTTCTGATGGACACCATTCTCATCCTTTGAAGCAAATGGATCAAGGTTCGCCGGTGAACCCTAGTGCCGACGCGGAAGTCGAGCTTTCTCCAATTCCAGAAGTTGAGCCCGACTATGAAGTCCCTGAGGAAGAAAACGACGCAAGGAGGATGACGACAAACCATAGTTCTTCTAACTGTGCCAGTTCCATAGAAACTTGTTTTTTGACATCATTCGCACCTTGATTTCAGTTGTAAAATGTTTAGGACGTGTTTGATCATGATTATGAATATCAAGGACTGGATTGTCGTTTGTTATGTTGATGGTGTGTACTGATTTTTTAATGGTAGGTACTTGATTTTTTATGGTGGATACTTGATTTTGATGGTGGTTTTGATTGTGCCAGTGATACAGAAAGTTACTTTTTTATATCATTAGCCATTGGCCTTGAATTCAATTGTAAAATGTTAAGGACCTATTTGATCTTGATTATGAATATCATGGAATACTTTGATGTTTATTAAGTTCAATGTTTTCTGATTAAAATTCATAATCAGAAATCCATACAGATTTGAATCGAAATTTAAAAGTCCATCCGATAATGGTAGGTAGCAGATTCAAAAACAAATTTAGATTCAAATCCATCCATCCATATTCAAAATAAAAGCGTAAAAGTCAATTTTGGTCGTAAACATATTACCAAAATGCAAATTTGGTCCAAAATATTCAATTTTTGAAAAATAGGTCCATAACAAATGAAATCCTTGTCGAAGTGGTCCTTTGACGGTTCCGTAAAAAAATTAACGATCATGCCACTGTGCAATTAGCGTTGACCGTTAGGTATTTGATGGAACCGTAAAAAAAAGGACTGCATAGGCGACATTTTTATTTGTTAAAGACCCGTTTTTCAAAAAATAAATATTTTGAGCCGAATTTATATTTTGATCGTATGTTTTGGACTAAAATTAACTTTTATTCTTTATTAAATATCAATGACTTCAAATATGTGGATTTGAATCTAAAGAATCAAAGATAACCCGAAAAATATGTCAATTCATTGAGTCCAAAACAAACCATGAAAAATGCTAAATATTCATGCAAATCACCAACATCTCCATCATCATTTCATCTCCATCATCATTCCATCTCCCTCTTTCTCCCCAAGAAAGATTCACATAGCCAAAACAGTCTTTTTTTTTCGGAGGGAGGTGGAGATAACGAAATATAAAAATGACAATGATCGATTATAACCCGTGGGGTGTGAATGACGGCAATCCAAGATCAAGAAACGAGCCGACTAGGCTGGGCGGGCGATCCAAGCTTTCTTCGAGAGTGAGTGACAAGTTCGACCGGACCAAGGAGAAGACGAAGGAGGCCGCCAAGAAGGTCAAGATCGGAGCCTCCACCGGTGTGAAATGGATCAAAGTTAAATGCAACAAAAACAAGTTATTCCTCCGGAAATAATTAAATTTACCTATGTCACTTGATTTAATTTTCATTCTTCCTTGTATATACGGATTCTGAGTTTTGCCCTGGTATTTTATGAGAAATATGTGATTTTTCATTATCCCTTTGTACTATTCTAATTTCGTAACAAGACAAGATATGATCATTAGGAGATTAGGGTGAAAATAAGTGCGTATTTTAACGCCAACCAATTCACATCACAAATATTGTGCAACATGTAGAAAACGTTTAAGATTCATAATTACTGTAAATAGGAGTCCTGGTTCATAATTACTAAAAAATTGTACACTTAAGTTATACTCCACCGTCCCAAATAAATATTTACTTTGGGTTTGACACCGGTTTTAATGTAAAATTGGTATAGTAAGAGAGAGGTAGAGAGAAAAAAGTAATTAAAGTATTGTTAGTGGAGAATGAGTCTCACCTCGTTAGAGAGAAAAGACTTTCCAAAATTAGAAAGTGCATATTCTTATGGGACGAACTGAAAAGGAAAGAGTGAATATTCTTATAGGTAGGAGGGAGTAGAATAATAGTTTTGTTTATGTCCATGTGATTTCTTCTTTTTCTTTTTCATCCAAATTAAATCATCTCAATTACTACTACATTTTAGAAATTAGATGCATCAATGAAAGAGATAAGATCGCACTATTAAATGCAGTAGGTATAGTCATGTGACTAAACTTGCATCTCTCACTGTCGGTAAACAGATTAATCTATGTTTCACTCTTGCAAAAATTTGAAACCCCGACCCGACAGTATTAATGTGAAGGGAGTTCAATTAGGAATACGCAGTGGCCCGCTAAGGGAGGCTTGTAACCCACTGTCCTTATAACATCCCGGATTTTAGAACCCTAATTTTTAAGCCCTAGAATTAATTGTTGATGACGTGGCATCGAGAATGCTTTTATTTCATGAGTTGATATGGTCGAGTTGAGTTAGGGTTTGAGTTGAAAGTTTGAAAAGTCAAACTATTTAATTTAATGATGTGGCATGTGATATATTAAGATATGAGACTGTGTGGCAATTTAATTGTTTATGGGTGAGTGAGAATATTAGAGAAAATTTCCATAAATACTTGTCACCCTAATTCTTGTGATTTTCGAACCCTAGACCCCTTGGAGAGAGAATTTCTATTTTTCCGGAATTTATTTAATCCTTGGGATATTTATCCAAATTAAATTCCAAGAGCCAATTATTTCCTTATTTAGAGATGGAGAAATCAAGCCCCCTTATTTTCGAGTGATTTTCGAAAATCACTATATTTGGGAAGGAAGGAATTGTTTTATTTTATTTGATTCCTTACTTGATTTCCTTCCATACCTAGAATTTAATTATTCTATCAAATCTTTCCATACTTCAAGAGATCTTGCCTTACTTTATTCTAGTCAATGTTCAAAAATTCATGCCTTATTTAAAAAGGCTAGAAATCGGCCCCTACCTTGTTTCATGGAGGATTTTCCTTATTTTTATTTTGCTCCATGATATTTTATTCTATATGGAAAAATACCAAAAACAAAACCATGGCTAATTACATAGCCTAATTTTCGAAAATTAGGAGATATTGCTATCTTCTATTTTTGTTAATTCGTTTTCCCTACTTCACAATATTATTTCATTTATTTATTTAATTGGGAGAATGAGATCTTACCAAATATTCTATCCTAATTACCTAAAGATCTTGTTGAGCACTATAAATAAGAGAACACCCCAACCCTAGACCCCAAATTTTCGGCCCCCCTCACCCCCATACACTCTCTCAATTTTTCTTCCACATTACTCCATTAATCCTTCATCCTTTGAGAAGAAAATTGAAGTTTAATCCAAGAACTTTGAAGAATCAAGGCTAATACTTGTTTCTACCGATTGTTTTTCGTTAAAGAGGTATTTTTGTTTAAGAGTTATGTTTGTTCTTCTTCTACCTCTTCTTTTCTTCTTCTAACCGATTAATCGGTCTTCTTGAACCCTCATGCATCTTAGTTGAGTGAAAGAGGGATGAAAAGGGATTTGGAAACGGGTGTGTGTGTGTGTGCCGAGTGTGTGTGTGGCGTGAGTGTGTGTGTGTGCCATGTGTGTGTGTGTTGATGTGTTGTGTAGTGTGTGTTTGATAGTTAAATAATATGGTGTGATAAACATGATCTTGGTTAATTAGTAATGATGAGATAAATCGTTGGGAAGGGGGAAAAATAATGAGACATGCATAAGTAAGAATAGTATCGAACCTAACTTGTGATATGTGCCTATGTGATTAAAAGGTGAAACTTTGGTTGCGAAGCCGGATAACGGAAAAGCAAATCTACTTGAAAACTAAGCAATCGAGGTGGGCTTTATTCTTAAACTCTTTTACTTCTTGCAAAAATATTGATTGGTGTTTATAAGGGTGGTTTAACTGTTATGCCATACCTATGTTTGTTTTAATGAGATATCTGATCTGCTTATACGAATTCGGGTCTGAGTATGGGCCGCAAGCCCTACCAGGCTGTGTACACAATGGGATCGAGAGCCGTCCTTGCTAGTCGACCGGTCTCGTGGGCGAAAAGTGTGGCCACACTTTCGTCGCACCATGGAATGATTGTTAATTTATGAGAAAATGGGAGGTTATTTTGACTGGCCAGCCTATGAAAATATATTTTGTGATACTCGTGATATTCTTTTATAACTGCTTAAAACTCGAGTTCACTTGGTAAGGGTGGCATAACTTATAAAATGTTTTGGCAACGAGCTCACTGAGTATTTCAAAATACTCAGCCCTGCATGTGTTTTCCTTATGTGCAGGTTGAATGATGACGAGTGGTGGCGGGTGTTGAGCAGATTAATAAACTAAAAAGGATATGTTGAACTTCAAGCGTAGTTGTGTCTTCATACATAGCTATACTTTCTCTTGGTCGTTTTCCGCTGAATATTTGATATACTTTAGAATGTCTTTTTGGAATAATTGCATCTTACGTTCGGTTGTGGCCTTAGCCCTTTTCTCGTGATTTTGTCTGGAATACTATGTCGTACTCTTAAGGTTTTGATTCTCATTTATGATAACTACCCTCTTTTGAACCTCTAGGTTAATTTGTTGCATTAAATACTCTGATATCTCTTTCAATTCTTTTGGTCAATGCTCTTTAAATGAAACCCTAGCCTATGTATACTTCTTGGGAGTCGATTTCGGGTAGCAACCGCCGCATTTATTGTACCCTCGGAGGGCGGGCTGTTACAGTCCTGCCAGAAGTTCACCTCCCAAAATCTCATACTTGTGCATAAAAAATGTTGCAACTATACAACAGTATTGGGAATCGATCCTTATCCGTTCTCGTAATTTAGTCCTTTCAGAACCAAATGTGCTGCCCTGCAGGCGAATCTATGTTTCACTTGTTACCACAAATACCGCAATCTTGTTATGTATTGTCCAATCATTGTATGCCATTAAGTTTTCACTTCAAATAGTTTTATAATTCTACTACACCATTTTCGGCGAATCTATGTTTCACTTGTTACCACAAATACCGCAATCTTGTTATGTGTTGTCCAATCATTGTATGCCATTAAGTTTTCACTTCAAATAGTTTTATAATTCTACTACACCATTTTCGATTAGATATTAGCGATATTAAACTACTAAAAGATAAAAGTATTTATGAAATTATAAGTTGAGGAGAGACAATCACCCGTGTGCAAAGGAATATTGCACACAATATAGAACTTTCCGACATTAATTTTATATGTAAAATTTTTGTATTCTGTCTGGTTTGTAGGTTTAAACTCTTGAACTTTCCCAGTTTCAAGAAGGTGGAGCCTCAATTCTCTGAGGATGATTTTGTCTTGTTCCCCATTAATAAATGCTTCCAACTCCACTAAACCACTAAACATCCATCAAAAAGTTACTAATCATTCTTCTATGCACTTTTCACAAAAAATGAGATGACAAACCCAATTTTTAAAACAACAACTAATGTCATTCCATGTTCAATAACTAATTAACATGGGCCCTCATGCACAAATTTAACATGTGTATTCAATTTGTTTGTGCATACATTTATGTAAATATAAGCAAGACTTGTGGTTAAGTTCATGTACAAAGTCACATAGCTCTTATTCAGAAAAACCCAAACAAGTTTCACTCTTCTTCCTCAAACTTATTCTTGTTGTCACACTAAAATACAAAAGAATTCACTTTGCATAATGAGGCCATGCCTGCTGATGTTCTTGTTACTTATATCGGGTCTGATTCGCGAGGCTCACGGTACGTTCAATACATGATCATTGTTATGTTTTTCATAAATAGACGAAAATATTTCTTGTTATTATATAGATCTTAATTTGACTGTTGTTTTAATTTCTTGTATCTTTGTGCAGGTAGAAGGTTAATTAGTACTCCTAGTAATAAAGGGTATCAATCTGATCATGGGCTACATACCTTACATGTAAGAATTTCTTGAATAATCATACAAAATAAAACAGGTTGTGTTGACACTGTGTTGACATTTTCTGTACATTTTTGACATTTTCTAACGGTCCAGATCATAGTTCGGAGTTCGTACAATATTTAGAGTTTGTATTTTATCACTATCTTATACTACGTGTATATTTGTAGATTTAACATGGAAATGTTTTTCAGCAGGAAAAACTTGCAAAGTTGAACAAGAGCATTGATGGAGGAGAAACCAAGAACGGGTCAGGTAATAGGAAGAGAAAATTATCTAGAGTGAGAAATGAAGCCCACCATTGGCTACCAAGAATCCATGAAGATTACTATGGTCCAAGAATGCACAGACCTAAGCACCACTGAGTTCTTACACAATAACATTTTGATAAAAAAAAAAAAAAAGCCAATAAATATTTGTAGCCATTGTACTTCCACAGTTATTTGATTTATTTGATGACTCAAAAATTCTTGCTTATAAGAGTGGGTGGAAATTGTACTATATCTCAAGCATTTTGTTTTATCTGATTGATTGCAGGATGCCTTAGGCAACTAACTTTGATCCATACCACCATTGCTAAGGTTGGTAATTAATTACTTACATGTGAACAAAAATAAAATAAAATTATGTGACACGATATTTTCCAAGAATCATCAAATTAGAACACCTTCATAACTATAATATTTTTTTATTTGGTAAAGACATAACTATAACGTTTTGTTTGGATATATTCTTTACAGAAAGGTGAAATGTTGAAAGAAGAGGGACTTGGCTTCAATAGGAAGGGAAAAACAAAATATTTTTGTTAATTCGTCTTCGAAAGATATTTTAGAGATGGATTACACCTTATCAAGAAGAAAACCGCCAATACACAATTAAGTCAATTGTCTCAGTAAAAAGGGTGCAGCATTGCAGAGATGCTGCCACTTTCTGTGTAGTGTGTACTATAATATTTGTATATGAGTATTAGATTAGATTATGTGATGATCATTGTACTATAATATTTGTATATGAGTATTAGATTAGATTATGTGATGATCATTGAGACCAAATTAATAATAATCACTAGCTAGGCTAGATAGGAAAAAGGTTTTGATAGCTTTTGTACCTTAAAATAATCTTAATTAGTAGTACTATGTTGTCTAAATGGTTTCTCCTCTTTTTTGAATTAATTAATTTTGGTATGGAAATGTCAAATGTAGATTGATTAATCAGGAGTGAGTTGTTTCAAATTGATGTTCTCAGACATATTATTATACGCAAAAGAAACAATGCTAGCCTACCAAGATTTGTGTGATTTAATAATATGTAAGTTCCACACTTATACCCTTTTGAAGGTAAAATTTTTAACTGGGGGAGGGAAATATACAATTATCAAATATGTAGTCTAAATAGTAAATCTAATACAGTAAATAATTAATAATTGAGGATATGATTAAATAATTATAAGCATTTTTGGTAATTAATGTTTTAATTCGAAGGAGTGTCCAATCCTTGTGTATTTATTACTAAAGCCCATGTGAGCAATGGTTTAGGTAATAAGTCTTGGTTGCACGCATTAATTCACGTTCCCACAGCAGAGCATAGAACATGTGCATTCTTCTGCTTGATTAGGGTTTGGTCCCGCTCACGGACCACATAATATATTGACACCACAAAAAAACATACTGTATATTTTAAGGACAATCGAGATGCAATTACTTGTATTGGAAAATTTTAAAAAGATAACAACGATTTAGCATGCAAAAGAAAATGTTCCTAAATTAAGGACAAATTAAATTAACATTTATTTTTTTAGAATGCAATACAAAAATATTATTTTTTTAAAGGCGCAATTACAATAATTTAGGATGCAAAAGAAAGCATTCTTAAATTAGGACAAGTTAACTTCATCTTTTGCCTTTTTAGGATGCTTCTATTTCCGTCTTCTAATTTTAGTTGAGACACCAACAATAAGAATGTTTTTTGAAGCGTTGGTGGTATATTTAGAAACACAAATTAGTGTCCTTAATTGCGTTAAAAATGTCCTTAATGGTTTTTTTTGTTGTAGTGACACTTTCATTTGCATCCTCTAATTTTACGGACAACAACAATAAAGACGTTTTTTGAAGCGTTGGTGATATTTAGAAACACTAATTAGCGTTTTATTTGCGTTAAAAATGACTTTAGCGATTTTTTTTTGTCGTAGTATAGTGTTAGAGTGGTACACAATTTGAAGTATGCATTCGATAAGAATGGATATATATTGATATTAGAAATCGTCATATTCTCACACTTGAACGTACAAAAACATGACTAATGCATGGATAACTAAACACCCAATGTTGACGTCAGACATAGAAGCTAATTTCCGGCACGCTGGCTTTCATTTATGTTTGATGGTCTCGGTCATAAATGGTAACACCCCGACCTTTTGCTAACTTTTGGCTGAACTTGAAAGGACGTCAAGTATTTGAAGGAAATCTTTTTGCCCTTGGTCTTTTCGTTAAATATTGAAGTTTTTAATCAAGAGCCCAAATTTTTTTCTTTTGTTTAAGTACTCGACTATGCGACCAACGTGGAGGATACGAATGGGATTGAAGAACGAGATAATTTTCATGGTCGATCAAGAAGTATCAAAATACGTACAAATCTTGGGGTTACCATTTTACCAATCAACTGAATATACTTCATCTTTTTGTTTGAGCCCAATTGTCTTGAGAAGCCCTTTTTCACCAAATTATTTATTCTTTGGGCCTATCAAGCATAAGGATCTAAAACTAGAGAAAGCCCAAATCACCAAATTCTTTGCTGTTGAGCCCCCTACAATAAAATATTTCTTTTAGCCCAAACTGCCCAAGTATACCTCCTTCACAATGATTCACCCCTTTTCTTCTCCAACTACAAAACAAAGGTCACATTATTAATCAACCAATTAATCCTTTTTACACCATACTTCAACTGATAAATTCCCATCTACACTGATATCAATTCCTTTTCACAATCTTTTGCCATTCTAACCAAAAGAGAAGGAAGAGCTAAGGAGAAAGCTTATGGCCTATTGGAAAAAGAGATTGGCGGATGATAGAGGTGATTTGGATCTCCTGATATTTATTTGAGAGAGAGACATTGTTGTGAGATGAAGAATGATTTGGGGTGAGAACAGTTTTTGTTGTAGTAGTTTTTGTTTTAAGTGTTGGCCAACATGCTTAATTTTATGATTGGGACAAAGGATAATGTGTTGGAGTAATTTTCTTGAACCGAAAATTCACAAGGAGAAGTGCATGTAATGACTGAAAAGAGTTGAAATATTTTGGGGCTGTCATTATTCATGTTGGGCCAAGATATATAATTTGAGTGTTGGGCCGATGGAGAGGAAGCTCGGGCTGCTCTATTAAATCATTGGGAGCTCGAATGGCCAGCCAGCGACGCCAAGAGCGGCCATGAAAATTTAAAGAGAGATGGAGACGGCGTTCTAAACTCACAGAAAATTTCTGAAATTGTTAAGAAAGATCGATGGATAAGATTCAACATCCCGCAGAATCATGCATTCCAATATATTTATTTCTCGAGATTAATGTGTGTACTTTAATTGTTTTTTTTTTTCAAAAGGGTTGCATTCGCACATAATTTAAGTCGGACGAGATGTATGAGTTAAAGAAAATTCTAAGCTTTCGAGGTAGGCTCTATTACTTAAACTCTTTTATTTTCAAGGATATTGTGATATAAGGGTGATTTAAATGTTATGTCATGTCGTATTTTTATGTTTTGAAATGGTTAACGAATTCGGGTCTAACTAGGGTCTACTTAGGCTAGTGCATTGATAGGGATTGTGAGCCATCTTTTGGGTCGGCCGGTCCAGTGATCGAGTTTGTGACCATATTCTCGTTTCACATGATGGTTCAGATATGGTATATGATGGATGATGATGATGATGGGCTGCACAACCATGTTTTTACGATGGAAATGATTTTTAGTGTTCTCGGCATTTTTAAAGTAAAACCCGAGAACAGTGGCTTGACATAACTTTATTGATGAAAATATTTTGGCATGAGTTCACTGAGTGCATCAAGTACTCAACCATGCATGTGTTTTCTATATATGCAAGTTGGGCTGTGACGAGTGTGGGGCGTGTTGAGCATAGAATTGGAGAAAATAGCAAATAAAATGTTTTGAATCTATTATGTCTTCATACATAATATATGAATTGATTTTAACTCTGAATATATTATGTCTTCATACATAATATATTATGTTCTGAATATATTATGTCTACATAGCAAATAAAACATTATATCATTGAATATTGTTTCTTTCAACTCTCGAACTACTATGAATTGATACTCTGATTGAATGGTTGAATTTCAACTTTTGATTCATGTTGTAAGCCAATTGATTGTTTCCCATTTTTCTTCCACGCTTTTTTAATCCTCACTAGTAATGATCAACCGTGTTTTCTATTCTTAGAAAATGCGATCGTGACATGAAATGCACGTTAGCTCATCATTTGTTTAACATGATACCCATTACCCTAGCTAAGATTCCTTTTATGCAAGCAAGGACAGAAAGTGAGCTTCGACCCAAGAGGCATGGGCTGGAGATTTATGTGATATAGCTAACATTGTTGTCATGTTCCAATATGGACACCTAGGGGTAGGTAAACGGTCGGTTCGGTTACCTTAAAAATTGGTCAAAAAACTAACCGAAGTCAACCCAATCTCTAGTTCGGTTACTAAACTAACCGACTCGGCTAGAATCGGTAGGTTATCAGTTATAACCGAATTATTCAAAGTCCAACACTTCAACTTTTAACTTTTCACTATTCATCTACTTTTATTATTATTTTTATTATATTATTATTCCTATTCCCTAGTACTGCATAAATTTATTCAGGCACTTAAAAAGTTTAACTTTAAACGATCTAAAAACTTTTCTACTATAATTAAGTGATGGGATATCCTATTTTTAAAATAATGTTTAGGCACTTTACAGTCTTTGAGAGATTTTATTTTTAAAATAATGTTTAGGCACTTTATTAACTTTGAGATATTATAAATAATAGTGACTTTGGAAGTAAATTACATTTTCTTATGTGTGACGCCACGTAACATAGAGCAGAGAATGAATGCTATATAGATATGAAATTTTAAAAGTATAAAACTATTATAAAAGTTTATTATTAAAAATATAATTAAAATTAAAATGAATTTAATCTCGGTTATCGGTTACCGACTTCGAGAAAAATGTCAAACGGGTACGGACCCGAACACCATGAATTTCTGTTATCGATTAACTGATAACAACCAATTCTGGTTTGGTTCTCGTTTAACCGAATAACCGAGAATCGTTTATCCACCTTTATGGACACCCATGGTGGTTGTGGAACAAGACCATTAGGTGGAGAAGAAGCACAAATCTATGAGACATGAAACACATTATGTATCAAAGCCGAAAAAAACAAGTTTAGCTTATGTGCCACCTAGTCTAAGATTTGGTATCGCTCGTCCAGTTTCGGCTAAGACTTATGGTGCTTACTGTTGGAATATGAAAAATATGTTGGGAAGAGTATTTTAGTTTGGAGGAAATATTTGAAAGACAATCAATCGAATATATGGGAAATGATTTAAGAGATGTTGGTGATGTTGGAAGACTAAGTAACACTTTATTCTCAAACTTTTCAGCTAATACAAAATGGTACAAATCTCCTATATTTATGCACATTCCTACTTATTCTATAATTCTCTACTTCATTTTTTATATTCTAAATATCTAGATTTTTATCTATAAAAATTTATATATTTTCTGAAATAGTAATATTTGTAATCTAGAGAATTCTATATCTAGATAATTCTCTTAAAAATATCTAGATTTTCTATTTCCTAATATCTAGAGAATTCTACTCCCTTCGTTTTAAAAAATAGGGAGGTTTGAAACGGCACGAGTTTTAATGCACAATTTGATAAAGTAAGAGAGAGATGGAGAAAAATTGGTAAGTAAGAGAGAGGGAGAGAGAAAAGTAATAGAATTAATGTTAGTGGATCATAGGGTCCACTTTAAGTTGTTAGTTGTAGTGGTATAAGTGGTAAATAAATTGATGTATAGGGTGTAAAAATTTCCTAAAATAGAAAGTTTGAAAGTTGCTATTTTTAAAGAACGGACTAAAATGGAAAGAGTTTCTATTTTTAAAAAACGGAGGGAGTACATAATATCTATATGTTTGTATAATACTCCCTCAATCACTAAAAATAAACCAGTTTTGCTATTTTGGGCCGTCCACCAAAATTAGACTAATTCTAAAAATGCAAAGTTTTAATAAACCAATACTAACCCTACACATCATTCTAAATGTGGACTCCACAATCTACTAATACTACTTCCATCACATTTTCTCTCCATGTCTCTTACTTTTCCAATTGCATATTAAAGTTTGTGTCGTTTATCATTGATAAGCATCTAACTTTAGTAAAACCCAATCACCAATCTCGTAATAACGGACAATTGTGCTTACTGAAAGATTTGGAATATGCATGGGAGCTGAAAAATCATATAAGGCTTCGAAATGATTCATCTTGATAAATGATACAGTCGAAAACTACAGTTGCGCACTTTTGAGCGCGAACAATTCCTTCCAAAAAGCACCAAGGGAAAAAACCCATTGATCAGTAGTCATGGTGTTTGCAATGATATGTAACTCGGAGTGAAAGAATTTGCAAATTAAATGAATCAGAGAGTACATATTTATTTAGATCTATTTGGATTAAGCAATTTGCATATAAACATGAATTGCATGTCAAATACGAAATTAATACACATAAAGGAATAATTAAACCATACAAATAATACGAACACTTTATATAGATTCTTCAAAAAACTTAAATGGCTTGCGACTTTTCCACGTGTCATGTTTATTCTTACATCACCTTGAATCTTCTCAATTGTTTCCTAATTTGATTCCAAAATTGTGTAGGTGAAATCTATCTAAAATCTACCGATCTTCTACGGGGGCAAAGATTGTGAAAAATCCTTGATCCATAAATTGATTTATGGATATTTATAATATCTCACAATTATATTTTTCCATATCTAGGCTATTTCATAAAATCTCAGTCAATTACCAAGTATAATTTTCAAAATCTTTCCCAATGGGATTTCCAAAATTCTTTTTTATTTCTTTTTAATTTCTTGCTAATTTATAGCCACCTAATTGATGAGTATTATGAGCTAGCTTGTGGATTTAGAGAGGTTGGACCATACCACACTTGTTTGTATTTTCACGAATTAAATTGAGCCTTAATTCTATTCAAATCAAATAGAATATTATACTATTATATTGCTATGTAAAATAATATTGACCGACGGTCTAATCCAAAAATTATGAATAATTTGTGCATCTTCTATCACTGAATATTTCCATTGTTCAAAATTTAAATACTCATTAATTAATTTACACTGCAAAAATCTAATCATTTAGTGACGGAAAAAAATCATCATTACTTAGTGATGGATAATATTGTCACTAGGGTTGGCAAATCGTGCGTGTCGGGTCGTTATCGTGTCGAAACGATAACAACACGAATACGATAACAACAAACACGAACACGACCCGTTAAGAAAACCTCAAACACGAACATGAACACGACCCGCTACCCTCAGACACGAACACGGCACGAACCCATTAACGACACGAACCACTTCGGGTCAATACGACACGATAACAACACGTATTGAAAAATGAGATTTAAGAGTCATTTAATAAGTATTACAAAATGAAAATAATAAGAATTAATAACATTAAGATATTATTTGTTAACGGATAACACTAACACGGCACGAACACGCATTGTTAACGGATAACACGAACCCGACACGAACACGACACGAAATTTTCGTGTCCTTAATGGGTCGACCCGATAAGGACACGAACCCAATAAGATCTGGCCGAAACCCATTAATTTCGTGCCGGTTCCTGTCGTGTCAAAAATTGTCAGCCCTAATCGTCACTGATTAGGAACACAGATATGTCTATCGCTAATTAGTGACGACATTGTTTAACACTAATTTTTCGTTTCCTATTCATTAATTAGTGACAACATTGTCTGTCGTTAATAAGGCATTTGTGTTATTTTTTTCGTTTCATTAATTGTTTTACCGGGGTATTCAAATAAGGCTCAAATCAATAATCAATAAACACTAATATACAAAATAAAGATTATGTTAGATAATAATAAAAATTTGTTGTTAAATATGAAGTTCATACTCCCTCCGTCCACGAATAAGAGTCTCGTTTTTCCATTTTGGTCCGTCCACGAATAAGAGTCCCGGTCCATAATTACCATAAATGGTAAAGAGACCTCACATTCCACTAACTCATTCCACTCACATATCATTTAAAACTAATATATACAAGTGAGACTCCTATTCCACTAACTTTCTTCCACCTACTTTTCTTAACATTTCTTAAAACCCGCGCCATTTAGAAATGGGACTCTGATACGAGATATCTCCATATCTCTATTAATTTGTCCATCAATTATTTTCCATATCTTTCCTTATTTGCTTATGTTTATTTGCTTGGTCACTAAGTTAGGTATTAGGGTATTAGTCTTATAAATGGGAGTCATTGTATTATTCTCAAGCATTCAGAAATATCAATCATCCTTTTATCTTATTTTTATCGCTTATTTCAATTCGATATTGATCTTGGTTTGATCGACCGACAAAGCTCCAGCGACTGCCTTTTATCCCTAAATTTTACGCCGGAGTGATCGTCAGACAATAGTTCCCGCGATGTTCGACACGAATTATCCGAGTTTAAGGAACTGCATCCTTAACAATTGGTGCTTTCACTTCGATCTCATCCTCCGTCAATGACTTCCAACGAAGAAATCTATCTATCTTCCCTATGTGACCAGATAATGGATGTCTGTAACATATTAAACAAGAGATTTGACGCCATTGATGACCAACAGCCGCCAACTGAGGCATATGGACAAAAGCCCTATGCGAGCTTCAATTCGTCCGTTCAACAGCCGCGACAACACAATTACATGGAGTGGCAATAGCTACCCCCAAAACAATCGTGGGAGTTGCGCCCACCCGATCCGGGACTGCCTTATGGTGCACCGCAATACAATTCAGAGGTCTATTTACCCCTTACGCCCTCTCACCAACAGGGAGACCAGGATTGGCATCCGATCACTCACCCATCGAACGGTCGATAGCATCTGCCCACCACACAATCGTGGGGGTTGCGCCCACCCGATCCGGGCCTGTCTTATGTTGCGTCACCACCGGAATACTCGCTGCAACACTCTCCCCTCCTGCTAGAATCCGGCAAATCACCACCATCAGGCTGCCTATTGCTGCGAACAACCTAAGGATCCGCACCAGCATCATACCTACGGGCAGGAGTACCATCAACTCTTTCAATGCCAGCAACCGGTGCAACCAGCAGAAGCTTACTGGCAGCAGCACCATCACTACCATGAGATTGTGCTCGACCAGCAGCCGCCACCGCAGTGCTTTCCTTCGCATCCACCGAGGCCCTGCTCGGCGACAACGCCATCAGCTGCGATCTCTCCACCGTGCAACCCCGATATCAGGTATGGCTCTGTCGAGTTATTCATCGATGCTATTGATGAATCAGTACAATCTCGTCAAATTCATTATGATGATATTGTATTTGAGCCATTACTTAATCGAGATAAAAATGTGGAGGAGGTTTTGTACATAGCCAATGATATGCAATTAGATTCAGAATTCTCGGATGTGATTGCACAGGTGAATGAGGCTATTCATTCTAGTGTTGAGAGTTCCATAACCTTGAGTAATGTTGAGGCATCTAAGTTAATTGAGAAATATGTAGATAGTGAATTAGAGAGAAATGAGTCGGATAAAAAGTGGATGAATACCGACACTATTGGAAAATAGAGTAAGGCTTGTGAGAGTATTACACCAATAGAGAAGAACTTCGTCACAGACAAGACAAATAGTGGTGAGGATTCCCCTAGAAACATGGTCATCTCCAATGGCGGTGATGATGCAATTATTAGTCATCGTTCAACAATGCTCCACACCGATGCTCGGTTGATCCCACCTCGTAGTGACAGGCCGTGTTTGGGCATCCATGGACGCGTTGACGAGCCCCCTGTTTTGCCGCTGAATAAGCACAAGCACGATCTTCGGGCAGGGCAGGTTGAGGAGGTTGGCCAGGTGTTGTTGGCACATAAATCTGCAATTTATCAATCATCAATTGAGCCACTGTCGAGGACTACAAGGAAGAAGATTGTATTGTTGATCCTTGGTCAGTCAGAATCTGCCATCCAGAGGAGAAAAGCTGCTAAGGTAGACTGTCCAGTTAGGCAGGTTTATGGAACAGGACAGTTATCAAGGTTCGCATAGAAGAGTGCCAAGTTATTACATGGAGTCACTTTGTTTTTTAAGAAGAATTTGGTTATTAATGTAGTTCAAACCTTCAAAAGGAACTTGGAGGAGAGCTTGGATGAAGCCTTGGAAGATTCAATCTACATTTCAACTACATTTTTGGAGATGAAGAATTCGTACTCATCAATGAAATCTTTGCAATATGATATATTGGTTGATGTTGCACTTGGAGTCAAATGGATTTATGAAGTTGGTTTCAAGATTTTAAAGGTGGTTGGACCTCAGCTAGGTGATGTTGCAATTCTTGATATATCAACTGGTAGAGTTTGTATACTAGAAATCACCTTTCGAGTGATTGAATACTGTTAAAACTCTAATTTTATTTTCCAAAGGAATAAACAGATTATTTTTGTCATAATTTTGTTATGTTTTACATTTAATGGATGTTTATACATGTTTAAATATATAAGTAACTTAACAAAGTCTAAGTCTTTCTTTTAGTAGACCGGTTGTGGGCGTCGTTCACTTTAAGGTAACACGGTCAGTTCCGAACAAAGAAAAAGAAGAATTTCACAACCTGGATAGGCTTAGACTACCTATCATGAAAGGTTGCAATGTCAGTCCGATTATTTCTAAGCCTTACTGAAATAAGATGACGTTGGTGTGGTATAGCACTGAATGGATCTAACAGCGAGACATTCTTTATGCTATCTACTGAATGACGAGGTCTTGTAAATTATTATTTCTTAATCAGTGTACGTTAGCATTGAGCATACGGTATTGATTATGCACTAGTTTGACTTATCAAATGATGCGGGTTTTTCGCAACATAATAAGCCTGGTATATTGGGTAGTGGTGATTAATATCTAGTGGTGCTAGGATTGCTATTATGTTGAATCGTGCGCGAGGTGAGTCTCGTTTGATAACATCCTCAAGAGAAGCTTGAAATAAGGTTTTATTATTCGGAACCTAGCTAGTTGGAGTTTAATTACTCTATGAATAATAAATAAGATTTTCTTGTTGAGTCATCTCTTGGAATAAATAAGATATTAATTAATTAAGTCCATAGCAGACAATAATTAATTAATCGAAGTTTCTATCTTAAGCGCGGGAAATAAATATCAAGCAATGGAAACCCGAAGTACTTGTAAATTCGGATTTGGATGGGGAGTGCAATATTACTTCTGTAGTGGCTGCTCGTAATATTCCAATTATAAGCTTATATTAAATTGAGTTTAATTTAATTAGTAAAAAGCTAATTGGAGGAGCTCATATCCAAAGCCTTCCATAGATCTCTGTCTGGGCCCAATATGTGACTTATTATAAATAGGAGAATAAAGGAGACAGAAAATACACTTATTTTTATCACAAAATTTCGTCCCCCTCTCGATTTTGAAGAGGAAGAAAATTTCCTCTTTCTTCTCCTTCGTGGGAAAGGTTTTCCGTCTTCTTTATTTAAGTCCTAGTACACTGGTGAGATCAGCCCACCCTGATGTCAGTTTACAGTCCGGGAACCAGACAGAAGATCCGTGATTTTGTACTAAAGTTCTTCACGTGGAGAAGGCGCTAGCTATCTTCGATTCTTTGGAGAATCATCAAGGTATAATGGCTAAACCGTAGAAAAGCATGTTTTAGGTTTCAATTAATTTAAAGCATGTTTTGGGTTTCAATTAATTTAAAGCATGTTTCATTTGAGTTGTGAGCATGATACATGTGATAATTACGCGAATAGAATTTGTCTATATAATCTACTAAATAGATCAGAATTATTATGTAATTGATTTATGTGAGCGCTTCGCTGCCTGTTCCTTCATCAACTGCACCGATTGGGCAAGATGAGTTAACTACTCAAAGTACACGATCTGATGAGAGTAGATTTCAGTTTGATCCTGGGGACTACGATGAAGTCCTTCTAGCTTTCCTGAATTCAATTGCTGAAAATTTTGCGAAGACTCCCATTGAGATATTGCACGGGCAAGAATTCAGTAGATTTCTGTTCGCAACAGGCATTGCTATGGATAATACGAATTTATCAAGCCCATATTGTGCCTCGAGAGATAAATCCATGGCAACCTTGTGGCTTGAAGGAGCTGGTCGAACCGGAGTCGGCGAGTTTTACCAAGTACTGAAACGTACGACTCATGATTCATATGATCTGAAAGTAGAGGGTATAAGACAGAAGGTATTCAAGAAATGGACCATATCAGGTCAGCTGAATCCTATAAGTTCAAGGCCGGTACCCAATATTGGGATGTTGGTTGCTCACCTGATGTTACCTACTTCAGCTTCCGTTTGGGAAGTCTTACATTTTCTAACGATGGAGAAGCTCGAAATGCTATTGATTGTCTCTAGCTATTATGATCCTCAGAAGAGATTCAAGAGGGGAGTTCTGATTTCTGTGGAATCTTCCAAACTTATGAAGAATCGGCCCATGTTCTTGAGTTCAAGGGAAGCTCAGTTTCCATTCAGAGCTCCAAACCAATCAGATCTACGAGGTGTGATGAGAGTATGGGATCAACAAAAGTCGCCTCAAGGAGGACCAATCACCGCCTCTTGCTTTGTGGTTTCCACCTTGAGGGCAAGGTGGATTTTAACCGTGGGGAAGTTGATACGAGATATCTCCATATCTCTATTAATTTTTCCATCAATTATTTTCCATATCTTTCCTTATTTGCTTATGTTTATTTGCTTGGTCACTAAGTTAGGTATTAGGGTATTAGTCTTATAAATGGGAGTCATTGTATTATTCTCAAGCATTCAGAAATATCAATCATCCTTTTATCTTATTTTTATCGCTTATTTCAATTCGGTATTGATCTTGGTTTGATCGACCAGCAGAGCTCCGGCGACTGCCTTTCATCCCTAAATTTGACGCCGGAGTGATCGTCGGGCAATAGCTCCCGCGACGTTCGACGCGAATTATTCGAGTTAAGGAACTTTATCCTTAACAGACTCTTAATCATGGACGGAGGGAGTACATAGCAGTGTCGGCGTATTCATGGTGGAGCAGCTCCTCTCTTCCTTGCAGCGATCGCGTTGTGGATGCAAGAGATGGTGAGGACGACGCGAAAGATTTCTCACATCTTATAATTTATGAATGTAAGAAAATCATAAGTATATTGTTACATGATATCAAAAACTCAGCATAATTTCTATCACATACAATCTTTTAATTGCCCATAACATGTTTTTCAGTAAACCAATCCTAACATTGTCAAATTCTCAAGCTATTTGAGTTAATACCCGATTCTCAAGCTATTTGAGTTAATACACAAGTTTTAGATTGAATTGATATCTCGGAATAACCCATTAGCTCTTACATTGAACTAGCCTAAACATTTATATACAAGATATAATGTTCAAAATATAGCATAAAGCACCATGATATATAAACAGAGAGAATTTGTCAAAGTTAGAGATACACCTATGGTTAATCAAGCATACACGTGTTCAAATCTAACTACCTATGATTCTTATAACATATGAAAACCGTTTAAAAATTAATGTGTGCAATGTTGGAAATGTGAGAATTTGAAAGGATTTCAAATCTTCATTTTCTAAAGTCATTTGGCTTTTCAAGTTAAGGTAACCCCCAAGTGGTTTATGAGGATCCTTAATGCCGAGACTTTTGGAGTGGTCTCTCATATCCTATAAATAGGGGGGTTTGAGAGATGAGAAAAACACCAACAGAAATCATTCTCTCTTTCTCTAGCTCTCTACATCATAGTGTGCATTGATAGGAGCATTGCATAGCTCGATTCTTGGAACTCCATCAAGTTCGCCGGTGCCTAGCGGGTTTGAGGTGCTTCTACACGCTAGGAGGAAGTCGTTTTATCTTTGGGGGCAATACGCCATTCCGTGAGCACTAGCCGGGGCGTAATATGACTTGCGGAAAGAGGGCTTCCCTCAACTCGACTTATAGTTCGGTTTGTTTTATTATTTTTCCGTTGTAATTTTCATTCCATTTATTGTTATTATCTTCCTTCGATTGTAATAGTTAGAGTACCGCCTGTAACGGCTTGGGAATTTTATCCCGTTATTTCTAACAATCGCAAGACAAACTAGTGTACTCTTCTAAGACGGGGTTATACCAATCGAAGTTGGAGGAAACATGAGCTCCAAAGCTAGAATGAAGAAACGAACAGTCGCAATGTCGATGTGCAATGAAGTGGTCAATTCCTTGAGAGCTATTCTCTTGAGAATTGTGTTTATTGTTTGTCATTTGACAAGCAAGACCAATTTTGACTTGGTAGAAATAATTGGGATGCATGTGGTGTTGAATATACCAATGCACATATGGTTCAATATAATTGTGTACTTATTGATGGAGACAATATTGTGCAAATTATTTGAACATGTTGTTATAAACAACAAAGATCACGAGGTGGTCGCAATGGTCTCCGACGTGGACCATGGTAATAATCCAAATAAATGGTTTATTGATACGGGTGCCACATGTCATGTGTGCTCCGAGAGAAGCATTTTTTCTACTTACAGATCTGTTGGAGGTAGAAAAGTACGCATGGGAAACCAAGCCTCTTCTGAGGTAGTTGGTGTGGGTAATGTGTTCCTAAAACTAGGATCTGGAAAGGTTCTTACCCTTAAGGATGTGCTGCATGTCCCAGACATCCGAAATAATTTGGTGTCAGACTCACTTCTAGTAAATCATGGATTTTCACTAGAATTTGAGTGTGAAAAGGTTATATTGACCAAGAATGGAAAATTCATAGGTGAAGGCCACCTAGTGAATGGGCTTTTTGAGCTGAATGTTACAGTCATTCACCGTGGAAAAGGAAAATGCAATAAGGAAGATGACACATCCTCTTATTTGCTTGAGAGCTCTGATTTATGGCATAATAGATTGGGACATGTAAATCTAAATGCTATAAAAAGATTAGTAAATCTTAATTTACTAAAAGTTGATAAGTTTACCTCACAAGAATGATGTGAAGTGTGTGTTGAAGCCAAAATGGCTAAGCTGTCGTTCCATTCGGTAGAGCGGAGCACAAAACCTCTTGAGTTGATCCATACAGACGTATGTGATTTGAAATTTTTGCAAACAAGAGGAGGTAAAAAGTATTTCATCACATTTATAGATGATTGCACAAGGTATTGTTACCTTTACTTATTAAGAAGTAAAGATGAGGCAATTGAAGCGTTTAAAGACTTCAAAAATGAAGCCGAAAATCAACTTAATTGTCGAATTAAGTGTGTTCGAAGTGATAGAGGTGGTGAATATGTGGCGCCGTTTGCAGAATTATGTCATGCAAGTGGTATAATTCACCAAACCACGGCTCCATATTCTCCTCAGTCGAATGGTGTTGCTGAACGCAAAAATCGAACACTTAAAGAGATGATGAATGCTCTGTTGATTAGTTCAGGTTTACCCCAGAATATGTGGGGGGAGGCTGTGTTAACGGCAAATTATATCCTGAATAAGATTCCACTAAAAAGTAGGGATGTGACTCCCTATGAGTTGTGGAAAGGCAAGAAACCTTCGTATTCATACCTCAAAGTGTGGGGGTGTTTAGCAAAGCTAGAAGTGCCGCCTCCAAAGCAAGTTGCAATAGGCCCTAAAACAGTTGATTGCATCTTTATTGGCCATGCACTTAATAGTAGTGCCTATCTTTCCTAGTCCATAAGTCAGTTGTGCCTGGCGTGGCTGAAGGAACAACGATTGAGTCAAGGAATGTTATATTCTTTGAGAATGTTTACCCTTGCAAGAGGCAGGAGGATCGTTCTAGTGAAAGAATGATGGATGAATCCACTAGTTCTAATCCTCCAAAAAGGACGAGGTTAAGTCCTGAGGATGTAGAACCAAGACGTGGTGAAAGAGTTAAAATTGCTAAGACTTTTGGTCCCGACTTCATAACCTTTATGCTGGATGATGAACCAAAGTCGTTGGCGGAAGCGCTGTCTGGCCCAGATGCGCCATTCTGGCAAGAAGCGATCAATAGTGAAATTGAATCGATTATGAGAAATAACACATGGGTGTTAGTAGACTTGCCAGAAGGTTGTAAGACCTTAGGGTGCAAGTGGATCCTGAGAAGGAAATATAAAACTGATGGTACTATTGAAAAGTACAAAGCTCGCCTAGTTGTAAAAGGCTTTAAGCAGCAAGAAGGATATGACTTCTTCGACACGTATTCACCCGTTACGAGAATCACTTCCATTCGGGTGCTTCTTGCGATTGCTGCTTTGCACAATCTTGAAATTCACCAAATGGATGTGAAAACTGCATTTCTGAATGGTGAATTGGAGGAAGAAATTTATATGGAGCAACCTGAAGGGTTTGTAGTACCTGGCCAAGAAAGGAAGGTATGCAAACTAGTGAGGTCTCTATATGGATTAAAACAAGCGCCTTTGCAATGGCACTTGAAGTTTGACAATGTGATGTTGTCAAATGGGTTCACTATCAACGAGTGTGATAAGTGTGTTTACATTAAGAACACAAATAATGGCTTCGTTATTGTGTGTCTTTATGTGGATGATATGTTGATTATGGGCAGCAATAGTGCCATTATCAACGAGACCAAAAATATGTTGAATAGAAATTTCGACATGAAAGATATGGGTCTAGCTGATGTGATTCTCGAAATCAAGATTAAAAGGAATCTTGAGGGAATAGCTTTGACACAATCTCATTACATTGAGAAAGTGCTTAAAAAGTTTCACTCCTTTGACTGTGAGCCAGCTAAAACTCCATTGGAACCCAACGTGCATTTGAGTAAGCACACGGGTGAGCCTGTAGCTCAAGAAGAATATGCAAGGATCATAGGGAGTTTGATGTTTATCACAAACTGCACCCGACCAGATCTTGCGTGTACGGTGAATAAGCTGAGCCGATTTACGAGCAACCCAAGCAAAGAACATTGGAAAGCTCTGCGTAGGGTTTTGAGATACTTGAAGTATACTCTTAACTTTGAGCTGCAGTACACAAACTATCCCCAAGTACTTGAAGGGTACTGTGATGCAAATTGGATCTCTGATTCAAAAGACTCGTTTTCGACGAGTGGGTATGTGTTCACTGTGGGGGGTGGAGCTGTTTCGTGGAAGTCAACGAAGTAGACGTGTATAGCTCGATCCACCATGGAATCTGAGTTTATCACTTTAGACAAAGCAGGGGAAGAAGCTGAGTGGCTTAGAAACTTCCTAGAAGATATTCCATGTTGGAAGAAGCCAGTGCCGACAGTAGTGATACACTGTGATAGCCAAGCAGCTATAGAGAGAGCACATAGTGGCTTATACAATGGTAAGTCTCGACACATTCGTCGGCGACATAATACCGTGAGACAGTTGATCACAAGTGGTGTTATCGCAGTTGACTATGTAAGGTCAGTGGATAACTTAGCGGATCCGTTAACGAAAAGTTTAAACCGTGATCAAATGCATAAATTGCTAAAAGGAGGGACTGAAAACCACATTTTAAAAGATAATTATAGTGGTAACCCAACCATACGATTGGAGATCCCATGGGCTTGGTTCAATGGGAAAACAAAGCTATATGACTCTAGTTGTAATACTCGGAAGATATTTTATCTTCGCCCATTCTTTTGAAAGCATTGAGTGTTGTAACCTGCATGTGGTAAGAGGCTAAGTTTTGACTTTTAATGATTCTTAGAAGCCTCGAGGAGGTGGGTATTGTAGGATACCTGGAAAAGAATCACCTATGTAAGTGAAGAAGTGTGGGCCGCTTCAACGTGTGAATCACTTATGAATCCAAAGTGGTGTTCCATGGCCAGTAAAGGACACAAACGTGAGAACTGATGAGTTTGTAAATAGTATTGTGTCAATATTATTGTCTCGGTATACACCAAGGAGGAATGGTTCAAGGCATCATGTCCACCAGGCCGCCGGTATGCCCGATAGTGTTGACTATGGAAAGTTCAAAGCCCCAAGCTACTATTCCAAATGCAATATTGTTTCCCGAGGATTGAGCGAAGAGTCTGCATGCACGCATACACGTCTTGTGTTGGTTTGAGCCGGCAGTGCTCTAACCAATGTGGGGGATTGTTGGAAATGTGAGAATTTGGAAGGATTTCAAACCTTTCATTTTCTAAAGTCTTTTGGTTTTTCAAGTTAAGGTAACCCCCAAGTGGTTTATGAGGATCCTTAATGCCGAGACTTTTGGAGTGGTCTCTCATATCCTATAAATAAGGGGGTTTGAGAGATGAGAAGAACACCAACAGAAATCATTCTCTCTTTCTCTAGCTCTCTACATCATAGTGTGCATTGATAGGAGCATTGCATAGCTCGATTCTCGGAACTCCATCAAGTTCGTCGGTGCCTAGCGGGTTTGAGGTGCTTCTACACGCTAGGAGGAAGTCGTTTTATCTTTGGGGGCAATACGCCATTCCGTGAGCACTAGCCGGGGCGTAATTTGTCTTGCGGAAAGAGGGCTTCCCTCGACTCGACTTATAGTTCGGTTTGTTTTATTATTTCCGTTGTAATTTTCATTCCATTTATTGTTATTATCTTCCTTCGATTGTAATAGTTAGAGTACCGCCTGTAACGGCTTGGGAATTTTATCCCGTTATTTCTAACATGCAATATGTTAAGTTCCACTTCAGTCAAAGAAAAAGTCTATTTAGTATAGTAATGAATATCTACAGATATCTTAAGCATAAGAGTAATTGACTCTTCTAAATTTGTGCAACCAATATTCCGCAAATGTATGGAGCCATCGCAGCAAAAACAAGTTGGGCTATAATATTCGCTATCTAGACGACATAATGAGGTTTGATTTATAATTCTAAAACAATTAACTAAAGCGGTAAAAGTAAATAAAGCAAAAGATAAATTGTTGATTTGTGTATGAATGGATGTGTTTGGAGTCGTGTTTGAACACCTTTTATAGGCGTGAGTTCGAATCCTACTCGGACTTGTCTCGACGAGTCGTCGAGACTGTTCAGGAGTATTGTCACTTTCCGTCCAGTCGCTAACTTGCAAGATGCCGGCAAAAAGTTTCTGGAAAAATGGTGGTTTTCGGTGAGTCGGCGATATATACATATCCACATTTTTCATTCCGATTTCGACCAAGTTTCGACCCAAAAACTTCTAGTTCCTTTCTTTACTTCATTCTTCCCATGTTTTTGACGATTTTTCCACACACCGTTAAAATATATCAATCAATTCTTATCCTTAAATACGTGCAAATCCAAGCATATTATTATTAATTTTTAATTAATAATAATAATAATAATAATAATAATAATAATAATAATAATAATGAGAATAATATATTAATAAATGTTTTTCCTGTTTCTATTACTTTTAAATATTTTTAAATTTTCGAACACTATTTTCAGCTCTTGACGAATGAACGTTATTGTAGACTAGATTCGAAGGTTGAGTCATGAAAAGGGCTGAAAAATAAAAATATGCAGATAGAAATAAGAAAACAATGGCTGCTTGAGAAGAAGAATCACTTAGTGTAATGCGCCTCACTTATTACGTCAAATAAAAGTGCTAATGTTACTTTATTTAAGTCTAATCTTATGTGAAGTAACTGATATTAGTAGTATTTCATAAGCAAATATAGAAATGCTATTGGTAAATGACCTATAATAGTGTAACCTTCATTTATAAAAAGATGCTCTTAAGTCTTTGAGTAAAAATGTGTAGATCTCAATTAGTTGGATTATATGGAGCCACGGCGCATTCTTTTACATCCAATCTATGTATTTTGCTTCTAGTGTTATTTTTCAACTTTTTTTAAAGAATTTATGGTGCTTAATTTGTTGCGTATTAATGTTCTTTGCCGCGATAATTTTACATTTTCATAGACGTCTATATTCGTAGAAATATGATTTTTTTTAAGGCACAGCTACAATTTGTGGCCCTCTTTCATAACACTCAAGTCTTTCTCTAAAGCATTATCTTCAAATCAAAGAAATATTTTCATCTAGAAGATAATTGAATTCACTAATTAAGAGTCTCCAATATAAGTATTTTTATTCTAAAATAAAACAATTACTACTATATAGGTACTAACTGTAGGCTACACATCGCTCAAGAGGGAAAAAGTTCTCTTCTAATTTATATTAGTTATACTATCATTTTTTTTTACATTTGGAATAAAATTTATTTCTTCTTTTTCATTTTATAAATATTATGATAAGTTTTTCTCTTTATTATTATACTCAACAACGTTATCTAAAATGTTGGGACATTTAATAATTGTCATCTAAAATGCATGGAGTATTATAAAATATATTTTGGCTTTGCTATACGTGACTCGATCTTGCAATTCAAGGATCTTATCATTACATTACCACCACATGATTAATGAGCCATATCTAGAGAGTGTTACCTAAAAAGTTTGGAATAGATTTTTTTTCAAAAGAAAGATAAAGATATCAGATAGTTTACGTTTGATTCCATATTGTCAGTGTATTTTATTAAAAAGAATTACGTATATAGATAGTGGTTGTTTAATTTCCATCTCTTGTCGCAATAGCCAAAAGAGAAATCGGATGTCATTGTCTTTGCATTTCATGACGTGCACATGCATATGTGTGCATTCTCCTTTACGACAACGATTTGTTATTTTAATTAGCAGTCGTGGCCTAATTATTACCAATAAAATAGTTGTGTCTGAACCAAGTAAATTCACACTAAAACGGTCACTTTCAATACCAAACACAAACTATATTAATATTAATTATGTTTACCTGGAAATTAGTTTTATATCGTGCCTCGATTTCGTTGTAAGCTGCGGCAACACTCTCTAGAAAGGAATTTACTCGGAAAACTTTTCCTTGATTTTTAGGTCAAATTTATTAGATAATAAATAGAAAATTATTATTGATCATCTTTAAAAATGGAGTTAACATGTATATTGACATGCAATAAAAAATAAAGAAGAAAATATCATGTCGCCCTACTCAAACATGAAATTATTTTTATCTTATCAATTTAAAAATTCAAATTCAAGTTATCCTGTTTTCTAAATGCATGTATCTTATTTTATGTTTTGTAGGAAAAAAACACGCAATGGAATAAAAACAAAATATTTCTATGTACAAATATGTGTATTTATGTAATAGTAGTAACATTATAGATAAGCATGCTTATATATGAAAGAGTAGTGATAAACGTACGTATACGTACGTACATAACCGAACTTTTTTAAACATTTTACATTGAAAATCATTTTATAAACATTAATTGATTTAAAATAAATTTCATACTAATCATTTTGCAACACTTCAAGAAAGATTTAAAATTTATACTTAAATATTTGTATATTTAATAAAATATATATTTTCTACTAAATATTGTATATTAATTCAAATCATAGTCGAAATCATGCTACGATTCGACATAAAATTTCTATATCACTTCTTTATTATTGCTACATATATTACAATAAATAACAAAATTAATTTTTAATTAAATTCACTTAAATCTAAAATTTTTTAAAATATTATGTACATGTACAATTATGTACGTTTATGGTACGTGGCAATAGCTGATTTGGGAACATTCTCGAAATGCTTTACCTAACTAATGAGTAATGACATACTAGTATTAATATACTTGGAATTTGGAACCTAATTCGTACTCCATCCATTTTAAAAGTAATAAACGCATTTCATTTTGCACTTTTGTTTTAAAAAATTAATTATAAATAATTAAAGTGGAGAAAATATAAAGTAAGAGAAATAATATTATAGATAAGATTATTCTCTACATTACTCTTTCTCTTATTTTACTCTCTCTTCACTTTAACTATTTATTATTATTTTTAAAAACGAGAGCAGAAAATGAAATGATTATATTACCGTGGAACGGAGAGAGTAATATTTTTTTCTTAAGTTACATTATTACATACACTTGTACAAGAATTTTTTTTTTATTTTATTTGAAGATTTAAATTAATAGACAAGTCACCACCAAAGTCAATAGGATATCATTTAATCAAAGTGGCTGGCAGTTGAGCATAGAACGACCATCGCTCAACCAACTTTTCGATAAGTCTCATCACTAGGTATTCAAGATTGCTATTACTTGTATTAATTTAGGCTTAAAATTAACCATTATGGATATGAAGTATTTTAACAAAATGAATTGTTATTTAAAGGCAGATTGAACCTAAGAGGCTAAGACCCTTAATCTCATGAGATAACTACTCTATCACTACGTAATTAATATTAATATCCACATATTATATTAAGAGGATTCACCAAAAACAAAACCTCAAATCAAGCTTGACAAAAGAGAATATGCAAAAGTTTGAATAATTCCCCTAAATAAGATTATACCAATGCTCCTATTATGTAGTACTCCCTCCGTCCCAAGGTATTAGACCAACTTTCCTTTTTGGGATGTCCCAACATATTAGACTCATTTCCTTTTTTAGCAAAAAGCATTTACTTATTTTATTCTCCACCTACTTTTTTCTCTCTTCTCTCTCCTACTTTTTCCCTCTCTCATACTTTACTCTCTCCACTTTAACTATTTAAATATCAATTCCTTAAATCATGTGCCCAAAAGAAGTGAGTCTAATACTCCGGGACGGAGGGAGTAGTATTTAGTTAGAATGGTAAATTCGAAAATTATTTGCACTCTCTGGAAAGGAAACAGAAAAAGTTAAAGAAATAAAGAATGATCAATAAACATACATGAAACTTGATAGCAAATGGAGTAAAATTTTAAAAACTGGGCAACACAGAATGTAATTTGATACTATGCCTTATAAAAGAAGAAACTCAAGTAAAAGAAGTAAAAATATAATCCAAATATAAGCAGACCAAACTCCGACATAAAAGAAATATTTTCCCCAAATTTACCACAACCAAATTCTTTAAGCCATAATTTTTTTACTATCTACTTTTATTTTTAAAAAGTAATTTTTATCACAAGATGATTTATTTTTTTACAATATCTCATATACTCTATAAATTTTACACTAAAATTTATATCCTTCCCCAGTTTCTGTGTTTATGAAATTTGTACCAAACTCTGTTTTTTGAAGCTCTTTCCAAATAATTTCGTAAGATAAGAATTATAGCTATAGAAAACAGAAATCCCAACTTCTATCTCTATTCACAGCTCATAAAACATATTCTTCGAATCTTCCCTCACCCAATCCAATCTAATTCACTGGTAAAAAAAATATCATACAAAATGTGTGTGCAAGATGCAGACAAACTGAGTGATGGAATGGAAGATATGACTCTTCCAATTGATGATGATGAAAGCTTGATTTCTCATTCTGGAGCTGATTCCAAGGAAAATCCATCCGCTGCCACAACCTCCTTTCCGGTAGGTAAAATTTGTTAATTGTTGCTCTTTTTGAGGCTTTAATTTGGCTGTGTTCATCTTAGTTGAGATCCAAGATGATTTGCCCCTTCTCTTTTTAGGTATTGGTTACATAAAATTTTGGGGATGGGAATAGGCGTTCAATCAATTGCTCTGCTACATAATTACTGTTTGTTTGTTTCCAATTTACATCTTCACACTTCATTTATTAAAGCCTTCTTTTGTCACTGAATTTTCTTGACTTGATTGAAGTGTTTTTCATAAACTTCTTATGAGCTGAAAAATGAAGATTACATCTTTTCCTTCACAGCTGGAGAGTATTTCCGAAGAATCGGCTATCTCAGACAAAACACATGTGTCGAACAATTTTCTGCCTGTCCTTCGGTCTGGGGTGTGGTCGGACATCGGAGGCAGGCCGGATATGGAGGACACGCATGTTTGTATTCCCGACTTAGCTAGGAGTTTCGGTTATGCTGCACATGCTGAGGAAGCTATGTCCTTCTATGGGGTAAATTCTTTAAATTCACCACTTTTATTGCTTTTTAGACATGTGAAATACTTTGTGATACTCATTCAAAACTGATCAAGAAGTAGATTCTCTAGCTCATTTCCGTGGTATATGGCCAGTCGTGTTGCTGAATTGTGCTTTGCCGTGTTCGTAGAATTCCTTCATGTAGCAAATTATACACTGCCAAATTTATCCCAGTCTTATATTGTTGTCCGGTAGAAGGCTCTCTCTTTTTTAATCGAACGCATACTTTTATTCGGTATATTATCTTACTTGAGAGGAGTTGTGTTTCGTTATCATTCTTAGAGATAACATTTTCTAGCCAGATCTCTGAAGTCTGAACTCAAGACAGAATGTATGTAATCGAAGTTCACGTTTACATGGCATAAATCAGATCATAAGTGTGACAAAACAAAACAAGTTCATCTCTCTCTTTTGGCAGGTGTTTGATGGACATGGTGGAAAGGGTGCAGCTCAGTTTGCACGGGACCACTTGCCAAGAATTATTGTCGAGGATGCTGACTTCCCATTGGAACTCGAGAAAGTGGTTGCGAGATCTTTCATGGAGGCTGATGTTGCATTTGCCAAGTCTTGCTCTGTTGAGTCCACACTGTCGTCTGGCACGACTGCACTAACTGTGATGATACATGGCAGGTAAAAGAGCAGTTGAGTGCGGGTCTTTGCAATCGTAACTGACAGCATTTTCAATCTCTATAACTGATTGTTCATTTGCTAAATATGGTGTAGTTTTGAACAGGTCATTGCTAGTAGCAAATGCTGGAGATTGTAGAGCTGTTTTATCCCGATGTGGAGTTGCTGTGGAGATGTCAGAAGATCACAGGCCTTGCTGTGCAAGCGAAAGGAGGAGGATTGAATCAGTAGGCGGGTACATCGATGATGGTTATCTAAACGGGCAGTTAGGAGTGACCCGAGCTTTAGGCAACTGGCATATCAAAGGACTGAAAGAGGTTGAAAGCGGCGGGCCTCTGAGTGCAGAACCAGAACTAAGGCTAACGACACTTACCAAGGAAGACGAATTCTTGATAATTGGAAGCGATGGAATATGGGACGTCTTCATGAGCCAGAACGCGGTAGACTTTGCTAGGAGGCGGCTCCAAGAGCACAACAACGTGAAGCTGTGCTGTAAGGATCTTGTGAATGAAGCCAAGAAGCGAGGGGCTACTGACAATTTGACAGTAGTGATGGTGTGTTTTCACTCGGAACCACCACCTCCGATTGTGGTTCAAAGGCCTAGAGTTCGAAGGTGCATTTCTGCAGAAGGGCTTCAGAGCCTCAAATTCCTGCTTCAAGGCTAAATTGGGCCTGAAACAATTTTTCCAAAATTTATCCATTCTTCTCACAGGTAACAAAGTATGGATTATGATAATAATTTGATGCTGTGAGCAATTTGTAAATATATGCATATTTATATCGATACCCGATTCTTCCTTCCACATCGTTGTCGAGTGGTTGCATAATCGGGGAGTAATCACGAGGATATTGTTGTATGTTATTGTCAATGGCTTAAAGAAGAAGAAAATATTAAGGCAACGATTTTGTATTCAAATCTCTGAAATCAGATCTCTGGAATGTATATGCTTCTGAAAATATACACTTCCTAACTATACCTTTAAATGCACACAAAGAATGAAGCCACATTAAGCTATGAATACAATTGGAAAAAGAATACAAACAAATGTGGCATGATCACCTTACCTATCAACTATGCTAAGCCATAGCCATCTGCCCTCATTCAGCTTCCCCTTAATTTCATTCTTGACAACACGAATCAACAAACACGCAGCACAAGAAATCGAAACAATAAGCATGAAGAAAACGCTATTCCATCCTCTAGTAGAAATATATCCAGCCAGAAGAGGGCCAAGAGCAGCACCTACAGAACCGGTGCCATCTATGATTGCTGTAACGGTAGCTAATGCACGGGAGCTTCCTCTAATCATGCTCTGGGTGCCAAGATCAGCAGCGACTGCGGTTGTTATCAGCGAGTAGGGTCCATTTACGAGTAAGCCAGATGCAAACATCAGTGAAATGTTCGTGAACATTGATATGCTTCCATAAAGGCGGTAAGAAATAAGGGCTGGAATGGATAGCAGTAAAAATATAACTGATGTAGCACCACGAGCCTCAATCATATCTGATACGTAACCTGCTGAAATTCCACCAAAAACACCTCCAATATCAAAGATCGTCGAGAGAATCCCAGCTGTTTTATGAGACAGATGCACACCAGCAACAGCTGCAGTTTACATGAACAAAACAAAGGCATGATAAGGAACATCAGTGGGCAATTTTATTAAGAAAAAAGAACGATGAACATGAGAATTAAAAAAAATCAATGTAAAAACACATTGGCAACTTTATTAAGAAAGCCAAATAATTTACAGATAGAAATTTACAGAACCTTTGACATCATAAGAATTCATGAGAAATGATAAAAGATAATGGACTTAGGTAGCTGAAAATTCATGCATTCGCACTAATGGAAGTCAGTATGTAACTATGCATTAACGGCCCCCAAACAAAAATGCACCAAAAAACACTATCGTGAAAATGTTCATAGAGAAGAGCTTAAAATCCACATCTCATCCTAATTATCTTTAGGCATTGCAATAGTTTTTCAGCTACAGATTTAGGTATCTCAAAGAATGATCTATAAACAATCCATAAACTTCTCATAACTAAAAGAAATTAGAAGCTGACTCCTAAGACATGTCCGAAACTAAGCAGTTCATAAAACTGAAGTTGGCATCCGAAGCAAGAAAAACAGCATTCACAACTTTTCAGCATGTTCAATAACAAATTTCCAGGACAAAAGAGCAAGTGAAGTGGCATAAAAATCCACCACTAAATATGCAATGCACACTCGAAAAGATGAATTACCAGTGTTCCTAATGTAAAATGGCAACCAATACAGGAACGTATAAGCCACCAGCTTGGAAAAGAACAAGCAGAATGCAAAAGACGCCACATTTGGCAACCTCCACGCATCCAAGAAACCAATAGCAGCCAAACCCCCATCATCCTCACTCTCCACCACATCCACATCCACATCCCCGTTCTCAACTTTCCTCGACTCAACCAACGCCACCCCCTCCACATCAGACTCTGCATTCTCCCCGGGCACCTCAAACCCCACGATTTCCGGGTGCACAACAAGGAACAAGTAGACGAAAACCGCCACAGCCATGATCAGAAACCCGGGGAGGAGAAACGACCAGCCCCACCCAAACCCCAGCACAGATGAAGCCACCACTGACCCTACAATGTTACCCACAGAGGTGTGTGAATTCCACACCCCCATGATCAACCCCCTTTTCGATTTACCGAACCAATTCCCCACCACCGCCACCACGCACGGCCATCCAATCGATTGGAACAGGCCACACAGCAATTGAATCATCAAAAAAGCCCTAAATGAATGCAAATCGAGAAAATACCCTAATCCGAAAATCGTGACGAAAATGCCGCTCCCAACCATCCCAAAAGTCAATAGAATTCGCAAATCGACGGTGTCCCCCAAATGACCGGCGAAATACATGCCGATGGCGTAAGCCAATAGGAAGGAGAGATCGAGCTCGCCGAGACGGTGCGGGCCGTCGGGGCCATCGAAGGGGGCCCAGCCGGTTCCATTCTCGGTTGGTAGGGTTTGGTTGAGTGGGGTTGTGAAAATGGCTTTGACGATGCTGGGGGGTTTACGGGAAGCATGGAAAGCGGCGTAGGCGGAGAAGGTGAGGAGGAGGACCAGAAGCTGGTGGAATTTTCGTGATCTATCGGCGGCGGGGAACAATCGGAGGCCTGGCGGCGGATGTGGCGGTGGGGAAGGGGTTATGGTCTTCAGTTGCATCATACTACTACTGTTCTCAGATCAAAATGGCTAGTTTGGTTGATCGAATTTGTTCTTCATTCCAAACTTCGTTGAAAATTTTCAATCGGATTCTGCTGTCGTAGGGATTCAGATTTTGACCATTTGTCAGATATTTTGATTACATCTTCCCATTTTTTAAAAACGTCATGAATTTTAGGAGAATAAATTTAATGAAGTACTCCCGGAAGACAAAAAAATTACTCCCCCCCTCCCCCTTAATTTGTTACCATCCGATCTAGCACGGATTTTAAGAAATATAATAGAAAATGAGTTGAAAAAGTTAGTGACATGTGAGTCCTACTTTTATATATTACTTTTATAATAAAATGTGAGTGAAAATAAGTTAATGGAATATATGGTCAACTACCAAAAATGATAAAAGTGAAAGATGACAAATTTTTAGGGACGGACGAAAAAGGCAATAGGACAAATTTTCAGGAACGGAGGAGTCCTATTAGTACAAAAAAAGTCTCTCACGGGAAAGAAATTTGCTGAAAATGAAAATTTTCTACTTTTATAAAATGGATCATAATGAAAATACCTATTTTTATAAGGATAGAAAAGAAAAGAAACCTAGAGTTAGAATTTCGTCAAGGATATTCGAGAGCTGACTAGGGGTTGCTTAATCGGTTCTTGGTTAACTAGAATCAGAACCGGAACTGGAATCGAATCAGAATCGGTCAATTTTTTGATATGACAGGTTCTAAACCGAAACCGGATTAAATTTAATTTATATTTTATAATTTCATATGAATATAACTAATATACTAACACTATAGGGTGTGATTAATTGCTAACTTTCTTAAGTTGCTAACTTGCTAACTCATCAATGTTGTGTATTGAAAATGTCAATACAGTGACATTAAAATGTCAACACATAATTTTGTTGAACTTCAATATAATATGTTGATATTATGTGTTGACATTTTAATGTTACCGTATTGACATTTTTAATACACAACATTGATGAGTTAGCAAAGTTAGCAATTTAATTAGTTAGCAATATAACACACCCCCTAACACTATTATTCAAGTTTCTTAACCCTATTTTAGAATTTAGATATTGACTTATCGAATACTTTTAGGCCTTGGACTTTAATAAGGTAATTAATTGCTTAAAGTTTTCTATATTGGATGATGAATATTGTTGCTTCGTTAGTTTGTATTGGACTTATGTTAGTTTGTATTTTTAGCTATTAAATTCATGAATTTTTATATTTTCAGATGTAGGATTATTATTTTTTTCGGTATTGAATTATTTAAATTATTATTCAAGTAAAAATTTAATTACAATTAGATGGTAAACCGGTTCTTTGGTTCCAAACCGGATCCGGTCGGTTCTTAACCGATTGGTTCCAAATCGGAACTGATCGGTTCCGGTTCCAGTTCTTGAATTTAGAAGATATTGTAACAGGTCAATCGGTCTGGTTCTAACCGAAACCGGCCTAATAAGCACCCCTAAGTTGTTTTGTGGAGCTGGTCGTTCACTTGAGATTTAGCTAGAAATCAATAGGGAGAATACAGAAAAAGATTAAAAAGAGATACTCTATCCGTCCCACAATAGGAGCTCTTAATGTGAGCATGAGTTTTAAGAAATGTAAATAATAGTGGGTTCGAAAAGTTAGTGGAATATATGACCCATTTTTTTTATATTGGTTATAAAATGTGAGTGAAGTGAGTTAGTGGAATGTGAGATTTACTTACCATTTACGGTAAAAATGAAGTGTGACTCTTATTATGGGACTGACAAAAATTGCAAAGTGTGACTCTTATTATGAGACGGATGGAGCAGAGGAGATGATCGTTGAAGTTGCAAGCTAAAAATAGTCTTGAGAGTTTCACCGTCCATTCATCTGTTTTGAGTTCATATTGTTATGTGTGTAGTCGATTGGATTTTGAATAAAGTTATGGTTTCTTGTCCATGGATGTAGATCAATATCGACCGAACCACATAAATCTTGAGTCGCATTTGATGTCCTTGACTGTTTGTTTATGTAACAGTACATAATCAAAGATTTTAATATTTTTCATTAAAAATTAATTTTTAAATAGTAGTACGGAGTATTAATTAATTAAAAATATATTACTTATTAATCATTTTGCAACAAATTAGGAAATAATTTAAATTTTAAGTTAAATTATAGTATTTGCATATTTAATATTATTTTTACTGAATATTGTAACTATTTCGAACAAGCTCGAAATTATGTTAAAATTTGACTTAAAATTTCCATATTATTTTGTACTACTAAACTAAATTTATAATTAAATCTAATTAAATTTAAAAATTAAAAGTATTATATTTACGTACAATATATGTACATTTTTTTTATGTAGTTTTGATTTCTAACATGATATTTGCATTTGTGTTAATGCACTATTTCGACAAGTTTGGTTAAAAGGACTACATGGCTATTGTGTTAATGCACTATTTCGACAGCCCGTGCATTTTAATTTCGACTAATTAGAATCAATGTTAGGCCATCCAGGCGCGGACGATGCGACGGACGATGCACACGCGTTTTCAATTAAAAATTTAATTTTATTCAATTTTCAAAACCTATAATATGCCTCACTTTTTCCTTCATTTTTCACTCCTTTCAATCTCAAATTCATACTACATTTTCTACATTTCAAACAAAATGAATCCCGAAGATTACCTAAGTCTGAATAGTCTGATGTTCGGTGGTGCACGATGGCCGGGTACAAAACCCGATAAATACCGGCCATTCGACACCAACGCCCAGTACGATTCTGACTTCAGCACGGACTCGTACGGGCTGTCAGACAAGGAGCCTTCTCGCAACCGCACACCCGCCGTCGTCGTCGCGTCGGGCTTCGCCACCAAGACGAAGTGGACCAAAGCACGAGCCCAGAAGTTGCCGCAAACGGCGGTGTGTGATGAGTTCGCCCCGGGAAGGACGAACTACGTCACGGAAGAATCCATCGTCTTGACGAGATGTTGGATTGATGTTTCAGAGGATCCGGTGTTCGCCAACAACCAGAAGGTTACTGCGTATTGGGAGCACATCGCCGAAAAATACAACGCGTCCAAGCCGCCGACCGCCAACAAGCGCCAATGGGAGCAGCTCCACAAGCACTTAGACCAAATAAAGAAGCAGATCAATTTGTTCGCGGGCGGTACGACAAGTGCGAGAGGGAGCAGGCCAGCGGCGAGAGTCTTGCGGATGTGCGCGACAAAGTGGTGCAGTCGTACATTTCATTGTACGGCGAATTCAAGCACTACCAGATTTGGGCGCTCTTGAAGGGGAAGCAGAAGTTTGTTGGTGGTGTGCTTCCCCAATCGACGGCGGTGAAGAAGAGGGCATCAAAGTACACCTTCACTGATTATACAAGCAGCGAAAGCGGCGCATCTCCAATAGTCCCTCAACCATCCGGTGTTCGAGGATGAGAGTTCCGGCACACTGATATCCACCCGGTGTCCCCCGGGCAAGGGCAAGGCGACATCCTCCGCTGTCGCGCCGCCGCCGACGCCCCCGAGTGCGACTTCGGTTGCGACACATGCCTACACAGATTTGGTGGCCTCCTCCGACTACAGGACGTTGTTGGAGGCGCACAACGCTCTGATGCAGGTTACCAACTCGGCTCAAATCGAAGGCATCCAGCGGATGATCGATGGCCTCAGCCGCAAGTTGAGACTACTCTAGACTAGCCTCCTTTTTTATATGTAGTGCATTTTTTTTCTTAATTTCTTATTTTGTAACTTTTTTTTAATTAAGGAAATATAGGATTTTCCCTCGTGTTGTTTTATTTATTTATTTTGTTTGATATATTTGCATTAATTATATAAATACAACATATAAGTAAAAAATGGTTAGGACGGGCTATAGCTTGCCCCATTGTGATACCCTTACAAATTCATAATTTTTATCAAAAAATTTTATCAAAATTTAACATGTATACAAATTATAATTGTCATATTTCATGGATCTTTGATCATATTTACAATACCATTACCAACGAAATAGATAGAGCGATTATCTTTCATTATGCATATAAAAGATGGAGGCTTCATCGCTAACACAAGCCTACTTTCCAGTTCAACATCTTCATTCCAAAATATACACACAAAAATACGTAAATTTTGTGTGTATATGGAGAATGAAAAGGTGCCCCAATAACAATCCATCATAATTCAAATAAGATGGGGTTAGGCGCCAGCCATCTGGGAGGCTCGCCCCCTTCTCATCGGCCCCGGCCCCGTCGCCCCTCGATCAGACGCACCATCTCCTCATTTCTCTTATGCGGCGCCTCCCCGCCCCGCTCCCTCGCGGTATTCATTTCAATTTATGCTTTCAATTTACTTGAACGATCAATCGTCGTTTTAGGCATTATCGTAAACTGTCGAGTGAGATTTCTATTGTTAACTTGCCCTCTCTTACTCAATTTTGTATGAATTGACATTTGATCGCCTATGGAATCGGAAATTATGTTTCTGTTTATATGATCGCATAATATGTAGATTTGATTTGATGGCTGTGTTGCCAGTTTGATGTTACAATCAGATCAGATGACCTTTTATAGCTTTAATTTGCAGCTACTTGATAGTAATGATGATAAATTGGGATCAGGTTGATTGATGATTTGTTGTTAAACTGCTTATTCCAATACAGCACTTCTGCTTCTAATTTTCTATGCATAAATACTGAGAAAAATTGTGATGATTTTATGGTTAATTCAATGTCTGATGTAGGTGGAGGATTGTCCAGCTGAGTTATTGATGAATTCAGCAGAAATTGGTGGTGGAGAGAGGTTGAATGGAAAAGGAAAAGGTCCTCGTCTTTCCATGGGTAGGAAAACTTGTCTAGTTGACGATGGCATCACAAAAAACGGAAGATGCACAGCTGGAAATGAAATCGCAGCACTCAAAACAGTCTCAGGTGATGGAGATAAATGTAATTGCTCGTCAAAATGTGGGGATATGATTTCTTGTTCATCCACTGCCAGTTCTAGTGATGATGGCACTGCAAGTACTTCTTCCTCCATAGATCAGCCATCTCCAGACACTGTAATAGCTAAGTTTGATGCTTCCAAGGACATTACCAGCATCACAAGCAGTGATTCTTCTCCGATTTCTCTAGATGAAGTTTCAGCAGGAAACAGCATTGCTGAGGCTATTGATTCTTATTCTGAAGATACTTCTTTTTATCATGATTCACCCGTGGCTTTCCACTTAATGCACGATCGGGGATTGATACCTTTGACTTCAGGATTTATAATATTAGGGAGAGAAGAAAGCAGGCAAGAGGGGACTCTGCGTCACGGAGATCTAATGAGTGCATCCTCAAACAGTTTAACGAGTGTATCCCCAGATAGTCATGATATAAGGAATTATACATCATTTTCATTTTCAAGAAATACCGTCTTTTCAACAAGTGGATCTGAATACTCAAGATCTCCAGATGGCTCTCACCGTGATTTAACAGATTTCTTTAGCACCAGCCTTCATGGAAGTTTCATGTCTCTTGGAAGTGAGATACATGGAAGTAATGAGGTATTACTTTGCTTCCACTTTTAAAATTATAAACTTTATTGAATTCAGAGAGGTTTAGTTCCATGTTATGCTCAATTCTGCTTCACTCTTTAAGAATTAGGAATATGATGCAATTGTTATCTTCTTTCTCTCTTCCACACCCAAGTAACTTGTCTGTCACTTACACAACTTAGTCATTAAATGGTTATACATGTCGGTCAATCTTTATTTAAAATATGCATGCATAAATTTTTATCTCATTAGTCATATTCTCCTATAGTGCATTCATTGGGACCTCTAATGGTAGTTAAAGTTTCTTGTTGTGTACAGTTAGGGGAAAGACGCCATGGCAGTCTCGATACATCGGATTCTCCGACTGATGTCTGCCCTAGAAGGATACATGCTGGTAGCTCATGTTCATGCCGATTTGGTTTATCAGCAGAGGAGTCTGGCTCACGAGCAATTTCTCGAATGGTCTTTCTTTCCCAAACATGGTTTGAAGTAATCTTCTGTGTCAGACTGTTCGAGTTGTATATATACATGTGTGTATTGTTATGGTTCATTACGTGCATTTTTTAGGTGCTTGACCAAATACACCACCAGCAGCCCATGTCTATTTCCTTGTCTGTGGTCTCACAACCAGCTCCAGAATCAGTTGTTGCCTCGTTGCCAATGAAGATTTACGGAAAGGAAAAAATATTGGAATATGAAGAGGATATCTCACAGTATGTTTCTACTTTCTACTGTTAACCCAAATGAACTGAGAAGAAATTACAAATGACGGAAATTTAACAAACTCGCATTTGCTTCCTAAATTGAAATATCAGATTATCCCGTGACCATGATGTGATGCAGGTGTCAGATTTGCCTGGGATCCTATGAGGATGGAGACAAGATACGTATACTTCCATGCCAACACGAGTATCACATGTCATGTGTGGATAAATGGCTCCAAGAGGTTCACGGGTAAGTTGTCACGCCTAGCCTACCCGCTTGTATGTCTTGATTTTAATAGACTTTGTGCCGCCTCCTTGCAGTGTCTGCCCACTCTGCCGAGGAGATGTTTGTTCAAATTTAGACACCCTTCCCCGTTAGTATGTTAGGTAAATGGTGGAAGTTTTTCAGAGGTGAAGATTTCTTGGAATTATTCATGCCTGTTGTTGAATGAGAAAGAATGTTGATGGTATATACCAATGGAATATTTCGATGCTTGCATAATCTTGCAATTTTTCCTAGGCAATAACATGTCTTGTGAATTTTCCCCATCCCATCTATTCTCCGTTGAATTCAGCGCAGCTGGAGAGCTTGACATGTGCACCGGAAAATCTCAACGAACAAATCCAAGGCTTTGGAAGTAAAAATTGTAAAGAGTCGAGAGACCGAATAAAATCATATAATTACAGGAAAACATATATAGGACGTATAACATTTGTGCAAAATCAATATTTGCTATGAGATTGTATGATACAATTGCTTTTCTTCTTTACAAACAAACACACAGTGACATAGGGTACTTTTATAGAACATAACATGGCTTCTGGTTGTTGAAAGATTGTGCCGATTCAGATATCGGCTTCAACATGTTACATGTCGAAGAAGGGATTATATCTAAAGCCCTTATCGATGCTGCTATTGTTAAAAGATGTGCGCGAAGCCGTCCTTGAGGCTTGCTTCGTAAAGTATGAGGACTGATCTTGAGGAGCAAACAGATTTGGATGCGAGTTTTCATCTTCATCATCAAACGTGGTCCATCTTTTCGAGTTGCGTTTCTCTCTCGCCACAACTTGGCTGCTGCGGTCACAACTTAATCTAAATTATCCACAAAAGATGAGAGCAACAATCACAATCAGTTTCAATACATGAGCTAAAGAAGTGAGAAACAGTCATTCACTTACTTTGGTAAACCTTTTTTCAGCTCAGCATTGTCGACTGTGTGACAACTATCAGAGACTTCATCTCTGACATATCAAAGTAGACAAAACTGGTCAGAATGACAGATTCATATAGTAGTAGATGATGCCAAAATGAAGTGCTTACGAAAGATGAACGCGTGTACTTCTTGCGTTGAGTTCTGTTTGGATTCGCGACAGTTCCTTCTTCACGTTCTCTCCAAATGCCTACAAGCAAAGAGTTATTATATCAGCTATGCAATCTCAAACATAGCCAATGACAAGAGTAGTTATGAAGGAAATTGGGTTGTTACCTCATCTAAAATACCATCTGTTGGTAAACCATTCTTGTTCTTCATCTTCTTGGTTTGTGGTTCCTTTGTGTCATCTGATTTTTCAGGTAGAGACAAGAGTGTCCTTTCATCCTCCACATTGCCTTTCTTCCATATCTTGAATCCCCATGTTTTCTTCACTGTTTTTCCACTTTCTTTGTTGTTATCATCATTCTCCTCTCTTTGAAAGATTGCCATAAATGGTTTCCTCTTCCCTTTCTCACTACTACAGAGTTGCCTCTCAGATTCAGGTACACTTTCCATCAAGAAAATAGACTTGGATTCATTGCAACCAGCATTCCAAAAGGGATTTTCAGTAGACCTCAAAAGCTCATTCCCCTTCTGATCTTTATTCCTTCGATCCGACTCACTTGTATTCTTGTCCTCCTTCAACTTCCCGTACTGATTGGGCGATACGAAATCCAAAACCGAAGAAGCCCCTTTTGCTCTCTTTGATGCTGATCTCACCAAGCATTTCTCTTCCTTCAAATCGATTACAGACCACTCTTCGTTCGAAATCTGTTTCTGCACCCCACGAACCGTCACATCCGTTTCCTTAATCTCGGCCCCCTGAACCGCTAGCCTCTGCAACAAAGGCCTCTTTGAAGCATGATACTCATCCTCAGATATGCAATTAGCATAGAGTAACTCCTAAAAAGGAAAAGGATCTGTTAAAGCCAAATTTGTAAAAGATCAAAGCTGCAATTGGATTCAATTATGTAGCACACACCACCAAAATCGAAATCTAGAAAAATTAGGAATAAAACCTGCAAGAAGATGAGCTTATCCCTTAGAATCACGGGGGGCTCATAATCGAGGGGAGAGGCGATGAGGGTTTCGAGAAGATGAGCTCGGAATGCAGAGACCTCATCTTCCTGAATAATTCCCTCTTTACAGAGTCCCATCAAATTATGCATCTGGTGGAAGGACTCCTGCTGCCACTTGAGCTGATCCGACTGATCCTTGGCCCGCTGCTGCTCGGCTGCAGCAATCGCAGGCATCCGCTTCTTCTTCAACGAGAACGGGAGGATGCTCTTGCAGATGGAGGTCATCGAGTCGTGCAGCGATGTGTAGTATGTGGGCTTGTACGCGTACGCCATTTTTCTTTGATTTTTTGCTCCGATTCACCTGTGTTTTCTTTTATTGTGAAGAAATTTATAGTTGACTAGTTTTGCACAGTTTGGTGATGGAAATGAGGCTTTGGTGTAACAAGCTTTTTGAATTATGGTTAAAACGGTAATGTTGAACTAGCCGTTGGGATTTAAACGTTGCGTTGATTTGAAATAGCGACTGATGGGCCGTCAGTTTGGGCTAAACTTACTGAGTTTTGGGCCATTAAATATATCAATTAGTGGGCCGTCAATTTGGGCCATCAAATGAGGTGTGATTGTCGTAAACAAATCTAAATTTAGTGATTTTTCTAGCTAGTTTTTAAAATTAGGGGATGAATTAGAATTTAACCAATTTTTTAATTTCACGACAAATTTTATGAGTTGTAATTCACTTTATAAAATATTCAATTCATAAGCAAATTAATTTTGAAAATATTATTTTTTAGCTCCATTTTTGTGTTTGAGTTGGATTGTTGTTTAAAAGCAGCACCGAAATAGACTGATTTTTTGGTAAGAAAAGAAAAAAGCTACGTTGCATTTCCTCGAAATATTACTCCGTGTTGTACTGAATTCAACGAATGAAGTATACTCCCTCCGTCCCCCCGTTAGCAGTCACAGTTTGACCGGACACGAGTTTTAAGAAATGTAAAGAAAAGTTGGTTGAAAAAGTTACTGGGATGTGAGACCCATTTTTTTATATTAGTTTTATAATAAAATGTGAGTGAAGTGAGTTAGTGGAATGTGGGACCTACTACCATTTATAATAAAAATGAAGTGTGACTCTTAATTGGAGACGAACCGAAATGTAAAAGTGTGACTCTTAATCGAGGACAGGGGGAGTATTATTTTATCACACCTTTGCGACACGCTTTCCTAAATTATCTCCTTTTTTGTTCCATAAAAAAATACTACTACTAGTCTTCTTTATTTCAAGTTTGGTATATCCCACAAAAATATGATAGAAGGAAGAAAGGAAAAACTCATCGTTCATTCTTTTTCCTACCAATCAAACTAATTCTTAATTTTCTTAATTCTATAGGGTTGAATAAAAATTCAACATCCATTTTAGTAGGTATTTTTCTCCTAAGAAAGAACTTCATTATTCACAAATAATGCTCTAATAATTCTATCTTTTATCTTTCTCATACTTTACCAATTTCACAATTTGTGTCTGTCGCCAAATGATTGCAGTATTCGGCTACATCATTTTTACATTTTTTTACGAAAGAAGGGGTAACATCTATGTTGTTTGGACTTTTTTGGAAGAATTATGATGGAAATTATCTTAGACCATGTTTGGTAGGGGTGAATTAGTCTATATGCATATATTTTGTGAGAAATTCAGCGAAATCTTAATGATTTATGGAAGTAAGAAATTAATGTCATAGATGCAATTTTTTTGTGGTGTTTTAAGAAAGAGCTCGATATTTTTGTAGCAAAAGATGATGCGGTCACCCCAGCCGCCCCACACCCCGGCCCGACAGTTTGTGAGGGGGTTCAATCAGGGTACACAACGGCCCGTTAGAGAGGAGGCCTTCAATCCACTGTCTTGACAGGAGGACATCTCTCAAGGCCTCACACTTGTGCCTAATAGATGGAAGCTCCCACACGCCAGTAGTGGGATTCGAACCCAGCTCCTTGTAGCAATATCTGTTCCTCTGGAACCAACTGCGCTAAGTCCCTGCGGGCAAGAGCTCGACATTTTTGTTCTTATGTATCGATGATGTTGCAATACATTTTGCTCATTCCTTTTAACCTATTAGGCTTGTGTAGGTAAAATCCAATTTATTGCCTTTGAAACTTATTTCCGTTTTTTTTATGATTGCAAATGAAGTTGAAGGGGAGATGGCCCAGAAACAGAATATGAAATACAGGATTTACAATTGAGAAAAAATAAATTTAAATGAAAAGGTTTCGTCTTCTTATAAACTTTAGCTCCGAAAAACATCTCTCATTATATCCCACTAAAAATGAAAGAAGAGATAGAAAGAAAAAGAAAAAAAAAGGCGAAAAGTAAGAATATAAATCACATGATTGATACTTCCTCCGCCCCCCATTTATAGTCCCATTTGGATTCCGCATGAGTTTTAAGAAATTGTTGACTTTGTGAAGAAAATTGGAGAAATGAATTAATGGAATGTGGACCCCAATTTTATATATAAGTTTTATAATAAAATATGAATGTAATGATTTAGGTGAATGATGAGGTCCATTTACTTAGAATGAGAAAAGATAAATGAGACATTAAATCGCCGACACTCCAAATGGTAAAATGGGACCTCATTTAACGGATGGAGGAGGAAGTACCATTTAATTTAATTTTTTAAAAATACCCTCTATAAGCCAAAATTCACAAGTCACTAAAATTGATTTTAAAAAATCTGATATTATATTTGTGCAAAACACAGAGATCAGATTCCATTTTCTGAAGTTCACTTTTACTTATAAAGTAAAATGTTTAATAACTATATAGAAATAGGAAGTCCAAATCCACCGATATATCAGATCCAATGCAAAACCAGCCTACGCTATTCTAGATCAGCACCAACATTGTTTGGTTGCATTTGTGATTTTTGTCTGCTTTAGTAATTTTTGAACAAAAAAAGAATACACTGTAAAATCATTTTTGCTCAAAATTGAAACTCACGGACTTGAAAAAATATTTGTAATCATCATATGAAGAGAAGAAAAGAGAAGAGGGAGAGAAGTCCTTTCTGTGTATCTGACCAGAAAAATGTCGTCTTCCACTAGAAATAGTTTTTAGTAGCATCAGACACTGTGATTGCTGACACTCTATTAATTATTTCCCATTTCTTTATCACTATTTTTCACACTTCCCCGGCTATTTCCCTTCACCTCAAAACCAGCTTCATTGCAGTAGCAAACAATCACAGATTCAGCCCCAAATTGAAGCACACACACACATGCATTCATGACCACAAACAACGCTCCTCACTAATTGAGTAAATGGGTTGTTTGGTGTCACAACTCGCGGCCAAATTCGCCTTCTTTCCGCCGACGCCGCCGACTTACCAGGTCAAGAAGAGGGACGACGGCAAGCTCGTGGCGGTCTCCGCCGCTTCCTCGCTCCCAATCGCCATTGACGACTCTTGCCTCGATGTCCTGTCTGTCCACACCAAGAGGGGCAACAAGATTGTAGCTTTTTACCTGAGGAATCCCTCCGCCCGCCTCACTGTGTTGTATTCCCATGGAAATGCAGCTGATCTGGGCCAGCTCTATGACCTCTTTCTCCAGCTCAAAGCCAATCTCAGGGTTAATCTTATTGGGTAATTTGAAATTAATTCAGTTTGCCCTATCTATTGTTTTCCATTTTTACTCTAGTTTTCCTTTTAAATTTTCTGCTTATTTATTGGGCTTAGATCTGAAATCTTGATTTTTAGTTGACAAAATGGCGACCTAATTGGGTTTAATTGGTGTTGCATTTTCCTTCTTTAATGTTGGCACTGTGCTTATTTTGATGTGAAAGTGATTGGGCTTTCACTAAAAGGTGATCTTAATGGTACCTTGAGATTGTGACATCTTGTTCACTTCTCAGTGACTTTCATGTTGCTCTTAATTTTTGCTCTCTTTATGTTGCTTTCATTTCTTTTACTATTATCTTTCAGCTTTTGTGAGATTGGATGATTACAAAGCCTTAAGTACAAGGCATTGATCTGTCTCACCTTTGCTTCTTTTCCAGCAGGGTGTTTTTAGTCAAAACTTTATTTGTTGTCTTACAAATCTCTTGTGGATGCATATTATTCTTATGAATTAATTAATTCTTAACTTGTCTGACCATCTTACCCCTCAAATACACAATCCTATGAATGCCCCCATGGATGTGCTCTTCAATATTTCTTTGCTCAATGATTACAAGGGAATTAGCTTGTTCATCCTGCTCTTCAATATCTGCCTCTTTCCCCACGTTTTGCGAATACCTTCCTTTTCTGATGTGTGTACTGTAATGCAATAGATGGACTCTTGCAATTTAATGATTTACTCTTTCTTTGATTAGTTTATTGCGTTACTGAGTTAATTCTATCCAAATTTGCAGGTATGACTATTCTGGTTATGGAGCTTCAACCGGTAAGGTAAAATTCAATGAACTTAGTCCCGTCATTAACTGATGTTCATAACCGCATAGTTTTGGAAGGTGCTGAAAGAAAATTGGCTTACATAGCCTCGCTTGTAGTAATTATATTTAATTCGGTTTTGGAACATTTAGTAGTCAGTCTCATAAGTCGCTGTATGCTGATTATTATTATTAAGAAGTTTAATAAATACTAGAAATCAGCCTGTTACGGACCTTTTGTTTGTTTGTTTCTGAAGCGTCTTAATAATGTTTCCGAATGAGTCTGGTGGGTTCCAGTCCTGATTTGTTCAACTCATAAATTAAGTATCGTTCTTCTAGTTAGATATAAATACTTTGGCTTTCTATAACTCCCAGCCTAGTGAATATGACACATATGCGGACATCGAGGCTGTATATGAGTGTCTTCAAACAGAGTATGGGATTAGCCAGGAAGATCTAATTCTATACGGGCAATCAGTTGGAAGTGGCCCCACACTACATTTAGCAGCTCAGTTACCAAGACTAAGAGGTGTAGTTTTGCACAGTGCCATCCTATCTGGACTTCGTGTGCTTTGCCATGTGAAGTTTACCCTCTGCTGTGATATTTACAAGGTTAGTAGTTTTACATTTCTCGAAAAAAAACATATTTACTATTTACATGGTTAACATGTGGCAGTGCTACAATCATGGTTGCACTGCCTCTTCTGATCCGATGTGCCCCCTTACTAGTGATATAGTGTGATTCTTTGATGGTTCATGGTTGGACTTTTTGAAATATGGGACATTGTATTTAAATCCTTAAAAATATTTTCTTCTTCGTCAAAACTTTCTTGCTCTAAAATCGCTAGATAGGTGGAATTTGTATCTTACTGGTCATTACGAGTTTAGATACCCATTTAACTAACGAATAAGGTACTGCTGCGGCTCAGCTATTTCTTGTTTGTACGCATTGGGATGATCTTTTTGTAAATGTGTCAGTTGTGATTAGTAAGTGAAATCAAAATTCATGGTGGTTGTGATATGATCCTTGGCTGCATCAGGTTGTTTGTGCGTTGAAAAATATGTTTAGTAATCTGTTTTGAAGCATTCTTCCGAGAAAACCCTTTTGTGATGTGATTCTACTCTTGGTACTTTTTTACAATATTCGATATGATCAGAATCTAATTGACCTTTCTACCTTTTATTTGCTGTCAGTTATTAACTCCACTAAATCTTGCAGAATGTAAAGAAAATTCGAAAGGTGAAGTCTCCTGTGCTTGTTATACATGTAAGTTTCTAGAATCTCTTCGACACTAGACATTTTGTTTTTTACATCACAACTTAATCGATGCTGAGTGGTTGTTTATCTTTTTTATCTTTTTTATCTGTGCTCTTTGGTTTTATGTAAATTTAGTACGTGGGCTTGTAGACAATTTCAAACTATATATTACTAGAAAAGGCTTAAACTAATGAAGGTGATTCCTAGACCAATTCCAAAATTAGGAAACTGCTTAAAGTCAAAATCTCACGATAATCCGTACTCTTGTGCTGCATAAGTAACTACATCCATACGTACTTTAATAGCAGTATTGCACTAACGGAAGGAAATTGGATGGTTTCCGTCCTTGAACATTTTCCCCATTAGTAGCTCCAGAGGCATAGTTCATTAGCACATGCTTAAGTATGGAGAAATACTAGTGTATTTTCACTTTGGAGCTCCGTCAATGGAAATATTTTCCATTGCCGTAATCTCAGGTGCTTTCTCCATAGGCCCCCCAATTCCTTTTACCTTTTTACTAACTCTGATATTGTTTCTTCAAGAAAAAGTGCCAATCTATTATAGCTATTGAAGTTTGTCCACGTTGATAGTTTGATATGTTAATAGCTCCCTTAGTTAATTATAAACTGCACTTCTTTATTCCTAGAAGTTGCTTTTAGCTTGGTCGGAAGATACAAACCTCTATATCTAATCAGGTTGAATTAAGTTTTACTTAGTTTCTCAAATTCCAAGCAATTATCGCTAGAGTAGATATAGAAATTTGTCGACGCCAGCAAATATTGAACATCGACCCATATGTCAAAATGTTTCTCTTGGTGAGGTCATCAAAGCATTGCCCTTGATTTCTCAAATGAAGGGCTTGAATAATGGGATTGAATTATTGGGTTGTCGAATTTGAGGAATATTTAATTGCAAGAAATTGATATGCATAGTAGTACTTGTTTGCTATATTTTAAAAATCTGGTTGAAATTACTAACTGGATCATAATCTAGGATTTAAATGACAGTCATCCCAATTATTATCATTCTTTTTGACCAAATTAGTAATTTCAACCAGATTTTTAAAATGTACTGTAGCAAACAAGTACTATATACATAACAATTTCTTGCAATTAAATATTCCTCAAATTCGACAACCCAATAATTCAAATTCCCATTATCCCTTCATTTGAGAAATCGAAGGCAATGCTTTGACGACCTCACTAAGAGAAACATTTTGATATATGGGTCGATGTTCAATATTTGCTGGCATCGACAAATTTCTACATCTAGTCTACCGATAATTGCTTGAAACTGCTCCGGCAAAATCCATCGTCCTCTTTTTAAGATTCTTAAACTTAACATAATAAGATCCTTTTTCATTGTGTTTATTTCAGCAGTGATTATATCATGTACTCTGACACATAACTATAAAGCTAGCCACGCTAATGATTCCTCTAGCTGTTTTTTAACCGTGTTTTATAATGCTTTTGTTAACTGACAAATGATGTTCGTTTATTGAGTATTTTCCATGTCCTTACGATAATTTACAGGGAACAGATGATGATGTTGTAAATTGGTTGCACGGTAATGGTTTATGGAAAATGGCACGGGAACCATACGAGCCATTGTGGATCAAAGGAGGCGGCCACTGCAACTTGGAGCTGTACCCGGATTATATTCGCCATCTTTGTAGATTTGTTCAAGAAATGGAGAACATGACTACTGAAGTTCGATTGAGGAAAATCAGGCCAACTCTGGCTCTACAGAAGAGGTGGAAATGTACCTCAATGTGTTGTGCTGATAAATGCTGTATAGTTAAAGTTAGAAGACCGAGATGGCCACAATGCTTGAACCTCAGTTGCATAAAGAGGCCGAAATGTGCGGGGTGGAGGCTGCCAGGATGCCCGTCGTGCTTGATTCCTAGCTGCACAGGTTTGTCGTGTTGGTGCAAGAAATGTTCGTGCCGGTGTACAATATGCTCGTGTTTGTGTGCTGCCAAGTGCTCTTGTTGGTAATATTATTGGTGGGTATACAAAAACATTTGGACTAAGCTTAGACTTTGTACAGATTGCTTTTCTGTTAACATGTAGTAGTACTAATGGTGCACTAGTCTGATAATTGGTATGTTTAGGAATTTCAAGCCAATTAGTACATCATTTTGTTCTTCTTGCTTCTACTAATTAACGATTGTAACTCTGTTTCTTGCATCAATGTCTATTATCCATAAATTTTTGGCATATAAATGTCCATTTTGACTAGATAGTATATGAAATCATATTCATTACTCAATTTATGTTTAGTACAACCTTTTAGTCTCTAACAATATGAATATGAATTGGTTGTAAATGATGAGTTGCTCGCGAGTTTTTGAAGCTTAATTCAGAAAAAAAGCTTGTTCAGATCTCGACTCGATAGTAAATGAACCCGACTTCGAGCTTGAGCCTTATGATGCTCGGTTCGTGGGGCTAACATGTTCGGATTCGTTTGCTCACAAACATGTTTGCAGGCTTATTAATCGTGCATCTTCACGAATCTTCAATTCAACCAGTGCAATCAGACCTTCAGTAGAGCTGCTACACCTCTGGATTTAAGAAGTTACTTTTCATGAATATGTAGATTACTTTAGTTATAAATACATTGGAGTATGATATAGTAGTGATTGGTTGTATGAATTATAATTTTTGATAATAAATTTTTAGAAAAATAGGAGAGATTGGTTGTAAGAGGGGATGAAGCTAGATTAAAGGGCGTAAGGACAATTGTGCGTTGCTAGGTTATTATATTCCGAGAAGCACTCTGAATCACCATATATATGAGTAATATAATCCAACACATGATGAAAAAAGGTGTCGTTGACGTTGCAATTGTCAACCAACCTTAACAAGTCAATAACCATAGCTCCATTATATTTGGTTTTGTTTGTGTTAATTTTGATTTTGTTTTATTTAATAAGAAAAAGAATGAGCCGGAAGAGAAACACAGGAAAAGAAGATGGGTGTGAAGCAAGGGAGATGAGAGGAGATAGGAGTTGGTCGTGTGCAGTCAAACCCAATTTCGAAAATCTCGATTTCTCAAAGAAAATTCCTTCATTTATGCATCGCATCCACAATGTAGAGTCGCTGCCTCAAAACCCACCAAGATTGCAGAGGAGCGTCGGCATGAGAAGAGAATGGAGCTTCGAGGATCTTCGTCGACTATAGATACTCCTACTCTCATAATTCCCTATTTCCATCCTAACATTTATTCATATATATACAATCAATTTTTTCATGCTTATGTCCCGTCTATAATATGATATTATAACGAATTCTCTATTCTCTATGTGATTCATCTCATTCCTCTATGTGCCTTTCAATATGTCTATAATATTTATTCATTAATGTAGGTATATCGAGGGACGTAATCAATTGCTAATTACTATAAATTGTAGACATTAGATCTTAATGATCTAGTGGTATCCAGTGGTGTCACGTAAAAATATATTTTGTATTAATTAATTTGAAAAGAGTTTTTTCGTCATTCCTTATACATGACTATTTTTGTCATTCTCGCGATGTTAACACCTTACGATAATAATGTCAACTAAATGCCTGGAATATGTAAATTAAATTTGATTGACACTGAACATGACATTATGTGTTGATACGAGTCTAAAAGTCAAAAATACAAATAAAATTATCAAATTTTATCATATAAACTAATAAGAAACTACATACAGAACAGAATCACTTGGTAAAGAAGGAGGTCAGGGAGAAAGAAGTCAATAAAGTAAGTAAATAATTTACCTAATGGTCAATAGCTTGAACGGGTTTAAAGAAATGTTCTTTTTAAAGCCGATTCTTTATAGCCCAATCATTTTATGTTGACGGAAAATTACATTATTCAACTGGCATTCATGTCATTTTTAGTACTAAACTGATCAATTAAATGAGGTCATTTTTACCAAAGCAATTTTTTGGGAAAATTGCAAATAAATGAAATTTTTTTATTTTATATTTCAGTTTAAAGGTTATGGGACATACCAAAACCTAACAGATAATTATGTTTGAATGAAAATTATACTTTTCATATATTAATATAATTCTTTGCTATTTATAATTTTACGTACGTGATCAAAGTGGATTTATTGGTGAATAACTGAATTTAAGTAGTAGTGGTAAAGATTCACGCAAGTCATGCAATATGAACAATATCATTCCAAACTTTTCATGTTTAATGAAAAATGAATGAAATTTTAATATGTTATAATGATCTATAACCAAGAGTAAGTTACTTCAAGATTTACATAGTTCACCGATGAACTACAACATATGATTTGAGAATGTCCTCAATCAGTCCGAATAGCAGTGTAATATTTTTTTTGTTTATAGATATGGAGGAACTAGAAAAACGTATATAGAAATCGTTGTAAACAGAAATACGTTACGAAAAAACATTTATTTTAAATGTGACTGCAAGTGGTATAGCTTCTCTACTATATAGTAGTATTAGCCAGAGAAAAAATGTTCATTCTCAATTCAAGATTCCTGTTAATCTAAATGAATATTCCACTTGTAATACTACTGAACAATGAATTAGGCTTGTGGAATTGATTGTCATTATGAAACCTCGTATAGTTAACAAGTACTCCCTCCGTCCCATAAAAGATGTCACACTTGTGGGATGGTACATAATTTTAGGAGATTTTGTTTTGTGTGTTAGGTGGGTGGGAAGAGAAAATATAATATTTATAATATTGTGAGAGACAACTTTTTCTAAAAATGGAAATATGATATCTTTAGTGGGACAAACTAAAAAAGAAAGTGAGACATTTTATGGGACGGATGGAGTATTGTATTGAAGCTTTGGAGAGGAGTTTGGGTGATAGTATTTGACGGTGATTTTGGACAAATATCACTTGTTATTCTTATGAGTTGTCGGGGAATGTTGCTATTATTAGTAGAAAATAACTAGCAAAAAACTGAATATGTGGTTTAAAATACTCGTGCATCACACATGTGTGTAGTATGAGTTGGACAATTTATAAGGGATAAACCAAAATGGAAAATTAGGACACATAGGGAGGATAGAGTGATTCGCAAATACTTATTGCACAATCCTCTGATCTGATTGAGTCCTTGGGGAACTATTTTAGTGAGGGTCCATCTTTATCATTCAATATATTAAGATAAGATAGGAATTTAGAGTTGATTATACCATAGTAAATTGTTGAAAGTTTCTTATTCTCGACTGTTATTATGGTAGATCACTATCACTTATAAATTGTATTGTATGATCTTGATTTACAAATGATCCATTCTTCAAAATGGCTAATAGTTGTTTATTGCTTACTAATCCCAAGTGCATTCTTCCCGTAAGTGATCAAAAAGAGTCAAATTTATGTTATGGATTGATTGTCATTGCGACATTTTACGGTAAAGAAGAGGTTGTGAGAACAAGATTTACCCAAGAAGGAACTTTGCTAAAATTAATGGATCACATACATTGGTTCAAGCACCATCAATGTGTTGCACCCATGGGTCCATTTAATGTCTCGCATGATGGGTTTGGGGGTGACCACGAAAAATTTATATATGTCAAAAGGTATTGCCCATGCCTAAAAACAATTTATCCATGGGTGGGTTGTCGTAATATTTCAAAGGCTTTAATGTGTGATCGTAACAAAGGTAAGTAGCACGGTGTTGTTAAAGCCATGAGACGTCAAATACAACATCATGAAAAAATCAAGATTCAAACATTTGTAAAGTGGACAAGGCATATTGACATTCAAACTATATTTGCTTAAGCGACCGGTAACCGTTGTTATTAAGCTCACATCGACCTTCTCAGAATGTAATAGTAGGGATATTTTGAAATATGAACATCGTCGTCAAATTCGCTATTGCCAAGTCATGATGTAACCTTTGATGGTTACGGACATGACGACAATGATATTCACTATATTTTTCAAAACTATACACATTTGTTAAGGTTACAGAGCTTATTGAAAAATGTGGAGGGATCTTTTTTTTTAACAAAAAACATCATCTTCGGCAATTGAATTCCAACTCTGTATATACATGGTTTTGTAAATCTAAAAAGTCAATTTTCTTCTGTTAAAATTCGAAGAACCTAGAGTTAGGTGGAAGCTTAGAGTCTATACAACACTGAAACAAAAAACAAAAATAAAAAAATAAACCTTCACCGTTTTTATAGCTTTCAATTCCAAATCCTCACTCTCAGACGAAGATCTACAGCTCCATTTTTGACGACCCACTCCGACCCACTCCGCCCCATGTGGAGGGGTCTTGTTATGGATATGTATGTTCATGTGGTAACTCAGCACCATCTGGGTTATGTTTTTGGTTCAACTTCATATATTAACAAATTTTGACCTTGTCAATGTTGTGAAGGTTGTATGCATGCATCCTGCTGAATTGATGTTTTTAGCATTTAGGACACATTCTTCAAGGTCCATTTGACTAGGGGTGGGTGAAAACACCGAAAGTGGTACATCACTCGTATAGTACTGAAAAATATTGAATTTTCGGTATGCCGTAATTTTTGGTAAGGTACGGTAGGATATCATATTATAAGTTTTCAATACGGTAACAATATGAAGTCTGGAATATATAGATATACCAAAAATACGGTATATATAGATATTATCGATATATCAGAAGTCTGGAATATATATCGAAATATCAAATTAACGGTATATATAGAGTATACCGATTAAATAATACTCCCTCCTTTCACGAAAAATAGAGCACATTTGCCATTTTTGGTTGTCCACGAAAAATAGAGCATATTTGTCATTTTTGATTGTCCACAAAAAATAGAGCACAATTAATAAGGAAAATTTTCAACAACTTCCCTCTTACTTTTTTTCCTTCTCTCTTACTAATAATATGGACCCCACATTCCACTAACACTACTTCTCTCTTACTTTTTTTCTCTTCTCTCTTACTTTTTTCTCTTTTCTCTTACTAATAATATGGATCTCACATTCCACTAACACTACTTCTCTTTTACTTTTTCTCATTTTCTCTTACTTTACCGATTGCACATTAAAACTCATGTCATTTATAATGTGTCCTATTTTTCGTGGACGGATGGAGTAATGAGATGGATTTTGGATATTCAGGAATATTTTGATTATCAATTGTTTTATGATGCTGACCGTCTATTTTTTTGTGAGGTTATTTTTTGACCATCCCGCATCCGTATGGCTCCACGAGTATCGACGCTCGAATCCTAAGTGCTCATGGCAAGAATTTCTGGATGTTGTTTATCATAATTTCGTTGAGGATGCCATTTACTTCTCCGAGACGAATAAGCTTCTCAACAAAATTACGGAGGCAGTTGCATATTTAGCTAAAAAGGAGACATGGCTAAAAAGGAGGTCACATCTGGTTCCGTCATCGAGACTATTGCAAAAAACGACGATGAGTCAAAAACAAATGTCAAGTCTGATCCAGTCATCACAGAGACGGAAAAAGATGATGACAAATGCCAAGTTTCTTTCTCTTCAGACAGTGCCTCTGACCTTTCCTTCATTTCAGCAAGTTCCTTCTCCTCAGCTCTCTTCAGTCCTTCATTCACCTCTGCAGTCCAATCTACCTAAGACTTGGCTCTGTTTTCCTTCGCTTCTTTGATCATTTCGGCCAATAGAGCCACTTGTTTGATCATGATGTCCATGTGGGACTGTTGCTCCTCATAGGTGTGCTGCATTTCCATGATCACTTCAGCTTCTGATTTTGTGCCACTTCGCACGCTCGGTTGGAATGCAGTCACTCCCTCAGTCTCCCATGCTACAGAGTTTTCATTGTGATTCTCCTCGGATGTTGACTCCAAACTCTGCTGAGGTTGAGATTGGGGATGAGGTTGATCTGGACAAGGTTGGTCTGGGTAGGATTAAGTATAGGAAGGTTGCCACCCTTCACCTAACCATGTCGGACAATAATCCCCTGCTCCAGAGGGACAGGTTTGATGAAGGTGACTTGGATATGAAGGGTAGTGGTTGGAATGGTCAAGTTGATATGTAGGTAGGTAAGATTCATAACCTTGATTTCCAGAGTAAGGTTGATAGCTTGGGTATTCCATCGGCCAGTTGGGTGTTTGGGTAGAGATTGGGTAGGGTTCTGTATAGGCTTGGAAACTCTGATGTTCCTCTACCCGGCTCCATTCTCCACCGTATGAATGTTCCTGTTGACGCACCCCGGCTTGGCCTTCAGGGCTCCAGTGATGCACTTTTTATTAGCACTAAATAAACATGCAAGTATACAAAGTATATATAGTATAGCTAAAGGTTAGTATCGGATATCGAACACGGGGAAGACAAACACAAAGTGTCTATCCTCTACTAAGACTCAATTACTATCTGGAAAAGCAAAGGGTTTTGAAAAACTTTTGAAAAACTAAAAACAATAAAAAACGTAAAACAACTAAGACCAAATAAAACACGGAGATAGACGATAGAGATAAGGGAATCCCAGGGATGTGCGTTCACAGTTATGGTTATACAAATTCCAACTACAATAGCCTAACACAGTTTATACTTTGAAAGGACGAGTCACCTAGCTTATGCTCATGCGATACAAAACGTTGATTACAAAGTTAGGGTTGTCAATCCTAACACGTAACTCCAAAAAGCTCCTAAGACCCTTAAAAAGTCCTCACTCTCAATTAACAGTGTCGTTTTAAGGGAAGCTAACTGTAGCGTCTACTAAGTGAATCTAACTCGCTAGAACTCTGTCACAGTTATGAAGAAAGTTATATTAAATCATGCAAGATTGTGTCACTCAATCATGCAGCATAAGAACTACTTAGGGAAGAAACAAAGTAAAAACAAAACGGATATTTAATAGAAAAAGGAATTTGTATAACCAAAGTCGTTACTAACACATCCCTGGAATCCTATGAGTTTAGTTACACATAATTGAATAAGCTAAAAACATAGATTTAAGGGAAGACAATTTGAACATAAAATTAAAGCAAATAAAACCCGTAGGTTGAATCCTTGTCGTTCTTGATGTTCTTGAAATCCTTCTCCAACTCCTTGCACAAGTGAAGTACTCTAGCTCTTGATCTCTATGAATTATTTGCAAATAGAAGCTCTCCTCTTTTTGATGAAGCTTGAGGTCTTATTCATAGGGAAAAACCAATCCTTGTTGTAGAAGGAAAAGATCTCCAAAATATGGTAAATCTGAGCGCAAATCTAGGGCTTCTCGGATTCGCCGCCTTTCTCCGGCGGGCCGTCGCACCTTGGCCGGCGGTCGCCGCGTTGGACTCCAGAGAGTCTGTTCCCTCAGCGGCGGACCGCCGCACGACTTCCACCGGTCGCCGGACTAGACTTCTCTTCCAAGCGTATTTTTCCGAGGCGGACCGCTGCATTGATCTGCCCGCCGGGCGCCGGCGGTCGCCGCACATATCCGCGGCGGTCACCGGTCGCCGTCTGACTCCAGATTTCCAGACTTTGCGTTTTGGCTCCCTTTTTCGGCTCAATTATGCACATTTCTCACAAAACACGTCAAAATACAAAATAGACAAAATATGCAAATAATGGACGTGTAGAGTGACTTTGACATAAAAAACAGACCAAATAATGGCCTTAAAATAGTGCAAAATCCGAGCGTATCAACTCCCCAAAACTTACATTTTTGTTTGTCCTCGAACAAAACAATAAAGACACAAGAATAGTCGCTCGGATTGCACAAGGACTAACGTCATAATTGCCTCAAAAGATGAAAGAATAGATTAAGCATGTATTAACGCAATCAAATCAAGTAAGGCTTATTAGTGCACTTTCATTACTAAGTTGTGGAATACTTGAATTCAAGCCCTCACATGTGGCAAACTTCCAAAGATGGGAAGTGTTTGTTGGAACATAGATACTAAAAAATATTTTTCGAGTTTATTTTGAATTTGATAAATTGCTTGTATGTTGTAAACACTCTTCATTTAATGAGAATAATAAATGTTTTCTTCATACTGTGTATTTTACTTTAATGGGTATTGACCGTATTTAATTATATATTAAATTATATAATTAAAGCGCCGGAAAGTAAGATCAGTCTAAGTTTTCTACATTGAAGGTTGTGTCGTGGAACAGGTCATCACAGTAGGTGGCCCAACCGGTACCTTGTAGAAGTAAAACTTTTTCACAACCTAGATAGGCTTTGGCTACCTATCGTGAAAGGTTGCAGTGTCCATCCGAAAGTCGTCTTTACCTTGAGAATGACTAGTGACACTGGTGTGGTATAGCATTGAATGGATCTAAAGTATAGACACGTCTCTGTTGCTATCTACTGTAAGACGATGTCTTGGAGATTTAATATTTCCTAATCTTTGTAATAATATAGGACACACGTTATTTAATCATACGCTGCTTTGACTTATCAATAGGTGCGGGTTTTTCGTAACCCAATATTCCTGATATCTTGGGTAGTAGTAATTAATAACTAGTATGGTGTCAGTTTTATTATTACATTGAATCGTGTGCCTGAGTGGTTTGACTATATCCCCAAGAGGTGTTCGAGAGAAGTTCTATTATTCGGAAACCCGGCCGGTTTGGATTTAATCCAAGAATAAATAGAAAAGGAAAAGTATATTTTGATATATATCTCGTACTAGACAAACTCTTGGAAATAAAAAGATATTAATTAGTTTAAAGTCTATAGCAGACTACAAATTAATTAGTGGATATAGAAAGTCTTAGACACGGGAAATAATATATTAAAGAGGTTAACCCGGATTGCTTGTAATCACGGATTGGATGGGCGGTCAGTATTTCTTCGATAGTGGCACAAGAAATATTCCATTGGCCTTATATTGAATTATGGGTTATAATTTAATTAGTAAAGAAGGTCCAATTGGGGAGGCTCAATCCAAGCCCCATAGATCCCTAACCTAGCCCATTATAAACTCTATAAATAAGGATGTAAGGAGAGGAGACAATACACATTACACAAAACCTAAACCTAGCCTCCAAGCTTGCAATTTTCGAGCTCCTCACTAATAGGAGATTTCGAAATTTGCATAGTGTGTGCAATTGGTTTTTCTTGTCTTCTCCTTCAAGATCCTTATAATTTCTAAGATATTCCTCCCACAAGGAATTTAGATCTATAGAGTTAAGGGTCATAGGTTAGAAGATCTTTGGTCTTGCATTCACAATCAAAGCTTCAAGATCTACACGTGGAGAAGTAGCGAGCCACTTCGATTCTTTGGAGAATCATAATTGTAGGTATTCAACATCATAATTTAATTCTAAATTATGTGATTAATTGCGCAATAATATGTCTCTACATGTTCAAGCATGAAATTGAATTGATCCCCATAATCACCTAAATAGATTCTTTTAGTGGATTTATTTAATTTGCAATTTCCGCTGCGTTATTTCCCCAACAGTGTTCTCTCACTCTCAAAGTGTATATGGGTAATGTGTATATAATCACTCAAATCATGCATCATGCAAAGTTTACCATAGGCTTGCTCAAAGTCTCCTCCTTCCTCTACTAGATGTGATTAAGCATCAAAAGTCCAAAATGTCTTTATCTTTGGTTGTAATGTAGGCTCTTTGGTAGGTGAGGAATATTTGGCTAAAAAGTGACTAAAAATAAAAATATCCCAAGTAGAGTAAAATTGACTCCACTTTTCTAAACCCAAAACACTTTTAACACTTTATTTTTCTCCTTCAACTCACTTTCCAAACCTTTGATTATTTTATATTTTTTTATCTGTTCACAACCTTTCACATTTTTTTTTCTTTTCTTTTCTTTTTCTTTCTTACACATCATTTCCTTTCTTTTCTAAAATCAAGCACATATTTGGAATTTTTTTTCAATTTCTCAACTTGTACTTTCTTTGCATTCAGCACACTACTTTTATATTTCCCCCTTATCTCTCCAATTCCTTTACAAAATAAGATAGCAAAAACTAACTAACCCAAGGAATTGTCCCCATTATGTTGGCTTCCAAAGAAAAGGCTTAAAGGCTCAAAATTGGCTCCAAAGGAAAAATTTTGAAATTTTGAGAGGGTCAAAAATTTGGATAAAAGTAGGCTAAGAAAAGATGACCAATCATCCTCCTAAATCAACTTAAACACTATATAAACTTAGGCAAGACGAGGAGCAAGTTCTAGAAACATATACATGCATGCAGATAAATCACACAAGAATGAAATTAAGGCTCAAATCCTCACAAGGTATAAGCATGATTCAAGACGAACAAGCAATTCACTAATTATGCAAATCCCTGGGATTCCCTTATCTCTATCGATTATCTCCGTGTTTTATTTGCTCTTAGTTGTTTTATACTTTTGATTGTTTTTAGTTTTTCAAAAGTTTTTCAAAACCCTTTGCTTTTCCAGATAGTAATTGAGTCTTAGTAGAGGATAGACACTTTGTGTTTGCCTTCCCCGTGTTCGATATCCGGTACTAACCTTTAGCTAAACTATGTATACTCTGTATACTTGCAGGTTTATTTACTGCTAATAAAAAGTGCATCAAGTTTTTGGCACCGTTGCCGGGGAAGACAATACACTTTGGAGTGATATCTTCGAACGAATAATTTTACTACTTTGGAATTTAATTGCTTTCAGTTTTTAATTTTAGTTTTTAATTTGTTTTTGTTTTTTATTCTTGCAGGTTTTGTATACGAATGCGCTCTGGGAAGGACAACCTAGAACCGCTCGATTTAGAACTTGAAAGAATTCGTAGGAAAATAAGAAGTTAAAAAGGATCAGGAACAATGGGTGACCGAACAGACATCGAGAAGCTGCAAGAAATGGTGAAGCTGCTAATGGACGAGAGAGATGCGGAAAGGGCAGCCCGCGAGGCTTTGGAAAAGAAGAACAAGGAAATACAACCCGTGATGAACATGTTCAATCATGGGAATATAATTACTTTTCCCGAAGGACCTCGTATTGATGCTAACAATTTCGAGTTACGCATACCCCTTATCCAAAGGATCGAGCAAACTCCTTTTGCAGGTAGGGCTACAGAGGATGCCAATCGCCATCTCTCTAAATTTGTGGAGATCTCAAACACTCTCAAGTTAAACGGTGTTGATGACGATGCCATAAGGGTAAGACTCTTCCCCTTTTCATTAACTGATTCTGCTAAAGAGTGGTTCGAATGCATGCCCATAGAAAAGGTCTCCACATGGAAGGACATTGTAGCTGCCTTCCTCGACAAGTACTATCCGCCAGGAACAATCTTGAAGCTCAAAAGTGAGATCTTCCAATTCATCCAAGGCCATGACGAGCCCCTCTACGAGGCATTTGCCGCTTCAAAGCTCTTATCCGAAAGTGCCCTAACCATGGCTTCACCGTGGATCATCAGGTAGGAATCCTCTATATTGGATTTAACGAGAAGATTTTTGCTATGGTTGATTCAGGTGCAAATGGAGGATTCTTAAGGAAGTCGGGTGAAGAAGCCATGGCGGTAATAGAGGAATTCGCCACCAGGGGGTGGTCGAAAGAAAGGCATAGCATGAAGAGGATAGCTGCAATTGAACAGGCCGAGGAAAGTTCTTTTGCGAAGGAATTGGCCGAGCTTAGAGTTAGGGTGGACCAAATGGATACTGTTAGACTTTGTATACTAGAAATCACGTTTCGAGTGATTGAATACTGTAAAACTCTTATTTTATTTTCCAAGGTATAAAAAAGATTAGTTTTGTCATAACGTTGTTATGTTTTACATTTAATAGATGTTAATTGCATGTTTAAATGTATAAGTTAACTTAACAAAGTCTAAGTCTTTGTGTTAGTAGACCGGTTGTGGGCGGCGTCCACTTTAAGGTAACACGGTCAGTCCTAAACAAAGAAAAAGAAGAATTTCACAACCTAGATGGAATTAGACTATCCATCGTGAAAGGTTGCAATGTCAGTCCGCATATATCTAAGCCTTACTGAAATAAGATGACATTGGTATGGTATAGCACTGAACGGATCTAACAGCAAGACTTGTCCTTGGGCTATCTACTGAAAGGCGAGGTCTTGATAAATATTTGTTTCTTAATCAATGTAGGTTAGCATTGAGCATACAGTATTGTTTATGCATTACTTTGACTTATCAAATGGTGCGGGTTTTTCGTAACCCAATAATCCTGATATATTGGGTAGTGGTGATTAATATCTAGCGGTGCTAGGATTGCTATTATATTGAATCGTGAGCGAGGTGAGTCCCGTTTGATAATGTCCTCAAGAGGAGCGTGAAACAAGGCTTTATTATTCGGAACCTAGGAGTACAATTTTTGTCTTCTTTATTTAAGTCCTAGCATTCCGGTGAGATCAGCCCACACTGATATTGAAGTACAGTTCGGGAACCAGAGAGAAGATCAGTGGTCTAGTATTCGAAGCGTCACGTGGAGAAGCTGCTAGCCATCATCAATTCTTTGGAGAATTAACTAGGTATTATTCCTGCTCCGTAGAAAAACATGTTTTAGGTTTCAATATTCTTAAAGCATGATTATTCAAGTTATGAGCATGATACATGTGAGAATTACGCGAATAGTTTTTGTCTAAATAATCTGCTAAATAGATCTGATTATTATATGATTTATTTGCTCGATTAATAATTGCTAAATTATGATAATCAATGCATGTAAAAACCGCTCGCTTCCGCTGTCAGTTCCATCAGATACATCAAGGAAGGAGGATCCGATTCCACCGACCTCCATCATAGCGGTCTCTAAACCCGAAACTCCTGCCCCGATAGTGGAAGAGATCAACTACATGCAAGGAGGCGGTTCCAACAGAAACTACAACAACAATTATCACCATAATCAGGGGGCAGTAATTTCAATAATTTTAATGGAAGCTGACCTCATCCTAATCTCTCTTATTCTAACAATAATTACTTGCAACCCCCCACAAGATTTAGCGTTGGTAAAGGAGGAGTAGTTGAAACAACCAAGAAGGAGGAGAAGTATGACCAGGGAATGAACACGATCTCAACTGCCATAGCCAACATCAACACTCAAATGGAGCAAATCCAAAAGAAGTTGGATGAGGACAGGGCAAAGGCAGCCGCACGAGTGGATGACATCAACAAGAAGTGGGTGGCAAAGCAGAAAACTGGGGACTGCCCAGCCGCCGGTGGACCGCCGCAACCGCTGCAGCAGGCTGCCGCTAAAGTACCGATTGGAGTCTGCCCAGCCGCCGACGGACCGCCGCACACCGGCGGCGGACCGCCACAGACAAGGCAGAAGCACCCACTCAGCAAGGACTCGTGCGGCACAATGGGATTGTGCTACCTTTCCAACCAAAGAGAAAGTTTAAGCTCGAAGAGCAGTTCAAACATTTTTTGAACATGTTTTGTAAAGTTCATACTAACATTCCTCTAGTTGAATCGTTGCAGGAGATACCTAAGTATGCAAAGCTACTAAGGGAGGCGGTGATGAGGAAGAGAAAGCCAACAAAAGTCGACCTTAAGCTACCGCATCATTGCAGCGAGATCATCCAAAAGGAAAAGGCAGTGCCAATTCATTATCCGATGCCGGATTGGAGAGGGAAAGGTTGACAAGGCCCCAACATTGGGCCACTCAAAACTTCAGACATAACACTAAGGTTGGCCGATAACTCGTCCATAAAAACTGTAGGTATGATTGAGGATGTCTTAGTAAAAGTCGATGATTTTATTTTTCCCACCGACTTTATTGTGCTTGACATGAAAATAGACAAGAACGTCCATCTAATCTTAGGGAGAGATTTTCTTGCTACTTGCAAAGCTTTGATTGATGTAGGTCGTGTCGAGATCACAATTAGCGATAACTATAGCCAATCCACCTACAAGATCGAGAGCAAGATGCTTAGGTTTGAGGAAGCAAAGCGGGCAAAAATGAAACGGCAGTGTAGGGCAATCATGGTCACGGATTTTAACAAACCCCAAGACCCCTTTGAAGTGGAGGATCCTACTACCTCCACTATTTACATTGTCAACGAGGTAAGACGTTCCCCTAAAAAGTACGATACTAACTCCTCTACCTCTATCCCGGAGAAGAAGAAGAAGAAGAAGAAGAAGAAGAAGAAGAAGAAGAAGAAGAAGAAGAAGAGAAAGAAAGCACCTAAAGAGGTCCCCGAGATATATATTATCAAAACCAATAAGGGGAAATACAAGTGGTGGAAGAAGCTAGGGACCAAGTTGCTCCCAATGCCAATTTTCAGCACTCGGGTCGCTGATCCGCCCAAGTAGTGGGCCACTTCAAGTCGAGCTAACGACTAAAAACAAAAGCGCTTGTTGGGAGGCAACCCAACTTCTTTAGTTTTGATCTTTTTTTTCTTTATTTTCGTTTTTCTATTAATATATATATATATATATATATATATATATATATTTAACGCGTGGCGGTTGCCGCACTTAACACGGCGGTCGCCACACATGTTTTCACATGTGCAGGATAGGTTGGGCTTAGGGCAGGCTTAGGGCGGGCCGGAGGAACCACTGGATGGGCCGCGGCGGCCCGCCAAGAAGCGCAGTTTTTGAATGACCCGTGCGGCGGCCCGCTACGCAGCGTACGGCGACTGCTGCGCGCAGTCCAGAGACGGGAAATTCATATAAAAGGTATGTTTTCCATTCCTTTTTCCATTCCTTCTCAAATTCCTTCCTTGCACACAACCCCCATCTTTATAAATCACCAATTTCACACACCCACACTATCATTCTCTCAATTCTCTCCAAGTTTAGAGTTCTTCTCCTCCAATTCTCAATCAACACAAGGTATGAATCCTAACACAATTTCTGAGCTTGGTTTCACTTCTTTCATGGATTTGGGCATGTTTTGGATGAATTGTTCGGTGAAAACTCTTATTGTACGATGGGGGATGATTGTGTATACTTATTTTTGGATTTCCATGGTGATATTGTGTTTTGGTGATAGTTTGAAGCTTTGTGAATAGTGATTCCTTCTTGTTTATACTTGCTCATAAGTTGCAATCATGTTCATAGCATTGTGAGGCTATTATTACTTCCATGAATTGCAATACTTGAGTATTTCATAGAGATTGTTGATATGTATTGATTTATTGTTGATACGTCTCTGCATGGGGGATGAATTCACGTTGGGGGATGGATTTTTGTTTCCTAGTTTGGATGTTTATGTTCTACATGTTTCCATGCTAACATCTAGGAAGATATGACCACCTAGCTTGCACCTATATGTATATTCTTTGGTATTGCTTATAAGAGTGCAAGTTTAAGGGAACCTTTGATTTCCCATTGTTGGCATACTTTTTAAATATTGTATTTTTCTTTTGTAGGAAAATGGGATCAAAGGAAAAGCCCGAAAATGTGAAGAACTATGGCATTAGCCTTGCCTCGGACGAGCAAAAGGCTATGTGGAAGAAGTTGTCGGCGCGAGAGACGGCGCCCTCAAGGTACCCCCACGATTACCCTCTTCAAACTTTGGGGATCGCGGAGGAATTTTGGGCGTTGTGTGACGTGGGTGACGGGAACGGCCTTCGATACATGTTCGAGTGGAAGTGGCTGTCTTTTAGGAAGTATACTCTTGAGTTCCTAAGCTCGTTGAAAAGGTCACCAAGGACCGCCGGCAAAACATCCCGCTTAGCATCGACTTCCGCCTAGGCAACCGGTGGCACTCGCTTACCATGGAGGAGCTTTGCGGAATCTTCCATTGCTTCGATCCCAACCCCGAGGCCGACAATGAATATGACTTTGATGAGGTTTGGAGTGCGATGACGAATGAGCACGAGCACACGGGTTATGCCAAGTCTTCTTCGATCCGCAACCCGGTTTTGAGGTACCTCCACCGAGCTATGACCCAACTTGTGTTTGCTAGGGTCGATGGGGGAAGTGTCTCCCAAACGGAGTTGCATGTGATTTGGTACCTCCTCAACAAGAAGGGATTCGATTATGGAACCATTTTTACTATCTATGTGGACCGGATCACGAAGAAGGATGGAGGTGTTATATGTTGTGGGGGTTTGATCACGACGATCGCCGAGCACTTGGAGGTTTCTTTTGTCGGTTTGACGGAAGATGGCGGGGAGCGCTTTATCACTTATGAGGTGCTCTTTTCGGTGGGGTTGTTAAAGACCGATTATTGGGGTCAAGGATTTTTCTTACAAGTGGCGGGGGATCACTTCCCCGTTCCCATCCCGCAGTTGACTAAGGTCGATGTTTGGGGAAACCAGGTCAATTGGAAGCTCGACACCCTGGCGCACCGAAGAGCCATTGAGGCTAACCCCATTAATGGGGAATTTAGGAAGAGGAATATACCGGCTCGCATCCCCATCTTCGAGGCCGATGATGACTCCGCCTTCGATGCTATTGATCATTACAATGAAGAAGGGGAGCATTCGCACGCCCAAGAGATTCAAGTGCCGCCGCCGCCTCCCCAACATTGCCAAGAAGAAGAAGAAGAAGAAGTAGAGAAAGTATAGGGCCATCGCTGCCAAACCCGAGCATACCGCCGCCGCGGAAGGCCGAATCCCAATGATGAGTTTCAAGCAAACACCTCGACCCAACTAGGAGATATCTACTACTACATGCAAAACGTGTCCAACACTTGGGACACCCGTTGGGCGGAGCAACAAAGGGAGAACGCCTACAACCGCCAAGGATGGACGGCTCAAGGCGATTGGCGCACGGCGGAGCAAAAATTTTGGGAGCAACAAAGGTTAGAAGACGTGCATCGCCATCGTGAAATTGAAGAGATCCATAGGATGGCCGCCGAGGCTCGACAAAAGCGCCAAACCATGAGTGGCGACATTGCCTATCTTATTGGTGCATTCGACGATCTCAAGGCCCGCTTCCCTCCTCCTCCTCAAGATTGAAGAAGTCAAGCTTAATGACTTTAAATGAGCATTTGTACTATGTTTTTGGATATTTTAAGACAATTTCTTTTTATGTTTTTGACAATTTTTGCTTTAATTTTAAGTATTTTTGGTTTGAGGTTAATTTTTGTGCGTTGAAATTTTTTCGCAGGGTCTGACCTCTTCGTGGCGATCGCCGCATGTGCAGCGGCGGTCCGCCATCTGCTCGCTGGAACAATCTGTTGCTGCGCGGCGACCTCCGGACATGCCGCGGCGGGCCGCCACCTAGGCGCAATTTCCAGCGCCATTTTTCGAAATTTTTTGATTTTCGCCCCGTCAGGCCTCGACACGAAATTTTTCAAGGTACGTTTTTTTTAGTTCACTCACGTCCCTACCGACTCTACAAACTTATTTTACACTTTGTTGTAAATAAGTTTGGAGGGATGAAGTGGTGGACCGTGAGCTTAGATTTTTGTTTTAGGGTTTTTTTTTTTTTGTTTTTCAAAACCCCGTAGGAGAATCTTGTGTTCTAAAAATATTATCTTGAATCCATGTCGTGAACTTAACATGAAGAACTTAGAAACACGCATGCTTAGGGACGCATTTTAGATCGAGTTGCCAATGAGCTATGAAGCTCTTATTAAACACTTAGAATTTAATCATTCATTTAAGAAAAGCTCCCCCTATTTTAATTATCACTTTCACAACAAAATAATAACTAATCAAATAGTCAACTCTTGGCTTGGAACATTAAAATAAATTTAATGTGCACACTATATTTACTATACAAGAATTTCTAGTATTTATAATAAATACTTATCTTGTCTCTAGTTGAATTTAATTTACTTGTCTTGTAATCAATTATTGTGATTATTTTTCTTACACCTTTATTTGAACAAACGCGATCATAAGATCATTTTAGTTTGTATTGAATACATGTCGATCATTAATGTTCTATTGACTCATCAACAAAATAATGGTTCAAAAGACTTAAGGATTAAAGAAACTTAATAATCAATATTTCTAGAAGAAAACTTCATAATAATTGAATCAACAAATTTAATCACAAGTAAACATTTTGATATTAACCATGTTACATTTGATGTCATAAATAATTGGATAATCAAAATTTCATTTATCTAATAATGCAAGCATTATAAAATGACATCGATAATCCAAAAACATAATTGATAAACTAGGAATAAAATTCCATATCAATAATCCATATGATATCAAAACCAAACAATATAAAAAACTCTTAAAATTCAACAATGTAAATAAAGCAAAATAAGACTTTCATTGTTCAAAACATAAATGTCATAGCTAGATCAAGATCATGTCTTCCTCCTAATCACATTGGGTTGGCTCGAACTCTCTGCCATGTCAGACTTGCGTCTTAGGTCAGTGGAGTTATTGACCATCCCACCCTCCATCTTCCTTATCTGGACTTGTGCCTCAATGAGCTTGCTAGAGAGTACTAGAAGAGATGTTGGCCAAAGATTGTCCATTATCTCTTTCTTTAGTTTCTCATAGCTCTTTGGAAGTCTGTCGAGAATCATGAGTTGTTGGATTTCTGGGCCTATTTTCCCACCCAACTCCTCGAGCCTATCAAAACCATCAACCATTTCCACGACATAGTCGTTAATGTTTTGGTTCTCCTTCAAGACTGTTCTCCTCAAAATGTTCACCACCGATCTCATGAGACACTTGGTGGACATTTCATCAAACCATTTAGGTTCTTCAATCAATGACCTGTCGGGCTTGTCAACCTTGCCAAGAGCATTGCCGACCGAGGCCAACAAAAACTTCTTGACATGACCGCTCGCGGTATCCCATCGATCACAAGCATCATTTTCCTTGTTTGATATGTAATAAGCAGAGGGGCGATCCTTAGTGAGGACCAACCTCAAATCACTAGCCAACTGATCAATGTCAAGTCTCCTTTTCCAATCCAAATAGGAATCAGAATCGCGTTCCTTCGATTTAAGGATCGCACTATAAACTTCCCAAGTAGTAAACATCTTTCGTTCAAGCTGAGAATAAAAACCAATAATATAAACATGTAAAATTTCAAGTAATTGCAAATAACCACAAAACAATTCATCAATTTTACATCCACAAAAATCAAGCACAAACGTTCTTCTACTAGGAAGCCGAGTCTTATTCATGCAAGAAATTCATTATTTTTACTGGCCACAATGTCGACAGATAGTCCAGAGACCATAAGAATGGCATGGCTGACTAACAATGCTAAAGCGTATAACCATAAAATTAAGCACTAAGGATTCTTTACTTGTGCGTGAACTCCTCTAAAGAAAGGTCGAACCGGACAAGCACCTCCTCCTATAGCTCCCTCTAAGCATTATTAAAATACAATCCTTATAATTTCGCAGCAATATTGCTCCGGTAAAGACCAGTCGCGATATTACTGAAAAACTAATTTTACGATTTTAATAACCTTTATCTAGAGAAGTCAAAACTTACGAACTGGTAATGTTCCTCCCGTAAAGACAGGCCGGTCACTACTTCGCACTAAGACCAATTTTATGGAGGCCATATACAAACGTGTTGTAATTATCGCTTCATATTTTCTTGTTGGTGGTTTTAATAGTTTAATTATGACTTAAGCAGATAAGGCAGGTATCCACATTCAAAGAATAATTAAACATGTACTAGCTATGCATGCAAGGCAATAAGTACATAGGCGATGCACAAGTTAAACTAGATTTTAACAAATAAAATCATAACTCAAATTAAATATCCATCTTTCATCAATAAAACATGTAAACACATTTACATAAGGTTCACATAAACATAATGACGAAACTTGATCATTTAATTAAGCATCTTAATATAAATAGATAGAATTAAAATTTTATCTTCACATTAACAAGATTATCTAGACATTAAGTCCAATCTTAAACAATCATACATTATTAGTTAAAATAACGTATCTTGATTATTAGAATCACCTTTTAATACTATTAGGATTTACTTAGATAGAATTAATCCATCATTATCCTAAAATTAATGTCTAGGTGTATATCATAAAAGATTAGCTAAGTCTCAATTTAAAATGCCCACTTGGATATATAAATCCGCATTTATCCAATTAAGACTAAATCCATTTAAAACACACTAAATTTGAGAACTAAATTTCTCTTAGCTTTCATAAAATTACATGACAAGAAGAATCTTATTACATCTTTAATTCAAAATGATGTTTTCTAGATGAAATAAAATTCACCTTCATCAAAATTAAAGACAAAATTCAACTTAATAAATAATTAAGGATTTTAATAGCAAAAATTAATGCTCTATGAATTTTCATACCTTTAAATCACATTTGATGTTACCTAGATGAAACAAATTCACCTTCATCAAAAATTAAAGATAAAATTCAAATTAAACTAGGAATTGAATTCCAATTAAAATCCAATTAATCATTTAACACTTTAATAATTTAGGATTTAAGTAGCATGTTAATGCCAAATGAATTTTTCACTTCTTTAATTAAACCGATGTTATCTAGATGAAATAAAATTCACCTACATCATATTAAAGACAAAATTCAAACTAGGAATAGGATTCCAATTAAAATCCATCCAATTATTAAACATGTAGTTTTCGAAAATTTTAAAGGTTTAAAACAATTGAAAAACTCATGTCTTTTCCTTAGGTATATATCTAGGAAATAATTCCATAACACACCAATTAAAATATAGACAATTTTCAATTAAACCTTAAAATGAAAGCATATTAAGAGAATATTCTTTAAAATTCCATCTAATTAAGGAAAAGCCAAAAATTAGATCAAACAAATATTGAATTTCCTTATGTTAATTACCATGATATTATCTAGATGGAAAGAATCCATCAAAATCAACTAATTAACAAATTAAATCAACTTAATTGACCTAATTAATCAATTGGCAAATTTTTAAAGAAGACAATTATTCTCATTTAAATTAGAATCTTGATTTAATTGCAAAATCATTCTAATTCCCACAAGATATTTAATTATTCTAGGTTTAGGCTTTTAAACCACAATTATAAATAGCTTGTGCCTTAAGAAACAAAAACACGAAAACGAAAAACGAGACGACACGACGATGCAACCCAAAACCCTAATTAGGGTTTGGGTTGCCACGGGCCACGCAGCAGCCGCTGCTGCCGCTTCTAGCCTCCGCCGCCTCCTGCGTCTGCCGCCGCTGCTCCCACTGCAGCGGCGCTGCTGCTGCTGACCGCCGCCGTCCGTTGCTGCCACTCCCACTGGAGCAGCCGGCGCTAGCAATCACCGATGGCCGCTGCCCCAACCAAAATCAGGGAATCTGCTGTCCAGCGGCTGCCCGACGAGAACACAGCTGCTGTCCGTCGAGGACAGCTCCTCCGCCGCCGCTCGAAGACGACGACGCTGCTGCCGCTGCCCGGAGTCGCTGCTGTCAGCCGATGACACAGCTGCTGTCCGGCGCTGCTGTCCGAAGACGAAGCAGTTGCTGCCGAAGCTGCTGTCCGTCGCCAACTCCATGCCGCTGACCGCTTCTCCGACAAACAGAGACCGCCGCTGCCTCTCCTCATCGGATCTGGATCTCGGATCCCCAATGAAGGCAGCCCGGCACTTGAATACATCTAGGGTTTAAACCCTTGCGTTCATATATTCGTTTTCAATTTAATTAACTTGATTCATCGCGGTCGCTTCGCTTGACCGCGATCTTAAATCTCAATTAATCGTTTCTTAATATGTAACAATCTTTTATGTTCATATCAAATATGCATATTTAAATATCAAGCATTTTAGCAATTTAAATAGATCTAGCATATTAAGAACATAAAACTATAGATCTAATGAATACTTGTTTAGATCTAGAATAATCTTGTGAAAAACTCAAATAAAATTCGAGATTCATAATATTCTTTCATCGATCCAAGCATTCAATCATGGACCACTTTATTTCTTGATTCAAAAACATATATTCACTTAAACACATACATATATGTAATCATAAACATATAATCTAGTACATATTACTTAGAATATATAGATCTAATGATGTTCATCATAGATCTAGAATATTTTTGTGAAAAACTTGAATAAAATTCAAGATTCGTAATATTCTTTCATCGATCTAAACATCATATCATAGATCCAAAAATAAAATCAAGAAAAACATAGATCCAACACATATTGCATTATTTTCGAAAATCCCAAGTTTTTATAGATATAACACCAAATAAACACATAATCATGCAATTGATGTAGATTCGATTGTTACCTCATAATCCATCATTGGATTGAAGTTGCTAGCTGCACCACCCGGAGATCCTTGGTTTATCGACCACGAATCTTCCGTACTATTCCCTCGTCCTTGATTCTCCATCTGTGTGGGCGGATCTTAGAAAACCAATTAAATAACTTTGAATGGATCTAGGGAAAACCAATACAAACACCAAATTGTCTAGATCTAATCCTATGAATTGGGATAGATCAAGAACAATAATCAAAACCCTAATTCTCCCACAACTATGGCTCGAAAATCGAGACCAAGAGAGAGAAGGAAGGAGGCGCCGATTTCAAGGCTAGGGTTAGGGTTTTTTGTTGTCTTGGATTGTATGCTAGGGTTTCCCTTTCATTCAATATTTATAGTGGACCTTATTGGGCTAGTAAGGGGATCCATGGAATGACTTAAGTGTTGGGCTCACCCATTAGATAAATTACTAATTAAATCAAATGACCCATGATTTAATATATTATCAATGGAATATTATTTTATTCCACTAAAGAATAATATTGCACTCCCACTTAAATCACCAAATTACAAATAACTTGGGTCCATTTTATTTTATAATATTTCCCGCGTTTAAGATTATCTTGATCCATCAATTTAATTCTTTTGTCTGCTATGACTAGAATTAAATTAATTCTCCAAAGAGTTTTTCTAGTTTGAAACTTTATTTATTATTCGTGGAATAAATTCCAACTGCGCAGATTTCTGAATAATATATTCCTCTTTCAAACACCTCATTGGGGATCACCCTTTTAGGGATTTAATCATACCACATTGGGCACGCGAATTCTATGAAATAATATTCCAATACCTTCATGTTATTCAATTACTACCACCCAAGATATCATGAACTTGAGTTACGTACAAACTCTCACATATTGATAAGTCAAAGTGGCGTTTGATTGAATAAACAATATTGATATTAATATCATAGACTAGAAAATACTAAACTTTCTTGAAATATATTCTTTCAGTAGATAGCAATAAAGAATACATTTCGGATTAGATCCTTTCAGTGCTTTATCACACCGGTGTTACTAATCTCATCTTAGGTAAGAGAGAATTATCACAAACACCGCAACCGTTCCAATAGGTAGCCAAAGCCTATCTAGGTTGTGAATACGTTTTTCTTCTTACTAGATCTGGCCAAGTCCCCTACTGGAAAACTCATGAGGAGATTCATCGAATTTCCCTACTTGACCTTCTTAGTAAAAAGCCTTAGACTTGTTTATCATATTTCAATAATAAACCATTTATATTATATTATTTATTCTCATAAATAGGTAAACAAGTGGATGTGGCGTTTCTCGTATACATGCATAAGCTGACTGTACAAAGGCATGTACGCTCGAAGCATCTTTTAGTATACAAACCCCAACAAATACATGCTTAATCTGTTCTTTCATCTTTTGAGGCAATTATGACGTCTAGTCCTTGTGCAATCCGTGCGCCTATTCTTTTGTCTTTATTGTTTTGATTCGAGGACAAACAAAAATGTATGTTTGGGGGAGTTGATACGCTCAGATTTTGCACTATTTTAAGGCCGTTATTTGGTCCGTTTTTAATGTCAATGTCACTCTACACGTCCATTATTTGCATATTTTGTCTATTTTGGTATTTTGACGTGTTTTGTGAGAAATGTGCATAATTGAGCCAAAAAAGGGAGCCAAAACACAAAGTCTGGAAATCTAGAGTAAGACGGCGACCGGCGACCGCCGCGGATGTGTGCGGCGACCACTGGCGCCCGGCGGGCAGATCAATGCAGCGGTCCACCTCGGAAAAATACGCTTGGAAGAGAAGTCTCGCCCGGCGACCGCTGGAAGTCGTGCGGCGATCCGCCGTCGAGGTAACAGACTCTCTGGAGTCCAACGCGGTGACCGCCGGCCAAGGTGCGGCGGCCCACTGGAGAAAGGCGGCGAATCCAAGATGCCCTAGATTTGCTCCAAGATATACCATATTTTGGAGATCTTTTCCTTCTACAACAAGGATTGGCTTTCCCCTATAAATAAGACCTCAAGCTTCATCAAATAGAGAGAGCTTCTACTTGCAAAATAATTCATAGAGATCAAGAGTTAGAGTATTTCACTTGTGCAAGGAGTTGGAGAAGGATTTCAAGAACGACAAGGATTCAACCTACGAGATTTATTTGCTTTAGTTTTATGTTCAAATTGTATTCCCTTCAATCTATGTGTTTAGCTTATTTCATCATGTGTAACTAAACTCATAGGATTCTAGGGATGTGTTAGTAACGACTTTGGTTATACAATTCCTTTTTCTATTTAATATCCGTTTTGTTTTTACTTTGTTTCTTCCCTAAGTAGCTTTGATGTTGCATGATTGAGTGACACAATCTTGTATGATTTAATATAGCTTGCTTCATAACTATGACAGAGTTCTAGTGAGTTAGATTCACTTAGTAGACGCTACAGTTGGCTTCCCTTAAAATGGCACTGTTAATTGAGAGCGAGGACTTTTCAAGGGTCTTAGGAGATTCTTGGAGTTACGTGTTAGGATTGACAATCCTAATGTTCTAATCAACGTTTGTATCGCATGAGCATAAGCTAGGTGACTCGTCCTTTCAAATTATAAACTGTGCTAGGGTATTGTAGTTGGAATTTGTATAACCATAACTTTGAACGCACATCCCTGGGATTCCCTTATCTCTATCGATTATCTCCGTGTTTTATTTGCATTTAGTTGTTATATGCTTTTTATTGTTTTTAGTTTTCAAAAGTTTTCCAAAACCTACTGCTTTTCCATGTAGTAATTGAGTCTTAGTAGATGATAGACACTTTGTGTTTGCCTTCCCCGTGTTCGATATCCGGTACTGACCTTTGGCTATACTATATATACTCTGTATAATTGCAGTTTTATTTAGTGCTAATAAAAAGTGCATCAGAGGGCTTCTTATAGCTTGTCAATTCAGCTCTCCAGTAGATTGTCCTTGTCGTTTGTGGGAGTACTTTTCTCCTTCTCCTGCAATGAGGGCTCTTCTGCATCTTCGTACTCCCGCTTTGTGGTCAACAGCCTTTCTAGGACAATCTTGGCTTGACTCGGTCTCAGTTTGTAGAAGCTTCCTCCACTTGATGAGTTCTCTAGTCCTTGCTCTTAGCATTTATCCCATCATAAAATTTGGAGTATATATCCACTTCCTTTATGTTGTGAATCGGACAGGCCTCCAGAAGGCTTTGATATATGTCCCAATACTTGCCCAAGCTCTCACCACATTATTGGGTAGCCTCCCTGATTTCCCTTCGTCGTACAGTTGCGATTGATGCTGGGATGTAGTGGTTTAGGAACTCCATTTTGAATTCCGCCCAGGTGTTGATGCTGTTGGGCTCCAAACCTCTATACCATGCATTTGCTTCATTCTTCAGAGAGAGGGGAATGACTCTAAGCTTGAGATCCTCCTCGCTTGACCCCTCTGGCCTCCTCTGCACTCTGCAAATTTTTTCAAACTTACGAAGGAATTTAATCGGGTCCTCGGCATCAGTCCCCAAGAAAGTAGGCAAGATGGTAAGCACTTCTTGGTCCATGTACACGGCTCTCTGCCCCTCTGTCATAGCTATGGTAGATAATGGTTCAGCCACAGAGTGGGCATAGATCGAACCGATCTCCGGATCTTCCTTTTGTGCACCCTCTATTGTGATTTCTTCTTGTATCTCCTCTTTGCCTGGGGTGGAGCCACTGAGTTCACCAAGTTGGTGTCCTCACTCTCTTCACAGCAAGCCCCTGAGTCAGGCGGTGGTGGAGCGGAAAGTGATTCATCTTGGGCATCTGATACGCTCGGATTTTGCACTGTTTTAAGGCCATTATTTGGTCCGTTTTTTATGCCAAAGTCACTCTACACGTCCATTATTTGCATATTTTCTCTATTTTGGTAGTTTAACGTGTTTTGTGAGAAATGTGCATAATTGAGCCGAAAAAGGGAGCCAAAACGCAAAGTCTGGAAATCTGGAGTCAGACGGCGAGTGGGGACCGCCGCGAAGTTGTACGGCGACCGCCGGCACCTGGCGGGCAGAGGAGCAGTGCAGCGGTCCGCCTCGGAAAAATACGCTTGGAAGAGAAGTCTCATCCGGCGACCACAGGAAGTCGTGCGGCGGTTCGCCGCCGAGGGAACAGACTCTCTGGAGTCCAACGCGGTGACCGCCGGCCAAGGTGCGGTGGCCCGCCGGAGAAAGGCGGCGAATCCGTGAAGCCCTAGATTTGCGCCCAAATTTACCATATTTTGGAGATCTTTTCCTTCTACAACAAGGATTGGTTTTTCCCTATAAATAAGACCTCAAGCTTCATCAAAAAGAGGAGAGCTTCTACTTGCAAATAATTCATAGAGATCAAGAGCTAGAGTACTTCACTTGTGCAAGGAGTCGGAGAAGGATTTCAAGAACATCAAGAACGACAAGGATTCAACCTACGGGTTTTATTTGCTTTAGTTTTATGTTCAAATTGTCTTCCCTTCAATCTATGTTTTTAGCTTATTCAATTATGTGTAACTAAACTCATAGGATTCTAGGGATGTGTTAGTAACGACTTTGGTTATACAAATTCCTTTTTCTATTTAATATCCGTTTTGTTTTTACTTTGTTTCTTCCCTAAGTAATTTTGATGTTGCATGATTGAGTGACACAATCTTGCATGATTTAATATAGCTTGTTTCATAATTGTGAGAGAGTTCTAGCGAGTTAGATTCACTTAGTAGACGCTACAGTTAGCTTCCCTTAAAATTGCACTGTTAATTGAGAGTGAGGACTTTTTAAGGGTCTTAGGAGCTTTTTGGAGTTACGTGTTAGGATTGACAGCCCTAATCTTGTAATCAACGTTTGTATCGCATGAGCATAAGCTAGGCGACTCGTTCTATCAAAGTAATAACTGTGCTAGGGTATTGTAGTTTGGAATTTGTATAACCATAACTGTGAATGCACATCCCTGGGATTCCCTTATCTCTATCGATTATCTCCGTGTTTTATTCGCACCTAGTTGTTATTTATTTTCATTTATTTTCTATTTCCAAAGTTTTCCAAAAATTCTCGTTTCTCCAGATAGTAATTGAGTTCTAGTAGAGGATAGACACTTTGTGTTTGCCTTCCCCATGTTCGATATCCGGTACTGACCCCTAGCTATACTATATATACTCTGTACACTTGCAGGTTTATTTAGTGCTAATAAAAAGTGCATCAGCATCTTGTGGCTCCACTCCTTCTTCTGCTTCTTGCCTCGCTGACTCAGTGCCTTCAAGCTGGGGTAAACAAAAAACAACAAAAAGTTTATTTATAAAATTTAAACTAAAATTTCTACCTAAAACCTGAGACGCTATGCCCATCTAAGTATCCTTTGGCATTGGTGGTCTTGGGCTAGCACCAGAATGAAAGTTGATAAATCCTTACAGATAAGGTTGCTGATCTTCCTCTGCTGCCTAAGCTATCTCGAAAAACTGCAAACAAAAACTAAGAAACAAAGAAGACATTAAAATATTTACACCCAAGGTATCTCACAACAAGTTACCCTTTGCGCCATCATCCCCGGCAGCGGTGCCATTTTGACAGTCGCCCTTTCCGCTCTCGTACGTCTCCCTCTTCTTGAAAGCTGATTATGTCGTCGTAAGCTGCTCAAGTTGGGCGTTCGACCTGATCAAACCAGCCTATTTATGCCTGTTTCACCTACAAAATTGCGGGTGAGTGGATTTGGTAGAGGTTCGGGCTGATCAAGCTGAGTGGCTCTGACTTGAGTGAGAAGAATTGAGAGGCTGAAGGGAATACGACATCAAAAACCTCCACCACTAATACTAATAACTAGTATAGGGAAGTAAGGATCGATCCCACATAGATGAGACAGTTTGAATTGTTTGTGTGATACGACTTGGGGCTTGGCTGCTGCCACGCTTTACTTTAGGGGTAGATTAAGTATCTACTGGTGCGGAAAAGAAGAAAAACTAACTAAGCTGAACAACTAAACTACCTAACTAATCAACTCAGAAAACATTACTATAAAAAGACAAACAGAATAAACGAGGTTGTCAGTCCCTCTGCAAAACGGTACGAAAAGCAAAATAACTTTAACAGAATCGTCTTCCTCAACAGATCAGCGTAAAGAAACAGAGCAGCAACAGATCTGAAAAGCTGAAGAAGACGAAACAAAGGAAAACACTTAAAACGTAAAAATTGCTCCTACGATCTAAGCTACGACAACGTAAAACAGGAACTACGGCTATCAAATGCAGTAATAAAAAGAAAACACGTAGATCTAAACAGAGAACAAAGATCTAACAGAAAGCAACAAATCTAAGCTAACAGTCAAGAGTAAACATAGAATCAAACATAGATCTAAACATTAAAACATAAAACAAATACGGAACGAAGGAAACGAAAACAGAAACTGGATTAAACTAAAACAAAGCAGGAACAAGAGTCAATACATGAAAATAAAACAGGATCTAAACTAGGAAAGCAGGAAATTGTTTCATCACCCCCTCTCGGAGTGGAATTACAAAACAGAAACTAGAAATTGTGCGAGAACAACAAGGAAACAACTAACTACCAGCTACTCTAGACGAAACCAAGTGTGTGTAGGAGATTGAAAAGCTTGGAAATGAAGAGAACTTTGATTTTAGCACTGGAAGAGAGCCAGAAATCATACCTACTCTAAAGAAAACCCCTCTAAACTACTCAGCAAGAAATGAAATGTGGGGGAACTCCCTTCTCTTAGTGTGCAAGATTTCTTTATATAGGGATGCGTAGGGCTTTGATTCTTAGGGTACCACCCCCCTGAAATGACGCTTTTGCCCTTCACACCTTAAAGTGGAGTTTATAATCTTCTCTCCAGCGCAAGGTTGGCTGACTCCGGTTGACATATGACTTGATCAGTTCAAAAGCCGCCTATTTTCTCCTTTTTTTCCCAACTTTTGCTTTCGCTCTTTGGAATGATGTGATCTTCTGTTTCCGGTGAAATCTACACACACCTGGCTCAAAAAGGGTCGTTAGTTTGCTGATTTCAGTGCGGTTTTGCTATAAAACACATGCATGAAACGGGCCTCATCAGTAACCAACGTTTGATTCGCATGAGCATAAGCTAGGTGACTCGTCCTATCAAAGTATTAACTGTGCTAGGATATTGTATTTGGAATTTGTATAACCGTAACTGTGAACGCACATCCTTGGAATTCCCTTATCTCTTTACTTTTTATCTCTGTGATTTATTTGCAATCAGTTGTTTACTGCTTTCAATTGTTTTCTGTTTTCAAAATTCTCAAAACCTTTTAGTTTTCCAGATAGTAATTGAGTTTTAGTAGTATAAGATAGTCAGTCTGTGTTTGTTTTCCCCGTCCGATATCCGGTACTGACCTTTAGCTATACTATTCCTACTCTGTATACTTGCAGGTATTTATAGTGCTAATAAAAAGTGCATCACATAGTATATTACATTTCCTAATACACTATTAAGAAGTTGAGAAATGGATCTCATTTTATGAAAATAAAAGTTATTACATTCCATGTGGATTTTCTTTATAATAAAAAAATAAAGACTTCAATTTCAACTTTCCTTAAATATCTTCTACTCCCTCCGTTCCATAGTAATAGGGATATTTCTTTTCGACACGAAGATTAAGAAAAATTGTGTTAGGTGAGTTAAGTAAATGAAAAATAAAGTGAAAAATGAAAAAGTTAGAGAGATGAAGAGAGAAAAAAAAGTAAGAGAGAGTAAAGTAGATGTGAAAAATGGGTTGACTATTAATAAAAAAGGAAATGATTCATATGGAACGTACTAAAAAGGCAAAATGATTCTATTACTATGGAACGGAGGGGGTACTACACTAATACAAAAATAATAAAATTCAACTTTCCCAAATTTCATTAATTTTTAAAATTAAAATATAATAGAAATTAAATAAATAATGATAATAAGTCGTAGTCCCTCCGTTCCATGTTAATATAGTCGTTTTTCTATTTTGTGAAGTTTCAAGTTAATTGAGTCATTTCTATTTTGGGCAAAAAGAACTCTCCATTTTACTTTACTCTCTCTTCAGCTCTCTTACTTTTATTCTTTTACTTTTTTTCATCATCCATTTAACACACTATTCTTAAACTCAGTACCGAAAAGAAATGTCTCTATTAACAAGGAACGGAAAGAGTATAAGAGAGGATGTGCCTAGTATTTAACATTTAAAGATATTTTCTACTTATTACAATATGTTTATTTTATAAATTAAGTTTGTATAAGTATCAATTTTATTATAACAAATCACCAAAATATTAGTACTAATTTAGTATTATTAATTTACGCAAAACTTGTATCAATTTTATTAAAATAATCATCAAAATATTAGTACTATTAATTTACACAAAACTTGTACTATTAATATTCAATTTTTATTATATTATTTAAAATATAATACTTTTTTTCTGTTGTCTGTATAGCTCATAAGTATAAATAATTTTATTAGTATTCATTTTATTCAACGAATATTATTATTTCAGTAATTTATTAATACTTTTAAATAAATTTTTTTAAGATGGTAACTGCTCACAATTTTTATTACTACAATAGCATAAAATAGACATATGAGCAGTTTTTATAAAAATAAAAAGGACTAAATTTCAATATTCTTATATTAATAAAATATGTTTAGTTATTTATTTTCAATATAAAAAACAATGAATTTAGAAATTTAGAAATTTTATTTTAGATTAGTGTAATAGATGATGTATTAGAAAAGTTAGAATTTTGGTCTTATTTTTTATTGATAAAGAATAGCCACATGGAATGCAATAAGTTTTATTTTCATAAAATTTGATCCATTTGTCAATTTTTTAATTGTGTATTAAGGAATGTAGTATACTATGTATGAGGTGATTATTTCCGGAAAAAATAACCTAATTTTAATTCTAATAAAGTAAAAAAAATGTAATAATTTATATTACCAAAATTTAACCGCGAACCCAACCCAAATTATTGTGCTTGTATTGGGTCGATCGATAAAAACACAAATATGATCTTGATACTAATTTATTAATTTGAATTTGATGTTAGTGTTACATATCCATAATGATAATTAAAATAATTTATGTTGTTTTACGAGTCATATTAGAGGGTCACCGCCGACTATGGGCTCGGCTACAACCGCAATCGCCGTATGCACTCTTTTCCTTCAAATTTGGCGACGGAAATCGTTTCGGTTCAAAATTTTCCCCAATTCGAAGGCCGATCGAATTACAAATCCACCAATTCCGAATTGATAACAGTTATGGCGAATCTCATCGAAGAAGATGCAAAAATGGTTGAGATCACTCTGCGAACCATCGGCCCTTCGCCTCGCTCCCGCCTCACCGTCCCCTCTACGCTCAAAGTATCTACTTCTACTTTTTTCGCTACTATTTGTTATCTACTTTAATCAGCTCTAATCTCTCTCGTTTGCTTACGCTTTCAATAAATTGGTCTTTTACCGTTTTAACTTATTTCTTCATATATTTGATGAATTGTTGCCTTCATTGACTAGCGTGATTCACCACGAGGCATAATTTGGATGATTAACTAGTTTTTCAATAGATTTTGTTTTTGTTCAATTCTTTGTTGGAGGTAAGGAGTATTGGTTTTATAACAGCTTATAATTCTTCAACCTTTGATGAACTAGCAATGTCAATGAAGTAATGCTTTACATTTCATTGCAATATATCAAGGTTATCATTTTGCACTTCATGATCATTGTCACAACCCGTTTCCAGTTTAATCTTGAACGTCATTTTATTCGTTGAATTAAACAGTCTCCTCTCTTTGGGGGAATGTAATGGAATTTACCAGTAGACTTTCCTGTAAACATATCACCCTTTCCCTGCCTCCCCCTCTCCCTCTCACCCTCTCTCTCTCTATTTCATACTACTATTTTAGTTTCAGAACAGAAAATACCATACTGTATAAGAGATACTATTTTTATGCGTATCATTTTTGCTGACAAATAGGTTAAAGAGTTGAGGAAACTGATTTCTGGAACTACTGACTTGCCCCTGGAGAATATGACGCTTGTTTTCCGTGGAAATGTGTTACACGATAGTACAAATGGTGAAGACTCATTGGTCCAACTCCACGAGCGAGGTACACGAACTGTGTTTTTGTCTTGTTGTTTCATGGCTCATGTGTTTCTTCGAGTGATGGTCAGAAGCATGGTTTGCTTTGTATTGCATGTATGGTTATGTTCTTAAATTTATAAGTATTCACGAAATGTGTAAATTGCTTGGTTTAATTTATCAGGAAATAATCGTATATATTGGTTCTTTGTTTATTTGTGTTTCAATTTAAACTTGTAAGAATACTCATACATTGTTTTGTAGCTCATTGTTTTTACCTCTAATATAAATTATAGTTTCCTAATCTAATTTTAAAATGTGAATTTCACTCAATTTATCTCTACATGGAATAAATTATGCTATAGCCTGTCCATAATAATTGTGTACTTTATTTTGCAACAATTATGTTAATGTATACTGTTATTTGGCATTATGGTATTATATTCTTATTTAACTCTTTAGAGTGTATCTGATGAAGCATGAATTTTAATTGCACATCCATTTTACCTTAAAAGTCAATTATCATTTTGGGTGTTGAGAAATAAATGTATTTTGAGAATGGTGTGGGTAATGGAAATATGTATGGTAAGCTGTTGGGAAACAATTATGCGATCCATCTAAGTGGAAAATATATCAAGATCAAACTGATAACATTTCGCCGAAGATTTGTTATTATTGAACAGTATGTAATTATGTATGTATGTAAAGCATGTTGCTTTCTGATCCTGACAAGGATGTAAAAATATAACAAAAGGAAAACTGGACAAGGGTTGTGTAACAATGAAACTTCTCATCTCCTTTTCTCAAGAAGCTTAGTGAAACTTACCAACTGTATGGAATGGTATTTTTATTTTGAGGAGATGAAATTTTTTTTGGAAATTAAGCTATAGTCTTAGCTAGATTTTCTTGTGTATGATGAATTGATGATAATATGATATGCAAAATTCTTATCCTTGTGATAGTCTTCCTATCTCTAACAAGTGTCAAAATATATCATTTCTAGAAACTGTGACTGTTGCTATCAAACCAAAGCCACCTGCTAAGCATATCCAAGACAGTTTTGACGACGATGATGGAGAAGATCTAGTCTGTTCCAAGTGAATTCTGAAATCTCTATTTTCATTGTAAACTTTTCTGGGTTCTGAATTTTATCCTCTATATATGTAGAAATTTCAACTTCCAGAATCAACCAGCAGGTGGAAGAGGAGACTGTTCTTCACATTACGTGACAAATTCAAGATCCCTGGTGAGGCTTAGTTTCACCATTCATCTTTACAAAAGTAAAACAGGAAGATTATAACTGGTCTTGTTGTTGTTGTAGATATGCTATTGATGGCAATATTCTCCCTCAGAACAAAGACGTGGGTAGCCATTATAATGTGGTTCATCCTGGCACCCGTTGCCCATAGATTGGGTCTTGGACCTTTATATGTGAGTCCTACTGTTCTTTTTGGATGTACAAATTAATGCATTTGTTGCTTTCCTAGCTACCTCATTCTGCAAATGGTTTATCTCAAAGTCCTATACAACTTTACAATAGAGTGGTCATGCCTCAAGCACTTTGCAGAATAGATACAGTAAATATTGATCAAAATTCCAAATTTAGTTGAGTATTGCTTCTAACCTTTACGTGTTAAGATATGGAAATTGTAAAGTGTGGTTTGAAATGATCATTGTTGGCTAAATTATTGGAAATTCTGGAGAGATAGAAAAATCTTGCTTCAAACATCTTAGTTGGACCTTTTTTTGATGCATTCACTCGCCTTTGAATTTTTATGGAAAAGCATGCCATAGTGAAAATGAAAGAATGTCATATTTGTAAATGGCTGCGTGGAGCGATCATTATAGTGGAGTAATTTTTTTCCTTCACCAGCTGGATAATTTTTTTTCTTAATCATTTAAGACTAGTAGATTTCTATTGCCAATCAGGTATAGCTTTTCTTAGGACATTGCCAATGCCACTAGTAATAATATGATGAACCTATAATTCCAGCTTTTACATTTGATTTCAAGTATAATTTTAGAAATGCTTGAAATAAACTATTGGCCGTATAGACAAGACAAGAGCTTGCCTTATTTATACATTGATTTGACTTTTTAACCTTCTTTATGATCTCAACCTGTTTTATCATTATTGCTAGATACTTGCAACCGGCTTTTTTATCATATTCTACAATCTTGGGCATCGACAACCTGGTGATGTAAGGTACATGCCCAAATCAGAAAACTTCTTGAAAGCTGCAGTTCCTTTTGATCTCCAATTGGCGGTTTCAGTATCCATCATTTTTTTTTGTAATCATGGAAATTTGCTGCAAAGTGTTTTGTAGGAGGCTGCACATTTAAGCATAAAATAATAAGGTGAAACACGATACTTCCCAACGTTGAGAATATGTACAAAAACAACCCAATATTTTGTATGTATCATTTGATACCAACATCTTGACACTGTCCCAAACCCCATTTTCTGGTATTAGAATGTCTCTGTGTCATACCTGAGGCTAATGCAGGATTTGCTTAGTTGCCACCTTGCTTGAACAACATCGTCTTATTCAGAACCAGTTTTTTATAAGAAGTTCCACCTCAACAAAATGGGATGAGATCGTCCTGTTTCTTCAAGATAAAAATAAAATCCAACTCCCATGTGCAAATAACCCCATCCCCTTCTTAACTTGGACACTATCCTACTACTGATCATTCCTGATGTTACGACTTAATTTATTTCCTTATTAAAAGAGAAGTTATTTAGAATAGAATAAAAGGATGGTCAGGGATTTTGTTTCTGGAGCCTTAGTTCAATTTCTTGTTGAAGTACTAAAGTTTGAGTCATTTAGGGGATGAGAAAAATTATCCTAGTTGAGAGGGCGATGGGCATAACTTTGGGGGTACAAATTTGGGGCTTGTCCCAATTTGTTTTTCCTTGAATAAACAGGTTGGCATTGTCTCGTTTGATTGGGTTGGAATTTCATAACCTTTTTTTGTGGGTTGCGAATAAAACAATATCATTTTAAGTGATGTGGAAAATAGATAAATCCATGTCAGCCTTTAGCGTGATCCGTAGATTAGACACCAAAATCTGGGGTTATTTTACATTAGGCACCAAAAGGCAGCATTTTAAATCTTGGGACATGTTTATGAATACGTTAACATTGAGACAATTTTTATATTTTCCCAAGTATAATTTCCAATGGTTTGAATTATTGATGCAATAGTTAAGGTCCCTCTTACAGCATTCACAACATTTGGATATATGAAAATTTTGAGAAATCGAAAAAGATTTTGATTATAAATATTCACTTCATATGTAATCCTGATCATATCTTTTTCCTCCCTGATAACAGGACATCTCTAAAAGGGAAATTGGTTTTAAGTTGTGAAACGGTCAGTCTTAATGCAAATTGATGGTTCATTTACTGCTTCACTAACCTTGCTGCTGTTGTTATCCAGTGCATATTCTGTATTCAATGAAGATTTCAGAGAACTTCCTGGCACTCTCAATGCGGATCGCCTTGACAGGGACATTCGAGCTGGGCAGTTTTAAGGACTCCCCAGTTGGACCACAAGTCCAATTTTGTCAGGCTGACAACATGACTAATTCTGCAGCAGAGTTGCAAATTTTCAATCCATCCCCACTCTGAAGTTCCTGTTATTGGATGGCTGGAATTGAAGCTGTCAAATGTTTGTAGCATTTGGTGTAAGTTTCTGTTACTTGCTAATGTTGTGAAAGTTGCAGCAGGATTGATTACATTACATAAATAGTAAGTTGTATAATATCTTGATGTTACAGTATAGAGGAGACTGATAGAAATTTCATTACAATGGCTTCCTGTTGTAAGTACCATAGTTTACACACTCCTGTTTTTTATGCTGTTACTCATGTCTAAGATTATGTACATTCTGGTGATTTATTTACTCTCTTTCAGCTCTGTGGTTCATCAATTGTGACTTCTGCAACTACTTTTTTCCGGGTTTACCTTCTGCCTCTCGGATCTACATAGATCATCTATTTGCTGAGAACCTCACTATTCATATCTTTCTCTGAAAAATTCTCGACTGAAGATTTTGTAGTGAAGTGCTTCATTTTCTTTGCTGAGAACCTCACTGTTCATATCTTTCTCTGAAAAATTCTCTACTGAAGATTTTGTGGTGAAGTGCTTCATGACATGCACAAGAACGTACTTTTTTATGGGTAAATGAATTTAAATTTATAATCCGCGTCATGGAGTACTCGACATGAGACCTTTGTTTGGCCTCAAGCATTAACCTCTCTACCCATTGGCTAATAAAAACACACAGAATGTACTTTATCTTGATATCTACTTATGCGGGACTGAGCAACATACATCTATATAATCTTTATCTACTTGTTGAATCTTGTTACTCCTTTCAAATGGGATCCTATTTCAACTTACTTTAGTCCTTGAAGATAGATTCTATGTGCAAGGTAAACAACACAACATTTAGCAATTAACATAAGGAGAAAGCTCAGTTTGCTAGACATTCTCATTTCCCATTTTCGTTTAATTGACAGAGGGAAATGTGTATAGATACCACAAACACAAGGTATAGTTTCATCTTAGATTACTATTACCTGCCATTTTATACACCTATTGTAAGGCCGATATCACTGATCACATGAAGTATTTCCATGCATGCAAAATAAATATTATTACTCCACCTGCCATGAAAAATTTGTTATATTTTATTTTGGTTCATCTAAAAAGTGCCACTCTCCATTTGTAATAATAGAGTCCACATGACTCTGCAATATCTAACATATATTCAAGAGAAAATTGTGATTTAAATCATAATTTTTGGTTGATTTTTGCTTAATGCATAATTTTTAAAAATAGCAAATTACGTCATAATTTTTGTACCTTTCACAATTGTTCTAAATTATTAAAATGCTGATGAAAATTGTCATTTAAATCATACTCGCTTCGTCCCATAAAAATAGAGACATTTGAGAGAAAGAGAGAAAAAAGAAGAAGATATTAGTATTATTTATTTAGTAGGAGTATATTTCTAATTTCTAATATGCATCCTCTTTTTTTTCATCTTTTTATTCATATCTCTTACATCCTTTGTCGAAGCTCAAGTGATTGATTTCTTTTAGGCCGTTGTTTTGCGAAGATAATAATAAATAGTCAGAGAGAAAGTAAAGTAAGAGAGAAAATAATATAGAAAAATTGTCGTTTGAACACAAAGAAATAACCATGGGCTCACTGGGCCTTGATGTAGTTAGACTAACTTCGATATCAAACATCATTAGTACCCACGCTCTAATTATACATTTTCACTCTCTAATTCGTATTTATTTGTAGGCAAAGAATAGTTGAGGATCTCGCAAGATCCAAATCTTGTTATTTAGATAGGTTTGTTAAAGACTCAAAGTGGATTGCCACCACTTTATTAGTTTCATGTTTATATTTTGTATGTACCTGCTTTCTGAAACATATCTACACAATGTTTTATTTACACATTTCAAAATTGAGTGCAAAACCAACCGAAAATTGTCTATTAAATGCCGATAAATCTATTATGAATAATAGTGAATGCTGAAATAAGTCAAGTAACACTTATCAGTAGCACTGGTATGGTATAGAAATAGAATCATCAAATTACTTTGACAAAGTCTTGAATCTGAGTTCTGTAATTCATACTTGGCGTTTGATAATGTTAATGTGCAACATATATAACTCTGCTCATCTCCAGCATTCTTAACAACGATGCTCTTCATCCATCAAAAAAGGACACACCCAAGAGAGCAGTAGCTTCCTCCAAGAAAATCAACAAATCCTACAATATGAAAAACAAATTTTGTGTATAAATACCATGAAAGCTCATACAGTGGCCATTTACATTCTTGCTTACAAATTCAAATTTCCAATAGGAGCATAAATGTTGCAGCATCTGAAAGATCAATTATATCTCGTAGAATGATTTGTTCACATTTTTCTAGTTTATACGAGTCTTCATTTAATTATAGTTTTAATAGGCTTATAAATAGGCTTACATGTTTCCTAGGTCAGTTTTATCAATTAGATCGAACTGTTCTTCGTTCCTGGTGATTTTTTCCTACGTTCTCCTGTTTGTTCCAGCCAACAGCCACCCACCTCTAATTTCTACTGATAAGCATGCATAAAAGTTGGGAGATTCTTAACTTAACTCAAAATCATTGCCAAAAGCAAAGGGTTGACTCCCACTTATCTGTTATTCCACACTCAACAGCTGCCTACCTCTAACAATTGAATATTGATAAGCATATAAGTTAGGGCTCCCTAACTTAACCCAAAACCAAGGTCAAAGGAAAATGGTTGAGTACCACTTATATGTTATCCACACACACATTCACATGGAATCAATGTGGCATTCATATCATTAGAAGTTTCGCAAAGGATTCATATTGTTGTCCGAATCCAAACTTTAATCGGCATCCTCCGACATTGAAAGAAATATTCAAGTGCAAGTTTCTCTGTATACTTCAAGCCCTGTTGTCTTTTCATAACTAAGAAAAAAGAAAAGAAAAAATGGGACAGGGGGAGCTACCGAGCAATTCATCTGCAGAAAAAGAGTTTATAATTGTTTCTTTTTCTAATTTACAGTCAACTCTAGAGATTAGCTAACACAATAGTGCAAACTAGAACCAAGATGAATCTTATGGTTCACCTTGGAAGACTCGAGAGAAAATACTCCATAGATAGATGGATGCATAGAAAAAATTATAGTCAAACAATTGGTATTAAACCCTTATCCATCAAACCCCCTTATTCAGTACACATCCTACATTTGATCAAGAAGACCAAGCATATGATATAGTCAGATGATCTGTATTAAACTCTTATCCATCAAATCCCCTTTTATTGGATACATACCCTGCATTTGATCAAGAAGAGAAAAGCATCTAGATGTATTCAGATGATTTGTACTAAACCCTTATCTATGAAATCCCCCTCATTGTATATATATCCTACATTTGATCGAGAAAGGCAAACATTCGATAAAGTCACATAATTTTTATTAGGCATATTGGTGCCTAATATCACGAAACTTTTCAAAAATTTGTTTCACGAACTTTCAACTTGGCATATTATATCACAAACTTAAATAGTCGTTGAATTTTTCCCACCGACCACAAAATCCAACTACATTAAAATGAGATGAATAATCATATTTGGCTTCTAGGGACTTTGTAATCACATTCCTATCATTTTTCAGTGGTAACCATATCTTATGTGACGTAATAACAAATGAAAATGAAATATAGCCGGATTTTGTCGCTGGTGAGAAAAATGAACAATTATTAAAGTTCGTGATATTATATGTCAAGTTAGTTTGGGGGGGGGGGGGGAAACAAATTTTTGGAAAGTTCGGTACTATTAGGCGCCAATATCCCTTTTTTATTAAACCCATATCCATCAGAATGAACACAAAACACAAGTCTATTGTTTCCAAAACAAACTACGATACAACATATATCAAATACACAAGTTTTAGGGAAATGTAGGAATGGTTTACCTAAGAAGAAGGTTGGGCAGAAGCCTTAGATGTCCGAAAATCCTTCTTGAGCTCGGCCATTCTGGCAACACAGGCGGCCTTGGTTTTCCCGGGAACAGAAGCTGCAACCTTCTCCCACCGCATCGCCACCTCCTTAGGAAACGCCTTCAATGCATTCAGCAATGCCAGATCCTCCCCCGCGCTCCATCCGCTCTCCTTCATCCCATCCTCCTCCTCAACATGCCTCTTCTCCCTATCCTTGAGAAACTTGGCGTAAGAATCCTGATCGCCGCCCTTCTTATCTCCAATGTGTTTGGCTTTTGCAATCACAGTCTCCACCTTGTGCCTCCCCTTGAAACCCTCCGTTATGGCTTCCCACCGCCCCGGCTTCCCCACCGGGTGCTTCCCCATCAGCTTCTTCAACATCTCGTCGTCTGCCTCGCCCCACTCCTCCGCCTTGGCCTCAACCACTGCCTCAATTGATGATCTGTTCGATCGCTGCTTGGGCAGATCGAAACGAGATAAATCGATCGCATTCGAATTCCCCTCGGTTTCTTCAGATGCTTTCCTGGTTGATTTTGCCGATTTTCTGCTTGGTTTTTCGGTGATTTCAATCGGAGCGGCGGGGATTTCCTCCAGCGGCGGGCCGACGCCGACGCGGATGTCGCCGGCGGTGAGAGAGGGGGGCGCGAAGGGGCCGATTAGAAGGGATAGGGAGAGCCATAAGAGGATCGATTTGAGGGGTTCGAAATTGAAGTAAATTAGGGCGAGAGAGAAGAGGAGCAGAGAGACAAAAAGGGAAATGAAAAGGGTGGGCTTATGGAGAGAAGCGAGAGAGAAGGAGGAGGAGGAGGAATTGTGAAGAGATTCATCAGGGAGATGCTTGGATTGGAACATGAACCTAGGCTTGCTCTCATATTCATCTAAGAACTCCATGGATTTCGAGCCAACAAGCCTGGTTCCCCTCTTTCAATTTTTCAAATGCTTGAGATGCAGATTATGCCCAAATTCAACTAAAACATAGCTTCACATTCATTGAGATTAAACTTAATTTTGAATATGCAGTAAATAATTGAATGGAGGGTTTTTTCCTTGACCCAAAACTGTTCTTGAATCAATGAGAGTTTGCACTCTTCAAACATATGAGTTTGATATAAAAAATTACCCTAGGGGTGAGTAGCTCATGGTGTTGAAAGATCTATGAATATAGTCAACTTTTCTCTTCTTTTTTTTTATAAGTTTAGATCCATTTTGATATAAATAATGATAGGTTATTTATTTATTTAACTTAAAATTGTTAGATTATGTGGTATTTTGTTTACTATTTTGAATAAAATTGTTAAAAAAATTGATTAAATATCATAATAAAGGTATAAATCTTAATGTTTATTTGAAATAAATAAAAATTTAGTAATCATTTTGATTTAAGCAAAATAGTTTAGTAATCATCTATAAAATCATCACTAAGATTGTGTCAGCAAATTCGCTATGTTACCTTCGTTTCCATTGATATTTTCATAGAGTCCATATTTCCTTTATTGATTAGATCGGATGAAATAGTAGAATGTGATAAACTTATAGGAGTTATAGTATTTCTTCTTGGGACGTTCAATAAAGTTGTGTCATTTAATTTTTTTGGATAAAAATTAAAGAATATAATAATTTTTACTTTATTTTATTACCTACTTTTTATTCTCTCTTATCTCTTCTATTTTTTTTCGATCATATTTATTTTATTATTATTTAATATATTTAACACAATATCTTAATTTCATAATGCAAATCTTTCATTATATAAAATGACAGTTTTTGGGTGGCATTTTTGGCAGGAAAATGGAAAAGAAGAGGACAATCGGTTGTATTCTTTTGAGATGAACCATCTTTCTATGTAATGTTGCAGATGCTAATAAGGCTATAGCTACAATGAGTGTAGCTCCATCTAAAATGCCTTTTTTGTGCAGTTAAGCGGGAAAAATGAGTGTATATGGAAAAAGTTTTAGATTTATGTGTAGAGATAGTTCATATTCCAATAAGAAACCTGGCAATCTTGATTTAGGGGAAAAAAGTTGGCACGCCAACTTTCAATTTGCCCAATAACTAAAAGAGCAAAACTGAAATATTTTTCTATAAATACGAGCCAAACTTTCAAAACTCCATTAAGAAAATTCTCTCTCTAAGTTGATGTTCTCTCTTTTTCAGTTCAAGATTGGTCCTATGATGGTTTGTTTTTGAGATTGGTATTGTGAATTGGTTATTAGTAGGTTATCTCAACATTATTAAGAATTTTTTAGTTTTGATGTTTCATACTTCCTCCCTTTTTTGTACTTTCGTTAATTCTTTATTAGTTAATATGATGTAACAAAGGATATAAATTAAGTTACATGCATGAGATATTTTCATTTATCTTTACAGTGCAGTGGTGGAGAAATGGATTGGAGAAAGCTTTGGAACAATTCTCCTGATGTCTTCACTCAAGAAAATCTGGAAAGGTTATTCAGACTGCCTCGAGTGCCAACGCACCAAGTATAAACAGACAGAGTTAAGTTGGGCATAGATTTGCTCGCCGTGGCCTGAGAGGCTCTGAAATTGAGTATTTCACAAAACGGACATCTTTTTCTCCTTTGCTCTCTCTCTCTCATTAAAGGGAACCTCTTGAAGTCAGAGTTAAGGTTCAGGTTTTTTAGAAATCGTTTGAGCATTTCTGAATCCACGCAGGTGAAGCAGGTGGGCGACGAAACAGCTAGACAGAGTGACAGCATGGTGGCGATGCTGGCCGGATAGGCAATCATGAGGTGGCCGAAGGCGAGTTGGGCTTGGATCGAGAGACAAAGAATTATGGCCCCACTTTGTTATTGTATCAACTATTTATGCTATGTAATTTGTAAATGGTACGTATATGTTTATTTAAATTGCTAAAGGCAGTATACATCTTTAAAAATGAGTAGAGATTTGTTTAATTTTTGAGGTTTCACAAATTATCGGAATGTTTATAGTGAAGTGTTATCTGTAAAGTTGTATCTACATCAAATGCGAATTATTATCAATATTTTAAACTGCTTCCTTCATTGCATTTCCGTCAAATTAAATTTTAATATAATTATATGGTTTTACCAAGGAAAAAAATATTTTTTATATAGCTTTACAACATTAATGTTATTTCAAAATATTAAGAATTTAATTATGAAATTATATACTCCCTCCGTCCGCGATTAAGAGTTTTGGTCACTTTTGCGCACCTGTTTAATAAAAATAATAAATATTTTTAAAGTGGAGAAATGGTAAAGTAAGAGAGAAAATAATGTTGACAAAAGTCTTCTCAACATTATTCTCTCTTTTACTTTACTATATTTCCACTTAAACTATTTTTTATCATTTTTATAAAATAAGTGTGCAAAAGTGATTGAGACTCCTAATCGCGGACTGAGGGAATAGTTTTAAAGCTTAAGAATTAAAAAAAAATATATAAAATTCTTATAATTAAAGTCAGTAACACAATCGTTATTTAAACATATAATGTCAAATTTTATTATATTCTTAAAACTACCTACTACTCCATCCGCATTGTGGCATATTTCTTTATTAAATAGTTAAGGTACATCATTCTCTTCCGCCGTGCAATGCACGGGTGCAAATAATCTGTTTCATTATTAATGGTGATAATGTTTATTAAAATTTGTGCATGCATGCATGTTAAATTTTCCATAATTAATAATATTCGTATATTAGATGTTACAATCAACATATGCGGCCATGTTATTTTAATTTTTAATATAAATAAATTTATATTTTTAGTTATTATTTGATAAGATGTCATTTTACTTTTTAGTAGTAATAGTTTTCTAGACTCTGATCCCTTGTTTCTAGGTTGTATTACAAAATTGTTACATTTTTTTTGGAAATTGGTTTCTTCAACCCCCCTCAATATTAATACTATAAAAAAAAAATTCTCCAGTTAATACACAAAATATATTTTTTAAAATTTGATGTCATTATTCAAGTGTGACATTTTTTATGAGACGGAGAATTATATACATATCTGATTTTTAAAACTCTGCAAAATAATATTGTTTCTCATTTGCATGTGAAAACTATTTTGGCCCGTGCATAGCACGGGTGTTAACACTAGTTTAATTTAACCAATAGTAGTAGTGCATAGCTTCTTTTTATCAGGTATTGACCCTCGGCTTGAAGTTGAAAGTGTAATTTCTTCATTATTCGATTGAAATCCCAAATCATAAACTATGAAGAAAAAGAGGCCTAAACCCTCCTCCTACCACACTCTCTTTCCGGCGGAGCCATCCTTCAATTCTCTGCCGTCTTCCACGGCCGACTTTTTCCGCTTGATCGCCGTCGTTTCTATCGCCGCTGCGGTGGCGGTTGCCTGCTCTTTTATCACCGCATCTCTTAATCAGCCGCCTAAACCCTTCTGCGATGCTACTCATGACCCCGATGACTCTCTCGCCGGTAACGCTTCTATTAATTCACGTATTCAGTAGCTCCACGACGTCCGATTGTTTGTGCGGTGTTCATTTTTATGATTATGTAGTGCATTAACTTCTGGTATTTGCTGATGTTAGAGTTCGCCATTTTTTGTGAACTTAATTGACATATGTGTTGTTCATCTAAAGGGTGTGTATTAGAGAGCAAATTTTCACGTACATTAAGAGGACAGTGTTAGTAATGTAAATTATATTTGTGAGTTCAAAAATCCAATACATGAAATGCCATGTAGTTTATTGAAGCTCATCCTTCCAGTCAACAATACCTTGTTTTTGAGGTTGTTTTCATTGGTTTCGTAGAACTTAATCATCCCCAAAAGAAAAAAGTAGAAAACTTGTAGTGTAGTTAGCCAAGAAAATAGTACACTCAAATTTAAGGTTCCCTTGCAATAAGCAAGAAGCAAAGTAAGGATAAGAAATTCTTAGTGATTATTAGGATTTCCCAGCTGTACTAAGAACTCCATATATGATTTAGACTATATTAAATATCCTAAGACAATTCTAGGAATGTTAAAACTATTTGAACATTTATTCATCATGAATAATGAAAATATTTGAGTTACAGACACAATTATGGTAAATTCTTTTGAAGAGGTCTAGCGACCTATGATATTCAAGCTAGGTTCTATAAGCTGAGATGCAGAGAAGTTATAATAGTATATTAGTTGTTCAGCCTTCTTATTTAATTTGTGCATGGAATTTAGCACGGAAAAAGGCTTTGAAAGCCCAGAGGCTGAAATAGACTTTTTTGCGGGTAAACATATTTCTGATTACCTTGTTATCACTACTGTGAAGAGAATTGGGCAAATTTCTTTTTTTTTTTTGTGATGAACCTCGATTAGACAATTAGTAAATTATCCTTGCTTTGTCTGTTAGCCGGGTGCTGTATTTCTGCAATGTTTTGGTGTCCTGGCTCTTCTTAGTTGTTGCTGTTCGTTCAGACTACTGCAAACCATGTCCTGCAAACGGAGTATGCTATGATGGCAAGTTGACTTGTGATCATGGCTTTAGAGAGCAGGGAAATCTATGTGTTGAAGATGGGGATATTAATAGAGCTGCTAAAAAAATTGTACGTAATTATATTGTTCTTTCTTTAAGATGACCTTGTAGGGTGCAATGTCTTCTTTTGAGCTAGTACAGTCTAACACTGGTTGGAACTGATGGTATTGCAGTCACAATGGGTAGAAGATCGTGTGTGCGAAGCATATGCTCAATTTTTGTGCAGTGGAACCGGAAAATGCTGGGTTTGTGACATTTGAATGTTATACACTCATCAACTAATTTACGAAATTCATCTGTTACAATGAAAAAAATACACATGCTATTTGCATACTACATTTCTAATTTTTCTCTTTTAGGTACCGATGGATGAGCTGTTGGATAACTTGGATAAGTACAGAACGAGTGATACTGGTAACCTGGATAAGGCCGTATACATGCTTACAAAACAAAAAGCTATCGAGACCATCCGTAGTGCTCTGGAGACAAGAACAGATAATCAAGGGTACATTACTTTCAAATGTCTTATTGATTTAATAAGTAATTCAACTTCCTCAGCCTTCTAGTTTGATTTTCTGATGTGCTGCTTTAAGTATTGAAGAACTCAAGTGCCCAGAGTTGCTTGTTAGCAATTACAAACCACTCGGTTGTGTTGTGCGCCAGTGGATTATCAAGCATGCGTTACTCTTACTCCCGGCTTGTGCATTGGTATTTTCCTATGCTTCTATACAAAATTCTGAAATAACTCCCTAAAAGCTTACTGACTAATTTTAGTTTACAGATTGTTGGATGCATACTGATTGCTTGTAGGGCATATCAGAGACATCTCTTGTCTGGTAGAGCCGAGCAACTTTACCATGAGGTAATATTATTTATGGATGGACACCATTTCTCTTATCTGTAATTATTTCATTTTTGTAGTTATCTTTTATTTTCTTTGTAAAATAATAAAACATAGACATATGTGGAGGAGTATATAGACATAATAGAGAGAAGTACTCAATATCTTTCATTACTTTATAAAGCACATATATATAGTTTAGAATAGAGTAGGTCACATAACTGATGTGGGATACTTATTCTATAACATATTCTATAACACTCATGTCCTGCTTGGTACAAAAGAAAACAATGAACATCCAGAAATAAATGTTTATTAAAAGCACACGGAACCCAAAGTTTTTTAACTAAAATTCAATATTAAAGTCGTCTTCTTCCTACCAATTTCGAAAAAACCCTGATTGCCGCTCATCCTCTATAACCTGCGACATTGCTGCTAGTTTGTTGTGGCAGCAGTTGTCGTTCTTCCTCCAAGCCATATGCCCCAGCGCGCCTTACTGCTCATACCCGCCCCATCCGCTCCACCGGCCACCCATAATGTCACTCGCCCCTCCCACCATGGGGCAATTCCGGTCGAGATCCGTGCGCCCCATGCCCGTGCGTGCTTTGAAAAACATTGATCAGCAGTGGTAGTGACAGCGGCAGTAGCATTAGCAATGGTAGTAGTAGCAGCTGTAGGGTTGTAGTGGTAGCTGTAGCAATAGTACTAGCAGCACCAGTAGTGTTAGTAGTTTGAAACATTCAATATGATAGTGGTCTTTAAATTAGGTTTGGAAATAAAAATTCGGCATTATGAACGATTTGAAGAAACCAAAAAACCTAATCAGAGGTTGTAGTAGAAATCAAACAAAGTCGGCATATCAGTTAGGGGTAAAATCCCAAAAGTGGATTTATAATTAGACATGATAAAAATAGGGTAAAGAGCAAGCCCTAAACAAATCAATCAGAGTGACAGTGATGCAGCGTCGGAAGGGCAGAGGGCGACAGCAACAGAAACCCTAATATGGGGTACAGCGCCGGAAGTGCAAAGTAGAGAAATGGCGGAAACCCCAATTTGGGCAGAGTACAACAACAACCCTAATTTGGGAAGAGTAGAAAAACCCTAATTTGGACAGAGTGCCGAAAGGGCAGAGTAGAGAAGCAACGGTGGAAACCCTAATTTTTTTTAAAAAAATTACAGAGTAAATTAGACAAGGATTCGAATCCGCTTTGATACCATGTAGAGTCATAAAACAGATATATGTGGAGAAGTATTTAGACATAATAGAGAAAAGTAGTAGACATCTTTCATTACGTCACAAAGCACATATATATAGTGCAAGAAACTAAGCTGGACTAGGTCATGACTTTGGAGTCAAAATTTGTAGGTATGTTTCATTGTGTCTAATTAAAGTCATAACTTTGGACATCTTGTGAAGTCAAAATGAGCAGATTTGGACACCTTTGAGGCCAGGTCTCAGCCTTGAGGACAAGGCTGTTTTGAACGGTGAAGGATATTGTTACAGATGGATTCTATTCCTGAAATCACTACCTATTTTATTTCTTTATTTGCTTGTGTTTTTTAGGCTTTAGAATAAAGGGATAGATAGGGCTTTTGTCTTTGGATTCTAATTTTCTTGTTATTAAGTAGCGGAGCGGAGTAAAGTATCTAGGATCATCGTAGAAGTTATATTAGTTGAGTCTTAGCACTTGTTATGCCAGTTTGGAAATGCTCACAGGTTGCTTATTTATTATGGCTTTGGTGGGCATGCATTGGTTTGGAAATTATAATACAAAGGCTTAGATGGTACTCCCTCCGTTTCTTCATAGTTGAGTCATTTTTCCATTTCGGGAAGTTTCTTCATAGTTGAGTCATTTCTATTTATAGTAACTTTTTTCTCTTTCTTACTTTACTCTCTCTTACTTTATTCACTTTATACTTTATTCTCTCTACCTTTTCCTCTCTCTTACTTTTTTATCTATTTATTTAACACATCTAATATTCCTTTCTAAAACTCCGTGCCGAAAAGTTTCGCCTCAACTATGGCGAAACGGAGGGAGTATTATTTTTAGGAGTGTGAAAGTGGGTGTTGAAAGACTCGGCTAGATTGCAAAAGAGAACCCAGAAATAAAATAATGCTCATTGGTCCCCTTGATTGAGAAGATGATGTAGAATTTGAACAGAACAGTCAGTGTAGGAATGCAAATGTTTCTTGTGTATAAATGAAGGAGTGGAAGAATAGATTGAAGTTATTTTAAATGTGTTTTCGTTTCCGTGTACAAAGGAATAAGATAATGGCTTGTCGTTCTCTATTACTATGTTAGTTAAATTGTTTGATCCTCTCTATCTATACTATTAATTTACCTGGTTACTATTTTAGGTTTGTGATCTACTTGAAGAAAAACCATCATTCTCCAAGAGCATTAATGGTGAAAGTGAACCTTGGGTGGTTGCATCCTCTTTGAGAGACCATCTTCTCTTGCCCAAGGAGAGAAAGGATCCGTTATTGTGGAGAAAGGTATTGATATGTTAAAGCAACTTTCAAGCACTCCATGTTTGTTCTTGTTATGTATCAAGTGATATGTGCAATATGAATTATACAACTATTTTAGTATATCAAAATTATCTTGTAAAACAATTTCCCCTTTTAATTTATATCCAAGCACGTATATGCTTAGATTAGATTTGTATCAGACTAAGGCCTTATTTACTTTGGTGGTAAAGAGTGGATTAGAATGCATTTATAAAAATAATCCAATTATATTCGGTGCTCACTTTTTGTGAGATTAAAATTGAGGCATCGTTTAAAAAGGTGTATTTGAATTTTGAGGTGCTCCTTGGCGCGAGGAATCTCACCTGATGTGAAATGGGGCGTGCGCCTCGGCCCTAAGGTGCATCAGCAATAGCCTCGCATTTAGAGTTTAGAGTTCCTCCCCCATTTTTTGGGCTTCTTGATACTTGAAAAAGAATGGGCCTTCATGTATAATCATCAATATGAAGTGGGTTGTGTGTAAATATAGCTGATTTAAAAAAGTGAAACGTATTGAAACCCAAAGAACCTTTCGTACGTTCTTTGAAGACTTTGTGCTCCCTCTCACACCTATTTAATTAGTGACTTTATTTTTCGATTTGAAGTCTTATAACTCGATTTGAACTTATGATTTTATGTGTTTCATGTTTTTACCGTGTTTTGTGTTTTTTTGTGAGTTATTAACTTATTATACTACCTCCGTCCCCCAAATTTTGACACAGTTTACCAATTTCGGTCCGTCCCTAAAAATTTGACGCACTTCACTTTTTACCATTTTTGGTAGTGGACCCCATATTCCACTAACTCATTCCTACTCACATTTTATTATAAAACTAATACTTTAAAAGTAGGACCCACATCCCACCAACTTTTTCAACTCACTTTCCATTACATTTCTTAAAACCCGTGCCGGGTCAAAGTGTGTCAAAATTTGGGGGACGGAGGTAGTATTAGTCGTGATCTTCACGTGATTATATGAATTAAGCTCGGTCTTACAACTTGAGGCGTACTCCTCGTGGGTATATTGGAAAATGCATTGAGTCTTAAAATGCATATTAAAGCCTAGAATGTAGGAAACCAAGGCCCTTTATTTAGTTTTGGTGATTCAGAGTCTCAGATCATACCAATCTCTCCTAAAGAGGTGGGATATGATTGAACCATCACTTGCCTCTTTAATGCATCATTTTAAGCATATGATTTGTTAATTGATTATTGTATGTTAGGGTCCATCAAACTATATCTATCCGTCAAGATATTAACTCTTAGGGTTCTTCGGTTGCAAATTTATTATGGGAAAAAGTGTGATAGGAAAAGATGGGAAAAGGAGGGAAAGTTTTATCACAACTCCACTCCCATGATTTTAGTATGATGAATTGGAGTAAAAAAGTACTGAAGGAGGTTGCCTGGAAAATTTTCCACCCCCATGGGGATAATTATTCATCCCTAGAGAACATGTGAAAAGAATGGAAAATGAGGGAAAATATAAGTATTCCACATTTTCCATCTACAGAATGCACCCTCAAAGTGAACAAGGCCTAAAAGTATGTCTGACATTGTGAGTAAAGCATTTTCAGTCCATATAGGGCTGACCTTTTCAGTTGCCATGCCATACTTTGTGGGTAGTATTGGAAGTCTTTACTAAAAAATTAAAATTATATGCAGATTGCAGAACATAATTATTAACTCAACACGGATGTTAGAGAAAAGAGGCGAGGGAGGCTGGCAAGGAAAAGTAAGAACGGAAAATATAATTGATACAAAAACTGAAATAAAATAAATGATAATCTTCTTATGAGGCCACTCCTCTAGTGAGGCCCTATGGTAAATTACCGTCCTTATCCTAAACTCAAGACTTCAGATCCTCTCAAACCTAAAGGGAACTATATATAAGACTACACTGGACGACTAAAAGACAACTATTTAATTGAGCCTCAAGATAATTTAGGTCTTTAAACAGTTATTTGTGACTAGTGAGTTAAGGTGAGAATTTATCATTTGCGTATTATTCTTGGACAACTTCTGATTTAGGCCCGCAAAAGGTGTTTGGGATGGCATCTCGTTGTGGGCCTTGTAAGAGGATTTCTACCTGTTTTCTGGTTCAATATTTATTACAATTGACTTCTTTTCTGTTCATCGTTCTTCATTAAACCAATCCCTTCACTGTATCAGCGTTTCAAAATTAGGTTGTGTACACAAAGGGACATGAAATCTTTCTTTGTTAACGATGACATATTATCTTATTTCTCTGTGATTTTCTGTTCTTCTGAAGGTTGAGGAGTTGGTTCAAGAAGATTCTCGTGTAGATCAGTACCCGAAGCTAGTAAGGGGAGAATCTAAGGTTGTATGGGAGTGGCAAGGTATGAATGACGTATTCTATTGAGCCCACAAATTCCCAGCTCTTATTACTTGTGTTTCTTGGTTATTTTTTTCGGACAAATTATCAATTATTCTCGATAAACCTGATCTTGAGTCGCACGTTACAATCATTCTGAAGTTGTCTCTGAGCTAGAAAATTTCCGGAGTCGAAGAATATTTTGAGTTCTGCTGTTATAGATGAAAATCTCCGATGCCCATTTTCAGAAGTAGCTTCATTAGAAAGAGAGAGAAGGGATTCATAGAAGAAAATATATTGTGAACTGCAGATTTGTACTTCCGTTGAGTAATTTGATTAAATTCAGGTTGAAAATTTGAAAAATGAAATTAGAAATATATTTTCAGAATTTTAAAAGTAATTGATGTGTCTTTTGATTTTTTCGAAAGAAAGTAATTAGTAGTCTCGAAAATCTTACACTCCATCCAACCCTAAATGACTAAATCTGAACACGCATTGGTGCGCTGCTATTCATGGGGAGTGCACCCAGTCGCCCGTGCCCAGGTTTATACCTAATCGTCCCATTGCACCCACATTCTCGACAACATTGGTTTACTTAGATAGCCCTACTCATCACATCAGTTTTGATTGGGGGAAATCCGATTTTGTGGGAATTTCTTCAAAGTCAAAGTTCATGATTGTTGTGAACATGTTGAAAGTTCATGAGAGATACCAAAATTCAGTCATAGTTCGTGATTTTATGGAGCAATAGCCCTAAAGCATAGCATTTTTCACCTGTTTTAACAAATAAAATGTGTAATTAGAGTGGAGGCCTGCACCTTCTCATTTTTCGATAGTGGGATTCTTTAGACTGACTGTATATTGTTGTCCATTTATTTGTTCTGTGCTATGTGTATGCATCACATTTCATTTTTCAAATTGGTAGATTAAGTATGTTTCAACATATGAGAACATAAGTCTGTTCAAACTAACACATTGGTAAAGATGTTAAGAGTAACTGAATTCACAACCAATTCTGTAATTCTTCACAAGTTTTCCTTACAACTGTTTCTTCTATTAATTTCTTCTGTTCAGCCTAGTTTACTCAAGCAGAAAATACATTGATGTCACTTAACTCAGAGGTTGAAATACTATATTATTGTCCATCTTTTAGAGAATGGTGCTAAATAAGTCACAGAACAATCAACTATTTGATAACTATCTCAAGCTCATACACTGACTATCCATTCCATTTCATTGATTCTACATGCCTAAATGCTTTAATGCCTGGACTTGGCTTGCTTGGTTTGTGTTTTATAGGTAATTTAGCTGCAGCTTCTCTCATTTCCTTCTCAGTTATGCATATTATTCTTAGACTTATCACCATGGAGGCTTCTTTTTCGCAAGCTTCAAATTTAAAGAAGTCAAATGACTAGATCTGACTGCCTTAGTTCAATATCGTCTTTTCTGTGCTTCATTCTTGTTGCTGTTACAAAATTTCAATAGTCTATACAATATGTTTTAAGTTATTTTCCCTTTAAGTCCAGTGTTCAAATTGAGCTATATGAATTCCAGTGTTTCACTTGGCTTGCTTCCATGTAATGACAACTAAGCTGTACAAGGTCAAAGAGCAGGTCTTGAAATATTTGCAGGCTTACAAACATATAGATCTGCATATTTCTTAGGAATTTAACAGTCACCATCACTATTTGGAAGTACATAACGTTCAAATATTGTAGAATTTCTTTTAATATAAGGATAGTGCATACACGTAAATTTGTAATTAGAATCTCAGATAATCAGTATATCGTGCAGTCTTTGTCACAAGTTTAGTTATTTTATGTTGGCACTCTAAGCTGTAAATGGTTCATTATTTATCCATCGGTCATGGTTATTTGAATGTAGGTTAAAATTCTTTGCATTTTTTGGACTTACCAATCTTGCATCCATTGTTTATCTGACTGTGGAGAGTAAATCTCTCTCTCTCTCTCTAGTTGAAGGCTCTGTAGGCTCTTCAGGAAAGAGAAAAAAGATTGCTGGAGGTGCCAAGGAATCAATGAGTTCATCTGCCAATGTTCTTCGCAGGATTCATGCTGGTGAGCCTCCATATTTTGCTAGATTTGAGTGCCTGTTGTAACGTTGAATACTTTTATATTATATAAATTTCATACTTTTTTCCATTTGTAATCAGTATGATGGTTGGAGAAGTACTACCGACATGTTTCCAAAGGCCACTACTTGCAGTATGTGTGTAGTTGTGTATGTCTATCTTAGAGCTTGGCACATGTTATGTCCAGTGTATTACTATGATAGAGTGAAAGGACAGAGATACACTATGACTAAGAATATAGAAAGAACTCAACTGAAATTAAGGATGAACTAGAAAAAAAAGAGAGAAAGATGCTATCCCAAACTCCTCATGCGAGGCATACACAAAAGCCTGATCCATTACTTTATACCAACTCTACATAACTAAGTCAATAGCAGAAATAAAAGATGACTGGAACTAAATAATTATCTCTATCGATTCCTCAGAAGTTCAAAACCACCTTGTCCACAAGGCTGTGAGAGCAACTAAAAGACATCCCAAATCTGTCACGTGACTCACGTCATATAATAAACTTGACTTTGCTTCTCATAGTCATAACGAACTTCTGGAACATTGACCATTGCTGCTTCACGATCCAAGAAATTCTGCCAACTAATTCCACTTCTGTGTGCCTAAAGAATGCAGACTGTTTTATAGACTTCTGCAGGCCTCTAATGTTTCAGGTTTTGATGATGTTTGGTAGCAATTGGACTCCTCTTTTTGTCTCGAGGAGGTGTCGTGCCTTTGTTTCTCTCATTCTTCTTATTGTTCTGCACCTGGACTTGCGGAGTTTTTGCCAAATCAAATTGTAGATGTTGGCTACTCGTAGCATTTGATTTTTCATTACTCCTGCCATGTTAGATGAGGTAACAGTATTGAGAGAATTGGACGTGGTGTCAATATTACTTACGTCATTGGAAGCCACTTTATTTCTAAACACTGCAAAAGTAGGGAACACAACCTTATTCATAAGACTCTTTAAAAGACTCCAGCTTGAAAAAACTCTAAAAGATAAATACTAGACTCCTAGTCCTAATCAAAGTCTAAGATATACATTTATCTCTACCAAACTAATAATAACTCTAAAATATAAATACTAGACTTATTTATTCGGGCAAGAAAGACTCAAACTTTAATATATTCTAAATCTTTAAAACATAAATACTAGTCTCCTAATCCAAATCAACTCTGAGATAAAAACTTACCTCTAACAAACTAATAACAACTGAATAAGTTTAATTGCTGGTCGGTAACCAAATGCTTTGATTTGGACTTGTGAAGTTCTTACCTGTATTGATCCCATTCGATGGTGTGGGTGTTGAACTCGGACATATTGGTTTCAACAGGTTGTCACTTGCGATTCCATCCATATTGAAGTGGGCATGTTCGCCGCTGTATTGGTTGTGCGAAGGGGACCTAAACTGGATGTAGGTATTTTGCTCCCGTGGCCCCCTTTTTCCACACCCAATCTCTCATTGGGGCCTGGGGCCTGAGGTGGCCTTGATTTGCTTCTTCAGCCAAAAGTATCCTTTTGTGGGGGTCTCGATTTACTTCGGAAGTCCCCATTCTTATTGTAACCTGTGACAAACAGAGCCTCTTGTCATGGGTGGTCAGCACATGCATGGCACTATGCCAAAACTTAAATCTTTGCACAAGTATTGAGTGAAAAGTATCCCATTAATGCTGTTGGTATGTGCCCCTTTTGGGATCATCTTTACCACTTTAGGAGGGGGGGGGGGGGGGGGGGGGGCTTATACTTGTTCTTGCAGGCATGCCCTAAATAACTTAACCCTAAATTACTAAATACTCCCTTCGTGCGGGACTAAATATTTCACTTCGATTTGGGTGGGTAAAAAAAAGTTAGTGGAATGTAAGTCACACATCTCTGTGAGTTTGGTTATTGTGCAACCTTGCAAGCTATTGGGTATTCCTTCAAAACTCGTAATGTTTGACGGTATTTACTTCATTTGCAGGCTGATGGGCAAAGATATTGGTGTTAGCTTTGTTCAAGATGACTATATAGGCAGTTGGAGGTCCCTTTAGTATGAATGCCATTCTGAGTATATGATGATTTATGTAGTTTGGATAAGCAGATATGCCGATCTCACAAGTCGGGATGTGTGTTCTTTAATATTTTAAATTAATAGTATATTGTGTAAGAAATATGAACATTAATCGTATTATCGATTTGTATTTACTATCAGATGTACAAATTTAGTATATTATTAAAAAAAAATCCTAAGTATACATATGCATTTGTTGAGACTGAAGCCATTGAAGCTTATGACACTGGTCCCACATCGACTGCAGGCAATTTATGTGGATTTATAGATCAAACATACAGGGTGAGTTCTCTTGTTTCTTGTACGAGAATATTGAGTTTTATAATGGTAGGCTAAATGTTATGGACTGAACAGTTGACTTTGTATTGCATGAATGATACAATGTCACGGCATGCAATTTACTAATATTATAATCAGTGTTAGAATTTACAAGTGAACTTTGTAGTCCAGATAAATTGTCATTTTCTTGGAAGCCCTATGGAGATTTCATTATTGTAATTATTTTTGTGATGCATACAATAATGTACTATTAGTTGATTTCTCAAAGAATAAACGTATTTCAGTCCAAAAAAAATAGATCAATTTGTAAATAGTATAGAGTTTTAATACTACTTTGGTAAAACAAGATAGATAGGGATGTGGTGAAAAAATATGGGTCCGTCTCTTTCCAGACAAACTAGTTGCGGTAAGACTTGCTGAAACGTGTATAGGTTCGGGAAAAGGGTCCCCTGAATATCGGGTAGCAATTGTTAAACCGTGCAAATACCATATGAAATGGGAAAAGTGGTAGAAGTAGTGTTAGTGAAAAACTTTTCTATATTTAGAATTAGTCTAATTTTTATGGATTCAAAATAGTAAAATTAGTCTATTTGTTTTGGACAAGTCTAATAAATGGAAAATTTTAAATACAAAACTAATACTCCCTCGATCCCTGAAAAATTGTCATTTATTTACTTTTTCGTCCATTTCAAAAAATTTGTCACCTTTCACTTTTACCATTTTGGGCAGTGGACCTCATATTCCACTAACTCATCCTTACTCATATTTTATTATAAAATTAATATATAAAAGTAGGATCCACGTGCCATTAACTTTTTCAACCCACTTTATATTACATCTTTTAAAACTCATGCCGAGTCAAATGGTGCCAAATTATTAGGGACCGGAGAGAGTATTCTTTAAACCCTAGGGACTAACTTACCTTGCCACATCGATGTTGGAAGACTGCCTTTCGTATGCTTACTACAAAAGAGTTGGATTACTATAATAGAAGCAATTTTTTAGAATAAGTTGGGTGTGCATGATGATTTTGATACCTGATGAATCGAAGATTACATAAGATTCTAAATATAATACTACAATGTAAGTGAAATCACATGGCATGGCATTTTTTTATTTTAGCAAATGATCAATACTGATTTCTTTTTTTACATTAGAATGACACAAAATTTGAATCTATTAGTGAGAGGGAGATCAATTTATGAATCAATTTGTGGTATTGATAGGTTATTAATTAAAATGGGGAGGGGAACCGTGAAAGGGTGGGAAATGAGGGCATGTGCAGTAATATTAGGCATTAGATAATATTATGGGTGGCGGTTGGATATGAATCAGGAGAAACGCCACCACCACAACCACGTTCCACCACCTCACATGCTTGCCCCCACTTCACAGTTGTATCCTTGCTTTCTTGTCCTCTCATTCCTCCTTTTCATTTTCCATTTACTTCTCACAATACCAAAATACTGGATGTAGCTTTTGTTTAATTAAGATGTACAAACTCTCTTCGTTCTGCGGCAGTGGAGACGGTTATTTTCAATACGCGATTTAAGAAATATTGTATTAATTGAATTAAGTAGGAAATGAAAAAGGTACAGTAATAAAGAGTAAAGTAAAAGGAAAAATATGTGTTGATTTTTGCTAGAAAACGCTCCAAAATGTCAACACAGCCTTATTAAAAATAAGAGTATTTGTTTTTTTTTAGAAAGCAACTGAAATATAAAAATATCTATTAATATTATAGATTTATAAAAATATTTTGAATTATTTTTTGGTGTCGAAATATTGACTTGGCTTTTGAGATGCCACAGTGGATATATGACTGAATCACAATTTCATTCCTAAGAAATGAGATGTCATCTGTTACTTAGATCTCTAGAATTAAAAAATATTATCTGAAGGTGTCTGTTAATGTATCATAAATCTACGTATTCTTTTCATCTTTCTTTCCTTGAATCCACGTTTCCTTTTATTCTCTAATTATTTTTAGTTGGAGATCGTACTAAAATTTATTTTTAATCATATAGAAATAAATTTGATCTATTCTATAATTGATTATTTTATTATTATGAAAATTATTTAAGTATTACACCACTTAAAATTTGAATGATATTCTTTCAAACTAATTCAATAGTAATTAAGTTATTTTTCAAAAACAATATGAGCTATATTTCAATTGATTCGAAATTTATATTATTATATATTCAATCAGTATGTAAATATAAGTAAAAATAATTACTTTTACTTAAAATTTCTATTTATCAAAAAATTAAATTTTATTTAAATAGTAGTAATAGTTATGCTGAAATATTGTAATCTGTTTGTACAAATGCTATCTCTGTCCCTAACTATTTTCATTTTGGTCCGTTCCTTAAAAATATAAATTTTCTAAATTTTCTATTTTTAGGAAGTGTACACCATAATCCCCTACTTTTTTTCTTCTTCTTTCTTACTTTATTCATTTTTCTATTCATCTCTCTTATTACCAATTCATTTCTCTTACTTTATCAAATTGAGCATTTAAAACTTCATTCGTTCCAACATAGTTGAGTCATTTTTTCAATTTGGAACGGTCCACTGTAGTTGAGTTATTTTCATATATGGTAATAATCAACTGTTAGAGTTTAGTATTGTAAAGCATCTTTCGAATGCTTGTATGTGTAAAAACTTTTCATCTATTTTTACCATTTATCGAGAAAGAATATTTTATTACAATGTGTTTTGCTTATGCATTTACATGATGCTAAATTTACATTTAAATACATGAGAAACAAGCGAGTCTAAGTGTTTGGCATAGTAGACTACCCAGTCAGTTGTTGTAAAAGAGAAATGAAAATCACAACCTAGATAAACTTTAGTTATCTATCGTGAAAGATTGCGACTTCAGTCCGAAAATTCCCTTACCTAAAGAAATGAATGATGTCGGTCTAGTGCAACACTCAATGAATTTAAGAGTGAGATTTAAATGTATAAGAAACAAACAAGTCTAATTATTCTACTTAGTAGATTGATTGTGAGTGTCGTTGACACAAAGTAAATCAGTCGATTCTATGCAATTCATTGCAAAAGAGAAATAGTACTATTTCACAACCTAAATATGTTTTGGCTACATATTACGATAGGTTGCAGTGTCAGTCCGCATGTTTTTTTACCTTTAAGAAATAAACGACATTGGTGTGGTATAACACTAAACAAATCTAATAGTCAGATAAGTCTTTGATTTATCTCAATTATTGTTATTTCTTAATCATTATTGATAATAGCATTGAACATACGATATTGGTTATGCACTATTTTGATTTATCAAAGGTGCAATTTTTCGTAATAAGAATCTCGATGTCTTGGATAGTGGTGATCAATGTCTAGCGGTGCTAATATTGTTGTTGCAATGAATCATGTGTTGGGAGAGTCTAACTAAAACTACTTTAAGCACGGAAATTATCAACAAGTGTACGGGGTTTTGTAGTGAGCGGCAAATTAATTATTGAATTCACGGAGACTGAGTAGCCTACTCAAGTACCACGTTTGGTTGTCAAATACTCCTATATAGACTAATGAGAGGGTATTTTTGAATTTTTATCTAAGATCTACTCCCTCCGTTCCATAGTGGTGGAAGCGTTTCTTTTTGGCACACGATTTAAGAAAAGTTGTGTTAGGTGAGTTAACGAAAAGAAGAATTAAGTAGAACATGAAAAAGGTAGAGAGATGTGAAGAGAGAATAAAGTAAGAGAGAGTAAAGTAAGTGAAAAAAATGTGTTGACTTTTACTAAAAAGAAAAATGATTTCCTACTATGAAACGTACCAAAATGATAAAATTGACTCTACTACGGAACGGAGGGAAGTACTTGAAAAGAAGCAAAGCAAGTAAAAAAAAAGCAAGCAAAAGAACAAGTGATTTGATAACAAGTTGGAGAAGGTAGAATTTAGGATTTAATTACAACGGGAGGACGTGATATTACTCAATGGACGTGTTTACCTATATGCACCTAAATCTCTAATATCATAGTCTCTTCCCAACACTTTGAAGTTAACTCCCCAACTCCTATGACTCAAGCCATTTCACATGCAAATGCTTATCTCAAATGTAAATTGACACGGAGTTGTTGGTTAATTTAGGCAATGAAATCCAAATGATAACTAAGTATTTGAACTGTAAAAGCACAATAACCACTAAAATCATGAAAAGAGATAGATAAACACAAATCCACAAGATCAATCCATACATCCCATTGCAATCTTCACCCAAACTCCAAATCTATCTAGCTACTCATGATCAAGTCAAACACGGAGGAATTCCATGATAAATGAGCCAAACATGAACAACTAAAAGGAAATACTCCCCAATGGGTGAATTGAATGGTGAAGAGTGTTCTCCTTCAATCACTTGAGTGGATAGAGCTCCTTAGCACATCAATCCTCCATTCCAAAGTGTGAATTTTAGCTCTAGAGTGTGTGAAGTTATTCTTCTCGATTCGAAGGCATTCTATTTATACTTGGAGTGTAAAAATGAGCCAAATGTGGATATCCGGTCAAGAGATGTGTAATGTGAGGATCGTCTGACCCCGGGCGTTCTCACTAACTCGCGATCCCCTCAAAGTGCCTGGACGGACGTTTCTTCATGCGGAAAATGCCCAACACGGGCAAACTCTATAGACTCCATTACCATTTATGCCAAAACGCCCGACCAGGTGTTTTCCCTTTTTGGCGATGCCCGGTTAGGGCAAACTTCTGTCTCGGCTCCTCGAACTCCGTTTTAAGCCTATTTTCACATATTTTAACTCCAAAACTTCAACAAACTCATCAATCCACTTAAATAGTGGAGTAAATGGATTAAAATTTATACTCCCTTCGTCCCACCAAGATGACCCACTCTTATTTTTCGTCTGTCCCAACCAAGATGTCCCAACCAAGCTATGTGGCCATAGTGTGGCTGGCCATAAATGGCATTTCAGTAAATATAGATACTTTTGGATATTAATAATTTAATTGACTCATTTAATGCTTAATCAGTTGACAATATTACCCTTAGTTTTTAATTATAGTTTCTTTCATTTATTCCATTCCTTTTTAGAGTAATTTGTTACTTAACTTTTTTACCACTTCATTTTTATTTTTATTACTCCATATTATACAAATAATAGTTTTTTTTAGTTTTAGTTATTACAATACTCCATAACATATAATTAATAAGGTAATGATGAAGTTATACAACTACTATTGTAATATATTTTTTTTTTTACTTTTTAAATCTTCACGTATCAAGATTTAATTTATCAATTTTCTCTATAATAGGATACGTTATACTGGTATATTTTAAATTAGTTTAAACTAAGTAAGTGCAGCTAAACATAAATAATCACTAATAATAGAATTGAAATATCATGAGCATATTTTATTATGATTTCAAAACTAATATACATATTGAATCATCTGAATAATTTTTAGTACCTCACTTTAAATTAATAAAATATGTATTTGATTACAAATAAGTGCATATTTTATTATGATTTCAAAACTAATATACATATTGAATCATCTGAATAATTTTTAGTACCTCACTTTAAATTAATAAAATATGTATTTGATTACAAATAAGTGCATGTTTGATTGCTAAACGATTTTATAATAATTAAATAATTAGTATAGTTAAAATTTATCAAAATAATTAAATTACGTAATTAAAGTGTGTGGTTCAATGTTTTCTAAATATAGGCATTGGGAAATAATTAGGAAAAAGTATTTTTTTTTCATCATGCCTTAGAGTTGGATCTATTAATGATGTGTAAGGTTATTATTTGTTGAAAACTTTTCATAAATGAATGTGTTCTATTTTTTGTAGACGACCAAAAATGGTAATTGTGCTCTATTTTTTGTGGACGAATGGAGTATTATTGATTGGATACAAACAGTGGCGGATATAGGATTTAAGGTTTGAGGGTACGAATTATACAACAAATAATTATGATATAAATAAAATTATATGAAATATAAATATAATTGTAAATAGTAAATACCAAGAAAAATTTATTTGAGGTACTAGTTTATTAAAAATAATATTATATAAAATAATAAAAATAACAGAATATAATATAAAAAATAAAAAGCAATTAAAAAAAGTAAGAATATTTTTATTTGAAGTATGAGTTTTACTACAAATAATATAACATAAATGATAAAATATAGTAATAGGGTATAATATAAAAAATCAAAGCAATTAAAATAAATAGTACTCCCTCCGTTCCAAGATAAGCGACTCGTATTCCTTTTTGGGGTGTCCCAACATACAGGACTCCTTTCTATTTATAGTAAAAATTAGGGATTTTAAACATGATTTAGATTAAGTTTAATTAATGCCCTTATTACAATTAGCATTAAAATAATGTATTCCAAAATTTTCTGTACCCAACACTCCAAATCCAAAATCACTTTCTTTTTACGCCTCTCTCTCTTTCCACTCAATCTCTCTTTTCTCTGTAGCCGTCTCTTCGGAAAAAAAACCCTAGATCTAGCATTTCTCTTTCAAATTCTCACTCAATCAATGGCTTCCGACGAATCTGCTGGTAGTGACGAACCTAACCCATCCGACGACGGGTGGGTTAACCCTCGACGCCCCCTCACTCGCCCTATCTTGTCATATGTCCCTGGATGCTATAAATCCACTGCCGGTGGCGGTGACGGTGGCGGTGGTGGTAAAGAATCTCTCACGGTGGTACAAGGAAAAAGAAAAGCAAGAATTTTCCCCCCTCCCCCTCCCGCCTCTATTGTGAATCAAAAATTTCAAATTTCCATTTACCTTTTTTCTGATTATTTTAATGGCAGATTTTTAGTGAATTTGCAAAGCTATGTTTTTGTATGGCCAACGTTTGATGTGAATCAACCATTTCAGTTTTTAATTTACTTTTGGTTTGAATATTTTAATGTATAAACAATTTCAATTTTTAATTTAATGTATAAACAATTTTAATTTTTAATTTACATTTGGTTTGATTATTTTAATGTACAAACAATATCAATTTTTAATTTACATTTAGTTCGATTATTTTAACATCAGTACAGCTAATAAGAAATATGCACAACTTAAAATAAGTAGAGCTAAATAAATAATGTTAAAAACAATCAATTATTCTATCCATTTTAAATTCAAAAATAAAAAAACTTCACATCACTTAATCTACTTTATTAGCAACCTCTTTTACACCACTAAACAACACTACCTAAATTCCTGTGCCCAAAAGAAGTAGGTCGCTTATGTTGGGACGGAGGGAGTAGCATAATACGAGAAAAAAAACTTATAATATAATCTAATATCTAGGAAAGAAAATGGCAGTACAAATAAATACTACTCTACATGACTAAAAGAAACAAAAAAAGTAAATAAAATATGAGTGCAGAAATAAAAAAAATATATAAGCGCAAGTGATCAGTATCAGTATAAGTCAAAATGTGAATTGGGGAGTACTACATATTACATACTATATTTAATATGAGGGTACATTAGTCTTTAAAAAATTGCTACTCTCTAGATCCATAAATTTCATCAATTTAGCATTAAATACACAAAATTTTAATAATTTTTTAATATTATGGCCAGCCATAATGTGGCCATTTAGCATCACTCTATTTAAAATACTCAATTATCTTTTCCCTTAATTTTTTACTTTATTCATCTCTCCTACTTTTAAACACCCAACAATCTTTTCTCTCTCTTACTTTTTGGATCTCTCCTACTTTTAAAAATCAACAACCTTTTATCCCTTATACTTTATTTATCTCTCCTACTTTTAAACACTTTAAAATCAGCATGCATAAAATCTCATGTCGTCCCAAGAACGGGTCATCTTCCTTGGAACGGAGGGAGTACAATAAAACCTATCTTAAACAACCACTAAACATACAAACCACGAGTTCATCAGAGTCCGGTTTGATAAGATCCCAAGAGGTGTTCAGAATAAAGTTTTACTATTATTTAGAAACTCGGCCGATTAGATTTATTCCACGAATAATAAATACTCTTTCCGTCCACGAAAAGTAGTCTCATTTGTGAACAACACGAGTTTTAATGAGAAATTGGTAAAGTAAGAGGAGGGGGAAAAAGTAGATGAAGTAGGAGATAGAAAGAGAAAATGTAAGAGAGAGGATGATAGGTGAGAAAAAATTTCATTTTTGAAATGAGACTATTTTTCGTGGATACCCTAAAATGACAAAGTGAGACTATTTTTTGTGGACGGATGAAGTACAATTTTTGAACTAGACCACTCTTAATACAAATATTAATTAATTAAAGTCAATAGCGGACTTAAATTAATCAATCGATATTTCTATTGTAGACACGAGAAATAATAAATTAAAGAGGAAAGCCTAAAATACTCATAATTTCGGATTGAACTAGCAGTTAACATTATTCTATTGTATTGGTTGATTATAATATTCTGTTTGGACTTGAATTAAATTGGGTTCAATTTAATTAGTAATAGACCATTAGACAAAGACATAAGTCTCACATAAAATTCCACGCCTCTCTTTTGAGCTTGGACGATTTTTCCCCCTACTTTGTGTAAGAATTTTGTTTCTTCCTTATTTAAGATTTAGACTATTTTAATAAGCTTAGCTCACACTAAGATCGAAATTAAAGTTTGAGGAACAGTCAGAAGATCCATGAATAAGTTCTGAAGATCATTATATGGAGAAGGCGCTAGCAATCTTTGATTATTTGGAGACTCAATTCCGTAATTCTAAACCGTAGAATTCGTGATTTTGGATTTATAATCTTTATACGTGAATTATTTGTGTTCTAGCATGCAATTATCTGTTTAACATATGAATTGATTGATTTCATAATCGTTCAAATAAATCATATTCTGATTTATTTGTTTATGCAAGTCCTTCGCTGGGTATGGTTCACCATAACTCCAACATTCGAATCGGTTGGATCCCACCCAAATGCTGCCACATAGGTCATGAACGCTGCTTGAGCACTTGGACCTATTTTCAAAAAAATAGTAGAAAGATAAAAAAAGATAGTGAAGTGCGAGAAAAAGAGTGTAATATGTGGGTATTTAGAGAGGATATTTAAATTAATTTAAAAAATAATTCTCCATCCCATAAATATAGAGATTCAGGGACAACACAAGTTTTAATGTGAAATTGATGCAGTAGAAAAGATCAAAGAAAATTGAAGTATTATTAGTGGGGACAACACGAGTTTATAAGAGAGAAAAACGTTGTACCAAAAATAGAAGTTGACTACATCCTCAGCCTGCCATTAATTTTGACAATGGTAGAATGTGAGTCCTATTTTATCATATTGATTTTATAATATGAGTGAAATGAGTTAGTGGATGTAAGGTCTATTGTCAAAAGTGGTAAAATATAAATGTGACAAGTATTGATGGACGAATCGAAAAGGAAATTAGTGCAAGTAATGAAGGATAAAAGAAGTAAAAAAATTGTAATCTCGTTCATAAGTTAAGTTAAGTATTTGATTACCAAGCTAACTACTTCCTTTTTAGTTTGTCTCAATCAAAATGGTGCAATTCTAATTTTTGTAACTTTCTCTTCAATTAATACACTCATCTATTTTTTTTCTCTTTGCTAAATATTCAATTCTCTTTCTCTCTTCATTTAATAGTTACATCCACTTTTTCTCTCTTCGATTAACTATATTGACCAACAACTCCTAAAATCTCGTTACGACTAAGAAATTGTCATCTTAATCGGAACTGAGAAAGTAGTAATCAAGTGGTTAATTAACATTTTAAAATGAACACTTTGAGTTAATAACTAAAACAAGAAAGACAAATTATACACAATAATTGGTTATCAAAACCTTGCATATAGAAAAATAACTATGGTAAAAAAAGAGTGTCTAATAGAAACAGTTAAGCTAAATTACTTAAAAAGGGAGAAATTTGAAAATGTTTTAATCATAAGGAAACAATAAATCAAAGCATCATTTATTTTCCTTTATTGCTTGAATTTTAATATATTGGGAGATGGTAAGAGCAATTATTAGCTCAAAGTGCAGCAGCTGACAACTTAGCATTTGTGTGCTCACACACACACACACTCTCTCTCTCAATCATCGTCACCTTCATAAATCCTTACCCCTATATTCTGTCAACACTCTCTCTCCATCTCTCTCCGTCTCTCTGTTTACAGTTAATAGCATGATTATGGCATTCATCCTATGTTACCTTTTTCTCTTCTGAGACAAGTGCTTCAAATACACATGAATCAGAAAATTCCATTTTACAATCTCCAAATTCAAATATCAAGGTCAGGTGACATTGATTATTTGAATTTCGATAGAGAAATAGATTGGTTGTTTTATTGATCGAAAACCAATTAATTTGATTGATTGATGTTTGTTTATAGGTAGAGAATTGTGGATATGCTGCAGGAGGAGGAGCAGGTGGTGGTGAGTGATGAGAAATTGGGAGATCTGGGAATTGCGGAAGCCGCCTCGCCGATTAGCAGCCGGCCGCCGGCTGCTAATTTTGAAGGCGGCTCCTCCAGCAACCGGTGGCCGCGGCAGGAGACTTTGGCTCTTCTGCAGATTAGGTCTCAAATGGATGCTGCATTTCGTGATGCAACTCTTAAGGCTCCTCTTTGGGAACAAGTTTCCAGGTATGTGAATTTATATGATTATATCAATCTTCATTCAAATTGTTAGAATTCATTTCTTTGTTTTTACAAAGGGAGGGATTTGATGAAATTTGTAGTTGAGGAATTTGGTGTTGTTTAGCGAGGCCAAAAATGGGTTCTTTTTTGAAATACATGATTCTCCATGTGATGATGCTTCTACCTCCTGTCTCTCTCTCTCTCACTCGCACATGGGCTTGTGTCAATGCGTTGGCATCACGATTCACAAGATGGCTTATCATTTTAAAATTTCATCTTTTGTGAATTCCATAGTGACCCCAGTCCCGTTTGCATGAAATTCTAGCCAATCATAATCATTTTCATTTACACCACACTTTCTTAAATTCTTCTCTTTGCCTAGTAATATTTGTTCACGTATAAGAGTCTCATTTCTTAAGAAATATTCCGCCGGTCTCACTAAAAATAAAAATATTTTTAAAAATAAAAATACATTCTTTCCATTTTTTCATCTATATTATTTTACTCTATCTTCATTAACTCACAAAACAACACTACATAAAATCTCGTGCCGAAAATCAAATGTTACATATTTAATGAGACGGAAATAACGTTAAAAAAGCGGATGGAAGAAAGTTAATGAAATGGGGGACCTCTTTACTATTTATAGTAATTACGAACTGAAACCCCTATGTACAACAAACCGAAATAGAAAAATCGAAACTCCTTTTCGCGACGGAGTGCTGCGGTATTTGCACATGGCCTCATATTCATTCCAATTGCTCCAATTTCAGAAATCACAAATCCCGAGACCTTTGATTACCGTTCTTTATAAAAAGAATTCACAGATCCCTTTTGCTTTGCTGCGCTACTTTATTAATCAATCGACAGATCAGATCCAATTCTCTCTCTCTTTTTTTTTCAAAAAATAAAATGAAATGAAAAATCACTTGGTTCATTTCCATACTAATCAATAGAATGTTATGATTGGCAGGAAATTAGGCGAGGTGGGATACAAAAGAAGCGCCAAAAAGTGCAAGGAGAAATTCGAAAACGTCCACAAATATTATAAACGGACTAAAGAAGGCCGCGGCGGTCGCCAAGACGGAAAGACCTACAAATTCTTCTCCCAGCTCGAAGCGCTCGATCAAACCACCTCGAATCCAACGACTGCGGCCGCGGCCACGGCCGTCTCTCTACCCCCTCCGCCTCCGGCCTTATTCGGCATCACCTTCTCGTCCGACAGCTCATCCGAAGACGAAGAGATGGAGACGGGGAAGAGGAAGAGGAGCGGGGATAGCGACGAGAAAATGATGGATTTCTTCGAGGGCATGTTGAGGCAAGTGATGCAGAAGCAGGAAGCGATGCAGCAGCGGTTTCTAGAAGCGATAGAGAAGAGGGAGCAAGACAGAATGATCAGAGACGAGGCGTGGAAGAGGCAGGACATGGCGAGGGTGGCACGGGAGCACGAGATAGCCGCTCAAGAACGCGCCATCTCAGCCTCCCGAGACGCTGCCATTGTTGACTTCCTTGAGAAGATCACAGGACAAACTATACAGCTGCCAGCTGCACCAGTGCCACCGCCGCCACCTCAGCCAGCTACGGCCGAGATGCCAGTGCAGGATTTGGCCACCTCGGAGACCAGCTCCAGGTGGCCAAAACCTGAAGTGCTGGCACTGATAAAGCTAAGGAGTAGCATGGAGCCAAGATTTCAAGAGGCGGGGCCCAAGGGCCCGCTCTGGGAAGATATATCTGCGGGAATGCAAAGCACAGGATACAACAGAAGTGCAAAGAGATGCAAGGAGAAGTGGGAGAATATCAATAAGTACTTCAAGAAAGTGAAAGAGAGCAACAAGAAACGCCCCCAAGACGCCAAAACCTGTCCTTACTTCGATGAATTGGATGCATTGTACCGGAATAAGATACTTAACGCTGCTCCTTCTACTAGTTTGTCTCACCAACCCGACCTCCCTTCCAACCCTTTTTCCGAAAATCCTCAGCCAAACCTTGATGGAGAAAATCAGGTATAAAAGCACTATACTTCCACTTCCACACTTAGACATAACTAATGAATTACAATCATGTTTTCATTTTGGTGTTGTAAAATATAAAGAGTGCTGATGCTTAAAATTTGTATTGAAGCCAGAAGACATTATAGATAAGGGACATCGACAAGGAAACGGAGATACAACCGGAAACTACTGCTCTAATAGTGATGAAGATGAAGTTGAGGAGTACGACGACAAAATGGTTTACAAAATACAGTTCGTAGGCTCCTCCTCCAATGCTGGAGCTTCAGCAGCATCCTCGTTCGTCGCCATGGTTCAGTAATCCCGTCCATACAATATTTGAGGCTCAAACTGAGACCACAGATTCAATATTTTTCTTTCTTCACTATACTCTCATTTATCATTTTGCAGTTTTCTTTATTTCATTCAAATTAAGCCTTTCTCAGCCTCAACACATCTGGACAAAGGGTCTGTGTTGTGTTGAGGATGTATAGGATGCAATAATTTAGTGATTTATTCATTTGATTGGGTAATAAAGGAACGGTTGGTTTCAAGCCATGCGCAAGGATTCAGTCGGAGGAAGAACCTACCAAATTCATATCGAGGAGCGCTGTGTAGTATTGTTCTTTTTTCCCCATTATTTCCTTTTCCTTTGCATTGTCCAGACCAAAAATATTTCATTATATCTTACTTCAATTTCAATAAATATCAAGTGTTACTAATGCATCCCCTTCAATAGGGTGTGACTGTAGCTACACAAGAAATGAAAAGTTGTTTAAAATACAAATATTGATCTGGCCTATTTCTAGTAAGATCTTCTTGATTTCTTTCCAAGTTAGTAATTGCTTATTTCTTACTGTAATTTCAACATAGCCTTCTCAAATTAAGTAACGTGGTCACTAATGCTTTACTTGCTCAAAACTTCTGGTCAATATGTAAAGCTGATCTTTAGAGGATACAGATAATGAAAAAATGAGTTAATTCAGGCAAGAAGTTTTCATAGGAAAGGGTTTGCCAATCTCCTCACCTACAAGGAACTTAGGACTCATGAATAATATATTCTCAACATATATATTTTACATAACTGACGTTGCAAGTTGGACATATAGAGAAGATTGCTCTTATTGGGTTTAATCTAGTTTTGGTTAGATTACTTAACATTTCAATTATAGTTTTTGTTTTTATTTTCTTATTTATGGATAGCTAGATTAAAAAAATTCTAGGGTTATGTAGTAATTAACCATGAAATATATGCTTAGGAATTAGGATATATTGAAGATCTCATATGATGAAATTTGAAAATTACATAAGTAATTCACGAAATTATCTAGATTAGAGTGCATTTAGACAGATTGTATACATGAATAAAGGATCATTAGCATACTCCTACAAAAACAATAGAGGGCTCCCCTCTCCCTTTTTGCAAATCTTCTTTTTGTAGATGAAGATTTGCTACTTCCGTCACTCCACCAGTTAATATGAACCTTAAATCTTCTAGCCAATTACCCTTACACAAGGTTTAAATATTGCGTGGGAAATATTCTCTCAAACCCTATATATAGGATATAGAAAATATTAGTACATGAAGAGCTATAGAGCAATTTTCGAAAATCCAAGTGTAGATTTCGAAAATTCAGCTTCTTGATGCAATTTTTTTCCTCTCGTCCCAACTAAGATGACACACCTTTGTTTTTAGTTTGTCCTAGTAAGATAACACATTATATTTTTGAAACTTTTCTCTCCAAGTAATATACTCAACCATTTTTTCTCTCGAGTTAAATATTCAACTCTCTACCCCCGTGATGAATTGAACCTTTGATCTATTGGTTAGATGGGAAGTGTCTTACCAACTGAGTTGAACTTCATTGTCAAGCTTCTTGATGCACGTCATGTGATTTGATTCTCCATCCACTATTTCTAGAGTACTAATGTGATTGACTAGAGATCCAATGATATTTAGATGGGCCTCATACTTTAGAGTTCAACCATATATATTAGAGCATCTCCAATGCTACATAGGTCAGCAATAGGCCAGCAATAGGCTAGTCATTCTCTCCCCTGCCACGTCAGCAGCACTAAAAAATCTACCTGCCACATCAGATTTAGGCCAGCCATAGGCCAGCCGAAAAAAAAAATAATTCAAAATATACTACATTTACAGAATTAAAATTACGATTAAATTACAGAATTAAATTTACGAGACATATACGGGAAAATTCATTAATTGCATTAAAAAAGGTACATAGATAAAAAAAAATTACATTTAAAAAGGTACATAATAAAGAAAAAAAACTATCGCCGTGCAGTCCTCCGTGCCCACAACTCTTCAATTATATCCTTTTGGAGTTGAATATGAGCATCCACTTGGCGCATGTCGGCAAATTCCTTGAGGCGGTCGGCTTCATCGAGAGGTACCCCACGCCGTACGTTAGGGGTGGTCGTTCCGTGGCTTGGACCGGCTTCATCGTCATTGGCCCAACTAGTCAGTTGTACGCCTTCGTCTTCGACGATCATGTTGTGCAGGATAATGCAGGCGTACATTATTTGGGATACGCATGTGACATCCCACAAACGCGTTGGACCCTTAATTGCCGCCCATCGAGACTGGAGCACACCAAATGCGCGCTCCACGTCCTTGCGCGCCGACTCCTATCGTTCCGCAAATTAGGGCTTCCTTTCATCACTTGCGTGCCTGATCGTCTTCACAAAGACAGGCCACCTAGGGTATATCCCATCCGCCAAGTAGTAGCCCATATCATGCCGGTTGCCGTTGGCCACAAACGAGACGGCTGGACCGATGCCCTGGCACTTCTCGTTGAAGAGGGGAGACGAGTTCAGGACGTTGAGGTCGTTGTTCGACCCGGCTACCCCAAAATACGCGTGCCAGATCCACAGGTAATCAGCTACGGCCTCGAGGATCATCGTGGGATTCTTTGACTTGTAGCCGGTGTGTAGGCCCCCTTCCAGGCAGTCGGGCAGTTCTTCCACTCCCAATGCATACAGTCTATGCTGCCTAACATCCCGGAGAACCCATGCTTCTCCCCGTGCATCTGCATCAAATTCTGACAATCTTCGGGAGTAGGGCTTCGAAGGTACTGCTCACCGAAAACGTTCATCACGCCCTCACAGAAATACTTCAGACATTCCAGGGTTGTCGACTCACCGATGTGGAGGTACTCATCCCACATGTCTGCCGCGCCTCCGTAGGCCAACTGCCTGATTGCCGCCGTGCACTTTTGAATAGGGGTGTGGCCGGGTCTGCCAACCGCATCGTGCCTGCGGAAACACAGATATCGACGCTCTAATGCCCCAACGATACGCATAAATAACTCCCTGCGCATTCTAAAACGCCGCCGGAACATGTGTGCGGGAAACCGCGGGTTCTCCGAAAAGTAGTTGTCGTATAGCCGCTGATGTGCAGCGGCGTGATCTCGATCAATCACTGCTCGGTGGTGGATAACCCGTGGAGGGCGAGGTATCGCCTGGTGTTCCACCCTACGCATGTATCGCTCCATCTCGCGGTTCATGTAGGCCTCCATAGCCTCGTTCATCATCCGTTCGTACTCCTCAGCATCCCCACCACTACCACCACTGCTACCACCCGCGTTACTCATCGCTCGATGATGCCCTTGTACAGAAAGTTAGAGAGAGAGAAAACTCGTTAAAACAAGCGGTGCAAATGAAAATGAAACTAAAATTGCGTTTATATAAGTTTATAAAAAAAAAAAAAAATCGGCGCTGGCCGATCGGGCATCGGCTAGCGCATCGGCCAGCCACACGCAATCGGCTAGCCTTGGCCGGTTTTTTCGCCGAAATTCGGCTAGCCTACTCCAATGGTTCGGCTAGCCGACCGGCTAGCCACGTCAATCGGCTAGCCGGTGGCTAGCCTACCATTGGAGATGCTCTTACTTCATCCGTCTCACCATAAGCGCGTGGGTACCTTGCACGTGTCAATTGGTGTCCGGTAGAGGAAGTTATGACCGTTTTACAAAGAATGCATAAGAGCTGCGCAATTCCGGCGACTCGACTCACTGAAAAGTGCAGTTTTTCCAGAACTGAGTTAGCGACCCGCCAGAACCTACACGGAAAAATTCGACTCAGTTTCATATTTCAACCTATGACCTCAAACGCGACTCCAAACACACTCATTCACGCCTAGAACACCCAAAATCCATCATAGAGCAAGAGGAAGGCATCCATAAGATGTTAATCAATGGTTTGAAGACTTCCTTAAGTTTAGGTCTTCTCCGTGACATTCCTTCTCTTGTTGATCATGTTTTTATTATTTTCTACTGAAGTATTTGCTAGAATATTTTCATAGAGTTTTTTGGTGAAGACTACAAGGCTTATGTTTTGATTTATGCAATGAAGCCGTTTTATCTAGCTCCTGTGGTTGTTTTGATTGTTCTTGTCCTTTTACTATGCCTGTTTAACTAGATTAATCAAGAGATAGCTAATTTTAAGTGGTTAAGGGAACGATTAGAATACAAAGGTTTATCTGACTCGAGAGAGGAGACCCTTTGTGAGGGCTAGGGTCTTAGGAGCTAAAGAAGTTAGAGTGTAATATTTTAGAGGGAGACTTTGATAGTTAGAATATAATCTACTGGGTAGGTACACTCCAGAGAAGGTAAATCCTAGGGTCACGACTTTCCTATAAACCCGTAGAGACGAAAAATAGGTAATAGTTAATCTAATTCAAAGACTTGTACGTTAGATCCAAAAGCTCTGCTTTTCTACATATTTTATCAACCCAAAAAGTCTTTTGTTGGTTTAGTTTTACTGCTTTAGTTAATTACTTTAGAATTAGAAAAACCCTTTTCTTTTGTCTAGATTGTGAATAATTATAATCAAGGTATTCAAGTGCTAATTAGTCTCCGTAGATACGATACTCTATAGCTTACCTTTACTGCGATAGCTCCGTACACTCGCGGAATATTTAGGCGAGTCAATTCCTAATATTCTAACTCATTGTTTATCTAAAACAAATAAAATCCAAGGAGATACAAATGTTCAATGATTTCAATTCCACAAAAATAAATCGACGAATTCCATACTAATTCCATTAAAATTAAATGGATTACACTCTCATTCTAATCAAATTCAACGGATCCCAAAATAATCACAAACAATGATAAAACCAAATTTCACTAACTCGAAACAATGCAATGAATTGCACTCAAATTCCAAAAACCTAAATCGACAAGTTCCAATTAAATTCGACGGAACTCTTCCTGCTCCACACGACATTGATAGTATCTTCTCTATTGATTTTTATTATTGTGTGATGTCTTCACAGAATTTGGTATTTGATGCTTGCACAAAAATGGAGACTGAAGCGTTTTCTCTCAATCGATGATGAAGATATTTATGGTGAACTTTCGATTGAATGCTCTAAAGAAATGCAATGAAGAAGAATAATAAATGAAGAATGAAGAAGATAAGGAAAAATCATCATTTATAATTTTCTCTAAATCTGAGCAATGAAACAATTAAAAAAATAATTAGATATTTTTAAAAGTTACTGGATTGATTAAAAATTGATGACATTTGTTTATTTTTATAGCAACTAGTATCACACCCATGAACGTCCACTTTATTTTATTTGCACTAATGCTAAATTGTTAATTTAATAATTTAAATAAGTTTTGAAATAAAATAAAATAAACACTTACGTTGATTAGAACACTATTGGATCTAAAATGCAATGAAATTGGTAATACATAAAAGCATAGTATAAATTTTATTTTGGAAATTATAACTAAATTATGTAAATTAAATTAATATAATAAACATAAGTCATATTTTGATTTTGTTTCATTTTTAAAAAGTAAGCCACGTGTATATAATAGTATGAATTTTCTATAAACAAAATCTTGAGTTCCTCCGTTCCATTCCAAGTAGAACATTTCTTATTCGTCAAGAAATTTTATGGAGTAAATTGGTAAAAATATAGTATGAGAGATAGAGAGAGAAAAAAAAGTAGAGAGCATGTCACTTAAAATAAGATGGTGAGAGTATATTTTTTAAATGATCCAAATTTAATACTCCCTCCATCCATGAAAAATATGGCATTTTTGTGAATGACACGGGTTTTAATGTAGAAATGGTAAAGCAAGAGAGAAGGAAAAAAAATAAGAGAAGTGAAAAAAGTAAGAGAGAAGTAGTGCTAGTGGAATGTAGAATCATATTATTAGTAAGAGAAAAGGGAAAAAAGTAAGAGGGAAGTAGTGTTAGTGGAATGTGGGGTCCATATCATTTGAGCATGCCCTATTTTTCGTGGACGGAGGGAATATTTGAAGTTGATTATCCACATCTCAATATATTTTTTATCGTCAATTGCTATGCTTATTCATTACAAATAACCCAGAGTTACAATGTCTAAGTCTACAACAATTCAACAACACATCCAGTAATGCAAAATCTTCTCCTCATCTTTTCTGCTCAACCTTCCTGTCACATCATCGTCTCCTTCCACTCCAACCCCTCTTCTTTATTGTCGACAACTACCTCTTCTAGGTTTCTGGTAGGTGAATAAGCGCAGCTGAGGTGGCTAATTAAATAAGTGGTGCATGGGTGCATGCACACATGGATTTTAGGGGATTAAATCACACACATATGGCGCATGGCAACGCATGGAATAACTTTAGTTAGTTATGAGAATTCTGTTAGATCGATCTGTTGCTCATATATAAGAGCTGTATTTCCTTTATTGTAATTTCAGATTTATGAATTAATGCAAAATCAGCTTTCCCCTTCTCTCTTATCTTCACCAAGTAACTTAGTTCGTATTGGTAGGATTCCGGTCGCCGTTCCTATCACCGGGGACCCCAATTCTATACCAAGTGGTATCAGTCTCACCGATCCTATGGTGGACACACGCTCCGATGATACGATTCGCCGTCTGGAGAAGATGATCACGGCGGCAGTGGCGGATCTGACCGCTCGAATGGCCGACGCCGATCATCGTCGGGAAAATCTCGACAAACTGCGAGATCAGACGGAAAGCACTCGCGATCTAATGCTGCGCGAGCTGAGGGAGGAAATTCTGGCACTTCAAGTCCAGCAAAATGAAATTATGTCTCGTTTTTTGTGGCCCCTGGTGGTGGAGTTGTTCCGCCGGCTGGAGGTGGCGTTGGATTTCAGGGGAGACAACAACAATACTTTGCGACACGCCAGTGTAAGGTGGGTTTTCCAATCTTCTCTGGTGAGGATCTACAAGGCTGGATCATGCGGTGTGATCACTTCTTCACCGTCGACCTCACTCCGGAGGATTCGAAGGTTCGATTGGCCATCATTAACCTTGAGGGTCGTGCCTTACAATGGTATAAGAATTGGTCAACGTACCAAGAGCTTCCAATGGCTACACCATGGCCGTTGTTTCTCCAAGCTTTGGAGAGCTGATTTGGCGATCATCTTCTAGGCGACCCGATGTCGGAGTTACTTTCCTTGAAGCAGACCGGATCATTCGCCGATTATCACGATCGGTTTGAATTGCTACTGGGTCGTGTTGCTATTTCTGAATCGTATGCCATCAGCCACTTCATCAATGGTCTCCGTGTTGGAACATATATACTAAAAAGCATTTTTCGAGTTTATTTTGAATTTGATAAATTGCTTGTATATTGTAAACACTCTTCATTTAACGAGAATAATAAATGTTTTCTTCATACTGTGTATTTTACTTTAATGGGTATTGACCGTATTTAATTATATATTAAATTATATAATTAAAGCGCCGGAAAGTAAAATCAGTCTAAGTCTTCTACATTGAAGGTTGGGTCGTGGAACAGGTCATCACAGTAGGTGGCCCAACCGGTACCTTGTAGAAGTAAAACTTTTTCACAACCTAGATAGACTTTGGTTACCTATCGTGAAAGGTTGCAGTGTCCATCCGAAAGTCGTCTTTACCTTGAGAATGACTAGTGACACTGGTGTGGTATAGCATTGAATGGATCTAAAGTATAGACACGTCTTTGTTGCTATCTACTGTAAGACGATGTCTTGGAGATTTAATATTTCCTAATCTTTGTAATAATATAGGACACACGTTATTTAATCATACGCTGCTTTGACTTATCAATAGGTGCGGGTTTTTCGTAACCCAATATTCCTGATATCTTGGGTAGTAGTAATTAATAACTAGTATGGTGTCAGTTTTATTGTTACATTGAATCGTGTGCCTGCGTGGTTTGAATATATCCCCAAGAGGTGTTCGAGAGAAGTTCTATTATTCGGAAACCCGGCCGGTTTGGATTTAATCCAAGAATAAATAGAAAAGGAAAAGTATATTTTGATATACATCTCGTACTAGACAAACTCTTGAAAATAAAAAGATATTAATTAATTTAAAGTCTATAGCAGACTACAAATTAATTAATGGATATAGAAAGTCTTAGACATGGGAAATAATATATTAAAGAGGTTAACCCGGATTGCTTGTAATCACGGATTGGATGGGCGGTCAGTATTTCTTCGATAGTGGCACAAGAAATATTCCATTGGCCTTATATTGAATTATGGGTTATAATTTAATTAGTAAAGAAGGTCCAATTGGGGAGGCCCAATCCAAGCCCCATAGATCCCTAACCTAGCCCATCATAAACTATATAAATAAGGATGTAAGGAGAGGAGACAAATACAGTACACAAAACCTAAACCTAGCCTCCAAGCTTGCAATTTTCGAGCTCCTCACTAATAGGAGATTTCGAAATTTGCATAGTGTGTGCAATTGATTTTTCTTGTCTTCTCCTTCAAGATCCTTATAATTTCTAAGAGATTCCTCCCACAAGGAATTTAGATCTATAGAGTTAAGGGTCATAGGTTAAAAGATCTTTGGTCTTGCACTCACAATCAAAGCTTCAAGATCTACACGTGGAGAAGTAGCGAGCCACTTCGATTCTTTGGAGAATCATTGTTGTAAGTATTCAACATCATAATTTAACTTAAATTATGTGATTAATTGCGCAATAATATGTCTCTACATGTTCTAGCATGAAATTGAATCGATCCACATAATCACCTAAATAGATTCTTTTTGTGGATTTATTTAATTTGCAATTTCCGCTGCGATTATCCCCAACACTCCGTCCCTATGTGCAGAAGGCGGTCCGAATGTTCATGCCGCAGACTCTGGTGCACGCTTATGCGTTAGCACGTCTGCAGGACCTCTCTGCTCCGGCGAAGAATGGATTCTCTGCACCTCCTCCTCGTCGATTCAACTCTTTGAGCCCCGCTGGTAATTCCCAGATCTCTCCCTCTTCGTCGTTGTTACCTACTCTCACAATGCCTAATTTTAAGAATAAGCGTGTCTTGACCCCTGAGGAGTTGGCTGATCGTTGGGCTAGGAACCTTTGCTTTGGGTGTGATGAGAAGTTTGATAGGAATCATCGTTGTGCTCGGAAACAATTGTATATTCTGGAGATTGATGATGGTGTTAGGGGCATTGAATCTGACTCGGAGCCTCAGGAGGATGAGGAGGTTGGAGAAGATGATAACCCTCTTATCTCTATCAATGCGATTTGTGGTTCGACTTCTCGGGGTTTTCAGACTATGAGGATCACCGGCAGGGTTGGTAAACGTGCTCTCCACATCCTTATTGATTCAGGGAGCACCCATACCTTCTTAGATTTGCAACTGGCTCAACGGCTTGGTCTCAAACTCACCCCGATTAAGCCGGTATTTGTGGACGTCGCTGATGGCAATCGCATTGAGTGCGCTTCCATGTGTAAGGATTTACGTTGGTCTTTACGTGACACCACACTCTCTACAGAGGTTCTGCTCCTCCCGTTATGTAATTGCGATATGGTGTTGGGAGTCCAATGGTTGGAGACTCTTGGTGTTATCCATTGGGATTTCAAGCAACTGACGATGGATTTCTTGTTGGATGGGAAGAAATTTTCCCTAAGGGGTGGTCGGCCTACACCTCATATTGCTGCTGCGTCGGAGCGTGAGATGAATAAGCTCCTCACACGTAGCGATGTAATTCAGTTGTGTTGTATTCAGCTCAATGTAGAGGGTCACTCTAACCTCTTGGCTTTGAACTGCTCTGATCAAGCAGAACAGGGGATACCTGCTCCTATTCAGAATTTTTTGGCTGAACAGAGCAGCGTCTTTGCAGAGCCCAACAGCCTTCCCCCCCTCCGTTCCCGCAACCATCAGATTACTCTGACTCATGGGGCTTCTCCGGTCAATTCTCGGCCATATCATCACACTGCCTTACAGAAGGATATCATTGAACGCCAAGTAAAGGAGCTCCTACAACAGGGCTTCGTACGCCCGAGCTCTAGTCCTTTCTCTTCACCGGTTGTCCTCGTTAAGAAAAAGGATGGGACGTGGCGTATGTGTGTGGACTATCGACGCTTTAACAAGCTCACGGTAAAGGATAAGTATCCGATTCCCTTGATCGAGGAGTTGTTGGGAGAATTACATGGAACGGCTATTTTTTCTAAAATCGACTTGCGTGTGGGGTACCACCAGATATGCAGCCGGAGGACATTCTAAAGACCGCTTTCAAGACACATGATGGTCATTATGAGTTCGCCGTGATGCATTTTGGTCTTACGAACGCCCCTGCGACGTTCCAAAGTCTTATGAATGATATTTTTCGCCCGTTTTTGCGACGTTTTGTGTTGGTCTTTTTTGACTACATTTTGGTGTATAGCAAGGACTCCTCGGCTCATCTCTCTCATTTGGAACAGGTTTTTAGTAAGCTTCGAGACCATTCGTTGTTTGCTAAGAGATCCAAATGCGAGTTTGCTAGAGATCAGATTGAGTACTTGGGCCATATTATCTCCAAGGATGGAGTGGCCATTGACCCTAAGAAGATTCGGGCAATGCAGGATTGGCCTTCTCCATCCGATGTCTCTAAGCTTCGGGCCTTCTTGGGTCTCACGGGATATTATAGGCGGTTTATAAGGAATTACGGCGTTATTTACAAGCCCCTAACTGATCTGCTTCGCAAGGATGCTTTTCTTTGGAATGATGAAGCCGAGCTCGCTTTTCAGGGGCTTAAAAGAGCGATGATAACCCCACCAGTTCTGGCTCTCCCGGATTTTTCTCTTCCGTTTGTCATAGAAACGGACGCGTCAAGCTATGGGATAGGAGCGGTCTTGATGCAGCAAGGCCACCCTCTTGCCTTTATCAGTAAGTCCTTATCCCCTCAACATAAGTTACTCTCAGTTTATGACAAAGAGCTGTTGGCGATTGTGTTCGCGGTCACACATTGGAGTCATTACGTGGGGAACAAGCCATTTGAGGTTCGTACAGACCACAAAACGTTAGCTCACTTGTTGAAACAAAAGCTCTCCACACCAGGGCAATTGAATTGGCTTTCTAAGCTGATGGCTTACGATTTTGTGATAACATACAAGAAAGGGACCGAGAATGTTGTGGCTGACGCTCTCTCGAGGGTCCATTCTTCAGATATATTCTGCATGGCCATCATCACGGTTTCCACCGATATTTATCCATTGATTGAAGCTACTTGGTCCTCTGATTCGAGCTTACGCTCTCTGATTTTGGAGCTCCAACAGAATCTTACGAAGGATTCCAAGTTTTCGTGGATAAGGGGTCAATTGCGTCGGAAGGACAGGCTGGTGGTTGGGGATGATGCAACCCTTCGCTTGAAGATTGTGAGCTTATTGCATGACTCGAGTTCAGGTGGCCATTCTAGCATCTTAGCCACCTACAAGAGGCTTTCTTCTCTGTTTTATTGGCCTAATATGGAGAAACTAATCCGTCAATATATCCGTGAGTGTGATGTTTGTCAACGTTTCAAATACGATCACAATGCCTCTCCCGGTCTATTGCAGCTTCTTCCTATGCCTGAAGACGCTTGGTCTCATGTGAGTTTGGATTTCATCGAGGGCCTTCCAGTTTCATCTGGAAAGTCCACAATCTTGGTGGTCGTTGATCGCCTCACTAAGTACGCCCACTTCATATCCTTAGCTCACCCTTGCACGGCTTTGACGGTTGCCCAAGCTTTTTTGGATACAGTTTTCAAGCTTCATGGGTTGCCAGCGGTCCTCATCAGTGATCGGGATAGAGTATTCTTGAGCGCTTTCTGGTCTGATTTTTTCAAGTTGCAGGGGGTCGAGCTTCATCTTTCCACAGCTTACCACCCGCAATCGGACGGGCAAACGGAGGTTGTTAATAGGTGTTTAGAGACCTATTTACGATGTATGTGTGGGGATCAACCAACAGAGTGGAGTAAGTGGTTGAGCTTGGCTGAGTTTTGGTACAACACATCGTTCCGTTCGGCTATTCAAACTACCCCATTCGAGGCTCTCTATGGCTACCCACCGCCGATGCATATTCCTTACTTTCGGGGAGACTCTTCAGTCCACGATGTGAACGAGAGCCTGCTGGCACAAGGGGCTATGATGGATGTGCTTAAACATCACTTAGGCCGTGCTCAAAAGCGGATGAAGCAACAACACGACCGCCATCGTTCGGACCGGCAGTTTGCGTTGGGAGATTGGGTTTATCTGAAACTTCAGCCTTATCGGCAGAATACCTTACGCGATCGGCAGTTTCAGAAGCTTAGCCCGTGGTACTTCGGACCCTTCAAGGTGATCGACAAATTCGGCACGGTGGCGTACAAACTGCAGCTCCCTTCTGGCTGCAAGATTCACCCTGTTTTTCATGTATCTCAACTCAAGAAAAAAATGGGACCTTTGGATCAGCTGCATGGGACGCTTCCCTTTGTGGTCAATTCCACTTTTCTGGAGCCGGTTAAAGTTATGGACCGACGCTTGGTGAAGAGGGGAAATCAGCCGGCTACGCAAGTTTTGGTTCATTGGGCTAACTCCTTCCCGGAGGATGCCACGTGGGAGTACTTGCATGATTTTCTCGACCGTTTTCCGGCATTCAAACCTTGAGGACAAGGTTTATTTCGAGGGGGGAGATTTGGTACGTGAATAAGCGCAGCTGAGGTGGCTAATTAAATAAGTGGTGCATGAGTGCATGCACACATGGATTTTAGGGGATTAAATCACACACATATGGCGCATGGCAACGCATGGAATTGCTTTAGTTAGTTATGAGAATTCTGTTAGATCGAATTGTTGCTCATATATAAGAGCTGTATTTCCTTTATTGTAATTTCAAATTTATGAATTAATGCAAAATCAGCTTTCTCCTCCTCTCTTATCTTCACCGAGTAACTTAGTTCGTATTGGTAGGATTCCGGTCGCCGTTCCGATCACCGGGGACTCCAATTCTGTACCAGTTTCCTGCTTGGTCTGCTGATTGTGAAGGCGTTGTAACTGATGAATGGTGAAGCTAGAATGTTGAGCCAAGTGACTAAACATTTTTTCTTCCAAATAAAGATTTTGGATTACATAAACATTTTTTTGTATTGTTACAAAGACATTCATTTCATATTATTTCTTAAAAAATTTCTAGTGTAAAATCTTTTCACTCTTCTAGTTTTATTAAAAAAAATTCATAAATGATACTCTCATCATTTTCAAAAACCTCTTCACTTCCAATTCTCATTATTATTACAAAAATCAATAAAATCTTTTTATCTATCTTATTTTATTAAAAAGATATACTCCCTCCGTCTCACTTTAGGAGTCCCGGTTGAGTTCGGCACGGATTTTAAGAAATACAAATGAATGTAGGTGAAAAAAGATAATGGAATGTGAGTCCTACTTTTTTATATTAGTATTACAATAAAATGTGAGTGAGAAAAGGTTAGTGGAACGTGGGGCCTAATACCATTTATTGAATATTTCAATCGGGACTCCTAGAGTGGGACATCAAAAAATGGTAAACCGTGACTCCTAAAATGGGACGGAGGGAGTAATATATTTTTATTAATTTCTCCAAAGCTCTCCATATATATAGGTATAAATTTGTCTCAAAGAATAATAGTCTACGTCGTTACATAACAAAAGAATGGGGCACATTGAACTCATACATAAACCCCAACTGCTTTTATGCAAAGTAATTATATCATTTTCAATATTTGTTCGGGCATGTATTAGAATTAGGAAAAGTCTTTATCCGTTACGGAGATGGAGGCAAAAAGACAGACTCTTCCTAATTATACTAATGATTTTGTAAAATAATCTTAATTAATAGAGTATATGAGTATGAGGCGAGTACAGCTCAGCTGATAGATCTCACACCGGAATCCAGCTAATCAATATTTTCTCTCTCATCACACTCCCACTCTCAACTAAAACAACTCCCTTCCCCTTTCGCCATCACTGTCGCCATCATCACACCCTTCCCCACCACCACCATTACCCTAGAATTACATCACTACATCTTCAATTCAATCAATCTTCTCTGAGAAGGAAAGGCGCGACGCTGACTTCCCGAAGCTGATAAACTTTTTTAATTTCCATCGTTAGTTTCTCCGCCGGGGAAAAAATATTGAGGCGTGTATCGGAGTTGGTAATTTTGCTCGGAGATTCACTTTTTTTTCTGGCCAATTCCGTTCTCTCTGCTCTCAGCATTCAATGTTTCGTGCGTGTGTATGGTTACATGTGGCGGTATTATGCGAAATTGAAATTTACATGTTGTTAAATTAGAGTGTGTAGTATCGACTATAGTTAAGTTTGTTTCAACTTTGGACTGCAATGTGCTTGCGTGAGCGTATGCATGTGTGTTTTTAGTAGGCTTTCTTATGTGCTTTTAATTTGAATTACTTTTGTTATGATGTTACGGATGTTCTGTTTAGTTGCTATGAGTTGTTGTTTCGAGATTATGTGAAGAAATTGAGTTATGTTAGTATATCTTGGGGAGTATTGAACAGTGTGCCTAAGTTACTTGCCATCCTCAGGTGATAAACGAAGAAAATGGTGGAGAAAATTTGTGCTTGGCAAGTCTAATACTTGATTTATACTATTTTCGTATAGGTAATACTTGAGATGCAGTAACTGCTGGAAATGTTTCACATGAACTGATGAGCCAGTGCACAAGATTACTTGAAGTGGGGGATTGTGGATATAGCAAGTTTTATGATTCAGCTTTGACTTGACTGATTCAAAGTAGCAGTGATAACGATTGATCCTTGTAGAAATCTTGGCTCATTAATGTGTTAATTGATATTGGCACATTTTTTCATTGGATGGTCATGCTTCTACTGAAATGTTGGTATTATATCTGCTGGTGTGTATTTTGTGGATACTTTTGGGTACATGTTCTTTCTCACAGCTTGGCGTGTGCTGAAGAACAAGCCCTCAAGCTGGACAGAGTGTCAGATCATGGTCTCTCAATTTTAAGTGGTGCAAACCGAACCCATTATATTACCAGATTACAAAAATCAGGATCTTCAATTGAAGAAGATGATTTTGTTTCTTGTGAGGACTTGAAGGGTGTTGGGTCATTTGATATTAATAATACATGTGTTCTCAATTCAAGCCTGAATAGGAGTTCAGACATATATGTAGTTGGTGATGGAAACCTAGAGATACTTCCTCATGTAGAAATTGTTTGTCCAGTTGAAGGTTGTACGATAAGTTTCAATTTATCTGGCACTGTAAAAGTTGGTCACAATGCATCTGTAGTTGCTGGTACTGTGATTTTTTCTGCTGCCAATCTGACCGTGGAGCCTAATTCTTCTCTAAACACATCATCATTGGGTGGGTCACCACCTCCTCAAACGAGTGGAACACCTGTCGGCTATGATGGTGCTGGCGGAGGGCATGGTGGACGTGGTGCATCTTGTTTAAAAACCAACTTCTCGAACTTCTGGGGTGGTGATGTTTATGCATGGACTACCTTGTCTCAGCCATGGGCTTATGGTAGCAAGGGTGGTGGTACATCTGAAAACCACAAGTTTGGGGGGAGTGGTGGTGGACGTGTATGGCTTGAAATAACTGATACTCTCTACATGAATGGATCAGTAACTGCTGAAGGTGGGGAAGGAGGACCACTTGGTGGTGGAGGATCTGGTGGGAGTATCATAATACGAGCTATGAAGCTGTGAGTAACCTCCTACTTGAATTGTTTAGTGCAATGCCATACGCGCAAAAGAGCTTAACCCTAACACTAATAAAAAGATACCCTGGATCCTTGGTGAGTTGATATCTGAAATGGTACCTTAATGTCAATTAGAATTGACATAATGATTGATTTTTTCCATACAAGATGAATTCAAAATAATTGTCCTGGACTTGTACAATCTGATTAACTGCTCTTTGGGAAAACTTTTGGCTGGTTTTTGTTATGGGCCATTAGAGAAAAGAAGAAACTCGTCAGAACTGAAAGCCACTACCTTTACCATCTATGCTACTTCTGATTTTGTAATTCACTAATTTGTAAAGATGATATTGTACAAGATCACAATTTAGTGTGAATATGTATATGTTCTACCAGATAACATTTCCTGTGAGAGTTAAGTTAATGTGGCCTTTTGAGTTGAAGCATTGACTTTCAGGGCCAAAACCTTGAATAATCTGATAGACCTATTTCTTCTAATCTGATCTGCTAAAAGCCCAAAACTAGGCTGGGTAAAATATACTCTTATGATTTTTTTACATCTCGAAAGATTAGTGGTTGATAAGTCTCTCCCATGGTCCTCGTTTGGGTTAGTCTTTAACATCGAATTACTTAGTATAGTTTAATTTAAATAATGTGATATTACTGAACAGGAGGGGCTTTGGTGTCATCAGCGCAGCTGGTGGGAAGGGATGGGGTGGAGGTGGAGGTGGACGGATATCTCTTAACTGCTACAGCAAGCAAGAAGATGTCAAAATTACAGTGCATGGTTAGTGCTAATCTTGCTCACATTGTAATTTTAGTAATAGACCCCTAAGGAAGATCCTTTGCTAATGCTTACTCTTCTTCATGAGTAATTTCTTACTTCCATCCCACATTTGCATGGTAATGTTTTCAATATTAAGTTTGACTTTTGAAACTACTAACTATTGCAATTACTGTTGTACGTATTACTTTTTTTTTACTGTCTTACATCCTCCAAGCTCCTAGTTACTTTGAACTTATTTATTTTCATTTCTTTAGCATAGACAGCCCTATCATATTCGGGAATTATGTTATTATGTATAGGCCGGTGCCATGCATGCCTTGCATTTTCAGCTCATCTGTTTAAGTTTCATTCTCCATTAAATATGAATTAGATCAAAATAATTTACTTATGCGGTCTTATAAAAATTCTTCCACTGTACGTCACTGATTGATTGAAATTATTGATCACAAGTTCCCTTTTGTATTTTTGTTTTTGCTTATTAAAATTGATGAATAGAATTTGAACATCCATGACAATGACAAATTACTCTCAATCGAGACACTTTTCTCGCTTTGACCTTTAGAAGGCAATAATAATTGCAAGGACGTGTATACTTTGACAGCTTATAAACATGCAAATAAAATAAATCTAGAACAACTGTAATCTCACGATGCATAAAAAACCTTGCAGACTGGTATCGATTTGATACTTGTATTGACTTGACCATGTAAATAATGTATCTTCCATTAGATGTATCATTAGTAATACATTTTCATCGTTGCTTTATATAATGTTGGCTTAATCTCCTAATTGTTGGATTCGTGCTTAGAATCACCCATTGAGCCTTTTACATTGGGCCAAATTGGAAGTTATGCTTGAACATTGCACCACCTATTGATGACTAGAGATTAAATATCACACGCAATCATTGGAAATGAATGGTAGTGGTAATGAAGACTAAATGTAAGTTGACTTTGGATACTTGCAACACAACCTAATTGTAGAACAACAAAATATAGAGACATGTGGAAAATTAGAGACATAGTAGAGAAAAGTAGTGGGTGTATTTTATTACTTTACAAACACACACACACACACGCACACACACACACACACATATATATACTCCCTCCGTCCGCCATTAGGAGTCCCGGTCACTTTTGCGCACATGTTTTGTAAAAATGATAATAAATAGTTAAAGTGGAGAAATGGTAAAGTAGGAGAGAGAATAATGATAAGAAGACCCTTGTCAACATTATTCTATCTCTTACTTAACTATTTCTCCACTTTAACTATTTATTATCATTTTTACAAAACGGGTGCGCAAAAGTGATCGGGACTTCTAGTGGCGGACGGAGGGAGTATACTGCAAGTGACTAAGCCTAACTAGGATACATAACCGTTGTGTGATACGTATTCTATAACACTCCCAATCATGTCTAGCTTGGTACAAAATTCGGAAAAATGTTTCGCGGCCAAAGGTTTTGTGAAGATATCAGAAGTTTGGTTGGATCTGCACATCTCCTGGTGAGAATCCCACATAGCTTTGACACTGCCCATGAACATGATGTTCTGAATCACAGATGCTAAGTCATGACGGGGCAGTCAGCTATGGACCAAGTTTCATAGTTGGCATCCGTAGCTGCAGACGAGGCAAACATGGGTTTGTTTCTTCTGTGATCCCAAAAATAGGAGAAAAGCATGGGACCAAAGCAGTTAGTTGGAACCATTTATCTTGATGGTGGTCCAGATAGAAGGTTTAAAATCAAACGAGGCAAACATGGCTTTGTTTCTTCTGTGATCCCAAAAATAGGAGAAAAGCACGGGACCAAAGCATATAGTTGGAACCATTTATCTTAATGGTGGTCCAGATAGAAGGTCTATAATCAAACATGATAAAAAAATAGAGTAGAGAACAAACCCTAAGAAGATAAACCGGAGTCCATAAAAATAGAGCAAAGAGCAACCCCTAAGCTAATTAGTTGGAGAACAAAGGCAGAGTGAGCAGCAGAACAAAAGAACAAAACAGAGCAGCAATGTAGAAGCAGAACAGAAACCCTAAATTTTCATTTACTTGGGGCTAAAGTACTAAACTAGTTACGGATTCAAATCTGCGTCTGGTATCATGTAGAATAATAAAATATAGAGTTATGTGAAAACTTATAGAGACGTAATAGAGAAAAACAGTAGGTGTATTTCATTACTTAACAAAGCATATATATAAAGCAAGAGAGACTAAGCCTGACTAGGACACATAACCGATGTGGGATACTTATTCTACAGTACAAAGGCACCACTTAATTTCATGCTATTGTATTGGGTATAAAATATAGTTTTATCATCCATATTTCTTTTTGTTTATATTAATGTATTATGCTTTTAAAGCTCAAATCATGGAGCAATGTACTATATGATGCCTCTGTGTTTCATAGACATCGTTTTTGACATTTAGAGTTCAGTGCCCTTCCACATTATGGAGGTTATACAAAACCAACCTATGTTTGTAATTTTGTATTCATAATTAGCGGAAATGATGTGAAAATCTTGCCACAATTTTTTTCTGTATTCATATAATTTTCATCTTCATAGGGTTTCTAGGGTTAACCTTGTGTATGGTCTGTCTTCTCTGTGGCAGGTGGATTTAGTGTTGGTTGTGATGGGAATTGTGGTGCAGCTGGCACTTACTTCGATGCATCTGTATTGAGTTTACGAGTTGGCAATGACAACTTGACAACAGAAACTGAAACTCCCTTGTTGGATTTTTCTACAAGCCCACTGTGGACAAATGTTTATGTTGAGAACAATGCAAAAGTTTTAGTGCCTCTCCTCTGGACAAGAGTTCAGGTCTACCATCATCTCCTTTTCCGATATAAAAGTTTGACTTGTGTTTATCTCTGACACATATAGGAAGTATTTCCTTGACAAAATGGTGCAGACAAAATACATGTTTAGAGACCTTTTCAACTAATGCAGTTAATAACGAATGTTTAGAAACCTAGACCTTTGACACTAAAGTAACAGGTTAATGTTCATCCATCTGGTGAAGGGACCTTTCTTATTGGAATATAGACAATGGTTATACCATCACAACCGAAAACTATAAGTACAATAAATTCCTTTTCCTACATCAAGGTTTGCCTCTGCATATATGCATAATTTGATTATTGTGCTCAATTCAATTATGTGGACTATGAATTGTAATGGTCATAGGAATCTTGGTTGTATTTCTAATGTATGTGTGAATCGCTTTGTGGTATTTATAGTGTATATGTGAGTAGCTGCTGATTAATTGATACTTGTGTACTATTCAACAATAATGTAGTTGCAGTTCCAATAGTCAGAACATATTCTGCAAAATATCCACCTATGCACCGAAAGCATTCAGGTATATCTATGACAGGCAGCTGGTTCCTAAGGTTTCTGTTCAAAAGCATTAAAGTCTGCTGTTTCTGGAGATTGCAAATGCATATTGTTGCCAAAAATGGCATTTGCAAATTGCAAGTGTAGAAATCTGTCGTGTTTGTTAAATCATAGTAGTAATCAATCAGTTTAATTACAATTACTGAATCCCTGTTGCAAAATCTTCAATACTGTTCATTTTATTCTGTTTAGTGAGATTTCCTAGTTTTGACTGATCAATAGTTTTTTTTTTCTTTGCACCAAATGTTGTGGTTGCTGCTCAGGATGCTACAAATAACATTTGAACTGAACTTTTCTTTGCTGGGAATAACCCATGATGATTTCTTGTTACTTTCCTTTTGAAGGTGAGAGGGCAGATAAGCTTGTATAGTAAAAGCAGCATTATTTTTGGGTTGTCTGACTATCCTGTCTCGGAGTTTGAACTTGTTGCAGAAGAACTTCTAATTAGTGATTCCATTATAAAGGTACAATCCTTTTTACTTATGCTATGTATCTATCTCTCAGCGTCTATAGTTTTATAGTACTAATAAACGTGGTTTTTGGAAATATAAGCTCTGTGCTTATTATATTCAGATTTACCTCAATCTTAAAGTGCAACATGTTCGAGTACATACTGTTTTGTGACAGGGAAATTATTTGTTGGTATAAAGTGGGTGGTTTTAAAATCTATTTAGTGATATTTTGATCCTCATATCTCTATCTTGATCCTCATATCTGGTAATATTGGGGGTAATCAAAATTTACAAATCCCATTGTTTTATATTAATTCACACCATAAGGTGCAACATGCTTGGGTTAATAGATTTTTGTTCAAGATTCTGTTTGAAGTTTGGTGAGGTACTTTATTTTTGGATGTCAAGTTGGATGAACCACACACTTCTCTAGTATCTTAGAAATTGAATACTTGTACCATTTTAGTGCACAGTTACTGGAGTAGTCAAATTGAGAGGTGACATTAGCAAACATGATTCTTGTGAAGTATAATGAACATATTAGAAACTACGTAAAAATATGTTCTTTTCATCCATCTTCAACTTTAGGATATTCTTTTCATCCATCTCCATTTGTATTAATATAATAATTATTTTATGAATGTTCATTATATAGTATAGTAGGAAGTTCGTACACAAATCATAATATGAATGGAAATAATTATGCTGTTAAATTCGCTGACTTGAAGCATCAGATGAAATGAGCCAAGAGAAATGCATCACCTCTCATAGGAATGCTAGGCTATTGGTTGCCAATTAATGGACCCAAGTGACCAAGTCCCAAAGCCTTGGTCAGATTTTAATTTTATAAGAAGGATATCAAACAAATAAGTGCCCTATCGACATGGCTCAAACTCAAGACTATGATGACGAAATTTTGTAACTGATTAGTTCAATGTCTTATTGGATGTGCAATTATAAGGATAGTAATTATACTCATGAGTTCCATAGAAGTCTATACATGTGTACTTTAGGATGTGCAATGTAAAGGATACAGAAAATGCTTCTCCAATTCTTCTGCTTGATTTTTTTTTTCTGATGAAATTTTAGTTGAGCTGTACCTTGCTTGACAGGGGAAGCAGAAGTATGGGGCTGTCACCCATTGAAAATTTTCTTATTTCTTGTCTTCAACTGGACTAACAACTCATTCTTTAAAAGATATTGAGGAAAACCAAATGCTATTGACTACAGTGTTTTAATGACCTATTCTATAAGAGCTAAGACCATTGTTTCCTGACCAGAATAAAACAGAACTCAGTTAGTCTTCAAACCAATATTCACTATTTCTGTGTATTTCTGTCGCTACTAGGTTTATGGAGCTCTTAGAGTATCAGTCAAAATGTTACTCATGTTGAACTCACAAATCCAAGTTGATGGTGGAGGAAATGCTGATGTTGCTACATCCATCCTCGAGGTCAGAAATCTTGTTGTTCTTAAGGTAATTTCTACTTTAAAAAAATCTGCAAATGCTATCTTGATTAGAAGATAGATTTTATTTTGGCTTTAAACCCCTACTTAATCCTTTTGGCGGCAGGACTACTCTGTGATATGTTCGAATGCAAACTTGGCTCTATATGGACAAGGACTTTTAAAACTGACAGGTGAAGGTGATGCAATAAAAGGCCAGAGACTATCATTGTCGCTATTCTATAATATTACTGTAAGATATCAGTCAAAGAAAAAACTTGTCTTCTTTATTCCTTCTCCAAGTTATGTTCCATAAACGGTGATCCCTAAAATCAGGCAGTACATTTTGTTTATTATATTGTTGCTGTATGAATTATTTTTATGTTCGCTCACAACTAAAACATCTCTGTGATTTAGTTTAGAATGCTTTGAATACAACTTCAATGCCTACTCACTATGTGTATATGTTTTCTGACATTGGCTAAACTGTTCCCTTAGAGATACCAGAGTATAAGCTTTTATTTGCTAAAATTGAAATTTATATGATGCCAAAGTATTGAGATCTTTCTACGTGAGTTGTGATGTACCTTATCTCTTTGTAGAACAAAAAAATCTCCCTGCATCAGAAAGGCATAAAATATTGCCATAGTGAGGTTAATTTATTTTCACCAGAATTGACATATATATGAAGCTGAAGTCTTAAGTTCTTTCCACTGGAGTTGGCATATGCTTTTTCTCTTCGTAGGACAAACAAATATCCTTGCATCAGAAAAGGATATAAAGATAGCCTTTGAGATGTTCATTGATTGAGAAATTGACAGCATTCTCCATTTTTGGCTGCTTCTCAGTTTTCTTGATTATCATTTTGCTTTTCTTGATGACCTTCAAACATCTTTTTTATATCACAAAACTTTCACGTGGTAGGTTGGACCAGGTTCTTTACTTCAAGCTCCCTTGGATAATGATGATAGTACACGCTTGTGAGTGGATCGAACAGTAATACCATATGCATAATGATTTCTTTTTATATTTCTATATGGATAAATGAAATCATCTTATGTTTACCTGAAACAGGGTGACAAAATCTCTCTGTGAGAGTCCAACATGTCCTATGGATCTGATAACTCCACCAGATGATTGTCATGTTAATTACACAGTGTCCTTCTCCTTGCAAGTAAGTCAGATAACTTGTAACTACCCTCTGCATCTCTTTGAGAGTTTATCTCGCCATCATGGAAATTAAAAATAACTTTACATATGTGGTGTTTATTTATTTTTTGGGAAACTGTTTAATTTATTTGAGGTTATAAGCAATGTGTGTGGGGGAGGGGGGTGTCTGAATTTTTTTTCTGTTTTGGTGTCATGGACATTGTTGAAAGTGTCCAGATTCAACCAAGTAATTCTTGCTTCCATATACTAGCATGATATAACTATAGTTTCAAAGAATTTATTTAGAGGCTTGAGAATCCACATGTCTCTTGAAAAGTTAGTAATTTCATGTTACTTCCGTTTTCTTTCTTGTATAGCACAATGACTAGATCAGTGGATTCTTGTGGATGTAATTGTTAAGGTAAAGGAAGCAACTAGTCATTAAAAAAAACTCTTAAAATAACATCACTGAGTGGGAAGGAAACATGGACCAATTATGAGAGAAAGTCTCTCCTTCCCAAGGGCGCTGTCTGTGTTATCTGTGACAGTTCTCCCTTTTAAGGAGAAACACATCTTTTATTCAACAGAGCCACGCAAAGCCTAGATACAGCTTGCAGCCAAATCCTAAAAATCAAACAACAACTTATTGATTATACAATATTACAATGAAAAGAACAAAAAATAGCATTAGCTTTGCACCCACATGTAAACCATGTCTATTATATTTATTCTTCATGCAAATTTATGACTAGTTCTGACTGTTTTATATTTACAGGTTTGTCGAGTGGAGGATATTCTGGTGAGTGGGGTTGTTAAGGGAAGTATTGTTCACATTCACAGGGCAAGAACTGTTATTGTGGACAGTGTTGGCATGATAACTGCATCAGAGTTAGGTATATATGTGTATATATATATATTCTACAATCTGGTGGCATGCTACTTGCTCATTGGATTCTGAATGCTGCCTTCCAGTTTAATGCATTTTAATTGTTTTGTATGGTGCTGCTTATGTGTTTCAGCTAAGCAGTATATATATATGATTGGGTTTTTCTTGTGGCATGCTTTCCAGGTTGTAAGACTGGTATTGGTAAGGGAAATTACTCGAATGGTGCTGGTGGTGGTGCTGGACATGGTGGGAGAGGGGGATCTGGATTTTTCAATGGAATCCACAGTGAAGGCGGTCAGAGATATGGCAGTGCTGATCTTCCTTGTGAATTAGGTAGCGGAACCGAGGGTCGTAATCAATCTGATGGATATGTGGCTGGTGGTGGATTAATAGGTTAGTATTTTAAATAGCTGTTATATTTTTAGTCTTAGAAATGCGTGGTTTCCTTGTGGTAATTAATTTATGTGTCGATAATCAAATAGTTGAACTAATGAGACATGGATATGCATGAGAAAATCTTAAATGGCTCTATCGTCTTTTCTCTTATAAATGGTGTATGTGACCCGTGTTCCTGTTTATGCTTTATTGTAGTTATTGGGTCCACTCAGTGGCCGCTTCTCAGGCTGGATAATTATGGGTTTATCAGTGCTGATGGGCAAAGTTGTCATAAGTCAACCCATAATAGTAATGGCACTCTAATAGGTGGACTTGGTGGAGGTTCTGGTGGAACCATCCTTCTTTTCCTTCAAGCAATTTCACTTGTAGAAAACTCTTCTTTATCAGCTGTCGGAGGCTATGGTGGTGCTTTAGGGGGTGGGGGTGGTGGTGGTGGAAGAATCCATTTTCACTGGTCTAAGATAGCAGCTGGAGAGGAATATGTACCGCTTGCATTGGTCAATGGTGCAATCAACTACAGGTATGCAAATTTCATGATACATAATATACATGTTTTATTGTAATTTGGGGTGGTTCTACAATAAAGGTTCCCAAAATGGGAACCATTTTTTAGATTGCAGTTTTGGCAAAAATGCATACCAGGCTTGCATTTTTAAAAATTTCGCAGCTTTAGAAGCGCATATGGCATATGCTGCTTCGAAAACACACTTGGGAAGTATGTTTTCAATAATGCATACACCTAGTATGGTGTATGCCGCTTCGAAAACACACTTGGGAAGTATGTTTTCAATAATGCACACACCTAGTATGTTTTCAATAATGCATACACCCTCGACTTAAACGCGCTCTTCTCCTTCTCTCTCCATTCTGATGACAGCACCCCCCCCCCCCCAACACACCCCACCACATGGAATATCCTCTTCATCCTTATCATCATCATGCATGTCCTATTCAATTGTGGAACCGCCCCAAAGTAGAAAATAACCTTGATATACAACTTGCTAGTATCTCCACTGAAATTGTTGTTCACTTCTTAATTGGTGTGTCGACATCAATATTCACTTGGATACCATTACGTTCATTACCTTTTATCATCTATAGCTATATTGATTTCATGGGAATTCCTACGAAATAAATAGCAGAGTGTAATCTAGCTGCACTTGTATGAAATACTGATCCATTTTTGTGCCAGCTATTTGTTAAACGGAATCTTATGTAGGTAGGTTCTTTTAATGTACTATGTTGAAATCTTATCTTCACGTCAAACATGATGTGGCTTTTATGTGGTCTTAGGTTTTTTAGCTGGGTAATTCCATATGTGCTCCTTAATGTACTTATTTTATTCTTTCTGGCTGAACATCTAGAATTTCAATATTCCTGCTATTTCCTACTTTAATAATATGTAAGTGAACTGATAACCATAGTAAACATATAGTGCAAGCATTCAAATGAAAATTTTGCATATGTACCAGATAACAAACGTGTCCATTTTGTTCCAGTGGAGGTGCTGGAAGTGGAGCTGGTCGTTATGGGGAGAAGGGCACAATTACTGGAAAGAAGTGCCCTAAAGGCTTGTATGGTACATTCTGTACAGTATGTTCCATGTTCTCCCTTTTCTTCTATGGCTTTGGGCTGGGTAGAAGTATGCAAGGACAAACATTATGCAACATAAAAGCACTCTTTTTAATGTGGCGAACATTTCATTTTAGTCTTCCTTTCATGAATATCGCATTATGTATTTATGAATTGTAATACTACTAGGAGCATAGCACATCTTTGTTTTTTAAGGGTAAAAGGTCGATTTTGTCCCATCGTTTGGAACGTTTACACGTAAATGTCCCACCGTTCAGGTAATTACCATTAAGTATCCATTGTTTCATTTTTATTAATTAATCGATGTGTACTTTTAGATAATCAATGTGTAATTTGGGTAATTAACGTGTAATTTCGGCTATCACATCAATATTCCGATCGCCTTATTTATTTTACAGGACATTTTATTCCCAAATATAATATGATAAGTCTTAAATGGTAATTATCTAAACAGTGGGACATTTTCGGACGAAAACGCCCCATATGATGGTACAAAATCGACCCTTTACCCTTGTTTTTTAGTAATGTAGATCACCAATTCTTTTGTAATTCTCCATTGTGACGCGGCTATCTTCCTTTTCACTTTATTGTGAGTTCATCTTTACAACTTAGAAAGTGGACATACTCCTCGTGATCCAATTGATGGTGGCACCATTGATTAGAGATGTGTGACTTCTCCTTCGTAGTTGTCCTGATAGGCTTTATAGATGGTATATGTAACTTTTGATCATGTTTGATTGGGATTGTTGGTACCTAGGTTAGTTGTCTAGAATAAATGCCAACTGATTGCGTTACTAAAGGGTTTAGAAGATCGTCTTTTCATAACTAGTTAACTACTATAATGCAAGAAATAATTCTTCATCCTAACCTATAGAACCATGCATGGTATATCTATCCTGATTATAGCTCACCTACTTCACTACTTTGTCTCTATTATAGGAATGCCCTGTTGGAACATACAAAGATCTTGAAGGATCAGATCCCAGTCTTTGCAAGACTTGTTCTCTTGAACAACTTCCTACTCGTGCTATGTTTGTATATGTAAGAGGTATTGTAATTAATAGGATGCATTTGTTCGTTGAATATGTCTTCATAAGTTTACATCTACTTCTTTAACATGCCCTGTCTTCTGCAGGGGGGGTAACCCAGTCAAGTTGTCCTTATAAATGCATATCTGACAAATATAGGACACTGAAGTGCTACACACCTTTTGAGGAGCTTATATATACATTTGGGGGACCATGGCCCTTTGCTTTTCTATTGTTCTGTGTTGTCATGGTCCTATCTCTAGCATTGAATTCTCTCAGAATCAAACTTATTGGATCAGGATGCTCTTATGATGGGGCAAACTTGATTGTGCATAATGATGATCAACGTTCTCCTTATCTTCTTTCATTATCTGAGGTGTGCATATCCTACTTCCCACAGTGTAACTACGGCTATGGCATGGTCAATTTATGGTCTGAGTTGTGTAACTTGTGTTAATTTATTTTCCAGGTTCGTGGTGCCAAGGCAGAAGAAACTCAGGGTCACGTACATAGAATGTATTTTATGGGGCCCAATACATTTAGAGAACCCTGGCATCTTCCTTACTCACCTCCCACTGCAATATTTGAGATTGTGTAAGAATGTTTGCTTTTATTTTTTTCACTCTAGTGCATATTAATTTTCGCTAAATGCCGAGAGATATTTTCACATTTCCAGATTGGTGGTTTCCTGTTTGACCAGATTTTAATGTGACATCTATGGTCCAGTTATAACATTTTTAATATTCTCTTATTATTTGTCTGAAAGCCGCATTTGTATCAAAAATTCTTTCTATACTGTGCTGGATTTTAGTTTTGTTTGATGTTCAGGGTATGCCATATTTACTTGATTCATTCATACAATGTATATGGACTTGATATCTTTCATGTTCAGGCCAACAATTTCTGTAGTCACCAGCCATATTTATTTGCCAATGCAGGTATGAAGATGCCTTTAACAGATTCATTGACAAGATAAACTCTGTTGCTGCATATGAATGGTGGGAAGGGTCAGTTCATAGCATACTTTCAGTCCTTGCATATCCTTGTGCCTGGTCCTGGAAACAATGGCGTAGAAGAAAAAAGATTCATCAGCTTCAGGAGTTTGTTAAGTCAAAATATGACCACTCTTGTCTACGCTCTTGCAGATCTCGTGCTCTATATAAAGGAATGAAGGTCTTTTGGATATTCTTCATGCTTATTTACATATTTAATTGATTAATGCACTTATGTATGATCTTATACTTGTCCAAATATTAAAAATTATACTTCCTCCGTCTACGAAGAGTGTGGGTCTTATTGTCATTTTTGTCCATCCACCAAGAATGTGGTGTTTCCAGATATTTACAAAACAAAACACTTACTTTTAGTTTTTCATGATAAAGCTCTCTTACCCAATGCTTGTCCAACACCCAATACCATAAATCTCTGTTTGCAAAAGTTGATTGAGCAGAAGAGGATGATTGCATATGTGCATGGAATGCTTGTGAATTTTGATCTTTTTACATGTGAAATTCCCTTTTGGCAGGTCGGAGCAACTCCTGACTTGATGGTTTGTTACATTGACTTTTTCCTTGGTGGTGATGAAAAACGAATAGACATGGTATCCAGTGTGCAGAAAAGATTTCCAATGGGAATTATTTTTGGAGGGGATGGAAGTTATATGTCTCCTTATAATCTGTACAATGATACATTATTGACAAACCTTATTGCTCAGGTAACTTTAATGTTTCAATCCGCTGTTTCAGAATTAATAGGAATTTGTGATAGGTAAACACAGGCGGGAACTGCTAATAAATTCCTTTTCTCCATTTTTCCACGTGAAATTCTTCTCAACACTTGTCAATTCTATTAAAAAAGTTTTCTCAAAAATTCAGAACAATCTTCTCCATAATACAGTAAAAGAAAGACCAGGAGATCTAGAGAAAATTTCTATTTCAAAACAGCCCAACTATTATAGCTTGATATGATGATGATGATGATGATGATAATGAAAAATTATATATGTATATGATTTCTGATACTTCATAACAATAAAGTGATTTATTTGTCGTTTATTCTCATACAAGATATTCCAATTTCAGCATGTACCTCCATCTGTCTGGAAGCGCTTTGTTGATGGCTTAAATGCCCAATTGAGAACTGTGAGACATGGATCTATACGGACGGCTCTGGCTCCCGTTATCAATTGGATGACTACTCACGCTAACCCCCAACTTGACTTTCATGGTTCTAAAATCGAGCTGGGGTGGTTCCAAGCTACATCTAGTGGGTATTATCAATTGGGAATTTTAGTACTGGCTGGTGGTTGTTCTCTGCAAGATCTTCATCACTCCGACTATATGGATAACTGTGATGCATCATCGAGGTAGTAAAGTTTAATATGATATCAATTAATCATGTTTGCTTAATTGAATAACACGTGTTTTATAAATTGTTCTTTTTTTGTCTCTTTAGCTAACATGATAAATTTTTCTCCAACTGAGAACTGCAATACTGCATCAGTGATGGAAAATTTCTATTAGCCTTTTTAGTACTCCTCTGTTCCTTGCTAATGGAGTCACATATTTTCCCCACGTAGATTAAGAAAGAAATGTTTAGTATGTTAAGTGGAAGGAGAATAAAGTAGGAGAGAGAATAAAATAATAGAGATGAAGAGAGAATAAAGTAGGAGAGAGTATTACCTTTTTTCCCAAAATTAGAAATGACTCAATTATCTTTGAACTTCCCGAAATGGAAAATGGCTCAATTATGTACTTCACAGTAATTCGCTTCACTATCAATTTTTGTAGATAAATCAAAACTGTCCATGTGCTATCTCAAAACAACCAGAGAAATGCAATAATGTGCATACTTTTGAAGCTGTATGCAGCTCATCTATCTCGTTTCTGTTCCCTAGTAGAAATGTTACTGAATCTCTACACACATTTGGCATCTGTATTTTTGAAGCACCTTTTTCATCTGTGTGATGTTGACCTGCCACTCACTTGAAACAAATAGTAATGAAACTAGTCATTCTGTTTTCTTTTCTCCTATTTGTATATACTTGCCGAGTGTCGTCGAATTACATCAGCGCTAAATATTTGCTCCTTGAAGTGAAAATGTTTAGCCTTAAAGTTCCTGGCCGATCTCATTATTTCCTTCTGCAGTTTTAGGAACTTCACTGCAGGAGCACAAAAGAGTGCCAAGCATTCAGAAGAGAGCCAGGCCTATACAAGTAGTTTGCTCCTCCGTAAAAAGATTATTAAGGGCTTCAATGAGGGTATTATAAATGAAGCTACCTTGAAATCACTAAGCTATAAACGGGACCTTTTCTTCCCATTTTCTCTATTGTTGCTCAACACCCGGCCTGTTGGCAGACAGGTATTGCAAGTATGTGGTATGTTTGTGAGTACAATGTTCACACTTTGACATTTGCTTACTTCTGTTTCAGGATACTGTACAGCTTTTGATTACCGTCATGCTCTTGGCTGACCTTTTTGTCACTCTCCTAATGCTCTTTCTGTTCTACTGGATAGCTCTAGGGGCTTTCCTTGCTGTGCTTTTAATCCTTCCTCTGTCATTGCTCTCGCCCTTTCCAGCAGGCTTGAATGCCTTATTTACTAATGGGCCTAGGAGAGTTTCACTTGCTCGTGTCTATGCCTTGTGGAATGCTAGCTCAATCTCAAATATTGTGAGTATTACAAACATTAACATTTTTACTTTCACCTAAGAAAGAACACTCCAAATAATAGTACAATAAGGGAAGAAAAGCTAAGAGGGGATGTGGCATTGACTATATGCTTCAGACTCCTGATTTAGATTGTAAGGGTAGATGCTGTCTGCTATATGAACACCAACTGAAAAATTAACAAATAATGTAGTGGAAAGCAAAGAAAAAACAGGGAAATGCTGCACTTATTTGAACCAAGTGCCAACGTATTTTAGATTAATCTTGATAAAAAAAAAAATCAGTTAGACAGTGGCCTGTCTTGATGCTTGAAAGATACCCTTTACAACTAGTTTACTTTAGTTGAATACACTTTTTTATTGGTTTTGACTGCTTTGATAAACTAACCTATTTTGAGAGCATTTCTGGCTGTTTGTGGATAGTATGGATTATCTTGACATGGTTGTTTTTGTATCTCGATATGAAAGCCTTATTTATATCTGCTCTGAAAATCCTCCCATTGATTGAAAGAAGATAAATCATCTAAAGCAATATAGATTGTTGCTTTAGGGTTTAGCCGCAACTGAGCTGCAACCAAGAAATGCAGTGGATCCAATTAAGTATTTAAAGGAAATTGTCTATAATTACTTCTTAAGTTAGCCATAGCTTGCTTGCAGGGGCCCAATGAATATTGTCTAATTATGTGACATGTGTTCTACCAAGCCTTCCTCTTGTTTTGATTGGAGAAACTCGTCAATGTCCTATGCCGTTTGGGGCTGCCAGAATGTTAATATGTCACCTCTATGCATTTTGTAACTTATTTTTCTTTAAAGGGAGAGACAATAGAGAATCGCATTGATTAGTATTTTCCTAAATAACCTTGTTTTGTTTGGGCTGGGATTTAAAGCATCACTCTGGGAAACCTAATTATGGTTCAAAAAGAAATTTATTCGTAAAAAGTGACATGGTTCTTAGTTTTAACTTATGATGGCTGCTTTCAGTTGTTTAATTATACCATTTTGTGTTTTTTTTCAGGTTGTGGCATTCATCTGTGGCCTGATTCATTACATCATCACTATAGTGAAGTCCCAGGAAGAGACAAATGCTTGGCGTTCAAGGTAACTTTTTTTTGACAACATGAGAATATTATTTGAACATGTTGGATGGGATTTTATTTATGTAGTTACTTTAATTCACCACACTAAGTTTCAAAAACAGACCTAATAATTTCTAATTAGAAAAAAATGTCTCCCTTGACATTTTCTCTTTTCTACGAATTGCACAAATGGGTTATACTTGTATGAAAACTAAACTCTCAAGGGGCAGTTTGCAAACATACTGGGCTTTCTCACCCCAAAGCTGTGGACAGATCTTCATATATTGATAAGATTTGTAATGGTATCCATGTGTATTACATGAATGTTGTTTAATAGTGCAAATATAGATATATGCAGTTATATAATATGATGCAAATACATTCCTTGATATCGACATTATGATATAAATAGACAGAGAGAAGCTCACTGTAATCAGAACATATATGTGACTGCCTCAAGATTTTATGAGGTGGTAGTATTAATTGCATAGCTTCGTTTTTTTGGGGGAAATAACAAAGCACAAGTAGGTCTTTATTATTATTCCTTTGATGGAAAATCTGCACAGCAGACTAGCTGTTGCGTAAATGAAGAGTCAGAACCTGCGGTTTTGTCATAGTTAGTTTGACCATGTAACATTTTAATGGCAGGGAAGACGATACGTGGTGGCTTTTGCCAAGCATACTTATGTTGATTAAAGTAGTGCAAGCCCGACTCGTAGATTGGAACATTGCAAACCTGGAAGTTAAGGACCTGTCCCTCTTCAGTCCTGATCCTGATACTTTTTGGGCATATGAATCAGGTTCTTGATTCATCCATGCATAACACCACAGCACCAAACTTTCACTGTACAGATATATTCTTGCATAATAGAGAGTGAGGTCATTTTGTTTATAATACTTGTTGTGTACATATTGACTTTTGCAGTTGATTGTTAGGCATGATAGAAAGAGCTAGTGAGACGACAGTATGCAACTCTCATTTGATTAATTAAATTTTTACACGTATGTCATGATTCTTATGTATCATTAGGCAAAGCAGTCTGCGCTTTGCTTCCTAAAAAATCTAGCGTCTGAATTTATCATCTCAAGGTAAATTTCATTTTTAAGTTTAATAAATTATACTTACTCCGTCCTGTAAAAATAGAAACATTTTCCTTTCCATCCATCTCATAAAAATAGTTCATTTTCACTTATGGAAAGTTCTTCCCAACTAATTATTCATGGAGTATCAATTTATTTACAACTTATATCATTAGGTATGACATTAAACACTGATAATAATAAATAATGTGTGTTTTACTATCGACTAACATTTCTTTAACTATTTTTCCTCCTCTCTCTTACTTACCTATTACTCCATTCGTCCGCTATTAGGAGTCCCGGTTTACCATTTTAGTTTGTCAGCCATTAGGATTCTCGGTTTACCATTTTAGTTTGTTAGTCATTAGGAATTCTGGTTTACTTTTACTATAAATAGTAGATAGACTACACTTTCCATTAGCTTATTCCACTCATATTCAATCATAAAACTAATATATAAAATTGGCCTCACATTTCACTATTTATCTTCGACTAAAGTCCCTTTTTGGTCTTTAACATATGATGATTTTTTGATTTTGGTCCAGAACATTATCTTTTGAATTATTCGGTCCCTCACAAATAAAAAAGGGTCACATTTAGTCTGAATTGGACGGAACTGTTAAAATTTAATAGTCAACGAATTTTGAAGAGCTGTCGCAACAGCAGCAGCCAAGAAATCTGGCTCTGGTGACTGGTGCGCTGGTGCAAAGTATTTCAATCGTAAATTTCTTTCCCGGAATGTTGAAAATTGGGGCACAATCATAGTAATCACTGAACTTGACTGCATCAAAAGTTGCGCTGGAGATTAGCAATTTGATATGGACGAGCTCGAGCAACATCCTTGAGCAAACTGAAAAGAATGTCTGCATTGACGGTTTGGTCATATGCCTCATCCACCATTATCACACTGTAGCTGGCGAGAATCGGCTCTTTGCGAAGCAGTTTACGAAATTCATGGAGTAACTGTCATGTGTTTCAGAACTGTATTCTTTGATGTGCGGGCATTCAAATCAAATCAAGTAGCCGACTTCATGCCCTAATTTCACCCCCTTCTCTCAAGCGGCGACGCTCACGGCCGCCACTCGCCTTGGCTGCGTGTATCCCTCCTCGTCAAGAAATTGTGGTATCTGCGTCATCTTCCCGGAGCCGGTTTCTCCCAAATCTACTTGGGTTCTTGAAAAACGATGTACCGAGAAAGAAGAAGAATCAGAAAGAAGGGAGTTCTTTTTTTATTTTAGATTTGGGTTAATTAGACATTAGAAATTAATAAAATATAATTATTAATTTAATCCGGTCAAAATCGAATTAAAATTCGTTGACGGTTAAATTTTAACAGTTCCGTCCAATTCAGACTAAATGTGTCCCATTTTTATTTGTAAGGGACCGAATAATTCAAAAGATAATGTTCTTGACCAAAATCAAAAAATCGTCATATGTTAAGGACCAAAAAGGAACTTTAGTCTTTATTTCCACTCGCTTTCCTTTGCATTTATTAAAAGTCGTGTTGAACTCAAATTGACCTCGTAATGATACACAAAGAGAGTGCATTAATTCTCTTATCATCTCAAGTATTCCTATTTTTATGGAACATCGGGAGTATAATGAGTTCAATAATTTTATAGTTGGATGCAATAATAAAAATGGGAATCACGGACTCATGGTAAGAAGTGACACTCATTTGACATGTATGCATTAAATCAAAACTCATTCCTATATTAGAATTAATGCTAAACTAGAGCCATTAGATATGATTATCAACTGCCTAAATAACGATATATTATAGATTTATTATTGATTTTATGCAGTAAGGGTAAATGAGAGAATCAATCTTTCGGTAATTTTGGAATAATAGATGATAATGTAGATTAAATTGATAATGTCCTAGTGCAATGTAGATAATGCACTCAACGCTTTGTTATAATGTTGTCGATTTTTCAAATTTATAATGTCTCATGTCACTTCCAATGACATTTGCCAATCCTGAAAGAATCTCAAAAAACTCTCTCGATTTTTAAATTATTTTTTGATTTAACAAAATCTCAGTTGCATATGTTCGGTGAATAAATTTGCATGAAAAATGTATTACATATATCTATAGTGGCATACTCCGTTCGTCCGCAAATAGGAGTCTCATCTTTTCGGTACGGGTTTTAAGAGATGTTAACGAAAGTATGTAACAAAAATTTAGTGGAATACGGGTCTCACTTGTATATATTAGTTTTAAATGATATGTGAGTGGAATGCGTTGGTGGAATATGAGGTCTTTTTACTAATTATGGTAATTATGAACAGGGACTCTCATTCGCGGACATATCAAAATAAAAAAAATGAGACTCCTATTCGCGGACAGGTGATTATAATATAATGATCTTAATTGCATAGTTATGATTCCATATGTCAATGTACATATCCCTAAGTTCAGTATACATAATGTCGAAAGAAGTGTACTCCATCTGTTTCCCAAAAATATAAACTCTTTCTTTTTTGGCATGTTTTCTAAATATAGAAACTTTTCAATTTAGGAAATAAACCCAACAAGCCACCAATACTAAATCCACTACTTTTTCTCTTCATCTCTCTTACTTTACCAATTTTACATTATAACATGTGTCATTTCCAAAGTTCCTATTTTTAGAAAACAGAGAGAGTAATGTTTAAGCGTATTTTCAAATTTGCAAGCAAGTACGGTTTTATGAAGTACTCCATCCGTCCCCCCAAATTAGACCTAGTCTAAATATAGTTTTTTTTATCTAATTACACACCACTAATAATATGGATCCCACGATCACTAATACTACTCCCACTACATTTTCCCTCCCTCTCTTACTTTTTCACATCACCCTCTTACTTTGTCAATTGTACATTAAACCTGTGTCATTTATCATTTACAAATCTGTCTATTTTTTTAGGACGAAGGGAGTATATTGTAGTGGTGTAATGAACCTAGTGAAATGTATATAATGCCCTAAGTGCAATGTATATAACGTGTGCTAGGTGGTACTAGGCATCGTTGGTGTATGTGGCATATTATGTTGAAACTTCCTGACAAGGTGCTGATGCATTTATTTTTATAGAAAACCGCAGGAGGGGGAGGGGGAGGGGAGTCTACTACTACAATCCGAAATATGTACCCATTTTGTTATTTGTTCCATTTGTGGGAAAAACGTCATCCGTGATGGCGTTTTTTTAATTAATTAGTGATTTTTTACAAATACAGTCTTTAAGCAAAACGCCATTAAAATTGGCGTCTTTGATTTAAAAACGCCAATTCCGTTGGCGTATTTAATCAATTACCGAAAAAGAAAATCTAAATTCTTAATTTATACACGCCGATTCAGTTGGCGTGTTTAAATAATTTTCTGAAAAAAAAATATAAGTCAATTCAGAAACGCCGATTCGGGTGACGTTTCTTCCCAGAATGTATAATATATCAGATTCTCCTCCCCAAATCGCCAAAACTTATCTTCAACCCACACACAACAGCTTTGAACCGCGATTTCGCCCTCCCTCTTGCAATTAATTGCATCAACAAGGAGTGAATCGGTGATTCTTCCGCATATTTGATATATTCTTCGGTTAGTATGCTTATTTTTTTTTACAATATTGGAGTAATTGTTTGGTAGGTATTTGATAAGGCTAATTTCATGCATTGGTTATGAGGTTAAATTCAACAATTTCCTAGGTCTAACACAGTTTGTAAGCCAGGTCTGTAGAGGAAAATTCCAGATCCGGGAAGAAGGAAGGAAGTTACCTGGAGAAGGAGTCTGACAGGGAAATTGAGCAAAAAGGAAAGAAAAAGTCAGCAGACGGAGGAGATTCCAGACGGAGGGCAAAAAGGAGAATTCAAAGAAGAATCTAGAAGCTCAACTCCGCACTTATAAATAAGAGCACGCGACATGCCTGAGGGCATCCATCATCCACATTTTAGCTCTTAGCTCACTTCTCACACTCTACACACACATTAGGGTACCAAATTCAGGGGGTTCGGGTTCGGAGTTGGCATCATCGTTGTGTACCATCGTCTCTACGAGAGGCGAAGAAACAAATTATCGCTTTCTATTTTTAATTTCTGTCGTGAATTCCCGAGCCTTCGCTGTTTGAAGCTCGGCCTTATTTTGTTGAATCTCTGTTGAAGTCGTACTAATTTAGCTATGGAAGTTAATGCTACGTTTTCGTTTCATGTTTATGTTGCTTGTTGTTTTACCTTGGATGTTTTTCGCAATTGATCTAAGTTGTTTGAGTTGAATGGTGTTGAACTGAAGTTAATCGATCGATTTGGTTTGTATCAGTGTAATCGGAGATGGGGATTGTTGTGTTTTGTCGTGGATGGCTTGGATTCAGACCTGATGAAGTGTTCGAGGCTTAGATCTGTTTGATTCATGCATGGTTTTGAAGTTTAATTCCTGTTTTCTTATTTGCTTCGTCTAGTAGTAGTAGATCTGTTTTATTTCTTTAGTTGATCGTAATCTGATAGTTTAATTCGACATGCTCTGTTTTTGATCTATTGTTTACTCTGTTTTTTGCATTTTGTGATCGAGAATCGTTGGTGAAGATGAAGCTAGATGTTAGTTAAATCCTTAGTTAGTTGTTTGCAACTTTTCATTCGTACTTTTGCTATTTTGGGAAATGGTCCCCACGGTCTGTTTTTCATCTGTCTAGGCATTTTAGGAAAAGTAATTCACTAGGTCTGGTAAATTTTCACCACTGGATTGTTGTCCTGTTTGCATCTTTGTTTCCGTCATGCATTTCCTAGGTCTAGCTGTTAGAGTAGATTATTTATATTTCCCGAGTCTAGTAGTTACGTTCTCAACCCAAAATTGCGTGGCAGCAGCCAAAACCCTTGTCCAAAGTCTCTTGAATGCTTTCTTATGCTTCCATCTCTGTGGGATTTGATCCCTACTTCCTTATACTAGTTTTTAGTATTGTTGGTTATGGGTTTTGAAAGGCAGATAAGATTGTGTGCCCAACGACCGACGGTTTTAAAAGTTCTCTTCCTAGACCCTGTGATCTAGCGGATTCTCTGGATCTGAGAAATCTGACCATTATTTCAAGTGCATACATCGAGTACATCTGACACCTCTTCATTATTTAGGGTTAGTAATGGGTTGTAAATTGAGTTGAAATTTTGTGTTGCATTATTATTTTGTGTAGTGACTTGTTTGAATGCATTATTTTTTATTAGTAGTTGAGATATTGGTGTTTAGTTAGAGTATAAATTTGATTAAAATTGGGTTTAAACTAGGTAGTGTTGTTCTAGCTTAAAAATTGTGCAACTTGATTGGGTTTAAATGGCTTATAAATTGGTGTTGCATTATTTGAGTTTAGATGTTACATTATTTGATATTGGGTTCAATAGTGACAAATTATTGAAATTGTTTAGGTTTATGTATATTGTTTAGTTTGAATTGTGAATGTTGGGTATGTCGAATTGAGTTCAAATTTTATGTATTAATTGTGCATTATTTGATATTGGGGTTACATTTTGTGATATTGGGGTTACATTTTGTGATATTGGGTTGAATGGTATCCAATTATTGAAACTGTTTAGGTTTGTGTATTATTTAATTTGAATTGTGAATGTTGTGTAGGTGAATTATGTCAACATCATCTACTTCTCGTCGAAGACTTTTATGTGGTCCCGAGGACCCTTCTGTATTGGATCTTCAAAGACAACACATCCCTCAAAATATATGGGCACGAGTTGAATCAGAAGAAGTACGATGTAGAAGATATGAAGGAATTATTGGGATATTTCTATGCATTCCCGTGTTTTGGCGATAATAGACGAGATGAGCTTTGGCGGCATATTAAGGTGGGGTCAAAAGGACATTGACCACCATCTGATCACCGCGTTGATTGAATGTTGGAGGCCAGAGACTCACACGATTCACTTCCCAGTCGGTGTAGCAACAGTTACATTGGAAGACGTGGAGATTTTATGGGGCCTCAAAGTTGATGGTGATGCTTTGACAGGTTACATCCCCACTAAGGGTGTCAACTATTGGATGCAGCTTTCTTTAGATTATCTTGGATTTACACTAGCTACAATTGAGTTGAAAGAATTGGTTTGGAAGTAGACAACCTTATCAAATCAATTAAGGATTGAGTTGAGTGATGAACACGACAACTATATATATGTTCAACGGGCTCGTGTTTATTTTTTGTAAATTGTGAATTTTGTTAGTAGAATTATATAGAAGATCAATAATTAAGAGAAATGAAAATAGTGATACTAAACAAAATTAATCCGAATTTATCCATTCCAAAAAAAATCTTTCTATTATATAATAATATGTATTTTCACTACTTTTACGGGAGAATTCTGGAACCCTCTTTTCCCTTTTATATTTAATTTACATAGGAGGGGAAAGTACACATAAAATCTTTCTCTCTCACTCAGTTTGTCACCGCTATTGACCCTCCGACATCACCCTCACTATCAATTTTCCTTCATGGTCTTCTTTCCCATCTTTGCTATCGTACAACTAAAGGAACAGGTAGTTCGGGCCAGTCGGATGAAGGCAAAGAGAAGATTAAATAATTTTCAAGCCTTGTTAAGCTCCGTTCCAGGTACATGAATTTCGTACGGATTAGTAGGTGCTTTACGCAATTATTAAATTAGTAAATGCTAAATTAACAACTAATATGTGGATTATGGATTGTGGAGTGAAATGAGGAAATTTTATGCATTGTTAGTACTTGATTGTATGCATCTTCTCATATTCCGTACTTGGATACCATTATTGGATGTTAGTGATACATGATATGTTACATTGCCTATAAAGAATTATGTTGGTAGGGATGATTTGGTTTGTGCCACGTTGCCTAGATAGGGTTATACACTCTATCAGGGGCAATTGGCAGTTGGGATATGCGATGTGCCACACTGCCTAGACAGAGCGATATACTCTATCAGGGGCTATTGACATAATAATGAGGAATGCCACACTGCCTAGATATAGCGATATGCTCTATCAGAGGCTATTGGCTTGATGATGAGGTATGTCACACTGCTTAGATATAACAATATGCTCTATCAGGGGCTATTGGCTTGATGATGAGGTATGCCACACGGCTTAGATAGAGCAATATGCTCTATCAGGGGCTATTGGCTTGATAATGAGGTGTGCCACACTGCCTAGGCAGCGATTCACACTCTGTCAGGGGCTATTGACCATGATGTAATGGATATGGTGATTGATAGATTGTCCATGTACCCTGTGATAATATTAGACACATTAAAGGAGATGTGAATGGCCGAATGCAGAATCTTACTATCATTGTGATGTTTAAAATTGATACCTAGTATGATAAATTACTGCTAATTTATATGAGCAAATTATGTTATATGTATATATGTACGTTGATGTGAAATTAGTATGAATATGGTCGAGTCGGGTTAATATGAATTACTAGTAAATATTAGTAAAAGACTATGAGTTCATATAATGTTAATATTACATATTTATTATTGTTAAAGAGTTTAGCTAAATTGTTTAATGTGCTTCCAGGTAAGGTGACTAAAGATCATGGTGTATATTCCTTTTTGTTCCTTCCTCACCAACACATCCTTGTTTACTAGTTAATCACCACTTTTTTATACATATAAATAAATATATTTTTGTTTTTGTAAATATCGGATGCTAGGAGTGAAACTTACAATATACTCCCTCCGTCCACAAAAAATAGATCACTTTTGCCATTTTGGGACGTCCACAAAAAATAGATCACTTTCTAAAAATGGAAAGTTTATCTCTCATACTTTTCCCACTTTTTCTTCTCTCTCTCATACTTTACTCACTTTTTCTCCCTATCTCTCTTACTTTAGCTACTTTTTCTCCTTATCTCTCTTACTTTACCTACTTTTTCTCCTCATCTCTCTTACTTTACCAATTCTACATTAAAACCCGTGCCGAACAACAATAGATCTATTGTTTGTGGATGGAGGGAGTATGACTTTTGTTATGATTGTAAATGATGATGGTACTTATTGTATAATTCGATGTTTAATGATACAAAACCAAAAATGTAGCATCACCTATTTGGTCGGTCGCTGGTCGAGTAGGGGGTGTTACAATTTATGTGAAGCTGCAAATGGTAGGAGGACCGATGTCGGGGGAGCTTGTACTTTGTTACAATTGTGGGTTTGGGAGAGAATCCCAAATATTAGACCAAAGATGCAGCTCTTGCAGTCACGTAAGTTGTTCACTCATTAATTTTTTAAGCATAATTTTCATGTTATTCACTCATAATTTAATTTTTTTAGATGGGGTGGTCCAGCGTCACATGTAAAAGCACCTCAGCATTGCATTGAACAGTTCAGAGAGATCAGTTCTCCAGAATACACGCCAACCAAGTAGTTTATGTAACTTAAATTGATTTTTGTTTTGACTGAATTTGTTTTGACTAAATTTGTTTCATATGTAGTTTATTTGGAGGCCTTATCTTATGCGAAACTTGTCGGATATTTGTGTTAAGGGTCGTCCAATATGGATGTCGATAACATCCCTTATTTGCTTGAATTTGGTTGAGCCACATATGCCACAACGAGTATTACAACAATTTGGGATCGTCCAACCGTATATCTCAATCCTTAACCGATTCCACCCAGAAGAGTTTGTGAAACAGGATCGTCGTAGTAAATCTGAACGAAATTGGGTTGCTTACTACCACAATTATATACATGAGTGGGACAATAGGCACAACTTGGTATGGACTGATTTGGATCAATAACCCAGTTGCAACAAATCAATATATGAATTGGTTTCGTAGAATAACCGTGATGTACATAGCTCAACCTGGCATGCATGCTCAAGAGGGCTTCCATGAAACGGTATCTTCTCGTAGCTTCGAGGTAAATTGAAACAAATATTAATTATTTAAATTCATATATTGAAATGTAATTAACTTTCAAAATTGTAGGGGTAAACGCTTCAACAAATACGTCACTTTCTAAGTGGGCGAGATATGACATATCAACCGGATTTGGTTACAATTTCGAAGATGGTTGAAGACAATTTGCAAGTATATGGAGAGGTTAGGATGATGGACTGTCGTCCTTCCCAGCGATCTGGACTGGACATTGTCATGCTCGTGAGACAAAAAGGAAAACAACGTGGAAAGAAGAAAACTAGTTGTAGAGATTCGTCATCTTCAAGGATGGATGTTCATTGGCAAGTGATTCTGATGAAGACTTTGTGTGTCCACCTCCACCTAGATCTGCAGTTCGAGGTCGTCAATCTGTCAGTCACACTGGTGGTACAGGTAAAGATATTTGCCCTAGTGATGACTACCATTCTCTTCCTCGGTCTTCTGGGCGAGATGACTTTTTCGGTGTGGATTTAGAGAATGTTGTTGTGCAAGATACTCCTCCCTGTAGACTCCCTTCTTCGGAATTGACAAGGCGATCCGGGGCCTGTTTATGCGGAGAAGGCGAGAAGATTGAACTAAACTAGATATATTTTTAATTTGGTTTCCAACTTTATTTGGTTTCCTCATCAACAATGGCATATGCAACAGGCAAACATTTCTTATTAGCATCAAATCCAACGGCAATAAGAATTTTACCTTGACATCGTCCATGTAGATGAGTTACATCAACTGTTAAAACGGGTTTGCATAGTTGAAAAGCCTCCACAGCTGGTCCAAAAGCCCAAAATACGTACTTGAATATCTTGTTCGTACCGCAGCTTAATCTTCTTCATGCAACCATTCCACGCTGTGAGTACTGTGGATCTACTCTTCCTCCAACTGCTCTTCCTCCAACCACTGTTTCTCCAACTAGAATGGATGGCCTTGAATAAACAAATTGTTCATCATCAGACGGATCACCATCTAAGTTTGTACTATTAATGTTTACATCAATCATATGGTGATTGTGGATCAAGAAATTCGGTTTTATCAGGACCTATATCAACCACATGACTATTGTCATTGTCCCCTAAATGCACGCCTCCAACATCAAACTCTTGTGTTGCATGTCAATATGTTCCAGCGAAACTTGGTTCTTAGGCTCTCGTAGACATACCAACATCATAACTTATGACATGATGACTATTTTGTTGAGTAATCGCCGAATACTCAACAAATAATTCAATTTGACCTGTAGCCATACTCGCACTGAACATTAGTGGCATGCATACTTCTTTTAGTAGAGTACCTATAAACGTGACTCCATATCCAACACATATAGTACGTTTCCATATTATTTAAACTTTGTGTTCAGATATGTTTATACCCATCATTTCACAAATTGTACCCACAAGCTTATCGTAGGAAACACTTTCATCCAACTTAACGAATCCTTTTGAGAAAGGAGGATCATATGAAATAACTACTACGGGAATTATCATTCCACCCCAATATAAATTGACACACCACGTCGTACTATCTGCAATAATGTAACACACAAATAAATATGTATAACTTTTGCGGACTAAATTCATCATTATGTAGGGGAAACTTTATATAGCATCAATATTTTTTTCATCAATTACACTACAATATTTACTATCATAAAAATCCATCAAATATTGGTCGAAAGTTATGTATACTAACCGAATAGGAGGACTAATGTGTGGAAAGAATGGGCAAAAATTGAAATCTTCTGTCTCAAATCGCCGATTGGGTCGACCCGGGCAAGTGTTTCTCGCAAGTTGAAGGTTTTTCGCATTTGGGAGTGTAAAGCAATATGGTTCGCGATTTTGGGGAGAAACTGGACTGATATATGTGTCCAGTGAAACACGCCAACTCCGTAGGCGTTTTACGGAGAAACACGCCATTGTAAGTGGCATTTTACAACTATGATTTTATTTATTAGATATAAGAATTTTCATAAAACGCCAACTTGATGGCTTTTTTACTTTTAAACACGCCAACTTGGACGGTGATTTTAAATCAAAGACGCCAATTTTAATGGTGTTTTACTATAATGACTGTATTTTTAAAAAATCACAAATTAATTAAAAAACGCCATCACGTTTGGCGTTTTACTTAATAACACACCGACACGAATGACGTTTTTTCTCATAAATGGAACAAATAACAAAGTGGGTACATATTTCAGATTGTATTAGTAGACTGCCCCTGCATCCATTTTTCTCTTATTTTTTAGCACTAGAACTACTTGCAAGTATACAAGATAGAAGCAGTATAACTAAGAATAAACACAGGATATCGAACACATTCTATTATTAGTGAGACATGGTTTGTGATTGGTTTAAACTAAGCAAAAATAATAAACAAAAAAATTAAAGAAAGCAAGTAAATCAATTGTGGATTAAACACGAGAGTAAAACAGATAGAGACAAATGAATTATAGGGATGTGCTTTCACAGTTATGATTTATACAAATTCTAAGTACCACACTCAGCCACAGTTCATGCTTAACTAGTACTAGTGATACGCTCGGATTTTGCACTGTTTTAAGGCCATTATTTGATCCGTTTTGAGTGTCAAAGTTGCATTACATGTCCATTATTTGCATATTTTTTCCATTTTAGTATTTTAAAGTATTTTTTGATTATTGTGCAAAATAGAAGAAGCACAACCCAGCGGCCCGCTGGACCAACGCCAGCGGTCACTAAAATGAATCCAGGACGTTCTGACACTCTCCAGCGGCCCGCTGGGCCCAGTTGCGCACTACTGCCTCTGTTCAAACTCATTTTTCTGGCGATTTTGAAGTCCAATCAGGGCGTTTTACATGCCATTCTCTTCGTCTTCGAAAGAGTTTCACATTAGTTCCTTGATCATCTCAATCGGAGTTCTTTGGGGAAAGTTTTGGGCATTCTACGAAGGTCGCGCAAAGCTGTCTAGTGCAGAATTTAGGCGAAATTCAAGAAAGGAAAGAAGACATTACCTTGTGAAGCCAAATCTTTTATGGTGCACGAAAATTCCATGTTTACTATTACTTGGAGGAAACTTTTTATCAAGTTTAAGTCCTTTTTAAGCCTATATATACCCCATAACCTAATTCATAATATTCACCATTCTTGACACACAATTCATAACCCCATTTGAGGAGCCTCCAAGGCTCCTCCTTCTCTACTCTATATTTTATTTCTTCCATCATTCTTGAAGATTGAAGCAACACAAGAGGAGCATGAAGACTTCAAGATTTAACCTTGGGATTTGTTTGTTTATTTCATGTCTCGTACTTTAATTATTGTTCTAGTTCATCTGTCTATGGATTATCAAATAATAGAATTTTGAGGATTGACAGTAATTGATTTTTATGTAGTTCTTTTTATGTTTAATGTTAAGAACTCGTTGCACTTGGTTTTTCCTGAGCTTTTGTTCGACTAATTGGCCGTTACCTTGATTATTGTCAATCTCTGATCGGTGATAGATTTGATTGGTTTATCTTATGTGTTCATACAACAATTGTGACATGCGTATTGATGCATGATAGGAAGAAATCGCTGTAAAACTTGAGTTGGATGAATGTAGGACTAATTAGAATAACTAAAGAGTTAGTGAAATCTTTATCCTCAGAATTCTTCTATTTGTCTGATTCTTTCTTCTTTGCTTTTATTATTTTACTCTATTTATTAATGTCTAGTTTTATAAATTTCAAACCAAAAACCATGTTTCTCTAGATAGTATTTGATGCTTAGTACATGATAGCGAGCTGCAATTCTATTCCTTGAGTTCGATATCCTATACTGACCTTTAGCTATACTATTTCTACCCTGTATACTTGCAAGTAGTTATAGTGCTAAAAAATAGTGCATCAACAAGTCTCGTAAGTATTTCCCATGCGGCACAAATTAGATTACACACTAAGGTCGTCAATCGTAGATAAAACCGCAAAAGGTTTGATTAGACTCTCGAGAGGTCCTCACTCTCAATTAAAAGTAGTACCTTTTTAGGGAGAATTAATTGTAGTGTTAACAAGTCATTCTAACATGCAAATCCTCTCACAATTACTCTCTCTGTTCCATAATAATGGAGTCGTTTCATTTCGGCACAGAGATTAAGAAAAATTGTAGGTGAGTTAAGTAAAAGGAGAATAAAGTGGAAAATGAAAAAGGTAGAGAGATGAAGAGAGAAAAAGGTAAGAGAGAGTAAAGTTGGTGTGGAAAAATGTGTTGACTTTTACTAAAAAGGGAAATGACTCTATTACTATGGAACGTACCAAAATAAAAAAAAATGACTCTATTATTATGGAACAGAGGGAGTACTTTGGAAGTGAAGAAATCATCACAGAATGTGTCATTCAAACATAAAGCATTACCGCCCAACTTAGAATAAAGCAAGCATAAACAAAACAAATACTCCCTCCGTCCACGAAAAATAGAGCACATTTGTCATTTTTGGTTGTCCACAAAAAATAGAGCACTTAAAAAAGGAAAGTTTTCAACTCCTCTCTTAGTACTTTTTTTCCTTCTCTTACTAATAATATGGACCCCACATTCCAATAACACTACTTCTCTCTTACTTTTTTTCATTCTCTCTTACTTTTTCCTTCTCTCTTACTAATAATAGGGACCCCACATTCTACTTACAATACTTTTCTCTTACTTTTTTTTTCTTCTCTCTTACTTTACTAATTCCTCATTAAAACCCGTGTCATTCACAATGTTTCCTATTTTTCATGGACGGAGGGAGTATTATATAAATAGAAACTGTATAAACCAAAATTGTTACTGAAACATCCTTAGAATTATAGTACTACTTATTAAGCTACTCATACATAAACTCCAAGTTTGGTGGAAAGATGATGAACAATTGACATGAGCTCTAAATATTTTATCTCTGGTGTAGAATGAAGCAAAAGGTTCCTTGATGAAGCTTGGGGGAATATTTATAGCCTTCAAGTCATGTATCATATGGTAAATCTTATATCCAAATAAGGTGAGTCTTGGAGAGAAATTAGGTAAAATAATACGTCGCCCAATCCTAGTGGACCTCTGCAAAATATCCAGCGGGCCGCTAGGAATCTTCTAACTCTTTTGGTACAACTTTCGACGGTCGTTGTACGTGTTCCTCTTTTCATCCATGATTTCTAGACGGACCGCTGCAGCTTCAACGCTCGATGGGCCCCAGCGGCCATTTGGCTAAGTTCAACGGACCGCTGGCTGGCTCGAATGCTCCAGACTTCAGACCTTGACTTTTTGCTATTTTTTTAGGCTCTATTTTACAAATTCTCACAAAACACGTCAAAATATCAAAATAGACAAAATGTATAAATAATAAAGATATATTGTAACCTTTGACACTCAAAATGGACTAAATAAAGACCTTAAAACAATATAAAATTCGAGCGTACCAAGTTACCAAAAAAAATACTAGCTAACGAAGACTTGAAGAATGATTTGGACATTTGTGTATGGTTGGAATTGTTGGAGCCGGAGGAATTCAAAGAAATATGGCTGACCATTACGGACCAATATGGTGTACAAGATGAATCTTGGATCAAACCATGTTTGCGCACATAAAATACTGGATACGAGCCTTTTCTAGAGATTTTCCAACGGGTCCATTGTTGAAGACAACATCATTCTTTGAGTCTAGGAACAACTTCTTCAAAAAGTACACCAAATCTCGCTTATAATCTTGCTGACTTTGTAATGCATTATAACAATGCATTGGATGTCTAACGGAACATAACATAGACAATCAATTTTTTTGATGCCACCAACATCCCAACCTTTTCAACCGAGTTATTAATTGAGAAACATGCAACATCTATGTATATTGATCGAATGTTCCAGCAAGTACATGACGAGATCGTTGAGGCACATAGAAGGTGCAGAATGACCTACTTCGATGTGGAGAATAATAACGAGATATACACATTATCATACTTCGTTGATATTTTACTGATTCAATGTCAACATATGTTCCACCTTATTAGCTACGATATTCTTGCTATACAAATGACATTGTGTACTATGCAGATTCCCAAGTTGATCATAAATGTGATGTAGTAATCAAATTACACTTATTATGCTTTCGTTGATTTCAATGAGCTCAGAGCGACAACAATGACATTATTGCATTATTCGATGGTATGGAAGACCTTGATCAAAAACTATTTGGGGATACAATATCTTAGCGTCATCAATGAATAAAGCTAAGAGGATTGAGAATATGTACACATCAGGATTTGAGGTTTAAGATTTAAAGGTTCATGCCAACACAGGATTTGGAATTGATGTATTCCATTCCAATTCCATACTCTCATTCTATATAGCAAATATAACCATCTAAATTTCATATTCAATAACAAATATTCAGTGTTGATTATTACCAAGTGGTAATGAAATGAACATATATGGAAAGATATGTGTTTCACGGGTGAAATGACTAATATATTTCATTTGTAAAATTAAGACTTTTACACCATAGTTTTAGGAATTGTGTCAGATCGTGTATAAATAAATTAGTCAAATATGTTTATAAAATAATGTGAGTGTATGACATGTCGGCTGGAGAAACTCAATAAATAAGTTGAACCTAATCAAATGTAAGAAAAAGAGGATGTGTAGTCCAATAGCAACACAGCACGTCAATACCAATATCTCAAAATTTATTGATGGCTTGTTCCAATATTGAAAAAGTGTAAATTGCTTAATTGGATTTTGGAATATTGAACAGTGAATATAGAACTATTTTACTACCCCTTGAATAAACATTATTTTACTACTTTCACAAAATATAATGTGACAATTACGAAATATCACCTAATAATGTACTATCCCCTCCGTCTCATAAAAATAGATCAACTTTCTATTTTCGTCCGTCCTATTAAAATGTGAGTATTTCTATCTATGGAAAGTTATCTCAATTTATTACTCATATATATCAAGTTATTTACAACTTGTATCACCATTAAAACACTAATAATAATATGTGTCTCATTATTCATTAACACTATTTTACCTACCTTTCTCTCATCTCTCTTATTTTATTAATTTTATATTAATTCTCGTATAAATATTATATTATATTTTTATGGGACGAGGAAATAGTATAAATAACAAATTTGGATGGATAAATGACAGAAAATCCAAGGATCAACCCTTGTTTCTTTCTCCCTCTTTATTATATTTATATATTATAATTATATATTGGGGTTCTTCTATGTTGCCTGTGGACATGTCTTTTCCTATCTTGTTCAATTTTAAATATTAGCACTGAAGAATTGACATCATACATTCAATACGACTATTCTGTTTGTGTGTAGAGGTGGGGGTAGGAAAAATAATAACTTTATACATATAAATGTTTGTAGTCAACAAGATGGAATAATATTGTGAAATCTTGAGTCAATAATGATTTTGAATTAAAAAGGAAATTGAAGAAACTTTGATGATAATATACATAATGGCACAGAACATAATCATATAATTGAATTACCAACATATCCTATTATTTGGAATTGATCGATCCAAGTAATTCCAGCAAATTCAAGTAATTGAATTATGCAAAAAGTGAAATAAGAAAGAGAGATTGAAAAAGATGCTAAACAAATGAAACAGATGGAAATACACTTTAATATTATTGCTAGTGAAGAAAGCTGAAACATTTACTTCACATACAATAAAAAATTGAATACAAGAATAATAAACATACCCCTAATCCCTTTGCCAAATTTTCATCCTACTTTTTCCCCATTGATTTATTCCAAATGGTGTTTGTATCTCTCAATTTGATTGACTTCCATTCATTCTCAGCTTAATACCCACATCTTCTTTTTCTCCTTCACTCCTCTGAATTTACTGGGTTTTTCTCAGACTAGAAAAGAAAAGGAAAATATAAAAAATTGGTTTCCATTTTGTGTTGTAATTTCTGCAGAGTTTGTTGGGTTTACAGCAGGAAAAGCTTCAAGCCCGAAGCATATACGCTCTAAATAGGGCTACACGAATTCATCGAAACTGAGAATTATATAAATATTTACAGTAGATTTTTTTGTTGAAGCTTTAAAGCTTTAGTTTTTTTTTTTGTCGCTGGTTTTTGTGTGGAGTGAATTTTCATTTAATTCCCATCCTGTTTTTTTAATTGGGGGAGACTCAAGAAATCCAAAGACATGGGAAAGCATGGACCTTGCTATCACTGTGGTGTTACAAGTGAGTTTTGTGATTTTTTGACTAGGAATTGTGTAACTTTGTAAATTGATATGAGAGATTATTGGGGTCTTTGATTGAGTTAGTTTATTCAAATGTTTTTTTGCATAAAATGAATTGTCATTCAATCAATGAATTAGTCTCCTTTGATGTTTGGGTAGAGAATACAATCAGTGAACAATGAGCAATATGCTGATATGCTGATACAATCATAGTCATTTCCTATTGCTTTTCAGTTCATTGCTACCTCCAAAACTCTTAAGCCATTGTGTTAGAAGAAGGAATTAAGCTGATACTCAGCACATTCGAATGCAGTTACACGTGTTTTCGATCAAATTTGATCAATGCTTAACCACCAATATTTTCGATCAAATTTGATCAATGCTTGATCACCATTGTTTTCGATCAACTTTGATCAATGCTTAATCACCATTGTTTTCGATCAAATTTGATCAATGCTTAACCACGATTGGATACGTCATTCTTCCACCAATTGCATTGAAGATTTAATATCACTGAATGGAAATTCCCATTTGAACCATCTAAAATTTATCACGATTATTTTCTGTGTACTGGTTGTTGCACTTCTGTAAGTGTTTTTTTGTGAGTGGTCCTGCTTCTAATGGGGAAAGAGGAACAGAATTTCGAGCTGTGGATTAGTTTTTGTGAAGCTTGTTATGTGATAAGAGAGTGAGCTTGTGCTAATGCCAAAGTGGTTTTAAAATCATGCATTCTTGGAACTAAAACTAGAGAAGGAGATGATATTGACTCTCTTGAAATGCTTTTGAAACTCCATCTGTCATAAAACTTTTATAGAGTCAATTTTTTGTTTGCTTTTAGTTTTCTTGGGGAGAGTTCATAATCTCTTTTGGGAATTCATATCTCATCATGGGCAATGTTTGATCGACAAAATTTTATGCTTAAACACATGTAGTGGAACTCTTTGATCTCTATCATTCTTTTGTCATGACGGGCAATAGGTTTATTTGACTTCTCGTAATCATGCAACAGGCACCCCTCTTTGGCGTAATGGGCCTCCCGAGAAGCCAGTACTCTGCAATGCATGTGGTTCGCGGTGGAGGACAAAGGGAACACTGGCAAACTATACACCTCTACATGCTAGGGCTGAACCTGATGAGTTAGAGGATTTGAGGTTTCCTAGGGTGAAAACTATTTCTATTAAGAATAAAGAGCCAAAGGTACTGAAGCGGAAACACAGTATTGAGGTAGCTGAATTTGTAGAGGTTCCTCCTGACCATTACCAGGGTTTGCAAAAAGTCTATGATGAAGATACAAGCAATAGATCAAGTTCTGGTTCTGCCATATCCAACTCAGAGAAATACGCTCAATATGGCATTGCTGATACAAGTGATTTGACAAGTTAGTAGATCCGTATGCATGATAGTATTCTAGCATCATGATCTTCTACCCATGTCTTCTTTGACTATTATCTATATGTTTTCTTTGGGAATGGTAGGGCACTCAGGGTAAAAGGTATGGATTATAAAAGTAAAATGATGATTTTCTAACTCTTTATGAGCAAACTAATCATGTGCATCTTTTTACAAGGCGATAACTTATCTTTCTGTTTCTGGTTTTCATGGCTTTTTCAAGTTTTCATTTAGGTGTTATCTCAAGCTCAATGACTACGAACAATATCTACATACATGGCATTTTCTCTAGTTTGAATTGCTATAGTTTTAACATTTTAGAGCTAATTAGTCAGGATTAGCTATTAATATACATGTTATATTGTAATATGGTCAAGTTCTCACTCGTTTACCACCACAGGTCCCCCCCAACCCACTGCATGGGATTCAATTGTGCCTTCCAGGAAGAGAACCTGTGTTGCAAGGCCAAAACCTTCTCCAGTTGAGGTTCTTACCAAAGATCTGTATACATTATGGTATGAACAACAGTCATCATGCTTGTCTGGATCATCAGAAGAAGACTTGCTTCTTGAGAGCGACAAACCAATGGTATCTGTTGAGATTGGACATGGAAGTGTACTTATTCGGCACCCAAGTTCATTTATTAGAGAAGAAGAGTCAGAAGCTAGCTCCCTTTCAGTTGATAACAAGCAGTATACCCTAACATCACGGGATATGAGTTTTCGTGGTCGCATTGAAGACACAGGTGCCTACTCATCGAGTAAAGTTAATGAGAAACTTAAGAAGAATGCTTATCCTGGGGTTGTACAGGAGCATATGAGAAGGTATTTTTATCAATCTCTGATTCTTATGAGTTCACTAGGAATCATCGGAAGTATTATTTTTCAGCTACAGATACCTTGAATGGAAATCATGCGATTTTATATGTTCAAAGAGTAGATATTTTGGTTGGTTACATTTTGATTGAAATGTTTGCATTTTGGCTACACTATTTCAAATGAGTCTATATATGGATTTCAATCCACTTAAGTATAGTTCAAACTAGATTTCAAATCCGTTATGAAACAAACCTTTTTTCACAAGCTTCATGGATTTCTATTACTGATGTTAATTCCTTAGCTGCATATACTTTCATCCAAATTTATGAATTTCGAAACAAACATGTCTTTTGTTTCAACCTATTGTGATTAATGAACTCCTTTCTTATACTAATTCATCAGCTGCTATTGGAGACTGTTAGATCTTTAGACATAGTAATTTCCTTTCTTCTCTGAATATGCTGCTAATGCATCTTTTTCTTATTTAATTTCAGAGACAAGGATCAAGTTGTAAAATTACCGATTCTTGCACATCATAATTCTCCACTATGTTACATAGATCTACAAGTAAGTTGAAAGAAAATGTTTAGTTGATACTAATAAGCAGTTTCACATTTATGTCTAGTGATAATGCATGTTTACTCGGTTCCCTATTCAGCCATGCCATAGAAAAAAATCCAACATATGTCATTATTTTTGTGAACTGTTCTTATATACGTCATAGTTTTGTAGCAATAGGCTGCCGATATCATGTCTTCTTGCTATGCATATTTTCAGTTAGTCATATTAATTTTTCCATTGTAATTGAGGTTATGAAGTACTCCTGTCATGATCTGATTCAGCTTATTTTCCTGCTCATTCTCCTTAAGCTGTCATATGATATGCCATATTGATGCAGGACATTGTTAATTTTGAATTGTTTACAAGTAATTTGACAATTGCCGAACAACAACAGTTGATGAGCTTATTACCTTCTGTCGATGCTTCGGATGCTCCATACAGGTGTGTGCTGTAACTTTTCTTCTCTAGCTAATGGAAGTCCAGCATGATCACATGTCTTCATAATTGGTTTAAATAGTTATCCACATTTGACAAATTTTCTAATACTGAAGAACGAACTACGCCCCTCTTGTTTGTTTCAATATTACATCACAAAATAGAAATGTTGCTTTGTTCATGCATAGTTTTGGATGCTTCTCAAAGATTGATTAGATGTTGTGATAACTTTTTTCATTTAAGCTGAATATTAGTCAGAAAAAGGTAGTAGTACTTTATAGTACAGAAAATTAAGCTGACTGAAGGTAATGCATATTTGTTTGCTTATTGTGGGCTCTGTTTTTTTTAGCCTTAAAAGCATGTTCGATAGCGCTGAGTTCAAGCTGAATCTATCATCCTTCCAAAAACTTATTGCTGAGGGAGTTTTTGATAACTCGTATGGTGGGTTCAATACGGATGATTGCAGAATTTTGAAGAAACTTGTCTTGTGCGATTTAACTAAATCAAAGTGGGTGGAACAACATACAGCTTTTAAGGTTTGTAGTTTCAACAACTTGTCAAGTCTTTTTCAATTGTGTCTCTCATAGTTTAATTTACACTCGAAATACTGTTCTATTTAGGATCTGAAGTGCAAAAATACCATCAAGTCAGAAGTGACAGGACGATACAATGGCTTTGAAATTGTCAATGGAGCTAACTTTGAACTATCACGAGAGGGACAGCACAAAAAAACTACAGGTAAATTGTGGAAATTTGACAACTGTTAAGTATTACAATGTTCAATAACTGTGACACTCAAGCAAAGTGAATCTACAATTCTCTAGAGCATATACTGTCATGTGGGTTGAAAATGTTTCAATAACGCAGCTAGGCTTGTTAACTCAGTCCTTTTTAAGTTTATATTTTTCAATGCTTGGAGATGTCTGCATATGACCATTTTATACATGCATTAAGACTTGGAGCCGATAATTGATTTTTTACTTGCAATATATTTTATTTCATCTGGATCTACTGCCAAATATTCCATTTTATAATTCAACAACTGCCAGTAAAACCAAGTGACATGCGGCTGCTATGAGTGTTAGGTTTCAAAGCTTTTCTATCTTTTCATTCTTTGCTTAATACTACAAGATCATTTATGTGATTTCTACTTATCTTTGCTAACCTCATGTCCTAATCAGGTATGCCAGAATTTTCTGCTACGTATTGTTTGTCTTTTCCTTTCCTATGTTATTTAGTCCATCTGTCTCATTATAAGTGGCATGTATTCCTTTTTAGGCGGTCTCACTATTAGTGGAGAAAAAAGATAATGCATTTATTTGTTACCCAAAAAATATCTTGATCTCATTGTTCAAATTGAATCATCAAGATTAGCTAAGCTCTAACTGGTTGAATCATCAAGATCAGCTAAGCTCTAACTGGTTTTCTTCCCCCAGGATCGAAAGTTACCATGAAGAGTCCCCGGAGAATTCTGATGAAGTCAGGCTATGGTAAAAAAGAAATCCTAGATAGAGATGAGTCTTTCGTGAGTGCTAAGAGTTTATTTTCAATCCAAAACGACAATGGTTCCTCGGTGCTGGACACATCCCACTTCGAAGGGGAGAACTCTGACCAGGATTTGCTGCTTGATGTACCATCCAATGGCTCCTTTCCACAGGCAGAACTACTCCCAAGTTCGAGTTTTGGCGCCATGGCTAGTACTAGTAGCAGCTCAGCGTACCCAAAACTTATCCACCCGTGATGCTACTTGCATACCTATGTGCTACTTATTTCGTATACGAGGGGGGAGGGAGGTGTTTCTAGACTTTGGTTTCAACCTTTGTGGTTGTGTTCTTCATTTCTTTGCAAAGAAATAGGAGTTTCTGTTCAATTTGAGGTTGGATGGATACCTTGTTCCCCACATGAAACATGGTGTTGGAATCGAAAAGGGGATGGGTTTATTTGCATTTTGGATTATGTACAGACTAACAAAAGATTGTGTTATGTAGCACAAAAAAGGAAAAGGAAGAATGGAGAATGTATTATTCATATCTTTATTTTCATCTTTGATAAAATATACAACTAGTATACTTTAGGAATAGAATACAAGACACGTACCACTACTTTTATTGCAATATGATGATGTGATTAATGCTCGTGTAGCTAAGGAAATTTTATTGCTATACGTTCCTATGATTATTCTTTTAGGGTGTTTTTGGTATTCTAATTCAATTTTTAATCTTTATTTTGATGCAATTAAATACTAATTAGTATAAAATTGTATACCAAATCAAAATTAATTATTCGGTAAGACGAAAAATTGAATATAACTTGGTACTGTAGTACTTTTCAATTGAATATTTTTTAAAAATGTATTTATATACTAACATATGTATTTATACATTATTTTTCTAAATATTTGGAGTGGTTCTTTGTGCGAGTGTATGAGTGCCATATGTGCACTGTATAATGTGCCATGTAGATTTGTGTGTGGGTTATGTGTTTTTAATGAATTTGTGTGTACACTGTAGTCTGTATATAGTGTGTCTTTGTGCGAGTGTTTGAGTGCCATGTGTGCACTGTATATTAGTGCCATGTAGCTTTGTGTGTGGGTTATGTGTTTTTATTTATTTTGTGTGTATGCATGTGCAGTATGTATTACATGTGCAATATGTATATGCTTATTAGTAAAGTATAATTATTTAGAATTTCAAATATTCGCTTTGAATAATTATCTTTTTCTTTAATTGAGTTGATTTTTTTTTTTGGATGGAGATTCAAAAAGAGATGTATAGTTTGAAATGAATGTAGACCATAGTAATACAGATAATATACATTTTGTCAAAAACAAAAATAACTCAATTATTTTAGAATATTTCAAAAAACTCAATTAGCAAGGAACGGAGTGAGTAGAATTGAAATGAATTAAAATTAAAATATTTTTTGGTATGCAAAAATTGATGCATACTCCCTCCATCTCGCAAGAGTATGGACTCTTTTTCTTTTAGTCTGTTTTATAAGAGTATGCATTTTCTAATTTTGGAAATATTTTTCTCTTTATTGAGATGAGACTCATTATCCACTAACAATACTTTAATTGTTTTTTCTCTATTTCTCTCTCTCTCTTACTTTATTAGTTGTGCATTAAAATTCGTGCCCAATTAAAAGTGCATACTCTTGTGGAACGAATAATTAAAGAAGTCTACTCATTTTTATAATACATCTCAAATTATAATATTTTCTTTATACTCCATCAATCTTCTAGGAATAGGTCATTAAGAATGATACAAATTTTAATATGTAATTAATAAAATAAGATAGAAGAAAAAAATAGTTGAATTAATATAAGGAATGGTGGGGGCTATGAATTATAAATTATAATGGGAGAATGTTTCATAAATATATAGTATGAACTATTTCTAAGAACTAAGGAAGTATAAAAAGTGAAGCATAATTATGGAAAAGTACTTAGAGATGTGCACGCTATTAGCTTAAGGGTGTCCACTATATATGACCGGGCCAGGCTACAAAATCGTGGCCGGGCCACCAATGCCTATGTTTCCCACTATAGTGGACATGGCCAAGCCACAAAAATTTTTATTTTTTCCATTTTGTTTATATTTTAATTAAAAACGGGTATATTTATAGAATTTGTGTAGGAAAGAGGTAAAAAAATGTGTATACTTATAGAATTAAAAAAAAAAAAAAATCAAAAAATATGGAGAGCCGCGGCTCGTGGCCAATACAATAGGAGGGCCACGGCTCCCGCCCAAGAGCCGCGGCCGGGCCACGATCGCGGCGCGCCCACGTCCAACCCCCCCCCCCCCCCCCCCCCCCGGCTGCCCACCCCAGTCACTGTAGGGAGCCGCGAGCTCCCCTATAGTGGACACTCTAACTTCGCTAGTATAGCTACCATAGTTTCAAATGTATTTTATTTCGTACTCATTTGTCTTAATTAAGTTGGGTCAAAATGTTTTGATATAATGATTGAAAATTAGTGTTTGATGGATGAAATGAAAATAAAGTAAAATAAAAGAGAGAAAAAAATAGGTAATGAAATAAAGTAAGTGATGTTTTATTTTTTATCTAAAAAATGAAATGACTAAATTTTGTTGTGATATTTATTGATATTTCTTTTAGTTATGATATTGTATTTAATATTACCTGCGATGTTTCTAGTGTTTTCATCGGTTTTATTTGGGTGTATTTTGTTATTTACTTGTATTGTCTATTTTACAAGGGCCTAATTTGTTAAAATAGCACTCTGTAACTGCAAGTAAGGTTGCATAGGAGTTTGGGATAACTCATACTAACATCTTTTGGGAATTTAATTGGAAACCGTGTAACTATAGTAGTCATCCATGGAATTACTGAATCTGCTCATTCTTAGAGAGATAAATATATTCATATAATTGCCCAGTTTTCTCTTATGAGCTATTTCTTGGACTTTTTTTTAATATTGAATACTATTATTTTCTCCGTTCTATAAAAATATGGGTAATATAATATAGAAACTAAGATAAAATGAATAAAGTAAAGAAAGAAGAGGGAGAATAATATGGTAAAGTAAGAAAGAGAAGAAAAATAGTAATTAAAACAGTATTTGTGGATAGTGAGACCCACATTATTAGTAATGTTTAATAGTGGTATAAATTATAATAAGTTGATGTATACGCGTAATAAATCAGGATAACTTCTGAAAATGGAATGCACATAATTTTTTTCGACCGACGAAAATGAAAAATGCCCATATTTTTTAATGGAAAGATTGTATGAAATAAAATTAATTAGAGTCTATTAATGAGTTTGGGAAAGTTTGGGAAAGAAATGAGAGGAATAAAAGGTGTTAACCGAACATGCAGATACGCCACGTGTCCGTCCACGTTTCCGTAGTCCTGTCCTTCCCTTCCCTCCATCTCCATCAACCTCGCTTTCTAATTCTATCTATGCCTTCTTCTCACTATTTCCATTTCAAATTCACACCAATAATGCCGCTTTCCTTGCGTCCTTGACAACAACCATGTCCAACCATCGCCGAAACCCCCCCGGCATCATCCTAATTCGGAGCCTCCGCGGCAAGGACTGGACTCTCAAAACCTACCGCTACGTCGTTTTGTTGGTCACATTCATCGCCTACACCTCCTATCATGCTTCCAGAAAGCCCAGCAGCATAGTCAAGAGCGTCCTAGATCCAGGCCAAAACCGGGCCAATTCAATCGGATTCCGCCCCTGGCCCTTCGGCCAATTGTTCATCCAGAGCGACGCGGCGCCGATTGCGATTGCGATTGCGGCGAAGAATAAGGGATGGGCGCCGTTCAACGGCAAGGACGGGACGTGGAGATTGGGGGCGATTGATGTGGCCTTCCTCGGCAGTTACGCCATGGGGATGTACGGCGCTGGCCATTTGGGGGATAAATTAGACCTTCGGATGTTCCTCACCACCGGAATGGTTGGGAGCGGCATCTTTGTAGGCCTTTTTGGGATGGGTTACTTTTGGGATATTCACATTTTCTCCTTCTATTTAGCGATGCAGATGGTTGCAGGCCTCTTCCAGGCCACGGGATGGCCTTCTGTTGTTGCTGTGATTGGGAATTGGTTTGGGAAGAGGAAGAGGGGATTGATTATGGGGGTGTGGAATGCTCACACTTCGACCGGGAACATTGCTGGATCCTTGCTTGCTGCTGGTGTGTTGCAGTATGGGTGGGGATGGAGCTTTATTCTGCCTGGGGCTTTTATATTTGTTAGTGGGATATTAGTGTATCTCTTCTTGCCTGCTTACCCGGAAGATATTGGATTCTCGAACCCCCACGAGTCTCATGGGAAGGCGCTGGCGTCGCCTCGGGATGAGGAGTCGCAGAGATTGAAGGAGAGTTTGGCTGGAAACTCGAGTTCGGGAGATAGGAAGAGTATTGGACTAGTTCAAGCTTGTTTGATACCGGGAGTTATTCCGTTTGCACTCTGTCTCTTCTTTGCCAAGCTGGTTGCGTATACGTTTCTCTATTGGTTGCCTTACTACCTTAGTCAGACTGGTAATTTTCTAGTCTTCGCCTTGTTATTATTAGTGTGCACTGGAACTGTTTATCTTATTCGAATACAGGGTGTTTCAAGATCTTATAAAATGTAATGTCTCGGTAGGCTAGAGAGAAAAACGTGGTTGAAGAAAGATTAAAATTTGATGGCTATATGTAGGCAATGCCCATCCGACCCATAGGCATGTGTAGCTTGCATGGGAAACTAATGGAACAATATTTACTTGTTTCTCTATCTCTGTTAGGAGCCATGTTCATTTATACTTTGATCAAATATACTACTCCCTCCGTCCACCAAAAATAGACAAGTTTATGAATGGCACGGGTTTTAATGTATAATTGATAAAGTAAGAAAGAGAGATAGGAAAAAGTAAGAGAGAGGGAGGGAAACATAGTGGAATGTGTATTAGTGGATTGTGGGTCCACATTTAGAATGATGTGTATGGTTAGTAATGGTTGAAAACATTCCATTTTTAGACTTAGTCTAATTTTGATGGACACCCCAAAATGGTAAAACTAGTATACTTTTTGTGGACGCGGGGGGGAGGGGGGGAGTATTTGTTTTTATTCTCTGTGTATTCTTACCGGTCACTTAATAGTTATCACTGGAAACAAGTAAAGTTGCATGGATATAAGGTGTAGAGTGTTTTGGTTGTGTTGTGTAATGATATCTCCAGCACTATCCTATTCTTTTTTCTTTAAATACTTTTATTATGTGTTGAAGTGAATCTTTTAAGAAAAGACGCATGTAGGATAGGTACAAGTAAAGGTGACTACCTACTAAGATCCTTTAGCGAGTGGGTCAGAAGGTTAACTTGTCATAAAAACTGAAACATTTAAATACTAATGACCTAGCAACTGAAATTATTTAGGAGTTAGAACATATGGATGCAAAGAGAATTAAAATTTGTGTGGTAGATCAGTTCACTGAAGTAATGGTTGACAGAGCTACACATTTTGAACAATTTATAACTTCTTTACGGTGCAATTAGACCATCAGGAGATGCCTTTTAGCCTTCTATTAATGCATGGATTCAGTAGATGTGATTTTATAGCTCTTCTTAAACTGTCTCCAAGAATCTTTTAGTCTGCACAACCGATTATTGTGGATCTGTGATTAGTTCATTTTGTATTCTGGCAGTAGCCTTAGGTTGAATTCATTTCACCATGCTCATTTGGTTACATTGTTACAGCTATTGAGGGGCAGTATATGTCGGTGAAGTCTGCAGGAAATCTTTCTACATTGTTTGATGTTGGGGGAATAATTGGTGGAATTTTAGCTGGTTATGTATCTGACAAGCTTAAAGCTCGAGCTACTACTGCTGCTAGCTTCATGTATGCTGCAATACCTGCTATGATCTTTTACCGTAGATATGGAAGTATCTCAAAAGTCAGCAATGTTGTTCTTATGATGATAGCTGGTTTACTTGTGAATGGGCCTTATGCACTTATCACAACTGCTGTTTCTGCTGATCTTGGCACTCACAGTTCTTTAAAAGGCGATTCACGGGCATTGGCAACAGTTACAGCAATAATTGATGGTACTGGATCTATTGGTGCTGCTCTAGGTCCTCTTCTCACTGGATTTCTTTCTTCAGAGAGTTGGGATGCAGTTTTCTACATGCTTATACTTGGTGCTTTTGCTGCTGGTCTTCTTCTAACTCACTTGGTTATTGCTGAAATTAAAGAAAAATTCTCCAAACAGTTGTCACCTGAACAAAATGATATTTCAGGTAATCCTTTCCTCTAGCTAAATTTGTTCCTATGGCATCTGACATTTGAAGAAAAAAAAGCAAACAAAATGCAGTATTTTTTATGTAAGTGTACAATTTGAAAGTCAAATTACGGTGATACATATATTATAAATAATCACAATACATACACTAACATCTAGAATTGTCTTTAGGAATTGGAAACTGAATTCCTACTGTTGCTTTTTTTTTTTTTACTGTTGCATCTCAAATCTCTATATTCAATCTTTCATTTACTTAAAAGTTAAAATGAAAACATTCTTTTGGTACACTGTAGAATACAAAACCCTATTTATAAAAGCTAATGAAGATATCTAAATTGAATCACAAACTATTGGTTATGGTTTGAGTACTCTTTTCTCTGTTATATTATATACTACTTGCTAAAATGTTTGCCACTTTCCTACGAAGTTAAGTTGAGAGTGTTTACTATGTATTGTAATGTGGAGTTGACACTAGAGAATTGGCCCCTTAATCTGTTTTTGTAGGCATCCGTGCAATATACTGACAACATTTTTTGTTCTCTGGAAAATCAAACTATCCCTATATATGTGTCTAAAACTCTTGCACTTCTTTAACTTCAGTCAACTTTGCTGATAAATTTCTAGAATTCTCAATATTGTAGGCAAGCCATTTTCATAAGTATTCACTCCATTTAAAGAAGTTGTTCTAACCGGGTTCCATTTTGATCAATTTTTATAAAAAAGTCAACTTCAGTCGTTGATGAAACATGAAATTCTTTAATTATTCTCCGTATGCATAATCGGAGGAGCATTGCAGTTGAAGAATAATGTCTCAAATACTTTGCAGATTAACCATGTTGGGTGAGCTTTATGGTATTCTATAGTTTCATTGGATGCCCGCATGTTGATCTCAGTTGCTTGATGCTCTATGTTAGTAATACTCTGAAGTAGTGTGAACCTCAAGATGATGCAAGATATCTTATAATGAAGACGTCCATAGTTACTGCTAGGAAAAACAATTAAATACATATGTTAAATCTTGTTGGAATTTGGATGAGACTGAACGGTGATCTTGGATTTCTTTACCATCTGCTTGCTCATAGTTTCTCATTTGGCACGTCTGTATGTGACTAGGCTGACATTGGAAAATTCAGTTGTTTGGCTTTCTCACTATTGAATAAGAGTTATGATGACCTTTTAAAATATTTTTGTTCCTGCTTGATGCATCTGCTATGTTATAATATAGGTTTGTGGTATTGCAGGTGAAGCCTCTCGGCCCCTTTTGCACGATCAAAGGCGTTGAGCTTAGCATCACCATCAACATCTTGATAAGAGTAGAGCATGAGAAACAGAGTTGTTAGACCCGGGTAGGTTGCATGAAACAATAAGTTCGATAATGCGATGCTATAAAAACTTGTGAAATAGTTCTGTAGGCTGTTATATATATGTATATATTTATTCTATATATATGTTTTTGTGCTGTGCCACGAGAAGACCTCACCAGCTTGGACTGCTGATGATATTCTTCCATCCCATTTCATGGCTGATAGAAGACATGTTTTTGCCTCAAATTCTTGTCCATGTAGTTTCTGGTCCATGTTTCTGCCTCAAATTCTGACTATAGACGATAGATTTGTTTGAATGTTTAGTTTAGAATGTTACAAACTTCCATTTGTTTTATTAGAAAGTATCCTTCATAATTCAACTTACAGTTATGTGTTATTATGTCTCACAATTATTTAGATATGTGCTTCCAGTTTAATCAAAATTTCTTAGTTAAAGTAAATCACAGACAATAAAATTCTAATTCTAAATTAAATTCGAAATAACATAGTTTATTATCTAATTTACTTAGTTAAAATAAAAATATGATAACCAATTCAATCTTTTATTCCTACAGAAGTTAAAAATATTTTTCAACAGCTATATACCGAATTTTAAGTAAACAAATATATATTCAATAATAAACTGAATTTTAAATCATTAAGAAATAAAAAATACGTATAAAATTATAATGGCTATATGCTAATTGTGAATTTCCAAAAATAAAACAAAAATATACTCCCTCCGTTCTATAGAAGTAAAGTCATTTTACTATTTTAGTACGTTCCATAGTAGTAGAGTTATTTTCATTTTTAATAAAAGTCAATACATTTCTTCTCACTTATTTTATTCTCTTCATCTCTTTAACTTTTTATTTATTTCATACCTTTTTTACTTAATTCACTTAACACAATTTTTCTTAAATCGCGTGTAAAAATACGTCTCCACTACCGCAAAACGAAGGGAGTAGTTGTGCGTGTAAAAATACGTCTCCACTACCGCGGAACGAAGGGAGTAGTTGTTTGGACTGCTTAATGGAATGCTGAGGTGACATCAACTATAAAAGTGTAACTAACGATGTCTATGGATTATGAAATAAAATAACTTCTCTCTTATCTCTCACCCGCAATTTAGTTACTCCGGCAAGCCAGGTACTATTCTCGACCGCCGTTCAGTTTCCGATGGTCCTTGATTCGTACCATTTTTCGCCGATTGATATATGCATTAGTTGTTTTATGTCATTCCATTATACTCTCTACGTTTCATAAAAATGTGCACTTTCTATTTTCGTCCGTCCCACAAAAATATGTGCATTCCATTTTGAGAAAGTTATACTCCTATCAATTTAATTATGTAGGTGCCACTATCCATTAACACTCAATCGATCATTCTCTGGGTAGGCAATCTGCCCTCCTAACACTAAAACCCTATAATAATCTCAAGAACAAATATCTTTTCTCGTCTACTAACCACAACAGACGAACATAAACAAGCAAACTGAAGCAAGGAAATAATTTTCAATATTTCATCTTCACAACTAAACATCCAAATGTGTTCATTTCCAAGAATCACAATACATCTTACGTTATAATCACGCCCAAATGACAAAGTATGAAACAATCACATGTATAAGTTCAATGAACGTCTCCATACTGGGATTGTACTTTCTTCAGAGATTCAACTAAAATAGCGGAATGCTCTATTCAAAGTGGCCTAACTTGATGAGCATGTGCCATGGTGGATTCCGCACGCATTAATTCCTTCCTTACAAGGAAAGCTCGCCTTGAAGTAGTTGACACTGTTTCACGGTGTGCTTAGTGGTCAAGCAAAATTTGATCCAACATGCCAGTTTCCAATTGCAGCTGGGATGGAGTCGATGGACAAACTTATATTTTTTCAAACTAACTGGTGAACAAAATTGGTAATACGTTTGTCCCTTTCACCTTTTCCTTTGTCTTCTACGGCATTCAAAACATTCAGTACATGAGGACTTACTCCGGCTTGTGACACTAGATTGGAGCCTGCTGGATTGGACTTTCAACTCATCAACTAATATTTGGCGAAGCTTATCGTTTTCTTGCATTAGTTCTTCAATGAGTACCTGGTGTTTCAACACCTGAATGCATAAGAAAGCTAGGTTAGATGCAGCCAGCAGATCCAGAAACCGTGGAACTGAATTGTGGTCAACATTTCAAACACTGTATTAAGAAGGCATAATTCTATTTCCAACGATTTAGAAACTTTTGGACTTCCATGGTTTCTAATATATTTTAATTTTTAAATTAGAATTAATGTTTGAGATTCTTTGGTTGTTATATGTAGATGAATGGCAAGGATCAAACCAACATCTACATTCTAATTTTATGTCAAAGCATAAGATTAGGTACGTTCTTTCATTTACTTTTAGCTTGAAAGTCTCAAAATCTGCATTTTAATTTATTACAATCATGTATAAATTCGTGAAAGAATAGGAATAACTTTCTAATCAAGAACTGAATATTGTCCATATCATGGTTTGGTTTAGGCTCCACCTGGAGGTTCCAAGCTAATCACTGACAGTTCGGTACCATACTACCATTGGCCTTGTGTAATGACACTAAGCAACTAATATGAAAGGACACATCATGTATTAAGTAAGAGAATTTGAGCAAGTGTCAAAATTCAATAACTTGTGGAAAGAGTTCATTGAGGTTAGCTTCCTCAGTAGAGCCACCCAAAGATCTTAGTAATACAAAGATATACTTTCAGGGCACCATCCAAACGGAGTTAAAATCATTTATGTCAGTTAGAAAATATATACCAGGTGGAATAGATTCTTAAACTTCTCTTATTCACATGCGCTGAAGTAGTATATTCTGTTTTTGGGATATGCAAATCCATTGAAGGCTTGAACTTTATCTTTGGTTTATTCAATATCATTAACAATGAAACTAAAGTTACTAAAAAAGTAGCAGACAGATCGACATTTAACAGAGAAACTAATGTTATATGACTACATGAGGAAAAAATAGAAGAATATAAGAACTTAGTTCTGTGTATATTTACCATTTGAAGCACGCTATTCTCCAGTTGAGTTACCCTACCCTGCAATGTGAACTAGAATCAGTAACCTTTATATACACAGGCAACAAGAGGTTAAGAAATCCATGATTATGGCAATGGCAACATATACAGAATACTGTCAACAATTATATGAGGATAAAATGCATTGCTATTATGCAATAATGCGACCTCTCTGTTTTTGTAACATGAGGCTCTAGATTTTCCTAGTGTGGGTTTTAACATCAGAGGCCTCAGCAGAAACACACCAGTTATTTCTAGTTTCAGAATTCCACATCATCTTATTTCTAGCACTAAAGACTTGTGTCAGACTGTCAGTCAATAAATTCTAGCACTACGAAAAACAGAGTTTAGAGTGCTACTATTCTAATACATATTGCAGTGAAATTGCTCTAGTAACTGAGTTTTGAGGTTCATGCATTCATACTTGTTCCTGAGAGGAGCTGCCATCCTCTTTGAGATTTTTCAAAAAGTTGTTGAGGACTTTCTCTGTTTGACTGGTATATTCTGTATCTGTTGCAGCACTTGTCGGAGCTAAAGTCCCCTCTGGAGAAAATAGTGCATTTCCACTCCTTTTGCTGGATGATGAATTTGCTAACTTGGCCCTGCTTCGATTTTCATATAAAGATTCGTCAACCGTGCTCTTGCCAATTTGTAAAGATGGAGGGGAAATAATCCCTTGGCTAGCAGACAGGGTAGAACTGGAATTTATTCCAAGTCTTTCCATCACACCTGTTGCCATTTGCTGAAAATTGGAGTTTAAGGTAAGGAAAAATAAAGGATAAGCACTGAAAAGAGAAGACAGCATCAACACATACTAAAAATTGTGACTGTATCTGATGCAGCACACTAGGCTTCACAGCAAGGCCTGTCATATTTTGAAGTATATTAGCTATCTAATGCAAGTCAGGAATATGCTGATGCCCATTTCCATTTAACAGCGTGCCCCCAATTCAAGAAAACAATTCTTTATACGCCCGCATAATTTTAAAACTGTTGAAAGAATTTTATGATTCAAAAGCCTACAAAAGGATAGCCTTGCAGAAGAGAACATGATAAACAGATTAATACATAACAAAAATATTTGCAGATCTAACCAAGACATCTGAAAGAGATAGTATGATATCATGCTAACAATCTCGTAATCTAAAATCTAACAGTGGAACTGAAACAATGAAAAGGGAACCCCCTTGGTAGCCAAAAAAAACTCTCAGAATCATTCAGTATCTATTCTTGCATCAGGGACTTGCAGATATTAGAATACGCAAGCCTCCCTATGTTTAACTAACTCAGGCGATTTATATACTTCCAGGTACATACCAACTCCAAAGCCATGGCCAAAACCCACTCCACAGCCAATACCAGCTTCAATGTTCTTCGCACCTACTTTCTTTAGCTACATTCATGAAAAAGACAGGGAAAAGAAGATTAAGATTAAGATATATCATAGAAAGTAAAAAAGAATGGAACACATACCAGAAATACATACAGCATTATTGACATGTCTTTGAACACCAGAAAATGCATCAGTTGCGCCTCTCGTGGCACTCATGACTTGGCCCAAGACTGGTATTGCACCTAATGATATATTGAGATTTCACAATTAACGGAGACGCCAATAAGCCAAGTTTAAAAATAACATTGTCAGATAGTATCATATCATTCTGGACTCCAATTGAACTCAATGTTGGTTCTCAGTCATGGAAATAGTATTTGAATTAGTATATCAATCGTAAGAAGAAGGGTCATTATTCCCAAGTTTCACAAATTTCTGGTGATTATTCATTTAGAAGAAATTTCCCATCTCATTATTTTGCAAACTCTTTTTATCCTACCTATAATGATATGCTTCTCTACAGAACACGCATACTACTATTTATCAAGTAAGCATTTATCTTTTTGAGTGATTTTTAGGCGCAGTAGATATCACATTTCCTTACTACTTTTGCGCTGGTAAATCAAATCAAACGAGTTGACAATCAAACTCTCTCAATTCCCCCAATTTTGAACATCAATTCCAACATCTAAGAGAAGTACCAAAATGTGAGCGTCACAAATTAAATAGACAAGGCCGATGAAACAAGAGCTAAGCTGCCAAATTCAAATAACACAAAACCTAATTCAAATACTTGAACAAAATAAGCAAATTTGAGGCATGTTTATTACTATAAACTGGATTCAAATTTGAGTAGTTGGCGCAAAGCATACCTAAATGAATAGGGCGACCGACGCCAATGCCAACACCACAACCGACTCCAAAACCGGTGAATACTTGACCCACTTTTAAAGTAAAAGGATTCTCAAACTTCATCGGTCTCCTTTCCATTTTATTTTCCGCGTAAACGACTCGGCCGCTGCCGCTGCCTCCGTTGGTCGCCATTATTTCTTAATTTAGTTCCGTCCAGCTAAATTAGCATCCCCAACTATGTTTTACTGCGTACCTACCTTCCATTTTAGTTTATCGCCCATAATATATTAGTCCCTTTTTCTCTATTTTATTCCATTTTTTTAGTTTATCACATACATGAAAGATTGTTCGTAATAGTGGCACAACCAAATTACAACCGTATGAGCATCCACAGTACAAATAGGTCAACCATAGTCACTCTCTCTTCCTGCTACGTCAGCAGCACTAAAAATTCCCCTGCCACGTCAGATTTAGGTCAGCATAGGCCAGCCGTAATAAAAATAATTCAAAAAATACTACATTTATGGAATTAAAATTACGATTAAATTACGAAACTAAATTTACGACACATATACGAGAAAAATTCGTTAATTTTATTTAAATAAAAAAAAATACATTAACTAAAAATCAAAAAAATTACATAATAAAAAAAAAATCCGGGCTTCCACGCACGAGCCACCGCCTCACTCTACTCCTCACTAATTTATTAAAAAAATACATTAAAATATGTTAGTATGCCTTGAATCCGTTATAGTTTGCCGCTAGCCGAACGGGGGTCTTGCTGACATGTTTATGTTTTAGGTCTTAATTTTGTATTGGGTCTAGCCAGTCGTCTGTGTGCCTATTTAAAAATTACATAATTAAAAAAAATTGATAAAAAAAACATTAAAAAAATACATTATATAGTTTTTCAAAAATTTATTTTTTTAAAAAAAAAAAAAATAGCGTTGGCCGATCGCTGGCCGATCGGCACGCCACAATGGCGGCCAGCGCATCGGCCAGCGCCAGGCAATCGGCTAGCCCACGCTGCTTTTCTCGCCGATTTCGGGCTGGCCTGCTGCAATGGTTCGGCTAGCGACGCGAATCGGCTAGCCGGCATTGGAGATGCTCTAAAAAAAATACTTGTTTGCCATTCACAAATCACATTATTTATTAATTGTTACTCCCTCCGTCCCGGCTAAGATGACACATTGCTTAGCCGGCACGAGATTTTATGAGTTATTGGTTAAAGTGTTTAATTGGAGAGAGAGAATGTGGGTGTAGGTATTAAAGTAGAGAGATGAAGATAGATGGATATTTTAATAGGAGTGAGAAAAAGTGGTTGAGTGTATTAATTGGAGAGAGAAAGTTAAAAAAAAAGGAAATGTGTAATCTTAGTTGGGACAAACTAAAAAGAAAAACGTGCCATCTTAAGCGGGACGGAGGGAGTAGTATATTTTAATTGGACTAGAATAAAATTAATTGAATAAAAATAAATAAATAAGAAAACATAATTCATTGAAACAAATTTTGAACCAAATCTACGTCCGATTATAAATTTTGAAAAATTATACGACAAAAATTACGTAAAATAGAGGTTGTATTTTTAAATATAAATTAAGAAAATAATAAAAAAAATATCCCGTAAATGCGCCGCGGCGCGCAATAGGCCGCCGCAGCGCAGCTGCGAGGACCGTCGGGTGCCATACACCTCTGCCGGGTATCCGGCTCTTCCACCCCCGCCGTGGCACTCCGACGGCTTGCAATAGGGCGCCGCGACGCACCTATTGTGGACACACTAAGATGACGCATCCCTTTATCTCTATCTTATTCCATCTCTCTTACTTTATTCTCTCCACCTAATATATAAAATAAAACTGCATAAAATTCCATACTAAATGGATTATCTTCTTTGGGATGGAATGCGTACTTTTTACTGCTGCCTTAGCCAGGCTAAAATGATAGTATTAAATTAAATGCATAGATGTAATTGTCTGAATTTTATCATTCTAATCTAGTGTGAAAAATACATATGTTAGTTTGGAGACTTAGTTTGAGTTTAGATGTATCACACCCCAATCCTTTTGACTTATGCACTTATTATAAATAAATTCAAAATATTAAATAAATTAATCCACGCTTCAAGTACATAAAACACACATATTATATAATTTCAAAAAAAACAACATTTATCAATTACATATTCCAAAACATTCTAAACAGCAGTGATACCCTCTCACCACTCTATATACTATACATTTATCTATATGCAGAAATGATGAGGAGGAGAAAGTTGCCAAAACGCGTCAGGCGACCCTGATAACAAGTGGAGTTTGTATAACTCACATTTACTGGAACATCACTGATATCTTTTCCTGAAAAATATTAGTGGTTTATATGAGCCACAACTCAGTGTATATAAATCTTACCTTTAATTTCACACACAAATATTAAACACATTCTTTCACCAACATATATCACCAGAAATAATAAATATCATAAACAATTTAATATTCATATGCATATGCCTCTCCGTTCTTTTTATTATTCTGTGACAAATCAAGTCTGGTATCTGTCCGGGATTTCCATTGTATACGACCCGAAGGTCCCTTTTAATTATTTGACCTTTCCACGAAGGCCCCTCTTTGCTTTTTGACATTTCCACGAAGGCCCCTCTTTGATTTGACCTTTCCACGAAGGTCCCTCTTTGCATATATTTCGTTGACCCGTAGGTCCATTATCATTGTATATGACCCGTAGGTCTATTTTCATTATCATTGACATCAGACTCAGGGCAAGACTGTCACATATCCTCTTTAATCCATTGATTCAAGTAATTCTAATGACATATAAAAATATATCGAGTGCACCACTCACATATCTATTGCACCAATCAGATATCCATATAATATTCCACTAAATAATTCCAACATAATATATAAAACATATCCATACTAATTTCAAACCATATAATTCAATTACTCATTCAAATTCAACACATAGCAATCAACCACATAACACATGTAAAATTAAAAGTGTGATTTATACACACCTGACTATGACAAATAAACTAAGCTTCTGATTCTGATTTCCAATCCATGGCCCTCCATCCTTGAATAATTTACCATTTCTTCTTATGTTTTTTTCTTACAACTAACCCTCAATAATTCCCTTCTCATTTTTTTTCAACTGAAATAGGCATATATATATATATATAGGGATGTAGGGGAGCATTAAGGTCCTATTGCCCTCTTAGTGTCTATATCCTTCTTAATATCAACCATTAGATTAGTATGATCGACGGACTAGATGAAGCCTCACAAAATCATCCCGTGTTGCATTATTAGGTTCATTCTGTGCATTATATGGGTAAAATTGTAAAACAGCCATGAATTAAAACGGCAGGAGCGAGATTTAAGCAATCCTTCCATATGCTCACTCTCTCTCTTACTCCAAACGTCTCTTCCCATCAGCCCACGATTCTCAAATCGTCTCCCCCATTTCAAACTAGGAAAAACCCTAGCCGCTACTCAAATTGAAGAGACACCACCACTCCCGCTGATTTTTCGCCGTGAAAAGCACCGCCGGTCGACGATTCATAGTTCTAATGTGATTCCTTCGCCGCGCGATGATAGATTTACAGTCGACAACAAGGCGGGTTTCAAAAGTTCCGATTTTTGGTAAGAGACACTTCTAATCGTCAATTTTCGTCATTGAAACAGTGACGATTTTGTCACACATTTGGTCGACACAGTTAATGATTCAATTTTTCGTAATACCCACTGTTAATCGCCTATTTTCACCGCCGACACACCACCTAATTGTCGATTCAATGTTTTCTCCTAAACAATATCACGTTTTTCTTATTTTGGTCGAGATTTTCGTAAATCGTAAAATCGTGTTCATTTTTGATAGGGTTCTGTCCATTATTGAAGTTTGTAGTGAATGACTGGTTTCCAATTGTGTATTGGGCGATTTGGTAGATGAAATCGTATCTGGGTTGATTTTTGGTTTGTCTTGCATTTGCCTTTATATTCATTCGTGCATTATTTGATGCAATGTGTACATTATTGTAGGTAGTGGTTGATAAAATGCCTGAAAATTGAGTGAAATTTGTATTCATATTTGCATTATTTGTTGCCATTTGTACATTATTGTAGGGAGTGGTGTAAATTATTGTATGGAGTGGTGTACATTATGTTTTTTTGTTTTACTTTAAATGCATCGGTTTTATAAAAGGTCAATGGTTGATAGAATGTAATATTCATTGGTGCATTATTTGCTTACTTTTGTACATTATACAGTTAGTATTGTACATTAATGCGATACGTTATTAATTTTTGGGCAGCGGCGAAGCAGCCTAGGTTAGATATTGACGAAGCGGTGGATGATGTTCTTCCACTTGCGATTGCGCAAAAGTTCAGGGAGAGGTTGGTTGAGCAGCAAAGGTCCTATTGCCTCCCGTCTGATTTCCAAGAGGGAAAAGGCTATAAAGGAGGCTATTAGGCCTCTTAGACGGTGCAAGGCTTGCAATGAGATGGGACATCACGACTCTAGAAACTGTCCAATGTTTAAAGAGATGGCGAAGGAGAAAGAGCTTCATAAGGGCAAGAGGAAATCTTGATGTATCTTGTACCTAAAAACATTATTAGTTCTAGTTTTCGGTTTAGTCTTAGTTATCATTTCGTTTCGAATGTTATTAATCCTACCACTGTCAACAATTTATGCATAATAATTTAACATTTTTAGTTTGTTAATGTACATTATTAGTAACGAATTTGTACATTATTGTCTACAAGCACTTAACTTTCTGTACGTAGTTATTGAAGTAGAGTTCATTATAGACACATTTTGTACATTGCACATAATATCATTCCATTATTAAACTGTTAACATACATTATTATTCATGAAGATGTACATTATTGTACGCAATGACATAACTTGGTGTACATTACATTTCCGGGGCAGTTCATTAATAAGCACATTCTGTACATTATTCATCTAATTTCATCCATTATACAATTTCTTGTTGTCTTCCCTATTGCATACAACATAATCGTCCATTAATGAGTCAACAATAACCATTACACAGTACTATATGTACATTATGTTTATCAGTTAAAACTACTCCCTAGCCGAGACGATATCTAAACCCTAGAGGAATGACAAAAACTCGTTCACTTTGGCAACAGTTGTGGTACTTACTACATACTACACCCTAGCCCCAAGGATTGCTAAACCCTTGGTGAATAAATGAAACGTGCCCCAAACAATCAATCAGTGAATATATACATTACAGATCAGATATCGTCATTACAGAGTTGATAAAAATTATTACACAGTAATATATGTACATTATGTTTACAAGCTGTAACCTACGATTAGAAAACACGAAAATCTGTAAACAATGGCTGATTTCATGAAAAAAAAATGACAATTGATGCAAAATAAAACTAAATACAAGAACGAACTAATCACAAACAAATATATAAAACCATAGATGTCAATTGCACAACTAATACAATAACTTTCTACCAAAATTTATCAATAAAAAAAAAAAAAAAAAAAAAAAAAAAAAAAAAACGTTTTCAATGTAAAAAAGACGACAACAATTTCTTGAGAAGGTCTTCAATGGAGAAAAAACGATGAGGGAGAGAAGAAATATTGTTCGATTCCTTCAATTTCAACATCTCCATATCCGATCTCAACCGCTGCGGAAGAGATCAGAAATGAAATTGTGGAGGAATTGGAATCGGCGTCGTGATTTCTTCTCTCCACCATTCACGACTGCTCCAAATTAACGACGTATTCACGACGCCAATCTTCAACAAGAGTAATCGGAGAATATATTCAACGGAGAAGAATGATTTCAGCAGCGCTTGTCTTCAAGAAGAACTTCTTCAGCGCATAAAAAAGAATGAATAATTAGAGAGAGGAATCGTGTAATCTGTAGAGAAAACAAACATAATATTTGCTAGAGATAATCAAGGAACTTACCATAACTAAAAGATTTGTTAATACCAACAACACCCTTTTTGGTTTTATTTAATCATTAAATTAAATACAGGTGGCGCTATTTAGGTCCCTTAGATCTTGAAAATTGATGGTGAAGATTGAGAAGGAAAAAGAACAAAAGATAGAAAAAGGATATGAATACATCCCTAGGGGAGTGATCAGGTCCATAAATCATTTTATGTCAAATATCCAAGTCAATCTCATCCCTTCAATTTATGGATCTGACCGTTTATATGGCTCCATTTTATCCTTTTTTTAAATATTTATAAAAATGATAAAATGGTACGGATGGAATGAGATATATTATGCAGTTAATTAGTTTCCATGATTCACGCTTTTTTTAGAAAGATTTATTTCCTTTCGTAAATGAAATAAAATCAAAATCACGGAATACTCTTTCTGGAGATTTATTTTTCGTGAACTTAGACACAACCTCTGCGCCTTCCTTCACCATCTCAAGTGCATTTCACGGTTATCAACGATGAAAGGATGTAAATAATGTTTATGCGTACGATTTTTGTAGTGAATTTATGTTCTACAAATTGTTGCAATTTTGTAAATTCCAGATCAACAGAAAGAATAATGAATAGCTTAATTTGTATTACTGTCAATTCTCTGCTCTTATCAACGATGGGAGAATGTAAATTTCGATTTAGATTTATCAAGTTTTAGTTATTTCGATGATAATTTTATGCATTTACAGTGACTTGCGATGACGGAGTGTTATGCTAGAAGGTATAATTGTCTATTAAAAAATTCATTGTTCAATGATGCATTCAATTGATGCAATTGAATGAGAGTGAGTGATCACCAGATTTTGAGGAGAATTAAGATGTTGGTATTTGTGTTTTTGTTGCATTCTATGTTCTTGCGTGAACTATTGAAAAGGTAGCAACAATTAATATTTGATTTGTGGATATAATGTAGTCATAAACTTCCAGAAATGTAAACATTGTTATTCATATAATGTACATGTCTAACATTATTAATGATTTTTCGTACATTATTCACTAGTGAAAGACTACATTAGTTATGTGTATTATGTACATCATTCGTTTAGGTAGTGAATGACTACATCATTTACAATTGAATGACTACATTATTAAAGAGTTTTCCTTCATTACTTACAAGTGAATAACTATATTAGTTATGACTTGTGTGTACCTCTTCCAGTAATTCTATGACAATGGTATATTACTATGTCATGAGGCGTTACATTATTGTTCCTTATGTGTACATTACCAACATACTTAATAAATAATGTACGCATTTTTATCAATTAATATACTATTCATACAGTAAATAATGCACGCATTTTTATCATTATTGCTATTAATAGCATACATTGTGTATAAAAACTGTTGTAATGTACTAATTGAGGTTAATAATGTAACGTGCAACGCAAACAATTCACATGACACAACTCATACACATGACTACAATGTTAACAAACATGTAATACATTATTATCGGTTGTCTTTTGGATAATGTATCAGACAGTGGTTAATAATGAAACAAAGGGCATGCTACATTACTAACAACGATACAATACATTATTTCATGCTTACTAGTTGATAATGTACCTCGTTCCTGTTGATAATGTAACACATGACATTGATTTTGCTCTATATACATAACTCTCATCAAACAGACAATACACAATGAAATAAAACACCACAACTCATGCCCCACCATCACTTCACAACATCAAAACTAGGGACTAGTTCAAACAAACAACCAAAAGCAAACAAACAATCAAAAACTACCCAAAGTTATACCGAATAATGTAAATTACCTTATTCCCGACAAAAACTAAAGCTTTAACTACAAAATTGTTAATTTTCACGAAAATTCTAGAATTCGTATCAATAGTTTAAATATAAAATTGAACCCTTCAATTCGTGCAATTTATTTAGTATTGTATACGGGAGTTGGTTGATAGAATCAACTGTGTATATTACCTTAAAATCGTTGTACAGTGAAAGCCCGAAATGTAGATTTCTGGCCAGCGATAGTCGCAGAAGTCAATTTATATTTCTGCCGCCGTGTTCAGAGGATTGCTGCACTTTACCGGTCGTCGAAAGTTTTTTTTTTCCGATTTCAATGACCGAATGCCGGAGAGTCGACGGAACTAGGGTAGAAAATCGAGAGAGAATGTTGAAATTAGGTTTTCTTAGATTGTGGAAAATGGGATACAGAAATCGGGAGTGAGAGTGTTATGTGAAAGGTTTTTTGACATGACCGTGTAAATTAAATGGCGGAAATGTCGCTCCTTCCGTTATTAAACTGAATTATGATTATGATGTTCCAATTTTACCCTCATAATGTAGCCAGAGCCTCTTAATAATGTAACACGAAGTATCATCTGTAGAATACATCTCATCCGTCCATAATCTTGATCTAAAGGTTATTATTAATTTTGAGCTTAACACTAAGAGGCCATTAGGACCATAGTGCACCCCATATATGGATGTATTCAGGTCATTGCACTAAATATTTATAAAACAGAAAACTAATCCCAACCATTGATTTTATCTATCTAATGGCTGATTATTATGCCATGTGTAATTAATAAAATTATTAAAAAAATTCGAAAAGGGTAGTTTAGGGAGATGCCAATTGCATCGGTTATGCACTTCCCTTGATTATCTCCATCAATGTAGACGTGTATTATGATTGTATTATTTGATTATTCACGCCTATTATTTTAAATCATGCTCAATATTACTTTAACTATAGCCCTAAATTAACGCACACTATACCATACACAGAATATTTACAAAATTTCTTTTTCTTAATTAGTCAAAAATATTCTACATGCTTTATATACACATAAAATATTGGAAAGTATAGTATTGCAGTAATAAATACACGCCAATTATATCAAATTAATCTACAAACTCCTTAATTCACTGTTCATAAATTTGAGATGTTCATTCTCAAATTTTTAATAATTACTTTATTAGTATAATTTACCTTACTTCCATACCATGATATTTCATGTTAATTTACAAAGTTGCTGCGAGAAGTGTGAAATTAATGACGGAATATAATGTTATGAGGTACATGATTGACAATTTTTAATGTACAGGAAATAATGTACGTAATCTCTAATAATGTACGGTCCGAATTTAAATAATGTACGTGTTTCAGAGAATAATGTTTAGGTTAAGTAAAACTAAATAATGTACGCCAAGTGGCCTTTAATGTACATGCGTACTACTAAATGATGTACTTGTGTAACTATTTAATGTTTGCCGAGAGTTGAATCCATAACCATTTGGGTTTAGCAATCCATGGGCTAGGTTGTAATACCCACTCACAAACGAAACCATCACCAAGGGAAGGGAGTTTGAATTATTCCCCTTGGGTTTAGCAACCCATGGGACTAGAGTATAGTACCATCACATGAATTAAATTTTATTTTTTAATGTGTGTTTTAGATTTGGTACGGTAAACAATGTACAAATAGTATCTAGTAATGTACATTTGTATCAATGAATAATGTACAGATTGAAGAGAATAATGTTGAAAGGAACTTGAATTCATGCCCTTTGGGTTTAACAATCCATTGGGCTAGGTTGTAGTACCCACTCACAAACGAAATCATCACCAAGGGTAGGAAGTTTGATTCATTCCCCTAAGATTTATCAATCCATGGGCTAGGGTATAGTACCACCATAAGAATTAAATTTTATTTTTTTGTTTGTGTTTTAGATTTGGTAAAGTAAATAATGTACAAATAGTATCTAATAATGTGCATTCGTCACAGTGAATAATGCATAGATTGTAGAAAATAATGTTGAAGGGAACTTGAATATGTCCTTTGGGTATACCAATCCATGGGTCAAAAGTATATAGATGTAAACTTATAAAAAGGGGTGTGTTAGGGTCCTTACAGCATCTTAGTGTAAAACACAGCACTAATCACAGCCCTTGGATCATTAGATTGGATGGTTGTGATTAGTTACATTATCATACTAAAAATCTACATTATTAGCCGAGGTACATTATTAGACTAGAAATGTACATTGTAAGACTAAAACTGTACATTATTAAACTAAAATGCTACATTATTATCCGAGCTACATTATTAGTCTAAAATTCTACATCATTAGATGACACGTGGCATTAATCTAACCGTTAGATCATAAGATCCAATGGACTGCAAGTGTTTTGAGTTTTACTTATACTTAGCGTTCTGACCTGAATACATCCCCTTATAAAAATAATAATAGTAGGGATAAAATTATAAAGTGGGATAACTCCAAAACAATGTAATACTTAACTACTCCTAAATAATATACGTCTTAAAGCAAGTATAAAAAAACAATATATCTAGAAAACAAACTAAAAAAATGTCAATATTTCCTCTTGCTCGTATGCTTCTCCTTGTCATTCTGTATATCTTTTAGCATTGGAGAGTTTCTCGAATCATGGTGGCCCATCTGATCACAAACAGAATAATAAAAAGATACATTAAAATACTATCTTCGTACATTACTCATTACTTAGTACACTTAATGTACACATCAGGCTAAATGATGTATCGAGCCAGAAATAAGTAATGTACATATCTACTTAAATGATGTAACATCATATGATTTATCAAAATAGAATCATTTAATGTACATAACTGGCTAAATGATGTAACATAATATGATGTATCAAAATTGAACGATTAATGTACACATCCGACTAAATGATGTAACATGATAAAATAAATAATGTATTCAGTTGATTCACAATTTCACATAAATACACAAATAATGTAAGAGAATCAGTTAAGTAATGTAGACGATACAAATACATCCGAAGTCAAATAGTTTGCAACTAACCACTTTAGATGCCTATTTTAAAGATAATGTACCTAATCCATAGAAAACTTAAAATTCAAATAATGTAGTTTACTAGTGAAATGATGTAAACCAATAAAGGTAAACATAGTGAACATTACAGACAGAAAAAACAAGTGATGCAAACCAATACCACCAAATAATCGGTTATATTTCGAAAAACAACCAAAAAAACGAAACCCAGACTAAAATCATTCTAATCATTGAGTAAAAAACACTGAAAATCATAGATTCACATAATCCAAACTGAATACCAAACAACATAAACTTCAATCACAACCCAAACCCAACGTCTATGGTTGATTTCGCGAAATAATGACTGAAACTCGGAGAAATCGACTCACCTAGTTCACGTTCGTCTTCAAATCAGCAAACCGTAACCTTCAATTGACACACCGACTCGAGCAAAAAAACTTCACGGCTTCGATTTGTAGTAATTGGTTCGGCGGCGCTTCAACTATTTAGGATTAGGGTTCAACGAGATTGGGGGTTTTGAGGAGAGCCAATGGGGATGGAAGATTGGGGATTGAAGGGTTTCTGTCGAGAGAGAATTTGGGGAGACTCAATTGTGAAATGATGGTGAGAGAGTAGGATACGTATCATCGGTTTTAATTAAATGGAGAAAATCATGGAGATGCAGTTTAAAACTAATGATTCAATTATCGTCATTCCAATTCTACCCTCGTAATGTAACGAAAAAATGTATTAATGTAGGTCGCATGTTTTAAATCACCACCATCAAAATCTATAATCCAAGGGCAGATATTAGTGTTGTGTTTAAGACTAAGGGGGTGTAAGGACCTTAATGCATCCCTATATATATATATATATATATATATGGATGCAAATTATATTGTATATATAGGAAGTCCAAAAATGTTACTCCCCATAGTTTAGCCTTTTCCCGAAAAAGTTAATGCCCCATTGAGTGAAATTAGTTTAGATGTAAATTTATTTCCACATGTCAAATAAACATACCATGTCACCCCTTTGGTAGTCTTGACTAGTGAATTTATTTCCAACTTATACCATTAGACCTAGGGCTGGGGAATTATACCAAAATACCGGAATACCGGACTTACCGTACCGAAAATACCGTTTTTTCGGTATACCGTAGTTTTCGGTACGGTATGATACTGTACCGATAGAGATCGGTACGGTATCGGTATTAGATTTCCCATACCGTGGTATACCGCGGTATACCGAAGATTCGGTATATACCGATGCTTCGGTATACCGTGGTATACCGGTATACTGATTGATATATATATAATATATAAATATATATTTATATATGTTATATTTAAACTAAGTTTTAAAAAATAAGAATTTTTATTATACAAAAATAAAAGAATCAAAATTGGGAATCCTATTTTTTGAATTAGTTGAAAACAAGATATATTTTTTTAATATTTTGGATATAATAGATTTTTTCACGATATAATGGTATAACGGTATGCCGTGCCGCAAAACACAGTATAACGGTATATCGGAATGCTTTATCGCAGTTCGGTATACCGTAAAAGTACGGTATACCGAAATGCGGTACGGTATACCGATAACACGGTATGGTAACGGTATGGAAAACTGCCATACCGAATTTCCGGTATACCGAACTCCGGTATACCGAAACTTACGGTACGGTATCGGTATGGTTTTTGTCATACCGTAACTTTCGGTACGGTATACGGTATGACACTCCCGGTACGGTATACCGTACCGAACCACCCCTAATTAGACCTCAACAACAACAACAACAACAACAACAACAACAACAACAACAACAACAATAATAATAATAATAATAATAATAATAATAATAATAATAATAATAATAATAATAATAATAATATAGGTTCTACTATCCACTAACACTATTTTAACCAATGTTTTAAAAATCGGACCGGTAGACAAACCGGCGTAACTATTGGTTCATGGTTCAACTGGTCCAACCGGTAATATATATTTAATGATATATATATTATAAAAACAATTAAAATCATATCAATAATAAACAAAAATAACATTATAATGCATAAATTTTGGGTATTATACTCCATCCGTCCCCCAAATATTGTCTCACTTTGGGGCAAACTTTCAGGGACGGGGGAAGTAATAACATTAAGTGAATGATAAATAAAATTGTAAAAAATTATTATGTAATACCCGCACCCTTATTTCCTTTCTTTCGTTTTGTTATTGTCGAACTAATGATGCAAGTTCTCTTTTCACGAAGAGTTATTGGAACTCGAGCCCTTGTTATGAGATTTAATTCTTTTAGTTGCAAGTAAAAGCTAAAGTAATCAAATGAACTAAACAATTGGAATTTACATTGTAATATATCACGAATTTTCGAATAGAAATTTCTTATGCAATTAACGAGCAACTAATGTTCAAATACTACAATACTTAGAACAAAGCTTAATTAATGACAACTAAGAAACAAAAAAAAAAAAAAAGATGAAATATGCATGGAACAAATGGCATCGATGTCTCTTCTTCCGGGCCGGAAGTCGCAGCCCTCTCCGATCAGCCTGTTGGGCCGAGGCATCAAACCGTCTCAGACAGCAACTTGGCAGCCCAAGTCCCCTCCCAACCTGCAATGTAGGGACCAACTTAAATTGCTAAGAAACAAAAGGAAATAAGGGGGGCTACTAATTGAAGAGAATGGACAACACCTCTTTAGTGGAGAGACCAAAGACTTACCCAAAAGGGGGCAAGTCCAGCCTGCAAATCCTCCACCCTAATGCAGCACCTGTTTCTCACCAGCCACAAGCAAACAATGGGAGTTAATAGCCAAGTACTAAGTACTCTAATAGAGCCAATTCTCAAGTATATCTTGCTGCAGAATCATAGTCAAAAGGGGGATCCCCTGCAAAAAGGGAACAAGGTAGTACAGCATCCAAAATTAATGCCTCACGAGTACACCACAATCAGCCTTTAAAATCCCCTCCACACCACATTCAACTCCCTTTTACACATCACAAAATTCAGCATAAACTCTAAGGAAAACCAAGAGCAAGCGGTAGCAAGTGTGAGAGGAAGAAGAACTTTCTCGAAACAGCCGTAAGACCGAGAGGTAAACCCCCCCACACCTCAACACATTATCTTGCATCATGTCTAGAACAATGGCAACATAGTGCAAGAACTTAGTGGCACAAGTGTAACTACATTTAGTTCAGCCTCACACAAGTAGCAAGCTCCAATAATCAAGAGATCGACTTTCTTAGCCAAACACATAGGGTAATTTCAGGCTAGTAAAACTTCAACTCTTGGAATCATAGAAGCAACACTTAACATATCAAGATAAACAAGATCAAGCTCATTCCAGGGAGCTAATGTCCCTCCAAAATCAACTTTAAAACACATTAGCCAAGATCTCCAACATCACAAAGGACATGCTCAAAACTGGAAATCTAGAATAAAATGTAAACTAAGGACTTAAATACGAGACTTAGCTTAGAAGAGCTGCCCGGCAGGCGACGGAGCCCCGAGGATCACCGCGGAGCAGCAGCTGTCGCTCCCCGAGCCTTGGACGGCGATGACGGATGCTGCCGCGGAGAAGCGGTGAGGCCTCAGCCGCGTGGCAGTGACGGCACCAGCTCGTCGTCGTTCCAGAGCTGGCGGCTGGCTGGAGGTGCTGCACCGTTGTGTAGCAGTCGAGAGGGGGAGTCAAGGAGGCGATGCCTCCTCTCTGCTGCTAGACTCGCCGAGGACGGGAGCATGAGACGGAGGCAACAGACGTGAGTCTTCGGTGAGTGTCGTAGCTGCCTCGCGAAGGAGGCAGCGGCGAATGGCGACGAGCGGCGATGGCGAATTCGCCGGAGACCGCGAGGGAAGATGAGAGGCGCTGCTTCTCGATCCTCGCGACTTAGATAGAAGAGGGGAAGGGGATCGAATTTCGGCGGCGCAAGGAGGCGCCGACTGGAGCGGCGAACGGCGAGGGATGAGGCGTCGCGCCGCTGCTTCTCCTCCGAGCGGATTTTCTCTCAATTAGGGATTTAGGATTTGGGGATTTTGAGAAAGAAGAGAGAGAGAGTAGGGACCGATGGAGATGGGAAGAGGAAGTTTGGGCCATTAGTGCTTGGGCCACTATTAGTTTTTGTTTCGGGCCTCTATTAACTAAAATCATGGGCTAAGGTTTTAAATAGAGAATGGGCTATAATTCTTTTGATGATCTAAGAAGTTGGGCTAATAATTAAAATAAAGTAGGAGATTGGGCCTTAGCCTAATTAAATCATGAGCCCACCTATGTTGCTCAATCAAATAATTGAGGTTAAGTAATGATCCGCTAATTAATTCCACGACGATAAATTTAATTTCCGGACCTTAGCTTAAGTGCTCGAATAATTAATTTTAAGAATTTATACGCTAACGATGAATAGACCTCGAGTTTTTTAGTTCTTGAATAAATGGCATAGGAGGTAACACCCTCTAGTTAAGCGTTCCAAGTAAATTAAATCTACTGATTTAATTAATATTCAAGAATTCTAGAACTTTTTCTAGAAAAATAAGAAAAAGAATAAGAGCACGCACATAGAATGCATTCATGTTTAAGCTTAATGGATATCTCAAAATCTAATTAAGTATTATTTTATTTCCTAAAGGGACGTCTTCACACGTCGTCTAAGGCCAAGTTAAAGAACTTACGGATAGAGATTTTGCTTTGAGGTGGGCATTTCTTTCAAAACGTGATTTCAGTATGAAAATGTGAATCTTTGCTCAAGTATGTTGTCATGCCATGTTTTGTTTTATGATTACCTATCTGCTTGGCTATGCCAATTTAAGTTAAATCAAATTCGGGTCCCAGTAGGGCCGCAAACCCTACTCGGACTAGTGTACACATAAGGGGACCGTGAGCTAACAAAGGAGTTGGCCGGTCCAGTGACCGTCGTGGAATGTGGCCACATTCCCGGTTCACATCAGTTTCAGATATGGTATATCCATATTATGTGATTGCGCAATCAAAATCTTTACTAAAGGAAAAGTATTTAGTGACTCGGGTCTTTTAAGTAAAACCCCGTGATCACTCAACTGTGGCATTGACAATTTAAAATAGAACTGTTTTTGGCAATGTGCCCACTGAGTATATCAAATACTCAGCCCTGCATGTTATTTTCAAATGTGCAGGTTGAACGTGGACGAGCAGGCGAAGGTGTTGGGAACGATCCTTAAATAAGTAGATAGGTAGCCCAAGGTAGTATGTCTCCATACATACTACTTTGTCTTGGACTCTTCCGCTGCTTTTGGATTTTGTACTAGGAATTTATGAACCTAGACCGCACTCTGACTTTATTTTGGCCTTGATTCACATTCGCCTATGAGGCTAATGTCCTATGTTCGACTTATCAGTTATGTTTATCCCATTATATTGTTTCTAAAGTGTTATTTAGTCACGTATAGATGCAGTCACTACCACTAGGGAGAATGTGGTCGTGACAGAGTGGTATCAGAGCAACGTTCTTTCGCTCTGGACCCAAGAACCTTCTTTTCAAGACTTAGTCTAGAATGATAGTACTAGACTAGAATAGTACTAAAATGGAAAGCTTAAAGGGACCCAACACCTCGACTCGTCACGTTCAACTGCAGCAATGAGGTAAGAAAGAAGTTCTTACCAGAAAATTTTCAGTTATTCATGAAAGAACTTGATAAGAGGAAAAATGATTTCTATCTGAAGATATTATGGAAACATTCAACGTTTTCAAGGAAAAGCTTGTAAATTCCAATTTTTCCTATGAACTATGGAATTTCAAGTTTAAAATGTTAGGCATAAGGATGTCTTGAGACAAATGCTAAAGTATTATTAATTACGCATGCTCGATTATGTGAAGTATGATGATAGATTAAGAACTTTTAGAAAGTTACGAAATGACTAATGCATGCGAACATAGTATGCCTAAGAAGTACATTAGGCTGAACGCTCTTGAACAGTGATATAAGTTGATGACTTCCTTTCCGCTTTCCTAAGCGATAAAACGAACAAGTATATGCAAGTCAGGGCAAAACCCTAGTTTTGTTTTCAAAATGAGGAAATATAGGTGAATGGGTCTAAAAAGGGAAACCCACACCTTTTCCTCTACCCTATGTCTTGACGAGGCCGCGATCCATAATGTTGTAATTGGAACAATTCCAAATGTACAATAATGAACTTAACAATTTATAAATAACCCATCTATTCTTAGATGGTAACGATCACACGAGATACGAGAAACTACCTACGGCACATGGGCGTCGGTTGAACGTTTTAAATGATGAGAACAACATGAAGTTCCTTTTGCCTTCATGAACTCAATCATAACCGAAATGAGCGTACCCTCGATCCAGTAAAGGAGGTGTATCCTTACACCAAAAGATATCGTACATACAATCTAATTAAGTGATCCAGTCTTGCGTAGCAAGTCAAGGAGGCTACGCGATCTAGAAACAATGCTTATAGCACGTTGTGAAGCACGATGGAGAGTGCAATGTTTTACGAGAATGACCGTCCTGACTTATCGGGAACATTATGAAAATATGACCTTCAACGACAGTTATTAGCAGTAACACCAAGAATCCTAGCTTGGAATGTATGGTTTCCTTGAACGCTCTGATCATGTTCGAGCTCCGAAAGAACAACCAAGGAAGTGTCACATAACTGGGACAGATGATTATGATCAACAGTACTTACATGGATTCCCATCGATTTCTTTCTATGAACCTCTTTAATGAAAATGCCCTCGTCTACTTTAGACTCTAGATTGACTTGCATTTATGCAAGTAATGCCTCACTTTTTCCTTTCCTATGAAAGTTGTGGCTCTCTTTCAGTTATTGGCTATAGTAGTTGAGCTCGTTATTCAAAAAATGTAAAGTGATGACTTCTTAAGCTCCGGTCATAAACCTTCGATTCTAAAGTTGCTTACAACCATGCCCTTCGAAATAATCTCATTTTGAACATCCTTAACAAGGGTGTCTTGCCGTCTATTTAAGACTTTTGATTGACTCGCATTTTGGCAAGTAATAAGTCACTATCATTTTTTTCAACGAAAGTGGTGACTTACTTTCAAATCTTAGATTCAGAAGACTCATATGTTCTCAAACACCTTTATTGGTGGTTGTCTCCTATGATGCCCCCATTTGCAAGATCAATATCCTGGTTTCTTTAACTCTCATGATATAACTTCATCTATTGTTCAGAAATTTCTCCTCTGAGAATGGCACATTAAGTGGGACTTTTGTTCACCTCCTTATTCGGCAACCATATTTGTGACTATGTCATTCTTATAGGGGTAAAAACTCTTTTTAGCTCAGTTCCACTACATGTATTGTTTCAAGCTCATGATTTCTTTCTGAAACACTAAGTTAAGGCTAATGTATTGCATTTTCCTTGATGGTAGTTGACTTCCCCAAAAATATTTCTTTCACTTTGGCCACTACTGTGAATCCATTGATGTATTTCCATGATTTCCACATTATGATGTTGGTAAACCATGATCAACGTTAATTCATGGCAATTGTTTACATTTCTAAACCCTCCTGCGACTAATCATCTGAGGTCTTGACATGTTGAAACCATCATCCTTGATGTCCGGATCTAGTCAATTTGAGCGGACAATTGCACTATCTTAGTTGACAGCCTACTATGGAAATTGAGAGTTAATACAATGTCATCTCATTCTCATGACCTACCTCATGTTCTTTCAAGCTCCCATCAGAAGTGAGTTTTCAAATTCTATGGGTTTATCTGAAACCATTTGGACCACCTAGTTCCTTGAATTGACACGATAAATTCCATTGAACTTAGTATTTTCCTTCAAAATAAATTGTTGAAATTTGATGATGAAAATTCATAAGAGTCGAACAAGAGATGATATTCTTGTCCCCTTTGATATTATGGAGACCTTCAAATTTTCAGTCATGCTCCTTCTATGTTTCCTATCCAAGTTAAGACTGTTAGAGTAATCTTCGAGTTCTTGATATAAGACTCTCGAGAAATGCATAGCCTTAATTCCTTTCAGATACGTATGATGAATAGGTCTCTTTTGACACACGTGATGAAAATGATAGACCAACCAGAAGTGTCGCATAACCGACAATACGAAACGTTAAATATTACACTACGTACCGCTTATAATAGGCTGGTAAAAAAAAATCGAATATCATGCTATGTACATAGATAACTAGCCATCAAGAAGAGAAATGTTAAGGAATATACATGGATCAAATGACTTTCGATGATGTACCAGACCTTTATATATATAAACGTTTAATCGATAGAAATGGTTATTGCGAGTAAGATAAGCGAGCCACAAGAATGAAGACTCAATCATGGTTATGTAATAAAAATCATGGAGAAAATGCGAGTACATTCATAGTTTACGTTCGACGAAACGAACTCCATCAACAAAAGAGACTCATCTGAAAGATAGCCAGCAAAAGCCAAAACTGGAGAGACATTTAGAAGAAGAACGCGTGATGTCATCGCTACTTACCATCCCTACTACGGAAGGGAAAATCGAATATTTTAAAGAGATATCACAAGAGAAAGGAATTGGAGTCCTATAATATAGAGTAAGGACGAACGTTAGCCACGAAATGCGAAAAGTATGGAGTTAGTAATGTCTGAAGAAAGAAGCCTACACCCCCACACGCACTACTCCAGTATTCAAAGATACGAAGTCTGTGCTAACTCATGACAAAACATGTATAGCAAGGTAGACTACACCAGCTAAGTGGGAGGTTACGAGGTCAATCCGTTATCTCAATGGCTACAATTACGATCGATGCAAGCATTGGAGAAACTGACGACGAAATCTAAGAGGATGAATGTCTTCACCAGTTCCGACGAAATAAATTAATCAATGAAGGGCTTGAATTAGCCACAAGGTCTAAGTCACCATATAGAATGGTGCCTAAAGAGTTAGAAGAACTAAAGATACAGTTATAGGAACTGCTAGACCTGGGTTTCATCCGACCCAGTCTGTCACCATGGGGCGCACCAGTACTCTTCGTGAAGAAGAAAGACGGAACACTGAAAATGTGTATCGGCTACCGAGAGTTGAACAAGTTGACGCTCAAGAACAAGTACCCTCTACCGAGGATTGATGACCTATTTTGACCAACTTTGAGGAGCCGGTGTGTTCTCGAAAATGGACTTGAGGCCAGATTATCACCACCGAAGGTTCGACAGGACAATGTACGAAAGAGTACGTTCCGCACCAGACATGGCCATTACGAGTTCACTGTAATGACTTTTGGGCTTACAAATGCCCCAGCTGTGTTCATGAAACTAATGAACCGCGTGTTCCACCCGTACCTGGACAAGTTCATCCTAGTCTTTATAGATGATGTGCTTATCTACTCGAAGAAAGAGAAGGAACACGAGGAACATCTGAGGACCACCTTGGAAACGTTAAGAGCCGAGAAGATCTATGCTAAGTTTAGCAAATGTAAGTTCTAGCTTAACGAGGTGAACTTCCTTGGACACATAGTGACGACAGAAGGGATCCGAGTGGACCCTACATAGGTGGAAGCAGTACAACGTTGGCAGTCACCAACAACACCTAATGAGATTCGAAGTTTCTTAGGATTGGCTGGATATTATCGAAGGTTTATTGAAGGATTTTCGAAAATAGCCAGACCAATGACTCAACAGCTCAAGAAAGGAGCTAAGGTCAATTGGACGCAGGAATGTGAAGCAAGCTTCCAGCTGTTAAAAGAAAAGTTGACCACCGCACCAGTCCTAGCCGTGCCAGCACTAGGAGCAGACTATGTGGTGTACACCGATGCATCAAAGACCAGACTCGGATGCGTACTGATGCAGAATGGCAAGGTGATTGCGTACGCGTCATGCCAACTCAGGCCGCACGAGTTAAAATACCCCACTCATGATCTGGAACTGGCAGCAGTGGTACATGCCTTGAAGATTTGGAGACATCACCTCTACGGAGTTCGATGTGAGATCTTCACGGACCACAAGAGCCTTAAGTACTTCTTCGAGCAGAAGGATTTGAACATGCGACAACGCAGATGGCTCGAATTAGTCAAGGATTATGACTGTGGTATAAATTACCACCCAGGCAAAGCGAATATAGTGGCAGATGCCTTGAGCAGGAAGGCTACACCCCAAGTGGCCACCTTCCTCACACAGAATGAGAAGCTTATACGCGAATTTGCTAAGATGCGACTAGATGTAGTGAGAGCACCAGAGACGGTGGAAAGTAGGATCGCCACTTTAGTGATTGAACCAGACTTAAGGGCCAGAATTGTTGAGGCTCAAAGGAGTGATGAAGCATTAGAGAAAATTCGTCTTAAAGTGAGGATGGGAAAAGAGGTGAGTTACCGCGAAGAAGCGGATAACGCACTCACTTTTGAAGGAAGATTATGTGTGCCCAATGACGAGGCTCTCAGAAATGAGATCATGAGTGAAGCACATGAGACACCCTACACCGCCCACCCAGGAGGTACAAAAATGTATCAAGATATGAAGAAGCATTTTTGGTGGGATGGCATGAAGAGGAGCATAGCGTTGTTTGTAGAAAGATGCCTAGCATGTCAACAGGTGAAGGCTCTACATCAACGACCCTATGGAAAGTTGCAATCCCTTGAGATCCCAGAGTGGAAATGGGAGCACATTGCGATGAATTTCGTGACAGGACTGCCAAAGTCGCAACGAGGAAACACTGCTATTTGGGTGATTATAGATCGCCTCACCAAAAGCGCTCACTTCGTACCAGTTCGTATCACTTACGGATCGGACAAGTTAGCTCAGATCTATGTGCAAGAGATCATACGCTTACATGGAATACCGATAACAATCACATCAGACCGTGATCCAAAATTTACTTCCAGATTTTGGATAAGCCTGCAGCAAGAGCTGGGCACTAGATTGAATTTCAGTACTGCATTCCATCCACAGACAGATGGGCAGTCTGAAAGAACGATCCAGACCTTGGAAGATATGCTGAGAGCCGTGGTGCTCGATCGTGGAGGGAAGTGGGAGCCAGTGTTACCACTCATAGAGTTTGCTTACAACAATAGTTATCAAGCAACTATAAATATGGCCCCGTATGAAGCACTGTATGGAAAGAAATGTAGGTCACCGCTTTACTGGGATGAAGTCGGTGAGAGAAAGACGCTTGGACCGGATTCTGTGGAGGAAATGATAGAGATCGTCCGCCAGATCCGTGAGAGGATCAAGGAAGCTCAAGATAGGCAAAAGTCTTACGCAGATGCTCGCCGAACTGATCTGCAGTTCAAGGCGGGAGAGAAAGTGTTCCTGAAAGTATCCCCGTCTAAAGGAATTTCGAGATTTGGTGTCACGGACAAGCTAAGACCACGTTTCATCGGACCCTACGAGATTCTAGAAGAAGTCGGCCCTGTGGCGTACAGATTGGCACTCCCACCGAGTTTCGGGAATGTGCACAATGTTTTTCATGTGTCACAATTGAGGAAATATGTGTTCGACCCAAAACACATAGTCCACCAAGAGGAGATGGTTTTGGAACCAGACTTAAGCTATGAAGAGAAGCCAGAGACAATCTTGGATAGGAAGGTCAAGGAATTGAGGAATAAATCTATTGTAACAGTGAAAGTTTTATGGAAGCATCATGGTCAAGAGTTATTGGAACTCGAGCCCTTGTTATGAGATTTAATTCTTTTAGTTGCAAGTAAAAGCTAAAGTAATCAAATGAACTAAACAATTGGAATTTACATTGTAATATATCACGAATTTTCGAATAGAAATTTCTTATGCAATTAACGAGCAACTAATGTTCAAATACTACAATACTTAGAACAAGGCTTAATTAATGACAACTAAGAAACAAAAAAAAAAGATGAAATATGCATGGAACAAATGGCATCGGGTCTCTTCTTCCGGGCCGGAAGTCGCAGCCCTCTCCGATCAGCCCGTTGGGCCGAGGCATCAAGCCGTCTCAGACAGCAACTTGGCAGCCCAAGTCCCCTCCCAACCTGCAATGTAGGGACCAGCTTAAATTGCTAAGAAACAAAAGGAAATAAGGGGGGCTACTAATTGAAGAGAATGGACAACACCTCTTTAGTGGAGAGACCAAAGACTTACCCAAAAGGGGGCAAGTCCAGCCTGCAAATCCTCCACCCTAATGCAGCACCTGTTTCTCACCAGCCACAAGCAAACAATGGGAGTTAATAGCCAAGTACTAAGTACTCTAATAGAGCCAATTCTCAAGTATATCTTGCTGCAGAATCATAGTCAAAAGGGGGATCCCCTGCAAAAAGGGAACAAGGTAGTACAACATCCAAAATTAATGCCTCACGAGTACACCACAATCAGCCTATAAAATCCCCTCCACACCACATTCAACTCCCTTTTACACATCACAAAATTCAGCAAAAACTCTAAGGAAAACCAAGAGCAAGCGGTAGCAAGTGTGAGAGGAAGAAGAACTTTCTCGAAACAGCCGTAAGACCGAGAGGTAAACCCCCCCACACCTCAACACATTATCTTGCATCATGTCTAGAACAATGGCAACATAGTGCAAGAACTTAGTGGCACAAGTGTAACTACATTTAGTTCAGCCTCACACAAGTAGCAAGCTCCAATAATCAAGAGATCGACTTTCTTAGCCAAACACATAGGGTAATTTCAGGCTAGTAAAACTTCAACTCTTGGAATCATAGAAGCAACACTTAACATATCAAGATAAACAAGATCAAGCTCATTCCAGGGAGCTAATGTCCCTCCAAAATCAACTTTAAAACACATTAGCCAAGATCTCCAACATCACAAAGGACATGCTCAAAACTGGAAATCTAGAATAAAATGTAAACTAAGGACTTAAATACGAGACTTAGCTTAGAAGGGCTGCCCGGCAGGCGACGGAGCCCCGAGGATCACCGCGGAGCAGCAGCTGTCGCTCCCCGAGCCTTGGACGGCGATGACGGATGCTGCCGCGGAGAAGCGGTGAGGCCTCAGCCGCGTGGCAGTGACGGCACCAGCTCGTCGTCGTTCCAGAGCTGGCGGCTGGCTTGAGGTGCTGCACCGTTGTGTAGCAGTCGAGAGGGGGAGTCAAGGAGGCGATGCCTCCTCTCTGCTGCTAGACTCGCCGAGGACGGGAGCATGAGACGGAGGCAACAGACGTGAGTCTTCGGTGAGTGTCGTAGCTGCCTCGCGAAGGAGGCAGCGGCGAATGGCGACGAGCGGCGATGGCGAATTCGCCGGAGACCGCGAGGGAAGATGAGAGGCGCTGCTTCTCGATCCTCGCGACTTAGATAGAAGAGGGGAAGGGGATCGAATTTCGGCGGCGCAAGGAGGCGCCGACTGGAGCGGCGAACGGCGAGGGATGAGGCGTCGCGCCGCTGCTTCTCCTCCGAGCGGATTTTCTCTCAATTAGGGATTTAGGATTTGGGGATTTTGAGAAAGAAGAGAGAGAGAGTAGGGACCGATGGAGATGGGAAGAGGAAGTTTGGGCCATTAGTGCTTGGGCCACTATTAGTTTTTGTTTCGGGCCTCTATTAACTAAAATCATGGGCTAAGGTTTTAAATAGAGAATGGGCTATAATTCTTTTGATGATCTAAGAAGTTGGGCTAATAATTAAAATAAAGTAGGAGATTGGGCCTTAGCCTAATTAAATCATGAGCCCACCTATGTTGCTCAATCAAATAATTGAGGTTAAGTAATGATCCGCTAATTAATTCCACGATGATAAATTAAATCATGAGCCCACCTCGAGTTTTTTAGTTCTTGAATAAATGGCATAGGAGGTAACACCCTCTAGTTAAGCGTTCCAAGTAAATTAAATCTACTGATTTAATTAATATTCAAGAATTCTAGAACTTTTTCTAGAAAAATAAGAAAAAGAATAAGAGCACGCACATAGAATGCATTCATGTTTAAGCTTAATGGATATCTCAAAATCTAATTAAGTATTATTTTATTTCCTAAAGGGACGTCTTCACACGTCATCTAAGGCCAAGTTAAAGAACTTACGGATAGAGATTTTGCTTTGAGGTGGGCATTTCTTTCAAAACGTGATTTCAGTATGAAAATGTGAATCTTTGCTCAAGTATGTTGTCATGCCATGTTTTGTTTTATGATTACCTATCTGCTTGGCTATGCCAATTTAAGTTAAATCGAATTCGGGTCCCAATAGGGCCGCAAACCCTACTCGGACTAGAGTACACATAAGGGGACCGTGAGCTAACAAAGGAGTTGGCCGGTCCAGTGACCGTCGTGGAATGTGGCCACATTCCCGGTTCACATCAGTTTCAGATATGGTATATCCATGTTATGTGATTGCGCAATCAAAATCTTTACTAAAGGAAAAGTATTTAGTGACTCGGGTCTTTTAAGTAAAACCCCGTGATCACTCAACTATGGCATTGACAATTTAAAATAGAACTGTTTTTGGCAATGTGCCTACTGAGTATATCAAATACTCAGCCCTGCATGTTATTTTCAAATGTGCAGGTTGAACGTGGACGAGCAGGCGAAGGTGTTGGGAACGATCCTTAAATAAGTAGATAGGTAGCCCAAGGTAGTATGTCTCCATACATACTACTTTGTCTTGGACTCTTCCGCTGCTTTTGGATTTTGTACTAGGAATTTATGAACCTAGACCGCACTCTGACTTTATTTTGGCCTTGATTCACATTCGCCTATGAGGCTAATGTCCTATGTTCGACTTATCAGTTATGTTTATCCCATTATATTGTTTCTAAAGTGTTATTTAGTCACGTATAGATGCAGTCACTACCACTAGGGAGAATGTGATCGTGACATATTACTAGTGAATAATAAATATAATTAAATCTATTTGTATACATTAAGTATTAAAAATAATAGATTGATTTATAACAATTATATTATTAAATACGAATAAAATTGGGTTTATTTTAATACTAAGTACCTAACACTTTACTAAAGAAAAGTGTAAGAAGATTTTTTTTTTATTTTCTAATTTTGAGCATATTTTTTCTAAATATAAATTGTTATCTAAACCTTTCCATAACTTACTACTTACACAATATAAAAGTAAGGAGTATAAAACATTCTGAGTAAACGTAAGGCAGGCTTCAATTTAAAAAGAATAAAGAGTAATTAACAAATCTTAACTAAATGAGAGCAAACGTAAGGCAAGTTTCAATTTAAAAAGAATAAAGAGTAAAACACAAATCTTAACTAAATGAGAGCAAAATTAGCATGTGTATCGGTGTGTCCCACGTAGGGGAGGGGAATTATACCGAAATATCATAATACCAGATTTATCGTATCGAAAAAATATTGAAAATATCGGATTTTCGGTAAATTGTAGTTTTTAGTGCGGTATCATACCATATCGAAAGATTCGGTACGATAATGGTATTAGATTTCCTATACCACGGTATATATTGCCATACTGAATATTCGGTATACCGGTATCTACCGGCATACCGAATCGTCGATATATACCGATACTACACGGTATATCGGTATACCGATTGATTATTATATGTATAAACATATATGTATAGGGGTGGTGTGTTCATTTTCAACATGCAAATATTGTTCAAAATCAAAACACTTGTTATCCATTGGATCATCTAACGGTTAGATTAATGTCACGTGTCATCTAATAATGTAGATTATTAGTCTAATAATGTAACTTAACTAATAATGTACTCCCTCCGTCCCTTAAAATTTGGCGCTCTTTGATCGGCACGTGTTTTAAGAAATGTAATAGAAAGTGAGTTGAAAAAGTTAATGTCATGTGGGTCCTACTTTTATATATTAGTTTTAAAATAAAATGTGATTGGGAATGAGTTAGTGGAATGTGAGGTCTACTACTAAAAATAGTAAAAATGAAAGGTGACAAATTTTTAGGGACGGACGGAAAAGGAAATAAGTGACAAATTTATAGGGACGGAGGGAGTACTATTTTAGTAAAATAATGTAGTACTCCATCCGTTCCATAGTAATAGAGTCATTTTGTCATTTTGGTACATTCCATAATAATAGAGTCATTTCCCTTTTTAGTAAAAGTCAACACATTTTTCCACACCTACTTTACTCTCTCTTATTTTTTTCTCTCTTCATCTCTCTATTTTTTTCATTTTCCACTTTATTCTCTCTTTACTTAACTCACCTAACACAATTATTCTTAATTTCCGTGTCGAAAAGAAACGCCTTCATTACTATGGAACGAAGGGAGTAGTATTTTAGTGTAATAATGTATCATGACTAATAATGTAGAATTTTAGTCTAATATGTAGCATATTACAACCATCCAATCCAATGATTGGGCTGTGATCTGTTTGATGCTTAACACTAAGGAGGTGGTAGGACCTTAACGTTCACCATATATATTTATTTTATATTTGTACTAAAATTTAAAAAGAACGACTGCATGAACAAGATTTGATTGTGGTGAAGTTTAATTGTTTTGGACTTTTTAAAGTAGTTGGACACTAGAATTGTTTTTTAAAATATTTTGGGTATAATTGATTTTTTTTCCGGTGGCACAGGGATTACGGTATGTTGTACCGCATTTTGGTATACCACAAAAGTACGGTATACCGAAAATACGGTATGGTAATGGTATTAAAAACTACCTTACCGAATTTGCGGTATACCAAACTCCAGTATACCGAAAAATTTGGTATGGTATCGGTATACGGTATGACACTCACAGTACGGTATACCATACCGAACCACCCCTAGTGTCACGTGAGTTAAGACTAGATTCATAGCTTAAAAGTAATTTTAAAAGGAGGACCTCAATCAAATATAAGAGCATCAGCGGCGAAGGTCTTAGCTAAGCGCAACTGTCGTACCATTGGCGCGGCGCATACCCTGCTCGTTGTTGTGCTCTTGCTGACGGCACGGCAAGAGCACTGATGTGCCGAAGAGCACGCCTATGTGGTGCCTCCTGATTGGCTCGTTTTTATTCTGTTAATTTTTTTTTAAATAATAAAAAATCGAAAATAATCCAGAAAAAAGGAAAAAGAAAATATTTTCTGATTCCCAAAAATATAGCCGTTTTTTTACCCTTTTTTTCAATTTTTTAAATTTTTTTTATACCACAATTATCTATAAATATCCACATTCATCATCCATTCTTTACATCAAATTATCTCTCATTCATACATCAATTTTTTTTTATTATGAATTTAATTATGTAATTTTTTAGTAATTTGTAATAGTAGTTCGGGTATTTTTAATGCATTTTAATATTGTGAAAATATTTTCAGTAATTGAAGTATTTAAATTGAATAATAGAAGGGTGGGACCCTTGAGCATGCTCTTGCGGAAGAGCAGATAGTAAAAAATGAATAAATGTGGGTCTGGGCCCACATCCATGATCTTTAGTAAGAGCATGGATGGAGATGCTTTAAATCATGCATAATTGCCCGTTCAAATTAAAGTTGAATATTTTAAACCGGTTTGACCGGTTACCGGTTTTTGGTCAGACCGAGCGGTTTGAATGGTTCAAAACAATCCAATGTGTGAGCGGTTTTTGGGTGTAACCAAACTGGACACGGTACCAGTTCACGGCCCAACCGGTCGAACCGGCCGGTCCGATCTAATTTTTAAAACACTGATTTTAACTACCCTTATTCTCATCTTTCTTACTTACCTATTGTGCATTAATTTCTGTGTCATCCCAAATGTCTTTCTTTTGAGACAGAAGGAGTATATGAACATAATTTTTAATATAAAAGCGAATTAAACATAAAAGAAAAATAAAAGAGAAATATAAAAATAAAATCTGCGCACCTCAGGAGTTTCGATGTCGGGATAATTCATAAGGTAGACGGACCTAGAAACCAGCTAAGCTAGAAATCTATTTGAGTGTATTTGTATACATATGTAGTACTGTTCCACTCAAAATGTTCACATTCTTGAGTGTCACGAGATTTTATAAGTAGAGAGAAAAAAAGGTAGTTGAATATTTCATTGAGGTGAAAAAAGAGAGAGATTTATTCCACAATATAGAAGAAAGTGGACATCTTAAGTGGAACAAACTAAAAAGGATTTATGGACATCTTGAATGGGACAAAGAGAGTTATAAAATGAGCCTCTTTCTTCCTTATAAAACTCAATTTCTAGTGTTTTTCCATGTTTCTATTTCCTCTAATTTTTCTCTGTTTTTTACCTTGATTTACGGATCAATTTTATCTATTATGAAAATATCCTTATTTTGCAGTGATAATTTATAAATTTAGATTCTCTTAATTTCAAATACTATTATTAATAAAAACAATTCTCCAAGGACTAAATAGCTAATATCACATGCTTGAATATTTTCAAAATATTACTCATGTTTCAATTATATCATGAATGGGAAGAAACTATGCAAATTTATATCTAAAGATTTTTTTTTAAAAAAAATAAATAAAATTAACTCCTATATGAAGGAGGAAATTACAACTGATGTCAAGAGGGCTTGAACTCAGCCACCTCATACATTGAGGTCTAAGCTCTTTGCCGCTAGGACAAAGGCTCTTGACAAATTTATAAGATTGAATGTTCATATGATGTTAAAAATTTCAATTTGATCTAAATTAAAATTACCAATAATAAAAATCGTCTTAAAGTTAGGCTTAGTGTAACAAATTAGTTCGATGATATATAATGAAATAATATTTTAAATGTCAGTGTTTCAAGAAAATATAATTAATGTGTCATTAAATTAAATGTGGAATACATTTTATTCTATGTATTATTAATTCAGATTTTATTGCTTAAATAACTTCAAATTTCCATAATTTTAATTGTTTCTCATTGAATTTCTAGCATCATGTAACTAGTATATTGTTACCAATAACTAGAAATCGGGGTATAAGAAGTTTTTTTTCTGTGCAAATAATAACAAAACTTTAATCACATATGAAGTATCAGAACTTATTTGAAAATCACATAAGAAGTTGCTGATAGAATGTGACAGAATTCATATGTTAGCAAATTTAGGGATTGCCAAAGATGCCCTTCAAGCTATTTGGACACTTTTGTCCAAAAAGTAGCTAAAAACACTACATTCGTGATTATATTAAACGTATGGGTCTTCTGGCGCTATTTTTTTTGTTAGGGGTTTGTGGTGTCACAACCCGAAAAGTTAGGGACTTTTGACGCAGTTCACTCTATAATAAAATGTCAGGTGAATGAAGTTAGTGGAATGTGAGAACTATTACCATTTATGGAAGATTCTAACTAAGACTCTTAATGTGAGACAAACTAAAATAAAAAACTGGGACTACTAAAGTGAGACTGATGGAGTAGTATGTAAAAATGGAACTTAAATTGCACTACCTATTTTTTACTAACTTTCTTTAATAATTTTTAAAACCCGCGCGGGACGAAATTGAGACTCCTAAAGTGGAATTGAGGTATTTTTTTTCAAGGGGTCATAATGAATAAATAAAAATGTTACTCCTACTAATAAACAATGCAAATTCTCTTCCATCATAGAAAGTAATATACTCGATTTGTAGAAGTCTATGTTATGTTATTGTTGAGTATCGAATGGAAGTGGAGTAGTTGTTGTGTGGTGTAAGATGAACGCAAGCGGATGAAGGACGGCCACTCACTTGTAAGAGAAATCTAAAAAAAAGCGCACATTCATTCCAAGTTGGTATCAAGATGGCAATCCTACTACCGCCTTCAAAATGGCCACTCAGGCATCCTTCACGGCGGAGGAGGGTGACACCGGTGGTGGCGGCAGCGAGTGGTGTCCGGAAGGAAGACATAGTGATTGTGGGAGCCGGAATATCCGGGCTGGCAACCGCCGTTGCACTTCAAAGGTTTCTCACCACGACCTTCACCTGTCATTTGATTCGGAGATGGTTTTAAAAAGAATTGTTTTGAACAGAGTCGGAATTGAGTCTGTGGTGGTTGAGCAGGCTGCGTCGCTGAGGAGCGGTGGCACTTCGCTCACATTTTTCAAGAACGGATGGAAAGTGTTTGATGCCATTGGAGTGGCTGATGAGCTACGCCCACAGTTCCTCGAAATTGAAGAGTGAGTGTTTTGACTTACCTTCTTAGTAAGAATTTGCATTTGATTACATCCCTATATATATTTGTGTGCAGGATGGTTGTAAAAGCGGAGGGTGGGAGGGAGCTGCGTTCCTTCAGATTCAAAGATGAGGACCAAAGGTAAACCGAACCGAACTGAACCCTCTTGTTGATGTAAGATAATTTGAATGGAAGTTGTGAATGGAAGCAGTCAAGAAGTGCGTGCGGTAGAAAGGGGAACTCTGTTGGCGGCTCTGGCAAACCGGCTACCCCCGGCTGCCATTTCCTTCTCCTCTAAGCTTAAGAGCATCGAGACAGGCCACAACGACGACACCCTGCTCACATTCGATGATGATTCTGTCATATCTGCCAAGGTAGTTTCCATCTAGCTTGGATCACCACATTGACAAATGGCTTTCTTCTTCAACTTTAATCGCTGCCACTTAGGTTGTTATCGCCTGTGATGGGATACGGTCGCCAGTAGCCAAGTGGATGGGCTTTCCTGATCCCAGATACGTCGGCTATTGTGCTTTCCGCGGCCTTGGAGTCTACCCTGACGGCCAGCCATTCAAGCCACGAGTGACTTATGTCTATGGGAGAGGCATTCGTGCTGGATACGTTCCAGTTTCATCCACTAAGGTCTATTGGTTCGTCTGCTTCAACAGCCCGTCCCCGGGTATGCTTCCCTTCCACTTTTTATAACCTAACTATACTTGAATGGCATGGAAGATCAATAGTAAATATTGAATCTTGTATAGATCTTCCAACACTTTGTGCACATTTCAGGTCCCAAAATTACTGATCCATCCATATTGAGGCAGGAAACTGAGAATCTGCTCAGAGACTGGCCATCGGAGCTCTTAAGCATCGTCAAATCTACACCTGACGATACAATCATAAGAACCCCTCTGGTGGATCGTTGGCTGTGGCCGGGCATCACACCGCCTGCTTCATCAGGAAAGGTCGTTCTTGTTGGCGACGCTTGGCATCCAATGACCCCAAATCTTGGGCAAGGCGCTTGCTGCGCGCTCGAGGACGCAGTGGTCTTGGCCAATAAGTTGGGAGAGGCAATGAAGCTCGGAACCATGACAGTGGAAGAAGCGTTTAGGTCCTATGGAGCCGAGAGGTGGCCGCGGATCTTTCCCTTGACTCTCCGCGCCAATCTTGTGGGTGCTGTGCTGCAGCTTGACAACCCTGCGGTGTGCTCTCTTCGGGACAATTTAATTTTGCCCAAACTAGTTAGGTTGGGGCCAATGTTGGAGCATACCAATTTCGATTTTGAACCTCTGCAGCTATAGTCTTGGACATAACTCAAACAAGATTAGCTGTTGGAAATGGTAGTTTGTTTGCAAACGAACTAATCGGCATTATTGTAAATTACACGATTTAGACGGAAAAAAAATCGAAAACAGTTGTATAAATAAGTGTGAAGAATTAATTAATCCAAGGCATACGACAGATTTTCAATGTGGCGTTATACAAAGCTATGTTATCGATCTTAGATCACTGTATCTCGATATTTTGGAGCGTCAGCAACACCTTCTTCGATGTTGATGACGAGCATCTAAATCCTTACTTTGACAGCAATGGAGTCACCTTTATTTGCCAAATCTACTGCCATATTTAAGAGAATAATGTCAGTCTCAGAAGCTGATGGAATTAACGAACAAGAATATGCAAGCGAAGTCCATTAAACACAGCATCTTACACATAAAAGCTACTTGAAAATAAGAAACAGTTAATGAGGATATGCCAGGAAGCATAACCATATAAGATTTGTTAGTGACTACAGCAAACTTATTCCACAGACTACTCAGGCTTAAACGAGTTACTGACGAATTCAGGTATAGTTTATGGTGCTACAAGTTACATTCAGAAAGGGAATTCAGAAAGTTGGCATGTTCCCCCCAAATCAAATAAAATTATGTTGATACAGTCAACTTAATTTGTCTACTAATTAGTCACAATAAACTTTATCTACATTTAAAACGCATTGTAGGATCACATACTGAATCTTCATTTCATGAAACCAGGAAAGATCAATTCAAACTTTCTCCCAAACATATGTGGTTATTTATTCATCAGGAATAAGTCAGAACTAGTAACTTCCAGTCTCGACAATGATTCATCACTTACAAAGAAACTCACAACGGCAAACCTTGCAAACAACAATCATCAGTTACTTCGGTTGCTTCAAGTACATTATGTTGACAACCTATTCGATATCCCATTGTTGATATTTGAATCTCAAACAGTATGCAATTCTATAATCCAAGCCTATAAACCAACTAATCAACACCCAATTGTTGTATATCCTCTTGTGGAGGGGTGACATTTACTCTTTATGATTGAGTATCTAAATCTGATAAATCAAGCAAAATCAGAGAAGATGATAGAAAGTATCAAGGGTATTGCAAAAGCCCCCTTACGATGTTGTAACAGATAAAGTCAACAGAAGAAAACCCCTAGTAAAATTCCTCATCAATAAGCAGATGAATTAGTCCACCTCAATACCCCAAAATCCACAACCGAAGATCAAAATAGCCTAGAGTTAAAAGTGGTGAAGATCCATGGCTTAATTCTTGTTGTATACATAAATATCCATCTCTTCAAAGTGAATCGTCATATAAAACAAAAAAAATCTCAAGTCAAAATCAGGACTATAGATGATTTGAAATCCCCAATAATGGATCTCGATGGCCTCAGTTAATCTTAAAAGATCCGAAATCCAATTTCATGCCGAAGTAATTTCAGATCCTATCAATCAACCTAAAAATGGATAGCGATCAATAAAACAGGAGCAAAGAAAGCAAACCTGGAGCAGAGAAGAACCACAAGATGACGGCACAGATGAGGAGCATAATAGGGATGAGGTGGACGGCGGCCTCGGCGGATCTGAGGCGAAGACGGTCCTTCTTGGCGAGGTGTGATTCGGGATTGTAAGTGGGAAGAAGTTGTTGCTGCTGTTGCTGTTGGTCGGCATCTGGTGGAGAAGGGGAGGAGGAGAAAAACTCGTCGGAGACACGAGTGGAGCTCCCGGAGCGATACATGTTACAAAAATTGGGGTTGGATTTTGGTCAACTCGACGACTATTCTATTTAAGATTGCAACCGCCGCCGTCCCGCGCTAAAATCACTCACTTGCCTCGTTTTATTCGTCACTTTTCCTTTTTATTTTCTTCTTCTCTTCTCCTTTTAATATTCTCTACTTTTCTACTATGTTATACTCTTACTCTATCCTCCGTCCATTAAAAAAAAAATAGTCTTATTTGTGTTATTGATCAGATAAATTTTAACGAGAAATTAGTAAAATTAGAGAGGAAGAAGAAAAGAATAGATAAAATATGCATCTTGTTACAAAACTCACAGTAGCAAAATGAGATTGTTTATTTGATGGGGGAAGGTAATTGAATGCAAAACATGTATACATCTTGTTGCAAAACACATGACTATCATTTTTAGATAATTTGAATATCATTATTAGTTCATTCTAAGTTAGTTTAAAATTTTTAATATTAAAAATACGGATGTTGTTGTTTAATCATTTTAGGTTATTCTTGTTAAATAAACTAAAATCGAACTAAAAATATATGGAATCTGAAAATGACCAGAATGTGTTTGATTTTGTGATACTCCTCCATCTTAAAAATATAACACGAGAATTATTGCACGGGAATTAATGATCTATTCCCTCCGTTCTTTATTAATAGAGACATTTCTTTTCGATAGGGAGTTTAGAATAGTGTGTTAAATGGTTAGTGAAAAAAGTAAGAGGGATTAAAATAAGAGAGATGAAGAGAGAATAAAATACTCCCTCCGTCCCACTTTAGGAGTCCCGGATTACTACTTTTGGATGTTCCACTTTAGGAGTCCCGGTTGGAATATTCTATAACTGGTAATAGGCCCCACATTCCACTCACATTTTTCCACTCACATTTTATTATAAAACTAATATATAAAAATATGACTCATTTTCCACTACCTTTTTTCACCAACTTTCCTTTATATTTCTTAAAACTCGTGCCGAATTCAACTGAGACTCCTAAAGTGGGACGGAGGGAGTAGAACGGAGAATTACTTTTTTGCCAAAAATAGAAATGACAGAATTAACTTGGAACTTCCCAAAATAAAAAAATGACTCTATTAACATGGAACGGAGGGAGTACTATGGAAGTCGTTCAAAAATCATAATTGGTCTACTATGCGAGTACTTAGAGTTGTCTGCTTCTTATGTATTTAAATATAAATTAAAACATCTCATAAATACAACAGCAAAACACATTATAACAAAATATTCATTCTCATAAAATGGTAAAAATGGATATATGGATAAAGAATTATTCCCTCTGTCCCACCTAAGATGACCAATTTTTCTTTTTAGTTTGTCCCAAGATGACCTAATACTAAAAATATAAACACATATATTTCTACTTTATTCTCTCTCTTATTTTATTCTCTCCACTAAACATACAAAATAAAGTTGCACAAAATTCTGTGCCGCCCAAGGAAGGTGTCGTCTTCCTTGGGAGGGTAGAGTGTTACATATACAAGCATTCGAAAGATACTTTCAGTATACTAAACTCTAAAAGAGTCCAATTTGATAATATCCTCAGAAGGCGTTCAAAAAATGCTCTATTATTCAGAAACCCAACTAGTTGAAATTTATTCTCTCGAATAATAAATAAAGGTTTCAAACTAGACTACTCTTGGAAAAAGATATTAATTATTAAAGTCAAATAGCAAACTTAAAATAAGTAGTAGATATTTATATCTTAAACATTGAAAATAATAAATTAAAGTGGTAAAATTGGATTACTCATAATTTAGGATTGGACGGACAGTCAATATTATTATACAATAGTGGCTGGTAATAATATTTGTTAGAGTTTTGTATACTAGAAATCACCATTCGAGTGATTGGATATTGTAAAAACTCTTATTTTATTTTCCAAGGAATAAAACAGATTATTTGTCATAATAGTGTTATGTTTATATTTAATGGTTGTTTTACATGTTTAAATGTATAAGAAACATATAAAGTCTAAGTCTTTATTTTATTAGACCGGTTCTAGGCGTCGTCCACTTTAAGGTAACACGGTCAGTTCTGAACAAAGGAAAAACTGAATATCACAACCCAGATACGCCTTGATTACCTATCGTGAAAGGTTGCAATGTCAGCCCGTATATTTCAAAGCCTTACTGAAATAAGATGACATTGGTATGATATAGCACTTAATAGATCTAATAACGAGACATGTCTTTATGCTATCTACTGAAAGACGAGGTCTTGATAAACAATCATTTCTTAATCAATATATTTAGCATTGAGCATACCTTACTGATTATGCATTACTTTGACTTATCAAATGGTGTGGGTTTTTCGAAACGCAATAATCCTGATATCTTGGGTAGTGGTGATTAATATTGTAGAGATCAAATCATTCGTGATTTACTAATAACCGAGATCTCTTTGATTACACCGCAAGTCGGAGATGGTCAATCTCCCTAGAACACACAGACCAAATACATCAAAGAAAAGAAACAAGATACAAGATACTCCCTCTGTCCGCCATGTTCATTTTTCCTTATTGGTCCGACCACCAATAAATGTCTCATTTCACTTTTACTATATTTGATAAGTGGATCCCGCATTCCACTAACTCATTTTCATTCACATTTTATTATAAAACAAATATATAATACTTCGAGCCAGTCAAATATGGGACGTTTATGCATGGTCAAAGGGAATATCTATTACAAGTCAAAATCCTAGCACTAGTCAGATCCTCCACTGGTCTGACTCTAAGCCAAGCACCACTAGTAATTATACTAAGCACACACGTAAGTAACACCAGCAACTAGATCCAAAGGGATCTGAACAAGTTACTAAAAGAGACCGTCAAGAAGATATAGAATGTGGCATAGGTTGCACACGCAACTTCACAATGTCAAAGGCCTTCTCTATCTTCACCAACAAGTCATAAGGGAGCACAATGAGACCAATCGAACCCCAAATCCTAGGGATCCACCGATTGCTACTTCACCAGCCTTCTACTACACGGAACCGACAAATCTCCTCACAAACATAGCCTATGGCTCAAAAAGTCACGAATCTCTCATATATCAACGAATTGCCCAAAGATCTCCCCCCGTCAGAACAGATCGAAACTCAACCATTCAATCTCGAACAAAACTGACCGATCAACACAAAAGTTGACGGATCCTTACTTAGAACTCACGAAAAGATGAGAAGGAGTTGTCGGAGAAGATGGTCAGCAAAGATCAGATAAGAGAGAGAGAAGTTTCTTGAGAAAAGACGGAGAGAAAATATCAGAGAGAGAAAGAGTGTGCAATGTTGAATGAGAGAATGAGTGTGAGTCATAAGACTTAACACTCAGCGAAGAAGCACAGATAAAATCCAACAGTCACAGCTCATGATCCTCGTGCAACAATCTGGAGTCCCCAGGTAAGTAACGTGCCTCAAGCTTGTTAGGCCACCACAAATGATACGGGCCTCTCAATTAATTCATCCCATTGAATTAATTCTCAAGCCCAATACCAATTCGGTCCATTAGTCTCACAATATCTAGCGATGCTAGGATTGCTATTATATTGGAACGCGCGCTAATGAGTCTTGTTTGATAATGTCCTAAAGAGGAGCTCGAAACAATATTTTTTCGGAACCTAGCTAGTTGGATTTTTTTTTATTCCATGAATAATACATAAGCATTTCTTGTTGAGTCCACTCTTGGAATTAACAATGTATTAATTAATTAAGTCCATAGCAAACATTAATTAATGGACATTATATCTTTAGCGCGAGAAATAATTTTTAAAAGTGGAAACCTCGTATTTGGATAGGTGATACAATATTATTACTGTAGTGGTTGGTAATGATATTCCAATATGAGCTTGAATTATATTTTGGGTTCAATTTAATTAGATAAGAGCCAATTGGGGGTGGCCTGCATCTAAACCTCCATAGATCTCTGACTTGGCCCAATATGTAACTTAATATAAATGGGAGAATAAAGGAGAGACAAGGTACAACTTAATACACAATTTTTGTCCGCCTCTCTCTCTTTGTGAGGCGCCGATTTTTTTGGTCTCGTACTTTATGTGGGAGTTCCGTCTTCTTTATTAAAGTCCTATACATTTTGATAATAACAGCCTATCATGATATCGAAATATAGTTCGGGAACCAGTAAGAAGATTTGTGGTCTAGTATTGAAGATCATCACATGGAGAAGTAGCGATCAATCTATTATTCTTTGAAGAATCAAGAAGTTATTTAATCCTCTCCGTAGAAAAGCATGTTTTAGGTTTCTATTAATCAAAGGCATATTTTAATTCAAGTTTTGATCCTGATACATGTGATAATTATGCCGAATAGATTTTGTCTAAATAATCTGCTAAATAGATCTAATTCTCTGATTTATTTGTTCTTTGGTTACCAACCCCATCAATATTTTGTTTGAATTTAAATTAAATTGGGGCTCAATTTAATTAGTTATAGTCCAACAGGTTTGGCTTTAGTCCTACCTCCATGGATCTCTAATTTGGTTCATTATAACTATATATAAAGGAGATTATAGAAAATATTTGGGACCAAATGATCACAAAAGTTTTATGCCCTACTTTCACCGGTGGACGAAAAATCAGTTCTCTCCGAAGCAAAAATTATGTCTTCTTTCTAGTCAAGTCCTTTTGGTTCTGACAAGCTTTACCCACCAAAAGGTCATAATCTCAGTTCGAGAATAGATTAGGTGATTCGTGGTCGAGTAATACCTCATCGCATGAAGAAGGTGCAACTAATCGTGTATTCTTTGGAGAATCAAATCGGTAATTCTAAACCATAAAAAATTCATTTTTATGATATTAATTCCTTGAGCATGAACTATATGTGTTCTTGTATGCAATTAACTGTTTAGCATGTGAATCAATTAATCTCATAATATGTCAAAATCGATCATATGTCTAATTTATTTGTTTATGCAAGTCTTCTGCTATGCAAGGAGGACCAAAACCCCTTCATGTATTAGGAGTGTGCTCACAAGATATGCAATTTATCTATATTTTATCAGGATAGGAAGGATCAGCTGGTGATGGAAGAGTTTTAAGGGATGCAATCACAATGGAAAATGGATTGGTCGTTCCTCGTGGTAAGATTGTAATCCCATTTTTAAAATTAGAAGAATTGCAAAATTTTAATCGAAAACTAACACGTGACATAATTGGTAATGTTCATATTATTTGGTGGATGATGGATACACAAATGGTGAAGGATTTCTTGCACCATTTCAATGTCAAAGATATCATGTAAATAATTGGAATGAAAGACATCAACCTAAATTAGTTAATATGAGGTACTCCTCTTATAGAAATATCCTTAGAAGTCTTTCCTTCTATCCAGCAAAGTTTTTTAATCGGATCATCTGAGCATGTTGCTTACTTCATAATTTCATAAAGAAAGAAATTTGTGTATATCAAATGGATAATAAAGATGATGTCTTATTTGAAGGAAAAGAAGATGATGATGGAGAAGATAGAGAATTTTTTGTTTCAATCGAACCTTCTAATGACTGGACAAATTTTAGAAATAGTCTTGCTAATAACATGTTCAGTACTTGGAGGTGATATATTCAGTAGAAGGTTGATTATTTTTTTGTTCAACTGACTGCATATTTTGGTTAATTGTACTGACTGCATATCTTATTTTCTTGTAATTGACTGCTTATTTTATTTGTAATTGACTGCGCAATTATTATTTACTGACTGCATATTTTTGTTTTTTATAGGGTTTTTGGCTTTTTAAACCAAAACCTTTCCCCGAATTCCGGTTTTTCCCATGAACTACGAGATTTGTTTTTAAAACCACGAACTTTCATTTTGTTAGGATTTTCCCCCGGCGGGTCAATGACGAAACTCAGGTTGTCTACATGTCAATTTTAATCCTATTTGTTACTAAATTGATTACTTGGATCCTATTTGGCACAATAATACATACAATCACAAGTATTACATAACAAATGACAACTTTTGAATAAACAAAACACAACTTTAACATTTTGAATTATGCTATTCGGGTCGGGTTGGTAAAATCCTAACGAAATGTAAGTTCATGGTTTTAAAAACAAATCTCATAGTTCATGGGAAAAACCAGAATTCGGGGAAAGGTTTTGGTTTTAAAAGCCAAAAACCCTTTTTTATATGATCATCTTGAAAAGAATGGATTCATAAAGCAAGAGGTCCTAGTAGAAACAAAAGAAAAATGAAATTATTTTCAAGATCCAAACTTATTGAGGATCTTCTTGATATGGTGAATGTTGGAGCATATAAGGCTGACTGTTCAACACCACTCGACAGACGAAACCATAAATCGCCGTAAATCTCCCCCACACTGACGAAATCGATGAGCTTCATCGACAATGACGTATTTACTCAAACCCAGGCCAAAATCGGTGACGACTTCACATATTCCAAACAATCAGGACAAAACCACCAACCTAGAGACGACACTGAAGGTAGCCTTAGATCTCGACACCTCCACCGAGGAAAACGGAAAAAAAACCACCATCTACGCCGGATGACATTTCTTCCATCACCAGAGAAAGGTAAAAGCTACAAACCCAAACCTTAATTTTTTCCAAATTACTTGTTTAGATTTCAAATGATTAGTTTCAAATCAATTTAATTAGAGAAATTTTTTTAGATCAGTTCGCTAATTAAATTGATTTTAAGCTAATCATTTGAAATCTAAACATGCAATTTGGAAAAAAATATTAGGGTTTAGGTTTGTAGCTTTTACCTTTCTCTGGGGTGGAAGAAATGTTGTCCGGCGTAGATGGTGGTTTTTTCTCCGTTTTCCTCGGTGGAGGTGTCGAGATCTAGGGCTACCTTCGGTGTCGTCTCTGGGTCGGTGGTTTTGTCCTGATTATTTGGAATATGTGAAGTCGTCGCCGATTTTGGCCTGGGTTTGGGTAAATACGTCGGTGCCGATGAAGCTCACCGATTTCGTTGGTGAGGGGGAGATTTATGGCGATTTAAGGTTTCGTCTGTCAGGTGGTGTTGAACAGGAATTAGTTTACATGGAGTATAAACTACCGGTGAGTAGACGAAGTTGTCGCTGATTTGTTGTGCGGTGTGGTCAGCATCGCCGTCGGTGGTGAAGTTTTGTTGGCGGAGATGGTGGAGCGGCGCGATTTTGGGCTAGGGTTTGGCTGAGGCGGTGGAAGAAATGGGGAGAAAATCCCTTTTATATTTTCCTGTATAATATGCTACTGTATTATAGTACTTAGTTTGTAATGTTCATTTATTAGGCTGATTAACTGTAATTCGTGTAATATAAGTGGGGGACATTAAATAGAATTCGGGTTGGTCTCTTATATATATAGGTTGTTTTGGGTTCGGTTTAATTGTGTTATTTGGGTTTTCGAACTTTAGCACACTATTTAATTAGGTCATTTCAGATAATTCAAGCTGATGGACTCTCATTTTATTTAGGCTTTTCTTATTGGTTTAATTTGGTTGTTTCGTATGCTTCAAATAAAAAAAAGATTGTTTATTTAACTTTTGTTGAGGAAAAGTTACATGTTTCATTGCCTAATTCGGGTTTAAAGGCCAAACCACACATTAAGTCGAGAATCAAGACAATGATGATATATTTTCACATTGTATACGACATTGTGCAAGGCTATAATATGAGTGGTTTTGAATGTGATTAGGGCTGGGTCAGTATGGTACACATTACCAAAAATGTTATACCGTCCCAAAAATATCGGTATACTGTATCAAACAATTCGGTATACTGATTTACGGTATACCGAACTTTCAGTATGGATAATATCAACTGTATTGTATACCGAACGTCGGTACATTGTACCGCTACACCGTACCATTACATATAACTTTCTACCAAAAATATATAAATAAATTTATAAATGATTTATAAATTAATGGATATAAATCCATAATATTAAATTATATTATTATTTTAATCGGTATGTAAGGTATATACCGTTAATTCGATACGTATCGACTTCGATATATTTCAGACTTTCGGCATAAGGAAATTGCTATATACCGTATTTTTGTTATACTATGATATACCGCAGTATAAGAAAATTCATACTGTTACTGTATCGAAAACTTAATAGTATTGTATCGCACAGAACCGAAAATTTGGTAATTTTTGGTATATTTTAGCACGATACGGGCTATATACTTTTTTTTTGGTATATTTTAGCACGATACTGGTGAAATAAGATGTCACTTTTTATGAGGATTTAGTCATTGTTTTTGGAAAAGATCAACAAGGAGTAGTGCTGAGAATCAAGTTGATATTTTGAAAGAGGTACATAGAAAACAATGTAACACCAATGAAGAGAATAGTATGAATATAGCTGAAGATTCAGATGCATAATTTCTTCTTTGCAATCCCCAAGAAATGAATGAGCTCTCCATCAAAAGAAGAAAAGAAGAGTTGATGAGTCCATGCCAATAGATATCAAAGAAATTGCATCAGTTATTGCAACTGAAATTGCCTAAGCTAGTGAACTTTTCAATAAAGTTATTGGTGTTCGATGCTTAAATATCTGAAAGAAAATGAAGATTAATTCGGAGATAAAGAAGATCTCGAATCTCAGTTATCAAGTCTGTGTGTCATATTGCAAGCAATCCTGATCGATGTATTATTTACCATGGAGGAAGAAAACAAGGAGCAGTTGATTAGAGTATATTAAATGGCGAAGTTTGAATAGTTTTTGATGTTTTGGTTCACCTGCCCATGCTTGCCTATGAACTTAATGTTTATCAACAAAATTTTATTTTTGCCAGTGAATCTATCCCATACTAAACTGGTTAGTGAATGCTACTCCCTCTGGTCTATTTTAGTAGATGTATTTCGTTTTGAGCACTTATTTTGGAAAAATGATAGCAAAGTAGTTAAAATGTAGATAGATAATAATGTAGAGAAGGCTCTCCATTCCATTCCATCTTTATTTTATTCCATCATATCAAGCATGTCCATAGCATTTTAAATCATTTATACTAAACTCAAACTCATTTGAGCGTAAATATCACATTAAATAGTGATTTTACTCCAACTATTTACATCAAACTCAAACTTAAAAGTATATTCTCTATACACTACCTTTTTTACTCACAAAATTTGAAAAAATGATCTCAGTTTATTTTTAGTGTAAATCTAAAGATAGATATATTTTACTCAAAAAAGTAAATGTTAATTTGGTTCTAAACATATGACCAAAATACGAATTTGGTCCAAAACATTCACTTTATGAAAAACAGGTCCATAACAAATGAAACACAAAGTGATATAAGTATTTTTGGGATGTCCTTGGTCTTGCCCGCCGGGATATCTGCCCCTATTGTGGATCCTCTTAGCTTGCATATATGTATTATTTATCTAAAAATATAAAACCATTGTAAATATTAAATCATTATAAATATTATACAAAAGTGATATAAGTAGGATAATTAATATTTAGATTCATAAATATTTAAAATGTTTATTTATTATATAGATGAACACAAAGTTATCTCAATATATAGTTAACTCAATTTATTCATTTTTTTTGGAGCAATACTCACAAATGTATGGGCTGGGCTATTGTAGCAAGCAGTAAACAAGATTATCATATCCACTAGGATTATGATAAGTACTCCCTCCGTCCCTCCGTCTCATTTTATTAATTAAACATTCCACTTATTTCTTAAAATTCATACCATAACTAAATGACACTCCTAATGTGGAACGGAGGAAGTATTTGAAAATTCATACCATAACTAAATGACACTCCTAATGTGGAACGGAGGAAGTATTTGAATACCACGACGAAATATTGACATTATTAAGAAAATTTCTAAAATGATATTTTTGTGTTTCTGTATAAGACAAACGATGAAATAATATGTCTACAAGATCTAGAATCTCATTTTGCAAAGGTGAAATAGTATTTTGTCGGTACAGTTGCAGATTTTTGTAACAAAATTTCATTTTTTTTCATATTTTTGTATAAATTACTATTTGTCTAAACATTTACCATTATAATTGTTGGTGTATATTAATAGTTATTCTTATATTCCACCGGTCCCATCCAAATTGAGGATATATTCAAGCATAATTGATACTGGTTTTCATAATATTTTTTAATTTTTGAAAAGAATAAAAATGATTTGTTTTTAATAAATAAAAAATAGTAAAAGGGGATGGATATATTTTTAATATTGACTAATTGGATATATGTTTTCACAATATAAAATATAGCAATTTGAAAAGAAACACAAAAGTGAATACGCGTGTAGAATTTTCACCATTCAATTAATACACATCAGATTTGGCGAATAGTATAATTTGATTCATGAATTAATGGCACTTGTATGGTTGCCACGTCATGGCTCCCTCAACCTGCAGTTGCGACATTTTAGGATTTCCTTGTTCCTCATTCTCTACCTTCTCTCTCAATTTCCCTCTTTATAGAACCGTTGCCGCGAAAATTGAAATTTTCCATTAATTCTCACTCTCCGATCATCTTCTTCGCATCACTATTGCCGGCCATGAATCCAGAATAGTAAGCCTTCTCTCTTTCTGTCTCTCGATTTCACAGTTTTAGTTCACCCTTTTACCATTTTTATATAGAATTAATTGTCTGATCACTTGGATCTGTTATATCATGATATGAGTCGAGATCCGTTGTGGCTGGGTTTTTATGCTGATCATTTGTCATCGAATTGCTATGATTTTGGAACGTGCTAACTATAATGTTTCTAATAACCGAAATCAACTAAACGATTCAGCTGATCTGATTGTGATTAAGGGTTTGGGATGAGTAATGTTGTTATGAATTGGATTCTGATGACTAAATCTTTTGAAATTTTATGTAATTCGTCTCAGTCAGATTTCTTTTCCACTTTCAAATGTTCGGGATAAACAAATTGCTTATACTGTTGTTTTTGTTTTCTTCCTTTCTAAATTGAGTTTATTGTCAACTGTGGTGGATCATGATGTGAATATGTGATGGAGCGGTATTATTCGACTGATGTTGTGTTATATGCTTATGTGATTTTAAATATGTGTAGCAAATTATACTTTCTTGGTTGGCTCCCATTCCTAAATCATGCAGAAATGGAGTTGGATTTCTTTTGTTAGATCATGGGAAGATCTTTATGCTCTTGCAATGTGCAACTCTTATATTTCGTTTTTGCGATTTTTTCTCAGCGACTACCTATTTAAGCTTTTGCTCATTGGAGATTCCGGTGTTGGGAAATCATGTCTTCTTCTTAGGTTTGCTGTAAGTTCTTCTATGATACTGAACTGACTTATTAAACCTACTGTCCATTTTTTTCCACTAGTGAGTTGAATGTTGTGTGCTAAAAAAATGTTACTGTATCACTTGCTCTGTTTTGTTGTGTCTGTAGCCTATTGGGGGAGGTTGATATATTTCTCTCTATTACTATCTGATTTGAACAATGTTCTATTGTATCTATTGGGATAGAATGCTTTTCATTCTTTATTCAAAACGTAAGGTAAATTTTTTTCTTAAAAGTTAGAACTTTGTTAGATTTGATTATTAGCTTAGAATGTAATCGTTTAAAAGGCCCTGAATAGAAGAATTATATTGCAGCTAAGGTTTGTCCTAATATCCCCAAGTAGCTGTTACCAGAATCCTGCTAAATATTAAAAAAATTTGAACACTTTAACACAACACACTGTAGTTTGTACGGTTCAGTTTATAATGTTTCATTATAGATTGGTTAAATTTTAACAGAAAAAGTTGATTTTCGGCAAGTTTGACCAAAATGAGATATCAGATTAGAATTAATATATATATGTATAGCATATTAACACAAATGAATAAATATATACAGTTCAATAGTTATGGATTTTATAAATAAAATTTAAGAAAGACAAATTTGAAAATCCAATATTAAAAATATGTTCAGTTAGGTTCATTCGGTTTCTTAGGCAATATGGTTATTTCTATTTGGTAGTTTTCGTCGGTATAACTGACTGAATTTAACACAAACTCTTAATCCCCCATCCTCTCAAATAATACCCTAGAAAATAGAAGAAATAAAAGAAGCTATATTTTGGTGGCTAGAAGATCTGAAACTGCTAAAACTGATGTGTGATACTGATTCTTATCTTGTTTTATGGAATCACTTGTCCAAGATGTCTTCAATCATCAGAAGGAAAAAAACAAGGCAAACTTCCATATCAATCTGGCCACTTAGAACTTGTTATCTTGGCATATTTAATTCAACGGAGTAGTGCTTGATTATTTTGTTTCCAACTTCTTGGCGTATTTATAAACAATCACAAAGTTAGGTAGTTCATATTTAGATACCATACTCGGGTAGATTGGATTGATTATACGTATGATTTTGAGTATTTAAAGGATTAGAATATCAAAAAGTACAAAATTATTTAACCCATCAAAATGTATCTTTAATTATTGCAATTTATGTAAGCTATCACCAAAAGTTAAACCCCCCCCCCCCCCCAAATTGTTCTGCGAATGTCCATTAATGTTTCATCTCTTGTTTATTTATTGCACAATCAAACTCAACTTTGGTATGGAATTATTGCAATAACAGTGATGGTGATGGATCTTAAAAGTTGAGTGGAAAGAGAATAAAGTAGAGATAGTGATGTTTCTATTTTAGGAAACGTCACTTTGAATAGGACGTTGCAAGAATAAAAATGAGTCACTCTTAGTGTGACGGCGGGAGTATTTTAAATTTTCAAAGTTATGATTAGTTTTCTTTGTAGGGACAATTTCACAAAATTACGTAAAAATAATTAATCAAATATATCAAGGGGAAATTTAGTGCTTGTTCTTGTGCAATGTGAATCCTTTTTTAACTGCAACCACTGAAATTAATTTATAATTATTCTTTCTGTTACTTCCGCATCTAGCTAGTTGCACCACAATCTCTCTAAGGATAGAGGAGATTATGTTAACTTTCTCTGTTCATTTTCTTTGGATTGCATGCAGGATGACTCATATCTTGAGAGTTACATTAGTACCATTGGTGTAGACTTTGTAAGTGATTGTTTTGATTCACTACACCTTATTACAGTATGGTCTTATAATTTCCACAATAATGTACATATATTATTCTATGATGTAGAAAATCCGTACAGTGGAGCAGGATGGCAAAACGATTAAGCTGCAAATAGTAAGTATCTGGACCTCTAACTACTAACGTGCATTGGATGCGTGTAAGGTCTTTAATTATCCAAGACAATGGAGTAAACAGTTTCAAAGGACTAACCATTTACTCCTTCGGGCAGTGGGATACCGCTGGACAGGAGCGGTTTAGGACAATTACTAGCAGTTACTATCGCGGTGCTCATGGTATCATTGTAAGTGCTGGGTAATTTTAACGCAGTTTTGATTGACGTGATTAATTAATCAGTGTCATTATGGAGTAAACTAATCATTGTCATAATGGTCACGCTTACCAGGTAGTTTATGATGTAACTGATCAAGAGAGTTTCAACAATGTGAAGCAATGGTTGAATGAAATTGATCGATATGCAAGTGACAATGTTAATAAGCTTCTTGTTGGAAACAAGAGTGATCTCACTTCCCAGAAAGTTGTCTCTACTGAGACAGCCCAGGTAAAATGTTTTATTTGCATCACACTCATTTATCTGAACCTGATGGTAGCTCCAATTGCATGTGTCGATATGAACCATGAGAGACCACAATTATTGAATACCTTTGTTCAATTTCAGGCATTTGCTGACGAAATTGGGATACCTTTCATGGAAACAAGTGCTAAGAATGCTACTAATGTAGAACAGGCTTTCATGGCTATGTCTGCTTCTATCAAGAACAGGTACAAATTTTCATCATCGATGTAACATTTTCCTTTTCCAACTGATCTCGAATTCATAGAAATACTTCTATATCGTTATAATCTACTGAAACCCTTATTATCATTCAAGGATGGCAAGCCAACCAGCGATGAATAATGTCCGACCTCCAAGCGTGCAGATTAGAGGACAGCCTGTTAACCAGAAAACTGGCTGCTGCTCCAACTGAAACCAAAAGCCGTGCGTTTGGCTGACATCAATTTGTCAATCAGGGCATGTAAAATCGGAGCTCTATCTAGCTAGGGGTTTAAGAGGACGATTTCATAATTCATTGTCTCTTTTATCTTGACAGACTTCTATGCTCGAATATCCATTCTTTTTGAATTTATTTCATCAGTTGAAAAGGAACGTTGTACAAAGTAACGTTATTGTTCAGAACTTGGTTACTGGTCTTCGTTCTCGTCGGAATTCACCTGATAATTATGATGAAACTGAATAATTTGGCAAATAATCCAAGTCTTTAATTGCTAGAAACATGCGTGTTTGTGTCATCTTTGTTTGCTTTATAGTCTTTCAAGATAAAAGGGAAAAAAGGAGTAAAAGTTAATGGACATGCCAAATCATTCTTGTTTATTTTGTGACATAACCCAGGTCCCTAAAGGGTAAGATGTTCATATCTCTTTCTTATGCTTTTTTCCCTTAAATTTGACTACAGCTAGCATTTCAGTTATTGAAGACAAGAAATACTATTCGGCGCATTTGTTTGAATACATAGTGTGAGTGTGAGACATGCTCGTAAGGGATTTAGAAGATCGTGGTGCACATTGCACAAGATCAAGAATTGCCGATTTTAGGATGATTTTTTCTCGATTTCTCGATTAACTGTTGGTATTTGGTTTAAATATATTGAAATATGAATCAGATCAATAGAATCGATAAGACGGTTCCGATCCGGTAATAATAAACCAAGCATCTCGCATCCCTACTACCCACAGGCTTATACGATGCCATTTTCTTTTTCTTTCTTGTAAAGTTTACTGCATTTGTCATGATTATTAAAAGCTATAAATAATATCCCATGGATTTGGCTGAATACACTGTGTGGAACATGCACATAATGGTTTTGGAAGATCTCATAGTTAGCATAGAGGATCAAGAAGAATAATGTGAATCCTTGCACATAGACCATACAATTGTTTCTCAATACTTGTTCTTATAGCTAAAGTATAGACCAATTACTCAATCTGCAAAAAGTTGAGATAAATCATGGATTAAAAGACAAGGAAAATGAAGAATGTGTCATGAATAAAAGAACCCCATTAGCAAGGGCGTAGCTAGGAATTTTTACATATGGAGGAATTTTAAAAATTTTGAGGAGGGGCATTTAGTAGAAAATTAAAAAAATTTAATTTAAAATATGCATATACATACATACATACATAGGATGGAAAATAAGAGGTGGGGCAATTGCCCCACTTTGGAAACATGTACCTCCGCCCATGCCCATTAGGATCTTGGACCTTTAAAAGAAGATGAAGATAACCATCAGGTAGTCGGGTATTTTCACCAAAACAACTCACCTACAATGGTTCATTCCACCATTAGCAACACATAGCTAGTAAGCATAAGCTACACAAGAGCACTCAAGTAACCACCAAAGATATGCTTCCTTCCAAAGGAGAGAAAACACTAAAAAAGATTTAAAATATTGTTCAGTAGTATTCTACAAAATGTTCACTGCAAGAGGTGAAGCCAGGAATTTACAAATGGGGGCCCAAATTTCAGTTAATAATTATGAGTACTTTTTGTTGGAGGCATTTGGTGAAAATAATTGTAGCATCGTCAATAGGTTTTGCATGAGATCGGAGGTATTTAGAGAAAATGAATTAAAGAATTTGTAATAAAAAATAGAGATAGATACAATGGTGGTTGTTGAGAGAAGCAACGTCAGCATCGAAAGAACTAACGGTGCCGAAAAATGAAAATGGAAAACAAATACTTTCTCCGTTCTTTGTTAGGCATTTTTCGGATAAGAATTTATGGAGTAGTGTGTTAAATGATAAGGAATAAAGTAAGAGAGAGTCACTTTTTTGCCAAGAATAAAAGTGACTCAATTATCTTAGAACTTCACAAAATAGATAAATAGTAACTCAAGTAATATGGAACGGATGGAGTATGTAAGAGAATGGAGGTAGTAAAACAATCAGTAAAATGAAATATACATAGAAAAACAAGTATATAAAATTTAGAATTAATTTACAGAGGAAAATTTTGAGTACACGAGTTTGTTTTTGAAAGCTTTTTGGACCGAATAACCCGTTGGATTAGGATTAGAGTTGAAAATTTATAATCCAAAAAATTCATAACTCGAATAATCCGCACCCAAATAGCTCGACAACCCGAGTGGATTGGACCGAACCTGAACGGATTAGCCCGATTAACATCCCTAAATTCTTGAGTGAATGGATATTAGCCAATAAACAAAAGTTTTCATAAAAATAAATGAACCAACTTGGTGCGTCTATATCACAACTCACAATGACCCTATCCGCATTTAGGTCAACATACAATTTTAGAGCATCATAAATATAAATGGGATGTAACTTTAACCATTTATTTCAAAACTTTAATCATTTATTTCATAAATATATCAACAAGTGACGCTTATAAATATTGGTGGAACAAGCAATATGTTAAGATCGTGAAAAGTTATCACAATTGTCCGCCACATTCAAGGTAGGCACTACTCTTAGTTTGGTAACATATGCGAGCAATTTCAAAATTAAGCACCCATTTAAAAAACTAGTTAAATTATTTCAAATTTACAATGAGCGCCATTAATTAATTCCACCATAATCATAGCTAATTGTTGATCAAGATGGACTTGGCAAAACATTAGACATAGCCATTCCACTTGTTGCGTGCACATTGTTCAACCTCAAAGCCTTGGCCTTGCTCGTGTACAATCTCTTCACATTGGATCTTTGCTCATTCAATAGTCTCCACAAACTTCTCTTAGCATTGGACCGAAACGGGCAATTGGACGCCAAAAATCCATCGACTAAATGCAGATACGCCTCCAAGTCATGGCAGCACGCGACATCGGCATCGGGTCTAAGAAACGGAGACATTTTGGTGTCCACTCTTAATTCCGTCCCGACGTGCGTGTACGACCACGGGAGGCTAGCGTCGAGGGCGTCGAGGAGCTTCCCTCCGGCGCCCGTTGCGCGAAGTTTCTTGTCGAGATCCTCGTTGACGAGCATCCCGGGCACCCGAGTGACAAGATCTTGCGAATTGACGACGCGCAGGACTTTGACGTTGTTGGCTTGGAGGCGGTTGGCGAAGCCGCGGTTGCCTACCCGTGGGCCGCCGAAAGAGAAGACCGCGATGGGCGGGACGTCGGGGGCGCACGTGCTGAGCTCGTTGCCGACGAGCAGCGCTAGGGCCGCGCCGAGGCTGTGCCCCGTTATGGTTATGCTTAGGCTCTCCCCTTTGTATTTCTCCATTAGGCTCTTGATCTCTTCAACGACTGACTCAGCCAGGCTGGGCACGTGCTCCCCACGTGTTGTCAGCAAACTTAGAAATCCGCATTCCACTTTGGTTGGCGGAACTGCTCCACTATCTTCTGTTTCGTCGGGAAGCGGGACGAGGACGTCGCGCACGTTCTCGGCCCACTCCAGACACGTGGCGGTGCCGCGCAGGGCGATCACGATGTCCCTCCTGCCCATCCGCTGGATCTCCCTGCGGTCGTCGCACACCGCCACGTACCCGACCCAGCTGGAGCGCTGCGTCATCCAGCCGAGGTCGGGCGCCACGTCATCGACCCACTTGGGCAGGCCGACCGAGGCGGTGGCGTAGAGGCTCCGGGTCATCCGGTAGGACCGGTCGGGGAGCGCCACGTGGCGGGGCCACTGGGTCTCCTCGGGTGACGTGGCGGGCTTCGAGTGGAAGCCGTGGTAGGCGGCCTGGATGAACTCGCCGCACCGGACGACCTCCCGGCGGAGATTCTCGTCGAGCGGGTCGAGCATGCCGGCCCAGTCGTTGCTGCCGTGGTACTCGCGCCAGCGGCTGCCGAGGCTGTTGCGCGGGGAGTACTCCGCGGACTTGGACAGCAGCCGCTGGAGGCGGTTGAGGTGGCGCGGAGACATCTCCTCCGCGGCCTTCATCTCTGGCCAGACGCTGGCCAGGGTGAGGCCTTCCAGGATGCCTCTGGAAGCCGGGGCTTCCGCGTCCGGCTCCGGGTCGGGCGGCGGATTCGGATTGGGGTGAGATAATGATTGCTTTTGGAGGAGCCTTTCTAAGTTGGAAAGATGCTTCTTTGTCATCTCAGTTGATAAATTCTCCGGCTGTTTTCGGGCCGAGACCCGTTTGAAGGGGTTCAGAGGTGAGCCCGAGCATTCGAACACGGCCCGTCTCACCTGAAAAACTTGTAGATTATGTGCAGGAAGCGTTGCTCCGATTTGCATCATGGTGAAGATTCAAAGGTGAAACGAAAAGAGAGATGCAATTGGGATCAAGTGGTGTGTGAATAATGAATGAAGGTTTATATAGATGTGAATGTTTAGTTAATGCCCTTCTTGTTTTCAAAAATTACAATGTGGACCATATGTTAAATTTATTTGGACTTTTAAATTCAGGTTTGTTTGGTGGTTGGTCAGCCTGTATCCGTAAGAAAGAGAAATTGAATCTAAAATTAAATAATGATGGGATCTCTATCGATTATGAAACATTTTTATTCTATCAAATTAATGACGAAGATATATGAGAAAATCGTCATTGATCTATTTCTAAAATATAAATGGGATCCATCATTTAATCAACCAAATCCATACTCAATCCATGCATCTTGACATGTGGAAATACACATGTTAAGTTTTAAGTTTATGGTGGTGTATTTGGAAACGTATTACAAAATGTATTAGGAGTTTTTTCCGATTCTTTGTCCATTATAAATGAAATATATTATTTTTTAAATCGTTCTTCTATAAGTGGGACATTTTCTTTTATGGCAAAAGCAATACTCTATCTCTCTCTTATCATTCTCTCTTCTACTTTTTCTATTTTTTTCACTCTTAAAAATATGTGCCCAAAAGTTTTTGTCAAACATGAAATGGAACGGAGGGAGCATGGCTCTAGTTATAGAGAATGGAAAACTACTCCATATCTCATATGTATATATATGGAAAATTGAGGTTGGGCATATATTGACTCTAGTCTAATGAAATGTAATGGAATAGTAGTGTGATTTATTTATTAAAAATAGTACAATAAAATGGACAACTAATTGGATGGAATGAAAATGGTAGTAAATGGGACGATCAATGGGTACGGAATAGTTTTTAGTTTGAGGCTCTTAACTTATTTTATCTTTATTCCTATAATTTTTTTTATGAATTTCACTCATCAAAATCGACGTGATTTTCTAACTTATTGAATAAAAATTCGTGCCATCTAATGTATTGCGTAAGGTAGATTTCGATTAAAAATTAATTGATTAGGTGTTTTATTGTAATTGTCGATACATTATGGTATTATTTTCGACTAAATTAAACATTGGTGACAATTCAAAGTTTCAAACTTTAATTTTAAGCAAACTAGCCATTATAGTTACAATATTATCGGTTAATATTGACCTTTTAACATAAAACTCTTTTTTACAAAAAGAAATACTCATAGCTAGCCGAAAATACGTTGAATAAGAATTCATGATCATAATGAAACAAGAATATAAAAATCCAATAAAGAGCCTACAAACAACAGCTAAATGCAGCACAATAAATCTGAATTAAACCTAATATTATTCAATTGCTTAAACACCTTATTTTGAAATTTGAATTGACTCCTTCTAGGGAGAAACATAATACCAAATTGTTGGAATTAAATAATATTGTCAAATTCGATAAATTTTGACTCCGCCATTATAAATAAATTTCAATTCCTTGTTAGGAAGTATGAATTGAATTATAGTAGTAACTACATTCAAAATCTATAATTAGGATATGATACCGTCATCATTTGGTGTAGTCAAAGGGTAGTGAAATGAAACTTCACATTAAAAGGTGATGCACATATGTCATATAAATTCCCAATAATTTTAAATATTGAATAAACTTAATATTCGACTAACATTATTGTACATTGTTTGTTAAATTTAGTCCCACCATTTCAACCTATTGGGCATGTTATATCATTCACTATTTATTTTCTTCTAGGCATTAAGGTATATATTTGGACCATTACTATTATTATTTTATATCAATTTCCTTTCTATATACATTTGGTAGTATATTAATATCATGAAAATCAACTTTACTCGGATGAAATTTGTGCTCTTTAGTGAGGCATAAGGAATGATGGACGATATATGCTATGAGTGGGTATTTACTACTCGTTTTGTACGGAATTTAGTCAAACGTCAAACTTGCGATGTAGTACGAGTTAAACATTATGATTAAAGTGGTTGGACAGAGATATTTCACACTTAGGAAGATATGTGGATGTTGCTTATCGTGAATACACATTTTTGTTCATATTGGGGTAACATATTGTACGAGGCGTGTTATATTGCTAACTATTTAAGTTGCTAACTCTGTTAACTCATCAATGTAGTGATATTAAAATGTTAACATAATAATATAATATCAACATAGTATATTGAAATGTCAACAAAGTTATGTTTTGACATTTTTAATAGACTATATTACTGAGTTAGTAGAGTTAGCAGCTTAAAAAGTTAGCAATTAATCACACCTTTATATAGTACGGACTCCGTCCCATAATAGATGTCGCACTTTTCATTTTTTAGAAAAAGCTCCCTCTCACATTCATATAAATATATTATTTTCTCTCTCCACCCAACATACAAAACAACATCACCTAAACTCCCGTGTCAATCCCCAAGTGTGCCATCTATTATGAGATGGAGGGAGTACGTACTTATATATAAATAACATGGTAGGGTGATGATTAATTGCTAACTAATTAGTAATCCAAAATTGAGACCAGTTCCTAATCGTTGGATGAAAGATCTAGTTGTTAAAATAATGTCAAGTGGATTATAATATAAATTTAAATAATAATTAAATAAATTCAAAGTGTATTAATGTTAATTTATAAATATAGTAGTTAAAACTAACTTCTTTCTCTCTCTTCAAAATATCTCAAAACTTTAAATTTACATAACTCTTTCGATTTAAATTATTTTTTCGCGAAAATATACTCTCTCTGTCCCAAGATAAGTGACTCATATTCATTTTTGGGACGTCCCAAGATAAACTCATTTCCTTTTTTGGTACTCTCCCTCTTACTTTTTCTCTCTACTTTATTAACTCTCTTACTTTATTCACTTTCCACTTTACTAACAAAATCTCATTTTCCTTAAATCCCGTGCCGAAAAGTTTATGGTCACTTATCTTGGGACGGAAGGAGTATCATATTAAAGATAATTTTATGAGGATTCTAACGAGATCTCAATTGCATATGTTCCGACGACGTTCGAATGATGAAATTTGACAATTTTTATTTTAGTTTTTGTATGTGTTAATAAACAGATTTTTATCAATAAATGCATCAAATAATATCTTAATATAATATATGTACAATATCAATATAATGCATGTACACTATTAATAAAATTGTGTAGATATTTGTAATGCACTATATTGATATAAAAAAATCATGAAAATTATAATATGTTAACAAAATGACGATCTTATTCATTTGTTGATATTTTATTTACTATTTATTGAAATTTCTGAGGTTTATCTCATCCATTCATTTTAAAATCTAAGAGTGTAGATTTAGTCTTAATTTTGAATCATGATACTTTATAGTATCATAAATCTGTTTTTATTGTAAACAGTTATTCGATTGTGTAGATTTATAAGATGATTGAATTGGTATTTCTTTTGCCGAATGAATGGAAGTGTACATCGAACTAGGAAAAATTAAAGACATACTATACCTAGCTATTTATGGGCTGTGGTGAATATAGCAATGTTCGCCTAACTAATTGAATTTTAATTATAATCATGAAACAGAAAACTAAAAAAGTGATAATTTAAAAAAATTATGTTAAGTAAATTAAGTTAAAGAAGAATAAAGTATAAAATCAAAAAGGTAGAAAGATAAAGATAAAATAAAGTAAAAGAGAGTAAAGAAAAGAGATGAAATATGTTGACTTTTTCTTAAAAATGACTTAGCTACAGTAGGACAATCCAAAAAAAAAATGACTCAGCTACATAGGACGAATGAAGTATTAGAGCACTCCCAATGGAGTTCCCTAAAAACTCCCTTATTTCTCCCTAACTCCTGCCACATCAGCGCCACATCAGCACCAAAATTTATCCCCAGTTTTTAGCCAAGTGCTACATTGGTTTCTCCCTTATTTCTCCCTTATTTCTCCCTAACTCAACATTTCATTTTTACATCATTATTTTTTATATTATTTAATTTTCCCTACAAATGTATTTAATAAATAGACTAATAATGAACAATTCATCGTTGTATTAATCATTGGAAAATATAATACAACGAGAAAAAAAAAACTACAAATAAAAAACGCAAATAAACAAAGATTTAAAAAAAAAAAATCTAAGACGGAGGGGCCGGAGGGGCGTCGGGATCGAGCCCCAGCGTACTCTGCAGGTGTTGGATGCATTTCCAGAGGGCCGCCTTTTCTTCAGGGGTCCCGCCGCCGGTGAAGTACAGCGTGTACATCTGGGTCAGATTGGCGACATTGCTCGAATAAGTGGCTTTTTCTAAGTCGATGACGGATTCCGACGCGACTTCCGACGTTGCGCCCTTCCCCTTCCGCCTCCCCTTCGCCTTCTTCACTCCCTCCGGGCGCTCGTGCGGACCATCCCCACTCAAGTCGATGTGGGCCGCGCTCCCCTCGCTCTCCGAAACGCTAAGTCGCGAGCGCACCGATTTCCCGTGCAGCGCGTCGTGCATTCCCGTCCGGAATTTGGGGAGATCCTTCAGCTTATCGTAGATGTTCCAATACTTGAAGCCCTTCGTCGACAAGTACTGGCTACTATACATCCGGATGGCCTCATCTCGGACCATGTGCTCGTTCTGGCCACTCGTCATGTGAGTCATCAAGTTAGAATAAATACCGTTGAAGTGCCCGCAGTCCCTCATGAGGCGCTCCCAATGCCGACGGATCGCCTCGCTGCCATGGTCCTTCATTGAGGCAGTCTTGTGGCTCCTGTACTTCGCGGCAATCCGCTCCCAGAATATGATCTCAGTCTGGTAGTTGCTGCGCTCCGCGTCCTGTGACGTGTCCGCCCAGCAGTCGGCTATCAGCTCGGACTCTTGCAGAGTGTAAGTAGTCCTTACCCGCTTCGGCCTCTCATCGGAACCCGTATCAGTCGCAGCCGACGACGCCGGCGCCTTCCCCCTCCCGCTCCTAGAAGGCGGCTCGGTGGGCGTTTCTTCCACCTCGAAGTCCTCCGCGCTCAGTGTCGCGGCCTGAGATTCTTGGTCGCCTGGGGTTGATCCGGGGGTGTCGAACTGGGGCCGATACACATCGTCGGCTGGAAAGGGCATTCTGCCGGCAGAGTTGAAGTACGGAGAAAGTCTCCGCGCCGGAGGAGTCTGCAAAGGAGACGGACCCCCGTATGGAAGTTGGCCGGGAGGAGAACCCATCGCCAACAACGACTGCATCCACTGCTCGTTTGCTTCATCCGTGTTGGGAATTTGTGAACTCGACTCTTTCCCCTTACCCTTATCCTTACCCGATCGGGAACTTTTCTTCCAAAAGCTCATAATTTTGATGAAAATTGAAGATTGGGAGAAGAGATTGAAAATGGAGAGAATGAAGATTGTGGGTGATGAATGGAGGAAGTGGAGGAAATATTTATAGGGGTGGAATGTAAAATAGCCGTTGGGTTCAAAAAAAAAAAAAAAAAATTTTAATTATCGCCGATTATCGCCGAGCGTCGCCACAGTGGCCGGCGATCGCTCGGCGATAATCCGGCGTTAGAACGCCACTCGGCGAAGCAACGGCAACATTATCGCCGAATTATCGCCGACTTCGCCACAATGGCCGGCGATAATTCGGCGATAACCGGCGATTTATCGCCGAGAATTCGCCACCTCCATTGGGAATGCTCTTACACAATTAGAACGTGTTATAATATGATTAAAATTATATCACGGTATAAATCTAAATAACAAAATTAATTTACATTAGAGCTACCTCCAATTTAATTTCACCATAAATTTTCGGCGTAGGAAAAATAAAGTAAATAAAATTTCATAATTATTTGAACTTATAAAAAAGTTACAAGATTTATTGGCAATTATACATTTTAATAACCGTAAAATGTGTTTACGTATGTTGCTTTAGGATATCGTGTTGCTTCTTTCTTTGATGGACATTAAGATATTTTTTGGAGAATATTTGGTCTGCAGAAATTCAACTTTTGTAAAAGCTGCCCTTTTTTATTTAACGAAAATTTTCAGCAATTTCTCAAAAAAAAAAGTTTGAATTGTGTATTTGTACGACGATTCAACAAATTGAAATTCTAGTCAAAGAGATAATTGGTGCATTCAATTACGTGATCACGGACTCGACAATAAAATTAATTTCATTTTAATGAAATTAGTACTCTAAACAAGAATGCTAAACACAATTTGTCTGGTAAAATTAAAATTATATCCATTTTGAGTCGTTTCTTAAAATTAGAAATTTTTTATTTTAGGAATTTTTTTCTCTAACAAGGTGTACTCAATTTTTTTTCATTAACAGTATTTCAATCAATTTTTTCTTTCTATGCCTCTCTTACTTTACTAACATTTAGCTTTAAAACCTATGATATTTAAAAAAATTTATATTTAAAAGATGGAGTTAGTACTAAATTTATGCATTCTATTTTCCTTATTTTTATTGTTCTCATTACAAATATTTAAAATCTTAAATGATTAAAAAATCAATAAACACATAAATTTAATGATTTTAATCAAATTAACTTTTCGAGATCATAATTCGTGTCTGCCAAATACCTCTTCAAAGATACATATCAACACGTAATATACGTGGTTTTAATTTTGTTTTATTTTATTTTTTCTATTTTTTAGTTTGGAAGTCTTTAAATTAGTTTGAAAAGTGGATTGAGAAACTCGGATAAAGGGTATATGAAATGGAAAGTTTGTTTTGTTGGATTCACAGTCTACCTAGATATCATTTTGTCAACGAAATGTATAATGAATGAATTAATCGTACGTGTTTCGTGGTACTTTTTTAAGTCGACATGTTAAACACCAACAAAGAAAGTGGATAGATGGCCATAAGTCTTCCCAGTGCCGTTCATAATGCAACAACCCTTTTCGATTATTGTATCAGTAATTGCTAACAAGTCAATATTATTTACAGGGTAAGTTTTGTCAATATATTTGAATTTACATGCCAACCGTTGGGAAATAGTACTTAATCATAAAATTAATTTAGCTTTCCCCCAAGTATTTTCATTTATTAAGTTTTCGACACTTAAAATAATTCAACTTGCATGGCAATAGGGAAAATATCACGTACTTTTAATAGGAGGAATGTATAAAGGTCATGTTTTGTGTGTTAGGAAAGTAATCAAATTTCCAATTGTAACATTCTAGTGTTTGTTGAAAATGGGGAAAGTAAATGATTCTTAATTATTAAATTCTTATGTTTGGTAAAATTATAAGAAAATAAGAAAAGAAAACTAATTCCTAAAATCTGGGAAAGTTATGTAGAAATTTAAGGATTCTTTTTCTTCTTCTAAACCTAGGTATTCTTTTTCTCGTAATTTGAAAAGGCAGTTTCTTCCGCTACTTATCAAATACGCCTCATTTCTCTCGCCCATAACTAATTTATTTCCACTAAATTTAATTAATTCTGATAATCTACATTGCGGATTTAATTATGTAGAGATGAATATTTTATATATAAAATAATCAATCATGCCTCCGTCAAATATTTGAAGATTCTTTTGATTAAGTTTGCTAGTATTTTAGTTTTTCGTAGCCGATTATATAGATTATTAATTTTTATTTTTATAATTTATATTTTAAATTTAATGTAAAATAATAATTCAGTTAATGAGAGTATTTTATTATATATTTTACATTTTTTTATTTATCAAATTATTTTAATAACTGAAATTATATTTCAAAATCCTGACATGTTTCCAAACACAGTAATCATATTTTTTATCAACCATATTCCATATAATCATTTTTCTGCGGAATCATAAATCACAGAGATCATAATCCTAGAAATCACAATCCTAAAAATCAAAATCCTAATAATCTTTTTCCTTTACAACTTTACTTTCCTTGCAAACAAACATGGAAAGGTTATTTAAATCTCAAATTATAGTATTTTCTCTGTCCTATTAAAAATGAAACGTTTTCTTTTTAGGTTGTCTCATTAAAAATAAAATGTTTCTACAAATGGAAACAACACCATCTCTACATTTTCCTCTCTCTTACTTTACTCTCTTTTCATTAACTCATAAAACAACACTATATAAAATCACGTGCCGAAATCAAATGTTTTCATATTTAATAGGACAAAGGAAATATTAGTTAATGCATGCATGTCTCTTTAACTGCTAACTCTATAACTATAACAATATTGGAAGATAAATTGAGTGGCACGATTTTCATTTGTGTTCTCTAAAATTATTATACGGAAATGATGGATAAGAAAATACAATTTTTTTTATCATAGTACTTTTTCTGTTAATATATCTTTGTGTTAAAAAATATGAGAAAAAATGGTTGCTCGATGTATAGAGCATTCACAACGGTTGGCCGATGGAGAGGCCTTCCCGATCATCCAACCATTACAGCGGAGGGGCCGATCATCACCCCATTCTTCCTCCCCCATTTGAGCGGCTGATGGTCAGACTGAGAGCACATTACATATCAAGTAATTCACAACCTTCGAGTCAAGGGAATTCACTAGATTACAGGACCTAGGAGATCTTAACCGAGAAGATTATGGTCGTCGGACTCACTCTCAGCTAACTGTCAAAGAAAACCTCAACCCACTACACTTTAATTAGTATAGAGAAGTAAATGGTCGATCCCACAAAGAGGAATGTGACGAAAATAAGAGTTCAGAGGATTTAGGATTGGGGTTGGCTGCTGCCACACAATTTTGGATTGAGAACTTTAACTACTAGACTTGGGAAAATGTTGAATTAACTAACCTAACAACTAGACCTAGGAAACGGAAAATACGATGCAAGCATTCATAATGAAACAGAGATCAAACAAATAGTAAAACTAAATAATTGGAACTTACTAGACATAGTGAATGGATTTCCTAAAAGCAACTAAGCAAACAGAAACCTGTAGTGGGGACCATTTTCCCAAAATAGAAATAGTACGGATGAAAAGCTGCAGCAACGAAAATCTGACACTAACTAACAATGATCTTCATCTCTTCCAACAATCTAAGCACAAACATGTAGAAACAGAGCAATAAACCAGATCGGAATAGAGCATGCCTAATCGGACGTCAGAAATTGTTATTAATCGAAAAATAAAGCAGATCTACAACTACTAGACGAAGTAAACAAAAGAATAAAAACTAAACATCATAACCATGCAGAATTCTATCACACTGTTTCAGATCCAAACGTCGAATGCATTCTGAATACAACAACGACAAAATCCAGGCAACCTGAATACAACAACGACAAAATCCATCTCCGTCAACTCCGATTCAGCAGATTCACTCCGATCAATAACAATTAAACCACGATTCAACTTCAAACCAACAGATCAAGTGCGAAAAGCATCCAAGGTAAGTAAACAACAGAGATCAACATAAATCGGAAACCAAAATGAAACATAAACTGCCATAACTGAAATATTCGGTGATTCAACAACAATTCAACAGATACCGAGCTTCAAACGTCGAAATCTCGGCACAAACAAACAGAAACAGAAATTAAAAGAACAATTGTTTCTTACCCCTCCTTGAGGACGGTGTTACACAGTAATCAGACGACAACAAGACGAAACCCTCCTTGGAATTACCCCATTACGTGCAGTGTGTAGAGAAAAGTGTATGAAAAGTAAGCTAAGAGCTGGAGCGTGAAAATGGTGCAGATGATGTATATCCTCTTTGATGTATGCTCCAGTATTTATAGACGGGGAGTTGGCCTTCTAGACTCTTCCTGGATTCTCCATTTTGCCCTTCTCCCTGTAGTTTCCTCCGTCTGACAAATTGATGCTCTTTTGCTCTCCTTTCTTCTTGATTCCTCCTCCTGGTAGATTTTCTCCTTCATTTCCTTGACCTGCCGAATTTCTCTACACACCTGACTTAAAACATGTGTTAGACCCCTGGAAATCACTGAATTTATCCCATAACTGATGCATCAAATTGGCCTTATCAGCGGCCTTGGCCGATCCCATAGGGCAATCGATCGACCCTATAATAATTTTTTTTAGATTTTGCTAAGAGAGAAAGAGAGAGAAATAGAGAGAGGAAGAAGAAATACGTACGAGAAGGAAGAAAGAAGCGGCTGATTGAGGAAGAAAGCAAATGTAACCCTAATTTGTATTTAAACAAATTTTATTGGGCTTATTAATGGGCCAATAAATTTATTAAATAAATGGATTATAGAAGTGAGATGATTTAATTTAATTAAGTTGATAACGTATTAAATATAGAAGTGCTAAAAAATTAAAACAAATAGTTATGACGTGAAAATGAAATGGGAAGGGATAGGTACTTTGATAAAATGCTGATATGGAATGGAAGGGCCCTTCCATTGTGAATGCTCTTATTCTCATACTACTACTTGAGAATATTAGTATTTTAAAATAATTTACCAATACAAAATTTAAATTTTATTTTATAAAACTGAAATCTAGAAGTCTTTTGTAAATAGCAGTAATGTACTATCCCTCTTTTTGCAAATAGGAGTTCCATTTTCTATTTTAATCCGTTCGGGAACAAGAATCTTGATTAAGTTTTACTACTTGATAAGTCAGCACATTTTACTTATATTTAAGTTAAAACTAATACTCCCTCCGTCCCACTTAAAATGCAACATTTGAGAATCAGCACGAGATTTTATGTAGTGTTATTTTGTGAGTTAATGAAGAGAGAGTAAAGTAAGAGAGATGAAAAAGTAGAGATAGAGTTGTTTCCATTTAAGGAAACGTTTCATTTTTAATGGGACAACCAAAAAAGGAAAACGTTGCATTTTTAATGGGACAGAGGGAGTACTATATATACAAGTATATAAGTATGATCCATATTTCGTTAATTCTTTTTTATCTAACTTTTCGCATTTGTGATGGAAAGAAATAGGCTTCTTTATAAATTATATTCCCTCCGTCCCGGCTAAGATGACACATTGCTTAGTCGGCACGAGATTTTAGGAGTTATTGGTTAAAATATTTAATTGGAGAGAGAGAAGGTGAGGATTTTAGGAGTTATTGGTTAAAGTGTTTAATTGAAGAGAGAGAAGGTGGGTGTAGGTATTAAAGTAGAGAGATGAAGATAGATGAATATTTTAATATGAGTGAGAAAAAGTGGTTGAATGTATTAATTGGAGAGAGAAGGTTACAAAAAAGGAAATGTGTCATCTTAGTTGGGATAAACTAAAAAGGAAAGCGTATCATCTTAAGCGGAACGGAGGGAGTAGTAACAGACAGAGTAGGTGTTTAGGAGTGTCACATTGTTTTTATATTTGAAATAGAGGATACTGGGTCCCACATATTTTAAGGTATTAGTGGTGGACAAACCGCAAATAATAATATTTTCATAATTATTTTATTAGTGAGGATAATGCTGGAGATATTTGTGGAAGAGTGGGTAAAAAATGAATTGGGCATATTCCTGATAAATCGACAAAAATGGGATGATAACTATATGTTGTTTTGGGAGATTGATAAGGATCTGTCCTTATCGATGATCAATGGTCGAATCGCGGAATTTCCCGTCGAACAAGACGAAAGAAAGTTCTATAACTGACCAAGAGAAAGATGAAATAAAAGTATGTTTATTATTGCTTAAATTGAATTAAGATAATAAGATCCCTATATATTAAGGACTTTAGGGTTGATTTAACTCTCTTTTGCATATCAGAAAAGAACCAAACAAAGAAACCCGACATGGAGCTTATAGTAATCCTCGACTCTCTATTCCTATTACATTAACGACAACAACTAATTATAATATATAATACTACATATTTAACGAGGAAGATAGTCTTGATAACGGACTGGAGGACGTCTTGTGCGCTTGCATTAGTTAAACATTGTAAATCTATATATATGTAGTAATTCTTAATCAAATTTATAATTATAACTATAGTCAAAATTTTATTAAAATAAATTAATTTTGCGTCCAAATTAATTGTGTAACTCAACTAAATAATTGTATTGGGATGTGGAGGTAATGACCGTATGAAGGTCGGTGCCTGTTTTTATTGTCACTTTCTAGGATCAATACGGACCCTTTACTCGACCTGCCAACCTCGTGGCATTAATTTATATAAACAAGTCAGCTGCAAAAAATAAAATAAAAGACTATTATTTCATCTGTCTCCCATTAGGAGTCACACTTCTGTTTCTGTACACTCTTTATAAAAATGATAATAAATAATTAAAGTGGAGAAATGGTAAAGTAAGAGAGAGAATAATCTCTACATGACAATAAATAGTTAAAGTGAAGTATGATTTTACTTATTTGTTTATTAGAACACTTACTATCAAAATTTATACAGCCTATAAGAATATTTGAGCAATTGAACTTAAGATAGGAGTAGTTGCATTTTACAGTACGATGACGTATAAACTCGTAGCTACTTTATTTAGCTTGAATTTTAAAAGTTACAAAAGTTGAATGAACAATTTCCTTTGGTGGTCCAATTAATAGACAATTTTTGGTGGATTTTGACGCAATAAAACTTATAAGTTACATATAAAATTAATTGTACTCAGTGGCCCGAAAATTGATCCGATGATAAAATTTTATGCCAAGAATTTCTTGAAATTATATTTGTTTTATTAGAAGTGAAGATTTAATAAATGATAACAAATGTGTTTGAACAGGGTAAGTTAGAGGCTTACGTCGTCTCCAATCATTTATATCAAATCTAAACCTATTTTTGAGTATATGTTACACCAAAAAGTAGTTTTACTCCAACCATTTACACCAAATTCAAAATTTACATCATTTATGAGTTTTTGTCTCACGAAATTTTTGCAGTAACACCATATTTTGTGTTGTTTCACAAAAAACACCAAAAATGGCTTTGATGTATTTTTGGAGAATATTTATATCCCAAAACCTATTTTTGGGGTATGGTTGGAGATGATCTTAGCTATTCTTAAGGATGAGATTTTTTTCATCGCTGGGAATTTTATCTTAAGCTATGAATAATATTATATTAGATCAAAGTTCAAATTAATATATTAAATATTTTTAAAATCAAACTAATTTTCCACTTAAATATAGAAAAAATAATTAACCACCACAATATACTTCTTTCGTCCTTGAATATTTGTCATTTATTTCCATTTTTATCCATACCTAAAAATTTGTTTCCAATAACTCATTTCCACTCACATTTATTATAAAATTAATAGATATAAAATTAGGAATCACATGTTACTAACTTTTTCAATCCACTTTCTATTATACTCCATCCGTCCCATAGAAATAGACCATATCTTTTTTTTCGTCCGTCTCATAGAAATAGTCCATAACCATTTATGACATTCTTTTTTTCCTCTGTTTTACTTTATCATTTATAAACTCCATCATCCACTACACAGTTTCATCTACTTTTTTACCTTCTCTCTTACTTTACCAATTAAGCATTAAAATCCGTGTCAACCCTAAAGAATGTATTTCTATGGGACAAAGGGAGTATTTCTTAAAACCCGATGCAAATCAAATGGTGATAAATTATGGGCGCTAGAGGGAGTAATATTTTTATCTTGCATAGGATGGCCGACGTGTTGAATGGGAAAAAAAGGAACCGAGTATGGAACGTGTGTATTTCTTGTGATGCTATTCTTATCCATCTGATCTAATTAAATTAATGGCCTTGCTTTGCATGTGGTCTAATGCTATTTGCATAAAACAAAGTGCATAGCATACTTTGTACTACAAATTAATGGAATAACTTAACACTTTGGCAGTATCTCTTTGCATCACATGCTTGTTTTGTCAGTATTGTCAACTTAGTGATCTGGCAACAATTAGTTAATAAGATTACGTATCTACTTCGTTTAATTAACCATAAGCCGATTAAAAAAACTAATAATAAAAATCTGTGGTATTAATGGCTCAATTAAGAAGCATTTTCAGCTCCTTTCATTTGACCTAACGAGTTTTATTTATAAACTAGGGAAATTTAAACGATATGAGTGGACTTTTTTATAATACTTCTACGAGATTTGGTATGATAGAGTGTGAGATTCACTTAGTAAAAATAAAATAAATGAATAACTCTTTAAATTAGGCATGTCACTTGTTGTGTACTAAGACAATATTAATCAGTCAAGAACTCTCTAGATATATACCGCGTTTCTAAATTATACAAAGACAATAGTGATCATTCCTGAACTCTATAAATATCAATTTTCATTAGTTTCAAGCAAATAAATATATTTGATTTTATCTTATTTAAGTTATTTGGATTATTTGAAACGTGTTTTCTCCTGCTCAAGTGAGTGTGACACTTTATAGGATAGATTAAGTTATAGACCGAACTCAATTTATAGATAAAGTAATGATGATCAAGTCATTCGGAAAGTTAATAGTACTTTGCTAAAGGATAGCAAGGTTTAGAAACCGAGACTATAGAGAGAATGAGAGGATTAAAACAAGTGAAGAAAATGAAGTGTAACTATCCGAATATATAGCTAAAGATGAAATAATAAATTAATTAAAAAAAATTGCGCTCGCAGATAGCTCGGCATTTCTCTCTCCTGCTCTCGGAGGGCCAATAGCAATACCTCGCTAGCCAAGCGCCTAGCCGCACGCCGGTGGCTAGGGCGCCGGTTGGGGCGTGTAATGCAGATGCTCTAAGGGTGGGGATAAAAAAATAAGGGAGTAGAAAACGATTGACTATTCACTTAGAAATCGAGGGTGGCCAAATTCAAGATAATTCTTAGCTAAAAGGACTTAAACGAAAATCTTAATTATCATTGCCAAAACATTTTAATAACGGTTATATCACCTATACCATAGTGAACTCATGTTTTACTTTCAAAACAACCGAACTTCTTTTATTCTCATCGATCATCAATCGCATCCTCTTTCAAAATAAGAGGACCGACTAGCAATGACGGCTAATCCCCTTTGTGCACAAGCCTAATAAGGTTTGTAGCCTGATCAGGGCCAAATTCGTTTCACATAATCATATCTCACCATCAAAAACAAATATCGGCATGACAAAACATATAAACCACCCTTATATGTGATAATCATACTTTTGAAAGCGTAAATGTGTTTTAGTTCAGAAAAGCCCACTTGTCAAGCTTATAGGCACAGTTCACAACTTCTTGCTTCCACCGTAATCATGTATGCACAACATCATTTTAAAAATTCATATATTCACACAACACGAATTAGTTTCTCGAAAACTACTCAATCGACCATGCATGTCCTAATTGCTCCTCTTAAGAAACTTACTCGAACTATCCACTCATACCATCAAAGCGTACTTGAAAAACCACAATTCACCTTAACATACAAATGTGTACTTCAAAACTTATTAGATCTATAAGCATATATTCACTATCATGCATATACATTCTCTCACGCACGCGCACACACGCACACATGTAGACTGTAGTCTCATGCTTCTCAAATCAAATCCTTTTCCACTTGATATGCGACTCAAGAATACCGATTAAATGATCAAAAATGAAGAAGATGAATAAAGTAGAAGCAGCTTCTTTTCTCGAACTCGGACGGTGAAACAAAAGAATAATAAGACTTTTCAATGATTCACGATTCTTTAACTCCAAAGGAACGCAAAAGATGAAGAATTCTCTCAAAATAATAGTAGAAGACTAAATTGAGAAAGAGGGTAAGGAGGGAGATAGAAACGACGAGTTTGTAAGAGAGAGGATGAGAGTTAGGGTTTGGTACCTTGGTTATCTCATATTTATAGAGAATTAGAGATATTTCAAGAATCAATTCTACAATTAAATAGGAAAATTAGATGATAAAATATTGTGGAATAAAGAGAAAAAAAATAGAGATTGGGAGAAAGAGATTATGTGATATTTAGGGTTATTTAATAGGGATATAATTTAATTTGGATTTATATGCAGGAGAAGATACCGACTAAATAGGTAACAAAATAATAAAATACTCCCACGAACGAAGGAGGCGAAAATTTGAGAATATTCAACAAAGAAATTCAAATTCTAATTTAAATAGAATATAAGATTTGATAAGATAAGACAAGATTTGTTTTGTTTCTAATTTAGAAAAGAATATGCATAAAGCATTAATTAAATCCACAAACTAATTCCTCCTCCTAATACTAGGTGATTTCAAAAATCACTAGGTGTCTACCATAGTAGAACAATCACGCCTCATCTACGAAAAAAAGTTGTCCACCTAATTATCATGGTCATGCTTAGCAATTGTCCAACCAAGCCACAACCACAAATCACATTATTTTATCAATTATTGATATATTATAATTGAATTAGAACAAAATTAATTGAATAAAAATATTTAGAGATAATAAACATAATTTATTCATAAATAATTAGTCAGCGAGAATAAAAAACAAAAGTAATATTAAGGAGATGGAGATATTCTCTTTCCTTGCGTATATTAAGGAAAACTCGAAGCAAGTCTTCATCAGATCGCGGTACACCCATCTGCAGGGGGCGGTGGCAACATCGTGACTTAGTCCAGCACCATCGTCCGCGGTCCAACGCTCCACAGATATACCTTCATTATCTACTATCATATTAGGCAGTTTGATACATGCATACATGATATCAACGACGTCGTTTGCATGCCAAAATTGTGCAGGACACCGTACAATGCCCCATCGCGCTTGGAGCATACCAAATGCTCGCTCAACATCCTTCCTCGCACCCTCTTGCCTTTGTGTGAACCAATATTTCTTCCGACGAACGGAATGTCTGATCGTCTTCAATAATATGGGTCACCGAGGGTATATCCCATCTACCAAATCGTAACCCTATTGTACTGCCTGCTGTTGGCTATGAAGCTGATTTCCACACCCTCACTTCGGCACTGCTCTTTGAAGAGAGGCGACGATTGCAGAACGCTGATGTCGTTGTTAGACCCTGCAACCCTAAAATACACATGCCAAATCCACAGCCGGTAGTCAGCAAAAGCTTCCATGATCATCTTCGGGTGTTTGCATTTGAACCCGGTACTGTACTGCCCTTTCCAAGCCACCGGGCAGTTCATCCATTCCTAGAGCATGCAATCTATGCTGCCCATCATCCCTGGAAAACTGTGCACCCTCCTGTGCATAGCAAGCAGTATCTTGTAGTTGAGGACGGTCGGCTAAAAAATAATCTCCACCAAATACCGCCCTGACCCCCTACAGAACTACCTCAACACCTGTAGGCTAGTCGTCTCGCCTATGTGTAGGTATTCGTCGAACATGTCAGTCGGTCTGCCATTAGGCCAGCTGCCTAATTGCAGTGGTGAACTTTTGTATCGTAGCCAGTCCGATCCTCCCGCCGTCAAGCAATACTCCTCCTGTACTTCCTGTTCAACCTCTTCAACCAATGTGTCATATGCATTGATACTCATCGTCAGAATCCATTTTCGGAGAGTGGATTTAATAATCAAAATTTGAGATTTAAGATTAGAATGAAATGAAAAATTGAATTGGGAATATGTATTTTATAGATAAATATTAAAGAATTAAAAAAAAAAAAAGTCGGAATAGCACTGCCGCGGCGGTCTCGCGGCGTGCAATAGGCTGCCGAGGCACGACTGCCAGCCTCCCACCCGGCGTTGCGGCGCAGCCGCGCTACTCAGCGGCCGCCGAGGCGGCTCTATTGTGGTTACTCTTAGGAAGGAAATAAAGAGGATTTGAGCATGACATCCTCCATCACATAAAAAAATGTTTCATTTTTTTTTTAGTTTGTCTCACTATATATATCACATTTCTATTTTTGAAAAAAATTATTTCTCAAATTATTATAAATATTATATTTTCTTTCTTTACTTAACATGCAAAATAAAATCTCCTGAAATTATGTGTCATACGTATAAATTGTAAAGTACTAAGAGATAGAAAAAAAGTAAGAAAGATAAAAATAAAATAAAGTAAGAAATTATAAGATAAAACAAATAAGATAAAAGAGAATAAAGTTGAGATAAATGAACTAAATAAAAGAGCTAAGTAAGTTAATTGTTACTGTATCAGAAAAGGAAGCATCTCACATAAATTTAAATTGGGACATAAAAACAGGAATTCGTTTTAATGGGATGAAAGTGAATATTTTCACATAGTGTATGCCTATGGAGTACATTATTTCTAATGTCACAACTGGACGGTTATTAATATTTAATAACAGCTTAGATGAATGATTAATGTGTGATTAGCAGAAATTTATACAGTAATATATTATTGTAATGATTTGCACAGAATTAGTGGAGGTACTAGCTGGTGCGTTGTAATACTGGAGCACGATGATAGTGAAGAAAAATATACACTATTTTGTAGTTAACAGTAAGTGAATAGCCAAAACCCAAAAGTCGATTAAATTCCTCCGAATTACACATGTTTTTCATTTCCCTATTTTAGTTCATTACTAAAAAATGTCCATATTGTTTGCCCACTGTATAGCACGTGGTTACATAAATAATTAATATTTATCGTTTTAACTAAGTTGACTCGTAATTAAAGTGGAGAAATTGTAAAGTAGGAGAGAAAATAATGTTGAGAAGAGTCTTGTCAACATTATTCTTTATCTTACCTTATCATTTCTCCACTTTAACTATTTATTATCACTTTTATAAAACGATTGGGCAAAAGTGACCGAGACTCCTAATGGCGGACGGAGGGAGTATATCTTAACTAAACTGAGTTATTTCTTTTTATTACAAAAAACAAAACACCACCATCACTCTTATTTTATTCCACAATATACTTTACTTTATCTTTATCTTTCTTACTTTATTCTTCTTTCCTACTTTTCAACATAATTTCTAAATGTCCGTGCTCAAAAGTTTTGACTCAATTTAGTTGGGATTGTGACGGATGGAGAGTTTACTTAAATATGGTGAAACAATGTCTCAATTTACTATTTTGGAACGTCAACAATTTAAAGTCCCTCTTTCTTTTTTTCCATTTCAGATAGTGGATTCCACAATCCTTTTTTACAAAAAAAATTTACATTTCTTAAAACTTGTGCATGATCAAACGGGGATTATAAATAAGGGATGGAGGGAATATTCTTTTGAGTTTACGTATTGTTCAGATTCGAGTATATGCACTTGCCATGATAACACTCTTGATTTTATACAAGTTGTTTCTATCACTTCGAGCTATGTCCAAGTTGTACTAACCTTCTCCTCCGCTTCTTAAATCTTCTCCTAGTCTTGAAAAACTGAACCTGCTATTCCTAGCAAAGTGTGGTCGTGACACCCAATGTCCTCTATTATTATTTTCTTTTCAATTTTCTTGTGCATCCTCATTTTTTATGAACATTTATTTTTCTATTTTTCAATAAATTTATGCATTCACAAAATTAAGAACATATCTTTTCATTATTTTTCTCCTTATCTATCGAACTCACTTACATAAATATAAGTAATCCCAAGAGTTATCCTCATTATTTTGTCTTTCAAATAATGATATAATTTAGGCACATAAAAGTAATCCTCATTATTTTGTCTTTCAAATAATGATATAATTTAGGCACATAAAAGTAGCTAAAAATAATGTCTTAATGTCTTTTTTTTATCGACAAATACATTGCGACAACCGCCCTGTCTAAGAATAGAATGTTCAGTTGAATTGTAACTAGTGGGGAATTTAAGTAGGGAAACAATCAACTAACTCGGAATATGAATCAAACGTGGGAATTCAATCATTCAAATTAGAGTGCCATGTTATAAAAGTTCGACAACTGAAAGAAACAATCTTCAACAATATCAAAAGATAAGCGAAACAACATTCAGTTGAAGCATTCGAGAGAAGAATACTATCATGTACGAAGAAACGACATGTTCTAAACATTTAGTAGGCATTTACTTTACTTTTATGCTCAACACCCACTGTTTGCTCGTCACAGCTCAACCTTCACATAGGGAAAACACATGCAAGGCTGAATACTTGATTCCGAAAATATTTTCATAAAAATATTTATCATGCCATCAATTGAGTGATATTGAGGTTTTTAACTTTGAAAAGGCCCGAGACGTTATAATCATTTTCATCGTAAAAACATGGCTGCGCAGCCCACCACCACCACCACCATCATCATCATCATCATCATCTATCGTATACCATATCTGAACTATACATGATAGATGCCACATTCCAAGTGACTAGATTGTCCAACTCAAAAGACAGCATACGATCTACCATTGGTGTACACTAGCCTGAATATGACTCACTCCACACCCAAACTCGAATTCGATTAATTACATAATCAAAAGTCACTTCAAATAGGTTCCATCTAAACACAAAAAATATTTTTTATAAAAGAATCAATAACAGATTAAGCAGTATCAAATCAAGAAAATTTATTAGAAATTGATCAAATGAAGCCTTGTCCATAAATAAAAAATTTTTTCATGTATTTTAGAATTTATAAAAACTTTTGTATAACAATCAACCAAAAAATTTACAATACAATGTAATGTAGGTTTGTTTTATTTTTCAATATTTCAATTATATTATCAATAGAAAAATAATAAATTTCTTTCCATATAATTAACAATAGTAAGTTATTTGAGTCAAGATTTGAAGCGGGAGACTGCAAGGATAAATATGTTGCTCCTATATGTAAGCCCTATCTATCAATTTCTATATTTATTATTTCCTTCATTGGTGCTCCTCCGGTAGGTATTAATGATATTCGTGAGCCTGGTTGTGGATCTCTGCTTAAAGGAAACAATATTATTTAAGGTACCATTATTCCTACTTTTGAAGCTGTCGTGAGTAGGCCATGAAAAAGTTTAGGTGTGGGCTTCTTATCGAATCTATAGCTTGTGGTTGGGTGGTGGGCTATTGGGCTTCATGAAGCACAATAAGTTTTAGGTGTGTGCTTCTTATCTTGATTGGGCGGTTGGCTTCTCAGTTAAGTATAGCTATATGTTAAATAGTACACTCCAAAATGGTTGGGCGGAGTAGTGTTCTTATTCAGCGGAGTAGTGTTCTTATTCAGCCTCAATGCCCATTGGTAATCAAAATGTTCATCATTTCAGTTTATGTAGTCAAAATAAAATTTTGATGTTAAATAAGTATAATATATATTACGAGGCCTAGAAGTAATATAGAATCAATCATACATACTAGGGGTGGGTAAACAGTCAGTTAACCGACCATAAAAATTGGAGAAAAAACTAACCGGAACCGATTCGGTTAGAACCAGTCGGTTATCGATTATAACCAAAATAACCGAACTTAGAAATAAAATTTAAATGATCGATAAATTTAATATTTTTACATCCCATAACCCTAATAATAAATTGAATCTCTAAACCATATCTTATTTAATCACACCAGAGATCCTTTTACATAACTTATTTATCTAAATGTACAACTATTAATTGCAATGGAACTCACCTCTATTTTATGTATTGCCAATAAATAAATTATGATGATATTCATATAAATACAAAAAAAAAAAAAAATCCAATTTTTGAAAAACTAGAATCCCAATTCACAAATTTGGCCACAAAACTTTTCAATGATGTAAAAGTTACGTAATAAAGTTTACTTTTCATGTTTAGAAGTAAAACATAAATTTATTTAGACACTACAAAAGTTCAAATAATCCAAAAAGTTACTAAATAAAGTGAAGGGATATCCTATTTTAATATACAGTAATATTTAAGCACACTTTGAGATATTATAAAATTATAAATAATTACATAAATGAAAGTAGACTATGTGCAATATAAGACTAACATATTTAGAAGTAAACTACAATTTCTTGTCAAAATTTGCATGTAACTTACGATTTCTTTAAAATTGTAAAGAAATGAAATTTTAAAAGTATAAAAATATTATAAATGTTTATTAATTAAAAATATAATTAAAATTAAAATTAAAATTGAATTTAATTTCGGTTATTGGTTATTGGTTATAACCGATAACCGATCGGTTATAACCGATTACCGAATTTTTCATTAATCACTAACCGGAACTGACGATTTTCGGTTATCAGTTAACCGATAACTGACATTATTCGGTTCGATTATCGGTTAACCAAATAACTAATAACCGTTTACCCACCCCTAATATATACAAATTCAAACAAACACTTTGATACAACATGACACAATTTTTTGCATAAAATCGATAGAACAACTTGATCACAAGACTCAACATTAGTATAAATATACTCCCTCCGTCCCATAGAAATAGGCCCTTTAAGATTGGCACGGGTTTCAATGCATAATTTGGTAGTAGTGGATGGTGAGACCTATAAATGAAAAATAAAAGAGAAGGAGAAAAATCTTGTCATAAATGGATATGGTCTATTTCTATGGGACGGACGAAAAAGGAAATATGACATATTTCTATGGGAGGGAGGGAGTATATAAATTCTAAAAGTAAATTATCATCTTTCTATATTGATTGGCAAAACAATATGATCCATGTATATACTACTGTATCCCACACCACTGGTTCTATCATGATTATTCGGAATCAAAGACTTCATCTCTTCTTCATTGTCTACATTTGTTGCCCACGAGTGCTTCTTTCTCCATAGCATCCCTTCCATCTCAATTGCGACCTCCTTCATACGAGGCATATCTTCTCCCTTTACGTCAACACTCTTTTGCTAGCTTACAAACCGTTGATATTTTCTCTATATATCTCAAATCATGCAAATGTGACGAAAGGTGACATTGTTGATGAACTCGTAGATTAGAAGGGGAACATTGGTCTCTAGGCAACAACCAAGCAACCTTACTATGTTGATCTGAGACAGAATAACAACCTCATTGATGAACTCCTCGATTTGTGTCACTGATGCACTATTTTTTAGCACTATTAATACCTGCAAGTATACAGAATAGAAATAGTATTGCCAAAGGTCAGTACCGGATATCGAATACGGGGAAGAAGAACACAAAGTGTCTATCTCCTACTAGAACTCAATTACTATCCGGAGAAATGAAGTTTTGGGATTTTTTGAAAACTGAAAACAATAAATAGCAAATACTCCCTCCGTCCGCGAATAAGAGTCCCGTTTTTCCATTTTAGTCCGTCTGCAAATAAGAGTCCCGGTTTACTTTTACCATTAATGGAAATAAGGTCCCACCTTCCACTAACTCATTCCACCCACATTTCATTTAAAATTAATATATACAAGTGGGACCCCTATTCCACTAACTTTTTTCCACTCACTTTTCTTAACATTTCTTAAAACTCGTGCCGCACATGAATGATACTCCTAATGGTGGACGGAGGGAGTAACAACTAATTGCAGATAAATCACGGAGATAAAATATAGAGATAAGGGGAATTCCAGGGATGTGCGCTCACAGTTATGATTATACAAATTCCAAACTACAATACCCTAGCACAGTAATTACTTTGATAGGACGAGTCACCTAGCTTATGCTCATGCGATGCAAACGTTGATTACAAGATTAGGGTTGTCAATCCTAACACGTGACTCCAAAAAACTCCTAAGACCCTTGAAAAGTCATCACTCTCAATTAACAGTGCCGTTTTAAGGGAAGCTAACTGTAGTGTCTACTAAGTGGACCTAACTCGCTAGAACTCTCTCACAGTTATGAAGCAAGTTATATTAAATCATACACTATTGTGTCACTCAATCATGAAGCATCAAGATCAACTTAGGTAAGAAACAAAGTAAAAACAAAACGGATATTAAATAGAAAAATGAATTGTATAACCAAAGTCGTTACTAACACATCCCTAGAATCCTATGATTTAGTTACACATAATGGAATAAGCTAAACACATAGATGGAAGGGAAGACAATTTGAACATAAAACTAAAGCAAATAAAACCCGTAGGTTGAATCCTTGTCGTTCTTGATGTTCTTGAAATCCTTCTTCAACTCCTTGCATAATGACGTACTCTAGCTTTTGATCTCTGGAAATTATTTTGCAAATAGAAGCCCTCTAATTGATGAAGCTTGAGTCCTATTTATAGGGGAAAGTCAATCCTCATTGTAGAAGGAAAAGATCTTCAGAATATGGTAAATCTTGGAGCAGATCTAGGTCAAGTCGAATTCGCCGCCTTTCTCCGGCGGGCCGCCACACCTTGGCCGGCGGTCGCCGCGTTGCAGTCCAGAGCCTTCTGTCCATTTGGTGGCGGACCGCCGCATGACTTCCGGTGGTCTCCGGGCGAGACTAATTTCCAAGCGTGAAACTCTGAGGCGGGCAGCTACATAGCACTGACCGCTGGGCGCCGGCGGTCGACGTCTGAACTCCCTTTGCGTTTCGATTCCCTTTGCATTTTGACTCCATTTTTCGGCTCAAATATTCACATTTCTCACAAAACACGTCAAAATACCGAAATGTATAAAATATGCAATTATTGGACATGTAGAGTGACTTTGACATCAAAACCAGGCCAAATAATGACTTTAAAACCGTGCAAAATCCGAGCGTATCAGTCACATCAACTCTTATAGACCTTTTGATTGCCATTGTTCCTCTGTTCGCTAGCACACCTTTGTACACGGTGCCGAAGCCGCCTCGAGCATTGATCATACTGTCGTGGAAGTTGTTTGCCGCCTTCTGTAGCTCAGATGAGCTGAAAATGATGATCATCTCCGGTGAAGCTTCTCTCGTAGCGAGTTTCTCTTGAAACATACGGTCTCCGTTTTGGAGAAAGTATTTCCTCTTCATCTTATTCTGTGATCTTCTCTTGAGATCCAAGTAATTCAAGTAGAGGAGGATGATATGATGTTGAGTAGCAAACAAATTATCCAAGTAGCAATTCCTGTTGAATATTCTCAAAAATATTTCAACATGAATGCATGATTTGTATGAACAAGAATGTTTAACAATCAAGACATGAATAATCTTGGTATCCTTTGGCGGCTTCTCATTGGGGCAATTGCATGTGTAATCAACCATCTGTTGGAATCTATGCTCGGTCAATGGACTTTGACCAATTATAATTTCAACGAGACATTTAATTGTGTGAAAAATAATAGATTAAAGTTGTGCAAAATTGCAAACTAAATGAGCTATGAGAGAAGCTAGGGGATTAATTAAGAGAGTTAATTATCCTACATTGAAAGTAACAAGCTTATTAATAAGAAGAATTATTACATGTAATAATTCAAGTGGACTAAGATGGGCTGTAGAGCCCACACGCGCGCGCGCGCCCGCGCGGTCGCTAGGCTCCAGCGGTCGCTGCGCATTTTCCAGCGGACCGCTGGACGGCATGAACGCTCCAGATTTCCAACTTTGACTTTTTCTGTCTTTTTTGCTCAAATATGCACAATTATCACAAAACATGTCAAAAACCAAAATAGATAAAATATGCAAAATATGGACATGAATTGCAATTTAGACATTAAAAACAGACCAAATAAGGGCCTTAAAACAGTGCAAAATCCGAGCATATCAACTTTCCCAAACTTACATTTTTATTTGTGCTCAAACAAAACATTAAAGACACAAATATAGACGCACGGAATGCACAAGAACTAGACGTCATAATTGCCTCAAAAGATGAAAGAATAGATTAAGCATGAATTAACGTAATCAAATTTAGCAAGGCTTATTAGTGCACTTTTATTACTAACTCGTGGAACACCTGGAATTCACGCACTCACATGTGGCAAACTTCCAAAGATGGGAAGTGTTCTCTCACTATCAAAGTGTATAAAGGTTAAAGTGTATAAGCACTCAAATCATGCATCACGCAAAGTTTACCATAAGCTTGCTCAAAGTCTAATCCCTCATCTTCTAGATGTGATTAAGCATCAAAAGTCCGAAAGGTATTTCTTTTTTGTTGTAATATAGGCTCTTTAGTAGGTGAGGAATATTTGGCTAAAAAGTGACTTAACATAAAAATATCCCAAGTAGAGCAAAATTGACTCCACTTTTCTAAACCCCAAGACACTTTTAACACATTATTATTCTTCTTTTTCAACTCACTTTCCAATCCTTTGATTTTCTCTCTTTTTTTTTCAACCTTTCACACTTTTTCTTTTCTCTTCCTTTTTTTTTTCTTTTTCATACACATCCTTTCTAGATCAAGCACAGATTTTGAATTTTTTTGTTTCACCACTTGCACTTTTCAACATTAAGCACACTACTTTTTATACTTTTCCTTCTTACCTCTCCAATTCCTTTACAAAAGATATAGAAATTATACTAATCTAAGGAATTGTCCCCATTTAGTTGGCTTCCAAAGAAAAAGGCTTAAAGGCTCAAAATTGGCCCCGAAGGGAAAAATTTATGAGAAATTTTTGAGAGGGTCGAAAAATTTAAATATGAAAGTAGGCTAGAAAAGATGGCCTAACATCTTCCCTTATCAACTTAAACACTATGTAAACTTAGGCAGACAAGGAGCAAGTTCTAGAAACATATACATAAATGCAGATAAATTACACAAGAAAAAATTTAGGCTCAAAATCTCACAAGGTATGAGCATGATTCAAGGCGAACAAGCAATTCGCTAATTATGCACCTTTTCACCAAACTATCAAATCAAGACATCAAGCCATTCTTAAACATGGATGGAATGTAATATCATTAGCAACTCAGTCTAATGTGTGTCCCTAAGCATTTCTAAGTTCTTCATGCTAAGTTCATGACATTTTCACAAAGATTCACCTTCGGATTTTAAACCAAAAACCCTAAACTCACGGTCCACCACTTCATCCCCCCAAACTTATTTACAACAAAGTGTACAATAAGTTTGTAGAGTCGGTAGGGACGTGAATAAACTAGAAAGCAATAAAGATACCTTGAAATTTTTCGCATGGGATCCAGACGGGGTGAAAATTCGAAAAACTTTAAAAAAACGCGCTGGAAATGCATTTGGGCAGCCAACGGAAGGCTAATGCCGTAGATCTTCGCATTCTTGGGTTTGCCTCTTATTGTCATTTTCCTACAAAGAAAAATCAAGCTCATAAAAAGAGCACCAAACAAGTTAACAAACAAGGGTTTTCCCCTAAACTTGCACTCAACCAAGCATAAATCCAAGCATAACTCAAGATGTGCAAGTTTGTACCTATCAAGTGTTCTGAAGTGTATCATGTAGACATGTAGAACAATATCAACACCAAAGAACAGCAACAACCCATCCCCCAACGTGAATTAATCCCCCATGCAGAGACGTATCAACATAATCATCACAATCAACAATCTCTATAATCTACACATGTATTGCACTTCATGGAAGTAATAATAGCCTCACAATGCTATGAACATGATTACAATGTATAAACAACAAAGAACAAGAGGGAAACTCACTATCAAAAACCACAAGCCATCACCCAAAACACAAATTTAACCGTTCAAAGCACAGAAAATCATCATCAAACTCATCCCCCATACTAAAACAAACTTTTAATCGGTACAATTCATCATATAGCCCAATATCCATGGAAGAATTCAAATAAGAACTCAGAAATTTAAGATAGGAATCATACCTTGAATTGGAGTGAAATGGACGACGAAAGCTTGAGAATTGAGATGCAATGGATGAATTTGAGTGTGGGTGTGTGGGATTGTTGAAGAATTTGAGTGGGGGTTGTGTGCAAGAGAGAATGAAGAGAAAAGATTAAGAAAAGAATGAGAAAAACTAACCTTAATAGGCAGTTTTTGCGATTCTGTTCTCGCGCAGCGACCGCTGCGGCTCTTCAGAAAACGGCGCGCTCTCCCGGGCCGCTGCGGCCGCTCAGCGAACGCTACGGCCCGCCCTAGGCCCGGCTTTGTTCCTGTACACGTGTGAAAACGTAGCGACTGTTGTGGATTGCGCAGCGGCCGCTGTGAAATTTTTATTTTATTTTTTTTAAGGAAAACGAAAATAAAGAAAATTAAATGAAAATAACAGAAAAGAGAACAAATTGGGTTGCCTCCCAACTAGCGCATTTGTTTTAAAGTCGTTGGTTCGACTTGAGGTGACCCAACTAGGTGGGCAAATCAATGACCCTGGTACTGGAAACCGCGACTTGGACCAATTTTGTTCCCATATTTTTCCACCATTTGTATTTTCCTTTCGCGTTCTTAATCACATAAACTTCGGGGTCATCTTGTGATTGAGCCTTCTTTTTCTTCTTCCCGTTTGGTTTTTCCTGCAATGTAACTTTAGGGGGGTTAGGCTTGCCCTTTTTCGGAGTTGGAGGTACATCATTAATGACACAAATAGAAGGGTTAGAACAATCCTCCCCTTCTCTCGGCCCTTTAGGCTTCGTAGTGTCGGTCATCATCACGACCCTACACTCGTACTCCATCTTGGCTCTTTGTCCTCCTCGTATTTGAGCACTTCGCTCTCTATCTTGTAGGTGGACTTGCTAGCATTGTCGCTAAGCGTGATCTCCCCCCTACCTACATCAATAAGAGATTTGCTTGTGGCAAGAAAGTCTCTGCGGAGGATTAGAGACACATTTTTATCAACTTTCATATCAAGTATAATGAAATCAGCGGGGAAAATCAAATCATCTACTTTTACCAACACATCCCCGATCATCCCCACCACCTTAATTGCAGAGTTATCAACTAACCTAATCGTGCAATCTGAGTTGTAAGTGGTCCGATGTTGAGCTTTTCGTAGTACTTGAGTGGCATGATGTTGATACTAGCTCCAAGATCGTAGAGCGCTTTGTCCACCTTTCTTTGCCCGATTGAACAACAGATGTTGAACTGGCCGGGATCCCTCTGCTTCACTGCCTTCTCTCGTCGAATGATCTCACTGCAATGAAATGGCAACTTAAGATCTGCCTTCGTAGGCTTCTTCTTTCTCATAACGGCCTCCCTAAGTAGTTTTGCATACCTAGGTATTTCCTGCAACGATTCAACTAGAGGAATGTTAATGTGAACTTGCAGAACATATTCAAGAAGTGCTTAAATTGCTCCTAAAGCTTAAACTTCCTCTTTGGCTGAAAAGGGAGTACAATCGCATTGTGGCCCACGAGAGCATCTTTCTTCGCGGGTGTTTCTACCGGATCGGTAGCGGCCCACTGCGTAGCTTGCAGCGGCCTGCTGGGCGTCGGGTAGACTCCAGTTTGTGCCCCAGAGCTGCTTTCTGCCCCCATTTTTTGCTTCGCAACCCACTTTTTGTTGATGTCAACCACTCGTGCTGCTGCCTTGTCCTCATCTATCTTTTGTTGGACTTGGTCCATTTGAGTTTTGATGGAGGTGACTGCGGTAGTAATCGTGTTTATTCCAGCCTCGAGGTTGTTGAACCTTACTTCCACGACTCCAATCTTGGTGTCGTTGGTCTTCCTATCTCGCACTAGCACTTCTAGGATTTTCATGATCCCTGCCTCGTATCTCTCCTCCTTCTTTGCGGGCTCAACTGCTCCACCTTTACTCACATTAAATCCTGCAGGGGGTTGCAAGAAATTATTGCTAGGGTACGAAAGGTCGGGGTGAGGACGATTCCCATTATAATTGTTGTAATTACCGCCCCCCTGGTTAGGACGATAATTATTATTGTTGAAAGGTCTATTGGGACCGCCTCCTTGTTGCACTTAGTTGACATCCTCGGTGGGAGTGGAAGGAGCGTCGGGTTTGGTGACTGCGATAACGGAAGTCGGTGGAACCGGATCTTCTCTCCTCGATGTATCCATCTGATTCACCCTAACCTTGACCAACTCCTTTGCAAATGAGCTATCATCGGCTGCTTCTACGACTGCAACCCTTCTAGATTGATGCTTCTCCTTTGACCACCCGCGGCTGTTGGTGGAAAATTCCTCTATCACTGCCATGGCCTCCGCTCCGCTCTTCCGTAGAAATCCTCCTTTGGCCCCTGAATCCAACATAGCACAGTTTTGCTCATTGAAAACATTATATAGAATGTCTACCTGGTGGTCCACGGTGAAACCATAGTTGGGGCACTTGCGGAGGAGCCCTTTGAAACGAGCAACGGCCTCATAAAGGGGATCGTCTGGGCGCTGAATGAATTGGAATATTTCACTCTTCAGTTTCAGTATGGTGCCTGGCGGATAGTATTTGTCGAGGAATGATGCCACTATATCCTTCCATGTGGAGGCTTGCTCTGTAGGTAGACACTCAAACCACTCTTTAGCATAATCTGTAAGAGAAAAAGGGAAAGAGTCATACCCTAATGACGTCGTCGTCGACACCATTCAACTTCAGAGTGTTGGAAATTTCCACGAACTTCGAGAGGTGGCGGTTTGCATCTTCCGTAGCCCTACCTGCAAAAGGATGTTGCTCAACCCTTTGAATAAGGGGTATGCGCAGCTCAAAATTATTAGCATCGATACGAGGGCCCTCGGGAAAAGTAAGAATATTCCCGTGATTAAACATCTGCATAACAGGAACTATAACCCTGTTTTTCTTCTCCTGCGCCCCTCTAGCGATCTTCTCATCCATCAGGAGCTTCACTTGGGCCTGTAACATCTTCAGCTCAGTTCTGTTATCTTCGTCCGCCATTGCTAGTCGCTCAAGTTCGAGATCGAGTGGCTCTAAGCTGTCCTTCCCAGAGCGCGTTCGCATAAACTACCTGAAATAGACAAAATAAAAAAAAATAAAACTAAAAAATAAAATAAAAAACAAATAAAATCCAAAGTAGCAAAATCGTTCGTTTGAAGATATCAATTACAAAGTGATGTTATTCCCCGACAACGGCGCCAAAAACTTGACGCACTATTTATTAGCACTAAAATACTTGCAAGTATACAAGGTAGATCTAGTATAGCTAAAGGTTAGTATCGGGTTGTCGAACACGGGGAATAAAATCAACCTTCTACTGAGCTTCTTTTACTATTTGAATAACCAAAGATTTTTTTAAAACTTTTTAGAAAACAAGAGTACTGAAAGCTGTAAACAACTAATTGCAACAAATAATAGAGAAAGATACGAGAGATAAGAGAATTCCAGGGATGTGCGTTCACAGTTATGGTTATACAAGTTCCAACTACAATACCCTAGCACAGTTTATACTTCGATAGAACGAGTCACACTAGTTATGCCCATGTGGTACAAGCATAAATTACAACACTAGGGTTGTCAATCCTAGATTCGTAACTCCTAAAAGCTCTTAAGACCCTTGAAAAGTCCTCACTATCAATTAACAGTGTCGTTTTAAGGGAAACTAATTGTAGTGTCTATTAAGTGGATCTAACTCGTCAACCTCCTCTCACGATTATGTAGCAAGTTATATTAAATCTGCATCGAATGTGTCACTCAAACATGAAGTATTACGGAACAACTTAAGGAAGAAACGAAGTAAAAACAAAACAGATATTAAATAGAAAAAGGAACTGTATAACCAAAGTCGTTACTAACACATCCTAGAATCCTATGAGTTTAGTTACACATGGCAGAATAAGCTAAAATCATAGAATGAAAGGAATACAAAGTGAACATAAGAACTAAAAGCAATAAAACCCATAGGTAGAATCCTTGTAGCCTTGATCTTCGCTTGATTCCGTCTCTAACCTCTTGCACAGTAAAGAACTCTCTCAATTTTATGATCTAGAATTATGAGGCAAAAAGATGATGATAATGAAGAGGTTTGAGAGGGCATTTATAGGGGAAAAATCGAATCATAGTGGAATAAGGTAAAACACTACAAAAAAATGTCAGTTTACCGACGGAATTACCGACGTAAAATTTTTCGCTACGAATTATCGACGGAAATTTCCGTCACTAACTTTTTTCCTTTTTAATTAATGTATTTTCCGTCGGTAATTCCGTCGGTCGAAAAAAAAATTACCGACGAGTTCTTTACCGATGGACAATATTTTTCCATCGGTAAAGAACTCGTCGGTAATCTTTTTTTGACCGACGGAATTACCGATGGAAAATACATTAATTAAAAAGGAAAAAAGTTAGTGACGGAAATTTCCGTCGATAATTCCGTCGGTAATTCGTCGGTAATCTTTTTTTGATCGACGGAAAAAACAGACCAAATAAGGGCCTTAAAACAGTGCAAAATCCGAGCGTATCCCAGGCATAATTTACTCAGATCTTACCAGGGAACACAAGCATTTGAAGAAATTTTTGAACACGCAAACCAGCCGCAAAAACAAAAACATAGCTAAATATCATGAAATACGATTACTAAGACCAGACGCGTGAACTTACCTGGCCAGAAATAGAGGGTTTAGGGGAACGATTGTCGTCTATTGTTGGACGTCGCCGATGTGACGAAAGATGTGCTATCCAGAAAAAAAATGCGGGAAGTGGGAAAATAACAAAGTGGCGCATATATACATCACCCTTGCACTTTGGGATGAACTGTCAACCCTAGGGGTAGAATAGTCAATATTAGTTTACTGTCTTGATTAAAATGAATACCCAACAATGGTTTAAGGTTAGCAAGAAAATCCCAAAACGCAACCAAACATCGACATTGTATAACAATCATGACATACGCCCATCTAAAAGCCCAATCATGGAGTAAACCAAACGACCCTTGCACAATTTCCTTTTAATGTTTAGTTGAGAAAGGTTAATGAGTAAAGACTCTAAAACGTATTCAACATATCTTAGTATAGTTTTATAACTATTCCTTGATGTTTAGCAGAGATGATCCATGATTACATAGAATTTATTTTGGGGTTAGGTTATATGGTAAAGCCCCCTCTTAAACAAAATTTGCATCACCCCTCTATGGAATTAATATTGTCATGTGATGGAACTGATCAAACATATCTTTCAAAATTTTACCGGTGCATCAAATTCTTTAAAAAACATTGAAAATTCAATTCGTTTTAATTCGGAACAAAATGTGAATCTGACAAATATTGAAAGCTAAAATAAAGAGCTAAAGTGACGGAAACAACCACATATCAACTAATTCAAACAAACATTTTGATACAAAATTACACAAGATCATTGCATAAAATCGAAAGACCAATTTGATCACCACAATCAACATGAATATCAAAACACATATATAAATGCTCAAAGTAAAATATCATCTTCCTCCATTGATTGGTTAACAATATGATCATTCGGAATCAAAGATTTCATCTCTTCTTCGTTGTCAACATTTGTGGCCCACGAGTGCTTCTCTCGCAGTATCAGCCCTTCTAGCTCCATTGCCACCTCCTTCATACTAGGTCTATCTTCCCCCTTCACATTTAAGCACTCTTTCGCTAGTTTACAAACCGCATTTATTTGCTCCATATTTCCCAAACTTACAATTTTTTCATCAATAATTTTTACCAACAAATCCTCCTTGAGTACATAAAGGAAATAGTTAGATAAACTCTTCTCCTCTATGGGCCTATCAAAGCACAATGCTTTACGCCCCGTGACTAGCTCCAGCAGAACAACTCCAAAGCTGTAAACATCGCTCTTCTCTGTCAACTGGTTCGTCTGCATGTACTCAGGATCAAGGTATCCCAAAGTTCCCAGCACCACTGTGGATAGCTGGGCGAGATCAACTGGAACAAGCTTTGAAGCTCCGAAATCTGACACCTTAACTGTCAAATTGTGGTCCAAGAGGATATTGTCCGACTTGACATCCCTGTGTATGATGGGAGTAGAAGTTGAAGAGTGAAGATACGAGAGCACCCCAGCAGTTTCTGCCGCGATCTTCAGACGCATGCTCCAATCAAGGGCACGTGCCTTAGCCTCATTGTGCAAGTGCAAAGAAAGGGTGCCATTGGGAATGAACTCGTAGACCAAAAGCGGAACATCTGTTTCTAGGCAACAACCAAGAAGCCTTACTACATTCCTGTGGTTAATTTGAGATAGAATAACTACCTCGTTGATGAACTGTTCGATTTGTGTGGGATCAACTCTTATAGACCTCTTGATCGCAACTGTTCTTCTGTCTACTAGAACGCCTTTGTACACGGTGCCAAAGCCGCCTCGGCCAATGATCATGTTGTTGTGGAAGTTATTGGTGGCCTTTTCTAGCTCGAATGAGCTGAAAATGATGACCATATCTGGTGACGCTTCTCTCTTAGCGAGCTTCTCTTGTAATATATACCCACCGTTTTGGTGAAAGAATTTCCGCTTCATCTTATTATGTGATCTTCTCTTGTGCTCTAAGTAAAAGAGGATGGTGCTAAGTAGTAGACAAATGACCCCGGAGCCAACTCCTGTTTATTTTATATCAAGAAGCTCGTATTAGAAGGATTAAAACATGATAAGGCCAATTATAAAACTAATAATATTTACCAATTAAGACATAAGTAATCTTCATATCTTTGGGCGACTTCCACTTACATCCATCTTCACCCTTTCCATCTCCTTCGTAATTTTCGGGACAAGTACATGTGTAATTGCCTATGTTATTGGTGCAGGATGCTTTCGTGTTGCAATCATGTAAATTATCATTTAAGCATTCATTAATATCTGAAAACATACAGAATAACTGGTTAAACATCATGATTAATAGTGATAATAATATTTTAATACAAAGAGAAAGCAATGTAATACTACTATGTTGTGTCCCTCAAAATTTGAAGGGACAAGTTTTAATGTAGGTAAAATAAGAGGGAGGGCACAGAAAATATAGTGGAAGTGGTATTAATGGATAGTGGGGGTCCACTTATTTAAAAATTATTCAAATATTTTTTTAATTTTAAAATCATAACTATAAGAGTGTCCATAATAGTGGCACAACCAAGTCACAGCCAAAAAGAAAAACTTGTTCGCCTAGTCATCACAGTCATGGCTCAGCTACAAAAACATGTCAAGTCACGCCACATCCACAGCCACAAATCACATTATTTTATCAATTGTTAGTATATTTTAATTGAAATGGAATAAAAAAAATGAATTGGGAATAGAATTTTTGTAGAAAAAAATAAAAAATAAAAAAATCAGATATGCGCCGCCGCGGCGCAGCTGCGCGACCGCTGCTCTCCCGGGCGTGGCACCACCGCCGCGGCGCAGCTGCGCCTCACACGGCAGCACTATTGTGGACACTCTAAGGGACTGACTAAAAAGTGTAAAGTTTGTAATACCTATACACCCTTGAGGTAGATATGGGTTTCCTTCGAACCCATCCTCGCAACGACAACGGTAGCCATAGCCATTTGTGGGGTCGTAGCAGGTTGTGTTTGCATTGACGCAAGCATAACTAGTGGCATTTCTCCGAGCCTCTTGGCACGTGCCATTCCCGATGACCCAATCAACCACCACAGGAAGTCTTTGACGGGGCAACAAGTTTGTTAGATTATCCTTGGAAAATCGGAATGCAGACCTCTCAACAGCAAACGCATAAGTGCAGTTACTAAAGCTATAAGTATTAGTATAATTACTAAGACTCTGGATTACAACATAATACTCCGACACATCGGTGGGGATGTCAGTCTGGAAACAGCCCGCACCGTTACACGTCCCTTCACTCAAATCAGCCTGCGAACTGCACATGGCGGCACCGGCCGTAATAAAGGTCTGGTTGAGACTAATCCCCGTAAAAGCAGCGATGGCAGAACACCCCAAGACAGTGAACTTATTCGCGGTATTATTGAGCGTGAAGTGGGGACGAAGCCGAATCCCGTTATTACTGAAATTGGAGGACTGGACTCCGTTGCTATGATAACAGTCGTGCGCTATGGTCTTCATGAGCGTGAACTGGCCGTCGAGGGATATGTCTGTGATTTCGAAATTCGTGTTCCACCATAACAGCTTCGGAGGATCGGAAGCTGTGCGGTTGCAAGTGAGACGGAATTGTCTTGCGAAGGAGCATTCGGGTGTGGTGCCGAAAGGGAAGGGGATTTGTATGTCGCCGCATGTATCGTTGCAGTTGGGATTATTAGGCTTAGCTATTGGGAAATTGTAATGAGATGATGAAAATACTAGTGTTGGTGAAGAGAAGAAGACCAATATGAGGATGAAGATGGAGATGAGTTTCTCAAACACCATTGTTATGTTGTGTCGAAAATAAATTAAGTAAATGACATTCGTTACCAATATTAATGTATAAAGAAACTATAGTATGCCAAGTCAAAGTCAATGGAATATTTTACTTAATAATTAAATATAGCTGATCCATCAGCAGATGGATAATTTTGTAATTTCCAATCAGTGTCGAAAATTAAGGAATTACTTATTTTAATGGCACTTTCATTTTACCTTATAACCCGGTCACCTTAACTAAATTTTAGAAAAAAATGCTTACTATATTTCTAGGGAAAAAACGTTTGATTTTTTAGAATTTTAAGCAACTAGTTTTACATAATTTTTTCTAGTTTTGACATAAAATATGAAATGAGTTTAGAGAAGTAATAAAAGAATTAATAAAAAAAATCAGAGGACATACTCATAAAAAAGTTTATATATTATGTTAAAATCATTTTAGGATTGATTTTGCTATTTTTTTCCCCTTTTCCTAAACTATTCAACGCATTTTTATCCAGAAAACAATTCCTATAAACATCTTTTAAAATTTAATTTATATTCTCTCTAATTTGGATGTATATATTTTAACTTTTGTACCAAAGAAGAGGTAGGAAGTGGCGGGGGGGAGGAGGAGGGTGGAGGCGGCGAATAGGTGGTTCAAATTTGTGGATAGTTTGGCCAATACATGAATTTTATATAAGAAATAATAATAAAAAAGAAAGAATAAAGATAAAAAGGCAAAAATGTCTTATTCTAAAAATTTGGTATGCCTCAATCCCATATTCCGGGTCTGCGAATTTAATCCAAATTTCGAAAGATCGGTGAATTATTTCATCTCTTTTTTCTGATATCTCTCGAAATAAACTGATTCTATTCTATTCAAAAATAAAGAGTATTGTGGATAGTAATAAAATGCAAAACTCTATATTATAAAATTTTCAAACTCTTAAACATAGTGTCAATATTCAATCATTGTAAAATTTCAAGATTTTGATGTCAACTCAACGTTAATCGTTGATGTTATCACATTTTCTAACGGTCCAGATCATAGTAATTTGGAGTGTATACAATATTTAGATTTTGCATTGGATTACATCTTTATACTAATTTATGTATATTTATCTTTTATTTATATTTATCTTTATTTATATTCATAAATTTCACTGTCTTAAAACTGATTAACAGCAAGCTTCAGATAAATCCCAATATTTCGTTTGACTTCTCTGCTTCCGATTGTTCTTTTTTTTTTCAAGTACCATTGTTATGTTACGTTGTGTCGAAAATGAATGTTACCAATATTATATAGAAAGAAACTAGTGTGTGCGAAGTCAAAGTCAATGGAGTATTATACTTAATAAATAAATATAGATGAAGCGTCATTGATTTATATGTAAAATCCAATTTCATTTCTCTTATCACAGGGGTGCTTAAACGGTTATTCGATTATTAGTTAATCGGAATCGAAATCAGAACCAGCCAGGTAATTGAGGAACCGGAAGCAGAACCGGAAAATCTGATTCCGGTTCGATTACTGGTTCCAACTTTTTAAATAAAATCGGTTCCGGTTCGGATCCGGAACCGACCGGTTCCTAACCAAGAATCGAATTTTAATTCAATTTTTTTTTAATTTAATATACTAATAAATCTAATTTAATTGAATTAACTTTGAATTAAAGTAAAATAATTTGAAACATCGAATGATTTTTAGATTTAAACAGTGTTAGATTTGCGAGCTCTGTTTTTTGAAGTATTTAAAATGTTTAAACCGTGATACTTTGAATCTACAATTTTTTCACTAATCCATTTTTTTATGAACTAACTACAATGAGTAGGACATCATAAGTTTATTTTTTATTTCCAAAATACGGAGTAACTTATACAAATACAATATTATTTCATAGAAATTTAACTTTATAACAAATTTATGTAATAATTCCTTTAACATACGATTTTAACCTATTCGTGAATAATTTATTAACCGTTCCATTATAAACCAAAAAGTCACACCAAGATCAATTAGTATTGGAAATTCCAATGAATATTTGTTTAGCCAAAAAAAGGAAAATGAAATTCATTTTTATAAATTGCTAAAGTTTAGAACTCCTATTTTTGTATTAAAAAATTGCTAACATAAACAAGTCCGACCTACTACACTTGGCATCACTCTTATTCATATATGAATATTATTGTATTGTTGGTTTGTAATTTTTGTGTATTTATTTGAACTTTTAGGTATTATTTGTTATATTTCTAGATGTTGGATTATTATTTTTTTAGTATTGAACTATTTTTTTAGTATTGAACCGGTTCCGGTTTGGTTTCTGTTCCGATTCTAGTTCTAGGATTTATAAAAATTTAAAACCGATTAACCGGTCAATTGGTCTGGTTAGAACCGGAATAGGCCGAATAAGGAGGCCTACTCTTTAACCCGATCAATAGCATGCTTCGGAGAAAATCCCAATATTTTGGTGGGTCCACTGAATATATGTTTTAATTATGCTCCAACTAATGGTCCAATAAATTATGCAAAAATCTTTGAAAATTCAGTTATGGGTAATTTTATTTATGGGTAGTGATAAATTAACAAAAATTGTATATACAAAATTGGATATTTTAGGTATTTTATATTCACTTATGATTATTACTCAATTTAAGGTATTACATAATTAGCCTTCTATGCTCATTATGGAAAATTAAGTTTATCATAATCAGTATTACACATTAAGGAAACGTTTAGTGATCAATTCCATAGATAACATACATTAATTGCATTTCTACTTATAACAAACGACTGTATCATTATATACAAAATTTTTAGTATTTATTTTTAGTGTTATAATCCAAAGAAATAATATCATTTTGTATCTGATTTATTATTATTAAATAAATAGTCCTTAAAATTTTAAGTTACAAATGACTATATAACTATATACTTAATTTCTAATTTCTAAGTATTATAATCCAACAATTTAATTATAGACATACACATTCAATTATTTTATTATTAAATAATTTTTAATTTTTAAATTATAAAATTAACTACATGCATATATACTTAATTTCTTTGTGTTACCATAAAAAAGAATTATAGCTAGGCTTCACATCCAATTATTTTATTATTAGTAATTTTTAAAATTTCAAGTTATAAAAATGACTACATTATTATATAATTAATTTCATAGTGTTATCATCCAACGAAATAATATTAATATATTCCGCATCTAGTTATTCTATTATTAAATAATTCTTTTAATTCTAAGTTATAAAAACAATTACATGCATATATACTTAATTGTGTTATAATAAAAAAATTTAATCATAGTCATTCACATCCAATTATTTATTATCAAAATGATTTTATAAAAATGACTACATGCATACGTACTTAATTTCTTTGTGTTATCATCGAACGAAATAATCATAGTCATTCACATAAAATTATTTTATTATTAAATAATTTTTATAATTCTATAGATTTAAAATGAATATGCATATATACTTAATTTTTTAGTGTTATCATCCAACACAATAATAATATATTTGCATCCAATTATTTTATCATTAATTAATTTTTAAATTTCTAAATTCTAAAAATGACTACATGTATATACACTTAATTTTTTAGTGCTACCATCAAATGACATAATCATAGTCATTCACATCCATTTATTTTGTTATCAAAATTTTTAAAATTTTTAAGTTACTAAAAAAATAACTACGTGATTGTATACTTAATTTCTTAGTGTTATCTTCCAACACAGTAAAAATAGGAGTATCTCACATCCAATTATTTTATTATTAAATGCTTAATACTTAAAATTCTAAGTTAAAAAAAAACGACTACAGCCATATATACTTAATTTCTTAGTGTTATCATCTAGCAATTTAATCATAGTAAATTATTTAATTATTAAATAAAAAATGATTACATGCATATAAATACTTAATTTCTTAGTGTTAGCATCAATTAAATAATCAAAGTCTTAAACATCTAGTTATTTTTTACTATTAAATAATTTTAAAATTTCCAAGTTATTAGGACGACTACATGCATATATACTTACTTTTTTTAGTGTTATCAATCAAACAGAATAATCATAGTCATTCACATTCAATTACTTCATCATCAAATAATTTTTTGAATTCCAAGTTATAAAAACGACTATATGTATATATACTTACTTTCTTAGTGTTAACATCAAACAAAATAATCATGATAGTCATTCACATCTAATTATTTTATTATTAAATAATTTCAAAATTCCAAGTTATAGAAACGACTACATGCAGATATACTTAATTTCTTATTATCTTGAAATGAAATAATATTAATATATCACATCTAATAATATTATTAAATAACTCTTATAATTCTAAGTTGTAAAAATAACTACACGCGTATAGTCTATAATGTTGTATTATTAGCCGTTATGCATTATTAGAATGAAATTGTGCATTATTAGTCTATAATGTTGCATTATTAGAATGAAAATGTGTATTACTAAATGACATGTGGCATTAATCTAACCGTCAGATGACAAAATCGTGGGGCTAGGATTAAGAAGGAAAAAGGATAAAAGATAGGAAAAGGATTTGAATACATCCCTATATATATATAGGGGTGCGATCATATCATAACTCATATTTATGTGATAACCTAATAACCCTATCATTTTATGGGTCAAAAGTATCATTTTTATTAAAAATGATATTTATACACGGTAAAATGATATTTTTTCAGCATGCATAAAATGATACTTTAATTCCATAAAATGATATTCTGTTCCATAAAATGATATTTTTCGTCCATAAAATGAGGGTTATTAGGTTATCGCCATAATTATGGGTTATGATATGATCACATATATATACTTACTTTCTTAGTATTATTATCTAACGAAGTAATATTACTTCACATCCAATTATTTTATTATTTAATAATTATTAAAATTCCAAGTTAAAAATACGACATTATACTTAATTTTTTAGTGTTATCATCAAAAGAAATAATCATAGTTATTCACGTCTAGTTATCTTATTAGTAAATGATTTTTTTTTTTTAAAATTAAATAATCATAATCATTCACATTTAATTATTTTATTACTATAAAAATATTAATTCTAAATTAAATAATTTTAAATTTTAAATAATCATAGATATACCTATCAAATTAAATTTTTTGTTATAAACATATATTTTTTTGTTATAAACATAAATTTCTAAAAGAAATTAATTTAAGATTATAAAATAATTATATTTTCAATCTATTTTAGAATTGTTTAAGTACAATTTAAAAAAAATCAAAAGTACTTGCACCCTGAATAAGATATTATTGCATGTAGATGGAATAAAATGACTAGGCAAACTATATGATGCAACAATACTATTAAAATCGGCAAATTTATCATTCTTCAGTTTATGGCACCAGTTTGTTCCATTGGTCAACCATATATTTCATATTTCCATATATAATCCATGTAATTGGTAGTGATTTAACTTAACAAATATAATAAAAGGGTAATCAAGTAAAGGAATAACTAGTTTATTTGAAAACCGGTTTAAATAAAAATCGATTTAAAATTTAAGGATATTTTGTATATACAATTTTTATTAATTTATTTTTACTCTTTATTTATATACTACTGCTACTTGTTACGGCAAAGAACGCCAATAGCAATTAAAACACACAGACACGTACTTATTACTTACGATTGTTTTTTTTTTCAACATATCATTTTTCCTATGCTATCGTTTTCAATTATGACGAAAAATGCATAAATTTCGATTTTTTGAACGTGTAATGAGTCCAAATTTCAAGGCGAATAACTCAAATTTTTGGAAATTTCTCAACGATGGTGGTACATTAATTCCAATGGATTAAAAGGTTTATGTATTTTAACCTAAATAATAATAATTAGTTAAAGTAAAAAATTAGATAAAATTCTTGTACTTTATATACTAGAATCCAAGACCAAGAGTTTGTCTATGCAGTCTTTGTTTAAGTATAATATCCGTGAACAGTGAACACGTTGAAAATCTAAAGAAACTCCCGTCCTCTGCAAATGCCCAATTATTTATTTCTTTGGTTTTTCATTTGTATAAAAAGATTAGGCTCCGAATAGAAATTCAAACATTGACCGGGCAATCGTATAGTATTAGACTATTAGTAGTACAATATTTAACAGCAAAACAAAGATTAGTTTATTAGTGAAATTATTCTTAACATACTGCATAAACGACATTTCAACAGTTTACATAATTAAGAAACAAACTAGTAGTTAACTTGAGCTAATAATTAATAAATTAATAACTAGTTTGAAGTGTTCTGCATTTCTTGCGTGATTAGGATAATAATTACTGAAAAAGAAGACTTCATTGCGATAAAACACTAACAACTTCGATGCAAAACTGACAACTACCACATGTCAATTTCAAAAATTATGGATTCGCCGCTGACAAATTATGGATTCGCCACTGACTCATAATTTATATAACAAAATTCTAAAATTAAACAACAACTTGATCACAAAATTGAAGGAACAATTTAATCACCTTACTCAAAATGAATATCAATACACGTATATAAATGCTCAAAGTAAAATGAATATCATCTTCTCCATTGATTGGCAAAATAATATGATCCATGCCAATACTATCATATCTCACACCACTCGTTCCATCATGACCATTCGGAATCAGAGACTGAATCTCTTCTTCATTATCTGCATTTGTTGCCCACGAGTGCTTCTCTCTCCGTATTATCCCTTCCAGCTCCATTGCGACCTCCTTCATACTTGGCCTATCTACTCCCTTCACATTCAAGCACTCTTTTGCTAGTTCACAAACTGCATATATCTGCTCCATATTTTCTAAACCCACAATTTTTTCATCAATAATTTTTACCAACAAATCCTTCTCGAGTACATAAAGGAAATAGTTGGATAAACTCTTCTCCTCTATCGGCCTATTAAAACTCAATGCTTTACGCCCCGTGACTAGCTCTAGCAGAACAACTCCAAAGTTGTAAACATCACTCTTTTCTGTTAACTGGTTTGTCAGCATGTACTCAGGATCAAGGTATCCCAGAGTTCCTAGCACCACCGTGGTTAGCTGCGCGAGATCAATAGGAACCAGCTTTGATGCTCCAAAATCTGACACCTTTACCGTCAACCTTGTTGGATTCCTGGATTTACAAGAGATAAACTAGCCGGGCGTAATACAATCCAAGAAGAAATACAAATGGAAAACTGAAACTACAAATAGAAAATCGAAACTGTAAACCATAAAAGATTTAGCCGAGTCGAGGAGACCTCTTTCCGCAAGACGAGATACGCCTCGGTAGTGCTCTTCAGATTGGCGTTTCGTCCCCAAAGATAAAACGGCTACGTCTCTAGTGAAGCAGCACCGCTATCAGCAGAGCTCCGACGAACTGGATGGAGGAGATGGCAGAGCTTCGACAGAAGAACAATGCAAGAGAGGGAGAGAGCTTATGTCTTCTAGAATGCTTGTGATGGTGTAGAGAATGCAAGAGTATACATGCCTATTTATAGGCCAAGCCCACTCATTTGAATTGATGGAGTCAACACTCATAATAATGAGTGTCATGATGGCTAGATTGTAACCGCCGGGGGTTACTAGCCGTTACAGACGTTACAAACGTCAACCATGGAGGATGAACCTGGACGGATGTATCTAGACACCTCTCACGTAGTTGTTCATTCCAGAAATGTATCTGGACAACCCGATCAATGTGCATGCATTCTACGAAGCTTTCTCCGTATGCTCAATTGCCACATTGTTTTATCTACGTGTCCAAAATTAATTAATTAATTAATTAATTAATTAATTATATATCTCCATATATCGTGACATTCTTTGATATATTATTTCACACTCACCGGGAATCGATTTAGAGAAAACGAATATACCACAATCATCTACTCGAAGCGTAGATCGATTATAAATTATTTAATTTAATCAAAATTAAATATTTCGTCACTTGAATGATCCGTCAAGTAGCGCCGGTGTCGATGTACCAACCACCATTGTTGTCAATAAGGTTCACTTCTTCGGTGACCACGACAACGAGGTCATCTTCATCCCAGTCCTTGAACTCCTTCTCAACGACGTGGGTTGCCGGCTTCTTCTTCTTGCTGCGGCAGTCAATTGGCAAAGTGACCAATTTTGCCACACTTGTAGCATTCGCCTTCAAACTTCTTTGTAGGATGTTTTCCCTTCCCTTTGTCCTTCTCATTGGGACGATTTTGGCGAGGGCGTTTGTTGGAGGGACCGCCCCGCTCCAACAAGTTAGCTTTGGCCTCAATCAAGGGGGTTGTAGTCCTTAAAGGCCTTCTGATCGATTTTGCACACGTCGGCCTCGATGCACAACTTCACGATCAAGTCTTCAAGACTCATCATCTTTCGCTTGTTCTTGAGGTAGTTCTTAAAGTCCTTCCAACTAGGTGGAAGCTTCTCGATGAGTATGCACCGTACAAAGTTGTCGGGCAAGCTCATCCCTTCAGCCACGAGTCTCTGGATGATCATCTGGAACTCTTGAACTTGTTCCATGACTGGTCGAGAGTCGACCATCTTGTAGTTCGTAAACTTGGATACTACAACATGTTCCGTACCGGCAGCATTGTCGATACTATACTTCTTTTCTAGGCTTTCCCACATCTCTTTGGATGTAGTTATATTGGAGTATACATTGTACAAACTATCATCTAATGCACTTAGAATGAAATTTTTACAAAGATAGTCTCCTTTGCGCCATGCTTCATAGTCCGCCATGATCTCAACGCTTGTCTCTTGATCACTTGGCGCGGGTGGCTCGCTTTCCATGAGTAAGTTGGCGACGCCCAATGTTGTCAAGTAGAACAACATCTTTTGGTACCACCGTTTGAAGTCAGATCCTCCAAACTTTGGTGGCTTCTCGGCAGGTGGCATCATTTTTGGTGCCAAAGGTGTCGCACTTGGTCCATTGAAGGAACCAATCTCGTTATCCCCGAAGGAGCCAACAACATGGTTGGGCATAGAGCCCCCACCATTCATGTTGGGCATAGAGCCTGCCATGGTCGTACCAGACACGAAGGAACCGGCACCCGTGTTGGACCCGAAGGCCCCAACACTCGTGTGAGACCCGAAGGCCCCAACACTCGATCCATTAAAGGATCCGAAGGAACCACTAAAAGTGGAACCAACCGACCCACTTGAGGTGGATCCACCAGTGAGCCCATGGGTATTAGTATACACCCAAGGGGTTGTTGATGAAGATGGATAGAGCCCGGGAGTTGGCATCATCGTGGTGGATGTCATAGTGGAGGAAATGATGGCGGCGGTGGTGGCCAGAGTGGTGGCAGCGGCAGTGTTTGATTCAGTCGACATCTCCAAGCAAAGGTGTTTAAAGTTTCGAAAGTTTTAGTTTCAGTTTATAGGTCCAAATCCCTTCAAAGGCAAGTTATATCTCGTCTTGCGATTGTTGGATTCCTGGATTTACAAGAGCTAAACTAAACGGGCGTAATACAACCCAAGAAGAAATACAAATGGAAAACTGAAACTACAAATAGAAAATTGAAACTGTAAACCGTAAAAGATTTAGCCGAGTCGAGGAGGCCTCTTTCCGCAAGACGAGATACGCCTCGGTAGTGTTCTTCGGATTGGCGTTTCGTCCCCAAAGATAAAACGGCTACGTCTCTGGTGAAGCAGCACCGCTATCAGCAGAGCTCCGACGAACTGGATGGAGGAGAGGGCAGAGCTTCGACAGAAGAACAATGCAAGAGAGGGAGAGAGCTTATGTCTTCTAGAATGCTTGTGATGGTGTAGAGAATGCAAGAGTATGCATGCCTATTTATAGGCCAAGCCCACTCATTTGAATTGATGGAGTCAACACTCATAATAATGAGTGTCATGATGGCTAGATTGTAACCGCCGGGGGTTACTAGCCGTTACAGACGTTACAAACGTCAACCATGGAGGATGAACCTGGACGGATGTATCTAGACACCTCTCACGTAGTTGTTCATTCCAGAAATGTATCTGGACAACCCGATCAATGTGCATGCATTCTACGAAGCTTTCTCCGTATGCTCAATTGCCACATTGTTTTATCTACGTGTCCAAAATTAATTAATTAATTAATTAATTAATTAATTAATTATATATCTCCATATATCGTGACATTCTTTGATATATTATTTCACACTCACCGGGAATCGATTTAGAGAAAATGAATATACCACAATCATCTACTCGGAGCGTAGATCGATTATAAATTATTTAATTTAATCAAAATTAAATATTTCGTCACTTGAATGATCCGTCAAATTGCATTGACCGGACCACGATTCCAACAAACCTATGGTCTAAAAGGATATTATCCGGTTTGACATCTCTATGTTTAATTGGAGTAGAAGCTGAAGAGTGCAGATACGAGAGAACCCCGCAGTTTCTGCAGCGATCCTTAGACACGTGCGCCAATCAAGAGCACGCGCCTTAGCCTCATTCTGCAAGTGCGAAGAAAAGGTGCCATTGTTGATGAACTCGTAGACTAAAAGCGGAACATATGTTTCAAGGCAACAACCAAGAAGCCTGAAAACATTCATGTGGTTGATCTGGTTGATCTGAGACAGAACAGCAATCTCGTTGATGAACTGCTCGATTTGTGTGGGATCAATTCTTATAGACCTCTCGATGGCAACTATTCTTGCATCCGCTAGAACTCCTTTGTACACAGTGCCAAAGTCGCCTCTGCCAATGACCATGTTGTTTTGGAAGCTGTTAGTGGCCTTTTCTAACTCGGATGAACTGAAAATGATGACCATGTCTGATGAGGCTTCTCTGGTAGTGAGTTTCTCTTGTAACATCTTATTTCTGCTTCATCTTATTTTGTGATCTTCTCTTGAGGTCCAAGTAGAGGAGGATAATGCTAAGTAGTAGACAAACAAACCCAAATGAAACTCCTATTTGTAAAATTCAAGTAGCCAAAATTTGAATAAGATTTGAAAGATTAAACCATGATTACTATGAAACTTGTAAAACCAAGAATATATACCAATCAAGACATAAATAATCTTCATATCCTTGGGCGCCTTCTCTTTGCAGCCATCTTCACCCATTTCATCACCATCGTAATCCTTGGGTCATGTACATGTGTAATTGTTTATTGTATTAGTGCAGATTGCATTCTTATTGCAATTATGTAGAGTCTCTTTTAAACATTCATTAATATCAGCAAAACAGTTGTACTAGTTCAGTTGTTCAACCTGAAAAATAATATTATATAGTATAAAAAAAGTACAGTAATAATTCTGACTAGTGGATAATGAATTCTAATGTATTTTAAGCCTAATATGTTTCTTATCTTGACTAAGACATGTTTCCTATTGTGACCATGATTGAAAATTTCTAGATAGACTATGCGTTTATCTCGCCCTTTGTAACATCCCACTTTTTCAAACCCTAATTTTTTGAGACGTGAAAATTTTTTGCATTAAATGCTTTTAATGTTATGATATATGTGGATTAAATGATGAGTGATTTATTGCAATATTCTTTGTGACCTAATTGCGATATGGAGTTGAGTATGAGTTGAATAGTCAAACTTGTTGAATATATGACGTGGCTATGGAATAGTCAATATTGTGGAAAATATGACGTGGCCGTGAATTGGTCAAAGTCGTTGAAAAATGTGAAGTGGAGGTAAAATAATTGTGGTGAATTATTTTCCTAAGAGATGAGTGAGATTTAATAGGATCACTAATTAATTGCATGGAATTTTCGACCCCTCCCAATTTTGGAAAGGAATCCTATTTTTCCTGGATTTAATTATTGCTTGAGATAATTATCTAAATTAAATCCAAAGTCCGAATATTCCTTAATTGTTCCATAAATTTTCGGCCCTTATGTTGTTTTTAGGTGGATTTTCGAAAATCCCCTTATTTTATGGGAGAAGGGATTTTATTTTATTATTTGATCTCTTATTTATTCTCTTCCATAAATAAATTCAAATATCCTAGTATATCTTGCCAAATCTAAGAAGATCTTGCCATATCCTATTTAAATTAGGATTTTAATTAAATTCCTTGTAAGGAATTGAAATTCACGCCTACTTCTATATTTTAGGGAGGATTTATTATTTTATTCTGCTCCGTGATATTTTATTCTACTCCGTAAAATATTTGAATTAAATCATAGGCTAATTAAATAGCCAAAAATTCGAAACCCCCTTATTTCTCCTAGCAAATCACGCCAACTACAACCACCAAATCTCCTCCAAATCTTTATTTATTTAATTATTGGATTATATCTTGCACTCTATAAATATAGGAGGAGAATCAAAACCCTAGCATCACAAAATCACGCCCCCACTCTCCCAAAATTTTGATCTCTCTCTCCCACTCTCTCTCAAATTTTCTTCTACTTTTCTCCATTAATTCTTCATCTTTGGAGAAGAATTGAAGTTGCAATTCAAGAAATCTTGAAGAACCAAGGCTACTACTTGTTTCCTACCGTTTGTTCTATCGAAAAGGTATTTTTATTTTGATCTTTTCTTCACCTACCGATTAATCGGTGTTCTTGAGTCCACGTGCATTTAGAATGAGTGAAGGAGAAATTAATTGATGAATGGGATGCACATGTGTGTGTATGCGTGTGTGAAACCGTGTGTGTGTGTGTTGGTGCGTGTGATCGTGTGTGTGGGTGGGTGTGTTTTGAAACACTCATGCGTGACACGATTTGATGATAAATCTGGAGTTGTTGTGCAAATAAAAGCGTTATGATAATCGTACTTTGATTTTGAATGGTGATATTAAAAATAATCGATGGGAAGAAGGGAAACGTGAGAACATGCATGATTTTGATCCATGATTGAGACTTACTTGAAATACATAAATTAAAGGTGAGAACTCGCGCTCACGGAGTGATAGCAAGAAGAAGAACATACTTGTGGCCTAGGAATCGAGGTGGGCTTTATTCTTAAACTCTCTCTTATGTTGCAAATATATGAAAGTGGAGCGATAAGGGTGGATTAAACTGTTATGCCATGCCTATGATTATTTTGGATATTGTGTGTGCCTGATGCCTAGTTTGCGAGTGCGCTCCATTAGGCTTTAGGGCTATATAAACGAATTCGGGTCTGAGTAGGGCCGCAAACCCTATCAGGCTAGTGTACACGGGAGATCGGGAGCCGTCCTTGCTAGTCGGCCGGTCTCGTGGGCGAAAGTGTGGCCACACTTCGTCGCACCATGATATTGTTGATTGATGAGAAAATGGGAGGTATTGTTTGAATGGCCAGTCCATGAAATATTTTTGTGATACTCGATGCTATTCTTTAAATAAATGCTAAACCTCGAGTTCACTATGGTAAGGGTGGCATAACTATAAAATGTTTTGGCATGAGTCCACTGAGAATATTTAAAATACTCAGTCCTGCATGTGTTTTCCCTATGTGCAGGTTGAGCGGCGACGGGCGGTCGGTGGTGTTGAGACAGTTGAATCGAATAAAATGGTTGTTTGGAACTTTGAGTGTAGTCGTGTCTTCATACATGGCTTCGCTTTCTCTTGGATTGCTTCCGCTGAATTTTTGAAACTATTTATCTTTGGTTGATTTGAACTTATTTCTTTGAATTGGAATATTGTGAAATATTGCGTTTTGTTGGATTTACAACAAACCCTTGACTTTTGAGCTTAGCCTATGTTATCTATTAAATCTTGATTTTCGTGATTAAGCCATTGACTTATTGCCTTGATAGTTCATTAAACACTTGGTCAAATCTCTTTAAATGAAACCCTAGTCTACGTTCTTGTTGCCTTTAAGTTCGCCTAAGTAGCAGTCGCCGTATTTATTATACCCTAGAAATCTGGGTTGTTACACCCTTAGTCTCTGGACTTTCAAAATATTCCCAGACAACTAGATCTGGACTAAGCGTTTATCTGGAAAATGGTCATTTTTCACTGTTTTCGGTCGAAAATACCCTTTTGGGGGGTCTGGACAATTTTGTCTTTTTACACTTTTAACATTTTAAATCTGATATTATTTTAGCGATGTACTAAATCTGATATTATTTCAAAATTATCATTCTTCTTCCTTTTGTCATCCTTCACTTTGTTTCTTTTAGATCGATTATAAATTATTTAATTTTATCAAAATTAAATATTTCGTCACTTGAATGATCCGTCAAATTGCATTGACCGGACCACGATTCCAACAAACCTATGGTCTAAAAGGATGTTATCCGGTTTGACATCTCTATGTTTAATTGGAGTAGGAGCTGAAGAGTGCAGATACGAGAGAACCCCCGCAGTTTCTGCAGCGATCCTTAGACGCGTGCGCCAATCAAGAGCACGCGCCTTAGCCTCATTCTGCAAGTGCGAAGAAAGGGTGCCACTGTTGATGAACTCGTAGACTAATAGCGGAACATATGTTTCAAGGCAACAACCAAGAAGCCTGACTACATTCCTGTGGTTGATCTGAGACAGAACAACAATCTCGTTGATGAACTGCTCGATTTGTGTGGGATCAATTCTTATAGACCTCTCGATGGCAACTATTCTTGCATCCGCTAGAACTCCTTTGTACACAGTGCCAAAGTCGCCTCTGCCGATGACCATGTTGTTTTGGAAGCTGTTGGTGGCCTTTTCTAGCTCGGAAGAACTGAAAATGATGACCATGTCTGATGAGGCTTCTCTGGTAGTGAGTTTCTCTTGTAACATCTTATTTCTGCTTCATCTTATTTTGTGATCTTCTCTTGAGGTCCAAGTAGAGGAGGATGGTGCTAAGTAGTAGACAAACAAACCCAACTGAAACTCCTATTTGTAAAATTCAAGTAGCCAAAATTTGAATAAGAATTGAAAGATTAAATCATGATTACTATGAAACTTATAAAACCAAGAATATATACCAATCAAGACATAAATAATATTCATATCCTTGGGCGCCTTCTCTTTGCAGCCATCTTCACCCATTTCATCACCATCATAATCCGTGGGTCATGTACATGTGTAATTGCTTATTGTATTAGTGCAGATTGCGTTCTTGTTGCAATTATGTAGAGTCTCTTTTAAACATTCATTAATATCTGCAAAACAGTTGTACTAGTTCAGTTGTTCAACCTGAAGAATAATATTATATAGTATAAAAAAAGTACAGTAATAATTCTGACTAGTGGATAATGAATTCTAATGTATTTTAAGTTTAATATGTTTCTTATCTTGACTAAGACATGTTTCCTATTATGACCATGATTGAAAATTTCTAGATAGACTATGCGTTTATCTCGCACTTAGTCTCTGGACTTTTAAAATATTCCCAGACAACTCTGGACTAAGCGTTTATCTAGAAAATGGTCCTTTTTCACTGTTTTCGATCGAAAATACCCTTTTGAGGGGTCTGGGCAATTTTATCTTTTTACACTTTTAACATTTTAAATCTGATATTATTTTAGTGATGTACTAAATCTGATATTATTTAAAAATTATCATTCTTCTTCCTTTTGTCATCCTTCACTTTGTTTCTTTTAGATTTAATTTTATAAAATTAAATTTTAAATTTTAGATTTTTGAATATCAATAAATTTTTCTAATTAAAACTAAATTCATGGGCACTATAAATATTGATTAAAACTATTAAATTTTGTTATTTAATATAATATTCAACTGAATTGAAGAAGTCCAGAAAAATAATATTAATCATGATGGAAAAATAAGAGTTATTCTATTTAGCCATCGTTTGGTTATTATAATTGCTTGTGATTAAATATTACTCCCTCCATCCCTTAAATTTTGGCACCATTTGACCGGCACGAGTTTTAAGAAATGTAATAAAAGTGGTTTAAAAAAGTTAGTGGCATGTGATTCCTTTTTTATATATTACTATTAAAATAAAATGTGAGTGTGAATGTGTTAGTGGAATGTGGGGTCTACTACCATATATGGTAAAAGTGAAAGGTTACAAATTTTTAGGGACGGACGAAAAAGTGAAATAAGTGACAAATTTTTAGGGACGGAGGGAGTATGAAGCTGACTAAAAATTTGATACTACTACAAATTTTATATAGGAGTATTTTTGTTGAAATTTCTAGTTAATTTTGATTGTTTTCAGATAAATAAACGAAAATTATATTAGTTTTACATTAGATACATATTTATTTCAGCATAATCGTGTTATATGATTTATTTATTATTAAAACTATTAAATATTGATTAAAACTAAATTGGCGTTGACATATCTTACTCATTAAATATTAGACACTATCAAATATCGATTAAAACTAATAGTTTTTGTTATTTAATCATTTTAATAATTAATAAAAATTTATTGATATTTAAAAATTAAAATTTAAAATATAAAAATCTAATATTGAAATAGAAAAACAAAGTGAAGGATGACAAAAGGGAAGAAGAATGATAATTTTGAAATAATATCAGATTTAGTACATCACTAAAATAATATCGGATTTAAAATGTTAAAAGTGTAAAAAGATCAAATTGCCCAAACTCCGCAACCCCCCCCCCCCAAAAAAAAGGGTATTTTCGACCGAAAATAATGAAAAATGACCATTTTCGAGATAAACGCTTAGTCCAGGGTTGTCTGGAGATATTTTAAAAGTCGAGGGACTAAAGGCGAGATAAACGTATAGTCTTGGGACTGTTTTTGTAGTTCACTCATATAATAATGTAATGGAGTTAGAGATGCCAAGGCTTACTGTTCGAGCAGTTAACCGTGAAACCATAACTGCGGTTAAGGTTCCGAATCAGAACCGTGAGATTTAAATGGAACTGAAACCGTCACTTTTGCAAGGCCAATTCAGGTTCCAAAATTCTAGAACCAAAACCGTGTCAAAACTGCCGGATCCAGGTAGTTCCTGGAATTGCAAAAAACCGCAGGAAAACCATGAAATGAACCATAACCGCAAAAAAACACAAGAAAGCAGGGATTCGGAACCAACCCACCGGAAAAACGCCAATTTGGAACCAAAATCGGAACCAGAGGTTTTCAAACCGGAACCGTAACCATAACCATAGCTGCGAAATACGCTCAAGGTTCGGTTCCGGTTAGAGATTTTCCGGAATCGGAACCGAAACCGCGGTGCCGGAACTTTGGTGTGTTTGTGAGTAATTTGGTACCGTAATACAAAATTAAGAAAGTAATAGTACCTCTACATCCATCGTTTAGATAAGGGTTTCCTTCAAATCCAGTATTGCAGCGACAACGATATCCGTTGTTGCTTATCGGTTTGTAGCATTGAGAATTTGCACTGACGCAAGCATAGCCGGTGGCGTTTCTCGCAGCCTCTTCGCACGTGTCATTCCCGATGACCCAATCAACCACCACAGGAAGGCTTTTAACACTTGACAAGTTAGTGAGATTATCCTTTGAAAACTTGAAGGCGGAGTCCTCAGCAACAAAGGCATAACTGCAGTTGCTGAAGTCCCAAGTAGTGGTATAATTGGTATAACTTTGAATTCCAATAGTATAACCCGACACGCTATTGGGGATGTCGGTCTGGAAACAGCCCGCGCCGTTACACGTCCCTTCACTTAAATCAGCCTCCAAACTGCACAGGGCGGCGCCGCCTGTGACAACAGTATGGTTGACGATAGTATACCCGCCAAACATGGCGATGGCGGAACAGCCAACGATAGTGAATTTATTCACGGTATTATTCACCGTGAAGTAGTTACCAAGCTGCATCCAGTCGCTGAATGTGGAAGATCTTACGCCACTGCTATAAAAACATTCACGCGCTATTGAATGCAGCAACGTGAACTGCCCGTCAGGGATATGTCTGTGATTTCGATATCGGATTCCCCCAAGAAAACCTTGGGGGGATCGAAAGATGGGCGGTTGCAAGTGAGCAGGAATTCTTGTGAGATGTAGCATTCTGGTGTGATGCCGAAAGGGAAGGGGATGCTTACGTCTCCACAAGTATCGTTGCAGTTGGGCTTGGCTATGGAGAAGCTATTATATGATGAAAATACTAGTGTTGTTGGAGAACAATATGAAGATGATCATCACAATCACATTCATATTGTTGAGTTTCTCAAACACCAAGATTATGTTTGTCAACAAACTATGGAAATAGTGATTTGTTTCCAACACAATATATAGCAACTAATGTGTGCTAAGTCAATTAGTTTAGACTTCACATATATTAATACGGCGTCTTGTACAAACCCAAGTTCAATTTTACCACCTTTATAATCAATAAATGTGTTTTCATTCATTTATGGGTACATATCCTTATCATAGTACTGATACAAAGTCACTTTTTCTCACCAATTTCATATTCCATTTCTGGTATGTATTAGTTAAAACCGTTGATGATAGTAGCTTTCAAGAAAATTCCAATATTTTGGTAGGTCCAGTGATTAATAGTGTTACGGAGCTAAAATAATTGTCATGTGTGATTAAACTGGTGTTATGCAAAAAAATTTAATTCAATAATTATAATTTATTCAAGTATTTTAGTTAATTTTCTGTAAGTGTACTGAATAATAGTGTTACTGGGCTTATATTGTGACACAATGCAACGCCGCACCAAAGCACCAATATTTTCAATTTTTCATGGGGTAATTATATTATTAGTAGTACAAATGCCCTGTTTCATATTACTATAAATTTTGAAGTTTGTACAAATGATACAAAAAAATTTATACACTCTTAATTTAATACATTCTGTTATCTTTGTTTAGACGTAGTAGTGAATTCTTTAATTATATGGAGTACAAAATATACAACAAAGATAAAAAAATTTACATCGATATGAAACGAAGATAAAACTTTTTGTAAAAACATTAAACGGTGTTGAAATCTTTTTGTAAAAACATGAAACGATTATGAAATTTTGTGTACTCCGTGTATATAAAGAGTTGATGTCGTTTTAAATATAGATAACAGAATCCATTAAAATGAAATGCAAATAAAAGAAATTTAATCCATGAAACAATAGGTAATCATTTTGCATGTTTAATGTAATTCTCCCCATATTTTCACACTATTTCAAATCCATCTCAACACCTAATCGTATGAATAGTCCCATCGCCGTATTAAATTTTGGAATGTAAACGATTCTTTTTCAAAATTGTTGAATATTGTTGACCATATAAATAGAGAATTAATCTTTCAAAATAAAAGTGTCTTATGAAGTGATTACTTTTTTAAATAGATGATATGAAAATTCGCGTAATTATTTGTAGCAGATCGTGTGACAAATAAAAACGTAGATTATCCTTTTCAAAAGAGAATGTGTTCAATATTACGAAGTCAATAACATAATTAATTTATAACTGGCGGATAAAAAAAATAAAGCTAAAATTATACCTAAGAAAATGAAAAAATAACAACAAAACCAAGGTTAACCTGTCAGTGTGATAATAGATTAATCAATAATATAATTTAGCTAATCTTCTTGCTAATATAAGAATAGTACTGAATCATCGGCACAAATTTTAACCACAAAATTAATCAGAGATTTAAAGCAAAAACGAAGCAGTAAATAATATCAACCGTGTCTTAGACGCTTTAAGCCTTAAACTGATGTTTTATGCAGCGGAGGATATCTCTCGAAGCCTGTTGTTTTATATTCGTAAGACTTCAAATTTTATATTCGTACTACCTCCGTCTCATAAAATTTGTCCTAATTTGATTTGGCATGAGTTTGTAAAAATTGTTTTTGACTTTGTATCAAATGGAGGTATGTAGTGGAATAAGGGTCTCACATTGAAGAAATTGAAGTTATATTTAATGTCTATTTTCGGAAAGATTTTAACTAGAGCAAACTTTATGGGACAAATAAAAAATAGTAAAATGAAACAAATTTTGTAGAAGGAGTATAAAATATTTTCTTCTTCCACAAATTTTTTTTTTTTTCATTACCATAAAAAACTTTAGCAGTTTCATTTTAAAAATAGAAAATTTTCCATATACATCATATACCTACCATCTATCCACCTTTTTTCATAGCTTTCATACTCTATCCATTTTTTCTCTATCTCTCCTACTTATTCACTCTTTCTCTTACTTTTCCAATTTATCATTAAAATTTGTATCATCCACAAATAAAACTAATTTTCATAGACTAAGAGCATCCCCATCCGTGCTCTTAGCTAAGAGCACAGAAGTGGGCTCGGACCCACTTTTACTCCTTGTCCTTAGGCAAGAGCACAACACTCACATCCGTGCTCTTCCGCAAGGAGAAATTCAAGGGTCTCACCATTCTATTATTAAATTTAAATACTTCAATTACTAAAAACATTTCTACATTATAAAAATACATTAAAAAATAAAAATTACATAATTAAAATCCTAAAAAATAAAAATACATAATTAAAATCCTAGAAAATAAAAAAATACATAATTAAAATCCTACAAATTAAAAATTACATAATTAAAGACTAAAAATTACCCCCTGGAAGACTAGTCCTCTATCCTCAATGTTCTCTTGAGACCCCGTATCATTCCCACATGTGTTGCAAGTTGGTCGGGACTCATGTTAGACGTATCGGTCGTATTGAGTTCACCCAAGAGGGCCCACAACGAGTTGATCGGGGGTTGAGGTGGCACAAAGGGAGCGGGAGCGGGGGCGGATGGAGTCGGGGCGCGAAGGCGGTTGGTCGGCGCCTTCTTCCTTCCTTGCGGCCAGCGGGAACTGCTCGGGCCAGCGTCGGAGCTACCCAAGTTAGTTCCGGCAAGCTAGGTAGCCACATCATCGCAGGCGCCGTCGGATAGGGTACCGACCTCGACCGTTTGCTAGAAGAGCTGGAGGAGGATGTTACTACGCCGCCCCTATACTTCGGATAAAGGCTCCCCTCCTGCCAACAAGCGAGGTACTTGAACGCTTTGAACTCCAAGCTTTGGTAGGTCACTAAGGCGGCACTGATGATGTCGAGCTCGCTCTTGCCGCTCCCCACCGCCCGCTCTTCCTGTTGGTAATACCCCTGGAACTTACCGATTGCCTCGCTGGCTCTGTAGATGCAATTGCACACCATACTATCATAGCGATGGATGGTTCCCCCCGACCGGATTTCATTGTAAAGACGAGTGATGCGCCACCAATACGTTTCCCCGGTTTGCTTCGTGCCAACATCCGGGTCTTCGGAGACTGCCAAGTAGGCTTTGAACATCTGCATCATCTCATCCAAAGTGTACGGCGTGCGGGTACCACGAGTAGGAGGAGTAGGAGTAGGAGTACGAGTACGAGCAGAGCTGCCGCTCCCTCCCGATCCGGGTTCGGGTGCCCACCCGAACCCGGGGGCATCTTGGTCGTCCACCGGGTAAAGCCGGTAGCCACCCGGTACTTGAGAACCTTGGGTTTGAGGAGGGGCCAAAAATTGCGTTTCCGGAATAGAGAATGGCTTGGAGCCGAACCATTCGTAGTTCCAACCGCGGGAGCCGGAGGGGTGATCCCCGGAGTCGGACGTTGTGTAGTGTGGTGGGAATTCAGATGAGAGAATATGAGAAAAAAGATAAGTGAATAGATGAGAATTGATGAGAGAATTTAGATGATAGAAGATGAGAATTGTGTAGTGTTATGAGAATTTTTTTGTGTTGAAGTGAGGGTATTTATAGATGAAAATGTGAATTTTGGGGAAAAAAATTGAAAAATAAATTAAAATTGTGTATAAAACAGTTATAATTTATTGGGAAGTGAAAAAATATTTTTTTTATTTTAATTTTTTTTTAATTAATTTGGAATTTTTTTTTAAAAAAAATAAAATAAATCAAATTTGGCAACGGCTATGCCATTGGCCAACCAGGAGCTGCCACGTATGGCTGCTCAGCGGCACGAACGAACGACAGGCATCGGCGGGGACTCCGCTGGTACAGACGGACGGGGCACCGCTGCGGATGCTCTAAGGAAGTAATTAGCTAATAGCAGTAAATTTTAAGTTAAAATTACCTTAATTTAATGTACTTTTATAAAAGTTAATTAAAAAATTCATATGATATTAAAAATTTTGAATTATGTAGGAGAGCTAAATTAATTTGTACTCCCCCCGTCCCGCTTAAGATGACATGTTTTCCTTTTTAGTTTGTCCCAACTAAGATGACACATTTCCTTTTTTGGTAACTTTCTCTCTCCAATTAATACACTCAACCACTTTTTCTCACTCCTATTAAAATATTCATCTTTCTTTCTCTCTCTACTTTAATACTTACACCCACATTCTCTGTCTCCAAACACTTTAACCAATAACTCCTAAAATCTTGTGCCGGCTAAGCAATGTGTCATCTTAGCCGGGACGGAGGGAGTATATATCCGTCCCTGAAATTTTTTATTTTCATTCGTCCCAAAAAATTTGTCACATTTCACTTTTTATCAATTTTGGTTGTAGACCCCATATTCCATTAACTTATTCTCACTTAAAACTAGTACTTTAAAAGTAGGACCCACATCCTACTAATTTTTTCAACTCACTTTTTATTATATTTCTTTCTATTACAAAAGTTGAGGGATGGTTCAATCCACTTTTCATTATATTTCTTTCTATTACAAAATTTGAGGTACGGAAGGAGTATTTATGAAAAATACTTATAACCGTACGAAATCTAATGTTAAAATAATACTAGTAAAATTATCGTTCTTTAAGAAAAACCCGGGAAAGTTGAATGTAAAATCAAAAAGTTATGGCGCCACTTTTGTTGCTAATGCCAATGCATAAACTCATGGTGATGCAATTGAGTTCATCTCTGGAAAGGAAAAACGATGTCAAAATCTTCGCGTTTAGACCTCCATGACACCGATTCTGAGGTAAATTCAAGCAATGTATAATTTCTTGCATTAGATCCTAAATATTCTCACATACCGAATCTCTTCTTCTTTGGCAGGCTCTGGGTCTACTTGATTCAGATTCATTTCCTTCAGGTTCCTAAAATTTACACTTCTAGGCTCTAGCCCTCAATATGTTTGATGAAATTACTCATTGACGGTTTCTACCTTGTATTTAATTTATTTGATATGTTGTTCTGGGTCTTAATTATGTTAATTTCTTTGTTTATAGAACCACCTAATATCAGAAACTGGTTCTCGAGCTACGTGTATGAGTCCCCGGAGTTGGACAGCATGAGTTGTTTTCAAGATTGTGACGGGGCTGGAGACACTTGTGGCAAGGAAGAAATCACTGGGAAATTTGGGGATAATCACCCTACAGTTAGTTCCAAACAGGTGAAACCTTGTGATGGGATTGAGTCGAATGGATTTGATGATTCGGGATGTTGTGAATCCGGTGCCGTGGTGAGTGAAAGTTTGTTTTGCCACAAAGATGAAAACTTTGTCTACTGTTCTTATTCTTGCCAGGTTTAAGTTGCCATTTTTTGTTTATACACATCAAAATGGGGTAAACAGAATTGGAATGGTTTAGCAGCTGCTGCTTCTTTTCTTGTGTCTTACGTATTGTAATGAACTCTTTATATAGGTTTCAGGATCGTCAGAGTCTCTTTCATTTCCTTCAGGTATGAAAGGCTTTAGGCATTTATGCAAGACTCAATCTTGACAAAGAAGGGATCATTAAGGATATTCCTATTTCCTCAAACAATGAATTACGAAAAATATTACCAACTTCACTAAATCCATGTTTGTGTTGTCTTTGGTTCCATCAGAGCCTCCTTGCATCGGGAATTGGTTCTCAAGTTATGTCTACGAGTCACCTCCTCTGGATACTGCTCTTGATTTTGCAATTTCAGATTGTGAAGAGAGGGAATATGATAAGTTAGATGTGGTAGAAAAGAGCGCCAGTCGAAATATAAAGGATTCAATGGCCTCTACAGATGTTAAAAAACCAGAGTTGTGTGCACTAAACAATACCTCGGATGCAGTGGTGAAAGGCCCCAACATAGGTAAAGGTACCGAACTGGACTATAAATCTATGTGCAAGGTATGTTCCTTCTTCCCTATATCCTTACTATGTCTATTGGTGGTTTATATGTATTCTTCCAGCAAAATCAAATTATGTTTTCTTTTGCAAGGCACTGGCCAATATTATGGTTTTATGACCCTCTAGGTAGAATTGATTCTTAAGATCTAACTTTAAGGGATAGACCCAAGTGGTTTTCAAAGCCCATATATGGAGCCATGTTTAGAAATCCTGAGACTCCCACCCCTTATAATCACATGTCATTTTGATGTAGGCCATCAACATTATTCTATTTTCCATGCCTCTGAAAATCAAGCAGTTATGGTTACTGCATTCATACTAGGATTCCACAGGATGTAGTGTTCTTGTGTGCTGAGATCCGGATGTAACGCCAAGTTCTATAATTGATAATATTTCCCACCCAAATTCTACAAACTTGATTGATTAATCTTTTGTATACTAGATATGCATTTTTGCGGGTGTGTTTTCACACATTTTCCTTGCTACCAACATATACTGATCAGTATTTCTTATTTCTGACTTATGTTCGGATCATAATATTAGATTTGAATGGACTCTTTCTGCACCATTCTCTTCTAGATAAGGACATGCGCAATTGAAAGGGTTAGGCTTCACAATTTCATGAGGACTGTGAGCTTTTTGAGGCCATAAAGCTTCTTTTCTTCTGTTCCAATATGATTTCCATAGCATCTCTGTCATCCATGAGTATTGCTGACTAATTAGTTTCCCAATGGTAATCAGTCTATACAGTGGTTTCAGTTCACTCTATGACAAGGGAAAACTAGAAACTCAGACATTAGAAAATAGAAACAAGATACTAGAGAATAGAGAATAGAGATTAGACACTAGAAGCTAGAAACTTGAAAGTGATTTTGACTAGCTACTTTACTCTTTGGCATGGAAATAGTACATCAACTGCGCAACAACCTTGACAATCTAGAAATTGGGTAACCAATAAGCAGAGTGACATTTTGTTGCACTTCTGTGATTGTTTTTCTTTTCAATTTGCATTTAGGTTTCAATTTTATCATATGTCGTCATGTTATTCACTATGTATCTGAGTATTTACTTGGGTTGAAATGCGAGCTGAACATTGCTTCCATGTACATCTCAATATGTTTTTAGTTCAATAAGTTGTACTGTGAAATACAAAATAAAATTGAGAAAGCATAACTGTTGCTACTAGGCATAAGCTATTGCCAGGAAATTATATGTGCTTTAATATATTTAATGGCGTAATATGTCTCGGTGGATTTCATGACTGTTGATACTGAGTTTCTCAAGCCCAACTTCGTGTTATTTGTGATTTGTTTGTAGGCAGACGATGATGATGTTATGCTTCAGGCATTGCCATCTATACCAAGTATATCTAGATCGGATAAGGTTTCCAAACCAATGCCGTTTGGACAAAACGTAGGATATAGTTACTACCAGTCTCTTGAAAAGATAGGAAGTACAAATGCACATGATAACGATTATGATGCAGAGTTGCATTGCAAATTTTCTAGCAGAAATCCAAAATCATTCAGTATGGAGAAAAATATGGGCAGTCAGGAAGAAATCACTGGGAAATTTGGGAATAATCACCCTACAGCTAATTCCAAACAAGTGAAACCTTCTCTTGGGATTGAGTCAAATGGATCTGATGATTCTGGATGTTGTAACTCTGCTGCCATGGTGAGTGAATGTTTGTCCTGCCACAAAGATGCGAACTTTGTCTTAAGTTGTCATTTTTTATTCATCCACATATAAAATGAGGATAAACTGAATTAGAATGTTTGAACAGCTGCTGCTTCTTGTCTTGTGTCTTACATATTGTAATGAACTCTTTTTATAGGTTTCAGGATCGTCAGAGTCCCTCTCATTTCCTTCAGGTATAAAAGGCTTTAGGCATTTATGTAAGACTCGATCTTGACAAAGAAGGGATTGTTATGGACATTCCCATTTCCTCATACAATGAATTACGAAAAATATTATCTTCACTAAATCCATGTTTATATTGTCTTTGGTGCCATCAGAGCCTCCTTGCATCGGGAATTGGTTCTCAAGTTATGCCTACGAGTCACCACCCCTGGATACTGCTCTTGATTTTGCAATTTCAGATTGTGAAGAGAGGGAATATGACAAGATAGATGTGGTAGAAAAGAGCGCCAGTCAGAATATAAAGGATCCAATGGCCTCTACAGATGTTAAAAAACAAGAGTTGTGTGCACTAAAGAATACCTCAAATGCAGTGATGAAAGGCCCCAACATAGGAAAAGGAACCGAACTGGACTATCAATCTATGTGCAAGGTATGTTTCTCCCTCTATATATCCTTACTATGTCTGTTGGTGGTTTGTGTATTCTTCCAGCGAAATCAAATTATGTTTTCTTCTGCAAGGAATCTGCCAATAATATGATTTTATGACCCTCTAGGTAGAATTTATTCTTAAGATCTAACTTGTACAGACACAAGTGCTTTTAAAAGCCCACATACTGTGCCATGCTTTAGAAATCCACACAAGTGGTAACAAGTCTGTAGAGTGGTTTCAGTTCACTCTTTGACAAGAGAAAACTGGAAACTAGACATTACAAACTAGAAACACAAAACTAGAAAGTGATTTTAGCTTAGCTACTTGACCTACAAAGTGGTTATTACGCTTTGACATGGAAAACTACATTAACTGCGCAACAACCTTGACAAACTAGAAATTGGGTAAGCAATAAGCACAATGGCATTATGTTGCAATTCTGTAATCATTTTTATTTTCAATTAGCATTTAGGTTTCAATTTTATCATATGCCATCGTATCGATCACTAAGTATGTGCTTTAATATATATATTCCGGCATAATATGTCTCTTGGGTTTCATGGCTGTTGATACTGAGTTTCTCAACCCCAACGTTGTGTTATTTGTGATTTGTTTGTAGGAAGACGACGATGATGTTATGCTTCAGGCATTTCCTTCTATACCAAGTCTATCTAGATCAGATAACGTTTCCAAACCAATGCTGTTTGGACAAAAAGTAGGATATAGTAACCACCAGTCTTTTGAAAAGATAGGAAGCACAAATGCGCATGATAACAATTATGATGCAGAGTTGCATTGCAAATTTTCTAGCGGAAATCCAATATCATTCAGTATGGAGAAAAATATCGGCAGTCAGGATGAAAGATCTGTTCGTTGGCAAAGTAAAGGAACTGTTCACGTTAACGATAGCCAGGGAAACAAAGATATCAATAAAATTGTATCACCTCGAACAATTGATAGGATTGTACCAGGAGATTGTAGGGGAAGTCAAGCTGGCAGAAGAAGCACCGGGAAAGAAAATAAGGTGACTGAACTGCAGGAACGTGGCTTCATTTCTGTAAGGAAAAGGAATCGTCAAGAAAATGCGGAGAATGTGGCAAGGCTCAGAGTTAAAGTGGAACCTTCGATAAATGTCGAGAAGGATGACAGCATAGTGAGGAAGGTGTTATCTGAGATTTCTAACTTCCATTCTGGGAATGCAGTTGCAACTACAGGAAAATGGTGTTGCCCGAAGAGGAATAAACCGGACCTCGGTCCTCCTTTGAAGCAGCTTCGGCTAAATCAATGGTTTCGTCGCGTATAAGTTAATGTTTTCGAGTGGTACATCTGTTCGTTTCCGATAGTTCATCTCATAATTATGTGTATGACAGTTTTTCTTCAATTAAGCCATGTGTTTAAGACAATCTTGCAAAATGCATAACATGATGAAAACCTTAAATTGTGTTCTGTATATGTCGTGTGGAAACTCATTTGTGCAGATTGCCTGAACTAAAAACTATGCGAATTGAGAAAAAATGTTAAGGTCGAAACTGTTGCTATTTTTATGTTAACGAATTTCGCGATATTCAAAACGTTTAAAAATTAAAATAAATATTAGTAGTAGTGAATTATCAGAAATTTTTTCGATCAAAATTTGGTAACTTTCGAACTTTACGATGTTAGTTCTTTCCAAACTTGGGAGTGTTTGGTAGTTTAGATGGAATGAGTTAGCGGAATGTGAGTGGAATGTGAGTGGAATGGGTTAGTGGAATGTGGAACTTTATTGCCATTTATAGTAAAAGTGAACCAGGACTTCTATTCGCGGACGGACTAAAATAGAAAAACGGGACTCCTATTCGTGGACGGAGGGAGTATATTTTTAGACTCTATACTTGCAAAATACCCCCTTTGTCCTCAAAAAATTGAAAAACTTGTAAATGACATGAGTTCTAATATACAATTGGTAAAATAAGAGAGAGATGAAAGTGAGAGAGAGAGGAAATACGTAGTGAAATGCGTGTTAGTGGATTGTGAGGTCCACGTTATAAATGATGTCTAGAATTATTATTATTTTTTGAAAAAATTTTCATATATAGACTTTGTCTAATTTTGGGGGTTATCTCGAAATAGTAAAACGAGTCTATTTTTTGGGAACAGATGGAGTATCATTCGCGGTCCCAAATTATACCACTTGCTTGTTCAGGTGCTTTTTCACTTTATGACCAAAGATTGGGATAAAAACCCCCCCAAAAGCATAAGGGGTATTTTTATATACCTACTCTCTTTTTACATTATCTCTACTTTAACTATTTTACATTATCTTTTTGAAACGAGTGCAAAAATGAAGCGTCTCGCTTATAGTGGAACGGAAGGTGTACATTTTTATAAAAAAAATACAGTTAACAAAATTATAATTTTAAAAAAACAGGTCGAAATTTCCCGCCACCCTGACAATGAGGTTTCATGAAAAAAAAGTCAAATGTTTCTCACGGAAAAAAAAAAAGTCCAATGTTCCCACCATCCCTATAATGAGGTTTCAAGAAATGATGACAATATTGACCATTAATTTGAATGTGATTGTTGAAATTTTATTAATTTAAATATTAGTAAAAAAAAATATTGAACTACGAATTTTATTGTTTTGAACATTATTTAAATAGTTGTGCTGTTTTAAATATCTTAGATGTAAAAGAGATTTTTTTTGATATAATCAGATATAATGATAGAGTTAGGATATAGTACCATACTATATTTTAGTACAGTAAAAGTACGATACATACACCGGAATATTAGTACAATATATACCGAAATGACTATGTCAAAAAAATTATCATACCAAATCTTTTACTTATTTTCATTTTTACCCGTCTCTAATAATTTAACAGCTTTCAATTTTATCATTTTTAGTGGTGGACCTGACATTCCACTAACTCATTCCTACTCACATTTTATTATAAAATCAAATTCATATTTTATTATAAAACTAATATATAAAAATATAACTCACATGGCACCAACTTTTTCAACCCATTTTCTATTACATTTCCTAAAATTCATACCGGGTCAAATGATGACTAGTTATGATGACTAAATTTACATTTTATTGTAAAACTAATATATAAAAATAAGACTCACATGCCACCAAGTTTCAACTCATTTTCTATTCAATTCTTAAAATTCGTGCCGGAATCAAATGAGAACTAATTATGGGGACGAAGGTAAAATGATGACTAATTATGAAGACGAGGGAGTAAAATCAAACTCACGTTTTATTATAAAACTAATATATAAAAATATTACTCACATGGCACCAACTTTTTCAACCCATTTTCTATTACATTTCTTAAAACTCATGCCGGATCAAATGGTGACTAATTATGATGACTAAATTTACATTTTATTGTAAAACTAATATATAAAAATAAGACTCACATGCCACCAAGTTTCAACTCATTTTCTATTCAATTCTTAAAATTCGTGCCGAAATCAAATGGGGACTAATGGGGACTAATTATGGGGACAAAGGTAAAATGATGACTAATTATGGAGACGAGGGAGTAACATAGTACTATTGGGCTCTCGGTATATACATATACCGTACCGACACGCCACTGCTTCTACCTCATAATTGGAGTCCTTAGCATTCATAGTACTCCTGTTTCTTCATAGTTGAGGCAGAATTTTACGATACACAGTTTTAGAAATGAATGTTGGATGTGTTAATAAATAGATAAAAAAGTAAGAGAGGGGAAAAGGATAGTACTCCTTCTGTTTCTTCATAGTTGAGGCAGAATTTTACGATACACAGTTTTAGAAATGAATGTTGGATGTGTTAATAAATAGATAAAAAAGTAAGAGAAGGGAAAAGGAAGAGAGAATAAAGTATAAAGTGAATAAAGTAAGAGAGAGAAAAAAATTACAATATATGAAAATGGCTCAACTATGAAGAAACTTTCCAAAATAGAAAAATGATTCAACTATGAGGAAACAGATTCATAGTTGAGGCAGAATTTTACGATACACAGTTTTAGAAATGAATGTTGGATGTGTTAATAAATAGATAAAAAAGTAAGAGATAGGAAAAGGAAGAGAGAATAAAGTATAAAGTGAATAAAGTAAGAGAGAGAAAAAAATTACAATATATGAAAATGACTCAACTATGAAGAAACTTTCCAAAATAGAAAAATGATTCAACTATGAGGAAACGGAAGAAGTAAACTCAACTAGAAGAAGTTACTTATCATGTATCCTCATCCAAAATTTTGCTCAATGGGTGTCAACTGATGGAAATACTAATAATTAGGATAGTGTGGACTGATTACTTAGGTTACTAAAGTGCACCGATTGAAGTAAAAAAGTTAAATTAAATATTGAAATATGAACAATTATGAAAAAAGGATGCCTCGCTTATACTCGTGTCACTAACAGAAGTAAAATTAAATTGGATGGTGTGAAAAAAATGATAACTTGTCACTTCGGCGGTGAAAGGAGAAAACCATAGGAATCATAGGAACAGAAAATTATTAATGATATGATCACAAATTGTGAATTATGAGGAAGGGTACGCAAACACACAAAAACATCAAGACGTTACACGTAATTAACAGCAAATTAAAACATCACAAAACTAATAACAACGAAAATTAGGTTATAATTAAAGGCTTTTAAGTGCCCTTAACGTGCTGCTGCTGCTGCTGCCCGTAGTGCTCGGCCTTCTCCTTGACATCGTACGCAGCGTGGGCAATCTTGTCCCTGGCGCGGTCGATCTGATCGGCCCCGACAGGGTGTTTTCCCGTGGCGTATCGATACATCCAGTAGAAGACGAAGCTGGCGACGGCCCCGAAGCCGCCGGAAGTGACGAAGCCGGCGAGGATGAGGAAGGCGGCGATGGCTGCGGGGACGAGGACGGGGCTGAAAATGACGAGCAGCGGGGTGGCGAGGACGAGGCCGATGACAGTGGCGGCGAGGGTGAGGCCGGAGAGGACGACGAGGGAGCCGCCGAGGGTGACGGCGGTGGTGGTCTTGGCCACCTGGTGAGAGAGCTGCGGCTGCTGCTGCTGCTTCCGGTAGGGGAGATCGTAGCGGGGCTGGATTTGAGCCATTTTGAGGATTGCGATTGAGTTGGTGTGTGTGTGTTTGTAATTATAATGGAAAGGGAAATTGCATGGCGGTGGCACGTGAGGGAATGGGATTGTCACGTGTTCACCGCTCTACATTTGTGTGACACGAATCGCGTTTGGAGAAGACACGTATTCGCTTTGATAGGGATTGTGTTTTCCTTCGATATGGGTTTTTTTCTTTTTCCGGAAGCGGCAGATGGACCTCGTGTTCACTTCACATGTTCTTTTCTGACCGTGTTCGCCGCAAAATATACTCCCTCCATTCCATAAAAATAAATCTTTAGAGTTAATACGGATTTTAATTCGTCATTGATAAAGTAAGATTGAAATTGTACAGTAAATAGTGTTTAGTTAATTTGTTACGCGATGAAATATTGTGTTAGAAGATATCACAACTAATTAAATAGCTATAAAGCTTATACTAAATTCGTTATAATATGTAGACATTGCTAAGAAAGCGGAAACAATCATAATTTTTATTTAAAAGATATTGAATGCCTCCATATAACGTACTTAAAGTATTATTAATCATTCCATTTAATTTATTTTTCGCCAAGTTAATAATGTGCGTAAATGTTGATATTCCTTCTACACATAGTAAGAAAACGAGTGTTTGAAAAAGAACCCATTATTAACAAATAGATTCTTCATTGAGTCATTCTTGAATCTAATTAAAAAGTGCAAATTAATGCATATAAATGGTAACTGTGGCTAAATATATCGACTTTGACTTATATTGGGGTTCTGACCATTTTTCGATAGTTTTTTGTCAAAGAGCAGGAATTCCGCACTACTTTAATCTGGTTAAGTTGAATATTTGCGGTTTATTTTGTGACACTTTATCTTCATATATATTTATGCTTCCTTAGTCCAGAATCGATCGAAATATTAATTTGTCAACGAAATGCCCTAAATTTCAAACATAAGTGGGTTCGGAATAAATAATTAATTAAGCTAATGTTGTAAACATCATTTGACTATTTCTCGTCATATATACAAGAAATGACAAGTTTTTATTCTTTCATTTATTTTGGAATCAATTTAATGAGAGATTATATATAGTCTATAGGCCATCCTCTTGTTGGGTGCAAAGTGCAAACCTTTACCATATCAGATAAAGGGGGAAGTTGGAAACAGTGTAAATAAGGTCCGTTCAATTTTAATTAATTTGAGGTCTTTTGGGAGTGACTCAAAAATAAATTCGTATAGATTTAACTCAAAAAACGTACAATATAAAACTAATATGCAGTCGATGATCCTAACAAGTTCTATTAGAGTCCAGGTGGCTTTGGGTCAGGTCTAGATGAGCCTTGAAAAGGGTCGGGCCCTAAATGACTCAGGTTAGAGTCGGACCCAGGATAACCCCAAGGGTCAGGGCTGGAACGACCCATGTTCGAGTTAGGCTCAAGATGACTTAGGGTTTGAGTCGTGCTTGGAAAGATTCAATGTGTCAGTTGTGTTCTCGATCTGGTCTCGATTTGAAGGGAGGTTTGTTGGACGCAACCCGTCACATATCGGAAATAGTGGAAAATTGGAAGTTGTATATAATAATTGCTGTCCAATCGCAATTAGTTTTAGGCTTGTTAAGAATTACTCAAAAACTAATTCGCGTAGAACTTGATTTAAAATGGACAATATCAGTATAATATAATGCCATGGTCTGAGATAAGGAAGTTTCGGCGAAACTGATTTCATTATTTATAAAACAATTTTTAGCTTTATTTTAATATAATTTTACTAAATGGAACGGCATGATCGTGATAAGAGTTGACATATAAACCGCAAATGCGTCAGCGGGTCAACAAAATCATTTTAATTATCTCCAAAAGACTAGCTCAATTTTTTCGCAAAGAATTGACCAAAGACCATCTCCAAATATCACAAGAAACTTCATCTATAAATACCAAACACACACTCTCCTCAAGAATCAACCAAAGCTTCCTCTCTAAATTAAATAAAGTCGCTATTTAATTACCTAAGTAAACTTTGTTTGACACATAATTTGGTTTCCATGGCGCTCCCCGACGAAGTTTCCGCCATCGAAAGAATTCGAATGCATCTCTTGGGAGAATCCGAGATTGATGGCAATGGTGCCATCAATTCGGGATCGCGAATCAGTCCAAAGATGGAGTGGATCGAGTTCGGGATCGGGAGTGCTCCTGATGATCATCATCATCATCAGGAGCACTACAGGGGGGTGAGGCGTCGGCCGTGGGGGAAGTACGCGGCAGAGATTCGCGACCCTAAGAGGCGCGGGTCGAGGGTGTGGCTGGGGACGTACGACACGGCAGCGGAGGCAGCTAGGGCTTATGATAGGGCGGCGTTCAGGATGAGGGGCAGAAAGGCGATCCTCAACTTCCCACTCGAGATTGAGGAGGCGATGCGGAGGACTGAGCCTTTGTATTGCCACCCACATCTCCTAGTGTAGGCTACACTCATCATTTACTACTACTTCGTTTATCTTAATCTCTTTTTGTTAAGAAATATACAAACTTCATATTCAGACTACGATCAATACTAAACCAGTGTTAAACTTTAAATGGCAAACAAAATCATAATCTAAAGTTCATTATAATGAACTAATAACACATTTATAATGAACTTTAAATTTTTAAATCAAGTTATTATTTTAAAATCTATGAATTCACTATAAAGAATTATAAATAAAATTATAGTGAATTCCGTATTATTTTATAATGATTTGTTTGGTGTTTAGCATCTAAAACTAGTTTGGTATATATAATACTACCCCTTTATATTCAACGTATGTTCACGGATATCTTTACGCGGATTAAATAGGAACATCCGAACATGGTTTAATTTCTTATTATTGAAGAAATATTACAAAAGTTTGGGATATCATTAGGCTTTTTATAATTTCAACTAATTTTCTTAATGAATATGAATAGGTTTTAGTTTGAAATCAACAATTTAGCCAGGTCAAAAATAATAAAAATTGAAAAAAGTCAAAATCTTGTGAGCGACAAATTCATATGCTATTGTAACACGTCGTGTCATGACTTCGAATAGGGAGGGAAAGGTCTTGCAACTAAAAAGCTGTTTAAAAAGGAAATACTACTAGCTAGTTATTATTTTAGTATTAATGAATTACTCGTTACGTTCCTAGTTAATTGACAACGGTTGATTTGACACGAATTTTAAGAATTGTAGTTGAAAATGTGTGGAAAAAGTTAGTGGAATATGAGAAAATATCAACTTTATACTTCCTTCGTCCTAATCGATGTCACATTCTATTTTTTAGAAAAAATTCTCTCTTACAATAATATAAATATACTACTACTATTTTCTCTTTCCACTCAACAAACAAATCAACATTTCTTAAATTAATGCGTTGAGATGGACAAAAAGAAAACAGGTAGCAATTTATTGGGAATATGGTTGATAAGTGGAAGGTTGCAGGTAAGAAGTTATGATGGAAATTATTTTGGGAAATACTTAGTCACACTGGGTTTGATGTTATTATTGGTTTTCTAGAAATAAAAGTGCATTTGACTTTAATTATGAACTACGGTATATTTACTTGATAACTTACGCGTTCATCTGTTCAATTTGGTTTCATACAGTTTTTGTATTAATATCTGGAAGCGAATATTTTATGTTTTACACTGATCTATATTTGTTAATTGTGTTTGAATTTTGATCATGCAGCCTCTTATTACTCTGAGTCCTAAGCGAAATAAAAAAAATACTGCTCCTGCTATTCTACAATAGGAGTCATATTTGGTGTGGACAAAAGTTTTAAGAAATGTAAAAAATAGTGAGTTGAAAAAGTTAGTGGAATATGAGGTCCATTTTTTATATTAATTTTATAATAGAATGAGAGTAAAGTGAGTTAGTGGAATGTAAGACTTACTTATCATTTATAGTAAAAGTGAAATGTGACTTATTGTGGGACAGACCAAAATGGAAAAATGTGACTCTTATTATGTGACCGGGGCGTACATTTTTTATGGTCCGTGAACTTTGTCAAACTATTATTTTAGATCCGTAAATTTTGAAAAATATTATTTGAGGTCCATCAACTACCACTTATTATCAATTGAAGTACTTTTTTTACTATTTTCAAATTTTTCAGGACAAAAATACCCTGATATAAAAGACAATTTGGAAACTTATACATTCAATCCAATTGTATTATACACTTTATTTAAAAAAAGACAAATCTATATAGTGATACCTCAAATTATACATTCACTATAAATGTACTAAACTTATCATATATTCATATCTTTTATAAATATCTTTACTATATATTTTTGACAAATTTCTAAATATATTATAACCTTCAATTATGAGTAATACTTAATTTTGTGATATGCAAAAAAAAGTTCCATCTTCAACTTTTTATAATAAAAAAAATTTCAAATATCTTGACATATGGATACTCGTAGTCATACTCATAGTCAATAGTCACTATTGATATTTGAACATGACATAATGAGAGATATTAGATGAGAATATTCAATAGTTTAAATTGGTGTTATATTTTACATATATTTATGTTATGAATATGAATACATCCCTATAGCATAAAAAAATGTAAACTACTATAATTATCAATCACTGCGTAAAATGATTTCTTTGTTGGTTTTGATAGGTTTCACGCTAGTACTTAGGGCATCCACAGTAGTGGACTAGCGCCAGCCCTAGCCGCCGGCTAGCGGCTAGGAATCTAGGACGGGCAGCTAGTCCACTATTTTGACCGGCTAGCGGCGTGAACGAGCGGGAGGTGGACTAGAGGTCGGGCGCGGACGATAGCCGTTAGCTGCGGTGAGCGATCGGCTAATGCCTATATTTGATTTTTCTTTTATAATTCAACTCTATATATACGGCTCGTTGCACTTCATTTCATTCGCACGACTTGTTTTAACAATTATCTTTTCCTCCTCTCTCATTATCTGTAGATAAAAATGACTCATGATGGTGATGATGATCCAATGCAGCGAATCGATGACTAGTTGTGGGACCAGACATCCGCGGAGATAGATCGGTTGGTGCAACAGCACGTGCAGCAACAGGTGCAGCCAGTGGTCCCTCACCCCATCCAACATCGACGTACAGCAAGAAGCCTATATTCGACTCTAGTATGATATAATTGAAGAATTATGGGCACATAGAGTTGCACGTTAATATCGTTTGTATTTTGTTTAAATGGTTGTTTAATCTTTGTATTTTTTTCCAAATTTTAATATAACGAAAGTTTTTGAATTAGTTAGTTCCATATTTTTTTTCTCCAATTTATTTTTTTGTTGTTTTTGGTGTTTTTTTATCAAATGAATTTGGCTAGGATATTGTTAGGCTGTTGCTTGGCTAGGGCAGTGGCTAGATTGTGGGAAAGACATGATGATGTGGCAAAAGGAGGTTTTTGGCTAGACTATTGCTAGGCTATTACTAGGGCGTTCCTACTGTGGATGCTCTTAGTATAACTTACGTTAAGTGACTATTTAATTACTAGTTAATTATGCTTTTTACTACTCCCTTCGTCCACGATTAATTGGCACTAATTTTTTTTACCTGTTCACAATTAATTGACGTCCTTACTTTTTATAGCTACTTTTGGTAATTGACCCACATTTCACTAGGAGTATCTCCAATGAGAGAGGTAAATGGAAAATAAAGTCTTATAACTACCATATTTATCTTTTTTACATGAAATGTCATTATTCAAGGGGAATGTATTTGAGAATGTAGTATACATTTTTTTCTATTTTAAAAAGGTATCTTTACATCTCCATCAATGCGCAGATAAAATCTTATAACTACCACATTTGTCTTTTTTTTATGAAAAAACAATCTCGTATTTGAGAAGGTATTATACATTTGTGTTTTAAAATGCATCTTGTATAATTTTTTTATTTTAGAAAATAAAATTTACCTTTCTATATACCTTTTTGAAATTGGTTTTTCGGGAAGGTTATATTTCCCTTTTTGAGAAGGTTTTCTTTATATCTTACTCCCTTAGAGATGCTCTAACTCACACACATTTTATTATAAAACTAATATATATCGAATTAGTACCCATATTCTAATCACTTTTTTAACTCACTTTCCACAATATTTCTTAAAATCATAGACGAATCAAATAGACTCAATTAATCATAGACTAAGAAACCACTAGTAGTATTAATTTAGGGAGATTATTATAAGTATAAAATGGAGTACTACTCAATTAACGGCATCTTTGAAATTTGGATATGAAAACACAAAGTTGGACAGATAATCGATAAAATTCACGTTTTGTTCGTATGTCGTATATTAAATAAGTTAGATCAGAAATGCCAATCTTGAGTGTTGTCGTACATAGTGTTCAGTATATTCGAGGAGCCGTTCTTGATATATTTGAAGAAAACAAAAATATATAAGTATCTAACACTGCAGCATTGTATACATAAAACTGATCACAGTATCACAACTTGGTATGATTCTTGTTGATAAAATAAAATAAAATAAAATAGGCATTTATGCATGCTTTGTTGGCGGAAGTTCAGAGGGGAGGCGCCGCTCCTCTCCTCGTCCACTCCTCCTTTGGCTCTTACTGTTTGCTGCCAACCCCGACTCTTCTGTCTTCGCATTCACTCTCTTGTTTACACCAACTATGCTATATATATATATACATTCTTTCATTCTTTCTCTTCTCCAACTACAAAAGAAGCCTACTGCCGTCTCTAGCTTGTTGCAATGGAGATGGACAAAACCACTGCAGCTTTAGAGGCCATCAACAATGAAACTATTGATCTGGTAGTTATAAATTTATATTTCTGGATTATTTACATATGATTGTTACATGTATATGATTCGTAAGTATGTGTCGTCTCTCAGGAGAATATCCCTATCGAAGAAGTTCTTGATAAACTGAAATGCACAGAAGAGGGTCTCAGCTCGGATGAGGTGGAGAGGCGGCTTCAAGTGTTCGGTCACAATAAACTCGAAGAGAAAAAGGTATTAACATATGTTATTCGATGTATGGATAGTAGAATTCGATATTTTGGCTTACTACTAGCTAGCTAATCTCTTGTGTTTGGTGTGATAAATGAAGGAGAACAAAATACTGAAGTTTTTGGGGTTCATGTGGAATCCTCTTTCTTGGGTGATGGAAGCAGCAGCTATTATTGCTATTGCTGTTCCTCATGGAAAGGTAAAGTGAAGAACATGATATTTAATTTAAAAGGAAATGAAATTAATTACTCCTATGTTCATATATGTGCCTAATGAAAGTGTTTGTGTTGCAGAAAAATAACGTTGATTATAGCGATTTCGTTGGGATTATGGGTCTTCTTATAGTGAATTCAACGATAAGTTTTATCGAGGAGAATAACGCTGGAAATGCAGCTGCAGCTCTTATGGCGCGGTTGGCTCCAAAAGCAAAGGTGACTTAAAAGCTTGTGTTTTGTAATTTTCAGTATTTGGTTTTCAATTTTCATCTCTCTCTGTGAAGGTTTTACGCGACGGGAAATGGAATGAGGAAGATGCAGCAGTTTTAGTTCCGGGAGATATTATTAGCATAAAACTCGGGGATATAATTCCTGCGGATGCAAGATTACTCCAAGGAGATCCTTTAAAGATTGATCAGGCTAGTCTCTTTTATGTTCTTGCAAGTTACACTTTCAAAATCTTAATTCTTTTAATTCTATGATCCAAATTTGATGAGTTGTGTTATGAAGTGGAGAAATGAAGGAAGCAATGTTGTGTATGTTTCAGTCGGCTTTAACAGGAGAGTCACTGCCGGTGACGAAGCATCCCGGTGATGGGGTGTACTCGGGCTCGACCTGCAAGCAAGGTGAGATTGAAGCAGTTGTGATTGCCACCGGAGTCCATACTTTCTTCGGAAAGGCGGCTCATCTTGTCGAAAACACCACACATGTTGGACATTTTCAGCAGGTTTTCTACTTTACATCATGTCTCATTATGTCTCTTTTTAGTCCGTTCGCCAATAAATGTTTTCCAATGTCCATCAGGTGTTGACATCAATCGGAAACTTCTGCATCTGCTCTATCGCGACCGGCATGGTGTTTGAAGTGATCGTGCTCGCATGCCAGCATAGGAAATTCCGGGACGCGGTAGAGAACCTTCTTGTGCTGTTGATCGGTGGAATCCCCATCGCGATGCCCACAGTTCTGTCTGTCACCATGGCTATTGGCTCCCACCGCCTTTCGCAGCAGGGCGCCATCACCAAGAGAATGACAGCGATTGAGGAAATGGCCGGGATGGATGTCCTCTGCAGTGACAAAACCGGCACTCTAACTCTCAACAAACTTAGCGTCGACAAAAGCATCGTTGAGGTTTTTGCCAAAGACGTTGACAAAGATATGGTCGTCTTGATGGCTGCAAGAGCTTCCCGGTTGGAGAATCAAGACGCGATTGACTGTGCCATTGTTTCCATGTTAGATGATCCCAAAGAGGTAACCTTATATAATGTACTATACTTTATCCGTCCCAATCCGATAAATGTGGCTTCGACTCATGCCTGTTTCTTCAACCGAAGGCGAGGGCTGGGATAACGGAAATTCACTTCCTCCCCTTCAACCCAACCGACAAGAGGACTGCACTCACCTACTTAGACAGTGATGGAAAAATGCACAGAGTCAGCAAAGGTGCTCCAGAGCAGGTAATAAGTCCAATTCAGCCATTTATTTACGTACGATATTACTAACCCGAAAACATTCATGCGTGCAGATTCTTAACCTCGCGTATAACAGATCAGAAATTGCAAACAAAGTGCACTCTATCATTGATAAATTTGCTGAGAGAGGTCTCCGATCGCTTGCTGTTGCTCGCCAGGTTACTTTTCTATACATTACAAGTATAAAATAGTAGTACTACCTCATTTACGAACGTAAAATCATACGTTTCAGGAAGTCCCAGAAGGAACGAAAGAAAGCACGGGCGGTCCGTGGGAATTCCTTGGTCTTCTTCCTCTATTTGATCCGCCTCGTCACGACAGTGCAGAGACTATCAGAAAAGCTCTTGATCTTGGAGTTAGTGTTAAAATGATAACCGGTTCGTTATTGAAAATACTACTTTATTTGAACATTCAGGATATGATACATTAGAAGAAGTTTAAATGTTGATCTGGATTAGGTGATCAGCTAGCAATTGCAAAGGAGACCGGACGGAGGCTTGGAATGGGCACCAACATGTATCCTTCCTCGTCGTTGCTTGGAGACCACAAGGACTCATCGGCTGCTGCTCTGCCCGTGGAGGAGCTTATCGAGAAAGCTGATGGCTTCGCTGGCGTCTTTCCAGGTAATCATACTATTACTTGAGAAAGATCAACTAGCGTCTTACCAACTGAACAACGCTTTGCCAGTATGATTTTAGCAAACATTCATGGCTGCAGAACACAAGTACGAGATTGTGAAGATCTTGCAAACCAGGAAGCACATATGTGGGATGACAGGGGATGGAGTGAACGACGCGCCAGCGCTGAAGATTGCAGACATAGGAATCGCGGTTGCAGATTCCACTGATGCTGCTCGCAGCGCCTCAGACATAGTCCTCACTGAGCCAGGTCTGAGCGTCATTATCAGCGCTGTCTTAACGAGCCGAGCAATCTTCCAGAGGATGAAGAACTACACAGTTACCATTAAACTCAACTAACACTTCTTTGCTAATTCTTCCTAATTTGCAAGTTCAATGATTTTGATCCCTTTTTTTTTGTTTGGCAGATATATGCTGTGTCCATCACAATTCGTATAGTGGTAAGCTTATAAACACTCCTATTTAACAATATGAATGCATGTTATAAATGTGGATGCTGATTAGTACTCACTCACACAGATGGGATTCATGTTGCTCACGGCATTTTGGAAGTTCGATTTCCCACCCTTTATGGTTCTTGTCATTGCAATTCTTAATGATGGTAACAATGTGTACCCGTATTGCTTTCTATCCACATGTTCATGTTCGTGCTTGTGTTCATGTTATATTTGTTTCTATACTTTTTTCTTCATTTTAGGTACTATTATGACAATATCAAAAGACAGAGTTAGGCCATCTCCAATGCCAGATTGTTGGAAACTGAGTGAAATTTTCGCGACCGGGATTGTTCTAGGAGCTTACCTTGCTCTTATGACTGTTATATTCTTCTACTTAGCCTACGAGACTGACTTTTTTGCGGTAATTAAAGACGCCTCTTGCATTGTGCAACAATTTCTATTGAATATAAAAGCATGCATGCGTAAACGATTGATCTAACTATGCCGTGCTAATTATTTTGATCAGAAACATTTCCATGTGGAAGATTTCAGCAAACACGTTGGCGAACTAATAGACGAAAGCTCAAAAGAAGTGAAAGAGAAGTTATCATCTGCTGTGTATCTTCAAGTGAGCACCATCAGCCAGGCTTTGATATTTGTGACTCGGTCGAGAGGGTGGTCCTACACAGAGAGGCCCGGTCTCCTCCTTGTGGCGGCGTTCATCATTGCACAACTGGTCGCAACCTTATTATCCGCAGAGGTGACGTGTGGCATGTTCGGGATAAAGAGAATAGGGTGGGGATGGTGTGGTGTGATCTGGTTGTATAACATCCTGTCATACTTGCTGCTTGATCCTATCAAATTTGGAGTCAGATATGCTCTCAGTGGGAGAGCATGGAATCTTCTGCTTAACCAAAGGGTTTGTTCTACTTATATCGACATACTAACTGCTAACTATGTCAACACGAAGCCGTACAAATGGCTTCGTGTTGACATCTATAATATATATAGATGAATTCAAAATATTAGTTAGCAGTTAGCAACTGAACACATCCCTAGCTAGTAGTGAGTTCAAAAATGAAAAATATTTATATTTATGGTTTCAGACTGCCTTCAACTCCCAAAGGGATTTCGGAAAGGAAGCACGAGAAGCAGCGTGGGCAGCAGAACAGAGAACCATACACGGTCTGCAATCCGCAGAAACCAAAATGTTCAGCGAGAAAAACGCCTCGAGGGAGATGAACATCATGGCCGAGGAAGCGAAGAGACGCGCTGAAGTTGCAAGGTCAGTCTAAATGTACACAAAATGTTTCCCAAAACTGAAATACTTACATGATTACTTATATATAGGTTGAGGGAGCTGCACACATTGAAAGGGAAGGTAGAGTCCTTTGCCAAATTGAGGGGGTTAGACATTGATGTCAATCCGCACTACACTGTCTGATCATATATATCTCCCCTTAAAGCATTGTTAGTGTAATACATTCATCCATCCACAGAAAGGGTCAAATTAATAAGACTGTATGCATATGTATTTTTATCCATTTATAAACTTTTCATTGTATTTTGCTTGAAGTTAAGTATTGGAACACCAAATTGGCCAAGAGTAGAAGAGATATTGACTCTGGATATGAATTAACAGTGCTAGCTAGTTACTTTGGTCACATGTTGTTGCAATCTCCCCTTCATTGTTTGTGCAAATAATTTTGTGGACGATATTTATGTTACTTGCAATTTGATACCCACAAAATTGCCATATATTTTGAAAATCAATATGATTGGCCAGCATAAATCACAAATTTCTCTAAAATCATAAATAAAAATTTTTAGACATTTATATGTCACGTGAAGATAGATAGGCCATCAAAACATTTGTAATAACACTGTTGCGGAAATTTGCTCTTTCATTCGAAGCAAACATAATTATTATCTGGTAACTCTATTATACTACATGAATCTCATATATTGAAAAATTACATTATAATATAATGAAACAAAATTAATTATTCGAAAATCCAATAAAGTGTTTAATCTTTTTAATTGAACAATGCACTAATGCACTATGAGATAAAGATTATGACTTAATAAAAGTAAAAAAAATGGGCATCGAAACTTTATGATAAAGTCATATTATCGGATAAATCCAATCTAGTACCTAGCGTCCTAGCCTACTCAAATTTGGCAATTTGCCAAAAGGTGGAAAATGGATTGCATCTATTTTAAAGCTGAACGCAATGAAATTAGTCCACGTCTATTTTTTTTTACTTGAACCATATCTATTAAAGCTACATTATTCTTCTCTTTTGTTTGTAGATAATAGTGACATAATACTAATATTGTGGAGATATATAGAGATAGGCATAGCATTGCATTAGGGCCGGTAATTTTCGATGAAACAAAACATATACATGAAATTATTAGGTTTGGGTCAAGTTTTAGTGGGTTTGGATCCTTATCAGGTCGATCCAATAAGAATTCAAAGATTTCGAGATATATTCGGGTTACCCCTTAAGAAAAGTAGTACTCCTTCCGTTCCATATAGGGGTGTGCATTCGGGTTTTGGTTCGGTTTTTCGCTCAAATCGAACCGAACCCGAAAAACCAAATTTAGGCTAAAATTGAAATCGAACCGAAAAACCGAAAATCGAACTTAAAAAACCGAACCAAACCGACAAAAACCAAAATTTTAAAAAAATAGAAAAATGAAAAAGAAATAGTATATATTAATATATACTCCATAATTTATTTTATTTTATATATACTAATAGAATATAAATATATACTCCCTCCGTCTCGGATAATTCGGGTCACTTTGACCGGGCACAGGTTTTAAGAATTGTAATGAAAAATGGGTTGAAAAAGTTAGTGGAATGTGGGTCCTACCTTTATATATTAGTTTTATAATAAAATGTGAGTAGGAATGAGTTAGTGGAATATGAGGTCCACTACCAAAAATGGTAAAAGTGAAATGAGACAAATTATGTGGGACGGACCGAAATGGAAAACTGAGACGAATTATCCGGGACGGAGGAAGTATAATATAAAATTAATAGAATATACATATAATATGTATTATATAAAAATATATTAAAAGAATATATATTATATATATGATAATATACTAAATTGATAGAATAAAAATATATAATAATATATTTAAAATTCAATACGGTTTTTCGGTGTTTTTTTTGCCTAAACCGAACCGAACCGAAAAAACGAAATTTTTTTATTTTTAAATCGAACCAAAAAACCGAAAAAATCGTACCGAATTTCAAAATTTCGGTTTAGTTCGGTTCGGATATTCGGTTTTCGATTTTTTTGCTCACCCCTAGTTCCATAGTAATGGATGCATTTCTTTTCGGCACGGAGATTAAGAAAAATTGTGTTAGGTGAGTTAAGTAAATGGAGAATAAAGTGAAAAATGAAAAAGGTGGAGAGATGAAGAGAAAAAAAAGTAGGCGTGGAAAAATGCGTTGAGTTTTACTAAAATAGTGAATTACTCCCAAAAATTTGAATTACCATATTTTAGTCAGGCATATATGTTGGTATGTGATTTGGCGTGAAAAGTGGAGAAGCTTTTGGATTCAGTAATCAACTTTGGTGATATTGGATAATTTGCTATGATGTTATCTATCTTAATTCTTAGTATCAGATGTTATTTTGACCTTTGTGAATTCTGTAATCAACTTGGTGCACTTTTAATTTTGAGCTTTTTAAATTCAGTAATCTACACTGATTTTTTTTACTTTAAGATATTGTGTTATCTTACAAGTATTATATTGCAATTTTTTGTCTATCAGCCACACGCACCCATTCCCTTGATTTGAATAATTTGTAGACACAAGAGCATCCGCAATGGTCGCAATGGTCGGCTAGCGACCGGCTAGCCGATTCGTCGCGCTGGCCGATCGGCTAGCCGAACCATTGCAGTCGGCGAGAGCGAAATCGGCTAGCGCTTCGGCGTGGGCTGGCTGATCGCTCGGCGCTGGCCGATCGGCTAGCCGCCATTGTGGCGGCCCGATCGGCCAGCGCCCATTTTTGTTTTTTTTTTTTTTTTTGTTAAAAAAAAAAAACCTATATAAACGCGATTTTCATTTCATTTTCATTTGCACCACTTGTTTTAACGAGTTTTCTCTCTCTCTAACTTTCTGTACAAGAGCATCATCGAGCGATGGATCACAACAACGAGTCCAGTCCAGCGACGAGTGGATCTCAGACTCCCACGGTACCTGTGGGATCTGGATGGGGGCAGATGGGCCCGGGGTTTAACATCCCTTGGAATCAGATGATGGGGATGATGGCCGGTGCGCCGGGGGGGCGCAGGGGGGTATGCCGTGGGGGATGACGGGTGGCGGGCAGGGGAGTGGCGGGCAGTCAGCGCCCGGGTGGGGGGTATGCCCCAGATGCAGCAGCAGATGATGCTGCAGCAGATGATGGGGATGATGTGGCAGGGCGGGGTGCCGGGGGGGATGCAGCACGGTATGCATCCCGGGATGCAGCACGGTATGCATCCCGGGATGCAGGGGGGTTCAGGGGTCACCGGGAGGGGACACGGTATATCGGCCCTCGCTTGATTTTTTGACGACTTCGTCTCACACGTCGACCCCAGTGGAGACGCAGTTCACTGGCGATGACCTTCTGTCATTGCATGATATGGGGATCGATCTCGAGGATCCGGATACTCCCGTTCCGGCGAGGCGGGCCGCGCCGAAGAAGAAGACGAGGGGGAAGGCCAAGGCGGTCGGTGAGTCATCGCAGCCCGCTGTTGACCACACCCCTGGCCGGAGGAAGTGGACGGAGGATGAGTACGCCGGGGTGGCCAGGGGGTGGTTGGAGGTGTGCGACGATCCGCTGGTTGCGAACAACCAGCGGGTCGTCAACATGTGGTCGAAGATCAGAGCTGCCTATAGGAGGCACTGCCCGCACGGGAAGGACTTCAGCAACGAGGAGGTCCGAAAGGGGTGGGAGCGCACCAGGGCCGCGGTGGGCCGTTTTGCGAATTTGTACGCCAACGCCCTCCGTCAGCTCACTAGTGGGCAGAATGAGGACGACGCCCGGAGGATAGCCGCGAGTCAGTTCCCCTTGGAGGGAAAGTATAAGGAGTTCACCTTCTGGGAGTGCTTCTTGTTGCTGAAGGATTCCGAGAAGTTCCGGGCGGGGTGCGATGCTGGGTGGCCGAAGAAGCAGCGACTGAACTATAGCGGCGACTACAGCGGCAGCAGCGGCGGATCCCACGACGTCCCCCCGGATGCTGAGGAGTTTCCATCCCCTCCTTCATTTACTGGTCGCCCCCGCCCGGTTGGACAGAAGCGGGCGCAGCGGGCTGCGAGTGGCGGATCCCCCCTATCACCCCGCGAGGTCCAGTCCTCCACCCTCCCACCCGCCCCACTCGAGTACACTCTCCATTCGCGTAACCATATGCGGGATCAGATGTACAAGGTCTTCCAAGAGTGGAAGGCCGCCACTGACCCCACGGAGAAGATGTTTCTTCACGAGATGCTCGAGAGCATGCGTGTTGATTTGGAGATCGCGAGGGCAAAGCTAGCGAGTTCCGACGTGGGCTCAGATACCACGGGTGGCGGCAGCGGCGGCGGCGACGGCGACGGCGGCGGCGATGAGGAGTAGAGAGCGGCGGGGCTCGTGTGTGGAAGCCCTTTTTTTAAAAAAAAAATCATGTACTTTTTTTTTAAAATCTTTGTACTTTTTTTTAATGGAATGGATTATTTTTCCCGTATATGTCTCGTAAATTTAATTCCGTATTTTAATCGGAATTTTAATTCCGTAAATGTAGTATATTTTGAATTATTTTTATTGCGGCTGGCCCATGGCTGGCCTAAATCTGATGTGGCAGGTGAATTTTTTAGTGTTGCTGACGTGGCAGGGGAGAGAATGGCTGGCCTATTGCTGGCCTAAGCACCATTGCGGATGCTCTAATAGAAGACATAGGATTTATAGGAATATGAGAGTGGGAAGTTTATAAAGAAGAAGAGAGAAAAATTAGGAAAAAGAAAAGAAGAAATATAATACTCCATATTTATAAAGAGGAAGAAAGATGGAGGATAAAGGAAATAGAGGAAGCAGGTATTTGAAATGACATACACACATTTCACTGTGAGAAAATGGCGCCTACTTTTGTAGTATAATGTACAAAAATGCCCTTTAGGCCTTTAGGGGTGATTTTGTCCGAAAATTTGGTCAAAAAGTGAAAAAACACCTGAAATGAGAAAGTGGTATAGTCTTGGTACCGCAAATGATATTTTGCAAGTATAGGTACCGCAAATGTTCGTCGCTGAAAGTATAGAACCTAAAAATGTAATTCACTCTTACTAAAAAGGAAAATGACTCTATTACTATGGAACATACCAAAATAGCAAAATGACTCTATTACTATAATACGGAGGGAGTATTATTTTTATTATTTAAAAAAGTGTTACACTTTAATTTTATTATTAAAATTTATATTGTGATTAAGTTTTAATCATGTTATGACAAATTATAGTTGTGTAATACTCTATCCCCACTCTCCATTAATCAAATTCCAATTATTTTTTTTCATCTCTCTCTTATTTTACCAATTATGCATTAAAACTCATATCGCTCTAAATATCTTTATTTTTATGGGACGAAAACAGTACCAAATTTATCGTGTAATAATAGGTTTTAATAATGTATATTTTTTTTATATTCCATAATCCATATGAAATGGTTGATGATACTTTTACAAACAGTCAAACAATGAAAACCACTCGTGAGATCAATACAAGTAGTGTTTGATCATTGAGAAATATGTACACATCACATAAGTATGCACATTAATTGTGAAAGATTCAAATAATTTGAAAAACAAGTTTTCTGGCGTCTACAGAGTTAAGCTGAGGTTGAGTTAATCCTTCCTAAAACACACTTATTATGACAACCTAACAGAAAATTATAACTTAACAAAACCCACTCTAAACACTATCATCTTCTATTAACAACGACACAACCAACATGTTCTTTCCTGCATTCTAGACGGCATGAATCGGATTGTGACTCATGTCTGAAGTGCCGGAAGCCGGGTTAGCCTGAAACGCAGAAGGTCTCGCAGAGCCCTCGACGAGTTTTAGGGAGAGGGCTGACGGCCCGCCATCCCCGATGGATTCCCCTAAGCTTAGATTTGACATACCAACGAGCTCGTCCACATTAATAGGGCTCTTCGAATGCACAGCAGTTGGCTTCACCACTTCATGGGTTTCTGCTATGGCGGGCTCTGTATTGTATCCAGGCCAAAACTGGACGGGCAACGGGAAGAGAGGAGCGACATAAGCAGGATACATGACAGGGTAAGGATATTGAGAGCCCTCCGGGTTTGTCAGAGCAGTGTCCCCGTCGTTGGAGTTTGCAGATCCCATGGATTCACAGTCTTCATCCACAGCAGTAGGAGCTGCTGGAACGCTGCTTTGTGTCTCGGCTTGAGAATGATTCACAGGGAAAAAATCTCTCGACATAACAGTAGTATCGGCGGACTGCAGAAGAAGAAATTCAACATTTGAATAATATGGATGGCGTTTTACAGAGCTTAACATGGTCTATATCTATCATCTGCCTATAATCAGATCGATAACCTTTTTCCAAGAAAAAAGTGGATAACTGGAGCCGTCTGTTCCATAAGCATACATCATGTTTTGCATATAGCTAAGAGTCATTAAGGGCCTACTAAATGTGTAAAGATATACGTAGCGTTGAGAAATAAGGAGGCTTACTTCGTCGGCAACAATATCGAATAGGCTTGAGCGTCTCTTCCTCCTTGACACATTACTCTGTCTGATGAAGTACTTTTGGGCATGGCTAGCAACCTGAGTGGGTGTTCTAGAGACCACATAATTCCGTGCAATGCCACGCCAATCACCTTTACCAAGCTTTTGCAAGCCAATCAGAAATAACCTATGTTCCTCTTCTGTCCAAGGCACTCCTAGGAAATAAAAGTGCAAAGTTAAGGAAAAGACCAGATATAATAACAACGAGAGGAAAAAAAAATAGAATCTTGGAATCATTGAAAGGAACCAACTTCTTGAATGGCTATGACAAGTATTAATGGTATTCTAAACTGAAATTTGATCAAGGACAAAAGATATCGTATGAGCCAATCATAGTATCAGCACATCTTTGAAACCTTAACCTGACCCCACCCCAAAAACTTCAGCCTACATCTTCGACTCCCCCTTTAGAGTATAAGCATTGAATATTGCAAATATATTCCACATGGCTCGGTTATTTCGCTCAAATTTTGCATATAATCATTTTCAGGATCCATGTTTAGTTCTTATATCATTTTCCCTGTGTATTAGCATTCAAGCCGCCATCATGGACACCCAAAGTAGAGACAGATTTTTAGGAATGGTTTAGACATCGAAATTTAACAAATAAGTCGGACCAGACCAGTGTATAGCAGAGACAGAGTGCTTTCCCATCCAACAATCAGACAACTCAGATATTCGTGCTATCATTCTGTTCTCTCATAAACAGAAGAAATAGAACACCACAAAAACCAAGATTTTAGATTATACTATCATTTACACAAATTTCAGTTTTTTCAAGAAGTTTCCAAGTACAATTAAATTCCATAAGAGGCAAAAATCACATATGATCATGATAAATAACAGTCACATTAGTTTCACATTCTTCCCGAATCATTCAAGCACTTGAATTCAGAAACCAAAATAAGCCTAAAAATCACACAGAGAATCAGAATAGCACACAAATTGAATAACATGCCGACCCGGAAATTCAATCTTACACCGACCCTTATCTAAAGGCTCCAACACTCTACACTAAACCCAAAAACAGTAAAAGCTCGTTCAATTCTGATTCAATTTTATCCAAAATCAACACTAGACCAAAATTAATCAGATCCAAACACATACCCCAAATTACAACCACAAAACCTAATAAGCAAATAATAAAATAAACCTTTTTTCCGCTCACGGCTGGAAGAGGAGCCAGCAACGAAGTCTTCAGAAGCGTAGCCATCGGCGGGAGAGGGGTGGTCAGGGGTGTCAGCGGGGGAGTTATGAGCAGCGCTCCCACTTCCGCCGCCGCCGCCCATGTAATGGGTCAAGTTGCCCATACTAGCGCTCTTCCGGATGGAGCCATCAGTCAATCGGACGCCGAAAAGCTTGACGCCTCGATTGGGACAGGTGCGGGAGTTGTGGCCGTTGTGGCTGCAATGCGAGCACCGCCTCGTCATTTCCGTTTGTTACAATTACGAGATCCCAGAGAACATCGGGCTTGTGTTTTTCTTTTTCTTTTTTTTTATGTTTAAACCGAAGGTCTGGTCTGGTTTGGTCTGTGCGCTGTGTGGTTACAGATATAGATATAGAGAGAGAAAGTCTGATCCAAAGGAGAGAGATGGAGTGAGATAAATGGAAATTAAAGAATACAATATTGTACTATCATGTTTACATTTCTTTTAACAAAAGTTGTTTTCTTATGGAAATGATTTGAAAAGATATTATAGCTTCTTTAATTTAGAATCTATTATTTTTTAAGGTATACTTACCTTTTGAACTCATAAGATAAGTGGTAAGAAATAGTTTTTTTTTTTTTTTTACTTTCGAATTGGTCTTAGTATCGCTATTTTGGAAATTTTGAATTTTAATTTTTTATAATTTTTATAGAATAAATCTCATATTCCACTAATTTATTTTGTTTATATATTTAATAAGTAGTAGTAGTAGTAGTATATAAAAATATAATGCTTATTTCTATTACCTATTATTTGTATCATTTAAATTCGTGCTTTATAGACGTGGCTTTATTATTCTTGTTAATATTTCACATAAAGAGCCATAATATATTGTTAAAAAGAGTCAAAATGAGACATCGAGATTATATCATCGGCCCACCGGAGAAAACCAAATCTTCAATTTTTTTATTGCTTAAAACCAAATCAATCTTCATTTTTTTTTTATTGCTTATGCAAATTAATTGAAGATTCATTTTTTTAACATTAAACAGTTTTTAGTGGTTCAGTTTAAAATTTTTGCAACTTGATGCTAGTGTGTTCTCCATTTGGTCAAATGTGAATTGATATTTGATGCGGCCTCCCCTCAATATATACTAAGAATATTCTAGAGGCAAATATTAAATGAAATGAAGATCTCCTTCTAATGATAGGAATTAAATAAAGGTAGAAATGGAATAGAGATCACATTGTATGACAATTTATTTGTATTGTTTATATATTTTCATTTTAGTTTCTCCTTAATTCTAAAGTACTACTATAATGAACAATTTTTGGCACGACACGATAACGCGAAACGAATCCGCACGAAATTAATGGGTATGTGTCAAAGCTTATTGGGTCTGTATCCTTATCGTGTCAACACGATAACGACACGTTAACTTCGTGTCGTGTTCGTGTTACACGTTAAGAAATAATACTAATATATTATAATATTATTATAGTGTCATTATTGTGTCGTGTCATATATGTTTTGTTATCGTGTCATGTTGACCCAAAATAGTTCGTAACGTTAATGGATTCGTGTCGTGTTCGTGTCTGAGGATAGCGTGCCGTGTTCGTGTTCGTGTTTGGAGTTTTCTTAATAGGTCATGTTCGTGTTTGTTGTTATCGTGTCGGGTCGTTATCGTGTCAACACGATAACGACACAACACGCACGATTTGCCACTCCTAGAATACTAGTACAATGTAAATATAAACATATAATTCGTATGAAAGAACACCAAATTTTCAGAAACAACATTGAATTTTAGAACTCTGATAATGTTATACTTAGGCCTGCTTATTCGGCCGGTTCCGGTTCTATCCGGTCCGGTTGATCGGGTACCCGGTTACAAATTTTCATAAATTTGGGAACCAGAACCGGAATCGGATCCGGCCGGTTCCGGTTCCGGTTCCGAACCGGTCGGGTAAGAACCGGTCGGTTCCGGTTCCGAACCGGAACCGATTTGTAGTTTTTTTTTTAAATAATTCAACATCTAGAAATATAACAATTAATACCGAAAAATTCAAACAAATACAAATCAATAAAATAACAATATTCATCATCCAATTTTCCAATACCTAAAAACTATAATTCAATAAATACCTAAAATAGTTAATACCTAAAAGTTCAAATAAACATAAAAAAAATGCAAATCAACAAGATAACAATATGCATCAACCAATATTTAAATACCTAAAACAATAATTTAATAAATTACTAAAAAATCTAACACTAAAAATTAAAATCTATGCACAACAAAATACGACTATACAACTAATATTCTAATAAGGCAATAATATTCAAAAGACCAAAATCTTAATTACTCTATTTTGATTTTAGAAAAAAATCGATATATTAATTCATTTAATCATTCACTTTAAACTTGATTATTTTAATAAAAAAATCTTAATTAATTATGAGTTATTTTTTTTAAAAATCAATTATTTTTGAGTTATCATAATAGGAGCGAATCAACAAATGGTGCGAAAGATTGAAGATTGATCACAAAAAGTAATAGTACTTTCGTTTTGCAAAGGCAGTAATCACTTTTGCTAATAGGATAATCAAAAATATTTTAAGAATAATAAAACAAATGAAATATCCTTAGTTTAATATTTTAATTTATATTTAAATTTTATAATCTCTAAAATTGATATATATTATTCGGTTCCGGGTAAGAACCGGTCGGTTCCGGGTAGAACCGGAACCGGAATTTTCGAAAGCATAAGAACCGAAACCGAAACCGGTTTTTCCGGTTCCCGGTTCCTCAATTACCCGGCCGGTTCCGGTTCCGGTACCGGGTACCCGAGAACCAGAGAACCGGTTAAGCAGGCCTAGTTATACTAGTACACGAGTATTCACCGTATAATTTATGATGTATCGAACTTCAAAAAAATTAACAAAAAAATAGGTGGAAAAAATATTTCAAAATTATTCTTAAAGTTATCAATTAATATATCATAAAACTACAACAATTCGTAATCTTGTTTTGTATTTTAAATCCATCCATAATTATAATCATATGACTAGCTAGCTGGTAGTAGTATTTAATTATACAGCCGAATCTACTAGTTCAAAGCCAAAAATATGACCTGAATTATTAATTAAATAGTATTATAAGAATTAAAAGATGTAAATAGTGGATTACTGCTCTGCATTAAAATAGCGCGTTTCTGAATTCTGACCATTCCATTTTTTAAGTTAAAATGGTAGCTAAAATATTTTACAATTTCCGTTTTATATAGTATGTGTGTTTAGATGTAAATCAAACATGATTAATAATTGATCATTTTTTTAGGGTGATTAGAAAATATGTTATCAATGAAATTATATATGGTTCGTGTGTGTTAATTGGTCGAGCGTTAGAGAGAGCTAACGTGTGAGACTAAAGGTTTCATAATACGTGTATGGTATGTGTGAACATGAAGATGATTATGAGCGCGTTGGTGAAGAGAAGACTGCTTCCTACCAAACTTTTTACACCAAAATTAGATGATCCATAAAGATAAGGATAGATGTGCCCCACCATGTTCCACCTGCTTTAATACATTCCTTATTTTCACCTCTGATTTAATTATATTTTGGTGTCATGCCAATTTTTCAGTAGAATTATTGGATCATTACTACATTTATAAAAAACAATATTTTCCCGAAAATGAATTGTTCGATGAACATTTTCATCATTCAGCGTTCAACTTTATTATTTGACTGATTCATTCAAAATACAAGGGGCCATTGTATTTTTATTTTATTTTATTTTATTTTTTAGCTGGGGTATAAAACACCACAAATTAAGTAAGTTACATTAGTAGACAACAAAGAAACAAAGATATAGTGGCCTCCCTAACCAAAACAATCGAAGAAACCTCATGCAAACATGTGATTAAGAAGGTGTATGGCTGTTTTAAGGAGCTTCTAACAACTAGGTACTTACCTACAACTTTTATCATCATAATTTTATAATAACAAGATTTATTGCATTTATAGTAAGTGCCTATCTCATGTCAAGTGAGATGTACACTGGTATCTAATTAGTTTAGTTGGGATGGAATATATAATAAATTAGTGGCAATAAAATAAATAGGAGAGATTAAAAATGTTAATAATATCACAAAAAATTCATATGACTCATTTAACTCGAAAATTTCCAATATGGAATACGATTAAATTAACTTGAGATAAACAGAGTTATAAGTTAGTATGTTAAGATTATACTACTTGACATGATGAAATTGAATAAGAGTCAATGAATAAAATTATGAATGGAATGCAGATGTTAATGGAATAACAAATGGCTAAGAAGCATGTCCTCAAGATTGGGATCGAGTCCACGAAGTGTAGTGCATCCCACCATAGTCTTTTGGCTCAAGCTTGGCCGTGGCAATGTCACTAGACAGACCATCATTCTTGGAATATTCCTCCAATACCTAAGATGACTTGCAAGATTTCTGGAGGACAATGGTAAATAAGGTTGTATCTAAGATTGCAAAAAAAACATGTTCCTGCCACCAAATGCTTCTTGTACTAGTTATGTGTGATCGTATGAATCCATTAGCGAAATTGATCCTACAAGAGTGAAGGATATCGTTGTCTGGGAATTCAAATCCACATAAGGATTGGACCAGATAAAGCAATGAATGCGAGATCCATATGAGTGACCATTGAAGAGTTTATTGGCCCTCAGGATCCAATCGAGAGCGTCCATGTCGTCGAATAAGACTGGAACCATCCGCATCCGAAGCTTGATCCCCGGACATTTATGTCACATCACACACTCGAGTGTAGTCTCCTCATAACACACTCGAGTGTAGTCTCCTCAAGTTGGAGGATCACCAAGCTTGATCCCCGGACATTTGTGTCACATCACACACTCGAGTGTAGTCTCCTCAGGTTGGAGGATCACCAAGCCACCAAGCACACAGTACATTTGAAGGGGGGTATTATTTTTCAAGGTTATCATACCAGAGGTTTGGAAATTCGTAGTAGTATTATATAAGAATGACGACTATTCATTGGTTTTTTTCTACAATTGCAATACTAAATTTTAATCATATTAATAACTTAGATATCTAACACAATAACAATTTATTCATCAATCTATTTTTCATCTGAATTGGCCCTAAAAGATCCAGCATTTTCATATATTATAGCAAGAAAGCTACTCCAGATCTCAAAATAAAACCCAAGAAACTACAAATACTATCTTAGCAAAAGAGGTTCAATCTCTAATGTTCCTCAGCATTCATGCATTTCTCCATCAGACATGAAAGAAACTACATTCACAACTCATAATGAGCTAGTGAGCTTACATTCTCCATCGCAAAACTCTTGAGAGAGACAAAGCTCGAGGAATACATGATCGTAGAGGGATCATGACCCTCTATAGACTTGATCTCGTAGTACACATTTTCTGTCATGTTGGAGTAGTAGAATATCATGCCATCATCCCATTCCATCAAAGCGTCACCATTTTCAAAAATTATAATCGGCCAGATATGACCTATACCAGCAAGTCGTTCAACATCGGGGATGACAAATATCTTTGTCCAACTGTGGTCATCTTCCTTCATCAACCAGACTATAACGCACCCTTCATTTGGAAGGTCACACACTTCGTCTTTGTCTGAAAGGTCGCACCCTTCGTCTTTGTCTGAAAGGTCGCACCGATAGTGTGAAATGTCGCTTACACAAAGGCAATCTCTCAAAACACAGAGTGACCTACCAAAGAGAATATCTCTACCACGAGGAGGAGGTGCAGCAAAGGTGCTAAAAAGTTCTGTTTCAAGATCAAAGCAAGAAATCCATCTACAAAAGCCTTTTGTTCTTTTCGCTACCATCCAATAAAGATTTCCATTTAAATGTGCCCCTCTAGTGTCGTCACAAAACCTGAGCGGCTTACCAAAGGGAACATTTCTCCAAGTTCCGGTTCCAACTGTATATACTTGGCAAGCATTTTTGAAACCCTCTTGTCGTTGTGGTGTTTCAGCGAAAACCCTAACCACCTTATATAGTCCAGTCGTTCCGCTCACTCCAAATCCAAAGTTATCCAAGGCATTCCGAACTTTTGGTGAGGTTTGTCGAGGACAAGGGAGCTTGATATAGTCACGTGTGATTGGATTCCACAGGATAAGATCATCATGATCAAATCCAAAGTCTCTTAGAAAGATCAAACCATTAGCTGAACTAATAATATATCCATCAAAAGGGAATCTGAAGTTGAAGGTAACTTCCCAACGATGCTTCTCATCAAATTTGAAGATTGCTTCCGAACTACACTTCTTATCAAAGTTGGGGTCAAGCTCATCCACAAATTCAATGATTTTGCACGAGTGTGGTGAGCATGATTCAACAGCAATGCCCGGGACTGATCTAGACACATGTGAATTCACAAACTCAGGAGTAGTGAGCAGACCGAGCCACGGCTTACAAACACACTTGCAGTCCATAACTGCTCGAGTGGGGAGTCTTGAGAGGATATTTATTATGATTGTTGACGGTAGATATTTGAAGAAATCTTCCCCCATTTTGGAATTATCACCAGTTTTCATCTTTCACCTTCATCATTAACACACAAAAAAAAAAAAAAAGTGAAATCAGAGCAGCAGCAAAATAATAATCTGGTCAAAGTAACAAAATGTAGGTCTCCAAATCCTAATATTACAAACTGAATGTTGGCCTAATCCCTAATCCATTCCACAAAAATAATTTAGGTTATAAGTGACCAAAAATCTGCTGCAAAACAATCTTAATCTTAATATTAAAACATCAAAATGCAGGATTACAAAAAAAATTAAATATAAGCCAGAGAACCCTAACGCATTACACAATACTACCGCTAAAACAATATCCACAACAAGCAAAATACATGGAAGCTATAGTTTTACAACAACGCCTAAAAAAGAGTAAAATAATCTTCAATTTGCAGCGAAATCCAAAAAACAGATAGGAAATGGGCTAAAAACATAGTGATAGAAAGTGTCGAGTGTTGAATATGAATAAGAAAGGTCATTTACCTTCTGCTGGAAATGCGGTGGAGACGGCGTATCTTGAGAGCAGCGCCGCTTCAGTCGTCTCCGTCTGCGTGCTTGAGAGAAAATGGGTCAAAATGGTAATGAGATAAATATATCCGACGATTTTCCCACCACTTTTAGAAGACGATTTTCCCGCCACTTTAGAAGATGAGCATGTACTTAATTTTTTGATACACTTTATAACTAATAATAATAATAATAATAATTCTCTCTATTTACAAAAATAGAAATTTTTTAAATGAAATGAATTTTAATATTATAAAATTAATAAAGTAAGACAGCGGAAAAACAATGAATAAATTTAAAAAAATGATGAGAAAAGATAGTGAAATTAGTGTTAATAGATTGTGGTTTCATTTCTTAAAATATTAAATTTCTATAACAGACCAAAAAGGAAAAAATAATCTATATTTAGTAAACGAAGGTAGATTTACAAGCAACTTTTAATACTATGACAAGAATTAAAATATGAAATTTGTTAAAGTATTATGAATACGTAACGCCTAGGAGTAGTCATAAAGATTATACTGGGAGTTTGAATGAAGTTGATTATTATACTATTGAAACTCATGCTGGTTTCAATCATTTTTTTGATGCATAAGCATTATTGGAAGTGATTACATATGATGAAAAAATAAAGTTTGACATTATTTTTGTACAAGTGATTAAATTCAACCTTCAATTTTTATATCACATCCTCAAACTATTGACACGCAAGAGTGTGGTTGAAGCCTCAAAGGAACGTACCAAACCAACTAATATTCCATTCGTGTCATCTCAAGTGGTTAACTGCTTTTCGGCATATATTTTAAAAAAATAATAATAAATAATTAAAGTGGAGAGAAAGTAAAGTAATGAAGAATAATATAGAAGACTCAAAGTGAAGGTGAATTAGACGACACTTTATCTTGGGGCAAAAAATTTATGTGCATCCGCCTAATTAAATCCAATCAGAATTTATTAAACTTCAATTAGGATCGATCCACGACACTTAATATTGTATGTGGGTGTGTTCTCTTGTTGAGAGAGAGATTTATATAGCAAAGAGAAGTACTATAATTCTGTGTTAAATGATCTTAAAATAGACAAAAATGAGCAAAACTTTTGTATGGTTGCGAAGAAGAATCTAGAGTTAGAATCACAATCTTGATTCTGCTATATTCACTTCACTCTATCTTTCTATGAAGAGCAGTATCGACAACATAGGCATTTAGGCGCTGACCGAATGTCTTCGTAGAGAATGTCTCCACGACATGCTGCCGTGCCTCCTCACCCATGGTTGTCGACAACAGAGGATCACAAACAAAATTAGACATGGCAACCGAGAAGTCTCGAGGGGTAGGCTCACAGAGGTATCCGGTTACTCCATTCTTTATTGACTCGACTGGACCCCCACTATTGCATGCGATTACTGGTTTGTGGGCAGCCATGGCTTCTATCGGGACAATGCCAAAATGCTCATCCTGCACAGCTAATGTCATCTTAGGAGGGTTGTAGTAAAGCTAATCAATCGATCAATTCTGCAGAGGGTTCGGTATTCTAGACCTTGGGTGTGTAGAGCACACAGAGGCATTGTGAAAGAAGAGTGTTACGTTCGGGTGTAGAACAAGACATGATGAATTGGGCACGGTCGGATATGCCTTCCTGTTCTGCCAAGGTTTTCAGTTCCTCCAAATACTCGACGTTCTCCCTCAGCCGTTTATCAAAGCCACCTGGCATACAAGTACATAAGAATCTGAGCATCCAGCACCAGCCATAGATTCAGAAACTCATTAAGAATGTATCAAGTTTTAAGACAGTCGAAACTGAAATGAGAAACTGTGTACAATCTGTTACTTGTGAGAACCAGAAATGAACAAAGTGTTCAATTAAGGAACTAAAGTATTTGTTAAAGGATCAATAAGTAAATTTCTACATGCTTAATGATTCTAAGGTTGCTGTCTAAGATACTTCCATAAACATAAACAAAGGAATATCAAATGAGACTTGAGAGATTCAAAACATATGATCTTGTTATCCATATGACCATATCAAAGACATGTCTCGGTGAACAGCTTCAGAAGTCAGCGAAGTATGAATCTTCACAAGTTGAAACACAACTAAAATTGGAACACATAAGAAAGAAGCAAGAGCTTCTTACACATGAACGAACAGGATATATATGTATGAAATAACTTGAAGTGTTATACGATGACCCCTTTGCAAGAAAATCAGTATAATAATTCAATTTACGCAAAGCAAATTCTACCAGGCTTCATATGATTTATCATATTCATGCACGTTGAAAGATACTCGCATGCGATACAGTTCTTGACTTACAAAGGAACAGGTGAAATAACAGAAAAGTCAATAGTTAAATATTTCTGATACACATACTGAAGATAAGAGATGGACCTTACCAGCAATAACCAAAGAAAGCTCCTCTCTGTTATCATGCTGTAGGCTATTGTAGAGCATAGCAAAAGCAGATATAGCTAGTTCAATGTTCTTTTTCCTCTCAAACCGATTGATAGAAAGAAATGTCAACCTGTAAAGAAATGTGTTTTCTGTCACGTTTTGTGCTTCCGGAAGTGAGGTAAATTCAAAATGTAATATGACCCTTTTTAACAATCATAATATAACTTAAAGATAACAAGAGATTAGGTAAAGTGCATTACTTAGAAGCACTAGGTTTGTCAAACTGATCCACGTTAACCGCTGGATAAAGCACGGCAGGTCTAACCCCTCGTGAGTTTAATTGCTTGAAAGTCTTCGCAAATGTAGATGCTGTGAATTTGCTGTTTACAAGAATTAAATCAGCCATACCTACAATAGACCAAACAGATGAGCCCACAAAAAAATAAAAATAGCATGAGTGCAATATAAAACAAAACAAAGATGATATAAAAAAGTTGGGCATAAAAGCAAACAAAAGCTTGACGATACCCGTTGTCATTTCTTCTAGAAAATCTATAGGTTTCCGATAGATTCTCCTAAGAATGGTTGTGTGTTGAGCCAGTAATAGGTCTGGAAAATGGCAATAAAATATTACCTATACAAAGAGAGAATGAAAGCACAGAACATGTAAATTATTGTGAACTGATTAAGGTAAAAGTAAAGCAATGAGTCATTTTAAGTGGTCCTTAACCTTGGATAGCTTTTTCAACTTCATCAGCGGGATGACAATGGAGACTTGATCCACCAGTATAATGTCAAAAGACGGATATAAAAATAATACACAAAGAGCAACAAAGATACACCTCAGATATGCACAAACTGCATGGAGACGATAAAAAATATGTCGGGGAAGAAAAGCGCCGTACACAGTAACTGGAAAGATACCTGCCCATGTTCAATTATTATTAAAAACAAAAAATCCATACAAAATGCATGCATAAATGCATTCAAGAGAATAAAGGAAAAGCTGTACAGACCAGACACCGTCTCCTCAAAACAACGCATTTTGTCGTGATGCGATGTAAATATATGAACATTGTGACTGTTAGATGAGAGCTCCACAGCAGCATCGACAATTAACCTCTCCGCTCCACCTAACATTGTGGAAAGCTTAGGCATTGTTAAATGAAAGAATTAAATGGAATAAAGCAAGGATAAGCAATATATTCAATATTGTCCCGAATCCATCTCTGGTACTGGATACAAATTGACAGGCTCTTTAGAATAAAGCTTTTGAGAAACACTAAGATAATTCTCATGACATTACATCCCATTATAAAGAAGGAAACACTCATTAACAATCACACAAACTGAAGAAGATAAATGTTTACCATAAAGCATCATACTTAACCTGAATCACAAACGGTTTTCTTGCACAAAATATGAAATACTATCATTCTAGAGGATTAATAGATGTATATACGACTAGATTGCTACATACAGGAAACAAATCTACCACACAAGTAAGATTCTCAGAAAAGTGAAGAACAGCACATAAAATCCTCTTCAATACCCCTACAGAGACAACTTCAAACTCTTAATCAGAGCAAAATTATGTGATAATGAAAAGGCACCATCACACAACTGTATCAGCGTGAAGATTTTTGCTATGATTTTAAACATTTAACCATGCCTCCAGTTAAATGCCTAAATTTGATATTAAAACCTAAAATCACGATAATTACAATTCAATTACAATTCAATCACGATAATCAAACAGGGTTTAACTATTCATCTCACAATATCCCAATTCCATGAGAGATAACCTTAAAATCGAAATTCAATGCGAAAGAACGAATATAGAAAAAAGTTAGATCAAATATAGTGAGATCTTACCTATTCCAAGATCAGGGTGGATAATCGCTATGTTTAATTTTGAGGCGTCTTTTTTATCCATGGCTGTCAGTACGTTCTTCTTCAGCGTAGAGTTCTTCTTCAGTAGGCTACTGTGGTGTTGAAATAGCTCAAGTAGTGTTTATGTAATGCGAAATGTATTGAGGTTTTGCATATTTGATGGCTGATTTTGACGGATTTGTACTTTGATATGATTTTCTATAAGCGGCGCCGGAGGATCAGAATAAGGAGTCTTTTGCCGAAATGGAAGAAGTAAAACGTACAAAATACAATGTCACATTAAAAATGAAACGTTTCTTAAAATAGAAATAACTTTATCTCTACTTTTCCTTTTTCTCTTACTTTACTCTCTCTTCCTTAATTTACAAAACAACACTACATAAAATCATGTGTCAAAAAGCAAACGTTTCATATTTATTGGGACGGAGTTACACCCTTAGGGCTGGTTTGATTGCCTATATAGAGTTTGATAGGATTTGATAGAAACACTCCATAATTTATGATTTAGATATGGAGTAGCTATCGTAGTATGTTGTTTGGTTGGTCCGATTTTTTTCATATGTTTTGTTAACTTCTGTTTGATATGGAAAGTATAATCACTGATATAGATAAATAGGGACATAACTATCCTCATTAATTTTTCGAAATGGCAGTTTTGTCCTCGTCTACCACCTTGGCGGTAAAACCCAATTTTCGTTCCCGCTCACAAATTTAACATTGTCTATTCAGCTATTGGGATTCGCTGAGGACACAAGGTGCGAACTCAAACTTATAAGAAGGAGGTTTATTCGATGGTTAATTTCTTAGAATTTTCTCAAGCAAAATCAGTGTCGTCGTCAATGCATGACATTTCTGTTCAACCTATATGGACAAGTAACAGAAAAGTGCTGAATATGTACAATTTAGAGGTAATATGCATTTATTCAGTGACCGTAGATCAACAAATCAAGGGTGGTACAAGTTATCGCAACGAAACACAAGTTATGTACACCATTTTAACCATTTCTGTAAAGTAGTGTATGAGCAATTAAAATCGTTTGTGCAGTTACAAACACCACTTCCTTCAAATTACCAAAGAAAGTGGAATGAAACCAACCATCTCATACACAATCTTCCACCCAATTTCTAAAATTGTATAAGAAAAAACTTTCTTAATTGGATTTCCATGATTCACATCCATATTAAGCAAGAAAACATAACAAATTGGGAAAACAACAAACAAAAAATTACACATAATTCAGCATATTTGCTTCATCGAAACCCAATTTCACTCGTTCATCTTCTCTGTCCATTGCGCCTTCTCCCAAAACGATGGTCCTTCCAACTGGACTAACCTGAAAACCGAAGAAATGTGAATCCCAATTAGCCCAATGTTCTAGAAACTTTACCTAGCAAGAATCGGCCAATTTCATTTTTTCTCCGAATTCTGAATGAGCGTGTTTGCCGTTCAATTGATTTTGGGAACTTTCGAATATAATTTTGTGTAGTTGTTGGTTGGTGGAGGCAATAATTGCAGGGGTAATTTAGTATGTACAATTAGAAATGTATATCGTGAATTTAGAGATATTGGACAATCGGTGGCTTTTTGGGGGTTAGTCATATGTGACTTTTTTGGGTTAAACAATGTGAACAGTTCCGGGTTTGCTTGTTTATACCGGGTCATAGTGCTAGACTCTCATGGCAAACAAACACTCAACAACTCATGGATAGGATGAGATATCTAGGATATGTAGGCAATCAAACCAGCCCTTAGTTTCACTTGATTTCTAACATTTCTTTTGGACAAAGAGAAAATTTCTAAGGAATACATATTGAAAACGAGAAAATTCAAGGGATGATACGACACTCAGTTCATTCTTAATCTAGTGCTCAGGAAATCGATATTTGTCGTCTTTGAGTATAGAGCAACTTTCAGGCAGTTATCTCATTAAAAAAGGTGCCTACAAATCGGCACCGAAAATAATCACTGGACCGCCGATGGATATCCTTAGGAGTCGTTTGCTAACTCTGAAACCCAATCACAAGTTACATAGGCCATAAAAGCATCTGACTAAACTATTGTTTTATTTTCTGGGTAGGGTGTTTGGTTTTCATGAAACGAATGTTGCATTAGAGTAACCCATGTTTGGTAAGCATGATTTAATAATTGGGCAATTGTAACAATGATGATTTTGTCCTCCGTAAATTAAGCAAATGCCCCTTATAACCTTTCAAGCCCTAGCAGTCAAAATATAAGGTAGAATTAGGGGTGGGTATTCGGTCGGTTCGGTTAATAACCGAACCGACATGTCGGTTAACCGACTCCAAAATTCCATCAAAAACTAACCGGAACCGAACCGATCTTCGGTTTGGTTACTTAATTAACCGACTCGGTTAGAATCGGTCGGTTATCGGTTATAACTAAACTAACCGAATCGGTTGAAATTTAAAATACTTTTTTTCAATAATAAGTGAAGATTTAACATACTAATTCTTAAGCACTTTATTAACTTTAAGAGATCTTATTTTTAAAAGAATGTTTAGACACTTGACTTTGAGATATTTGATAGTGACACAAATTAAAATTTGACTTTTTTTTACATTGCAATATGACTTATGAGACTTTAACAAAATTTGGAAGTAAATTACAACTTCTTCTATTGTGACAAAATTTTGAAGTAAAATACAATTTCTTCTATTGTGACAAAATTTGAAAGTAAATTACAATTTCTTCTATTGTTAATTAAAAATATAATAAAAATTAAAATTATTTATGGTTTTAACTTTTAATTTGTTATCTATTTTATTATTATTATTATTATTATTATTATTATTATTATTATTATTATTATTATTATTATTATTATTATTATTATTATTATTATTATACTCCTATTTACAAGTAATACATATATTGTTTAGGCTCTTTAATAGGCTTAAACTTTAAATGATCTAAAATTTTAAAATCTTTCTCTAATAATAAGTGAAAGGTTATCTTATTTTTAAAATAGTAGTATTGCTTAAGCACTTGTTAACTTTGAGAGATCTTATTTATAAAAATCTATTTAGAAAATTTATTGAATTTGAGATATTATAAGTATAAGTAAATAGAATTTTTTGACATTACAAATTTGCAATATGAGACTTTGACAAAATTTGGAAGTAAATTACGGATTCTTCTATTGTGACAAAGTTTAAAAGTAAATTACAATTTCTTTTATTACTAATTAAAAATATAATTGAAATTAAAATTGTTTATGGTTTTAACTTTTAACTTTTCATCTACTATTATTATTATTATTATTATTATTATTATTATTATTATACTCATATTTACAAGTAATACATAAATTGTTTGGGCACTTTAAAAGTCTTAAACTTTACATGATCTATAATTTAAAAACTTTTCTCCAATAATAAGTGAAGGGTTATTCTATATTTAACATAGTAATGCTTAAGCACTTTATTGACTTTGAGATATAAATTTATAAGTATAATACTATAATTGCTAGTGACACAAATTAAAATGGATTTTTTTGACATTGCAATACGAGACTTTGACAAAATTTAGATATAAATTACAATTTCTTCCAAGTAAATTATAATTTCTTCTAGTATTAAATAAACATATAATTGAAATAAAAATTGAATTTAATTCGGTTATCGGTTATAACCGACCGGTTATCGGTTACCCGTCGGTTATAACCGATAACCGACTTAGAGCAAAAACGTATAACCGGTACCGAACCGATAACCGACCGGTTTCGGTTCGGTTATTGGTTAACCGAAAACCGTTTACCCACCCCTAGGTAGAATCCTCCCATTCTAGTTCTCGCCGCCGTCAACAAACCAGAGAAATTATTTTGAAATTTTGAAGGGCTGGGAACTGATCTCGAAATTTTGAAGGGCTGAGACGAAATTTTCAAAATTTTGAAATTGTATAGATCTCGAACACAAAATTCTCATGAAGGGTGGAACTGGCCTCGAAATTGAAGCTGGAATGTATTTTTCTAGTTCAAGATCTTCAATGCCGATGATGAATTGGTTGTGAATAAAGAGTGAGGTTGAAGAAGGAAAGAAGAAGGTTTCGATGGTGAAGAAATAATTGAGGGATACAAAAGGAAATCCTACTTATTTGCAGGGTGTGGAGCTTCCTTCATTTTATTAATCGTAGCCTCTCTTTTAGTTACGTATACTGGAGCCGTACAGCCCGCTACCACGGGCCTGCTCCTAATTCTAGGGCTACTGAGTAAACAATGCTGAAAAACCAAACGCTTGATAAGGTACGATAAAATTAACTAACTGCCTTATTCAGAGTTAGCAAACGACTCCGTCCACGAATAAGAGTCTCGTTTTTCCATTTTCGGTTCATAATTACCATAAATGGTAAAGAGACCCCACATTCCACTAACTCATTCCACTTACATATCATTTAAAACTAATATATACAAGTAGGATCCCTATTCCACTAACTTTCTGCCACCCACTTTTCTTAACATTTCTTAAAACCCGCGCCATTTAGAAATGAGACTGTTAATCGTGGACGGAGGCAGTAGTAACGATCAAGACGAGATCATCGGCAGCAGTGCAGTTTTACAAATGACTATTTAGCACACCCAAAGTCGTTGTCCCATTACAACTTGAGGTGATCGAAAATGGCTCCTGACTAAATGAGGATAAAGGGAATGATCTCATCAGGGAATTGACAATCTAAGAGATCAGAGATGTCTTGTTTAATGTTGATGATGGTAAAGAGTTGGGTCCCGATGGGTATTCCTCGACCTTTTTCAAGATAAATTTAAGCAGCCATAAGAGGTGATTTTGTTGAAGTGGTCAAAGAATTTTTCCACTATGAGAAGTTGCTGAAAAGCTTAAATACTATTGTCATTGCTCTTATCCCGTGAACAAGTAGTAATCCTAAAGTGGCGGACTTTAGACCTATTGCATGTTGCAATATTTTCTACAAAGTCGTCATCAAAATCCTTTCTACGAGAATGGAATCCCTTCTCCTAAAGCTCGTCAACCAAGCTTAGTCGGCTTTTATCTCATAAAGAAGCATCATGGATAATATTTACCTTGTCACTGAGATTATGAGAGGATATGACACAAAACTAGGGCCCCCAAGATGTACAATTAAGATCGACCTTCGAAGGCGTATGATACGATCAATTGGGAATTCCTTAAAGATGTCTGATAGGATGAATTGTGCGCGTACTCCCTCGTCCTATTACATGTGACAGATTTCTGTTGGACACAAGTTATTAGGTAGTGGTGTTTAATGGTTAAAGGAAGAGAGAAACAATAAAGTAAGAGTGAGAAAAAAAGTAGAAAGAAAAAGTTGGAGAGATGATAAGGCAAGAGAGATAAAGTGTTGTTTTTTGACATAAGAGCATTCACAATGAGGTGCCCTATACTCCCTCACATCAGCATTTTATCATCCCCATCCATCTGCAGTGGGGCGCTCTATAGCCCACCCTATAGTTTTAACTACTAGTTTTCATTTATTTTTTATTTTTTATGTTTGCAAATATGTCAATTATTAGCAAAATAAATATAAAAACGCCACAAATTAAAGCAAGCCATACATTTACTTAATTAAAAAAAATGTTACATCGATAGGAAGATTGGAAGAGTGGAAATTGAGATGAAAAAGAAAGTGGAGTGAAAGGTGTGAAATGAAGTAAAAATGTGATGATATATATAGAAGAAATTAAAAAAATTATGAAAATGTGTTGCATTGTCCGGACCTATCCTCCGGACCACCGCAATGGGGCGGAAGATAGGCCAGAGGATGCAAAAAATGGTTCATCGTCCGCAGAGGATGGAGGGAGCATCCTCCGCCGGAGGATAGGGTGGAGGATGCATCGGGCGGGCTATCCTCCATCCCATTGTGGATGCTCTAAAAGGAAATATCTCACTTATAATGAGACGGCCCAAAAAGGAATACGTCTCACTTTGTTCACTTTTGCGCTAATGATGATATGTGCAGCGAGTCTCCGGCTTCGCCCACCGATGAACCTAGCGGCCCGTGGAATGGGAACAAGCGCGAGAGGATTTGGAATATTTTTTAGACTCTTCCCAATCCTTCTCTCATCTATGAATAGGGTTTTTTCTTCCTTTGTAATAGATAATCTCTCCATCCGCAAAATATTGTCCATGCTTGACTCGGCACGAGCTTTAAGAAATGTGAAGAAAAATAAGTGGAAAAAGTTAATGGAATATAGGCCCCACATTTATATACTCCCTTCGTCACATCTCAAGTGATTGGCTGATTTTCGGCACGTGTTTGGGGAAAATGATAATAAATAGTTAAAGTATAGAGAAAGTAAAGTAAGTAAGAGAATAATGTAGATACGACTATCTTCTATATTATTCTCTTTCTTAATTTACTTTCTCTCCACTTTAACTAATTTATTATCATTTGTGCAAAACAAAGGCAAAAAGAATTCAATCACTTGGGATGGGGCTAAGGGAGTATAAGTTTATAATAAAATGTGAGTGTAATGAGATAGTGGAAAGTGAGGTCCATTTACCAAAAATGAAAAAAAAAAAAGCAACAACAGCAAAGTGGAAAACATTTTCCACACAGATTGAAATTGCAAAACTAGACAACACTTCACGAATGGAGGGAGTATATTAGAAGTGAGTTTTGAGTGTCTCATTTAAGAAAGTTCGTGTAGGGTGAGATGAATGTTTGAAAAATCAATGGTCATTGGTCAGGCTATGGTTACTTTGTAGTTAGCTCGGAGTTAGCCACTTGGTAAATTCACAACTAGCACCATGTAACTAGTAGCGGAGCTTGAGTGATAGTATATCCTAGGGGAGGAGCTCTTGTGCGGAGCTTGAATGAAAGTATACCTTAGTATCGTGTAGCTAGCAAGAGAGTGGATATAAATGTTTGCTTGGATAACAGTTGTCAAGGGTTGTCATAATCTTTTTGGTGAAGGTTCTTAGGTCTCCACGAGGTCATTAGTTCACTCCTCAATTTCTTCCATTTGGATTCCCCATTCCATTCTATTTTGTTCTATTCCATTATCATTTTTAGTGTAATGTTGTTTTATGTTATTGTTGTAATATTTTAGTTTTTAATTTTAATTATATTCTTTTTTTTATCAAAACAAGTCTTGAACTAATTTTGGAGATTCTCATCATAAATTAGAAAAAAAGCTAAAATAGTTATGCATGGACCAACTTAAATAATACACATGTTGGTTTAAAAAGATAAATCACATCACATAATTGCACATTAAGAGCATCTCCGCCCGATGCATCGGGCATACTATCGTCCCTACTGTAGCTCCGCAGACGATGCCCGTTGCATCGTCTGCGGACGATGTGCCTCGGAAAACGCATCGTTCGCGGTATCGTCCTCTCCATTGCGGATCTCGCGGACGATGCAACGCTTTTTTTCTTTTTTTTAATTTCTTAAAAAATGTGTATATATACCCCACTTCACCACTTCTATTTCACTCTTCACCACTTCTATTTCACTCTTCTCTTCCTCTATTTTCAATTATGAATCTGGGTGATTTCCTAAATCCGTCCCGACGGATTGCCATGTTCGGCGGTGGTGCAGGTGGCCGGGTACAGACCCTGACGAATACCGGCCCTTCGACTCCAACACCCAGTACGATCCGGATTTCAGCATGGATTCATACGGGCTATCTGACATGGAGCCGTCCCCCACCCTCGCCTCCGCCCATGCGCCCGCAACATTCGCCCCTGCGCCCGCATCAGCCTCCTCCCCCAGGAGAGGAAGAAGAGAAACAGATACAGAGCCCAGAAGTTGCCGCCTCCGGAGAAGAACGAAGAATTCGCCTCAGAGAGGACGAACTACAACCCCGAAAAACCGTTCTTTTGCCGAAGTGTTGGGTTGATATTTTAGAGGATTCGGTGTTTGCCAACAACCAATGGCAATTCGTTTACTGGGAGCGCAACAAAAAAACCAAGCCGACAGCCTCGTACTTGCGGCGGAGGGAGCAACTCCGCAAGAACTGGGATCAGGTGAAGAAGCAGCTCAACTTGTTCTTGGTGGAGTACCAGAACTGCTTGAGGGAGCAGAGCAGCGGTGAGAGTGCGTCTGATGTACGCGATAAGGCATTGACGTCGTACTTATCATTGTACAGCGAGTTCAAGCACTACTCCTCTTGAATCATCGTGAATGACAAACATACGTTCCAATGAGGGATTATGCCCATATCGGCTGC